>NC_134086.1:103144275-105644275 GCF_000715075.1 Nicotiana tabacum | reverse complement strand
ACAACCTAATTCAGACTCAAAGTCCAACAATATGAGATAAACCAACTTCCAGGATCATATTTCCAAAAAAAAGCCTTTCTCATATTTGGGATGTATCAAAGTTCCCAAAAGTCTCAAAGGGCTCCGGGCAATGCTTACACCCCAAACACATTACAGAATTAAGAGCATAGTGCAGTGTGGAAATGCCAGCCCTCAAATGTCCAAGTTCAGAGGGAACTCAAGGTCCCAAAGCAAGGCTCATAAGAGAGGGGCAGAACTTAGAATCTAAGAGTAAGTGTAAGTGCACAGGGGGAAATCAGGGAGAGCCATGGCAGGCTGGTGGTTGTGCCTAGCAATTGAGAATGTTGGCACACCCTTGACGAGCCTATTAGCCAAACTTGGGAGTTAGGATCCATTGTGGATCAGGTTGTGGCCTGGGCAGTAATTTGGATACTGCTAGGCCAAGAACCTTAACTCAAGCACATAGAAGGGAATAGGGGTAGGGATTCACAATAGAAACGGATGCAGGGAAAGAACATAATTAACATAAATAATTGAACATGAGCAGTAAAGTAAACAAAAGGGCTGGAACTGTAAAGTAAACACATAGGGGTGAAGCAGAAAATCAAATCAAAACATACCAGTTTCAGGGAAAACAAGTAAAATAGTAGCCTTGAAAAAGCCAAGTTGCAAGAAAACATTTCCAAAAGATCTCAGAAAAAAGCAGAATGTTGAGAGAGTATTGAACTCAAAGCAATATTGTAAGTGTGTAAGTTGAAAGTATCTTGAAGTGTATGTGTAAAAGTATTGAATTGGGAGTTAAGGGTGATCAAAGTGCACAAGGGGCGTGCCCCCTTTATAGTGTAGAAAACAAGTGAGAAAAGGTAAGGAAATAACATTGAAATCAATCTCCCTTTAGTTAAGGGATTCTGATTTCAACGGGTAAAAGCCAATTAAGGAAAGAAGTTTTGATTAAAACCTTTTCAAAGTAGCACAAAAGGGGTAAATACATAGAAGTTAATTAAGGCAAAAGTCCAATGGTACACGGCTTGGAAAAATAAGGAAAGGGAATCAATCAAACAACCAGAGAAATCAAAATTACAAGTTCCATTCGAATGAACCAAGTCAGGAAAATGTAAAAGAGGTACAATCAAAGAAAACCAGTAATAATCAATCAAACCCCCATTAGAGGATTTCAGAATAAATCAATAGTTGGTAGAACCCTTTTGAAAGAAGAATTTCTCATATATAAAGCACAAAAATATGTAAATACCAAAGGGGATTGTCAAATTACTTAGAAAAGAGTCTAACATAGAAAAGTTCAGAATCATAAGCAAAGGGATACAAGTCTAGTTTGCAGACTCACAATGAGTCTGATAGTCCAGGGTCCCAAAGTGGAACCCTAACTCGCACACAAAAGATCCAAATTGCCAAGAAATACCCAAATCTTAAGGTTTCGAATTGAGTCAGACAATAGAGATGATAAGGCAAGCCACTCGACATAGGCTCAGGAGTCTTTTTCAAAGACTTATGAGAAACAAACAGACATGATACACAGTTAAGAGCATGGAGAACACGTTTTGAGAAAAACTCAGAACTTAAACAAGTTCAGAAGAAAAAGTGATACAAACTTAGGTGAAAACAGATGAATCATGCTTAGTAAGAACACAAACATAGTCCAGTAAAGCAAACAACATCAAAGAACTCATAGTAAACACATATAGTAGAAGAGTAAGGAAAACATAACACAGATTAACATGCGAGTACAGGAGAAAAGAAAGTAGAAGAACAGTACATGCGTAGTAAAAGAAGTCATACGAGCATAACACAGACAAACACACATAAAGAAAGAACAAAATAATCAGGAAGATATTTTGAAGAAACCTTTTAGAAACCCTAAATCGAAATTAAACGATTTTGAAAAGAGAATTTGGGAAAAACCTTTAAAAAGTTCAGTAGACCACAGACATATTCCAAATATAAGAAAATAAGCAAGTAAAGAACCTCGGACAGCTTAGGGTTTCCGAGAAAAGCCTAGAAATGAGAAAGGTCTTGAGGAAAGTCAGACCTTGAGCCGAAAAGGCTCATATTGCCTGAATATGTCGGAGTAATGGCCGGAGAAGCCATAGATCTACAGATCTGAGAAGGATCTGAAGAGAGCCATCGAAGTCGGGCCTTAAAACATCGAACATCCAAGGTTGAGTGGTGGAGGGGAGTGAGTACCAATCATCCATGGCCTGAGAAGCCATGGATTTCGGTGGAGTGGTGGTTGAAGAGGGGTAGAAGGAGGCTAGGGTTTCAGAGAGTTTGAGAGACGAGAAGTTTCAAAGGTGGCGGGTCAGGTGAGAATGAGGGGATTAGGGTAGTCGTATAGGTTTAATTAGGAAAGGGCGAGTCTTGGCCGTTGATCTTGAGTGATCAACGGTCCAGCTTTAAGTGGTAGGTGGGGAACGGGTTGGGTCTTTTGTAATTGGGTCGTGGGTTGGATCCCAATTGAAACTGGGCCAGTCCGGTTGGGGTTAGGATTGGGTCAATTTAAGGGCTAGAATTGAAATGAATGGGGCTGTAATTAAAATGAGATGGAGCTAAATGTTAAATAGCCAGTTTTTCCTTTTATTTTATAAAGAATAGTAAAATGATTTTAAAAGCAAATTAAAGTACTGACCAATTAATAATATATAAATATTAATTTAAAATATTAGGACCAATTTTACAATTAAAATACTATTAATCGTAAAAATGGGCTATAATTACAATTATATGCAATTTAGTCTTTTAAATCCCAAATAAATTTGTAAAAATATACAAAAATTATATTAACTATATTTTGGTATAAATATGGAATAAAATAAATTATTCACCAAAATTGATGATTTTGGGAATAATTATGGATTTTGTACTGCTAAAATAGACAATAAATTGATTTTAAAAATCTTTAAGAATTAGGAAAAATACCAAAACTCTTGGGGCATGCTTATATATGCATGTACATGCTATTTAGAAAGTATTTTGCATATAAAAATACATAGGAAAAAATTGGGTATCAGCAGCTGCCCCTCTTTACCCGGGAAGGATGAAAGAGTTGTCGGGTAAAGATATGATGGCCAATTTTGACCGAATGAAATGATTGGAAGAATTTTGACCGAGCTCTCATTCCTGAGTTGCCTACATATCCCTAGTCTTACAGGAATCAGACCATATGTAGTTCAGGATCCATTGATAGAATATGCCGATGGAGATTTCGAAAGACGGACGTGATGTTCAGGTTGGGAAGGATGGTTAGAGTCTGATAGGCTGCGGGAATTGGAGCGAGATCGCCCCTGATGAGACGGTTGTTGCTAGCCGGTTTACCTGCAGATGAGCATATATTGTGCATAAATTTAAACGTGATGCAAGTTCCCATTGGACCATGAATGCTGTCTTCGGACGGTTAGGATGACGTCCTCAGACCATGACGTCCTGGTCTATGAAGCGTATGATAAAGGATTCGCAGGCTATGAAATGATGTTCTCGGTCTATGAGAATGATGCCTCCGAACTATGATGCCTTTGAATAATGATATGCAAGAGATAAAATGGGGTCCTCACGCCATGGCATGGCGTTCTCGGGCTATGCAAATGGTGCCTCCGAACAATGATGCCTTTGGACAATTTGGCGATCTTTCAGCCCATGAAATGCAGAAGGTGGCGATATTTCAGCCGATGCAAGACGTAAATAAAAGGTGGCGATATTTCAGCCATGCAAGAGTGATAAAGTGGCGATATTTCAGCCATGCAGGATGGGGACAGAGCTTAGTCCCGGAAGGCAGAACAATAGCCTTATGTAATGCAAAGAATGTAGATGGAGACAGATCTTAGTCTCGGAAGGCAGAATGGTAGCCTTATGCAATGCAGGAAATGTAGATGGAGATAGAGCTTAGTCTCGGAAGGCAGAATGGTAGCCTTATGCAATGCAGAGAAATGCAGATGGAGACAATGCTTAGTCTCGGAAGGCAGAAAGGTAGCCTTATGCAATGCAGAGAAATGCAGATGGAGGTAAAGCTTAACCTCGGAAGGCAGAAAGGTAGCCTTATGCAATGCAGGAAATGCAGATGGAGACAATGCTTAGTCTCGAAAGGCAGAAAGGTAGCCTTATGCAATGCAAAGAAATGCAGATGGAGGTAGATCTTAACCTCAGAAGGCAAAGAGGTATCCTTATGCAATGCAGGAAATGCAGATGGAGGTAAAGCTTAACCTCGGAAGGCAGAAAGATAGCCTTATGCAATGCAAGAAATGCAGATGGAGACAGAGCTTAGTCTCGGAAGGCAGAAAGGTAGCCTTATGCAATGTAGGGAAATGCAGATGGAGGTAGAGCTTAACCTCGGAAGGCAGAAATGTAGCCTTATGCAAGGAGTAAAAGGGCAAAATGATGATAGAATTTTCTTAGCTGATAACAGATCGAAATATTGCGATTGCTGGGGATACTGTGTCTGCTGGGAGCACTGCGTGCGGATAACAGCTATGAGTAAGTGCAACGGTTCTGAGAGTTGCATTTCTGAGAAATGTGAGTCTCGTGAGTATATAGTATATTTTGATGATTTTGCAACTCAAGTGCCTGCATTCAAAGAAAAATCATGAGTTTTGTAAAGAGGGGAGGTTAGTTCGTATTCCTGCTGGCTCTGCTTGACCTGCTCGGCTCCGTTCTGATATATTGGGTGTATCATTGGGGTAGCGTTGCTAAACGAAGCACTTTGGTAACAAACATGCATGATTTAGTAAAGAAATGTGACAATAAATACATAATTAAGAATAGTTTTGTTTAGATGAACTGACAACTGCGACGTGGTCCAAGATACTGCAACTTCTCTCGCTCCGGAATTTTGAGGGTCCTCCTCAAAATTCTGCCCCAGTTTACTAGGCTGCTGCTTCCGACGGCTGCTTGCGTCGAATCCTCAAAATTTTGCCCCAGTTTCCAATAGTGGGGGGAAATGAAAATTTTATTGAATTATGACCGAATCCATAGGGCTGCCTACGTATCCCCTCTTAAACGGGAATCAGATCAGGGGTAGTTCAAATTACATCATACAGGAAATCATAAGAGTTACACATAGTATCGCTTCACTGCATCTGAATTAATCGGCTTCGGCCAAACTTCACCGTCCATTTTTGCAAGTATGAGGGCTCCTCCAGTGAGGACCCGATGAACCATGTATGGACCCTGCCAGTTGGGAGAGAACTTCCCTTTGGCTTCCTCTTGATGTGGGAAAATCTTCTTTAACACCAGTAGCCCCGGTGTAAACTTTCTCGGCTTGACTCTTTTGTTGAAGACTCTGGGCATTCTGTTCTAATAGAGCTGACCGTGGCAAACTGCATTCATTCTCTTTTCGTCTATAAGAGCTAGCTACTCGTAGCGACTCTCTACCCATTCTGCATCATCAAGTTCTGCTTCCTGTATGATTCTTAAGGAGGGAATTTCTACCTCGGCGGGAATGACTACTTCTGTACCATAAACTAACATATAAGGAGTTGCCTCGGTTGATGTGCGAACTGTGGTGCGGTATCCTAACAAGGCAAATGATAACTACTCATGCCACTACTTATGCTTTTCTATCATCTTCCTTAGTATCTTCTTAATATTCTTATTGGCGGCTTCTACAATCCTGTTCATCTGAGGTCTGTAAGTTGTAGAATTCTTGTGTTTGATCTTGAAGGTTTCACACATGGCTTTCATCAGGTCACTGTTGAGATTGGAACCATTATCAGTGATGATTGACTCCGGAATTCCGAACCGACAAACAATACGGTCGCGGACAAAATCTGCTACCACTTTCTTAGTCACTGCTTTGTACGATGTTGCTTCATCCCATTTGGTGAAATAATCAATTACCACTAGAATGAACATATGCCCGTTTGATGCGGCAGGATCGATAGGTCCGATAACATCCATTCCCCAAGCGGCGAACGACCATGGCGAGCTTGTTGCAGTAAGATCGTTTGGAGGCACTTTTATCATGTTTGCATGTAACTGATAGCGATGGCATTTTCGGACATACTGGATGCGGTTTGTTTCCATAGTCATCCAAAAATAACCAGCTCGGAGTATTTCCTTAGCTAAGACAAAGCCGTTCATATGCAGACCGTAGGTCCCTGCATGAATTTCCTCCAATAGCCTGGATGCTTCCTTTGCGTCAACATACCTTAGTAACCCCAAATCAGGAGTCCTCCTATACAGGATTCCTCCACTATGAAAAAAGTTGTTAGATAATCTCGGAAGTGTGCGTTTCTGAGTAGGATTTGCGAGTTTTGGATATTCTCATTTCGTCAAATATTCTTTGATATCATGAAACCAAGGTTTTCCGTCCGCTTCTTCTTCTACATGAGTGCAGTAAGCTGGCTGATCATAGATCTTTACCGGAATAGGATCAATGAAGTTCTTGTCTGGGTGCTGTATCAAGGACGATAGGGTAGCCAATGCATCGACAAACTCATTCTGAACTCTAGGAACATGTTGGAACTCTGTTTTTGTGAACCTCTTCCTCAATTCATGTACATGATGCAGATAAGGGAGTATCTTGGAGTTCTTGGTTGCCCATTTTTTTCGGACCTGATGTATAAGCAGGTCTGAATCTCCGATCACTAGCAATTCCTGAATGTTCATGTCAATGGCCATCTTGAGCCCTAAGATGCAGGCTTCATACTCGGCCATGTTGTTGGTGCACGGGAACCTGAGCTTGGCAGACACCGGATAATATTGGCCGGCTTCTGATACTAGGACCACTCTTATGCCAATTCCTTTAAAGTTTGCTGCTCTGTCGAAAAACATTCTCCAACCATCATAGGATTCTGCAATATCTTCCCCTATGAAAGATACTTCTTCATCAGGAAAATACGTCTTTAGAGGCTCGTATTCTCCATCCACGGGATTTTTAGCAAGATGATCTGCCAGTGCTTGTCCTTTGATTGCCTTCTGAGTCACGTAAACAATGTCGAATTCACTCAGCAGGATTTGCCACTTGGCTAGCTTGCCAGTGGGCATGGGCTTCTGAAAGATGTACTTCAAAGGATCCATTCTTGATATGAGGTAAGTGGTATAGGCACAGAAATAGTGTCTGCATTCCAATAGACAATATCGGGCCTCGTACGGGGTGAACTTCTTGCTGAGATAATAGATGGCCTGCTCCTTTCTTCTTGCTTCATCATGCTGCCCTAGAACACAACCGAAAGCTCCATACATTACTGCGAGGTAGAGTAATAGAGGTCTACCCGGCTCGGGCGGGACCAAAACTGGCGGCGTTGATAGGTATTCCTTGATTCTATCGAAGGCTTTCTGACAATCATCGGTCCATTTGGTAGCGGCGTCCTTCTTCAACATCTTAAAGATTGGCTCACAAATGATAGTGGATTGAGCTATGAACCGGTTGATGTAGTTAAGTCTTCCCAAGAAACTCATAACCTCTTTCTTATTCTTCGGTGGTGGCAATTCTTGGATGGCTTTGACCTTTGACGGATCCAGTTCTATTCTTCGGCGACTCACAATGAACCCAAGTAGTTTTTTGGCAGGAACCCCGAATGCACATTTGGCGGGATTCAGCTTCAAGTTGTACCTTCTTAGTCTATTGAAGAATTTCATCAGATCTTCCATGTGGTCATTAGCTCTCTTGGATTTAATGATGACGTCCTCTACATATACCTCGATCTCTTTGTGTATCATGTCATGGAAAATAGCAGTCATGGCCCTCATGTAGGTAGCCCCAGCATTTTTTAACCCGAACAACATCATCTTGTAGCAATACATCCCCCACGGCGTAATGAAAGCCGTTTTCTCCGCGTCTTCCTCATCCATCCATATCTGATAATACCCAGCAAAACAATCAACAAACGACTATAGTTCATGCTTGGCACAGTTGTCAATTAGAATGTGTATGTTTGGCAAGGGGAAGTTGTCTTTCGGACTGGCCCGGTTGAGATCCCGGTAGTCGACACAGACTCTAACCTTCTCGTTCTTCTTCGGCACTGGGACAACATTGGATAACCATGTTGGATACTCTACTACCCTGAGAACCTTGGCTTTGACTTGCTTGGTGACTTCTTCCTTGATTTTCAAACTCATGTCAGGTTTGAACTTCCTGAGCTTCTGTTTTACTGGTGGACATGTCGGATCGGTTAGCAGTTTGTGAGCTACAATAGATGTACTGAGACCAGTCATGTCATCATAAGACCAGACGAATATGTTCTCATATTCTCTTAGAAATTTCTTGTACTCTTTCTTTTCTGATGGTGATAGATGAACGCTGATTCGTGTTTCTTTGACATTTTCTGCATCTCCCAGGTTGACAATCTCAGTTTCATCTAGGTTAGACTTATGTCTGTTCTCAAAATCCTCAACCTCTTTAACAACCTCTTCTGGTATACCATCTTCTTCTGAGTCTATATCCGTTTGTTGCTTTGTATCGTTGTATGTCACAATCGTCGGTTCATCAAGATAAGTACTAGTAATGCTGTGTAAATAAAGTAATAAGAGCAAGATTTATAAGAAACTAAAATGCTTTGATAAATTTCATAATCGTTTTGAACATTGGAGCTCTTATTTCAATATTAAAAATGCGGAAAGAAAGTCAATTAGTGAAAATAAAGATAATTCATGGTGCTTTGTTCAGCCTTGCTACCCCGAAGCTTTCTGGGCCCTGGTGATTCTGATGGACCAATTGTTGAGGCGTGCTCCTCGGCTCATAGCTTGTATAGAAGGGCCTTCCTCACCCTCCTTCTCGAAAATGACACAACAGCCCATATTATCATCTTCCAAAAACAAATTCCTCATCGCCGCTAGTGCTTCCTCTTCTCCCGACCCATATATGACATTGGCTGGCTGGAAAGTCTGCTCCAAGTAAGGTATCGGATGCTCCAGTGGGTAGTAGGGACTGCGCCATGGTGGCGACCAGTGGTTGAACTCCTCCCAAGTGTATTCATATCCCAAACCAAAAGTGGTACCGTGTTTCTTCAACTTGATAGGCTTAACGATTCCTTGGAGATTCTTGCCAAGTCCCTTGCCAGGTTCGTATCCACACCAATTCAGTATACTTTCAATTTTGTTATCCCACCATTTATCCTTGTTCATGGCGTTGACTCGCTCAATGTGATGGTAGGTTTCTCCGCCTATATTCCTTCTTCCTCCGATTGTTGGGATGGTCTGGCGACCGTATATGGGATTGCTAACATCGCCGTGAATAATTACCTCTTGGTGATTCCACTCGAGTTTCACTGCTTGATGTAGGGTTGATGCTACAGCCCCAGCGGCATGGATCAAGGGTCGTCCCAATAGCAAGTTGTAAGATACTGGGACGTCTATCACTTGAAAATCAACGTCGAACCAAGTCGGTCCCATTTGCAGACACAAACTGATTTCCCCAATAGTGGACCTTTGGGGTCCATCGAAAGCTTTGACATTGATGGCTCCATCCTCGACCTCATGCAGGCTCTTTCCCAATGTTTTGAGAGTCACCAATGGACAAATATTGAGGCTGGACCCTCCGTCAATCAGGATTCTGGTGATGAAATAATCTCCGCACTGCACAGTTATGTGCAATGCCTTGTTGTGGCTTAGCCCTTCAGGTGGCACATCATCTTCATGGAAAGTGATTTTGTGACTCTCCAATACTTGCCCTACCATGTTTGCTATTTCTCCTTCAGTTATGTTGATGGGTACATATGCCTCACTCAGCACATTCAATAAGGCGTTCATATGTGCGTCAGAGCTTTGTAGCAGAGCCAAGATGGAGATTTGGGCTGGCGTTTTGTTCAACTGATCAATGACCGAATATTCTTTGGCTTGTATCTTCCTCCAGTGATCATTAAGCCCAGTTTCAGTAATGGTTGGCTGAACAGAGGCCTGCTTGCTTGACTCAGCCAAATGTTTCGGGGTATAAACCCTACTAGTTCTTGTCATACCTCATGCCGCAATTGCTTCTCCATATTTGGTTTTCCCTTTCCTTCTCGCCTCGGTGGTGTAATCCCACGGTATAGCCTTCGTATGGAATGGTGTTACGACTGTCATGGCCACCGGAATCGTCACCTCTGCCTTGGATAGTAACACAGCCACTTCGAATGGTACAGGTGTCTTTGGAGACCCAAACTCGACGTCAATAGGTCCTGGCATCTTTGCAGAAGAAGGTGCTTCAAACTCAAGTGGTATGGACATGTTTACTTCAGCGTTTTCAGAAGGCTGGATCTAGACCACAATCGGATTAAGTGTGACCATTGGTTCCTTTGGCTCGTCACCTTCAGCGATCAATCCGATTGACCCTTTGGGGTCCCAATCATCCTCTATATCAATCATGTGAATGCCTCCACCCTTGTGGTCAGATAGAGGGTTATTGCAGACATTCAGAGCTGGCTCCTTTGCTACGATGATCTTGTTGTCAATCAAAGCTTGGATCTTATCCTTCAGAGAGCGACACTCATCAATGGTATGCCCCTTCATGTCAGAATGGTATGCACAAGTTTTGTTTGGTTTGACCCATTGGGAGGGGTTTTCTGGGTTTACGGTAGGGATAAGAGTGATGTAACTAGCAGCTTTGAGCCTTTCATACAGCTGGTCGATAGGTTCGACAATGGCGGTATACTATTTGGGGGGGTCTGCGGTCGAAGTTTGGTCAGGGTCTAGGAAAGTGGCGGGTGGGAGGTGATTGATAGTGAGAGGGTTGAGTATTGTAGGTTTGGTAGACATGTGCGGGTTGTGAATATCTGGGTGAAGTGGGCTGGTATGTGGGTGGTGGAGGCGATTGGTAAGTAGGCGGTGGAGCTTGGTAAGAGGGCGAGGGTGATTGGTAATTTGGGGTAGGTTGATATGTGAGTGGAGGTATTGGATAGGTTTGGTATTCAATTGGGGATTTTGTTCTTTGTGCAACCATCACGACGCTCACGTCCCTTTTCTTGGATATGCCACCAGACTGTAGAGCCTTGTTGGTGGCCTACAAAGCTTCAAAGTTAGTGACCATACCACTTTTGATACATTCCTCGATCCTTTCCCCTAGCTTGATGATGTCGGAAAATTTCTGGCCTTCAATCAGCATTAACCTTTCATAGTACTGTGGGTCTTGAGCTCGGATGAAAAACCTGTTCATTTGTTCTTCTTCTAAAGCCGGTCTGACCTTAGCAGCTTCTGATCTCCAATGAGTATCATACTCGCGGAATATCTCTGTGGGTTTCTTCTTTAAGTTCTGGATGTAGAACACATCTGATGCATTTTCCGCATTGAACCTGAACCTGTCCATGAAATCGGATGCCATACTTACCTTATTTGACCACTTCTTAGGGTCTTGGTTGATGTACCAAGACAAAAGAATCTCCCTTCAGACTCTTCATGAAGAGTTTCATGCGAATCTTTTCGTTCCTTCCTACTCCGACCAGCTTGTCACATTATGTCCTCAGATGAACTCTCGGATCCCCGGTACCGTCAAACATTTCGAACTTAGGAGGTTTGTACCCCTCGGGCACTTCGACATCGGGTTGAATGCAAAGGTCTTCGTAATTTAGTCCTTCAATCCCCTTACTTCCCTCGACGCCATGAATTCTCCTAGTCAGCTTCTTGAGTTTTTTCGCCAGATTCCTGATAATCGAGTCCTTATCATCGGACTCGAGTGTTCTTGAAATGAGTTGAGTATAGTGTGGCATGGTTTCCACATAGATGGGGGCGTTGTGGGGATGATCATTTGTGGAATTTAGTGGTTCAGGGATGAGCAGTGGGGTATTGTCTGAAGTGTGGCATGTGTTGCAGTGGTGATGGTGAGCGGGTTGGTTTGTGGTTTCGGGATGCTTTGTGGAGGTGTGTGAAGTGTTGGAAAAATTGACATTTGGGGTAGTGAGGGAAAATGACAAATTCGCCAAGTTCCGAACTTGGTCCAGTTCTTCCTGAAACTTCAATAACTTTTGTTCGAGCTGGGAGGCACTTTCCTTGGAAACCTGAATACCCTGAGGAACCTCTACCCTTTCAACTGTGTTCTCCTTTCTGATATTGCTCAAATCTTCCATCTTTCCCTTGTTCTTGTTTCTGATAGGACTCGGAGGAGGAGGTGGTGGAGGGCCCTTAGATCTTGTGGAGTATGATGACGATGCCAGAGTGCACGAACTAACCTTCGGGGAGGGGAATAAATAAAAGGTAGCAAGTTAGTGCGGATTATAAGAAGAAAACATTGCAATATTTAAACACATAGTGCAAAAATATAAATCGTGTCCTAATTTGGGAGCCTCGTTGTGCCCGAGGTAGGCCTAGCGACAAGTTGATTTGGAGAACTTATAATGCTAAATGCCTTATTTTATTGATAAAAAATAAGACGAATCCCAAAACGACACTAATAGCATAAAATAAAATGTAACTAATGGTCATTGGCCTTATTACATTCTTAAAGCAAAAGAAAAGACTCCTAGCTACTTGGTCCCAGAAGGACCTTCTTCAGGTTGAATGTTTTCGTTAATCAGATCCTCCAGCTCGCGCAGATTTTCTAGTAAAAATGCCTTCACCAGGGGTTCTCCTTTGCCTTCCTCAGCGTTCTGATAGTCGATGACTCTTTTCCTCACTTTCCCTTCCAACTCCAGCAGACCGTATTCCAGATATTCCAGCTTCTTACTAGCCCTGGTGACTCTCTCTTTCCATTCGTTGATTTGGTTATTTGATGAGAGGTTCCTCCACCAGGTCAGCAAGAGTGAGGGTATGTTGATCATACCAAAGTCGGCAAATTTGTCATTCATTTCTGCAAAACAAAAGGGTGAGGCCATACTTCTGACAGACTCGGCTATTAAATATCAACAATTAGCATGGGCAGCATTTAGTTCTCTAAGTAAATCCATAGACATGGTAGCATCCATTTGGGTTTTAAGGAAACCCAGTGGACTTTGGACAAGGCTATATTAAAGAGTCATTATGCGGACAGCATAACTGACTCGACTAGGTTTGACAGTGATGCATGCACAATTCAACAGAGTAGGGTTTCTATAGGGTATTAGAATGGTACCCTTGAGCGGACAACTCAAGAGGGAAAGGCACGGAACCGTCGACTACACCGTTGATCGACTGGTTTTACCGCAAATACGCCTTTGCCAAATTTAGGGAGGTAATGATATCAGAAGGGCGCAACCACTCATTATAAGCATTGTTATGGTATTTTATTTGGAACATGTGGAATATGATGTTGAATATGCAGTTACAAGTTGTCATGTATTTGCACGTTTATAAAGTAATGATTACAATAATTGCTCATAATTACAACAGTATTAAAGGAAAACGGTAAAGGAAAGCGTTAAAAGAAAATAAAGAAATAAAGAGCCAAGTTAGTTTCGTAATAGAAGGGAAATAAAGACATTAAATAAAGGCAATAAAGAAGCAGTAAAGTCACAAATAACATGAAATGGTAAAAGCTTAAAAGAAGTATCCCCAGCAGAGTCGCCACGCTGTCATGCCCCCTTTTTCTCGCGAAATCGGGCTTGTGACATTTGGGAGGACATCTTGTTCCCTTTTGGAAATTGGGTTTTGGAATTTGAAGAGTCGCCACCTAATGATTAAGTGCATTAGGACACTAAGAAGGGTTTGAGTTTGAAGAACCAGAGTTTGGGTAAGGGCTAGAAATTATCTCGATGGGAAGGTGTTAGGCACCCCTCAAGATCCACTAGTGTGGTTCCCGGCCATGTTACAATTGTGACTTCACATAATCAATTAAGAAATTAAGGGCTCAAATAGGAGGGATTCACGTACAACATTGCAAATAAGTTGAAACTTGAGGAAAGGTAAAGAGGGCAGAAAGATTTAAACAATTCTAAAAGAAATAGACGAAAGCAAGTAAGAGGGAGGGGGTCCTAGGTTTATGATTAATATGGATTACATCAATGCAATACCCGGCAATTGCTCCTCAGAAGAGGGGTTGCACATGGTATTAACGCACCGGTCATCATATCCATATCTACCCTTCCCACCTTGTCAAGGTATTAAAGCGCGGAATAGTATCGTTACTTATTGCATGCTATTACCCGTCCTAATCCTATTAGTCCCGGAGGCATTGAGACTACTAATACTAAAGGGGAGGGAGTTGGGGCTTTTTCAGAGTTTCAAAAGGATAAAAATCTAGGCGACAAGCAAAACAAACAGCAGTTTAATGGTGAACAAATAGCAATTAAGGCTCAAGTAGGCCTCCTCATTCAAAGCAGCAAGTTATTTAGCATGACTTACAAGTACTAGTTAGGTCTTTAATAAATTAAAGCGTAGGATAGGCTGATTCATCACATATTTCTCATATGAGGAGTCTGAATTAGCCTTGTCGGGTTGTAGTTATCAAAAAACTGACACAATTAATTACCTAATAGTTTGCCTAAGTGAGACCTATAGGCACGACCTCTAGCAGAGCGTTCTGATTTTAAAGAAAGATTGTTGGTTTTATAAACAAAAGGATATGCAGACTTTAAACGACCTTATGACTGATTTTAGACTCAAAGACAAAGCTGATTCAATTGATTATTCCTATAGGCAAGTTATTTAAGCGTTATTGGTTTTCAAAACGATTACATAAATGCAGGAGTCCTATAGGCAAGGTATCTAGAATGGAGTTGATCATTATTAAACCTATGATTGTTTGTCTAATGGCATGCATATGCAGAAATGCAGAAAACCTAAGATCATGATTTCTATATGCAGAACTTATAGGCATAATTTCTAAGATGCAGAAATGCAGAACTTATAGGCATAATTTCTAAGGTGCAGAAATGCAGAACTTATAGGCATAATTTCTAAGGTGCAGAAATGCAAAAGTGCAGTAAAACTTATAGGCATAATTTCTAAGATGCGGAAATGCAAAAGTGCAGTAAAACTTATAGGCATGAGTTCTAAAATGCAGAATGCAGAAATTCATAAATAACCTATAGACCGATTTTCTACCCTTTGCATGCATTCATCCCCATCCTTTTCCACTATCCATCTCCGATAGTTATTACAAATTATTACAGACCTGAATAAATCAGAAAAGAAAAGTAAAATTACATCAAAAGTTCCAGCTACAACCAAACAACCTAATTTAGACTCAAAGTCCAACAATATGAGTTAAACCAACTTCCAGGATCATATTTCCAAAAAAAAGCCTTTCTCATATTTGGGATGTATCAAAGTTTCCAAAAGTCTCAAAGGGCTCCGGGCAATGCTTACACCCCAAACACATTGCAGAATTAAGAGCATAGTGCAGTGTGGAAATGCCAACCCTTAGATGTCAAAGTTCAGAGGGAACTCAAGGTCCCAAAGCAAGGCTCGTAAGAGAGGGGCAGAACTTAGAATCTAAGAGTAAGTGTAAGTGCACAGAGGGATTCAAGGAGAGCTATGGCAGGCTGGTGGTTGTGCCCGACAATTGGGAATGCTGGCACACCCCTGACGAGCCTATTAGCCAAACTTGGGAGTTAGGATCCATTGTGGATCAGGTTGTGGCCTGGGCAGTAATTTGGATACTGCCAGGCCAAGAACCTTAATTCAAGCACATAGAAGGGAACATGGGTAGGGATTCACAATAGAAACAGATGCAGGGAAAGAACATAATTAACATAAATCATTGAACATGAGCAGTAAAGTAAACAAGAGGGCTGGAACTATAAAGTAAACACATAGGGGTGAAGCAGAAAATCAAATCAGAACATAGAAGTTTTAGGGAAAACAAGTAAAATAGTAGCCTTGGAAAAGCCAAGTTGCAAGAAAACAGTTCCAAAAGATCTCAGAAAAAAGCAGAATGTTGAGAGAGTATTGAACTCAAAGCAATATTGTAAGTGTGTAAGTTGAAAGTATCTTGAAGTGTATGTGTAAACGTATTGAATTGGGAGTTAAGGGTGATCAAAGTGCAGAAGGGTCGTGCCCCCTTTATAGTGTAGAAAACAAGTGAGAAAAGATAAGGAAATAACATTGAAATCAATCTCCCTTTAGTTAAGGGATTCTGATTTCAATGGGTAAAAGCCAATTAAGGAAAGAAGTTTTGATTAAAACCTTTTCAAAGTAGCACAAAAGGGGTAAATACATAGAAGTTATTTAAGGCAAAAGTCCAATGGTACACGGCTTGGAAAAATAAGGAAAGGGAATCAATCAAACAGCCAGGGAAATCAAAATTACAAGTTCCATTCGAATGAACCAAGTCAGGAAAAGGTAAAGGAGGTTCAATCAAAGAAAATCAGTAACAATCAATCAAACCCCCATTAGAGGATTTCAGAATCAATCAATAGTTGGCAAAACCCTTTTGAAAGAAGAATTTCTCATATATAAAGCACACAAATAGGTGAATACTAGAGGGGATTGTCAAATTACTTAGAAAATAGTCTAACATAGAAAGGTTCAGAATCATAAGTAAAGGGATACAAGTCTAGTTTGCAGACTCACAATGAGTCTGAGAGTCCAGGGTCCCAAAGTGGAACCCTAACTCGCTCACAAAAGATTCAAATTGCCAAGAAATCCCCAAATCTTAGGGTTTCGAATTGAGTCAGACAATAGAGATGAGAAGGCAAGCCATTCGACAAAGGCTCAGGAGTCTTTTCCAAAGACCTATGAGAAACAAACAGACAAGATACACAGTCAAGAGCATGGAGAATACGTTTTGAGAAAAACTCAGAACTTAAACAAGTTCAGAAGAAAAAGTGAGACAAACTTAGGTAAAAACAGATGAATCATGCTTAGTAAGAACACAAACATAGTCCAGTAAAGCAAGCAACATCAAAGAACTCACAGTAAACACATATAGTAGAAGAGTAAGGAAAACATAACACAGATTAACATGTAAGTACAAGAGAAAAGAAAGTAGAAGAACAATACATGCATAGTAAAAGAAGTCATACGAGCATAACATAGACAAACACACATAAAGAAAGAACAAAAGAATCAGGAAGATATTTTGAAGAAACCTTTTAGAAACCCTAAATCGAAATTAAACGATTTTGAAAAGAGAATTTGGGGAAAACCTTTAAAAAGTTCAGTAGACCACAGAAATATTCTAGATCTAAGAAAATAAGCAAGTAAAGAACCTCAGACAGCTTAGGGTTTCAGAGAAAAACCTAGAAATGAGAAAGGTTTTGAGGAAAGTCAAACCCTGAGTCGAAAAGGCTCATATTGCCTGAATATGTCGGAGTAATGGCCGGAGAAGCCATAGATTTACAGATCTGAGAAGGATCTGAAGAGAGTCATCGAAGTCGGGCCTTAAAACATTGAAAATCCAAGGTTGAGTGGTGGAGGGGAGTGATTACCAATCATCCATGGCCTGAGAAGCCATGGATTCCGGTGGAGTGGTGGTTGAAGAGGGGTAGAAGGAGGTTAGGGTTTCAGAGAGTTTGAGAAACGAGAAGTTTCAAAGGCGGCAGGTCAGGTGAGAATGAGGGTATTAGGGTAGTCGTTTAGGTTTAATTTGGAAAGGGCGAGTCTTGGCCGTTGATCTTGAGTGATCAACGGTCTAGCTTTAAGTGATAGGTGGGGAACAGGTTGGGTCATTTGTAATTGGGTCGTGGGTTGGATCCCAATTGAAACTGGGCCGGTCTGGTTGAGGTTAGGATTGGGTCAATTTATGGGCTAGAGTTGAAATGAAATGGGGCTGTAATTGAAATGAGATGGGGCTAAATGTTAAATAGCCAGTTTTTCCTTTTATTTTATAAAAAATAGTAAAATAATTTTAAAAGAAAATTAAAAGTAACAACCCAATTAATAATATATAAATATTAATTTAAAATATTGGGACCAATTTTACAATTAAAAATACTATTAATCGTAAAAATGAGCTATAATTGCAATTATATGCAATTTAGTCTTTTAAATCCCAAATAAATTTGTAAAAATATAAAAAAATTATATTAACTATATTTTGGTATAAATATGGGAATAAAATAATTTATTCACCAAAATTGATGATTTTAGGAATAATTATGGATTTTGTATTGCTAAAATAGACAATAAATTAATTTTAAAATCGTTAAAAATTAGGAAAAAATACCAAAACTCTTGGTCATGCTTATATATGCATGACATGATATTTTAAAAGTATTTTGTATATAAAAATACATAGGAAAAAATTGGGTATCAACAACATGGTTAGTATTAATTGGCCTTCAGAATAGGCGAACAGTCGCCGCTTGCTCTATATATGTACTTGCTTTCTTCTTATTTGAGGATTCCGCTACTTTTGAGTGACTATCGCTTTTATAGAGCCCTTCTTCTACCATTTCAACTCAAATCTCTCGCCCAAGTCTTCATTTTCCTTTTCTTATTTTACCATATCCATGGCTGCTGCGTCCAAATCTGTTCATCAAGAAGAGGAAAGTTCCGCCTCTGCTTCACGCTCGGTTGGTGGTACACCGCCGATGTACGATGAGCTAACTTCGAGGTGTTTTGTCTCGAGGAGGGACTTTATGTTAGAGAGACCTCCCAATGTTTAGGGCCATTAGGAGCATGCATCGAGGTTCGTCTCATCAATAGGGGAGAAACACCTCGAGGCAGTCAGGAAAGACTATGGATGGGGAGAAAGGGCGGTACTGCAGATGCCTTCCTCGGAAGAGAGCATCATGGCCCATGCCGAGGGTTTTTTGAATGTATACACGTACCCCTTTACACTAGGCCCTCTCGATAGGGTTATGCTCGAGTTTTGTAGGAGATTTCAGGTTACCCTAACACAGGTTCACCCGTCATTTTGGAGGATAATGTTCATGATAAGGTACTTTGCAGATAAAGCCGGGCTCGAGTTCACCCTCGGCCATCTTATCAGATTGTACCAACCCTTGCATTACCGAGGCTTGATTACTTTACGATGTCGATCCACTCAGCCCTTTATTGCCAGTAATGAAGAAGATGGGGATCAAGGGTGGATGAGTCGAGTTATCCGAGTGTGGACCGTCGATAGTATCCCCCGCAGAGTTCCTGCCATTTCTTGAGAAATGGAATTTCACATATAAGTGGTACACTTGTGTTTTTATTGTTTTGTTCATGGTGGAGGCAGACTTCATTAAAGATGTCTTCCTTTCCTTCTCTATAGCGATCCCATGGTTGCCATACAAGGTCCCCGACCTGGCAAATTGGACTCGGAAACTGGCAGCTTGCTCAACTTACGATGAGCATAAGTGGCGAGATCTGTCCAAAGGTAGATGGGAGGCCAAATACCATGGTACGTGCTACGTGGCCCATTCTCTTCGAAAGGTACTTTCTTTTATGTGTATTAACTCCATCACCGCAGGTATTGGAGAATTTTCTGAGATGAGACCGTTCCCCCTCGGAGAGGAGGAAGGATTGTCGGCTTCGGGGCCGAGGAATGATAATAAATGGAAGGAATCTTCGAATGATGAAGATGCTCATAGCAAGGCAAGCCCTGCCCGGAAGCTCAAAGGAGATGTATCGGTCGAGCTTGCAGCACTTGAGGCTTCTAGCCTCGGAATAATGGCTCCTCTTTTGCCGTTGTCTTCTTTTACCGTCGAAGGTGCTTCGAGGGATACATGTGTTCTGTTGTCGTCCTCATCTCCTATCGAAGGTACTTCAAGGGATACGGGTTTTCTACTACCGTTTTCATCTCCTATCGAAGGTACTTTGAGGGATGCTCGAGACCATGGGTCACCTAAATCAAGCAGGGTCTCGAGCGACCATGTCCCCATCAAGATCGGTTCAACTAGGGCTGGTGAGACCAGGCTAGCAGATGCAGGCTCAACCTTTGAGGAGGCTTAGTGGCTTTGTTCTACGGTGAGCTTTGGTTGACTTTGTTGGTTTTATGATTTTACATTCTCGTTTTCTCATCGAGTTTCTTTTTCATAGGCCTTTGACAAGCTCAAGTCTGAGCTGCTCTGCTATGAAGCCGGGTTGAGGAAAGACTTGGATGGGGAGAAATCCCTCAGGCTTCTTTGTGATAAAAGGGGAAAAGAATTGAGGCACCTTCGGTATGAGGCGAATCGAAGCTGAACTACGAAAGCCACCTCGAGAAATAGGTAACCTTTGCTCCGAGGTAATGGATGTTTCTTTTTCTATCCTCAGAGATTAATATTTTGATACTTCAGTTGCAGAGCAAGATAGAAGATCTGGAACGCCTTTGGGGCGAGGTTGGCCAGGCCAAGTATGAGTGCAACAAGCTAAGGGCTCAGATAGATGCCCATATTGCGTCCAAGAAGAATGCTTTGGCAAAGGCTTCTGCCCTCGAGCTACAACTCCAAAACGCCCGTAAAAATAGCTCGATCTAGACAAGCAGGATTGCAAGGCTCGAGTCTGACCTTTTGGAGATGAAAGCGAGGTCATGGATGCCCAAGCTGAAGCCGAAGAGATTCGGGCTAAAACTGACAGGAAAGTGGCCATCTATTTAAACACACGCTGCTGATGCTCGATCTAAGTTAAGAGGGGCTTCCGATCGGGAAGGCAGAAGCAATGAGTATGCTCGATGTAAATCCCGGAGGGAAACCCTTGAGGAAATCTATGCCAAGGGCTTCGATCTCTCAGAAGAGATTGAGCAGGCCAAGGCGGATGAATATGATGTCAAGTTCCTCGTATCTGATGCCGAAGATAATGAGGGAGAGGCCAACGAGGCCGCAATCCCCAAGGAGAAAGTAGAATATGCTATTCTTTTCTGATTCTGTGTATAGGGATCTCAGAGAGCATTGCATTATTTCACACATACATATATAAGGAAGCCTTTCGGTTTCATTTTTCATGCATTTCCCTTTGCTTGTGTGTGTCTTTCTTTGTCTTGTATTTCAACATTTGTCAATGATTATCCAGATGAATTACCTTCGAGTATAAAGGCCTGTGATTTTATGGCGACGGTCGGGAGTCCCGAGTCGCATTAGTTTGGCCGGAGCCTTGTGACCGGAGTCATTGTGTTTGGTCTTAGCCTTTTAGTCCCTGAGTGAAGTAGCTTCGTTGTCTATATCGAGGGTATGCCTTTTTAGGGGTCTTACAAGTTCGAATATATAGCCTTGACTTTTAGATCGAGACTATGCCTTTTGTAAGGTCTTATAAATTTGAGCATGCCTTGCTTGAGGTATTACAGATAGGTTACTTAGTATAAGTATAAATCATGCCTAGCTTGAGGTCTTAATGATTTTGGCATGCCCGGATGTCTTATAGCATTGAAGATGCCTCATGGAGGACTTACGTTGTTGATAATGCTTCATGGAGGTCTTATATTGTTGATAAAGCCTCATGGAGGTCTTACATTTTTAGGCATCTCCAGATGGAGGGCTTTCGAGCTCGAGGTTTCCTGCTTGGGGTCTTATGGCCTCAAGTTTTTGATAGTTCGATGGGGCAGCAGTCCCCGAGACATCGAGAGTTCTTGGCTCTAGAGCGGTTTTTTGACGTTACCTTATTGAGGGCTTTCGAGCTCAAGGTTTCTCGCTTGGGGTCTTATAGCTTCGAACTTTTGATGTCAGTTCCCGAGAGTTTGGGAATTTTCTGGCCCTAGGGCCGTTACTTGTAAAAATAGCAATCTTCGCTCGGAGCGCAAAGAGTTCTGATGGTAAAAGTCAAAATGTACTCCTTTATTACTTGGCACAAGTATTACATAGTTTTCGCCATTGAGGGTTAAATTGTTCTATTGCGGACACGGTTTTTTCGATCGTTTGGCCCGATACATCATTTTTCTATTGAGACCCTCTTTGGCTTGTCTTGATTTCTTCAGGGAGATGACCTCCCGGGGGGATGCCCCCCAGTATTCGAGGTTGATTGAAGAGAAGCCTCAAATACTTGTTGAGTTCTCCTTAGGTAGCATATAGATATTTCCTCGTTAAAAACCTTGCCGGTAAAACCTTTCTTAGGATAAAATCTGATAGAAAGAAAAGAGTGAAACACATGCTTTAAAACCTAAGGTCTTCAAGCTGGAAGGTACTTTGATTCTTCTAACTGGACGCCTTCACACAGGTTAGTGTAAGATGTAAATAAAAAAAGGGGGTGGTTATACCTTAGTTGTGATGGCATTTCGAGCCTCGACATGCTTCCACTGCTTGCTCTGGGGATGCGGTACAGTCCCTTATTTGTTCACTCGGGTGCAATCGAGGATGTAGCTTGTGATCGCTACTTCGTTGTTGTTTATCTTTTGGCTCCTTTG
This sequence comes from Nicotiana tabacum, assembly GCF_000715075.1. Taxonomy (NCBI): domain Eukaryota; kingdom Viridiplantae; phylum Streptophyta; class Magnoliopsida; order Solanales; family Solanaceae; genus Nicotiana; species Nicotiana tabacum. The sequence goes on along the minus strand of NC_134086.1, from coordinate 105,622,260 downwards.
ATGCTGAAGGTGCTGATACTGGTGCCACGTCATGCACCGCGAACATCTCCCTTGCTTCATGCTATTCCCCATATACCATTTTTATTCCATCCTTTGTTGGAAATTTCATCATTTGATGAAGGGTTGATGATACTGCTCTCATGCAGTGTATCCATGGCCTTTCGAGCAAGGCATTGTATCTCATGTCCCCTTCGATGACATGAAACTTGGCACTTTGGGTTATTCCGACCATGTTGACTGGGAGGGTGATTTCCCCTTTAGTTATCTCGCTCGCCATGTTGAATCCGTTGAGGACTCGAGAGGCGGGCATGATATGGTCGAGTAGTCCGAGCTGCTCCACCACCCTCGACCTGATAATGTTGGCCAAGCTACCTGGATCTACAAGTACACATTTAATTTAAAATTTATTCACAAGAAAACAAATTACCATTGCATCGTTATGAGGCTGAGATAGGGTCTCGATGTCCTCATCACTGAATGTAAGAGCATCCTCGGGTATGTAACCTCGAGTTTGCTCTTCCTTGATGATGTATATTTTTGTTCTTTTGATAGTGGGTTCCTGTGGGATGTCAACTTCCCCCATAATCATGTGGATGACATGTTGTGGTTCTTCTGTCTCATTTTTCCTGTTCGCCTCTCTTTCCTGGAATTGACTTTTGGCTCGGTCACTAAGGAACTCTTGGAGGTGCCCTTTGTTGGTTATTCGGGCTACTTCTTCTCAGAGTTGTCTGCAATCTTCGTTTCTATGACCGTGTGTGCCGTGGAATTCGCACACTAGGTTAGGGTTCCTCTACGATGGATCTGATTGTACTGGCCTTGGTCACCTAGTGTCTTTGATTTTACCTATGGCTGATACAATGTCCGAAACATCGACGTTGAAGTTGAACTCAGATAATCGGGGTGCCTCAGTCGACCCTGTATATCTGTCGAATCTAGCTCTATTTACGAGTCCCCGAGGATTTTGACCTCAATCTATCCTTTGGTCGTTTCGAGGTATATTATGCCTTGGGGCATTTCTTCGATCTTCAGTGTTTCCTTATTTTATTTTGGATCCTTTGCCAGGAGCCTTCAAGGATATACTGAGCTCGATGGGGCTCCCAGTTGGTCAACCTCGACCCTAATCTTTGACTGATATCGGTTGTGGACATCCGACAAAGTCACGACGAGATATTCAACCAAGTTCTGCTTTAGTTGCTTCGAAGCTACCGAGCTTCGTTCATTCAAACCTTGGGTGAAAACCTGCACTGCCCAGTCGTCGGAGACTGGTGGTAATTCCATACGCTCCATTTGAAAGCGAGATACAAACTCCCACAACATCTCGTTTTCACTCTGTTTGATTTTGAAGATGTCAGACTTTTTTGTATCGACCTTGATGGCACCGGCATGTGCCTTTATAAAAGAATTTGCTAGCATGGCGAATGAGTCTATCGAATTTGGGGATAGGTTGTGATACCACATCATGGCCTCTTTCGAAAGTGTTTCCCCGAATTTCTTCAATAGGACGGATTCAATTTCGTCGTCCTTCAGGTCATTTCCCTTTGTGGTGCAAGTGTAGGCGGTGATGTGCTCGTTGAGATTCGAGGTTCCGTTGTACTTCGGGAGATCAACCATTCTGAATTTCTTCGGGATGGGCTTTGGAGCCGCACTTGATGGGAATGGCTTTTGTATGAATTTCTTTGAATTGACACCCTTCAGGATTGGGGGTGCGCCCGGGATGTGATCGACCCTTGAATTGTAGGTCTCCACCTTTTATCATTAGCTTCTATCTTCTTATCGCCCGATTCAATCCTCTTTACGATATCCTCGAGTATCTTCATAATAGCGGGGTCGGTTGCTAACCCGTTGTTGCTCGATCTTTTAGGCACTTGTTCGGCTTGATGGGCCGTTTTCGGTGCTGCTATGCTTGGGGTTTTTGGGTGACTTTGCAGTTGAGCAATCACCAAATGTTGTGCCTGTAAGATTTCAAAATTTACGTGAAGGCTAACTTCTTATTCCCCCCGAGCTGGGGTTTTCTGAGCTTCTTGTTGATTTTCTTGGCTTATACTCCTGTTAGTGTGGGAGCTTATATCTACATGTTGGGCATTGCGCGAGATCACATCTACGGGAATTGGTTCTGGTGCATCCTCAAGGTTTTGTGGTGGTACACCAATAGCTGGAACAACTACACCATTCTCCCCATGGTCCTCAAGACCGTTGTTTTCATGTGCGTTCACTGAGTTAGACATTTTGACCTGAAATCAAAGATTCTTGGGCAAGAAAAAGTGTAAAGAATAACTTGCGTTATTTAGTAAACCAGCATGAAAACAATCACTATTATTTTTAGCCCCACGGTAGGCGCCAAACTATTTACCTTGAAAATGGTAATTACAATTAGATTTGATTTATTTTTATGCTAGTTGTTAGGCAATAAATGCTAAGTGGGAGTCAAGAAAATGAGATAAGAGCTTGAGAATAGTATGTTGTGCAAATCGAGTGGTCGAGAGTCGGGGTCTCAAGCCGGACTATACGGGGCCTCGGGGCCAAGCTAAGAGTTAGGCTGTGGATAGCCGATGAAGGACTAGCGGCTCCAAGAGCTTTAATGAGGGCTCTTTATGATCAATGATGAGTAATAAATGAAGAACAATCAATGAAATACAATAAATGTATGCAATGTAGTAAATACGAGCAATAAAATCAAGGGAGAATATGTTTAAGTTAGGGAGCAGAGAATGTTCTTGTTCTTGTATTAAATATCATGTGTGCAAAAAATAATAAGGATTCCCTTTATATATGAGGGGGAATCCTAACATAGTATATATATATTTATTACAAAGATATGCGGCTGGTACAATCATTTAATGCCACGATACGGACTTGTACTATTCTTATGGACTTGGTCAGCTCTAACCACTCGCCTTGGGAATCTCCCACTTGTTCATCATAGCCACCGATTTGTACTGCCCCGAGGTTGAGCTGTGCCTCAAGCCTTCTGGTTCATCAAACCTCGAGTTGTGCCTCGAGCCTTCTGGCAACGAGCTATGGAATGCTATGATAACCCCAAAATCGGACTCTCCGATTTCAGCTGTATACATATATTATTTATGCGATTTTGGAAAGGAAGATGATTCGTCAAGGTTGTGATGCCTATCTTTCTCATACAGTCGATACACGATTGGGGATCCCAAGTCTTAAGGACATACCAACCGTGTGCGACTTTCCTGATGTATTTACTAATGATCAAACTAGGTTGACTCTAGAAAGGGAGATTGAATTTCCTATAGAGCTTGTCCCTAGAACTACTCCTATTTCTATCGCTCCTTATAGAATGGCTCCAGCTGAACTAAAAGAGTTAAAGGCTCAATGGCAAGAACTTCTTGAGAAAGGTTTTATCCGTCCTAATATTTCACCATGGGGAGCTCCTGTTTTATTTGTGAAAAAGAAATATGGCACTCTTAGGCTTTGCATTGATTACCGATAGATGAACAAGGTAACAATCAAGAACAGATAGCCACTGCCTAGAATGGATGACTTGTTTGACCAACTGAAGAGTGCTAGCTTGTTCTCAAAAATTGACTTGAGGTCTGGATATTATCAGGTGCGAGTGAGGAGCAAGATGTTCCTAAAACTGCTTTTAGGACCAGGTATGACCAGAATTTTTGATAATGCCATTTCGTTTGACAAATGCTCCTACTGCATTTATGAATCTAATGAACCATGTATTCAAGCCTTACCTTGATCAATTTGTGGTGGTCTTTGTTAATGACATTTTAGTCTATTCCAAGAATAGAGAAGATCATGATAAGCATCTCCGAATTGTCATGCAAATTCTGAAGGAGAGGCAACTCAATGCGTAGCTTTCCAAATGTGAATTTTGGCTGAGTGAAGTGGCTTTTTTGGGGCATATTGTATCTGCTGAAGGCGTGAAGGTTAATCCTAGAATTTCAAGCTATTATTGATTGGAAACCCCTAAAACTCCAACCGAGATCAGAAGTTTCTTGGGTTTAGCAGGATACTATAGGAGGTTCGTGAAGGGCTTCTCTCTTATAGCTTCTCCTTTGACCAAATTTTTGGGGAAAGACGCCAAGTTTGTGTGGGATGACAAGTGTCAAGAGAGTTTTGAAAAGCTCAAATCCTTGTTGACACAAGCTCCAATACTTTCTTTTCCAGTTAAAGGGAAATATTATGTGATATACAATGATGCATCTTAACGTTGCTTGGGTTGTGTTTTGATACAAGAAAGGAAAGTAATTTATGATGTCTCTCGAAAGTTGAAATCGCATAAGTTGAACTATCCCACTCACAATATTGAACTTCCTGCCATTGTTTTTGCCTTAAAAATTTGGAGGCATTACTTGTACAGGGAGAAGTTTTATATATTTACTGATCACAAGAGTTTGAAGTACTTGGGTACACAAAAGAGTTAAACTTGAGACAATGTAGATGGCTTGAACTCATCAAAGATTATATTTGCACGATTGATTATCATCCCGGTAAAGCCAATGTGGTTGCAGATGCGTTGAGTCGCAACTCCCTTTCAAGTTTAACTTTAAGTCCTTTGCCTTTGCTTTTTGAATTAAGAGTCATGAATGCTTGTCTTTCATTTAATTCTGATGGTTCTATCATTGCTAATTTGCAAGTTAACCAATCTTACTTGAGCAGGTCCAAGAAGCGCAGAAATTAAATTTGTTTCGTAAGTAGCACCCTCCCAAAGAGGTTGCTACAGGGTCGGGGAAACGACAGCGGATCTGGTAACAACAACAGGAATAATTCCTTTAAAATCGAGCTCATGCGATTTATGAGGGAAATAAACGCCCAAATGGACCAAATTCCAGGCGCACTGCCCGTGTTAAAAGGACCAGACTCAAAGAATTACACCCAATTGCCATTCAAATAGAGCACGATACCAGAGTTAATCCCGAAACGGTTCAAACATGTCCTCCCATAACTTGTTTTGAGTGTGATGACATACACCATATGGTGAGGGATTGCCCTAGACTTGGAAGGAGTGCACCTCCACAGACTTCTCAGCCACAACATGCCCCGCAGAGTTCTCAGGCTATGATTACAGCTCCAGTTGCTACCCTACCTACTCAACCAGCTAGAGGTAGAGGTTGGGGATGTAGAGGTCACTGTAGAGGGGGAGGCCAGGACAGATACTATGCCATTCCTTCTCGTAATGAGGCTGATGGTATATACGACGATGTTGCGTCCACCTAGCACGTTCGCATCCAATTCTTGCCGACCCTTGTTGACCCTTGTCACACCTCCTTTTTCCGCCCCCGCGAGGGTAGCAGAGGGAGTTCTCTCATAGGGCAAAAATCACGTGATTACAACCCTTATCGAGGTTGTTCCTTTTGTCTGCTTAAGGGCATCTGCGAGAGAGGTATTAGGGGTCTCGAACGGTGTCTCTGGTGGGCATAAAGGAGACTGGTGATTGAATGAAGTGGTCCAAGGTAAAGTGGAAGCGAAGAAGGTAGCATACATGAAGCTAGTGGGGAGCATATGTGAGGAGGAGAGGCTAAGGTAGCTAGGAAGGAAGCTAAACTGTCAGTCACAGAGGCTAAAACTGCGGTTTATGGTCATCTGTACAAGGAACTAGGGGAAAAGGGCGGTGAGAAGAAGTTATTCCGGCTGGACAAGTTGAGAGAGAGGAAGGCTCTGGATTTGGACCAAGTGAGATGCATCAAGGACGAAGATGGTAGGATACTGATGGAAGATGCCCAGATTAAGAGGAGATGACAAACTTACTTCCATAAACTTCTGAATGAAAAAGGGGAACAGGATATTGTGCTAGGTGAATTGGAGCATTCCGAGAGTCACCATGACTTCGGGCATTGCAGGCGTATCGAGGTTGAGGAGGTTGTGGGGGCTATGCGTAAGATGAGTAGGGACAAATCAACCGAGCTAGACGAGATTCCGGTGGAATTTTGGAAGTGTGTAGGGAGAGCGGGTTTGGAGTGGTTGACTAGGTTGTTTAAAGTTATTTTTAAGGCGAAGAGGATGTCGGATGAGTGGAGGTGGAGTACAGTGGTTCCATTGTATAAGAACAAAGGTGATATCCAAAGTTGTAACAATTATAGGGGTATTAAATTACTGAGTAATACCATGAAAGTATGGGAGGGAGTCATTGAAGCGAGGGTGAGGAGGACAGTGTCTATATTCGACAACCAGTTCGGGTTTATACCAGGTCATTCTACCACAGAAGCTATACACCTTGTTAGGAGATTGGTGGAACTGTACAGAGAGAGAAAGAAGGATCTTCACATGGTGTTTATTGACCTAGAGAATGTGGGCCTATTGAGGAGGTTAAACGACGCTTCTAGGAGGGGATAGATGAGATTGTGCGCCAGGTACCACCTACCGAGAAGCTATTCATAGGAGGGGACTTAAATGGTCATATTGGGGCGACCGCAGGTGGTTATGGCGAGGTGCATAGAGGCTTTGGTTTTGGGGAGAGGAACGGTGGAGGTACTATGCTGTTGGACTTTGCTAAGGCTTTCGGGTTGGTGATTGCGAACTCTAGATTTCCGAAGAGGAATAAGCATTTGGTTACTTTTCAGAATGCAGTAGCGAAGACTCAGATTGACTATATCCTCCTCAGGAGGTGTGACAGCGGGTTGTGCAAGGACTGCAAGGTGATTCCGCGTGAGACACTCGTGATGCAGCATAGACTATTGGTGATAGACGTTGGTATTAGGTTAAAGAGGAGGAAACAGACTGCTCGGGGAACACCGAGAATCAAGTGGGGAGCTTTGACTAAGGATAAAGCCCAAGAGTTGGAGTGGCAGCTGTCGGCTATGGGTTCTTGGAGGAGAAGTGGGGACACAAACACTATGTGGGCAGCAACAACAGACTTTACCCGTTCAATTGTGTTCTCCTTCCTGATGTTGTTTAAATCTTCCATTTTGCCTTTGTTCTTGCCTTTGATAGGACTAAGAGAAAGAGTGGGTGGAGGGGCCCTGGATCTTGTGAAATAAGATGATGATGCCAGAGTGCACGAACTAACCTTTGGGGAGGGAAATAATAAAAATAAAAAATAAAAACAAAAGGTAATCAAGTTAGTGAGGATTATAAAAAGTATTGCTATATTTAAACACATAGTGCGGGAATGTAAATCATATCCTAATTTGGGAACCTCTTTTTGCCCAAGGTAGGACTAGCGACAAATAGATTTGGAGAACTTTGAATGCCAATAAATGCTTCATTTCATAATATAAGAATAGACGAGTCCGAAAACGATACTAAGATAATAACAAATCACTACTGGCACTTGGCCTTATTACATTTTGGAAAGCGAGTAAACCTAATCTATTTGGCCTCAGAAGGACCTTCCTCAGGTTGAATTCTCTCGTTGATAAAGTCCTCCAGCTCGCGTAGGTTCACCTGTAAAAATGCCTTTGCCAGGTGTTCTCCTTCGTTTCCCTCAGTGTTCTGGCAGTCGGTGACTCTCTTCCTCACTTTTCCTTCCAATTCCAGCAGATTGTATTCCAGATATTCCAGCTTTTTGCTAGCTTTGGCATATGATGGGACTTCAGATCCTCAGGAGCACATTACCACCTACACAATGGTGGTGAAAGGAACGACTTAGCTCTGCACGAGATTGAGTCTGTCCTACTGAAGAAGTTCGGGAAAACCATCACGAAGGGGGCCCTAACATGGTATTCACTTTTACTGGAGCACTCAATAGATTTCTTTGAGATGCTCGCGGATTCTTTCATAAAGGCTCATGCCGGGGCCAGGAAGATACAGGTCCGAAAGGCTGACATATTCAGAATTGCACAAGGAGAGTCCGAGTTGCTACGAGAGTTCGAGACTAGATTTCATAAGGAAAAGATGATGCTACTGGTCGTGCTATATGAATGGGTAGCTGAGGTATTTAGGGGCTAAACCCGAGGAGTTCCGATGCTTCCCAAAAACTGAAAGAAAGTCTGCTCTAGTTTCAGGCAACTACATGGGCAGATGTCCACAACCGCTATGAAACAAAGATAAGAATAGAAGATGACCTGCTCGGTTTCCCTGCATCAACTAAGTACTTGGATTGAGAAAAGAATAAGTTGAATGATGATTTTGATGCAGATCGACGATCTTCTAAAGGTCAATTTTTGCCCTACAAAAGGGCCGAAGAACGAGGAAGAGGTTTCCTGTCAGCAGATAGGTTCGTTATCGATAGGATAACACCGTGGCCGGAATAAAGATCATTGTAGGACAAAGAGATATCAGGCTCCCAGGATTCCACCTACCCCAGACTGTCCGAATATAATTTCAACGTTAGCGTGGTGGAGCTGGTATCGACAATGAGGAATATTAAGGAAGCACGGTTCCCAAGGCCGACGAGATCCGATCCTAGTCCTAGAGATCATAACCTATAGTGTGATTATCATAGGACTAATGTCCACTGAATTGGGGACTGCCGATGTTTGCGAGAGGAGGTGGTAATATTATTGAAAAATTGCCATCTCGGTGAGTTCTTAAGTGACCGGGCCAAAAATAACTATGGCCGCAATCGGGATAACACAGAGCCCTCAAAGATAGGAGAAGATCCTCCTCTACTAACGATCAACATGATTTTTGGAGGGAACGAGATTAATGGTGTAACCTTTTCGATAACAAAAAAACAAAAATATCGCTAACTCATAGCAAGAGACTCATAGAAGTCACCGAGGACGATATTACCTTCACAGAGGAGGACCCCAATGGCCTCCTACTACCGCACTCCGGGAATTCCTAATTTCTCTTTGTGTTTTAGATTTTAAAATTAAACATGTTTTGGTGGACATAGGAAATTCAACCAATATTATTCAATGGAGAGTGCTGGAGCAACCCAAGCTAATCGAAAGCATCATTCTGGCACAAAGCTCCTCGTCGAGTTCAACTTAGCAAGTGTGACTACCCGAGTGGCGATCCTGCTGCCTACAAATACTGAAGGGGTCATGAAGACTACCTTGTTTGAAGTAGTAGACGGTAACATGAGCTACTTATTATTCTTGGCAGACCATGGATACACGAGATGAAGGATGTTCCATCAATATACCATCAACTTCTGAAATTCCTAAAATCCAGAGGGGATTAAATAAATAAGAAAAGATCAATTGGCAGCAAGGGAGATGAACACAATCTTGATTTCCAACAGTACATGCGGTATAGCAATTACAAGAACTGACGTCCGTTCCCGAACCAAACGAAGTCGACAAAGAAGAGGAGTCATAGAAATCTTATCAGGTACTAGAAGAAAAGGACGCAACCAAATCCACAATGGAAGAACTCGAACAAGTCACATTGTTCAAGAAGTCTTAGAGAGGAAGTTCTACTTGGGGACAAAATTAAACCCCGAGCTCAGGTTAGGATTTATAGAATTTCTTAAAATTAATGTTGATTGTTTTGCATGGTTGCATGCAGATATGACAGGTATTTTGCTAGAGATGGTCGTGTACAAGTTAATCTAGGACCCCAATAGCCCTCCAATAATGCAGAAGAAGCACTTGATTACCGAGGTCACAAATATGTTTGTCAAAGAAAAAGTAACTCGATTGCTTGATATCGGTTCAATCCGGGAGGTAAAGTATCCCGATTGGCTGGCTAACGTAGTGGCGTGCCCAAAAACTCATTCCCATTGCCAAATATTGATCAAATGATTAATGCAAAGGCCGCACGAGTTGATGATTTTCCTCGATGTCTATTCTGGGTACAACCAAATCAAAATGAACCCGGAGGATCAGGAAAAGACTTCGTTCATAATGAACTTTGGCACATATTGCTACAATGTAATACCTTTTGGGCTTAAAACTGCTGGATCCACTTACCAGAGGCTCGTGAACAAAATATCGAAAAGCAAATAGGGAAAACAAGGGAAGTTTACATAGGTAATATGTTGGTTAAGTCTTTGAACGCATGTGACCATCTGAAAACACCTCCAAGAAATCTTTGATATCCTAAGGAAGCACAACATGAAGCTTAATCCCGAAAAGTGTGCATTCATAGTCAGCTACAATAAATTTTTGGGTTTCTTGATGTCACAAAAGTGGATCGAAGTCAATTCCGATAAAATTAAATCCATCGAGGACATTCCCGACCAGCTGACAAATGTGAAGGAAGTCCAAAGTTTAACTAAGAGGTTGGCCGCTCTAAGCAGGTTATTCCTCGTCTTCAGAAAATGCCATTATTTCTTCTCAATTTTGAAGAAGAACAACAACTTTGAATGGACTTTGGAATGCCAACATGCCCTAAAACACCTGAAAAGGTACTTATCAAGCCCTCCGTTACTATCAAAACTAGAAGAAGGTGAATAATTGCTAATTTACTTAGCAGTCTCGGAGGTAGCGGTAAGTGCCGTTCTAGTCCGGGAAGACGAAGCTACGCAATATCCTATCTATTACGTTAACAAAATTTTAACAGGAGAGAAAACTCGCTACTCGTACCTCGAAAATTGGCTTTAGCTCTCGTAGTCCTCACTCGAAAACTTAGGCCGTATTTTTGATGCCACCCAATAGCAGTGGTGAAAACTATTCCCATATGGAATATTTTTCACAAACCTAAATTGTCAGGTCGACTGGCCAAGTGGGAAGTTGAAATGAGTAAAATTTAACATCGAGTATAAACCTAAAACTACGATCAAATCACAAGTTTTGACCAACTTCATGGCCGATTTTAGTCCTCGACTGCTGACTTTGGCCTCTAAAGAAGCGGTGATGGTGTCAGAAATGACATCAAGAGTCTGTACCTTGTTCACGGACGGGGCTTCCAACGTGAAATGATCAGCGCCCGGGGTAGTATTAATTACGCCTTCGGGAGAGACATTGAGGCGGGCCATAAAAATTGTTCCTTTGGCTAACAATGAAGCCGAGTATGAGGCTTTGATTGCAGGACTTGAATTTGCCCCGGGACTAGACTCCGAGGTCATGGAAATCAAATACTATTCTCAACTAGTGGTAAATTAGGTATACAAGATCTTCAACACCAAAGAGGAACACATGCAACAATATATGGTAAAAATTCAGACTTTGCTTGCACGGTTCAGGAAATGGTCAATCACCCACATCCCGAGAGAAGAAAGCGCAAAAGCAGACGCACTGGTCAATCTAGGCTCGTCTACAAAAATTAAAGGATTAGATTCCAGTACGATCATACTGCTAATGCATTCGGTATTGGATGTGGACGGTTATTATGAAGTAAATGCGATCAATTCGGTCTGGGACTGGAGAAATGAAATAATCGACTATCTTGAGTAGGGGTGGACATCGGTCGATTCATTCGGTTAGTATAAAAGTACGATTCGGTTTATCAATTTTTGATTTTTTAATAGTAATAACCAAACCAAACCAAAGTATTTACTGTTTGGTATGATTTTTCTAGGTTCGGTTTGATTATTTTCGGTTTAGTTTTTCTGTAATTAACGGTGCAAGATTTTTATGTGTTGACTCATGACTGCTCGTTTTCTTTTACATTATAACATTAGAATAAGCTATGATACATTGAAGATTTGGAATAATTCTTTTGGTTCCTCATTACCCATTATGCAAAAGCAGGCATCAACTAAAATCTTGCATACTAACACACATTATACGAACACACAAACCTCATGACAAAATGCAATCGAACAACAAAAAAGTAACCTTTTTCCTCATTTTAGTTATAATGTTGAGTTGTCCTTTGGAGCTTTGTCACTTCAATTTATATAACCTACATAATAGATTTATGTGTTTGCCCACAGTTTCATCACTCAATCATTGCATGTTTAAAATGTAGGCACCATATGTTGTATTCTACTCACTTAATAAAAATTTAGCTTTATATTAGTCTAATGCCTGCACAATTACCTGCTATCTCTCACTGCAAATGAGAAAACACCCTAGCTTTTTAAAAAATAATGTCAAACATAACATCGACCCACAACTACTGATATTGCCCCATTATACAGAAGCGAGCAGCAGCTACTCTATGCCTCCACACTCCATAGTCCACTCAATAAGAACATTTAAAGATGGGAAGCTGAAACTATCAGCAGACACCTACCCCTAAATGCACAGGCTAGACATTTCTGATTCAACATAGCAACTAGTAACTAGCAACTAGCAAGGCCTTTTACATTAAAGTCGAAAACAATAATATGCAAACCTAGTTTGGAAACTAGGAAAACATCAAAACAAGATCATGTAGAATTCAAGAGATAGCAAAAATAAGTCTAGAAATACCATCACCAAACAACAAAACAATGAAAAACTAATCACAACCCATACACCACAAAGCAAGTCTAGAAAAGGATACGTAAAGTCTTAAATACGAATCACTGGATGAGACATAAGACACTTCTTGATATGCTTCACTAAGCCAAAAGTGTCATTAGACTTCGGATGACAATTATAAACTCGCCCACAATGAACACACTTTGCTTTGCGAACTTCTTCATTTTTTTCAACTACCTCAAAATATTCCCAAATAGGCGATTTAGGACCACGAGGCATAGTTGAACCTGCTAAATAAGAAAAGATCACAAGTTAAATAAAATATTTTTAATTATAAATAACAAAAGGATATCATAAAACAAGCAAATCCTTAAACTTACCACTTGTTCAAACTATGCATCAACAATGCTAGTATCTCTTTCAATAATGCAAGTTTCTCTTCCACTCTTTGCCATATCTAAATATAATTTGATAAAGTGTGTCATATAAACTTACAAAGTAAATTAATTTTCACTAAAACACTCATAAACTGCAAAATCTTACCAAGTTCAATTTGCTCAAGAAACTCCAAATCCTTCTTCAACCTTAATAGGAGTACCCTTATATCTAAACCAATCTTGAACACAAACAAGACTTTGCACCAACCGAGGAGTCAATGAACTCCTAAATGAATCAAGAATGCGGCCTCTAGTGCTAAAGGTACATTCCGATGCAACACTAGAAAATGGAATGGCCAATACATCACGAGCTAGCTCAGATAGAACAGGAAATCTAGGCACATTAATTTTCTACCAATCTAAGATTTTAAAGTCATCAGAATCATCAGACACTAGCTCTTGTCCTTCACCAATATATCTTTCCAACTCAGATTTAGCACATCCACTTCCAAAGTCTTACTTTTGCCTTTTCAATTGAAACTTTTTTCTTACAAATTTTGTTCTCACATTTCCGCTAGATGAATCAGATGTGTCATAAGATGAAGTAGATCTTGATGGAGATGATTGAAGATAACATCTTCTTGAATATTTTTTTTTTTAGGGAAAAAGGTCTGATTTACCTCTCTACTTTAGAAAATAATACTATATTAGCCCTCGTTATACTATCAGTCCATTTGAACCCCTAACGTTAGTAAAATAATTGTATTCGCCCCTATTTTTAATAGATTTCCATAGTGGAAAGGGACCGGTTATTAAGTCCAACGTGGCCTGACATTTTGGATGAGGTGTACGATATGTGACATGCCACCTTACCAACTCTTAATTTTTCCTTATTTTTTCTTTTGCTTTTTCTTATTCGCGGACTCATATTTTAAATTGACACGGAGGACTGAGTATCAGTATACCTAGTACTAAACTCATATCCTACGAAATAACCCATTACCAAAAACCCATAACCCATTTAGCCCGTCAAATATATAAGAGGCAACCCAAATAATTTAAATTTCAGAACAAATTCTTTTGGAGGCTTCGAAATTGATCAAAGCAGAAACTGGGTTTTTAACCTCTACCATATATGTACGAGTCTAAGGCTTAGAAATCTAAGGTCTAAACCACTTAATCCTTCATTAGTATCTCTCTCTTGGTGTCTTCCTTTGCTTTCAAATTTATTTGTTTCAATTCTTAATTTCAATTTTCAACTTCATAATTCTTTAGTTTTAATTGGAACTCTTGAGATAGTTATGGATATGGGTCTTTCATAGTTTGCTATTTTATGCCAAAAGGCAACAAATTTTCGCAAGAGCATTGAGTCGCTTTACCGGATTTTTTTACTAGGCTCAATGAATAAGATTCTATCAAATTATTCAGTATCTTTGTATTTTTCGACATCTTCTATGTATTCTCTTTTTTTCCTATTGTAATTGAAGAGCTTCAAATTTTTGTTGCTTGAAAAGAACTTTCTTTTCTATGATGTTGTTTTGAAAGAAACTTTAGGTCCCGTCATGGAGTAAGCCAAATTTAGGGAAGACACAATGGTACATTAATAATAAAAAAATATATGGCTAAAAAAGTAGCCATGTCAGCAAAATATAATTTTTTAAAGTTTTTTCGCCCTGATTGGAAATCTATTAAAATTAGGGGCTAATGCGACTACTTCACTAACGGTAGGGGTTTAAATGGCGTGATAGTATATCGGGGGCTAATATAGTACTATATTTCAAAGTAAAGGGGTAAATCATGCCCCTTCCTCTTTTTTTGATACTCCCCAAACAAAAAATTCAAATAAGCATCCACTTCGACAGTTATTTTCTTCCCTGGTTCCTCCCCGAACATTTACTCAAGTGCCAGACCAATATACTCTAATTTGTTGTGAGGATCCAATATAGAAGCAATGAGTATCATCTTATTCATTTTTTTCAGGTTCAACTTAATATTTTTTAAACTTTTCTTTCATCTTCTCAGCCATCTTACTCAAATTAGTGTCATCACTAGCTAAACATACCTTCAAATAACTATCAAGCTCACATATATGACATAACGTGAACCTGAAACTTTTTCTATGAGCTCATAAAATCTTTCAAGAAACTTTATCATGTTTCTCACATTCACCCAATCATCACATACAAATGGACCTGCAACATCCCATCCTCAGAAACATGCGTACAAAGATGAGCAGAAATGTCATGCCCTGAACTTGGGGGCGAGATTGGCACCCCGTGCCTTACTTAACCTAGCGTACCAACTTATGACTGAGGGATTCTGAACATACAATGTCATACTTTGGCCATGAGGCCACATTGCAAGACAATTTACAAAGCAAAATATAAAACTGAATGGATACTAGCTTTGACTAAACATCAATAGAAAGTTGGGTCGACAAGGCCGTCATAACTACTACAACTGATAAACTAACAAAATATACATACAAGGCCTACAAGGCCAGCATACTGCACTAACTGACAGGATATATCTACAAGCCTCTACTGATGGATGTAGTATGATCGGAACATGGATCTAACCTACCCATAACATATATACACAATATGTACACAAAACCCTAGACTCGACAACACCGAAGGATGTAGAGCTTACTGATCAAGATAAACTCGGGCAACACCTACTGAGGAGGTCTACCTGTTTGTCTATCTAAACCTGCACGTATGAAATGTAGCGTCCCCAGAAAAGGGACGTCAGTACAAAATAATGTACCGAGTATGTAAGGCAATAAGATAACTGAAAGATGAAACTGAACTGATAATATAATAACTGAAAGTAACTGGGAGTCACAGATGATATGGAGATATACTTACTTACTGATACTGACTCAACTCTCTCAATATAGTAAGTAAAATAAATGCCCGGCCCTATAAGGCCCGATATGTGTAACTGCTCAACTGTAGAAGGCTAGCTCATAGGCGCTCGACCATACTAAGCTAGGTATCTCTGCCATCCTGGGCTCACTCATAGGCGCTCGGCCACAATAGGCTCGGTATATAACTTACCATCTATCTGAGGTTGCCCAATAGGGACCTGTCCACCGATTATATCTCGATGGTGGTGAAAATACTGTAATACTGTGAAATACTACAATACTTAACTGAATATAAAGTCCTGATAAGGAGAATAATATAACTTATGAGACTATGATAATGTACATAAGTTCAGGAATACGAACTTCTCTTTATGCTTCGTTATCAAATTCATGTAGTTACGGGATCATGCCAAAATGAAGAAAGATTTAGCCTTAACATACCTTATCACAATATTTCCATTCACCAAGTTGAACTTACCTCTTTGCACCTTAATCTACACAACGATAATAATACTATCATTAAGTCGCGAAAGGTACAACTATCGCACTACGAACGACAAGATTATTTTGTATTAAAATGGGCAGCATCTCCTCTATAATTCTTATTTCCTCCAAATTCAAGATAACACTAACACAAGAACACAACAATATCAACATATATACATTATTTTCCAACCTTATATACACCACAAAATACTACAAAATATCCCAACACACCCCAATCTCTTCATGCACAAAACGACCACTGTAGTATTGTCAAACAACCCAAAAATGTTATGACGAACGACCAGCCCACCATCCTGCATTTATGTGGTGTTTATCCATACCCTTACTCATCAAAAAATCCATAAAATAGCAGTAAAACATGCAATCCAATAACAACACAAAACAATCTACAAAATAGTCTGGTATAAGTGAATAACTCGAATCACGACTTTCGATCACCGTCTGGTATGTTCTTACAATTATATAAAGACTTTCCATAAATCTCCAACAGAAAAAATGGATGAAAGAGAGCAGTAAACTTACCTTATTTGTTGAATAACTCAACTCCTATCTTTGTTCTTCAAACTCTAGGTTTTACCTCCAACTAGAACTTGAAAAGGAGAGAAAATCAATTAGGGTTTGTGGGCAATTTTTGGTAGGATGTTTGTAGGGTTTAGGTATGGTTATTTTGTTATGTAATATGTGTTATATTGCAGGAGATAAGCTCTTAAATTGGTCTCTTTGACAGACCCGAAATATCCCCTTTTGGACTCTCATTTAAGCAAGTAGGTGACACACCTATTTGTCACCTAACAGCCTGTGCAGTCTCGCAAAAATGCATATATCTCTCTACTCCGATGTCATATTAACAAACAATATGCATTAGAAAATAGACTCATAGATCTTCAATTTGATGGGTGGAACACCCTGTAACTCTAAGTATATTGAGAGAAAATCACAGTTTCATTTGACACAAATTTCAGTAAAACTTATGAACGTAACTTGTGATGACTTTCATCGACTTTTGTTCCACAACCCACTTGACTTTAAAACACAAAACACGACTATCATACGACTAACATAACTCATAACATAACCTTCTTATCATGTTAAGCACCCTAGTCTCACCCCAAAATTACATGTTATAACATTCCTAACTTGTCAAATTTTGATGAAATATTATTTTCTTTAATTCCTTTAGCTTCTGAACCTTCCAACCCTCTTTGTACTTGTTGTTCATGATCTTCAATATTTGTAACCTCCGAGGTAACATGGTTAACTTACTTTATATTCTTTCAAAGATGATCTCATTTTTGGTCCTTCATTAGTTTTCTTATAACTCACTTTTAAGTTTGAAAATATAGGGTGTAACAAGAAAATCCATCATAAAAAAGATGAAGCTTGTCAAAGGCCTTCTCAAAGTTTTGTGCCGTTTCCAACATCAAGTAGGTGGAATTCCACCTAGTAGGAACATCCAAATATAATATTTTGCTACATTCTATCTCTTGATGTGCACAATATTCCCTAAACTTTAAGGTAGATCTCACATACCTCACAACTTGTCTAATACGTTTTTACAGAAATATCAATTTCTTTCAAATCATCTTGCACAATTAGATTAAGCATGTGGGCCATGCATATCACGTGAAGAAGCTTACCACTCATCGAATTTGTTTTCCACATATCTAAATTTTTAGATAATTCTTTGACCGTGACATCATTCGAAGAAGAATTATTAACAGTAACATTGAATACCTTATCCAATTTCCATTCAAGCAAACAGTTACCAATAACTTTTGCCATCTTGTCACCCTTATCACTAGAGATAGGGCAAAAATTTAGTATTTTATTTATGAAATAACCAATCTCTATCAATAAAATGATCCGTCAAATACATATAGCTAATTCGTTGTAACGAAGTCCATGTGTTTGTGGTAAGACAAATTTTTGGTTTTAATTCTCTGAAATTTTTCATTAGTTTAAGTCTCTCTTCACTGTAAACTTGAAAACAATCCCTTGTAATTGTCCTATGAGAAGGAACATTAAATAGAGGTTGGGCTACACTCATAAACTTCTTAAAGCCTTTTTTTATCAATAAAGCTAAAATGTAATTCCTCCGCAATTACAATCTCAATTAAATCCCTCCTAACTAGTTCTTGATCAAATTTCCAAAACACCCCACATAAGAAGCATTAGATTAGGTTTGAGCATAGAAGGATGGAGGAGATTCACATGGCGGCTATGATTCAAATGGTGCATCCTGGTTACTAGTAACTACCAAGATGTCCCCTTGAAAGCTCAATCGGATAATAATGTTTCATTTGGGCTAAACGCGATACAAACTTATCTTTTATGGGGATCTATACCCATTTTTGGGTCACGTTTTAACTTGTGCCTGCTTTGCAAAAAAATTTACAAACGTACCCACTTTTTCACGTAACTTCAGCATACGGGCATGAAGTAGAAAAGGCAATCACGCAAAACTTCATCATTCTAGTAGACGGGCCTAAAGTAGCAAAAATTGCTGAACCAAGTATGCTGAAGTTTTTGTTTGTAATTGCTGAACTTAAGCATAGTAGCTGAAGTTTTGTTCTCTATTTGATGAAGTTTTTGTTTGTAATTGTTGAACTTAAGCATAGTAGCTGAAGTTTTGTTCTCTATTTGCTGAAGTTTTTGTTTGTAATTGCTGAACTTAAGCATTCTAGTAGCTAGGGGTGTGCATTCGAATCGGTTTATCGATAAATCAAATCGATTATTTGTTATCGGTTTATCGATTTTTCGATTTCGAAATTTTCCTTATTGAGTTATCGATTTTGATTTTGATTTTTTCCTCTTCGGTTATTGGTTTATCGATAAACCGATAAGATATACTAAAAAGACAAATATGCCCTTATTTTATAATACTACCCTTTCTCTTCACTTAAGTCCCTAACTGGCTAACCCTATTTTCCTCCCTTCTTCAGCGCCACATCTCTTCAGTATTCACTGTGCGTAGACCCAAAACTAGGTGACTCTTCAGTCTTCACTTTCTGCTTACAAAGTACAAACCTAGCTCTGTTCTATCGCCACTCGCCATTGTCGCCGTTTCCGGAAAGCTCTTGGCAGGTACCATGTAGAAATTAGTTTTTGTTTTTGGTTAAGAATGATTTATTCTAGTCAGTTCACGCTACTCCTAATTGATTATATTACCTTCTTATTAGTCATTACTAGTTTTATGATTCATCAATTGAATATAGTACTCTACTTTGCCAGTATTGTTCTTCAGTTCTTGTACTTGTAAGAAATCTCCAATGTCTCCAACTACAATGAGACATGACATTAAAGTGAAGAGAAGAAGAAGAGTTAAAAGTGGAAAGCCATGACATTAAAGAAAGCCCTTCTTGATTTAAACCAGAAATGGCAGTAGGGAATAAAGATATGTTCAGAAACAAGATGAATAAGGTGAGTGTTAGTTTGATTTACATGATTATAATGCTGATGAGAGTGTGTATGTACTCTACTCTACTGGGATAGAGAAGTATTATTGTAGTGATGGTTTGGAAGATTTTTTTTGTACAAATATACCTTGTTGCTGTTTATTGTCTATATGTAATGTGATAAGTTGTTGTCTCCACACATGGCTACCTTTTGCTATTATACCCTTCAGTTCTCTCTACACTAATATCTTTATGAGACAAAAACATTGACCTTGACAATGGAGTATATAAATTGTCTCGACTTCAACTTCTACTAGTTTCGATCAAATTTGAAAGCCTGAAACTTTTAGTTCTTAATGTTTTTCTAAGTGGATAGAAACCAAATTTGACAGTGGAGTATATAAATTCCTTTTTAATTCTTAGTGTTCTTCTAAGTGGATACAAACCAAAGCTGAAAGCCTGAAACTTTTACTTGCAGTTGCGCTCACTTGATAGCTCTAAGACGAGATTCAATTGCGAGGAGTGCTGACTTCGCCTTGCTTTGCTTCATTCAACTCGTTTAAGACTGTAAGTTATATTCTTCATTCACTTCATATGGCTGAAAATGATAAAATTAATCAAGTGGTTGATGAAAGTAGAGGTTCTGAGTCTACTGCTGCAACCAGTCACTCGATAGTTACAAAACAAAGGAAAAACGATCTCGGGCATGAGATTTTTTTGAAGAAAAAGTTGACGCTAAAGGAAATAATAAATATGCATGTAGATTTTGTGGACAAGAATATTTTGAGACAAAAGGCAAAAGTACGACACAAATGAATAATCATATCAGTAAATGTCCAAGGAATCCTTATAAAGTTGAAAAAGGTCAAAAACTATTATCATATCAAACAGTGTCGGGGGGTAATAAAGGTGATCTTATTCCATGAAAATTTGATCAAGAAGAGTGTAGGATGGCTTTGTGTTGTATGGTGATTGTTGATGAACTTCCATTTAGTTTTGTTGAGAAGGAAGGCTTTAGAAACTTTATGAAAGTGACACAACCTTGTTTTCATATTCCTTCCCGTACTACTGTTACACGGGATTGTTTTGCTCTTTTTAATATGGAAAAAAATAAATTAATGAAGTTTCTTAAAGGAACAAGTCAAAGAGTAAGTCTTATCACTGATACATGAACTTCTATTCCAAAAATTAACTATATGTGCATCACAGCCCATTGGATTGATAGTGAATGGATTATGCACAAAAGAATTATTAACTTTTCTCCAATTACTAGTCATAAAGGTGAAGATATGACAAGGTGTATTATTGATTATTTGCGTGAGTAGGGTTTGCAAAAGATTTTCACTGTCACAGTTAATAATGCTAGTTCAAATGATGTGACCGTGGAGAAGTTGTCTGACAAATTAGATGATTGGGGAACCAATTCCATGAATGGTCAACACCTTCACATGAGATGCATGGCTCATATTGTAAATCTTATTGTGAAAGATGGTTTAAAAGAGTCAGATATTTCTATTGCTCGTGTTAGATGTGCAGTCAGATACAGTAGACAGTCTTCTGCTAGGTTGAGGAAGTTTCAGGAATGTTGTGAAAGTGAAAATATTGTCAAGAAGTCTTTATACTTAGGTGTTCCTACAAGGTGGAATTTCACCTACTTGATGTTGCGCAGGGCTATTGAATATGAGAGTGCAATTAAAGAATATTCTGATCGTGATGCCGACTTGTCACGTTATCTTATGTTTGATGCTATTTCAGATGGAAAGCCTGTAGGTTTTTTTACAAGAACCGATTGGGATGATGTAAAGAGAATTGCACAATTTCTTGAAATATTTTATAATCTCACTTTGAAGGTGTCCGGATCACTTTATGTAACATCAAATTCTCATTTTCTTGAAATTGGTCAAGTTGTTGTTTACTTAAATCAATTAATAACAACTGAAGATGTACTTTTGAGTGAGATGGCATCAAGTATGTGGAAAAAATTTGAGAAGTATTGGGGTGAACCAACAAAAATGAACAAAATGATTTTCATTGCTTGTGTTTTGGATCCTCGCTACAAGTTTACTATTGTTAGCTTTGTACTTAAGAAGATGTTTGGAGATGAAGGGACAATTATTGAAAAAGAGGTTCATAGTTATATGAGTTCATTGTTTAGTGAGTATGTCTCTAAGTTGGTTTCAAAAGATACTGGTGATAAAGTTTCTACCTCTTTGCCAAGCTCTTCATTCAGCATAATGGAAACTTCAACTCCTGGTTTAGGTGAACTTTTAGATGAAATAAGGAAACATAAAGTTGCAAGTGGAGGTGTAGATTCTAAAACAGAATTGGAAAAGTATCTTGCAGAAGATCCTGAAATTGAAAGACCGGACTTTGATATCTTGGCTTGGTGGAAGGTGAACTCACCTAGATTTCCTATTCTTGCTAAGATGGCTCGAGATGTGCTTGCTATTCCTATTCCAAGTGTGGCATCTGAAAGTGCATTTAGTACCGGAGGGCGTATTCTTGACCAATTTAGGAGTTCATTAACTCCTAAATTGGTTAAAACTCTAGTGTGCCTTCAAGATTGGCTTCGGAGTGAATCGCTTCCTGTAAATGTTGA
This sequence comes from Nicotiana tabacum, assembly GCF_000715075.1. NCBI lineage: Eukaryota > Viridiplantae > Streptophyta > Magnoliopsida > Solanales > Solanaceae > Nicotiana > Nicotiana tabacum. The sequence continues at coordinate 105,600,352 of NC_134086.1, read as the reverse complement.
GGAAGATTTAGATTTTCTCGAGACACTCGAGGAAGGTATGTATATTTTAGTTAATTTTATTGTATTGCTTAAGATAGTTAAATAATATATTAATTGTTTGACTTGCTAATATATATTCTTTTTAGATTTTACTAATCTTGGCAAAGAAGCTTCCACCGACGATGTTTGCTAGAGTTTGTTAGCTGATATGTAAGTTCTCCATTTTAAATAATATACTTGTAAAAGAATGTGATGTATTACAAAGTTCTTAATTTTTTTTTAATTTCTTCTAGGTTTAAAGCTTGGTAGAAACTATGCAATTAGTTGCATAGGGGTACCTTTATTTCTTGTGGTTCAATTCAAGCATACTTGCTCGATAGAGTGGTAAAAATTGCAACTTTGGAGCTGATTTTGTTCATTAGAGTTGTTTTGAGCTATTTCTTCTGTTCGACTTTGCTTCTACTTGTTTGTAGTATTTCTGAGCTTGTCTTTGTCAAGTTTCTTCTTTGAAAAGGATATGAGGTAACTCACCCTTTTGAGATTTAATTAAGAATTTATTTTGGTTCTGGTTGACTTGTTGTAGTATTGAAATTCCGGCCTCGCTGCTTCACTAAATTACTTTGAAGTGTTTGAAACCAGTTGGTACTTGGAATAAGCACTCCAATGTCAAAATATGTAATTTTGGGCTTTCAAAAATAATGACAGATGCAATTAGGAGAGATTCTACATCAGTTGGCACTTCTGAAGAAGTATCGATGGCTGCAAAATTGATTCCAAATGAACCTTTTAAAAATGTGACCTTTTAAGCTGGAACTCTATCTTTTTCTTTCTCTGAGTTTCTTTTAACTTTCTTCTGTTGATTTTGTTCCTTCTGTTTTAACCTATGAAACTATAAAACTCCCTAAACTTTGAGCAAGTCTAATCTACCTCTTTTACTATTGTTGCAGATTATAACGGAAGAAAACTGTCATTTGAGTATTGTAGTTACGATATACTTTCCATGAAATTCCGCAAATTTTCTTATTGGTGTAATCGATAACCGAATCGATAAGTCCCAAAAATCGATAAATCGAAACCTTATTGAAACGATAACGATAAACATATGTACAAATCGATAATCGATAAGGGTCAAAATCGAATCGATAAATCGAAAGCACACCCCTACTAGTAGCTGAAGTTTTGTTCTCTATTTGCTGAACTTCAGCATGTTTTAGCTGAAGTTTTGTTCTGTATTTGCTGAACTTCAACATGTTTTATGCTATCATGTAATTGATTTTTTGTACAAATAATAAGTTTATCATAAGTAGAATTAGTAACTTAAAAAGCTAGATAATGATTTAGCCCAACATGTTAAAATGCATTGATAATGTACAAAGCTGAATCCAAAAAAAATAATAGAATATGAATTAAAGGAAATGGACTTATATTTACATACATGTACGTACTTACTTTAGAAAGTTATTTATAATTTATTTTTAAATAATCTGATAAACATACTTATGGCAACATCATCCCTATGAACTGAAATTTCACAGCAGCACCAACAACATCCGAAGAAAGAAGAAGAAGAAGAAAACGAAGGAGGAGGAGAAAGGGGACTGAAGTTGTTTAAAAAGTGGATACAAGTTAAAACTTTAAAAAAAATGAGTATAAGTTAAATGAGGGCGACCAAATAGAGCGCCCGTGCAATTTTTACCTCTTTTACCTAAAGAAGAAAAAATAATACAAATTTAATCCGAATGATACAAGTTAATGCAATACAGGTCGTACCATTACTTTGAGTTAGGTTTCAACTTTCAACTAGGCAAAAGGAGAGCAAAATTATTGCGCTTAGCTGCACTAATTTCACATATAATCTTCCGATCAAAATCATAAAACTAAAATTTGTATATACATAAATAATTTAATATTGCTTATATATAAAAATATATAACAAAATAAAAAATATTAAACTCGATTAAAAATCATATATAAGCTGTCACATGTAAAAAGTTATTATGTAAAATATTAGTAATCACGTTTCTAATTCATCTCAGATAATAATTTACGAAAATGGGCCAGATATTTATTCAATTGGTAAGGCAGACACAGAAGTTTAACGTAAAAATAGCACGGTATAGCCAGTTTTCGGACTAGTCATTCAAAAATAACCAGCGTTTACGAAGTCAATGAAAAATAGCCACTATTTTGCTGCAATAGAGACCGATCCAGCATAATATACTGGAGTTCCGTGCACCTGTATACGAACTCCAACATATTATGCTGGATCGGTATACTTTGCTTACTCGATTATACTGGACAATTATATTTGCTAGAACTCCAGTATAATATGCTAGAATTCAAGCATACTTATGCTGGAACTCCAGTATAATATACTGGCGTATTTTTCGGGTTTTAAACAGTATTTTCGCTCAAATTTATCTTGGCTAAATTTCGATTATTTTTAAAACTGGACTATTTTTGAACGACTATTAAATGTTGTTGCCCTTTAACAGCGAACCACTATTGAAGCCTAGTGGTATAACTGCAGATAGCCGATAGGTGGGTATTCTCGAAACCCCTTTTCCTCTCTCGTCTCTTCGGAGCCTCATCTTCCGCTCTTTCCAGAAGCATAACTTCTCAATTACTGCTCTCAAGTCTCAACCACCACACTATCGCCGCCGTCTCCGTTGCCGCAGCGGCCACTCGCTGCACGTATTTATCACAGAGCTCCGGCCAAATAGCTCAGTCACAGGTCCGCTACCGAGTTCAGTCTTGTGTAGGTTATTGTACTCTAATTGTATTGAGTAAAGCCGTAGATAAAGGAACACACTATGCGTATTTGCTTTCTTTTTTTATGGTTGACAATTGGTGTTCTGTTTACGACGCTCTGCTTTAAAAAGCTGAACTTTATCCTAATTGCTTACTATATTATGCGTTTAATTTTGTGGTTTTTCTTTTCTTTTTTTCATTTAAGTCTGTGTTAATACCAGTTCTTTAGACGTCTTGTATTTGTTAGTAAATATATATACCAATGTGGAAAGTGTTTATATCCAAACCATGGGGTATGATAAATGACATCTAATTTCGATTTTCCCACAAATAACCATGAATTGGTGCAGAGTAATGTTTTACTTTAGGGAGTGGGGGTGGGGAAGGGCTGCTCTTCTATATCAAATTGTTCTTTGCTTAGGGGATTACTATCTGTATTTACATTATTCGTTAAATGGTGTTAGCAAATCGACTGTGCTAGTGTTACTGTGCGTGGCTATAGAATCTCAATCACTTCCACTTATTGTAAATTAAGGTGGATCTTTCCCCCTTTGCGGCTTTGCCTATCTTCTTGTGGATTAGCAGAAAAAAATCTGTCCTTTTTATTCTATTACCAGTTTACCACCTCTATCAGAAATTCAGAATGCTTTAAGTGTTGTACTTTAACTTGCAATGTGTTCCTCAATGAAACTTATTGGATGTTATGCTTGATGTACTTGCAGTAAATTGGATGGCAATCATACCTTGTGGAAGCACATGGGTCGCCCAGTGGGGAGTTCAGCCTCAGTTTCTGCCAAAATCTTATGTTACCAATAAATTAACAGCATCTCCATTTTGGTGCGTCGTGCTAGGGCATTCTTGAATGCAATCACTTATTTGTTGTATAAGAACTGTGCTTTCTTTCGAAATTTTATGGATTTTCTGGAAATGTTTCTGCTTTAGCTGTGACAACTGATATTTGTTATTTTTTGTGTATCTACCTGTTAAACCCCACACCTTTTTGCCGAATGTTCTCATTTCAACATTTTAAAACTCTCATACTCAAGTCATTCTTGCGCTGATCTTTTTATAATGCCTGGTTAACGTTACAGCCTATTCCCTAATGAATTATGCATGAAAGACAAATGAATCATGGATCCAGCCCAATCCCACGGCTGATCCAAAAAGTAAGGAGAAGTATGTCGTTCATGTGTTCTCGTTTGGAGGATGCCCCTCTGTAATTTGATCAGCCATGCTCGTTAGAACTTGACTTGTCTTTTTACGCACATAAGCGCATACTTGCTATTTTGGCCTTTATGACATAAGAGAGATGATTGAACATTGATTCTCACCTATTGTTAGGCGCAAGTTCAAATTCTTTTCCTAAATTGTACCTTTTCTACTTAAGAAGTTTATGGATAATTGGCATGTTTTCTACCTCAAGAGATGACTCCCGTATCTACCTGGTAAGTGTCCACACTTATTGACCTTGTTATCGTCTATGCAGTTTCTCAAGCAAGATAAGGGCATTGGCATCCCCAAGTTCAACCCTTTTTTGTCAAGATTCCCTGCAAGCACTTTTCAGTTCAGTGTCAAGCAAGAATCAATATCAACGGAGGGGGACCCGATTAGTTGTTAGAGCTGAAAAAGTAAGATGCTATGCAGTATGCAAAACCCATTCGTAGATTGTGATTCTGTGATCAGAATATGAGTTACATTTATGTGTGTGTGCGACTTGGTAAATAAATATGCATAGTAAAGCTGGTTGAATGTTGTTACATCTTTCACAGGATTACTATGATGTCCTTGGTGTATCTAAAAATGCTAGCAAGTCAGAAATAAAAAGTGGTGAGTACCACCTTCATTTACATACTCAAACTATTTTCTGCTTGTCACTTGTATCTTTGAATTGTGACTGTAGTTTAGAACTATTTATAGGTTGCTCTTAGAACCAAGTAGTTGAAAAACGTACATTGTTGGCTGTCATGTTATGTTCCTAATTCTCCCTTTTTTTCTTGTTTTAGCATATCGAAAGCTTGCAAGGAGTTATCATCCTGATGTGAACAAGTGAGTATAGTTCCTGGAATTCTGTTGTGATGCCTTTTACTGTGGTTTGTTGAAAGATGGTATAAAGTAGTACATATTTGGCCTTTTCTCTAGCTTTCACTTTACTTCTGTATCTTGTTGAAGAGTCATGTTTACCTATTCAAGATCAGTTGATTGAATTCTTTCATGGATTTTGCTTATAGTTCCTGTAAATCTGAGATGTGATGCCTTCTACTGTGGTCTTGTTGTTGAAAGATGATATGGAGTAGTTCATACTTAGCTTTTTCTCTAGCTTTAAATTTTACTTCTGTATCTTGTCGAAGGATCACATTTACCCGCTCAAGATCAGATGATTGACCTCTTTACAACTTTGTTTTTTCCCTTCTTTTGTGCGGAAAATAATAGTAGAAAGTGAAGGTTCAGAAATTAAGGTATAGTTATGGGGGAAGATGGACTTCATTGAGATTTTCTTAGGTTGGTCATTTTGGAGTGGACATGTGAATTTACCGTAAATTAGCAGATCTTGTCTAGAGAGAAGATCCAGGTTGTGTTTTTATCTTTGAGAGGGTAAATACTGAAATGCTGCAAGTTGCCGCTGCGAGGTATTGCCATGGTATTTGTCTCATCTTTATTTGAAAAACCACAATATTGTGTCCTTTCACTAATTGTTTGTCTCTATACATGAAAAGCCACTAATTGTTTTTTACTAGCATGCTTTTTACAATTTACCTGTATGGATTTTCCTCTTCCATTATGTACTATCTTTAACTAAGTCTGCATTGATTCCAAGGATTTGTAGGTCTTTTGACCTAGCTAAGTCTGCAGTGATTCCAAGGATTTGTAGGTCGCACAATTGAAGAGGAAAACCTATATAGGTGATACTTACTAGTTGGGAACTATGTTGCTCGGACTCTCCGAAAATGTAGCCGGATACGTGTCGGATCCTCCAAAAGTATGCATTTTTGAAGGATCCAACACGGGTGCGGCTACATTTTGGAGAGTCCGCGCAACATAGGTTGGGAATAGGTTTTAGACATGGTAGAGAACTTCTATTATTACTGTTGTTATTATTATCATTATTATTATTTTTATATATATTTTCTTTTTTTACGTGCACTTTATTTTAGTTTGGCGATGATGATGATATGAGTCGAGCTTAATGAAAGGCATGAAGATTCATATGGCCGACCCCAACTTGTTTGGGACTTAGGCATGCTTGTTGTTGTTGCTTCTGCAATATGTTTGAAATCCACGGAAATTAGCAGAACATATTCATATGATTCCAACCATGAAATCTAAGGGTTATTTTTTCGATTAGTAAAAAGAAAGGCAGGGCTGCAATAACAATTGAAGTATTTGGTCATTGATCACTGTAACTGACCAAAGAAATGAAATTGCTATGGAGCATTTTACTGGAAAGGTCACACCAGCTAGTGAAATGTATCTTCTGAAAAAGAATAAAAGTGAGACGTTCAAGATTACTATTAAGTGTTATTTGTTGTAAGTTACAAGCTTTAGTTTCCTATTGACATGTGTAAGTATATATTCATATGAAGGTGCACAGTTATTTTTAATGTAGTATTTTATTTTTACGGTATGTAAGATCCTTATGTGCATTCATGTTTATCGTGTTGTAGAGAAGCTGGAGCTGAACAGAAATTTAAGGAGATCAGCAATGCTTATGAGGTAGTTTTATTTCTCTTGATGCCTTGTGTGCTTTTAAAAGGTAACTGAATAGTGACGACCATGATGGAAGAATATTGCAATCACTTCTTATGGCATATATTATTTTGCTATAGGTTTTGTCCGATGATGAGAAACGTTCCATATATGACAAATACGGGGAGGCTGGCCTTAAAGGAGCTGGCATGGCTGGCATGGGGGTGAGAATTTCTTGTTTTATGGGAAAATTTAGCAATAGTAGCAGATGGTTATATTGCCCATGTAATCTTGACGTATTGTTCCTTATTCATAGGATTTTAGCAATGCCTTTGATTTGTTCGAGTCCTTGTTCGACGGCTTTGGTGGTATGGGTGGCATGGGTATGGGAGGCAGAGGTTCACGGAACCGAGCCACCGAAGGTGAAGACCAGGGCTATAATCTGGTGTTGAATTTCAAAGACGCTGTATTTGGTGTTGAGAAGGAGATCGAAATAAGCAGGCTTGAAACCTGTGGCACCTGTGATGGATCAGGTGCAAAACCTGGGACTAAACCATCGACATGTAATACTTGTGGTGGACAAGGGCAGGTTGTTTCGTCAGCAAGAACCCCACTGGGTGTTTTCCAGCAGGTGACAACATGCTCTGCTTGTGGAGGGACTGGAGAAATCTCTACTCCTTGCAGCACCTGCAATGGTGATGGCCGAGTGAGGAAGTCAAAGCGCATTAGTTTGAAAGTTCCACCTGGTGTAGATTCAGGTAGCCGTTTAAGGGTTCGTTCAGAAGGTAATGCAGGAAGGAGAGGTGGACCCCCTGGAGATCTTTTTGTCATGATTGAAGTTCTCCCAGATCCTGTACTAAAACGGGATGACACCAATATTCTCTATAATTGCAAAGTTTCTTACATTGATGCGATCTTGGGTACAACTATGAAGGTTCCTACAGTAGATGGGATGGTTGATCTAAAGATTCCATCAGGTACTCAGCCAGGGACGACATTGGTGATGGCCAAAAAAGGGGTGCCATACCTCAGCAAACCGAATATGAGGGGCGATCAATTGGTGAGAGTGCAAGTAGAGATTCCCAAACGGTTGAGCAGTGAAGAGAGAAAGCTCATAGAAGAACTTGCCAATCTAAACAAGGCTAAAACTCCCAACAGTGTGAGATAGCTCGTAGCTGAAGCAACTACTGAGTTGTTTTCACTTTTTGATACTCTTCCAAAATATTCTTGTGCTTTGGGTTTCAGATACTTCTGCTGTTTGCTCTACGTACATGCACGGACGATATGAGCTTTGATTCCTCAATGATTCTATGTAGCATAGTTGTAGTCATAGGCAATTTTGAGGGTTGATTATGTATAATGTACTATGTCAACACCCAGCGAAATGCGGGGTAAGAACAAGAGGGACAAATAATGATGTTCCAATATTTATTCTAGATTTAACCATTTGCTTCTCCATCAAAACTGATTTGAGGTTGAATTGTAATTCGTCTTCTGCAATAACTATCCAATTTCTGCATGTTACCTTGAAACTTCTCCTCAACTCCTAGCCCCATGTGGCTGTAATTTAACATTGCTGCTTGTCTTTGTATTGCCAGTTTTCGTTTCCAGTACAACCTATATAGGGACAATTGTCAACACTAAACTACTTGGAATTAGTAACGAGTGCGCAACGCTGTACGATGAAGAATCCCACATATGGGCAAGAGTTGGATTGAAATCTCATTATTTTCAGATCTCAACCTCATCATTGAAGGCAAAAGCAGAAGACAGCCATTTATCGGAATAAAAAGAATAAGGTATGGGAGGAAATTGAAAAAGATAAAAAAGGAAAAGGTGAAGCACTTTTAAGCAAAATAAAAAAAGGAATGGGGTGAGAGAGGCTTGAACTCTCGACCTCAGGATTACTCAGAAGCTATGAGACCTACGCGCTAGCCAACTGCGCCACCACCCCTACTGTTGCATTTTCTACATGATGAAATATAATTAATTAGTACAAGAACATATCTAGGTGTTCTTCCCTGTTTTGGAGATTCAACAATTCAGGGTAAGCGGAACAAGCCACGGATTTTAAAAGGCAAAGATTGTTGGAGACAAATAACATAGAATCTTGAAGATCTTCGATTATTTAAATATAGAGCAACTAAAGATGATGGTGTCTCGCTCACGTGCAAAAGACAGTAGCCAGGTCTTGAATGGATCATCCCTAACTAATGGGGGGGAAAACAAATTCCGAAATAGCCACATTTATAAGAGCCCGGAACCAAAATGTGGTTTTTTTTGACTCAAACTATACAAATAGGTGGTAAAAAAAAATGACATTTTTACCTGACGCTATGTACTAACAGTAACGGAACCGTTAAGGTATAACGCCAGGTATTGTGGCGCTATACTGTAAAAGCTGACATGGCCAGGTATAGCGCCACAATACCTGGCGCTATATATACAACATTAATGTATAGCGCTAGGTATAGTGGCGCTATACATAGATTTCCTGGCCCCACCAATAATTCGTGACTTCAATAATTCAAAAGCGTATAGTGCCAACCTTTTGGGCACTTCAACTTAGATATTGACTTGATTTCTCTTGTACTTATTCCGCATATCGAAGCGTCCATAAGGTATACAATCAAAGAGTGCATTACATCGGTCCACCAGGAATATGGCCATACCATTACGAAAAGAAAGGCATTTCTCAGGCGCAAACGAGCGTTTGAAATTGTCTACGGTAATTGGGATAAGTCATTTGCATCTCTGCCAAAGTACATGGCCGCACTGCAGCACTTTAACCCCGGGATAGTTGTTGAATGGAAGCTTGAGCAGAGTCCGGGAACACCAGAATACATATTCAATTACGTGTTCTGGGCGTTTAAGCCAGCAATTGATGGTTTTTCGCATTGCCGGCCAGTAATATCCATAAACGGAACTCATGTCTATGGAAAGTACGATATCAAGCTATTGATAGCTGTGGCAGTAGATGCTAATGGACAGATATTTCCTCTAGCTTTTGCTGTTTGTGCCAAAGAAAGCACAAAGACGTGGGCGCTGTTTTTGAACCACATGAAAGAGCACGTTGTCAAACAGCGTTCAGGTATTTGTCTAATATCTGATCGGCACGGTGGTATATTAAGTTCTGTGGAGTACTTGCCTGCATGGCAAGAACCTTATGCATACCACCGTTACTGTGTGAGGCACTTTAAGTCCAATTTCTAGAAGGCACATCCCAACAAGTATCTATATGATTTGATGTGGATGGCAGCAACAGACCACCACCAACATAAATTTCGGAGGCATATGGATTCTATCAGGCAAGAAGACAAGGCAGCCTATCGTTGGTTAATGCGACATGACCCTGAAAAGTGGACGTTGCATGCGGATGGTGGCAGATGATGGGGAATTCTTACTACAAACGTATCAGAGTCCTTCAACGGGTTATTGAAGTCGGCAAGAGGATTGCCCGTCACAGCCATGGTGCGGATGTCATTCAAGCAGATGTCGGAGAGGTTTGTTCAACGGTCTGCAACTGCAACAAAATTGATGGAGAGGGGTGTTGAATTTATGCCAGTGCCTATGAAGAGATTTGAGAAATACAGACGGCGAGCATATTGACATTCATTTTTGCAGTATGATAACGAAAGAGGTATTTTTGAAATTCGCACCGCTATCCATAATAATCGGGGTAATAATGTACATACTGTAAATGAATCTGTAAGGTTATGCTCCTGTGGGAAATGGTCCATCTACCACATGCCTTGCTCACATGCCATCAAGTGTTTTCAACGTGTTGGTTATGCGGAGACCAACTATGTTGATCAACAATATAGTGTTTCCAAGTACCTAAACACATATAGTTGTCACACCTCCTTTTTCCGTACCCGCGAGGGTACAAGGGAGTTTTTCCAATTAAAGGACAATCGAAACGGGATTTGTTTATTTATTTCAGAGTCGCCACTTGGGAGATTTAGGGTGTCCCAAGTCACCAATTTTAATCCCGAATCGAGGAAAAGAATGACTCCATATTACAGTCTGCGTACCAGAAATCCGGATAAGGAATTCTGTTAACCCGGGAGAAGGTGTTAGGCATTCCCGAGTTCCGTGGTTCTAGCACGGTCGCTCAACTGTTATATTCGGCTTGATTATCTGATTTTTTACAAATATGAACTTATGTGCAAATTTTATCTTTTAACCGCTTTATTATTATTGTTTTTTTTAAAAGAAATGTGAACATCGCTTAAAACACGTCTTTGGACTGCGTCACATGAAATGCACCCACAATCCGGAACACGTTTTATTTGGTGGTTTGGGATTTGGATACGGGTCACATGAAATGCACACCCAGGCTTTAGAAAGTAAAATATTAAACACGCGCCTAAAGAGACTATCGCGTTATTATTTTGGGAAGACCGTGAAATTCGCTAAACGGTCCTTCCGAATTCTAATTAAACCATACATTTTGTGAGGGCCCCGCAATCTATACGTTTTATTTGGCGAGGCTCGTCTCATTTTTATTTTAAAGAATAAACCTACAATGACTATATTTTCTATTAAGTTCGTCTCTAAAATAAAAGAAAATCTCTTAATTATCTACATGCTGAAAAACGTAACTTATTAGTTATTAGTTTACGACTAATGCGAATGGGAAAATTGCGATCGAATTTGTACAAAGAAAAACTGCTTTCATTTTATATTCTGTTATTCAATAATACTAGAACATGAGATTGACCATAATATCAAAACAAATTAATTATTCTCCGATTAATTTAAACTAACATTATTAGATGAAGAAAGTATACATATGCAACCTCATTATTCATTAATCATTCAACTACATCTTTATACGAAGAAAGAAAAATTATATTCAACCACAAATCTAAACAGGAGGAATTCAACAGGAACAAAGCCTGATTAATATTTCATTTTTGATTCAAGCCGAGATTGTACAAATGTGTACCTGGAAACAGCAGTACAAGAACAAAAGAAGTAGGAGTCAGCAGCAATAATACCACAGCAACAGCAGATTCGGCAACACCGCAAAACCAGTAACAACCAGTAGAATAACTCAGCAACAGATTGAAAACTCAGCAATACCAAAGTGCAATCACAATCAAAGCAGAGGAGAGAAAAGATACAAGATGCAGTAATTTCGGATTTTTGAATAACACCCGAGAAAAGCAAACGGAAATTATTCGAGTGAAAGTTCAAATTGTCTTTCTCTTTTACTCTCAAAATGTTTCAAGTCTGTCCGCTCTTAAGTGTAAAAATCTGTCAATAATCTCCACCCTTTTTGTCTCAATGTTCAAGTCCTAAAAACTCTCTCCAAAAATCCTCTCTATTTCAAGTCAAGAATGACTCTATATATAGCAAGACAAGTCTTCCATTCCCAACCCCAAAAATTATTCCCCCAATGGCATGCTTTGGCCCACTATTAAATGTCTTCTTTATTTTAAATTTTATCCCTCATGCCTACATTAAATAAATACCACATTCCCAACCCATTACAATATGTCCCTCATGCTTACATTAAATAAATACCACATTCCCAACCCATTACAATATGTCCCCCATGCCTACATTAAACAAGTACAAGATTCCTTCCCATTATGTTTTGTCTTATCCCCCATTATATTAAACAAGTACATCAAAAACCCCACCCCATTATATTTGTCCCCCATGTTTAACATAAAGAATCAAAATAATGTTCAATTACCAAACTACCCCTCCGACCTTATTGCAATTACAAATCTACCCCCGAATGCAATGCAATTTACCAAATTACCCCTCTGCTCTAAACAATCAATTAATCATAACTTGACCAAAATATAGTCAAGATGACCAATTTCTCAACAATCTTCAACAACAACTCACATGAACACGATGAACAACACAACTCAAAATTAACGGAATGAATTAACCATATCGGGAACCAATCCTGGTTAATTTAGACCATGAATGTATGAGCAAGGATACAACAATACAAACAACAATATGCATGATTCAAATTAAATCAACAAATCACAAACAAAACATAAACTCACATTAAATCACTGGATTTAAACATGAACTTCAAACCAAGACGAACATGAATTAAATCTATTTTTAAGCAACAAACATGACAGATTCATATGACTCAACCAACACTAATAATTTCTGGAAAATACATAACAACATGAAACAAATTGAAGAAATAATTAATTAAATTTCAATTTGAATCTAACAAACATTAAACTAACAAATATTCACTTAAACAATAATACAAACATGAAATAAACATGAAAAATAACTAATTAACTTCCATTTGAAATCTGAAAATTAATTCAACAAAAACACATGAACATGAACAAATCCAAAAATCAAATATCTAAACATAGACATGAACAAAACAAACATTTGCCGATTTTAGATTTGAAAATATCAAAACAAAATACGGACAAAATAAAACTCAAAAACTACCAACCGGAGATGAACAACGACGAACTCGATTGTATGAACTGTTTTGACGAACCTCAAATGGACGTAAATCTGTCCGGACTGAACGACGAACTCAACGACGAACTCGAACAGTGGTCGACGACATCGACCAAAGCTCGTCCATGTGCGCGAGGCAGAAGTGAAGAGGACGAAGGCAGTTGGGCCACCAGTAGACTTCTCCTTTATCGAAACGGAGCATCAGCTTCTGCGTAACTGAGGTCCATGGCGGAGCACCAGCATCAACTCCTGCTGGGTCCATGGCGGGACTGAGTTGCAGCGGCGAAACGGAGGAGCTGGAGACTGGCCATGGTTGTTCGATGAGGCAGCAGCAGTCGACGCAGCAGCGTGGAGAAGATGGCGACGGGGTTGTCGACTGAGTTTGGACGCCATGGTCGTGAAGCAAACGACGAAGGGCTGGATCTTGGAAGGAAACAAAAGTAGCGCGACAAAGCCGACGGGGAGGTCGACGGATAGCTGCTCGTCATTGAGGCGATGCCATGGTAGCCATGTCCATGCCGAAGCTGGAGCAACGACATCCGTTCGGAGCAGCCATGGTTGCTCGTCGTGACTGGACGCGGGCAGCAGGAAGGTAGTCGACGCAGAGGTCGTTCACGATGCAACTCGGATAAAATGAAGCGTTTGGATGGTGAAGCTAAGGGCAGCCATGGATGGAGTGGTTCTTGAGTTTTTGGGAAGAAGAAGATGGAGGGGGGAGGCAGATGTGTTTTTAGGTTTTTTAGGGTTTTGGTTTGTGTTTTGTTTTGTGTTGGATGAAAAAATGAAGGACGGGTGTTGGGTAAATGGGTTAGTGGGGCGGATCGGGTCGACCCAGTCTGAAGTGGACTGGGTCATGGGGAAGATTGGACAATTATTTGGGCCTGAGTTTGAAATTTGAAGAAGTGGCCCAGTCCGATTTTTCTTCGTATTTTTGTTATCTTTTCTTCTTTTATTTTCTAAAACTAAATTATAAAAATACTTAAATTATTATTAAGAAATAAATTAAGTTATAAAAGCGCAAATTAATTCCCAATAACAATTGACGCACAATTAAGTAATAATTAAGCATAAAATTGTATATTTGGACATTAAATGCTAAAGATGCAAAAGATGCCTATTTTTGTAAAATTTTTAATTTTTGTAAAACTAATTTAATTGCTAACAATTGTAGAATTAAATACTACATGCAAATGCGACATATTTTTATATTTTTTATTAATTTAACAAATAAGCAAACACAGACAAATACAAATAATTATCCAAAAATATCACAAAAATACTCAAAACTGCACACCAAGAAAAATCATTTTATTTTGAATTTTTTGGGAGTATTTCTCATATAGGGCAAAAATCACGTGCTTACAGCTGCCCCTCTTTGCCCGAAGACACGAAGGGTTTTCGTGCAAAGATAAAGCGAGCGATTTTTGCCCATCCGAGTACTCCGTGTGAAGCATTTTTTGAAAAAGATTTAACCGAACCTTTGCTTCAAAGGTTTCCTACATATCCCTGGCTAAAGGGGAATCAGGTTAATGTAGTTCGGGAAGTTTTGGTAGCTGGGACTACCGTGGGACTGCAATGTTACTGCTGTTGCATGCTGTTATCACTGCTTACCGATCTCCTTGTTACACCGTGCTTAAAAGAAAACAAGAAGCTAGGCTAGACTGAAATTTGTTCTTGTTGCCTTGCTTTCTTGTCGGCTTGTGTTTCCTCCGGTGCTTTTCTTCTGTGGACTTGGGAATGACATTAGCCCTTTGCTTTTCTGAATACCAGTTTTCGTCATTTTGCTTGGGTCCGCTAGGGACATGGCTTTCTTCATCAAGCTTTCGGCGGTTCCTCTGGTGGGTACAGCTCTCTTCATCAGACTTGTTATGCTGGGCATGATTTAATGTTCACCAGCTGCTTCTTTGAAGACGCGTCTTTTCTTCCTTTTGACTCATGCGCCTGAATTTGTGCTGGGACCTCTTGTTGCAACCTTCTGTTTCTTGGTGCTGGGGATTTTATTGTTTCCTGCTTGGGGATCTCTGTTGTAACCTTCCGCATTTTACTGGTGGGCGACCTAGAACATAAAGTATTCCCGCATTTTACTGGTGGGCGACCTAGAACATAAAGTATTCCCGCATTTTACTGGTGGGCGACCTAGAACATAAAGTATTCCCGCATTTTACTGGTGGGCGACCTAGAACATAAAGTATTCCCGCATTTTACTGGTGGGCGACCTAGAACATAAAGTATTCCCGCATTTTACTGGTGGGCGACCTAGAACATAAAGTATTCCCGCATTTTACTGGTGGGCGACCTAGAACATAAAGTATTCCCGCATTTTACTGGTGGGCGACCTAGAACATAAAGTATTCCCGCATTTTACTGGTGGGCGACCTAGAACATAAAGTATTCCCGCATTTTACTGGTGGGCGACCTAGAACATAAAGTATTCCCGCATTTTACTGGTGGGCGACCTAGAACATAAAGTATTCCCGCATTTTACTGGTGGGCGACCTAGAACATAAAGTATTCCCGCATTTTACTGGTGGGCGACCTAGAACATAAAGTATTCCCGCATTTTACTGGTGGGCGACCTAGAACATAAAGTATTCCCGCATTTTACTGGTGGGCGACCTAGAACATAAAGTATTCCCGCATTTTACTGGTGGGCGACCTAGAACATAAAGTATTCCCGCATTTTACTGGTGGGCGACCTAGAACATAATGTATTCCCGCATTTTACTGGTGGGCGACCTAGAACAGAATGTATTCCCGCATTTTACTGGTGGGCGACCTAGAACATAATGTATTCCCGCATTTTACTGGTGGGCGACCTAGAACAGAAAGTATTCCCGCATTTTACTGGTGGGCGACCTAGAACAGAAAGTATTCCCGCATTTTACTGGTGGGCGACCTAGAACTGAAATGTATTCCCGCATTTTACTGGTGGGCGACCTAGAACTGAAAGTATTGACTGAAAAGTATGCCTATGGGTAAAAGTAAACTTAGGAGGAAATGCGTCTCCTGTGGGTAAAAGTAAACTTAGGAGGAAATGCACCTCCTATGGGTAAAATGAACTTAGGAAGTGCTTCTCCTATCGGTAAAACTAAACTTAGGAGGAAATGCATCTCCTATGGGTAAAACTAAACTTTAGGAGGGAATGCATCTCCTATGGGTAAAAATAAACTTAGGAAGTGCGTCTCCTATTGGTAAAGGCGTGGAATGTATTCCCTTGTTATACAGGTGGGCGCCTAATATGTGAAATGAACAGACAAAAAAGTATTCCTCTCGTTATTCAGGTGGGCGCCTGTCTTCAACAACAATTTGAACCCGAAATATCCTATTCGAGGGCGGATGAACCCGAAATATCCTATTCGAGGGCGGATGAACCCGAAATATCCTATTCGAGGGCGGATGAACCCGAAATATCCTATTCGAGGGCGGATGAACCCGAAATATCCTATTCGAGGGCGGATGAACCCGAAATATCCTATTCGAGGGCGGATGAACCCGAAATATCCTATTCGAGGGCGGATGAACCCGAAATATCCTATTCGAGGGCGGATGAACCCGAAATATCCTATTCGAGGGCGGATGAACCCAAAATATCCTATTCGAGGGCGGATGAACCCAAAATATCCTATTCGAGGGCGGATGAACCCAAAATATCCTATTCGAGGGCGGATGAACCCAAAATATCCTATTCGAGGGCGGATGAACCCAAAATATTCTATTCGAGGGCGGATGAACCCAAAATATCCTATTCGAGGGCGGATGAACCCAAAATATCATATTCGAGGGCGGATGAACCCAAAATATCCTATTCGAGGGCGGATGAACCCAAAATATCCTATTCGAGGGCGGATGAACCCAAAATATCCTATTCGAGGGCGGATGAACCCAAAATATCCTATTCGAGGGCGGATGAACCCAAAATATCCTTAAGACTTGAAAATGTCTTACCTCGAATACTTGCTGGGGATAACACTGTTGGGGAATTATTTACTTACCTGTTGGGGGGGTAAAATGTTATCAGCTGGGGATAACGCTGTCGAGGATAACTCTGCTGAGTAAATATGTTATCTTACTCTTTCCAGAACTACTTCCTTTTGAGTAGGATATTTCATTCCTCTGCGAACTACTTCCTTATATATATATATATATATATATATATATATATATATATATATATATATATATTATTTATTATTATTATTGTTAGCTTCTTCCTTTGAAGACTAACTCCCTTAAGACTCGTTTTGCGTTTCCCCGAAAGGAACCGCTGAGAACACCGATTTTCACCAACTTGTGTTGGACTCCTCGAAACTGCTAGGGATAACACTGTTGGGGAATTATTTACTTACCTGTTGGGGGGGTAAAATGTTATCAGCTGGGGATAACGCTGTCGAGGATAACACTGCTGGGGGATTCTGATTCCTTCAGAACTAGTGTTTCACTCTTCGGAAGGCTGTTGGGAATGATGCTGGCCTCTTGCTTTTTCTGAGCTCAAGTTTCATCCCTTTGCTGGGGAACAACTTCCTCCATTGAAATTTATTATGTTGGGGCAACACTGGTTCTAAGACCACTTCCCTTGAGATTGGTGTTATCCTTATTTTACCCCGAACGAGTACATGACTTCCAGAAAATTTTCTAAATGAAAAGAAAATTTTCTGCCCCAGTTTGATAATATCCCTTGTGGCATGCAGTTCTAGAATCAATGCCATTTCCGTTACCTACTTCAAATCAAACAAAATTTGTTAGTTTAAAACATGGTGGTTGGTTGTGATACTCCTACTGGGATGGCTTTTCCTTTTCTCCTTCCTTGCTCTGCGTTCTACAGCCTGTTGGGGATGATATCATTTGCTGGGGATAATCCCTTTCTGCTGGGGATATCCCTCTTCTTTTGTGGCATAGCTCGGAAACTGGCATTTCCGAGGCCTTTTAGTCTAGCATGAATTTCCCCAAATCATGCTCACTGCTTTCCTTGCTTTGTTCATGGGCCTTGGCTTTGAGGTTTATAACCTTGGTTTTGGCAAGGATATCCCTCTTGACACTCGTCAATCCTTTTGTCAACTCCCTTTTGCTGGGGATATCTTTTTGATACTGGCCTTGCGCTTGTTCCTCGCTGACTATACCACTTGGATGTACTAGTCAGATCTTATCTTGCATAATTGGAAAGCTGATGGCATATTTTGAAGTCAATTCACACTTGTTCTGACCAGACAGACTCTATTAGGGAGTTTTTCTATGAAAGGACAAAGATAAAAGGGAACAAAATAAAAGGACAAAGGAAAAAGATGACTCTTTAACAAAAAAAACTATAAATAAAAATCTATCAAACGCAGATACCGACTCTAATGGCCATGACATGCGTATGTGGCCTATCCTCTACCGTCAATCATCTTTCAAGATCTTCAATTGGCGATTCCCCATCTGATTCTTAATCTTATTCGACTTGTAGTGCCCGAAGGGTTTTCACTATCAAGTCTCTCTCATTTTTGGTTCTTCTCTCAGCTTTCATCGCCTTATGGTACCTGTGAAGGTTTTCACCGATAAGACTCTCTCATTTGCATCACTTTCCGGCTGGGGATTTGGAGTGTTGCCGGTATGACTCTCTCTGCTGGAGATTAGAGTCCTTTTTGCTGTGGAACAGAATGTTATGTTCGCCGGTAAGACTCTCATTTGTCTAACTTGGCATCTTTTGAAGACTGGTCAGAAGGTCTTTCTTTGGACCGTAATGTGGGTTTTGGATAGGGCTAGAAAGAAAAGGGTATTAAAGGCTCAAAAGTGCATCGATTTTGGGTTATTAATTACAACCTTCAGAACCAGATTTATTTACAACGAACGCAACCTCTGCCCCAATTTCTTGCTTGGGGATATTTTAATTGATTTTTTTTATTTTTCAAAACTATGACCGAGCCGTGAAGCGCCTACGTATCCTCTTTGAGGAATCAGGTCAAACGTAGTTCCCAATTCCTCTTTTTCATTTGACTTTCCTTTGTTTTTTTTTGTTATCATTTTTCTCTTCTTTTTTTTTCGTTTTGTTGTTTTTTTTCTTTTTTCTTTTTTTTTTCTTCGTTTACCTGCCTCGCTTGTGTTTTCTAGTCGTTGCTACTGATTCCGAACGAGGGGTATGAAAGAAAAATAAGTAAGGCTCAAAAGGGGTAACGAAGGATAAAGTGTTTAGGTAGCAGAACAAAATGCCTTCGTCATTCCAGTCTTCAAAACATGCCAAATGCAAATAACACAATTTAAACAAGGATTTGTAGCCTCTTCCGATGGTGCTGGACTTGACAATTATATTCAACATTTGTTCATTGGTCCTTTCTAAAGCACCGTTGGGCGACACTCTCATTATCATGAACGACCCTCATGCCAATTTGGCGAATCTTGCTTTTAACGGTTTTCTTCATATTTTTCTTGCCCCAGTTCCATATGACTCGAGCTCTGAATAATCTCAACCGTCCTTATTTTCTTTAAATGGTCTGATCACCTTTTCGGGGTTTTATGATTAACTTTTAAGATTAGACCCAAACTGTGTGCGCATGTCATGTCACTAGCATCAGCGCTGAACAAAAATGATAAAAGGACTAAACAAACAGATGAATGGAAATAATAAAAGATCGGATTTTGCATGAGATTACCGGTGAAATGGTTTGAAAAAAAACAAAAACAAACCGGAATAAAATCCTAAACAACATGGACAAAACTTAAACAAACCGCTATGACAAAACAAATGGAAAGATAAGAAGGTTTGACAAAGGACAAAATCCGAATTACAATCCTAATAATCCGAACAACAGATATGACAACAAAATAAGCCACCACAAGCTTCTCTCTTGCTAACCAAGGAACGAAGCGTCCTCCCACTTTATCAAAACTGGCATCTTAGCCACTGAACTTCGCATCAATACTGCCAAGACCATTACCAGCTTCAATATCATCAACCTCCGTCAGCAAGTTCCCAATAGGATTCGAGTGCTTCTATTATCAGGCCTGATCCCAGCGGAGTGTGTATCATGAGGTGCAAGTAAAGGATTCTGAGTGTCATTGTCCGGCTTACCACAAACCAACCACCTTAACTTTATTGCGAAACAAACAGGTTAGAATGGACTCAGTCGGTCCTCATTATTAACAACATCTTTTTCCCTTTTCTCTTTTTTTCGATGTTTTTTTCTTTTTTTTTTCATTCTCTTTTTGCTTTTTTTTTGTTGTGGTCGAATCTTATAGAGATTGCCTACGTATCATGACCCTGCATGAATCAGACCTTGCGTAGTTCGGACAACAATGATAAACAATAATAAATATTTTTTCAATTTTCATATTAGAACAACCTGGGTTTCAAAGGTTTGAAGATGACCTACAAACTGGGAAAAAAAATCAAACAACCCGCATATTCTAATAAAAAGATTTACAAACTCAAAAACAAACGGCCAGCTTCCTTTCCCCGTTTGACAAATGCAACTGAACGATTATTTTTTGCAAGCGTGGCCCCCTCCAAATTTCACATGAATTTGAGGCCGGGGAGGATTATTTTGACACTTTACAAACTTGTCCATTCTTTTACGAAAATAACCTTTCGACAACTGAAAGATACTCTAAGGCTATTTCGGTAAGAACGGTTTAAGACGCGGCCGAAGCTGGCTCGGCTTATTTTGATTAAAAAAAAATTCAAACGGTATTCATCTAACCGCTGACTTTTTTTTTTAAATTATAGTGAAAACGTGGTGTTGCAAACACGGCCCTTCAGCGCCTCGGGGACGAAGATTTATAGGGTTGTGTGGGTCAACTAGACCAAAAATCCTAAACATGACCCAAAAGGTGGCTGTTTATGCAAAGTCAGCCTTCCGGCGTCTCTTTCGGGAACATTCGGCTATTTATGACAAAACAGCATCACCTGACTTATTTATGACTCTTTTGTTTTTTCGTTTTTCAAATTAGAAAACTCAATATTGCAAACACGACCTTTCAACATCTCGAGGACGAAGATTTTTAAGGCTGTGTGGGTCAACTGGACCAAATCTTAAAAAATGACCCAAAGGTGGCTGTTTATGCAAAGTCAGCCTTCCGGCGTCCCTTTCGGGAACATTCGGCTATTTATGACAAAACAGAATCACCTGGATTATTTATGACTCTTTTTATCGTTTTTCAAATTAGAAAACTCAATATTGCAAACACGGCCTTTCAACGTCTCGGGGACGAAGATTTTTTAAGGCTGTGGGGGTCAACTGGACCAAGTCTTAAAAAATGACCCAAAGGTGGCTGTTTATGCAAAGTCAGCCTTCCGGCGTCCCTGTCGGGAACATTCGGCTATGTTTTGACAAAACAGCGTCACCCGACTTCTTTATGACAAAAATAAAATTTGACATATTATTTTTATTTTTTATTTTTTATTGTTTTTGGCTTTTAGCAAAAGGTGGGGTTCGACCCGATGAGGGTTGCCTACGTATCTCACATCCGGTGAGAATCAAACCCGTGTAGTTCGGGCAAATAAACTATTTTTGAGAAGACCATTTTCTATTTTCTGTTTTTTTTTATTACTATTTTTTATTACAGCAAGTAAACAAACTATTATTTTTCATTCATATTTTCATTCATAACGAACAAACAAACTAACGTAAAACATAAAACATTCATTCTTTTTTTTTTTTTCAAAATTTTGGCAGAGTTTCACCACTTACTTGGACATTTTTTTTTCTTTTAAAAATAAGTAGTTAGATCTCTACACTGTTATTTTCTCATCTTTTTCACTATTTTCTAATTTGTGGAAAATGATGACAACATACAAAATCTTTTTTGAATTTTCATGCTTTTTTTCATTTTTTTTTATATATATTTTTAATTTATTATTATTTTCAAAAATGTGGCATGGGAGACATAGAGATTTCCAAGACTTCTTGGATTCCACAAATGTTCCACATGTGCTTTTCCCAAAATATGAAGCATGGGGGACATAGGGAATTCCAAGACTTCTTGGATTCCATAAATGTTCCCCATGTGCTTTTTCCCAAAAATGAAGCGTGGGGGACATATGAAATACCAAGGCTTCTTGAATTCCACAATGTTCCCCATGTGCTTAATTAACATAATAGTATGCTTACCTAAAAAATCGTGCAACTTTCTTATTTAACGTGATCAGCATGATAAGGAGTGTCATTTGTCTGCAAATATCATTGGTCCGCCAAATGACCCATTCACCCTTGAATAAATACAACATGTAGCACATAGGATGCCAAAAGATGGTCTATTATTTTCAGGTTGCTTGTCCTAGACGGACCCAACCTCTGTGTTGAGTCCCCTAAGTCAAATGCAAATGATGCAAATAAACGTTCCTACTAGGGATCCGGCATGAAGCTGAGTTATTCTAGGTTCAAAACCTGGGTGTTTGTTCTAGACCTGGCTTACCCGAGCGGACAGCTCGAGCCGGGGGGGGGGGGCAGCGTACCGGGAATACAGAAGCTTCACCGGCTTAGCAACTTGTCCGAACCTCGTTCTAAATTGGGATTTGACACTACACAGAAAAGAAGTCGTACGAAGTACGCCCTTCTTCATGATTTAGAAGACTCAGAAAAGATAGGGGTTTCGACACAGTTTATATACAGTTCACGTAATATCAAAGCGGTAAAAGTAGCATTTAGCACATTAGGCTCAAACATGTAAAAATCAGATAAAACCAAATATAACAATTTATCTAAGCTCGAATTTCTAACCCTGAACCAGTGGTTCTGGGTTTATCCCCAGTGGAGTCGCCAGAGCTGTCACACCTCCTTTTTTCGTACCCGCGAGGGTACAAGGGAGTTTTTCCAATTAAAGGACAATCGAAACGGGATTTGTTTATATATTTCAGAGTCGCCACTTGGGAGATTTAGGGTGTCCCAAGTCACCAATTTTAATCCCGAATCAAGGAAAAGAATGACTCCATATTACAGTCTGCGTACCAGAAATCCGGATAAGGAATTCTGTTAACCCGGGAGAAGGTGTTAGGCATTCCCGAGTTCCGTGGTTCTAGCACGGTCGCTCAACTGTTATATTCGGCTTGATTATCTAATTTTTTTACAAATATAAACTTATGTGCAAATTTTATCTTTTAACCGCTTTATTATTAGTGTTTTTTTTAAAAGAAATGTGAACATCGCTTAAAACACGTCTTTGGACTGCGTCACATGAAATGCACCCACAATCCGGAACACGTTTTATTTGGTGTTTTGGGATTTGGATACGGGTCGCATGAAATGCACACCCAGGCTTAAGAAAGTAAAATATTAAACACGCGCCTAAAGAGACTATCGCGTTATTATTTTGGGAAGACCGTGAAATTCGCTAAACGGTCCTTCCGAATTCTAATTAAACCATACATTTTGTGAGGGCCCCGCAATCTATACGTTTTATTTGGCGAGGCTCGTCTCATTTTTATTTTAAAGAATAAACCTACAATGACTATATTTTCTATTAAGTTCGTCTCTAAAATAAAAGAAAATCTCTTAATTATCTACATGCTGAAAAACGTAACTTATTAGTTATTAGTTTACGGCTAATGCGAATGGGAAAATTGCGATCGAATTTGTACAAAGAAAAACTGCTTTCATTTTATATTCTGTTATTCAATAATACTAGAACATGAGATTGGCCATAATATCAAAACAGATTAATTATTCTCCGATTAATTTAAACTAACATTATTAGATGAAGAAAGTATACATATGCAACCTCATTATTCATTAATCATTCAACTACATCTTTATGCGAAGAAAGAAAAATTATATTCAACCACAAATCTAAACAGGAGGAATTCAACAGGAACAAAGCCTGATTAATATTTCATTTTTGCTTCAAGCCGATATTGTACAAATGTGTACCTGGAAACAGCAGTGCAAGAACAAAAGAAGTAGGAGTCAGCAGCAATAATACCACAGCAACAGCAGATTCGACAACACCGCAAAACCAGTAATAACCAGTAGAATAACACAACAACAGATTGAAAACTCAGCAATACCAAAGTGCAATCACAATCAAAGCAGATGAGAGAAAAGATACAAGATGCAGTAATTTCGGATTTTTGAATAACACTCGAGAAAAGCAAACGGAAATTATTCGAGTGAAAGTTCAAATTGTCTTTCTCTTTTACTCTCAAAATGTTTCAAGTCTGTCCGCTCTTAAGTGTAAAAATCCGTCAATAATCTCCACCCTTTTTCTCTTAATGTTCAAGTCCTAAAAACTCTCTCCAAAAATCCTCCCTATTTCAAGTCAAGAATGACTCTATATATAGCAAGACAAGTCTTCCATTCCCAACCCCAAAATTATTCCCCCAATGGCATGCTTTGACCCACTATTAAATGTCTTCTTTATTTTAAATTTTGTCCCCCATGCCTACATTAAATAAATACCACATTCCCAACCCATTACAATATGTCCCCCATGCCTACATTAAACAAGTACAAGATTCCTCCCCATTATGTTTTGTCTTGTCCCCCATTATATTAAACAAGTACATCAAAAACCCCACCCCATTATATTTGTCCCCCATGCTTAACATAAAGAATCAAAATAATGTTCAATTACCAAACTACCCCTCCGACCTTATTGCAATTACAAATCTACCCCCGAATGCAATGCAATTTACCAAATTACCCATCTGCTCTAAACAATCAATTAATCATAACTTGACCAAAATATAGTCAAGATGACCAATTTCTCAACAACTCACATGAACACGATGAACAACACAACTCAAAATTAATGGAATGAATTAACCATATCGGGAACCAATCCTGGTTAATTTAGACCATGAATGTATGAGCAAGGATACAACAATACAAACAACAATATGCATGATTCAAATTAAATCAACAAATCACAAACAAAACATAAACTCACATTAAATCACTGGATTTAAACATGAACTTCAAACCAAGACGAACATGAATTAAATCTATTTTTAAGCAACAAACATGACAGATTCATATGACTCAAACAACACTAATAATTTCTGGAAAATACATAACAACATGAAACAAATTGAAGAAATAATTAATTAAATTTCAATTTGAATCTAACAAACATTAAACTAACAAATATTCACTTAAACAATAATACAAACATGAAATAAACATGAAAAATAACTAATTAACTTCCATTTGAAATCTGAAAATTAATTCAACAAAAACACATGAACATGAACAAATCCAAAAATCAAATATCTAAACATAGACATGAACAAAACAAACATTTGCCGATTTTAGATTTGAAAATATCAAAACAAAATACGGACAAAATAAAACTCAAAAACTACTAACCGGAGATGAACAACGACGAACTCGATTGTATGGACTATTTCGACGAACCTCAAATGGACGTAAATCTGTCCGGACTCAACGACGAACTCGGACAGTGGTCGACGACATCGACCAAAGGTCGTCCATGTGCGCGAGGCAGAAGTGAAGAGGACGAAGGTAGCTGGGCCACCAGTAGCCTTCTCCTTCATCGAAACGGAGCATCAGCTTCTGCGTAACTGAGGTCCATGGTGGAGCACCAGCATCAACTCCTGCTGGGTCCATGGCGGGACTGAGTTGCAGCGGCGAAACGGAGGAGCTGGAGACTGGCCATGGTTGTTCGATGAGGCAGCAGCAGTCAACGCAGCAGTGCGAGCAGTCGACGCAGCAGCGTGGAGAAGATGGCGACGGGGTTGTCGACTGAGTTTGGACGCCATGGTCGTGAAGCAAACGACGAAGGGCTGGATCTTGGAAGGAAACAAAAGCAGCGCGACAAAGCCGACGGGGAGGTCGACGGATAGCTGCTCTTCATTGAGGCGATGCCATGGTAGCCATGTCCATGCCGAAGCTGGAGCAACGACATCCGTTCGGAGCAGCCATGGTTGCTCGTCGTGACTGGACGCGGGCAGCAGGAAGGTAGTCGACGCAGAGGTCGTTCACGATGCAACTCGGAGAAAATGAAGCGTTTGGATGGTGAAGCTAAGGGCAGCCATGGATGGAGTGGTTCTTGAGTTTTTGGGAAGAAGAAGATGGAGGGGGGAGGCAGATGTGTTTTTAGGTTTTTTAGGGTTTTGGTTTGTGTTTTGTTTTGTGTTGGATGAAAAAATGAAGGATGGGTGTTGGGTAAATGGGTTAGTGGGGCGGACCGGGTCGACCCAGTCTGAAGTGGACTGGGTCATGGGGAAGATTGGGCAATTATTTGGGCCTGAGTTTGAAATTTGAAGAAGTGGCCCAGTTCGATTTTTCTTCGTATTTTTGTTATCTTTTCTTCTTTTATTTTCTAAAACTAAATTATAAAAATACTTAAATTATTATTAAGAAATAAATTAAGTTATAAAAGCGCAAATTAATTCCCAATAACAATTGACGCACAATTAAGTAATAATTAAGCATAAAATTATATATTTGGACATTAAATGCTAAAGATGCAAAAGATGCCTATTTTTGTAATTTTTAATTTTTGTAAAACTAATTTAATTGCTAACAATTGTAGAATTATATCCTACATGCAAATGCGACATATTTTTGTATTTTTTATTAATTTAACAAATAAGCAAACACAGACAAATACAAATAATTATCCAAAAATATCACAAAAATACTCAAAATTGCACACCAAGAAAAATCATTTTATTTTGCATTTTTTGGGAGTATTTCTCATATAGGGCAAAAATCACGTGCTTACAATAGTGGTCAGTTGCAGCCAGTGGATGCTGAGCATTATTGGCCCCCGGAATCCTTTAAAATGGTGTGTAAAAAGTCCTATTTTCGTAAAAGACAGGTGCAGAAGAGAACACGTATACGGAACCAAATGGATGTTAGTGACACCGTTTATGCACGCAAATGTGGTAGATGCTCGCAAACAGGACACAACCGTAGTAAATGTCCTTCAGCTGGTTTGGGTGACAAAACTAATCAAGCTCGTGGTGGGTGTTCTTCTAGTGTACCTAACTACCCATGAGTTGATGTTGTAATAATTAGTTGTTATATCTATGTTGCAAGATTTATGAAATAAAATTATGCTTGTTAACTATTATTTGTACTTTCCTATTTTACCTATTTAAATAATAATTTAATAAAATTATATGTATATTTATTATGTGTGTGTTGTCTTGTCGAACTGAAAAAGCTGACCAGCTGACATAAAGTTGTCTTGTCAACATCATGATATTTAACACGCAAAGTATAGTGCCATTAGATAGTCCGTTATGTGTGTGTTGTCTTGTCGAACTGAAAAAGCTGACCAGCTGACATAAAGTTGTCTTGTTAACATCATGATATTTAACACGCAAAGTATAGCGCCATTAGATAGTACGTTATGTGTGTGTTGTCTTGTCGAACTGAAAAAGCCGACCAACTAACATAAAGTTGTCTTGTCAACATCATGATATTTAACACGCAAAGTATAGCGCCATTAGATAGTACGTTATGTGTGTATTGTCTCGCCTATAAATAACGGGCTCATTGTAGTTATGTTGTGTGCTCAAAATTTACTAAAAGCAAATATTTTATTAAAGGTAAGGTTTTTTTACTAAAAGCAAATATTACACAAATGGCTCAACCTCTTCATCCACCAAAGTGCAACTGTGGAAAAGCATTCTTGATGCAAAATTGTTGGGAAGGTGGTGAAGTTGGACGCCACTACTGGCACTGTATGAACCAGTTTTACAAGGTTCCCGGCGAACCTATTTGTGATTTTCAAGAATGGGTTGATGAACCATGTTATCAGGAATGTTACAGAGAACAACTCCAGTTTCTTCATAATATGTATTTAAGACAACAGGAACATGAAAAAGAAAGCAATAAAATTATTGTAAACTTGAGGGCGAACCTGAAGGAGGTGGGAGAAGAAAAATGGAAAACACAATGGAATTGTGAAGCACAAAAGGATTGAAAAAAAATATAAACTGGAACTTGCGGAGGTGAAGGCGAAACTGAAGAGGTAGAAGAAGAAAAAGAACAACTGGAAGAACGATTTAAGTGGTTGGAGCGGAGAATAAATAGCAACCGGGGCTAAACATTGGCATGTATGTGTTTAGTGTATTTTTCATATTTCATGTATTTTTATTATGTTGGCCTGCTATATTTGTGTTTGTGATTGTGTTTGTACTGTAGTAATATTTTCCTTGTGTGTTCTACTAAATTTTATTTTAATTGAAGTAGAAGTTAAGTTTAAGTGCTTGTGTTGTACTAAATTTTATTTTATGAAACTATCAAACGAATGGAGAACTAAAAAAAGTAATGCACATATTAAATAATATTGTTAATGTATACAAAAATATTATTTATACCATGTCAATGTGTCCCGCATCCGGTGTGTCTCAATGCAGCCGCTGGACTGAGGCGCATCCCCTCCCGCCCGGGTAC
Organism: Nicotiana tabacum; assembly: GCF_000715075.1. Taxonomy (NCBI): domain Eukaryota; kingdom Viridiplantae; phylum Streptophyta; class Magnoliopsida; order Solanales; family Solanaceae; genus Nicotiana; species Nicotiana tabacum. The sequence goes on along the minus strand of NC_134086.1, from coordinate 105,572,135 downwards.
GCTATCAGGATCATCATCATCAAGTCGTCTCCTTATAGCTGGATGCGGCGCAGGATGACATGTATCGGTGGTGCTGTCAGCTCCAGTAGAAGGCTACATAATAATATGAAACTTAGTATAGAAAACTACATAACAATTCACAACAATTTATATTGTCTTACCATTATCGTCTCTAGATCCTGAATGTAATCATCTGTCGCTGCATCGCATGAAGCCTTAAAAAGGAAATTAATAAAGTTAAAGAAAATAAATAAGTTACAGTTGACACAAATTCATATTCAATACTAATAAACTCATACCTACGCATGTGATGTGGAGCCATAACTCAGTCGGCACCCACTATAAAAATCTCGGGTCGGTCGATCCTCAACAGTGGTAGACGGGCCTGGGAAGTATCTACACCAATCCACTCCTTGAATATCCGAGCCCATGATCAATAACTGACCTGATGGGGTCACCTGCGATGGCACTGGAGTGCGATAAATTCCAAGGCTGTAAGACGGCATGTCCGTCTCATGCATGCCACCTGCCATATCAGCAGCAACATCATCAGCAGGAGCCTCAACGCCCCTTTGCTGGGGACCACCTCCTCTTCGCCCACGACCACGTCATCCGGCACCACTAGCTCGTCGGGCACCACCAGCTTGTGGGATACCACGACCTCGCTGGTACGTTGTTGGGTCCATATAATCAGCATCGTGTGCCAAACGCTGATTTGATCGAGCTCGCTGCAGTGTCTGCGCAGCCACATCCATGAATCGACTATACTCCTGCATGGCCACAGGATCGTGGACATAACTCTGCATCTGCTGCCCCATATGATAGACGGTATGCAATCCAATCGCCTGCACAAAGTAAATAATATAAACAACATATTTGGCACTAAATTATAGCTATATAACTAATAATAACAGAAAACATACCAGGGCCTCGTGTCTCCCGGCGTATGGGACGTACCGACCGTGTGCCTGATGAACTGGGTTCCCGATAAAATGCCGGGAAACAGTGTGGTACCATGCCATATAACATGGAATAGGAAAGTGCTGCGGAGGTGGGGTCAAGTCCCCTCGCCGGTCCCAGGTACCCAACTGCTCGTTAAACCATGCCATAAATGTGTCGTCTGCCCTGGACCGATCATCCCTCTCATAATGTAAAGCATGCCATGCAGGCAGAGTCGGTATAGGCTGCAGCATGCCAAACTGACGAAATACCCGCTCGGAGGCATGGTGCTCGACAATATCGGGCATATGAGCGGGACAGAAGCCCTCCAAATATGTCGGCCAAACCTGAAATACGCTGGCAGGGTACCTATCACCTCATCGGTGTACGACGTCCAGATGAACTATCAAATAAGAACACAAACCGTTAGTGCGCATCACTAAGTTAATGTATAATAGGTAAGTTTAGTTAGATATTCACCTGTGCGTCTTCCAGCAGATCCAACACATCCCTGCAGAGGGGGAGATTATGATGGGCATCATACTCTCGTGCAAGAGTACGACGCATAACCCACCTACAGGCTAGAGGGAGTTGCGGAATTTCTACATTAGCCGGTAGCTGTGGTAGAGGTGGCTGAAACTGCAGAAATCGCTCCCAGACCCAAACCTAACATACAAAGTTGACGTAAAGTATAAGATTAACTATAACTTGGTAGAATTGTAACTAATGGACATATTATTTGAATATGTTGTCACCTATAGAAGCGGCAGAAAGCCACCAACGTCTCTCTGTGTGCCGATGCAAGCCCGACACTTCTGCCTGTACAAATATGTGATGACAACACCACCCCAGCTGTACAACGATGTATCCTCGAACCGGGAAATATGATGCAGAAAACGGAGGCTCACTAGGTTCCCCGAAGTGTTCGGGAACAAGACCCCCAAATAGAAGGAGCAACAACAGCCTCGTATATCGCTGTACATCCACCTCCGCAGACTCATCGATGATAGTATGGTGGATCTGCACCAGGTGGTCTCTAATGGGGACCAACTATATACGACTGGACCTAGACGCTACCGCCTCGTCCTCCGACATGAAACCCGTGAGCATGTGCAGCATATCCCAATATGCCTGCCGCGAATAATATCTCATGGTCGCAGGTAGTAAAACTGGCAACCCATCAGCGGACATGCCATATAAAATCTCAGCGTCCTGGAGTGTGATGGTGGCCTCGCCGATGGGCAAATGGAAAGTGTGCGTCTCCGGTCGCCACCACTCAATCAAGGCCGTGATCAAAGCATAGTCGAGCTGTATCCGGCCAATCCTAATAATCCTATAAAATCCCATCTCCTCCAAGTAATGGACCACGTGGGGAGGACTTAAAAACTCCCACAATAGATCCACTCTCCTAGCCCGGAAAGTCTGCGTAAGCAACTGTCCGTCCCATATATACTCGAATCTATGCTGGGGCTGTAGGGCTAATAGATCCAACGTCCGGGGGCCGGGATGTATAGTCGCGTCCATGTCGTCAACTGTAAACTATCATTAATAATTATGTGTTTTTTATTATAATTTAAATTCATATTTTTAATAACTTAATTGTACAAATTATATATATATATATATATATATATATATTTTTATTATAATTTAAATTCATATTTTATAATAACTTAATTGTACAAATTATATATATATATATATATATATATGTATTTTTATTATAATTTAAACTCATATTTTTTAATAACTTAATTGTACAAATATATATATATATATATATATATATATATATATATATATATATATATATATATATATATATAATGTGTTTTTATTATAATTTAAACTCATATTTTTTAATAACTTAATTGTACAAATTATATATATATATATATATATATATATATATATATATATATAATTATGTGTTTTTATTATAATTTAAATTCATATTTTATAATAACTTAATTGTACAAATTATATATATATATAATGTGTTTTTATTATATATATATATATATAATAATGTGTTTTTATTATAATTTAAACTCATATTTTTTAATAACTTAATTGTACAAATTATATATATATATATATATATATATATATATATATATATATATATATATATATATATATAATGTATTTTTATTATAATTTAAATTCATATTTTTTAATAACTTACTTGTACAAATTATATATATATATATATATATATATATATATATATATATATATATATATAATGTGTACAAAATAATGTGTTTTTATTATAATTTAAATTCATATTTTTAATAACTTAATTGTACAAATTACTAATTATGTGTGTTGATACAATTATTAACTTAATTGTACAAAGTTTGCATTTTCAACTACAAGTATAAGATACTTAAACAAAAGGAATTCTAAGCTAAAATACTACACATTACTATGCTCTCTAAATTTTACTACGCTATAAGGGTCTACGTTTTACTACGCTAAAAAGGTCTGGATTTTACTACGCTAAAAGATAATCTAAACTAAGCATAAACAACAAATAAATTTAATTGCAAATAAATTACAAAATGGAATGAAAAAACATATATATAAATCAGGATATTAACAGACAAATTTATTTTACTAATTTATATTTTATTAGAAAACACTAATATTATATTCGGATAAATTTAACATGCTAGTTTCGAAAAAAAAACACAAACCGAAATAGAACACATACAAATCAAATAATATACATTATTATAAATGTTTCAACTTAAAATAAATTGAAATACCTCGATTTAGAATTTTGGCAAAGCAAAAAGATTGAAATTTTGACTCCGAAATTGTGAATCAACAATAGTACGAAACTCTACTCGAATGTGGGACCTTTTTTCTTCGAGTTTTATGTGTCGGGGGGACCCAATTTTTTTTTTTTTTAAGAAACGGGCAGAATCGGTGGGGGACCAAGAAGAGGGGAAGAGTTTTAAAATAATGGTGGATGGATGAATTGGAGAAGAAGACGGAGGGGTATAAAATATCTATGTATAGCGCCACTATACCTGGCGCTATACATTAATGATGTATATATAGCGCCAGGTATTGTGGCGCTATACCTGGCCATGTCAGCTTTTACAGTATAGCGCCACAATACCTGGCGCTATACCTTAACGGTTCCGTTACTGTTAGTATATAGCGCCAGGTATTATGGCGCTATATATAAAAAGGTCATTTTTCTTACCACCTATTTGTGTAGTATGAGTAAAAAAAATCACATTTTGGTTCCGGACTCCATTTATAATTGGTAATTGAAAAATAACCACAAATTTAAAAGTAATCAAAATTTAGTCACTTTAAAATCTGAACAAAAATATTGTTGAAAATCTGGAAAAATTCCAACATAATATGCTGGAGTTCGAATTTTTTACATACGAGATTCCAACATAATACGTTGAAATTTTGTAATGTGCTGGAGTTCCAACATAATATGTTGGAAGTTTATACACAGGAGGTCCATAATCCAGATTCCAGCATAATATGCTAGAAGTTTATACGTCGGAGCTCCATAGTCCATATTATGCTAGAACTTTTTGTGTTTCAGTAAAATAGTAGTTATTTCTTAATAATTTTGCAAACGCCGATTATTTTTCAATTACTAATCCAAAAACTATATAGTCCGTGCTATTTTTACCCAACTAATTTAATTAACCAAATAATGATACGTATGATTGGTCTGGAGTTTGGCTCTGTTTGGTTTGGCATAATGCATCATCACATAAAGGTATCTGTTGAAAATATTACCGGAAAGAAAAATCATATTTTTGAGCCATTTTCCGGAACATTCATTTAGAATTTTGATAGCATGTGATAATTATAGATGTAGGAGCAAAAGTATGACAAAATGTCAGGTGATAACAGTGAGAGGAAATATTTCTTGTTGATAAGGTTCAACCCAAAATGGCCGGATATAAGTATAGCGGCACAACATAGTTCTCTTACGTCTGGTTTTGTCTATTCTCTTGGTTTCTTTCACTTGTTCTAATTGTTCACGATAACCCACGTCTGTTACTCAGGAGCGGCACAGCCGAGTAGGAAAAATAATACTGTATAGTTACTTTTAAAATAATAATTAATTTTTTTTTGTATATTTTTAGTATATATATTCTGTATATTATACACAAAAATTATATAAACTTTATATATTTTTTCGGCCACTAAATATAAATAGTTTCTTACGCAGGCTAAAACTGATAATTGTGATGACCTTTGGGTCATCACTTGTTTTAAAAATAAATTTTGCGTTCCGAGGCCTCAAAACCCTCTTTCGGCATCACCTCAATTTGCGTGCGCAGTTCTGGCGCGTAACCGAAAAGCCATTATGTAAAAATCTGTGAAAAATGATGAATTTTGACTTTAAAATAGATTTAAGTTGACTTCGGTCAATATTTTGGGTAAACGGACCCGGACCAATGATTTGACTGTCCTGGAGGGTCCGTAGGAAAATATGGGACTTGGGCGTATGCCCGGAATCGAATTCCGAGGTGCCAAGCCCGAGAAATGAATTTTTAAAAAAAATTATTTTCTGGAATATTTATGAGTTTTTGAAAGTGAAATGCGTTTAAAACTTGATGGTATCGGGACCGTATTTTGGTTCCGGTGCCCGCTACAGGTCTTATATGTGATTTAAGATAAGTCTGTGAAATTTGGTAATAAACGGACTTGAGATTACGCGAATCGAGTCGTATTTGAGAAAATTGGAAAATTTGGAGTTCTTAAGAAATTTCATGATTTTGATGCTAAATTCATAGTTGTTGATGTTATTTTTGTGATTTGAATGCACGAGCGAGTCCGTATGATGTTTTTAGGTTGGTGTGCATGTTTGGTTTGGAGCGCCGAGGGCTCGGGTGAGTTTTGGATAGGCCACGGGGTGGATTTTGGACTTGAGGAATTTCAGATTTCAGCTGTTGCATTGCAGGCCTGCAGCCTGGCTCGCAAATGCGAGTTCGCAAATGCGAAGGCTGAGTCGCAAATGCGAAACAGCCCAGGCCAGCCCTTCCTCGCAAATGCGAGATTTTCCTTCGCAAATGCGATACACTCCTTTTGGGCCTGTTATCGCGAATGCGATAGTTTGTTCGCAATTCCGACCTCACAAATGCGAGGGTCACTTCGCAAATGCAAACTTAGCAGAAGTCTGGGTTCGCAATTGCGAACCCTGGTCGCAATTGCGATATCCGCAACCTGCAATTTTATAACTTAGCCGAAAATCTTTCATTTTTCACACTCTTTCAAAACCAAAACACTCTTGGGCGATTTTTCAAAGACAACTACTCTTCCAAATCGATTGTAAGTCAATTTTAACTTGTTTTCTTCAATCATTAACATCTTTTCACATGATTTCCACTCAAAATCAATGATTTTCATGGGGGAAATTAGGTGTTTTGGGTAGAACCTAGGTTTTTCAAAAATTGGGGATTTGGATCTCGATTTGAGGTCCGATTTCAAAACAAATTATATATTTGGGTTCGTGGGGGAATGGATAATCGGGTTTTGGTTCGAACCTCGGATTTTGACCATGTGGGTCCGAGGGCGATTTTTGACTTTTTGAGTAAAACTTTGGAAAACTTATTTTTATGCATTAGAATTGATTTATTTAGCGTTTATTGATGTAATTAAGTAACTTGTGGCTAGATACGAGTGAGTTGGTGGTGGAATCACGAGGTAAAGCGATAGTTGAGGCTTGAATTGTGTTCGTGGCATCGAAGTAAGTGTTTGGTCTAACCTTAGCTTGAGGGATTAAGAGTCGTGTCTTATTTGCTACGTGGTAACTGTGGAGTACGATGTATAGGCATGGTGACGAGTATCTATAGGTCGGTGTCAAGCATGCCCGTGAGTCTTGTATTGTAATTGTTATGACACGTTGTGGTCTATTGCGTTTCATATGAGGATTATCATTATTGTTCCCTTGCCGGGATGTTATTGTCATATTATTGTTCCCTTGCCGGGATGTCTGTTTTGATATTATTGTTCTCTTGCCAGGATGTTGTTGAGATATTATTGTTCCCTTGCTGGGATGTTATTATATTGCTCTCGGTCCTTTGCTGGGATTATTTTGTGATTGTTGTTGATTTTTAAATAGGATTAGGTGGCACGCCGCCAAGGAAATATATAAAATGAGAGCGGGTTGCACGCCTGCAACGAGATATATGAAATGGGAGCGGGTTACACACCAGCAATGATATATATGAAATGGGAGCGGGTTGCACGCCTGCAACGAGATATATGAAATAGGAGCGGGTTGCAAGCTTGCAACGAGATATGTGAAATGGGATCGGGTTGCATGCCTACAACGAGATATATAAAATAGGACCGGGTTGCACGCGTGCAACAAGATGTGAAATGAAAGTGAATTCTGCATTTGTTTTCCTTATCCCTGTTAGTAATTGGATTTGGTTTCTTTATATTCCTCTTGATATTCTTTATTATCTGTTATTCCCCGAAGCATGTTTCCCCTACCCAATTTTAATTGTAATTATCTGCTTCTATTTCCGTTGTATATGATATAACTGCACAGGTTTATTTGGTAGTCTGGTCCTAGCCTCGTCACTATTTCGCCGAGGTTAGGCTAGACACTTACCAGCACATGTGGTCGGTTGTGCTGATACTACACTCTGCACTGTGTGCAGGTACTGATATCGGAGCGCTTTGACCGTAGTGAGGGTGTTGTTTTCAGTCCACACAGGCGACCCAAGGTAGTCTTGCATACGTCCGCGGGACTTGGCGTCACCTCCGATCTTTCCTTTATCCTGTTTCCTTTACTTTTTCAGAAACAATGTATCTTTTATCTTTCGAACTTTGTATGTAGTATTCTTAGACCGTCTGTGAAACTGTGACACCAAATTCTAGGTAGAGCTGTATTTAGACTTCCGCAATTTGTATTAAGATAAATTATCAGATTTTGTCTTCCGCTTAATTATTTTCGCTATTTGCATGATATCTACTCATCACTGATAATGGTTTAAAACTGGAAAATGTTAAGTAATTAGAATAATTTGGCTTGCCTTGCTTTCACCAGTAGGCGCCATCACGGCTCTCGAGGGTAGAAAATCCGGATCGTGACAATAATACCCATGGAGTAGGAGGGCTAAAGCAAAATCTTAATTAGAGGTCTTAAAATATTTAATAAATTTTTTAGGCATATTTTATTTTATTTTTATTTTTATTCTTCTAGCTCTTCAACAACAACAATCCTAGTATGTTTTCAAATATACTAATTAACTTTTACAACAAACTCTTCTAATATTTTCTTCCTATCTATTTAAATTTCTTAAGATATAACTTTATTTTCGAAAAACATATTTCAGCTAAAGGAACTACCAATTTTCTAAAATTTTCTACGAGCAATTAGATATGTGAGAAACAATCAAGTTTTTTATATCTTTGAATTGAGTATGTTAATTATAGAGTAATATTTTCTACTTATACAATTCTTTCTAGTACTTCTATTTCAAGAAAAATTCGAAAATATTAATATGGGGCTAATTAGCTTAAAGTGTATGCAGAAGCCATTGTAAAAGTGAAAATTAATTCAAAATCGAGTAAATAAGAGGACTGAAACAAGTAGTAGTTTTGACTTCATCTGTTGTAGTTCAACCAAATCCGTTCTAAAAAATAGCATAACATTATATTTGGAACTATGCCAATAATGATTATTGAGAAGTTGATAGTAAATGGTTCATTGAAAGATTTACTGAATTAGTACCTCTGTCTAAGGGTGCCAATAGATCTTTAAAAAACTGAATAGATCAATCGAATCGAACCGAGTCATACCGAATTGACATTAAGGTTTTTTCAATAAAATTGTAGGGTTTAATATAAATTTATACTAGTACCGAATAATAGGGTCGATTTTAATTTTTATAAAATTAAACCGAAAAAATACTGAACCATGCCAAATAAATTTACATAAAAAAAGGGCAGCCCGATGTACTAAGCTTCCTCTATGCGCGGGGTCCAGGGAACAGCCAAATAAATTTACAAATAAAACATATATTTTATATATTTGTCACACCTCCTTTTTCCGAGGAATATGGAGTTTTTCCAATTAAAGTGACATTATTCGAAATGGAAATATTTATTTAATTAGAGCGCCACTTGGAATAATTATTATGGCATCACAAGTCACCAATTTATTTTAAATCCCAAATTCGAAGAAATTGACTCTATTTTATGGTCCGCGAACACAGAAGATTGTGTTAGAAATTTTGTTAAACCGGGAGAAGGTGTGAGGTGATCTCGTACAAATTCACACCTCAAATCAAGGATATGAAACGATCGATTGCAATAGTAATATCCAACAAGGAGTCGGGGTCGATTTTCCACAGGGAGCTATGTATGGGAGTTAGGAGTATATATTGTAGTACTTGAGTTTGAACTATCTCAATTTACACTTTCACAAATTGGGGTTGTTTCTATGGCTATTTTAAACTAAGATTGCAAAGTTAAGAAATGAAACTAGGAAATTATTTTTGTTGTTTTTCAAGTTTTGTAAAAAGCCTAGGGCTATGACCATCACCTAGATGTTTGCCTAATTGGATATAAACATCAATGCTTGTTTTATTTATCGGGGTATATTATAGCTATCAACACTCAATTACCCACTCAATACCTCTCGGTCAGAGAGTGATTTTGCCCAATCTTAAGTCCAAATGGGTATTGCACAAAACGGTTGATAAAATCTCAAGCCGGGTAATTGGGATTATCAATCTCTCGATTGACCCAGTTTCTTGTTAGTCAAGTTTTCCTAGACTAAGTCTCTCTTTCTCAAGTAAAGACTAAGTCAAATGGGCATGAACTAATGTTTGCAACTATTAATTTCACAAATTAAAGCATGAACAAGGCTAAATAATAAACACCCAACCATAAACAAGCACTAAATCAAACACCCATAAGGTTTACACACTAGAGTTGGGTCACAACCCTAGTAATAATCTAGCTACTCATGCTTGAAATAGAAGAAATAGAAGAAGAGATGCTAATTAAACTCATATTGTAAAATCAAAATGATAAAAATCTATGTTAATATAACCCAAAATATGAAAAACTACTAAAAGAAACATAGAGAAACGACTACTGTAACTGCTGATATCAAAAGTTGACCTAAAAATGTAAAACTCGTCCATTTATACAGGACTATAAATTTCGGACAAAAATGCCCTTCGGGAGGTTCTGCGGCCGCAGTATTCCATGTGCAGTCCGCAGAATTCTTCAACTTGTCAGGACCGTAAGTTTGCGGCCACAAGGCACTCTTTTTGCGGTCCGCAAATTTGTAACTGTGGCCGCATCTTGCTTTTTTTGTAGCTGCACAATTCTTATGCGGTCCGCACTTTTGTTGGACTTGGAATGCACATTCTCCGAACTTTGCTCCTAGCCCAGCTTTTACGGCCGCACAAATCATGTGCGGACCGCACTTTGCACCAAACTCTACTAACTTGTCCTTCATAATCTGCGGCAGTAGATGATATTCTACGGTTCGTACTTCTGAGCTTTTGTGCCTTTTATGTCCTTGAGTTCAGATTACTCCTTCTTGAGTTGGATTTAATCTTCTAATATTCCTGCAATTAAGCACATTTCATCACTTTTCGGGAACAAAGTTAAACGTATTTGGACTAAAATAAAAGCAAAAAGAGGCTAATAAGTAGTCAAAATCCACACTTATCAACTCCCCCAAACTTAAGTCTTTGCTTGTCCTCAAGCAAACAAAATAGTTCCCACCTCCAAAAGTTAAAGGACATTATAGCCAGCCACGGGTGAATCATTCACACCTCAGTTGGGACCAACAATTACCCATACTACTCATGCATTATTGACAAGTCAGCAAGTTAAATATGCACATATAGCTCTAATATGACATGCGAGCATCAAGGACTTTCGCTCTATCTTGTAGGTCATGGTGGATCCCAAACTCCTCCTCATCTACTCCTCATTTGCCAAGCTCACTCAAGAATTTAGCACTCAATTCAAAAATTTACGAAAGGTTCACTCATCTCTCTCAAAAGAATGCTGCAAGTACGGCTTCCGGTACCAGAAGCTTGCCCCTCATGTAAATTACTACTAATATAGCTCACTCGACTCGAAATCAAGTAGGACTTCTTTAGGGATGTAATGAAGGCTTTTGGATTAGGGATTCATACAATGTGGATAAGTGGTTACACCTTCCTTAAGCACTCCATCTTTCAATTCTCGGCTCACACTTTACCAATTCCTTTGAGGCACTTTCTTTTCCTTGGGAGACTAGAGAGACTTAACATCACTATTTATTGATCATTTCATTCATATTTTACCATGTTTGGGGCCATTGCCTTTCTTTAAATCCCTTCAACTCTTTCATTTATTCACTTTTTGCATTTTTTTTTCTTTTTGTTCTTTTCCTTTCTTTGCCTTTCCTTCTCGTCATTTCTTTCTCTTTTGTTCCTTGATACTTTTTTTTTCAATTTCCTCATCTCTTCCCCAAGCTTACATTTTTAGCCAATTATTTTACATGAATATTAAGGAAAGCTCATGTGTCAAGAAGAGGTCACTATAGAATGGGTAAAGGCTTGTAACATGATTTCCAAATGAGAAAGGCTAAAGGATCGAAGGGGTTGACTAGGGATGACATCATTGGTAAGCAACAGAAAACTCAAGCGGATCAAGGAAATCCTACAATCACTTCTCAAGCCAAGAAAAAAATAATTTCCCCTTAAAACACATTCGGGGAAAGTTCTAGACCTTCCGCACAAGTACTCGGACTACCAACAATGTATCTCACCCCTCACACAACTAGATTGTTAAAGAGGATAGAGTCGAGGGCCCACAACGACCACATTCAAGATTGAAGATCACAATGGTCTAATTAGACCAATTGATTGTATCAAAGTCAACATAAGAGTCACAAAGTCACTAACTAGAGCTATTTCCTTTTAAAAATCCTTGTGTCTAACCATAAGCACATAGTGAAATGTGTTGGTGCCAAATGAAACATGTTTGACTCTTCGAGTTTTACTTAATCAGGTCTTTTTATTCATTATTTCTACTATTATCATCTAAACACAAAACGGGCTCATTTTCATAAGAAGGTTGTCATGCCATCTATCGTTGGGACGAGTCACCCGGTTCACACCAAAACTACCTTTGAAAAGAATCGTAACATTAAGAAAATGAAAGGCTTATTATCCATCAAAACATAAAAAGAAGCTACTAAATAAAAAAGAAGCTATTAAATAAAAAAGAAGCTACTAAATTAAACATTAACTAATAAGAAAACAAAATAAAGAAGTTATAAAGCAAAAGTACTTAAAGCGTAACAAATATACATAATGAGAGAGGAAAAGAGAGAATATATACAGAATAAGGAGAAAGAAGAAAATAATGTCAGTTATTACAAACCTATTGTCTCAGAATCATCAAAATAGCTTAAATAAACTCCACCCCCCAAATAAAAAAAAGCATTGTCCTCAATGTTGCCAAAGTAAGAGTGAAGAAGACTCCCTATGTCGCCTTGGACATCTCTATTTCCACAGCAGCGTCACCGCCCTCAGTCTCCTCTAACTAGATCTCATCATCCTCAACTCTAGGAGTGGATGGGTTGGTGAGCATTTGGTGCAACGCCTCATCAGTGTTGGCAGCCAGGTCTGGCTCCTCATACTGGACAATTGGTGCCATTGAAGCTGCTCGTGCTGAGAAAGCTGGATCCATCAGCATGTCATATGGAAGATTTCCAGTTGTTGCAGTCTTGGATACCTCTTTCCAAAGCCTATCAACTGACTTCTTGGAAGCCTAAGACTTTCTCATTTTCTTGACTTGCTTCCCCAGCTCCTTAATCATTGATCCATGCTCTACCAAAGTGTGCATTATGGTGGTTTGGTTCTCCAAGAGCTTCTTCAATATCTCCTCTAGTGTTAGAGAAATTTGGGGTGCCGGGATGGATGATTGTACTGTAACAGTACCTGATATGTCAGACAACTTTGCAGTGGCTATCTGTATCTAGTTGTTGAGGATCACCAGTGTCTAGGATACTCGTAGTGCAGATAGTGGAGCAGTAGGCATAGGCACCAGCTTCAAAGCTGAGGTGGAGGGCATCGAAGTTGAAGGTGGGGGCATGGCAGTTGCATTGTCTGAAGGCTCTACTGAAGTGGATGGCATATAGGCTATCATTGCAGGTACCATCAATAGCTCATCAGACTGGCCAATGGTAGTCGGCTGGCCCTTTCTCTTAGGGTTATGTGCACCCATTAGAGAATACCATGAAAAGGGCTTCTTAGCCCTAACCTTCGTGTCAAAATATTTCGGCTCCACCTGTGCATCCTTAAGGTACTCAGTGATGGTGTCGGGATAAAGTAAGAGGTATCAGCTCGTCTGGCGACCACAAACATGTTAGTCGACATCATGGCACCCACATTGATCGGGTACCCAGCCATAATGGAGGCGACTAGAACTGCCCGCGGGATAGGAAGGTTTGTTTCATTCTGGCACGGGTCTAGTATGTTGCATACAAAAGCCTGCCATCCATTTGCCTCGAAGTTCAGGGTGTTCCACTAAATAAGAATCCCTGCTGTGATACATGGTGGTGGTGGCCTCAGGGCTGTAAAAATCTCAGCTAGCCATGGGCGAGCTGCATCTCCCATTGCCAGCTTCTCCAAGTACTGTGTAGGCTCAACATCCTCAAACCCCAAGTAGGTGTTTAGTGTGTGCTGGTCAAACCTCACCTTTAGATTTCTCACTTTGGTCCCTTTCTTTATATGTACCACATTGGCGTAGAACTCCCTGACCAGATACTCCTTTGCGTCACTAAACTCTGGGTGAACCACATCCACCCTTTCCGCTCTCGGAACTGTCTCAAGACTACTAGATTGTACTTGTCAAGGTCTTTCAGTTGGAACTGTCGCTCAAGAATGAGAAATCTCACTAGCCACCACTCTTGTAAGCTAGTGAAGGAATCTAGACTAACAAACCGGTCCTCCCAAACCTCTTTATTCTTCCACCTCTAAAGGCCAACAACTATAGTATCTCCCCCTCGGCCATCATCCGGAATCTCATCAACTGTAGTTGCTGGTGTCTCATGGGTAGGTGTAGAGGAGGGCTCCAAAGCCTGGCTGGCACTCTACGAACCCTCAAAGGTGCTATGTGATGTGAAAGGCTCATTGTAGAGTAGATACCTCCTCGGTGTCTTTGATTGGACAACTGGATGATCTTCAACCGAGTTTCCCTCCGATGCTTCCTAGATGGGGCATAAGAACTGGATTCGATGGGCTCTACATTTCTTCCTCGGCCGGTTGTAGCCTTCCATGTTATAGTCTTTTGGAGGGCGATGGGTAAAGTACTTTTGCCTCGGCCTCTAGAAGGTTCATCCCTCTCCTTAGAAGTATCTCCATGTCCTTAAGATCTAACCATTATCTGTAACAAGAAACAACAAAAGTCAGTTGTAAATTAAGTGAAAACAGACAGTGAACACACTGTGGAAAATATGCTTGTAGGGTGAGGGAGTGCGATCCACACAATTGTAGGTGTAGCCGCAGGCAGAACATTACGGACTACACAATTTGATCTTGCAACCACAGAACTGGATCTGTGGTTTATACAATTATTAGTGCGACTGCAGAACTTGAGTGCGGTCTGCATATTTTCTATTGTGACCGCACATCAAACTCATCAAACTTCTAACTCTCTAAAGACAGAGATTAGACTGTTTTACGGCTGCGCTCACTTTTCTGTGGCCGTGATGGGATTTCTGCGGTCCACACAATTTCAAGTGCGGCCGCAGAATTTTGCTTGACCAATGTTCCCTAATCTCAACTTCTACGGACCGCACAATTTCTTCTGCAACCGCAAATTTCAAAACTTACACGAGCAGAGTTCTAGGGTTAGCAATTTTTGCAATAATTTGACATGGTATTAACATTGAAGCATGAGCATCAAGCTACCCATTCCCCATAGAGCAATTATCAATTGACCCAACACAGTTTAAACCCCACATGGTTTTAAAATTGAATTCTACTGACAAATGGCCTAAATTAACTAACAAATTGTAAATTAAATTACATTGAAGAATTCTACAAGTAATTGGAGCATTCCAGATATGAAGTAATGCAAATGAGTGATCAAAGATGTTGAATTGTATGTGGAAGATGATGCATCAGACGCTTTCAATGTTTTAGCTTTTTGAGTGTCAGAGAGGGGAAAAAATGCACAGTAAACCTAGGTTCACTATTTATACAGGATTGGTCTGGCTAAGGGATAAAGGGTTGAGTGCGGCCAACAGAATTATTTCTGCGGTTCGCACTCTGTTACCTGGGGCTCAAAAGCCCTTGCTAATCTGCGATCCGCATAATATGTGGTGCAGCCACAGATTTTTGTTGCGGATCGCATATTTTGTTATACAGTCACACTTTGGCCATTTCTCTGACAAACCAAACTTCAGAGAGTTTACATTTTACTTCTTTAACTTGTGCGTTCCGCACTGCAATTGTGCGGTCACATTTCCCTTTTTGCTTTAGCAATCACAATTGTACGGTCTATACAATATACATGCGGTCCGAACTTCTTTCCATACTTAGCCAATTTTCTGAGCACAGTTCCTGTAAAGCTCATTCATCCCTGCAACACACTTCAAATCCAGTTAGCAAAAAAATAACACCTATCTACAAAAGAAGAAAAGAAAAAGAAAAAGAAAAAGAAACATGGGTTGCCTCCCAAGAAGCGCTTGATTTAATATTGCGACACGATGAAAATTACCATCATTTGAAATGAATCACCGCCACAACATGGCCATCATCAAATTTTCCCAAATAATGCTTCACCTAGTGACCATTGACTCAGAACACCTCATCATTTTGATTCTTCAAGTCCAATGCACCAAAGGGTTTCACTCCCACAACTTCAAAAAGGCCACTCCATTTAGACTTTAACTTTCCGGGAAACATCCTCAACTGTGAATTGAACAATAACATAAGACCACCCTCTTTGAAATCTTTGATCCAAATGTATTTGTCGTGAAGATATTTCATCTTCTCTTTGTATAAGGACGAACTTGTGTGTGCATGGTACCAGAACTCATCCAACTCATTCGAATGTGCCACCCTCAAGTTAGCGGTGACATCCCAGTCAAGATTCAACTTCTTTAAAGCCCACATGGCTTTGTGCTCAAGTTCCACTGAAAGATGACAAGCTTTTCTGAAGGCCAACCGATATGGAGATATTCCGATAGGTGTTTTGTAAGCCGTCCTATAAGCCCATAAAGTATCAAGTATCTTTGACCAATCCGTCCAGTTAGCATTCACTGTTTTGGACAAAATACTCTTTATCTCCCGATTGAAGACTCCACTTGACTGCTTGCTTATGGATGATAGGGGGTCATGATTTTATAAGTGACACCATACTTGGTGAGTAAGGTGTCGAAGGCTTTGTTGCAAAAATGTGACCCCCCATCACTTATGATAGCCCGTAAAGTACCAAACCTAGTGAAAATATTCTTCTTCAAGAAGGCCACCACACTTCTTGCCTCATTGTTGGGCAGAGAAACGACCTCAACCCATTTGGACACATATTCAACCACGACCAAGATGTAGGTGTTTCTATAAGAACTCACAAAAGGACCCATGAAGTCAATACTCCACACATCGAAAATATCAATCTCCAAAATGGTGGTGAGGGGCATTTCATTTTTCTTTGAGATTCCACCGGCCCTTTGACATTCCTCACAACACTTGACTAGATCACTTGCATCCTTGTAAAGAGTGGGCCAATAGAAACCGCAACTTCGCACTTTGGCTGCCGTTCTCACTCCACCATGGTGACCACCATATGACGAAGAATGACAAGCCCCAAGAATTTCACATTGCTCCTCCTCTGGTACGCATCTTGTAATCACCCCATCCATACAAATCCGAAAAAGGTATTGTTCATCCCAATAATAGTCTTGACAATCCCGTTTGAGCTTCTTCCTTTGGTTTGAAGATAACTCATCCAGGATGATACCATTTACAAGAAAATTTGCTAGATCCGCGAACCATGGCACCTATTTCATTGAAATAGCCAAAATTTGATCATCAGGGAAAGAGTCATTGATTTCAAGGCCATCATGCGGTCTCCCCTCCTCCTATAAATAAATAAAGTGATCCGCCACTTGATTTTCACTTCCTTTTCAATCTTCGATGTCAATATCAAACTCTTGCAACAAAATCACCCATCTCATCAACCAGGCTTTGGAATTTTTCTTGATCATAAGATAACGAAGTGCCGCATGATCCATGTGGACAATCACTTTTGCACGTATCAAGTATGGGTAGAACTTCTCAATAGCAAATACAATAGCAATGAGCTCTTTCCCTGTAACAGTATAATTGACTTGGGCACTATTCATGGTATTACTAGCATTATAGATTGGATGAAAAATCTTATTGATGTGTTTCCCCAAAATAGCCCCAACAGCTACATCACTTGTATCGTACATGAACTCAAAAGGAACACCCCAATTTGGAGTAGTGATAATGGGAGTAGTAGTCAACTTGAAATTTAACAATTCAAAGGCTCTCATGCAATCATCATTGAAGTGGAACTTAGCATCTTTATCCAAAAGCTTCCACAATGGGTTCACCACTTTAGAAAAATCCTTGATGAAACGCCGATAAAATCCCGCGTGGCCTAAGAAAATCCGCACGCCTTTCACCAAAGTTGGAGGTGGAAGTTAGAAATCACCTCAATCTTTGCCTTGTCGACTTCAGTGTCATTCTTTGAGATCTTGTAGACAAGGACACTGTCTTCCTCGACCATGAAATGGCATTTCTCCCAGTTGAGCACCAAATTTATTTCTTCTCATCTTGCCAACACTTTATCCAAGTTTGCGAGACAATCATCAAAGGAATTCCCGGCCACCGAGAAGTCATCTATGAAGACTGCAAGATAATCCCCCACCATGTCCGTAAAGATTGCCATCATACACCATTGAAAAGTCGCTGGTGCATTGCACAACCCAAATGGCATCCGCTTGAAGGCGAAAGTACCATAAGGACATATAAAGGTAGATTCTCTTGATCCTCCAGAGCAATAAGAATTTGGTTGTAGCCGAAATACCCATCAAGGAAACAATAGAAAGCACACCCAGCCAATCTATCAAGCATTTCATCAAGGAAGGGAAGTGGAAAATGATCCTTCCTTGTGACTATGTCGAGCTTACGATACTCCATACACACTCTCCACCCAATCACCGTTCTTGTAAAAATAAACTCATTCTTATCTTTGGTGACCACCTTCATGTCCCCTTTCTTTCGGACATATTGAATTGGAGAAGTCCACAAACTATCGAAAATGGGGTAGACATCCCCGACATCCAACCACTTGATGATCTCCTTTTGACAAGTTCATGGCTTCATTGAGTCTTCTTTGATGTTCAATAGATGGTTTGGAACCTTCTTCCAAGTTAATCTTGTGCATGCAAAATGCGGGGCTTATCCCCCGATTATCTGCCAATGTCTATCCAATAGCCTTCTTCCTCTTTTGTAGCACCGCCAATGTACAGTCTACCTACACGTTAGTGAAACAAGAGGAAAGAATAACTGGCAAAGTAGATGAAGAGCCAAGAAATTCATATAGAAGATGTGGAGGCAATGGCTTTAACTCCAAGATAGGAGGTTCTTCAATTGAAGGCTTTGTAGGAGGAGTTGTCCTATTTTCATGATCCAAGGACAATTTGCAGGGTTCATAGCGTACGACCCTATTCCTTGCGAAGAATTCAAACATTCCATGAATGTATCCATCTCGTCATCATCAAAGTTGAGCAAGACGACCTGCAACGTATCACCAATATTTATCGCATCACTTGTTTCATCCACAATCACATCGGTCACCAAGTCCAGGAAAGAGCACACCTCATTGCTATTGGGTTGCCTCATGAACTTACACACATGGAAAACCACTTTTTCATCACCAACCTGGAAGGTAAATTCTTCGGCTTCCAAATCAATAAGAGCCTTCCCCGTAGTAAGGAAAGGTCTACCAAGAATAATTGGCATCTCATAGTTAACCTCACAATCAAGAATGACAAAATCCGCTGGGCGAATGAATTTATCAACACGAACCAAAACATCCTCAATCACTCTCAAAGGTCTCTTTATAGTTCGATCGGACATTTGCAATCTCATATAGGTGGGCCTTGGTTGCCCAATTCCCAATGTCTTGAAAACCGAATAGGGCATCAAATTAATACTTGCCCCATGATCACAAAAAGCTTTTGTAAACTCGGCACTTCCAATGGTACAAGGGATTGTGAAAGCACCAAGATCTTCCAATTTAGGAGCCATTGAATACAAATTTCACTCACTTGATGAGTGACTTTTATAGTTTTAAAATTCATCGACTGCATCTTTGTCACCAAATCCTTCATAAAATTTGCATAACCGAGCATTTGCTCCAAAGCTTCAACCAATGGCACATTGATCGATAGACTCTTCATCATGTCAATGAACTTTTTGAATTGATTCTTGCCATTTTGCTTGGCAAGCCTTTGAGGATATGGAGGATGAGGCTTAGGAAATGGTGACTTGGCCTTTTTCACTATTGTTTCCAGTATGTTAACAACATGATCCCTAGACGGGTTCACTTCCTCTTGAGTCTCTTCCACATTGTCATCAATATCAATCCGCACTTCATAATTTGCTTGCACTACATTGTTCGGGGTCTCATCTTCTTGTACCACTTGATCATCATCCACAAGTTTCCTTTGACTTGAGGTGGGTGCATTCCCACCTTTTCCACTCCTTGTAGTAACGGTCATGGTATGCCCCGTGTTGTTCCCACTCTTTAGGTTCAATACCATATCACTTGGTAGTGCCCCCTTAGAACGAATATTTAGAGCTTGAGAGATTTGCCCCATCTGAACTTTCAAGTTATGGATTGATGTATTGTGAGAGGCAAGTTGGGCATCAGAATCAACATTCTTCTCCATTATTTGCTTGAACATATTTTCAATACGCCCAATTTCATTGTTGGAAGAACTTGGACCATGTGAAGGATAAAGAGGCGGGTTGCTCGATTTTTGATATATATGGGGCCTTTGAAAATCCGACCACCGATTGCCTTGGTTATTGTTCCATCCCCCTTGATTTTTACCTCCCCAATATCTTTGATTGTTGCCACTCCAATTACCTTGTTTATTTGAACCACTCCAATTTCCTTGATTGTTGTTATTATGCCAATTTCCTTGATTGTTGCCACCACCCCAATTACCTTGGTTGTTAGAATTCCAATTACCTTGATTATCTTGAGGTCGCCATTGTTGTTGATTTAGGCCTTGAGATTTGTTTCTTTGCCGTTGAAAGTGGTTCGCATATTGCACTTTCTCCTCTTTTTCATTGTAAGATTCATCTTGATCAAACCCACTATTTTCTTGCACATAACTCTCCACTCGGTTTTACACTTGTAGTCCCTTGGTCCTTCATTTGTTAACCATTATGCTTACTCCCTCCATGGCATTGACTTGATTAGGACTTTGCACTTATTAAAGTTGAACCCTTGCTAATTGATTCATTGTGGTGGTCAATTCGGCAATAGCTTGCCCATGATCACGCAACTCTTTATGGAGGTGAATCACGTTCGGATCACCTTGAGGAACATTTGCCCTAGATTTCCATGTCGATGAGGTATCCTCCATTTCATCTAAAATCCCACAAGCTTCCGCATACAACATTGTTATGAAATTTCTACCGGCAAGTTGATTTACCACGCACTGATTGGTCATATTGATCCCCCGATAGAAAGCTTTTTGAATCATAGCTTTTGTCATGTCATTATTGGGTCACTCTTTGACCATTGTCCTATACCGCTCCCATATCTCATGTAACGGCTCATTGGGATTTTGTTTGAATGCTAGGATCTTGTCTCTAAGAGTAGTCATATGCCTAGTGTTGATACCTAATTTTTTTCTATATATTTTTAATATGCAAAATACCTTCAAAATAGCATATATATGCATAAATAAGCATATCCAAAGGTTTTCTTATTTTTTTCATAATTTTAAAGGTTTAAACTGATTTATTTTCTCCCTTTTTATCCATAAAATCCCCAATAATTCTTTCCAAAATTATTGTTTTGATAATTTATCTATTGTATTTTTATAATTATGCCAAAATATGGCTAAAGTAATTTTTACATATTTATTTAGTATTTTTAAAGCTAAATTGCACATAATTGCAATACTAGCCTTTTTTAGATTTAATTATATTTTATACGCATAAAATTGGATCCTATATTTTTAAAATTGTTAATTATGTATTATAAATCATTTTACCCCTTTAAATTAGTTTTCATAAACTATTTACTATTTTCTATAAATTAAATAGGGAAAAGTGGCTATTTCAAATATAGCCAAATTGGCTTTCAATTGTAGCCCAAAATTGGACCCCAATTTTCCAACCCAATTCTAATTAAAACCCAACCCACACCCTCTTTATCCATGCCCAAACCCGGAACCCCACCTACCCGTCTCATCCTGGCCGTTGATCTCTAAGACCAACGACCCCTATTTCCCCTTACCTTTTTTAACCCAAATGACCCCTTAACCTAACTCATTTATTACAATTCGTTGCCCCTGAATCCCCTTTCCTCTCGAATTCTCTCAAACCTAACTTAAACCCTAGCCACCGCCACCTAAAACTAGCCCAATCCCCTTTGATCCTCACTCAATCCATGGATTCCCATGGCTGTTTGAGGCGTATACTTGTCTCATACGTCTCCCGATTGCCTGGCTTTGTGATTTCGTAGAAAGACCTCAAAGAGATCTAGTCCAGATCTTGTTCAACTCCCATCTATGCTCTTTTATGCTACGTTTCGGCCATCCATGGCTGTTCGAGTAAGATCCATGGCCTTTCCGGCTAAAACCAGTAACGATCTAATGTTTTCTCACCTTCTTTGGGTTCTCTGAAACCCTTGATCTTGAGATTTTCCACTTTTCTTTAGATTTGTCTTAGATCTAAGTGTATCCATGAGTTTCTAACCGATTTTTCTTCACCTTTATATTTTTCGAAACCCTAGACTCACTACTGTTCGATTCTTCTCAGATATTTATAGATCTGAGATGATTCTAGTGTTATTAAACGTTTTCCTTTAAAAGTCTCCTGTTTTGAGTAACTATTTCGATTTTAGTTGCTCTTTTCTAAACTAGGGTTTACTGAAACTCATCTTCTCAAACTTTTCATGATTTTCGAGTGTTAATCATATGTTTTAGGTATTATTGACTGATTTCTACTAAAATTGTCTGGACCCTAACTAGTTGTGTTAAAGCCCTAATTTTCTTATGTTTTGTTTCGATTCTGAGTATTTCCGAGCTACTTGTTGCATTGTTGGTGTTGTGCTTTGACCTTCATGATTTTCCTTTTTATCCTAATTCAGTGTCTTGTGACTCTTACCCTAGTTCATCTCTACTAGGGTTTCTGAGTCGATCCCTTGGCAAGTTTATGCATGTTTATGAATTTTTTTTGCCTATTTGTCTATTTATGGAAAACTGATATTTTTCCTCTCTTCAAATCAGCATTAGTTTGAATCTCGATTGACTAATTTGCTTATTTAAAATTATATGCTGATTATGGATTCATTCCTTGTTTATAACTCTGATTATTCTTATTACCTTATTGTTCGTAATGTTACTGACTCTTCACGATTACTTCCTTAATTAAACTTTTGTTTGCTTACCTCTTTACTTGGGTTTGATTTGATTTCTTCCCTTAAGTGACTCATGTCCTTTAACCGTTGGGTATTTATCCTTAATTGAAGGAAGACTGCTAATTTCATATGTAATTTCCTTGATTGTTGAATTATGATTTCTTTACCTTATTCTGTCCCACTCCTAAACTACTATATATACTCTCCTCCACTCTCAATTCAAGACATGAACTATAGTTCCGAACACACACATACACACCCAATCTCTTCTTTCTCTACTACTTGTGCTACTGCTTTGTCCAGTCGGCTGAAAGCCAAGGATAGATTGTGGGACTCTAATTGTTTTACTTTTTCTGCACTTTGCTTCTTTAACTGGTATGTTCCTAGTTCAATTTTGAAACTCAACTCTATGTGCCCCTAATTGTTTGTCAATCCATGTCTCTTTCTGCATTAACTTAGTGGCTCATGTTGTTTAATTGCACTTTTTGTTCACTGCTTTACTCAGCATGTTTAAGTTCTGCCCTCTTTT
The DNA here is from genome assembly GCF_000715075.1 of Nicotiana tabacum. Lineage (NCBI taxonomy): Eukaryota > Viridiplantae > Streptophyta > Magnoliopsida > Solanales > Solanaceae > Nicotiana > Nicotiana tabacum. Next base: position 105,549,001 of record NC_134086.1, on the reverse strand, counting down.
GTTCAAATGTAACCAACATATCTACTTGAGTTTTTGGTTATGTCCCTCAACTAGTAAGTTTCCTAATGTACTTTACTAACACTAAGTCATGACTAATTATATGTAATAGATCCATGTATGATTACTCCCATACCCTGTCCATATGTCTTATTATAATTCTACTTTCAAGCACGATTCCCTTGTTAACTCTTTGAAGTAATTGCTTGTGTTCTAAAGGCCAATTAGTCCATACTTGTTCTTTGCACTTGCTGGTCTATATGCACCTCTTCTCAGTCATGTTTATGTATTTTTTTATTAGGGTTCTCTATGTCCCCAACCCCTTACTCCCCTGCCTGTGAATACCGAAATGATACTGTTCTTTGAATTTGTTCTCTGTGTGTGCTGTTGTTCCAAGTTGTTGCTTCTCCTGTCCCTTTCTCCTTTCAAATCTGTTTTTCCCTAAGCAACTATCCTGTTGTTTTGCAAACTTATTTCAAACATGTTGTTTCAAAACTGTTTTCCAACTCAACACCTTTAAATCTATGTCAAGCACTCCCACTCTACTCCTAGGCCACTAGGTTCTGCCTCTTTTGTGTGATCCTTGCTTTGGGACCCTTGAGCTCCCTCTAAACTTGGACACACAAAAGCTGGCCTTTCCACACTGCACTTACTCTGTCTTGCCTATACAATCTGGGTGTGAGCACTACCCAGGATCCTTGAGGTCCTTAGGGAACTCTGACACACCCGGATATGAGAAAGGCTTTGGAACAATCTTGGCACTTGAGGTGATTGATTATATAACTCAAAGAGGAAGTCCTAATCAGGCTTCCTATAGTATAACTTCCTATTTTCATTTCTACTTATGTAATTCATTTCATGTTGGCCTGTAATAATTTGTTGTAAACCAGTATTGGGGTTGGCTAGTGAAAAGGGATAGGGTAAATGTGCATGCTATAGTTGTTAAGGGTAGAAAACATGTTATTAGGTTTATGTTCCTAATTCCGCAATAGAAACCATACTTAGGGATCATACATGCATTAGAAATCATGCCCTTAGGTCTCATGTTCATGTTTCAGCATGTGTACCTTTACAAAATCATGTGTTAAAATATGCTAATAATTAACAAGTTACTATTATCTTCTACGCTGCCATGTGCATTTAGAAATCCTACTCTTAGGAAATTCTGCAGTCCTTCCATATGCATTTAGAAATTCTGCTCTAGGAATTCTGCATCATGAGTTTTATACATACTTTTTAGATATCATGTTTTAGGATCTTATTCGTACCTACATTCACACTTAGTGTAAACTGCTAAAAACAGCTTCACACTTGATTATCCCGTTTAAAATAACTGGTAATAATCTCTGCATTCGTATCAACTAGAACAACATTCTCTTAGGGTAAAATAATTTCCAAACTGTGTTTTAATAATCCTGAATAACTGTTGTACACTATTTTACGCCTAGACAAGCCTTAGGTAATCAACTTTAAATAAAACCAGAATTGCCTTTGTTTAACTGTCAACCTGTTAAAATCAGTAGGTAAGCCCGATTCCGACTTCTTTTCTGAGTCATGTAATAAATCTGGTTATGCTGTTATCACTTAGATACCATGCTTTAGAATTTAAATTCAGACCTTAATTGTGTATATGTCATGCTGTCTATGTGCATTATTTGTGGAGGTATACCTGAGCCTTCTACTTGCTTCTGTCTTTTCCCCTAAATGTAGTCCTATATATTGTTGTTTGTCGCTTAGTATTTTGCCTTTAAACCTGAGGGTCTGCCTAGAACCCCCTCTTTTAGGATAGGAGTCCTAAATTCCTCCGAGACTCATAGGAATGGACGGGTAGACAGCATGCAATAGAGGTCGAGACCAACTTTCGCTTTAATTACATTCATGGGGCGGGAAAGGGTAGATATGGATATGATGACCGGTGCGTTAATACCACGTGTATCCCCTCTTCGAGGAGTGTCATATCGAGTATTGCATTGATGTGAACCATATTACAAACAAACCTAGGAAACCCCCTTTACATTCATAAGCATGCTTTAGATTGTAACTTTTTTCAAAATTTTGCCTTTCACTAATTGTTTTCAAATACTTGTGTATTTAAACTCAAATACCCTACTATTTGAGTCATACTTGTTTATTTGCTAATTGCACGAATTCACAAAAATTGTTTGGCCGGGAACCACACTAGTGGATCCTGAGGGGTGCCTAATACATTCCCCTTAGGATAATTTCAAGCCCTTACCCTATCTCTGGTTACCAAAAGGTAGTTGTAGATGAACCTTATAGGTGCCCTAACGCACCATAAAATTGTTAGGTGGCGACTCTTCAAAATTGCAAAACCCCTTCCCAAAAGGAAAGAGTTGTCCCAACTAAATGTCATGAACCCAATTCTGCGGAGAGAAAAAAGGGGGCGCGACAACATGGCGACTCTGCTGGGGATATTTAGGCTTTCATCATTTCATACTGTTTTTGTGAATTTGTACCCCCCATGTGCAATTACTTGTTTAATTTCTTTAAGTATTTAATTTCTCCTCCAAAATCAAAACTGACATATCTTTCTTGTTTCTTTCCTTTACTGTTGCTTTAAATTATAAAATGCTATATTTATCGCTTTCTTAACGTGCAAATACATGTCAACATGCCTTTAATTATTGCATAATCATGATCAACATCATACTCCACTCGTGCCAAACAAATACTATAGCAATGCTTGATGAGTGGTCGCGCCCTTCCTATATCATTAACCCCCTAAATTCGGAAAGGCTTATTTGCTGTAAAACTAGTCGATCGACGGTGCAGTCGATAGTTCCGTGCCTTCCCCCTTGAGTTGTCCATTCAAGGGTACCAGTCTAAAACCCTAGCCGGGTCAATTATGTTGTACGCATAATGATCCCTTAAGATAGACTTGTCCAAAAGTCCACTGGGTTTTCCTAAACCCAAACGGACATCATCACGTTCTGTGCATTTATTTGGAGAACTAAATACTTCATGCTAATTGTTGATATTAAATAGTTGAGTCTGGTGGGGGTAAGGGCCTAACCTTATTTGTCTTGCAGAAATATGAGACACAAAGTCCTCAAATTCGGCATGGTCACCAACATCCACCCAAGATTGCTAAGCTGGTGGAAAGATTTACATTGTAGTGACAAAACTCTCGTTAGAAAATATCTAGGCAATCTACCATCCCTCCTGGAGATCCAGCCTAACAACATGATAATATAAGTTGCTACCTTATTTTGGGATTGTGAAAGAGCCGTGTTCCACTTTTGGGACATCGAAATGACACCTTTGCTAGAAGAGATAGGAGGACTAGCCGGTCTAGCATGGGAAACTCTGGGTTTGTTGATGCTTGAGAATCGCACAGGCAAGGGTTTCCTTAAAATGATGGGTTTTAAGAAGAATGCATAATTGGTATGCCTGAAGGAATCGTACCTCCCTTTTAACTACCTGTATGAAAGGTATAGTCACAGAAAATCCTACCGTACCTACCCCGATGAGTTTGACATCACGTTCTTGGGACATATTCATCATAGGGTATTAGTATTCATGTTTTACTTCTTGGGTCTAATCGTGTTTCCAATGAAGAAAGGGAGAATCCATACTAGGCTGGCTGTGGTAACCAAGACCCTAATGGAGGGGATTGATGGGCAGACATTCAGCATTGTGCCCATGATCATCGCAAACATATATCGAGCCCTAGAGAAGTGTCAACGAGGAGTGAGACACTTCGAAGGCTGCAATCTACTACTTCAACTTTGGCTCATGGAACATCTCCAAAAGGGTGAATACCGACAAGAAATTCAGCGAAGGGCTTAGGATGATCACATCGCTTTTCACCATCCAAAGCGAATGAATTACATCCCCGACATGTTCGCTCATCCTGAGAATGCCAAAGGATGGGTTGAGCTCTTTGATAATCTAACTGAAGAATAGGTTCAATAGATGTTCGAGTGGTTTCCGACAAAGGAGTTCATTGCCCGATCCAGAGATGCACCTTTCCTGATACTGATTGGTCTAAGAGGAACATATCCTTATGTCCCTCTTCGAGTTATAAGGCAAGCAGGAAGGAAGCAAGTCATGCCCAGGGTCGACAAGATGAGCCATTTTCGAGCTGACTTCCAAAATGATGATAGTCCCTACAAGTGCCAAGCCCAACACATGTGGCATTGCAAGATCGTAATGGGGAAAGACACCATCGAGCCAGACAGATATCATGTCGGTTGTACTCCTTTCTATTCGGGTTGGCTGGAAGACAATCATGATGGTTTGGGTCAGCCATGGTTCGTTCGAGGTCATAGAATTATAGATGAAAAGGTCGAGGCGCAAGTCAAGTACAACCAATTATGCAAAAGGATCCGTGAATGTGAGAGTGAACACCGCGAGATACAAAAGTCCAACTAGAAGCTAATTGAGGAATGGAAAGACATGGCAATCAGTGCCAACAAAAGGCTAGGATACTTGGAGCGAGGCATAGTAGAACTAGAGAGAAAATTTCTCAAAAAGTTTGAAGACTGTCAAAAGGCTGAAGGGACCGAAGGTGGACATCTAGCCAGAGCATACATGTTGCTAGGACTTCGTGAATTGGGGAAGCTATTTGAAGGATCCAGAGATGCCGAGTCTAGGGAAGGTCCTTCTGGGACCAAAATAAATAGGAATTTACTTTTTCGCTTTATGGATGTAATAAGGCCAATGGCTATTAGTGACTTTTATTTCTTGTTTATTTAGTGTCGTTTTGGGATTCGTCTATTTCTATCAATAAAATGAGACATTTTGCATTCTAAGTTCTCCAAATCAATTTGTCGCTAGGCCTACCTCGGGCACAAAGAGGTTCCAAAATTAGGACACACTTTACATTCCCCCACTATGTGTTTAAATATTGCAATACTTTTTATAATCCTCGATGACTTGATTACCTTTTGTTTTTATTTTTTGTTTTATTATCCCCCCCAAAGGTTAGTTCATGCATTCTGGCATCATTATCTTATTTCACAAGATCCAGGAGCCCTCCACCCACTCCTCATTTTAGTCCTGTTAAAAGCAAGAATAAAGGCAAAAATGGAAGATTTAAACAACATCAGGATGGAGAACGCATCTGAAAGGGTAAAGGCCACTGATGTCCAAGGTATTCGAGTTCCTAACGAGAATGTTCACAACTTGAACAGAAGCTGTTGCAATTTCAGGAAGAGCTCGATCAGGTTCGGAATCTGGCAAGCCTGTCATTTTCCCTCAGCACCCTAAATATCAACTTCCCCAACACTCAAAACCCTTCACCTCCTCAAAATATCCCAAAACAGCAGAATCATTCCACTCCTCACCATCACGCTGCTCCACCAAAGAACCAATGTAACACCTGCTATACCCCCAAACAACATCCACTGCTCATTCGAGAACCTCAAAACTCCACAAACGACCATTTCCACACCCATACACCAGGCCATCATAACACTCCCATCTACGTGGAGACCATGCCACACTCCACCCAACATATCTCATGCACAACTGAGTCTGATGAAAAAGATTTGCTTATCAGGAACTTGGTCGAGGAACTTAAGAAATTGACTACCCGGATGCAGGGCGTTGAGGGAAGCAAAGAATCAAGGGACTGAACTATGAGGATCTTTGCATACAGCCTGATGTCGAACTGCCTGAGAGGTACAAACCTCCTAAGTTCGAAATGTTTGATAGTACAGGTGATCCAAAGGCCCATCTGAGGACATATTGCGACAAACTGGTTGGAGTAGGGAAGGATAAAAGAATCCGCACGAAGCTGTTCATGAGGAGTTTGAAAGGAGATGCATTATTTTGGTACATCATCCAAGATCCCAAGAAATGGTTAAGTTGGGTAGGCATGACATCTAACTTTATGGATAGATTCAGGTTTAATACAGAGAATGCATTAGACGTGTTCTATATCCAGAATTTAAAAAAGAAGCCCACAGAGACGTTTTATGAGTATTCTACTCACTAGAGGTCTGAAGTTGCTAAGGTTAGACCTGCCTTAGAAGAGGAGCAAATGAACAAGTTCTTTGTCCGGGCACAGGATCCATAGTACTATGAGCGGCTGATGATGATTGGGAACCACAAGTTCTCCGACATTATCAAATTAGGTGAAAGAAATGAAGAAGGTATTAAAAGCAGTATGTTACAAACTTCGAGGCCTTGCAAGCTACAAATAAGGATTTACAGTCCGGTAGTGTATCCAAGAAAAGGGACGTAGGGGCCGTGATGGTTGCACAGAGGACCAAATCTCCCCTCAAATATCAAACTTATTTAACACCTCCACTCACATACCAACCAACCCCAATTACCAAGCTCCGCCACCCACTTATCAGTCATCTCCACCTCTTACATATCAACCTACCTCACCCAGATACTCCCAACCCGCTCATGTCTACCAAACTTATAATTCTCAACCATCCCATTATAAATCACCCCTTGCACGCCAAAATTTCCCTAGACCCCGACCTAATTTTGATCGCAGACCTCCAAAATAATATACAGTCATCGCTGAACCCATCGACCAGCTATATGAGAGGCTCAAAGCTGCTGGTTATATCACCCCCATCCCTGCTATAACCCCTGAGAATCCTTCTTAATGGGTTAACCCTAACAAGTCCTGTGCATACCACTCCGGCATGAAAAGGCACACCATCGATGAATGTCGCTCCTTGAAAGACAAGATACAGTCCTTGATTGATAACAAGATCATTGTGGCAAAGGAGACCGCTCCAAACGTCCGCAACAACCATCTACCAGACCATAAGGGTGGAGGTATCCACATGATTGAATTAGAAGATGACTAGGATCCCGGGGGATCGATTGGGTTGATCGTAGAAGGTGACGACCCGAAGAAACCTAAAATTACCCTCAATCCAATCAAAGTCCAGATCCAACCGTCCGAGGATGCTGAGGTGAATATGTCTATACCCCTTGATATTGAAACAACGCCATCCGCAAAGACACCAGCACCAATTGAGGGTGAATTCGTGTCTCCGGCAAATGCGCCCGCCATTTGAGGTTGCAGTATTGCCACCCAAGGCACATGTTCCATTCAAAGTAAGGATAGCTGCACCGGTCCCAGTGGTGATGTCAACCATTCTACCATTTTATACAAATGTTGTACCTTGGGACTATACAGCCGAGGCAAGAAGGAAAGGCAAGGTCATGAGTGAAGAAACTATCGCAGCACAGGGTATGAAAAGAACTGGTAGAGTTTATACCCCTGAACATCTAGCCGAATCAAGCAAGCAGGCCAATTGGCCACCCTTCATTGAGACAGGTCCGGACGACCTTTGAGGTAAAATACAAGCCAAGGAATATTCGGTCATCGACCAGTTAAACAAGACACCAGCATAAATATCCATTCTCTCTTTGCTGCAAAATTCTGAGGCGCACAAGAATGCTCTTTTGAAGGTGCTAAATGAAGCATACGTACCAAGAAACATCACTAGAGGGGAAGTGGCTAATATGGTAGAACAAATGCTGGAAAGCGATCACCTTTTATGAGGACGAGCTGCCACCTGAAGGATTGGGGCACAATTAGGCACTGCACATCACCGTGCAATGCAAAGATTATTTCATCACCAGAATCCTAATTGATGGAGGTTCCAGTCTTAACATTTGTCCACTAGTAACATTCAAGAAGTTGGGTAAAGGGCTGCATGAGATAAAAGACGGAGCAATCAATGTGAAAGCATTCGATGGTTCTCAAAGATCCATCATTGGTGAGATTATTCTATGCTAGCAGATGGGACCAACCTGGTTCGAGGTCAATTTACAGGTGATAGATGTACCATCATCTTACAACTTTCTGCTGGGACGGCCATGGATTCATGCTACTGGGGCCGTAGCATCAACACTGCATCAGACAGTGAAGTTCGAATTGAATCACTAGGAAGTGATCATTCACGGCAATGGTAGCAACCCTATATATAGTCGCTAGACCATTCCGATGATCGAGGGAAGAAGGAAGCTGGATGGAGAAATTTACCACCACAATGAGCGGGTCAATGCTATTGACAAAGACAAATGGTGGAATAGCAAAATTGAGAGTATACTGTGTTGGAGTGGGTACGAACCTGGCAAGGCGCTCGACAAGAACCTCCAAGGAATATCTAAACCCATAAAACTCAAAAAACATGGCACTACCTTCGGTTTGGGATATGAATACACCTGAGAAGAATTCAATAACTGGTCGCCACTATGGCACGATCCTTACTATCCACTAGATCAGCCAATACCTTATCTAGAACAGACCTTCCAACATGCCACATTATTTATGGGTTAGATGAAGAAGAAGAAGCATTTGCAACAGTGAAGAACTTGTTTTTAGAGGACAATGATATGGACTGTTGTGTTATTCTCGAGGAGAAGGGGGAGGAAGTCCCTTCCATACAGGCTATAAGCAGAGGGGCACATCTCAAGAATTGGACTGTTAGGACAACCAAAGCCTGACGAGCCTCAGGGTAGTAAGGCTAAAACAAGCATTATTCACTGTTTTATTTACTAAATAATTTTCTTTTTGCACTTTTCAGTTCCCGCAATATGATCTTCGGTGTTCAAAATAGTTATTCAATTTATCAAAAGCATGTTTGATTTTTCTTATGAATTAGTATTTATTGCTATATCTCCTTACTTTGCCTATTTAATATTACTATTACTTATCTTGATGAACCAATGACTGCGACGTGTAATGAGACAACGCAACAAACAGACATGGATTCAGAGGAAGATGACATACCTAACGAGATTGTCAAAGAAGTTGAGAATTTTGAGAACAGACCTAAGTCCAACCTGGACAAGACCGAAATTGTCAACCTGGGAAATGCAGAAAACGTTAAGGAAACACGAATCAGTATTCACCTATCGCCATCAGAAAAGAAAGAATACACAGAATTTCTGAAAGAGTATGAGGACATATTCGCTTGGTCTTATGATGACATGATTGGTCTAAGTACGTCCATTGTGGCTCATAAGCTGCCAACCAATCCAATGTGTCCACCAAAAAAGCAAAAGCTCAGAAAGTTCAAGTCTGATATGAGTCTGAAAATCAAGGAAGAAGTCAACAAGTAGATCAAAGCTAAGGTTCTCAGGGTAGTAGAATATCCGACATGGTTAGACAACATTGTGCCAGTACCAAAAAAGTATGGGAAGGTTAGAGTCTTTGTCGACTACCGGGATCTCAATCGGGCCAGTCCGAAAGATGACTTCCCTTTGCCAAATATACACATCCTGATTGATAATTGCGCCAAGCATGAGCTACAGTCATTCATAGATTGCTTCGCTGGTTATCATAAAATCTTGATGGATGAGGAAGATGCTGAGAAAACGACTTTCATTACGCCGTAAATAGTGTACTATTACAAGATGATGCCGTTCGGCCTGAAGAATGGAGAGGCCACCTACATGAGGGCCATGACTACCATCTTCCATGATATGATACACAAGGAGATAGAGGTATATGTCGATGATGTTATTATCAAATCCAAGAAGGTCACTGACCACATAGAAGATCTGAGAAAGTTCTTCAATATACTGCGGAGATACAACCTGAAACTAAACCCCGCAAAATGCGCATTTGGGGTTCCCGTTAGTAAATTGCTTGGGTTTATTGTGAGCCGCCAAGGAATAGAATTGGATCCATCAAAAGTCAAAGCCATTCAAGAACTACCACCACCAAAGAACAAGAAGGATGTGATGAGTTTCTTGGAAAGGCTTAACTATATCAGCCGATTCATAACACAGTCTACAGTTATCTGTAAGCCAATCTTTAAGATGTTGAAGAAGGACACCGCTACCAAATGGACCGATGACTGCCAAAAGGCCTTCGACAAAATTAAAGAGTATATGTTAACACCACCGGTCTTAGTCCCGCCTGAGGCAGGTAAACCTTTATTACTCTACCTTGCAGTGTTGGATGGAGCTTTTGGCTGCGTTCTGGGGCAGCATGATGAAATGGGAAGGAAGGAACAAGCCATTTATTACCTCAATGAGAAGTTCACACCGTACGAGGCTCGATATTCTCTATGCCCGATATTCTCTATTGGAATGCACCTGTTGTGCTTTGACTTGGGTAGCTCAGAAACTGAGACATTACTTTTGTGCCTATACTACATATCTCATATCGAGGATGGATCCCTTGAAGTACATCTTTCAGAAGCCCATGCCCACTAGCAAGCTAGCCAAGTGACAAATCCTGTTGAGTGAGTTCGACATTGTTTACGTAACATAGAAAGAGGTCAAGGGACAGACACTAGCAGACCACCTTGCTGAAAACCTTGTGGATGGAGGATACAAACCCCTGAAAACATATTTTTCTAATGAAGAGGTATCATTCATAGGAGAAGATACTGTGGAATCCTATGACGGTTGAAGAATGTTCTTCGATGGAGCGACAAACTTCAAAGGAGATGGCATAGGAGCAGTCCTAATATCAGAAACCGGTCAGCATTATCCGGTGTCTGCCAAACTCAGGTTCCCATGTGTATATATGTGATTTTTGACCCTCCCAGAGATTTCACCCATTTTTAGCATAAAATATTTAGCTTAGGCCCAATATCGCTATTTTAATTAGTTTTGACCCTTTTACTTTATTTTCTCACAAAAGAATAAAAATTACAAAAAAATAGTTTCATTAAGGTTTTTAGTCATTTTTAATCTTGAAAAAAATACCAAAAATAGGTTTGTTTTAAACGGTTAGTGTTATTTTAATAGTTATCTTCTTAAGTAAGATTTAGTAGTATTTTTAATAGTTTATCTTGTTTGCTATTGTATTTTAAATACAAAAAGGAGGAGGGAATCGAATTAAATTTTTTGGACTAATTTAGCCTTGCTTGTAGCCCAGCCCAATTAAAACAATCTCTTAGCCCATTAACTAAAAAGTGCAAACCTAGACACTCCTTTAGCATAATATGCAAGAAAAATAAAAACCTAGACCGAGAAGAGAGGGTTCAGCCGTTTTGACACAAGGGAAGGGGACCCTTCATATTCAAGATACAAAAAACCAAAGAACCCTAGAGGACCTAAGAGAGATAACAATCAGTTGTTACACCCATGGAGGGGATTTTCTTCTTCTTCATGAAGATTGAACCTAAGACAAAACCCTAGACATCAAACAAGCAGCCGCAAGACACCAAAATCAGAATCCCTTGTTCATCTTCTTTAGCCAGCGTTTACCCACTGGAGAGACAGCCCCACATTGTCTTCTCCATGAAGACCAAAAGAATGACCCCTTCTACTTAAAACCTAAGAGCAGCAGCGGCTGAACAATAATGACCCCACCTCATCAGTCTTCTTCTTCATCATCACGTCCACCAACGACCAATCTCATGCCAGCTTGAACCAAATATCCATGTCCACCTTTCCCTTTCAACCATAACACACCCAAGACTTAGAAAAAGCTTTGGCCGTTTAGACCCTTTGTCTCTAACAGAAAACAGATCCTAAGATATCAAGAGCTAGAGCCGTTTGGTTTCGATCTTCTGGACACCCTAGATAAGCCCTTCTTCCTCTCTCAAAGAACAGATCGAGTAACAGAAAAATCGAGTAGGGAACGGAAACTGAGGTTCGAGGTTCAGGTTAGTTGCCGGTTTAAGTTCGGGGTCCGACAAGATCATCCGTTCGTTAATTCCGTTTGTGGTTCGAATGTCTATTTGTTGATCTTTGGTTATGATTATCCTGCTTATGAGTGCTTTAAAAAGTGGAAATGAATACACCTAATATTCAGGAACTTCATTTTTTTTTGTGCTAGTATTGGATCATAGTTGTTGTATTGATAGTTTGTGAAATGTTTGGTGACGCTTTTGTTTCGTGGATTTCAATGTACAGCGAAGCTAAGTTGACATTTTTCATATACTTGTGGTGTCCCGAAACTAAGAGCGAATTTTGATTAAAATTTGGGTTTGAATCCATGCTTGGTTGAGTTTCCGGTGACGATTCGAGATTCCGTCCGTTTTTCAGCTTTTCGGTGTTAATTCGAGTCTCGTCCGTGGTTCGTTACATCTCGAGTTTAAAGTAGTGAAATAATCAATTGTCCATCTCTATTGAGCGAAGCTAAGTTGACATTTTTCATATACTTGTGGTACCCCAAAACTAGGGAGAATTTTGATTAAAATGTGGGTTTGAATCCGTGCTTGGTTGAGTTTCCGGTGACGATTCGAGATTCCGTCCGTTTTTCAGCTTTTCAGTGTTAATTCGAGTCTCATCCGTGGTTCGCTACATTTCGAGTTCAAAGTAGTGAAATAATCAATTGTCCGGCTCTATTGAGCGAAGCTAAGTTGACATTTTTCATATACTTGTGGTGCCCCGAAACTAAGGGCGGATTTTGATTAAAATATGGGTTTGAATCCGTGCTTGGTTGAGTTTCCGGTAACAATTCGAGATTCCATCCGTTTTTCAGCTTTCCGGTGTTAATTCGAGTCTCGTCCGTGGTTAATTACATCTCGAGTTCAAAGTAGTGAAATAATCGATTGTCCGGCTCTATTGAGGTTCAACTCTTTCATCCTCTATTCATTTTATGCAAGCTTAATATTAATTATTTGTTTGGTGATATGATCACGTTGATTTTGTAACTGTTCTCCGTGGTTTTGAATTTGCTCGCTCGATTATCTGGTCGTGTTTACTTGAATTAGTTATAGCTGAACATGATTTTGTCACAACATAGAAATTGGGTTGCTATTCATCAACTGAACTACGTCAAATTAGATAAAAGGGGCTCGGGTGTGTATTTCATGTTACCCTGCCATAATTTTGAATAATAATAAAAAAAAACATGTTATAAATCCGGGTGTGCATTTCATGTGATCCGATTCTAATTTCCATCAAGGTTAAATAGAACGTGTCGTGAACCGCGGGTGCATTTCACGGCTTATGATGTGTTTTAAATAACCTTAAATTTTTCCGAAATATTAAAAGCGGCTAAAAAGTTAAAAAGCACACTGGGTTTAAAACGTGTAAAAAGTTAGATAATTAGGCTAATAATAATAGTTGAGTGACCGTGCTAAAACCACGGAACCCGGGAATGCCTAACACCTTCTCCCGGGTTAACAGAATTCCTCACCCGGATTTCTGTGTTCGCAGACCGTAAATAGATTCAAATTTCCTCGATTTGGGATTTTAAACCGGTGACTTGGGACACCATAAACTATCCCAAGTGGGAACTTTGAATTTTAAATAAAATAATCTCATTTCGATTGTCACTTAAATTGGAAAAAAACTCCTTTATACCCTTTTGGGGGTGGTAAAAAGGAGGTGTGATAGCTCTGGCGACTCACGGGTGCATTTCATGTAGCGTGGCTTGCGACTTGTTTTAAATATGCACCAATAATATGGCCTATTATGAAGCCTGCATCTTAGGGCTCAAAATGACCATTGACATGAACGTTCAAGAGCTGTCAGTGATTGGAGATTCACACTTGCTTGTACATCAGGTACGGGGAGAATGGACAACCAAGAACTCCAAGATACTCTCGTATCTGCATCATGTACATGAATTGAGAAAGAGATTCACGAAGACGGAATTCCAGCATGTTCCCAGAATCCAGAATGAGTTCACCAATGCATTGGCTACCCTATCATCTATGATACAGCATCCAGACAAGAATTTCATTGATCCCATTCCGGTGAAAATCCATAATCAGCCAACTTATTGTGCCCATATTGAAGAGGAAGCAGACGGAAAGCCTTGGTTTCATGATATCAAGGAATATTTGGCAAAAGGAGAGTACCCAGAGCTTACAAATCCTACTCAGAAATGCACACTTCGGAGATTGTCCAACAACTTTTTTCACAGCGGAGGAATCCTATATAGGAGGACTCCTGATTTAGGATTATTAAGATGTGTCGACGCAAAGGAAGCATCTAGTCTACTAGAGGAAATTCATGCTAGGACCTACGGTCCACATATCAACGGTTTTATCTTAGCAAAGAAGATACTCCGTGCTGGTTACTTTTGGATGACTATGGAAATAGATTGCATCTAGTATGTTCGAAAATGTCACCACTATCAGATACATGCAGACATGATAAAGGTACCTCCAAGCGAGCTTAACGCAACAAGCTCACCGTGGTCGTTCGCCGCCTGGGGAATGGACATTATTGGATCAATTGAGCCTGCTGCTTCCAACGGACACATGTTTATCCTGGTAGCCATCGACTATTTTGCCAAATGGGTTGAACAGTATCTTAAAAAGCAGTGACTAAGAATCGTGGCAGACTTTGTCCGTGACCGGATTGTTTGTCGATTCGGGATTCCAGAGTCAATCATTAATAATAATGGCTCCAACCTCAACAGCGACTTGATGAAAGCTATGTGTGAAACTTTCAAGATCACTCACAATAATTCCACAGCCTACATGCCTTAGATGAATGGAGCTGTATAAGCCGCCAATAAGAATATCAAGAAGATATTGAGGAAAATGATAGAGAAGCATAAGCAGGTATCGCACCACAGTCTGCACATCAACCAGGGCAACCCCCTATATGTTGGTTTACGGTACAGAGGCTATCATTCCCGCTGAGGTAGAAATTCCTTCCCTAAGGATCATACAAGAAGCTGAGCTCGACAACACAGAGTGGGTAAAATGTCGTTATGAGCAACTAGCCCGTATAGACAGAAAGAGAATGAATGCAGTTTGTCATGGTCAACTCTACCAGAACAGAATGTCTAAAGCCTTCAATAAGAGAGTTAAGCCAAAACAGTTCACATTGTGGCAGCTGGTGTTAAAGAAAATTTTTCCACATCAAGATGAAGCCAAAGGGAAGTTCTCTCCCAATTGGCAGGGTCCATACATGGTTTACCGGGTTTTGACAGGGGGAGCCCTCATACTTGTAGAAATGGACGGAGAAGTCCGGCCAAAGACGATAAATTCAGATGCAGTCAAGCGTTACTATGTATAATCTTTATGCTTTCCTTATATGATGTAAATTGAACTACGCCTGACCTGATTCCCGTTTAGGAGGGGATGCGTAGGCAGCCCTATGGGTTCGGTCACAATTTAATAAAAATTCCATTTCCCCCGCAGTTGGAAACTAGGGAAGAATTTTGAGGACGACCCTCAAAATTTCGAAGTAATTTCAGTCGATCGCCGCACGAGCAGCAGTCAGAAGCGTCAACTCATCAAACTAGGGCAGAATTTTGAGGAGGACCCTCAAATTTCCGTAGCAAGAGAGGTTGCAACGTCCTGAACCACGTCACAATCGTCGGTTCATCTAAAAGCTATTTTTTATGTCATACTTTTACAAAATCATGCACGATTATTATTGAAGCTGCTTTGTTTAGCAATACTACCCCAATGATATAGACGGTATCACCAGATCAAAGCCGACGAGTCAAGCAAGTCCAGCGGGGATATGAACTAACCTTCCCCCTTACAAAACTCACGATATTTCTTTGGATGCAGGCACTAGGATTGCGAAATCATCAAATATATTGTACGCCCATGGAACAAACATTGTTCAAGAATACGACTCTCCGCACCGTTACACTTACGAACATTTGCTATCAGTACACACCAATGATGTTCTGTATGCCACAATGCTCCCAGCTAAGAAAACTCTACTGTCAGTTGTTATCTTATTTCTTGCATAAGGCTACCATTCTTCCTTCCGAGACTAAACGCTATCTCCATCTGCATCCGCATTGCATAAGGCTACTATTTCGCCTTCCAATCTACATAAGGCTACCATTCTACCTTCCGAGATTAAGCTCTATCTCCATCTACATTTGCATTGCATAAGGCTACTGTTATGCCTTTCAATTTGCATAAGGATACCATTCTTCCTTCCGAGATTAAACGTTGTCCCTATCTGCATTGCATTGCATAAGGCTACCATTCTGCCTTCCTATTTGCATAAGGCTATCATTCTGCCTTCCGAGGTTAAGCTCTACCTCCATCTGCATTCGCATCTTTGCATAAGGCTGCCATTCTGCCTTCCTACTTGCATAAGGCTACCATTCTGCCTTCTGAGGTTAAGCTCTACCTCCATCTTCATTCATATCTTTGTGTAAGGCTATCATTCTGCCTTCCGAGGCTAAGCTCTGCCTCCAATTTTCTTCGAAACTAAGCGCTATCCTAAGCACTATTTATCTCATTTCTCTTACGGGCTAAGCTTTTCCCTTCAATTTGCAAGACTAAGCTCTGTCTTGTCCGCATCATATTACTGCATCCTCATGGGTTGAAATATCGCCAATTCATCCAAAGGCGTCATCATTCGGAGGCACCATATTCATAGCCCGAGAACACCATGTCATGGCTTGAGGATCTCTTTCAATCTTTTGCATATCATTATTCAAAGGCATCATGGTTCGGAGGCACCATCCTCATAGCCCGAGAACATCATTTCATGGCCTGCGAATCCTTTATCATACGCTTCATGGCCCAGGACATCATGGTCTAAGGACGTCATTCCAAACCGTCCAAAGACAATATTCATGGTCCAACAGGAATTTGTATCATGTTTAAATTTATGCACAGTATATACTTGTATTGCTTATTTGTAGGTCAGGAGGTGAGCAACAGCCATCCCGACAGGAGCGATCCCGCTTCGGTGCCAGCAGCCATATCAAACCTAGCCATTCCCGTAAACTGTCCACTCACCCGACCTTATGTATTGCGTCCGTTCTTGAAATGTCTTCATCGGTATACTCCGTCGGTGAATCCTGAACTACATACGACCTGATTCCTGTAAAATCAGGGATATGTAGGCAACTCAAAAGCCAGAGTGCAGCCTAAACCTCTTCAAACCATTTCGCTCGGTCAAAATTGGCCCATCATTTCTTTACCCGGAAACTCTTTCATTCTTCCCGGGTAAAGAGGGGCAGTTGTTGATACTCAATTTTTCCCTATATATTTTCAATATGCAAAATACCTTCAAAATAGCATATATATATGCATATATAAGCATATCCAAAGTTTTTATTATTTTTTTCATAATTTTAAAGGTTTAAACTGATTTATTTTCTCCCTTCTTATCCATAAAATCCCCAATAATTATTTTTAAAATTATTGTTTTGATAATTCATCTATTGTATTTCTATACTTATGCCAAAATATGGCTAAAGTAATTTTTACATATTTTTACAATTTTATTTAGTATTTTTAAAGCTAAATTGCACATAATTGCAATACTAGCCTTTTTAGATTTAATTATGTTTTATAAGCACAAAATTGGATCCTATATTTTTAAAATTGTTAATTATGTATTATAAAACATTTTATCCTTTTAAATTAGTTTTCATAAACTATTTACTATTTTTTATAATTAAATAGAGAAAAAGTGGCTATTTAAAATAGCCAAACTGGCTTTCAATTGTAGCCCAAAATTGGACCCCAATTTCCCAACCCAATTCTAATTAAAACCTGACCCACACCATCTTTACCCATGCCCAAACCCGGAACCCCACCTACCCATCTCATCTTGGTCGTTGATCTCTAAGATCAACGACCCCTATTTCCCCTTACCTTTTTTAACCCAAACGACCCCCTAACCTAACTCATTTGTTACAATCTGTCGCCCTTGAATCCCCTTTCCTCTCTAATTCTCTCTGAAACCTAACTCAAACCCTAGGCCCTGCCACCTAAAACCAGCCCAATCCCCTTTGATCCTCACTCAATCCATGGATTCCCATGGCTGTTTGAGGCGTATACTTGTCTCCTACGTCTCCTGGTTGCCCCTTTTTGTGTTTTCCTGGAAAGATCTCGAAGAGAGCTAGTCCAAATCTTGTTCAACTCCTATCCATGGTCTTTTATGCAACTTTTCGGCCATCTATGGCTGTTCGAGTAAGATCCATGGCCTTTCCGGCTAAAACCGGTAACAATCTAATGTTTTCTCACCTTATTTGGGTTCTCTGAAACCCTAGCTCTTGAGATTTTCCACTTTTCTTTATATATATCTTAGATCTAAGTGTATCCATGAGTTTTTAACCGATTTTTCTTCATCTTTACTATTTTTCGAAACCTTAGACTCACTACTATTCGATTCTTTATAGATCTGAGATGATTCCAGTGTTATTAAATGTTTTCCTTTAAAAATCTCTTGTTTTGAGTAACTATTTCGATTTTAGTTGCTCTTTTCTAAACTAGGGTTTACTGAAACTCGTCTTCTCAAAGTTTTCATGATTTTCGAGTGTTAATCATATGTTCTTAGGTATTATTGACTGATTTCTACTAAAATTGTCTCAATCCTAACTAGTTTGTGTTAAAGCCCTAATTTTCTTATGTTTTGTTTCGATTCTAAGTATTTCCGAGCTACTTGTTGCATTGTTGGTGTTATGCTTTGACTTTCATGATTTTCTCCTTTAGCCTAATTCAGTATATTGTGACTCTTACCCTAGTTCATCTCTACTAGGGTTTCTGAGTCGATCCTTTGGCAAGTTTATGCATGTTTATGAAATTCTATTTTTTTGCCTATTTATCTATTTATGGAAAACTGGTATTTTCCCTCTCTTCAAATCAGCATTATTTTGAATCTCGATTGACTGATTTGCTTGTTTAAAATTATGTGCTGATTATTAATTTATTCCCTTGTTTATAACTCTGATTATTCTTATTACCTTATTGTCAGTAATGTTACTAATTCTTCATGATTACTTCCTTAATTAAACTTCTATTTGCTTACCTCTATACTTGGGTCTGATTTGATTTTCTTTCCTTAAGTGACTCATGTCCTTTAACTGTTGGGTATTTGTCCTTAATTGAAGGAAGACCGCTAATTTCATATGTAATTTCCTTGATTGCTGAATTATGATTTCTTTACCTTATTCTGCCCCACTCCTAAACTACTATATATACTCTCATCTACTCTCAATTCAAGACACGAACAATAGTTCAGAGCACACACATATATACCCAAACTCTCTCTTCTTTCTCTACTACTTGTGTTACTACTTTGTCTACCCGGCTGAAAGCCAAGGCTAGACTGTGGGACTCTAATTGCTTTGCTTTTTCTGCACTTTGCTTCTTTAACTAGTATGTTCCTAGTTCAATTTTGAAACTTAACTCTATGTGCCCCCCATTGTTTGTCAATCCCTGTCTCTTTCTGTATTAACTTAGTGGCTCATGTTGTTTAATTGTACTTTTTGTTCACTGCTTTACTCAACATGTTTAAGTTCTGCCCTCTTTTGTTCAAATGTAACCAGCATGTCTACTTGAGTTTTTGGTTTCTCCTTTCAAAACTATTTTTCCCTAAGCAACTATCATGTTGTTTTGCAAACTTATTTCAAACATGTTGTTTCAAAACCATTTTCCAACTCAACTCCTTTAAATCTATGTCAAGCACTCCCACTCTACTCCTAGGCTATTAGGTTCTGCCCCTTTTGTGTGAGCCTTGCTTTGGGACCCTTGAGCTCCCTCTGAACTTGGACACATAAAAGCTGGCCCTTCCACACTACACTTACTCTGTCTTGGTTATACAATTTGGGTGTGAGCATTGTCTGGGATCCCTTGAGGTCCTTAGGGAACTCCGACACACCCGGATATGAGAAAGGCTATGGAACAATCTTGGCACTTGAGGTGATTGATTATATAACTCAGAGAGGAAGTCTTAATCAGGCTTCTTATAGTATAACTTCCTATTTTCATTTCTACTTATGTAATTCATTTCATGTTGGCCTGTAATAATTTGTTGTAAACCAGTATTGGGGTTGGCTAGTGAAAAGGGATGGTGTAAATGTGCATGCTATAGTTGTTAAGGGTAGAAAATATGTTATTAGGCTTATGTTCCTAATTACGCAATAGAAACCATGCTTAGGGTTCATACATGCATTAGAAATCATGCCTTTAGGTCTCATGTTCATTGTTTTAGCATGTGCAACTTTACAAAATCATGTGTTAAAATTTGCTGATAATTAGCACTTTACTATTATATTCTATGCTGCCACGTGCATTTAGAAATCCCACTCTTAGGAAATTCTGCAATCCTGCCATATGCATTTAGAAATCCTGCTATAGAAATTCTACATCATGAGTTTATATATACATCTTAGATACCATGTTTTAGGATCTTATTCGTACTTGTATTCACACTTAGTGTAAACTGCTAAAAATAGCTTCACACTTGATTATCCCATTTAAAATAACTGGTAATAATCTCTGCATTTGTATCAACTAGAACATCATGCTCTTAGGGTAAAATAATTTCCAAATTGTCTTTTAATAATCCTGAATAACTATTATACACTATTTTACGCCTAGGCAAGCCTTAGGTAATCAACTTTAAATAAAACCAGATTTGCCTTTGTTTAACTGTCAACCTGTTAAAATCAGTAGGTAATCTCGATTCGGACTTCTTTTCTGAGTCATGTAATAAATCTGGTTCTGTTGTTATCACTCAGATACTATGCTTTAGAATGCAAATTCAGGCCTTTATTGTGTATAAGTCATGTTGTCTATGTGCATTATTTGTGGAGGTATACCTGAGCGTTCTACTTGTTTCTGTCTTTTCCCCTAAATGCAGTCCTATATGTTCTTGTTTGTTGCTTAACATTTTGACTTTAAACCTGAGGGTCTGCCTAGAACCCCCCCCCCCCTTTTATGATAGGAGTCTTAAATTCCTCCGGTACTGATAGGAAGGGACGGGTAGACAACATTCAGTAGGGGTCGAGACTAACCTTCCCTTTATATACCTTCATGGGACGGGAAAGGGTAGATATGGATATGATGACCAGTGCGTTAATACCACGTGTAGCCCCTCTTCGAGGAGTGTCATACCGGGTATTGCATTGATGTGATCCATGTTACAAACAAACCTAGGACACCCCCTTTACATTCATAAGCATGCTTTAGATTATAACTCTTTTCAAAATTTTGCCTTTCACTAATTGTTTTCAAACACTTGTGTATTTAAACTCAAATCCCCTACTATTTGAGCCATACTTGTTTATTTGCTAATTGCACGAATTCACAAAAATTGTTTGGCCGGGAACCACACTAGTGGATCCTGAGGGGTGTCTAACACCTTCCCTTAGGATAATTTCAAGCCCTTACCCTATCTCTGGTTACCAAAAGGTAGTTGTAGATGAACCTTATAGGTGCCCGAACGCACCTTAAAATCGTTAGGTGGCGACTCTTCAAAATTGCAAAACCCTTTCCCAAAAGGAAAGAGTTATCCCAACCAAATGTCATGAACCCGATTCTGTGGAGAGAAAAAAGGGGGCGCGACACCC
This sequence comes from Nicotiana tabacum, assembly GCF_000715075.1. Taxonomy (NCBI): domain Eukaryota; kingdom Viridiplantae; phylum Streptophyta; class Magnoliopsida; order Solanales; family Solanaceae; genus Nicotiana; species Nicotiana tabacum. Next base: position 105,527,850 of record NC_134086.1, on the reverse strand, counting down.
AGGAGAAAAGAACTTGGTAATAAATTTCTCCGCCAACTCATCCCACGTATGGATGGAATGGTTTGACAGTTTTTCCAACTAATCTGAGGCTTTCCCCCATAGAGAGAAGGGAAATATCCTTAACCTTAAAACATCCTTGGAGACGTTTGTCTGTTTACTCCCCTAACAAGTGTCCACAAACCCCTTCAAGTGTTTGTATGCATTTTGACTCGGAGCCCCAGTGAAGAATCCTCGTTGCTCTAGCAATGAAAGCATTACGTTTGTGATTTGAAAGTTGCCCACCTTAATACAGGGCGGGACTATGGCACTTGCATACCCTTCATTCAGCAACACCCGGTGTAGAGCCGATCTTGGTAGAGGTGGGGTTGAACCGGGGTGTTGTCTTGAGGTGCTCAATCTCTTCTATTTGCTTGAGGTTTAAGCAACACCTCTTCAATTTGGTCATCCTCAACGTCCACATCTTCTAAAGGCAAGTTTTCGAGTTGATCATTGTTGTTTGCTATTGTTGCACTTACAACTAATTCACAAAAATTAGTAACACGGAAGGAAAAGAAGACAATCCACACAAAAAACCAAACATATAGCTAAATCTGTTTTTTAGCTCCCCGACAACAGTTCCAAAAATTGATCTCGTCCAAATTCACCTCAAATCAAGGTTATGAGACAGTCGATTGCAATAGTAATACCCAACAAGGAGTCGGGGTCGATTTTTCATAGGAAGCTATGTAAGGGAGTTAGGAGTATATATTGTAGTACTTGAGTTTGAACTATCTCAATTTACACTTTCACAAATTGAGATTGTTTATATGGCTATTTTAAACTAAGATTAAAAAGTTAAGAAATGAAACTAGGAAATTATTTTTGTTATTTTTCAAGTTTTGTAAAAAGCCTAGAGGGCTATGACCATCACCTAAGTGTTTGTCTAATGGGATATAAATATTAATGCTTGTTTTGTTGATCGGGTTGTATTATAGCTATCAATACTCAATTACCCACTCAATACATCTCGGTCAGGGAGTGATTTTGCCCGATTTGGCTTTCTCAAGTCCAAATGGGTATTGCCCAAAATGGTTGATAAAAGCTAAAGTTGGATTATTACTATCTCTAGGTTGAACCCTTTAATTGGGATTATCAATCTCTCGATTGACCCACTTTTTTGTTAGCCAAGTTTTCCTAGACTAATTCTCTCTTTCTCAAGTAGACACTAAGTCAAATAGCATAACTAATGTTTGAAACCATTAATTCCACAAATTAAAGCATGAACAAGGCTAAATAATAAACACCCAACCATAAACAAACACTAAATCAAACACCCATAAGGTTTACACACTAGGGTTGGGTAACAACTCTAGTAAAAATCTAGATATTCATGCTTAAAATTGAAGAAATAGAAGAAGAGATGATAATTAAACTCATATTATAAAACCAAAATGATAAAATCTATGTTAATATATCCCAAAATATGAAAAAATACTAAAAGAAGCAAAGAGAAACAACTACTGTAGCTGCTGATGTCAAAAATTGACCTAAAAATGTGAAGATCATCTATTTATACAGGGTTGGAAATTTTAGACAAAAATGCCCTTCGGGAGGTTCTGTGGATGCACAATTCCATGTGTGGTCCGCATAATTCTTCAACTTGCCAGGACTGGAAGTCTGCGCCTGCATGATTCTGATCTGGGGTTGCAAGGCACAATTTCTACGGTCCGCAGATTTGTAACTGCAGTCGCATCTTGCTTTTTCTACGGCCACACAATTCTTGTGCGATCCGCACTTTTGTTAGACTTGGAATGCACATTCTCTGAACTTTGCTCCTAGCCCAGCTTTTGCGGCCGCACAATTCATGTGCGAACAACACTTTGCACCAAACTCTGCTAACTTTTCCTTCATAATCTGCGACTACAGATGATATTTTTCTATCCACAATTCCGAGCTTTTGTGCCTTTTATGTCCTTGAGTTCAGATTACTCCTTCTTGAGTTAGATTTTATCTTCCAATATTCCTGCAATTAAGCATATTTCATCAGTTTTTGGGAACACAATTAAACGCTTTTGGACTAAAACAAAAGCAAAAAGGGGCTAATAAGTAGTCAAAATCCCCACTTATCATGAGTCACTCCCGAGTTTCGTGATTTTAGCATGGTCGCTCAACTATTAATATCTGGCCTAATTATCTGATTTATTGCATGCTTTAAACCTATTGTGCATTTTTACCTTCTAGCCGCTTTTAATTATTTTAATTTCTTTTAGGATTTATGAAATTTGTTTAAATAAGTCGCGATGTTGCGCATTTATTATTTTTATACACATTGTGAATTGCGTCACGTGAGGCACACTTGCAATTTACAATATATTTATTATTATTATTATTATTTGAAGTAATGGTCGAGTCACACGATATGCACACTCGAATTGGGATTATGTAGCATGACTATGCCATGGGAACCGTACACATAGTCGCGATGATATATTATTGAACGCGCCTAAAACAAACTACAATGTTTATGAGTTAATTAATTCTTGCTAAATTTGAGATTTGCATGTAGCTTCCCATGAGTTATGGAATGTTATTGAGGAAACTACGGCTGTCTATAAAGCAGACGTACATGAATTCATAAGGGCCTAAACTTACTCGTCCTTGATCATTGGAAGTCTTATATATACAAAAAAGAAAAGGATTTGATAAGTTATGATAATAGATCAACGAAATTATTGGAGGGAATTACTGACAAAATTATCAAGGCTTAAATGGAGCATATGACCTTTAAGAGGTCATGTGGGCCAATTTCGAGGCCCAATGACCTCTAATATCGAGACCTACTCATCAATGCCCTCAATGGGCTAACACAACAGGTCTGGCCCATTATATATCCAACTGGATCAAGTTAAATTATGTTCAGACTAAATTCTCATACCAACATTTTGTAAACTACTACTAAAACAAGATCAATCATTACAATCCTTAATAATTTGAAACAAAGTACAAAAGAGTCAGTCACTACTGAATTACACATGATCGTCGTGATAAAATCCTTTTCGTGTCCACTGGCCATTCTATCACAATTATTAATAGGGGTAATAGAGATGAATGTTTTTCTAATACATATAGAATAATTTACACTAATAGCCAACTCAAAACAAAATACGACTAAATCTTCAACTTAAACTTCTTTCCACCAATGACTTCAAATTCACTCCTTAACATTGGAATTTACTGATCTGACCAACTAGTGGTTAGATCTGCAAACTACAACCATATAATCAGTGATAACAACTCTTTGTATCCCAAAATTAGCACAAATTTACATACAGAACAATATAGTGAAGCTTCTGTTTGAACTATTGCCAAATCTGTAGGATTTGAACACAAGCATGTTTGGTCATTCGATAAAAATGTAATACAAAGATGCTTGGAACTGACCTAGTTAAGCAGAGAAAATACTAAGCAAGACAAATGAAGGTGATAGATGTGAGAAGTGAAGTTCAGCCCCACACGAATAGTGAAATCGATAGCTTTTTTTGACCAAACAGCTTTAGAACACCCAGAAATGTGAGGAATAAAACAGTTGCTTCTTCAAAAGTTTTTTAGAAACCAATTTTGTAGCTTACTTTCTGTATGAACTTGTTCAGGATTTATGAACTTTTGTTTTAGAACTTAGGATCCTTTTTTTTTGAATTCTCGGAATACTTTTATGTTGCTCTATCAGCGTGTGCAAGTGTATGAATGAGAGTTTTTATGAAATGAGTGTGTGTAAATGAGGAAATGTAAGGTTTTATAGAGAAAAGGATAAGGGAATAATCTAAGGAATGTGAAGTCCCTAAAAATAAGGAAAAGGGCATCTTTTTGAATAGATTTTGAGAGTTGTTGTTTTCAGATATTCTTTTTCTTATTTACCAACCCCTTAACTTCTGAAATTAACCCTTTTCACCTAAATCTGACCTAATTTTCTTAGTCTTATTGCATTTTAGTCCCTCACTGTATCTCTAGAACCTTCTCAAGCAGTTACAGATAAGATTCCCTCAAATTCAATTCCTAAACTACCCTATAAGACCACTATATTTAAACCTTTGTAATCAATCTTGGTTGGGCCTCGATTTAAACCCTAAATCAACACAATTTGTCAAATTACTTAGTTAATCAATTAATTAGAAAATGAAGACGAGAAAGAAGAAATTACCGACACTGAAATTGAAATAAAATTGGAAAATTCGGGCTCATGAGTAATTTTGACCAGTTAGGGGTAAATTGACCAGATTCCGACGACTTTGGCATGACCCAAAACTAACGTCAATGGATTGGTCCTATCAAGAGCAATTGACCAGCATGAGTTGCGATCCAAATAGAATAAAATTAGTTAAGAAATTAGAAGAGGAGTAAAAACTAAGTTTTCTGGGTGAATTCGGGTGGGTTTTGCAGGCTAAAACTAAGAGATTGAGAGTGAGGGGAAGATGAGGATTGCTGGGTGTGGATTTGGGCGGTTTGGAGTGGTGTTTAGGGTGGAGCCACCGGGATGGCGGATAGGGTTTGAAGGAGAGGGGTGAGGGTGAAGAAGATGAAGAAAATGAGGGAGATCATTTGGGGGGGGGGGTTAGTCTATTCAGACAATTAAAAGGGAAAGGGTAAGGTGTTCTGTTCTATTGGATCTGTAAGCAATCAACGGTTGAGATTAGACGAGGGTAAAATGGGGTCGTTTTATTTTAAAATGGGGATTGGACTGGGTCAGGCTTTGGGATGGACTGGGAGACTTAAGGCAACTAGGACGTTTAGAATTGGCCCAGCCCATTTTTGAAGCTGAAAATGTCCGTTTTTCCTTTCTTTCTTTCTTTTTCTTTGATTTTAAATCCTAATCAAATTAATTGAAAATATAAATTAAATCCTAAATCAAATCTAATTTGCAGAATTAAACTCAATTATCTATTTTGAACGTTTAAACAATTAATTAACTTAACACTAATGAAAGGAAAATATTAATTTAACACTAAAAGCCAAAAATGTAAAACAAATGACCATTATATTTTGTGATTTTCATTTAATAATGTATTTAATTAATATAATTAAATCCTAAATATAATTAAAATATAAATATTATGCAATGAAGATTTGAACATTTTAGTAATTTTAAGATATTAAATATTCATAAAAATGCAACTAAATGCAAACAAACTATTTAAAAGGAATTCTTAAAATTCTATAGAATTAAAAAACAATTGGAAAAATTATTTTTTATGGATTTTGTAGGAGAATTCTTGTAGGAAAAAATTACATGCTCAGAAACAACTACCCCTCTTTGCTCAGAAACATAAAGAATTTTCGGGAAAAGATAAAGTGAGCAATTACGAGCAATATTTACCAGTATGACACTCTAATTGGAAGTATTTTGAAAAAGTATGACCGGACCTTGCTTCGGAGGCTGCCTACATATCCTTGGCTATAAAGAAATTAGTTCAGTGTAGTTCCGGGGACTTTGGTAGCTGGGACTACCGAGAAGCTGTGATTTCACTGTTGTTACTGCTTGCTGAACTTATTACACCAAAATGAAAATGAAAAGAAACTAGACAAGCCTATCAGTTATGACTTACAAAATTCTTATCTATAGGCCTTCTGAAACTTGATCTTGAGTCTTGACTGGTCCGTCATGCAGACCCTGATCTGAACCTTAATGCTCGCTAGCTGCAGGTGCTAGTTCACTCTTTGATGGCTTTTTCTGATCAAAACGGGAAATTTGATGCTCATGACTTCAGTCATGTCTTGAGCAGCCCACGTCTTTTCCGTCGCTTCTGCATTTTGGATTCACATTTTTTTTTGTTTATTTTGGATTGAGACGTCTTCTTTGGTCATCTCGAACCCTGTGCCTCGAGGTAAAAATTCAGTCAGATACCAAAATAAACGAACAAATGAACATAATTTTTCTGCCCCAATTTTCATTAGGAAAATTTCATGAGTTATTTATATCAAAACTCTATACTACTTCATTACTAAAAGTAATAAAAGGTCAAGATTGGTGTACCTTGAGAAACAGAGACTAGGGAGTGGAGACCCTATGTCTAAAATGAGAGCAACTAGGGAGTGGAAACCCTATGTTTAAAAATAAAATCAACTAGGGAGTGGAGACCCTACGTTGGAAAACAGACTAGGGAGTGAAGACCCTATGTCTAAAATAAAATCAATTAGGGAGTAGAGACCCTATGTTGGAAAAGAGACAACGGAGTGGAGATCTTATGTCTAAAATAAAATCAACAAGGGAGTGAAGATCCTATGTTGGAAAAAAGACTAGGGAGTGGAGACCCTATGTCTAAAATAACTTCAACTAGGTAGTGTAGACCCTGTGTTGGAAACGAGACTAGGGAGTGGAAACCTATATCTAAAAATAAAATAAACTAGAGAGTAGAGACCCTGTGTTGGAAAAGAGACTAGGGAGTGGAGACCCTTTGTCTAAAATAAAGTCAACTAGGGAATGGAGATCCTATGTTGGAAAAGAGACTAGGGAGTGGAGACCTTATGTCTAAAATAACTTCAACTAGGGAGTGGAGACCCTACGTTAGAAAAGAGACTAGGGAGTTGAGACTCTATGTCTAAAATAACTTCAACTAGGGAGTGGAGACACTATGTTGGAAAAGAGACTAGGGAGTGAAGACCCTATGTCTAAAATAACTTTAACTAAGGACTGGAGACCCTATGTTGGAAACGAGACTAGGAAATGGAGACCTTATGTCTAAAAATAAAATCAACTAGGGAGTTGAGACCTTATATTGGAAAAGAGACTAGGGAGTGGAGACCATATGTCTAAAATAACTTCAACTAAGGAGTGGAGACCCTATGTTGGAAAAGAGACGAGGGGATGGAGACCCTATATCTAAAATAACTTCAACTAGGGAGTGGAGACCCTATGTTGGAAAAACAAACTAGGGAATGAGGACCCTATGTCTAAAAATGACTTCAACTAGGGAGTGGAGACCCTATGTTGGAAAATGTAGCTAGGGATTGGAGACTCTATACTACCATGATTTCGAACTTTCTTTCTTTTCTTTTTTATTTTATTTTGAGGATGAGTAAAATAAACAACAACAACAACAACAATAACCCAGCAAAATCCCATTAATGGGGTCTGGGGAGGGCAGTGTGTACGCAGACCTTACCCCTACCCCAAAGGGGTAGAGAGGCTGTTTCCGAAAGACCCTCAGCTTTGAGGATGAGTAAAATGCTGGAAAGAATTTGGAGAAGACTTCCCTTTTGGTAATTGTTGTCGCCAAAGAGCTATTTTTAGCCTCCACACAACTTCTTTTTGGTTGCATCGTCTTTGTATAGGGTCGTTTTTGGATTGCACATGTTTTCTATTTTCAAACAAAGAACAATTGTTAGTTTGAAACGGTGGTTGACTTTGCGGCCTTGAGTGTTTCAACCACTTGATCTTGGCCGGCTAATTTGATGATAATTTCACCTGCAATTAGTTGCTTCCTGAATACGGATGGCATTTTTGGCCCTAGAGAACCTTTAGTTTTTCCAAAACTTTACCATGACAGTTAGTCGCATGAGACTTAACCTTTTCAACTTTATTTTTCCTTTGTGGGCATTTGACTTTCTTTCTTCCAATTTTTAACTTCAAATAATTAGAAAATCCTTGGCTTTTCAAACCTTGCCAAGATGGTTAGTCACGTCGACTCAACCTTTTCAACTTCATTTTGCCTTTATAGACACTTCATTTGATTTCCTTCTTTCGAGAGTTTTTGATTTCAAAGCATCGACCAACATGATCAGTCGAGGTCAACTTGATGCCTTTGCCGAGGCTGGGTGCCCTTTTTGCATATTAGCTTGTATCAAATGAGAACCCTGTAAATTAGTCTCACCATCCACCTTTGTCTTAGTTTCAGAACAGAGTTAGACAGAAAGAGATTCAAATAAAAACAAACAATGGAAATGGACAATGAATTTAGACAAAAAGTATCCTTTTCGGGGGAAAGAGAGAAGGACTTATCTCAAAGACATACCGACTTCAATGAACATGACATGCCATTTGGACTAGATGTATAATCCATGTAAAGCGTCAAACTCTCAGAAATTCGTCACAACTTTTGCCTCGAAACTGAGAAACCTTGCCCAGGACTGTGCCGATGCCAGTGACCGTGGGGATCCTCTTTTTTGATCAGTGGCGCCCTTTCCGGGTTTTCACCAATTGACCTCTCTCATTTCTCTTCTCAACATCGTCTTATAGCGCTCTTTGCGAGTTTTCACTAACAAGACTCTCTCATTTTTAATTTCTCAGCGTACCATTGTCTTACGGTGCCTGTGAGAATTTTCACCAATAAGACTCTCTCATTTTATTTCTCTCATTTGGTTGTATCAGATCCAACTAGTTGTATCCTCCAATTCTTGAACATTCCCATTGATTGATCAGAATGACTTAAAAAAGGATTAGGCTGAAAAGGATTTGGATTGAATTACAATTTTGGAACCTTTCAGGCAAAACCATCGCTGAACCATTATAACATCTGCCCAGTTTCACTTTTGGGGGAATTTGAATTTTTGTTTTGGTATGACTAAAACCAAGAGAGAGGCTGCCTACGTATCCTTTTGGAATCAAGTCGAACATAGTTCAAGGAACTTTGTTTTAATTTTCTTTTGTTTTTGTTTTTCTTTTCATTTTTTGTTTTTTCTTCTTTTTTTCATTTTTCTCTCCTTCTTTTTTTCATAAAACTTTCAGGTTCCAAAGAGGGTAATCAAAAAAAGGGAACCAGCTCAACGAGTTTGCAAAGGGTTGGTAGTGTTTGGATAGCAAAAAAGAAAGAATTCTTCATTCCAATCGGAGCGTGTTAAAGATGTGAAAAAGGGTCAAATGTAATACCTTTTAACCGCATCTGCATTGGCAATTGTCTCAGGGCCATTTCCTTAGATGTCTCCCAAATACAATGCTCCCTTTGGTAACACTCTTCTTATAATATACAGACATTTCCAATTTAGAACATATTTTCCTTTGGCTTCTTCATGATGCGGGAGAATATGTCTCAGAACAAGTTGCCCCACTCTGAATGTTCTGGGTAACACTTCCTTGTTGTAGGCACGGGCCATTCTTTGTTGGTACAACTACCCGTGGTAGGTATTAACAATGATTCACAGCAAGGGAATCTCAACTTTTGTAGGTATTACGGATTCAGTACCGTAACTCAATAAGTAGGGCACAACCCCAACTGATGTGTGCACGGTTGTGCGATATCCCAATAATGCAAATGGCAACTTTTCGTGCCACTGTCTAGAACCTTGAATCATTTCCCTGAGTATCTTCTTGATATTCTTATTTGTAGCTTCAACAATGCCGTTAGCTTTAGGCCGATAAGGGTTAGAATTACGATGAATAATTTTAAATTGTTCGCATATCTCCCTCATCAAGTGGTTGTTTAGATTTGCAACATTGTCTGTAAGGATAGTTTTAGGAATACCAAAAGCGACAAATGATGTTGGAATGCACGAAGTCCACCACTGCTTTCTTGTTGACGCCTTTGAAAGTGACTGCTTCGAGCCACTTTGTGAAATAATCAATGGCAACCAAGATGAATCTGTGCCCATTTGAAGCTTTTGGCTTGATCGGCCCAATAACATCCATACCCCAGGCAACGAACGGCCAATGTGCTGACATAGGATATAACTCTGAAGACGATGCATGAATCAGGTCACCGTGTATCTACCACTGATGGCATTTCGGACGAAGCTGAAACAATCCTTTTCCATGGTCGTCCAGTAATAACCTGCTTGGGGGATTTTCTTTGCAAGGACATACCCGTTTAGGTGAGGCCCACGTACTCCCAAATGCGCTTCATTCATGATCTGTTCAGCTTTTTGGGAATCTACGCACCTCAAAAGATTCAGAGTGCTTTTGTATAGGACCTCTCCACTCAAAAAGAAACTGCTTGCAAGCCTCTTGATGGTTCTCTTTTGATCTCCACTGGCCTACTCGGAATATTCTTTTATTTTCAAAAACCTTTTAATATCATGATACCATGGCTGAACATTTGGCTCCATTTCAATTGTGTTACAATAACCATGCCTTTCTCGAATTTGGATTTCCCACGGGTCAATATGGATATTACTCGGGTACGACAACATTAAGGATAAAGTAGCAAGTGCACCAACTAGCTCATTATGGAATTGCGGAATATGCCTAAAATCAATGGACTTGAACCGTTTGCTGAGATCTTCCACATGTTGACTATACAGAATGAGTTTGATGTCTCGAGTTTCCCATTCACCCTGGGATTGCTTAATGATCAAATCAGAATCGCCCATGATTAATAATTCCTCTATATCTAGATCAACTGCCATATTCATGCCCATAATGCAGGCTTCATACTCAGCAGTGTTATTTATACAGAAGAAATGAAGCCGAGCTGTGGCCGGATAGTGCTGACTTGTAGGAGAAATCAGGATGGCTCCAATCCCTGTTACCTTTTGCATTTACAGCTCCATCAAAGAACATTTTCCAAGCATTGGTGTTCTCTGGAATTACTTCAATGGAATTTACTTCCTCATCCGGAAAGTAAGTGCTTAGGGGTTGATATTCATCATCGACCAGGTTCTCAGCTAGATGATCCGCTAAGGCTTGGGCTTTCATCGTTGTGCAAGTGACATAGGCAATGTCAAACTCGGTAAGCAGGATCTGCCATTTTGCTAATCTTCCGGTGGGCATTGGCTTCTGAAATATGTACTTCAAAGGATCCATCATGGTTATGAGATATTTTGTACAAGCCAGCAAATAATATCTGAGCTTCTGGGCGACCCAAGTTAGGGCGCAACAAGTTCTTTCCAATAATGTGTACTTGGCTTCATAACTAGTGAACTTCTTGCTCAGATAACATATGGCTTGCTCTCTCTTCCCGGTCACATCGTGTTTCCCCAGGACCCAGCCAAAAGAATTTTCCAGGACTGTCAGGTACAAGAACAAAGGTCTTCCTAGCTCGGGTGGAACCAAAATTGGCGGATTTGATAAATATTCTTTGATTTTGTCAAAAGCTTCCTGACACTCATCTGTCCATTTGATTGCTGCGTGTTTCTTTAGCAGTTTGAATATAGGCTCACAAGTGGTGGTAAGCTGAGGAATAAATCTTCTAATGTAATTCAATCTCCCTAGCAGACTCATGAACTCTTTCTTGGTTTTCGGAGGTGGAAAATCTCGAATAGACTTTATCTTTGTTGGATCTAACTTGATACCCCTCTGACTGACTATAAGCCCCAAAATTTTCCTAGACGGAACTCTAAATGCACATTTAACTGGATTCAATTTCAAATCATACCTGCACAGACGCTCAAAAAGCATCCTTAAATCTCACACATGGTCTTCCGACATTCTGGATTTAATGATTACATCATCCACATACACCTCAATTTCTTGGTGAATCGTGTCATGGAAGATGACAGTCATAACTCTCGTGTAGGTTGCCTCGACGTTTTTCAGACCAAATAGCATGACCCTGCAACAGTAAGTGCCCCAAGGCATGGTGAAAGCCGTCTTTTCTGCGTCTTCTTCATCCATTAGAACCTGGTGATACCCAGCATAACAATCCACGAATGACTATATCTTATGTTTGGCACAATTGTCAACAAGAATGTGGATGTTGGCAATGGAAAGTTATCCTAGGGGCTTGCTTTATTCAAATCCCGGTAATCAATGCACACTCGGGTTTTCCATCTTTCTTCGGCACTAGAATCACATTATCCAACCAAGTGGTGTATCGAACCACTCGAAGTACACCAGCTTTCAATTGTTTCGTAACTTCTTATTTGATCTTATCACTGATGTCCGTTTTGAATTTTTTTTTGCTTCTATTGAACGGGCGGATAGGTAGGCAGTTTATGTACCACCAAATCAACACTCAGCCCTTGTATATCATCATAAGACTATGCAAACACGTCTTTGAATTCAAATAAAAGTTTGATCAAATCATCCCTAGTTCTTTCATCAACGCGAATGCTTATCATTATTTCCTGGACCTCTTCTAGACTACCCAAATTAAATGGCTTGGCTTCATTTAAGTTTGGCTTAGGCTTGTTCTCAAATTGTTCCGATTCTCGATTTATTTCCCTAAAAGCCTCATTTTCATCATATTCTGATTCTTGATTCATTATTTCAAAGTTAGACAGCATTTTAGGATCTCGGAATGAAGTCCACAAGCATGTCATGTTATTTAAGTCCTCATTATTAGAACTGAAAAGAAAAAGATAAGAAAAATAGCAAAAAATAAGAATAAAGAAAAGAGACATCACGGACGATGAAATATTGATTTCATTTCATTGAATTGAAGATATGAGGGCTTACATCAAAATTAAAAGATAATAAAGTAAATACATTCGAGTTACACCCTAGAATAACTCGTAATGTATATGAGATGGCAAGACTAGACTACCGGGACTCCCGTTTGACAGGGAATGGTGTAGCTTTCCAATTCTGGAGCTTGGCATCCAGTCCCATATACTGCACCTCGGCATTGCTTGTGCCTTCCCATGGCTGGACCATGTGAGACTCATACAACATTTATTTCAGGGCTTCACAAATATCATCAATTTCTTCGGCCGTGAAGGCCTCCATTTCTTCTTCCACATATTTTACAAATGATTTGTTGAGATGTGGAATGGGCTGGGGAAGGATCCTCCCTTTTTCATTGCGCTCATCGGCCCATTTTCTATTGGCCCTATAGCTCTGAAACCCGCGCCGAAAAACTTCTCATTGGAAATTGAAATAATACGCTCAGTGATGCCCTACAGAGATACCCTGAGCCCATTTTTGGGCTTGTACCAATGTCTAATCATTTGAGTGGTGACCATGACTGAGGCATTATGTCACGACCCAAACTAATTTTCCGCGACGGGTGCCTGATTCCTACCTGTCAAACACCTCTAAGCATGTGTTTAAGATATGAACCTGAATAACATTTGTTGCATTACGAAAATAACATACATGAAGGAAACCTGCCATCAAGGCATATGTACGTATACATACAGAATACAGTGGGCGAGCCGACAAGGCTGCTATAGACAACTATACATCCAAAACTGAAAGCCGACAAGGCCATATACAACCCAACTAGACACACTGTCTACAGACCTCTAATAGAAATATAACTGTACAAAGACAGGACTGAGCCACGTCATACGATATATATATATATATATATATATATATATATATATATATATATATATATATATATATATATCTACAAACATATTGTACCAAAATCAAAAGTAGCTCCGGATCAAGTGGAGCACGCCAACTCTCGTTGATCAAAGATCCTAAGAAGGGGGACCGTCAACTTGCTTACTTGCACCTGCGAGCATGAAACATAGGACCCGTGAAATAGGGTGTCAGTACGAAAAATGTACTGAGTATGTAAGGCATGAAAATTAGTACGTAAAAGACATAGATGAAATATGGAATATAGAAACACGTCTTTAAATCTGAATAACTTTGTAAATTCTAAAACATTTATAATGTCATGCACGTGCATATAAATATTGTGTCATGCATAGGTATGGGTGTACATTATATCATCAAGCCACTGAGGGCATCCCATCATATCGTCTTGGCCACTGTGGCAACATCATCAACATACCCAGCTGATCAGGTGGTGGTATGTATATAACGCCATACCCTTTTCCCGTATCCCATATACATATATTTACATATATACGCGTATATAACACCATTTGGTCATGGGTCAATGCACATGTATAAATGGGTGAAATGCATGAAAATACGTAAAAATCTCAATATTTCTTCCGGATAAACTTTTTCAATTGCGTATTATTTTGAGACCCATTTACAGAAGATAATAATAATTCTCATGGGGAATCAAGAATATAGACACCCCTAGTATCTCTATGAATAGAGTAATTTATGGAAATTGTGCGTTTGCTCATTTCTTCAATATAATTTGGACCATACCAAAAGAAAGAAGGGATGACCTAAACATACCTGGAGTAGAAAAAAATCCATATAATATTCCGTTGGAAACCTTCGTGGATTGAACTTAGAACCCAAAAGTCAGATTAAGCTTCTGCGTTTTGAAAATTGATGAGCAAAATCTTATTTTGATTCTTTGAAATTCAAGCAAAATTGCTTCTGATGAAGCTTTGTTTTTGAAACGAAATGCTTCTGCTTCAACGTTTTTGGTTTTAAACCATAGATAAATTGTATTTTGGATATTTTACAAGGAATTGATACCAAGTCTCATGGATAAGGTTTACAAGTCTTATTAAGACTTAAACTTAAGTCATGACTTGGTTATATCCCATAAGTAGCCATCTGACAAAAGTGACCAAGAGTCATTTTTTGCCATTGTGGCTTTATGCCACGTGGGGGATATAATTTATAAATTTTGTTTATCCACTTATTAGTTAACTGGGTAATGTCCTATTATCCGGTAATTAATTAATTACCCGTATAATGTAAAAATTTCCATAAATTATTTAAAATTTTACTTATTTTTAATATACTATATATATATATACTCTATACATTATACTATCGTGGTCATATGGTACCTTCATGGTACTAGTTCATAATCATCGGGTATTATCGCCTCGACCCGTATTTTATTCCAAATTGGTCACTTTCAATGAAACTCGTTTTCTTTAATTTGTGTACCCTTTTATCCTTCATAACACTTATTTATTGCTTGTTATAAATAACATAAATGCATTAATGTCTAGATGATCTCATGCCCGAGTCTACGTCAATTAACCGAAGACGAAACGTTTTTTTAACGTACAAAAACGCGAGATGTTACACATTAGACAAGCAAGGTTGAGGTAATGGGGCCCCTTCTTCACATTGATCGGCGACCACAATTTCAAAAGCTAGGTATACAATATACTCATTGCCTTCCCTAGCCTCCAGGCATAGGACTGAAGGGCCCCGGTAGTTGGATTGCTCGTCCTCTTCATGGACAACAATTTCTTGATAATCATATTCAAATTTGATCATTTGGTGGAGAGTGAAGAGGACAGTTCCTGCGACATGAATTCATGGTCTTCCCAAGAGGAAATTGTATGAGGTGTCCATGTCCAAATCAGATAGTCAAAATCAGATCGATTTCTCCTATTGTGTCTCTCTTAAACCCATCAAAATTCCCCACACAAACATGGTTAGCTCGTATTATTTCCGTTCCAATCTCCATTCTATGGAGTGTTGAGAGAGGTCAAATATCAACCCTGGGAACCACTCTCTAGCATCACTCTCTTCACATAATATCCCTCACATTTGACAGTCAGGTAAAAAGGGCTACATTTGACAGTCAGGTAAAAAGGGCTTTGTTGTGGGCGGCTCCCTCTAGGGGGAAATCATAGCGATTGAAAGAAATCCTATTGACCTCAAAATTTCCAATTGTTCAACTGAAGTGTCAACTAGGATACATGCCTCATTCAGTGTTTTAAGGGGCACTTTCTGGTGTTCATTCAAACTCAGCAACAAAGATAAGAGTGAGACCTAGGAAGGAGTCTTCCAGAGTTGGTCGACTATTGTATATTCTGAAGTTTTTATCTTTCTGAAGAACTCTTCTGCTTCCTTGCTGCTTACAAGCTTCTTGGATGGCAACCGTTTATCCCTGTTCAGTTTGGATTTCTTTAACTCTTCTGGGTTGTGGTATTTCCAGGACTGATTCATTTCATTCACTTCTCCCATGACCTCTTTCCCCTTGTAAGTAACCACCATTCTGTTGTAATTCCAGGGAACTGCGGTGGGATTTCTTATAGGGCTCTGTGGTTCACAACTGATAACCACAAGCTCAGTAAGCCTTGGTCGAATTATCGGCCCTCGCGCCATATAGATCCCTTTCGATGCATACAATCTCGGCACATTCAGCGTAGCCTTCCTTTGCTCGATTTCTTGGGAGTGTTCAAGATGAGCTGTTTTTTTCTTGGGGCCTTAGGAACATAGAGAATCACATTCTTAGCAGGCGTGCTGTCCCAATCTTTATATCTACAGCTTGAGGAACCAGAGTGATTTTCTTCTCAGTTTTGGATTGTTTCACTGCCGCTTTGGGTCTTGCCTCTGAATCGGCGATGGAAATGATGGATTTCAATGATGGATTAAATTCCTTGTCATCACAAATCATTCTAATGACCAGCCCATTGTTGTAAGCCGGTAATGGTTTGTTGGTCACATTAGGTACTTCCTTGTCCCTCAATACAACTCTTTTTTGTTCTATCAAGATTTTAATCGCCCTTTTGAGGGTCCAACAGTCTTCTGTGTCATGACCCTCTACTCACGAATGGTAAGAACACCTGGTACTGACTCGATATGATGGGGATTCAGGATTTTGCCGATTGGGGTACTGGTTGCCACCGACCCAATTGGATCAACTTCTGAAGCAAGCTAGAGTAAGATTCACCAATAGGGGTGAAATTGTTTCCCCTGGGAGGCTCATAAAGGAGTGTATTATGTTGGTGGGTGTCTTGTGGTGGACGGGTTTATACGGAGCTTGGTAGGGATGGTTATTTCTGGGAGGTAGATCTCGGGCTTGGTTGTACTGCTGTTGTGCCCGTGTATAGGGTTGGGCATTCATCACCGCATAGTGAGGAAGTGCCACGACATAGGCTGCATATTGGTATGGATAGTAGTGTTGCTGGGTTCTTGGCGGCATGTAAGAGTGATCACATGATCGGCGGGGCCCTCTTGAACCCGAAACCATCATGGCTCTATTGTCCCTCATTTTATGACTAGCTAAATCCCCATGAGCTGTTCTGGATCTCTTGGGGTAGCTTTCAAAGCAGATTGACTCAATATCCAGCCAGTTTTCAGACTGTTCTTTATCATTTCCTTGATTTTGCAAATGGTTTGCCCATAACGGACATCATATTCTGAAAATAATCGACCTCTTGGGCCTGTAAGAAAACTGTAACCATTTATGTCTCGTCCATGGGCAGTTTTACTCTAGCGGCCTGCTCGCTCCATTTGATAGCATACCCGCGGAAACTTTCTGTGGTTTTCTTCTTCAATTTAGAAAAGGAGTTTCTTTCTGGAGTTATGTCGACGTTATACTGGAACTGTCGGACAAAATCATAGGCTAAATTATCCCATATGTGCTAGTAGGAGATTTCCTGATCCATATACCATTCCGAGGCAATTCTTGTTAGGCTTTCCCTAAAATAAGCCATCAACAAATCTTCTTTCCAACCAGCCCCTCGCAGCTGGTTGCAGTACCTCTCAAGGTCAGCAATTGGGTCTCTATGCCCATCATACTTCTAGAACTTCGGAATTTTGAAGCTGACTGGTAGATGGACATTTAGGACATGCACAAGTCTGAATAGGAAACTCTTTTTTGGCCACTCAAGCCTTGCATGTTTTTTAAGCTTTGTTCCAAGCTTCTCATCTTCCGAGCCATTTCTTCTTGCTTGGGGTTCCTAACTGCTCTTTCCTGTTTCATTGGGGACTCATATTGTGGATGCTAAGCGTATGAATCTGGAGTAACATGAGTTATGTCTGGCTAAAATTGTGGGGCCTGGAAGGTGAAGGTTGTAGGTTCAAAATATGGCATGGGTACGGTTGGTTGTGCCATGGTAAAGACTGGTGGTGTGGTGAAAAATGTTGAAGGTACCCCTGAAAATGGTGTCGAAGGGCAGATCTCAGAAGGCATACCGTTAAAGTTGGATGATATGGCAGGGTATCCAAACGGAACAAATGGGTTGGACATGGGGATGGGGATGTTGGTGGTTTCGCCCGTCCTGGGGATTAACTCGGGAAATCCAAGGACTGTACTTGATGGTTCTCTACCATTGGATCAGGCATTCCACATTTCCAACATACGGAGATGTAACCTCTTGTTTTCTTCGATGGTGGCCGATTCAGGTTGTGACATGACCGGTGCAGCATTATCCTCAGGATCAATGATGCGGAGACTACCTTCTAAAGACATTGGGACTTTTCCTTTTGATCTGTTAAAGTAGGGGTGAGAAGCCAGATTATCGTCAAAACTAACACCTGAACAAAACCTGTCTAATTTGCACGCACAACTCCCTTGTCAGTTTTGAGACATTTAATAGATAAGGAATCGTATATTGGGGATGCAATGCACTTGAATAGTTAAATGTTTCTAAAATGTCTTTGCAACGGATGCGTGTTTCATCCTGGCTTTTGCTATCTCTTTTCTCATTCTGTAGCTCTTTTTTCATCATTTTTTCATATATTGATTTCTTTTCTTTCTCTTTTTGTTGTTTTTCGCTCTTTGTTTTTCTCTGTTATTTTGTCACTCTTTTATTTCATTTTCAATCTTATCTCTTTTTTACTCAGTTTAATTAATGGCAATGATCGAATCCGATGAGGATTACCTACGTATCATGATGTCACATGAATCATACCATTACATAGTTTAGGGAAATAAATGCAAAATGAAAGTAAGAAAATTTTTTTGGGTTTTCAATATTTCATTAATAAATTTTTTTTGGTTTTATCCTGTTACAAGGACTCGAAGATATTGATGACTAAAAAAAAGGAAACATATAGACTCAATTCAAAACAACAAACAGACTCAACATGGACGAAAAGACAAAAAAGCTCGAGAAAAAGTAAAATACAGACTCAAAAGCCGGAAAAAATCAAGAATACATAAGGGCCTCAAATGCTATTCTGGGGCCCGCGGGACATCAGTTGGTCTCGACGCGGGCTTGCGTGCAATCTCTTCCTGGAGGAGCTCTTGATCGGCCACTACCTAGAGAGCGAAGGATAGCATTGAAGCAAAAAATATAGATCCAGTAATACCCTCACATTCATTGCACTTCATTGCGGCGTAATTGGCTATTTCTTTGATTCTCATTCTAATGGCACCCTTTTCTTGGAGCAAGCGTCCAATTTGTTGTGCACAGGATTCCAACACCTACATAGATGTGTTGTTTGGGTCTTGCAACTTCTGCACGTTCTCTTCTAAATTGGTATATCAGTGCATAACAATGTTCTCTTTCTGTTTTGAAATCCTTTTTCTGCTGAACCATTTCATTTTTTAGGGTGGCCAGCTTTTCCCTAAAAATCGTGACTCCTCTATCATATCTTTGTTTTAATTGGTGGGCTGACCTTGCCTATTCTTCTGCACCTTTTGCCAACTGTGCTCAAGCTTTTGCCAAGTCTTCCTCGGTATTTGCCAGATCAGCCGCGTAATCATGCACTTTTCGCCTCAAATTGCTTATGATTCTTTCATCCCTCTCACTTCTTATTGGCGTTTAGGATACTAATTGCATTTTTCAGATCTGAGCTCGGAGGGCTTCATTTTTCCGGGCCAACCTTTTCTTTTCTCCTTCATCCTCAGCGGCTTGCAACCCACTATTAAATTGGATGGTTCTGACTTGATCCTCTAGTTTGTTTATGGTGGCCCGGTATTTCTTCTCTTTTGCTAACCAAACCCACTATTCTTGTGTTGCGTCAACAAACTCTTGGATATAAGGACTTTTAATCGGCCTTCCAGATGCATTATTTGTTGTGACTCTCTTTCGATACCAAGCAACATAACCAGGTAGGACCTCTCCATTAGACAAATCACATACTCGGGTGTTTGCCCCTAAATACTGGCATTCACTTCGAATTTGGCGAATCTCTTCTTCAGGAAATTGGGCATCGGAGCGGATTTCAACCACATGAGTGCTAAGATCTTCATCTTAGGGAACTGTCTGGCATATTCCAAGTTATCTCAAAACCCAGTACGGGGCATACGGCTGGATTCTTTGGAGACACATTAGAAGGAAGTAGGGACCAGTGGCAGGCATATAAATAATATCATCAACAGGGAGCCAACCTAATGTCCACTCTATCTGATCTGTGGTTATAGAACGAAGGCGGATGATTCAATCTTTGACCCCTTCTGGCATTTCGAATCCAGTCACTCGTGTACCAAACTCTTCAATGCAGTTTTTCCCAGTAGAACCGTAATTTATGTATCGGGAATGGTGACAAAGGTGCTCGATCATCCATATTTGTAATAATAAATTGCACCCCTCGAAAAACCTGACTCCGACCTTACAGAATGTGAGAGCTCAGTATCTTATATGATCATGGGTGCGAGGGTACTCTTGTCCTGAGTATTCAGAACATGGAAAACTTCTGCTACACGTAAATCAATGTGCATGTCCATCCTCAGAAACACCAAAAGGCCTAAAAATGCCACCATGAAAGCAAAGCATCTATGCGTCTCCCACTTTGACCGGTTTCGTTTACTACAGAGTCCAATTTCTGGGTCTTCGAATCCCCTTAAACGCCCGTACCGCTGGTATAGAAAGTGAAAAATGCAAGCTCCACTGGCTAGACTCTCTGCCTTGATCTGTTTACTTATTTTCAGTAAGTCTAGAAACTTGTAGAGAGTAACAGTTTTTGGAAATACCAGGTACTTGTGTCTTAATCGCTCCGTACTCCCAGCATAACCTGTCATTTCTTCTAAAGTAGGTGTAAGCTCAAAATCCGAGAAGTGCAAAACATTCTGAGTGTGGTCCCAGAATGACACAAGTGCCTCTATTAGATCACTTCTATGTCGAATCTTTAATAGTCCAGTGAGTGCCCCCAAGTATTGATTGACCATGTCTCGTCCTTGTTTTCCCAAATCTTCACACGACATGTGGAGTGCTAGTGGAATCTGATCCATAACTTCACCGGTAAATTCTGAACAATGCTCATTCTGCACATTTTAAAATTAGGGTGACTGGGTTAAAACATGTGAATTTTGTTTAAAACTGACCATGAAAAGATTATTTTTACAAAATCCAACTTAAAAGAAATCGCGGCTATTTTTGCAAATACGGACCTTCACTTCGAAAGGGAAGATTTTAGGGCTGTATTTTCTACGTGGCCTAAAAAAATTTTAAAAAAGGACCATAGATGGCTATTCTTGCAAAAACAGCCTTCCAGCGTCCCGTCGGGATATTTCTGGCTATTTAGATAAAACGGCATCACCTGACTTAATTTATGACAAAATGGAAGCATTTCATATTTTTTGGTTATTTTTGCAAAAGCGGGGTTGAACCTGATGAAGGTTGCCTATTTATCTCACATCCGATAAGAATCAAACCCGCGTAGTTCTATAAGTTTTGACACAACAAGAAAATATGACTTATTTTGAAATGACCTTTTATTTTTTATTTTTCGGTAAAGTTTTGGGATATTTCAAACATTGGGATTTTCAAAACCGGGTGAATTTTCTCTCCTACCTTACTCTTGGTTTTTCTTGATTTTCTTTCTCTATTCTAGAAGCTAGTCAACATGCAAGTCAAAACAAATAAATGCATTAGTAAAACGTAACATGCATCAGGATGGCCTTTTAATTTGGGTGCAGCTGTCCTAGACGAACCCAACCCATGTGTTAAGTCCTCAAAGTCAAATGCACATGATGCAAACAAACGTACCTACTAGGGATCCAGCATGAGGTTATGTCATTCTAGGTTTGAATCCCGAGGTGTGTTGTTCTAGACCTCGCTTACGCGAGCGGACAACTCGAGCCGAGGGCAACGTACCGGGAACCAAAAGACCATCCGGCTTTATAACTGATCTGATCCTCGTTCTAAATTAGGGTACGACACTAACAGAAAAGAAGTCACGCCAGCGTGCACTTCCCAAAAGATTTAGAAGACTCAGAGCGAAGAAGCAGTTCGTAACAGTTTTATATACAATTCAAGCTATATCAAAGCAGTAAAAAGCGTCATTTAGCACATTAGGCTCAAATACGTAAAATATTAGATAATAAACAAAAACCAAGTATAATAGTTATTCTATGCTCGAATTTTGAACCCTGAACCAGAGATTCTGGCTTCGATCCCCAACAGAGTCGCCAAAGTTGTCACACCTCTTTTTCTGAGGAATAGGGAATTTTTCCAATTAAAGTGACATTATTCAAAATGAAATTATTTATTTAATTAGTGTTGCCACTTGGAATAATTATTATGATATTCAAGGTCACCGATTTATTTTAAAATCTCAAATTTGAGAAAATTGGCTCTATTTTATGGTCCGCGAACACAGATGGCCGGGTAAGGAATTCTGTTAACCCCGGAGAAGGTGTGAGGCATCCCGAGTTCTATGGTTTTAGCATGGTCGCTCAACTATTAACAACTAGCTAATTATCTGATTTATTGCATTCTTTAAACCTATTGCACATTTTTACCTTCTAACCACTTTTAATTATTTTTATTGCTTTTAGGATTTATAAAATTTGTTTAAATAAGTCGCGATGTCGCGCACTTATTGTTTTTATACAAATTGGGAATCGTGTCATGTAAGGCGAACCCGCAATTTACAACATGTTTATTATTATTATTATTATTATTATTATTATTATTATTATTATTATTATTTGAAGTTATGGTCAAGTCACATGAAACGCACACTCGAATTGGGATTATGTATTATGACTATGCCACGGGAACCGTACCTATAGTCACGATAATTTATTATTGAACGCACCTAAAGCAAACTACGATGTTTATGAGTTAATTAATTCTTGCTAAATTTGAGATTTGCATATATTTGCCCACGAGTTATGGAATGTTATTGAGGGAACTTCGACAGTCTGTAAAGCAGACATACAGGAATTCAAAAGGGCTTAAGCTTACTCGTCCTTGATCATTGGAAGTATTATATAAAAAAAAGATTTGATAAGTTATGATAATAGATCAAAGAAATTGTTGGAGGGAATTACTGTCGAAATTATCAAATCTTAAATGGAGCAGATGACCTTTAAGAGGTCGTGTGGGCCAATTTCGAGGCCTAATGATCTCTAAAATCCAAACCAACTCATCAATGCCCGCAATGGGCTAACACTGCAGGCTTGCCCATTATATGTCCAACTAGATCAAGTTAAAATTATGTTCAGACTAAATTCTCATACAAGCTATAGACATCAAAATTTTATCGGATTAAATCCATATAAAATTTGGGCAAAATCCTAAATTTAAGAAACTACATGTAGAGTCCATCGAGGTTTCTTGGAGGCTACTCTATCTGAAATACTAACTTGGAGGCTACTCTACCCGAAACCCCAGCTTGGAGGGTACTCTACCTAAAACCCTAGCTACACCTATAAAAGGGGGCCACACATACCCTTTGAAAGCATCTCGAAATTCCATAAAGATTAATGGAATATTCACAAAGAGATCAAAGACATCGAATATTGTTTTTCTAAAAGTCACCGAAGTGATCAAGGTTGTTCTTCCTTTTCCTGGAAATCAAATACATCCTAAGGAAGTTCGCGTCATCCTACGTTCGAGAAATACGCTAGTTAAGCCCTCAAATCACGGAGAACGATCTAGAGAGAAGAATCAAGGGAACAAACAGAATTTATACACCCGCATCATTTTATCAATAAAATTATATTTTTCATATTTATATTGTGGTTGGAATTTATTTTTGTACCACAAATAATTTGTTGCAAACAAATTGGCACGCCCAGTGGGACCAAATCTGCCCTTCATCTCTTCTCTCACGATGAAAAGAATACGGTGTCTTCTTTGCTGGTACTTCAAGCCTCGTCTATGACGATCTTGTAAATCTACACACCGAAAAGCCTTTAAGTAGGGGGCATTTGTAGACATTAAAATTTTATCAGATTAAATCCATATAAAATTTGGGCAAAATCCTAAATTTAAGTTACTACATGTAGAGTCCATCGAGGTTTCTTGGAGGCTACTCTATTTGAAATACTAACTTGGAGGCTACTCTACTCGAAACCCTAACTTGGAGGGTACTCTACCCAAAATCCTAGCTACACCTATAAAAGGGGGCCACACATTCCCTTTTAAAGCATCTCGAAATTCCATAAAAATTAATGGAATATTCACAAAGGGATCAAAGACATCGAATATTGTCTTTCTCAAAGCCGCCGAAGTGATCAATGGTTGTTCTTCCTTTTCCTGGAAATCAAATACATTCTAAGGAAGTTCACATCATCCTACGTTCGGGAAATATGCTGGTTAAGCCCTCGAATCACGGAGAACGATCTAAAGAGAAGAATCAAGGGAACAAACAGAATTGTACCCACATTATTTTATCAATAAAATTATATTTTTTCATATTTATATTATGATTGCAATTTATTTTTGTATCACAAGTAATTTGTTGCAAAAACCAGCATTTTGCAAACTACTACTAAAACAAGATCAATCAGTACAATCCTTAAGATTTTGAAACAAAGTACAAATACAAGAGCTATACAAATAGTCAATCACTATTGAATTACACATGAACGTCGGGATAAAATTCTTTTCGTGTCCACTGATTATTCAATCACAATTCTCAACAGGGGTAATAGACATGAATATTTTCTAATACATACAGAATCATTTACACTAATAGCCAACTCAAAACAAAATACGGCTAAATCTTCAACTTAAACTTCTTTCCACCAATGACTTCAAATTCACTCCTTAACCTTGAAATTTACTGATCTGACCAACTAGTGGTTAGATCTGCAAACTACAGCCATATAATTAGTGATAATAGCTATTTGTATCCCAAAATTAACACAAATTTACATACATAACACAATAGTGAAGCTTCTATTTGAACTCGTGATGTTCTGACCAGTTAGGGATAAATTAACCGGATTTCGACGACTTCAACATGACCCAAAACTAACATCAATGGATTGCTCATGTCAAGAGCAATTGACCAGCGTGAGTTGCGAGCCAAATCGAATAAAATCATTGAAGAAATCAGAAGAGGAGTAAAAACTAAGTTTTATGGGGTAAATGGGTGGGTTTTAGAGGCTAAAACTAAGAGATTGGGAGTGAGGGAAAAGTGAGGATTGCTGGGGGTGGATTTGAGGTGGTTTGTGGTGGTGTTTGGGGTGGCGCCGCTGGGGTGGACCTTGTGGCGGCTAGGGTTTGAAGGAGAGTGAGGGTGAAGAAGATGAAGGAAATGATGGAGATCATTTTTTTTGGTGGATGGGTGGGTGGGGGGGTTTAGTCTCGTTCAGACAATTAAAAGGGAAAGGGTGAGGAGTTCATGTCCGTTGGATCTGTAAGCAATCAACAGTTGTAATTAGAAGAGGGTAAAACGGGGTCGTTTTATTTTAGAGTGGGGATTAGACTGGCTCGGGCTTTGGGATGGACCGGGGAGACTTAAGGCAACTGGGCCGTTTAGAATTGGCCTAGTCCATGCCTTTTTTCCTTTCTTTTTCTTTGATTTTAAAATCCTAATCAAATTAATTAATAACCTAAATTAAATCCTAAATCAAATCTAATTTGCAGAATTAAACCTAATTTTCTATATCTAACATTTAAATAATTAATTAACTTAACACTAATGAAAGAAAATTATTAATTAAATGCTAAAAGCTAAAAACGTAAAAAAAATGACCATTATATTTTGTGAATTTCATTTAATAGTGTATTTAATTAATGTAATTAAATCCTAAATGCAATTAAGATCTAAATGTTATGCAATGAAAATTTGAATATTTTTATGATTTTAAGATATTAAATATGCACAAAAATGTAACTAAATGCAAACAAACAATTTAAAAGGAATTCCTAAAATTCTACATAAATAAAAAATAATTAGAAAATTATTTTTATGAATTTTGTAGGAGTATTCTTGTAGGGCAAAAATTACGTGCTCACAGTTAAAACTAACAAGGCATTTAATTTTTTCCTTTGGGCCCTTGGTGTTGTGGAAATGGCTTAAGTGACCAAGTAATTAACACCCAAAAGTCACAACTTTTAAATATGTTATGCTACTCTTATTGAAACTAAATTAGTTCTAATATTTTGAGTATCAAACCACAAGGTATTGGATACCTTTCCACTCATATGATTACGATTTCTCTTGTTGGATGTTAATTTTCTAATAAACTTTATTTTTGGGTCCCAACATGATTAGTATCTTTCCACTCGTGTGAGTATATTTCTTTTATTTTTGCTTAATTTATTTTATGCTATTTCTTTTATTTTTACTTAATTTATTTTATGCTACCATAAAATAGTGGGACAAATCTTTATTATGGACATCTTGATTCATCAATTTTTTAAATAGTAAAAATATTTAGAGAGTTTTGCAAAAGTCCTATGCAAGTATCGCGTTCTAACTTTGCCATATGACGTTTTAAAAAAATATCGAAAAATTAATCAAATCGTACCAATATCGCATAGAAATCGAGATGATTGAGACGGTTCCGAAAAGTGTAATTTTGGCTATATAAAATTAAAAAAATTGAAAATAGATATGGTACAAATTTTATAAATATAACCGGCTTCACCGAATCTTTGACACCCCTGCCTCTGCCTCATATACTTTGAGGACTAAAGCAATGGATTTAGCTGCCTTGGGGTTGAGCGGCCCTGCTATTAGCGCGAGGGAAATCATTTTATAGGTAATTGTTTTCGATGATATATTTTCTAGTATTTAGTTATCAGAAATTGAAAATATTTTCTATCGAAAGAGGAAAAAAGCAAAACTCGTTTTTCTACAACTATCTTAATTCTTAATTTCATATAACTTGTTCCAAAAAAAAAGGTACAAAGAGAAACAGTGACCTATATAAATTCTACTAGACAGTTATTTAGCCAGGAAACCCAGAAAGCCACAAACTCATTAGCAGAAACATAGAAAAATGAGTTCTCTTAAAGGAAAGAAACCTCATGCTGTGTGCATACCATTTCCATCTCAAGGCCACATAAATCCTATGCTAAAAATTTCCATACTTCTTCACTCCAAAGGCTTTCACATAACATTTGTCAACTCTGAATATAATCACAAGAGATTGCTCAAATCCAGAGGCCCTTCTTCTCTTAAAGGTTTTCAAGATTTTGTCTTTGAAACAATCCCAGATGGACTTCCTCCTATTGATTCCGATACTACTCAACATATTCCTTCTCTTTGTTTCTCTACAAAGGAAACTTGTTTAGCTCCATTTAAAGAGCTTTTAATCAAGATTAACTCATCTAATGATGTTCCTAAAGTGACTTGCATAATATTTGATGGAATTATGACATTTGCTGTTTTGGTTGCTCAAGAAATTGGTGTTCCAAGTGTTAGCTTCAGAACTACAAATGCTTGCAGTTTTATGTGCAATAAACACCTACCTCTCCTCATTGAAAAAGGAATTCTGCCTCTGAAAGGTTAGAAATCTTGAAAATTTGAATCTTATCTTCTTTTCATTATGGGTTCAGGATTACAATTCTTTTAAATTAATGGGTTCTAAATTAATAATTTGTACATATCTATTGATTTTTTTTAATACAAATACAATATTTGAACAAAAGTTACTGGGTTCAGCCGAACCCGCAACCGATATTGTGGCTCCACCCCTGACTACTTATATTAAGTCTAATATTCATCACCAGGGGCAAATTTACTGCCCAAAATATGAGGCATTGAACTCGATCTTTCCGTCAAATTAGGCATTTTATGTACATATTTTATATAATTAATCTAATATGGTCTATTGGGTTATATGCTCCAAAAAGATTGAATGCTATATTATTTATTTAGAGGAACATGGATCAATTCCTCTTAATACTTCTTTGTACTTTTTTCTTTAGTAGTACATTCATGTTCTAATATTCATTACCGTAGTTCTTTAATTGAAGTACAGCCAAAATTTCCATGTAGGTAGCTTAGCTCATCACATTTTGTTAATTATTGTCATCTTATTAATTTAGTCCAATAATCAAAGCAACAGCTTTTAAAATTCACATTAAGCGCGAGATAACCACACAAAAACAAAAACAAAAAGAAAAATCCTTTTGTACAATAAGTTGTCCAAGTTCATCTTCTTGTAATATATATTTATGTAATTCGTTCTCCTTGTTGTTATGCAGATACAAGTGACATAACAAATGGGTATTTGGACACGGTTATAGATTGTATACCAAGTATGAAAAATCTTCGTCTTAGGGAATTTCCAAGCCAAATCAGAACCACAGATATAAATGACAAATTGCTGAATTTCATAATGGGAGAAACTGAAGGAGCTTCAAAAGCATCAGCTATTATTTTTCACACTTTTGATACACTCGAAATTAATGTCTTAAGAGATTTATCCTTAATTTGTCCTCCACTTTATACTATTGGACCTCTTCATTTGCTCACTGATCAACTTCCAGAAAATAGTCTAAAATTCCTTAGAGCCAATTTATGGAAAGAGGATGAGGATTGTATCCAGTGGCTAAATTCAAAGGAGGAAAAATCAGTGGTTTATGTGAATTTTGGTAGCATAACAGTATTGACAAAAACACAACTTATGGAATTTGCATGGGGACTTGCTAATAGTAAGAAAAACTTTTTCTGGGTAATTAGATCTGATGCAGTTGTTGGTGATGATTCTGCAATGTTACCAAATTATTTTGTTGAAGAAACTAAAGAAAGAGGGATAATTTCAAGCTGGTGTTGTCAAGAACAAGTGTTGAAACATTCATCAATTGGTGCATTTTTGACTCATTGTGGGTGGAATGCAGTGATGGAAAGTATAGGAATTGGTGTTCCTATGATTTGTTGGCCATTTTTTGCTGATCAGCACATAAACTGCAGGTATATGTGCATTTTTTGTTTTTTTTTTGTTTTTATTTGTTTCAAAAGATTGTACTTCTTATATATATATATATATATATATATATATATATATATATATATTATCCTCATGGAATCTTCTCAAAGGGGAGCCTTGGAGCAACGGTAAAGTTGTCTCCGTGTGACCTATAGGTCACTGATTCAAATCGTGGAGCAGCCACTAATGCTTGCATTACGGTAGGCTGTCTACGTCATATTTTTTGGGATACGGCCCTTCCTCGAACCTTACGTGAACGCGAGATGCCTTCTGCACCGGATTGCTCTTTTAATCACATGATTTATAGTAACAACAATATCTATGACATATTTTAGACTATAATTTCATAGTCTTTCTTTCTTTTCTAAACTCTGTGTCCAATGTCGGTCACATATATAATTAGAGAGTGAGGAGTGTGTGTATATATATATCCAACGGGACGGGCCGTCCTGTCCTGTCCCACTTCATTTTAAACGGGATGAGCCAATGTTAAACGGGATACGGGATGGGACGGGACGACCATTTCGTCTCGTGTGTTCCGTCTCATTTCGTCCCATTTGTCCCGTCCCGTCCCGCCTGTCCCGTCCCATCTATCCCGCCTGTCGCGCGAGTTTCTATGGTATATTTGTGGAATTTCTGTTATATTTGGTAAGTATAAAACAAATCCAACTTATGCACCGGCCATTAATGAAATTATTGCAAAATTTAAAAAGTATTTTTTCTTTATTCCCCAAGTTTATTTAATTTCTACAATACTTAACCCATATTTAAAATTAAGAGGTGCAAAGGGACTTGTTCGTAAAATTTATCAAAATTTAGCAATTCAAGAAAATGAACAACCATTTTTGAAGATTTCCAAGCTAACATATATTTTTGTGCTAGAATCTAGATCAATGTTTGATAAATATAAATCTATGGAAATAACAGGTGGTGAAACTGCTCCTTCTACTTCTAAGTCTAGAGTAGAAGTTCTATAGGAAGATATGAATTATATAACATGTTTTGATTTCTCTATTAATGATGAACTTGATTCTTAGCATCAGAGAATCTTTTTAGCGCAACAATATTTCAAATCGGAGATCATAGAGGCCTAATTCAAACATAAATCTTCCTAGAAGGTGGCTGCGTAGATTAAGTGCTCTTCAAAAGAATTATATTTGTATATGAGATTTTAAAGTTCTATTAATAAAATAACAGGCTCTAAGCGTTGAATTTTTTTTATGAATTATCTTAGTTACTTAATACTTTGAAATTATATTAAATAAATTATAACTCTATTATAAATTTATAATTACTAGAATATTTCATTACAAGTCTATTGTTTTAATATTTTTACTTAGTTTTCTAATTTCCGTTTTAACATTTAAGTTTATTAAATAAGTCAAAAAACTAGTCATTGCAAACTTTAAAAACTTAGTCATTTTCAAAAAAACTAGACGTTTTTTATATATAAAAAAAATACTACACTTAAGGCCCGCGAACTCGTTCTGTCCCGTCCCATCCCGTTTGTTAGCGGGACGGGATGGGCCGACCGTTTCGTCCCGTTTCGTCCCGTCTCGCTTAAGAAGGGAGGAATTCAAAATAAAAGATCTCTTCATTTTCATGTGCAGGTATGTATGCTGTGAATGGGGTGTTGGCTTGGAAATTGGCAAGAATGTGAAGAGAGATGAAGTGGATAAAATTGTGAGGGAAGTTATGGATGGAGAAAAAGGTAAGAAGGTGAGGAAGAAGATGAGTGATTGGAAAAAATTGGCAGAAGAGGCTACTAGATTAGAGGGTTCATCAAGCTTGAATTTAGATAAATTAGTGAAGGATGTCCTTCTATCCTAGAATTTTGTTCATTAATAGTTATATTGCTTAACTCAAAATGAACAGAAAAAGGTCAAACCTAAAAGTATGAGTTATTTACTTTTAGAAGAAAAAAGAAAATGGCATCAAGTATACAAGCAGTATCAAGTAAACAAACAGCAAACTGGAGGGTAGTAAAACACTACATCTAATTTCCACCTCTATAACTCCTCTCTTTATTCATGTACAATTTCCTTTTTCATGTTTTTTCCTTCTTGTATTTCCTTTGTGAGCCCTTTCCCGAAGTGCACCGGGCTGCCCCTTTTTTATTTCCTTTCTGAACTTCATGTGAATTCATTCTTGGTCCATAATGTGCGATCAATTCAACTTATGGTTTACAAACCAGGAAAAAGGCAAGAAAATGACCAACTAATATAGTACGTAGTTGTTTGGTCCTGCTGACTTAATTCACGGGCGCAAATTGTTGATCAATCAGTCGTTGAGCCCCTTCAACTATCATCTTTATCACTTCACCTGCAGGTAGAATTTCCTTTATAAGACCAATGCTCTGACCAGCATACATCGCCATGCTTTCGATATCTCCAGTAGTTGAGGTATTTGGAACTGTACCAGCAAAGCGACGAACCTCTCCTTCCTGTTCAAGAAAGAATATGAAACTAATTACATTCCTAAGAACAAGGTATAGATACAAGAAATCCACTCATAAAATAAATGCAAATGGAGAACTAGAAAGTTAATAACATTCTAATTCTTTGTACTTAAAAGGTAAAAGACTGATCACAGAGTGGAGATTGACATGTCAGAACATTTTCAAGTTTTTTATTAGGAAGAATATAGCAGGATATTCACCCTGCCGTGTATGATTGTGCGGCCAATGACAGGTTGATTTGTTTCATTCTCATGACTTGGGAGCGCCTTCCATTCCTTGTAGAACGGGGTTGCCAGAACGCGGTGTGGTGCCCCTGGCCACCTTGCGCGACCAAATAAGTCTGTGTATTCTGTTTGCTCAAATTCAATGAGCTTCCTCTTGTATGTTGGGTGCGCATAGCTTTCCTCTGTTGCGAGAAACCTGAAAAGGTGTAAGAAGTTTAAAAGGGAGACCTTCTTCTAAAGAGCAGTAGATCAGCCTGAACAACAGGATATAGATCAAACTGGAAGCAGGTACTGATGACAGATTAAAGACCTTAAAATGTTCGAAGTTAACGTTCAATACCTAGTTCCTAGTGACACACCCTGTGCACCAAGGGCCAGAGCAGCAACATAACCACGCTCATCCACAATTCCTCCAGCAGCAATTACTGCAATGTCATGACCACGAACAAGATCGACAACTCTAGGCAATAAGGTAATTAAACCATCCTAAAAGGAATTCAGCCAAGCAGGTGATACATTAGTATTCAATAAACAACAATAACAACAATACCCAGTGTGATCCCATAAGAGGGGTCTGGGGAGAGTGGGATGTACGAAGACCTTACCCCTACCTTTGTGGGGAAGAGAGGCTATTTCCGATAGACCCTCGACTCTAGAGAAGCGTTTTCAAAATAGGTTTGAACAATACAAGAGTAAAAATGCTATGCTACATTAGTATTCAATAGTAATCTTACATATAATGTAACAAAAAGTGGAATCTGCACGAGCATGAAGGTGGGGGTTTGAAGTGAAATGTTCTTTAGGCAGAACTAGTATCATTATCTTGATAAGAAACTAACGCATCTCATGTATGTGATCACCACTATACCTGGCCAGCAACATGGCCTCCTGCTTCTCGACCTTGGACAATAATTGCATCTACACCAGCATCTGCAGCTTTCTTTGCTTCTTCATAGCTCCCAATCTTTTTATAAAAAAAAGAAATTAAAAAAAAATGAGTGTTATAAGGTACATTTCAGAAAACAATAGATTAGGGTAAACTTCTATTCTTTCACACATGCACCGACTCTAAATCTAAAGCAACAAGCAGAAGCCACTTAACTTGCAGAAGAATTAGTAGTCATGCCGCAGGATAAAATAGGGAAAACAAAAATAGAAAACTTAAAAAGGAATCATCTATATGAATTTTTTAAAATGCGTAATACCATAACATCATTACCTACGAGCTTGCAAATAATAAACAACCCATAATGAAACAGAATAGCAGTATGTGCTAATTGATATTCTTACATAAATCAACTAACAAAATACTGTAAAAAGAGCTACTAGCATTACATAAAACTAACATGAATATAATTGATTTGAACTTCTTGTACTTGTGTCGCACATCAAGTCATTTCTTAGAATTTGTGTATAGTTTTGGTGAAGAGTTACCTTCATTCATGAGGTACTTTCAACTAGAACAAGCAGAGTAAAAGTTTCGGAGCAGTATAGAGGAGTTTAAAGCTAATCCCAACTCTTATCCAACAACAACAAAATAGCTAGAACAGTCCCACAAGTGGGGTCTCGGGAGGATAATGTGTAAGCAGACCTTACCCCTACCTTGTGAAATCCCAACTCTTATCCAGTTAAAGAAAAGGATCGATCATTTTGTAGCGCTACTAATGGTAAAGAATTCATTAAGTTTTGTGATTCCAACAACAAAGTGTTGAAAGTTAAAAAAGATTTGTGTTTAAAACTTACTTGGGGTACAACCTTGACCCCAGCTTTATGAGCTTCAAGAACCAACTCTTTTGAGCATTCACCCCAATAAAGCTGTAATACTGCAACCTTCTCCTCCAATATAGCCTTTAAATTTTCCTTGTGAGGAAATGTAAGAATTACACCTATCCCAAATGGTTTGCTAGTCAAGGTTCTTGTTTTCCTTATAAGTTCCCTCACATGATCAGGATCTTCCTGTCAAACAAAAGTATAATGTTACATTCCTCTTGACTTGTGTCTAGTCAAAGACATCAAAACAAAAGACAGCCAATAACTGAACAGAGTAATTGGAAGTCAACTGTCACTTTGACCTATAAAATGAGTTCACTGCACAACTTCTGTTGCTTATATTTCCTTTCTTTCTTTAATCTGGGGACTACTATTATACACTAACAATTTAAAGAATTTATAATATCAATAGGAACTTAACCAGTAAAAAACATATACTAACAATCTAAGCTTTTGATGAATAGTAGCAACAGACCTGACATTTATAGGGTATTCAGCAGTCTGTTTCTAAAAGGATACATAGGAGTTTTATACATTGACATCATAAAAAAATATGTACACTATAACAACAATAATAACACAAGGGTAGTGTGTATCCAGACCTTGCCCCTACCTTGTGAAGGTAAAGAGGTTGTATCCCTACCCTGTGAAGGTAGAGAGGTTGTTTCTGAATAAACTCAGTTCAAGGATAAAATGAGAAGTAGCAGTAGCAACAAGCAATAACAACAGTAATAATAGTAAAATAACTGAAGCGAAAGGAATAACATATAGACATATAACTCCAGAACAAAAATGCAAGGTTAATACTACTGCCACGGGTATGGCAAAGGAATACACTCAACTTACGCTCACCCTCTCCTGTCAAGGTCCGTAAGCTAAAGGCGTCATAATAGGGTCATCTAAAAACTAAGTACATAAACAATGAATTAGTAACTTTAAAAAATACGATCAATTAACAGGTAAATAAATTAAATTATATTGACAGTATAAACATTCTTTTAAATTAAATCGAAAGGAGGTGTAGGAGACATTACCCAATCAGGGGCTCTAAGAAGACCAAGAGCACCAGCATTAGCAACAGCAGCAACAAGCTCCGGACCTGATATATCTGGTCCTAAGGGTGCTTGCACTATCCCATACTCAAATCCCAATATCCCTCTCCAACCCATAACTCTCTTTCTTCAGATAGATCCGTAACTATTAACTTATGCGGTGAAGTGATGTTTCTGTGCCAAAACTTGGACATTTTTATACTATATTGTCACACATGGCTGCTGTCTTATCTAAATTTTTAAATACGTAAGCCACTACGTCTAAAGCAACCACTTAGGAAAATTTTATTTTGTGTACTAGTCGTATGATATAACTTTTTTATCTCACAATTTTGTGAACCCAAATTTTCGTGGACCCAAAAGTATTAAGATTGAAATCCACAAATTTATAATACAAAAAGGAATCTTATACAGCTAGTATAATACAACTAGCGTAAGTTGCATGAGATACAAAATAAAACTTCTCCCCCTAGTATATAAATAATGAAGACAAGGAAAGGACGAGTGTCAACATACTGGAAAATGTATGAGGTGGGTTATTGACCGGCTTCTACAGCTTTTACCATTCATAGAATTAAGCTGAGAAATTGCTCGGAAGTTGATTACACAAGCAACCAAATGAATTAGTATGTGTCTCTATACCATTGATGCGAAAATCAAACTTTTCTCAACTCACTTTTTGCAATTCAATTTGAAATCTGGTTTCCTACTAATCTTTTCTAGTCAAATTGAACTTTGGTTTCTTCGTTTTCCTTTTCTTTCGATATGACAATGAAATTTGTGTAACAAGATGATTTATGTCTGGGACAAAAACGTTTACGCTACTCCGGTGGTTTCAATTTTTGTTACTGGCAATTTAGCATAGTATAATCATTTCAGATCAACTAACCAGAATTAAGTAATATCCGCAGTTCATATAAAATTGACACAAACACACATAGGTGTCATATTAACTTGGACTCGCATTGCCATGCAGGGGAGAATAACATTGTACAAGCGCTCTCAAAATAATAGTCGAAATATATATATACACACTATATTAAAGGAATTTTTAACTCATATAGTAAAAGTTAACACCTTATTTATTTTAAATAAATATCATTTAAAAAAATTATATTCTATAGATACCTTTTGAAGTTTATAGCAAAATATTTAATTTTGGTTACCTCCTAGCCCTAAGCCACTAAATACGCTAATCAGTTACACTATTTTTTCTCTCTCTCTACTTTGATACATCTCATTCTCTTTCACATCCCATTAAAATTTCCGATCTCCTCCTCCTTCCATCGGATTTGTGCAAAGCCCAAGTTTCCGATCTCCTCCTCCTTCCACCGGAAAATTTCGATTTTGATAAACTCCAAGGCTGTGATTTCTGATGTTTCTAGCGACAAAGACTTTGAAGCAGGAACACATGGGGCTAGTGTCATATCAGAAGAAGTGGAGAATAAACAAGATATAGAAGGCACTTTTAGACTCCATAGACCATTTTTCAGAACATCAAAGAAGCGAAAATAGAGCAGACTTTCATCATGATCAAGCCTGATGGTGTCTAACGTGGCTTGATTGGTGAGATTATCGGAAGATTTGAGATGAAAGGATTCTCTTTGAAAGGCTTGAAGTTCATCACTGTGGATCGTGCCTTTGCTGAAAAGCATTATGCAGACTTGGGAGTGGTGGCATCTTAGAGGACTCTAGAGAGTCCTAGGAAGCTGCCTAGGTCGGCCAAAGGGGCTGCCATACAAGCTACAAGAAGCTAGCATTCTATAGAAGGTTCTGAAGTTTGGGGTCGAGCAATTTGAAGATTCTGTTACTTTTTTTAAGAGCATTTCAATGTATCTCGCTGTATTTCTATGTATTTCATTGTATTCACTATCTTTTATTTCATTGTAATTCAATGTATCTCGTTGAATTTCATTGTATTCAGTGTCTTTTTTTCTCATTGTATTTCAATGTATCCCTCTATATTCTATCTATTTCATTGTATTCATTGTCTCGCTATATGCCATGAATGTATTCATACGTTTTTTTAATTAATATAATTTATGTATTCAGATGTATTATGTAATTTCTCTGAAGATTGCTATATTTTTGGAGTATTTTTCGGTTGAGAATTTTTTTTGTAACTGAAAATACAAAAATTGTGTGTTATAATTGAGTTTGTTGAGTTATATTGGGAGTCTATTATGTTAATTGATTCACTTTTCGTTTTAAAAACAGTGTAATCCCCTATTTCACGCCGTGAATACAGTCGAATACAATAATCTGTCCAGTTGTAATCCCATGTTTCACTCCATGAATACAGTCGAATACACTCGAATACAACAACTGATTAGCTGGACTTCCCTGATTCACGCCTATTTTTGCTATTGTATTCATGAATACAATAGCTTAAATACATCAAATACATCTTATAACCACATAAAAGGTATCTATATTCCATAATATAGCAAATGGTATTTATAGATGACTAATTACTACTAAAAGATAGTGCTTTATGAAAATTTCTTTATATTAAAAGCACAAAGCCCCTTAGCGAAATATCGTTCGCCTTTTTTACCCTTTTAAAATAGTGTCCGTACTAGACAAAATTGTCATTTGATTATTTTCCTAATATTTAGGACATAGTCATTTAATTGTTTTTCTAATATTTAAGACTTTAATTATTTTCTAATATTTAGGACTTCTAAATCAACTAAAATTTCTATATTAAATTTTTTCTTATTAAGATTATGTAACATACCATATTTGCAACCACAAAAAACAAGAAGAAGACCACATTTTTAGGTTTAGAAGCTTTAGAAAATATTGCAAAATCATAGTTACCAAAAATATATATTACAAATTCAACTTAGTTCTAGGGAACATAGGAGAAAAGAAATTTAAAAAAAATCCAAAGAGAAAAAAAAAAGACTAATTAAAAAGGGGATGTTTCATAACTAACAAGCTTTAAAAACGAATGCAAACTCACATTAGGATAGTTTCGAACAGTTTGTATTCCTTTTAAGTTTAGGAATCTTTTTTCTTTCGTTAAATTTATTATAGATTAATTCTTTGGAAATTTATATTTAGAAATTCAATATTAATAATTAACAATTACATAATGCAATTTTATGTGCTTCTAATAAGCTAAGAAAAAATTAACAAATAGTTTATACACCGTAATTCATTACTAAAAGAATGGAGAAAACTATACGAATTGAATAACAACTGAGACCTAACAAACGTTAAAATATAAAGTATTTCCATATGAAAGGTTCTACGAAATCCACTTTCATAACGCGATGTTAGTGTCCTCGACTTTTAAAATACTAGTTTAAGTATACGCGCGTTGCGCGTGTCCTCATGTTAATGAAAGCAGATTTTTAAAAGCAGATTTTTAAACTATGTTTTACATGCCTTAGCTAAAACAATTGAATTATAATTATTACGTCCTAACTGAACTATGAGGGTGTTTGGCTAAGCTTATAAGCTGGTCAAACTGGCTTATAAGCACTTTTTGGCTTATATACGCGTTTGGTAAAATTAAAAGTGCTTATAAGTTAAGTGCTTATAAGCCAAAAATAAGCCAAAAGTCGGAAGTTGGTCACCCCCAACTTATCAAATTTCAGCTTATAAGCACTTTAAGTTTGACCAAAATATTTACTATTATATCCCTAAAATACTTCTTTTTAAAACAAAACTCTTTGTATCCCCAATTCTTCAGTTACTTATTATTAATTTCAGCACTTCTATCCAAACACGTAACTGCTTATTTTTTAAATCAATTTCAGCACCTAAAAGTGCTTTTCAGCACCTAATGCTTATCAACTATTCTAAATCAGCTAAGCCAAACGGGCTCTATATTTTATTATGTCCTAATTGTTAACTTTAATTGAATTATAGATAACAATTTGAATAAGAAAATGACTTATATAAGTAAAAAAATTCTTGATTTTGTATCCCTAAAGAATAGGAGTTCCTACATAATTTAAATATGAAAATAAAATTTTAGTTGATTTCAAAGTCTTAAAAATTAAATAACATTTACTGGTGAATTTGAGCTGTTAATCATTACAAGTTATATAAATGCCTCTCTTTCTCATCTTTGTAAGAAATTCATTAGGTAATTAGAGTATTTTTAGATACAATTCATTTATCTTACTTTAATAAATAGCAATGGTCAAATATATTTATTTTTTAATTTCTCACTTCATGTAAAACATTATTATCAAATCTATTCATTCAAAAATGATCAAACTCATTCTAAAACATAAAAAAGAACTAAATAAAACGTGCATATGTAAACCCTTTTTAATGATTCTTGACGTACATAAAAAGAATAGACAAAAATTTGAATCTAGAAACCTTCCTGAAGATTTCTAATATTTTTAATATTTGAAATAATAACTTTGAAAGAACTTAAATTTATCATGGAGATATGAATCCTTGGCAAACTAATATGGATGTATTATAATTATATCAAATAATTCAAATAAGAAAAAAAATTATATAAAGTAAAATTTAATTGATTTTAAAGTCCTATATATTACGACTTCCTACTTAGTTCAAATAAGAAAAAAAATTAAAAA
The DNA here is from genome assembly GCF_000715075.1 of Nicotiana tabacum. Lineage (NCBI taxonomy): Eukaryota > Viridiplantae > Streptophyta > Magnoliopsida > Solanales > Solanaceae > Nicotiana > Nicotiana tabacum. Next base: position 105,489,285 of record NC_134086.1, on the reverse strand, counting down.
GTAAAAAAGTAATTAATTTTAAAGTTCTAAATAATAGGAAAATAAATAAATTGAGTTTATCATGTGAAATATATTTTAATAGATTCCACTTAGTCCACCTGCAGAATTCTTCAAAAAAAACAATCTTATAAAACCGAAGCAATACATCAATCCCTAATCACTAAATAAAACAATCTAAACAATGGACAAACGTGAAATAAGAATTTTCATGAATACACATCAACACAGAAAAGAAATATAATCTTTTAGCTAATCCCCACCGATACCGGTTTATATGTGTCTCTGTAATCGATTCCTATTAATTAAATTGGGACCTTTAGCGGCCGGAGGAGTATTTTAGTTAATTTAGGCAAGGAATTTATAAGAATAAAATTTACTCGATTTAAATTCGTAAATATTAGGAGCTCTTACCAAATTTCAATAAGAAAAAGATTTAATATATAGGGCCTAAATATTAGAGAAAATAATTAAATGACTCTTTTGTCTAGTGTGAAATTAATTTTTGAAAGGTAAAAAAGGCGAACGACATTTCGCTAAGGGCTTCGTGCTTTTAATATAATATAGATAATTAATAATTTTAACGAGTCATATGGTTAACAATGAAATTTTTTATGATCTTTAAAGTTTTACCCACTATGGCACAAGAATTGTGGGACGAGCCCATGCTTAAGGCGGTACGCCCATACCAAGTGTTCATTCGTGCGCTTGAGGCATTAGTAAAAATTCACGGGGCGCTCTATTTAGTCGCCCACATTTAATTTATACTCATTTTTTAAAAAAAGTTTTAATTTGTACTCACTTTTTAAACAACTTCAGCCCCCTTTCTCCTCCTTCGTTTTTTTCTTCGTCTTCTTCTTTCTTATGATATTGTTGGTGCTGCTATGAATATACAATAATATAGGTATATGTTGAATCTTGATGACGTTTGACTTTGTATTTTCCTATGATTTCCCTCAGTCCTTAAATTTTATTGAACGAGCTTTGAAAATAGGTGGTATTGTAGTTGTACCACTTAGTAACAATCCAATGGCTGAATTTCCACATCCATCAAATTACAAGATTATCTATGTACGAAAATTTGATTCAACTATTGTAGCCATGAGGAAAACAAAGAATGCCTCTATCAACTCGTTCCCATTTCAAAAATTGCTCAACTCACATTCTCGGTTTTCTTGAAATTGAAACTGATCAACTGGGGAAGGAGCCCAAGAAATTATAGAAGTCTTTTCTTGATCTTGTGATAAACAAGAAATTATAAAAACTTTCACTTTTTATAAAAGCTTCACCACTAAATAAGCCGAAGTTTTTACAAATGAACTAAATAACTTCAGCATCTCTGCTGAAGTTTTTGAAAAAGCTTATCCAGGACAAAAAAAACTTCAGCTTATTTAGTGCTGAAGCTTTTATAAATGAACTAAATAACTTCAACATCTCCTGCTGAAGTTTTTGAAAAAGCTTAATGACAAAACTAATGAATCCAGGACAAAAAATTTCAGCTTATTTAATGCAATTACAAACAAAAACTTCAGCAAATAGAGAACAAAACTTCAACTACTATGCTTAAGTTCAGCAATTACAAACAAAAACTTCAGCAAATAAAGAACAAAATATCAGCTACTATGCTTAAGTTCAGCAATTACAAACAAAAAATTTAGCACACTTGGTTCAGAACAATTGCTACTTCAGGCCCGTGTATTAAAATACTAAAGTTTTGCGTGATTGTCTTTGCTACTTCAGCCCCGTATGCTGAAGTTACGCGAAAACACGGGTACGTTTGTAATTTTTTCTCTAAAGCGGGCACAAGTTAAAACGTGACCCAAAAAACGTGTATAGATGCAAATCCGCTTCCAAAGGCATGAGCCCACGCATAAATTCAAGAACATCTTACGAGTGTCCAATTTTGCCTAACCTCTATTTTGGTAAGTGAAAACAATGAACTATGTTGGAAGTCTTGATACTTAGAATTCTAAAGCAATTGAGATTTTAACTTATATAAATTATTTACTTATTTGAATGTTGTATCATGACCATGATTCTTTTTATATCATAAAATAACTATAATTCATTTAATATTATCTTTAAACTCTTCAATTATCTGCTCAGCTAATATTTTTTACTTTATTAAGTTTTTGTATAATATTTTAAAATAATAATTAACAATCAAAACAAATAACAAACAAATAATTTAGAATATGGAAGAGAATGACAGAGGGAGACAGAGAAAGAAATAAGACAATCAGATAATTCATATTTTTCATTTATCGAGCCAACTAAATAAGATAAATATTTATTATTTTTAGGAATTTATATTTTTATTTTTATTTTATAACATAAACATATTATTTATTAATATTTACATAATTTTTAAAAAAAATTATACTTGCTACATGGGTGCACGCGCAAAGTGCGTACCCTAAGACTAGTATATATATACACACGCACAAAATTAATACACTTTTTTTTACCGGATATAAATGGTTTCGACTCGGGCTAAAAATAATCTTTGCCCATGTAATATGGCCTTATTAGGTTTGCCCATTAATATTCTTGGCCCATGAACACAGCAATCAATTGGGCCATTGGCTCAGCATTGCGGGTAAAAATTGTGTGGGGTAGCCATTTTTTAAAGTGATATTTACTTTTTATCCAGCATTTTTAATGCTGAGCAAAAGTAGTCACTAGTCTATTATTATGAAAGACTTAGTTATCATTTCCTTCTCAAACGAAAATACAGTGGGTTGGATAGATATGCCATTTTCAAATTCTTTCCTTACATCTCATGAACTCTTCTACTTGTTCGTCATTCTTTTTTTTTTAGTCTATGAGTTTTCAATCCCCAAATTAAGTTTTTTGCTTTGCCGAAGCTGCATTTGATGACTAAGTCTCTGACACTCTTGGGCGCGGACCGCGTGGAAAGGAGCGCGGACCGCGCATCTTGACTTGGAAATTGCATGGTCTCTGAACTATCCTGCGCGGCCGCGTGGCAAAGCAGTGCGGACCGCGCAGGTTGACCTTGAAATAACCCAGCCTCTGAACTCTCCTGTGCGGCCGCGTGACACATCAGTGCGGACCGCACAGGTCATTTTGTTCCCCACTTCAGTTGTCTTTTGACACTTGGTAGATTTCACTCCTTTTTGAGCCGATCTTTGGTATTTGTCATCTTGTCGCTCAAACCTGCAATCAAGCGCAACTTGTAAGCATATTGGGACTAATTTATGGCAGTTAATGCACAAAGCTTAGGTAAGAATGAGTATAAAACATGTAGAAATCACAGTTATCAACTCCCCCAAACTTAAACCTTTGCTTGTCCTCAAGCAAATAAAATGAGACCTACCCCTCAATGGAAAACACCCAAGTAATCCTAAAGTAACCTCAACAAGCATTAATTGAGACTAACAATTGCCCTCAATGCGAATGCATCATTAACACATTTAAACTTTGAAAACTTGTGGATCAAGTGTGACACAAGAGCATCAAGAGTTGACACATTTCATCAAGGAACCTTTCTCAATTTCTTTGGTCATTGTGGAACACAAACTCATACATCCTCGACTTTCCCTAAGTGAACCTCACTTTTTTAGAGTATTTGCACACAAATCGAGGTGAATGGACTTCTCTCTCATCTCTCACAAAGAAAAGGCCCTAAGTCCGGCTCTAAGTACCATATGCTTGCCCCTTATGTAAGTATCCACTAATGTAGGCTTCCCTCAACTCAAGATCATATAGGGCTTTTGAGGAGTCATTGTGAAGGCTTTGGGTAAAGGTAGGACATGTTTTTGTTCAAATGGGTTCAATCTTCCCTTAAACACTTCTTTTGATTTATTTTGGCACACTTTTTTGACTCAATTGAGTGATTCACTTCTTTCAAGGGGTTAGAGAGACGCATTATCACTCTTTCTTTTGCAATTCAAACCCTTTCTCCTTTTTACCACTTTTCCACACCTTTTTCACTTTTTTGTTGTCCTTGGATTCCCTTTTTGGTTCTTATTCATTTTTTGTCTTTCTTTTTGTCTTTTTCTCTTTTTCATTGCCTTCCTTTTCTTTTGCTTTTGTGCCTTTTTATCACATTGATGCCTTTCTTGTCTTTCCCCCCCAAACTTAGACATTTGCCATTTACTCAAGGGAAGATTTGGGTGCCAATAGAGGGTCTCATTAAGAACGGGTATAGGCTTGTAGCTTGGTTCATGAAAGAAAAAGGTTTAAGGCTAAAAAGGGGTGAACTAGGGATTATTTCATTGGTAGGTCATGGAAATTGTTCAAATTTTGCATTTTGGATCAAGGAGAGCCTATAATCACGTCTCAAGTCAAGTTCCACCTATGATTTCGCCTCAACAAACATTCTGGGCAAGTTCTAGGCCACCGGCTCGGTACTTGGGCTCACGATTCGAATTCTCACTACACACACTCAAGGATTGCCAAAGACGGAGTCGAGGGCTCACAACGACCTTAGATATGATTCAAGCGCACAATGGCCCAAAATGACCACATGATGATTGTTTGGTCAACACAAGAGTCTCAAGGTCACAACTTTCACCATCCTAAACACAACATAATGTCTTTGACCATAGGATCAAAGGCAAATGTTCTAGGCCCAAGTGAAGCTTTGCCTGAGGTACCCTTAACTACAAAAACTTGAAAATCAAAAAGAAAAATAAAAAACGGACTCAAACCCTTAAGAAGGTTGTCACGCTATCTATCATTGGGAAGAGCCACCCGGTTCGCACAACACTCTACCCTTGGAAAGAACCGTGGCATTAAGAAAACCAAGGGCTTATTGCAAACGCCAAAACAAAACAAAAAGGCTACGAGCCTAACTTTGCAACTAAAACGAAAATTTTTTAACGAAAAATAGAAAACCAAAATGAAAACCGAATGAATATGTACAAAAGGGGAGTAGAATATACAACTAGGGGAAATGAATATATACATAGAGTTTAAGAGCATCTAGAATGAACAGTTATATACAAGCCACTCTACAACTACGAATGTGCTGAAAGTAAAAGAATATATACAGTAATCCAATAGTCAATCAAAATAGTAGGGCCACACTCCCACGAATAAAAGCTAGCATTGTCCCCAATGCTAACTATCAAAATAAGCACCAAAATGAAAGAAAGGATATAGAAAGGCCCATCAAGCCTCATCCGTCACCCTGTGCTGGTCAGTGGCTCCTAAGTCCTCTGTACTGGCTGGGACCTCAGACTGGTCCCCGGCCTGCTGCTGTTGTGCTGCTGGGACAGGTGCCTGCTCAAGAACTGGCTCATCAACTGGTGGGGCAGTGGAGGGACTCTCCTGAACCGGTGCTACCTCAATCACAACTCCCTTAATGCTAGGGAGTTTCCTCTTCTTCCTCGGCCTCTGCTCCTCCTCCTGTACCTATGCTATTGCTGGCTCTACAGCCGGATCCCCAAATAGTAGGTCAATTGGCAACTGATCTACCATGAGCTTGTCCACATCCAAATGTTGACCTCTTTGAACTCTTCACACGCGGTCCGCACTGTTTTGGACCGCAGCCGCGCTGGGCTCACGCAGACCGCACACAAATGGCATGCGGACCGCGCAGAGAGGTTCATCATCTCTTAACTAGAGTCACGCGGACCGTGCACAAATGTTGCGCGGCCGCGTAGGGATAATTTAACTGAGTCGGGTGTTTGTTCAATTATATCCAATTTTTGTTCACCTTTTTGGGTCCTAAGTGTCCCTACTCAGTTATTTAACAAGATTCCATGCCCATGATTAAACTAAAACACACAAAAATCTAAGCTGGCAGTTAAACTAAGAAGAAAAAGATGAAAGTTAGAAGTTACACTAGTAGAGAAAGCAATTAAACGAAACAAAAATTAGACTATGATTGAAATGAATGAGAGTTGTTACCAGGGATTAATGAATGTGCACAATTAGTCTTGATGAACAGTGAAAACAATAGCTCAGGTGTAAATTTGGCGAAAAGGTTAAAATGAGGCCCAAGGCCTCTATTTATAGAAAAGCCTTGGGACCCAGTACCTACATACCAGCGCGGTCGCACAAAAAGGGACGCGGACCGCGCTGGATTTTGCATCCTACACATTAGCTGTTCAATCCATGCGGACCGCACTGTTTTGGTGCGCGGCCGCGTGGAAGTCTTCAGAGACTTGGTACTTTCAGCCATCCTAGCGCGGACCGCACTGCTTTGGTGCGTGGCGGCATGGGAACTTTATCAAAGAGCATGTAATTCTGGGTCCTCCAGCGCGGACCGCACAGAAATGTCACGCGGCCGCGCTGGGTCTTCTTGTCCTTAACCCTTCAGCTGCTCAAACCTACGCGGACCGCACTGTTTTGCTGCGCGGCCGCGTAGGCAATATTCAGAGACTGACCATTTTGCACTTTTGCCCTGCACTGGTTCAACATTATCCCTGCAACACTTCACAAACTATCAGCTCAAAAATCCTACTCTACAACAGAAAAACAAAGAAAAAGAAAAAGACATGGGTTGCCTCCCAAGAAGCGCCTGATTTAACGTCGCGGCACGACGCATGTTACCATCACAATCATTTCAAATGAATGAGTGCCACCACGTGGCTGTCATCAATCTTGCCCAAATAGTGCTTGACACGATGCCCATTGACCCGGAAAACTTCACCATTCTTATTTTTGAGATCAATGGCACCAAAAGGAGTTACACCAACCACTTCAAATGGGCCGTTCCACTTAGACTTCAGCTTGCCCGGAAATAACCTCAATCGGGAGTTGAAAAGAAGAACCATGTCACCAACTTTGAATTCTTTCCCTTGGGAATACTTGTCGTGAAGGTACTTCATCTTGTCCTTATACAAGGACGAGCTGGAGTAAGCATGAAACCTAAACTCATCAAGTTCATTCAATTGCTCAACCCGGAGATTTGCAGCGACATCCCATTCTAAGTTCAACTTTTTCAGGGCCCACATAGCCTTATGTTCCAATTCTACCGGAAGATGACAAGCCTTCCCAAACACCAACCGATACAGCGACATACCAATCGGAGTCTTGAAAGCTGTACGATAAGCCCAAAGAGCATCATCCAATTTCTTTGACCAGTCGGTCCTATTTGCATTGACAGTCTTGGACAAAATACTCTTGATCTCACGGTTGGACACCTCAACTTGGCCACTCGCTTAAGAATGATAAGGAGTGGTTACCTTGTGATTGACCCCATACTTGGCTAGCAAAGAGTCAAAAGCCCGGTTGCAAAAATGAGAACCCCCGTCACTGATGATAGCACGTGGAGTGCCAAACCTCGTGAAGATACTCTTTTTCAAGAACGCCACCACACTTCGAGCTTCATTATTTGGAAAAGCTATGGCCTCAACCCATTTCGACACATAATCAACCGCTACCAAGATGTAGGTGTTGCCACAAGAACTTACGAATGGTCCCATAAAGTCTATCCCCGAAACATCAAAAATGTCAACCTCTAGAATTATGTTAAGGGGCATCTCATCTTTCTTCGAAATCCCTCCGGCACGTTGGCATTCATCACATCTTTTCACAAATTCACCGGCATCCTTGAACAAAGAAGGCCAATAGAAACCTCAACTCAACACTTTAGACGTCGTCCTCGCCCCGTCCATGATGTCCACCATAGGGCGAAGAGTGACAAGCTTCCACAATACTCAATTGCTCTTCTTCGGGCACACACCGGCGAATTACACCATCTGTGCAAATTTTGAAAAGATATGGCTCATCCCAATAGTAGTCCAAACAATCCCGCTTGAGCTTCTTCCTTTGGTTTGAAGAGAGCTCATACGGAACCACACCGGTAACAAGATAATTGGCAATGTCGGCAAACCATGGCATGTCTAGCATTGAAACCTAGAGGAGTTGTTCATCCGGAAAAGCATCATTTATCTCAAGGTCGTCCAAAGGCCTCCCTTCCTCCTCCAATCGAGACAAGTGGTCCGCCACTTGATTTTCACTACCCTTTCTATCAACAATCTCCAAATCAAATTCTTGAAGAAGAATCACCCATCTCATTAACCTCGCTTTTGAATATTTCTTCATCATCAAGTACCTAAGGGCAGCGTGATCGGTATGAATAATCACTTTGGCCCCCATAAGGTATGGGCGAAACTTCTCCATGGCAAAAACAATGGCAAGCAATTCCTTCTCGGTGACCGTGTAGTTCCTTTGAGCTTCATTCATTGTCTTACTTGAGTAGTACACCAGATGGAACATTTTGTTGATTCTTTGGCCCAAGACCGCCCCCACCGCAACATCACTAGCGTCGCACATGAGCTTAAAGGGCAAGCTCCAATTTGGTGCGGTAATGATGGGGGTAGTCGTCAACTTTTGCTTTAGAAGCTCGAAAGCCTCCATACATCTCTCATCGAACACATATTTGGCATCTTTCTCTAGAAATTTACACAACGGGTTAACTACCTTAGAGAAGTCTTTGATGAATCTTCGGTAGAAACCCGCGTGTCCGAGAAAACTCCTCACCCCTTTGACAGAAGTAGGGGGAGGGAGCCTTGAAATAACCTCAATTTTCGCCTTATCAACCTCAATCTCTCTTTTTGAAATTTTGTGACCCAACACAATTCCTTCTTCTACCATAAAAGGACATTTCTCCCAATTAAGAACCAAGTTTGTGTCTTCGCATCGGGCCAACACACGATCCAAGTTTTGCAAGTGTTCAACAAATGAGTCCCCAACCACACTAAAATCATCCATGAAGACCTTCAATATGTCCTCCACCATGTCGGTGAAGATTGTCATCATACATCGTTGGAAGGTCGTCGGTGCATTACATAATCCAAATGGCATTCGAGAGAAAGCGAATGTGCCATAAGGACATGTGAAGGTTGTCTTTTCTTGGTCTTCCGGGGCAATGAGAATTTGGTTATAGCCTGAATACCCATCCAGAAAACAATAAAAAGCCCGGCCCGCAAGACGATCAAGCATTTGGTCCAAGAACGGCAATGGGAAATGATCCATTCTAGTCACCCTGTTCAACTTCCGGTAGTCCATGCATACCCTCCAACCCGTCACAGTACGAGTCGGAATAAGTTCATTGTTGTCATTGGTCACCTCCATCATTCCTCTCTTCTTTGGCACACATTGTACCGGAGAAGTCCATGAACTGTCAGAAATTGGATACACCATACCGGCGTCAAGCCACTTGATGACTTCCTTTTTGACCACCTCTTGCATGGCCTCATTGAGTCTCCTTTGATGTTCAAGAGACGACCTAGCATCCTCCTCCAATATTATCTTGTGCATGCAAAACGCGGGGCTAATACCCCGAATATCCGCCAAGGTCTATCCAATCGCCCGCTTGCGCTTTGGAAGAATCGCCAAAGTGGCGTCAACCTGCACGTTAGTCAAGCAAGAAGAAAGAATAACCGGCAAAGTGAAATTAGGACCAAGAAATTCATACCTGAGGTGAGGAGGAAGTGGTTTCAACTCCAACATCGGTGGATCCTCAATAAATGGCTTGGTGGGTGGAGTTTTATGATTTTCAAGATCAAGAGATAACTTCCTCGGTTCATAAGAATACGAGCCCATGCTATGTAATGCGTTCACACACTCCACCCTTCCAGCATCATCATCAACATCCATGTTCAATAGCACGGCCTCAAGTGGGTCCTCAACATTTGCCATTGTGTTTGTGTCATCCACTATCACCGCCGTGACAATGTCAACAAACGAGCATACCTCGGTGCTATTTGGTTGCCTCATTGATTTGCACACGTGGAACACCACCTTTTCATCTTCAACACGGAAGGTCAATTCTCCCGCTTTCACATCAACCAAGGCCTTCCCCGTAGCTAGGAAGGGCCTTCCAAGAATGATAGGCACCTCAAAATCCACTTCGCAATCCAAGATCACGAAATCGGCCGGCAATATGAACTTATCAACACGAACAAGGACATCATCAATAATCCCCAAATGCCACTTCATTGACCGGTCCGCCATTTGAAGCCTCATAGAAGTTGGACGAGGTTGTCCGATACCCAAGGTCTTGAAGACCGAATATGGCATGAGATTGATACTTGCCCCTAAGTCACATAGGGCTTTTGCGAAATCGACACTTCCAATGGTACATGGTATTGTGAATGCTCTGGGATCCTCTAGCTTTGGAGCCATGGAATGTACAATGGAACTCACTTGGTGTGTCATCTTGATTGTCTCATACTCCATCGATCTCTTTTTAGTAACCAAGTCCTTCATGTACTTTGCATATCCCGGCATTTGTTCAAGTGCCTCCACCAAGGGCACATTTATAGTCAAACTCTTCATCATCTCAATGAATTTTTTAAACTGGTTGTCACCTTTTTGCTTGGCCAACCTTTGAGGATATGGCGGAGGAGGTCTAGGAAAGGGTGCCTTGGCTTTTGGCACCACCGGTTCGGGCATATCAATAACGTGTTCCCTAGACGGGTTCACGGCCTCTTGAGTCTCCTCCTCACCCTCATCAATTTCAATTCTCACATCATCACTTGCACTTTGTTCAATAACATCCTCAACTAGCAACGGGATCTCATCATTTTGCAACTCTTCTTCATCAAACACAACTCGATTACCTCTTGATGCTTGCACATCACCGCCTTTTCCTCTTCTCGTGGTCACCGCCATCACATAATTATTATGCCCACCCTTGGGGTTTACTACCGTATCACTTGGTAGAGCACCCTTTGGGTGAGTGTTGAGAGATTGCGAAATTTGCCCGAGTTGTACTTCCAAATTACGGATTGAAGTGTTATGGGAGGCCAATTGAGCATCGGAGTCATGATTCTTCTTCATCATTTGATCAAACATGTTCTCTATTCGACCCATGTCATTGCCCGACGAACTCGACCCTTGAGATTGAAACGGAGGCGGGTTATTGGGTTGTTGATACATTGGGGGCCTTTGAAAGCCTTGCCCCCTATTACCTTGTCCACCATTGTTGTTCCAACCACCTTGACCACCATTGTTGTTGTTCCAATTGTTGTTCCCGTTCCAATTCCCCGAATTATTGTTCCCCCAATTGCCTCCTTGATTGCTATTGTAATTCCAATTGCCACCTTGTTGATTGCCCCAATTACCTTGGGGTCTCCATTGTTGATTCCCTTGACTACCTCTATTCCCTTGGTAGTTGTTGACATATTGGACTTCCTCACTTTGGTCATCAAAACCTTCATTCGAATATCCACCACCATCATCATAGTTGTCAAAATTTTCTTAATGTTGTTGTTGCCCTCTTTGCCTTCTTTTCATCATATTCACTCCCTCCATGGCATTGACTTGATGCGGATTTTGAACTTGTTGAAGTTGCGCTTTAGCCAGTTGGTTCATTATTGTTGTGAGTTCGGCAATGGCTTGGCCGTGATCATGCAACTCCTTATGCAAGTGTATAACATTAGGATCACCTTGAGGAACATTAGCCCGGCTTTGCCATGCCAAAGAATTATCGGCCATTTCATCAAGAACATCACAAGCTTCGTTGTATGGAAGCTTCATAAAATTACCACCGGCCAACTGATTGACAATGCACTGGTTTGTTGTGTTTATACACTGATAGAACGTCTGTTGGATCATAACATCATTCATATCGTTGTTTGGGCACTCTTTTACCATCGTCCGAAACCTCTCCCATATCTCATGTAAAGGCTCCATCGGCTCTTGCTTGAAGGCTAGAATCTCATCTCGAAGAGCCGCCATATGACTAGGAGAAAAGAACTTGGCAATAAATTTATCGGCTAACTCATCCCACGTAGTTATGGAATGATTTAGGAGTCTCTCCAACCAATCCAATGCCTTCCCCCGAAGTGAGAAGGGGAAAAGCCTTAACCTCAATGCATCTTCCGAAACATTTGTCTGCTTGCTCCCCCAACAAGTATCCACAAACCCTTTCAAATGCTTGTATGCGTTTTGGTCCGAGGCGCCTGTGAATTATCCTCGTTGTTCGAGCAAAGTGAGCATGACATTGGTGATTTGGAAGTTCCCCGCCCGGATTCAGGGAGGAACTATTGCACTTGCGTACCCTTGATTGGGTAGAACTCTTGGTGTCACTCTTGGTGGAGGTGGAGGAGGGTCTGGTATGTTGTCATTAGCATTAACATTTGCATTAGCATTTCTACCCCGTCTTTGTGCTTGGTGTAAAACCTCATCTTGTTCTACGTCTTCCACCTCCTCCACTACCACAGTAATAACATCTTGTGCGTTTAAAGCCATTGGTACCTGAGTGAATTAACACAAATAGAGTAAGTAGAAAGAAGGAAAAAGAAGCACAACACAAAACTAGCTAACAAATAGTCAAACACCGTAAAGGTCCCCGGCAACGGCGCCAAAAAGTGATCGCAGCGGACTTAACCTAAGGAAGAGCGGGCGCTAATACTTTTACCCAATAGTGGTATCGGGGTCAATTTTCCACAGGGAGCTTCAATTTGGAGTTGAGTGTTTGTATGGTCTAGGACTATGTTTTAGCTCCTAATTGATCTTCCAACATTTTTTGTTTTCCTATAATTTATCAACTACAAGTTTAAAGCTAAGTTAGGCTAAGATATTGATTCTAAGTTGTATGCAATATAGAGAAAGGCACTAGGGTCGTGGCATGTACCTAGGTGGTCAACTAACGGGTAGAGATTCCTAATGCAAGAATGATGAATATGAGACTTATGCTATAACCGTTGCACTTTTGCACCCACCCTCACACCTCTTGGTAGAGAGAGTGATTTTGCCCAATTGACTCTCTCGAGACCAATTGGGTAGGCCAATTTGCCCACGCAACTTATGGTTTAAGTTGGGTAATTACTCTTTCGAGGTTTAACCCGATAATTGGGACTACCATTCTCATGGGTCCATCCCAATTCCTTGTTGGAATTAATCTTGGGGTCATAGACTCTCTTTCTCAAGAAGAGTCAAGACTCACTACGCTAGACTTAGTGTTTGCAACCACCAAATCTTAATGAAAACATAAGATTAATCCAAATAACAAATACTCAACATCATTCATGCACTAAACAATCACATCCATTAATTACCTATACTAGGGTTGAGCCACAACCCTAGCTAATGGGTTTAGCTAGCCATAATAGAAATAAAAATTGAAGAAATAGTAGATGAAATTGACATAATAATTAACTACAATGTTAATCTACTCAAATCCACGTTAATACTAGAAGAAATTGCCCAAAATAGGCTAAAACTATGAAGTTTCGAGTTCAGCTGCTATCTGATAAAAACCAAAAAAAAAACTCTCAAAGTAAAATGTCTTATTTATACTACACAGGAAAAACCGGACAAAAATACCCCTAAGGGTCTGGCGCGGACCGCGCACAAATGACGCGCGACCGCGTAGGGCTTTGGGTCTTCATATTCTGCTTCTGACACTGGGGACGCGGACCGCACAAATGTGACACGCGGCCGCGTAGAGTGTTTTGGTCCAAATCCACCCTCTCTGAACTTCATCCACGCGGACCGCACTGATTAGGTGTGCGGCCGCGTGGGCTTTTGCCTTGAATGACTAAGTCTCTGACACTCTTGGGCGCGGACCGCGTGGAAAGGAGCGCGGACCACGCATCTTGACTTGGAAATTGCATGGTCTCTGAACTATCCTGCACGACCGCGTGGTAAAGCAGTGCGGACCGCGCAGGTTGACCTTGAAATAACCTAACCTTTGAACTCTCCTGTGCGGCCGCGTGACACATCAGTGCGGACCGAACATGTCATTTTGTTCCCCACTTCAGTTGTCTTTTGACACTTGGCAGATTTCACTCCTTTTTGAGCCGATCTTTGGTATTTGTCATCTTGTCGCTCAAACCTACAATCAAGCGCAACTTGTAAGCATTTTGGGACTAATTTATGGCAGTTAATGCACAAAGCTTAGGTAAGAATGGGTATAAAACATGTAGAAATCACAGTTATCAACACGTCAACAAAGAAAAGAAATATAATCTTTTAGCTAATCCCCACCGATACCGGTTTATATGTGTCTCTGTAATCGATTTTTATTAATTAAATTGGGACCTTTAGCGGCCGGAGGAGTATTTTAGTTAATTTAGGCAAGGAATTTATATGAATAAAATTTACTCGATTTAAATTCGTAAATATTAGGAGCTCTTACCAAATTTCAATAAGAAAAAGATTTAATATATAGGGCCTAAATATTAGAGAAAATAATTAAATGACTCTTTTGTCTGGTGTGAAATTAATTTTTGAAAGGTAAAAAAGGCGAACGACATTTCGCTAAGGGCTTCGTGCTTTTAATATAATATAGATAATTAATAATTTTAACGAGTCATATGGTTAACAATGAAATTTTTTATGATCTTTAAAGTTTTACCCACTATGGCACAAGAATTGTGGGACGAGCCCATGCTTAAGGCGGTACGCCCATACCAAGTGTTCATTCGTGCGCTTGAGGCATAAGTAAAAATTCACGGGGTGCTCTATTTAGTCGCCCACATTTAATTTATACTCATTTTTTAAAAAAAGTTTTAATTTGTACTCACTTTTTAAACAACTTCAGCCCCCTTTCTCCTCCTTCGTTTTTTTCTTCGTCTTCTTCTTTCTTATGATATTGTTGGTGCTGCTATGAATATACAATAATATAGGTATATGTTGAATCTTGATGACATTTGACTTTGTATTTTCCTATGATTTCCCTCAGTCCTTAAATTTTATTGAACGAGCTTTGAAAATAGGTGGCATTGTAGTTGTACCACTTAGTAACAATCCAATGGCTGAATTTCCACATCCATCAAATTACAAGATTATCTATGTACGAAAATTTGATTCAACTATTGTAGCCATGAGGAAAACAAAGAATGCCTCTATCAACTCGTTCCCATTTCAAAAATTGCTCAACTCACATTCTCGATTTTCTTGAAATTGAAACTGATCAACTGGGGAAGGAGCCCAAGAAATTATAGAAGTCTTTTCTTGATCTTGTGATAAACAAGAAATTATAAAAACTTTCACTTTTTATAAAACCTTCAGCACTAAATAAGCCGAAGTTTTTACAAATGAACTAAATAACTTCAGCATCTCTGTTGAAGTTTTGGAAAAAGCTTATCCAGGACAAAAAAACTTCAGCTTATTTAGTGCTTAAGTTTTTATAAATGAACTAAATAACTTCAACATCTCCTGCTGAAGTTTTTGAAAAAGCTTAATGACAAAACTAATGAATCCAGGACAAAAAACTTCAGCTTATTTAATGCAATTACAAACAAAAACTTCAGCAAATAGAGAACAAAACTTCAGCTACTATGCTTAAGTTCAACAATTACAAACAAAAACTTCAGCAAATAAAGAACAAAACTTTAGCTACTATGCTTAAGTTCAGCAATTACACACAAAAATTTTAGCACACTTGGTTCAGAACACTTGTTACTTCAGGCCCGTCTACTAAAATACTGAAGTTTTGCGTGATTTCCTTTGCTACTTCAGCCATGTATGCTGAAGTTACGCGAAAAAGCGGGTACGTTTGTATTTTTTTCTCTAAAGCGGGCACAAGTTAAAACGTGACCCAAAAAGCGTGTATAGATGCAAATCCGCTTCCAAAGGCATGAGCCCACACATAAATTCAAGAACATCTTACAAGTGTCCAATTTTGCCTAACCTCTATTTTGGTAAGTGAAAACAATGAACTATGTTGGAAGTCTTGATACTTAGAATTCTAAAGCAATTGAGATTTTAACTTATATAAATTATTTACTTATTTGAATGTTGTATCATGACCATGATTCTTTTTATATCATAAAATAACTATAATTCATTTAATATTATCTTTAAACTCTTCAATTATCTGCTCAGCTAATATTTTTTACTTTATTAAGTTTTCGTATAATATTTTAAAATAATAATTAACAATCAAAACAAATAATTTAGAATATGGAAGAGAATGGCAGAGGGAGACAGAGAAAGAAATAAGACAATTAGATAATTCATATTTTTCATTTATCGAGCCAACTAAATAAGATAAATATTTATTATTTTTAGGAATTTTTATTTTTATTTTTATTTTATAACACAAACATATTATTTATTAATATTTACATAATTTTTTAAAAAGTTTTATACTTGCTACATGGGTGCACGCGCAAAGTGCGTACCCTAAGACTAGTATATATATACACACGCACAAAATTAATACACTTTTTTTTACCGGATATAAATGGTTTCGACTCGGGCTAAAAATAATCTTTGCCCATGTAATATGGCCTTATTAGGTTTGCCCATTAATATTCTTGGCCCATGAACACAGCAATCAATTGGGCCATTGGCTCAGCATTGCGGGTAAAAATTACGTGGGGTAGCCCACTTTTTAAAGTGATATTTACTTTTTATCCAGCATTTTTAATGCTGAGCAAAAGTAGTCACTAGTCTATTATTATGAAAGACTTAGTTACCCTTTCCTTCTCAAACGAAAATACAGTGGGTTGGATAGATATGCCATTTTCAAATTCTTTCCTTACATCTCATGAACTCTTCTACTTGTTCCTCATTCTTTTTTTTTTAGTCTATGAGTTTTCAATCCCCAAATTAAGTTTTTTGCTTTGCCGAAGCTGCATTTGATGGAGACGGCCTTACTAGTAATATTTGATTTATGAAGAATACTTGACTTATGAAGAAAGACAAGTTGATTTTTATGTAGAATACTGGATGATGGCGAAGGATGCAGAATACTAACAATACTTTCAAGTCTAACGATGCAAAATACTAACAAGGATGCCGAAGCTGATTTTGATGCAGAATACTTGACTTATGAAGAAAGACAATTTGATTTATTAGTGACATTTGTGATTTATTAGACATATAGTCCTAAACTTAGAGTTACAAGCACAAAAATTAAGGACAGGTGATCCTGAAATTTGAGTTCCAAGTTCAAAAGTTAAGGACATGTAGTCCTGAACTTAGAGTTACAAGTTCAAAAATTAAGGACATGTAATCCTAAACTTAAAGTTACAAGTTCAAAAACTAAGAACAAGTTGTCCTTAATTTAGACTTATAAGCTCATAAATTAAGGACAGCTAGTCCTCAACTTACATTAACAAACTCATAAGTTAATGACACTTGGTCCTTAACTTAGAGTTGGAAGTTCAAAAATTAAGGACACTTGGTCCTTAACTTAGAATTACAAGGACAGAAACTAAGGACAAGTAGTCCTTAACTTAGAGTTACAAGCACATAAATTAAGGACAAGTAGTCTTTAACTTAGAGTTACAAGCACATAAATTAAGGACAGGTGGCCCTGAACTTCGAGTTTCAAGTTCAAAAGTTAAGGACATATAGTCCTAAACTTAGAGTTACAAGTTCAAAAACTAAGGACATGTAGTCCTTAATATTTACACAACATTCATGAAGTTAAGTACATCATGTCCTTAATATTTACACAACACTCATATCTAACACATGGGTATTTTCATCCGGACGGATAAAAGATTATTAAGTACTGGCTAAAAAGTAAATACATCCTAAACCGTGGATAAAAAATAAAGACATCTTTAAATACTGGCTAACCGTGCACTTCCCCTCATTGTGGTCATTCTGAGTTGAAGAGGTGCACTGCTACAAATTGGGCCCGTATACAATACAATTATTCTGATTTTCATATTTTAGCTAAACAAAGTATAGAGAAATAAAAATGAAATCAAATTCAATAAATAAGCTAAGCCGAAAATTAACATACTGACGTATATCCTTTTAATTAAACATCTTTCAACATTATGAAGTGGTTAAACTTGATAAATTGTGAAGCTTAGGTGTGATAGCAGTATAACAAAAAAATTACAATAAAAAACGAAATATTGTATGGAGAAAAAAGAGATTATATGTTTATCCTCTAAATCATAAGAATTGATCCAGCCTTCTCTATTCAGCTTATAGATTATTTTTTGAAAAAATTACAAGAAAATACACATGACTTCACATCATAACAAAAAATAGCCCATATTTTTAAGTTTTACTCAACCTAGCACATATTGTAAAGCACTAGCGAATTCAAAATATGTGCTCTTACAAGTTACAACCATTGCTTCTAAAAGCTATGGAGTTTAATATGTGTTCTCACAACAATTACTTTCAGTCTCTTTTCTTCTCACATTTTCTACATATGCTTCAAGGGGCCGTATATTTTCTGCTCTCCTATTGTGTCACCTGCTTGCAATGTAAGAAAATTGAAGAGTAGAAGCCCATCATTGAAGATCATTCAAAGCTTTGCTTTCGAAAATATTTTTGTTTAAGCTTGTTAAAAATTTAATTTTCACCATCCAAATGAATTTGGTTTGTTGAACTAATATTTGAGTCACAATTACTGATTCGAAAATTAATTTAAAAGCTTGAGGAATCTTTCTTAAAAACTAAATAGTAATTTCGAGAAGCTATTGGAGTTGGATATTGAATCTTAGCCTATTATTTTTGGGCTAGTTGGTTGTAAATTGAATAAGTAAAAATTGCACGGGACGCCCTATTTGGTCGCCCCCATTTAACCTATACCCATTTTTTTAAAAAAGTTTTAATTTCTACCTAGTTTTTAAACAACTTCAGCTCCTTTCTCCTCCTCCTTTCTCCTCCTTTGTTTTCTTCTTCTTCTATTAACAACTCAAAGGCTCAACATCGACGAAATCTAATTACATCCTCTTTCGAAAAAATCAGCTTAGTGGTATGCATAATCTGCAGTCAGCAACTTACATCAACCCTGCCTAAAGATAAGCCTGAAGAGTTTGCCTTAATCGGCAAATGATGAAAATTGTAAAAAAGATCCATCATTTGCTTAAGCTGCAACTCATACACCAAAGAGCACTTGCTATAATATTGCACTGGTTGTAACATAAGATTTAAAATGAACTACAATTCGATAATTAAATACTTTTCTATTTTCGTAGTGACGAAAAATTGCTTATGGTCTTATGGATTCAACTTCAGCTTATATAGTTTGAAATTTTTACAAATGAACTAAATAACTTCAGCATCTTCTACTGAAGTTTTTGAAAAAGCTTATCCAGGACAAAAAAACTTTAGCTTATTTAGTACTAAAATTTTTACAAATAAACTAAATAACTTCAGCATCTTATCCAGGTTAAAAAAACTTCAGTACTGCCTTTGCTACTTCAGGCCCGTCTACTAGAATGCTGAAGTTTTGCGTGATTGCATTTGCTACTTCAGCCCCGTATGCTGAAGTTACGCGAAAAAGTGGGTACGCTTGCATTTTTTTCTGCAAAGCGGGCACAAGTTAAAACGTGACCCAAAATGCAGGTAAAGATGCAAATACCCCATTGAAATATGGGTTATAAAATTGAAAAATAGGAAGCCCAAATATTCTAATGTGAAATTTTTATTTTTTTACCCTCTGAAAAAATCTCACATGGCAAAAATGTGTACCTAACGCCAGTTGCTTATTCCTCTGTGTTGTATGCAACCATATATTTTGAACTTTAACAAACAATAATGATGTGGGAATTAATTCTTCAATTTGGTCAGCAAAGGTGGAAAGGCAAACGATGTTTTGTTATCTTCCTATCATTTTCTTTGAAAGCTGAAGTCCAGTTTAACTATATATGTGGAATTCGCGATTGGCGCTTGGTTGAAATCTGTCCAGAAAACTTGCTTCCTCCCACATATACTTTCTAGTCACCTTTGTCCTTTCTTGTCATTTTCCTTTATTTCTTATTATATAAAAGGCTATATCACATATTGACATAATTTAACATAATCATTCTTATACGAAAGAATCAAATCAATGAAAGAAAAACGATAAATATGAGCATAAAAATCACATTCCAATTTTTTTAACATCCCAAGAACTGCTCGTAAATTCAAAATTAGCGGGTTCAGAATGAATGCAATCTTTATTATATAAATATATTTAAAACTCACGAAGGCGATGGTATATTCACCTCTGTCAACAGTGACCTGCAATTAGATCTAGAAAGGGTGTTGAAGCTATTGGCTTTAGTTATCTAATGCTCCTTTCAGTGTGGTCCACGAGCTCTTCTACTGTACATACCAAAAAGAGACTCTTTGAGAAGAGCTTAATTATCTACCATTTATTTGTTTTCACAATATTTGAGTTACAAAAATCATAGATTCATAGTAGTCTTTGCCATCCAGAGAGTGGTTTGGTATGTACTGTACCATATGGAAGTAGCTTAGATCATAATTACAATAACTTAATAAATTTATATGGTAGGATGTGATAGCCATGACAGAGGACAGGCTGATGAGGGCGGGTCAAACGAGACTGATAGGCTTCTAAGATAGCAAGCTTCTGAAGAAGAGGTGCACATCTCACCTTAGGCGAATCCTACATTGGAATAGGAGAGGAAGTGAAGAACTTTATAAGGCATGTCACAAGTTCATATGATACGCATACTTTTGGGGCTTGAGGTGGCGTAGCCCAAAAGATAAATCCGTGCGGACCTATGCTCAAAGCGGACAATACGTGCCATGGGCAGGGTCGTCTCAACAAAATTGTGGGACTAAAGCCAAATTTCAAAAACAAACCCAAAGTAAGAATATCAATGACAATATTTCAACGAAAAATACAAAATAAAGGTAGATTAATAAAATCGGCTCAAGAATTTGGCAAGTTGATATATAACAATAACATACCCAGCAAAAACCTACAATGTGGGGTCTGGGTAGGTAGAGTCTATGCAGACCTTACTTTCACGTACCTTGGGAAATAGAGATGTTGTTTTCGAAAGACCCTCGGCTCAAGAGAAAGTATGGCAAAAAAAAAAAGTTTAGATAAAGACAATCAATTCAATGCAGTATGAAAATAAAAGTAACGAAAGCGAATAAGTCATGATAAAGCAGTCTAAAAATGAGCAGTAGCTATCACAGATAAATATGATAATCGAAGTACAAGAAACAATGGATAGTAACAGAAAACAAAGGGTAAAAAACTATAGAGTAAGATAAGTTGATATAATGATATCGAAAAGTACTTCAATATAATGATTACTTATCATAATGCGTTGAAGAAGACAATTTGTAAGCCGGGGTAAGTTGCCTATTGAGAGACTTTTCAATATTGAAAATAAGAATAATGAAAAAAAATAAAAAAGGTAAATATATAAATAATAATGTGGGCCCAAATTAGTTATTAAGATATAAATGAAGCAAAAAAATAAATAGCTACCCTACCCATGTAAGAAATTAATTTATTAAAAGTTATTGTTACACCCCATATTTTCGTACGCGAGAGTTCGTCGTAAGTCAATTGATGTAAGCTCAGAAATGAGGTCGTCATTGAAAGTGCATAAAGTAAGTTAATCATGTTATCTTTGAGGTTACAAATCTTTAAGATCATGGATAACAAGTACCAAGAGGGTTAAAAGGCTTAGAAGCTAAACAAATTGAGGAAAATAAGTTTCGTCAAATGTCGACAAGTTGGGAATATTATAAAATATACTTTTGGGGGTGATATTAGGGTTCTTAACATGATAAGGAGGTTATTTTATGAGTTATTTTAGTCTTATGATAGTTGTGTATTACATTTTGAAGTCAAGCGAGTTGTGAAACAAAAGTTGGCAAATGTCATCACAAATTACATTCACAAATGTGCTGAAAATTAGGACAAATATAACTGAGTTTTTCTCCCAATATACTTGGGATTACGAGATGATCCACCTGCTAAATTGAATATCTACAAGTGTAGTTTCCAAAGCATTAAACCGTTCGTCGATACTACATCAGATTAGAGATATATATATGTGTTTTTGTGAGACGATGCAAGCAGCTCCCATTGGGACCCATTTAGGCGGTGGACGACCCTTGAATATATTAAAGGGCTTGGATGGATTATTTTTGGTCATTTTCGACCAAGGACAGTTCCCAAACTCTCTCAACACCTCTCTAACAGTTCTCCAAGGTTCCAAGTCAAATCCAAGGGGATTTTACCTAAACCTAACCTTAAAAGTTAGCCTAAGTGAATAAGAGAGTCTCTATGGTATTGTGATGTGATTAAAGGTGCTTGTAAGCTAAGGGAAGCTTTGATTTGAGTTTTTTCAGATTATTTAAGGTATATATAACACCCTATTTCTTGGAATTAATCTTATCTATGTGTTGGTTAAGTCATTTGGATGATGAATTACAAGATAGAACTTGAAATTGTATAAGAAGTTGTTGTCTCTTATTTGACTATTTTAAAGTTGTGTATATGACTTCATATGGCTGGAAATTGGGGGTAATAGCTTGGTTATAATATTCTTATTGCTGTTATCCTTTTCAATATGTTGAGTGTTGATGATGTTGTAAATAGGAGAAGAAGCAACCACACAATACCTAGAAGTTGTTCATGTCGTTGTTTTATCTTGTGGGGATGTTAGATGTTACTTTTATGATGTATATAAGGTTGGAATGTCATATCAATATATATGTTTATATGTTGTGACCTATTTATGGTGTTGTAAGTACAAGGGAGATGGGAAAAAGAGTTCGGGTTTGGTTCCAATCCAAGTTTGCCGCTCATCGTGTTAAATAGTAGTTTTGTGTGTGACGTTTGTGCACTTGTTGTTGTATAGATCGGTTGGTGTTGTTGGGTGTGTTTTGTGCTGAAGGTATGTAGTCCAAGGATTTATGTGTTCTTGTTATTTTTATGAACTTGGTAAAAGCAAGGAAAACAAGGGAGATGTTGTCCGTTTTAATAAAAAATAAGCTTGTCAATCATTGTACGGTAGTTTTATCATTCGTAGTTTAATGATAATATTATTATCATAGTTGTAGATTAAAGTGTGACGGGATAATTTCAACATGGTTATTGGACAGAATGTGGTAAGGTATATTAAGGTTATCCCTTCTTTCCTTTTGGCATGATCCATATGATACAACGAGACGAGAAAATATGTAATTTTCACAAATGACTCTATTCTTAGAAGTACTTGGGTTGCCTATGTTCTTGATTCCCCATATGTCCTATTTATATTATTTGTCCATGGGTCTCAGAAAATACGTAAGTTGATAAAGTTTATTTCGTGATAGTAACTGAAGGGATATTGATCTTGTGATATCCCGGGAGATCTTATTGACTTACTTCATTATGCATTGCATTCATTTATACATGTACATTGACTCATGAATAGATGGCGTTATATACATGTATATGGGTCATAAGAAAATGTTACAATGTTATATACGCACCATCACCTGATCAGTTGGTATACGTTTATGATTTTGCCCACAGGGGTTGAGATGATATAATGGGATGCCCTCAAAGGCTTGATGATGTTATATATGTATATACCTATGCATTATATAATATTTATATGCACATGCATGACATTATAAATGTTTCATGATTCATAGAGCCATTCAGACTTACAGGTTGAGTCCGTTACTCTATGTTTTTTTTCATGTCTTTTATATACTACTTTTCATTCCTTAGATACTCGATATTTTATTTATACTGACGTCCCTTTTGCATGGAGGTGCTGCGTTTCATGCCAGCAGGTCCCGATAGACACATCGACTGTCCTCCTAGTAGGCTATCAGCTCAGTAGATGGTATATGTGCACTACACTTGCTCCGGAGTTGCCTATTTGGTTAGTATAATTTGGACATGTATTGATTGGTATGACGGGGCTCTGTACCAACCTTTATGATATTTATGTACTTTTAGAGACTTATAGACAAATGTCATATATATGGATATATGTATGGCCTTGCCGCCTAATATTTTGAGTGTAGAAATAATCATGTCTGCCTTATAGACCCGTTTATTATGTATATAAGCTTATATATCATGTTGGGTCGTTCTATGTCTAGTATTCCCTTATGTTTTATTCTAGTTATCTCATGACGGCCCTTCTAGCCTATTTACCCATGATGGTGTGATAAGAAAGATACGTTGCATTGGTACTCGGTTGATTAAGGCACCAAGTGCTCGTCACAGCTCTCTCATTTGGGTCGTGACATTTGATCCTAACATTAAAGTTATTGTACTTTCGCTCCAAAAATTCTTTCTAAAAATATAGACAATTTTTTTAAAATAATACGTACATATTCAATACATCTTTAAGGAAAAAAGGAGACCGTCAAAAGTTGGAGCCCCAAACGATTGCTTTATTGGCCTTATAGTAGAGCCACCCATAAAATTGCATTAATTCGCAGAGTTTTAACTAATCAGAGTCGAATCTCCCTCAGTACGATAGTGAGACAAACCTCTGCAAGGATGCTGAGTTCCGGGCGAGGGGAGGTGAGTGTGATGCCCATGACTGAGGCGGGCTGATTGTTTACCTACAAAATGGTACAATTGAATTTATATGTTGTTTATAGACAAGTGAATCGATTTAATCCTAAAATGATAAATAAATTAAACAAGAATGTAAGACTTAGCATTGAAATCAAGATCAGACAGCAGAAATCCTGGTTCTGGGTGCAGAGCTTCCGGAAGCAGTAGTGACAATATTAATAAGCAAGAAGATAAAATATTATTGAGCTAGGAATAGGGTATAGTATATACTTGTCAGAAAATTCTTTCCCGTATATGAGGGCCATTGAAGAATGTGTAACGGTAGGCAGTGAATGTCATATTCTCTATAACGGACTATGTACTTAATGCTATAGAATATTCTATTAAATGCTACCGGGTGGCAGACATTTATTTCGCCTTCATGAACACCATTCCCTTCGGGAACAAACGAGATTGTTGCCTTCGGACCTGGTTGCCTTCTGTCTTCGACTCCGCGTATTGCTTTATCATGTGAGCATTTTATATGAACATATTTTACCCGATACACTGATGAGGGCATATCAAGCAGGACTGACATGCTTCTAGGCTAGCATGCTTCTAAAGAAGGGGAGCACATGCAATCTTAGGCGAATTCAACATCGGAATAAGTGAGGAGGTGAAGAACTTGATAAGGCATGACACAAGTTCATACGGTACGCGTGCTTTTAGGCTCGAGTTGACGTAGCCCGAAAGATAAATCCATGCGGGCACAAGTCCAAAGACAATACGTGCCATGAACTTGGTTCGTAACAAATAAAGTGTATGCACTTGGTAAGTTTTTCTTTTTCAAATCTATTATTCCACGACTGCAAATTGAAAGTCAATGGTATTTTTTTTTATTTTTTTTTGAATCTTCCCTTTGAAGAGCTTCTTATTAGTTTTCAAAAATAGAGTTTCATTGTTTAAAACATTGTATAAGATCCAATGACAAGAATGGAAATAGAATTGTCAAAGACCTCTTCAAATATTGCGGCTTCTCCCCACATACTGACTAGATCTAGTCGGGGGAAAAAGATGACTAGGTCGAGGTCGACCCACGAGTGTTCGTTTTGGTTTTTAGAAGGGTCAATATTTCAAATGGCCTCCCAATTGATGTAAGCCAAAGTACAAATTTCTGGATTTAAGGTTAGACGAAAGGTACTAATATGTCTAAAATTATGTGATATGTCAATTTCACACGTGTGACTTCCTTATCATCATCATTATTAGGATACCTTATGTTACAGTTAAGCTCGATGTAATACAGTCGAACAAGCAAAATTTAATGCCCGTTCTAATAAATAAGGTGGTCGACTAGTCGTGATAAATCAGTCTCAAATAATAGCGAAAACTGACTAGTGACTTTCTCTTCCTTTCTTTTATTTTTACAATTTTGATTTTTCTTTAAAAATTAGGTCTAATATTATTCTTCCATTAATAAATTTATTTTATCGTTTCTCTTGTACCCTAATGGAGCTCTAACTTAAACGTAATTTGAACACATGCAGTCTACTCATTTCACGCTGAAAATAGTATAGTAGCAATTTGGACCTTTTTCCCTTAAACCAATAAATTTAGGACTAAGTGAATAGCCCATATTAAGAGGCAAGCTCTGTTTAAGTTGACAAAATAATTCCGTATTCCTCTTAGTAGCCATATGATTCATTTTACTTTTTTAAACATGACGCCATACAAAGTAAGGGAGTCCTTAATATGAGAATTTGACAAGTGACAGCCAAATAGTCAAATGTATTTTTCATATTATAACTGTCTGAAATAATTACTTAACGCTAAAAAACAGTTATTAAAAAACATGCCGGAGAAACTGTTTAACCAAAAAATGAATTTTTAATCAAAGTTAGAATTTGGAAGAACACGGGTTACTGATAATCAAAAAAATATATAAAAGGAATCAATTTAGGTAGCAAGAGAGTAATCAAGAGAAAAACAAGTAAACCAAAGTTTATACCAATAGTATTTCGTGTCCTTACAATTAAACAGATATCTCCCTTTTATAGATATCTTGGAGATATACGTTTGCCCAAATCATAATGAGGCTATTATGAGTAATTAAAGACATTGAATACTACGTTACATAATCATTACATTCAATACAAATTCTCTAACGTATTCCACATTTAATGCCTATTAAATGCCATATCTGCACTCTTTTCTATTATCAGATTCATTCATTTTGATTCTCGGACATAAATGACTTAGATAGGTACGGGCGCTGGGTTATTTGTATAACTGCCCCTGCCTCTTCCTCTGCCATTTGCTCGTATCTGTTGCAACTCGTGTCTCTTGGCTAGTTGTAATTCTTTGACCATTTGACCAGTCTACGTGTTTCGACACGTCACCTTTATATTTAAATACAATTTTTTCCAATACAGATAGTCCCCCCACTTTCCATTTATTCATCAGTTGAATATTTGGGAAGTGGATTTCATTAAAAGAGAATTTTGTCACCATTAATGTTATGACAAAATTGACGCTTCAATTGTTGCTTCCATTTAATGCTCCGTACACGTGTCATTTTTCCATTAGTTCTGCAGTTTTGCAGCCCTTTTCAAGGGTTTTTACGGCTCCACTATTCACGAAGTGCCAGTTATCATTATTATGGTCCTTCCATCGCTGCACTTTTACCTTTGGCAGTGACTTATTAATATAAATATAACTTCTTTCCTTGTCTTTTACCACATAAAGCTTTTTGAACCCTTAATTCCTCAAATCTCAGTTCATCTTCCTCACATTATTCTTCTTCGCCATGTCTTCACCAAATCCTAACCCTAGGAGAGTTCCCATTGTTGATACCTTCCCTAATGCCCCCATTAGACATAGAAGGGGAGGTAGACTTCGTAGCTTAGGGTCTATGCGTGGTAGTGGTTCATCAATACCTTCTCATAGTTCTGGTCCTTCTTCTAGAACTAGAGGTTCCCTTTCTCACAAATCTTCTTCTAGGGATAAAGAACCTTCTGAACCATTACGTGAGCCTTTAGTAGAGGAGATAGTCCCTACAGAACTATCTTTTTACCATGATAGGGAATCTCTTAGAAATTAGGTTTCCGCTTTAGATCGTGCTGATGCTTACCCCACTCAAATTACAGAAGTTTTGACTCATGTATTTCGCAAAGACTGTCATTGGAGTAATGATTTTCCCATTATTATCCCTAATCCAAATCAGATAATTACTTCTTACTTGACTGGGTTCTCTTTTGTTTATACATACCCTTTCACTTTAGGGTTCAAACTAGCTATTGACCCAGTCATTCTTGAATTTTGCCGTTTCTTTAATGTCTGTTTGGGTCAAATTGGCCCAATCATATGGAGGGTTGTTGCCTGTTTGAGGCATTTAACCAATATGGTTGACGTTTCCTTTACTTTTCCTCACCTGATTCATCTTTACTTCCGTAGACTTTTCCGTAATAGCGTTTTTACCCTAGTAGCCAGGAGTAAGAAGGTTTTGGTGAGCCCTGAAGATGACATGGACCGTGGCTGGTATGCCCAGTTTGTTGCTGCCCCCACTGTTGGCTTATTGGGTGAGGATAACGTTCCCTTCCCTGAGAAGTGAAATTTTGCACGTAAGTCTTTTATCCTTCTCGTGCCTTTTTTCTTCAAGCTTACCAACTTCTCTAATTTTGACCCCTTATTTTTTTAGCAACCATGGAAATGGTGGAGGATATTCCCAATTTTCGTGGCTGGGTAGATAAATTGCTGAAGACTGCACCAATAGATGGTAGGTCTTGGAAAACACTTTCTAACCGTTACGGTTGGAAAGTAAAGACTCATGGTAAGAGTTTTTATTTCATCTTTCACGCATATATATATTTTTCTTTATTTCTCTAACTCTCATCCTTATTTTTATCAGGATTTGCTATTCGAGGAGTTACTGCTAAAGCAGTTGTGGTCGAGGAGTTACTGCTGAAGCAGTTGCAGCCTCTCGTGTCTCTTCGGGTACCCATACTCCTTCGGGGACCCGTATCTCTTTAGAAGGAGCCTGAGAAATAGTCTTGGGTTCTTCTTCTACGAAAAGGAAAGCTGTTGAAGAGAAAGACTCTGAAGAAGAGGAAGATGGGAGCTCCCTGGTGACGAGACCACGAGCTAGGAGACGCATCGTCTCTGATGACGAAGCTGAAGTTTCCCCTCGTCTTTCTGTTTCTCTTACCGAACTTGTTGAAACCCCAGTAATAATTCCTGACGATGACATCACTCCTCATGATACCCGTGAGTCTATTGATCAAATTTTCATCAGTGATTTTAGTAGTGGAAGTTTAGGGCCTGTTTTATATGAAATACCCTTATCTTCTTTTTCAACTCCCGTACCTGTGATTCCTTCCTTGCTAACCCCAATTGTTTCTGTTCCTTCTCCTATTATTTTCACTTCTTCTACCGCTCCTCCTTTGACAATTCCTCCTCCTATCGTTCATCATACGGAAGTGGGCTCTTCAAGTAGAAGTGCCGCTATGAGGAGGGTAACCATTGAAGTTCCTGTTGATAGCAGCCTTTTGAGGAAGTCAGGTCAGGCAGATGTATAACTGGAACCTTTAATTGGCCCAATTGAAAAAGCAAAGCTGGAGAGCCATAGTTCCCTGACTCTAATGAATGATATCGTGCATCCCACTTTGAAGGTATTTTCCTTCTCTCCCTTTTTTACTTTGTAAAAAAAAATTATAAATTTTTTATCTTTGGGATTCTTACTTCCCTTCCTTTTTTAGACCAATCTTATCAGCACAGAAATGGTGAACATAATTCCCCTCTTAGAGAAGGTAGCACGTGATTCTCAGTTGGAGGCGATCAATTGGAAGGAACAATTTGAGAGTGCACAAATTGATATGGAAGATTTACAAGAAAGTAAGAGTACCTTAGAGCAGCAGGTACGGGCTTTAACTTCAGAGTTAGCGGTTGTAAAAGCTTCCTCAAGCCAAGCAGAAAAAGACAAAGAACGTCTCGAATCCTCCTTCTCAGAGCAACTATCTAAGGCCAATAAAGAGAACAGAGAGTTGAAGGCTCTTTTGAGTCAAAAAGAAGTTTACGCTGGGGAGCTTGTGCAAAGCTTAACTCAATCACAAGAAGACTTTCGAGTTTCTGCTGATAAGGTGCGTGCTTTAGAGAGCTCTCATGTCTCTCTTCAAGTTTCTTATAACTCCGCCTTGGCTGAAAATGAAGAGCTAAAGAATGAAATTGCTGATTGGGAAAAGGATTATGAGATCCTTGAAGAAAAATCTACTGTTGAGGTAAGTTAGGCATTTTTGAATTCACATCGTGATACCCTAATTGAAGCTGGCCAAGAAAACTTCAACCTGGAGTCGGAGTTAGCTAAGATCAATGAGACCATTGAAAAAGCTTAGCAAACTCAGGACTTCCCTTCTCCCGTGGTTGAATCTCCCGTGAATGTTGAAGCTGATACGAGTATCCCAACTCTTTCAAGCCCAATCGAGCCTATTGCTGCAAGCCAAGTTGAAACCGCATCTATTGATGCATCTGCCCAAATTGAGTCTGCTGCTAGTGATGCTCCTGCTTCAGTTCCACAAACTTCTCAGTGACCAGTTTTAAACATTTTGTTTTTGTTTTTATTTTGAAAAATTGTAATCAAACCCTTAGCTTCATTTGAGGGTTGGTTTTAGAAATGCAAGTCCCCAAGTCTTTTATGGGGCAATTTGTGTAAACAAATTCATAGTTTTATGACTAAGTTCGTACTTAGTCTTCAGTTTTTAAGTATTAAGAAGTTTTTCATGTTATTATCTTAAACTTCTGTCTGCTTTATTCTTGCCTTTATTTTTAAGGGCTTATAGAATAATTTGCATTTTTGTTCTTCAAAAATGCTTCTGTTAATATCATGACTAACTAATTTAAACATAAGTTTTATAAAAGAGGACCCTTTTATATTTCGACACTTAATGAAGAAGACGTCTCAACTTCATAATGGTGTTATCATAGGATAAAAAAAATAGGAACACACATGTTTCTTTGACAAGTTTTGAATAATACTTTACATGTCTTTGAATTACATCTATAACTTTCTCGTAACTATTTTTCTTATAACAGATTTTTACAAAGAAGAATAATAGACACGGGGTTTTTTCTTATAACCCGTTTTAGTACATAGCCTTTACCCTAACTATAGTGAGGTTTTTCTTTGGCCTTAGCTTGTGGCTCCATCTCGTGACTTTGTGATTTTTTCTCTGAACTTGACTCTTTTAGACTTGATTTTTCCTCAATCTTCTTTGCCATCTTTATACACATGTCTGCGTATATTATATTGTCTGTGTATATTATGTAGTCCCCCAAGTGTTTGAGTGTTGAAGTATGAAGCCTCGAGCACTTGATAGTTTCTCTCATTTGGTCCTTTTCTTGAAAAGGAAAAAACATACGGGACTCAGAGGTGCGATTATAGATGAAGACTGCTTAACCCGTGTTTCTATCAGAATAATTATAACCCTAGGCCAGGAATTTTAGGTTATTCCGTGTGCCTTACAGGTCAAGACTCATCATTTAGTACGGGTTAGCTTTTTGCCTATCATCTAAAACCGTTAGTAAAATTTTAACAATTCAAAAATTAAATTTAAAATGGTGATACTTGACCGTGGGTATTCCTTAGAAATAGTATCTCTTTAAATGAACAGCGTTCCAATGTGAAGGTAGTGTCTTGCCATCCATTGTCTCCAGTTCATATGCTCCCTTTCCTGCAATATCACGAACTCTATAGGGTCCTTCCCATGTTGGACTTAATTTACCCGCGTTAGCTGCCTTTGTAGATTGAAAAACCTTTTTAAGCACGAAGTCCCCCACTTTGAAGAATCTGAGGCATGCTTTTTAGTTGTAATATCGTTCTATGACTTGCTTTTGTGCTGCCATTCTTATTAATGTAGCTTCTCTCCTCCCCTCGAGTAAATCTAGATTGACCCGCATCTCCTCATCATTAGATTCTTGTGTCGTTGTGTGAACCGTGTACTTGGTTCCCCTATCCCAACTGGAATTAAAGCCTCAGCTCCATAAACCAATGAAAGTAGTGTTTCTCCTGTACTAGTTTTTGCAGTTGTGCGATATACCCATAAAACTCCAGGTAACATTTCAGGCCAGTTACCTTTTGATTTCTCTAATCATTTCTTTAAATTATTGACAATAATCTTGTTCGTTGATTCTGCTTGCCCATTACCCACCGGATGATAAGGTGTTGACGTAATCCTTTTAATTTGCCAACTTTGAAAGAATTCCGTGATTTGAGCTCCAATAAATTGAGGGCCATTATCACACACGATCTCCTTTGGTACACCGAATCGACATATGATATTCCCCTAAATAAAATCTTTGACTTCCTTTTCTCGCACCTGTTTAAATGCTCCTGCCTCCACCCATTTAGAAAAATAATCAGTGAGTACGAGCAGAAACTTTACATGTCCTTTTGCTTGTGGTAATGGACCCATGATATCCATTCCCCATTTCATAAATGGCCATGTCGCAATGACCGGATGTAATAACTCCGCAGGTCTATGCATATTGTTACCGTACCTTTGACATTTATCATATTTGGCCACGAAACTTTCTGCTTCTTCTTCCATTTTAGGCCAGTAATAACCTGCCCTAATTAAGGTTCTTACCAATGACCTTCCTCCTGCGTGATTCCCGCAATGTCCCTCGTATATTTATTTCATTACATACTCCGTTTGCGAAGGTCCGAGGCATCTTTCTAAGGGACCACCGAGCATTTTACTATATAAATTGCCTTGATTTAAGCAGTACCGAGCAGCCTTCTTTCGAAGCGCATGAGCTTTTTTCTTATCATCAAGGACGGTACCATACTGCAAAAAAGCAACAATCTCGTTCCTCCAATCCCAAGTTAAATTATTAAAATTTACCTCATTCTTATCAAGATCGAGAACTGAATGAAATAAATGTATAACTAAGGCGTTTTCATCGCTTGCCACATCAGCTTCAGATGCGAGATTAGCTAGGGCGTCCGCTTCAACATTTTCATCCTGTGGTATTTGTATAACTTTCTAGGTTTGAAATTGCTTTATCAATTCCCATACCTTTCTAAGTATTGTTGCATCCTTGCTTCCCTAGCTGTATAAGTCCCCAGCATTTGATTAACCACGAGTTGCGAATGACTCTTGATTATAATCTAATTTATGCCAAGCTCTCGTGCCAATTCTAGACCTGCAATCACAACCTCATACTCCGCTTCATTGTTAATTATGGAGTGACACTTAATAGCTTGTCAAATGGTTTCACCCGTAGGTGGTACCAAGACAATCCCTAAACTTGCATATTTTACATTAGATGAGCCATCAATGAATAAAGTCCAAGTTCCCGGGTTAGCTCCATTGAATACTTGTAATTCTTTTTCCGCTTCTAATTGCATCCCCCGATTAAAATCAGCCACGAAATCAGCTAACACTTGTGATTTTATAGCAGTTCTAGGTTGGTATGTGATTTCGTATTCACTTAACTCTATTGTCCACTTAGCTAACCTGCCTGATAACTCATGCTTATGTAATATATTACGTAAAGGGTAGGCAGTTACTACAGCGATAGGATGATACTGAAAGTAAGGTCTTAACTTTCTAGATGCCATGATTAATGCAAGTGCAAGTTTTTTTAACTGAGGATACCACGTCTCCACATCTAACAAATATTTACTAACATAATAGATAAGAGATTGTTTACCTTGTTCTTCTCGGACCAAAACAGCGCTTACTACAACTTCTGAAACAGCAAGACAAATGAGTAGTCTTTCCTCAGCCTTTGGTTTTGCCAGCAAAGGTGGATTTGATAAGTACGTTTTCAAATTCCTGAGTGCCTGTTGACATTTCTCATTCCATTCAAAATGATCCTACTTCTTAAGGGCTAAGAAGAATTTAAAACACTTCTCTGATGATTTAGAAATAAATCTTCCCAAGGCTGCAATTCTCCCTGTTAATCTTTGAACTTCTTTCTTGTTTGAAAGTATATCAGGGATTTCTTCAATGGCCTTAATCTGTGCAGAATTCACTTCAATACCGTGGTTAGAAACAAGAAAACCCAAAAACTTACCTGATGCAACGCCAAATGCATATATTTTAGGTATATCATCTATATATACCTCCATGGTCTTTCCTAAATGCCCTTGAAACATTTTGGTAACTAACCTCTGATACGTTGCACCTGCATTCTTTAGACCAAAGGGCATTATTTTATAATAGTACGTCCCCCTGTCTGTTATGAATGAAGTTTTTTCTTCATCTCCCGGATCCATTTTAATCTGATTATAACCTGAATATGTATCTAAAAAACTTAATAGTTCGTGACCTGCAGTTGCATCAATCAATTGATCTATGTGTGGTAGTAGAAAAGAATCTTTAGGGCATGCTTTATTAAGATCTGTGTAATCTACACAAACCCGCCATTTACCGTTCTTCTTTGGAACTACAACGGTGTTAGCTAACCAGTTAGGATACTTTACCTCACGAATGGAACCAATTTTTAGCAATTTTTGGACTTTTTCTTGAATCGCCTGATTCTTGAAAGTTTCTTGCTTTCTTTTCTTTTGCTTGACAGGAGGGTATGATGGATCTTCATTTAGTTTATGAGTCATCACCTCCGGTGGTATTCCTGTCATGTCAGATTAGGACCAAGCAAAGCAGTCCACGTTAGTTTTCAAAAATTCAATTAACTTACCTCTCATACCTTGGCTAAGATTGGCTCCAACATAGGCTTTTTTATTAGGCCATTGAGCAAATAACACAACAGGCTCTAATTCCTCTATTGTTGTTTTGATATTTTCATTCTCTTCTGGTTCTTGAATGGTATTAGGCCTTGAATCTACATCAGTTTGCCCTTGTTCAGTTGAGGTTTGTGTTTTGGTGTCCTCAACTGCCTTCTGTGATTGCTATTTACCTTCATTTCTCATGCTTGTATCTACAACAGAGTTGATAGCGCTGGCTGTATGTTTGTCACGACCCAAACCGATGGGCCGCGATGGGCACCCGGTACCTTACTCAACCGAGTACCAACGTAACGTATCTTTCATATTACATCATCATATACACGTTACATACGGGCCTAATAGGCCAACATTATTATTTACAAACTCAAAACAAAGGACGACAAGACTGTACAATCTTTTATATACACGACATATGTCTACAAGCCTCTAAGAGTACATAAATGTCATAAGGTCGGGACAGAGTCCCGCCTTACCAAACAATACACGTCTAAATCATACTAACCAAACGAGCCACTCCGAAGTAAATGGAACGCACCAACATCTTTCGCTGAGCTGATAGCCTACTTGGAGGGCTCTCGACCTGTCTATCGGGACCTACGGGCATGAAAGGCAGCGTCCCTAAGTAAAAGGGACGTCAGTACGAATAATGTACCGAGTATGTAAGGCACATAAATAAATACATAAGAGGCATTAAAGACATATAGAGTACATGACTTAACCTATAAGTCTGAATAACTTTGAAATCATAAATTACTTTTAGCGTCGTGCATATGTGTATGAATGCCATGTCGTACATAGGTACATATTTCATAACATCATCAGCCTCTGAGGGCATCCCATCATATCATATCGGCCACTGTGGGCAAAATCATCATCGTATACCAGCTGATCAGGTGGTGGTGCGTATATAATGCCATAACCTTTCCCATATCCCATATACATATATATACATACATATATACGCGTATATAATGCCGTTTGAATCATACTTACATATATATGCGTATATAACGCCGTTTGAATCATATTTCGGTCACTGTGGGTAACATCATCATCATATACCAGCTGATCAGGTGGTGGTGCGTATATAACGCCGTAACCTTTTCCCATTCCATATACATATATTTACATATATACGCGTATATAATGCCATCTGGTCATGTGTCAATGCACATGAATGCAATGCATGAAAAGTACATCAATAAAATTATTCGGAAGGTCATAAGACCACTTTGCCTCTTGAGCAATATCATAAAGTAACATCTTTTCAATTTTCGTATTTTTCTGAGACCCATGAACCGATGATAAAATATTATGATACATGAGAATTAAAGAACATAGATATTTCTATTACTTCTATGAGTAGAGTAACTTATGAAATTTGTGCATTTGCACGTTTTATTCATATCGTATGGATCATGCCAAAAGAAAGAAGGGATAGCCTTAACATACCTGAGCGAAAAAATATCTTTCTTCCTTTTCTTGTTTAGTTGAGCTTTTTTGAAAGGCCTTTTACCAAATGGGCTGCTTGTGGACTATACTAGGATGAAAACATGAAATACTGCACTTGTTCCTTTATGAAATACTTCATCTACTTCCAAGTCAACTCAATCTAATATGCCGAATCAATGTACAACAAAGATAGGACTTTCTTTGAGCAACTTCAATTGTAAGAACTAATGCAAGTACTACGGTGGTCAATATGCCCCCAAATGTAATCCATTAATTCTAATATTTGACTATTTATATGCAGGTTTGATCAAGGTCTCATTTGGATTCACAAAATCTTGTTGTTAAAAAAAATCACAAAGACATAAATCTATAACTTTTATGAAGACCTAGATTTCTAGTTTTGCTATCTACTGTGTCGAAAATGGGTGTCAACTGGTCCTCCAAATCTTTCCGTTACAAGCATATTAAAACATGCAGGTAACTAATGAAAAGTCCACATCTCTTTGCCACCTAATTAATGGCTTTAAGAGTCATCTTAAGTTACAGGGGGAGGCTGCCACGTTTGTTTTATAATTCTTATCCAAAGATAATCACTAATTATTAATTAACTAGGTAATGTCCCATTATCCGGTAATTAACCAATTACATGCGTAATTAAAAATTATCTCAAATTACTTACTATTCTACTTATTTCTAAAATACTTCACATATATACTTTATATATTGTACTACCGTGGTCATATGGTACCTCGCATGGTACTAGTTCGTAATTATCGGGTAATTTAGCTCGAGCCGTATTTTACCCCAACATGCTAAACTTCGACAAAATTTGTTTTCTTTGATATTACTTACCCTCTTAACTTCACGAATTTACTCATCACTTATAATCCTTATAATCCTCAAATTATCTTTTCCTTGGACTGATGTCAATTACTTTACGACAAATTCAACGTACATTACTGCAGGGTGCAACATCGTCGTAACTTATTACTGCGAAGCGTAACATCACTTTAATATAATACCGATGGGTACAACACTGTCGTAACTTACTACCGCAGGACGTAACATCAATCGTAATATATTACTGCAGAGCATAACATTGACGTAATATTGTGCGGCGTAACATTATTCCCCCCTTTGAAACATTCGTCCTCGAATGTTGACTGATGCACTTATCATTTTCATAACTTATATCTTCCAAATACTTTAGAACTTCCCTTTCCATCTAGGCGAATGTTCTGTGAATGAGTCCAAAATTCTAGGGCATTCCCCCTTTAGGCCTCTTTCTCATACCACAACTTGTACTCGGAATCTTTCCAATCTCGTAACTGTTACTACCTTTCATCATGCAACATGTATAATTTTGACCTTGTAAGTGTGCCCAATCTCTAGGATTCATATGTAGAGCTTGCTAAGATGTCCCTTTGGGAATATATGAGTATATTGAAGTTCTTCACTCGATACTTCGTTGAATTCATGAATATTGCTATATCTCATCGCATAGGTCCGTTTATCTATCCGTATGAATTCACTGCTATAACTCTTACTTTAATTTATCGTTGCTGAGGTATGCTACCAAATCCCATCTTACTCTCATTGCTTGTTCCATATGTATAAATTTATGTCCTTTAATGCTTCCTCATTACTACTCATCTTTAGAATGACGGCCCAATCTCATCTCATACGTTGTGACTTTTGTTAATCCATTGTTGATTCACCTCAATATTGATCTACAATATACTACTGATAACTTCAGACTTCTTACGCAATACTTTGCCACTAGGGCTTACGTTACATCAAGGAATATTCGAAGTGATTCCTCATAATCGTATTTCATAGTGTCTTAATGTGATTCACCATATAGGGGTATCCTAATTTCGCGCCGCCAGCGAAATCTTTTCTCCTTCTCTTTTTTTTAAATCATTATTCAAACGAAGGTCCAAACGTCATCCTTTATCTGTCACAATTATACCCTCATTTTATTACCAGGTCAGCAGTTCATTCCTTCTAAATATTATTAATCTTAGACTCTTTTTAGTTCATTCAGGCTATACTGAACTTTCACTAACTTAGAGAAACCATGACCTCTCTTATTTCCATGGACTAAATCTCGAGGACTTATCCATGCTCGTCACCTTTTCACTTGCCTTTCCTCATCCTTACTCATGTTTCTTTAATACTTTGTCACTCTACCATACTTTAACTTGCGACTTATACATATTCATTTATACTACTTGCAACTTTCCTTTAACTTGCTTGCACCACAGATTTCCTTATGTTATTCTGGAACGTCCAGCGAGACATCACACCGTCTCCAACTTTTCTCTACTCTGTTAACTAGATCTCTTAGTATTTAGAAACCATAGGCTAGAACACATGTCGCCGACGATACCGCTATCACTCCTGGTTATTGGATCCCCATGCTTATAGCCTTCTATCCGAAGTATGGATTATTCACGATCTTTTACCTTTGAGTATCTGGTACGTTGTTCACCTTTACCTTACTTACCTTAAAATTTCACATCGTATATTCTATCTCTTTCCTGACCTCGCTTCCACCTAGGTGTAATTCACGTCCATAACTTGAAGCTCTATTATAATACTCGCACCTCTACTACATACACAATCCGATGGGAGCTTCTTACTGACTTCTTATAAGGCTGGTACTTCTTCTAACAGGCTTTTTTTGTAGAGCCATTATAGATTATGGTTGTTTTGTTATTTCTCTTGAACATCTGATATTAAGAGTGATTCTGTCATGTTCTCAAGCACAACTTCTATATTTTTTTCTAGGTCCAATAATCAGACTCCTGATTTACTTAGGTGATGTAATCCTTTAGTTCCCTTTTCCTTCTGATCAACCTTTACGTAGGCTTAAGCTATCTTCTGATCCATGGCTCATGGTATCAGTTATTACCTTAGCCTTTCATGTGCATTATGGAATATCCATGATACAATCTTCTAATAATTCAATCCTTTGTCTATGCCCTGAGCTTAATTTTTTCTTTTAACTTATACTGGAGTCTTCTATGGCTGTGTGATTATCAACAAATATGCTGCCTGGATAATGTTCCAAAATCTTGAGTGTATCCATAACGTACTAACTCTGGATCATTGATCAAATAATTTTTTCATTCCGTCTTAGCTTTCTTTCAACGTAAGCTATTACTTTTCCTGATCTTTCTCCCCCCCTTGTTGCGTCCATATTTAGCTTATCATAGTGCCCACACTTGCCAGAGTTCTCATACAACTCATATGATATCGAATATTACTTTTAGTTATTACTTCCCATTCATTAGCCACGGTAGGTGCCATTTTCCTT
This sequence comes from Nicotiana tabacum, assembly GCF_000715075.1. Lineage (NCBI taxonomy): Eukaryota > Viridiplantae > Streptophyta > Magnoliopsida > Solanales > Solanaceae > Nicotiana > Nicotiana tabacum. Next base: position 105,450,654 of record NC_134086.1, on the reverse strand, counting down.
TGGAATGCTTACAATGTATGTAAGAGATTGTTGTTACATGACCATTTCCTCTTTAGGTCATTGTGCTTAGGTTGAAGCCTTCTTTCTTATCTCCTCAGCTAGTCTTTCGTTGTAGTATTTAGGGAGAACCCTTGACTCTCGTAAAGCTGTGAGCTTATTATAGACTTTTTTTTATGTCCTTACTTGCCTATAATCATCCGTAAATGCTTACTTTTATGCCCTTGTGCTTGTATGGTTGCTTCTGAACTGATATTTTGACTGTCTTCCTAGTGGAACTTTCTTTTATTCCCGTAACACTCATACGGTACCTTTTACTACCCCGACTCTTGTCTGAATATATCTCAAGTATTATAATGATATTCTTTGAGGTTGAATTCTCCATGTTGGGTTTTACTATGTTTATCTTACATGATCTGATGACTCGTCCGTAACCCCATGTTTAGCCATAACTGGGATCTTCCTGACCAACTACTAACTACTCGCTGGCCCATTCTCATATTAATATTCCTCGTAATCTTGGGTTATTTCCATGGTCTTAACTTACGTCTCGCGCTGGCTCCTTATTTATCAATAACATTCCGGGAAGGAACCTTTACTTCCTTTACCATTCCATAGTCACTAGAACTACTTAATTCTGACTTCATGCCACATCACTCCATATTCCCCCCTTTAGGGGTGTACTAAGATTTGAATCCATGGGGATCTACCTATAGATGTTTTACCTCTTCATCTTTGGCATCCTTTCACATCATCGATGACCCTTACTCTCCTTGCAGTAATCCTTCCGTACCAAGGATATCAAAATTCCTTACTCACGAGGGTGAAACTTAGTATAACTGGCACATACAGTCCCTTAAGCTGAACGTTACTCACATTGCTTGTTGTAGGGAAGCGTCTTCCTAAATGACCATTCTCTGAATTTCTCATGAATCTTCCTTTGTCGTCCATTCTATTATTGGCAGAACAAAATCTAAAATTCTTATGATGGTGACTATCATCAGTCACTCAGTCCCTAATTTATATTTAATTTATCTTGTTTACCAGTCCATACTGATTTCTGTTACTCTAGGGATTAACTCTCCCCTCTTGTAGTCGCGTTGGAGTCACGAACTTATTTCTCAAAATGAGGATATAACCTTATGGCCTATACTCTTTCGTTATCTTAAGACCCATCACCTTTCGTCTCTTTCTTCATTTGACTATAGGTTCTGTAACATTGTCATCATTTTTTGGACCTACCGTTATTATCTGTGTATCATATCTTACTCATAATGCTTCATTAACTCTCTTCTTATTACTCTGCTAATATTTCTGCATATCCCTTTTCTTGTGAAAACTTCAATATGACATTCTTTCGGTTTTAGCTTTCCTTTGCTCCATCTAGTGGCTCTTCAACTTGCTTAACGTTCTCGCTTTACTAGTGATGCGAGCCACACTAAGGTAATATTTATCTCTTTAAGGCTTATAGTGCCTGTCTTGTAGTACTCATACCTGGCTACACTATTTTAGAGTGCACCATCTAGATGTCTCATAAAGTGATCTATTAGCATATTTGCAATATCCTTCAAAAATGTCAACTGACGCAAAAAATTCATTCATCATATCTTCTTATATTACTTCTGTTAATCCCCATAGGGAATATTTGGAAGGGGTGCAACCAATTGTATATACCTATGTTACTATTGAATATAACATCAAAAAGCTTATGTTCCTATGCCTGAATTATAAACATTGTTAACCTTTATTAACTGAGCGCCTCATACCCTTCTTCATCTTGCTTCCTTTACTTGCTGAAACTTGTACTTATCTTCTTAATCTCTCATTGCCCTTCACCATAAAGATGGATAGACATTCTTGTCTTAAGGCTTCTTATCAGAAAGCTTACACCTTTCAGTACATCCATGATCTGCTAAAGACCTCATATTTACTTATCGTAGGCATCATACAAAAATCGAATTCCTCTGACTCATCTCTCCCACAGCTATCTCTCTTTCCAACCGTCTTTCCAGATGTAGGTATCGTCTTATTACGAATAATATGGAATTTTGCAATTTGACTTCTTATAAGTGAGCTCTACCACACGATCTAGAGTAAGTAGAAAGAGTAACAATCCTAAATGCCCTGTAGCCTCCTGCATATAAGTGTGGTGCATGACACACCTATAAACAAGACTCTACTAGACACGGCTTGTAGACTCCCTAGGACAGAACTGCTCTGATACCACTTTTGTCACGACCCAAATTTTTTCGATGGGCCGCGATGGGCACCCAGTACCTTACTCAATCGAGTACCAACGTAACGTATCTTTCATATTACATCATCATATACACGTGACATACGGGCCTAATAGGCCAACATTATTATTTACAAACTCAAAACAAAGGACGACAAGGCTGTACAATCTTTTATATACACGACATATGACTACAAGCCTCTAAGAGTACATAAATGTCATAAAGGTCGGGACAGAGTCCCGCCTTACCAAACAATACACGTCTAAATCATACTAACCAAACGAGCAACTCCGAAGTAAATGGAGCGCACCAACATCTTTCGCTGAGCTGATAGCCTACTTGGAGGGCTCTCGACCTGTCTATCGGGACCTGCGGGCATGAAAAGCAGCGTCCCTAAGTAAAAGGGACGTCAGTACGAATAATGTACCGAGTATGTAAGGCACATAAATAAATACATAAGAGGCATGAAAGACATATAGAGTACATGACTTAACCTGTAAGTCTGAATATATTGTAAATCATAAATTACTTTTAGCGTCTTGCATATGCGTATGAATGCCATGTCGTGCATAGGTACATATTTCATAACATCATCAGCCTCTGAGGGCATCCCATCATATCATATCGGCCACTGTGGGCAAAATCATCATTGTATTCCAGCTGATCAGGTGGTGGTGCGTATATAACGCCATAACCTTTCCCATATCCCATATACATATATACATATATATATACGTGTATATAACGCCGTTTGAATCATACTTACATATATATGCGTATATAACGCCGTTTGAATCATATTTTGGCCACTGTGGGCAACATCATCATCATATACCAGCTGATCAGGTGGTGGTGCGTATATAACGCCGTAACCTTTTCCCATTCCATATACATATATTTACATATATACGCGTATATAACGCCATCTGGTCATGGGTCAATGCACATGAATGCAATGCATGAAAAGTACGTCAATAAAATCATTCGGAAGGTCATAAGACCACTTTGCCTCTTGAGCAATATCATAAAGTAACATCTTTTCAACTTTCGTATTTTTCTGAGACCCATGAACAGATGATAAAATATTATGACACATGAGAATTAAAGAACATAGATATTTCTATTACTTCTATGAGTAGAGTAACTTATGGAATTTGTGCATTTGCACGTTTCATTCATATCGTATGGATCATGCCAAAAGAAAGAAGGGATAACCTTAACATACCTGAGCGAAAAAACATCTTTCTTCCTTTTCTTGTTTAGTTGAGCTTTTCTGAAAGGCCTTTTACCAAATGGGCTGCTTGTGGACTATACTAGGATGAAAACATGAAATACTGCACTTGTTCCTTTATGAAATACTTCATCTACTTCCAAGTCAACTCAATCCAATATGCCGAATCAATGTACAACAAAGATAGGACTTTCTTTGAGAACTTCAATTGTAAGAACTAATGCAAGTACTACGGTGGTCAATATGCCCCCAAATGTAATCCATTAAATCTAATATTTGACTATTTATATGCAGGTTTGATCAAGGTCTCATTTGGCTTCACAAAATCTTGTTGTTAAAAAAAAAATCACAAAGACATAAATCTATAACTTTTATGAAGACCTAGATTTCTAGTTTTGCTATCTACTGTGTCGAAAATGGGTGCCAACTGGTCCTCCAAATCTTTCTGTTACAAGCATATTAAAACATGCAGGTAACTAATGAAAAGTCCACATCTCTTTGCCACCTAATTAATGGCTTTAAGAGTCATCTTAAGTTACAGGGGGAGGCTTCCACGTTTGTTTTATAATTCTTATCCAAAGATAATCACTAATTATTAATTAACTAGGTAATGTCCCATTATCCGGTAATTAACCAATTACACGCGTAATTAAAAATTATCTCAAATTACTTAATATTCTACTTATTTCTACAATACTTCACATATATACTTTAGATATTGTACTACCGTGGTCATATGGTACCTCACATGGTACTAGTTCATAATTATCGGGTAATTTAGCTCGAGCCGTATTTTACCCCAACATGTCAAACTTTGACAAAATTCATTTTCTTTGATATTACTTCCCCTCTTAACTTCACGAATTTACTCATCACTTATAATCCTTATAATCCTCAAATAATCTTTTCCTTGGACTGATGTCAATTACTTTACGACAAATTCAACGTACATTACTGTAGGGTGCAACATCGTCATAACTTATTACTGCGAAGCGTAACATCACTTTAATATAATACCGATGGGTACAACACTGTCGTAACTTACTACCGCAGGACGTAACATCAATTGTAATATATTATTGCAGAGCATAACATTGACGTAATATTGTGGGGCGTAACAATGTTGATCCCCACGAATTTGACAGATTTCCCATGGCGATGGAAATTTAATAACTTGATGCAAGGTTGAAGGAACAACATCCATTTCGTGGCTCTATGGTCTCCCAAGAATCATGTTGTAAGCCATCTCCATATCTACCACCTGGAACTTTGTATCCTTATCGACTCCTTCAGTGAATGTGGTGAGTGTTACCTCTCCTTTTGTGAGGACACTAGAATTATCAAATCCATATAGAGTATGCGCCTTTGGTATCACTTTATCTTCAGCTTGCATCTCACGTAATACTCTTAGCAAAATAACGTTCACAGAACTACCTGGATCAATCAAAACTCGTTTCACATTAGTATCATGTACAATTAAAGATATTACCAGTGCGTTGTTATGAGGGGTTAATACGCCATATGCATCGGCGTCGTTGAATGTAATGTTGTCTTCCTCTAAAACATGTCGCACCCGTTTCCCTTGGGTAATTGTTACTTCAGAAATTTTGTTAGCTGCAGTATATGATATACCATTGACGTTTTCACCCCCACTTATAACGTTGACAATTCTTTTGGGAGAAGGTGGTTTTGGTGGCTCCTGCCTATTCTTCATGTAAGCTTGCTTGCCTTTCTCACGGAACAACTCAGTAAGATATCCTTGTTTTAATAAATGATCAACTTCACTTTGTAAAAATCTGCAATCTGCTGTTTTATGTCCGTGGTCATTATGAAACTCGCACCAATGGTCAGGGTTGTGCCTGTTTGGATTCGATCTCATTTCCTTTGGCCATAAAACCTTATCTCCCATGCTTCTCAAAATAGCTACGAGCTCGGAGGTGCTAACGTTGAAGTTGTAACCACCGAATCTCGCTTTTAAATTTCTATCATCATCTCGTGACTCATAGTTGTTTCGCTTATTCCTGAATCTTGATGAAGAACCCGATTCTCTATTTCTTGATCTGTGATCGTACCTTTGATTATCCTGTTTTGACCGTGAGTCCTTTACCGCAGGTCCCATGTAAGGCTCGTACCTATTTTTACCGGATCTTTTTTCGGTCTCCGCACGTCTCGAACTTACCTTTTCTTCTTTTTGAAATCGTGGAATAGTATCTTCCTCAATCCTCAGCTTCGTGCTATACCTGTTATAAACATCATTCCACGTTGTAGCTGGGAATTCTCGAAGGCTTTTATTGAGTCTCCTCGTAGCTTCCGAGCTTTTTTCATTCAAATTACTTGTGAAAGCTACAGCTGCCCAGTTGTCAAGTACACGTGGCAATGTCATTCTTTCACGTTGAAATATGTCCACGAATTCTCTAAGCAGTTCTGAGTCCCCTTGCTTGATTTTGAAAATATCCTCCATTCTTTTCTCTACTTTTTGAGCTCCCGAGTGTGCTTTGATGAAAAAATCTGCAAGCTCAGCAAAAGAATTTATAGAATTTTCGGGTAAAAGAGAATACCATGTTAGCGCTCCTTTGGTGAGCGTTGCGCCAAATTTTTTGACTAATACTGATTTAATCTCCTGCTTAGTCAAATCATTGCCTTTTACGCCCGTTGTGAATGCAATCACGTGATCTCGTGGTTCTGTTGTTCCCTCATATTTTTGGAATATCATACATTTTGAACTTTTTTGGAATTGGGAGTAGAACAGCACTTGGCTTCCAGGGTTGTTGCGAATATCTATCCATATCTACCCCTTTGATTATGGGCGGCACCCCGGGTATCTGCTTTATGCGCTCACTTTGCTCCTTGAGCTGTTTCTGCAAGGTTAGTACTAAATTTTGTAAATCAGAATTAATTACATTACCTGGTTCTTTCTCTTGTGATTCACTGGGAGTTCCCCCGCTGCCCGAGTTAACAAGCCCGAAACGAGGGTTTTCCAGAGTGTTATTATTTGGAGTAGGTGTGGGTGTTGCAACAGGTAACTGGTTAACAAGTGCCTCAACAACTTTGTTGACCTGAGTAGCAATTAATTTCTGCAAAGCCTCATCAATAGCTTCAACATTTTCAAATTGAGCATACTCGTTTATTTGAGACCCATCAGGAGTACCCTCACGAGATTGTCGTGGAGAGTCTCGTGGAGTAGGAAGTTGAATGTTAATATTCTGTGGATCTCCCCGATTTTGTTGGTTCTCTTGGTTTCCTTGAGTGTTGTCATTGTTGTTCGACATAATTGATGCAACAATGAAACTTATGTGAAAAGAAAATAGATTATCAGTTTCCCGGTAACAGAACCAATTTGTTTAACTAAAAAATGAATTTTTAGTCAAAGCTATAATTTAGAAGAACACGAGTTACTGATAATCAAAAGAATGTATAAAAGGAATCAATTTAGGTAGCAAGAGAGTAATCAAGAGAAAAACAAGTAAACCAAAGTTTATACCAATAGTATTTCGTGTCCTTACAATTGAACAGATATCTCCCTTTTATAGATATCTTGGAGATATACGTTTTACCCAAATCATAATGAGGCTATTATGAGTAATTAAAAATATTGAATGCTACGTTACATAATCATTACATTCAATACAAATTCTCTAACGTATTCCACATTTAATTCCTATTAAATGCCGTATCTGCACTCTTTTCTATTGTCAGATTCATTCCTTTTGATTCTCGAACATAAATGACTTAGATAGGTACGGGCGCTGGGTTATTTGTATAACTGCCCGTGCCTCTTCCTCTGCCATTTGCTCGTATCTGTTGTAACTCGTGCCTCTTAGCTAATTGTAATTCTTTGACCATTTGACCAGTCTACGTGTTTCAACACGTCACTTTTATATTTTAATACAATTTTTCCCAATACAGAAACTACTGTGATTCTATGAGAAATATACAAATGTATGAAATGGGTCGATTGAACAGTTTGTAATTTGTCACGGATAATTGGAATCTCAATAGTGTTAGTAAAATATTATAGGTCCTCAGCAGAAAGAAAAAAAAAGAATAATAATATGGCAAATTTTATCACGAGGCTAAGAATCTTCATATTAATCGAAACTGATTTCGTGAATCACATGCAATGATGCAAAGACAGAATGATTGAAGAGTACTCTTAATTCGCACAAAGATTAAGTCAATGTTTATCAGTACTTGTTTGTTGATTAGTCTTTTCTATGTCTTTAAATGATTTGAGTAGATTTTAGAGATAATATATAATTATCCTATTGGGCTTGTAGCTATTTGCCAGTTACACCTGTAATTTGCGAGGGTCCTATAATCTCCCTATCCTTGTTTCGAAAGTATCATTTACCTACTTTCAAGATAAAGACCACTATAATGGCAGTGGATGATAGACACGTGTTGTCACGTATAAACATGCTAAAAAGAATCAAAAAATAAAATTATTTTGTATATTACACCCTCCCCACTTTCCCGTGTCTTCTCCTCTTCCCTAAACAAACCCAACAAAGACCGATCCACCCACCCCCACTTCACCCCACCCCTTCTCCCTCCGTCAACAAACTATGCGAACAAAGAATTCATCTCAGCGCCATCACACAAAGCGGAAATGCACGAAACAGAGGCATCTCAAAATGCATGAAAGTGATTTTTCGCCATTGATTGGCTATGGCATTGCCAAAAAAGAGAGGACAAAATGAACCTTGTGCAAGCTTTATGGATCTTAAGGAAGAGTTTGTAAATTCCAAAAAATCTGGTCACATTTTAAGGAGGATGACAATGAATGGGGTTATATTTTTCGGTCGCATGATATGTTTTCGGTAGATTCCTTTCTCTCCCCACGTTAGTGTATTGTTTGGGTTCAATAGTGAGGAACTTTCTTTGATTTAGAATATGATAGAGTTTCTTATTATTATTTAATCTTTTAAAAATTTTAATTTATGAGATTGAAGTGAGCTTTATCATATTAATCTCTATTGTTTTAGGTGAGGAGTAAGTGAAGAAGAAAAGAGAGAAGTAAAAGTAAAAGGAAAAGGACAACTTGAAAAAAAACTATAATAAAAAAAAGTAGGAAATACATTTAAAAATGTGGTAGAACTAAATTTTTAACTTGTGTTTTTATCTCTCACTCTCTTTAAATGGTGTATATCACTCTCTATGGCACATCAACTTAAAAGGTGTATGGGGTAAAATATGTTATGCTAAGTAATTACAAAAGAAAGTGACAGATAGAGTCGGAGGCAAATGATAGCTAAAATCGAAGACAACTGTCCATTTGTTACCCGAAAAAAGAATGCTCATAAAGAAGCAAAAATGCCTACCATCCGGTAGCATTTAATGGAGAGTATTCTACAGTATTTAGTATACTGCTCGTTACAAAGAATTTGTCATTCATGATCGCCGTTATACTTTCTTCAATGACCCTCATAATTGATATTAAAAAAGAGCATGATCTAGGACCTTCTTCCCTAGGTGCAACTATAAATAGTGAACTATGTTATCATTATAATGGACACAAATTTTCTGGAAAACTTACGCCATAATCTATTCAAAGCTTTATACAATTTTATCTTTTGGCTCTTTGATTCCATTATTGCTATGCCCGGAAGCCCTGTTCTCGGAACTACTATTTCTGCTATTTCATCTTCATCCCAAGGATAAGTATTGCAGATTTATTAAATTCTCCTATTATTTTAAGATCAAATTAATTCACTTGTCTAGAAATCACGTATAAATTCAATTATACCATTTTACGAGTAAATAGTTTTGCGCCCACCGTGGGGTCTAGATAGTTATGTAATTAAGTTGGTCATTGCCTCTTTTACTAACGTATTCTGATTGTTTGTTCTTAGCAAAAAATCATAGAAAATGACAGATAATAGTGTTAATAACACACATAATCTTGAGGCCCAAGGCGACCCGCCTCAGCACGAGAATTCAATCAATGATACCTCAATGAGGGAAGCGATGCCACGCCAATCCATGGCAGACGGTACCCGCGTCATGTTCGGGAGGCAACCCCCAACGATGCTGAAGAGGAGCATGTTGTTGAAGCGGTAAGGATCCTGCAGGAGCAACAAGAGGCCATTCTAGGCCACTTTACGTGGTAGGATAAGGTTATGACAGAACTAAAGCAGGCATTATCGAGTGCTTCCAATAATGCGAACGGTCGAGGTCTAGCTCCTCCCGGTGCTCCCGTAAATCAAACAACGCAGGGGATCGAAAAACAATACCCTGAGCGACAATGTCAGTTTTGATGGGTCCTGGGGGAGCGGATCTGGTCACAACAACGAGGGCGATCCCTTCAAAAGCGATCTCTTACAGTTTATGAGGGAAGTAAACGTTCGCATAGACCAAATCCCGGCGTGCACCACCAGTGCTGAAAGGACCGGACTCAAAGAAGTATACTCAGTTGCCGTCCAACCAAGCGCGACACCAGAATTGATCCCAAAGCAGTTTAAAATGCCCGATGTACCAATAAAATAACAATGAAGGGGAACGATTTAGCTTCAGAGGAGATCGAATCTATTTTGCTCAAGCGGAGAGACTCTCACGATGGGAGCCTTGACATGGTATTCGTTGTTACCCCAGCATTCCATAGATTCCTTTGAGATGTTCGCGTATTCTTTCATTAAGGCTCATGTTGGGTCCATAAAGGTGCAGGCCCGAAAGGCCGACATATTCATAATTGCACAAGGAGAGTTTGAGTTTCTGCGGGAATTCATAACCCAGTTTCAGAAGGAGAGGATGTTACTCCCGGCTATTCTGGATGAATGGGCGGTTGAAGCTTTCACCAAGGGTTTGAACCCGAGATGTTCCGACGCCTCCCGAAAGTTGAAAGAAAGCTTGCTCGAATTTCAGGCGATGAATTGGGTGGATGTACACAACCAGTATGAGTTAAAGATAAGGATTGAGGATGATCATCTCGGTTTCCTAACATCGGTTAAAAATCGAGAGAATAATAAAGAAAAATCGAAAGACGATTTCAACACAGACGGGCGGTCTTCGAGGGGCCGGTTTTTGACGAACGAATGGGTCGAAGGATGTGACAGAGGTTATCGGTCAGCAGACAGGTATGTAACAGATAGAAGAACTGATCGCAACCGAAACAATATATTGCTACAGGACAAGGAAGCATCAGGTTCTCGAGATCTTTATCCCAGACTTTCAGAATAAAACATTAACGCCAGTGTAGTAGAGCTGGTATCGACTATAAGGAACATTAAAGAAACATGGTTCTCGAAGCCGATGAAGACCGAACTTGGTGAGAGGGATCCTAATTTGTGGTGCAAATACCATGGGACGAATGGCCACCGAACTGGGGACTGCTGACATCTGTGTGAGGAGGTGGCAACACTACTGAAAAATGGCCATATCAAGGAATTCTTATGTGACCAAGCCAAAAACAATTACGATTGCAACTCTAATAACGCAAAATCCCCCAAAATAGGAGAAAATCCCCCGCACCAGATGATCAACATGATATTCAGGGGGGGGGGGGGGAAGGGCGAGATTAATAAAGTTACCTTCTCGGTAGCAAAAAAGACAAAGGTAACAGTAACCCATGGCAAGAGGCTCCGGGAAGTTGCTGAGGACGACATGACTTTCATAAAGGAAGACGAAGACGGAGTGTTGATACCACACAACGACGCATTGGTAATATTTTTAAATGTATTTAGATTTTAAAATCAAAAGTGTTCTGGTGGATCCAGAAAGTTCGGCTAATATCATACAATTGAGGGTATTGGAGCAAGCCAAACTTACCGGAAGCATCATTCCGGCCACAAAACTCCTCGCCGGGTTCAACCTTGCAAGCGTGACGATCCGACGAGAGATCCTGCTGCCCAAAAATGCCGAGAGAGTGATGAAGATGCCCCTTTTTGAGGTTGTTAACGGTGATATGCGTTACAACATTATTCTGGGAAGACCGTAGCTGCACGAGATGAAAGTCATACTATCAACATATCATCAGTTGCTGAACTTTCCAACTCACAAGTAAACAGATAAAAGGCGACCAATCGACAGCAAGGGAAATGAATGCAATTTTGGTCTCCAATAGCAAAGGGAAGGATCATACGACATAGAAATTACAGGAACTGACGCATGGTCCCGAGTCAAGTGAAGCTAACCAAGGGGAAGAGGCATCAGAATCATATCAGGTGCCGAGATGTTTCCAGGTACCAGAAGAGACGGACGCAAAAAAGTCCATAGCGAAAGACCTTGAGCAAGTCACATAGTTTGAAAAGTTCTTTAAGAGGAAATTCCACTTAGGGATAGGATTGCATCCGGGCTCAGGTCTCGATTTATTGAATTTATTAAATTTAATGCCGATTTTTTTGCGTGTTCGCATGCGGATATGACAGGTATCCCGACGGAAGTGGCCGTGCACCAGCTACGCTTGGATCCTAGCATTCCTTCGGTAAGACAAAAGAAACGTCTGATTGCCAAGCGAAAAATAAATTCGTCAAAGATGAGGTAACTCACTTACCTGGTATCGGTTCAATTCAAGAGGTAAAGTATCCATACTGGCTAGCTAACGTAGTAGTAGTTCCTAAGAAGAACAATAAATTTCGCATGTGCGTAGACTATAAGGACTTGAATAAGGCATGCCCAAAGGATTCATTTTCATTACCAAACATCGGTCAAATGATTGATGCAACAACCGGAAATGGGTTAATGAGTTTCCTTAATGCCTATTCCGGGTACAACAAAATTATGATGAACCCGGAAGATCAGGAAAAGACTTTATTCATAATGAATTTTGGCACATATTGCTATAATGTGATTCCCTTCGGGCTAAAGAAGACCGGAGCCACTTATCAACGGTTCGTAAACAAGAAGTTTGAAAAATAGATAGGGACAACCATGGAAGTTTATACAGACGATATGCTTGTTAAGTCTTTAAAAGCAGGTGACCATCTTAAGAACTTGCAAGAAACTTTTAGGAAGCTTAATCTCGATAAGTGCACATTCAAGGTCAGCTCTGAAAAGTTCCTAGGATATCTAGTGTCACAAAAGGGGATTGAGGTAAACCCCGATAAAATCAAATCCATCCAAGACATCCCGGACTAGCTATCAAGCATGAAAGAAGTTCAAAGGCTCATAGGGAGATTGACCGCATTGAGCAGATTCATTTCCTGGTCATCAGAATAATGCCACCATTTCTTCACACTACTCAAAAAGAAGAACAACTTCGAATGGACCCCAGAATATCAGCAGGCTTTAAAGGATTTGAAAAGATACTTGTCAAGCCCTCCGCTACTATCGAAGCTGGAGGAAGGTGAAAATTTGTTAATCTACCTAGCAGTCTCGGAGGTAGCGGTAAGCGCCATTTTAGTCTGTGAGGATAAAGGTATGCAATCTCTCATTTATTACGTTAGTAGAATTTTAACGGGAGAAGAAACTCGCTACCCGCATTTGGAAAAGATGGCCTTAGCTCTGTAGTTGTCGCTCGGAAGCTGAGGCCTTACTCCCAATGTCACCTGATATCTATGGTGGCCATCTTTCCCCTACGGAATATCCTTCATAAACCCAAATTCTCAGGTAGATTGGCTAAATGTGACATCAAGATTAGTGAATTCGACATAGTATACAAACCTAGGGCTTCGAGTAAGTCACAAGTTTTTGCCAACTTTGTGGTTGATTTTATTCCAGGACTATTGCCTCTGGCAACCAAAGAGGCAGTGATTCGTCATCGAGATTTGGACCCTGTTAATGGATGGAGCTTCCAACATAAAGGATCCCGGGCTCGGTATAATATTGATCATGCCTTCGGGAGAAACCCTAAGGAAGTCCATAAGTATGACACTTTTGACTAACAACGAAGCAGAGTATGAAGCTTTGATTGCAGGTCTCGAATTGGCCCGGGGACTATATTCCAAGGTCATAGAAATCAAATGCGACTCCCAATTGGTGGTAAATCAGGTTTACAGGATCTTCAAAATAAAAGAGGAGTGCGTGTAACAATACATAATGAAGGCTCAGGCTCAGTTTGCTCGGTTCCGGGAGTGGTCAATTACGCATATCCTGAGGAAAGAAAATGCAGAAGCGGATGCATTAGCTAACCTTGGTTCATCAACAGAAATGAAGGGATTAGATTCCATAATGGTAGTACATCTCATGCACTTGGTTCTGGACGCAGACAACTACTATGAAGTGAATACGACTGATTTGTTCTGGGATTGGAGGAATGAGATCATTGATTATCTCGTACTCGGGAAGTTGCCCGAAGACTCTAAGGCATCCCGGGCACTGTGCACCAAAACAGTACGATATAGCTTCAAAGGAGGCCAATTGTAAAAGAAGTCTTTCCAAGGCCCGTTGGTTTGATACTTGGGAGTTTCCGAAGCTAACTATGTTATACGAGAATTCCACAAAGGGATATGTGAAAATTATTCGGGTGCCGACTCCTTGGTACTAATATTGATAAGGGCAGGATACTATTGCCCTAAATGGAATAAGACACCAAAGCTTTCATACAAAAATGCGACAAGTGTTAATGTTACACACCACTAGTACATCAACCAACAGAACCATTGCATTCAGTTCTATCTCCATGGTCGTTCATAAAGTAGGGAATGGATATCGTCGAACCACTACTGCCGGCACATGGCCAGGTAAGATTTCTTTTAATTTTGACTGAATATTTTTCTAAATGTGTTGAAACAGGTACTTATCAAAAGATCGGCAAACGCGAAGTGGTGAATTTCTTATGGGAGAATATAATTTGCTGATTTGGAATACCAAAGTATATAGCATGTGATAACGGACCACAATTTATAGGCACAAGAATCACAAAGTTCCTTGAAGACTTGAAAATTAAAAGAATCACATCTTTGCCCTACCATTCGAGAGCTAATGGTCAGGCAGAAGTAACGAACAAAGTGATTATACAAAATATCAAGAAGAGATTAGAACAACTAAATGTAAATGTCTTGAAGAACTGCCTAGAGTGCCATGGTCGTACCAAACGACGACGAAATCGAGTAAAGGAGAAACTCCTTTCTGCCTTGTATACGGAGCAGAAGCCTTAATCTCGGTGGAAGTAGGGGAGCCTACCTTGAGATATTTCCAAGCAAGTGAAGGGACACAAAATGAAGTAATATTAGTCAACTTGGAGCTACTCGATGAGCGTAAGGACTTGGAACATATAAGAATGGCAGCCCAAAATCAGAGAGTAGAAAGATATTACAATCGAAGAGCTAACCTATGTTATTTCAAAGTGGGAGACTTGGTTCTAAGGAAAGTAACTCAAAACACCCGGGAACTTAACGTTGGGAAGCTAGGTCCAACATGGGAAGGCCGCTACAGGGTTTCAACTATCACCGAGAAAGGTTCATACGAGTTGGAGAATCAGGATGAAGAAAAGTTGCCAAGAAATTAGAATGTGGCACACCTCAAGAGATATTATTGCTTATGAACACTACTTGTACTGAAAGTATGTGCTGCACTATTTTTCCCTTTGTCCAATTTTTGTTCCAATTGAGTTTTTCTAGAAAGATTTTTAATGAGGCAGCAATGGAAAGCATACTACGAAGAAAAGTTTCAGCAGCAGCAATAAGACCTTCTAATAACAAGGCGCACAAGCTAAGAACCACGTGGACGGTTAGATAATCTTTTGCTCGATAGCAAAATTCCTACTGGGAAGTTAAGTTTGCTAAAGAACAAAAGTTACCCGACCGTTCACAAGTGCAAATCATTAGGGGATTGTTTGATAGTCTTTGGCTCGATAGCATAAATTCCTAAGAGTAAGTGAAGTTTGCTACCGAACTGAAGATTATCTAGCAATTCATTAGTGGAGTCCTCGAAGGTGCAACACTTCCAGTGTTCAAATTCGCATTCTTCGCATTCAAAAACTGGGGGGGGAGGGAGGGGATGATATGAGGATGTTGCAACAATGACTGCCACATTGAACGAAATACGAAAACTGAAAATATAGTTATATCATCGGGGTTGGGGATTGCGCAACCATCCCCGTAGAAACAAGTTATACAAGTTAGCCACAAGAAATGACAATTTTTTTAGCATAACGAATGCTTATGTACCTTTTGAAAATGGAAGGAATAACGTAAATTCCTTTTATTCCTATCTTGTTATTTGTCTGAACGATGAATTTATTTTATTATTTGAAAGTTAAACAAATACTTCAAATGTTAGTGTAGTAATGAACATGAGACGTCTTCTTCAAGAGCGCCGTAAACATAAGAGATCCCTCTCTTATAAAAACACTCACGATAAAGGGTTGATTTTGGAAGAACTTGCGCCCATAAACCAAATACTTTTGGGGGAAGATACACCCAAAGCCTTACATAGTCAAACGCAAACAATAAAACTTGCGCAAAACACTTAAGCAAGAAAGAATGCAAAGATTAAGACTTGTATAAATGTTCAGACAAAAGAACGCAAAAAGACTCATGAAATACTTGAGCGAAAGATATTTTTATTCATAATAAATATGCCAAAACGCATAGGTGAAAAATTTGGGAAGAGAAAAAAATGTTAAACTACTGCATCTTGGGAACCAAGAGGAAGATAAGCGCTCGCGCCCCCGAGGGAAGTGGGTAGATCCGCCAATGTTCCAACATCTTGGCCCTCATCAGTATGGCCTTCAATATCTTCGCCCTCTAGTTCCTCTTCAGTTCCCGAGGTTTCAGAAGCAGAAGCAGAAGAACTGGAAGCACCAGACCTTGTCGGGAGACCCTTTTTAGCAGTTAACTCTAGCACATGGGCTTTAGCGATTTCGGCATCAAAGTCAATGATACGCGCTTTAGACACTTATAAAGTTTTTCTCCTCATGCTATACATAACAATAGTTTTTTTCAACAATGAGGGACGCCACTTCATGCTTGAGTTATTCTTTAAGTTGGTTACTCTATAGAAAGGTTTTCCCTGATGGATCTAATGGACTTGAGGCTAAAGTGGAGTTCGCGGACAGTTGAGCTGAAAATACTAATATACTCAATGGTCTTCTTTTACTTGCTCGCGGAGGCAGCCTCGCGATCAGATACAGCAAGAACGACACTATGGACTTTAGCCCATTTAGCCTTGGCTGCCTCAAATTGAACCCTCAGGGTGGTAATATCTTGGCTAACAGTTTCCATTTCTTTCTTGCTTTGCTGCAAACAAGCCTCCAACACAATGGCCTCAGTAGCTTTGGCTTCCAGTTCGGAGAGGCGAGCATCAGTTTATCCCGCTCGGGCAAAAGTTGACCCCGCCCAAATGTAAGTTCTTCTTTTTCCTGAATCAACCTTTGGAGGCCCTCGGAAGCATGGAAATTGGTATGTAAAACAAGAAAGAGGAACTCAAGATATTTATTCAATCAAAGACAGGAGAAATGACAAAGGAAATGGAGAGTGAACCGCTATGGCATTATGCATGGCATTATTCAAAAAGCACTCTCCCGAGAGAGCCTGTATCTTTTCCCAATCTTTTTCTTAAGCCAAAGGCTTCATATTGTTAGCAAGTCCTACCGGTCGGGATAGCAAATTGCATCCGGTAGAGACCGAGAGAGTAATGCCTCCTCCCCCTTTGTAGATTTTCTGAGGGGGTTTTATAATTTTTCCCTAAATTCCCATGAACTAGGGACTAGGGAGAGAAACAACCTCTTCTTGGATAGATGCGTCCGGTGGAGATGATGTAGCAATTATTGGTTGAAGAATTGGTGAAGAAGGAGATGAAGTTGATGGCATTGAAGGGTGAGAAGCAGCTGCGGAAAACGCAGTGCTAGTTGTTGGTTTCTTGTCAACCGAAGACGGTAGGGACCCGGTACTCAGTACCATAGTACCAGGCATAGCGACTAGGATCGGAAAATGGAAGTTGGCATTTTTCACCATTTCAAACTCCCCCAAGAGGACCAAGGCATCGTCCTCGGTTGGTGTAACTAACTCAATAGGTTGAGCAGTCTGTTGAGTTGAGGAAGGTCGTTGTCTTCTATATAGAGAAGCCTATCCCCGTTAGCTTCTCCATCATCAGCAATCATCATGGTATCCATGGTCGGCTCGGGCAGGGGCTCGTCACCATGACTTCCGGAGATGAATCGGGGGGGGGGGGGGCATTCTTCGCCCTCTTATTCTTTCCCCTGGCCGCAGAGGAGCGCCTTATTTTTGGTTACTTGTTCTCCGGCCGGGGAGTCCGGGAAGAAGCACTTGCACCAGAAGTAGGCCTGGAGATGCCTGTCTTTCTGCTGTAGCCTCGCCGCATCAGTAGGATCAGGCAAAACGTCCTCTTCAGGGATGACAACTGAGCCCTAGGGTAGACCTATACTCAACATGAGAGAAGAATCAGACAAATTTCTCATAATAAAATGTAAGGACGAGATGAGTTCAACTTACCATGAGTTTTGGCCTTCAACACATATTTCAAGGACAACTCTTTCCGCGAGGGGGTTCGGGCATAGTAACGTCCAAAATTTTATGAACCCATTGGTCCAAGCCCTTAACCTTATGGGGAACTTACTGAGTCGTTGAGGCAGGTAAATGAAGAAAAGTTAATAATTACGAGGAATGATCTTTAACAAAAGCATAAGCAAACTGTATACTTACGAGTGCAGTTCATAATTTCGGGAAGGAAGGAGCCAAGGCCGGGATGATGTCACTAGTGGCAACTGAAACAACAAACTGTTCCATTCACCCACGGTCGTTATCATCATCCATGATGGATAGCAGTGCATGGTGGCCTCGCTTGTTGAAGTTAGTCATCCCCTCAAGGAAGATCTTGGGGGATTAAAGTTTCACGTGAGCTAGGATAACTCCTCCCTCGTTCCTTGGCACATGCGCCAAAGACAAGCGATCGTCCTTCACACGGAGAGACTCACCTGCGCAAAACATACCTGGTAGTGGAGGCGAAACCTTTCTTGGTAATGATAATATTTCTTCACAACAAGAATACTATGTCACGACCCAAAATCCACTAGTCGTGATGGTACCTAACCCAATCCGCTAGGTAAGCCAACTAACAACCATAATATTTCAATAATATTAATAAGACAATTAGTCAAAGAAATTATCTGAATCTTATACATTTCACAAGGACTGGTAGTATAAATTATGAGCTTCTAAAAATGGAGTTTACAAAGCTGATATGAACTAAATACACCTTCTGTTTGGAAAGTACATAAATAGAGTTTTAAAATATAAGGCTACCATAAACAAGATGCAACTACAACAGGAACACAAGTACATCTTCAGATCCATCTCCAGTCGAACACAACAACCTCAACAGCCAACATCTGCACGCAATGTGCAAAAGTATAGTATCAGTACAACCGACCCCATGTACTGATAAGTAACAAACCTATCTTAGGTTGAAAATAGTGACGAGCTGGAACATAGTCGGGTCCAACTCCAATAGCAAACAATAATTCATAACAAGGTAGAGCATATAGATAAGGAAGCAACTCAGAAATAAAATGCACAACTTTTTCACAATTTTCCAAAAAATAGTTTTGCTTTTCAAGAATAACAACGAAAACCCAAATTCTTTACCGAAATCATCGAAAAATATGAGATAGCTTGAAAACTATAATTTTCCAAAAATCCTTTTCACAATAAATAAGATGTTTCATTTTCTTTCCAAATAGCAAGTGTGAAATACCTCTCTACACCCACATATCAATGTGTGTAAAAAGTCATGAATGACGTGATATCGTACATCATGAGGAAAATGCATCTTTATGCCTGTATGACATGTGTGCATGCTAATTCCATGTATCTCGGAGATGAATCATATACTCACACTCTCAGAGTACCCAATCTCACTGTCTCACACTTTTCACTCATCATGCCCAACCACTCGGTACTGTATATGGGCCATATTGCCCAGGAAAGATCCATCCCGGAAGATATACATCACTGAACATCAGTCACTCAGTACCGAGGAAGGCCAATCCGACCCCATGGAGAAGATCCATCTCTAGGTATATAAATGATTCGGACAAGTTCCATGTCCAGGGAAGATCCATCCCTCAATAAAATCAACCGCGCTCACTGGGGGTGTCTACATACTCCTGAGGGGCTTCTTCAACCCAAGCGCTATCATAAGTCAAATCCAGGCATAAATCAATAAATCATGCTGCGGCATGCAGCCCGATCCTATAACTGTCACTCATAATCAAACTCTCAGCCTCACTCAGTCATCAATCTCTCCAATCTCACTCACGGACTCACAATGTCATGAAACAAGCCCGACGACAACGATATGATGTATTAATAAACAACAACAGAGACTGAGATATAATATGAATGCATGAATATGACTAAGTACAAAATATCAATGAAATCAATAAGATGACAGTAAGAAACGACCACTATGGGTCCTAACAATATCAGCATAAAGCCTAAGCATGATATCTAGCATGATTGACAGCTTAGTTACTTAATCACATGGTGAAAACACATATATCAGCAAAATAGGGCCACTAAACGGTGCCATAAAAACAACAGTCACAATTTACCAGGTGCACGCCCACACGCCTGTCACCTAGTATGTGTGTCACCTCAGCATCAATCACATAGCACGTAATTCGGGGTTTCATACCGTCAACACTAAGTTTAGAAGAGTTACTTACCTTGAACAAGCCAATTCCAACACAGAACAAGCCATGCGATGCTCCAAAAATGCCATCACACGTGCAGCGACCTCCGAATGGATCAAAACTAGCCAAAAGCAACTCAAATACGTCAAACAAAGCCCAAGGGAACAATCCCAAATGATAAAGATCGAATCCTTAATCAAAACCTAAAACTGGCCAAAAATCACACCTAGGCCCACGCCTCGGAACCCGACAAAACTCACAAAATATGACAACCCAGTCAATTACCTTGCGAACACGATGCAGGACTAAGACACCAGATACCAGTAGAATACAACAATGGAAGATGGAGGAAAAAAGGTCTGAAATCAATTTGAAACACGCCCGAGCCCCCTCGAGACCCCGTCCAAACATACCAACAAGTCCCACAACATAACACGGACCTACTCGAGGCCTCAAAATACACATAACAACATCAAAACGACGAATCACATCTCAATTCAAAATCAATGAACTTTGAAATTTCAACTTTCCACAACCGATGTCAAAACCTATCAAATCACGTCTAATTGACCTCAAATTTTGTACACAAGTCACATTTGATATTACAGACCTGCTCCAACTATCGGAATTGAAATCCGACCCCGATATCAAAAAGTCCACTTCCGGTCAAACTTGATCAAACCTGAGGTCAAATACTAAAAAGTCAAACTTGATCAAACCTTTCAAATTTAAAGCTTCTAACTGAGAATCATTCTTCCAAATCAATTTCGAATAACCTGAAAACCAAAGCCAACGATTCACATAAGTCATAATACATCATATGGAGCTACTCATGCCCGAAAACTACCGAGCGAAGTAAAAATGCTCAAAACGACCGATCGAATCGTTACAGACTATAAGGACAGATAGAAGAAGGATATCTGCTAACAACTTATGTACGAGAGTTAGCAGAAGGAAATTTCTCTTCAAAATCTTTAGTTGTGACAAGACTTATAGGGATGATGGTGCTCACTGTAGGAGGAGCCAATTCCAATACGGAGCAAGCCAAGAGATGCTCCAAAAATGCCATCAACTATGTAGTGACCTCCGAACGGCTCGAAACTAGTCAAAAGCAACTCAAATACATCAAACAAAGCCCAAGGGGACAATTCCAAATGATAAAGATCAGATCCTTAATCAAAACCCAAAACCGACCAAAAATCACACCCAAGCCCATGCCTCGGAACCGACAAAACTCACAAAATTTGACAACACATTCAATTACGAGCCCAACCATACTAGTTTCAGTAAATTCTGACTCCAATATGATGTTCAAAACTCAAAAATTCATATTATGAAACTTTAGGCCAAAATTCCCAATTTTCCTCCTTAAAATTCAACAACAAAAAGCTAAAATCGAAAATAGATTCATGGAATATAACCAAAACCGAGTAGAGAACACTTAAGCCAATTCATATGAAGAAAATTGCTTCAAGAATCGCCTCAATCCGAGCTCCATAGCTCCAAAAATGTGAAAATGACTGAAACCCTTAAAATAGAGTACTTTAAACTTCTGCCCAGACATCTTCTTTTCCGAACGCGACAATACCATCGTGTTCGCGATGAACAAAATAATATGCCACCATAACACACTTCGAATTCGCGGTAAACACCTCGTGAACGCGGCTCATAGATGACTTAGACCTTCGTGAAAATGGCTCCAACTACGCGAACGCGATGAAGAAAGTCCAACAGATCCAGCTCCCAGCTCAACCCTACGCGAACGTGATCCCTCGTAAGCGAACACGAAGAAGACTTGCCCCAAATCTACGTGACACGGGCCAATATTCGCGAACTCGATGATGGAAATGTTATTTCCATGAAAATACACTACGCGTTCGCGACACTTGCCTCGCAAACACGATGAGGACTGAGACACCAGATACCAGCAGAATACAACAGTGGAAAATGAAGGAAAAATAGTCTGAAATTAATCCGAAATGCGCCCGAGCCCCATCGGGACCCCGTCCAAACATACCAACAAGTCCCATAACATAACACGGACCTGCTCGAGGCCTCAAAACACACATAACAAAATCAAAACGACGAATCATACCTCGATTCGAAATCAATGAACTTTGAAATTTCAATTTCCACAACTGATGCCGAAACCTATCAAATCACGTCCGATTGACCTCAAATTTTGCACACAAGGCACATTTGATATTATGGACCTTTTACAACTTTGGGAATTGAAATCCGACCCCGATATTAAAAAGCCCACTCCAGGTCAAACTTTCCAAAATTTTAACTTTCGTTGTTTCAAGCCAAATTCTACTGAGGACGACCAAATCACAATTCGGACGTGCTCCTAAGTCCAAAATCACCCAACGAATCTAATATAACCATCAGAAATCCAATCTGAGGTCAAATACTAAAAAGTCAAACTTGGTCAAACCTTTAAAATTTAAAGTTTCTAGATGAGAATCATTCTTGCAAATCAATTTCGAATAACCTGAAAACCAAAATCGATGATTCACATAAGTCATAATACGTCATACGGAGCTGCTCATGCCCGAAAACTCCGAGCGAAGTGAAAATGATAAAATGTTCGGTCGGATCATTAAATACTAGAAGGACGGATAGAAGAAGGATATCTGCTAACAACCTATGTACGAGAGTTAGGATAAGGAAATTTCTCTTCGAAATCTTTAGTTATGACAAAACTTCTAGGGATGATGGTGCTCATTGTAGGAGGAGCCAATTCCAATACGGAGCAAGCCAAACGATGCTCCAAAAATGCCATCACGTGCGTAGAGACCTCTGAACGACTCAAATCTAGCCAAAAGCAACTCAAATATATCAAACAAAGCCCAAGGGAACAATTCAAAATGATAAAGATCGAATCCTTATCTAGAACCCAATACCGGCCAAAAACCACATCTAGGCCCACGCCTCCGAACCCAACAAAACTCACAAAATCCGACAACTCATTCAATTAGAGTCCAACCATATCAATTCCGACTCTAATTCGATGTTTACAACTCAAAAATTCATATTAAGAAACTTTAGGCCAAAATCCCCAATTTTCCTCCTTAAAATTCATCAACCAAAAGCTAAAATCGAAAATAGATTCATAGAATATAACCAATACCAAGTAGAGAACACTTTATCCAATTCATATGATGAAAATTGCTTCAACAATGGCCTCAATCCGAGCTCCATAGCTCCAAAAATGTGAAAATAGCCAAAACACTCGAAATAGAGTACTTTATACTTTTTCCAAGACATCCTCTTTCGCGAACACGGCAATACCATCGCATTCGCGATGAACAAAATAATCTACCACCATAACACATTTCGCGTTCGTGGTAAATACCTCACGAACGCGACTCACAAATGACTTAGACCTTCGCCAACGCGGATCCAACTACATTAACGTGATGAAGAAGGTCCTCCAGCTCCAGCTCTCCAGCTCAACCCTACGCGAACGCAATCCCTCGTACTCGAACGCGAAGAAGACTTGTACCAACTCTACATGAACGCGGGACAATATTTGAGAGCGTGATGAAAGAAGTTCTAGTGCCATCAAAATACTCTACACGTTCATGACACTTGCCTCGCGAACACGATGAAGGACTGAGACATCAGATACCAACAGAATACAACAGTGGAAAATGAAGGAAGAATGGTCTAAAATCAATCCGAAACACGCCTGATCCCCCTCGAGACCCCATCCAAACATACCAACAAGTCCTATAACATTACACGGACCTATTCAAGGCCTCAAAACACACATAACAATATCAAAACGACGAATCACACCTCAATTCAAAATCAATGAACTTTGAAACTTCAGCTTCCACAACCGTTGCTGAAACCTATCAAATCACGTCCGATTGACCTCAAATTTTGCACACAAGTCACATTTGATATTATGGACCTGCTCCCACTTTCGAAATTAAAATCTGACCCCGATATCAAAAAGTCCACCCCCGGTCAAACTTTTAAAAATTCCAACTTTTGCTGTTTCAAGCCAAATTCTACTGCGGACTTTCAAATCACAATCTAGATGCTCTCCTAAGTCCAAAATCACCCAGCGGAGCTAATAGAACCATCCGAAATACAATCTAAGGTCAAATACTAAAAAGTCAAACTTGGTTAAACCTTTCAAATTTAAAGCTTCTAGCTAAGAATCATTCTTCCAAATCAACTCCGAATAACCTTAAAACCAAAGCTGACAATTCACATAAGTCATAATATATCATACGGAGTTACTTATGCCCGAAAACTACCGAGCGAAGTAAAAATACTCAAAACGATCGGTCAGATCATTACATAGTAGAAGCACAGATGGAAGAAAGGTATCTGCAAACGACCTATGTACGCGAGTTAGCAGAAGGAAATTTCTCTTCGAAATATTTAGTTTTGAAAAGACTTATAGGGACGATGGTGCTCACTGTATGAGGAGCCAATTCCAACACAGAGCAAGCCAAGCGATGCTCCAAAAATGCCATCACACGCGTAGCGACCTCCGAACGACTCAAAACTAGCCGAAAGCAACTCAAATACATCAAACAAATCCCAAATGATAAAGATCGAATCCTTAATCAAAACCTAAAATCGATCAAAAATCACACTTAGGCCCACACCTCGGAACCCGACCAAACTCACAAAATCCACGAGTCCAACCATACTAGTTTCACTCAATTCTAACTCCAATTCGATGTGCACAACTCAAAATTTGTTATTATTATACTTTAGGCCAAAATCCCTAATATTTCTCCTTACAATTCATCAACCAAAAGCTAAAATCGAAGATAGATTCATGGAATATAACCAAAACCTAGTAGAGAACACTTAACCCAATTCATTTAATGAAAATTGCTTCAAGAATCGCCTTAATCTGAGCTCCATAGCTCCAAAAATGTAAAAATGGCCGAAACCCTCCAAATAGAGTAATTTATACTTCTGTCCAAACATCCTCTTTCGCGAACGTGGCAATACCATCGTGTTCGCGTTGAACAAAATAATCTGCCACCATAACACACTTCGCTTTCGCAGTAAATACCTCGCGAACGCATCTCACAGATGACTCAGACCTTCGCGAATGCGGCTCCAACTACGCAAACGCGATGAAGAAAGTCCTCCAGCTCCAGCTCAACCCTACGTGAACGCGATCCCTCGTACACGAACGCGAAGAAGACTTGCCCCCAACTCTACGCGAACAAAGGCAAATATTCGCGAACGCGATGAAGGAAATGCTACTAGCATCAAAATACACTACACGTTCACGAAACCTGCCTTGCGAACACGATGAAGGACTGAGACACCAGATACCAGCATAATACAGCAGTGGAAAATAAAGGAAAGATGATCTGAAATCAATCCGAAACACGCCCAAGCCCCCTCGGGACCCCGTCCAAACATACCTACAAGTCCCATAACATAACATGGACCTACTCGAGGCCTTGAAAAACACATAACAACATCGAAACGATGAATCACACCTCAATTTGTAATCAATGAACTTTGAAACTTCAACTTCCACAACCGATGCCGAAACCTATCAAATTACGTCCGATTGACCTCAAATTTTGCACACAAGTCACATTTAATATGGCGGACTTTATCCAACTTCCGAAATCAAAATCCGACCCTAATATCAAAAAGTCCACTCCTGGTCAAACTTTTCAAAATTCCAACTTTCGTTGTTTCAAGCCAAATTCTACTGCAGACCTCCAAATCACAATCTGGACGCGCTCCTAAGTCCAAATCACCCAGCAGAGCTAATAGAACGATCCAAAATCCAATCTAAGGTCAAATACTAAAAATTTAAACTTGGTCAAAGCTTTCAAATTTAAAGTTTCTAGTTGAGAATCATTCTTCCAAATCAATTACGAATAACCTGAAAACCAAAGCCAACGATTCACATAAGTCATAATACATTTATCATGACCCGGATTTCCCACCCTCAGGAGTCGTGATGGCGCCTACTAGTGAAAGCTATGCAAGCCAACCATTACAATTATTTACCTTTTCCATTTTTAATCCTTTAGCAGTTGTGAATTAACATTATATAAACAACGGAAATAATAAAGTGGAAGAATGAAATATAATAATTTAATATTAATATCGATATAAATCCATAAACAAAAGCTACCTAGATCTGGTGTCACAATTTCACAAACTATCTAAGAATTCTACAAATAAGGGTCCGAAATATAAATACAGGTTGTTTCTAAAATACATAAAAGAAATAAAATGGGAAGATAGAAGAAGATGCCAAGGCCTGCGGACGCCTGCAGGACTACCTAGGGTCGCCTGATGGACTAAAGGTAGCAACCTCACTACGGTCTAAATGCTCCGGTACCAGTATCTGCACATAGTGCAGAGTGTAGTATCAGCTCAACCGACCCCATGTGCTGGTAAGTGCCTAGCTTAACCTCGACGAAGTAGTGACGAGGCTAGGACAGGACTATCAAATAAACATGTGCAGTTAAATTATATACAGCGAAAAAGTAAAAGAAGAAATTTACAGTTAAGGATAGGAGGGGGAAACATGATGCGGGGAATAACAAGTGACAACAGAAAAATAGCAGATAAATGTAAAGAACACCATATTTCAACTATCAACAAGAATAAAAAATCAAGACAAGTGCACGACATCACCCTTTGTGCTTTTACTCTCGTCCTCACCATAAGAATCAATATAATCGGTACAGCATCACCCTTCGTGCTTTTACCTCACACAATCATGGCATGGAGTTATCCTTCGTGCATTATCACTTATATCATGACACGACATTATAAATCGTGCGGCACGACATCACCCTTCGTGCATTAACACTCTCAAAACCATGCACGACATCATCCTTCGTGCTTTACACTCTTCCTCACCCAAGGAACAATCACAAAGCAATTTGGGTAAGGGAATCAATAATATCACAATAAAATCCCCGCAAGGGAACAATAGTATAATAATAATATTCCGGCAAAGGAAACAATATCATGAGTAATGACATACCGGCAATGGAGATAATATCAAAGCAATAACATCCCGACAAGGGAGATAATATCATGAACCTCTTCTCTTTTTCACATTTACTTCACAACTCAATTCTCAACTTGAGCCAACGCTCTACAATGTTCAATTACAAATAATACTTCCTCAAATCTTGTTTATCGATAGAAATCATCATATAAAGCATAACCAATATGAAACAGAGTCACATAATCATAGTATAAGACTCACGGGCATGCTTGACACCAACGTATAGATACTCATCACCATGTTTATACGTCATACTCAACAATTAACAGATAGCAAATCACTCCAAATTACTTAACACTTTTCATATATTTTAACCCTTTAACAATGGTGAACAAACATCATATAAACAGCGGGATTAAATAAGCAGAAGAAACGAAATGTAACAGTTTAATATTAAAACCGATACAATCCCATAAACTAAAAAGAAAAAAACTACCCAGATCTGGTGTCACAATTTCACAGACTGTCTAAGAGTACTACAAATAAAGGTCCGAAAGATAAATACAAGTTGTTTAAAAAATACATGGAAGAAACAGTATAGAAAGATAGAATGAGACGCCAGGGCCTGCGGACGCTTGCAGGACTACCTTGGGTCGCCTGAATGGACTGAAGACAACACCCTCACTGCGGTCCAAAAGTTGTGGCATCGGGATCTGCACACAGTGTAAAGTGTAGTATCAGCACAACTGACCCCATGTGCTGGTAAGTGCCTAGCCTAACCTCAGTGAAGTAGTGATGAGGCTAGGACTAGACTATCAAATAAACTTGTACAGTAAAATCATATACAGAAGAAAATAAAGGCAGAAATGTACAGTTAAGGATAGGAGGGGGAAACATGCTAAGGGGAAATGCCAAGTAATAACAGAAGAACAACAGATAAATATAAGGAACACCAAAGTTCAATTATCAACAAGAATCAGAAATGAAAGACAAGTGCACGGCATCACCCTTCGTACTTTTATTCTCGTCCTCACCATAAAATTAATAAAATCGGCACGGCATCACCCTTCGATCTTTTACCTACATAATCATGGCACGGGATGATCCTTCATGCATTATCACTCATATCATGGCACATAATTGTACATCGTACGACATGACATCACCCTTCGTGCTTTTACCTCACAATATCAGCACGTCATCACCCTTCGTGCATTAACACTCTCAAGAAAATATACACGGCATCACCCTTCGTGCTTCACATTCTTCCTCACCCAAGCAACAATCAAAAAGCAATTTGGTCAAGGGAAATCAACAATATTTCAATAAAATCCCGAGAAGGAAACAATAGCATAACAACAATATCCCGGCAAGGAAAACAACATCATGAAAAATAACGTCCCGGCAAGGAAGATAATACCAAAAGCAATAACATCCCGACAAGGGAGACAATAATATAAACCTTTTCTCTTTACCACAATTTCTTCACAACTCATTTCTCAACTTGAGCCAACGCTCTACAATGATCAATTACCAATAATACTTCTACAAGCCTTGTTCAATAATAGAAATCATCATATAAAGCATGAACAATACGAAACAGAGTCACATTAGTCATAGTATAAGACTCACGGGCATGCTTGACATCAACGCATAGATATCGTCACCATGCCTATATGTTGTACTCAATAATTAACACGTAGCAAATAAGACATGACTCTTAATCCCTCAAACTAAGGTTAGACCAAACACTTATCTCGATGCCACAAACACAATTCAAGCCTCAACTACTGTTTTACCTCTTGTTTCCACCACCAATTCGCTTGTATCTAGCCACAATTTACTTAACGATATCAATAAATGCTAAATGAATCAATTCTAATGCATAAAAATAGGTTTTCCAATGCTTTTCCTAAAAAATCAAAAATTGACCCAGACCCACATGGTCAAAATCCGAGGTTCTAACCAAAACCTGATAACCCATTCACCCACAAACCCAAATATATAATTTATTTTGAAATCAGACCTCAAATCGAAGTCCAAATCCCCAAACTTTAAAAAATCTAAGTTCTACCCAAAACATGTGATAATATGTTAAAGATTAATGAAAATGAGTTAGAAATGACTTACAATCGATTTGGAAGAGTACTTGTCTTTGAAAAATCGCCCAAAGGTGTTTTTGGTTTGAGAGGGTTTGAAAAATAAGAAATTTTCGGCTAAGTTATGATTTAGCAGGTTGTAGATGTAGCAATTGCGACCAGGGTTCGCAATTGCGAACCCCTTCAGGACCTGTTATATTCGCATTTGCGAAGAATAAGTCGCATTTTTGACTCTGGCCTTTTTTTGCATTTGCGATGAATTGGTCGCATTTGCGATCAAGGCCTGCCCAGGCCATCTTCGCATTTGCGATACAGCTTCGCAATTGCGATACAGCTTCACAATTTCCAAGCCTGCAGGCCTGCAACACACCAGCAATTTCCTAAGTCAAATTTCACCCCGTGACCTATCCAAAACTCACCCGAGCCCTCGGGGCTCCAAACCAAGCATGAACGCAAGTCCAAAAAAATCATACGGACTTGCTCGTACGATCAAATCATCAAAATAACATCAATAACTATGGATTTAGCATCAAAATCAAAGAAAAATCTCATGAACTCTTAAATTCCATTTTTAAAAACCGATGGTTCGATTCACATAATTTTAAGTCCGTTTCTTACCCAATTTTACAGGCTCAACTTAAATTCCATATAAAACCTGTAACGGGCTTCGGAACCAAAATACGGGCCTGATACCATCAAATTCAAACACATTCCAATTTCTAAAAACTCTTATAAATTAAGTTAAACAATTTCCTTCAAAAATTTATTTCTGAGGCTTGAGACCTCGGAATTCAATTCCGGGTATACGCCCAAGTCCTATATTTTCCTACGAACCCTCCAGGGCCGTCGAATCATGGGTCCGGGTCCATTTACCCAAAATGTTGACCAAAGTCACCTTAAATTTTTTTTAAAGGCAAAATTTATCATTTTTCACATACTTTCACATAATGGCTTTTCGTATACATGTCCGAACTGCGCATGTAAATCGAAGTGAGACAAAAAGAGGGTTTTAAGGCCTCGGATAACATAATCGACTTGTAAAACAAGTGATGACCCACATTTTGGGTCATCACAGAAAACATGTCCTATTGAATTTGCTTCATTCTCATTCCCTTAAGAGAATGTAATAGCAATATGTGATAAGTCTGAAAGAAGACAAAAATATTACCGTGAAGGTATCATTGGACGTGGACGTGGCAATAGACGAAATTATAATCGCCACCATTGTGATAATGAGAATAATAAGGATTCTCAAAATAATCCTTCACTCTGTGAAAGTAATATTTGTTATCGATTTGACATGAAATTTTATAAAGCACATATAATGATTATGGTCCATTCATGATGTGAATGTGACAACATGTGATTTATCAATACATATTTATTTTTGGAAGAATATGAACGTGCTAGTGGTGGTGAATATACCACGCTCACCTCTAGAAGGAGGTTTGAGATGATATAAGAAAATAATGTCATTATTATGGCATAAATGATCATTGGTTACGTACTTATTGTACGCCAAAATATTTTGGCATTGTGATTATTAAAAGACAATGGTAATGCAATAAACAAATCTTGCATATAATTTTGACCATAACCATAATGGTATAACTTTCTCTTTAAAAAAGATATTCATCATATGGATGTTGATGAATATGTGAAAAACATATCTTCTATTGTGTTGTAGTTAAACACAATTAATTACCAATAAGATATTGTATTGTAGTAAGTCTTAAAGAAACTTATTCAGTTTCCAAAGTATACGCGAAAGCGATTGATTATATTGAGACTATAAAGGAAAGATTTAATATCTTTTATTACTACAACTTGTAGCGGGATAATATGTATGTGAAAAGCTACCCGCTTTATTCTCCAGTTTGTACTATACAAATAAAAGAATACCACATTAAAGTGGATGTTTATTGATATAAAAACTCATATCATAATAAACTTGGAGTTTATTGATAATTACACACGTCATGGTGTAAACCTGAAGTGTATCAATATTGATAATTTATTCACTTGGCATAATTTGTTTAGCCATATCAATTTAAGTATGATGTGCAAAAATAATAGAGAATTCTCATGGGTAAATATTAAAGAACTAGAAAGTTCTTTACGAATTCTCTTACACTGCTTGTTCTCATTAATTAATAGACCAACTAAAATTGGGATTGAATCCCATGAATCCTGGAAATATCAAAGGTGAATATGGACCCATTCACCTGCTATGTATACCATATGCTTCTATGAGATGGTTACATGTGCGATTATTATTAACCCACAACCTGGCCGATGTTTGCGAGGTAACTTGCTCAATAATTTAATTTCGAATATAATTTCCAGATTTTCTATTCAAGTTAATCTAGATAAGTTGGTTTACATCACAGTTAATTTAGCAAAATAATTTATTGAGCGCCTCCACTTAATAGCTAAACTATTACTTATGAGAACAAAGTTATCTATATCAGTTTGATTTAGGTTATATACGAAAGTATATTTCACTCTCCCCTTACAAGTGGTTCAGGGTCAAAAACTAAATAATTCCATCTTATTATTATTGATGTGCGGTGTATTTGGATTAGCACCATAATGCACAAAGATGAGTTTCCAAAATCGAGAAAGTAAGTTAGTTTTTCTAACATGAAGGAGAGACATGATAAACATTTGAGAAAAAGTTACGTGGAATGAATTATCATGTGTACATCTAGATCCTAGAATAAAATAATATGAACTTGAAGTTCATAAAGGATAATGCATTTGCAATATATTGCAAAGCATGCGAGACACATTTGCTCACCCAAAGAAAGTAGCTATATTCTCACTGAAAATGCTCCTATTAGAATAAGTCCTAGAAGGACAAAGTCTATGGTACGCTTAAAGCGTATAGACAAATTGGTTTCAAATAAACTTCTTGATAAAGAAGATGAGCAAAAGAGGCAAGTGATCTAGAAGATCACATGACATAACACTTCATAAATCTCAAGAGAGATTCAGGTACCTGAAAATTTGAATGAAGAGATCTCTATGTTATGTCTTTATGAAAAATGTTGGAACTGATATAAAATATTTTTCGGCGATATCTATCATAGCGCTAAGTATAGATGAGGACTCAAATCTATCGCATAGACACAAAAGTGTTGGCCAAATGGAAGAGACACAATTCAAATAGAATTGGTTTCATATGAAAAACATATAGTTTTGTCTATGTTGTTCAAATACTTGAAAGTATAAAGTCAATGATATGTCCAATGAGTTTTCGATATCTTATTTGTCTAGCATGACATGAAAACTTGATATGCATCTAAAGTCTATTTATTTGGCTTATATGACTTAATATTCCTTGAAGGATTTAAATTGCCTAAAGCATATAGAATTCTTGGTCATGGAGTACTACATCCTAGGTACAATTTGTGCACATTTGTATCTTGATATAACTATAAGCATGATAATGTGATAGCGAGGATTTTCAAGATGCAACATATTCATTGGAGTTAATTTGGCTATTTTATTCATCAAACCTCTGCCGACGTCAACTTTCAAGAAGCTAGTGCACAAGATTGGCATACGAAGGATCAAGGATGTGAATTGATGCTCTTATCAGAGGGAGTTGATACACGTTATACTCTTTTTCCCTTACAAGGTTTTGTCCCACTAGGTTTTCCTTGCAAGGTTTTTAACGAGGCAACCAAAAGGCGTATTGTTAGATATATGTACTCTTTTTCCTTCTCTAGAATTTTTTTCCCACTGGGTTTTATTTAGTTAAGGTTTTAACGAGGTACATTATCTGTTGAATAGACATTCAAGGGGGAGTGTTATAAATAGAATTCTATTTAAGGTGAATGTCTATATTCTAGAGAGATTCTAGGGTTTGTTACTTGGTGATTAAGTTACTTTTCCCCTATAAATAGAGGGGTTCTATTCCATTGTAATTGATCCCAAATCAATAAGAATTTTCTCTCTTTCTCTGCAATATTGTTCTTGTTCTTTTATTGTTTCATAACACCCACAAATTAAATTGAATTTTGACTTGTAGAAACTTTTTTCCGTTTGTTTTGTTTCCGAAATAAAGTTTGTTTGGATATGGTGCGGCCTAACATATAAATAACTTTTTTTTCCTTCACCAATTGTTATTCTATGATGTATTTAAACTTATCCTAATGATACGATTCTAACAAACAATATATATATATATATATATAATGTCATTTTAATGAACATTATTTGAATTAAATGACTTGAGCTAATCAATAATGCTGTTAGAATTCTCTTTGACAAAGATCGATGGAAGGCAAATAATGTTATATCATCTACCAATCATATTCTAGAAAGCTAAAAATTTTAATATTGTGGAATTCATGATTAGCTCTTGGCGGGAATCTGTTTATAAAACTTGTTCTAATCATGATTTGAAGTCACCTATCTTGTCCTTTTCATTTATTTATTAGAATACTTAATGTTATATGAAACGATGGCACATAGTCGACCTTATTATGAACTTTTTAACTAAGGCGCTTCAACAAATGATGTTTTTTGAAATATGTAATATCTTATTTTAAGCTGTTAGATAAAATACACTTTAATTATTTAATTGTCTTTTCAATACTTCGATCTACAATTGAAAAGGAGTTCAACGCATTGCACATAACTGTATTATTTCACTTGTTGCATCTCATCAGAATAAATATCTGTTAAGTGGTAACTGCTTGCTAAATTTAAATAAGAAAAAATCACCAAGGTTTGAATAATATGTTTTTATAGTAATTGTACAGGGTAAAATATAATATGCCAAGTGGCCTCTTAAAAGAATGACACGTAAAACCGAATGCAATTATCCCGTTTGGTAGTGGGAGGGATGACACTCATAAAGAGGCAATAAGCCTCCGCCCGCTGGCATTAATGAAGTATATTCCCCAATATTGAGTGCAACGTCCGTTACGAAGAATCTGTCATTTATATTTACCGTTACACCTTCATCAATGATTCCCATAATTGATATTAAAGAAGGGCACGATCCTAGGACCTTGTTACCTAGACGTAGCTATAAATAGTGAGCTCTATTATCATTGCGAAGGACACGAATTTTTTTGCAAACTGATACTATAATCTATTCAAAGCTCTATATAATTTCATCTTCTTGATTTTTGTTCTTATTACGGTTGTGCCCGCAAGCCTCGCTACCGGAATAATTGCTTTTGTTTTTTCATCTTCATACCAAGGCTAAGTGTTACACATTTCTTTAATTATTTTATTATTTCAAGATCGAATCAATTCACTTGTCGAGAAATCACGCATAAATTCAACTGTACCATTTTACGGTAAACAGTTTGGCGCCCACCGTGGGGCCTAGACAACCATGTAATTAAGTTGATCCTTGCCTTTTTTTACTAATGTATTTTGATTATTTGTCTTAGAAAAAATCATAAGAAATGACAGATAACGGTGGTAACAACAAACAATCCTGAGGTTCGAGGAGACCAACCTCATTTCCAGTGACACCCACAATGAGGGGAACGATGCCCCGGCGGTCCACGACAGGCGATACCCACGACATGTTCGGGAGGCAACTCCCGATGATGCTGAAGAGGAACATGTTATTGATGCGGTAAGGGTCTTACAAGAGCAACAAGCGATCATTCTAGGCCACCTCACATGGAAGGATAAGGTTATGATGGAGTTGAAGCAGTCATTATCGGGGGCTTCCAATAACGCAAATAGGCGAGATCCAGTTCTTCCCGGCGCTCCTGCAAATCAAACAATGCAGAGGGTTGATAACAACACCCTGAAGGGAGAAGTTAATAAAAATAGAACTGGGGGGGGGGGGGGGGTTCGGCCCCAATAACGAAAATGATCCCTTCAATAATGAACTTTTATGGTTTATGAGAGAAGTGAACGTCCGCATGGACCAAATCCCGGGTGCATCACCGGTGCTAAAAGGACCGGAGTCAGAGAAGTATACTCAGTTGTCGTACAAACCAAGCGCGACACCAGAATTAATCCCGAAGCGGTTTAAAATTCCCGACTTGCCAAAGTATGATGGGACTTTAGACCTTAAGGAGCATATTACCACCTATAAAGGGGAATGATTTAGCTCCTCACGAGATTAAATTGGTTTTGTTGAAGAAATTTGGAGAGATTCTCATGAGGGGAACCTTGACGTATTTACTGTTTCCCGAGCATTCCATAGATTCCTTTAAGATGCTCGCAGATTCTTTTATTAAGGCTCATGCCGGGGCCAGAAAGGTGCAGGCCCGAAAGACCGACATATTCAGAATTGCACAAGGAGAATCTGAGTTGCTGCGTGAGTTCGTTACTCGATTCCAAAAGTAGAGGATGTTGCTCCCGGCTATTCCGGACGAATGGGCAGCTGAAGCATTCACCAAGGGACTGAATCTTAGAAGTTTAGACGCTTCCCAAAAGCTGAAGGAAAGTTTGCTAGAGTTCCAGGCAACGACTTGGGCGGACGGTCTTCGAGGGTACGAGTCAAAGATAAGGATCAAAGATGACCAGGTTGGTTTCCCGTCATCGGTAAAGAGACAGGAGAAGAACAAAGAAAAGTTAAAAGACGACTTCGACACGGACAGACGGTCTTCGAGGGGCCGATTTTTGCCATACGAACATACCAAAAGTGGCGGCAAAGTTTTCTAGTCAGTAGATAGATTTGCTAACGACAAGAGGTATGATCGCGGTCAAAATAATAGATCATTGTAGGACAAGGAAGCGTCAGGTACGCGGGATCCTTCCTACCCCAGGTTATCAGAGTACAATTTTAATGTCAGCATAGTAGAATTGGTATCTGCTATGAGAAACATCAAAGAAGCACGACTTCTGAAGCTAGTGAGATCCGATCCCAGCCATAGGGATCCCAACTTGTGGTGTGAATACCACGAAACGAATGGACACCGAATTGGGGACTTCCAACATCTCGGGGAAGAAGTGGTGACATTGTTGAAAAATAGTCATCTTAGAGAATTTTTGAGTGACCGGGCTAAGAACAACTATGGTCGCAACCGGGATAACGCGGAACCCTCAAAAGCTGGGGAAGATCACCCGCATCATATGATCAACATAATCTTCGGGAACGAGATCAACAGGGTCACCTTATCGGCAGCAAAAATAAGACGAAAGTATCGATAACCCATAACAAGAAACTTCGAGAAGTTGTCTAAAATGACATCACTTTCACGTAGGAGGACGCAAACAGATTGATGTTATCGCACAACGACAAACTAGTAATTTCTTTGAATGTGCTAGACTTTAAAATTAAATGTATTCTAGTAGATACAGGAAGTTAGGCCAACATCATACAATAGAGAGCATTGGAACAAGCTAAACTTACCGGAAGTATCATTTCGGCCACAAAACTCCTCGCTGGATTCAACCTCGTGAGCATGAAAACTCGAGGAGAGATTTTGTTGCCCACTAACACCGAAGGAGTGATGAAAATTGTCACACCTCCTCTTTCCACCCCCGCGGGCGCAAGGGAGTTTTCTCCAATTAAAGGACAGTCGAAACGGGATTTGTTTGTTTATTTCAGAGTCGCCACCTGGGAATTTTATGGCGTCCCAAGTCATTCCGCGAACCAGAAATCCGAGTAAGGAATTATGTTAATTCGGGAGAAGGTGTTAGGCATTCCCGAATTCCGTGGTTCTAGCACGGTCGCTTAACAGTTATTATACTTGGCTTAATTATCTCGATTTGTTAAATACATTTTTTATTGCATGATTTTGTTACTGCTTTAGATTGTTCATAATTATAGACCCTTAAACGAATCACGCGTACGTATATTCGTGTTATATATTTTTTATAAACGTGAAGAATCGTGTCACGCATACGTGTACACGATAAGATTGATATTTATTTTTATTATAAAAATAGACTTATGTTCGAAATTGTGCTTAAAAATAAAAAAAATTAAGAACATCGTCATTCTTGTATGATTAAATAGTGAACTGCACATCTTGGGTTTAATTTAACATCTTCCGACGAACCTCTTTTATTAAAAGTTTTCTCGGAGTTGCGCGAACGCATAATTCGAATTGCATTTAGAAGTATAATCAGGTCACGCGAACGCATCCCTAATTACACAAAATATAAATTCTCTACAAATGTTTATTATATCCATCTATTTTTAATATGAAAGTCATAGAGAAACACTGATTTGGACGTCTTCAAATTTTCTTGAAAAGAATTCAAAATTTATTATGTATTGACCGCAAGTCTTATTTTACGCGTATGAATTATATACCTCAAAACTATTCAAATTTTAAAGAATTAATGATATGAAAATAAACAAACAACATGTAACTAAAACTACCATTTTTATCGTGAATACAACATTAGTATACCCAAAAAGCGAATCGCATACAAAACTGGGAAAAGAATTAATTTGATAAACCAATTAATAGTTTTCGAGGAATTTTCATTGTTATATTTAGTGCGAACTCTATTTCTACATATCTTTGACATAGAATGTTGCAATTCGTACTTATAAATCCCACCTCCTTCTCATATACTTGTTTTTAGTCCAAAGTTATAATTGTTTGGTTAATTTGTTTACGATGATAGATAAAATCAAGTTGATAAGAAAGAGAACTATTATACAAATTGACTCAATAAAATGGCATCACATGCAACGTAGTGGTACGTATGAACCATTCATCATATTCTAACATCGTAAACGTGACAGATTATATCAATTCACATTTCCACCATGGCTATTCACATAACCGCTATTATGCCATATATGAACGAAATACAACTAACATTATCTAGCCTTAAACAAAATCGGATATTTGACAAAATAGGATAATAATATAGTTTTTTTTATATTTCTATATTATTCTTTACTTAGCTAACAATATCACAAGATTTAATTAATGGTCAACTTTCTGCCATGTTCCCTATCTTGACAATTCGAACATAACTTATACCTAATGAAATTTTGAAATAGATAACATTATTACAACGCTTATACGAACTTCAAAAGGGAGTGATTAACTAATAGTCATCATGTCAAGCATACTACTATATTAACCAACTGAAACAAAACTGAAATTTAAACTAATAGATTTAAACGAGTAAAAGTCATAATTATAATTCCAAACTTCATTTATTTGGCAATGTTGAAGCTTTCCACAACATGAGTCTAAAATATATACCTGGAAATGAGGGTAAAAGAGGCAAATTTCAGCAGTAGCAGCAGCAACAAAATCAGCAGAAAATGCCAAATAACTCAGCAGATTTGAGCAAAATAACAAGACCCTTGGAACCAGACGAGCAGTAACAGAATTTTAAGAAAAATTTCAGATTTAAACCAAACAATATCAACAAACAAACCCGGACAGATTCAAGAAAACAATGTTTCAGATTCTTTCTTTCTTCTCTATCTGTTTCAGATTTTGCTTCCCTCTATCTGATTCTCTTTTCCTATTTTTTTTTCTCTGTCTATTTTTCAGATTCAAATGCAGATTTCCTTTCTTTCTTTTGTTTCTGTTCAGTTGTTCTCTTTCTATCTCTTTTTTTTTCTCTTAGTTCCCTTTTTCTTCTGTTCCTCTTCTCTCTATATATCGTTCTGCCTTCTCTATCCTCCTTCTCTATCTCTTTTTATCCTCCTTTTTGGTTCTTTTTCTCTCTCTATATTCTTCTCTATCGTTCCCCCCTAAAAGCAGTCCCAACTCCTCTATCTTATACAGGTCTGCCCCCCCTTTCTAGCAGCCTACTGTCCGGACCCCTTTTTGCTTTAAAAATCAGAAAATCTCCACTCAAATAATACTAAGGCTGTTCTTCTAATAAATCAGCCACTAAAGGTACTTTTTCCCTTATTTTCAGCACTCCCAATTCCCTTTGTCTCTCATTATCCTATTAGATTATAGCCATTAACATTCCACTATCAACACACTAATACTATCATATTACTCTCACTGTTTCATTCCCAACAGTACCCCTGAAAATCCCTCAAACTACAGCTTCTACCAACATCAGCCAGTTTTTGGATTAAATCTTAACTGAAAATGCAACCTTCTAACCTAATTATATCTAACCATCATTCGTAAAACTGAATTCAAACCCAAGATCACATAGAACTCAACAGCACAATTTAAATTGAATTTGAAATCAGCATGAATGCAGGGGCATTGTCATTATATTGACAGTGCCCTGAAACTTACTGCCCAGAAACCAACATACATAACATCCATTTGATGAACTTACTGATTTGCAAACAAGCATGATTTAATTTACGAGTACTAATCAACTGACTATCTACAATGATTGTCAACAAACAGTCTATAAGTAGATAAACAGGTTATTTCAATCAGCATTATCAGAAACATGATTTTATAATATAACTAATCGACGAACTTAATCGAGTCGATTACACACATAATAATTACAGCAATCATAAACAAAGTGACCGATTTGGACTAAATAAAAATTCTACTGAGATAAGCAAAATTAATTGATAAACATGGAAAGTTAATAAAACTAAACTAATCATGTACACAGATAGAAAAACATGAATACAAAAGTGAAAAATAAAGATACAGTACCTCAGAAAAGTCAGAAATACACGGACCCAGGCTCGAACTCTGATTCGGACATTTGAAATCAAACAGACCTTAGTCGAAGTATTCTCAATCGAAAATACTTCGATTAAGGTCGATTAGACCCCAACCTTCTATTCAATTTGGGCAGAATCCAAAATTTGGGGTTTTTAGGGTTCTTAAAGGTCTGATTTGGGGCTCAACCATTTTTGGTCAGATTCGAAGGGAATAAAAGACGTCTTAGGGGGTGAGGGAGGCCTAGGGGTCATTTGGTGTGAATTTGAAACGAATCTGGGTGAGTTCATGTTTGACTCAAATCTTCAAATGAAGATTCGAGAAGCTCTGAGATGATTTGAGACCAACGAACAACAGATCTGTAATCAGGGTAGTTAGGGGAAGCTATGGTGTTGATTTGGAAATCATCGGAGACTGTTGGGTTTGGATCTGAGTTTGGCTCGAATCTTCAAATGAAGATTCGAGAAACTCCAGGAGGATTTGAGCTCAGTGGCTACCAGATTTGGATAGAGGATGGTCAGGGGGTTCAGGGGTGTTAAGGTGGTGACCGACGGCGTTGTTGCCGCCGGGTTTCAGGCGAGGGTGAGTTAGGGCGGCTAGGGTTTTGGGGGTATCGTCTGAAGACGATGATGAACAGGAGAGGGGGGTGCTTAGTTAGGGGCCGGGGTATGAACTTGAGGCTTATATAGGGGAGAGGTGAATTGATCTAGGCCGTTAGATCAGGCAGAATAGATGGCCAGGATCTATCCACTTACAGGAACGGTGTCATTTTGGTTTAGTTGGGGAATGGGTCGGCCCGGGCAATGGGTCGGGTAGGGGTTACGGGTAAGGGTGTGGAATATCAGCCGTTGGATTGATTTAATCCAACGGCCCTTGATGAAAGATGACCAAACATTGTCGTTTGGTTTACTCCTGAGTTGGACCGGACCTGGGGTGTTTGGATTAGGTTGTGGGGGTTAGTTTTGGTTTGGGCTTGGATTTAGGTCCAGGTCCGATTTTTCCTTTTATGACTTATTTTCCATTTTTTTTCTAATTTTATTCCTAATTATTAAATTTCTAATTTTAATTATAAAAACAAAATTAACCTTACAAAACATTATTCACCCTTTAACAAACATTAACATACAAGACAAATCATTAATCACACAATGACATATTTAAATGACGAAAAATAAGATAAATGCATATTTTTGTGATTTATTTTTTAATTAACTCTTAAATGCATAATTAAATCCTAGATATGCATGCAACATGTATTTATATTTTATTTTTTCATTTAACTATAACAAAGTAAACATTTACGGACAAAACACAAATAATTAATAAATGCCACATAAATTCTAAAAATTGCATACTAAGAGAATTTTGTTTTATTTTTTGATTTATTTTAGAGTAGTTTTCGTGAGGCAAAAATCAGGTGCTCACAGCTGCCCCTCTTTGTGCGGAAACTCGAAGAGTTTTCGTGCAAAGATAAAGTGAGCGGATACGAGCGATTTTTGCCTGTTCGAATACTCTGTGGGAAGCATTTTTTAAAAATTTTGACCGAACCTCTGCTTCAAAGGTTTCCTACATATCCTTGGCTATAAAGGAATCAGGTCAATGTAGTTCGGGAAGTTTTGGGTAGCTGGGACTACCATGGGACTGTGATGTTGCTGCTGTTTCGTGTTGCTTTTACTGCTTGCTGACCTCCTTATTACACCCTGCTTTAAAGGTAAAACAAAAAGCTAAACTAGACTATGGTATATGAATTACAAAATCTTATCTAGATCATGCCCTTGCGTTTCTTGTTGTCTTGATGTCTTGGTAACTCTTGGGCATCCTTTGCTTCTGACTTGTTCCGCATTTCCTTTCATTGTGTCTCGTATTTCGTTTATCTGTTTGGGACTCTTGTTGTTTCCTGCTGGGGATTTGGTTGGACTCCTCTGCTTTATTGACTCTACGTGTGCTCCTTTCTTATATGAGTGGGCTCTTGACTGCTGACACTTCAATTGTATTCCCTTATTCTCCAGGTGGGCGCCTGACTGCTGATACTTCAACTGTATTCCCTTATTCTCTAGGTGGGTGCCTGACTGCTGATACTTCAACTGTATTCCCTTATTTTCCAGGTGGGCACCTGACTGCTGATACTTCAACTGTATTCCCTTATTCTCTAGGTGGGCGCCTGACTACTGATACTTTAATTGTATTCCCTTATTCTCCAGGTGGGCTCCTGATTGCTGATACTTCAATTGTATTCCCTTATTCTCCAGGTGGGCGCCTGACTGCTGATACTTCAATTGTATTCCCTTATTCTCCAGGTGGGCTCCTGACTGCTGATACTTCAATTGTATTCCCTTATTCTCCAGGTGGGCTCCTGATTGCTGATACTTCAACTGTATTCCCTTATTCTCCAGGTGGGCGCCTGACTGCTGATACTTCAACTGTATTCCCTTATTCTCCAGGTGGGCGCCTGACTGCTGATACTTCAATTGTATTCCCTTATTCTCCAGGTGGGCTCCTGACTGCTGATACTTCAACTCTATTCCCTTATTCTCCAGGTGGGCGCCTGACTGCTGATACTTCAACTGTATTCCCTTATTCTCCAGGTGGGCGTCTGACTGCTGATACTTCAATTATATTCCCTTATTCTCCAGGTGGGCGCCTGATTGCTGATACTTCAACTGTATTCCCTT
Organism: Nicotiana tabacum; assembly: GCF_000715075.1. NCBI lineage: Eukaryota > Viridiplantae > Streptophyta > Magnoliopsida > Solanales > Solanaceae > Nicotiana > Nicotiana tabacum. The sequence goes on along the minus strand of NC_134086.1, from coordinate 105,408,355 downwards.
ATTCTCCAGGTGGGCACCTGATTGCTGATACTTCAACTGTATTCCCTTATTCTCCAAGTGGGCGCCTGAATGCTATTTCTTTTCTTCTTCCTTGTTCTCCAGGTGGACGCCTGATTTCTTCTTCAATTGCTATTCCTTGTTCTCCAGGTGGACGCCTGATTTCTTCTATTTCCTTTCTTCTTCCTTGTTCTCCAGGTGGACGCCTGATTGCTTTTATTTCCTTTCTTCTTCCTTGTTCTCCAGGTGGACGCCTGATTTCTTCTTCAATTGATCTTCCTTGTTCTCCAGGTGGACGCCTGATTTCTTCTATTTCCTTTCTTCTTCCTTGTTCTCCAGGTGGACGCCTGATTTCTTCTTCAATTGTTCTTCCTTGTTCTCCAGGTGGACGCCTGATTTCTTCTATTTCCTTTCTTCTTCCTTGTTCTCCAGGTGGACGCCTGATTGCTATTTCTTTTCTTCTTCCTTGTTCTCCAGGTGGACGCCTGATTGCTATTTCTTTTCTTCTTCCTTGTTCTCCAGGTGGACGCCTGATTTCTTCTTCAATTGCTCCTTCGGTTATCGGTTTATCGATAAAACGATAAGATATACTAAAAAGACAAAAAAAATTAATTTTTTTACCCTTATTCTATAATACCCTTCCATTTACCCTAAGTCCCTTACCCTATTATTTCCTCTACCACATTTAAGGAATGATCATATTTAAAGCTCAAGGGAATTAAGTCAAATTAATGGAAAACAGAATGAGTTGTGATGATGTATTTTTTTATATCGTTAGAGTGTTGGTGACATACATTTGATCCCTTACTTTCGTTTTGTTGCATGTGCTTGTTGACACAATTTTTTATGTTATAAACGATGTTTATCTTATTTTAGCTTCTTTTTGTCCATATTAGTTAGGCGTGTTTATAGCGATATACTTTTCATGAAATTCCACAAATTTTCTTATTGGTGTAATCGATAACTGAATCGATAAGCCCCAAAAATCGCTAAATCGAAATCGAAAAAATTGAAACCTTATTGAAACGATAACGATAAGCATATGTACAAATCAATAATCGATAAGTAATTATCGATAAGGGTCAAAATTGAATCGATAAATCGAATGCACACCCCTAATTACTGCTATGAAGTCAGAAATCACAGCACTAGAGGAGAACAATACTTCGAGCATTGTTGATCTGCCAACTGTAAAGGTGCCTATTGGATGCTGCAAATGGGTTTTTTAAAGTTAAATATCCAGCCTCAGGAGCAGTATAAAGATACAAAGCAAGGCTAGTGGCTAAAGTTTTACAACCAGTAAGAAGGGCTGGACTATACAGAAACTTTTTCCCATGTTGCCAAGATGGTCACAGTCAGGTCAGTTATAGCAGTTGCAATAGCTAAGCATTGGCACATCTTCTAAAGGGATGTGCACAATGAATTTCTATCAAATACACAAATCATTATATGATCTCAAATATGCACCACGACAGTGGAACAAGAAGCTAACAGATGCCTTGCTACAACTTGGTTTCACTCAAGTCATTTTGGTTACTCCTTATTCACTAAGAAAGTGTAGGAGAGACTGGTACTTGTCTTAGTAAATGTTGATGACCTTTTAGTTACAGGGAGCTATCCTTAGCTTATTCTACAGACTATATATGATTTGCAACTCAAGTTCAAGATGAAAGATCTTGGTGAGCTCAAGTTTTTCCTGGGCATTGAGTTTGCCAGATCAAGGGAGGGTATTATCATGAATCAGAGAAAATATGCTCTAGAGCTAATTGCTGACCTGGGACTTGGAGGAGCTAAACCTGCTAATGCTCCATTAGAGCACAATCAAAAGCTCACCTCTGCAGACTATGGCAACTCTCAAAGCACATATAAAGACAATGCAGATACAGATCACCTGCTACCTGATGCTAGCCAATATCAAAGGCTAGTAGGGAGACTTCTGTATTTGACAATGACCAGAGCAGACATTGCCTTTGCTGTTCAACTCCTTAGCCAGTTTATGCATAAGCCCAAGCAATCTCATATGGAAGCTGCACTAAGGGTAGTAAGGTATATCAAGAATGCACCTGGTTTAGGATTGCTAATGCCTTCTGAAAGCTCAAGGAAACTAAAAGCCTACTGTGACTTAGACTGGAAAGGCTGCTTGAAGACTAGAAAATCTGTTACAGGCTATCTAGTGAAGTTTGGAAATGCTTTAGTCTCTTGGAAGTCAAAGAATCAAGACACTGTGCCAAGGAGCTCTGCAGAAGCAGAGTTCAGAAGCATGGCCTCAGTGGTGGCTGAATTAACCTGGTTAATAGGTCTATACAAAGAATTAAGAGTGGAGGTTGAAGTGCCTATGGATCTATACTATGACAGCAAGGCTGCAATCCAGATTGTAGTCAACCCTATATTCCACGAACACACAAAACACATTGACATAGATTGTCACTTTGTTAGAGAAAAAATTATTCAAGGATTGGTAAAGACATACTATGTTTATACAAAAGAACAACAAACTGATCTACTGACCAAAAGTCTGGGAAAGCCACAACATGATTACTAACAATCCAAGTTGGGGTTGAAAAATGTGTTTCAACCATCAGCTTGAGGGAGGTGTTGACGAATCAAATATGATCCATAACTGTCAAGAAGCTTCTTCATCTCACACTGCTAGGCTGTTAGGATCTTAGGTGACAGCTGTCACCAGCTAAGTTATTAGAAGCAGTTATTGGAAGTTAGTTAGAGTTAGTTATATGTACATGTATATATACATATCTTCTGTACAAAATAGATAGGAGATTTCATTGTATGAAATGAGTTAGTTCTTCTCTGCATTGCTCAACTTTCATTTCTTCTCTCTAACTCGATCAACTAGTTCTAGATTGCAACAAAGTTGTTTAATAGGATCTTACATCACTAACCGATACTGAACCAAAATTCAGTAAAATCGAACTTTTGATTAAATTCATTGCTTTTTAAATTGTGTCAAAGGATGTGTCACTGTTTATGAATTAAATATACATTTGTCAAAATGCTTTTAACCATATACATAATTAAGAAGAAAAATAATAAATGTTGATAGTATATATCATCTCTGTTTCTGGTCAGAACCGCCTTCTTTTTTAACTTCTTATGCACAAACAATATATATAATTATATATAAAACAACCCAAGGTTGAGGCTGGCTTAGAAAAAATCATGACCTAATTTTACTAATTTACCGGCGCGAAGGATCGAAGACTGGGAACCAAGGCACGAAGACTGGGTATCGAGTTCGGGGTTCGAGATGCTTGTTGAGATCGAGGCCAGTAGTGATCGAGGTCAAATAGGAAGACATCGGGCAAGATCAATGACTGCATAATAACGGAAAGGCAAGATATCCGTGACTGGTCAAAGATCATGGCGATAATCTCGGAACAGATCAAATCAAGGGCGGTTGTTTAGGCTAGTCATGGAATTTACTTCCGTAGTTAGAATTGTACCATAGATAGGATTCTTCTACTATATAAAGAAGGTTCTAATCATTTTGTAGAGACTAGACATTTACGCATATCAAAGAAATACAATACTTTCTATCTAGCTTATATTCTTGTTCATCAGTTTGCTTATTTCTTAACTATTCGGGTACTGATCAGTTCGACGCCACTCAAGCTCGAGTGCTGAATTACGCTTCAACACTTGTTTGCTTTATCTCGTTTCTAATTTCTACTACTAATTTTTACATTTATCAATTGATATTAGGTGAAATCACGTATCCTTAAAACTACTTTATAATTTAATTGTTATCCAATTTTAAGGGTAAACAGTTTGGCGCCCACTGTGGGGCTAAGGATAATAGTGATTACCTGGTATTAATTCCCATACCACACACTGCTTTACGCTTGTTCTCGTAAGTGTATTTGATTTCAGGAATCAACATGTAAAACTCTCAAGTGGCACAAAAACAAACACGTAGTCGTCCTGGGAAATGGAGTACATCCAGTCAACCCCGATGGATCATCGGCCATATACCCAGTCGATGTCCGCTCCCATATTGCCATTAATGGGAATTTGGGTGTTGACCCTGAAAACATCGTCCCCAGAGATGCCCGAGTGGGATATCAAAATGCATAAAACAGTGAAAAAGGCGGAATCAGCCTTCAAATGATATTCGAAATGTTACAGACTCAACAAGCTACGATAGCGCAACTCCAAAATCAGAATCGAGCACCAAGAAGAATTAAGCTCGATACATCACAAGAAGTTATTCATAGAGACAAACCTGTACCAGAGAAATCGAATGCCATTGATTGGGGACTGACCCCGCCATTATGAAGATGCTCGAGGAGCTCATTAAACGGATTGAATCAGGAGAAAAGAAAATTGAGGCAAATGATAAAAAAGTAGAAACATACAACTCTAGGGTCGATCAAATACTGGGGGAGCCACCAATTCTAAAGAGTTTGGATTCGAAGAAATTCATGCAGAAGCCTTTCTCTCCAAGTGCGGATCCAAAGCCCATCCCGAAAAAATTTCGCAAGCCAGAAATTCCCAAATACAATGGAACCACTGACCCTAATGAGCATCTTACTTCTTATACATGCGCAATAAAGGGGAATGACTTAGAAGACAATGAGATTGAATCTGTTCTATTGAAAAAGTTTGGAGAGACTTTATCGAAAGGGGCAATGATATGGTATCATAATTTGCTGCCCAATTCCATCGATTCCTTCGCCATGCTTGCAGATTCGTTCGTAAAGGCACACACCAGAGCAATAAAGGTTGCGACTAGAAAGTCGGAACTTTTCAAAGTAAGACAAAAGGACAACGAAATACTAAGGGAATTTGTATCTCGGTTCTAGAGAGAACGCATGGACTCACCCCCGGTCATAGAAGATTGGACTGTTCAAGCTTTTACTCAAGGTTTGAACGAGTGAAGTTCGATAGTGTCATGACAACTGAAGCAGAATTTAATTGAATATCGAGCTATGACCTGGCCGATGTACATAATCGATACCAGTCAAAGATCAGGGTCGAGGATGATCAATTGGGAGCCCTTTACGGTTCTGTTTACCTGAATAGGCCCGTCGGTAGAATTCAAAGGGACCTCGATTGAACAGAGATCGGTACCTACCATATAGTGCAAATCGTAGAAACAGCGACCCAGGACGTAACCTCGCTCACAATGATTGAAAGAGTGATCGAGGAAAGAACTCCCGAGGGATCATAAGTAAAAATGGCTTCGATAAACATCTCGAGCCCACGGAAGCACCGCGACAATCAGAATACAACTTTAGTATCGATGCGTCAGGTTTGTATCAACCATTGGACGGATAAGGATACTAGATGGCCCAGGCCCCTACAGACCGATCCAGCTCAGAGGAACCCTAATCAAATGTGCAAATACCATGGTACCCATGATCATAAAATTGAAGATTGCAGATAGCTGAGGGAGAAGGTTGCTCGTTTATTCAACGAGGGTCACCTTTGAGATTTCTTAAGTGATCGAAACAAAAACCACTTCAAAAACAGAGATTCAAACAGATAGAACGAGCAGGAAGAGCCACATCATGTAATTCACATGATCATTGGTGGGGTCGATATTCCTCAAGGATCGATATTTAAATACACCAAGGTGACAATCACGAAAGAGAAACAAACTCTGGACTACTTACTAGAAGAAACCTTGTCTTTCAACGACGAGGATACAGAAGGGATCAAACAACCTCGCAATGATACACTGGTAATATCTATCCTTATGACTACAATTCAAGTTAAACATGTGTTGATTGATCTAGGTAGATCAACAAATATTATTCGATCAAAGGTCTTAGAGAAACTCGGCCTCCAAAATCAAATCGTGCCTGCAGCTTGGGTACTTAACGACTTCAACATGGCAAGTGAAACCACCAAAGGGGAGATCGTTTTACCAGTAAATATAGTCGGGACCATCCAAGAAACAAAGTTCAGTGTGATCGAAGGCGACGAGAGGTACAACGCTTTGCTTAGGAGGCCTTGGATCCATAATATGAGGGTAGTACCCTCGACGCTTTATCAAGTTCTGAAGCTCCCAACATCAGAAGGAATCAAAATGGTGTACAGTGAACAACCCGCCGCCAAAGAAATGATTTCAATCGATGAGGTAGTACCAGTATCGGTTCTTTCATCAGTAAAAGGATCAGAGTCGAAGGGAAAGCAAGAAGTCAAATAGCAACCACAGTCACTGGCCTCAGCCCAATCGGAGGAGCAGGGAACTTTCTAAGATGATGATTATATGATACCTCGAACCTTCATAATACCTGATAATTCCGATGCAACGAAGTCAACGTTCGAAGAGCTAGAACAAATCATACTGATCAAGTATCTGCCAGATCGAAAGGTATACACGGGCACGGGGTTAACTCCCAAGCTTAGGAAAAAAATCGTTCAATTCCTTTTAAATAACATGGATTATTTTGCCTAGTCCCACGTAGATATAATAGGGGTCCCACCGGAGATCACTATGCATCGAAGGCTTGGACCCGAAGTTTCGCCCGGTGAAACAAAAGAGAAGACCTTAGTTCGAGGTAAAACATGCATTCATTAAGGACGAGGTAACAAAACTTCTCAATATAGGATCCATTCGGGAGGTAAAGTATCCCGAATGGTTAGTAAACTTAGTTGTAGTCCCTCAAAAGGGAAACAAACTTAGAATGTGCGTAGACTATAAGGATTTAAACAAGGCATGCCCTAAAGATTCCTTTCCTTCTCCGAATATCGATCGCATGATCGATGCCACGGTCGGCCACAAAATCCTTAGTTTTCTCTATGCCTACTCTGGGTACAATCAAATACAAATGAACTGGAGGATCAGGAAAAGACTTTGTTTATCACTAAATACGATACCTATTGTTATAATGTAATGTCGCTTGGACTGAAAAATGCTGGTGCTACTTATCATCGTCTAGTGAATCGAATGTTCGAAGAACAAATGGACAAATCAATAGAGGTTTATATTGATGACATGTCATTTAAGTCCCTGCGAGCAAAGGACCATTTGAAACATTTATAGGAGACCTTCGACATACTGAGATAGTACAACATGAAGCTTAATCCGGAGAAATGTACATTTAGGATCGGTTTGGGCAAGCTTCTCGGTTTTATGGTATCAAATTGGGGAATTGAAATCAACCCCGATAAAATCAAGGCAATCGAAGACATCACAGTTGTTGATAATGTCATGACTATACAAAGGTTAATAGGACGCATACCTGCCTTGGGTCGTTTTATTTTGAGGTCCTCAGTTAGGAGCCAACTGTTCTTCTCACTCGTTAAGAAAAAGAACAATTTCTCATGGACCCAGAATGTCTATGGGCCTTGGAGGAACTCAAATGACACCTCTCAAGCCTGCCATTGCTTCACCCCCTAAAGGCGGACGAGCAACTTTACTTATACTTAGCGGTCTTGAAGATAGCGGTAAATGGGGTCTTAGTTTGAGAAGAGAAAGGTACGCAATTTTATGTCTATTATGTTAGTCGGACCTTAGGTGAATCCGAGACCCAATACCCACACTTAGAAAAATTAGCATTTGTTAAAATCGTATTTTCAATGTCTCCCAATTTGTGTTGTAACCACCTACTCCTTTCGCAACATTTTGCACAAGCCCAAACTCTCGGGTTAATTGGCCAAATAGGCCATCGAGATCAATGGGTACAATATCGAGTATCAACCCCGAACGATCAAAAAGTCTCAAATCTTGGCAGACTTCGTGGCTGACTTCACGCCAATCATCGTACCCGAGGTCGAAAGGAACTGTTATTAAAATAGGAAACATTATCCGGGGTGTGTAACCTCTTCACAGACGACGCTTCAAACGTGAAGGAGTTCGGGATCGGCATCGTATGCAATATTGGAAAGCAATTCGTCCGTAGCCAAGTGAGAAAGTTTTTCGAAGATCGCAAAAAAGGATACTATCAACACCATATCATCCTAGTGGGAACGAACATGCAGAATCGACAAACAAGCCCGTCATCCAAAATCTGAAGAAAATATTAAACGAAGCTAAAGGAAAATGGAGAGAAATGTTGCCCGAGGTCTTTTGGGCATATCGAACAACGTCGAAATCCAGCACGGGGCAACACCGTTCTCTTTAGTCTATGGTGCCAAAGCTCTGATACCAGTTGAAGTTAGAGAACCTAGCTTCAGGTTTCGTTATGCAATAGAGGAGTCAAATCATGAGGCTATGAATACAGGCCTTGAATTTCTAGATGAAAGATGGTAAGCCACCCTCGTTTGAATGGCTTCACGAAAATAGCGGATCAAAAGGTATTACAATCGAAGAGCCAATCTTCGACACTTTAAAATCGGGGACTTAGTTCTAAGAAAGGTCACCCTCAATACTCAAGACCCAAATTATGGAAAACTTGGCCCGAACTGGGAGGGACCGTATCAGATCCTCGAAATCATCGGAAAGGGATCCTACAAACTTGGCACGATGGATGGCGAACAATTACCAAACAATTGGAACGTATCACTCCTCAAATGATATTGTTGTTAAGGTATGACCTTCTCCAGTTTTGTCTATATTTTATACTAACCAATTGCAGGTGTTCATTCAAAGACATCGAAGGATTTTTCATCACAAAGTCCTTAAGACTGAAAGCACGCGTTGCAATCTTTTTCCCTTAGATCGTTTTTTGTCCCAAATCAATTTTTCCAGCGAGGTTTTTAATGAGGCAACTATTGTTCGTGCTAACTTAGAGCAATTCAATAGTATCCGAGGCTTCTTTACAATCAACCTCGAATACTGGGAGGCATCACCCTCGGATGTCAACTTTGTTATTAGGAAAATACTTTGTGTCAATTGGGTCTCGATAGGTTAAATTTTGTAAGGACCAAATGGTCAAACGAACCGTGCCCATGTAGATTACTTGAGCCCTAAAGGCAAACATGTACGCACATATAATTTATTGATAGAAGTATTTTTTCCTTGCCAATTATTTCATGCCTTAGAGAAATTTTTACTTTACAATTTCATACTTTTGGCCTATTATGGATGCAGGCTTAAGGGTCGATCATAACTGAAGTTCAAACAACTTTCCGCATACCCAGGGACTGCCGACTAAAAAATTGATGTAATCGAATTATTAAAATCTCGAGATCGTAAGACCTTAAAAAGGCAACCCTCATTTTTATAGGCCACAGCCACCCTACTCGAGGACTAACGCTTCGAAAATCTCAAGTCAAGGGCTATGTCCAAACTGATACGGTTTTGAGACGTCCGAATTCCGAAATAAAACAAGACTTCGAATATTTTCATAAAACCAGTTTAAAAAAAGGCTACCCTCGGCAAAATTATAAAGGGTTTTGATCACATCAACCCTCAAAAACCCTAAGGGGTACCGAATTATTCAAACTCTCGAACTATTTTCTCTGTTTCACTCTAAGACATTATGAAACACAAGGTTTTGATGTCACCAACCCTCGAAAACAGTGGAATATGAATACAAATTTATCTCATGCTAAGGCATAACAAATTTTTATGTGATTAACTTTTTAAGCCGAAAAGGGGGAAAAAGCCACTAATTCAAGGCCGTACCAGTCTAACTCAAAAGGCATAAGGGCCATATTATTTTTAAGTTCGAGGGATCATCCTCACTTTATTACGACCTAAAGGTCATCCCACTTCGAGTTCGAGCAAGTACTCACTCGACATTAGTTCGGCTTCGGTCAGAATTACCTGAACCTCTAACCTATGAATGCAATTTCATAAGGCATAAATATAATAAATTAAAGACAGAATGGAAATGAAAAAACCTTTTATTTATCAAAAAGTTATTTACAAGGGCAACATGGCCCGATCGGAATTCACAAAAAGACCTTAAAAACTTCATCTTCTCCAGAAGCAACATCTTTGTCCTTAGAGCCTTCTCCACTCCCCGAGTTATCATCATCAGAAGAGAGCAACGCTTTGGCTTCGACCTCAAGCTCTTTTGCATTCTTGAACTCGACAGTAAGGTCGAAGCCACGAGCGTGAATATCCTCAAGAGTCTCTCATCGAGATTAACACCTAACATGTTCGGCAATCCAGTATGCTCGAGCCTGAGCATCTTCGGCAACTTCTTTTGCTTGAACTTGAGCGACCTCGGCGTCAGATCGGTAGACAACAACAATTGCCTCAGCATCGGCCTTAGCCATCTCAGCCTCAGATTTCGCTGCTGCAATCTTCGTGTCCAACCGAGCCTATACCTCATCAATTTTCTTGGCTTGATCCAAGTTATTCTCTTTCATGACTTGAAGTTGGTTTTCGATTGTGGATAACTGATCTCGAGATGCCTCTTTATCCGAGGCAAGGTGATCCATCTTGTGTTTCCACATTGAAGCCTCCACCTCCACCTCATCTACCTCTCCTCGGAGTTGCACAATTGTTTCATGCAGCCACTGGACCTCTGAGATCGAATCATTAGACATCACTCCCAAACTGAGGCCATAACCGTCTAAGACTTTATTTACCTGCTCGTTCAGTTCACTTTGTTCTTTCTGGGCCACGACCAACTCAGCTCGGAGATTTTTGATTTTTTTTCTTTTTGCTCACCGAGAAGCCTAAGAGCATTTTTCTCCTCAGTAAGCCCTTGAATTTCAGCTTCATATAGGCTCGACTCTCTTCGAGGCTTAAAGAAAGCCTTATGATGGAGTACCGAGGCCTACACAAATAGAAGAAAAAGAATTAGGCAAGGAGAGAAAAAACACAAGTATGAAGACTAATGTTAAAAAAATAAAAGTTAGGGCTTACCCGATTCAAAACTTGCTAGGCCTCATTAAAGAGACACGGTGCTCCCACCTCATCCATCAGAGCTTGATCTTCCTCGGTGACCAGACCTTGAAGGTAATTGGCCACCCTTACGGGGGCAAAAAAACCCGTGCATCCTCCGAGATCGTAATAATGATAGTCCGTTTGCACTCAGGGTCGACACTGGGGATCGAAAATTGACTGGTTAATCTGAAACTCAAGGAAGATTCGCCCAAGATCCTCCTCGGTACTCCCAAGTCATTCAAGCCAACGACATCGTCGACCCCGAAAAAATAACCTTAGAAAAGGTCCTCCCCCCGAGGGCGCCTTCAACCTGAGGGGCCTTTATGGCCTAAGCCTCCCGAACTTCCCCTTTCGAGAATGAAAGAAGCGGCGGGGAGTCTCCGATTTCAATTGCCCCAAGTAAGTCACTTGGGGCGTTCTCTTTATTTTGAAGGGCCTCGGAGCTGGCCCCTTCGGACATACTCGACGACTGTTCATTTTGGCGGGAGACATATTCGGTCTCCAACAACTCAGGGACTTTGGCCGGATCCTCTTCCAAGACCCCCTCAGTTCGAGGCGGAATCTCTTCAACCCTTACTGACTGAGAGGCCTTTGGAGCCTCGGTGTTCCTCTTTACTTGGGCCACCAGCTCGGAGTCGTCGTCTTCATTTTTTTCTTGTTCCTCTCTTAGACGCTGAACTACCTCCACAGGTAGGGCGACGATGTCTTCTTTGGCTTACGAGCCAGATTTTTCTTGGACTTTGGATCCTCGAAATTTGAGACCCTTTTCCTCTTCTTGTCCATCACCGATTTTGGGACCGGGGGCTAAGTTTCCTCCTCGCCAGACGGAGGCCTCATCGGCACATCTTGCCCAAGACCTGTAAAAGAAAAACAAGTATGAAGAGAAATTCAGATAGTGATTAAGGTTGTCGAGATATGCAAAATCTTACCATGACTTCGGACCTCCCATCTATCCTTCGACAATTCGCGCGATATGCGCTCATCGTGTGCAGCCGTCGACACCAAGCTCCTGAAACAGTTCTCTAGATTGGGAATCACAACCAGCATCCAAACAACGGTTGCACCAAGTAAAACACCGGTAAGGAAGGATGAAAAGAGAAGATAATAAATATAAGATAAAAGGTGGAATTATACTCACGCTTCATATTCCATTTCTCTGAAAATGGCATGCTCTCCACTGGGATTAGGTTCGAGGTCTTCACTCGGATAAATTGTCCTAGCCAACCCCGGTTTGTGTCCTCATCCGTGCTCAAGAAGACCGCCTTCGTAGACCGATGTTGAGGCTTTATTAGCCTACCTCGATAAAGTTGAGGGCTAATATAAACGAATGAGATGGTCGAGGGTGAAGGGGAGCCCCTCGACTTTGCTCACAATAAATCGAAGCAATGTCACTATCCTCCAAAAAGAAGGATGAATCTAACCAAGGGTGACTTCGTACTTCTTGCAGAAGTCCGCTATGATTGGATCTAGAGGACCGACTATGAAAGGGTAGGTGTAAACACTCAAAAACCCTTCCACATGCGTAATGATTGACTCTTCGGGCGAGGGCACCACCACGTGCTTGTCTACCCAGTTACAACCCTTTTTAACTAGCTTTAAAAGGCCATTGGTGATTGTGCATATGTACCACGACATCGGCTCACATCGGCCTGGAACCAAGGAGGTCTTTTCATCTTTGAAATCGGAGTCAAGGACACATGGTGGAGGAAAGAATTCTTCAGGGAGTGGCTCCGCCCCTGGTTGTCCGCCGATCGGCTTAGACGAGGAAACTTTTTCTTTCTGCGGAACAGTTTTGGATGTTTTCGCCATTTTGGGTTGAGTTTAAAGAAAGAAGAAGAGAATAAGACTTGGTGTTTTGAGAGAAGATTGATAACGAAACTTGAAGATTATGCAGAAAGGAAAACTTTAATGATGTAAAAGGCTTTGAAGATTAGAGCGGAGATTAAGAGTAAAGTTTGGGCAAAGAGAAGGAAAGTACCTTTATAGGATAAGATGAAAGTTCAGAACCGATAATGGCCGACAGCAACTGACAGGCATTTAATGCCTCGATATACGAACCGACGGGACATTTCGGTTACCTCTACCGCTTATGTCACAGTGCTTACGTCATGGTGGATCAAGGGCAAGTTCGAAGCCTCAATTCGTTTCTTGTCATTACACTCCAAAAAACGAGGGGACTATCTATATACGGCTAAAATCGGGGTCCACCCGATTTTGCTGATTTGTCGGCGCGAAGGATCGAAGACTGGGCACCAAGGCACGAAGACTGGGTACCGAGTTTGGGGTTCGAGATGCCTGTTGAGATCGAGGCTAGTAGTGATCGAGGTCAAATGGGACAGACATCGGTCAAGATCGATGGCTGTATAATAACAGAAAGGCGAGATATCCGTGACTGGTCGAAGAGCATGGCGATAATGTCGGAACAATCAAATCAAGTGCGGTTGTTTCGGCTAATCATGGGATTTACTCCCGTAATTAGAATTGTACGATAGATAGGAATCCTTTACTATATAAAGAGGGTTCTAATCATTTTGTAAAGACCGGATATTCACGCATATCAATGCAATACAATACTTTCTGTCTAGCTCATATACTTGTTCATCAGTTTGCTTATTTCTTAACTATTTGGGTACTGATCAGTTCGAGGGCACTCAAGCTCGAGGGCTGAATTACATTTCAACACTGGTTTGCTTTATCTCGTTATTAATTTCTACTATTACTAATCTTCATATTCATCAATTGATATCAGGTGAAATCGTATATCCTTAAAACCACATTATAAGTTTAATTGTTATCCAATTTTTAAGGGTAAACAGTTTGACGCCCACTGTGGAGTTAAGGATTAAAATGGCGAGTAACCATATTCCTGTTAATAAGGTTAGTAAAATTTTCTTCATCTGATTAGCTATCCAGTCGATCGCTCAATTCAATGTTCATTGCAATTTACGTACCCATAAAGTAAAATATCTTTCTGCAACTACGAAATCAAATAACACAACATACATTTAAATCCCGAAGGAATTACATGGATCAACAGTTTTACTTGCTGGGACTGGGCCCTTCACAAGCTTGCTTGTGAAATAAATGATCTTAATAATGATGAAAAGGAAGCCACACGTGTGAAAATGACATATCACAAAATTTTAGATAAATTATTGTCCTTTCGTCCTAACCTAGAATTCAGAGATTTGTACATACAAATTTCATAATAGTAATTTTTTTTTAATATGTAAAAGGGACATTACCGGATGTTGTGATCATCCCGATAAGAAATTCATGAATTAAAGACAGTTTCTTCAAACAACATATTCAGAATTAGAAAATCAAAACCTATAAAAAAAAAAACGAACGCACAATCAAGCTAAACAATTGTGTTTTCTCATTTTAGTTCTATAGACAACCAGTTAACAAATCCTCGTGCATAAGATAATTAAATAGAACCGTATTATTCTAAAAAACTAAAAAACAATTAATGGGTTGACTTTAACGAAGTCGTTGTATGCGAGAATTAGGAAAGACTCGGGGTCATGGGCCAAGGTAGAAGCCCGACTACGAATTTGATCGAATCCAATAATTTTGTTTAAATAATATATTTATATTAAAAATTTTGTAAAATATATACAAATATTAAATCGAAATCAACCTTATTAGGCATTGATATTTGCCTATCTGTTATACATTCAATTAATATGATGTACACCAGACTAGACCGTAGCAGAACTGCGTAAGTTCTGTCCACCATTTTATCACAATAATAAGATCGACTTTGACATTACAACAACAATGAATACTAGAAAAGGATTTTTCGTCTTCTTTAAATTAGAAAAAAATAGACCTTACCAAACTAGTATTAGGTTACATAAGAATGACTGTCATACAAAGACCTTAAACAACTACGGCAATTTTATGTTATTTTCAACAAACTATTACAAATAAAGTGGTTGTAGTTATGATATGCTTCTTCCTGTTAACCTTTACCTGGCTCATCCTAAGGCCTAAAAATATTAATTGAAGTACTATTATGACTCCCCAAAAACATATCTCACTAATTTTAAACAGAGAAAATAGTTAAATTGCTCATGGCTTCAAATTCTGCATATTTTCATGTCACAGTCGAGGTAATTGAAATCTTCCCAATTTATTCAGTAGGTATTCTTAATTTCCTCATATAAATAATTCTCACAAGAAAATACTATCTAATAATACTATCAGTGGTCCAATAAAATCTGGTAGGTGTAGCCTATAACTAGATAGTCATATTGTTATAGGTTCTTTGAATCAAGCCTGTAACAGGTATGGACATCTGAATATTGTACTGGATATTCATGTTAGTACTAGTAAAATTAGGCCAAGGACAGAGAGTTATAATGCCTAAAGTAGTAACTGGCAAACCCTAGAATGTAAGTAAAATATTTTGTGCAAGTAAGAAATCAGATGACAAACAATTCACAATATTTTCATATATATATATATATATATATATATAGAGTTAGTAGGATCAATTAATGTTACTTGCTGGAGTGGCGTGTAAATGAGTCCCTGCACAATCTTATCTGTAATTTTAATAAACGATTCTAATAATGAGGAAAAGCCACACGTGTGAAAATAACATTTTTTTTTTGTTGCCTAACCAGTCAATATCCAAGGTCCCTTTTTAAGTCACTCTTCATATTTTGTTTCTTTTTTAAAAAAAAATTATAAACATAAATTCAGCACGATCTCTCCTTGTTGAGGATGGAGGTATCTCATTCACCTAAGTGCACTCCTTGATGGTAACATATTATCAAAGACACATTGTTATCCTTCTGTCCTAAAATCAAATTCAGAGATTTTTACTGTGGGTTATATAAATTTAGATGGAAGCATTTGCCCAAATGTCTTTTTCTTAGGCCACTATTTAAAATTTGTCTCTTGTTAATTAAGTAGGCAAATTTTGTCCACAAAAAAAGATTCATCCAGCTATTATAAAAAGGCAAAATTAAACCTTTTGGACTAATGGGGACATAATAAAGAGTGGCCTGAAAAAGGTCATACGGTGGAAATAATCTATTTAATTAAATGCTACTTCTATTATTAATTGGAGTTAATAATCTAATAGAGACGCCCACATTGGCGATCTCCGTGGATTACATCCTATGTCTATGTGTAATAAAATAGGGTTTTTTAAATTATAAAAAATATCACACACACTCCCCACAAGGTTTCAATATACGCCATAAACTTGCAAATTACAAGTTGCAGCCATAGAATAATTTTCCCATGTCTTTAACAAACTATTAATTAAGATAGTTTTTTTTGTCAACAAATGCCTAATTCTTGGTTAGTAGGCCACATTCCTTTAATGTTTGTTGTATTTGATGATACATGTCATCCAAAGAACTTAAATAACTCTAGCTGTTATGTTCTTTTTTTCAAATTTATTGCACACATAAATTAAAGGTAATGTTGACCATGATAATGCTAGTGATTCATTATTATTAACCACGTCACTCTCTGACCGACGTCCTATGGTAATACTAATTGAAGCAGCATATGATTTTATAACTTTAAGTTCTTGAAAAAGAGTTCTACGTTCATACGTATACGCTATATCATTGGAGGCGAGACACTGGAATTACTGTTTACCCATAAAACGGTATAGTTGAATTCATACGTAATTTCTAGATAAGCGAATTAATTCGATCCTGAAATAATGAAATAATTTAAAAAATATATAACACTTAGCCTTGATATGAAGATGGAAAAGCGAAAGTAATTATTCCGGTAGCGAGGCCTCTAGGTGCAGTAGTAATAAAAACAAAAAGCAAGAAGATAAAATTGTATAGAGCTTTGAATAGATTATAGTATCAGTTTGCCAGAAAATTTGTGTCATTTACAATGATAACAGAACTCACTATTTATAGCTACGTCTAGGGAACAAGGTCCTAGAATCGTGCCATTCTTTAATGTCAATTATGAGGGTCATTGATGAAGGTGTAACGGTGAACATAAATGACAGATTCTTCGTAACGGAGAGTGCACTCAATGTTGTGGAATATTCTTCATTAATGCCACCGGGCGGAGGATATTTATTACCTCTTTATGAGTGTCATCCCTCCTGGTACCAAATGGGATAATTGCCTTTGGTCTCACGTGTCATTCTTTTAAGTGGCCGCCTGACGTAGCATATTTTACCCTATACAGATAGTCCCCCTGCTTTCCGATGACATTGCTTTATGTCACCGGAAAGTTGGTAGAAATACTCTTTTGGTGGGAATTACTATGATTTCTTCTGAAAGGCTTCTGATGGTTGAGGAGACACACGTCTCTCTGCATTTAATGTCCCGAACACGCGTCATCTCACGATTCAGTATAGCTTTTGCCAGTTATCGAGGTAATCATGGCCATGAATTTAGCCGTATAAACTTTTATGTATACGCATCAATCTTCTTCACTCATACTCCATCATTTTTCAAGCTTTCTAAAATCTTCTTCATTGTTCTTCAACCTTTCTTTAACTCACTTCAAACGGAAAAGCTTTCTTTAATCCAAATGGCTTCTTCTTCAAAGAACACCAGCTCTTCAAAGAGAAAGAGCAAACCCGAGGACTATTCTCCTCCAACAGTGGATTCTATCATCCCCAGAAGTCTTGTTACAACAAAGGACTTCGAAGAGAAATTTCCTTTGGCTATCCCTCGCATGTGGGTCGTTGGCAGATACCTTTTTCCATTTGTTTTTTCAAATATTCCTATTGTGAAGGAAGGTTGTTGCTGTCATGATTTGGATGTTGTTGCTCCTATCTAATAAAGTGAGTAACCCTACCCAAGGAGGGTTTTATATATTTTTACACGTACCCTTTTATTTTGGGTGCGTTCTCTTTGAGTGGAGAGCTTGACTCCGTTATTGCGAAGTTCTGCCTCCGCTACTAGGTGTGTTTGGCACAAGCAAGTCCTTTTGTGTGGAGGATGATTGCTTGTCTTCGGTGTTGGTGCCAAGAGACGGGAGATGAGCTATCTTTAGCTCATGTGATGAATCTCTATTCCCCCAAAATCTTCCAGGGAGGGGGGATGATAAATTTTAGTAAACACGACCACCTTGCTTTATTATCTAGCATGGATGACGACAACGATCGTGAGTGGATGGAATGGTTCATTGCAGTTACCACTAATAACATCATTCCAGCAATGACTTCATACTTTCCGAAAGCGTGGAACCGCACTCGTAAGCTCCTTGTTTAATATTTCTTTTATTAGGGATTCTTCCATATTCGTATTGATCCTCAATCCTTCGCCTGTTTCAGCAACTTGATGGGTTCTACCTAGGGTTGAAGGCTTGGACCAGTGGGTCCAAAAAATCTTGGATGTCACTACGCCCGAAACCCGCACGTGGAAAGAACTGGCCCTCAAATATAGGTGGAAGGCCAAAAATCATGGTAACTTGGATTCACCTTGTTTCAGCTTTTTATGTGAAGAAATTGATTGATCCCTTCTATCTTTTTAATTAAATCAGGTCTACCCGTGGTCTCAGTTGTCATCCCCGAGGAGGATTTTTTGGCTGACCATGATGACGTGGTGAGGCTGCTTTAGGAGGCGCTTACTCGAATAGGTGTCTCCGGGCCTGCTTCGGTATAGTTGTTTCATTACGAAGTCCCCGGCTGGAGAACAAGTAACAAAAAAGAAGGCGTTCCTCCGTGGTGGAGGAAAGAATAAGAGGGCGAAGGTTATTGCCCCCGAGTCGTCTCCAGAAGTTGTGGTGGCTAGCCCTCCTCCCGGGTCGGTCATAGACATCGTGATGATAAAAAATGATGGAGTAGCTAGTGATGAAGGAGCTTCTCTACATAGAAGGCGACGATCCTCATCAACTCAACAAAATGATCAATCTGCTGAGTTAGTTACACTAACCGAGGACGATGTCTCGGCACTTTGGGGGGAGTTTGAGATGGTAGAAGATGTCAACTCCCGTTTTTGGGCCCCAGTTACTGTGTTCGATACTGCGGGGCTGAGTATCGGGTTTATGCCATCTTTGGTTGGCGAGCAACCAACAACTAGCACTGCGTTTGTCACTGTTGCTTCCCATCTTTCATCTCCATCAACTTCATATCCCTCTTCCCAGATCTTCCATCAACAACTACTACATCATCTCCACCGGCTGCACCTGACCAAGAAGAAGGTGTTCCTCTTCCCCAGTCCCCAGTTCATGAGAATTTGGGGTAAAATTATGCTGCCTCCTCTGAAGATCCACAAAGGAGGAGGAACGTTACGGTTTCGGTCTCCACCGGATGCAACTTGCTATCCCGGCTGGCGGAACATGCTAATTACCTGAAGCCTTTGGCTTTAGAGAAAGAATGGGAAAAAAATACAGGCTCTCTCGGGAGAGTGCTTGTTGAACAAAGCCATGCACAATGCTGCAGAGGTACATTCTTTACTACTTTTGCTATTTCTTCTATTTTTGTCTAAGCATATCCTATGTTTGTCGTTCTTGCTTTGTAGGCCAACTTTCTTGCTTTCAAGGGCCTTCAGAGGTTGATTCGTGAAAAGGAAAAAATTACCTATGTACGGGATCAGCTTTTGGACGAGTGGGAGCAATGTACTGTTCGCCTCTCAAAATTGGAAGCGAAAGACACTAAGGCCGTTGCATTGGAGGCTCGTTTGCAGTAAAGCGAGCAAGAAGTGGAGACCCTTAGCCAAGAGATCGCTCCGCTGAGGGTTCAATTTGAAGAGGCTAAGGCCAAATGTGTTGAAGTTCATAATGTCGTTCTTGCTGCATCCAATCGCGTGACTGCCTCTATTGAAAGATTGATGAATTTAGAGGCAGACTTGAATTCCAATACTGAAGAGCTTGCTGTTGCGGGGATAAGATATGCCAAATTGGAGGAGAAGTATAAGAAGACCCTTGAGCACCATAGAATTTTTATCTCTATTGTCCGCGACCTTAACGTTTGCCTCAAGTCCATTAGATATGCTCGGGAAAACCTTTCTGCCGAGGTGACCCAACTCAAAGAAGAACTTAAATGCCGAGCAACTTCCCTTGTTATTGAGAAAACTTGCGCTATGTATAGCATGAGGAGAAAAACCTTGGAAGAGGCCAAAGCCGGTATCATTGACTTTGATGATGAAATTGCTAAGGTCTGTGAGCTTGAGTTAGCTGCTAAAAATGGTCTCCCGACAGAGCCTGATGCTTTTGGTTCTTCTGGTTCCGGTTATGAATTTTCGGGAACTGAAGAGGAACCGAAAGGTGATGATGTTGAGGGCCAAACTATTGAGGGATAGAATATCGAGCCATTGGTGGGTCAACCTACTTCCCCTGGGAGTGCAGACAGTTCTCTTCCTCCGGGTTCCAAAGAGGCAGCGATTTAGCTTTTCCTTTCTTTTACAAACTTTTGTACTTGTGCTATTTTGGCACGTTTATTGTAAATACAAACATCTTTTTCTTAAGTATTGCATGAGTCTTTCTATGTTCTTTCGTTGCGAGTTTTAACCTTTGCATTCTTTTATTGCTTAAGTGTTTTGTGCAAGTTTTACTATTTGCATCTGATTATGCAAGGCCTTGGGTGCAATTTTCCCCCCAAAGCATATGTATTCCGGGCATAAAATCGTCCGAAATTAACCCTTTGACGTGAGGGTTTTTGTAAATATTTGCGCAAGTTTGCTTTTTGCGTCTTTTTGTGCAGGGCTTTGGTGCATTTTTTTAGAAAGCATTTGGATTCCGTAAATAAGTTCTTCCGAAATCAACCGTTTAATGTGAGCGTTTTCATAATAGAGGGCCCTTTTATGTTTACGGTGCTCTTGAAGAAGACATCTCATGTTCATTACGACACTAACATTTGAAGTACAAAGTTAATTCGTCGTTCAGACAAGAAACAAGATAGAAATAAAAGGACTTCATTTTATTCTTTTCATTTTCAAAAAGTACATAAGCATTTGTTATGCTAAAAAACGAAATTGTCATTACTTATGGCTAACTTGTACAACCTGTTTCTACGGAGCTAGCCGCACAGTCCTCGATCTCGATAATGCAACTATGTTTCCAGTTTTCGTTTATCGGTCGACGTGATCATTGTTGTTGTATCCTCATATCATTCCCCCCCAGTGTTCGAATGCAAAAAATGCGAATTGGAATACTAGAAGTCTTGCACCTTCGAGGACTCCACTAATGAATTGCTAGACAATCTTATGCTTGGTATTAAACTTCGCTTACCCTTAGGAATTTATGCTATCGAGCAAAAAACTATCTAACAATCCTTTAGCGGCTTGCACTTGTGAACGGTCGGGTAACCGTTGTACGATTGCAAACTTAATTTCCCAGTAGGAATTTTGCTAACGAGCGAAATATTGACTAACCGTCCACGTGGTTCTTCGCTTGGGTGTCTTGCTATTAAAGGTCTTATTGTTGCCTCTGAAACTTTCTTCGTAGTATGTTTTCCATTGCTGCCTTTTTAAAAACCTTACCAGAAAAACTCAATTGGGACAAACTAGATGAATGGAAAAATAATGCAGCACATACTTTCAGTTCAGGTGATGTTCATCAGCAATAATATCTCTTGAGGTGTGCCACGTTCTAGTTGCTGGGCAAATTTCTCCATCTTGATTCTCTAATTTATACGAACCCTTCCCGGTGATAGTTGAAACCCGGTAGGGGCCTTCCTACGTTGGTCCTAGCTTTCTCGCATTGAGCTCCCCGGTTTTTGATTTACTTTTTTAGGACCAAGTCTCCTACTTTGAAATAACGGAGGTTGGCTCTTCAATTATAATATCATTCCATTCTCTGCTTTTGGGTTGCCATTCTTATATGTGTCAAGTCCCTGCGCTCATTGAGTAGCTCTAAGTTGACTAACATTGCTTCGTTGTTTGACTCTTCATTTGCTTGGAAATATCTCAATGTAGGTTCCCCTACTTCCACCGGAATTAAGGCATAGGTTCCCCTACTTCCACCGGAAATAAGGCTTCTGCTCTGTACACAAGTGCAAAAGGAGTTTCTCCTATGCTTGATTTGGCCGTTGTTTAGTATGCCCATAAAACTCTGGGTAGATCCTCGGGCCATTTACCTTTAGTCGTTTCCAACCTTTTCTTGAGGTTTTGTATAATCACTTTGTTCGTTGACTCCGCTTGACCATTTACGCTCGGACAGTAGGATGAAGAAGTGATCCTTTTTACTTTCAAATTTTCGAGGAACTTTGAGATTTTTGCGCCAAAAAATTATGGCACATTATCGCATGCTATCTCTTTTGGTATTTTGAACATGCAAATTATGTTTTCCCACAAGAAATCCACCACCTTGCATTCACCGATCATCTAATAAGGACCTGCTACAACCCACTTAGAAAAATAGTTAGTTAAAATCAAAAGAAATCTTCCTTACCAGGGGCCAGCGGCAATAGTCCGATGATGTCCATCCCCCATTTCATGAATGGCCACAGAGACAAAATCGAATGCATTAGTTCTGCCGGATGATGTACAAGCAGTGCGTAGCATTTGCACTTATCACATTTTTGTACGAAGGCTTTGGTGTCTTGTTCCATGCGGGGCCAATAATATCCTGCCCTTACCAGTTTTAGCAGTAAGGAATCTGCGCCAAAATGGTTTCCCCATATCCCTTCATGGACTTGACGCATAACATAATTAGCTTTGGATGCTCCCAAGCATCAGGCCAGCGGGCCTTGGAAAGATTTTCTGTATAGTTGTCCTCCTTTGAAGCTATATCGCTCTACTTTGGCGCACAACGCCCGAGACACCTTGGAGTCTTTCGGCAGCTTCTCGTGCTTGATATAATCGATGATTTCATTCCTCCAGTCCCAGACCGAATTAGTCGTATTTACCCCATAATAGCTATCTGCATCCAGGACCGAGTGCATCAGTTGTACTACCATCCCGGACTCTGATCCTTTCATTTTTGTTCATGAACCGAGGTTAGCCAATGTGCCTGATTCTGCATTTTCTTCCTTCGGGATATGAGTAAACAACCACTCCTGAAATCGAGCCAGCAGAGCTTGGACCTTTACCACGTATTGTTGCATGCGCTCCTCTTTGGTTTCGAAGATCCCACAGACCTTATTTACCACTAACTGTGAGTCGCATTTGATTTCTATGACCTCGGAATCTAGTCCACGGGCTAGTTCGAGTAGTGCAATCAAAGTCTTATACTCTGCTTCATTGTTAGTTAAAGGGGACGTTCTGATGGCTTGTCTTAGGGTTTCTCCCAAAGGAGTGATTAATACTACACCAAGCCCGGACCCTTTTACATTGGAGGCTCTGTCCGTAAATAAGGTCCAAACCCCCGATGTCGATTATGACATCATTACTGCCTCTTTGGTTGCTAGAGGCAGCAATCCTAGACTGAAATCGACCACAAAGTCAGCCAAGACTTGTGACTTATTCGCATTCCTTGGCTTATGTTCTATGTCAAACTCACTCATTTCGACGATCGATTTGGCTAACCTACCCGAGAGCTCGGGATTGTAAAGGATGTTATGCGAGGAAAAGTGGTCATCATGGCTATCGGGTAACGTTGAAAGTAGGGCCTCACCTTCCGAGCGGCGACTACGAGAGCTAAGTCAGTTTCTCCAAATGTAGGTGGTGAGTTTCTGCTCCCGTTAAAATTTTACTATTGTAATAAATGGGAGATTATGTACCTTTGTTCTCACATACTAAAACTGCACTTACCGCTACTTCTGAGATAGCAAGGTAGACCAATAGTGTTTCACCTTCCTTTGGCTTAGAAAGTAACGAAGGACTTGACAAATACCTTTTCAAATCTCTCAAATCCTGTTGGCACTCCAGGGTCCATTCGAAGGCATTTTTCTTTTTGAGCAGTGCGAAAAAACGGTGACATTTTTCTGATAACCGGGAAATGAACCTGCTGAAAGCTGCCAATCTTCTTGTGAGCCTTTGGACTTCTTTCACGCTTGACAGCTGGTTCGGGATGTTTTCGATGGATTTAATCTTATCGGGATTTACCTTAATCCCCCTTTGTGATACCAAAAATCACAGGAACTTGCTAGAGCTAACCCTGAACGTGCATTTCTCGGGGTTAAGCTTCATGTTATACTTTCTTAGGATGTCAAAAGTTTCTTGTAGATGCCTAAGGTGATCTCCTGGATTCAAAGACTTAATGAGTATATCGTCTATATAAACTTCCATAGTTTTCCCTATTTGTTTTTCAAACATCTTGTTTACGAGACGCTGATAAGTGGCTCCGGCGTTCTTCAACCCGAAGGACATCACATTATTGCAATATGTACCAAAATTCGTGATGAATGAAGTCTTTTTATGAAGTCTTCCGGGTTCATCTTAATTTGGTTGTACTCGAAATAAGCATCGAGGAAACTCATTAACTCGTGCCCGACTGTAGCATCAATCATTTGATCGTTATTTGGCAGTGGGAATGATTCTTTCGTGCACGCCATATTCAAGTCCTTATAATAAACACACATGCGAAATTTATTGTTCTTCTTAGGAACTACGACTACATTAGCTGGACAGTCTGGATACTTTACCTCTAGGATCAAACCGATATCAAGCGAGTTACCTCTTCATTGACCAATTTGTTCATGGCCTCTGCAATAGGGCATTTCTTTTGTCTTACCGAAGGTATGTTGGATTCCAAACTTAATTTTTGTACGGCTACCTCCGTCGGGATACCTGTCATATCCGCATGCGACCATGCAAAACAATCGGCATTAGATTTAAGAAATTCAATAAATTAGACCTGAGCTCGGGGTGCAGTCTTGTCCCCAAGTGGAATTTCCTTTCTAAGAATTCTTCAAACAATGCAACTTGCTCGAGCTCTTCCGTCACGGATTTTGTTGCATCCATCTCTTCTGGTACTTGGAAATACCTTGGCATCTAATAGGATTCCAGTGCCTCTACCTCCGAGCTAACTTTATTTGATTCAAGAGTGGGCGCCGATTTCTGTAGTTGCTATGCCGCGTGTTCCTTCCCTTTGATATTGGAGACCAAAATCACATCTATCTCCCTTGCTGCTAGTTGGTCGTCCCTTATTTGTTTAACTCCTTCGGGCAATGGAAATCTCAGCAACTGATGATACGTTGATAGTACAACTCTCACCTCGTGCAACCATGGTCTTCCCAGGATAATATTATATACCAGATCACCATCTACCACTTCAAAAAGAGTCATTTTTGTGAGCACGTGATTTTTGCCTCACGAAAACTACTCTAAAATAAATCAAAAAATAAAACAAAATTCTCTTAGTATGCAATTTTTAGAATTTATGTGGCATTTATTAATTATTTGTGTTTTGTCCGTAAATGTTTACTTTGTTATAGTTAAATGAAAAAATAAAATAAAAATACATGTTCCATGCATATCTAGGATTTAATTATGCATTTAAGAGTTAATTAAAAAATAAATCACAAAAATATGCATTTATCTTATTTTTCGTCATTTAAATATGTCATTGTGTGATTAATGATTTGTCTTGTATGTTAATGTTTGTTAAAGGGTGATTAATGTTTTGTAAGGTTAATTTTGTTTTTATAATTAAAATTAGGAATTTAATAATTAGGAATAAAATTAGAAAAAAAATGGAAAATAAGTCATAAAAGGAAATATCGGACCTGGACCTAAATCCAGGCCCAAACCAAAATTAACCCCCACAGCCCAATCCAAACACCCCAGGTCCGGTCCAACTCAGGAGTAAACCAAACGACAATGGTTGGTCATCTTTCATCATGGCCCGTTGGATAATCAATCCAACGGCTGATATTCCACACCCTTACTCGTAACCCCTACCCGACCCATTGCCCGGGCCGACCCATTCCCCAACTAAACCAAAACGACACCATTCCTGTAAGTGGATAGATCCTGGCCATCTATTCTGCCTGATCTAACGGCCTAGATCAATTCACCCCTCCCCTATATAAGCCTCAAGTTCATACCCCGACCCCCTAACTAAGCACCCCCCCCTCTCCTGTTCATCATCGTCTTTAGACGATACCCCCAAAACCCTAGCAGCCCTAACTCACCCTCGCCTGAAACCCGGCGGCAACAACGCCGCCGGTCACCACCTTAACACCACTGAACCCCCTGACCATCCTCTATCCAAATCTGGTAGCCACTGAGCTCGAATCCTCCTGGAGTTTCTCGAATCTTCATTTGAAGATTCGAGCCAAACTCAGATCCAAACCCAACCGTCTCCGATGGTTTCCAAATCAACACCATAGCTTCCCCTAACTACCCTCATTACGGATCTGTTGTTCGTTGGTCTCAAATCATCTCAGAGCTTCTCGAATCTTCATTTGAAGATTCGAGTCAAACATGAACTCACCCAGATCCGTTTCAAATTCACACCAAATGACCCCTAGGCCTCCCTCACCCCCTAAGACGTCTTTTATTCCCTTCGAATCTGACCAGAAATGGTTGAGCCCCAAATCAGACCTTTAAGAACCCTAAAACCCCCAAATTTTGGATTCTGCCCAAATTGAATAGAAGGTTGGGGTCTAATCGACCTTAATCGAAGTATTTTCGGTTGAGAATACTTCGACTAAGGTCTGTTTGATTTCAAATGTCTAAATCAGAGTTCGAGCCTGGGTCCGTGTATTTCTGACTTTTCTGAGGTACTGTATCTTTATTTTTCACTTCTGTATTCATGTTTTTCTATCTGTGTACATGATTAGTTTAGTTTTATTAACTTTCCATATTTATCAATTAATTTTTCTTATCTCAGTAGACCTTTTATTTAGTCCAAATCGGTCATTTTGTTTGTGATTGCTGTAATTATTATGTGTGTAATCGACTCGATTAAGTTCATCGATTAGTTATATTACAAAATCCTGTTTCTGATAATGCTGATTGAAATAACCTGTTTATCTACTTATAGACTGTTTGTTGACAATCATTGTAGATAGTCAGTTGATTAGTACTCGTAAATTAAATCATGCTTGTTTGCAAATCAGTAAGTTCATCAAATGGATGTTATGTATGTTGGTTTCTGGGCAGTAAGTTTCAGGGCACTGTCAATATAATGACAATGCCCCTGCATTCATGCTGATTTCAAATTCAGTTTAAATTGTGTTGTTGAGTTCTATGTGATGTTGGGTTTGAATTCAGTTTTACGAATGATGGTTAGATATAATTAGGTTAGAAGGTTGCATTTTCAGTTAAGATTTAATCCAAAAACTGGCTGTTGTTGGTAGAAGCTGTAGTTTGAGGGATTTTCATGGGTACTGTTGGGAATGAAATAGTGAGAGTAATATGATAGTATTAGTATGCTGATAGTGGAATGTTAATGGCTATAATCTAATAGGATAATGGGAGACAAAGGGAATTGGGAGTGCTGAAAATAAGGGAAAAGTACCTTTAGTGGCTGATTTATTAGAAAATCAGCCTTAGTGTTATTTGAGTGGAGATTTTCTGATTTTTAAAGCAAAAAGGGGTCCGGACAGTAGGCTGCTAGAAGGGGAGGCAGAACTGTATAAGATAGAGGAGTTGGGACTGATTTTAGGGGGTAACAATAGAGAAGAATATAGAGAGAGAAAAAGAACCAAAAAGAAGGATAAAAAGAGATAGAGAAGTAGGATAGAGAAGGCAGCACGATATATAGAGAGGAGAAGAACAGAAGAAAAAGGGAACTAAGAGAAAAAAAAGAGATAGAAAGAGAACAACTGAACAGAAACAAAAGAAAGAAAGGAAATCTGCATTTGAATCTGAAAAATAGACATAGAAAAAAAATAGGAAAAGAGAATCAGATAGAGGGAAGCAAAATCTGAAATAGATATAGAAGAAAGAAAGAAAATCTGAAACATTGTTTTCTTGAATCTGTCCGGGTTTGTTTTTTGATATTGTTTGGTTTAAATCTGAAATTTTTTTTAAAATTCTGTTACTGCTCGTTTGGTTCCAAGGGTCTTGTTATTTTGCTCAAATCTGCTGAGTTATTTGGCATTTTCTGCTGATTTTGTTGCTGTTGCTACTGCTGAAATTTGCCTCTTTTACCCTCATTTCCAGGTATATATTTTAGACTCATGTTGTGGAAAGCTTCAACATTGCCAAATAAATGAAGTTTGGAATTATAATTATGTCTTTTACTCGTTTAAATCTATTAGTTTAAATTTCAGTTTTGTTTCAGTTGGTTAATATAGTAGTATGCTTGACATGATGACTATTAGTTAATCACTCCCTTTTGAAGTTCGTATAAGCGTTGTAATAATGTTATCTATTTCAAAATTTCATTAGGTATAAGTTATGTTCGAATTGTCAAGATAGGGAACATGGCAGAAAGTTGACCATTAATTAAATCTTGTGATATTGTTAGCTAAGTAAAGAATAGTATAGAAATATAAAAAAAACTATATTATTAGCCTATTTTGTCAAATATCCGATTTTGTTTAAGGCTAGATAATGTTAGTTGTATTTCGTTCATATATGGCATAATAGCGGTTATGTGAATAGCCATGGTGGAAATGTGAATTGATATAATCTGTCACGTTTACGATGTTAGAATATGATGAATGGTTCATACGTACCACTACGTTGCATGTGATGCCATTTTATTGAGTCAATTTGTATAATAGTTCTCTTTCTTATCAACTTGATTTTATCTATCATCGTAAACAAATTAACCAAACAATTATAACTTTGGACTAAAAACAAGTATATGAGAAGGAGGTGGGATTTATAAGTACGAATTGCAACATTCTATGTCAAAGATATGTAGAAATAGAGTTCGCACTAAATATAACAATGAAAATTCCTCGAAAACTATTAATTGGTTTATCAAATTAATTCTTTTCCCAGTTTTGTATGCGATTCGCTTTTTGGGTATACTAATGTTGTATTCACGATAAAAATGGTAGTTTTAGTTACATGTTGTTTGTTTATTTTCATATCATTAATTCTTTAAAATTTGAATAGTTTTGAGGTATATAATTCATACGCGTAAAATAAGACTTGCGGTCAATACATAATAAATTTTGAATTCTTTTCAAGAAAATTTGAAGACGTCCAAATCAGTGTTTCTCTATGACTTTCATATTAAAAATAGATGGATATAATAAACATTTGTAGAGAATTTATATTTTGTGTAATTAGGGATGCGTTCGCGTGACCTGATTATACTTCTAAATGCAATTCGAATTATGCGTTCGCGCAACTCCGAGAAAACTTTTAATAAAAGAGGTTCGTCGGAAGATGTTAAATTAAACCCAAGATGTGCAGTTCACTATTTAATCATACAAGAATGACGATGTTCTTAATTTTTTTTATTTTTAAGCACAATTTCGAACATAAGTCTATTTTTATAATAAAAAATAAATATCAATCTTATCGTGTACACGTATGCGTGACACGATTCTTCACGTTTATAAAAAATATATAACACGAATATACGTACGCATGATTCGTTTAAGGGTCTATAATTATGAACAATCTAAAGCGGTAACAAAATCATGCAATAAAAAATGTATTTAACAAATCGAGATAATTAAGCCACGTATAATAACTGTTAAGCGACCGTGCTAGAACCACAGAATTTGGGAATGCCTAACACCTTCTCCCGAATTAACAGAATTCCTTACTCGGATTTCTGGTTCGCAGAATGACAAACAGAGTCATATTCTCCTCGATTCAGGATTAAAACCGATGACTTGGGACGCCATAAAATTTCCAGGTGGAGACTCTGAAATAAACAAACAAATCCCGTTTCGACTGTCCTTTAATTGGAGAAAACTCCCTTGCGCCCGCGGGGGCGGAAAGAGGAGGTGTGACAGCTCTGACGACTCTGCTGAGGATAAAAGTACCCAGAACCACTGGTTCAGGGTTGAAGAATTTGAGCTTAAATAACTGTTATAGTTGGCTTTATTTATTATCTGATGTTTACATGATATATGCCTAATGTGCTAAATGATGCTTTTACCGCTTTAATATTATTTGAATTGTGAATATAAAACTGCTACGAAACCCACCTTCTTTCTGAGTCTTCTAAATTTATGGTGCACACGTGCGCGTGACCCACCTTTCTGTTAAAGGTCATACCAAATAAGACGAAGTTGGGACAAGTAACTAGGCCGGGTAGACTTTCGTGCTCCCGGTACGTTGCCCCCACTTCGGCTCAGACTGTCCGTTTGGGTAAGCCAGGTCTAGAACAATCTGCCTCAGGTTTTTCACTTAGAATAACTCAGCCATGTACCGGATCCCTAGTAGGAACGTTTATTTGCATCATGTACATTTGGCCTTGGAGACTCAACACAGGGGTTGGGTCTGTCTAGGACAGGTGAACCCAAAATGAAAAGACCATCCTAATGCATCATACTTGCTACTTGTGCATTCATTTGCCTCGGATTTGCTTGTTAACCAGCTTAATTGGAAAAAAAAATCATTGTGAGAGCCGAGAAATATAATGGGTTATTTTAGAAAATTCCCAAAAATAGTTTTAAGTCTTGAAAAAAAAAGTGTTAAATAAATAAAAAAATGATCTTATTTATTTATGAGTGTCATTTTTCAAAATGAGTCTTGATTATGTCTTTTGTTTGATTTGGGTTTGTGTCGAGTTTTAAACCATTTTTATAATATTTTCCAAATGTAATGTCTGTTCCATCTTTGTAAAATAAATAAAAGTGTTGACAATTGCCTTACATCCGAACTATGCAAGGTCTGATTCATGCGGGGGCATGATACGTAGGCAATCTCTATAAGATTCGACCACAATAAAAAATATATATAAAAAAAAATGAGAGTGAGTAACAATAAAAGACCAAGAAAAGCTAGGATGACACAAGCAGCCAAGCAAATGCATAATAGAAAAGGGTTATTTGTCTAGGAACATTGCATCTCAACGCGTAATTATATATGTGTTAAACTCTCAAAACTAACAAGTTTGCTCATTTTCAGAATTCAAGCAGTTAGTTTCTCTAAAGAGTATACTGACATATTATCATTATCACACGAGATCAAAAGGACCAATACCCGAAAGTATGTCTATCCCAGATGTCGACACAGGTATTGAGATAGAGGAGATGGATGTCGGTAAAATAAAAGAAGAGATGCTTATACTCAAGCAGCAAATGGCTGAGATGTACCGGGCCTGGACTACAGGGCAATCACCTCCATCTTACCCAGCTAACCCTGCTCCATAACTAGCCCAAACTCAGGATAATCTTACCACTGAACTATCCCCAAATTTCCCCATCTACCAACACTACTGAGGCACCACCTCTCAGACACCGCAGTCTCCACCTCCTAAACCAGTGAAATACATTCCTCCACCAGTAACTCCTGTCTTCGTGGCACCTCACACAGCTACATTCCACAAATCTCCTAGTGAGCCTACATTCCAGGCCCAAGACAACCAATACTACCCCCCGGATCCTACTTTGAAAGCCTCCGAAATCCATGCATTTACTCCCCCTCTTGACCTCCCAACCGAAATTGACAAGCCAGTCAAAAATGCTGAACAAGAAGAGATGTTCAGGAAGGTCAAAAGCTTAACAATCGTTCCGAGACATGTGAGGGTTAGGAGGGCAGGTTAGTGTAGCTTACAAGGACTTATGCTTATTCCCAAATGTGCAATTACCAATTGGTTTTAAGATGCCCAAATTTGACCTATACAACGGTCATGGCGATCCAGTAGCCCACTTAAGGGGTTTCTGCAGCAAGATGCGAGGAGCTGGGGGAAAGGACGAATTACTAATGGCTTATTTCAGTCAAAGCTTGAGCGGATCAGCTCTAGAGTGGTATACTCGCCAGGACCATGGGAGATGGTACACCTGGGATGACCTAGCACAGGCATTTGCGTATCACTTCCAATACAATCTAGAAATTATCCCAGATCGACTATCCCTGACAAAATTCGAGAAAAAGCACAATGAGAGCTTTAGGGAGTATGGTTTCTGGTGGAGGGAACAAGCAGCAAGGGTGGATCCTCCTATGAAAGAGAGTGAAATGGTAGACTACTTTCTTCAAGCCTTGGAACCAACTTACTATGCCCATTTGGTTTCGGCGATAGGAAAATCATTCAATGAAGTAGTGAAGATGGGAGGTATGGTGGAAGAAGGCCTCAAGACGAATAAAATCATGAGTTATTCGGCTATTAGGGCAACTACTCAAGCTATTCAAGGCGGAGTAGGAGGGATTGGAAAAAAGAAAAGAGAGGAAGCGGCGATGGTTGATTCAGGAACTTGGTCGGGATCCAGAGGTTCACCTCCTTACTACAATCAACATCGACCCCACCAATCAACTTACCACCACAACTCACCCCAACACTACTATCACCCTTCGGAACCTCATTTTTCCATTAACCATGCACAAGCATACAATCAACCACCTGCACACGCCAATTGGCGTGCTCCTGTCATACCAAGTACCTACCCTTATCCGCGAGCCTACTCCGGACCAGGTTTCAGGCCTAGTCCAGTATTCAGGGGTGAAAGGGGGCAGAAAAGGAAAACCTTCACTCCATTGGGAGAGTCCTACACTAGTCTGTTCCACAGATTGAGACAGCTAGATATGCTAAGGCCAATACAATCCAAGTTGCCCAATCCTCTTCCAAAGAATCTGGACTACACCATAAGCTGTGAGTATTGTTCTGGTACACCAGGCCATGATACGAAAAAATGCTGGCATTTAAAGAATGCAATACAAGATCTGATTGATACTAATAAAATTGAGGTTCAAACCCCCGAAGCTCCCAATATCAACAGAAATCCAATGCCAGCCCATCAGGAGGACAATATGATAGAAATAGTACAGGCTGATGGGGAAACAAAAAAGCCGTCACAAACCATCATGATGATCAGGTCTCATGAAGCCAAGCCAGATAAGCAGTTAACAGAGGAGAAGTCGGTACCTAAGCAGAACAAAAATGGTGATGAACCATCTGTGGTAGTTGAGAAGGGATCTTCGAGCAAAGTTGCCACAAAGCAAGAAAGATCAAAAGTGATAGTACCAAGGGTCGCCAACAAACCCATTGTAGTCGTGGAAGGAGCCCGTATAGATCGGGTCATTATCAAGCCGGTAACCCAATTACCAGTGATCAGCAACAAAGCCATTCCATGGAACTATGAACGGGTAACGGTAATGTATAAAGGAAAAGAAGTCAAGGAAGAAGTCTGTGAGGTTCAAGGCTTGACTCGTTCGGGAAGATGTTTTATTCCCGAGGAGTTAAGAAAAACTAAAAATAATCCAACACCAATAAAGAAAGCTGTGACGGAAGAAGAAGCGGAAGAGTTTTTAAGAAAGATGAAGCTCCATGACTATTCTGTTGTGGAACAATTGAAAAAGACACCCGCTCAAATTTCATTATTGTCACTGCTGATCCATTCAGACGAGCACCGTCAAGCATTAATGAAGATTTTGAATGAGGCACACGTTCCTGATAAAATCTCCGTGAATCACTTGGAGAAGATAGCCAACAAAATCTTTGATACAAACAGAATCATATTTTCTGATGATGAACTTCCTGTGGAAGGTACTGAGCACAACAGAGCTCTTTACCGCACCTTAAAATGTGAAAACTCCATAGTGACCCGGGTGTTGGTTGACAACGGGTCAAGTGCAAACATCTGCCCTCTCTCCACTCTGAGCAAATTGAAAATAAAAGAGGAGAGGATCCAGAAAAATAGTATTTGCGTACGGGGATTTGATGGTGGAAGCAGAGATTCATTTGGCGACATAGTGCTGGAACTGACAATAGGGCCAGTTGAATTCACAATGGAGTTTCAAGTGTTGGATATAACTGTTTCTTATAATTTGTTGTTGGGTCGACCATGGATCCATGCTGCTAAAGCAGTCCCGTCAACACTACACTAGGCGGTCAAGTTTGAATGGGATCAACAGGAAATAGTTGTGCATGGGGAGGACAATTTAAATGCTCACAGCAGTGCCATTGTACCGGTCGAGGGAATAGAAAATGACCAGGGACCATGGGTTTACCAAGTGTCCGACACAGTGTCGGTAGAGAAAATTCCAGAGGGGAAGTACCTTCCGAATCCAAAGATAACCTCTGCATCAGTCATGGTAGCCTATGAAATGTTAAAAAATGGTTTTGTACTCGGCAAAGGTTTGGGCTCATCTTTGCAAGGAATTATACAACCAGTATCTCTCCCCGAGAACTGGGGAACATTTGGTTTGGGAATCATACCCACTATCACAGACGTGAGAAAGGCCAGAAAGCTGAAACAAAAGGCATGGGTTCTTCCAAAATCAGTTCCACATCTATCAAAGTCTTTTGTCAAGACCAGTGCTAAAAATCACCCGATAACAACAATTCCTAAATCCCTGGTCAATCCTGAGGAGGAATTAATTGAAAGATTCGAGAAATTATTTGACGATGTGAATATGGTGGAAAGCGGGGAAGGTTGTTGCAACGCAGAAGTTCAATTCATTGGACCAGAAACAAAGCTTAATAATTGGAAAGCCACTCCTCTCCCCATTCGAAAGGAGTCTTGGTAGTTTGTTTTTGATTTTCCTTTAGTTTGTTTGGGTTACCTTAGGGTTGTAATCCCAATGCTTATCTTACAGTTTGTTTGAAGTGTGCAAACCTTGTTATCTTTCATCAGCCAATAAAATACATTTTCCTTTTTCATTATCATTCCTGATAGTTTTCTTTTCTTTTTCTTCTTTTTCTGTACAGTTCTTTTTACGCTGGCTCTAGTGATATGGCATGCATGAGGAATCCCCAGCCCAGTCTTAAAAATCAATCTGGTTCCGAAATAATAACTCAAGAAGTATATTGTGATTATGAGTCAGAATATGATGAGGATGAGGCTTTCGAAGAGATTAGTAAAGAGTTAATTCATTTTGAAGAAAAACCCAAACCTAATCTGAGTGATACTGAAGACATCAATATAGGGGACACGAATAATATCCGAGAAACTAAAATAAGTGTTCACCTTGAACCAAAGATCCGAGAAGAGTTAGTTAAAATGCTCATCGAATTCAAAGATGTTTTCGCATGGTCATATGACGACATGCCAGGTTTGAGCACTGATTTAGTGGTTCACAAATTGCCCACTGATCCAATGGTGCCTCCTGTCAAGCAAAAGTTGAGAAAGTTCAAGCCTGATATGAGTGTGAAAATTAAAGAAGAAATCACCAAACAGTTGGAGGCAAAGGTCATTCGAGTCACTCGATATCCTGTTTGGTTGGCTAATATCGTTCCTGTGCCAAAGAAAGATGGCAAAATTAGAGTATGCGTCGACTACCGCAATCTCAACAAAGCAAGTCCGAATAATTTAAGATTATACATCGCAATGCTACCCCATATCGGCCCAAGGCGAATGGAGCAGTCGAGGCAGCCAACAAAAACATAAAGAAGATACTTCGGAAAATGACAATGGCACGAAAAATTACCATTTGCGTTGTTGGGATATCGCACTACTGTTCGCACTTCAGTAGGGGCAACTCCTTATTTGTTGGTATATGGCACTGAGGCGGTAATTCCTGCAGAAGTTGAAATTCCTTCCCTTCGGATCATCGCCGAAGCTAAGATTGATGATGATGAATGGGCCAAAACCCATTTGGAATAGTTAAACTTGATTGATGAAAAACGATTAGCAGCTGTATGTCATGACCAATTGTATCAAAGAAGAATAGCAAGAGCATACAACAAAAATGTGCGTCTCCGGAAGTTTGAAGTAGGTCAGCATGTGCTGAAACGTATTCTTCCACATCAGATTGAAGCAAAGGGCAAATTTGCCCCAAATTGGCAAGGACCGTTCATTGTGACCAGAGTATTGTCCAATGGTGCATTATGTTTAACAGACATTGAAGGAAAATGCATAGACATGGCTATCAATTCTGATGCGGTAAAGAGATATTATGCATGATTTTTCTTTGGTATAATTATTAAATGTTTGTATTCGGCATTATTTCAAAGATTGGAATGACAAAGGCAATTTATTCTGCTATCCAAACTCTATACCCTTTGTTTCCCCTTTGAGCCACATTCGTTTCTTTCTTACCCTCTCTTGGAATCAATGAAAATCAAATAAAAAAAAGAAAAAGAAAAATAGAAAATCACTATTATGGGAGTGAACTATGTTTGACCTGATTCCTCAAAGAGGATACGTAGGCGCCTCACGGCTCGGTCATAGGGTGCATAATATTCATAATGTGCACAAAATGAAACATCAAGAGACCCCAATCAAGAAACTGGGGCAGGAATTGTATTGGTAATAAGAAAAAGATTCCAAGACTTGTAATTTTAAACCCATATCAAAATTGTTTAACTTTTGATACCTTTTCATTCCAACCACATACCAAAAAGACCTTTCGATCAATCTTAGAAAAATGCCGAGTCGAGCAAATGAAGATGATTCATAACACTCTGGTCCAAACAAGAAGAAGTAATGAAAATGAGAGAGTCTTATAGGTGAAAACCCTCTCGGGCACCATGAAACGACGGAAGCTGAGAGAAAGTAAAATGAGAGAGTCTTATAGGTGAAAATCCGCATGGGCACCGTGAGACGACGGAAGCTGAGAGAAAGTAAAACGAGAGAGTCTTATTGGTGAAAACCTTCGCAGGCACCATAAGGCGAAAAGGAATTAAGAAATGAACAAATGAGGAAGGTTTGTCGGTGAAAACTCTTTAAGATATTGCAAGTCGAACAGGTCTGTAAAATGGCAAAAGTAAAGTTGGGTTGTGGAAATTTTGGGAGAGCAAAATGAAACAATTGAAAAGGAGATTGGTTAAAAAGACTGGGCTGATTAATCCAAAATGCATACCCTGATCATTGGTGCAGTAACTCCAATCAGATAAGTTCCTTATTCCTTTCTCCAACAGTCATCCAAAGTTGGATTTTTCTTTTCATTTTATATTGTCGAAATCGTCATGTTTCGTCACTAAAAATCTTACTCTTCTCAAGCTTTTAGGGTTAGTTTTGTTCCAAACAAATAAGAAGGAATGTCAAGGTATACCACCAAGATTCAAAATTGCATAGGGCAAAATACGGCCATGATGGGCAGGAAGTAATATGATGAAAATAAGATATGGGTGTAAGAAAAGTTGAATCAGAAAAGTGGTTCAGTAATGCCAGGAGAGACATATGATTACAATTGAAAGGGTTTGAAGTGAAAACAACAGTTGGGAATCCTATAGTTAAGGATCAATTACAAGGACAAAACAGTCTTTTCAACCACTCCAAGACAGTAAAACAAGACAAAGAGAAACCCCACCCTCAGCAAGAATGCCACAACTAACCACCCTGCTTTACACTAACGAAATTTTCTTTGATTTAAAACAGGGGCAAAAACAACATTTGTATCAGGAAACACCCGGTGAAGGAAATAGAAGAAATCAGGCGTCCACCTGGAGAATAAGGAAGAGCAATGGAAGTGTTAGAAGTCAGGCATCCACCTGGAGAATAAGGAAGAGCAGTTGAAGTATTAGAAATCAGGCGTCCACCTGGAGAATAAGGAAGAGCAAAAGAAGTATTAGCAATCAGGCGTCCACCTGGAGAACAAGGATAAAGAAAGGAAATAAAAGAAATCAGGCATCCACCTGGAGAACAAGGAAAAGAAATTGAAGAAGAAATCAGGCGTCCACCTAGAGAACAAGGAAGAAGAAAAGAAATAGCAATCAGGCGTCCACCTGGAGAACAAGGAAGAGCAATTGAAGAAGAAATCAGGCGTCCACCTGGAGAACAAGGAAGAAGAAAAGAAATAGCAATCAGGCGTCCACCTGGAGAACAAGGAAGAGTGAAAAAAGTATTAGCAATCAGGCGTCCACCTGGAGAACAACCCATAGATTGGTAGAGCATTGTTAGAGAACTGATTCTCTCCAGTTTAAGCAGTTGAGTTTGTTGAGGGGTTCTTCTTCTTGGATTTAAAATCTGAGGGATAGCCATTAAGTTTATAGCAGGTTTTCCTAGTGTGGCCTTTGAAATTGTAGAAGTCACAATACAGCTGATTCTTCCTATGCTTGAAATTATTGATAGGATATGAATTTCCTTTATTGTTGAACATCACTTAATTATGATTCTGAAGGCTATGGGAATAAGAGGCACGATTAGAGGGATATGAAGCAGGACCATATTTATTGGCAAACTGAGATGAATTAGGGTGATCTTTACTGATGAACAAAGTTGTTCCCTCATGAACTTCTACTACATTTGAGGAATGATTAACTAAGGACCTTTTATTTTCTTCTTAAATAATCATAGAATAGGCTTTGTTTACGGAGGGAATAGGTGACATATTCAGAATGTGATTGCTCAACTGTGCATAGGACTCATTCAGTTCCATTAAAAACTGTAACAGTCTTTGGTACTCAAAGTGTTCTACATATCTTTTTGATTCTTCACAACCACAACCAGTACAAGGCATAAGGGCATCAAATTCAGCCCAAAACTTCTTCAATTTAGAGAAATAAGAGGACACTGATAAGATGCTCTGTGACATAGTGGCAATATGTTTGTGCAAGTACAGAACTCTCGAGCC
This sequence comes from Nicotiana tabacum, assembly GCF_000715075.1. Classification (NCBI taxonomy): domain Eukaryota; kingdom Viridiplantae; phylum Streptophyta; class Magnoliopsida; order Solanales; family Solanaceae; genus Nicotiana; species Nicotiana tabacum. The sequence continues at coordinate 105,370,243 of NC_134086.1, read as the reverse complement.
ATTCACTTTTTCAAAGCTTTCTCTAAGGTCACTCCACACCTTGTGAGCACTTGTAGCATACACCATTCCACTTAATAGCTCAGTGCTCACAGAGTTCATTATCCATGAAAGCACAATCGCATTACACTTTTCCCACAATTCATGAAGAGAAGGATCAAATTTATCCTTAGAATATCTTCCATCTACAAAACCTAGTTTGCTCTTGCCCAATAGACTGATACGCCTAGAGCTGCTCCACAGAGCATAATTTTCATGTCCAGCTAGCTTAATTGAGATTAGAGAGCTACTTGGAGTATCAGAAGGTCAGAGAAATAGAGGATGATGATGATCGGCAACTATAGCACCAACACGACTTGGATCTGCCACTAGAAATAGTACTAATAAAAAGGAAATATTGTTTGTAATGTATTTTAGTACAATTAACGAAAGAGCTAATTAGTTTGGGAGGATTCCGTTTCAAAAAGGGCATATATGGACCAACTATGTGACGGTAATGACATAGATGACCTTAAGTATTAACGAAGGACAAATGTACTCAATTTTGTGTTGTACAAGGCCATAATTGGACCTTTTCCGTATGGATTAATTGGAAGGTGCATTAGGTCGTTAGAGTTAGGAAAAGTAATAATATTATATAGAAATAATTAAAAATATAGCTAGGAAGAAAATAAAGAATAAAAAAAAGAATAAGAAATGATTAAGTATACCTACAGAATAAGTTGGAAAAAATATCAAATATTCTATATGAAAATGCCTCCATTGCGAAAGGGAAATAAATGTGCATAAGAAGTCTTTGAACTTTTCTGCCGTAAAAATTGATGAAAGACATGCATGCCCAATTAGTTGGCTAGCTGTGACAATTCGCATAGTTCCAACATACATTTAAAACGAGTCAAAATGTGACCATTGGAAGCTGAAAAAAGAGAACAATCAATGTGTTCTCAAAATCAAACACTTTGCCAAAGATGCGAAAGAAAAGAAATAATTTGATTTTTTGTTGTTATTATGTGTGTGGAGGAGGAAGGAATATAGGGAGTGAGTAAAGGTTGGTTTTTGCTTTTCAAAGGAGGATTAAAGGTAGACCCCTCGACCTCCATTATTGGTTGTTCTTGTCTATATATTGACATTTAGGATGCAGATTCACTTCATACTTGTTGGTACATATCTAAAATTTCAAGTGTGGGGCTTTTTGATTAAACACCCCCACCAGATTGACACATTGTTGTATTTACACACAAACTTTAAAACGATTGACACATTGTTGTATTTTTCCGCAACGAATTTAAAATTTAAAGTTTATGGGTTGCTACATCGATTTGAAGTTAATTTATAATAATTAATAACTAGAATCACAAATATTAATAAATATTAATAAATTTCTTAATAAATACTCTCTCCGGTTCACTTTAAGTAATTTTTTAATCTTTTTTTGTCATTCACAATATGTAATTTTTCAAATATCAAGAATGAATTAACTCCTTTTTAAAATTACTCTTAAAGTAAAAAGTCTAAGAGTAGTTTGTTATATTTCCAACGAGCAAATTAATATTAATATGGTCAATTTTATTGTTAATTAATACTAAAAACTAAATTTATTAATATATACAAAAAGAGACAAAAAATCATTTAAAGTGGACGGGAAAGAAGTATATATATAGAGAGAGAGAATTGAGGCAAAAACTTCTCGATTTCATGTAACTTCTGGATTTCGTGCGCCCCTGTACCTACAAATTTAATGCAACTTTTTTTTCATGCTTTCTAATATTTAGTAATAGGGGTGTCAATGGTTCGGGTCGTCTGATCATTTTATAAAATTTGTATCATATCAATTTTTCGATTATTCTATTATATAGAATTAAAATTAGACTTTTCAAAACCGTCCGAATCATATCGATTTCTCTTAGGTATTGGTACAGTTCGATTAATTTTAGATATTTTTTTAAAAATATCATGTAAAAGTCACTAGTAAAAGTAAAATGCAATAACATACGGATGTTTATCGGACTTAGCAAAATTCTCTAGATATTTTTACATTTTAAGGGTGATGAATTAAGAAACTATAAAAGATGGCTAGAATATAGATCCATCAACTATTCTATAACAACGTAAAAGAAACTAAGCAAATTAATATAAAAAAAATATAAATCATACGAGTGGAAAGATATTAATCAAGCTGGGACTGGGACTCAAGAATAAAATCTATAAAAGATTTAATATTCAAAAGCATAAATCTAAATCATACGAAAGGAAACATATTTAATACATTGTAGTTTGCTACTCATAATCGCTATAATACCTTGTGTCTTGCTAGTGAATATGCTGAAAATAATTTAGTTTCAATAGGAGTAGCAAAATAGGTTTGGGAATTAGGATTTTGAGTTTAATTACTTGTTGGCTTGTAACTTTTTTTATAATTCCAAGACCCAAGGAAAAATTTAATGTTTTATTATTTTTAAACTTAATATATAAATATATTTTTTACATGTAAATTTATTCGGTATGGTTCAGTATTTTTTCAATTTATTTTCATAAAATAAAAAACCTACCCTAATTATCTGTGCGGTTATAAATTTATATAAAAATCTACGATTGTATTAAAAGAAACCTAAAAATTAATTCGATTCGATACTATTTGATTTGGTCAGTTTAGTTGGATTTTAAATATTCAGTTACACCCCACCTAGTAATACCCGTGTCTTCTCGTTCTCTTTGGAAGGTTTGGTAATTACTCTTGATACTCCCTCTAAACCTTTTTATCTACTCATTTTACCTTAAAAAACATCTTATCCAAAATATTTATCGCTTCAGAAAAATATTAATATTATTTTTACTTCTACCATTACGCTCCTAGAAGGAAGATAAGGAATACCCCTTATAATTACAGATTGAATAATTTTCTAAGTAGGAGTAAAAAAAATTAAATGACAAATAAAAAGAACCAAAAGGAGTTTTATTATTTAACAACCCCTCATTAATTATAAAATATAAAGGTGAAATACACAAACGGCCCCTTTAAACTATCCACAACGACCAAAGAAACACCTCAACTGAACCTTTTACTATTTAGACACTTCAAGTGTCCATTAACTAGATCAAATAAATACCCGAGTACAACAAATCATATACGTGAGTTACACTCGTTGATGACGTGTCAAATGAGCCAATCAATGAACGAATTTGTAATAGAAATTTGATACATATAATAAACAAAAAATAAAAATGCAAAGGAATAAAAAAAGCCTTTTTCCTAACTTTTTTACAAAACCAGCGCAACCCCTCATCCCCCCAAACCAACTTCATCTTCTTCTTCCACCCACCAGCGCCACCCCACCCCCTTCATCTTCTTCCTTCAAATCCACCCTCCATTTAACAAATTGAATATAAATTATTCTATGAGACCCCTTCCCCTTCCCGCTAAGTGATCAGTAACGGAACTCGTCAGAAAAAGCTCCTCTCATGCGACGTTTCTCGCGGAAAATTAATCTCCGAGGAAATCTAAACGAAATGATTCTACTGGAATCTTCACTCTTGTCTCTTCATCGTTTCTTCACTATGAGTTTAGGCTTATATCAGTTTTACTTCTCTAATTAATTTTGGTATAAAATTATCCTTAAAATTGCCGGCTGATTCAAATAATTGGTTGTTATTTGTGTGTTTCTATTGGAATGAAGGTGTTGTGGGAGGAAAGAGGATGTTTATCTAGTGGAGATTTGATAGTTTTTCGCAACTATTGTTGCTATAATTTTTGCTGCTTATCAGTTGGGTTTGGAACTAGTTTTGGCTTAAAGGAATTAGGCGAAGCTCTGGAGGTTATGGGCAGTGTAATTTTGTGATGAAAGGGTCAGTTTCTGGTGATTTTTGGTAGCTTGGTTAGAGAGTTTTAGTGGCTGATTTTAATGGTGGTTTCACGGTGATATTGGCGTGGGTTAGTCAAGCCAAGAAGAGAGGCTAAGATACTCCCAATTCTTAAGTTTTTTCAAAGAAAAAAAAATTAGGTTGAAAAAAATGATTCACTCGCTTAAAATTTTATTAACAAATACGCGCATACCACATCAGCAATATGTGTTTATTTGATCTGGTTAATGGATACTTGAAGTGTCTAAATGGTAAAGGGTTCAGTTGAGGTGTTTGTCTGGTCATTGTAGACAACTTAAAGGGGCCGTTTATGTATTTTGCCAAAAATAAATTAAATTTTATCTTCTAGTTCAGTTTAATTTCGTGTGAAAATTTTTCCAATCAAACTAATTTCTCAGTGATATATTATAAATAAAAGGAGTAATATAGTATAAGATAACATTTTAACATTGTATGGGTCGAAATCTGACCACACGAGGATCAACATTAAAAGGAATGGCGAGGGGTTGACTAAGTCGTGGTCGTATTCATAAGACATCATAACAATGAGTATCTTGGCTATTGTCGGAATCAGACTATCAGAAAGCTTGTACGGTGAAGCATATATCGTGCATTTAAGGGGAACGACCCAACATACGATCAAGAGATTAAGGAATTCTGGCTAAGAACTATTGGATAAAAGGGAATACTTACTATATCCCTTATAAAGGAAGAGATAAAGAACAAAGAGGGGTGCTGATATGATGACCCGACACGTTGTCTCATGAGTTACCGCTCTGTTTCTCCCATTTCTGCTTCTTTATGCTTCGTTATCCGTATTTTACGTGGTCGAGTTGATTTGGTTTGCGTTGGAGTGGAATTTGGTAAGAAATGGGACACTTAGTCTCTTTTAAGAATGGTTAGGTTGGAAAAGTCAACCGGATGTTGACTTATGAGTTAGGGGGCTCGGATGTGAGTTTCGATGGCACGGTTAGCTTCGGGAGGTGATTTGTGGCTTAGGAGTGTGATCGGAAGTGGTTTTGGAGGTCCGGTGTAGAATTAGGCTTGAATTGGCGAAGTTAGTATCTTGGCAAATTCCGGTTGATAGGTGAGATTTTGATCCGAGGGTCAGAAAGAAATTCCGAGATTTGATGTAGTTTCGTTGTGTTATTTGTGATATGTGTGTAAAATTTCAGGTCATTTGGACGAAGTTTGATAGACTTTTTGATCAAATTCGAAATTCGAAAGTTTTAGAATTCCTAGGTTTGAATCCGAGGGTGATTTGATGTTTTGATGTTGCTTTGAGCATTCCGAAGGTTTGAACAAGTTTGAATTATGTTATGGGGTGTGTTGGCATATTTGGTCGGGGTCCCATGAGGCTCGGATAAGTTTTGAAAGAGTTTTTGGAAGATTTTTGTCGTTTTGAGCATAAACATGTAATAATCCAAAGGTCCATGTTTAGTTCTAGAGATCGACATTTAATTTCGAGACCTCCAGAATTTAAATAATGAATAATAGGAGTAATCTGGAAAGTTTGGTCTAATTTCATCAAGTCGCGATTGGGTTTTTGACATGAAACATGAGTTAATTGCTTAATGAGTGAAATGGGTATTGAATTGAGCAAATAAGCTCCGAATTGAGTTTCGATTGAAGAACTATGTTCGTATTATTATTTGTGACTCATAGGAACAAGAATCATCGAATTTCGGGTTAGTATAATGGAGTAAGAGCCTTTTTAGTGAAAAGAAAAGCTGGTGCAATTGCCTTGGACAACTGTTGGATTTTTTTAGCAGCTTGAACAGTGACGCGTGAACAGTACCCACATGCGTGAACAGTATCCCGAAAATTTCTGGGCAGTTAAAGCGGCAGTCCATTTTTTCCATTTTTTTCTTAGTTCCAAGCTTGAATTTTGGGTAATTTTGAGCGAAATATCACGGGAATTCTTGAGGTAAGTCCCTTATGATCATTGTTAGTCAATATTATTGAATTATTATTGAATATTCTGGCTAGATTACGTGTTTTTGAGGTGTAAATCGGGAATTGGGCCTAGAGATTTGAAAATAAGATTTGATGGTTTGGAGGCCGAATTGTTGTCGGATTTTGGAAAAATTTGTATGGTTGGACTCGTGGTTACGTGAGGTTTCATATTTCGTAATTTTTGTCGGGTTCCGAGATGTGGGCCCCACAGGCGAATTTTGAGTATAATTTCATTTTTTAATGGAAAATGTAGAATTTCATATGGAATTAATTCCTATAATTTTTATTAACTGAATCGAATTATTGTGACTAGATTCGAGATATTCGGAGATCGATTTGAGAGACAAAGGCATTGTGGAGTAGTATTTTGCTCGGATTGAGGTGAGTAATGATTGTAAACGATGTCCTGAGGGTTTGAAACCCCGGATTGCACATCGTAGTGCTATATTGAGGTGAGACACACACTGGATGATGAGTGCGGGGTCTTTTACTACTCGGGATTGTGACTTGGTCCGTCCCGATTGATGATTTTACTGCATATTTGATTGAAATTGATTTGTTATCATCATGATTTGGCCTGATTGCTATATTTGGGCTTCGTGCCAATTATTTCAATCCTTCGGGGATTTTTATCACTATTTTGACTTATGTTTAAACTCAGTCCTGTTGATAATTATTACAAACTCAGCCGATTTTATACATATTTAAAACTCAAATGATATTTCTAAATGATATTTTGGGCTGAGAACTACTGTTTTACAGATGCCCGAGGGGCTTATGATGATTTCCAGACCGAGTGAGGCCGAGGGCCATGTGTGAGGATATGCTGAGTGATATGAGGTCGAGGGCCTGAGTTACTATTTATGCCACGCGGTGGCTTGAGTGATGTGAGGATATGTTGAGTGATGATGCCATGAGGTGACTTGATATAGCGCTTGGGCCGTAAGGGGCCCCTCTGGAGTCTGCACACCCACAGTGAGCGCAGGTACCCATTATTCATACTATCTGAGCCCGAAGGGCTAATATGAGTGATTATGAGGTAGCCCGATGGGCTGATACTATTCTGAGAGTGAGCCCGAGGGGCTGATACTATACTGAGTGATTGATACTGTGCCCGAGGGGTGGATTTCTACTTGTTATTTACCGCCAAATTATTTGTTTTACTTGTTTTAAAAGAGATTTAGATTGATATTTCACTGATTTACTGTTTTAAGTGATTTACTGCTTCTGTATAGAATGTTTTGTGCCTTCACGTGTTTTCTTGCTTTCAGCCATTATTTATGTTTGTTATTCACTGAGTCGGAGTACTCACATTACTCCCTGCACCGTGTGTGTGCGATTCAGGCATAGCAGATTTCCACTCCTGAGAGCTGATCCTTCCGGTCCAGGCGGTGTTTCGGAGACTACGAGGTAGCTACTGACGTCCGCAGCCACGTGCCTCCCTTATCTTATCATTTCCATGTTAATCAAACTATTGTATCGGATTTTGTATTTAGTAGACTTGTATCAGGATTCATTAGTTGCTCATGACTTGTGACACCCCGGTTAGGGCTGTGTCGGGTTTGGATTTCTGCATTTTATCTATACTTTCCAATACTTGATATTCTTAAACCATGATTATACTTTATTTGTGTTAACTTACTGTTTTAAATGATGAATTGGGTTAGATTGGATGGCCTTGTCTTCACGAGAGGCGCCATCATGACCAGGTTCAGGATTTGGGTCATGACAAGTTGGTATTAGAGCGTAGGTTACATAGGTCTCGCAAGTCATGAGTAGGTTTAGTAGAGTCTCACGGATCGGTACGGAGACGTTTGTATTCATCCTCGAGACGCTGCAGAACCTTTAGGAAAAACTTTATATTCTTGAAATTCTTGTCGTGCAACTTTGTTGATCCGAGAACTAAACTTCTATATTCTATTCTCTCGCAGATGGTGAGGACTCGTCCTACCGGATGAGGTGGATGACCACCAGTGCCACCAGCTGCGACCACCAGAGGTCGAGGACGCGGTCGTGGTTGTGGTAGGGTCAGGGCAGCGAGAACAACACCTATTGATCCACCAGCTGCCCCAGCCCAGGATCAGGCACCAACTGTGCCCATTATGATTTCGGGTCTTCAGGAGGCTTTGGCACAAATCTTATCAGTTTGCACTAGCCTGGCTCAGGCGGTTTCAGCCACTACCGCCGCAGCTACTTCAAAGGCCAGGAAAGGCACCCAGACTCCTGTTAATTGCGCACCTGAGTAGGTAGTGCAGGGACTTCAGATCCCAGAGGCACCTCTAGCCCAGCCAGTTGCACCAGCTCAGGGGTTTATAGTATCAGTTATGCTAGATGATGAGCAGCGTCGACTTGAGAGGTTTGGTAGACTCCAGCCTCCATCATTCAGTGGTGCTGAGGGCGAGGATGCCCAGGGTTTTCTTGACAAGTCTCAGTGGATGCTTTGTACAGCAGGGATACTTTAGACTAGTGGTGTATCATTTACTACCTTCCAATTTAGTGGGGCTGCCTTCACTTGGTGGGAGGCGTATGAGAGGCGTAGGCCCGTTGGTGCAGCGCCTCTTACTTGGCAGGAGTTCTCCACTCTCTTTTTGAAGAAGTATGTACTACAGTCCCGTAGGGAGGAGATGTGTAGACAGTTTGAGTGACTGAAACAGGGGGATATGACTGTATCGCAATATGAGGCGAGGTATTCTGAGTTGGCTCATCATGCCGGGTGGATGGTTCTGACAGATCGTGAAAGGATCAAGAGGTTTGTGGATGGCCTTAATTACCATCTCCGTATTCTGATGACTAGAGAGAGAGTATTGGGTATTTCATTTGAGGAGGTGGTAGATATCGCTGGTGAGATTAAGACAGCTCACCGCCAGGATAAAGAGGAGAGGGAGGCTAAAAGGCCTCGAGGTCCGGGCAGTTATAGTGGTGCTCCTTCGAGGGGCCAGTTCCAGCATGGTAGAGGTCGTTCTTTCAGGCCTGCTCAGTCGGCCCGTCCAGAGTATCGCGGGGGATCTTCAGGTCATGGTTATCATGGTTCTCAGCAGGTTCAGCCTTCACTTAGCGTCCTTCCAGCCCAGACTTCATCTCGTGCTCCGTCAGCTCAGGGTTCTTCTATGCCGAGCGCATCAGCTAGTCACTCCGGTGCGAGGGGTTCCCTTCTGCCTTCTCCAGCACCTGGAAGTTTTTTTGAGTGTGGAGAGTTGGGCATGTGTGGAGGCAATGTCCTCGTCGTGTTGCTAGTTCGTCCCAGCATAGGGATCAGCCTTCGACTTCTGCTCCAGTTACTTCACCACCCGCCCAGCCAGCCAGGGGTGGAGGTCAGGCATCCAAGGGTCACCCCAAATAGGGAGGTCGATCAGGTGGTGGTCAGGCTCGTTTCTATGCTATTCCAAGCAGGACAGATTCTATTGCTTCAGATGCTATCATTACAGTTATTGTTCCAGTCTGCCACAGAGATGCCTCTATATTATTCAATCCCTATTCCAACTATTCTTATGTGTCTTCATATTTTGCTCATTATTTGGGTACGCCCCGGGAGTTTCTTTCCTTACCTGTTCATGTATCTACCTCGGTGGGCGAAACTGTTGTTGTGGACCGTGTGTATCGGTCATGTGTGGTGACTATTGGGGGTCTGGAGACCCAAGTTGATCTACTGCTATTGAGCATGGTGGACTTTGATGTTATTTTGGGCATGGATTGGTTATCTCCGTGTCATGCTATTCTAGACTGTCATGCTAAGATAGTTACTTTGGCTATTCTAGGTGCACCGCGGATCGACTGGCGTGGTATAACTGATTATGTTCCCAGTAGAGTGATTTCTTTCCTGAAAGCCCAGTGTATGGTTGGGAAAGGTTGTCTTTCATATCTAGCATTTGTGAGGGATATTGGAGCTGAGACTTCTAGTATTGATTCTGTCCCAGTTGTGCGGGATTTTCCCGATGTATTTCTTGCAGACCTGCCGGGCATGCCACCGGACAGGGATATTGATTTTAGTATCGACTTGGTGTCAGGAACTCAACCCATTTCTATTCCACCGTATCGTATGGCACCAGCGGAGTTGAAGGAATTGAAAGAGCAGCTTTAGGAACTCTTAAAAAAGGGATTCATTCGGCCTAGTGTGTCACCTTGGGGTGCGCCAGTTTTATTTGTGAAGAAGAAGGATGGCACAATGAGAATGTGAATTGATTATAGGCAGTTAAATAAAGTAACAGTGAAGAACAAGTATCCTTTGCCTCGTATTGATGATTTATTTGATCAGCTTCAGGGAGCAAGTGTTCAGGCTATCACCAGTTGAAGATCAGGGATTCAGACATTCTTAAGATAGCTTTCAGGACTAGATACGGTCATTTTAAGATTTGTGTTATGTCTTTTGGGCTAACCAATGCCCCAATAACGTTCATGCATCTGATGAACAATGTGTTCCGGCCTTATCTCGATTCATTTGTCGTAGTCTTCATTGATGATATTCTGGTGTATTCGCGTAGTTAAGAGGAGCACGCGGAGCATTTGAGAGTTGTGTTGCAGATATTGAGAGAGAAGCTTTATGCAAAATTCTCCAAATGTGAGTTCTGGCTCAGTTCAGTGGCTTTCTTGGGGCACGTGGTTTCCAGCGAGGGTATTCAGGTTGATCCAAAGAAGATAGAGGCGGTTCAGAGTTGGCCTAGACTATCCTCAGCCATAAAGATTCGCAGCTTTCTTGGTTTTGTAGGCTATTATTGCCGGTTTGTTCATAGATTTTCATCTATCGCATCGCCCTTGACCAAGTTGACTTAGAAGGGTGCTCCATTTGTATGGTCGAACGAGTGCGAGGAGAGCTTTCAGAAGCTCAAGGCGGCTTTGACCACAGCTCCAGTATTGATTTTGCCATTAGCTTCAGGTTCATATACCGTATATTGTGATGCTTCAAAAGTTGGGATTGGTTGTGTATTGATGCAGGAGGGTAGAGTTATTGCTTATGCTTCTCGTCAGTTGAAGCCCCATGAGAAGAACTACCCTGTTCACAGTTGGAGTTGGCTGCCATAGTTCATGCATTGAAGATTTGGAGGCAATACTTGTATGGCGTATCTTGTGAGGTATTCACTGATCATCGCAGTCTTTAGCATTTGTTCAAGAAGAAGGACCTTAATTTGAGGCATCGGAGATGGCTAGAGTTGCTTAAGTATTATGATATTACTACTTTGTATCATCCGGGAAAGGCCAATGTAGTGGCCGATGCTCTGAGCCGAAAGGCAGAGAGTATGGGGAGTTTGGTGTATATTCCAGTTGGGGAGAGACCTCTTGCAGTTGATGTTCAGGCCTTGGCCAATCAGTTCGTGAGATTAGATATTTCGGAGCCCAGTCGGGTGTTGGCCTGCGTGGTTTCTCGGTCTTCTTTATATGATCGCATCAGAGAGCGCCAGTATGATGATCCGCATTTGCTTGTCCTTAAGGACAGAGTTCAGCATGATGATGCCAGAGAGGTGACCATTGGTGATGATGGAGTGTTGAGGATGTAGGACCGGATTTGCGTGCCCAATGTGGTTGGGCTTCAGGAGTTGATATTGGAGGAGGCCCATAACTCGCGGTATTCCATTCATCCGGGTGCCGCAAAGATGTATCAGGATCTTAGACAGCATTATTGGTGGCGAAGAATGAATAAAGATATTGTGGAGTTTGTAGCTCGGTGTCTCAATTGTCAGCAAGTGAAATATGAACATCAGAGACCAGGTGGCTTGCTTCAGCAGATGGTTATTCCTGAGTGGAAGTGGGAGAGGATCACTTTGGATTTTGTTGTGGGACTTCCTTGAACTTTGAAGAAGTTTGATGCTATTTGGGTGATTGTAGACAGGCTGACCAAGTCCGCGCACTTCATTCCTATCTGTACTACTTATTCTTCAGAGCGGCTGGCAGAGTTATATATTCGGGAGATTGATCGGTTGCATGGTGTCCCAGTTTCAATCATATCAGATCGGGGCACTCAGTTTACTTCCCAGTTTTGGAAGTCTGTTCAGTGAGAGTTGGGTACTCAGGTGCAGTTGAGCACAGCTTTTCACCCTCAGACGGACGGGCAATCCGAGCGCACTATTTAGATATTGGAGGATATGCTACGCGCCTGTGTTATTGATTTCGGAGGGTCATGGGATCAGTTTCTACCGCTTGCAGAGTTTGCTTATAACAACAGCTACCAGTCGAGTATTCAGATGGCCCCATATGAGGCGTTGTACGGGAGGCGGTGTAGATCTCCAGTGGGTTGGTTCGAACCCGGTGAGGCTAGGCTATTAGGGATAGATTTGGTTCAGGATGCCTTAGATAAAGTGAGGTAATTCAGGAGAGACTTCGTACAGTGCAGTCGAGGCAGAAGAGTTATGTGGACCAGAAGGTTCGAGATGTGTCCTATATGGTTGGCAATAAAGTCCTACTGAAGGTTTCGCCCACGAAGGGTGTTATGAGATTCGGAAAGAAAGAGAAGTTGAGTCCGCGATTCATTGGGCCTTTTGAGGTGCTTCGGAGGATAGGGGAGGTGGCTTATATGCTTGCTTTGCCATCCAGCTTGTCGAGTGTGCATCCGGTATTTCATGTTTCTATGCTCCGAAAGTATGTTGGGGACCCGTCTCATGTTTTGGACTTCAGCACGGTTCAGATGGATGATGATTTGACCTTTGATGTGGAGCCAGTGGCTATTTTGGGTCATCAGGTTCGAAAGTTGAGGTCGAAGGATATAGCTTCAGTGAAGGTGTGTGGAGAGGTCGGCCAGTGGAGGAGGCTACCTGGGAGACCGAGTGGGAGATGCGGAGCATATATCCTCACCTGTTTGAGGCTTCAGGTATGTTTCTTGACTCGCTCGAGGACGAGCGTTTGTTTGAGTTGGGGAGGACGTGACAACCCGACCCGTCGTCTCATGAGTTACCGCTCCGTTTCCCCCATTTCTGCTTCTTTATGCTTCGTTATCCGTGTTTTATGTGGTCGAGTTGATTTTGTTTGCGTTGGAGTGGAATTTGGTAAGAAATAGGACACTTAGTCTCTTTTAAGAAGGGTTAAGTTGAAAAAGTTAACCGGATATTGATTTATGAGTTAGAGGGCTCGGATGTGAGTTTCGATGGTTCGGTTAGCTTCGAGAGGTGATTTGTGGCTTAGGAGTGTGATCGGAAGTGGTTTTGGAGGTCCGGTGTAGAATTAGGCTTGAATTGGCGAAGTTAGTATTTTGGCAAAATCCGGTTGATAGGTGAGATTTTGATCCGAGGGTCAGAATGGAATTCCGAGAGTTGTTGTAGCTTCATTGTGTCATTTGTGATATGTGTGCAAAATTTCAGGTCATTTGGACAAGGTTTGATAGACTTTTTGATCGAATTCGGAAGTTTTGGAATTCTTAGGTTTGAATCCGAGGGTGATTTGATGTTTTGATGTTGCTTTGAGCATTCCGAAGGTTGGAACAAGTTTGAATTATGTTATGGCGTGTGTTGGCATATTTGGTCGGGGTCCCATGAGGCTCGGATAAGTTTTGAAAGAGTTTTTGGAAGATGTTTGCCGTTTTGAGCATAAGCATGTAATGATCCAAAGGTCCATTTTTAGTTCTAGAGATCGGAATTTGATTTCGAGACCTCCAGAATTTAAATAATGAATTATAGGAGTGATCTGGAAAGTTTGGTCTAATTTCATCAAGTCGCGATTGGGTTTTTGACATGAAACATAAGTTAATTGTTTAACGAGCGAAATGAGTATTGAACTGAGCAAATGAGCTCTGAATTGAGTTTCGATTGAAGAACTATGTTCGTATTATTATTTCACTCATAGGAACAAGAATCATCGAATTCTGGGTTCGTATGATGGAGTTAGAGACTTTTTAGTGAAAAGAAAAGCTGTTGCAATTGCCTTGGATAGCTGTTGGATTTTTTTGCAGCTTGAACAGTGATGCGTGAACAGTACCCCCACACGCGTGAACAGTACCCACATGCGTGAACAGTATCCCGAAAATTTCTGGGCAGTTAAAGGGGCAGTCCATTTTTTTCCATTTTTTTTTCTTAGTTCCAAGCTCAAATTTTGGGTAATTTTGAGTGAAAAATCACGGGAATTCTTGAGGTAAGTCCCTTATGATCATTGTTAGTCAATATTATTGAATTATCATTGAATATTCCGGCTAGATTACGTGTTTTTGAGGTGTAATCGGGAATTGGGCCTAGAGATTTGAAAATAAGATTTGATGGTTTGGAGGCCGAATTGTTGTCGGATTTTGGAAAAATTTGTATGGTTGGACTCGTGGTTGGGTGAGGTTTCATATTTCGTAATTTTTGTCGGGTTCCGAGATGTGGGCCCCACGGGCGAATTTTGAGTACAATTTCGGATTTTTTAATGGAAAATGTAGAATTTCATATGGAATTAATTCCTATAATTTTTATTAACTGAATCAAATTATTGTGACTAGATTTGAGACATTCAGAGGTCGATTTGAGAGACAAAGGCATTGTGGAGTAGTATTTTTCTCGGATTGAGGTGAGTAATGATTGTAAACGATGTCCTGAGCGTTTGAAACTCCGGATTGCACATCGTAGTGCTATATTAAGGTGAGACACGCGCTGGATGATGAATGTGGGGTCTTTTACTACTGGGGATTGTGACTTGGTCCGTCCCGATTGATGATTTTACTGCATATTTGACTGAAATTGATTTGTTATCATCATGATTTGGGCTGATTGCTATATTTGGGCTTCGTGCCAATTATTTGATCCCTTCGGGGATTTTTATCACTATTTCCTCACTATTTTGACTTATATGTAAACTCAGTCTTGTTGATAATTATTGTTTTACAAACTCAGCCGATTTTATACAGATTTGAAACTCAAATGACATTTCTAAATGATATTTTGGGCTGAGAACTACTGTTTTACAAATGCCCGAGGGGCTTATGATGATTTCCGGACTGAGTGAGGCCGAGGGCCATGTGTGAGGATATGCTGAGTAATATGAGGCCGAGGGCCTGAGTTACTATTTATGCCACGTGGTGGCTTGAGTGATGTGAGGATATTCTGAGTGATGATGCCACGAGGTGGTTTGATATAACGCTTGGGCCGTAAGGGGCCCCTCCGGAGTCTGCACACCCACAGTGAGCGCAGGTACCCATTGTTCTGAGTGATTGATACTATTCTGAGCCCGAGGGGCTGATGTGAGTGATTGTGAGGTAGCCCGAGGGGCTGATATTATACTGAGTGATTGATACTGTGCCCGATGGGCTGATACTGTTCTGAGAGTGAGCCCAAGGGGCTGATACTATACTGAGTGATTGATTCTGTGCCCGAGGGGCGGATTTTTACTTGTTATTTACCGCCAAATTTCCTGTTTTACTTGTTTTAAAAGAGATTTAGATTGATATTTCACTGATTTACTGTTTTAAGTGATTTACTGCTTCTGTATAGAATGCTTTGTGCCTTCACGTGTTTTCTTGCTTTCAGCCATTATTTATATTTGTTACTAACTGGGCCGGAGTACTCACATTAGTCCCTGCACCGTGTGTGCAGATTCAGGCATAGCAGATTTCCACTCCTGAGAGCTGATCCTTCCGGTCCAGGCGGTGTTTCGGAGACTACGAGGTAGTTGCTGGCGTCCGCAGCCCCGTGCCTCCCTTATCTTATCATTTCCATGTTAATCGAACTATTGTATCGGATTTCGTATTTAGTAGACTTGTATCAGGATTCATTAGTTGCTCATGACTTGTGACACCCTGGTTAGGGCTGTGTCGGGTTTGGATTTCCGCATTTTATCTATACTTTCCGCTACTTGGTATTCTTAAACCATGATTATACTTTATTTGTGTTAACTTACTGTTTTAAAGGACGAATTGGGTTAGACTGGCTGGCCTTGTCTTCATGAGAGGCGCTATCACGGTCAGGTTCGGGATTTGGGTCGTGACAACTAGTCTCTCCTTCAGGAAAAAGAGGCAAAAGAACTGAAAAATGCTGCAGGAGAAAAACAAGAGAAGTTTCGGATCTAGGCGGTGAAATCTTTGTAATCATCTTTCTTGAATCAACAAAGATAGATCCTGCAGCTGTTAATGACATTCCCTTCTTTTCCTTCTTTATTCTTACATTACTGAACAATACATCAAGAATGTAAGCATATTATTTATATTCGATATCTTTTGTAAGCCTTAAAAGTTCATGTGCTTTACTATATTTTATTCTCCTATTCAGTACGCTTTAATCTAGAGTTAATTATCCTTGGCTGAGATTTATCATCTATTTTTCTTATTAATTAGTTTAACAAAAAATTTAACACTTTTTGGTCAAACAAACATCCACAATAAAATCACATCACATAAATGTAATATGAGAAAGAAAAAAAAAACTAGTACATTTAACCCATCAATTCCAACAGCTCTCTAATAACCTTAAAATTTTAACAGTTGGATTAATGAGTTTTGATTTGAATTCACGTGATGGCATTGAAAACCGATAAAACCGATCGATTTGATCTAATTTTAGCCAATAGAGTAGTTGATCCCCTAGTTAATATGTGATTCATGTAGAATATAAGTGACAATTAAGTTATGGATAAGGATTATTGTGTCCAGTTACATTAATTATTAATTGGAGTATTAGTAGTAGCTTTTATTATGCTCCCAACTTGCCACCTAACATTCAATTAGATGGGACTGATGGTGTCATTTTTTTAAACCAGTGCATGCTTTTCAAGCGTTAAAAAATAATGGAGTTATAATTATCTACTAAGAAGGTGGATGGACTAGTTTATTTTATAATTAAAAATTATAGCTGCAATGTGGTATTTGTTGGAAATTTATGTTGACCAAACTAGAAATAAAAAATATTAGCTGTAAATGAATAAGATGAACACACAACTGTATTCCACTCATAAACCTAAAGTAAGTAGGCTTCTTGCCTTCTCCGTTCTTTAATTAAGAACACTAATCTTAGGACCAATCTACCTTTGAATATTAGAGCCTGAACGCCACCTTTTAATTTCCTTTAACAACTTGATGTATGATAACATTCTGACCTGATTCCACTATATTAGTCTTTTTTGAAAATCTTTAAACTTCTGTTGCACTCTATATCCTACAAAAGAATGCCGTTTTGTTGATTTTTTTTTTAATTTTTTTTGGGGGGAAGAGGGTGGGCATGAACCCACTGACACAACAAACTAACAGCTTGTTATATGGTTATTACATATCGTTTTATAATGTATTATATTATTTGATAAATATAATGTTTGAATAGATTGTATTATTTGTCGTTGTTTCATGATATTATGCATCAGTAATATGAAAAATAAACTTGCACTATTATAAAAAAAAATTATGATACAGGATAAAATTATTATATAAAAGGTAGGATAATGATGAAATAAAATTATTTAATAAAAATAAAGGATGAGATGAGAGAAAGAGACAAGATAACGGCGCGACCACACCAAATCGGTCGTTACATAGAGTGACACATTTCGTCGTTACGTAACGATGCATTTAACGATACGATACAATAAAAAGTAATAATCAAAACAAACATTGTATTTAAAGTAACAATACGATATAATACATTAGGTAACAACCATCCAAACAAGCCGTAAGTCATAAGAGACTCACAAAGCTCGTTCGGTACGAGGGATAACGGATAATTAATCCTGAAATTAAATTTCAAATAAATTTATCCCACGTTTGGTTGGGATAAATTCATGGAATAATTACTAATCCAAGATTGTAGTATTGTTTTGTCCACGTAGGAAAATGAGATAATTAATACCAAAATAATTAATCATAAAATAACTTACTTCTCAACCAACCAACCCCTGCAAGAGTCATGAAGCAGGGTCAAAAGAGTAAACGAAGTAAGACATTTACTAATAGATTAAAAAGGTAATTACTTAAAATTTAAATCTAAAACATCACTTATTTTGGGTCAAATAATTTGATTACAACGATATTTAAAAAGGACCGAATAGGTGTAACATAACTAAAATAATACAGTTCTTAGTAGCAGGGTAAAAGTTCTAAAGAACTAAGTGTTTGGACATAAAAATGATAATTTTTGAAAAAATGTAATATTTAAAGTGATGTTTTATACTTCAACGCTACACAAGAGGAGAGGGGTGATTTGTGTGGTGTCCAATTTTTGCGTGCACAGATTATAGAAGAACATGGTTCTTCTATGTGTTCCTTAAACTACTATAGCGGAAATAATAAATGCGGAAAGTAAAGAACATAAGTATTTTTACGTAAAAAATACCCGGCTCAAAAGGTGAAAAAATTATGACCTACTACTCAGTAGAATTCTTCCCAACACTTTACTAAATCACTGAGCCGAAACAACATTTACAAAACTCTTTGTAAACCTAAGGATTACCTCTAATCTCATTGTGGCAACCAGCCTCTAACTATTGCGACAACTTCAAGTTAAGTCTAACTTGAATACTCGAAGTACCTATTACACTTGCTTCTAGATAAAGCTAAAAGGTACAATATAAAAACTCCTACTACAATTGAATTAGAATAAAAGACGGCCACTTAGAACTGGTTCTTCTATCTGGTTCATGTAGCTTCAAGTTCGCACACTTGAATCACACAAGAATTGCTTGCAATATGCCTTGATATTTTGCTCTCAACTCACGTGTAAAGTGAGAACATCCTGCGCTTTATAGAGTTAGTAGAGTAGAAAATAACTAGAGTTCTAATGCTACCCTTCCTTCGTGGAAGAGTTCTAGTTAACTTCAAACTCTGACTCATTCCTTATCTTGGATAGTGTTCTCTTTGAGTAAGGAGTCCTCCTTATCAATTATGCAACCTTTTCGATCAAAAGATATCAGATATAACAAGTTAAGCTTATCTCTCTCATGTGCATCCCTTATGCTTGATTCTGCCCGTGTCTGTGTATATTGTGAATAGACATGGTTCATGCTTGAGTTTTTTTGTCAATCTTCAAGATTAACTTCACTTGGGCCAACAAATTTCCCATTTTTGATGACGACAAACTCTGTGCTTTTCATAAGCCATGCCCTGTTTAAACTTAGCTCAACATCAACACAAAGTTAGAATATATTCTTTTTTAAAGTCACTAATCATCAAAGACCATGTTCATTAGGTTATAGACATCACATTCCAAAGTAAAAGCACAACCTAATATCCCATTTTGGCATCATAAAAAAGTTACATAATTATGTGAGATAACCAGATGTTAATAGAAATTACTCATGGCCACTGGGGCTACTTCAAATGCAATCATGGATTTAAGTATCATCTATCAATCTAAGGATATTAGCCATCTAAGAAATATCAACAAACAGTTAGATCAAAAGACAATGAATTTTATTGATTGATAAGATCATACCACAAAACATAAAAATAAATAAGAATACTGGAATGAGCAAAAGAAACAAAAAAAAATCTTGAACTGGGTCACTGGTTGATCTCCACTAGGCTAGGAGGTTTAAGGCTAGGAGGGACCAGGTTCTTGGTTTTTGGCTTGGAGTAGTTTAAGCATATCCTGAAGAATGCCATCATTCTTCTCCTTCTGTTTTGCAAGCTCAGCTCTGAGAGCATCTCTCTCAGTCTCCACTTCAGCCAACCTCTTCTTTAGCCTATCAATCTCAGTATCCTTAGCCCCACTTTCTTGCACCAAAGTTCGGACTTTACTATTCAGTGGTACCTTCTTGGATGAACCAGGTTCTTTTGGAGTGGTTTGAACTTCATAGTCACAAAGCAGTTAAAGTCTTTGCCCTAAAATGATCCTTGCTTGTACTAACTTTCCATTTCTTGATAGGTACCTCAAAATGTGCAAGTACAGCAGTGAGAATAAAACCATAGGGTATGGCATGAGTCTTGGTACCTTTTAGAACCCTGTCAAGAAACTGGATGATAAATCTAGACCAATTGATTTTCCTTCCACTGTCCAAACATTCCATAAGGACCATGTCCGTGAATGTAGCAATGTGCCTCCTTTCCTGCCTTGGCAACACACATTTATTAACAAATTCGAATAACACTTTGTGGGGTGGCTTCAACTTATTTTTGTAAATAGCCTTGGGCTCAAGTTCCTCTTCATTGTCACCAAACTTCCTAGTAATGGCAAGGGCAGTAGGAAGATTCTCTAGACTTGGCCATTTAAGTTTCTTATAATCATTGTACCTTTCAGTAGGTACACCTAAGATTTCTCCCAGTTCTTTATCATCAAAAGTCACTATCACCCCCTTAACTACACTGGTGACCCTTCCATCTTTGATCTCATAGTTAGTCATGAACTCCACAATCTCAGTTCTGACCAGCCTTCCGTCCATCTGAAGGACCATGTCCTTCCAGCCTTGCAACTGTAACTTCTCCAGCAGTAACAATCCTTCTTCCTTCAAATCCCTCAGGAGTCTACCTTTTAAAATGGTTCTCTTCCCAAACTTAACCATCTTGTCCTTTTCAACATCAGATTCTTCTTCTTCTTCTTCTCCACTCCATTCTTATTCCTCCATCATTTTCACCTTTCTTGATTTCACAGCATACCTGGTTCTTTTATCCAAAGTGGATGGCTCAACAGACTTTGTCTTTGAAATAGACTTCTTTGTGGAAGTCTTGTATTTTTTAGCTTTTGGCATCATAGCCTCCACTTCTTCTATCTCATCTTCATCCCGAAGGACCATGTCCATCTCATCAATTTCAACAGGCTCAACCACCTTCTTTTTTCCCTTAGTAGTCGTTTTCTCTTACTTTCCTCTAAGGCTTTTTCTAGTTCAGCCTCAGTCTACTTCTTCTAACTCCTTCTAGCTCTTCCTCTCATGGGAAGAGTGTCTATAGGGATAGAAGAGGCAGCCTCTCTCTTCTTGTTTGCCCTAGTAGTTCCAAAGATTTTTACTCATGAACTTCCTTTATTCTTAGGATTGTAACTATTAGTCACCATTTTAAGTAGGTCTGCGAGAGTTTCCTGTTCAGATGGAACAGGTTCTTCAATATTCTTTCCTAGTCTAACCAACCCCTCAGCGGCTTCTCCAGACCCACTTCCCCCTATTTCTCTCACACTCTGCTTTTCTCCATCATTCATCACCCCAGACTACCATAGTACCTGATTCTTTAGTTAGGCCAACATGAGTGGGTGAAGATTCAACCACTCCTTTTCCCATTCCCCCACAGTACTTCGAGCACCCTCTCTTTCTTTTTCTTTTATCTTTTTATTTTTACCACCCACTTTTCCAGACTTAGTAGTTTCAACACCTTTCATAGATCCTACTAGAACAAACCTATTCTCCAAATTCGTAGCAACTTCAGAAATAGTTTCAGGATTAACTTTAGGGCCAGACATTACCTGTTTAGACTCAAAAGAAACCATTTTCCCCCTCAGTTGCAGACTTGAATGACTCATCAGTTTTCGGGGGTTCTTCTTCCCTACTTGCTTTTAATTTTTCATTGATTTTCTTGATTTGCTCTCCACCAGTAACAACCTTGTGAGCCATCATTTTACCCTTCCTTTCTTAGAGATGGGAGTAGTTGAAGGTGTATCAAATAGGTGTGGGTGAGGTTTCCTTAGGTGGTGATGAGGGATTCTCAGGGTGTTATCCATTTTTGTGCTTGGGAGTAAGAAAAGAAAGTTTGAGTATGTATGGAAGATGAGAGAAGTTGGAGAGAATTTTGATGGCTTGAAGATTTAGAAGTGAAGAAACAAGTCAAGCCTAATCAATATAAAGAGGAGGAGTTCAACTGAGTAACGTCAACCTTTTCATAAGTCTAATCAAACTACATTTCTATTTTGAAAAGACGTTGGAGAAATTCCTTAGGATCTAGGCACTTAATGTGGTTTGGACTCCTTTTTTGAACAAAATTGGTCCATTTTTGTAACGGATAAGTACAATGGGGTTTGAGATTGAATGGGACTCTTCTCTTAATCATGATCCAAATATAATTACTTCAAACTATGAAAAGTGGAGAATACGTACCAAATAATCTTGATGAACCAGGTTCTTCACTGAAAAATCTCTTGTGTATGTCTGAATTTTCCAAGAAAATAAAGATAATATTATTAGAGATTAATGAGTCATATTAGCACATGGCAAAAGAGTATACTTATGAAAGTATGAGACTGAGCAAAATCTAATCTAATTATGTATAAAAATTCACAATTTTCTAACCAAATTTTGAGTTAGAACTGGTTCCTTTTAGGTGATCTTAATCGTCCCTAATTCCAACATGTTTCTTTCAAAGTGATCTCTACTTAGAGATTTTGTGAAGATGTCAGCTATTTACTTATCAGTAGCACAAAATTCCATAGTGATCAAACCCTTTTCATAGTTGTCTCTCAAAAATGATGTCTAACATTTATGTGCTTAGTTCTCTTATGATGAACTGGGTTCTTGGTCATACTAATGGCACTAGTGTTATCACGAAATATAGGGATACAACCTACATCAATTTCAAAATTCGTTAATTAATGTTTGATCTACAACAATTGAGCACAACATGAGGAAGCATCAACATACTCAGCTTCGACAATAGATAAGACCATATATTACCTTTTTATAGCCTAAGACACAAGACATGAACTAAGAAAGTGTGCTATACCTAAAGTGCTCTTTCTATCCATAAGAAAACTTGCATAATCAACATCACCATATCCCACTAAGTTGAAGTTACTACCTTTTGAATACCAAAAACAAAGGTCAGTGGTGTCTTGCAAGTATCTCAAGATTCTCTTGACAGTAGTCAAGTGAGACTCCTTTAGATTTACCTGAAATCGAGCACAAAGGCCTACATTAAAAATAATGTCAGGTATGCTAGCAGTGAGATATAAAAGAGAACCAATCATTCTCCTATACAACTTCTTATCAATAGATGAACCAGGTTCCTCTATATCCAATTTTGTGGTTGTTGCTATATGAGTATCGATTTCCTTTGATTCTTCCATTTTAAACCTTTTAAGCAACTCTTTCACATATTTCTGCTGATGGATCATAGTTTCATTTGAGTTTTGTTTAATTTATCAGCCTAAAAAGAAATTAAGCTCACCCATCATACTCATTTCAAATTCACTCCTCATTAGTTTAGCAAATTCTTTACTTAGCTTAACAGTAGTTGCTCCAAATATTATATCATTAAAGTATATTTGAACTACCAAGAGATCTTTATCTTTTTCCTTCAAGAATAAAGTATTATCAATTTTACCTCTCTTGTAGTCATGCTCAAGTAAGAATTTTGATAATTTTTTATATCATGCTCTTGGAGCCCGCTTGAGCCCATAAAGTGCCTTGTCACGCTTGTACATATTATCAGGACATTCCTTACTTTCAAAGCTTGGAGGTTGCTTAACAAACACTTCTTCATTTAAATAGCCATTGAGGAAGGCACTCTTGACATCCATCTAATAGAGAGTGAAGTCCATGTAAGCAGCAAAGGTTATAATTGTTACGCCCCGCAATATTTCGTCCTACAGTATTATATTATGATGATGTTATGCTTTGCAGTACCAAATTACGACAATGTCGCACCCTGTAGTATTGTACGTTGAATGTATCATAAGGTAATTAATATCAGTCCAAGTAAAAAATTATTTGGAGATTATAAGGATTATGCTATTTCACAAGTGGTGAGTGAATTCGTGAAGGTGAAAGGAAAAGCAAGTCAAAGAAAATGAATGTTCGTCCACGTTTGACATTTGGGATAAAATATGAGTCGAGCGATAATACCTGCAAGTTATGAACTAGTACCATAAAAGATACCATATGACCACGATAGTATAATGTATAAAAAGTATATTAATTATAAGTAGAATTTTAAGTAATTTGGGGCAATTTTTAAATTGTGCGAGTAATTGGTTAGATAACGGGTAACGGGACATTACCTAGTTAACTAATAAGTGAGTTTGGATTAATAATCTCCACCCCCACTCGCTACGTGGCAGTAGTCCACCATTCAAACCTATGACTAATAAGTCATAGGTTCTTAGTGGCTAAAAACGTGTGAGAATTACAAGATAGACTTGAATCTTTGTCTTTTAAAAAGCTTAGAGTTTTTAGTCAAAATGAAAATTTCACTCTTTCACCAAAATTCAACCAGATTGCTAAGAAACCTTATCAATATGAAGATTTCATTCTTCAAAAAAATGTGAAGATTACATTATTCAAAAATATGAGCTTTCAAGAATTCAGTAACGTACGAGTTCATGGATTTTCCTCTACTTCGATCTGCCATTACGTGTTGTCGCAATCAACAGCTGTTAAAGGGATTGTCAGGAGAATCTGTTCAGGTATATTAAGGTCCTCCCTTCTTTCTTTTAGCATGGTCCAAATTATACTGAAGAAACGAGCAAATACACTATTTCTATAAATTACTCTATTCATAAAAATGGTAGGGGTGTCTATATTCTTGATTCCCCATGAGAATTATTATTATCTTCTATTCATCGGTCTCAGAATAATACGCAGTTGGAAAAGTTTACCGTAAGGAATATCGAGATTATTATGTATTTTTCATACATTTCACCCATTTATACATGTGCATTGACCCATGACCAGATAACGTTATATACGCGTATATATGTAAATATTTGTATATGGGATATGGGAAAAGGTTACGGTGTTATATAAACACGACCACCTGATCAGCTGGTATATGATGATGATGTTGCCCACAATGGCTGAAATATGATTCAAACGGCATTATATACGCGTATATATATATATATAATATTTATATGGGATATGAGAAAAGGTTATGGCATTATATATGCACCACGACCTGATCAGCTGGTATACGTTGATGATTTTGCCCACAGTGGCCAAGATGATATGATGGGATACCCTTATAGGCCTAGTGATGTTATAAAATATGTACCTATGTATGACATCACATTCATACGCATATGCATGACACTACAGTTATTTCATGATTTATAGAGTTATCCAGACTTATAGGTTGAGACATTTACTCTATAATTCTTCCATGTCTGTTATGTACTTATTTATGTTCCTTACATACTCGGTATATTATTCGTACTGATGTCCCTTTTTCCTGGGGACGCTGCATTTCATGCCCGCAGGTCCTGATAGACAGGTCACGAGTCCCCTAAGTAGGCGATCAGCTCAGCGGAAGATGTTGGTGCACTCCATTTGCTCCAGAGTTGCTTGTTTGGTCAGTATAATTTAGATGTGTATTGTTTGGTATGGCGGGTCTCTCTCCTAACCTTTACGATATTATGTATTCTTAGAGGCTTGTAGACATATGCCATATTTACATATTCTTGTATGGCCCTGTCGGCCTCTGTTTTGAGTATATGAAGGATCATGCCGGCCTTATAGGCCTGTATGTCATATGTATAAGTTTGGACTACATGTTGGATCGTCCAATGTCGTGTATTTCTTCATGTCTTATTCTACTTATCTCACGATAGCCTCTCTAGATCATTTACCTATGATAGTATGATACAAAAATATACGTTATGCTGGTACTCGGTTGAGTAAGGTACCAGGTGCCTATCGCGGCCCATCGGTTTGGGTCATGACAAAAGTGGTATCAGAGCAGTTCTGTCCTAGGGAGTATACAAGCCATGTCTAGTAGAGTCTTATTTATGGGTGTGCCACGCACCATACTTATAAGCAGGAGGCTACAGGATATTTAGGATTGTTACTCTTTCTTCTTAATCTAGATCGTGTGGTGGAGCTCACTTATAAGAATACAAATCCCAAAATTCTATTCATAATAAGACGATGCCAATATTCAGAAAGGCAATCGATAAGAGATATAGCGTGAAATTTTTGAGTTAGAGGAACTTGATTTTTGCATCTTGCTTATGATGAGTAAATGAGAGGTCTTCAACAGATCATGCATGTACTAAAAGGTGTACAGTTCTTGATAAGGAGCATTTAGGAAAGAATACTTATCTAGTCTTACGGTAAAATGGAATAATAGAATCGGAAGTTAGACACGAGTTGCAGCAAGTAAAAGAAGCAAGGTGAAGAAGGGTACGAGGTACCCAATTAATAAAGATTATCCTTATTACCATTCAGGAAGAGAGATACAAGCATTCTGAGTTATCTTCAATAGTAACAGAGATGTGTATAATTGGCCACACCGTTCTAAGTTATGCTATATGGGAGCTAATAAATATAGTTTAAGAGAAGGACATAATATCAAGATCCAGCTGGGGTTAGGGTAACCCAAATTATTGAGTGGCTTGCTTGTATTAGTTGACATTGCCGAAGGATATTGTAAATGTGCTAATAGATCTCCTTGTGAGACACCCAGATGGTGCACATTAAAAAAGTATAGCTAGATACGAGTACTGCAATGATAGGAACTAGAAACCTTGAAGGGATAAATATTACCTTAGTATGGCTCTCGACCCTAGTAGAGGGAGAATGTTAGGCAACTTGAAGAGCCAATGGATGGAGCCAGGGGAGCTAAGAGCAAAGGAATATCTTGTTCGTATTTTTAGAATAAAGTGATAGACATAAATATTAGCATGATATAAGAAGAGATCTAATGAAGCATTAAGAGTAAGATGTGATATATGGATGAACGACAGTTCAAAAAGATGACAATATTACAGAGTCTATAGTCAAGTGAAGGAAAAGATAAGAGGTGATAGGCCTTGAGACAACAAAAGAGTATTGGCCATGTAGTCATATCCTCACTTAGAAAAATAAAGTTCATGACTCCAACGCAACTACCGGAAGGAAATATTAGACCCTAGAATAAGAGAACTATATATGGGCTGGTGAACAAGATAAACTAAACATGAATTAGGGACTGAGTGATTGGATAATACCCGGCTACATGAGAGTTTCAGATTTCGTTCTGGCAATAATAGAATGGACAACAGAAGAAGATTCATGAGAAATTCAGAGAATGGTCATTCAGGAAGACACTTCCTTAAAGCAAGCAATATGAGCAAAGTTAAGCTTAAGGGACTTTATGTGCCAGTTACACTAAGTGTCACCATTGTGAATGAGGAATTTTGTTATCCTTGATATAGAAAGATTACCTCAAGGCGATTAAGGGTCATTGATGATGCAAAAGGACACCAAGGATGGAGAGGAAAAATATCTATAGGCAGGTCGTCGTAGCTCCAAGTCTTAGTACTCCCCTAAATGGGGGAATATTGAGTGATGTTGCATTAAAACATAATTAAGTGATTCTAGTGACTATGGAATGGTAAAAGAAGAATGCGATAAAAATGAAAAAGGAATGACATGTCACTTATCCAAATCAGCTACTCTACGATTCAAGAATATTGTGCAACCACGATGTCAAGGAGAGAAAGTAAAGATTCCTGCCTGAGCTGTTATTAATAAATAAGGAACCAGTGCAAAACGTAAGTTAAGACAAAGGAAATAACCCAAGAAAGATTACGAGGAATATTGATATGAGAATGGGCCAACGAGTAGTTAGTAATTGATCAGGAAGATCTCAGTTTTGGCTAAACGAGAGGTTACAGACGAGTCATCAGATCATGTAAGATAAACATAGTAAAACACAACATGGAGAATTCAGCATCGAAGTAATGTCATTATAATACTTGAGATATATTCAAACAAGAGTCGGGATAGTTAAAGGTACCGTATGAATGTTACAAGGATAAAAGAAAGTGTCACTATGAAGGCAGTCAAAATATCAGTACAGAAGAAACCATACAAGCACAAGGGCATGGAAGTAAGCAACTGCGGATGATTATAGGCAAGGAAGAACATCAAAAGGTCCGTAATAAGCTCACAGCTTTACGAGAGTCAAGGGTTCTCCCTAAGTACTACAATGGAAGACTAGATGAGGAAATAAGGAAGAAGGCTTCAGCCTAAGCACAACGACCTAAAGAGGAAATGGTCGTGTAACAACAGTCTCACAACAACATTGTAAGCACTCCAAAGGAAAGTGGCACCTACCGTGGCTAATAGACGGGAGGTAAAAATTAGAAGTGATATTCAAGATTATATGAGTGCTATGGAATTCCAATATGTATGGGCACTAAGATAAGTTAAGTATGCACGCAACAAGAGGGTAGAAAGACCAGGAAAAGTAATTGCCTACATTAAAGAAAGCTGAGAAGGAATGGAAGGAATTATTCGATCAGTAATCCAGAGTTATTTACGTCATGAACACACTTACGATTTTGGAATATTATCCATGCA
This sequence comes from Nicotiana tabacum, assembly GCF_000715075.1. NCBI lineage: Eukaryota > Viridiplantae > Streptophyta > Magnoliopsida > Solanales > Solanaceae > Nicotiana > Nicotiana tabacum. The sequence goes on along the minus strand of NC_134086.1, from coordinate 105,342,367 downwards.
GCATATATACTAACATTCATACAGCTGTAGAAGACACCAATATAAGTTAAAAGAAAGAATTGAGCCCAAGACATAGACAAAGGATTGAATTGTCAAGGATTGTATCATGCATATTCCTCAGTGCCCATGAAAGGCTAAACAGAATAATTAATACCATGAACCACAGATCGGGAGATAACTTAAGCCGACATAAAGTCCAATCAGAAGAAAGAGGAAACTAAAGACTTACATCAAATAAGTAAATTAAGAGTGTGCTTATTGGACCCAGAAAGTTACAAGCATCATGATTGAGAACATTGCAGAAATCACTCTTAATATCAGAAGTACAAGAGAAATAGTACAGTAGTCATATTCTATAACGGCTCTACGATTGAGCTAGTTAGAAGAGTACCAGTATGGAGCTACCACTGAATTGTGTATGACCCAGAAGTGTAAGTATTATGATAGAACTTCAATTTGTAAATGTGAATTATACCTTTGTGGAAGAGAGGTCATGAAAGAGATAGAATATGTGATGCGAGATTTTAAGGAAAGTAAGGTAAATGTGAACAACGTATGAGATACTCAGATGGAGAAGGTTGTGAATAATCCATACTTGAGATAGAGGGCTAGAAGCGTTGGGATTCAGTATCCAGAAATGATAGCGAAGTCATTAGTGGCATATCTTCCAGCTAATGGTTTCTAGGTATCGAGAGGTCTAGTTAATAGAGTAAAGAAGAGTTTGAGACAATGTGATATCTCGTTTGATGTTCAAAAATAACATAAGGAAATCTATAGGGCAAGAAAGTTGAAGGAAGGTTGCACGTAGTATAAATAGATATGTGAAGGTCGAAAGCTAAAGTATGGTAGAACGACAAGGTTTTAGAAAGACAAGAGTAAGGATAAGAAGAAGGCAATGGAGAGGTGACGAAAATATATTAGTCCTCGGGATTAAGCCTGTAAAAACAAAGGAACTAATGGTTCCTCTAAATTATAGAAAGCTCAATATAGCTTGAGTGAACTCAAAGGAGTCTAACACTAGTAGCATTTAGAAGAAATAGAATGCTGCCCTGGTAGCAGAATGAAGGTGTAATTGTGATAAATAAAGGATGACGTTTGTCCCTTCGATTGAGTAATGATTTGAAAAAAAGGAAGGGATTCATGAATTATACAGAATTAAAATACTCATGTAAGGTGCATCATATTGGGATGCTATGAAATACAGTTATGGAAGCATGGTATCGCCCCTAAGTGGATCAGTCTAATCATTTTAGATGTTCTCCGATGAGACGTCAGCACTAGTGATTACGTAAGAAGTTTCAAGTGATCCGTGGTAGATTGTAGATCAATATTAAGGTGAATCAATAATGGATGAATAAAAGTTACACAGTATGAGATGAGATTAGGCCATCAATCTTAAGGATAAGCAACGAGAGTAACCTAGAGTTGGTTGCAGACCTCAGTAACAATAAATCGAAGAAAGAATTATGGTATAGTATGACCTACGTAGATACAGTAAAGGCATACCAATGGATAACCAGGTCTATGAAATAAGGTATAGCCATATTCGCAAATTCTACAAAGTACCGAGCGAAGAACTTCAGTACTCCTACAGATGCTCAGAGAGACATCCTACTTAGCCTTGTATATGTTTACAAAGTAAGGCCTAGAGATTGGCTAAAAGATGGAGGAAAAAGGAGAGAAAGGTCGCATAGGCACACTTACAAGGTCAGTATCTTAGAGGGTGCATGATAGGAGGTAGCAATGGTTACGAGATTAGAAGGAAGTCGATCACAAGTCATGACAAGGGAACGAGGCCTAAAGGGGGGAATGCCCCGACCTTTGAATTTATTCAAAGAATGTTTGCCTAAATGAGAAGAAAAATATTAAAGTATTTGCAAGAGTTATGGGTTACGAAAATGATAAGTGCATCAACCAACATTCGAGGACGAATGTTCCAAAGGGGGGAATGATGTTACGCCCCGCAGTATCATGTCAATATTTCTTCCTACGGGATTATATTACGATGATGTTAAGCTTCGCAGTACCAAATTACGACGATGTCGCACCCTATAGTATTGCACGTTGAATTTGTCGTAAGGTAATTAACATCAGTTCAAGTAAAAAATTATTTGGAGATTATAAGGATTATGCTATTCACAAGCGGTGAGTAAATTCGTGAAGGTGAAAGGAACAACAAGTCAAAGAAAATGAATGTACGTCCACGTTTGGCATTTGGGATAAAATACGGGTCGAGCGATAATACCTGATAGTTATGAACTAGTACCATATAAGATATCATATGACCACGATAGTATAATGTATAAAAAGTATATTAATTATAAGTATAATTTTAAGTAATTTGGGGCAATATTTAAATTGTGCGAGTAATTGATTAAATATCGGGTAACGGAACATTACCCAATTAACTAATAAATGGGTTTGAATTAATAATCTTCACCCCACTCGCCACGTGGCAGTAGGTCACTATTCAAACCGATGACTAATAAGTCATAGGTGCTTAGTGGCTAAAAATGTGTAAGAATTACAAGATAGACTTGAATCTTGGTCTTTTAAAAAGCTTAGATTTTTTAGTCAAAATGAAAATTTCACTCTTTCACCAAAATTCAACCAGATTGCTAAGAAACCTTATCAATATGAAGATTTCATTCTTCAAAAAAACGTGAAGATTACATTATTCAAAAATATGAGCTTTCAAGAATTCAGCAATGTATGAGTTCATGGATTTTTCTCCACTTCGATCCGCCGTTATGTATTGTCGCAATCAACAGGTGTTAAAGGGATTATCAGGAGAATCGGATCAGGTGTGTTAGGGCCCTCCTTTCTTTCTTTTGGCATGGTCCAAATTATACTGAAGAAACGAGCAAATACACTATTTCTATAAATTACTCTATTCATAGAAATAGTAGGGGTGTCTATATTCTTGATTCCCCATAAGAATTATTATTATCTTTTGTTCATGGGTCTCAGAATAATACGCAGTTGGAAAAGTTTATCCGGAAGGAATATCGAGATTATTATATATTTTTCATGCATTTCACTCATTTATACATGTGCATTGACCCATGACCAGATGGCGTTATATACGCGTATATATGTAAATATATGTATATGGGATATGGGAAAAGGTTACGGCGTTATATACGCACCACCACCTGATCAGCTGGTATATGATGATGATGTTGCCCACAGTGGCTGAAATATGATTCAAACAGCAATTATATACGTATATATATATATATATATATATATATATATATATATATATATATATATATATATTTATATATGACATAGGAAAAGGTTATGGCGTTATATACGCACCACCACCTGATCAACTGGTATACATTGATGATTTTGCCCACAAATGGCCAAGATGATATGATGGGATGCCCTCAGAGGCCTGGTGATGTTATGAAATATGTACCTATGCATGACATGACATGACATTCATACGTATATGCATGACACTATAGTTATTTCATGATTTACAGAGTTATCTAGACTTACAGGTTGAGACATTTACTCTATAATTCTTTCATGTCTGTTATGTACTTATTTATGTTCCTTACATACTCGGTACATTATTCGTACTGATGTCTTTTTTGCCTGGGGACGCTGCGTTTCATGCCCGCAGGTCCCGATAGACAGGTCGTGAGTCCTCCAAGTAGGTGATCAACTTAGCGGAAGATGTTGGTGCACTCCATTTGCTCTGGAGTTGCTTGTTTGGTCAGTATAATTTAGATGTGTATTGTTTGGTATGGTGGGGCTCTCTCTCGACCTTTACGATATTATGTATTCTTAGAGGCTTGTAGACAGATGTCATGTATACAGATTCTTGTATGGCCTTGTCGGCCTATGTTTTGAGTATATAAAGGATCATGCCGGCCTTATAGGCCCATACGTCATATGTATAAGTTTGGATTATATGTTGGATCATCCAATGTCGAGTATTTCTCTATGTTTTATTCTACTTATCTCACGATAGCCTCTCTGGCTCATTTACCTATGATAGTATGATACAAAAGATATACGTTATATTGGTACTCAGTCAAGTAAGGTACCGGGTGTCTGTCGCGGCCCATTGGTTTGGGTCGTGACAATAATAAGTCTAATAGCTTCCAATCTTGTAACTGGAGCAAGGTCTCATCATAGTCTATGCCCTCCTCTTGACTATACCCTTGAACCACCAATCTTGCATTGTTCCTTATAGCAGTTTCATCTTTATCAAGTTTGTTTCTGAAGACCTATTTAGTGCCAATTACTGATCTGTCCTTGAGTCTTGGTAGCAGATGCCAAACTTGACTTCTCTCAAATTGGTTGAGTTCATCCTGCATTGCATTCACCCAGTCAGCATCCTGCAAAGCATTAGCAATATTCTTAGGTTCAATAAGAGATAGAAAAGCATCAAAAGCACAAATGTTCTTCAAAGAAGATCTAGTTTTGATTCTAGAGGTTGGATTAGTAATTATGTACAATCAACTCTTGTCTTTGACACATCTACTCCTTCAGTATTTTTCTTCAAAGTAGCTAATGAACCATGGTGACAATGTCCAATAGCTCATAGTCCTCTCCTATAATATGGTCTCTTATCCTGTTTTTTCACCAAGAGTAGTACTAGTCATTAAAGAATAGCAGTGGATTGTCCTTTCCAGTTTTCAGGTGGTGCACTCATCTTAATCTGTTCCTAAGGTGTTAGCCTCTTCAAGGATAATCTGCTCTGATACCAATTGATGTTTTATACTTCAATGCCACGCAATGGGGGAGGGGTGATTTGTGTGGTGTCAAATTTTCGCGTGCACAGATTATAGAAGAACATGGTTCTTCTATGTGTTCTTTAAACTACTATTGGGAAATAATAAATGCGAAAAGTAAAGAACACAAGTATTTTTAGGTGAAAAATACCCGGCTCAAAAGGTGAAAAAACTACGACCTACTACTCGGTAGGATTTTTCCCGACACTTTACTAAATCACTGAGTCAAAATAGCATTTATAAAACTCTTTATAAACCTAAGGATTACCTCTAATCTCATTGTGGAAATCGGCCTCTAACTATTGCAATAACTTCAAGTTAACTCTAACTTGAATACTCGAAGTACCGATTACAATTGCTTCTACATAAAGCTGAAAGGTACAATATGAAAACACCTACTACAATTGAAAGAATAAAAGACAGACACTTGGAACTGGTTCTTCTATCTGGTTTATGTAGCTTCAGGTTCGCACACTTGAATCACACAAGAATTGCTTGCAAAATGCCTTAATATTTTGCACTCAACTTACATTTAACTTCAGCTTTTGTACGTGCATGTAAAGTGAGAACATCCTGCAATTTATAGAGTTAGTAGAGTAGAAAATAACTAGAGTTCTAATGCTACTCTTCCTTGATGGAAGAGTTCTAGTTAACTTCAAACTCTAACTCTTTCCTTATCTTGGATAGTGTTCTCTTCGAGTAAGGAGTCCTACTCATTATCAATTATGCAACCTTTTTCGATCAGGAGGTATCAGATATAACAAGTTAAGCTTATTTCTCTCACGTGCATCTCTTATGTTTGATTCTGCCCGTGTCTGTGTCTACTATGAATGGACCTGGTTCATGCTTGAGTTCTTTTGTCATCTTCAAAACCAACTTCACTTGGGCCAACATAGAGATAAGCTGAAAAATAGTATTTGTAATTTGAAATTATATTTGGATATGCATTTCATTTGAAAAAATGTTACTCGCTTCGGTCCAAAATAAGTGATTTTTAGTTGTTTTCACACATATTAAGAAATCCACCTTTTAACATTAATTAGTAATGAAATTGACCATATTAACCTTTACTATCTCTTCACATAAACACTCCTAGCACATACTCCAATACTATTTACTCCAACGGCAATGTAGGAAAAAAATAATTAATTCATTCTTGAAATTTGAAAGAAAAAAAATCACTTATTTTGGACCATAAAAAAGACCAAAAAAACACTTAATTTTGAACCGGTGAAAGTACAGTTTTGTGAGGGAGAAAAAAAATTGAAAATTTGAAAAGGTTTTTTGAAAAACTCATCTTCAATTTTTTTATAAAACTTGTAAAATTTAATGCACAAACATATTTTAGATTTTTGTTTTGAAAAGAGAAATCTTCTTATGAACAAACTGGTTCTAAGTACCGTATTTTTTAAGTAGTACTAAACAGGGTACGATGGTGTCATGGGTGAAGCGTATTGTTTGTGCACTTTGGAAATTGGATTTTTTATCTAGATTAGGGACAAAAGACTTTGAGGTACTAAAAATTGAAGGACAAAAAAGGGAAAAAAAGTTCTGCTTTGCTTTTATTTCACTTTTGTCCAATTGTCCTCTCTATCTGCACACTTTTGCAGTGCAGTAGCAGGACTAAAATCTAACAGGGCACACATGCGTACGGTCACTGGCCAATATTGCAGTACTACTTTTTCAGGCAAATGAGACCACGTGCCAGCCGGCAACTCTCCAGTCCGCTAATTGCTTGTTTGGCTAAATTGCTTTCGACAATTTTTTATTTTTTTTTAACCTTTATAAAGTTAAGGTGTTTAGCCAATCTTATAGAAGGAGTCAAGGTAGGGGTGTGCATCGGTCGGTTCGGTTCGATTATGAATATTATCGGTTTAGCATATCGGTTATCAGTTTACAAATTTTATAAACGGATAACCGAACCGATAAGATATCGGTTAATCGGTTATCGATCATTATCAGTTCGATTATCGGTTTACCCCATAAGATAACTCAATCTAGAGTTAAGCAAAAAAAGAAGAATTCACATATAGTATACTACTCATTTCTGCGTTCTGCCGAGTGACCACAACTAGAATAGTACTAATTCTTCAACAACAGTTATCCAAATACATTAATAATAATACAAAGTAGTAGCAATTTCACCTTAAAATTAACAAGTCCAAACATATAGTAGTAACAGTGCAAGATAAAATGGATGTTGTTTGTCATATGCCTAACTTGCAAAAAGAAGTAGAGCAAAATCTTGATATGTGCATGGGTAATACTAACACATAAATGAAAAACAATTAGAAGGCAAGAAAATATTATCATGCTGTCAAAGCTCAGCGTACTGTAGAGAAGAATAGTGTTAAAAAATATACCTGAAACTGACGAAGATTGTCGATTGAGAATTGATACGTGCGTAGAGAAATTGGTAGTAGGTATAGGCTGCACAACGTAAGCTCACAAAATTAAGAAATAAAAAAAATAATTATTAACAGTCAAAAATATCAATATGAAGATGAATTTTGTTATAGATGTCACGCCCCAAAATTTGAGGAGCGCGACCGGCGCTCAACCGAGTAAACCCGACTGAGCAAGCCTTATCAACACTTCCTACCCAACTCAATATAACTAAGGAAACCATGCTTTATTTTATTTAGATATTCTATAAATATGTCATTAACAATTCCATTTCATTTCTATTAACAACTTCGTTCACAATTTTGATGATATTACAAGTTTTATACATCATTGCCAAACATCAATATTTCTACTTTAATTCCAATACCCGACACTACCCACAACCTGTCTACTGAGCCTCTAAATACAACTGAAGAGTAATATGAAAATGCCGACAACAAGGCTCCGGCTATACCTCAAATACAATGTACATGATAAACAGATGAAACAGGACCCCGAAACGAAGTGGGGCTCACTAAGTCAGCTGAAAGGATGATGCGTCACTAGTTGCGACCAACACTGTCTGCTATAGAAACACCTACATCCATTTAAAGACATAGCGCCCCCGACAAAAGGGACGTTAGTGCCATCGAATAGTACTAATATGTATAACGAAACACTATCTAGTTAGAAAGAACTTACATACAAGAGTAAAGAGGAAATCATAAAGACAACAAAGTTTCAAATAAGCACCATGTCATTAATATAAGGAGGTTAACATGATTTTCACATAGTTTCTGAAATTTTAGATTGGAGCATTCCACATTGTTGCATCATTATCCACTTTGCCACCGCTTCTTTGAGCGGAGTCCGATCACGGCCCGATCGGCTAAGCCATCTCCCGGAGACGTTACCATTATTTCATTCACACTTTTCAGTTTCAATCATCAATACATTACCACCATGTGTATATATCATGGTGTCCGATCACGGCCCGATCGGCTAAGCCGCCTCCCTGAGACGTTACCATTTTCCATTGTTCATCTCACACCAATCTTTGGCTACATATGTAATAGTTTACCGGCGCGTGGGGCCACAATTTCCATATTTCATAACTCACGTTTCACATTGTTCCCATTTCCAACATTTACCTTACCACTTAAAGTCATAGGCATATACAAAAGCAATTTAAGTCATAAACATAGAAGGAAATTTATCAAGTTTGGCATATTAGTTCCAAAGTAACCTTGGCATGACATTTAGGCATTTAGCACATAGATCATGTTCTCCACACATCCTCCATCTACAAAGAATAACACATTAAACACATGAAGAAGTACCTACCACATACATTTTCACAACAATAATTCAATTAACATAACAAGTACTGCATCAATCACGTTTCGAACTTACAACATTTATACGGGCACCATGGAAGCTCAATTTCTAAGAGACGGGGTTTTATCCACACATGCCTTGTTTAAGCTTTCCTTAAGTTACTACGACGTTCCGAAAATCCTAGAAATCCCAATCTACTTGAGACATAACAAAGTTGAACACAAATTAGGAAGATATTCATTATTTAAGCTCATTTGAGCATTTTATCAAACACTAGTTGAGCATCTTGATTTCAAATCTCTTTTACAAGATTTCCTTCATTCCCCAACCCAATCTTTACTTATTTATGTTCAACAATCTTCCCACAAACCTAATTTGTACATGTATGTATACATAATACTATTACACCCAAGAATCATACCTCAATAACCCATCTCACAATCTCTACAACACCAACACAACCTAGGTTAGGCAACTATGGCTTCCAATCACCATCCCATGAGTTACAATACTTAATTTATACTCATATTTCCATAATAACTCCATATATGTAAGTCTAAGGGTAAAAGATTACCTCTTGTAGATTAAATCTTGAAAGACAACTTTTGGGATGTTCTTGAGATTTTGAAGAAATCCTATGAAATCCAATCAAAATCATATTTTAACTAGTGATTGAGAAGTGAAATCACCATAAAAATACACTTAAAAACTCACCTTAGGTGTGCAATTGGATGCCTTGGCCGGATTGGGGATGGAGAGGATGTCCTAGTCTTGAAAAATAACTTAAATCCTCTCATTTTCCGTCCTTAGGTGTATTTGGAGGTCTGCTACTAGCGCGCCCGTGCTAAGACCGCGCTCACGAGGCAGAATGCTTCTCAATATGCGCGGCCGCGCTTCCGCCGCGCACCTGGGCGCGCATAAGACACATGCCCAGTAAAATGGTCGTAATTTTCTATATACACCTCAAATGACGAACGGTTTGATGCGTCGGAAACTAGACTCAAAGATCTTTAATTTGATAGGTTGTGCATCACACAACACCTTACATAACTGGAGATATGATTGTCCAAAGTGAGGTCTTGTGCGTACTCATTCACAACTTTAGTCCATTATGAAATTTTCCAACTTGGCTTAGACTTAGGCCTCTCCTTAGACCTCAAATCACTTATAATATGACTTATACACTTATTAACATATCCAATTAATATCCATTATATCATGAATCCTCATTCGCACACAAAATAAAATAATTAGCCTACCTTGACACCACGAAATTTTAAATTACTTAGCAAATTTTTCTGGGGCTTTGCATTAGAAATTAAAAACCTAATGTATAAGATTAAAGACTTACGCTAAGAGTAACTAGTAAGGTTTATGAAAAATGAAGATGAAGCAACTAAAGAGTGCGATTGAGAAGGAATATGAGAGAATAAACTCAAGCCCTAGCATATGTATATACTTAAGGGTAAAGTCGTAATTTTATTAATTCTTATTGGGTTATTGGTTAACCCATTAACAAAATTGGCAAACCGAGGCCCGATCCGATAACCCAATAGTAAAAAAAATTCTAAACCATTACCGAACCGTTAACCCAATAACCCGATAACCCAATAAACAATTAACGGTTCGGGTTATCGGTTTTACCCGATATATGCCCGGCCCTAAATCAAGGTGATATTGAATATGCTCTCTATTTCAATTTAAATGACACACTTTTCATATTACTCTGTTTCAAGAATGATATATTTCTACAATTGAAACGGAAGGACTAGAAACAGGAGTAATTTTTGAGAAACAAAAAAAAAAATATTTTTTTCAAAAATATTTTTTGAAAAGTATACTTTTAAAAAAACTACTTAAAAGTACTTTTTAAAAGTTTGATCAAATACTAATTACTGTTCTTTTTTTTCATATTAATTAATTAAATGCAAGTTGGTTTTTACTTAAAGTGTTTTTGAGAAAAAAAATAATGTTTACACTCAAAATCGGACAACAATTAAATTTATAAGTTGTTTTAAGGATACACAAATTAAGTTGACACAAAGCTATAAATTGGATTAGATTGAACAAGTAAAGATAAAATGAATTCAAACCATACGAACAAGACAGTTTAAGCCTTAGTGAAATTGTTTACCCTCGATCCGGGCTTGTTATATTCAATACTCATGAACAAGTGAAAAAAGCTAAATAGCAGAGAAAATGATAGTATATTGCCTTGGAACACGTGTTACAATGTTTGTTATGAAAAACTAGACTCCATTTATATAATAGGAGAGTCTCATTCTCGGTAATATTCTTATAAAAGGTAAAAAATTTCTAATTAACTGATTGCCGATTTTCTATCGATACGTGCCGAAATTTTCGCAGTGATATTTGGTCGGTCACGGATATCACGGCCTTCTGTTGGCCTAGATTGATTACCGGACAACGTTCTTTGAGGTTAATCAAGGCTAGGACCGATCCCGAACCATGATCCCGATCTTTTCAATGGTGGGCGGTATGGTCCTGGACTCCGAATTGATGAGACCTCTACCTCTGTCTCGTCCCTCTGTTATGATATTTCGAACTTGGCTTATCATGTCGTAGACTAGGGTGTATCACGAGACAGATTTTATCTCCATACAAACACTTCTCCAAAAGATTTTAAAAGGTTTGTCAAACATACTATAATTGCCTAAAATGGCCCTACCGTCCTACGGCCTATCTTTTGGATTTTTTGAAATGATTTGTCTTTGGAACTGAATTGGAGTTTTTGGGACCATTCTTAGGGACACCTTTCAAGTTTCAAACTATGTACTACGTACCTACCTTATTCGATACTCATCCACATTTGACCGTAGGACGCAAGTTCTTGTCGTTTGAGAATGGAGAATTGGGGGTGGGGGGTGGAGGAGGGGGGTTAATTTGCCGACGTTACGCATCTTCCTCCACACGCGATTCTTCGATTTCTTGTATTTTTCCATCACATTAATTTTATTATATACAATCTTGCTTTGCATTTTTTAAAGAAATTATTTTTATGCTAAGGCTTCTCTTCGCAAATAGAAAACTGATTATAAATACAGATTTAATGTTATATATCTTTAAAAATAATTCAATTGTATGTGAGTTTGATTTTTTTTTTTTTGGTGTAAGTAAATAAGTTTGAGTTAAGAATTGTTTATGTGACTGCATTACGCTTTCGACAGTTCTACGTCTTTCAGTTGTGTATATAATCTTGTCTTGATGAACCATTTTATATGATTACAGCAACAACCGAATTTATAGAATTTTCTTAAGTTTGCTTTCTAAAAGGCGACCGAAGGTTGTTTGACCAGAAGATGTCAAAACCTTTATGATTAAACCATCTAATGATAAAGATGAGATCAATCTTAGTCAAGCACAATAAAATTTAGATCAAGTGAAGAAAAAAAGTAAGTAAGATATACTTCCTCCGGTCCAAAATAAGTAATAATTTGGTATTTTTTTTATGGTCCAAAATAAATGATTTTTTAGATTTCAAAAATGAATTAATTATTTTTTTCCTACATTGTCCTTGGAGTAAATAGTGCTGGAATATGTGTTAGGAGTGTTTATGTGAGATAGTAAAAGTTAATATGATCAATCTCATTGCTAATTAATGCTAAAAGGTGGGTTTCTTAATCTGTGTGAAAACATCCAAAAAATCACTTATTTTGAACCGGAGAGAGTATGATGTAACGAATATGTTGGAATCAAATAAATGCTCATAAATGTGAAGGCTTAAATGCATAATCAATCTTAATAGATGCAATCGACGTTGAGGGGGGAATAAGTATGAGATGATTGGAGAATCTTTTGATCTTCTCGGATGAACATGACTGCTTTTTTATTCACACTCAGATGATTCTTTTACAAAGTGTTCTTTTGTCTTGTTTCTCCCATCCCCTTCTTCTTTACTCACTCTTCCTATTTATAAGAGACAATCTCCCAAAAAACCCTAAAAAATACAACATAGAGAATATTCGAAAGGCATATTCTTACTGTCTCCCACCAAATTTATATTGTCGTGGATGTCATGCATCGACTGACCGCCCTCAATCGTTGCATTTCACCATGACAACTATCAGACAGTGCATCATGATAATCTCGTTCCTCGTCCTACTCGATAATGGTGGTGGTTGTCAAATTTGGACCATACAAAGGTCCGAATATTTACGTCAAAACTCTGTAATTATTGGTCGCTTTATTTGGAAGATCAAAACCTATAAAAACACAAGTATTTTAAGCTTCCAAAGTCAATTCATCAGAATTCATATACAATAGTCGAATCCCATCTATAATTTCTGTTTTTTCATTTTAATCTTAATAAGATCACTTCAACCTAGTACAAAATTACTACCACCCGACAACTTCTTCATTGTAAGAACTTCAATACACAAACAAGTAGCTGAATTGCTTATTTTTCTCTTTAGTTGATTTTTCAAATTTATTTTGGCAGACTCTAAGGGCCCGTTTTGCCATAAGAAATTTTTATTTTTTGTCGATTTTTTTTTTTCGGAATTAGTGTTTGTCAATGAAAATTTTAATTTTTATTTGAAGTTGAGTTTCAAAATTTTTCGAAAATTTAAAATACTCTAAAAAGCTGATTTTCAATATTTTCACTTCAAATCACTCACAAAAAATCAAAAATAACTTTAAATTGTATTTATGTTCAAACATAATTTTTATTTTTAAATATTATTTTAATTAAAAAAATTTACTTTTTTCGAAAATTTACGATTGCTATGTCCAAACGCCCACTAGGACATCTCGTGTTTTAACTGCAAAATACAAAACCACAGAACAGAACAAAAGAAATCAATAGTGAAAATCGAAGAGGATGGTCGGCAGCCGTCCTTCCATATTCGAGTCGACTGCGCGTTTAAAAAACCCAAGCACATCACTTTTAAAAAGCTTTTTCCAAAACTAGTCACTTGTTTCAAGACTCAACAACCCACTAATGTTTCGCCTCCCAAATAAGAGCAGCAAAAAAATGCCCCCACTTACACCAACTTTGGGAAATGAATCGTAGGGTATAACTCGCTTATTGTCATCCAGTTGTTCCTTGAACATAAGTTACCAATTGACGGGCGGACGGAAGTGTGTTCGTTCATCCGAATCAATTCAAAGTATAACGTAGTGATCAAGAGGGCTCATAATCTTTATAAAGTAATTCTATTTTCATTAACTATAATTTTTATAATTTTTTTAAACCCCTGAAAGTTAATTCTGCTTCCGGCACTGCCAATTGACATGTATGGTTCTCAAAAATGCGAATCGGTTTGGGATTTAAAGAACGAGTTATTACTATTTGATAAATCAAACAATATCTTTTTAAGCATATGTTTTACATATAGTTTTGTATATTTTGAATTGTTAACTATTACTCCCTCCGGTTCAAAATAAGTGATTTTTTTGGATGTTTTCACTCAGATTAAGAAATCCACCTTTTAGCATTAATTAGCAATAGAATTGACGATATTAACCTTTACTATCTCACATAAACACTCCTAATACATATTCCAACACTATTTACTCCAAGAACAATATAGGAAAAAAATAATTAATTCATTCTTGAAATCTGGAAAATCACTTATTTTGGACCACAAGAAAAAGGCCAAAAAATCACTTATTTTGGACCGGAGGGAGTATAATTTACAAATTTAATTTATGTGAACTTATATAATTGGACACAAAGTTTAAGAGAAAATTGAAGACGTTTGAACTTGTGGTGTAAAATGAGACACATATATTTTTTGTGGCTATAAATTATTGTATAAAGATAAATTGTTTCCAGCTATAGAAATGGGCCATCTTTTTTTATATGTAGTAAAAAGAAAATAAATTCACATAAAATAAAACGGATGAAATAATATTTTTTATATAGTTTTTAAATATACTAATTTTGTTTCAAAAAACTTAAAAAATTTATATCCGAATTTACACAGAAAACTAGTTAATTTGACTATCGTACTCAAAAAAAAAAAAAGTTCAATCAAACTAAAATGGATGAAATATTTATTTTATATTTGCTCCTTCTAGGAAGTCTACCCAATTAAAATATTCATACGGAATGCTTTTATAATTAACTATATTCAGCACTACCCAATGTGCATTGAAAGATTCGCGCACCAAGTTACTCCTAATTTTATTACTTCATTCTTTTTATTTTATACTGTTACTGAACAGAGTTAAGAAGGAAATAAAGATGTTAAATCATGTCAAAAAATATATTTTTAGAATTTATTATTTTTGAATATACAATGAAATTTTTATGATAATACGAACATTTTAAATGTGTAAATAAAATGGTGTAGGTATTAAAATTCGAATTACTAGTACTATTTTTGTTACAAAAAAGTTGAACTTCAATCATCCATAAAAGTGAACCGGAGTATAATCCATTCAACATTTGATAATCAATTCATTCAAATATAATATGTGGCGCCGCAGTGTTTTGAAAAAATGGAAACATACAAAATAAGAGAAACAGTAGTGGCCTGGGAATCTGAAATACTGCACCTAAAGTCACCATTGCTGATGCATTTCTTCCTTGAGTGGTCCTATCTTCCTTGCCCTCATAATGCAAAACAGCTTTCCTTTTAGCTTCAGTTCATTTCTAATTTTACTCAAAAAAAACTTGGCACCTAACCTTTTGTTTTAGATACTTTTAAATAAAGATTAGGATCAGATTCGACCTAGCTATTTATAGTGTTCCTATTGTAACAAAAAATTATCTTATCATTCATTATTTGGTTCTGAATACAAAAAAGATGGGCAAGAACAGATATATATATATATATAGTAGTCCAATTTCCTCATGATGGTAAGAAACAATCGTCTCCTAGAAAAAAATTGGATATTACTGGAAATCTACGGACTGTGTGGTCCTCAAGGTTCTCTACCAACTCCAAGGCCTAATGTAGGCCGCGTGGTCCATGGCTTTTTTCTTGTTTACCAATTCCCAATTTTGAACTTTATCACATTACTTTCTATGTCCCATTGTGCACCTTTGTTTTTTTGGGTATGGTTTTACCAATATTAATTCAAAATTAACATCGTTACTATTTAGCAATACTTGGATATTTTGATATAGTTACTAGCTTATTAGCTCCGAACACTGAGAGATCGTCTGGTAAAATGTATAAAGAAAAATAATCGTGATATATAATTTGGTATATTTTTGTTCAATATTTGATTGATATTTTAGATCATGTATAACTTAATACACTAAATGATGTATTATTGCGGGGCTAGAGTATCCCGAGCGAGTTCAATTGAACTCAGTAGCTTTGGTTCGAATCTTGTCTTTGTCTTAAAAAAAATTGTGAATATATATAGTATAAATTATTATTTTAGAACCCAGTAGTTTAAATTCAACCGAACTCAGTAGCTTTGGTTCGAATCATGTCTTTGTCTTAAAAAAATCGTGAATATATATAGTATAAATTATTAATTTAGAACCCAATAGTTTAAAACGACTAAAATTCTGAACCCATAAACTTGAAATTCTAGTTCTGTCTCTGTCACCAATAACATTAATAACTAATTCACGTATAACTTAAACATGGATAAAACACCAATAGGATATAAATATTCTCCTCATTTTTCTAGAGCCATGAAGGTAAGCATTCAACGATATCACTGTAAATTCATTGTTTATTTGTTTAAAAAATAAAAAAATATTTTAAATAATCTTACATATCAATTTTAGTGCAACGCATCAAACACCCAAAAAGAAATATTTTATGTATTACTAATTCCTGTGTTATA
Organism: Nicotiana tabacum; assembly: GCF_000715075.1. Taxonomy (NCBI): domain Eukaryota; kingdom Viridiplantae; phylum Streptophyta; class Magnoliopsida; order Solanales; family Solanaceae; genus Nicotiana; species Nicotiana tabacum. Next base: position 105,326,117 of record NC_134086.1, on the reverse strand, counting down.
ATGTCTATATAACTTGTCTATATACCAAACGACTCTTTCCTACTACGAAAATGGTATCACTCTTTCCTATTACGAAAATGGCTGGAAGGGCCTAGAATCATTTCCGTTTTAGCCACTCACAAAATTTGATTATCATTAGCACAATTTCTAATTTTTACTGTATAACCGTTTTCAGATTCCCCGGTTAAAGCTAAAAATCGGAATTTTATTTTTAATGAGATATATTTATTATAATAAAGAAAATAATAAAGACTCAGTGTAACACACACGTCAACATCGCTGCATGCAATGCCATGACTCCACGTCACGTTCAGAACCATGCCTACTCTGCCTTTCTCTGCCTTTGCTTAAACTCTCCTTCATTAAAGATCTCCCGTGTAGACCACCACGTCATCATCAGAACATTCCAGCCTGGCATATACTCCCCCTCCCTTAGTCTCCACCATGACCCAATTACAATACTCCACGTGTCACATCCCGATGTTGACATCTCCTTTCCTACAGCTGTCTCCTCTACTTCCCAAGTCTTATAAATACCACTCTGCTTTCCTTCTCAATTACTCTGCTCTTCTTCTTCTCCCTTCTCCCTTGTACAATACGCTTTTGTAAAGTCTTCTTAATCCTCCAATATGGCTTCAAATTACAGTTCTGCCACTGTACCTTCAATCCTACTGCTCCTCTTATGTTCCACTTCTCTCTTCGTAGCTTCCATGGCTGCTCTGGTAAAGGAACAACCCCTTGTTCTCAAATACCATAACGGTGCTCTTTTAAAAGGAACCATCACCGTTAATCTCATCTGGTACGGTAAGTTCACACCCATCCAACGGTCCATAATCGTTGATTTTCTTCAATCTCTCAACTCCCCAAAAGCCCCGCTTCCTTCAGCTGCATCTTGGTGGAAAACAACTGAAAAATACAAAACTGGTGCCTCTACCCTCATAGTAGGGAAACAAATCCTAGACGAAAATTATTCTCTAGGAAAATCTCTGAAAAATTCGCATATTGTGTATTTGGCTTCGAAAGGTGGTCATATGGGCAGGTCTGTTAACTTGGTGTTAACGGCGAAGGATGTTTTTGTTGAAGGTTTTTGTATGAGCAGATGTGGGACCCATGGTTCGACACGCGGCAAAATCCGTTTTGCTTATGCTTGGGTTGGTAACTCGGAGACTCAGTGTGCGGGTCAGTGTGCCTGGCCGTTTCATCAGCCCATTTACGGTCCACAGTCTCCGCCGTTAGTTGCGCCTAACGGCGACGTTGGTGTTGACGGAATGATTATCAACGTGGCTACGGTGTTGGCGGGAACTGTAACGAACCCGTTTAATAATGGGTATTTTCAGGGCCCAGCGACGGCGCCTTTGGAGGCTGTTTCGGCGTGTACTGGGATGTTTGGGTCGGGTTCATATCCAGGTTATCCGGGTCAAGTACTTGTTGATAAGAGTACCGGCGCTAGCTATAATGCCCATGGGGTGAATGGGCGTAGGTTCTTGCTTCCTGCCATGTGGGACCCTGCAAAATCTGCATGCTCATCACTCGTTTGATCTGAGAGGAAGATAAGGACGAGGAAATGGTTGGGATTGGGTGTGTGCAGGTCTACGTATGTGTATACAAGAACCGCATGAGGATTTGATAATTTGGAGGATAAGGAATGGAAGAAAGGGTGTGTGTGGTGGGGGGGGGGGGGGGGGGGGTTGTCGTTTTGTATGACTGTAAATTCTCTTTGCTTTCAAGTGTTAAGAAAATGTGTAAAATGCAGTGCAATAGGACTATAATAATAATAAAAATCGAAAAATAATTGTAGTGTTTCGTATAAAATATGAAAATTGAGTTCTTTAGAAATCTTTTTAATCATTTACTTCTGTCTTTCTTTTTGCATTTTCCTGCGTGTGGAAAAGTAGATCAGGTCTGATTTGGTTTTAGTCAAAGTTTGGTGTAGTTTCAAAAAGATTAGTACTAATATTATGGGTATAATTATCCAATTGTATGAACACTGGTGTTATTAAATTGCTAGTGAAAACTGCACCATTATGGTTATTAATTAAAATATCTAAAAATTAATTACTCTTGAGAGGAGAAAGAGTCGTGTATCATTGGGTTTCTTATCAACATTTTCGGTCGAATACAGGTTTTTTCAATTAATTAGAGGTATTAGAAATAAGAAGATTCAAGTTTAAATTACATATTCGTTGTTTATATTATTAATTTTTCTTATGTTGTAGCTGTTTGAGAGAGTTGATTTTCTCTATTTGTTGTGAATATTAGAAATTTCTATTGATAGAAAGAACGGTAGCAACTTCACTTTACATCCACTAGGCAGGGGGCCAAAACAATTTTCCCAGTTGAGTTTTTGTTTCTTGATTTTTTCATTCTTTTGTAGTATGTTTTTTTTTTTTGATAAATGAAATTAGTAGCTTAGCTTATGCAAGAAATCATGATTGATAATTAACGCTATTATTATCATAAAAAAAAGAACTTCTTGTTTTCAATTTTTAGTTTTACTAGTGAAATTTTATGATGATGTTGAAAAAAGTAGCGTGAGAGAATCATTTTGAGTTTGGTAATATCGCCAACCTTTTCTTTATGCTTTTAGTTTTCCCACAATCATTATACCGGGACCATTCCCCCAAATATGCATAGCAATAAAATATTGGGAAGGTAGCAAAGCAAACAAAATAAGTGGATCAAATTGTTTCCTTCGTAAAGTGAAACAACTTAACGAAGAGTCTGATATTATTTTGACAGCCAAACAACAAAGAAATTTACGGCCTGTAAATCATTATATTTAACGATAATATCTACAGAAAAAATGGGGAAAAAAAGGAAAGAAAGAAGAGAAAATGCATAAAGACCCCTTCAATTTTTCCTGGAAAATTATTTACACATCTAAATTTTAGAGGTATTCTATTACCACCCTATTCTTATCCAAGATGAATTATTTAATCCCTAAAATGTCACAACCAAATTTTACCCAAGCAGTGTTTACATTCGCTGACACGTGACATTTTTCCAAGTTTTTTCATTTCTTTTCTTTCTTTGACCGGAATAATCGTCCTCCTCCCCCAACCGAACCTTTCTTTCTCTCAAAAATATTCCAAATATTTTTATCAAATTTTCCAACTTGCCTAAGAAATTTCAGTCTCATTTGTCGGATCTCCATGGACAACCAAATTACAACTAAAGAAGTGAATTTTTCAGAAAAAGTTTTTTTGATGGAACTTTTGAAAGAGAAACTATATATTGACAAGAAAATGGTTTCTCTTTTTGGGGTTTTCTAGTCAATTTTCTTCTTTCATCTTGGTCAAAAAATAAATATATATAAAGTAAAGTTAATGTATAGAGCACAACCGCAAAGCAAGAGGAAGCTAAGAAAGATCCAATAAAGTGTTGGGTTTTCGTTTTCACCTTAGTTGTTTGCTCCGACCAAGCTGTGAAGAACAATTGAAGGGTGGAGGAGATGATAAAATAGGTATAGAAAGAGCTATAAATCTTTAATTTTTGTTCCGTTATGATTATGCTTGCTTGTATGGTGCTGCTCTCTTGTGACAATGGAGGAAAGAGAAAGAAGAAAAGGGAAGAGGAATGAGAAGAAAAGAAAACAGAAAAATGAAAATAAAAGGGTTAGTATTATATCAAATACAACTAATTAAGTGTAATTAAATGTAATAACCAATGAAAAATTAATATTTCTAAAATTTAAGTAGCTTTTTACATTTTCTCAGCCTTTCACGCACTTTGAGTAAGATGAAATTAGTTTCTCTGTCATCCCACCTTTGAAGGAGATACTAATTTCATTTTGAATAAGAATAGAGTGGTACTAGATCACCCGAAAAATTTAGGTACGTAAATCATTTTTCGGGACAATTTGAACGAGGTCTTCGTGCATTTTCACAATAAAGAAAGTAAAGCGATAATATCATAGGCATTCACGGTTTCCTAATAGGCTGCAATTAAGTTTAATGAAGTATAGGTCACGTGCGAGCAAAGACAATAGCAGTGGCTACATGATCACGTGTTTCCAAGATACTGCCCCTATGGTCTGACTAATTCATAAGCAAAGACTCGTTCTTGATAAGATTGTGACGCAAGAAAAACAAAAACAATTTTCTTGTTTCAAGATTTGAAGTTGTATTTGTTTGATAGCTATTGCAGTAAAAAAGTTACATTTTTTTCGAACTCGTAACTTTTTTCTTTTTAAGTTTATAACGATCTAAAACCCACACTTAAACGAATTTCTATCGCTAAACGAACCGGCTTTCATCATCACGTCATAAACCAAATCAATATACTGATTGCAATTTGCAAGTCATAAAATAAGCAAAACAGCATAAAAGTAACATAAAGATCGCATAACAGTCCATGTAACATAATTCATATCTCACCACGAATCAGGAGCAACTGATACATGAATGTAAGATATAGTATGCACCTTAACGTTAAAATAAGCTAAAACAGCAAATGACAACCTCCATCAAAAGTAGATGGCTCACCTCAACACTCAACAATACAGTAATGCAGCGACGGAGACAACATTGGACTTGCAAATTAGGTGGAACCCCGTAATATTGGACTAAACTTTATATTTATTTTAATAACTTAAATGAATATGTGTAACTTTTTAATTAAAAACTTAATAAATTAAATGAATTAGAATTTTGAACTCACATTTTTCAATTTATGGTTCCGTCTCTGGATTCGCAGTAAAATTTGTGCAACAAAGTAAATGGTGAATCATAATGATCTAGCAAGCATCATCAACCTGTCTCCAGAAGCATTGTATGGATGTCCAAATTTGGACAAACACGACCGTTGATGAGCACGACGAACGACGAGATCCACACAGCTCGACATCTTGCAGAGGGCGACCTTAAGGCAAACAAAAGACGGTACGATCCTTGCAGTAGTGCAGGCCCATTAGGGAACATCCGGAATATTCTCTCGAATATTCCCTATAACTTATTTTTTTAGAGCTCAGCAAGGTTGGGATCCTTTTATATAGAGCAAGAAACAACTTTGTAAGGTTTGTAATGGGGGCTTTTTTGGCTAATCCATAACACTTACTGTAAACTTACTTACATAAAAGATTGAGAAGATTATTATTGAAGATCTTTCTTTTGGGTCTAAACGAGATAAGGAATCCTTATCATCCGCATTCACCTTACCTATTTTTCATCCTAGAGATTATTATACTTAGCTAAGATTTACCTCTTCATCATCTTCGATTGATTTATTCAAAAAGGGTTTGATATCTTTTGAGTCAAACAATTTGGCGCTGTCTGTGGGAATTTCTCTAGCTGAGACCTTAGTTTCGTCGAGATTCTTGAAAGAAATAACCACCTCTTTCTAGTCTCACAGAGGCCAACAATAGCACGAAAAGGAGAAGCAAGGCTGAAGGCAATAGTAGGTGTCACGAACAACCTCCTGAATTCCCTCAATGAAGCCAGTGGAGAAGACAACGAAAACGTAACACCAAGTACTACACCTGAGGGAGAGATCTCACCCCCCTGCACGATGGTTTAACTGTCTTGCGCGAGAGGGAAACCTCAACATCCGCAGTAGGAGAAGCACCACCGGCCGTAAAAAGGCTATTAGAAGAATGGTTGACAAACACCTTGAGCAACATACTCGAGAAACCCGTTTAGAGGGATATCGAAGACACGTTACCCGCAGAAATTGCAGCTGTCGCCGATGAGCCAGAAACCATACGGACAGGTAACACCCGTACTGTCACTGATGCAAGCAACAATGCACTTGCAACCATTTTAAAGAAAATGAAAGAGATGGAAAACGAGAACAAAACACCCCGCGACCAGATGAAAGAGCATTAGTAAAGGGTTGATAAAATATCGGGCGCTTTGAAGATGTTACCAAAACGTAACGTGGTCTGATTCGTCGAACAGCCATACAGCGAAGGGGCACCTCCTCACTCTATTCCAAAAACCTTCAAAATGCCACCATATCTGAAAATGTATGATGGCACCACGGACCTGGATGATCACTTAATCCATTACGTTACTGTAGTAAAAGGTAGTGATCTATCAAAAGAACAGGTGCCGTTAGTTGTAGACACCTGATTTTTGACCCTCCCCGAGAATTTTCACATTTTTTGCGTGAATATGTGAATTTAGGTCTAATATAACTATTTTGACTATTTTACTTTATTTCATTGCAAAAAGAAAAATTACAAAAATATATATATAAATTTTAGTTTATGTATTTCTCATAAATTTGAAAAAATACAAAAAATTGTACTTTATTTTGGTACTTTATATAAATTCGAAAATTACAAAAAAATAATAATTCTATCAATGTTTTGTAGTCATTATAATTTTGAAAAAATACAAAAATATTACTTTATATTATATCTTTATATAAAAAACGAAAATTACAAAAAAAAGTGTTATTAATATTTCGTAGCTATTTTAATCTTGAAAAATATTAAAAAAAGATATAGTTTTGTTTAAATATTAGTCTTATTTTGGTAGCTATTTTGCTCACATAGGATTAGTCGAACAACGTCGTGTTCTTAATCGGGTCTGGGCAAAAGAATAATATTCGGGTTCAAACTACCCGGTTTTAGGCCTAATTTCGGACCTAGCCCATAATAATCCGAGTCCACCACACGTGAGGGGACACACGTGGGGAACACGGACGAAACACGATACACGGGGAACCCCACCACGCGTGGGGGACACAAGTCTCGAACCCCACCACGCGTGGGGCTCATTTTTCTTGGCAGAAGTTTACAAATGCACGGGCAAAAACATTAGAAAAGAGGGAGGACTTTTGAAATTTTTTGGACTGGGCACTGTAGCCTCGTCTTCCTCCTCAGGAAACCCTACTGTAAAAACCTACCAGCCCAACTCCTTCACCATCTCGTCCAAACGCCACCACCCAAACACCACGCCTAAACACCTACCCAAAACCAGCCGCGACGCCCCCCTCACGTCCGAACGATCATCGCTTTCTTCCTCCATTAAATCCGACGAGCACTGTTACTTCGCCTCCGTCGTCAACTGAAACCAGTCACACCCCCACGACCACCTGCTGAACCAGCAGAATCCGGCGACCGTCGCAACTAGCTCCCTCCATCCCGTCACCTTCCCGACTGTCCAAACCACCACCATCAATAAAGCCCGCCACCAGCCTCACATCCCAAAACCACTACCAAACAGACCCAACCCCCGTCAAGCAGCAGCTATCGCTGCTGCATCGTCAAAAACCCTCGACCACTGCCCAGACGCCCCCTCGCACGCCTGAACCGCCAGCAAACAACCATTCGTCGACCCACCACCACTGCTTCAGCTGTTCTGTCCAAACACGATAACCAATCAGCCCATGTTATCACTGTTCTTTCACTGTCGTCGTGCAGTCCGTTGAGGTCGTCTTTGTTCGTCGAGGTCCGGTGCGTCAAGGTTGTTCGTTGAAGTCGATGTTGAGGTCTGGTCCATGGCTCTATGCGTTTTTTGTTTATTCAGGTTAGTAAACCTCGATGTATTAGATAAAGAAACTTTACGTTAAATGTTCGAAGATGCAATATATAAATTGATATGATAATTTTCTGCTTATGTTTTCATCGTATGCATTTTTGCTCATTTTGCGTTATGTGATTCTTGTTTATTCGATGTCATTCAATTAAGTTGGACTAGTTGTTTTATGACACAAGTTTGACGTTAATTTGTTCGTCCTTTCCTTCGCTTAGTTCATTCGGACAAAAAATTATTATTAGTACATGTTGTTACTACTCCCGAAACACTCATTCGCTAAAACTCTTTTTATTAAACTTCTAACAAGTTATGAGATTTTAGTTGTAAAGAAGCTGTAAGGTTTAGTATGGTTAAAGGCATAAAAACGACATCCTTTAAAAATAAAAAAATAAAAAAATAAAAAATGAGATGAGCCTCGCCAAATAAAAGGGACAAATTGCGGGGCCCTCACAAAAATATATGTATTAAATACTTAGATTCCGGGACGGGCCGTTTAGCAAATTTCACGACCCTACCCAAAATAAATGATACGCTAGTCGCTTTAGGCACGCCTTTAATAATTTAATTTTCTTAAACTCGGGTGCACATTTATGTGACCCAAATCCAAATCTCAACGGAATCGAAATGTGTCTCTAATCACGGGTATATTGATTATGGCGTGGCCCGAGATGTATTTCCATGACGTTGCAAAGTCTTTAATAATAAATGAGACGAGCCTCGACAAACAAATGTACAAGTCGCGGGGCCCTCTAAATGTATATATTAAAATACTTAGAATTCGAGGACAGACCGTTTAGCGAATTTTACAGTCCTTCCCCAAAATAACAAGACGCTAGTTGCTTTAAGCGCACCTTTAATAATTTATTCTCCTTAACTCGGGTGTACATTTGTGTGACCCAAATCCAAATCCCAACCGAGTCGAGATATGTCAACAACCACGTGTGCATTGATGTAACGTGGTTTGAGATATGTTGTCACGACGTTGCAATTCTCGTAAGATGATAACAATAATAATGGAAGCAGTAAAAAGTTAAAATTTGCACATAAGTTCATATTTGTGTAAAAATCAGATTAATCAAGCCGAATATAATAGTTGAGTGACCGTGCTAGAACCACGGAACTCGGGAATGCCTAACACCTTCTGCCGGGTTAACAGAATTCCTTATCCGGATTTCTGGTACGTAGACTGTAATATGGAGTCATTCTTTTCCTCGATTCGGGATTAAAATTGGTGACTTGGGACACCCTAAATCTCCCAAGTGGCGACTCTGAAATAAATGAACCAATCCCGTTTCGATTGTCCTTTAATTGGAAAAACTCCCTTGCGCCCTCTCGGGTGCGTAAAAAAGAGGTGTGACATCAGTGCTGCTGAAAAAGTTCGGCGAAACCCTGACAGGAGGAGCGTTGACATGGTATTCCCAACTACCAGCACGATCGATATCAACGTTCGAAGAAATAGCAGACAAGTTCGTCACCACTCATGCGGGAGCGGAAAAGGCAGAGGCCAGGGTAAATGATATCTTCACCGTCAGGCAAACGATAGGCGAGGGACTTCGGTATTTCCTAGCCCGATTCAACAAGGTAAGGATGAGTCTACCGAACGTGTCAGAAGGGATGGAGGTAGCAGCCTTTCAAAATGGGTTAAACAGAAATGGGTGAAAAGCAACCAAGAAGTTGCTAAGTAAACTCATGAAGTACCCCCTACCACGTGGGAAGAGATCTATAATGCCTATTGCGCCAAAGTGAGGGCAGATGAGGATGACCTGAACGGCCCGATCCAGCGACTAACCTCGGTCCAAACCGAGACAAGGAGAGACCGCCGTAACGACGGCCGAAGGGATCAACTACCACGATTCAATCGAGAAAGGCACTAGCCCTATGTCCGAACCTCCAACCCACCTCCTCCACGACATACAGATGCCGCGCCTCGACACACCGCACCACCCCAAAGCGAAAGAGGTATGCCTCCATTCTTATCTACTCATAACTTTTGTATGACTCCTTCAAAAATAGTGTACGCACTGAAAAAGCTCGGCATAAAGGTGCAGTGGCCGCAAAAGATGAAGTTGGATTCGAGCACCAGGAGATCGAACGTTCTATGTGAATTCCACCAGGAAAGGGGACACAAGACCGAGGACGGGCCAACTTCGCTCGTGGACGCGATCAACCTCAGGGACCTCCAAAACCACCATCACCAGCTCGTACCATACAAATGATCATTGGCGGCGGCGATGATATGATAATCAACCATGTGAAATTCACCACCACACACAAACTCAAACGGACAGTCGCCCACGAATGATATGACGACCTCGAAGACAGTATCATCTTCGATAAGTCAGATACCAACGGTTTGTCTTTCCCTCACTATGACGCTTTGGTTATAACTTTACGCATCGCGGATACCGACGTAAAGAGAATTATGGTGGATGATGGAAGCGGCCCGTGTATTGTTCACCCACAAGTCCTCGTGCAGATGAGACTCGAGGATAAGATAGTACCACGCTGCATAACACTAACGAGTTTTAATAATGCAGTGGAACGAACCTCTGGAGAGATAGTGTTACCCGTACTGGCAGGAGGAGTCACCATGGAGACGATGTTCCACATCATGAACCAGGAAACAGCGTACAACTCCATCATAGGGCTTCCATGGATACACGCCATGTGAGCCGTCCCGTCAAGTTTTTATAAAGTTTTCAAATTTCCCACCCCATGGGGGATATTCAGCATCTGAGGCAAGCAGCGCACCGCCCAAGAATGCTACCGGATCGCCTAAGATTGCACACACACCAAACAACTAAAAGGGGCAAGTGCGGAAGCATAACAATCAGCCATATCGGGAACCAAACCCGACGTACAAATAGAGGCCATCAAAGACCCGGACGTCATAGAAGCTTGTAAGGAAACCGTAGAAGATCTCGACCCTGTCCAACTGGACAATACCGATAGCACGAAAAGGCTTATATCAGACACAACCTCTTCGAACCAGGTAAATATCGTGAGTTTTTAACTAATAATACCAATTTGTTTGCCTTTTCCCATTTAAATATGCCAGGAATCCCAAGGGATATCGCCACACACAGGCTAAATGTTGATACTCTTTACCTGCCAGTACGACAAATATGGAGAAAGTTCAATGCCGCCATCAATGAAGAGGTCATCAAAGAGGTTGATAAATTACTCGCTAATAGTTCCATTCGAGAGTCAAAATATCCCCAATGGGTTGCCAATATTGTCATGGTCAAAAATAAGAGCGGGAAGTAGCGAATGTGTGTTGACTTTACCGACTTACACAAAGCATTCCCGAAAGATTCTTTTCCATTACCACACATCGACCAACTCATCGACGCAACGGCGGGACATGAACTACTGAGCTTCTTAGAGCTTACTCTGGCTACAACCAAATTCTAATGGCTGATGAAGACCAAGAAAAGACCACTTTCATCACTCACCGAGGAACGTACTGCTACAAGGTAGTGCCGTTTGGACTCAAGAACGCAAGGGCAACGTATCAAAGGCTAGTCACCAAGATGTTCAAAGAACAACTTAGTAAGACCATGGAGGTTTACATCGACGGCATGCTAGTAAAGTCGAAAAAGAAAGAGGATCACATTGACCATCTGAAGGAAGCCTTCGAGATATTGAGGCAATACGGGATGAAGCTGAATCCCGAAAAATACGCCTTCGACGTAACTTCAGGAAAGTTACTTGGTTTTCTAGTGTCACAAAGGGGTATCGAAGTCAACCCGGATCAGATCAGGTCCATCGAAGGAATACCAGAGATATTGACCAGCAAGAAGTAGGTGCAGAAAGTAACAGGATGAATAGCCGCCCTATCGAGGTTCATTTCACGATCATCGGACAAATGCCATAAATTCTTCAATATACTAAGGAAAGACCACAGACTGCAGTGGAATGCAGAATGCGTGGACGCCTTGAGGAAGCTAAAAATGTACCTATCCTCGCCACCACTGCTCGTCAAGTCAGACCCGAGTGAATGCCTACTAGTATACCTAGCAGTCTCCGAAGTCGCGGTAAGTGCGGTCTTGATCCGTGAAAACAAAGGTACGCAATCCCCGATTTACTATGTCAGCAAAACCTTAATTGATGCCGAAACAAGGTACCCTCACCTTGAAAAACTAGCTTTGGCATTAGTCGTAGCTTCACGAAAGCTTAGACCATATTTTCAGTGTCACCCAATAAAAGTGGTGACAACCTTCCCCCTGAGGAGCATCCTACACAAGCCCGAATTATTGGGTAGACTGGCCAAATAGGCCATAGAATTAAGCGAGCATGGCATAACATACCGACCACGAACTGCCATTAAGTTGTAGGTGCTCGCCGATTTCGTCGCTGATTTCAGCGCGGAAATATTGCCTGAAGTAGAGTAGGAGGCGCTCCGCGCTTCCGCACATTTCTACCTCTAGGTCCTCTACATTGACAGTGCATATAATGCATCATGATCAGGACTAGGACTCGTCCTCGAGGTTCCTACGGGCGAAGTAATTTGCCAGTCCATACGATGCCCCGAGATGACTAACAACGAGGACGAGTATGAAGCTGTGATTGCAAGATTGAAATTAGACCTCAAATATGGCGCTCCACAACTTGTCCTCCATTGCGACTCTCAACTTGCGATGGACCAAGTCACCGGGACTTTCCAAATTAAAGAATAGAGACTACAAAAGAACTAGTCAGAAATTCACAAAATGCTACCAGAGTTCGATGAATGTCGCCTCAACCAAATACCTAGGGTGCAGAATATCGAAGCAGACAGCCTCGCCAAGCTAGCGGCAGCTACCAAAAATATCAACAAGGAAAACGTGGTCACCCTTCTCCATTCTGCAATAGACCAAGTTGAGGTACATTCTGTAAACCTCACTTGGGGCTGACGCAACCGTCTCGTAACATATTTGTAGGACGGAATGCTCCCACAAGATAAGAAAGAAGCCAAAAAGCTTCGAATACAGGGTGTCTAATACAGCCTCATAAACTGTGATCTCTACAAGAGAACGTTCGGCGGCTCCCTGGCCAAATGTCTTGGGCCAAATAAAACAAGGCGAGTACTGGAAGAAGTACATGAGGGACACTACGGTTCCCACACGAGAAACCGCGCCCTCATTCGATGCCTCATCCGTGCCGAATACTACTAGCCCACCTTGAAAAAAGAAGATGCGGACTGCGTTAGAAAGTGTGAACAGTGTCAAAGGTACGCCCCTATGATATACTAAGCAGAGGAACTCCTTCATTCTGTCATTTCACCATGGCCATTCATAAAGTGGGGGATGGATATCGTCAGACCCCTCCCAGCAGGACGAGGTAAGGTACGTTTCCTTTTGGTTTTAACTGATTACTTTTCTAAATGGGTGGAAGCAGGTGCATACACTCAGATACGTGAGCAAGAGGTAATCGCGTTCATATGGAAAAATATAATATGCCGTTTCGCCATTCCCAAAGAAATCAGTTGTGACAACGAACCTCAGTTCGTCGGAGATAAAACGACCGAGTTTTTTGAAAAATGGCACTTCAAACGAATACTCTCCACACCATATCATCCTGTCGGCAATGGTCAAGTGAATCCTCCAATAAAGTAATATTGAATATATTGAAAAAGAAGCTCGAGAACGCCAAAGGGCTATGGCATGAACTACTACCTATGTATCATGGACATACCACACTACACCAAAAACCAGCACAAGCGAGATGCCATATTCACTAGTCTATGGGACTGACGCAGTTATACCCGTCGAGTCCTAATGAAAGCGAACCAAACAACGACTAAAGTAGGCTACGAGATCTGGATGAAGTCGAAGAAGGAAGAGATATGGCCCACATAAGAATGGTAGCCCAAAAGCAACAAGTAGAAAGGTATTACAACAAAAAGGCCAAAGTGCGACCGCTCAAGGTCGTAGACTACGTCCTCAAAGCTAAAACACAAGCAGCGAAAGACCCTAATGAGGAAAACTGGGAACAAACTGAGATGGACCATACAAAATCACGGCGACAACAAACAAATGAGCGTTCCAGTTAGAGACAATGGAAGGAAAACTACTCCAAAAAAACTGGAATGTCGCCCATCTCAAATACTTCCACTTCTGAAAGGAGGCACCACCTAAGTCGTACTCTTTTTTCCTAATCTGGGTTTTGTCCCAATCGGGATTTCTCGGTGAGGTTTTTAATGAGGCGACAAGGAGGACGTCTCGAGGTTCAAATTATTATTCATTACCCCGCCCGGTCGACGTGTTCTCCTAACCGAGTAATGAAGGGACTGGATATAGATAATTAAACCTCCATTGTATGTACAGAGTCGACATGTGATTCTTACAAGAATATAATTAAATCGCCATTGTATGAATAAATCCATGTATTTTCCTACGGGAATATGATCAAACCTCCAATGTGAATATCCCAATGGCCAAATCCATCGACGAAAATATGAGTTCGACCTCATTCGAACTACGACGGGATCCTACTTCGATGACAGTTCGAAGCAACATCCCAATGGCCAAGTCCATCGACGAAAATATGAGTTTGACCTCATTCGAACTACGAGGGGATCCTACTTCGATGACAGTTCGAAGCAATATTCCAATGGCCAAGGCCATTAACGAAAATATGAGTTCGACCTTCTTCGAACTCCGAAGGGATCCTACTTCGATGACAGTTTGAAGCAACATTACAATGGCCAAGGACATTGATGAAAATATGAGTTCAACCTCGTTCGAACTACGACATGATCCTACTTCGACGACAGTTCGAAACAACATCCCAATGGCCAAGGCCATCGACGAAAATATGAGTTCGACCTCGTTTGAACTACGATGGGATCCAACATCAATGACAGTTCGAAGCAACATCCCAATGGCCAAGGCCATCGACGAAAATATGAGTTCGACCTCATTCGAACTACGACGGGATCCTACTTCGACAACATTTCGAAGCAATGTAGATACCCAATTTTTCCCTATATATTTTAAATATGCATAAATGACTTTAAAATAGTGTATATATGCATATATAAGCATGCACAAGGTTTTTATTATTTTTCCCATAATTTTAAGGGTTTAAATTGATTTATTTCCTCCCCTTTTATTCATAAAATCCCCAATAATTTTTTCCAAAATTATTGTTTTGATAATTTATTTATTTAATTTCTATGCTTATGTGAAAATATGGCTAATGTAATTTTACAATCACATTTAGTATTTTTTAAGCTATATTGCATATAATTGCAATGTTAGCCCATTTTAAGGTATAATTATATTTTATATGCATAAAATTGGTCCCTATATTTTCAAAATAATAGTTATATATTTTAAATCATTTTTGTACCTTAAATTATTTTACAGAAATTACCTATTATATTTATAAATTAAAATAGGAAAAAACTGGCTATTGAAATAATAGACAGATTTGGCTTTCTATTGTAGCCCAAATCGGACCCAATCCCCAACCCAATTTCCTATTAAATAACCCGACCCAGACCCTACAAACCCTACCCAAACCTGGAACCCACCTACCCGGTTGAATCCTGACCGTTGATCTCCCAAATCATCAGTCCAAACAAGCCCCTTCCTTTTTAACTCTAATCAACCCCCCAACCCTAACCACTTTTCCAATCCACCGCCTTCAGATGCTCTCATCTCCCTCTTCTCTCTCAACCTAACCCTAATCACTTTTCAACCGCCACCTCCTTCTCCGGTCATCTCCGGCGACGACCTCTCAACCCCAAGCCTCTGATGGTTACTCTACTGCCTTGCTCATCATCTCTAATGCCTTCAAGGATTCTGGGCCATGCCGATTTGGATCTAGGGTTTCTATTTCTGTTACTCATGGGTTCTCCGGTGTGATTTTGGGCAAAATCACACCTTATTTGTCACGATAGGTGAAGTTTACGACATGTTCTTTCGTTCTATTTGGGTTTCCCTTTGAAATCCTAACTCTCATTTGAATCCCTTAGATCTGTGTTATTTTTAATGCTTTAAGTCTATTTCTTCTTATGATTTGCACTATTCTCGAACTTCTTCTGCAAGATCATCAACTTTAAACCATTTTTACTTTCTTTTAAAATTAGGGTTTTCTCGGAGTTCTTTCTACACTTGTTTTAACTGATTTACTTTATGATTTAAACCTCTTTCCTTGCTTATTTTGACCAATCTTATGTTCTTACTGCTTTTAATTTGCCTATGTCAAAAAGCCCTAATTTTTCAGATTTTCTTTACTTTGGTTCTGTGTGTTAGCCTGTTTACTTGATTCTTGATAATCTTCCGTGGTTAACATGCTTCGAATGTGTTTTCTACTGAGTCTTTAGTCTACCTATGTCACTTCTACATGACTGTATTCATTTTGTTGGTTCATCTCTTGCTTCTTTTTGTTGATATGACTGACTTTGCATGTTTGCTACGTCTGTTCGTTCTTCTCTATTTATATGTTGCAATATAGAATCATGACCCTCTCTTGATTTGATTCTGATTTCCTTAATTGATGGATTGATTGCAAGATTTTCTTTCAAAAACCTAAAAATCTACTCGTCTGTTTAAATTGACTGATTTCATAACCTTATTTTCTATGGTATTGTATTTTTTACTGAGTCATTCCTTAATTGGGTTTTTCTGAACCTAGTCCTAATCGACTACTCTATGCCTAATGAACCTTGACTCCTTCCTTATTTAGTCATGCACTGATTTTTCTTCTTGCCTAATATGATACTGAATCTTCCCGTTTGATTTGATTACCTTAAATTAAGGGAGTACTTCCCTGATTCTCTAATTGATTGATTATGAGTTCCTCAATTATTATGCTACTATGATTCTTACCTTATTTCACTACCTACTTTCAACTATAAATACTCTAAGTCTTTCACAAACACAAGACACGAACACTTAGTTTTCAAAACTACCTCTGTTACTAAAAATCTTTGCTCTCCCCTCTCTCTTGTGCTATTTGCTACTATTAGACGGCTGCAAGCCAAGGCTAATCATATGTTCTCTCTTGTTCTTTCATTCTGCTTACTTCTCTCTTTACTGGTATGTCCTATTTTTAATTTAAAGCCTCAACAACAACATGCTTATCTTATTGCTTCAGTTTCTCTTATTTCTAGTCTTCTTGTACTTGTGGTTCTGTTGTGAAACTTGTAGTTGAGTTACATTACTAGCATGCTATTATGTCTCCCCTTCCATTTAGATTAATGTATTCCCTTATGTGTGTTTCAAAGCATGTCTTGTCAATTGTCTTTTATTTACCGTCTTATGAATCCCAAATCCCTATCCCCCTCTATGTGTTTATGTTCTCCCTGACTGGTTTGTGATTATGCCAGTGTCAACTACTTTTAAGTATGTCCAAACCAGTCCTAAGACCCTTGCTGGGGTTATGTGTTTGCAGTCAAATGTCTGTGTATCCCTAAACCCCTTGACCCCTATGTGACTACTGAATTCATTTGGATTCTGTGTGTGACCCTATCCTGAAGTGCCTGACTTTGTTTACCACTCCAACCTCTTTTCAAACAACCTCTATTGCTTTACTAATGGCTGTCAAGACAGACTTTTAAATCCAGTCTTTAATAAACCTCTTTCAACTTATATCCTTCACTTTTACTTCATTCTTAGTTAATAAGTTCTGCACCCTCTAGTATATGTACTGCCTTGGGATCCTCTTGAGAGCCCTCTAAACTCTGGCATACTGAGGCTGGCCTTTCCACACTGCACTGGTTCAATGCTTGGTTGCTAAGTCTAAGTGTAAGCATTGCGCGGGGTCCTTGAGACCCTTAGGGAACTTTGATGCACCTAGACTCTGATTTGTCTATGAAAATGAGGCTTGTGAGACCATTGGAGGCTTTGGGGAAACTTGGTCCTGATTGCAGGCTCCCTATAGAATAGCTTCTTGATTTTTATTTCTACTTATGTAATTCATTTATTGGCCTGTAATAATTTGTAAACAGATATTTGAGGTATTTAGTAAAAGAGTGGGTATATGTATACTTTGTGGGGTAATATGGGTAGAAATCTTGCTCTTAGGATCTTACTTTTCAAATCTGCATGCCTTACTCAGTAGAAAACATGCTCATATGTTTGCTCTTGTAAGTCTGATTGCTTTTGCCTAATAGAAATCATGCCTATAGGATCTCATTTCCAATTTCTTTTGCATCAGATAGAAACCATGTTCATAAGATTCTGCATTTGTCATGTTAGAAACCATGTTTCTATGTTCCAAACCATTATATCTTGAATCAGTAGATGCCATACCTATAGGACTTAATTCCGATTCTGTTCTAACAAGTCTTTCCATATGTTACTGCAAATTGACTAAAACCAGTAATACGCCTAGATACCATGCCTATAGGGATTTCTATTCGCAATTATGTCTGATAATCTAATTATCCTAATAAATCAATTTCATTTCGCCTAGTTTACTTCTTAAAACTAGTCTTATTAAGTGTCAATATTTCCTGAAACGAGTTCTTTCAAAATTGCCTCAATCGCATTAGATATCATGCCTATAGGTATTAATTTCGAAAAACCTTTTTGTTTCTGCATAAATACCAGTATTCTGCATATAGGCAAGCCTTAGGGCGTTTTAAAAAAACTGTATTTCCCTGAACCTGCTTCTGTCGTTTAACATTTTTAATTCTAATAAGCTTTTAAAAGGAGTCCCTAGGCAACTACTAGGTTACAACTTTTGGGTCTAAAAGGTTTGTCTGTTTCTGCATATCCACTTAGATATCCTATTTTAGGACTTTGATTAATAAAAATCTTAACTGTGTTTGAGTCGTGATGCTTGTATGTTTGTTTTGAGGAGGAAACTTTGAGCCTCTTTATTGCTCCTATTGTGTGAAAGTCCTAAGTGTTTTGACTGTCGCCTTAGAGTTTTTGCCTTTCTAAACCTTAGGGGTACATCTAGAACTACCTATAGGTAGAGGTCCTAACTCCCTCTGGGACCGTTAAGAAGGGACGAGTAGCAGCACGTATTAGGTATCAGTGACCAAACACTCACTTTGCATGACCAATAAAGGGATTGAAAGGGTAGACATGGGATATGATGACTACACATTAATGTCACATGTAGCCCCTCATCAAGGAGTATTTACCGGACATTGTGTGGGGTGATCATATAGGACAAACAACCTAGGACCCCTCTTTACCAAATCTTTTCTCTATTCAAAACTTTTCGTCTTTTACAACTTGTTTTTACTACTTGAACTATCCAATGTGCTTTATTTCAACTTGTTTGATTCAACTGTTTATATGGACTAATTTATAAATATAAGTTCGACCAGTTGTGGACCAATAAGGGTGTCTACCACATTCCCCTCGAGGTTACTTCGAGCCCTTACCCTAATCTCTGGTAATGCAAACCAACCCAAGAGTTAATCACTCTAGGTGTCCTAACGCACCACAATCCGTTAGGTGGCAACTCTTTAAATACTCAATTCGCAAAAAGGAAATGAGTCATTACACCCCATGAATGTCGAAACCCAGACTTTCTTCGCGGAGGGAAAAAAGGGGGCGCGACAGCATGGCGACTCTGCTGGGGATATCTTTTAGGCTCTTACCATAACGAACTTGTCTTTACAAAGTAGTCCAAGCATGATTATCCCGTACCCTGCTCCCTTCTCTGAATTTAACTGTCTATTTTTCAAGCATTTATGATTCCTTTATTACCCTAAAAACTGACTTGTCTCTTTGTTTTCCTTTTTATGTAACTGTCTTTTCAATTATTTAAATACTGTATTTATTTTTCCTATGTGAAAATACTTGCCTACATGTTATTAATTCCTGCATAAATCATGCTACACATCATATTCCACTCGTGCGTCTCAAATACTATAGCAACGCTTTAATGAGTGGTTGCGCTCTTCCTATTTATTACCCTTAAATTCGGAAAGGCTTATTTGCGGTAAAACCATTCGATCAGCGGTGCAGTCGATGGTTCCGTGCCTTCCCCCTCAAGTTGTCCGCTTGAGGGCACCAGTCTAAAACCTCATAAAGACCTTACTCTGTTTAAATTGTGCATGCATCATGGTCAAACCTAGTTGGATCAGTTTTGTACACATAATGTTCCTTTAAGATAAGACTTATCCAAAGTCCATCGGGTTTTCCATAATCCTAAAGGACGATGTGCATTAATTTGGAGGATTAAATGCCGATATGCTGATCATAAATGTATAAATAGTCAAGTCCGGTGGGGGTAAGGCCTAACCCTTTTTGTTTTGCAGAAAATGAGGCACGAGGTCCCAAGATTCGGTATGGTTAGCAATATCCCTACATTGTTGCTAGATTGGTGGGAAGATCTTTCCTCTAGTGACAAGAAGCATGTGGAAAAGTACCTAGGTAACTTGCCTTCCCTGCTAGATATTGAACCAAACAAAAATTGATCGAGGCTGCTACCCTATTCTGGATAGTGAAAGAGATGTGTTCCGTTTCGGTGACATAGAAATGACACCGCTCCTAGAGGAAATAGGAGGACTTGCAGGGTTGACTTGGGACAGTCCCGGGCTTTTGGTGCCAGAAAACCGTACATGTAGGGGATATTTGAAGATGATGGGGCTGGAAAAGAATGTCTACCTAGTGTGCTTGAAGGACTCCTACATACCTTTCGAATATATCTACGAGAGGTATGGCCACAGCAAGTCTTTCCGCACTTATCATGATGAGATCGCCCTCACTTCACTGGGTCACATCCACTGCAGAGTGTTCGTGTTCATTGCGTACTTTCTAGGGCTGATAGTGTTCCCAATGAAAAAGGGAAGAATCCACACTAGGTTGGTCATGGTTGCCAAAACTCTGATGGAGGGGATTAATGGACAGACATACACCATAGTCCTTATGATCGTAGCTGATATCTATAGGGCCCTAGAGCACTGTCAAAGAGGGGTCCAGCTTTTCGAGGGTTTCAACTTACTACTGCAGTTATGGTTGTTGGAGCATCTCCAAAAGGGTCGCTATCGCCAAGAATTTCCGCGAAGGGCTTGGAACGACCACATTGCTTTCCATCACCCTAAGCAGATGACGTACATTTCGGACAGATTTTCTCAGCCAGAAAGTGCCAGCGAATGGGTGTCGACGCCCCCTTTTTCTCTCTAACCATGGGGTCAGGAATCGGGTATACGACATTGGGAGGACAACTCTATTCCCTTTCGAGAATTGGGTTTAGAAGTTGAAGAGTCGCCACCTAATGATTATAGTGCATTAGGACACTTTTTTAGAAGCGTTTGAGTTGGAAAACAAGAGTTCGGGAAAGGGCTAGAAATTATCTCGAGGGGAAGGTGTTAGGCACCACTCAAGATCCACTAGTGTGGTTCCCGGCCATGTTGCATTTGTGACTTTACAAGTAAAAAAGCAAAGCTCAAATAAGGACTCGCATATAACATTGCAATTAGGTTGAAAACTTTTGAAAGTATATAGAGAGGGCAGAAATAAAAAAAAGAGATTTTGAATAATTTTACAAGAAAAGATGAAAGCAAATAAATGGAGGGGGTCCTAAGTTTATAATTAATATGGATCACTTCAATGCAATACCCAGCGATCACTCCTTAGAAGAAGGGTCGCACGTAATATTAGCGCACCGGTCATCATATCCATATCTACCCTTCCCACCCCATTAAGGTATTAAAGCGTAGAATGGTATCGTTACTTATTGCATACTAGTACCCGTCCCACAATCCTATCAGTCTCGGAGGCATTGAGACTACTAATCCTAAAGGGGAGGGAGTTGGGCCTTTTTGGGGAGTTTCAAAGGACAAAATACTAAGGCGTCAATCAAAACACATAATGCAATAAATGGGAGGGCAAATAAGCAAGTAAGGCTCAAGGAAACCTCCTTAAATCAGATAAACCATAGAGTTTAGCATGTCTTGCACATTCTGGTTTGGTCTGTATTAAACTTAAACGTTAAGGGAGACTGATTTATCACATATTTTCAGATAAGAAGTCCGAATTAGGCCTGCCTGCTGGTTGTAATTATCAAAGACTGATGCAATTGTAAAATTTTACCCTAAAGGCTTGCCTAGGCGTTAAACAAAACCTATAGGCATGATATCTATCAATTTCAGGAAAAACAAAGAGAGTAAACTGATTGCAGAAAAGATTTGTTAGTTACAAAAACATAAGTTCTGCAGGTGCTTACGCGTTATTGCTACTGATTTTAGATGAATTGGAGATTCAAGTTAGTTAACAACTCCTATAGGCATGCTTTCTAAGTGTCACTGATTTTAAACACTGTTTTTTAAACACTATTATTATTATACAGAAATCCTATGGCATCTATATGAAAATGCAGAGTTTCAGTGATTTGTATAAGATGCAGAACTTTAGAGACAGTAATTCCTACAAGCATAATCTCTAGATGGGATATACAATTTCAGAAATGATAACCCCTATAGGCATGATATCTACCCCTTGCATGCATAGTCCCCACCCCCTTTTTACTAGCCGACCCCAAATGTTATTATAAAATTATTACAGACCAGAATTAATCAAAAATAAATAAAATACATCCGAAATCAAAAATCCAACCAATGAGGGCTTAATTTAGACTCCCAGTCTCACATATGTAGTAAACCAACTTCCAAGGATCCAGGTTTCCAAAGCCTTCTCTTATTTGGGATGTGTCAAAGTTCCAAGGAGCTTCAAGAGCTCCAGGCAGTGCTTACACCCCAAACATCATGCCAGAATTGTAGTAAAGTGCAGTGTGGAAAAGCCAGCCCTCAAATGTCCAAGTTCAGAGGGAACTCAAGGTCCCAAGGCAAGGCTCATATGAGAGGGGCAGAACTTAAAGTCTAAGAGTAAGTGCAAGTGCAGGGGAGGGGAAATGATAAGTTGGTGGTCATGCCAAGCAATTTGAAGTGCTGGCACACCCCTGACCAATTTGTCATTTTCAAATTGAGGAGTTATGACTTATTGAAAGCCAGGTTCAGGCCTGGATAGCCATTTAAAGGCTACCAGACCATAAACTTTAACGCAACATACATAGGGGGTAATGATAGGGAATACATAACAGAAACAGTAAACAAAGGAAAAGGGGGCAAAGGGCATGATCAGCAATGAAACATACTGACACACTCTTTACTTGGGGTCAAAATTTAGTTCATGGACAACAATTCATGTTGCCATGCCCTGAATCCCCATTTATAAACACATAGAGGGTAAGGGAGTAGGGATCAAGAATTTGCAGGAAAGTAAAGAGAACAGTAGCATATGAACATGTCAAACTCTGCAGGTAATAGGCATAGATATAAAGACTATAAGTAAACACATTAGAATGATTGCTGGGAACTGAGTTAAGACATACCAGTAAAAGAGCAAGAGTAAGATGCAAAGACAAAGCAGTAGTAGTATATTAGCCCTGGCTTTTAGCCGGCTAATAATAAGAAGAAACAGAGAACAACAGTAGAGCAAGAGGGAATGCAGATTTTGAAAGTATTCAGTGGTGTGTGTAAGTCAGAAGACTGTTTTTTTTCTTGTAAAGACTTAGGGTACTTATAGTCAAAGGTATGTGGTAAAATAAGGTAAAAATCACGGAAATATGTTAATTGAAGAACTCGGAATCAATTAATCAAAGAATCAAGGAAGTACTCCCATTAATTAAGGGAATCAAAATCACACGAAAAGATTCAGCACCATATAAGGCAAATAGGAAAAATCAGCGTAGGATTAAATAAGGAAAGAGTCAAGGTTCAGTATTGCATATAGTAGTCGAGTAAGACCAAATTCAGGAAAATTCCAATTAAGGAAAGGCTTAAAAAAACAGAGTACTATAACAAATGAGGTAACAAAACCAATTAATTCAAACGGGCGGGTAGAATGTTAGGTTTTTTTTTTAAGAAAGTTTTTGAATTACCAATCAATCAAGGAAAATCAGAATCAATTATGTGAAGTCATGATTCTGCATTTTTAACATATAAATAGAGGTAAATGAACAAAAGCAGCGAGCAAAGTTAACTAGAAAGGAACAAGGGATGAACAAACATAACCACTCAGAGATAGTGAAAACAAGTTAAGATTCAAAAAGACATATTCGAAGCATGGTGACTATGAAACATCAGCAAGAATCAAGTAGATAGGCCAGCAGGCAGAACCAAAGCAAGGAAAATCAGGCTAATACACACGATCAAACGAGGAAACATGCTAACACATAGAGACAAGACAAAGGAAATTAGGCTAACATAGGTAATCGAAGCAAAGAAACATGCTAACACACATAATCGAATGAAGAAACATTTTCTAGAAATTAGGGTTTTTAGCAGAGTCAAACTAAAAAACTGTAAGAGCATAGAAATCGGTCAGAATAAACAAAGAAAAGGTTTTAATCATAAAGAATATCAATCGAAGCATGCATAAAATGAAATCCCAGGAATCCTAATTTCGAAGAAAGTAAAAAAAATGGTTCAAAGCAAAGGATCTTTCAGAATAAACTCGAGAATAAATAGAGCACAGAGGAAAACATGAGAATAGCATAAAATGTCACCGTTTTTGAGAGATTCAGGAGAGAGTTAGGGTTTCAAAAATAAAAAAGGAAACCTAATAGAAGTGGGAAAAACCTGTCGTAACCTCATAGATCGTGACATATAGGGTGTGATTTCGCCTGAGATCACACCGGAGAACTCGCATATAGAAGAACCAGGAACCGTAGGTCTCAAATCGCCATGGTCCATAAGCCTCGAAGGTCTTCGAGGAGTTGAACAGGACGATGAGAGATCCATCAGAGCCTTGGGGTTGAAGGGAGGTGGCCGGAGATGGCTGGGAAGACGGTGGAGATCATCGAAGAAGAGAGAACCAGAAGGTTCTAGAGAGAAGGGAGAGGGAGAGACGATATAGAGAAAGAGACCGTCTGTGGAAATGAGGGGTTTGGGGGGTTTTGGGGGGGTGATTGAATTTAATTAAGGGAATTAAATCTGGGTCGTTGATCTTATTTGATCAATGGCTCAGATTGGACCGGGTTATATTGGGGATTGGGCTGGGTTAATTTAATCAGGATATTGGGCCATTTGAATCTGATAGTGGGTGTGACCAATTTGGCTAGAATTGAAATAATAAGGGATGTTTGTTAAATAGCCAAGCTCCCCTTTTATTATTTTATAAAATAGTAAAACAATGTTTAAAAATAAATTAAAGGAATTGAAATAATTAATAACATATAAATATTAATGTAAAAATACTAAAAGTGATCTTATAATTATAAAATGTTGTTAATTGTAAAATAGGCTATAATTGCAATTACATGCAATTAGCTTAAAAATGCCAAATAAATTTGTAAAAAATATGTAAAAATCACCTTAATTATATTTTGGTATAAATACGGGAATGAAATAAGTTATTCACCAAAAAACGTTAATTTTGAGAATAACTATTGGATTTTGTGGTATTAAAATGGGTAGTAAATCGGTTTAAAAATCATTAAAAAACTAAAACTCTTGGGTGCGCTTATATATGCACATACATGCTATTTTGGAAGTATTTTGGGTACAAAAATACCTAGGGAAAAATTGGGTATCAACAGCTGCCCCTCTTTACCCCAGGAGGATAAAAGAGTTGTCGGGTAAAGATAAGATGACCAATTTTGACCGGAAGTGGAGATTTGAAAGGAGTTTTGACCGAGCTCTGGTTTTTGAGTCGTCTACATATCCCTGGTCTTACAGGAATTAGGCCATATGTAGTTCCGGAAACATTGGCGGAATATGCCGATGGAGATTAGAAACGGACGAACGCGATGTTTAGATTGAGAAAGGTTTTCTGAAAAATCGATAGGCTGCGGGAACCGGAGCGGGATCGCTCCTGCTAAGACGGTCGTTTGCCAGCCGGTGTACATGCAAGTAAGCAATACGAGCGCATATTGTACGTAAATTTAAACGTGATGCAAGTTCCCATTGGACCATGAATGCTGTCCTCGGACGGTTAGGATGACATCCTTGAACCATGACGTCCTGAGCCATGAAGCGTATGATAAAGGATTCGCAGGCTATGAGATGATGTTCTCGGGCTATGAGAATGGTGCCTCCGAACCATGATGCCTTTGAATAATGATATGCAAAAGATAAAATGGGGTCCTCAGGCCATGGCATGACGTTCTCGGGTTATGAAAATGGTGCCTCCGAACAATGATGCCCTTGGATAGTTTGGCGATCTTTCAGCTCATGAAATGCAGAAGGTGGCGATCTTTCAGCCGATGCAAGACGTAAATAAAAGGTGGCGATATTTCAGCCGATGCAAGAAAATAAAGTGGCGATATTTCAGCCATGCAAGAAAATAAAGTGGCGATATTTCAGCCATGCAGGATGGAGACAGAGATTAGTCTCGGAAGACAGAAAGGCAGCCTTATGCAGATGATGATGGAGGTAGAGCTTAACCTCGAAAGGCAGAAAAGTAGCCTTATGCAAAATGCAGATGGAGACAGAGCTTAGTCTCGAAAGGTAGAAAGGTAGCCTTGTGCAATGCAGGAAATGCAGATGGAGATAGAGCTTAGTCTCGGAAGGCAGAAAGGTAGCCTTATGCAATGTAGGAAATGCAGATAGAGGTAGATCTTAACCTCAGAAGGCAAAAAGGTAGCCTTATGCAATGCAGAGAAATACAGATGGAGGTAGAGCTTAACCTCGGAAGGCAGAAAGGTAGCCTTATGCAATGCAGAGAAATGCAGATGGAGACAATGCTTAGTCTCGGAAGGCAGAAAGGTAGCCTTATGCAATGGAGAGAAATGCAGATGGAGATAATGCTTAGTCTCGGAAGGCAGAAAGGTAGCCTTATGCAATGCAGGAAATGCAGATGGAGGTAGAGCTTAACCTCGGAAGGTAGAAAGGTAGCCTTATGCAGTGCAAGAATGTAAAAGGATGATTAGTAGTAAGATCTCTTAGCTGATAGCCGATTACGACAATATGACTGCTGGGGAAATTGTGTACGGATAGCAATTGCGGGCAAGTGATGATTCTGAGAAGTTGCATTCTTGGGAAAGTATGCGTACATAAATATACCTGACGATATTGCAAGTCGAGTTCCTGCATCCAAAGAAAATCGTGAGTTCTGTGAGGGGAAAGATTAGTTCGTCTTCCCCGGGCTCTTGGCGTTGTGTGTCATTGGGGTAGCATCGCTAAACAACAACAATTCGGATAATAGCTATGCATGATTTAGCAAATATAACGTATATAATCGAAAATAGTTTTCTTTAGATGATCCAACGACTGCGACGCGGTTCAAGACATTGCAACCTCTCTTTCTCCGGAATTTTGAGGCTCCTCCTCAAAATTCTGCCCCAGTTTACTAGGCTGGCACTTCTGGCGATGCATGAACTAAAATTAACTTTGGAATTTTAAGGGTCCTCCTCAAAATTCTGCCCCAGTTCCAATAGCGGGGGAAAATGGAATTTTTATTAAATTATGACCGAACCCATAGGGCTGCCTACGTATCCCCTCTTAAACGAGAATCAGGTCAGGCATAGTTCAAAGGGAATCATAAGTGGTTACACATAATATCGTTTCACTGCATCTGAATTAATTGGCTTCGGCCAGACTTCTCCATCCATCTCTGTAAGAATAAGGGCTCCTCCAGTTAGAACCCGGTAAACCATGTACGGACCCTGCCAATTGGGAGAGAACTTCCCCTTGGCTTCATCTTGACGTGGGAATATTTTCTTCAACACCAGCTACCCCGGTGTAAACTTCCTTGGTTTAACTCTTTTGTTGAAGGCTCTGGACATTCTGTTTTGATACAACTGACCGTGGCAAACTGCATTCATATTTTTCCCGCCTATAAGGGCTAACTGCTCGTAGCGACCTTTTACCCATTCTGCATCATCCAACTCTACTTCTTGTATGATCCTTAGGGAGGGAATTTCTACCTCGGCAGGGATGACCGCCTCTGTACCATAAACCAGCATGTAGGGAGTTGCTTCAGTCGATGTGTGGATTGTAGTGCGATATCCCAATAAGGCGAATGAGAACTTATTATGCCATTGTTTATGCCTTTCGACCATCTTCCTTAGTTCCTCAATGACTCACGATGAAACCCAATAATTTTCCAGTAGTAACCCCGAATGCACACTTGGCGGGATTCAGTTTCATATTGTACCTCCTCAGTCTGTTGAAGAATTTTCTTAGATCTGCCATGTGATCCCTAACTTTCTTGGATTTGATGATGACGTCATCCACATATACCGCGATCTCCTTGTGTATCATGTCATGAAAGATGGTAGTCATGGCTCTCATGTAGGTGGCACCAGCATTCTTCAAACCGAATGGCATCATTTTGTAACAGTACATTCCCCACGGCGTAATGAAAGCCGTTTTCTCTGCATCTTCCTCATCCATCCATATCTGATGATACCCAGCAAAACAATCACCAAAAGACTACAACTCATGCTTGGTGCAGTTGTCGATAAGAATGTGTATGTTAGGCAAGGGGAAGTCATCTTTAGGACTGACCCGATTGATATCCCGGTAGTCAACACAAACTCTAACTTTCCCATCCTTTTTTGGCACTGACATGATGTTGGCTAACCATGTCGGATACTCTACTACCCTGAGAACCTTGGTTTTGACTTGCTTGGTAACCTCTTCTTTGATTTTCAAACTCATGTCGGGTTTGATTCCTGAGCTTCTGCTTTACCGGCGAGCATGTTGGATCTGTTGGCAGTTTATGAGCTACAATGGAGGTGCTGAGACCAGTCATATCATCATATGACCAGGCGAATATGTCTTCATATTCCTTCAGGAACTCTGTGTACTCTTTCTTTTCTGATGGTGACAGGTGAACGTTGATGCGTGTTTCTTTGACATTCCCTGTATCTCCCAGATTAACCACCTCAGTTTCATCCAAGTTAGACTTAGGCCTATTTTCAAAATTCTCAACTCCTCTGACGACCTCTTCTGGTATATCATCCTCTTCTGAGTCTGTATCCGTTTGTTGCGTCGTCTCGTTGCAAGTCACAATCATTGGTTCATCGTCAAGGAAAGTAATAGTAATGCTATGTAAAATAAAGTGAATGATAGAAAAATAATAAGAGCGAGATATATAATAAACTGAAATGCTTCAATTAAATTCGTAATTGTTTTGAGTATCAGAGCTCTTTTCAGAATTAAATTTGTTTAGCCTTGCTACCCTAAAGCTTTCCGGGCCCTGGTGGTTCTGATTGACCAATTGCTGAGGCGCTCTCCTCGGTTCACAACTTGTATAGAAGGTCCTTCCTCCCTTCCTCCTCGAAAATAACACAGCAGTCCATATCATCATCCTCCAAGAACAGATTCTTCACGGCTGCCAATGCTTCATCTTCCTCCAACCCATATATAATATCTGCCGACCGGAAAGTCTGCTCTAGGTGAGGTATCGAATGCTCCAGTGGGTAGTAGGGACCGCTCCATGGTGGAGACCAGTGATTGAACTCCTCCCAAGTGTACTCATACCCCAAACCAAATGTAGTGCCATGTTTTTTCAGCTTGATGGGTTTGGCGATTCCCTGGAGGTTTTTGCCGAGTCCCTTTCCAAGTTCGTATCCACACCAATTCAGGATACTTTCAATCTTGTTATCCCACCATTTATCTTTGTCTACAACATTTACTCTCTCAATGTGGTGGTATGTTTCTCTGCCTATTCTCCTTCTGCCTCTAATTATCAGGATGGTTTGGCGACTATATATGGGGTTGCTACCATCGCCATGAATGATCACCTCTTGGTGATTCCATTCGAACTTCACTGCCTGATGCAGGGTCGATGCTACAGCTCCAGCAGCATGGATCCATGGTCGTCCCAACAACAAATTGTAGGATGCTGGGACATCTATCACTTGAAAGTCAATGTCGAACTAGGTTGGCCCCATTTGCAAGCATAGGTTGATATCTCCGATAGTAGACCTTTGGGACCCATCGAAGGCTTTGACATTAATGGCCCCATCTTTGATCTCGTGCAGGCTCTTTCCCAATGTTCTGAGAGTTACCAACGGGCAGATGTTGAGGATGGAGCCTCCATCGATCAAGACTCTAGTGACGAAGTAATCCTCATATTGCATGGTGATGTGTAGGCCCATGTTGTGACTCAGTCCTTCCGGCGGCAGTTCATCTTTGTGGAAGGTGATTTTGTGGCTTTCCAGTATTTGTCCTACCATATTTGCCATTTCGCCCCCAGTTATGTTGCTGGGCATATAAGCTTCATTCAATATCTTCATCAAGGCATTTTTGTGTGCGTCGGAGCTCTGTAGAAGAGCCAGGATGGAGATCTGTGATGGTGATTTGTTCAACTGCTCAACGACCGAATACTCTATAGCTTGTACTTTCCTCCAAAGATCATCAGGACCAGTTTCAGTAGTTCGTCCTGAGGCTTGCTTACTGGACTCAGCTAGGTGCTCTGGAGTGTAATCCTTGCCTGTTCTGGTCATACCCTGCATAACAATTGCTTCTCCCGTCTAGGTCTTTCCTTTCCTCATTGCTTCAGCTGTGTAATCCCATAGTATGGCATTTGAGTGGAATGGTTTTATGTCTGATATTGCTACAGGAATGGGTACCCTCGGTGGTAACACAACAACTTCAAAGAGTACAGGTGCCTTTGGAACCCCAAACTCAACCTCAATTGGCCTCGGCTACCTTCGCAGAAGAAGGTGCTTCAAATTCGAGAGGTGTAGACATGTTGACTTCATCACCCCTAGAGGGCTGGTTCTGTACAACAATCGGGTTAAGTGTGACTGCCGGTTTCTTTGGCTCATCATCCTCAACAATTAATCCTATCGATCCCTTGGGGTACTAGTCATCTTCGATCTCGATCATGTGAATGTCCCCACCTCTGTGATCAGGCAGAGGGTTGTTGCGGACATTGGGAGTAGGCTCCTTTGCTACGATAACCTTATTGTTGATCAGAGTTTGAATCTTGTCCTTCAACGAGCGGCACTCATCGATGGTATGTCCCTTCATGTCGGAGTGGTACGCACAGGTCTTATTAGGGTTGACCCAATGGGAAGGATTTTCTAGACTTATGGCAGGGATAGGGGAGACATAACCAACAGCTTTAAGTTTCTCATACAGCTGGTCAATTGGCTCAGCGATGGCTGTATATTGTCTGGGAGGTCTGCGGTCAAAATTTGGTCTGGGTCTAGGGAAATTTTAGCGAGTGGGAGGTGATTGGTAGTGAGGGGGTTGGGCATTATAAGCTTGGTAAACAGGTGTATGTTGAGAGCATCTAGGTGAAGTGGGTTGATATGCAGGAGGTGGAGATGATTGGTAAACGGGTGGTGAATTTTGGTAAGAGGGTGCGGGTGTTTGGTAATTCGGTATAGACTGATATATAAGTGGAGGTGACGGGTCAGTGTGGTATTTTAGTGGTGGTTTGGCTCCCTGTGCGACCATTACGGCATTGACGTCCTTCTTTTTGGACGTGCCACCAGACTGTAAAGCCTTGTTGGTGGCATACAGTGCTTCAAGATTAGTAACTATATCATTCTTAATGCCTTCCTCAATTCTTTCTCCTAGCTTGATGATATCGGAGAATTTCTGGCCCTCGATCAGCATCAACCTCTCATAATATTGTGGGTCCTGAGCCCGGACGAAGAATCTGTTCATTTGTTCCTCTTCTAAGGCCGGCCTGACCTTAGCAGCCTCTGATCTCCAACGAGTAGCATACTCGCGGAATGTCTCGGTAGGCTTCTTCTTTAGATTCTGGATGTAGAATACATCCAGTGCATTCTCTGTATTGAATCGGAACCTATCCATGAAATCCGATGCTATACCTACCCATCTTGTCCATTTCTTGGGGCCCTGACTGATGTACCAAGATAAAGCATCCCCCTTCAGGCTTCTCATGAAGAGTTTCATACGGATTTTCTCATTCCTTCCGACCAGCTTATCACAATATGTCCTCAAATAGACTCTGGGATCTCCCGTGCCATCGAATATTTCGAACTTGGGAGGTTTGTATCCCTCCGGAAGTTCAACATCTGGCTGAATGCAGAGGTCCTCATAATTCAGCCCCTATATGCCTTTGTTTCCTTCCATGCCCTGAACTCGGCTGGTCAATTTTTTGAGTTCTTCTGCCAAGTTTCTGATAAGAGAGTCCTTGTCATCAGACTCAGGTGCACTTGAGATTGGTTGAATTTAGTGGGGTATGGTATCTACGTAGATGGGAGTGTTGTGGGGGTGGTCGTTTGTGGTGTTCAGTGGTTCAGGAATGGGTAGTGAAGTGTGGCATGTGTTGCAATATTGAGCATGAGTGGGTTGCATCTGTGGTTGTGAGGTGTTCTGTGGAGGTGCGGGATTTTGAGCATTTGAGAAGTTGACATCAGGAGCGGTGAGAGTGAATGATAAATTTGCCAAGTTTCGAACTTGATCCAGTTTTTCTTGGAACTTCAACAGTTTCTGCTCAAGTTGGGCAGCAGTTTCCTTAGCAACCGGGGTACCCTGAGGAATCTCAATTCTTTCAATTTCCTTTATGGCGCTTGAATCTCCCATTCTACCTTTGTTCTTGTTCCGGATAGGACTCGGAGGAGGAGGAGGATGAGGGCCCTTGGATCTCGTACTGTATGATGATGGTGCCAGAATGCACGAACTAACCTTTAGGGAGGGGAATAAAAATAAAGAAAAACAAAAAAAAGTAACAAGTTAGTGCGGGTTATGAGAAGAAAATGTTGCAATATTTAAACACATTGTTCAAGAATATAAATCGCGTCCTAATTTGGGTGCCTCATTGTGCCCGAGGTAGGCCTAGCGACAAATTAATTTGGATAACTTATAATGCTAAATGCCTCATTTTATTGATAAAAATAAGACGGATTCACACCGATGCTAAATAACAGAAAATAAAATGTCACTAGTGGCCATTGTCCTTATTACATCAATAAAAGCAAAATAAAAGACTTCTAAATACTTGGTCCCAGAAGGACCTTCCCCAGATTTGACATCTTTATCCCCCTCGAACAGCTTCACCAGCTCGCGCAGTCCTAGCAGCAGATACGCTTGGGCCAAATGTCCGCCTGCATTCCCTTCAGCGTTTCGACAATCTTCAATCCTCTTGAGGAACTTTCCTTCTAGCTCCACTAGACCCCGCTCCAAATACCCTAGT
The DNA here is from genome assembly GCF_000715075.1 of Nicotiana tabacum. Lineage (NCBI taxonomy): Eukaryota > Viridiplantae > Streptophyta > Magnoliopsida > Solanales > Solanaceae > Nicotiana > Nicotiana tabacum. The sequence goes on along the minus strand of NC_134086.1, from coordinate 105,293,614 downwards.
CGTTTGTTGGCGCTGACAGCCATATCCTTCTATTCTTCGATCAACTTTTGATGGGCTTCTTATATTTCCCGATGCTCACTTTCACACTCTCGAATTCTCTTGCGCAGTTGATTATACTTAACCCGTGCTTCAGTTTTTTCATCAATGATTCTGTGTCTGTGAATGAACTCGGGCTGACCCATACCATTGTGATCATCTTCCAACCAACCCGAATAGTGCGACACGCAACCAACATGATACATGTCTGGCTCAATAGATTCTTTCCCCAAAACGAGCTTGCAATGCCACATGTGTTGAGCTTGGCATTTGTGAGGGATATCATCGTCTTGGAAATCAGCCCTAAAGTGACTCATTTTGTCGACCCTTGGTATGATTTGCTTTCTTCCCGCCTGCCTCATGGCTCGGAGGGGAACGTAGGGATAAGTTCCTCTTAGACCAATGAGTATGAGAAATAGTGCGTCTCGGGATAAAACAATGAATTCTTCCGTAGGGAACCATTCGACCATCCACTGTACCTGGTCTTCTTTTAGATTCTCTAATAGCTCTACCCATCTTCCAGCGTCCTCTGGTTGAGCGAACATGTTAGGCATATAATTCATACGCCTTGGCTGGTGGAAGGCAATGTGATCATCCCAGTCTCTGCGTAAGATATCCTGTCGGTATTCTCCTTTCTGGAGGTGCTCCATGAGCCAGAGCTGAAGTAATAAATTGCATCCCTCAAAATGACTAGCTTTTCGCTGACAGTTGTCCAGAGCCCGGTATATCTCAGCAACAATCATGGGCACTATATTGAAAGGCTGTCCGCCAATTCCTTCCATCAAAGTCTTGGTTACCATGGCCAATCTGGTGTGGATCCTAGCCTTCTTCATAGGGAACACTATCATCCCCAGGAAAAAAACATGAATACGAAGACCCTTCTGTGAATATGCCCCAGTGAGGTGAGGGAAAATTCATCTGAGTAGGTGCGGTATGACTTGCTATGGCCGTACCTCTCGTACAGATAGTCGAATGGGATGTAAGCGTCTTTCAGACAGGTCAAGTCTAGGTTCTTCTTCAGTCCCATCATCTTAAGGAAACCCCTACCCTTGCGATTCTCTGGCATAAGCAAACCCGGAGTCTCCCAAGTAATACCAGCTAAGCATCCTATTTCTTCGAGTAAAGGAGTCATTTCAAGGTCCCCAAAGCAGAACACGGACCTGTCACTATCCCAGAACAGAGTTGCAGCCTCTATGATTTTGTTGTCAGGCTGGATTTCTAGAAGAGAAGGCAGATTCCCTAAGTATTTGCGAACGAGTGTCTGATCACTGGAGTGGAGATCTTCCCACCAATTCAGCAGCCTTGGATGAATGTTGGTTACCATGCCAAATCTGGGGACTTCGTGCCTCATTTTCTGCAAAACAAAGTGTTAGACCCCTACCCCGCCCGACTCGACTATTTAAATCGATAATTAGCAAAAGCATTTAGTTCTCCAAATAAATGCACAGAACGTGTAGGTGTCCGTTTGGGTTTTAGGGAAACCCAGTGGACTTTGGACAAGGCTATCTTAATGAGTTATTATGTGGACAACATAACTGACTCGGCTAAGTTTGACCATGATGCATGCACAATTAAACAGAGTAAGGTTTCTATTGGGGTATTAGATAGGTACCCTTAAGCGGACAACTCAAGAGGGAAAGGCACAGAACCGTCGACTGCACCGTTGATCGACTGGTTTTACCGCAAATATGCCTTTGCCAAATTTAAAGGGTGATAATATTGGAAGAGCGCAACCACTCATTATAAGCGTTGCTATGGTATTTGTTTGGCACGAGTGGAATATGATATTGAAGATGCAGTTTACAAGAATGAAACAAATTGACATGTATTTCCACGTTCATAAGATAAATGATTACAATAATTGTTGTAATTACAAACAGTATTGAAATAAAGCCGTAAAGGAAAGCAGCTAATGGAAAGAAAAGACATGAAGAGCCAAGTCAGTCTCGTAGCGAATAAAAGACAGTAAATAAAGAAATTAATGAGATAGTAAAGTCACAAGCAACATGCAATGGTAAAAGCCTAAAGAAAATCCCCAGCAGAGTCGCCATGCTATCGACGCACCCTTTTTCTCTCTAACCGTGGGGTCAGAAATCGGGTATACGACATTGGGAGGACAACTCTATTCCCTTTCGAAAATTGGGTTTAGAAGTTGAAGAGTCGCCACCTAATGATTATAGTGCATTAGGACACTTTTTTAGAAGAGTTTGAGTTGGAAAACCAGAGTTCGGGTAAGGGCTAGAAATTATCTCGAGGGGAAGGTGTTAGGCACCCCTCAAGATCCACTAGTGTGGTTCCCGGCCATGTTGCATTTGTGACTTTACAAGTAAACAATCAAAGCTCAAATAAGGACTCGCATATAACATTGCAATTAGGTTGAAAACTTTTGAAAGTATATAGAGAGGGCAGAAATAAAAAAAGAGATTTTGAATAATTTTACAAGAAAAGATGAAAGCAAATAAAGGGAGGGGGTCCTAAGTTTATAATTAATATGGATCACTTCAATGCAATACCCAGCGATCATTCCTCAGAAGAGGGGTCGCACGTGATATTAGCGCACGGGTCATCATATCCATATCTACCCTTCCCACCCCGTTAAGGTATTAAAGCACGGAATGGTATCGTTACTTATTGCATGCTAGTACCCGTCCCACAATCCTATCAGTCTCGGAGGCATTGAGACTGCTAATCCTAAAGGGGAGGGAGTTGGGGCTTTTGGGGGAGTTTCAAAGGACAAAATACTAAGGCGTCAATCAAAACACATAATGCAATAAATGGGAGGGCAAATAAGCAAGTAAGGCTCAAGTAAACCTCCTTAAATCAGATAAGCCATAGAGTTTAGCATGTCTTGCACATACTGGTTTGGTCTGTATTAAACTTAAACATTAAGGCAGGCTGATTTATCACATATTTTTAGATAAGAAGTCCGTATTAGGCCTGCCTGCTGGTTGTAATTATCAAAGACTGATGCAGTTGTAAAATTTTACCCTAAGGCTTGCCTAGGCGTTAAACAGAACCTATAGGCATGATATCTATCAATTTCAGGAAAAACAAAGAGAGTAAACTGATTGCAGAAAAGATTTGTTAGTTACAAAAACATAAGTTCTGCAGGTGCTTACACGTTATTGCTACTAATTTTAGACGAATTGGCGATTCAAGTTAGTTAACAGCTCCTATAGGCATGCTTTCTAAGTGTCACTGATTTTAAACACTGTTTTTTAAACACTGTTATTATTATATAGAAATCCTATAGGCAGTTCATCTATATGCAATTGGTTAGTTGTTTAAATCCTATAACAAGTTTGCCTAATGACGGATGCACATGCAAAAGTGCAGAAAATCCTATAGACATGGTATCTATATGAAAGTGCAGAAAATCCTATAGGCATAGTATCTATATGAAAGTGCAGAAAATCCTATAGGTATAGTATGAAAATGCAGAGTTCCTATGGCATCTATATGAAAATGCAGAGTTTCAGTGATTTGTATAAGATGCAGAACTTTAGAGACAGTAATTCCTAAAAGCATGATCTCTAGATGGGATATAGAATTTCAGAAATGATAACCCCTATAGGCATGATATCTACCCCTTGCATGCATAGTCCCCACCCCCTTTTTACTAGCCGACCCCAAATGTTATTACAAAATTATTACAGAGCAGAATTAATCAAAAATAAATAAAATACATCCGAAATCAGAATTCCAACCAAAGAGGGCCTAATTTAGACTCCCAGTCTGACATATGTAGTAAACCAACTTCCAAGGATCCAGGTTTCCAAAGCCTTCTCTTATTTGGTATGTGTCAAAGTTCCAAGGAGCTTCAAGAGCTCCACGCAGTGCTTACACCTCAAACATCATGCCAGAATTGTAGTAAAGTACAGTGTGGAAAAGCCAGCCCCCAAATGTGCAAGTTCAGAGGGAACTCAAAGTCCCAAGGCAAGGCTCATATGAGAGGGGCAGAACTTAAAGTCTAAGAGTAAGTGCAAGTGCAGGGGAGGGGAAATGATAAGTTGGTGGTCATGCCAAGCAATTTGAAGTGCTGGCACACCCCTGGCCAATTTGTCATTTTCAAATTGAGGAGTTATGACTTATTGAAAGCCAGGTTCATGCCTGGATAGCCATTTAAAGGCTACCAGACCATAAACTTTAATGCATCATACATAGGGGTAATGATAGGGAATACATAACAGAAACAGTAAACAAAGGAAGAGGGGGCAAAGGGCATGATCATCAATGAAACATACTGACACACTCTTTACTTGGGGTCAAAATTTAGTTCATGGACAACAATTCATGTTGTCATGCCCTGAATCCCCATTTATAAACACATAGAGGGTAAGGGAGTAGGGATCAAGAATTTGCAGGAAAATAAAGCGAACAGTAGCATATGAACATGTCAAACTCTGCAGGTAATAGGCATAGCTATAAAGACTATAAGTAAACACATTAGGATGATTGCTGGGAACTGAGTTAAGATATACCAGTAAAAGAGCAAGAGTAGGATGCAAAGACAAAGTAGTAGTAGTATATTAGCCCTGGCTTTTAGCCGGCTAATAATAAAAAGAAGCAGAGAACAGTAGTAGAGCAAAAGGGAATGCAGATTTTGAAAGTATTCAGTGGTGTGTGTAAGTCAGAAGACTGTTTTTTTTTTGTAAAGACTTAGGGTATTTATAGTCAAAAGTAGGTGGTAAAATAAGGTAAAAATCACGGAAATATGTTAATTGAAGAACTCGGAATCAATTAATCAAAGAATCAAGGAAGTACTCCCATTAATTAGGGGAATCAAAATCACACGAAAAGATTCAGCACCATATAAGGCAAATAGGAAAAATCAGCGTAGGATTAAATAAGGAAAGAGTCAAGGTTCAGTATTGCATATAGTAGTCGAGTAAGACCAAATTCAGGAAAATTCCAATTAAGGAAAGGCTTAAAAAAATAGAGTACTATAACAAATGAGGTAACAAAACCAATTAATTCAAACGGGCGGGTAGAATGTTAGGTTTTTTTTTTAAGAAAGTTTTTGAATTACCAATCAATCAAGGAAAATTAGAATCAATCATGTGAAGTCATGATTCTGCATTTTTAACATATAAATAGAGGTAAATGAACAAAAGCAGCGAGCAAAGTTAACTAGAAAGGAACAAGGGATGAAAAAACATAACCACTCAGAGATAGTAAAAACAAGTTAAGATTCAACAAGACATATTCGAAGCATGGTGACTATGAAACATCAGCAAGAATCAAGTAGATAGGCCAGCAGGCAGAACCAAAGCAAGGAAAATCAGGCTAATACACACGATCAAACGAGGAAACATGCTAACACATAGAGACAAGACAAAGGAAATTAGGCTAACATAGGTAATCGAAGCAAAGAAACATGCTAACACACATAATCGAATGAAGAAACATTTTCTAGAAATTAGGGTTTTTAGCAGAGTCAAACTAAAAAACAGTAAGAGCATAGAAATCGGTCAGAATAAACAAAGAAAAGGTTTTAATCATAAAGAAAATCAATCGAATCATGCATAAAAAGAAATCCCAGGAATCCTAATTTCGAAGAAAGTAAAAAAAAATGGTTCAAAGCAAATCTTTTAGAATAAACTCGAGAATAAACAGAGCACAGAGGAAAACATGAGAATAACATGAAATGACACCATTTTTGAGAGATTCAGGAGAGAGTTAGGGTTTCAAAAATAAAAAAGGAAACCTAATAAAAGTGGGAAAAACCTGTCGTAACCTCATAGATCGTGACATATAGGGTGTGATTTCGCCTGAGATCACACCGGAGAACTCGCATATAGAAGAACCAAGAACCCTAGGTCTCAAATCTCCATGGTCCATAAGCCTCGAAGGTCTTCGAGGTGTTGAATAGGACGATGAGAGGTCCATCGAAGCCTTGGGGTTAAAGGGAGGTGGCCGGAGATGGCCGAGAAGACGGTGGAGATCATCGGAGAAGAGAGAACCAGAAGGTTCTAGAGAGAAGGGAGAGGGAGAGACGATATAGAGAAAGAGACCGTCTGTGGAAATGAGGGGTTTGGGGGGGGGGGGCTAATTGAATTTAATTAAGGGAATTAAATCTGGGCCGTTGATCTTATTTGATTAATGGCTCAGATTGGACCGGGTTATATTGGGGATTGGGCTGGGTTAATTTAATCAGGATATTGGGACATTTGAATCTGATAGTGGGTGTGGACAATTTGGCTAGAATTGAAATAATAAGGGATGTTTGTTAAATAGCCAATCTCCCCTTTTATTTTTTTATAAAATAGTAAAAAGATGATTTAAAAATAAATTAAAGGCACTAAAATAATTAATAACATATAAATATTAATGTAAAAACATTAAAAGTGATCTTATAATTATAAAATACTGTTAATTATAAAATAGGCTATAATTGCAATTACATGCAATTAGCTTAAAAATGCCAAATAAATTTGTAAAAAATATTCAAAAATCACCTTAATTATATTTTGGTGTAAATACGGGAATGAAATAAGTTATTCACCAAAAAACGATAATTTTGAGAATAACTATTGGATTTTGTGGTATTAAAATGGGTAGTAAATCGGTTTAAAAATCATTAAAAAACTAAAACTCTTGGGTGCGCTTATATATTCACATACATGCTATTTTGGAAGTATTTTGGGTACAAAAATACCTAGGGAAAATTGGGTATCAATAATGGGTAGAGTTCTTCGACAATCTGACCGAGGAACAGGTATAGTGGATGGTTGAATGATTTCCAACGGACGAATTCATTATCAGGTCCAGGGATGCTCCACATTTGGTGTTGATCGAGTTGAGAGGGATATATCCATATGTCCCTATGTGAGTTATGAGGCAAGCAGGTAGAAAATAGGTTGTACCAAGGGTTGTCAATGAGTCACTTCAGGGCAGATTTCCAAAACGATGACATACCTTACAAGTGCCAAGCTCAGCACATGTGGCACTGAAAAGTCATTGTAGAGAAAAGCACTGTTGAGCCAGACAGATATCACGCGGGGTGCGAGCCTTTCTACCCTGCATGGTTGGAAGACAATCTGAAAGGAACGGTGACGCCAAGGACTGGTTGAGGGAACAGAATCATACACGAGGAAGCTGAAGCGCAAGTCAAATACAACAGGCTGCGCAAAAGGGTCCACGACTCTGAGAATGAACATCGAGAGATACATGAGAGGAACGTGAAGTTGATTAAGGAATGGAAAAAGATGGCAGTCATTTCCAACAGAAAATTGGAATACCTGGAGCAAGGAATAGTGGACCTGGAGGGAAAAGTCATAAAAAGGATTGAAAACTGTCAGAATGTTGAAGGAGCCGAGGGAGGACATCTGGCCCGAACCTACTTGCTGTTGGGACTGCGCAAGCTGGGAGATCTGTTTTATGGAGTCCGGAAGATTGAATCTAGGGAGGGTCCTTCTAGGAGCAAATAGATTAGATTTACTTGCTTTTCTTAAAATGTAATAAGGCCAAGTGCCTGTAGTGACTTGTTTTATTATTATGATAGTGTCGTTTTGGATTCGTCTACTTTTATATTATGAAATGAAGCATTTAGTGGAATTTGAAGTTCTCTAAATTTATTTGTCGCTAGGCCTACCTCGGGCACAATGAGGCTCCCAAATTAGGATACTAGTTTATATCTCACACTATGTGTTTAAATACTGCAGACATCTCAGGATCCCTACTAACTTGTTACTTTTTTGTTTTGTTTATTTATTATTATTATTCCCATCCCCATAGATTGGTTTATTCATACTAGCCTCATCAACATATCATACCAGATCCAGAGGCCCTTCACCACCTCCTCCTCCAAGCAACACAAAAAGCAGAGAGAAAGCAAAGATGGATGACTTAAGTGGAATACGAAAGGAAAACATTGAGAACGCAGAAACTTTTGATGGTCGTAGTACTCCGGCCCCGAACGACCTAGTTTTGAGACTTGAACAAAAGATACTAGAACTGCAAGGAGAACTTGAGCAGGTCCACAATTTGGCAAACTTGTCACTTATCCTCAATGTCCCTAATATCCACCAACAGAACGTGAAGAACCTAACATCTCCTCAAAACTCACAAAACCAACAGCCACAAAATCCTACCATACCAAATCAATACGCAACTCCATCTCAAAATATCAATCCATTGCCAGTACCACCTCCCTCACAACAACATCATCAACCAATTTCATACCCACCAACCACCACTTACCAAACTCCCCAAAATACACCACCACTCATTCCCGATCCACAAAACTCCACCAATGACCATCACTATACCCAAGTTCCTGGCACCCATTAGAGCAACCCTATATACGTGGAAACTATACCATATTCTACCTAGCCAATATCTTGTGCACCGGAATCCTCCAAAATGGACCTGCTCATTAAGAACATGGCCGAAGAACTCAAAAAATTGACAAGCCGAGTTCGAGGTGTTGAAAGCGATAGAGGAATAGAAGGTTTGAACTACGAAGATCTGTGCACACAGCCCGATGTGGAACTGCTATACAGGTACAAACCTCCCAAGTTCGAAATGTTCGACGGTACAGGTGATCACATGATTCACCTAAGGACTTACTGTGATAAGTTGGTCGGGGTTGGAAAAGACGAAAAGATTCGAATGAAGCTCTTTATGAGGAGCCTTGAAGGGACGTGCTGTCTTGGTATATCATCCAGAATCCTAAGAAATGGTCAAATTGGGTAAGCATGGCGTCAGATTTCATGGACCGGTTCAGGTTCAACACAGAAAATACACCTGATATCTTCTAAATTCAGAATCTCAAGAAGAAGCCTATAGAGACTTTCCGCGAGTATGCTACTCGTTGGAGGTCGGAAGCCGCCAAGGTTAGGCCCTCTTTGGACAAAGAACAAATGAATAAATTCTTCGTCAGAGCAAAGGATCCACAATATTATGAGAGACTGATGGTCATCGAAAATCACAAATTCTCTCATATCGTCAAGCTCGGGAAAAAATCGAGGAAGAAATCAAGAGCGGGATGGTAACGAATTTCGAGGCACTACAAGCCACGAATAAGGCACTCCAATCAGGGGGAATATCGAAGAAAAGAGATGTTGGGGCAGTAATGGTGGCCCAGGGCCCAAAAACTCCACTCACATATCAAATACCTCCACCCACCTATCAAACACCTCCGCCCACATATCAAACACCTCCACCCACATATCAAGAATCGCCACCTACATATCAACCTTCATCTCCCAGATATTCCCAACCAGCCACTGTCTATTACACCTATAACTCCCAACCATCCCACTTCTAGTCACACAACTAACTCGCCAAAATTATCCAAGACCAAGACCCAATTTCGACCGCAAGCCATCCAGACAAAGCCGCAGGATACGTGACTCTTATTCCCGCTGTGGCGCTAGAAAATCCATCCCAATGGGTCAATCCAAACAAAACCTGTGCATACCACTCCGGTATGAAAGGTCACACCACTGCTGAGTGCCGAACACTGAAGAACAAGATCTAGATGATAATTGACAACAAGGTCAAACAAGCGAAGGAAGTTGCACTTAATATCCACAACAATCCCCTCCCTGATCATAGAGGTGACGATATACATGTTATAGAAACAAATGAGGAATGGGACCCTGAGGGTTCAATCGAGATTATTCGAGAAGGCGATGACTTTAAAGTTGCAGTTACTCTTACTCCTATCGTGGTTCAAACTCAAGCACCTATTGATGTTGAGGTCACTGCATCAGCTTCGTTAGAGGTGGAAGTAACTCTGCCCGCAGCCATCTCCCCTCCATTTGAAGTAGAAGTGGTCACACCTTTTACTGTGACGGTGTCAACCACACCCCCATTCAACTCAAAAGTGATACCCTGGGATTATGTCGTTGAGGCTCGGCGAAAGGGAAGACCAAGATAGAGGAATTTGACGCCGCACAAGGGATGACTAGAACTGGAAGAGTCTACATACCTGAACACCTAGGAGGTTCAAGTAAGGATGCCACTGCTAGGCAGCCTGTCATTGAGACTGGACCAAATGACCTGTGGAGGAAAGTACAGGCGAAAGAGTATTGTGTTGTTGATCACCTGAACAAAGTCCCTGCTCAGATATCTATCCTGTCACTGTTACAGAATTCAGAGGCACACAAAAATGCCTTGATGAAAGTACAAAGTGAGGCTTATGTACCTAATAATATCACTAGTGGAGAAATGGCCAACATGGTCGGTCAGGTGTTGGAGATCCATAAGATTATCTTCCACGAAGATGAGCTACCACCCAAAGGTTTGAATCACAATCGAGCATTGCACATTACGGTACAATTTGAAGACAAGTTCATTGCCAGGGTCCTGGTTGATGGAGGTTCTAGTCTGAATATTTGTCAAATGGATACCCTCAAAAGGTTGGACAAAGGTTTCCATGAAATATGGACCGGAAGCATGAATCTGAAGTCTTTCGATGCGTCCTAGAGGGCCACGATCGGGGAAATCAACCTTTGCTTGCAGATGGGGCCAACTTGGTTCGACGTTGAATTCCAAGTGCTTGATATACTAGCCTCATATAATCTTTTGTTGGGCCTCTCATGGATCCATGCTGCAGGAGCTATGCCCTCCATACTATATCAAGTCGTAAAATTCGAACGGAATTGTTAGGAGGTAATCATTCATGGAGATGGGAGTAACCCCATCTACACCAGCCAAACCATTCCGACCATTGGACATAGAAGAAGGCTATGAGGGGAAACCTATCATCATATTGAACGGGTCAACACCGTCGAGAAGGATAAGTGGTGGACGAACCAAATAGAAAACATACTAGCTTGGTCCGGATATGAACCCAACAAAGGGTTGGGAAAGAACCTACAGGGTATCACCAAATCGATACGGCTGAAAAATCACGGTACCACATTTGGGTTCGGATACCAGTATACATGGCAGGAGTACAGGGAATGGTCGCCTCCATGGCGTGGATCGTAATACCCTCTTGAGCAACCGATACCCCATTTAGAACAGGTTTTCCATCAGGCGAACACAATATGGGGAACAATTGAAGAAGAAACACTAGCTGGGCTGAAGGATCCGTTCTTGGAAGACGAGGATATGGACTATAGTGCCATAATTGAGGAGGAGGAGGAAGAAGGCCTCTCCATTTAAACTGTGTCCAAGGGAGCCGTTCTCAGAAATTGGACCGCCACACCATCCCGAGCCCGCCAAGTCCCTGGGTAGCATGGCAAAATTTATAGTTGTTCTAGGTATTTAAAGTTTTCAGCAATTTTGTTTTAAAATAAATGCTCGATCCGTCGAGCCAAGCTTTGTTTGGACAATTTTCTTAGTTTTAATCAAATGCACTTATACGTTATCATTATTCATTACTATTTTATACTTTTCCCTTCTACAGTGTTATTATTACTTTTCCTGATGAATTAGTGACTGTGATATGTAATGAGGCAACGCAACATGAGAATAGTGACTCAGAGGAAGAAGATGAGATACCCGAGGAAATTGTCATAGAAGTTTAGAATTTTGAGAACAAGCCTAAATCCAACTTGGACGAAACAGAAGCAGTAAATTGGGGAGACGCTGAGACTATCATAGAGACCCGCATCAGCATTCAGTTGTCACCAACAGAGAAGGAAGAGTACGTCTGTTTTCTAAAGGAATATGAGGATATCTTCGTATAGTCGTATGACGATATGACCGGTTTGAGCACATCTATAGTAGCTCACAAGTTGCCTACCAATCCCATGTGCCCGCCAGTCAAGCAGAAACTCAGAAAATTCAAACCAAACATGAGTTTGAAGATCAATGAGGAAGTTACCAAGCAGATCAAAGCCAAAGTTCTTAGGGTGGTTAAGTACCCAACCTGGTTAGCTAACATCGTGCTAGTTCCGAAAAAGGACGGGAAGGTCAGGATATGTGTTGATTATCAGGATTTAAAAAGAGCAAGTCCTAAAGACGATTTTCCACTGCCAAATATACATATCCTGATCGATAATTGTGCCAAGCATGAACTCTAATCCTTTGTAGATTGCTTCGCAAGGTTATCACCAAATTTGGATCGATGAAGAAGATGTCGAGAAGATATCTTTTATTACGCCTTGGGGTGTATAATGTTACAAGATGATGCCATTCGGTCTAAAAAATGTTGGGGCCACTTACATGAGGGCAATGACGACCATCTTCCATGATATGATACACAAGGAAATAGAGATATATTTGGACAGCGTCATTATCAAATCTAAGAGGGCTATGAATCACAAAGCAGACTTGAGAAAATTCTTTGATAGGCTTAGGAGGTACAATTTGAAGTTGAACCCCGCAAAATGTGCATTTGGGGTTCCTGCAGGAAAGTTATTGGGATTCATTGTTAGTCACCGAGGGATCGAGCTAGATCCGACTAAAGTCAAATCTATTCAAGAGTTACCATAAAAACAAAAAGGACGTGATGAGCTTCCTGGAACGGCTCAATTATATCAGCCGATTCATAGCACAATCCACAATAATATGTGAACCCATCTTCAAGATGCTGAGGAAAGATGCTGAGACAAGATGGACCGAGGATTGTCAGAAAACGTTTGACAAGATCAAGGAATACCTGTCCACACCGCCAGTTCTAGTCCCGCTAGAACCAGGATGACCTTTGCTACTTTATCTATCCATGTTAGTCGGAGCCTTTGGATGTGTTTTGGGACAACATAATGAGACGGGAAGGAAGGAGCAAGCCATATATTACCTGAGTAAGAAATTCACACCTTATGAAGCACGGTATTCTCTGCTTGAACGCACTTGTTATGCTTTGACTTGGACAGCCCAGAAGTTGAGGCATTATTTCTGTGCCTACACTACCTACCTCATATCCAGGATGGATCATCTGAAGTACATATTTTAGAAGCCCATGCCTACGGGGAAGTTGGCTAAATGGCAGATACTACTGAGTGAATTCGACATCGTATATGTAACTCAAAAGGCAGTCAAGGGACAAGCATTGGCAGATCACCTCGCTGAAAATCCGGTGGGAGGAGGATATGAACCCTTGAAAACGTATTTTCCTGATGAAGAAGTATCATTCATCGGAGAAGAAATTATGGAAGCATATGACGGTTGGAGGATGTTCTTTGACGGAGCCGCAAATTTCAAATGAGTAGGCATTGGAGAAGTTTTGGTATCAGAAATGGGTCAGCATTATCCGGTATCTACTAAACTCAGATTCCCCTGCACCAACAACATGGAAGAATATAAAGCCTGCATACTAGGGCTCAACATGGCAGTCGACATAAACATTCAAGAGTTGTTGGTGATCGGCGATTCAGATTTGCTAGTGCACCGGATGTAAGGAGAATGGGCTGCCAAGAATTCCAAGATATTGCCATATCTGCACCATGTGCAGGAATTGAAAAGGAGGTTCACAAGAATAGAATTCCGACATGTGCCCAGAATTCAGAATGAGTTCGCTGACGCATTATCCACTTTATCATCAATGATACAACATCCATATAAGAACTATATTGATCCCATTCCGGTGAGGATCCATAATCAGTCGGCATATTGTGTGCATGTCGAGGAAGAAGCAAATGGAAAGCCTTGGTTCTTTGACATCAGGAAGTAATTATCAAAAGGAGAATATCTGAAGCACACAAATCACATTCAGAAACGCACGCTCCGGAGATTGTCAAGTCACTTCTTCCACAGCGGAGTGAGCTTGAACAGAAGAACTCCGAATTTGGGTTTTCTAAGGTGTGTCGACGCAAAGGAAGCTTCTAAGCTACTTGAGGATGTGCATGCTGGGACCTAAGGTCCGCACATGAATGGTTTTGTTCTGTCCATGAAGATACTCAGGGCAGGTTACTTTTGGATAACTATAGAGACAGATTGTATTCAATATGTCTGCAAATGTTTTCAATGTCAAGTACATGCCGACATGATAAAAGTGCCACCAAACGAGATTAATACAACAAGCTCGCCTTGTCCATTCGCCGCCTAGGGAATGGATGTTATTGGTTCGATTGAGAACAAGGCTTCAAACGGACACCGGTTTATTCTGGTAGCCATTGATTACTTCATAAAATGGGTAGAAGCTACATCTTACAAAGCTGTAACCAAGAAAGTCGTCGCAGATTTTGTCAAGGATCGTATTGTGTGTCGATTCGGAGTTCCTGAGTCCATTATCACCGAAAATGCTGCCAACCTCAATAGTTATCTGATGAAAGCTATATGTGAAACTTTCAAAATCAAACATATGAATTCCACCACCTACAGACCTCAGATGAATGGAGCCGTAGAAGCCGCCAACAAGAACAATAAAAAGATACTATGGAAAATGATAAAGAATCGTAGGTAGTGGCATAAGAAGTTACCCTTTGCTCTGTTAAGGTACCGCACCACAGTTCGCACGTCAACCGGGGCAACCCCCTACATGATTGTTTATGGTACCGAGGCTGTCATCCCGGCCGAGGTAGAGATTCCTTCTTTAAGAATAATACAGGAAGCTGAACTTAGCGATGCAGAATGGATAAGAAGTCACTATGAGCAATTGGCCCTTATAGATGGAAAAAGCATAAACACAATATGCCACAGCCAACTTTATCAGAACAGAATGTCCAGAGCTTTCAACAAAAGGGTCAAACCAAGATAGTTCGCACCAGTACAACTGGTATTAAAGAAGATTTTCTCACACCAAGATGAAGCCAAAGGGAAATTCTCTCCCAACTGGCAAGGTCCGTATATGGTTCACAGAGTACTAACAGGAGGAGCACTCATACTTGCAGAAATGGATGAAAAAAACTGGCCAAAACCAATCAATTCAGATGCAATCAAGATATACTATGCTTAGATTATTTCATATTTCTTTTCTGATGTAATTGAACTATGCTTGACCCGATTCCCGTTTAAGAGGGGATACGTAGACAGCCTTATGGGTTCAGTCATATCATAGTAAAATTTTCATTTTTCCCTAGAATAAAAAACTGGGGCAGAATTTTGAGGATGATCCTCAAAATTCCGGAACAAGTCCAGCTAGTGCCATCACATGCCGGGAAGTCAGTCATCAGCCAAGAGTTGGGACAGAATTTTGAGGAAGACCCTTAAAATTCCAACATAAGAGAGTTGCAATTCCTTTGAAATGTGTCACAGTCACTAGTTCATCAAAAGTTACTTGATATATCAATACGCTTCCAAAACAATCCTATTTTATCAATGAATGCATGTTTTCCGAAAATTCTAGTTTTTCATAACAATCAGGTGCTACCTAGGGGAACTCGAAGGGGGTTCCCAGAGTGGAGCAAGAACCAACCTCCCCCCATGAAACTTATGATTTTTCTTTGAACGCATGCACATTTGACTATAGCATTCGTACACAAAGCAAATTCACCATCCATCCGGCTGTTAGACGCTGAACCTATCCTAGCTAAGATATACTCTACCCTTATCTGCTATTTTCTCTTTGGATGAGTCTAATCTCTGACTCCACATTTGCATGAGTCTAAGCTCTAACTCCATATTTGCATGAGTTCTAATCTCTAACTCCATATTTGCATGAGTCTAATCTCTGACTCCACATTTGCATGAGTCTAAGCCTTGACTCCATATTTGCATGAGTCTAATCTCTGACTCCATATTTGCATGAGTCTAATCTCTGACTCCATATTTGCATGAATCTAATCTCTGACTCCATATTTGCATGAGTCTGATCTCTGACTCCATTTGCATGGGACTAAGCCCTGTCCCGCATCTTGATGAGGTTAAACTCTACCTTCATATCTGCATAAGGTTATACATTACCTTCCATTTGCATGAGACTAAGCCTTGTCCCGCATCTTGCATGAGGTTAAGCTCTACCTCCATATCTGCATAAGGCTAAGCATTGCCTTCCATTTGCATGAGACTAAGCCTTGTCCTGCAACTTGCATAAGGTTAAGCTCTACCTTCATATCTACATAAGACTAAGCATTGCCTTCCATTTGCATGGGACTAAGCCTTGTCCCGCATCTTGCATGAGGTTAAGCTCTACCTCCATATTTGCATAAGGCTAACCATTGCCTCCATACCTGCATTAGTCTAAGCCTTGAATCCATATTTGCATGAGGCTAATCCTTGCCTCCCCATATGCATAAGGCTAATCTTTGCCTCCCCACTTGCACGGGACTAAGCACTGTCCCTCTTTGCACCAATATTGCTCTATTTTTTATACTACTATCTACCTGCTTTTCAATCGGGCTAAGCTTTGCCCTGTACTTCGCAAGACTAAACCCTATCTTGTTACGTTATATTATTGTATATCATGGGCTGAAACATCACCAATCCGTCCAAAGGCGTCATAGTCTAAAGACATCATCCTCATAGCCGAAAGACACCATGCCAAGGCCTGAGGATCTCTCAAATTTGCATATCATTATTCAAAGGAGTCATGGTTCGGAGGCACCATTCTCATGGCCCGAGAACATCATTTCATTGCCTATGAATCCCTCATTAAACAATTCATGGCCCAAGACGTCATGGTCCAAGGACGTCATCTTTAATCGTCCGAAGGCAACCTTCATAGTCCAAAGGGAATTTGCATCATGTTTAAATTTTCGCAAATACGTTTGTAGCATCTTTTATCTTTAGGTAACCAGTAAAATACCACTATACTAGCAGGAACGATCCCACTCCAGTTCCCTCTCACCATTCTGATTGTAGCCGCTTCTGCGCCTCGTGTCCATTCTTACAATAATTTCATCGGCATACTCCGCAGGTGAACCCAGAACTACATATGGCCTGATTCCTATAAAACCAGGGATATGTAGGCAACTCAAAAATTGGGGCTCGACCTCTGTCTTTTAAAACATCCCATCCGGTCAAAATTGGCCATCATTTCTTTACCCGAAAACTCTTTCATCCTTCCCGAGTAAAGAGAGGCAGCTGTTGATACCCAATTTTTTCCTATATATTTTAAATATGCATAAATGCCTTCAAAATAGCGTATATATGCATATATAAGCATGCACAAGGTTTTTATTATTTTTCCCATAATTTTAAGGGTTTAAATTGATTTATTTCCTCTCCTTCTATTCATAAAATCCACAATAATTTTTTCCAAAATTATTGTTTTGATAATTTATTTGTTTAATTTCTATACTTATGTCAAAATATGGCTAATGTAATTTTCATGTATTTTTACAATCACATTTTGTATTTTTAAGCTAAATTGCATATAATTGCAATGTTAGCCCATTTTAAGGTATAATTATATTTTATATGCATAAAATTGGTCCCTACATTTTTAAAATAATAGTTATGTATTTTAAATCATTTTTGTACCTTAAATTATTTTATAGAAATTACCTATTATATTTATAAATTAAAATAGGAAAAAACTAGCTATTGAAATAATAGCCAGATTTGGCTTTCAATTGTAGCCCAAATCGGACCCAATCCCCAACCCAATTTCCTATTAAATAACCCGACCCAAATCCTACAAACCCCTACCCAAACCCGGAACCCACCTACCCGATGAATCCTGACCGTTGATCTCCTAGATCATCGATCCAAACAAGCCCCTTCCTTTTTAACTCTAATCAACCCCCCCCCCAACCCTAATCACTTTTCCAATCCACCGCCTTCAGATGCTCTCATCTGCCTCTTCTCTCTCAACCTAACCCTAATCACTTTTCAACTGCCGCCTCCTTCTCCGGTCATCTCCGGCGACTACCTCTCAACCCCAAGCCTCCAATGGTCACTCCACCGCCTTGCTCATCATCTCTAAGGCCTTCAAGGATCCTGGGCCATGCCCATTTGGATCTAGGGTTTCTATTTCTGTTACTTATGGGTTCTTTGGTGAATCACACTTTATTTGTCACGATATGTGAAGTTTACGACAGGTTCTTTCATTCTATTTGGGTTTCCCTTTGAAACCCTAACTCTCATTTGAATCCCTTAGATCTGTTTTATTTTTAACGCTTTAAGTCTGTTTCTTCTTATGATTTGCACTATTCTCGAACTTCTTCTGCAAGATCCTCAACTTTAAACCATTTTTACTTTCTTTAAAAATTAGGGTTTTCTCGGAGTTCTTTCTACACTTGTTTTAACCGATTTTCATTATGATTTAAACCACTTTCCTTACTTATTTTGACCAATCTTATGTTCTTACTGCTTTTAATTTGCCTATGTCAAAAAGCCCTAATTTCTAAGATTTTCTTTACTTTGGTTTTGTGTGTTAGCCTGTTTACTTGATTCTTGATAATCGTCTGTGGTTACCATGCTTCGAATGTGTTTTCTACTGAGTCTTTAGTCTACCTATGTCACTTCTGCATGACTGTGTTCATTTTGTTGGTTCATCTCTTGCTTCTTTCTGTCGATACGACTGACTTTGCCTGTTTGCTACGTCTGTTCGTTCTTCTCTATTTATATGTTGTAATATAGAATCATGACCCTCTGTTGATTTGATTCTGATTTCCTTAATTGATGGCTTGATTGCAATATTTTCTTTCAAAACCCTAAAAATTTACTCTTTTGTTTAAATTGACTAATTTTATTACCTTATCTGCTATGGTACTGTATTTTTTACTGAGTCATTCCTTAATTGGGTTTTTTTAACCTAGTCCTAATCGACTAGTCTATACCTACTGAACCTTGACTTATTCCTTATTTAGTCATGCATTGATTTTTCTTCTTGCCTTATATGATACCGAATCTTCCCGTTTGATTTGATTCCCTTAACTTAAGGGAATACTTCCATGATTCTCTAATTGATTGATTCTGAGTTCCTCAATTATTATGCTACTATGATTCTTACCTTATTTCACTACCTACTTTCAATTATAAATACTCTAAGTCTTTCACAAACACAAGACATGAACACTTAGTTTTCAAAACTACCTCTCTTACTAAAAATCTCTGCTTTCCCCTCTCTCTTGTGCTATTTGCTGCTATTAGCTGGCTTCAAGACAAGGCTAATCATCTGTGCTCTCTTGTTCTTTCATTCTGCTTACTTCTCTCTTCACTGGTATGTCCTAGTTTTAATTTAAAGCCTCAACAACAACATGCTTCTCTTATTGCTTCAGTTTCTCTTATTTCTAGTCTACTTGTACTTGTGGTTCTGTTGTGAAACTTGTAGTTGAGTTACATTACTAGCATGCTATTATGTCTCCCCTTCCCTTTAGATTAATGTATTCCCTTATGTGTGTTTCAAAGCATGCCTTGTCAATTGTCTTTTATTTACCATCTTATGAATCCCAAATCCCTATCCCCCTCTATGTGTTTATGTTCTCCCTGACTGGTTTGTGATTATGCCAGTGTCAACTATTTCTAAGCATGTCCAAACCAGTCCTAAGACCCTTGCTGGGGTTATGTGTTTGCAGTCAAATGTCTGTGTATCCCCAAACCTCTTGACCCCTGTGTGACTACTGAATTCATTTGGATTCTGTGTGTGACCCTATCCTGAAGTGCCTGACTTTGTTTACCACTCCAACCTCTTTTCAAATAACCTTTGTTGCTTTACTAATGGTTTTCAAAACAGACTTTTAAATCCAATCTTTAATAAACCTCTTTCAACTTATGTCCTGCACTTTCACTTCACTTTTAGTTAATAAGTTCTGCCCCCTCTAGTATGTGTACTGCCTTGGGATCCTCTTGAGAGCCCTCTGAACTCTAGCATACTGAGGCTGGCCTTTCCACACTGCACTGGTTCAATGCTTGGTTGCTAAGTCTAAGTGTAAGTATTGCTCGGGGTCCTTGAGACCCTTAGGAAACTTTGATGCACCTAGACTCTGATTTGTCTATGGAAATGATGCTTGTGAGACCATTGGAGGTTTTGGGGAAACTTGGGCCTGATTGCAGTCTCCCTATAAAATAGCTTCTTGATTTTTATTTCTACTTATGTAATTCATTTATTGGCCTGTAATAATTTGTAAACAGATATTTGAGGTATTTAGTAAAAGAGTGGGTAGATGTATACTTTGTGGGGTAATATGGGTAGAAATCCTGCTCTTAGGATCTTACTTTTCAAATTTGCCTGCCTTACTCAGTAGAAAACATGCTCATATGTTTGCTCTGGTAAGTCTGATTGATTTTGCCTAATAGAAATCATGCCTATAGGATCTCATTTCCAATTTCTTTTGCATCAGATAGAAACCATGTTCACAAGATTCTGCATTTGTCATGTTAGAAACCATGTTTCTAGGTTCCAAACCATTATGTCTTGAATCAGTAGATGTCATACCTGTAGGACTTAATTCCTATTCTGTTCTAATAAGTCTTTCCATATGTTACTGCAAATTGACTAAAACCAGTAATACGCCTAGATACCATGCCTATAGGGATTTCTATTCGTAATTATGTATGATAATCTGATTAGCCTAATAAATCAATTTCATTTCGCCTAGTTTACTTCTTAAAACTAGTCTTATTAAGTGTCAATATTTCCTGAAACCAATTCTTTCAAAATTACCTCAATCGCATTAGATATCATGCCTATAGGTATAATTTCGAAAACCCTTTTTGTTTCTGCATAAATACCAGTATTCTGCATATAGGCAAGCCTTAGGGCGTTTTAAAAAAACTGTATTTCCCTGAAGCTGCTTCTGTCGTTTAACGTTTTTAATTCTAATAAGCTTTTAAAAGGAGTCCCTAGGGAACTACTAGGTTACAACTTTTGGGTCTAAAAGGTTTGTCTGTTTCTGCATATCCACTAAGATATCCTGCTTTAGGACTTTGATTAATAAAGACCTTAACTGTGTTTGAGTCGTGCTGCTTGTATGTTTGTTTTGAGGAGGAAACTTTGAGCCTCTTAATTGCTCCTATTGTGTGAAAGTCCTAAGTGTTTTGACTTTCGCCTTAGAGTTTTTGCCTTTTTAAAAATTAGGGGTACATCTAGAACTACTTATAGGTAGAGGTCCTAACTCCCTCCGGGACCATTAAGAAGGGACGGGTAGTAGCACGTAATAGGTATCATTGACCAAACACTCGCTTTGCATGACCAATAAGGGGATGTGAAGGGTAGACATGGGATATGATGACTACGCATTAATGTCACGTGTAGCCCCTCATTGAGGAGTGTTTACCGGACATTGCGTGGGGTGATCCTATAGGACAAACAACCTAGGACCGCTCTTTACCAAATCCTTTATCTATTCAAAACTTTTCGTCTTTTACAACTTGTTCTTACTACTTGAACTATCCAATGTGCTTTACTTGCAACTTGTTTGATTCAACTGTTTATATGGACTAATTTATAAATATAAGTTCGGCTGGAACCCACAGTTGTGGACCAAGAGGGGTGCCTAACACCTTCCCCTCGAGGTTACTTCGAGCCCTTACCCTAATCTCTTGTAATGCAAACCAACCCAAGAGTTAATCACTCTAGGTGTCCTAACGTACGACAATCCATTAGGTGGCGACTCTTCAAATGCCCAATTCCCAAAAGGGAAATGAGTCATTATACCCCGTGAATGTCGAAACCCAGACTTTTCTCCGCGGAGAAAAAAGGGGGCACGACAAGCAACATCCCAATGGCCAAGGCCATCGACGAAAATATGAGTTCAACCTCATTCGAACTACAATAGGATCCTACTTCGATGATAGTTTGAAGCAAAATCCCAATGGCCGAGGCCATCGATGAAGATATGAGTTTGACCTCGTTCGAACTACGATGGAATCCCTTTTTCGATGATCACTTCGAAAATAGCATACCAGAGGCCAAAGCCATTGCAAAAATAAAAAGGAATCGCCCTCACCCAAAAGCTAAATTGGCTTACACAAGTATTGCAAAGATCATCACCAAATAGACAAAATACATTACATCAAAATATTACACCTATCTTTACAACGGGTTCAAGAACACCCCTTACAGAAGTCCCAAAACAAAAGTAAGTACAAATAAAAGGTTACGTGTTATCCCTTGTTGGGTACGCATCTTCGTACCAAGAGTCAGAAGCAAGGCGATTCGCATCATCGGAGTTGAAATCATCCCCGTCAGGAGTAAGAGGGTCGTACCCGCACGCCTCCCGAGATGCCCGAGCTTCGAAATGCATGACCTGAAGCTCTACTTCAGTTACCCTCCCCTCGACATGAAGCGTCCTGTACATGTCAAGTCGGGCCTCAGCATGGACTCACAACTCATATAAGCGACGAGGCATGGCTGGATTGGCCGAAGCACGAGACGCAGAAGGTTGTGAGCGTCGACTTGCATCCTCCGCTCTCAGCGAGGCCACTTGTCCATTCAACACAGATAGCTCCGCCTCCAATTCTTTAACACACCCTTCAAGCCCCTCGACCTTAAGCCTAGAGGCCTTCTTCTCCTCGGTTAGCTCTGACCTACAAATACGAAGGGTATCTTCCAAGGCCGCTGTTCCAGAAATAACTATTGTCAGCTTATCAGCACCGACGTTCAGTTCGCCCTTAAGCCCCTCAATCTCCACCTCCTTCGTACCCAACTCAACGGTCAAACTAGCCACCTTTGCTTGTAAGTCAGCATTCTTGGCCATCACCCCCCTACTTAACTCAATCTTATCCTCATTCACCTTAAGGGAGGCCTCAAGTTCAATGTTGCGGGCGACAGCCTTCATATGCTCCTCATCTCGCTCCCTCAGCTCTTCGGCCTTGCGCGCCAGTTGGTCTTCCCTCTGTTTGAGTCCTTCACGGAACAACTGAAAGTTGGGGTCCTGATTATAAATATCGACCATTGCGCGATGCTTTGCGCGATACCGTTGGTATTTGGGAGACATCTTCCCGTAAATGGCCATCCTCTTCCTTTCCCGATGCTTGCGCTCGGTCTCCATGATAAGGGTCTAACATACAAAAAAAGAGGAAAAGTTAAAGACAAAAACATAGGTCGACAATCACAGCGTAAGATCAACAACGAAAAGGAAAAGAAGGACACTTACCCGTAAGGACATGTCGGCGACGTTCTGAGACAACTCCATGTCACTCATTTCCCTAAGCGTCTCGCTCTTAGGGGCAACACATAGAGGGGCTAAAACAGATGCCACTTGGTCGCAGTTCAACAACAAATTGTAATCCCCTAGAATAACTATGTGACGATCAGATCCTTCCACTCTGACCTCCACGTGAGTATGGCGACCTACGAACTCGCGAACATCCTCCGGGTCGACATCTGAACCTAAGCCTTCGCCCTTGACACGATGGCCCCCTACAACATTAGATGACGCGCCACCCTCAACGGAGCACACAGAGCCAGCCCCTGAGTAAATTCCTTCCTATTGGGGAGACCTCCCCGTTAAAATGGCATCGATCATAAAGGCCGGAACAGGTGCCGTCATCGACGCTCTACTTCTATCAGCGTCCACAGCCACATCCTTCCCAAGCTCCATTCTCCTCCTTTTTCTTAACGACTCATCCCCGTTAGAAGATTCGTCCAAAAGATGCAGGATCGGTACTGAAGAGGCCTCCTATCTCACGACAATGTCCTAAGAGGAACCTTCTACTAGAAGTGGTTGAGCATGACCCCCTCGAACAGACTCAGTCAATATAAACTGCATTCTTGTGGCAGCGGCAGCCTGTCGGAATGCAGGGACTGGTGCCCTCCACCTGGAAGCTCTTCGACCTGTCATCATGGAGAGTCGTATCAACAGATGACGACATATGACCAACAAAGCGATAAGGAAGAAACACTTACCGGATGGCACTCTCGGGCCATAACACTTTATGAAGGCGAGCCAATCTCGGGTTTTCACTGCATGGGTTAATAAACGGGCTACCCAATCCCTAATGCCGATAATAGGGCGAGGCGAACGTCCCATAGCTGCAAACAGGAAACAAACAAGCCCTATAATGAATATAGATGAAAGGAGAGAAAAATGAGTGGCGACACTTACGAGTCTCGTTCCACCGCTCCGGGAACCTGGCGGAGTCAGAAACAATGTGTTCAGTTTTAACAAAGAAATACTTATGCCAAAAATTGCGACTTGCTCGGTCGTCGGTCCCGACCACCAGTCCTTTTGTGCCACGATGCCTCAAATGTACCATGGTACCCCTATGGAAGTTGGGCGAGAACAGGTGCATGAGGTGATAGAGGAAGATGCAAAAGGGTGTTAAGACAAACTCCGAGAAATAAGGAGGAATAATCAGAAATAAAATGGCCAAGAATTTTTGAAAAAACAAACCCTCCACCTATTTATAGGATTGGGTGGCGCCAGAATCGAAGCGGAAGGTCACAGAGTTGCACCAAAATCGAAGCGACAAGCCATCAATCCCCCACCTCGAAAACACGCGTAATGATGATGCACGTGAGGATGATGTCATTTTTCGGTAAATGCATTACATGGTGTCTTGCTGAGCACGCTGACCGCCTACAATTGGCTAGGCCGTAACGCTTCGTAGGGTCAAATATCTACGTAAGAACGCATGGTGTCCGCTCATCGAGGACGCACCAAGTTGCAACCCCGACAAGCGGAGGGACTAACTATATGGGTCCAAATTTGGACAAACACGACCGTTGATGAGCACGACGAACGACGAGATTCACACAGCTCGACATCTTGCAGACAATAACCTTAAGACGACAAGAGACGGTACGACCCTTGCAGTAGTGCAGGCCCATTAGGGGACATCCGGAATATTCTCTCGAATATTCCCTATAACTTGTTTTTTAGAGCTTAGCAAGGTTCGGTTCCTTATATATAGAGCAAGAAACAACTTTGTAATGGGGGCTTTTTTGGCTAATCCATAACACTTACTGTAAACTTACTTACATAAAAGATTGAGAAGATTATTAATGAAGATCTTTCTTTTGGGTCTAAACGAGATAAGGAATCCT
The DNA here is from genome assembly GCF_000715075.1 of Nicotiana tabacum. Classification (NCBI taxonomy): domain Eukaryota; kingdom Viridiplantae; phylum Streptophyta; class Magnoliopsida; order Solanales; family Solanaceae; genus Nicotiana; species Nicotiana tabacum. The sequence goes on along the minus strand of NC_134086.1, from coordinate 105,268,866 downwards.
TATCATCCGCATTCCCCTTACCTATCTTTCATTCTAGAGATTATTATACTTAGCTAAGATTTACCCCTTCATCATCTTTGATTGATTTGCTCAAAAACAATTTGATATCTTTTAAGTCAAACAAGCATGAGATAAGATTTTCATAAAAATTACTACTACTAACTTTACATTAGTTATGCGAAAAGAAAAAAGTGAAATTAAACATTATGTCGAAAATATTAACTTTTGCGTGAAGATAATTTTCTCTACTGCACCAAACGAGAAGTTTTATTTTGTGTCTTATACAACTTAGATTAATTGTATGAGGCTTATTTTTGTCTCACAAATTTGTGAACCCCAATCTTACATTTCTAGGTCCACAGAAATCTGGGTCCACAAAACTGTGAGATAAAAAAATTATCTCATACAACTAGTGTCAGACACAATAAAATTTTCCGCACCAAACAAACATTACCTTCACTGTATAAACTGACAGCTGGGGATTCAGAGTTGCACTAAGAAATATGTCAATTATTACTAGGGCCCCGTCTCTACCAAAGTTCTCACCCTAAGAGGACCTCGATCCTTGAGAAAATGGGAAGATATATAATATGTTGATTGAGTGGGTTGAACCTTTAGACACGTCAAAAGTCAGCCTTACCTTTTATTTTTCTCTTTGAAACTAAAATTAGATTAAAGGCTAAAGTACTTTTAAAAAAATTATGTTTCAAAAGAATAAAACGAGAGGGGATGGGTGAAAAAGGGCCACTTGAATGAGTAGAGCACATTTCATATTGCTATGGATATTAGATTATGAATAAAGAATAAAGATTCTACTTGATAGTAATAGCGGACTGGATTTATGAGTTTAAGCGGACTGGATTTATGAGTTTAACTACTAAAACCGGGAAAAAACAGCGACCCACTATTCAAACCAAAAGAAGTACCTCAGTTCATTTATGGATAGGGGTAGCAAACGTGCAGGTTAGATCAAATACGGACAGGATAAAAATAAGTAATCAGGGACGGCCCTTTCATACAGCAAGTAAAGCAACCGCTTTAGACCCCATATTTATGGATGTCTCATTTTTTGTTACACCTAATAGACTATGTATAGGTTTTAAAAAAAGTTATGTAAAGTGAAAACACTTTGTTTTTTTTAAAACAAATATAGAGAAGAAGGATTTGAAACTGCCATGATTTCTATCAAGGAAATTGCACTTGAAATGAATACTGAAACCGAATTTCGTAAGAAACGTGTGATATATAGCAAGTATCAATTTGATGCGAATGTTGATAATGAAATTTCAAAATCTTTCGAAGAGTCCTCTAGAGTTGATTACTTTTATACATAATAGACAAGACTATTTTTTCATTTCACAATAGATTTGAACAATTCGAAACATATGAAAATATTTTTGGTTTTCTATTTGACAGTAAAAACTAAGATCACTAGATGTTGGAAATTTGAAAAATATATTGCCTTAGCTTAATCTTGAATGTTCTTTAAAACATAATAATCAATTTGATATTGATGGTCTAGATTTATTTTTCTGAATTAAAAGTATTAAGAAAATAGTACAATTAGACTATAACAGTTTAATTGATACACTTAATCAAATAAAAGATTTAATTCTTTTTCAAATTCCTAAATTGCTTATGGAATAGTGTTCATAACTCATGTTACTGTTGCTTCAGCGGAAAGAAGTTTTCAAAATTAAAATTGATAAAATGTTACCTAAGAACAACAATGTCAAACGAAATGTTAAATGGATTAGCTATATTGTCAATTGAGAAATACTTATTAGAAGTTATTAATTATAAGAAAATTATTAATAACTTTGTATCTAAGAAAAGCTAAAAAAAATAGACTTCAAATAAATAATTAAAAAAATGAAAAAGTTAAGGCCCCTAATTACAAGTTAGTGAGGGATTAAGAGTTTAATTCCTAGGTTACAATAGTTTGTAATCTGAAGTTTGCTCGGCAGTGAAGTTGAAATCCTATGAGGGTAGGTCGTGGTTTTTAATCCCGTGAGCTGAGAGTTTTTTACGTAAAACTCCACTGTGTTATTTACTTACTGATGTGTGCGTGTGTTCTGTGAAAACTAATAGAGAACTTGATTCTCTATATAGAGCCCGTTTGGATGGGCTTGTTTTAAGTGACTTTTAAGCACTTTTAAGCCACAAGTTAGAAATTTTAACTTTTGGCTTGTTTTTGTCATTTTAGCTTAAAAATAAGTGCTTAAAAGCACTTTTTTACTTTATCCAAACACTACAAAATTGCTTAAAAGCTATTTTGGCTTAAAAGCATTTAAAACAAGTCAATCCAAACAGGCACATAGTTTGGTGAACCTTAGTTTTCTATCAGATATATTATCTAACCCAACTCATATTTAATACGGATAAAAACAGGTTAACTTATTCATGACTTCTTGAATATGATAACTGTTGGGAGAATTCCTAGTCTCCCAAACCTGAGGAACCCCCAATTTGAGATTTTACAAATGTAAAAGTTAAACATATTAGTTATCTATTTTCTAAGGGGTTGTTTGGTTGGAATACGATTTATACCGGTATAAGTTATATTGGGATAAGTTATGCTGAGATTGTTGTTTATTCATTATTTGGTATGTTGTATTAAGAATGACAATTGCATAATTTCTAAGAAGGTATAAGTTATACCTGTGCTAATTACCCTACCTTCTATAAGGTATAATACTGGGATAACTCCTGGTTTGCTGACCAAACAGAGTATTAAGGTGGTATTAAATTTTTATACCACCTTTATACCTTCTTATACCTCATACCAAACGACCCCTAAATGTATAATATGATTCTTATCCATATTTAACTCATTTATAAAAAGTTCATTATCCAACGCATTTTTAATGAATAATATGGGCGGACCAATCCATTTTTAATGGATAATATGGGATGATACCAATTTTCTTTTAGCCATTTTACCACCGCTACTTAGGGAGAAGTTACCTCATAGATATTATATACACAAACTTTAAGCATCAAGAGGTCCTATTGGCCGATACTCACAGCTTTTCCACAACTGGAGGTCTAATCTAATGGCCTTTCTATTGTTTTCAGACTCACTATTGGATCTTTGCCATATTACGCTTATATATACCTTGACACAAACAAACAAGATGAGTTCTAGAGCCTGAACTTTGGTCCCAGTCTTCTTTTCCTGAGGCGCTCGGCAATAAGAAAGGCGAGTTCAAGTGCTTGAGAAGCATTAAGTCTTGGGTCACAATGTGTATGGTAGCGCGAGCTTAGATCATTGTAAGTAACTGTCCGAGAGCCTCCCACGCACTCCGTTACATTCTGGCCTGTCATCTCCAGATGCACGCCCCCAGGATAGCTCCCTTCTTGATCGTGTACATCAAAGAATGCTCTTAGTTCAGCCTACACAGATACATGCAATCGCAATATATAAGCTGTGGACGAAAAGAAAATCACTAGGATAGTGTACAAGTGAGACTTAGCTGGAGGAAAGGGTAGAAAAAAAGCAGTATTAGAAATCAAACTTGATTGTTAAATTGTCGAAACAATCAAGCACCAAGAGACCTCAATGAAATAAATCACCATTAGAGTTATTGCTCGGGTTACAAGTATCTACTTGCTAGGTATAAACAGCATAAGGTCACCAAATTTCCTAAATTAGTAAAGGTTCATTAGATCTTATTATCAATTAATTTCTTGCCCCTGTACTACTTCAAAATGTAGATACGAGAGCATGCGACCACCACACTTGTCATGACTCATTAGTGGCACTCAATCTTCTATGGTTCTTGGATAAAATACTTTATTTTGTATTGCCACAGGTGGCAGAAAATACAGCAGAATTCACCAACCACCAGAACATAAAGCAAGTTCTAATACAAGTATTAGACAAATAGGTAGAGTAGCATCCTACCCGGATAGAGTCAAATGAACGCGTTTTGAGTCCACAGGGGGCTTTGGTGGTATTTCCATGCATAGGATCACTGACCCAAGTGACAATTTGACCTGCTCCGCGAACAGCCCTGATCAGATGGGGAAGCTTTACTCTCATGTTATCAGCTCCCATCCTGGCGATCACTGTAATTCTTCCTGGTCTATTTTGAGGGTTAAGAATGTCAGTAAGCTTGACTAGTTCATCTGGATCCATTTTCTGACTCACCTGTGCATTGTGGAAACAAAGGTAGCTTATGTAGCATGTATGTGATTCAATCAGTCAACCAACTATGTCACAAATCCAAGTTAGTTAAAATATTGGAAACTAAGGTAGCTTAAAAGGTGGATACTATATAGTACCTTTTTTTGTGATAGGCAAAACAAAAGTCGGATACCATAATTGTACATTGTATATGACATTTGAACTCTGGTCAGTATGAACACTCTCCATCCCATTTATATGACTCAGTTTACTTTTTGGGACATCCCAAATGTTTGTCACAGTTCTTTTAATAATGTCATTGATAATAATTTCAAGAATTCAAATTCATGTATTATTCTAATTTTTAACTTTGATATGACGTTTTTTTGTTAAATTTAGCTTACAACTACCTCTTATACAATATATAAGTTAAATTAATATCTTAAACTCTATCTCTATTAAAACAAGACGGGAGGAGTATCTTTCTTGGACTTAAAACTTTGGAAAATATTAGTTCCTAATCTTTGTCTTTTCTTTTTGCTAACCAGTTTTCAAACATTCTAAAGTTTTTACCACTAATCACAGGTTAAAAGTTGAATCTCAGCATGTGGATGGTAAATCAATTCCACCTTTCCCTTTCAATTCCATTTCAAATGCAGATGATATTCCTTACAGCCCTTCATAATTAGCATACCTACCATAGTACCCCTTTCTGAAAATCAAAGTGCAGCAAAAGAAGTGCACTGTACCTTGATACCAAGTGGATTGGCAATTCCTCTCAGGAACTCAACATGAGCACCGTCCAATTGCCTTGTTCGTTCCCCAACCCAAATCATATGAGCGGAGCAGTCATAATAAAGGCCAGAAGTTGAATCCTCCCTCGTAAGTGCTTGTTCATAAGGCAAGAGAAGGCACTCGTGGGATGTCCAGAAGTCTGTTGTAGTCATGATTGGGTGGTCAACTGTAATCCCAGCAGCACTCATGAAGCCCATGGCTTCGTCTACTCGGTGAGCCAGTTCGCGGTACCTGTGTGAAGGGTATTACTCACTAGATTGCCAATCATGAAGTTACTATAGAAAGATCTACATGACTACGAAACCAAAAATAGACAAGCATTTTCTTGATAAGTAAGAATAAACTAACAATTCTTTCCGATAAGCAACTAAACAAACGTAGCAGAAGGCATACCTGTCACCTTGCTCGCTGTGATCAGTAAAGTCGAGATTCCACTGGTTAACCCTCTGCATGGCAGCATACCCCCCTGTAGCAAATGCTCGGAGGAGGTTCAAGGTAGCTACAGATTGAGTGTATGCCCTAATCATCCTATGGGGGTCAGGAAGTCTTGATTTCTCATCAAAGGCGTCACCATTCACATTGTCTCCCCTGTAACTTGGCAGCTTCACGCCATCCTTCTCTTCAAACGGATCAGATCTTGGCTTCGCAAATTGACCTGCCATTCTACCCACCTAACCAGTAAAGTACAAGTATGAATTAACCAGACCTTCACCCACAGTTTACAGAATCAATAAACTATATAAAGTAAGTCCTTTTTCACAATCACAGAAACTGCTAAAGTAAAGACATACCTCCTGCTTCTCAACTTCTAGATCCTGTTGTTAATTTATCTGCTGAATATGCATGTGTGTTTTGGATACTTAAATGTTAAACGAGGTCTTCTTAACTGTAAGTGAAAGCCAAGCCCTATGGAGCAAAGCAGAGTAAAGTACAACCATTGTATTGCCTAAGCAGCAAATAAGAATAAGTCGAACAATCATTTCCATTATAAAGCAACAACCTTCATTTGTCATCTTTCAAGTGCATCCTCATCTATCTCTTTCTATTAGGCCAACCATCCAATGCTGTCTCACAGCAATAAAAGAAAATGAAGATTTCACTTAACAGATGCTATGATGAAACTTAAATTTAAGCATTATAGGGTCAATTCGCGTAAAAACATAACAATATTACTAAACCACCTGAAAGGCTAGAACAATTGAAGACCAAGTTCTGTATATGTAATCATAGACAAATCCCACCTACGTAACAAAATCCAGTATGCCATGTGCTTACGCAAACCACCAAAAGTATTACTCCCATGATTCCATTTTATATTGCACTATTACAATTTGGAGAGTCAAACATGTTTCTTTAACAGTGGTTTTTTATACATTTTTAAAATATTGTTACTTATAAAAGTTGTGACTTATAGTAACACTATTTATGTATGTAATCATAACAACAAAAGAATTTATAGGCCAGGTTCCTCTAGCGACTAAGAAATTAGAGAGAAAATCACCTTGATAACAGGCATTTGACCACCAAACATAAGCACAACTCCCATCTGCAATATGACTCTAAAAGTGTCCCTAATGTTATTAGCACTAAACTCCTTAAAACTCTCAGCACAATCACCCCCTTGCAACAAGAAAGCATTTCCAAGAGCTGCTTCTCCCAATTTCTCTTCAAGATTCCTAGCTTCGCCAGCAAATACAATTGGAGGATAAGTTGAAAGGGTCTTAAGAACTGATTCCAGCTCAACTTTATCAGGGTACTCAGGTAGCTGAAAAGCTGGTTTTAACTTCCAGCTTTCAAGACTCCATTTTCCATCTGGGTTTTGAGCAGTTTTTGTTGTTGTTGAAGGTGGAGATTGAACGGCTGAGATTGGTTTATTAATTCTTGGCTTGATTTTGGAGTTTGATGGGGTGGCTGTGGTGGTGGGGAAGGAATAGATGGAGGTGGTTTTTTGTAAAGGTGAAAGCTTTGGGGTTTGAAGGCATGAATTGGGGAGAGCTGAGCCACCTCTGCTGCTGGTGGCGGCGGCGTCTGTCAGAGCCATTGTTGTGCCGAGAGAGAGATAGAGAGAGAGAACAGAGTGATAGAGAGACCCGGATTTGTATGGTACAGCTGCACTTTTCACCTTTACATAAGTTACGTGGTCCGTTGGTTTTTTGTCTTGCTTGTTTTTTTCTTCTTAATGTGCGCGCACGTAATAACTTCATGCATGTGATCCATTTATTCAACCGCACATGCCTTTGGACATTTAGCACGCCTATATCTTGAGAAATTTGCAACGCCACGCCACGAATTATACTGAGTTTATTATTACTATAAAGTTGATCAAGGAGGAGGACCCGCTGCACCCATTTACTTAGTAGGAAAAAATCTCATATAAAAATATTGGAGATATTTTTTAAAACGAAGAAAGCAGAAATAACGACTTCAACAGTGAGCAAAAAACATTTAAAATAGTGTGGAGGTAATGAGTAAAAGACTGCACAAAATCAAAAGTTTACTGTTGAAGCTCGTTAAGTGAGAAAATTAATCCATTTTATTAGTTGCACGGCTGTTTATTAATAAATCATAGACTTCTCAGGAATTTCTGAAAAAGAAAACAGCAGTTCACAAGAACGATGGCTAGTAGAGACCCAATCATTTAAGACTCTTAATCAGCAACCAGTTCCAACTCTGCCTGGAAAGTTATCTAGGCAATTCTCGTATCCTCCACTAACATGCCTCTTTGCCATTTCTGTCTCAAAACCCACATACATGCACCACAGAGACAACATAACCCTTTTGGAATAACAATATTGCCCCGCCTTTCAGCCAACATACAGACTGTAAAATAATACAAGAAACAGTTTTTTCCCCTTTTTTTTGGTCCCCCAGGGGAGATAGTAATGTTGATTCCGCATTCAACTGCAACAAATTTGACATTAAAAATTTAAAACCTCTATGTAGTAGAGCTCTCGAGGACACAATAATAGAATTGATGATTACAATCTCTGCCACAAAGGCCTCTAACAGCATGATTTCATGATAAATAGGATCTGCAAAGGCAATTAGCCATACAGGTGGTGCGTCACTACTACATTTAATGAGATGTTTATCTATTCCACTCCAGCGGTACGTATGTCTCGAGAAAGGCAACATCTCAAAAGTAGGGGCTATAACGCATGGGTGCCCTAGCCCTAGGAACCTTCCTGCAGGGGAGATATTATGAAGTTGCCTCACTAATTTAATCAAGTAAATTAACTGATAGGAGTAGCAAACAATGTGCACTTCAAGCGCAGAAGAGAATTAACCATACCCATATCCATAAGGAGAATAAAAATAAGGAGCAGGCATGAAAGGTGTTTGGCCGCGAAATCCCATATACGGGCTTGGACGCCTTGCACGAAACTGCTTCATACCAGGAACATTAGTCCGCTTTGCTGATACCTATACACAACACAGCATTTGCAATCACAGGAGCGGTTAAGGAAGGGCCAGACAAATGAGAAATGATAAGAGGAAAAACAAATAAAATGTTTTATATCCAAAGGTATTAGCACAAATATGAACAAAGTGGATCTAGGACAAAGAATTGACCTTAATTTGGCGGCCATGAAGTTCAGATTCATTCAGAAGAAGAGCCTCTTGAACAGCTTCCGCTTCGAGAAACTCAACATAGGCATATCCTTTCGGTTGCCCAAATTTGTTAGTCCGGATAGTTACTCTGTTAACTGTGCCACATGCCTGAAAATGCTGTTGCACTTCTTCTGGAGTGCATGAATAATCCACCTGCAGAACAACCTCAGCCTCTCAGACCAGATGAACAAAACAAAGATATGACTGACTTCAGACAGTACCCAAAATTCAAGAAGGCAATAAGAAAATCCAAGTGTAAGCTTAGCTGAGGCTTAGTAAATCACACCAAGGTAAGTTGCAACAACACCACCATACAAGTCAAGGAAATGATAACAAACATCCTCTTATTAGTTTACAATGTAACCACACCATCATGCACATCAAGGAAAGGATAAACATCATATTGTTTGTTCACCATGTAAACATGAATCCTTAACCTTAATGACTACCTAATAAGCAATCAAGAGCTATATCAGACAATTCCTTCTCCATGCTTTTTCCCGTGAACAGTGCTTCAACATAATTATGGGCGCTTTCCAACCAGAGTCAACTAACATTCCTTAACATCAATACGGTAATGACTCTTGCTCCCAAAAACTAATAACCAAGAGTATCAAGGTCCAAAACCATCCAACGTCTCCTTGTCTTGGATACTGTTAACAGAAAGCAGCAGACATGGAGGTTAATATCATCGTATTTAGGGTGAATTACTTAGTAATCCCCTCTAGTTTAGCAAAGCTAAGTTGACTGGCAACCTAGAGCAAGTGATCCTTTCCAACCACCCTTCCACGACATCTTTCTGTTCATCGGAGTTGACCCAATCTCAATTCACGTTCCAGTTTTATCGAATAGCAGGAACCCTAGTCCGGTGAAGCACAGTTCTTTTCCGACGATTTTCACTGTTTCACAGCAAGGTTTTTTTTTTTTTTTGAAAAAGTTCACGCAAGGGTTTTCCAATTCCTCCATCAACAATGGGAGCCAATCTACCATTTGAGAGACATCCCAACTAGTTAGACTCTTGACTCTGTATGGCCAATCTTGTATAAAGTCAATAGTGCTTATTTTCAAAATACTTATTTCTTAGAATATACTCTCTCCAGTCTCCCTTCTTTAACAATTTCATTTGGGATGTTATTTTTGTTTTGTGCTCCCATATTGCCCTCTTTTTTTTTTTGATGACCGAGAAATCCTTCTGGGGCCGATCCTTTGGACAAACCGCAGCCTTCGAAACTCGGTGGATAATGGGCCCGCCCCTCTACCCTTCTCCACTTAAATACCAGGCTTTGCTTTGCATGGTGTGGGGGCTTGAACCTATGACCTAAGACACAAATCCACCACCTTTTGCCACTTGAGCTAGGCCCTGGGGGCAATTGTGCTCCCATATTGCCCTTCCAAAATATATAGTGTGAAATGCCTCCTCTTTTACAAACTACAATGTGACACACACATGCCACTTAATGTATGCCAGAAAATGCACACATGAATAATAGTCATAGCCATTTTATTCAAAGAGAACAACTAAATGATTATTTCAAATTAAACTCAAAAATGTTATTACTATTTTTATATCACCAAGTAGAGCTCAAGATGCGCAACCAATTGAACAGAAGAAAAAACAACTGATATGAGAGTTAAGCAGGTGTCCCGAGTGGCAAAAGCTACATTAAGATAATCTTTAATGAACAGACCATGAATTTCTTAAAGAACAGAAGCCTCACATTGCCAACAAAGACAGATCGACCATCCACTTCTTCCCTGTTCGCTTGAGTTGCAGCAGCAGCAGCAGGGTCTGGTTTCAATTAAAGGAAAAAATCTATAAATAAAAGCAACACATGGATAAACCTTATCACAAAGCAACACATGAATAGAAAAGGATTTTAGCGGCTTTTGATGCTTTCTTCAGTGATTATTACTGAGAACTAGGTATCAGACAATAAAATTTAACCACCGTTATTCCACATTCTCACCACCGTGCTACCACAAGTAGAACCCTTAAGACTGTAAGACAAATATACGGGATAAAACAACAGCTATCATAGGAAAAGTTATTGGTTCTAGACTTCTAGGTTCAAACTGTTAACAAAGAGACAGGTATTTTAAACTTGTCCAATTCAAATTAAAAAGTACTTATCAACAGATACATCAAAACATCTAACCTAACCATAGAATTTGACTACTTATAGACATAAAGCTAGTTGCTACTTGTACCACATTCGAAGTCCAACTAAATCTACGACAACTATTTACTCATCATTATGCATATCAATAAACTAACAATGTGACATAGTCACGTTATGAATGCCAAAAGTTACATATAAACAAGCACACAAGGATGTCTATTTCAACGAATTAGCATAAAAAGCCATCTATTTATTTACTTATATCATTCTATTACACCCCAATCCCAAACTTGCTCGTGTCAGCAACATATCCTCGGTATATTTCGCTCTATTCGAGACTATTCATTCCAATAGTGACACGTAATTCGAATTTTTAAGGCAAATTAAAGTTGTCTAGTTATTTATGTATTTAAGCAATAACTAATTAAAGGGAGAGAGACCTTGAACGGAACCCATTTCTTTCTCAACTTTGGCTTGCATTTCAAGTAGAGCAGCAGATTCGTCCTCCATCTCCTTCAACCTCTTCTTCATCTCATCCATTTCCTGTTTAATTACATTTTCTTTTAACATCAATTCAATTACCAACAAATTAGGGTTTCAGTAATCCCAAACAAAAACGGTAAACGGGGGCTGGAAAAAAATTGAAGGCGAAATTAACAAAGAGAAAGAGGAGCAGGAAAGAACCACGGCTGCTCTGTTATCGGCGGCCGCCATCTCCACGTCGTCCTCCATTGCCGTTCCCTCTCTCTTCCTCGACAAAATATTTACGTATGAGGCTAAAAAGAGACGATGGGAAAAATAGGTAATTAGTTACGTTATAAATTGGGCGAAAATCATTTACACTTCCAAACTTTGGTTAAAAATCAAACTCCTCCCTCAACTTTAAATAATAGTTATTCTCCCCCTTTTATCGTACACAATACTTTTTTGCCCTTGGATCTTTCATTTCCTCCTTTATGTAGTACTTTTTTATTTTATGATATTCTTTTATGATTTTAGCTATAATTTAAATTATGTTATACCGATTATAACTTGTAATTTAAGTTCATTAAAAATTATAAGTAGAATAATCTTCTTATAAATGTTATAAATTTATTGTTATTTTTATGATTGTTATTTTAATGTAATGTATATTAACTATATATTTAAGTTATATTTTTTAGTGATGGAGCCAGAAATTCATATAAGAGGATTGAAAAAACCCATAAAATATCATATTTAGGATTTGGACGTGTAACCTAAGATAATTTTTAAATCACTATACCACTTTAATATCATCTCTTTATGTCAAAGGGATTCAAAATTTTATATACTAACTAAAAAGTTTACTTTTATCCTATTTACGCAGTCTAATTTTCTAGCGAGAGGATTCAATTGAATCCTCCTACCTCCTCCGCCCACTAATTTTCTCTCTTATTCTCTATTGTAGATATATATTGGATTTTGATTACCATTAATAAACTAATTTCTAAATTTATATTTTAGAATTTATTTATTATAAGGTATAAAATAATTTAAATTAAGGCGAAATTTATTCGCAACCACTTAAACTTGTTTGGATTTTTCTCTCTCACACCTTATCTAAGCCATATTTCAATTGAACACTTATACTACTCAAAATTATTCCTATTAAACACTTTTTGCTGACATGGCATGGTGTATGTAATACACCTAAAAGCAGCGCGTGAAGGGCTTATATCTAGCCAATTTTTTTTTTAAATCTCTTCTTCTCCATTCTCTCTTGGCCACCGGTTCCTCCACCATCAACCACCATCTTGCCACCGGACGCCACCACCACTGCAATAATTATTTTCTTTATCTCTTTCAGATCTGGAAACCATCACCACAATCATCCCCTTCTTCTTTTTCTTTAAACCCAACAACACCCGCTACATTGCTATCTTATTTGCTGGAAAAAATAGAGATCGCCACCACTCTCTTTCTTCTCTCTCCCTCCCTCTCTTCTACCAGAAAAATTAATACAACCACAAAAGTTAGAATTAAAAAACTAAAAAAACGCGAGGTGTAGGGGGATGGCAGCGGTTGGAGGGGCTGGCGACGACGGGTAGCTAATAGATTCTGTTGGGTAAGAGATTTACAATTTAAAACCAACAAAAATTAGACTACAACAACAAAATAGTTAGCTCTAGAAACCAAAAACAAACGTGCGAAATAGAAAAGGGAGGTGGGACGATGACTGGTTTGTTTGGTAAGAAGAAGAAAGGGAGAGAGAGGGTTGGGTAGGTGTGGGGGTGGGGGTGGGAGTTCAGAAAATAGTTTTTCTTTTTTTCTTTACAATTTATCTCTTAATCTTTATTTTGTACCCAAATGCCATATGTCTTCTGTTAATTCGTCACTTTGCCACATCACCGGCGAGTGTATTACACTCTTCCTATTTTTCTGCTGGTTGTCAAAAAAATATCTAATAGGTACAGATTTTGAGTAGTATAAGTGTTCAATTGAAACATAGCTTAGATAAGGTGTCTGAGAGGAAAATACGGACAAGTTTAGGAGGCCGTATATGATTTTTGCCTTAAATTAAAGATAAAACCATAAAAAAATCATAAAATAAAAAAATATTATATAGAGGAGAGAATTGAAAATTCAAGGGCAAAATAGGCATTTTGCAGGGTAAATGAGGAAAAATCACTATTTTTTAAAGTTGAGGGGGGAGTTTGATTTTTATAGTAAAATTAGGGGCTGTAAATCACCCTTATAAATTACATTATGCTAAGCCAAACCCTACGCTGGAGGGGGAATTTGCAATCGTTCTTGATACCCAATTTTTTCCTAAAATATTTTAAAAATTACATATATACCTTCAAAATCATGCATTAATAGCAATTGATATTTTTTCATAATTTTTCTATATTTTTATTAATTTACCCAGCATTTTATTTCTAATAAATAATTACAAAATGGAATTACAAATGATTTCAAAAGCATCTCTTGATTTAATTTATTATTTATGGTCCTATTTAAACCAAATTATTTCATAATTAGCCAAATTGGCATCGTTTGGCTACAATTACAATAACTTTGCAATTATAGCCCAATCATATGATTTTATACTATTTTTGACCAGAAATTAATTATTTGTATTTTTAAATACTAAGTAATCATTTTTAACTATTTTATATGCATGAAATTTATTTTGTACAATTATCAGCTATTTTTGTAAATTATTTTATTTAATTTAATTGAGTATTTAACAAATAGCCTAATTTCATTTCAATTCTAACCTAAATCAAAGCAGACCCAAACCTCATTAAAACATCCCAATTCCCCCAAGGCCCAATCCACTATCCTACCCGACCCAATCCCTGTTTAATCTGGACCGTTGATCAATTTTGATCAACGGACCAGATTCGTCCTTACCAAAATGAACCTAATAGTCTACCCCCCTCCAAACCCTCATTTCTCTCATTCTCTCATCACTCTCCGCCGTCACACCCTCTCATTCTCTCTCAAGCTCTCTATGCTAAACCATGGCTCCTACTCGCCAACCGTTGGTTCGCCGGTGTCAATGGTGGTTCCACCACTACCCCTAGCCTCCATGGCTCCCCCATGCTGGATTCTTGCTACCCTGAGGTCCTCAAGGGACCAGCGGTTGTTCAACTCACACCTACAGTCTGTTCTTGCCATTCTCAGGCCACCTTGGCCCGTTTAAGTAAGACCTTTCTATTTCTCCGACTAGATCCATGACTTCTAAGTCGGAATCTCTCCATTTCTGTGTTATCTCTCTCTGAAACCCTAAATTTATCTCTTGACTTCTTAGATCTGTAATAGATCTAAGAGTATTCTGAGTTATTTTACTGTTTTCCATAATAGTCTCTCCGATTTTTCAAAAACGCCTCTTCGTCTTCAAAACTAGGGTTTCTTAACCCCTTTTCAAAATGACTTCTTCTCTGATTTTCAGTATTATTCTATGATGTTTACTATGTTTAAACGGTTTATTTAAGTTTTTCCTTTTATCTGATTCATTATGTTGAAAACCCTAATTCTTGGTCTTAATCTTGAGTTCTGAGAACTGTCCTTGCTTATTTGTTCGTTTAATTTGTTCGCATGTCTGTTATTCATGAATATGTTCTATGTTCCTATGATTGTACCCTATTATGCTCATTAGGATTTCTAATTTTGCTTTTTCCACCTATAATATGTTTATTTTGTTTATTAACAGAAATTTGTGCTAATTCTTCTAATCAATACTATTTTTCTAGTTTTTTTTTAATCCGCTAGGCAAAAGCCTAGGGTTAGTTTTTTATTAATAAAAAAGAAATACAAATGTCTTGATGTCCTACCAAATGTAGAGCATAAACTTTGTAAAATACATATACCCTATTATCAAATTGAGTAGATCACTCAAAATTGATATCACAAATATTACTAATCATTGTATAATAAAATTAGCCATGAGAAGCATGTGTAGGCCATGAATTAAACAATGAAAAGAAGTTCCGCATTGTCTTTTAGTCCAGACCAAGCCCAGTTCATTTGATTTAACACGTGTCTTGCATCCGTACTCAAAAAGACGCTAATCCATTGTCGAATCTCCATGACTTCTTTAGTGATTACAAACTGAAGATTACCATGTGTTGCCCAAGTCTCCAAAGCTCCTCTAATGTTCAAGAGCATGTGCATTCTCCAGTTTTTTGCTCCAGCACCCCAGATTTTATGGAGTTGCTAAATTGAATTGCATGCTCAAATTCTACGTCCCTACATTGTTGTTGTCGACTCCTCATGCGATAGAGGAACAGTCAAATATTTCAGCTAGGATTAGGGTTGCAATATGCTTCTGATGCAAATCTTTTTCAACGTGCTCAGATGAAAAGTCAAGTGTGCGTTGATCTGCTGTCCCTATTGTATAATGGTTGACTGCCTCGTTGAAAAAGCATATGTCGATAACTAATAAACAATTAAAAGCTGCCAAAAGTGCATTGCTCCTTTCGATTCTTATTCCAGTTGTTGTCCTTGCTTTCTCGACAGCGTTGCCATCCCAATGTACTAGTGCATGCCTTTCTGCATCCATGCATATGCCATGCATGCCCCTCTAGAAACGTGAGAAATCATTCTTGACCAAAATAGCATATTCCAATTCATTGTCCAGCTTGCGTTACACTGCCAGATAGCAGTTCCATGTCCCAACTTTTTGTTATCGAAACCCCGTGCGCATTCCTTCTTTCCCATGTGTATGCCAACGTGCAATTCTTTGTGAAAACAGGCGTGCAATCCTGTTGTAATTTACAATGTCCTCCCAACTCTTGTAGCTCGTCGACCGAGTACACTCTAGGACCCAAACATCTTGAAACATGCATTCATATAATAATGGTAGAAAGCATTTGTGTATTCCATGTCCTTGATGAAGCATGTGTCCATTTAAATTTTCAAAAAGACAGTATTGGCCTTCGTATCCATATCTTCTTGGAATCTGGCGAGCTCCACATGCTAAAAGCTGCGATGGCTTTTGTTTAATGGCAAGATTCTCATCGAAATTAAGCACTTGTATAGCATGCTGGTTGTATATCCAAGGAATTGAATGCACGCTTGCACCCCATGCTGGATATGTTTCCAATGCCTTTAGCCATCCCTTTTGTGCTCTATTATTGATTTGCTTTTGTTCTTTAGCAGAGGTTTTGTCGAAAAGTTGCATCATTGAATGTCATAAGCATTGTGATACTTGAGGATGTATCACAACTTGTGCATTAGACTCGACTTCAGTGCCCCATGCAATCGATCTGGGCATTCTGATCATATGTTCCCTGCTTATGCATATCATGATATCTCTTTCAAGGTATTGAGTACCATGTACTAATACCACCCAATGAAATTGACAATCATGATAAGTCATCTCCACATTACCATTCCCTGCACAGAAACACCAAATGTTAATATAATAGAAGATCATCAAGATCTCTTCCCATAGGATTCGACCCTGCTGATTAGTTAAGTCCATTCCGTTTCTCCTCCTCATTTTGCCTTTGTTTCACTCCATATTTATCTCTTTTTGTCTTTGTTCCTTCCCATTGTCCTCCTAATTCCTTGCAACCTTTACTCTTATGTAAGGACATTGCATCTTATCTTCGTTAATGATCCTCCTTCCTTTTGAGTCCAGATCCCAGAAACCATGGCACTCAATATTTCTTTCATCTAGAGCATAATTGGCAATGTGGTCTGCTAATGTATTCCCTTCTCTGAATATGTGAGTGACCTTGATGATACTTTGTTCCTTCAGTCTTAAAATCTCCTCTACATGTTCAGTTTTATACCAAAGAGGATTCCATGATTCCTCTATAATGTTCTTTAATAGCATAGAATCTGTCTGCAGCCATATCCAGAAATAATTAAGACTTTTGCACATCTTCAATGCCTCCACAATAGCTACTACTTCTGATACATTGTTGGTTCCTTCAGAGATCTCCCTTCCTTCTGCATATATCAAATCACCTGCGGCATCCCTTATGCAGAAACCAATTGAACTCCTCCCTGGGTTCCCTCTACATGCTCCATCCGTATTCACTTTGATCCATCCTCTTGAAGGAAATTCCCATAATACTTTATCATATTTCAGTCGAGGTGTGTATTGCTCCATCATTGTCAGTAAGTCCAGCCACTTGTGAGGCACCTGTAGTCCTGGCTTTTTCAGTTGGACCAGCGATTGCAAAGTAGATGACACCTGGTAAATAACTCTGCTCACTGACACTGTTTCTCCATATTTCAAACTGTTTCTTCTTTTCCAGAGTTCCCATACTATGCATGCAGGTAAAGCTTGTAACACTGGCTTCAATCTAGGTACTACTGGTGTTGTCCAACACTTTGTAATTGCTTGATGTAATGACAACCCATCTAATGCAATTCCTGTTCTCCTCATGAAGTAACTCCAAACACTTCTAGCTGCATTTGATGTGAAGAACAAATGTACTAATGACTCCTCCTTAGGATCAGCACAGCACCAACATTTAGAAGGCATGGAGTATCCTAGTCTAAGTAAGAAATCATCAAGTGGCGGTTTGGCTTTCCACACCTTCCACAGGAAGAATGATATCTTGAAAGGTAAACCTTTTACCCATATCATCTTGTAAGCTAATCTTGGGTTGACTCTTCTTCGCAGGTAATCCCATGCAGACTTTACTGTAAAATGTCCCCTTGTTTCAAGCATCCAGAAAGGAGTATCTAACTGTGAACTTTCAGTTGGTGGTATAATGTTCTGCACAATGTGGTGTGCCAAATCTTCAGGTAGGCTCTCAAACATTTTATCCACATTCCACATACCATTTTCAACCAGAGTTGAATTCCTGATTTTATGTGATTTTTACTTTACTATGCTTATTAGGGTTTCTGATTTTATTCCTTCTTGCCTATACTGTGATTATTTTATTTATTTACAACAATTTGTGTTAATTCACCTTAATCACTACTACTCATATTTGAACCCCTAATTTCCTATAATTGATGCCTTTCACTAATATCTTATGATGATCTCTTTATTGATTTCTAACCCCTAAGTTATTCTCTTGCCTTACTCTATGGTCAACTATACTGTCAGATCTGATTCTTATGTTATTTCCTTAATTGGAATATTATGTACTTAGCCTAATTACATGTTTTATACTTGCACCATGCTGAAATTATTTCCTTATGTGTTATATTCCAGTGTTATATGATCTCCTTCCTTATTTGTCTTTACTGTTTGAAGTTAACTCCCTTAATTAAGGGAGTACTTATACTGATTTTATACTAATTGATACCTATAATTACTGCATGACTTTGATTCTTACCTTATTATTCTGCCTAGTTTCAAACTATATATACATATGCTCTCTCATTAACAAAGACACACACTAACACATTAGTTCAAACTCTCTCACACTCAAAACTTTCTGCTCTCTTTCTTTGGTTACTTGCTATTATTCTGAGTTAGCCGGCTGCAAGCCAAGGCTAACTATTGTTCTCTCCTTCAATTTGTGCTTACTGTCTTCTTTACTGGTATGTCCTGATTTCAGTTCAAAGTTTCAAAACAACATGTTTCCTTTATTACTTCAATTCATCCTATTTCTAGTCTGTTTTCACTTATGGTTTTGTTGTTCAACTTGAAACTAATATGTTTGCTTCATCGCTTTATCAGCATGCTTCTGAATGTGCCCCCTCCCTTAGACTCAGCATGTTTATGAAATATTATCTCCCTTCAGCATACCCCAATATGACTCTTCCTTACTTATGTTTCTCTGATTTCTGGCATGAACCTTTCTGTCAAAGTAGTTGGCTATCCTTAAGTTACCTGATTCTGTGTTAATTCTGAAGTTCCTTAACCCCTTAGCATAGCTGATTCTGTACTTAAGTGCTCCTGCAACTATGTGTTTACTTATGTGACCTATGTGTCCCCAAATCCCATTACCCCTATTTGTGGTTGCTGAACCTACCTTGGTTCTATGTTCTTTGGTTATGTATGAACCTGCTTTGGGGGCTGTGTTTGGACTATTGCTTATTACTCCACTCTCTTTTTCAAAACTGTCTTATTGAATAACTCCCTCTGTTGTTTTACAAAACTATTTCAGTCAAGTGTCTTTTCAAACTGTTTTCCTGCTTAAACCTTTTTAAACTATGCCAAGCACTCTCACTCTACTCTTAGGTCCTTAAGTTCTTCCCCCCAATATGTGACTACTTAGGGATCCCTGGAGATCCATCTGAACTCTGATGCATTGGAGCTGGCCCTTCCACACTGCACTTACTCAACTATGATTATGAAATCTGGGTGTGAGCACTGCCCGGGATCCCTTGAGGTCCTTAGGGAACTCTGACACACCCGGATTATGTGAAAGGATGCGAGGCATTGGAAATTCTGGAAATCTGGGCCTACTTTTAGGCTCCCTATAGTGTAACTTCTTATTTTTCTTATATACTTTTGTAATTCATGCAATATTAGTGTGTAATAATTTGTTGTAAACGGATATTGGGGTTGGCTAGTGAAAATGGGAGGGTAGTCATACATGTTATCATATCAATGGGTAGAAACCATGCCTTAGGTTTACATTTCCCATATGTGAATTAGAATCTATGTTTAGGACCAATACATTCCAAGCATGTCATGCATTAGATATCATGTTCTTAGGTTTACTGTTTCAGCATCTCATTTGACATAATTTTATCACTTAGAAACCCCGCTTTAGGCTAAATAATAGCACTAACATAAAATTATTGCTCCTGCACATCTTGAAATCATGCTGTAACTTTTCAGGCGTCTAGAAATCATGCTTTAGGAATTTTTCATATCCTGAAATCATTCTGCATTTATATGTGCATGTTAGATACCCCTGTTTTAGGATATCGTTCATACTCGCTCAGTCATACCTAGTTTAAACTACTGGTTATGAAAGATGTAAAAACAATGTCATATTTATCCCGTTTAACTGGTCATAATCCCTGTATATTTACAACACTTAGAATAGCATGCTTTGGGTAAAATAACTTCTAAACTGTTTTAATAATTCTGATAACTGTTGTGCATTATCCTACGCCTAGGCAAGCCTCAGGTAATCAACCTCTATAAAACTGGAAATTGTTCTTTTGTTTATTTTTTAATGGTTAACATGCTTAAAATTAGTAGGCAAGCTGATTAGGGCCCCTGTTTCTGAGTTATAAACCAATCTGCATGTCTCTTGTGTTCTGATACTCACCTAGATATCATGTCTTAGGATCCTGTTAATAATACTGCCCTTGTATGTGTTTGAGTCGTGTTGTTTACATACATTATCTGCGGAGGTAAACCTGGGCCTCTTATTTGCTCCTTCCTGCTTTTATTTGCTAAAATTCCTATGTGTTCTTGCTTGTCGCCTTAGTATTTTCTCCTTTAAGCTTTAGGGGTCTATCTAGAACTGCCTGTAGGTAGAGGTCCTAACCTCCTCCAGGACCATTAAGAAAGGATGGGTAACAACACACAATAGAGATCGCTAACCGACACTCGCTTTAATAACCACTTAGGTGTGGGAAGGGTAGATATGTGATATGATGACTATGCATTAATGTCACGTGTAGCCCCTCATTAAGGAGTGTTTACCGGACATTGCGTGGGGTGATCCTGTAAGCTAACCAACCTAGGACCCCTCCTTCCCAAATTCCTTTTGCTTAAACTTTACTTATTCTATATGTATACAATTTGTTTAAGCCTTTCCTTTGTCTCATTATTTGAGTCATGTAATGTCCAAAACCTGCTCTTATTTGTAATTATGTGTTTCAAACTATTTATTTGCTAATGGACTAGTTCACAAGTATAAGTTCAGCCAGGACCCACCGTTGTGGACCAAGAGGGGTGCCTAACACCTTCCCCTCGAGGTTATTTCGAGCCCTTATTCTAAATCTCTGGTAATGCAAACCAATCCAAGAGTTAATCACTTTAGTTGCCCTAACGCACCATAATCTGTTAGGTGGTGACTCTTCAAATACCCAATTTTCAAAAGGAAATGAGTTATTTCCCCCATGTAATGTCGAAACCCGGACCTTCTCTCTGCGGAGGGAAAAAATGGGGACACGACAGTCGTACTCTATATTTGTGCCACCTTTTAACATGTACCCTATTTTTAAAAATTATTGATTTGGTAGATAGCTGACAAAAAATCCATAATAATATGACAATTATACTGTCATGACCCGAATTTTCCTCCGTAAGATATCGTGACGGCATCTAGTCTCTAAGCCGATGTAAGCCTAACAATTTTGGAATAATTGAAAATAATGACAAAAATAACGACTATACTTCACATATATATAATACTGAAAAATGTCGCTTGACATATACAAGTAAACGTAACAACTCGAGTATAAATAACTCCTAAAACCTGGTAATCACAAGTCACAAACTCTAGGGAATGTACTAGCTGTCTCTATACATCAACATCTAAGAGAATAAAGAAGAAAGACAACATAAGGATAGAGGGGGACTCCACGGTCTGCGGACGCTGGCAAATATACATTGAAGTCTCCACGTACTCACTACTTACTGATATCGGGGCTGGTAGGAGGTACCTGGGTCTGCACAAAAAGATGTGTAGAAGAATAGCATGAGTATACCACAATGGTACCCAGTAAGTGTCAAGCCTAACCTCGGTAGAGTAGTGACGAGGTCAGGCCAGAGCCCTACTGAAATATAATAATTAAAGTAGAAGACATAGTAATACAAAGAAAAGACTAAGAACTTAACAATGAGAAATTACAGAAGGTAACGACACGACACATAGGGGTAAATAATAGGGGCGCTCCTAAGGTACCACCTCGTAGTCCAAAAAGTAAATACTCAACAGGGGAGCTCCCGAGGTACCCCCTCATAGTCCCAAAAGTAAATACACAGTTCGTAACCGATGGAACAATGAATTCACAGCAAAAAATCCTGCAGTTAAAGACTAAATACAAAATCAAGGAAAAACAAGAATTCAACTAAGCATGTTGCACAGATTTCAAGTAAACATTTAAGACACGTAGACATGCGATATTAGGCTTAACATGATAACTATACATGCTAAGGCAACTCAGTTAAGGAATTTAAAGTAAGAATACTCAGCAAGAACCAAATTTTCAACATTTATCATGTGTACACACTCGTCACCTCGCGTACACGGCACTTACATATCACAACTTATTACAATAGTGCCAAATCCTAAGGGGATTTTCCCCACACAAGGTTAGACCGGTCACTTACCTCAAGTCAAGCTCAATCAGTTAATAAGAATGCTTTTTCCTCGACTTTCCGACTCTGAATGGCCCAAATCTAGCCAAAATCAATTTCATACTATAAATATAACTATAAGAAACTAATCTAATTAATGAAATCAAGACTTTAACAATAAATTAGAAAATCGCCCCAAAATCGACCCAAGCCCACGTCTCAAAATCGGGTAAAAGTCAGAAAATCCGAACACCCATTCAACCACGAATTCACCCATACCAAATTACACAAATTCGATATTCAAACCTCGATTAAAATCTCAAAAATCGGCATAAGGATCTGCCACCTTTTTCCTGAATTTCTTAACCCAAATCTTTAATTAAATGATGAAATTAACGATGGATTAGAGGATCTTAATAAAAAATAAGTCAAGAATCCTTACCCAAATGTTTCCTTTGAAAATCCCTCAAATTTTTGCCTCAATCCGTGCTCTCTAAGTCCTAAAATGAAAATGAGATCAAACCCTCGATTTAGCCCTTTCTCTTCCCAGAGATTTCGCATCTGCGGACGCACAACCGCACCTGCGACACCGCATCTGTAGAAATTTCCGTCATAAGTGCGGACTTGACTTAAGTCCCCCGTGTCCGCTTCTGCTATTAGGGTCTGCACTTGTGCGCCTGCGATCATAGTGTCGTACCTGCGACTTAGTCGCTCATGCGCATCTCCCCTTCACAGAAGCGAATCCACTTCTGTGGAAACTCTTCTGCACCCGTGAGTCCTGCTTGGACTTCCCATTTCTGCTTCTGTGATCCTCCACTCGCACGTGCGAGTCCGCACCTGCGGCCAACCCTACCATAGGTGCGATGACAACAGAAGCTGGAAACTTCAACAATAGCACAAGTCCAAATTTTGATACGTTAACCATCTGAACTCCACCCGAGGCCCCTGAGACCTAAACCAAAAATATCAACAAGTCCTAAAATATCATACGAACTTAGTTGGACCTTTAAATCACATCAAACAATGCTAAAAACGAATTGCACCCCAATTCAAGCTTAATGAACTTTAGAACTTCAAACTTCAACATCTGATGCCGAAACCTATCAAATCAAGTCTGATTGACCTCAAATTTTACACACAAGTTACATTTGACATTACAGACCTATTACAAACTTCTGCAATCGGAATCCAACTTCGATATCAAAAAGTCCACTCCCGGCCAAACTTTCCAAAAACCTTCCAATTTTCTAACTTTCACCAAATAACGCCGAAATGACCTATGGAACTTCAAATCAACAACCGTACGCGCTCATAAGACGAAAAGCACCATACAAAGCTATTGGAACCGACGAAACTCCATTCTGGAGTCGTCTTCACATAGGTCAAACCATGGTCAACTTTTATAACTCGAACTTCACACTTAGGGACTATGTGTCACATTTCACTATGAAATTCTCTCAAACCCGATACCAAACACCCCGACAAGTCAAGTAAGCATAAAATGAAGCAGACGGAATAATAAATAGGAGATCGAGACTCATACTCTCAAAATGACCGGTCGGGTCGTTACATATACCCTTGATAAAAGATATAAAACATGCATCATACATTAATCACGTGATCTGCAACCTCATTCGTGAAAGATCTCCTTCATCACTCCGCCCCTCCTTAAAAGATCTCCTTCAACCCTGGTCGAAGATCTCCTCTCCTCTCAGCAGATTTATCAAAAACCAGAAACTTGAACCAAATTCATCTTCAGAATTCAAAATTACTAAATACATTGTAAGTATTGCAATTCATCTTCAGAATTCGCATTAGTTTGTGAAACTGATTGAGCTTCATGAGATATGTTTTTTTTAATTATTTTCGTAATTCATCATGCTTTTTAAGTTTTAAGCTTAAAAAACAAAATGGGAATTCAATTAACGCCTATAGATATTTTCACTTATGTTTATATAGATATATGTGTGAAGAGATGTATTTCTCCTTTTTCATATAGCCGAATGAGCTCACCAATTTCTTTTTTTGGCTGCATCGAGTCTTTCTGAATAAAATGTCATAAGTTCGT
The DNA here is from genome assembly GCF_000715075.1 of Nicotiana tabacum. Lineage (NCBI taxonomy): Eukaryota > Viridiplantae > Streptophyta > Magnoliopsida > Solanales > Solanaceae > Nicotiana > Nicotiana tabacum. The sequence goes on along the minus strand of NC_134086.1, from coordinate 105,244,489 downwards.
GATGTATAGAATACCTTGAAATTTACCTTCCACTGCGCTATCACAAGACTGCATACCTTTGTCGATCTCAGCAGCTCCAGCTTTATTCAATGGTGCGGCATCGTCGGCGAGCCTTGGAGTATTCTGTGGAAGGATTTTCTCGACTTTATCTTCATGCTATATAGCTTCATCAGAGAGTTTTTGAGTTGTATCAATTGAAGCACCACTGTTTTCAACTTCCATTACATATTCATGGGGAGGGACTAATAACCTAAATACACACACACACACACACACACACACACATATATATAATAACATAGAAAATATTTATACTTGTAGTGACAACTTCCTGCATCTCTGCACCTAATATTTCTTAGCAAATAGCTAATGCTTCTGCAAATGCATTGCCTTTCCTAATAGGAGTACCCGCCACATCACTCGGTGCGTGTTCTTCAGCACCAACAGGTTCATCATCTGCATCTGCAAATACATTGCCTTTTGCAACAACAGTACCCAAATCACAACTTGGTACATGTTCTTCGGTACCGAAAACTTCATCATCTGCACTTTTCTTGCTTCCTACATTCTCGATTGATAACTGTTCGTCATATCTAGCAACTTTTCCCAGTCTATCAACACTAGAACATTCCTCTTCAACTTGTCATTCAACATATTGAACTTGCTCGAATACTTGAACTTTGCCTTAAACAGCGGTTTGCTCGCCTCATTTTCATCTGCGACTTTATGTAGTCCATCATGACCAGCATCAATATCAGATTGAGGTTCGAAGGAGTCATTCATCCTATCATATTGTCGATAGTTCATGAATTCAAAATTTGCATTGCCATCATCTCTTCCTTTTGACTTGTCGACATTCCAAACAACTTTTCAAACTTCTTATCAAAATATTCCTATAAAAAATTACTAACAATGATTATTCTAAGTAAAAGAATAACATAAGTAGAAAGAAAGACTTCTATGTGAATAAGTCTACCTTGACTTTTTTCACAACCTCGTCCACAATAACAGATCGATCATCCCGTCGAAACTCTTGAACAACTTCTTTCGCGATCATGAGCCTTTCTTCTGTTGCATGGGTTTTAACTTCCCTCGTTACCCTCTAGTATATAAATAGAAATATCACAACAATTTTAGAATAGGAAAATAGAACAAAATTTCAACTCTAAGAATGTTAAAGTTAAGCAAATACAGAACAAAACTTCAGCTCTAAGAATACTTAAGTTCAGCAAATACAGAATAACAACTTGAGCCAAAACATGCTGTAGTTTTACAAATATAGAACAAAACTCCAGCTCCTAGAATGCTGAAGTTCAACACAAATATAGCAAAAACTGTAGACAAAACATGTTGTAGTTTTGCAAACACAGAACAAAAACTTCAACTCAAAAACAATGCTAAAGTTCAGCACATCCTATAATTAAGCAAAAAATAGTATGAAAAACTTCATATTAAACATAAAAAACTTACAGGACATATTGTGTTAACTAATTCATCATCAAACGCCGTTGTACAACTTTTAGAACAACTCTGGGTATGAGGTGATTCTCTAATTACATGAGTTCTATTGGTTTCTTTTGATCAACTCCGACTACGTGGTGATTCACCAGTTGAAGGAACCAGATTCAGTACCTTCGAACGACTGCAACTACATGGTAATTGTCCAATTAAAGGCATTAAATTCAATTCCTCTTCGGTAGGAATTATCTCCAATACCCTAAATGTCCGATATTTCTGTTTAATATAAAAAAGTATATTAGGAAAAATAAAACTGATACGTCAACATATTAACAAACTACAGGACAAAAGGATAAATAAAGAATATTAACTTACACCATATTTACTGAAGTAATACTCATGAAGTTCTTTAAATTTAGGCTCTCCCAAAGATGGATAACGTAACGTCCTGGGAACCTGAGGGACATCAAAGTAGTCTTCATCTTTTAAATGCTTGTCCCTAGTATATGGGAGGTGCTCATTGAACCAAACATATAATGGATATGGAAATATGCCTACAGTATACTCAGTTGCATTATTTTTATCCATGTGATGATCCTAGAGATCATCTCTTGTTTTAGAAGTCAAAACTGCATTTTGAGGCCTTGAAAACCTCTTTCTGTCTCACCTCGATTTGCTTGCACAGTCCGTACGCGTTTCCGGACAGCTTTTGTGTGAAATTTTAGAAAAAAATAGTGAATTTGGTCATAAAAAATGGTTAAAGATGACTTTGATCAACATTCTTGGAAAACAAACTCGGACTCGTGATTTGACGGTCCTATAGGATCCGTAATAAAATATGGGACTTGGGCGTATACCCGAAATCGAATTCCGAGGTCCTAAGCCCGAGAAAAGAATTTTTTTAAATAAAATTGTTTATTGGAAAATATAATGGCTTTTATAAGTGAATTGATGCATTTTCTTGATGGTATCGGGTCCGTATCTTGGTTTCGGAACTTGGTACAAGTTTAACATAATAATTAAATTGAATGTGTGAAATTTGGTAAGAATCGGAAGTGGTTTGGTATAAAACGGACCTATAGTTGAGAAAATGGAAATTTCAATGTTCTTAGATAATTTCATGAATTTGAGGTTAAATTTGTAATTGTTGATATTATTTTGATGATTTGATCGCACGAGCAAGTCCATATGATATTTTTAGACTTGTGTGCATGATTGGTTTGGAGCCCGAGGGCTCGAGTGAGTTTTGGATAGGCCACGAAGTGAATTTAGACTTAGAAAAATAGCTGTTGCAGGTTCAGTGAAATTGCAGGTCTTTGAACTGGGGTTCACTGTGACTTTTCGCGATCGCACTGGGATCGTCGCGGCCGCGGTGGGATTTTCGCGATCAGCGGTGGGCAAGGCCAAACTTCTGCAGCCGCGCTCAATATTTTGCGGTCCGCGGTGGAGCTCTGCGGCCGCGGTCCTTTTTTCGCGGTGAGGATCTAAGAGGGGTATATATAAATAAGACTTTCCAGCCATTTTTCCTTTTTCAAAACCCTAAAACATAGGAGGCGATTTTTCAAACACTCTTTCTTTCCCAAAACACAAGTAAGTGATTTTAAACTCATTTCTTTCACTCCTTAACTTCTTTTTACAAGATTTTATTCTAGAATCTAGGGTTTTCATGGTGGAATTGGGAATTTTGGATAGAACTTAGGAATATCAAAATTTGGGTATTTAGACCTCAAATTGGATCAGATTCCAAAACCAATTGTATATCCGGGCTCGAGGGTGAATGAGTAATCGGGTTTTGGTCTGAATTTCGGATTTGGACCAAACAGGCCTGGGGTCGATTTTTGACTTTTTGGAGGAAACAATGGAAAATCTATTTTCATGCATTGAAATTAGTTTATTTAGCAATTATTAATGTTATTAAGTAAATTGTGACTAGATACAAGCGAATTGGAAGTGGAACCGAGAGGTAAAGTGGTAGTTGAGGCTTAATCTTGTTCGTGGATTCGAGATAAGTGTTTGGCCTAACCTTAGCTTGAGGGAATAAGAGTTGGGGTCTATTTGCTATGTGTTTGTATCACGTACGACATATAGGTGTGGTGACGAGTATCTATATGTTGGTGTCAAGTATGCCTGTGGGTCTTATATCATGATTTCGTGAATTTAGTATGTACCAATCATGCTCAATTGATGATTAGTAATGTTGAACAAAGCTTATGAAAGTTTCTTGGTAATTTGACTATTGTTGAGTATTGACTCAAATTTAAGTTTTATTTTGTAAAGAAATTGTTGAAACGAGATTGGTTATAACTGAATCCCTTACTGGGATGTTTGTTGATATTGTTGTTTCCCTTGCCACGACATTATTGTTGATATTGTTACTTCCCTTGCCGGGATGTATTGTTTCTATTGTTTGGGTAAGGAAGAGTGTAAAGCATGAAGGGTGATGCCATGCATGCTATTGTAAGAGAGTGTAAAACATGAAGGTGATGCCATGCACTATATTATGAGTGATAATGTATGAAGGGTGATGCCGTGCCGATATTGTAAGGAATAATGCACGAAGGTTGATGCCGTGCCACGATTATGTGAGGTAATGCACGAAGGGTGATGCCGTGCCGTTTATGATGTTTCATATGGTGAGGACGAGAGTAAAAGCACGAAGGGTGATGCCGTGCACGTGTTACCTTTTCATTATTTTGTTGATTTAGATATGATGTTCATTATGATCCTTTATTAATGCTTCTTATTTGACTTGTTGTTAGAATGTGATATTTCCCCGCAGCATGTCCCCTTCCCACCTTATTCTGTTGATTTCTATTACTATGTTTTTGTTTGTACACGATTTAACTACACAGGTATATATGATTGTCATGTCCTAGCCTCATCACTAATTCGCCGAGGTTAGGCTCGATACTTACTCAGTACATGGGGTGGTTGTACTGATACTACACTCTGCACTCTTTTGTGCAGATTTCGGTACCAGACCCAGTGAGTAGCTGAGGTAGCTGCCTTCAGTCCAGGGAGACCAAGGTAGATATGTTGGAGTTCGCAGAGCCTAGAGTCCCCTTCCTTGCTTTAGTTTTTCTGCTGTCTCTTTCATTCTGAGAACAATTGTATCTTTCTTTCCAGACCAATGATTGTAGTAAAAATCTTAGATGTTCGTGATATTGTGACACCAGATTCATGGGTAGACATGTATTGAAGTTTTGGATTTATTTTATACTTCTGCGCTTTTCTTTTGTTTAGCTATAATTACTATTTATCATTGTTTGGGATTGAATGTTACTGTGTAGAACCCTAATAATTGGTTTGCCTAGCTTTCACTAGTAGGCGCCATCACGACTCCCGAGGGTGAGAAATCCGGGTCGTGATAGTCCAAAGCATGTTTCATTGAGGTAATAAGCTTCTCATAAGATGCATTACTCCAAGGATAATTAAGACAAGCATAATCATCTTCAACAATAGCTGCATACTCCTCAAACACAATTGATTCATGCTTTCTTCCGAACAAAATAAACTCCACAATAAGAATTTTTATAAGCTTCACAACATTTTCATCACTCTCGCATACATGTTTGAAATTTATATCATCCTTTTTAATTTGATATCATATACTCTTGAATGTCCTTCAAGGTCACACCCTTAGACTTCCCAAAATAGCTCTTTAGAATCTTATTCTCTTGTTTAATTGGTTTTTCAATATTATGTGATGTGATCCTCAAACCGCACATAATATGAAAGTCTTCAAGGCTGAACGAAACATCACGACCAAAAATCTTAAAACTAATGGAATCTCGATCATTGGTGAATATGCGAAAAAAATACAATGAACTAACTTCATGCTGCAATGGAAATTCTCCATAGTCATAATATACCGAAATGTACCATTATTCAACTTCTTTTGTTGTGCAAGAGTCAAGAAAGTTGCAATTAAAACTTTTCAAATCGTGGTTCCCCTTCCTGTAAGCACGACAGTTAAACCAATCTTGAAACTCATAATATCTCTTCCCTGGTTTTGTAGGTACATCAACAGATATTGAAGGAGCTTTACGTATTCTAGGTGCTTTAAGATCTTTAGGTGCTTTGGATTTCGTAGATGCCATCCATTCAAAAAAAATTAAAGGTGGGAAAAATAACTTCAGAACATTATCAAAAAAATCATTAAAAACTTCATCACAATTTGGCTTAAGTTATATTTTGAAGCCCTTTAACTTCAGAGAAATACAAAACAAAACTTCAGCTCTAAGAATGCTGAAGTTCGGCAAATACAGAACAAAACTTCAGCTCTAAGAATACTGAAATTCAACAATTACGGTACAAAACTTCAGCCAAAATATGCTGTAGTTTTACAAATACAGAACATAACTTCAACTCCAATAATGCTGAAGTTCATAAAAAACAAAACAAAAACTGCAGACAAAACATACTTTACTTTTACAAAACATAAAACAAAACTTCAGCTCCTAGAATATTAAGTTATCCTTGAAGTATTATAATCTTCACACTTTAATAGCATCATCTATTTGAGTATCAAAATTTTTAAAAATTTTAACGCCTCTAACAATCATTGAAGAATATATAGAATTTTTATCAAAAATACAAACATAGTTTCAAAAAACCTAAAAACAGTAATCTTAAAAGTAAAACATACAAAACTAATGCACTAATCAAAGTAAAACCTAAAAAACTATTTTATCACAAATAAAAAAGAAACGATTCAACTAAGATTACCATCAACAAAAAAACCCAGAAATTAAATCATAAAACTAATCCTAAATTAAAACCCCATACAAAGTTAATGCAATGTACAAAAACAACTATTAAAATTATACATGTTATTATACTTAATTTTGTTGGAGAAAAAACAATTGCTAATCAAGCAGAATGCAATGGCGAAAGCCGTTTGATTTAAGAAAATAATCAAAAACCGTGAAGAAGGATAGAGAGATAGAGACAAGAGACAATATGATGTATACTTGGAGAGAAAGTAGTCTTTTATTAAAGAAGGTCAAAATCGTCTTTTTAAAATACTTTTAACAAAAAAAACGGATATAGATGCAAACGAAAAAATAAAACGGGTACAAAAAATGGGCGACCAAATATCGCGCCCAATGCAATTTTACGCGCTGGAGTCCGATTTTCCAAATTTTGACCGAACTACTAGGAAAGCAAAATTTAAGAAAAAATGCACTTATTATGTACAAATTGGGAGCTTATTTAATTTATAATATTGGTTTTCAGAATAAATTGATTAACAAGATACATGTGCCAAATATTAAGAATGTTCCTTTCTCAAGTTAAGAAAACTAATAGGCATTTAAACATTATATGCAAATATATTCTGAAACTATTATTTTAAGTAAAGAATTTATCTTTTCAAGAAAAATTTAAACCAGCGCATAGGCACCAATATTTTTGACCACGTTTGACCAACTACAATTTAGGACTCGTTTGTCCATAAATTTTTTTCCTTTTTTGAATTTAAAAAAAACGTGTTTGTACATGAATTATTTTTATGTTTTTGAAATTTTTTGAAAATGAGTTTTTTTTTTGTTAATTAAAACAGACTTTCCATTTCATCCAAAAAATTATCTTTACAAACCAGGTTGATACTGTCCATCAGCCTCCTAATTACAAATACAAAATTAAACTATACTAGTTACACTTCTAACAAAATTTGAGTCATCATTCAAGCCTACGAGTAATGATTCAAGCCTTGCAATGTTGATTGCAATTTACTCTTTGATCTCCCTTGTATGTGCATGTGTATTGCAATTTCTCTACAGATCATATCAGCCTCATATTTCCCTTTGTTAAATCTGGTTGAGTTCCTTTCACGCCAGATACAGTATATTACCATGTCAAATGCTGAAGTGGTAATTGCTACTATACCAGCTTTCCTTTTAGCTAGGGTGATTACCCATTTTATCTCAGTTTGCCAGTTGCCTATTTTCTTGTTATGGCCTAGCCAGTTCAGTATTCTTTTCCATAGTATGCTGGTGCAAGAGCAGTAAAAAAAATGACTAAATGTTTCAATGCTCCTTGCACAGAAAACACAATCCAATGGTACTTGGATCCCAAACTTCTGCAGTCGGCCCACAGTAGCTAATCTCTGATGGATAGCCAGCCATAAGTGGAATTTGAATCTTGGATGGATATGTGAATGCATATGAATACTCTTCCAGCCAATCTTTTGAAGTTGAGGTATGTCACGACCCCAAATACCCAGTCGTGATGGAGCCTATCACATTACTAGGCAAGCCAACCCAGACCATTAACCACAACAAGTTCCTTTTAATAAATTATTTTATAACACAGGTTTAGATACCAAATCTTCATAATAAGTGTTTAAAAGACAGTTACAAACGCGGAATATCAAATAAGCATGAAAACTACACTGCCCCATAATCTGATGTCACGAGTCTAGAGCCTCTAAATATATAAGTCTGACTGTCTAGTACATAACAAGTCTAAAATGCGGGAAAAATAGGGATAAGAGGAAGAAATTAGGGCTGCGGACGCCATGCAGCTACTTTGCAGTCTCCAGCAAACTCTGAAAATGCTGAGGACCCTCACTCTGCCACTCGGGCACCTGGATCTGCACACAAGATGCAGGGAGTAACGTGAGTACGCTAACTCAGTAAGTAACTAAAGTAAATAAGGTCTGAAAGCAGTGACGAGCAGTTAAAATCATATAACTGAATAAACAATAGGATAACAAATCCATTTCACAGTTTAAACCCAGTTTCGTTGTAAAAATCATCAAATTTTAGTGTAAAACTTGAAATCACATACTTAACAATTTTTCCAACAGAGGCTTATTTTAAAAGAAGAATGAAATCAGTAAAAATATCATAACTGGGCCCCTCGAGCAAGGTATCACTCAGAATATGGCCTCTCGGGCAGCCTCTCAGTCACTCATGACTCAACTCTCGTCACTCAGTACTCACTCTCAACACTCAGGCTCATTAATATCTCATAATAATAATAATAATCATAGTAACCGCTGAGGCGTGCAGCCCGATCCGTAATTTATAATCGACTACGCTCGCTGGGGGTGTACAGACTTCGGAGGGGCTCTTACAGTCCAAGTGTCATATTGCTGCGGCGTGCAGCCCGATCCAATATATATATCGCTACGGCGTGTAGCCCGATCCATATAAGTATCGCTGCGGCGTGCAGCCCGATCCATAGCTCACATATATATAAATATCCTCACAATTTGGTTCTCAACCTCTCTCAGTCCTTAACCTCACAGCCTCTCGGGCACAACAATAGAAATTAGGGAACTCAGCCCAAACAACCCTCACAATTAGGACTAGAGTAATAAAACCAGTTTTAAACATTTGAACAGGTAAAACATAACTGAGGATATGCCTCTAGCAAGTAAAGTGAGGAAAATAGTCAAAATGCCCCTAAGGGTTTCTACATGTCGGCTCAAGGCCCCAAACATGGCATATAGCCCATAATACAGTATAAATATCCAAAATACGGAATAATATAATGTTTCCAAATCAAATACGCGGCTTAATAGACGCTACAGGACGGACCAAGTCACAATCCTTACCGGTGCATGCCAACACGCTCGTCACCTAGCATGTGCGTCACCGCATTTATCAAAACAAGTCAAATATCGGGGTTTTATACCCTCAGTTCCAGATATATAATAGTTACTTACCTCAAACCGGTGAGAATACTACTCCGTGATGCCTTTGCCCCTCGAATCGGTCTCCACTCGCATCAAATCTATCCAAAATCATAATCACGGCGTCAAAATATGCTAAGGGAACGAAGCCCAAGCGAAAATAATCAAATAATACCAAAAATCTTGAAATGGGCCAAAATCCGACCCCCCGAGCCCACGTCTCGGAACTCGATAAAATTACATCAACGAAATTCTTATCCTCCCACGAGTCTATACATATCAAGAGCACTGAAATCGGAGTCCAAATGACCCCTCAAACATTTAAAGGTCTCTTAATCTCAAGCCCTAATCCCCAATTTTTCTTCCTTAATCCCCACTAAAACCATGATTAAACAATAGAAAAAGTATCTTAAACCCAAGTAATTAATCTTAGGGAACTTACCCAACTAATATCCTTTGATTCCTCTCGAAATCCTATGCCTTAGCCTCTTTCCCGTCTTCAAAAATGGAATATTTTGCAAAAATTTGCGAAGAAAGCAATATATACCTTCTGGCTAGGGATTTTTGCATCTGCGATCCCATAGCCGCTTTTGCGGTACAACATATGCGGTTATTCCTCCGCTTCTGCGGAAATCACTTAACAGACCAAAATCGCACTTGCGCTCAATATTCTAGCAGGTGCGGTCCCACTACCGCATCTGCGGTTCCTGACAACTCCTCGATAATCCGCTTCTGCGGCTTCCCTTCCGCATCTGCGAGATCGCACCTGCGGTCCCCTATCCGCAGGTGCGGAATACTAGAAGCAAAAAATTTCTGCAGCTTCAACAACATCTCAACTCCCCGTCAACCATTCAAAATCACCCCGAGGCCCTCGGGACCTCAACCAAAAGCACCAACATATCCCAATACCTTATCCAAACTTGTTCCAATCTTCAAAACACCTCAAACAACATCAAAGCAACCAAAACACATCGGATTCAAGCCTAACTTTCTAAAATCTTCCGAATTTCGTTTTTGATAAAAAAACCCAACCAAACCACGTCTGAATGAACTGAAAGTTTGCACACACATCCCGAATGACACCGCAGAACTACTGCAACTCTCAGAATTCCATTTCGACCCCTATATCAAAATCTCGCCTACCAACCGGAAATTGCCAAATTATCAACTTCGCCAATTCAAGCCTAAATCTACTTCGAACCTCCGAAACTCATTCCTTCATGCTCCTAAGCCATAAATCACCTTCCGAAGCTAACCGAACCATCGAAACTCACATCCGAGCCCTCTAATGCATAAGTCAACATCTGGTTGACTTTTCCAACTTAAGCTTTCTTAAAATAGACTAAGTATCTCAACCTTACCAAAAATCATTTCAGATTCGATTTGACCAACCCGATACCACATAACACGGATAAACAAGGCATAAAGAAGCGGAAATAGGGAAAACGGAGCGGTAACTCATGAGACAACTGGTCGGGTCGTCATATCCTCCCCAACTTAAACAAACGTTCGTCCTCGAATGAGTCAAGAAACATACTTGAAGCCTCAAACAGGTGAGGATATTTGCTCCGCATCTCCCGCCCGATCTCCCAAATAGCCTCCTCTATGGGCTGACCTCTCCACTGCACTTTCACTGAAGCTATATCCTTTGACCTCAACTTTCGAACCGGACGACCCAAAATAGCTACTGGCTCCACATCATAAGTCAAATCATCATCTAACTGAACTGTGCTGAAATCCAAAACACGAGATGGATCCCCAATATACTTCCGGAGTATGGAAATATGAAATACCGGATGCACACTCGACAAGCTGGGTGACAAAGCAAGCTCATAAGCCACCTCCCCAATCCTCCGAAGCACCTCAAAAGGCCCAATGAACTGAGGACTCAATTTCCCTTTCTTCCCGAATCTCATAACACCCTTCATGGGCAAAAACCTTCACTAGAACCTTTTCACTAACCATGTAGGACACATCTCGAACCTTTCTGTCAGCTTAACTCTTTTGCCTCGACTGCGCTGTACGAAGCCTCTTCTGAATTACCTTTACCTTTTCTAAAGCATCCTGTACCAAATCTGTACCCAATAGCCTAGCCTCACCGGGCTCGAACCAACCAACTAGAGATCTACACCGCCTCCTATGGAGCCATCTGAATACTCGACTGGTAATTGTTGTTATAAGCAAACTCTGCAAGTGGTAGAAACTGATCCCATAACCCTCCGAAATCAATGACACAGCGCGCAACATGTCCTCCAATATCTGAATAGTGAGCTCGGACTACCCGTCCGTCTAAGGGTGAAAAGCTGTGCTCAACTCGACCTGAGTACCCAACTCTCACTACACAGACCTCCAAAACTACGAAGTAAACTGAGTTCCCCTATCTAAGATGATGGAAATTGGGACACCATGCAAATGAACAATCTCACGAATATATATCTCTGCCAACCGCTCTGAAGAATAAGTAGTACATACAGGAATGAAGTGCGCAGACTTGGTCAGCCGATCCACAATAACCCAAATAGCATCGAACTTTCTCGAAGTCCGTGGAAGTCCAACAACAAAGTCCATAGTGATCCTCTCCCATTTCCACTCGGGAATATCCATCCGCTGAAGGAAGCCACCCGGTCTCTGATGCTCTTATTTCACCTGCTGACAATTGAGACACCGAGCTACAAATCCCACAATATCTTTCTTCATTTTTATCCACCAATAATGTTGCCTCAAATCCTGATACATCTTCACGATACCTGGATGAATGGAATACCGCGAGCTATGAGCCTCCTCTAGAATCAACTACCAAAGCCCATCCACATTGGACACACAAATCCAGCCCTGCATCCTCAACACCCCATCATCACCAATGGTCACATCTCTAACATCATCATGATGAACTCTGTCCTTAAGGACAAGCAAATGCGAATCATCATACTGGCGCTCTCTGATGCGATCATATAAGGAAGACCGAGAAACCACACAAGCGAACACCCGACTGGGCTCCGAAATATCCAACCTCACGAACCGATTGGCCAAGGCCTGAACATCAACTGCAAGAGGTCTCTCCCCAACTGGAATATATGCCACACTCCCCATACTCACCGTCTTTCGGCGCAAAGCATCGACCACCACATTCGCCTTCCCCGGATGGTGCAATATAGTAATATCATAATCCTTTAGCAACTCTAACCATCTCCGCTGCCTCAAGTTAAGATCCTTCGGCTTAAACAAGTGTTGGAGGCTACGATGATCAGTAAACACCTCACAGGACATACCATATAAGTAATGCCTCCAAATGTTCAGCGCATGCACTATGACAGCCAACTCCAAATCATGAATGGGGTAGTTCTTCTTATGGGGCTTCAACTGACGAGAAGCATAAGCAATAACTCTACCCTCCTGCATCAAAACACAACCAAAACCAACTCTCAAAGCATCACAATACATAGTATATGAAGCTGAAGCTGATGGCAAAACTAGCACTGGAGCTGTGGTCAAAGCTGTCTTGAGCTTCTGAAAGCTCTCCTCGCACTTGTCCGACCATACAAATGAAGCACCCTTCTGAGTCAACTTGGTCAAGGGCGATGCGATATACAAGAATCCCTGAACAAACCGGCTATAATAGCATGCCAAACCAAGAAAGCTGCAAATCTTTGTGGCTGAGGACGGTCTGGGCCAACACTGAACCGCCTCTATCTTCTTCGGATCAACCTGAATACCCTCACTGGACACCACATGCCCCAAGAAAGCCACTGAACTGAGCCAAAACTCACACTTGGAGAATTTTGCATAAAGCTTCTCCTCCCTCAATCTCTGCAACACAACTCTCAAATGCTCCGCGTGCTCCTCCTAACTATGTGAATATACCATAATATCATCAATGAAGACTATGACAAACGAGTTAAGATAAGGCTTGAACACACTGTTCATCAAATGCATGAACGTTGTTGTGCATTGCTCAGCCCAAAAGACATCACCAAGAACTCATAATGACCATATCAGGTCCTAAAAGCTGTCTTAAGAATATCCAAGTCCCTGATCTTCAACTAGTGATAACCTAAACGGATATCAATCTTGGACAACACTCTCGCTCTCTAAAGCTGGTCGAATAAATCATCAATGCGAGGCAAAGGATACTTGTTCCTAATTGTTACCTTGTTCAATTGCCTATAATCAATGCACATCCTCATAGTGCCATCCTTCTTTTTCACAAATAGAACCAACGCACCCTAAGGTGAAACACTAGGCCGAATGAACCCCTTATCAAGGAGTTCCTGAAACTGCTCCATTAGCTTCTTTAACTCCGCTGGTGCCATACGATACGGCGAGATAGAAATAGGCTGAGTACCCGGTACCAGATCAATACCAAAATCAATATCCCTATCCGGTGGCATGCCTCGCAGGTCTACAGGAAACACATCTGAATAATCCCTCACAACTGGGACAGAATCAATATTGGGAGCCTCAACTTCAACATCCCTCACAAAGGCTAGGTACGAAAGACATCCCTTCCCAATCATACGATGTGCCTTCAAGAATGAGATCACTCTGCTGGGAACATAATCCATCAAACCTCGCCACTCTATCCGTGGCACACCTGGTATAGCCAAGGTGACTGTCTTAGCATGACAGTCTAGAATAGCACGACACAGAGATAGCCAATCCATGCCCAAAACGATATTGAAATCCACCATACACAATAGCAAGAGATACACTCGGGTCTCCAGACATAGTCACGATACACGACCGATACACATGGTCTACAACAACAGTATCACCCATTGGAGTAGATACATGAACAGGTGAAACAAGAGACTCACGTGGCATATCTAGATAACGAGCAAAGTATGATGATACATAAGAAAAGGTGGAACCAGGATCAAATAATACGGATGCATCTCTGTGGCAGACTGAAACAATACCTGAAATCACGGCATCTAAAGCAGCAACATCTGATCTACCCGAGAGAGCATAGAAACAGGACTGACCACCACCTAATCGACCTCCCCCTATAGGGCGACCCCTGGATGACTGACCCCCACCCCTAGCTGGCTGGACGGGTTGTGAAGTAACTGGAGTAGAAGTCGAGGGCTGACCCCTCTACTGAGTTTGACCATCATGAAGACGAGGACACTGCCTCCTCATATGGACAAACTCTCCACACTCATAACAACTCCCCGGTGCTGGAGATGGGGACTGAAGGGAACCCTTGGCACCGGAATGACCAGTAGAAGGACCTAGCATGGAAGAACCCTACGCTGATGGAGCACAGGACAAACTCTGAGCTGGAAGGGCACTAAAGGATGAGTGGCCCTGATAAGAACTATGAAAACCATGACCCGATGATGCTCCATGGTAACCTGGGCGAGCTGAATAAGCCTGCCTGAAAGGATGGCCTCTGCCCTACTGGAATTGACCCCTAGAAGGAGAACCACTAAAGCTACCAGATCCTCGAGGCCTCTTGGCCTCTCTCTCCTCTCGCTTCTGGCGGCGAACCGACTTAGTCTCACAAGCGATGTCAACAACCTCCTCGAAAGTAGAGCCTGTCACCCTCTCCCTAGTCATGAGAATACAAAGCTGATATGTAAGACCATCAACAAACCTCGTAATCCTCTCTTGATCTGTGAGAACCAACCAAACCGCATGATGGGCTAACTCAGAGAACCGCATCTCATACTGCGTCACAGTCATCTCTCCCTAACGCAATTGCTCAAACTGCCTACGCAGCTCTTCTCGGCGAGACTGTGGCACATACTTCTCTAGAAAGAGAATATAGAACTTCTGCTAGGTAAGGGGCGCTGCACCAACAGGCCTACGCCTCTCATACGCCTCCCACCAAGTGAAGGCATCCCCGGAAAACTAAAAGGTGGTAAAAGCTACATCACTGGTCTCTAGGATCCCCGATGTACGAAGCATCCTCTAGCACTTATCCAAGAACCCCTGGGCATCCTCGCCCTCTACACCGCTAAAAGTCGGAGGCTTGAGTCTGCCAAACCTCTCTAGTCGATGCTGCTCATCGTCCGACATAACTGGTACCACAAACTCCTGAGCTGGTGCAACCGGGTGGGCTGGAGGCACCCCCGGTGTCTGGAGTCCCTGCATGACCTGCTCAGGTGTGCGAGCAACGAGAGTCTGGGTGCCTCTCCCGGCTTGAGAAGTAGTTGCGGCCGCAGTAACTGAAACTGCCTAAGCCAAATCGGTACACACTGATAAGATTTGAGCTAAAGCCTCCTAAAGGCCTCGAATCACAATGGGCACAACTGGTGCCTGAGCTGCTGCTGTTGTAGCATCCACAACTGGGACCTGATCCTAAACTGGGGTAGCTGATGGATCTACAGGTGTTGCCCTAGCTGCCCTGCCCCTACCACGGCCTCAACCGCGTCCTCGGCCTCTAGTGACCCCAACTGGTAGAACTAGTGGTCTTCCACCCTGCCCGGCAGCATGTGTCCTAACCATCTGTGAGAGAATGGGATAACAAAAGTTTAGTATTCGGATCAACAAGTTCGCACGACAAGAATTTCAAGAATATGAAGAATTTTCCTAAAGGCTCTACAACCTCTCGAGGATAAATACAAACGTCTCTGTACCGATCCACGAGACTACTAAACCGGCTGATGACTTACGAGACCTATGTAACCTAAGCTCTGATACCAACTTGTCACGACCCCAAATACCCGATTGTGATGGCGCCAATCACATTACTAGGCAAGACAACCCAAACCATTAACCACAACAAGTTCCTTTTAATAAATCATTTCCTAACACAGGTTTAGTTACCAAATCTTCATAATAAGTGTTTCAAATACAGTTACAAACGCGGAATATCAAATAAGCATGAAAACTACACAGCCCCATAATCTGGTGTCACGAGTCTAGAGCCTCTAAATATACAAGTCTGACTATCTAGTACATAACAAGTCTAAAATGCGGGAAAAACAGGGATAAGAGGAAGAAAGCAGGGTTGCGGACGTCATGAAGCTACCTTGCACTCTCCGGCAAACTCTGAAAATGCTGAGGATCCTCACTCTGCCGCTCGGGCACCTAGATCTACACACAAGGTGCAGGAAGTAACATGAGTACGCCAACTCAGTAAGTAACTAAAGTAAATAAGGTCTAAAAGTAGTGACGAGCAGTTAAAATTATATAATTAAATAAATAATAGGATAACAAATCCATTTCACAGTTTAAAACTAGTTTCGTCGTAAAAATCATCAAATTTCAGTTTAACACTTGAAATCACATACTTAGCAATTTTTCCAATAGAGGCTTATTTTAAAAGAAGAATGAAATCAGTAAAAATATCATAACTGGGCCCCTCGGGAAAGGTATCACTCAGAATATGGCCTCTCGCGCAGCCTCTCAGTCACTCGTGACTCAGATCTCAAAACTCAGTACTCACTCTTAGCACTCAGGATCATTAATATCTCATAATAATAATAATAATCATAGTAACCGCTGCGACGTGCAGCCCGATCCGTAATTTATAGTCGACTACGCTCACTAGGGGTGTACAGACTTCGGAGGGGCTCCTACAACTCAAGCGTCGTATTGCTACGACGTGTAGCTCGATCCAATATATATATCGCTGCGGTGTGCAACCCGATCCATATAAGTATCGCCACACACACACACACACACACACACACACACACACACACACACACACACACACACACACACATATATATATATATATATATATATATATATATATATATATATATATATATATATATATATATATATATATAAATATCCTCACAATTTGGTTCTCAACCTCTCTCAGTCCTTAACCTCACAACCTCTCGGGCACAACAATAGAAATTAGGGAACTCAACCCAAACAACCGTCACAATTAAGAGTAGAGTAATAAAACCGGTTTTAAACATTTGAACAGGTAAAACATGACTGAGGATATGCCTCTAGCATCAGGGTGTCATCTAAGACACCGAGAGGGCAAACTCGGTCTCGTAAGACCTACATAAGGCAGCAACAATATATGTAGGACCTCAAGCAAGTCATGAACCATACTTGTACCAAGTATCTAAAAACTGTAAGACCTCAAAGGCATGAAAAACTTGTTAGACCTCACTAAAGGAATAAACCCGATCTCAAAGTTTCGGCTATATATCAAACTTGTAAGACCTCTAAAAAGTCATACCCTCGATATAGATGCCGAAACTACTTCACTCGGGACTTAAAGGCTCCAGTTGAACACAAATGACTCTGGTCACAAGGCTATACCAGCTGAACTAACGCGACTTAGGGATGTCCAACCGTCGCTACAAAATCATAGGCCTTCAATTACTTCAAATCTACTTCAAAAAGAACTGGTTAAACAGGCTACCCTAGACATAGGCAAAAGAGCTTCGACAATGTCAGCTCTAAATCACAGACTTCGAGATACTCAGCCTCCGAGCCAAACCTCCTGAGGTGCTCGATTATCACCACATAATGACTCATAATCGAGGTTTTTATCGAACCATTGAAGAGTCAGGCAAAAATTATTTCGAAAAGTCCTTAACGAGGGAAAAATAAATCCAATAAAAGTTCGCTTCGACCCAAGGCGTAAGAGACATTGCCGCCAGCCCACACTAAAAGTCCGCATCGGCCCAAGGCGTAAGAGCCATTATCACCATCCCACACAAATACAAAACTTGAGGGTCGAATGAGCTCGAATCGAAACCCGATTCGGAGACTGAACCCAAAATAGTTAACTAAATATGCCTAAGAGGAAAGCGTAAGAGCCATTGTCGCTAGCCTAATGAGCCTCAAGGCCACACACATAAAAGGCTGCATCGGCCCAAGGCGTAAGAGCCATTGTCGCCAGCCCGCACAAATACAAAACTTGAGGGTCGAATGAGCTCGAGTCGAAACCTGACTCGGAGACTGAACCCAAAATAGTTAACTAAAAAGGTTGCATCGACCAAATGCGTAAGAGCCTATGGGACCGCCTAATGAGCCCCAGGGCCATATCACGAATCTAAGGATTCCAACCAACTCAAAGACCAGTTAGCCTGGCCAAATTCAAGACAAAAAGAAATATAGAAGAAATAAAGCCGCAAGTTTTACTTTTATACACATATACAAAAAAACACAATCTCCATCTATAAACATGCTTTGAAAATGCTATACACAGATGGAGAAATCTACATCCCCTGGGAGCTATGGCCTGCCGGCCTCACCTTCACTTTCTTTAGCGTCAGACAGAAGTAACCGAGCATCACGCTCGTCCGCCCTCGCTCGCGCTAACTCTTCCGAGAGGGCGAAACCCCTAGCACGGATCTCCTCGAGGGTCCTTCTTCGAGACTTGCAACAAGCATATTCTTCAATCCTCTCTTCACAGTCGAGGATCCTTCTCAGCTCAACTTGAGCATCGGTAGCGTCCTTTAAATAGATCGCCATCTCCTAGTCAGCCTTAGTTCGACCCATTACGGCTTTAGCCCAGGCATTAATGATCTTAGCCCTAACCTTCGAAAGCCCGGACTTGAGCTTTACAATCATATCTGTTTGAACTAAAGCGGGAACTTTAGCCAGAGCACCCTTCCCCTCTAAAGCCTGAGCCTCTGCCCGAGCATTTAGCTCATCATGCTCATATTTGCATCTGCCAGCTTCACCCCGAAGGCGCTTTAAAATAAATGAAGCTTTAGCCTCAGAAGCTAGAAGGCAGAATGCACGCTCAACCGGGACAGAAAATCACCTGCTCCTTCAAGTAGTTTTCATAATTCAAGATCCGGCTCACCTCATATCGCAATTGTACCAACTAGATTTCCTTTTCATCCCAAAGGAGCCTAAGGGATCTCTCCTCATCCAGAGCTTTCCGCAGCTTGGCTTCACGATAAAGCAGCCCAGACTTAAGCTTGTCGAAGGCTTGCAAAAGAAGACCTAATAAGGAAGGAAAGGCGCGAGGCTCGAAAGGCCTATGCCAAAACTCACCACGAAGTGAAGCCCATGGGCTTACTCGAAGGCCAAGCGCACATCTGCCAACCTAGTTCCCCCAGCTCTGAAAGGATCGACTCCGGTCGAGGCACGGTTGCTCGGTGTATGCGACCCCAGGTTTCTAGTATCCCTCGAAGTACTGTCGACGGAAAAAGAAGGCGACAGCAGTGGGGAAGCCATCTTTCTAGGACCAAGAACCATGGACGCGGCAGGCTCGAAAAATGCTTCCGCTCTGAAGCCCTAATCTCGTGTTGCCTTGCTTTGAGCGCCATCGCCTGTAAAAGTATCTCTCGCTTATTGTCGTCGTTCTTTAGCTCGGAAGCTGGCAACCCTTCCCCCTCTCCAGAGGAACGCGACCTCACCTTGGAAGGCTCTCTGATGCCTATAATAGTAAGATTAATATGCATAAAGGGAAAATGCCTCTCCAAATGAAAGAAGGGAAAAGAAAAAATAGCACAACACGCACCATGATGCTTTGCTTCCCATCTGCCCCGGGACAAAGCTCGCCACTTGCACTCATCACAGTCGAGTGGGTCTCCAACTTCCGAACCCAATCTGGCAAATCAAGAACGTCGCCCGACGCCTATGAAACCGCTTCAGAAAAAGAAAAGAAGGCACAGTTACGAAACCAGCTTTTGCCATAGACAAAACTGAGAAGGCACAGAATGCACCACTTATGTGTATAGTTCCATTCCTCAAGGAATGGCATAAGCTCCATGGGGATAATGTTAGCGGTCTGCACTTGGACGAAACGACTCATCCACTCTCGTCTCCATCTTCCTCATCATCAATAGTGAAGGTCATAGTCGATCGACATCGTAAGGTTAGCATACCTCGATGGTGAAAGGGTCGGTACAACCTAATAAGATGACTGAGCATAAGTTCAAGCCCCGCCTTCTTCGCGAAAAATCTTATCATCAACACTGTTCGCCAAAATGATGGGTGGATCTGTGCAAGGTAACCTGATACATTAAACAAAAGTCAAGCACAACCCTATCAAGGGGGCCCAATGTGAAAGGATATGTGTACACATTCAAAAATCCATCGGCACGATCCGTGATGCCCTCATCTGGGGAAAATGTCTGTAACACTACTTTCTCCCCCCATCTACAATTTTTTCTCACTAACTCAAGATGATATTCTCCTATCAAAGAAGTAGTCTTCAAGCTATACTCTCGTTGGTCCTAAATGCCGGAGGTAGAACTCTCCCCTCTCTGCCGGACAGACCCTGACGTAGCAGCCATGGTATGGCAAAATTAAAGAACTAAAGCAGGAATCTGTGCAAGTGCGTTAGTACTGAAATAATGAAAGGCTTAATGCAGAAAAAGAAGGGCAACTACTTAAGATGGCAGGATCTCCAAAATAGCAGAAACAACCCTATATATATATTTATGAAAAAACGACGACGATCCGCCTGCCTCAAAGCCGATTAAAAACACTGACCGATATCACCAAATCACCTCAACAACTTGGAACACATATCGTACCTTAGGTGATGCCATGTAATATTTTAAGAACAAAAATCCTCGTATCGCCGCAAGTCCTGAGGTGGTACCCGACCTACAGGACCTCAATCAGAGAGGTAACAGAAATCCCCGTATCACCGCAAGTCCCGAGGTGGTACCTGACCTTGAGGTCCTCCATCAGAGAGAGGTTGGGTGCCAAGAAGTCAACAGTATCACCGCAAGTCCTGAGGTAGTACCCGACCTCGAGGACCTCCAACAAGGAGAAGTTAATCTCTAAAAAGCCAACGACATCACTGCATGTCCTGAGGTGGCACCCAACCTCGAGGACCTCCATCAAAGGGAAGTTAGGCTCTAAAAAGCCAAAGGCATCACTGCAAGTCCCGAGGTGGTACCCAATATCAGGGACCTCCAACAAGGAGAAGTTAAGCTCTAAAAAGCCAACGGCATCACCGCAAGTCCCGAGGTGGTACCCAACCTTGATGACCTTCATCAAAGGGAAGTTAGGCTCTAAAACACCAACGACATCACCGCAAGTCCCGAGGTGGTACCCGACCTCGCTAACCTCAATAAGGAGAAGTTAAGCTTTAAAAAGCCAACGACATCACCGCAAGTCCCGAGGTGGTACCCGACCTTGAGGACCTCCATAAAAAAGAAGTTAGGCTCCAAAGAAATAAACATTTAATCTCTGTCTAGATGGGCTTGATCACAGGGTACCATCTAAATTCGGGTAAAAACTCGTTCGAGATCTATCTACAACACCTTAGGGCTATCTACACTAAGTCCATAGCAGGTTTCCAGGTGGTCCGGATTTGAATGAACCCTCACTCGGGGACTTCTCTCGAAAGCTCAAAGGCAGTCCCTACCCTCGGACCTCAGAGAAAATCTCCCCTCAAAGATTACCGCGGGATTTAAATGATAAATCACAGTCTCAAGGCTTAAAACATTACTTTCCTTTAACTCGAAGTAAAGGTCCCGATGACCTAAATTTATCTGTTCAATCCAAGCTCGATCCAAAGAATGACGAAGGGTTCCACGAGAGGTCGTATTAGTCAATAAAAAATTAGGAAAAAACACACACATCTAGGCTCGGTATTGGCACCAACTAGTAGAGTCATACATTCAGAATCTCCATAAACATAAATAAAAGGGAATACAACAAACATCAAAGACAAAATTGAGGAAACATCTTCACATTCATAAATATTTGATTACAAAAGCCCACAACGAGTCCTTACATTTGATTACAAAAGTCCACAAGTGGTCCTTACATAAAAACAAAGAAGAGAAAAAGCACACACGTAACAAAAGACAAGAGCCTAATCTATTCTCAAAGATTCATCCTCGGCAGTAGCATCTTTGGACACCACCTCCTCGGGAGTCTTATCTCGATCCTCCAGAATGGCATCTTCAAAAGGGAAGATGAGGAAGAGGAAAGCGATGGAGAAGATCAAAATGACGCAGAAGAGGAAGAAAGGAACAAAGAAGTGGCTGGGTGAAAAATATGGCTAGTATGGATTTCACCAGTCCTACTATTGTAAAGCCACTTCTTGGGACATTGCCCCAGTGTGGAATACAATAGTTAGGAGATAGCACCACCTCACTATATAGAAAGCAAAGGAGTAAGGCGCCGCACCAGGTAATCGGGGGAGGTGAGCAGCGGTGTATAGTCCGAACTCCCTCATGAGCAGCGGTGTAAAGTCCAAATATTTCCCTGAGTCAGGAGAAATCGGCCCCCTACTTCGTCGTCCCGAGCCAATGACGATAATGAAAACAACAACAACAACAACAATAAAATGGTGTGTCGTGCCCCCTTTTCCTCGCGGAATCGAGCTTATGACATTTGGAAGGACAACTCATTCCTTTTGGGAATTGGGTTTGATTTGAAGAGTCGCCACCTAATGATTAGGGTGCATTAGGACACCAAGAGGGTTTGATTTGAGTAACCAGAGATTGGGTAAGGGCTTGAAATTATTCCAAGGAGAAAGTGTTAGACACCCCTCAGAATCCACTAGTGTGGTTCCCAGCCAGACAATTATTGTGAGTTTAGGGTATAATTAACATATAGACAAATAAAGCTCAAATAGGAGGGGATTTCACATATAAAGGTTTGAAAATAGACAAAGTTTAAAAGAGCAATTTGAGGAAGCAGATTCTAGAATGAAAATGTTAAAGAAATAAGAATAAAGGAAAAGAGGGTCCTAGGTTTACTAAAAATATGGATCACCCCTCGTAACGTCCAGTAATCACTCCTCAACGAGGGGCTACACATGACGTTATTGCATGGTCATCATATCCATATCTACCCTTCCCACCCTGTTAAGGTATTTAAAGCGTGAGTTGGTCTCGTTTACTTACTGCATGCTATTACCCGTTCCAATCTTATCAGTCCCAGAGGCATTTAGGACTACTAATCCTAAAAGGGAGGGGTATTAGGCTTATTTGTAGTTTCAAAGGTAAAACTCTAAGGAGACATACAAAAACACATATTGCAAATTAGGGGGAAAGCATATAACAAACAAAGGCCCAGATATACCTCCTTAAACAAAGAAGCACGTAATTAGCATGACTTACACATACCGTTTTAGGTCTAATTTTTTTTAAAAAAGTATTAAAGACGAGGGAGAGGAAATTGTTGAGACAGTTTCAGCTTATCACATAACTCAGATAAGAAGTCTGAATCAGGCCTGCCTACTGGTTGTAATTATTAACAGAAACAGATTCAGCTTATAATTATCAGCCTAAGGCTTGCCTAATTGTTGGACAAGGATCCTATAGGCATGGTATCTACTAGATTCAGAAAACAATGAAACAACAAGGCTCGAAGTAAACTGTTTTGAATGCATACTCGTGAAACTTGCTAAGTGATAGAATCAGATTGTTAAAAGAGAGTAGGATGTGACAAATTGATTAGAAGTCCTGCGGCTGATAGTAGCTATTATTACTAGGTGAATCAGATTTTTTTATTAGAAACCCCTATAGGCATGCTTTCTATACATTGCTGATTTTTTTCAAACCTTATAGATATGGTATCTAGATGCAAAATTTATTTTTAAACCTATGAGCATGGCATCTAGATATAATGGAATATACAGAATTGGACAATCCTATAAGCATAATTTCTATATGAAGTTAAATATGTAGAACCCTATAGACGTAATTTCTAAGTGAAGTTTGAACATGCAGAATTCAGAACATCCTATAGCTATAACTTCTATATGCGTTTGAGTATGCAAAATTCAAAATACCTAAAGACATGGTATCTATGTGAGATTGGGATATGCAGAATTCAAAATACCTATAGACATGGTATCTACCCTTTGCATACATAGTTACCCACCCTTTTCACTAACCATCCCCAGGAGTTTATTACAAATTATTACAACCCAAAATAAATAAAATTACATCAGAAACTATAAAGAAAAATATAACTAGAGGAAGCCTGATTCTTGACTTCCTCTCTGAGTTATGAGATAGACCAACTCAAAGAGACCATGATCCAAAGCCTTTATCCTATTTGAGTGTGTCAAAGTTCCCTAAGAGCCTCAATGGGACTCCGGACAATGCTCACACCCAAATTGCGTTATCAGAATGAGGGTCAGTGCAGTGTAAAAGGGCCAGCCCTCAAGTGTCCAAGTTCAGAGGGAGCTCAATGGGTCCCAAGGCAAGGCTCACACGAGGGGGGCAGAACTTAAAGGCTAAGAGAGAGTGCAAGTGCAGAAACAAAACTTGAAGAACTAGGGGAGTAAAGGAAAAGGGAAAGGGGTGCTAAAGAAATAATAACTTCACACAAAAGGGATTCAGGGGTTGGGAACTGATTGCAGAGGGCCCTTGTGCCCGAGCATTAATTGATTCTGGGCATACACAGCAATAGGGAATGCTGTTATGCCGACAGAATATACAACATACAATGGTAGCGTGAGGTTACGATCCCAGGGGATCAAGTTTGAGTCGTAGACAACAATATTTTAATGTTGTCATAACTTAAACAACCATCATTGTCAAACACACTTAGAATAAACAATAGAGGTAGAACATGCAGAAGGAGGATGCTAAATAAGTATTGAACTAAACACAAGCAGTAGGCAGACAGGAGGAAAAAATGTTAAACAAACACATTGTTGTGGTGCTGAATCTTAATTAGAACATACCAGTTCAAAGAAAGCAAAAAGAGAGAGAAGTAGGCAGCAGGATTTGCAAACAGGCCACACGTTACAAGAGAGAATGCTTTTAAGTGTGAGTATGAGTTCAGAAAATTACGAGTGTTGGATGTTGTGTTAATGAAAGAGTCATGTATTTATAGTGTGAAAAACACGCAGAAATAAGGTAAGAAAAATAATTATGGAACTTGGTATCAATTAAAACAATCAGTATAAGACTTTCTTTAATTAAGGAATTCAGACTTAAACGTTAATGAGCAAAAGTTATTTAAGAAAAGAAATCAAATAAGCATCTTGTGCAAAGTAGGCAATTAGGGGTAAATATATAGGAGTTTAATTAAGGGTAGAGTTTTGAAATACACAGTTAAAACAAATAGGGTAAGAATCAATTAGTACATAGTACATCAAAGAATCAGAGATTTGTAACTACTGGTCCATGAATAAACCAAGTCAGAAAGGCTAAGGAAAGCTTTCGACTCAAATCAAGTAACAGGGTAATCATCAAACAAGGAAAGAAATCAATCAGACTTACACAAAAGGAAGTCTGAAATCATTCAAAAAATTGAAAGCCATTTAGAGGGGAAGTTCAGCACATATAAAGAGTATACAAGTATTAGGCATGCGAGGCTGAATTTAGGACGAAGAAAAAGTGTCATGCAGTTGCACAATCAGTTTGGTAATCACAGGGTAACTCATCAATGGAGAAGAGAGAGTATCAAATAGCATACAAAGGGTCCAGTAGAAGGACCTTAGAAAAGTTTAGCAGGGAATCATAATCATATAAAGAAACCAAGGTTTAAATAAAGATTTCAAGACTCAGTTGAGCAACAGATAAAACAATCTTCAGAAACTCGAAATAGGTCCGAAGAAAGTTAGGGTTTTTTAATCAAACAAGTTCAGAGATGAAGAACAAGCAAATCACATAGCCAATGGTCTCAAAACTCGGATGAACCCCCAAATTCTAGGGGTTTTACTGTTAATTGAGTGTAGAGACGAAAACAAGTAAATCAGGCAGAAATACTAATGAAATAAGTTTAGAAATCTCAGAAAGGAACCGAGACCTTTAACATGCATCTTCCAGTAAAAGAAACTCATGAGAAACATATTAAAAGAACAACATGCGAAACACAGTAGAAGAACTCATAAGAACATGGCAGAAGAAACAGAGTAGAAGGACTCGTAAGAGCATAGTAGGAGAGAACACAGTAAAAGAAACTAATAGTAAAAGAAACACACAAGAACTTAATGAAAATCAGAGATGCATCTCGACAAAACCCTAAATCAGAAAGATAAAGGTTTGAAAGCATAGTTTTTGAAAAAAATCTCGAGAAATCATTTAAAAGCTCAGGGAAAACATGGATCTAGAACGAATCTAAAGAAATCAGAAGAACCTCAAAAGCTAGGGTTTCAGAGGAACCCAAATGGTGAGAAAGGTTTGGAAAATCGTTGATCTGAACAAGAGAAGTCAAGATCAGGTTCGAACAGCCATGGCTTACCGGAGCAAGGCCGGAGACGGCTATAGAACTCGAATCAAACGAAGCTTGGACCAAGCTTCGTCGTGGTCAGGCCTTGAATCTTGAATAACCCGGCGTGTAGGAGTTATAGGAGGTCGGTATAAGACTTCAGTTGCCTTGGAAGCCATAGATTCCGGTGGTTTTAGGGTGGAACTAGAGGGAGGCAGCTAGGGTTTCTGAGAGAGAATTTGGGAGAGAGGGAATCCAGGGGCGGCTACCAGTGAGAAATGAATAGGGTTTGAGGGTATTGGGGAATTAAAAAGGAAACGAAGAGTGTAAGCCGTTGATCTGTTAGATCAACGATTGGGATTAAAAATGGGGGCCAAGTGGGTTATTTTAAAGGGTCGTGGGTCGGGTAATTTTAGGAATTGGGCCGGGTAATGAGATCTGAAATTGGGTTTAATTGGGGTGCGAAATCCGGCCAGAAGTGAAATGAAATGGGCTAACATTTGAATAGCCACTTTTCCCTTGTTTAATTTATAAAAATAGTAAAATAATTTCTGGGAGTAAATTAAAGGTACTAAAATGATTAATAATATATAATTATGAAAATAAAAATACTGGAGTTAATTTTATAATTATAAACACAATTAAATCTTAAAATAGACTAAAACTGCAATTATATGCAATTTAGCTTTAAAAAAATACTAAATAAATTTGTAAAAATATGAAAAAAAATATTTTAGCTATATTTTAGTATAAATATGAGAATCTAATAAGTGAATTTCCAAAATGACAATTTTGGGGAATAATTATTGGGCTTTTCTTGATAAATAGGGCAATAAGTTGACTTAAAAATTAAGAGAAAATATTAAAACCTTGAGACATACTTATATATACACATACATGCTATTTTGAAAGTATTTTGCATATTAAAAATATATAGAAAAAAATTGGGTATCAACACCTGCCCCTCTTTACCCGGGAAGGATGAAAGAGTTGTCGGGTAAAGATATGATGGCCAATTTTGACCGAACAAAATGGTTCGAGGAGACTTAGGCCGTGCTCTGGCTTCTGAGTTGCCCACATATCCCTGGTTTTATGGGAATCAGGCCGTATGAAGTTTAGGATCCGTCGGCGGAGTATGCCGATAGAGACTTTTCAAGAACGAACGTAATATTAATGACGAGGTGAATGGTTAAAGTCTGATAGGGTTGCGGGAACCGGAGCGGGATCGCTCCTGCCGAGACAGCCGTTGCTCACCGGTTTACCTGCAAATAAGCAACACAAGCATATATTGTGCGTAAATTTAAACATGATGCAAATTCCCGTTGGACCATGAAAATTGTCTTTGGACGGTTAGGATGACATCCTTAGACTATGACGTCCTGGGCCATGAAGCGTATAATAAGGATTCACAGGCCATGTAATGATGCTCTCAAGCTATGAGAATGATGCTTCCGAACTATGATGCCCTTGAATAATATGCAAAAAATAAAAGGGGTCCTCAGGCCATGAAATGGTGTTCTCGGGCTATGAGAATGGTGCCTCCGAACAATGATGCCTTTGGACAATTTGGCGATCTTTCAGCCCATGAGATGTAGTAGGTGGCGATCTTTCAGCCCATAAAATGCAAAATGTGGCGATCTTTCAGCCATGCAAATGATAAAGTGGCGATCTTTCAGCCATGCAAATGCAGTATGTGGCGATCTTTAAGCCATGCAAATGTAAGTAAGGTGGCGATCTTTCAGCCATGCAAATGTAAAGGTGGCGATCTTTCAGCCATGCAAATGTAAATAAGGTGGCGATCTTTTAGCCATGCAAATGTAAAGGTGGCGATCTTTCAGCTATGCAAATAAGGTGGCGATCTTTTAGCCGATGCGAATGTAAATGTGGCGATCTTTCAGCCATGTAAATAATAAAGTGGCGATCTTTTAGCCATGCAGATGGAGGTAGAGCTTAACCTCAGAAGGTATAATGGTAGCCTTATGCAATGCGAGAATGCAGATGGAGGTAGAGCTTGACCTCGGAAGGCAGAATGGTAGCCTTATGCAATGCAAGAATGCAGACGGAGGTAGAGCTTAACCTCGGAAGGCAGAATGGTAGCCTTATGCAATGCAAGAATGCAGATGGAGGTAGAGCTTAACCTCGGAAGGCAGAATGGTAGCCTTATGCAATGCAGAAATGCAGATGGAGGTAGAGCTTACCCTCGAAAGGTAGAATGGTAGCCTTATGCAAGAAGTAAAAGGGCAAATGATAATAGAATTTTCTTAGCTAATAGCGGATCGCGATATTGCGACTGCTGGGATATTGTGTGAGGATAGAAACTGTGAGTAGGTGTAACGGTTCTGAGAGTTGTATTTTTGAGCAATGTGAGTCTCGTGAGTGTATAGTACATTTGATGATTTTGCAACTCAAGTGCCTGCATCCAAAGAAAAATCGTGAGTTTTGTAAAAAGGGGGGGTTAGTTCGTATCCCCGCTAGCTCTGCTTGACCTGCTCGGCTTTGATCTGGTGACGTTGTACGTATCATTGGGGGTAGAATTGCTAAACAGAACGATTTCAGAAATAAGCATGCATGATTTAGTGTAGAAAATGTAACAATAAATACATAATTAAGAATAGTTTTCTTTAGATGAACCGATGACCGCGGCATGGTCCAAGACATTGTAACCTTCCTTGTTACGAAATTTTGAGGGTCTTCCTCAAAATTCTGCCCCAATTTACTAGGTTGTTGCTTCTGATTGCTGCTAGCGATAATTGGCTGAAATTGACTTTGGAATTTTGAGGGTCCTCCTCAAAATTCTGCCCCAGTTTTCAATCTCAGGGGGAAATGAAAATTTTATTGAATTGTGACCGAACCCATAGGGCTGCCTACGTATCCCCTCTTAAATGGGAATCATGTCAAGCGTAGTTCAATTTACATCATATGGGGGAAGTATAAAGGTTACACATAGTAAGGCTTGACTGCATCTGAATTGATCGGCTTCGGCCAGACTTCTCCATCCATTTCTGCAAGTATGAGGCCTTCTCTTGTTAGAACCCGGTGAACCATGTACGGACCTTGCCAGTTGGGAGGGAATTTCCCTTTGGCTTTATCTTGATATGGAAAGATTTTCTTTAACACCAGCTACCCTATTGTGAACTGTCTCAGCTTGACTCTTTTGTTGAAGGCTCTAGACATTCTGTTCTGATAAAGTTGACCATGGCAAGCTGCATTCATCCTCTTTCCATCTATAAGGGCTAGCTGCTCATAATGATTTTTCATCCACCCTGCGTCGTCGAGCTTAGCTTCCTATATGATCCTTAGGGAGGAAATTTCTACCTCGGCTGGAGTGACTGCTTCTGTACCATAAACTAGCATATAAGGGGTTGCCTTGGTTGATGTGCAGACTGTGGTGCGATATCCTAGTAAAGCAAACGATAACTTCTCGTGCCACTGTTTATGCTTCTCTATTATTTTCCTCAATATCTTCTTGATATTCTTATTGGCGACTTCTACTACTCCGTTCATCTGAGTTCTGTAGGTTGTGGAATTCTTGTGTCTGATCTTGAAGGTTTCACACATGGCTTTAATCAAGTCACTATTAGGTTGGAGACGTTGTCGGTAATGATTGACTCTGGAATCTGAATCGACAAACAATGTGGTCGCGGACAAAGTATGCCACGACTTTTTTAGTCACTGCTCTGTAAGATGCTGCTTCGACCCATTTGGTGAAATAGTCGATTGCTACTAGGATAAACCTGTGCCCGTTGGAGGCGGCGGGCTCGATTGGTCCAATAACATCCATTCCCCAAGCGGCGAACGACCATGGTGAGCTCGTTGCATTAAGCTCGCTTGGAGGTATCTTTATCATGTCTGCATGTATCTGACAGTGGTGGCATTTTCGGACATACTGGATGCAGTCTGTCTCCATAGTCATCCAAAAGTAACCAGCACAGAGTATTTTCTTTGCTAAGACAAAACTGTTCATATGTTGACCACAGGTCCCAGCATGAATTTCCTCGAGTAGCCTGGATGCTTATTTTGTGTCGACACACCCTAGCAATCCCAAATCAGGAGTCCTCCTATACAGGATTCCTCCGTTGTGAAAGAAATTGTCGGATAACCTCCGAAGTGTGTGCTTCTGAGTAGGATTCACGAGCTCCGAGTATTCTCCTTTCATCAATTATTCCTTGATATCATGAAACCAAGGTTTTCCGTCTACTTCTTCCTCAACATGAGCACAATAAGCTGGCTGATCGTGGATCTTTACCGGAATGGGGTCAATGAAGTTCTTGCCTGGATGCTGTCATGGATGATAGGGTAGCCAATGCATCAACGAACTCATTCTGGACCCTGGGAACATGTTGGAATTCTGTTTTTATGAACCTCTTCCTCAATTCCTATACATAATGCAGATACGGGAGTATCTTGGAGTTTTTAGTTGCCTATTCTTCTCGGACCTAATGTATAAGTAGTTCTGAATCTCCGATTACTAGAAACCCTTGAATATTCATGTCAATGGCCATTTTGAGCCCTAGGATGCAGGCTTCATCCTCGGCCATGTTGTTAGTGCAGGGAAACATGAGCTTGGCGGACACCGGATAATGCTGACCGATTTCTGATACTAGGACTGCTCCTATGCCAACTCCTTTGAAATTTGCTGCTCCATCGAAAAACATTCTCCAACCGTCATAGGATTCCGCAATGTCTTCTCCTATGAACGATACCTCTTCATCAGGAAAATATGTTTTTAGGGGTTCGTATTCTCCGTCCACGGGGTTTTCAACAAGGTGATCTGCTAGTGCCTGTCCCTTGATTGCCTTCTGAGTGACGTAAACAATGTCAAATTCGCTTAATAGGATTTACCACTTGGCTAGCTTGCCAGTGGGCATGGGCTTCTGGAAGATGTACTTTAAAGGATCCATCCTTGATATGAGATATGTACTATAGGCACAGAAGTAGTGCCTCAGCTTCTGAGCTAGCCAAGTCAAAGCACAACAAGTGTGCTCTAACAGAGAATACCGGGCCTCATATGGGGTGAACTTCTTACTGAGGTAATAAATGGCCTGCTCCTTCCTCCCTGTTTCGTCATGCTGCCTCAGAATGCAACCGAAAGCTCCATCCAATACTGCAAGGTAGAGTAATAAGGGTCTACCTGGCTCAGGTGGGACTAAGACTAGTGGTGTTGACAGGTATTCCTTGATTCCGTCGAAAGCTCTTTGGAAATCATCAGTCCATTTGGTAGCGGCGTCCTTCTTCAACATCTTAAAAATTGGCTCACAGATAACTGTAGATTGTGCTATGAACCGGCTGATGTAGTTAAGTCTCCCCAAAAAACTCATCACGTCCTTCTTGTTCTTTGGTGGTGGCAATTCTTGAATAGCTTTGACCTTTGATGGATCCAGTTCTATTCCTTGGTGACTCACAATAAACCCAAGTAATTTCCCAGTAGGAACCCCGAATGCACACTTTGCGGGATTCAGTTTTAGGTTGTACCTCCGTAATCTGTTGAAGAATTTCCTCAAATCTTCCATATGATCAGTGGCTTTCTTGGACTTAATAATAACATCATCTACGTACACCTCTATCTCCTTGTGTATCATATCATTGAAGATGGTAGTCATGTCCCTCATGTAGGTGGCCCCTGCATTCTTCAGGACGAACGACATCATCTTGTAACAGTACATTCCCCACAGCGTAATGAAAGCCGTTTTCTCAGCATCTTCTTCATCCATCCAGATCTGATGATACCCAACAAAACAATCTACAAATAACTGCAATTCATGCTTGGCACAATTGTCGATCAGGATGTGTATGTGTATTGGCAAGGGGAAGTCATCTTTCAGACTGGCCCAGTTGAGATCCCTGTAGTCGACACAAACTCTGACCTTCCTGTCCTTATTTGGTACTGGAACAATATTGGCTAACCATGTTGGGTATTATACTCCCTTGAGAACCTTGGCTTTGAATTGCTTAGCGACTTCCTCCTTGATTTTCAGACTCATGTCAGGCTTAAATTTTCTGAGCTTTTACTTTACCAGTGGCTATGTTGGATCGGTTGGCAGTTTGTGAGCCACAATAGATGTACTTAGACCAGTCATGTCATCATACAACCAAGCGAATATGTCTTCATATTCCCTTAGAAATTATGTGTATTCCTTCTTTTCTGATGGCAATAAGTGGATACCGATTCTCATTTCTTTGACGTTCTCTGCATCTCCCAGGTTAACAATCTCGGTCTTGACCAGGTTGGACTTATGTTTTTTCTCAAAATTCTCAACTTCCTTAACAACCTCTTCTGGTATTTCATCTTCCTCTGAATCTGTATCCGTTTGTTGCATTGTCTCGTTGCATGTCACAGTCATTGGTTTATCAAGATAGGTAATAGTAATGTTGTATAAGTAAAGTAATGAGAGAAAATAATAGTAATAAGTGTTGATTCATAAGGAAAGTCAAAAATGCTTTGATAAATTGAATAATCGTTTTGAACATTGGAGATCTTATTGCGGGAATTAAAATGCAAAAGGAAAATCATTTAGTGAATAAAAAAGTGCATGATGCTTGTTTTAGCCTTGCTACCCCGAGACTCGGCGGGCTCTGATTGTCCTGATGGTCCAGTTATTGAGGCGTGCCCCTCTGCTTACGGCCTGTATAGAAGGGCCTTCCTCCCCCTCCTCCTTGAGAACAACATAACAGTCCATGTTATTGTCTTCTAGGAACAAATTCCTCACCGCTGCAAGTTCTTCTTCTTCTTCTGGCCCATAGATAACACCGGCCGGTTGGAAAGTCCGCTCCAAGAGTGGTATTAGATGCTCCAGCAGATAGTAAGGACCGTGCCATGGTGGCGACCAGTGGTTGAATTCCTCAGGTGTACTCATATCCCAGACCGAAAGTAGTGCCATGTTTCTTGAGCTTTACGGGCTTAGCGATTCCTTGGAGATTTTTGCCGAGCCCTTTTCCAGGTTTGTACCCACACCAATTCAGTATACGCTCGATCTTGTTATCCCACCATTTGTCCTTGTCAACAGCGTTCACCCTTTTGATGTGATGGTAAGTTTCGCCTCCTAGCTTCCTTCTTCCTTCGATTGACAGAATGGTCTGGCGACTGTATATAGGATTGCTTCTGTTGCCGTGAATGATTACCTCTTGATGGTTCCATTCGAATTTCACTGCCTGATGCAGTGTCAATGCCACAACCCCAGCAGTATGAATCCATGGTCATCCCAGCGGCAGATTGTAAGATGTTGGTACGTCTATCACTTGGAAGTCAACATTGAACCAAGTTGGCCCCATTTGCAAACACAGACTAATCTCCCCAATGGTGGATC
The DNA here is from genome assembly GCF_000715075.1 of Nicotiana tabacum. Taxonomy (NCBI): domain Eukaryota; kingdom Viridiplantae; phylum Streptophyta; class Magnoliopsida; order Solanales; family Solanaceae; genus Nicotiana; species Nicotiana tabacum. Next base: position 105,211,066 of record NC_134086.1, on the reverse strand, counting down.
TTTGGGAGCCATCAAAGGCTTTCACGTTGATAGCTCCATCCTTTATCTCGTGCAGTCCTTTGCCCAATTTCTTGAGTATTACTAGTGGACAAATGTTGAGACTGGAACCCCCATTGATCAAGATCCTAGTGATAAAGTAGTCCTCGCATTACACAGTGATGTTCAGTGCTTTGTTGTGACCCAACCCTTCAGGCGGTAGCTCATCCTCATGAAAAGTAATTTTGTGACTTTCCAATACCTGTCCGACCATGTTGGCCATTTCCCCACCAGTGATGTTGCTTGGTACGTACGCTTCACTCAGCACCCTCAATAGAGAATTTTTGTGTGCCTCAGAATTTTGTAGCAAAGCAAGTATGGAGATCTGCGCCGGTGTTTTGTTCAACTGGTCGATGACCGAGTATTCCTAGGCCTGTATCTTTATCCAAAGGTCGTCTGGACCTGTCTCAATAATGGGTGACCGATTGGAGGCTTGCTTGCTTGACTCAGCTAAGTGTTCGGGGGTATAAACTCTGCCAGTTCTTGTCATACCCTGTGCGGCAACAATTTCCTCGAACCTAACCTTGCCTTTCCTCCTTGCCTCGGCTATATATTCCCAGGGTATAGCTTTTGTATGGAATGGTGTCACGGCCGACATCGCCACTGGGATTGGCATGGCTATCTTCACCCCGAATGGAGCAGGTCCCTTGGGAGGTAAAACTGCAACTTCAAATGGTGTAGGTGCATTTGTTGGAGACATGAATTCGACCTCAATTGGCGCTAGTGTCTTTGCAGATGACGTTGCTTCAAACTCAAGTGGCACAGACATATTTACCTCAGCGTCCCCAGATGGCTGAATCTGGACTATGATTGGATTAAGAGTAACTATTGGCTTCTTTGGGTCATCACCTTCTGCGATTAACTTGATTGATCCCTCGGGATCCCAATCATCCTCTATTTCAATCATGTGAACATCTCCACCCTTATGGTCTAGCAGAGGGTTATTGCAGACATTCGGAGCGGGCTCCTTTGCCACAATAATCTTGTTGTCAATCAAAGCTTGGATCTTGTCTTTCAGAGAATGACATTCGTTGATGGTGTGCCCCTTCATGCCAGAATGGTATGCACATGATTTGTTTGGATTAACCCACTGAGAAGGATTTTCAGGAGTTATAGCAAGGATAGGGGTAACATAACCAGCAACTTTGAGTCTCTCGTACAACTGGTCAATGGGTTCGACAATGGCTGTATACTGTTTAGGAGGTCGGCGGTCAAAATTTGGTCGAGGTCTTGGGAAGTTTTGGCGTGTAAGAGGTGATTGATAGTGGGATGGTTGAGCACTGTAGGCTTGATAAACATGTGCGGGTTGGGAATATCTGGGTAAAGTAGGCTGATATGTGGGAGTTGGAGGTGATTGATAAGCGGGTGGTGGAGTTTGGTAAGAGGGTGAGGGTGCTTGGTAGTTTGGAGTGGGCTGATATGTGAGTGGAGGCATTGGGTAGGTTTGGTATTTGATAGGAGATTTGGTTCTCTGTGCAACCATTACGGCCCCTACTGTTACATATCGCATTTTCGTACGTTAAAAGTTTCGTCTTCGGTCAACTGACGTAGAATCGGGGAGGAGATCATCTTGACGTTAACGTGTTAACAAGCAATAAATAAGTGTTATGAGGGATAAAGGGGTACGCGGATTAACGAAAACAAGTTTCGTTGAAAGTGGACAATTTGGAATAAAATACAGGTCGAGCGATAATACCTAAAAATTATAAACTAGTACCATGCAAGGTACCATGTGACCACGGTAATATAATATATAAAGTATATATGAAGTATTTTAAAAATAAATAAAATTTTAAGTAATTTGTGATAATTTTTAAATTATGCGGGTAATTGATTAATTATCGGGTAACAGAACATTACCCGGTTAACTAATAGTGGATAAATAATTAATAATTTCCCACCCCCAAAATGTGGCAGCAATAAAGAGTATCAAACATGTGACTAAGTAAGCAAAAAATCCTAGGTGGCTATCTATGGTTTAATTGAATTAATTAAGTAAAGAAGTTTTGTTCTAATTCATTTGGATAAGGAATCAAGTAACGTTAGTCATTCAAAAAGGAAAGAATACATCCTTTCTTAGTTTGAAAAATTCATGAACATAAGCTAAAGAAAATCGTTCAGCACTTAAACAAGTAAGAAACTTAAAATTTCGTTCAAGAATTTCAAATAAGCAGGAGCAAAGTTCGTTCAAGAATTTCAAAAAGCAGAAGCTTAATCCGATTTTTTGAGTTCTAAATTCAATCAACGAAGGTTTTCCAACGGGATATTATACGGAGTTTTCCCTACTCCAGGTATGTTAAGGCCCTCCCTTCTTTCTTTTGGCATGGTCTAGATTATACGAAAGAAACAAGCAAATACACGGTTTCTATAAATTATTCTATTCATAGAAGTAGTAGGGGTGTCTATATTCTTGATTCCCCATGAGAATTATTATTTTCTTTTGTTCATGGGTCTCAAAATAATACGCAGTTGGAAAAATTTATCCGGAAGGAATATTGAGATTATTACGTATTTTTCATGCTTTTCGTATATGTGCATTGACCCATGACCAGATGGCGTTATATACGTGTATATTTGTAAATATATGTATATGGGATATGGTAAAAGGTTACGGCGTTATATACGCATCACCACCTGATCAGTTGGTATATGATGATTATGTTGCCCACAGTGGCTAAAATATGGTTCAAACGGCGTTATATACGTGTATATATGTATGTATTCAAACGGCGTTATATACGCGTATATATGTATGTATATATATGTATATGGGATATGGAAAAGGTTATGGCGTTATATACGCACCACCACCTGATCAGTTGGTATATGTTGATGATATTGCCCACAGTGGCCGAGATGATATGATGGGATGCCCCCAGTTGCTTGATGATATTATGTACACCATACCTATACATGACATGACATTTACATGCACGTGCATGACGTTATAAACGTTTCAGTATTTATAAAGTTATTCAAATTTAAAAATGTGTTTCAGTATTCCATGTTTCATCTATGTCTTTTACGTACTAATTTCCATACATTACATACTCAGTACATTTTTTGTACTGACGCCCTATTTCACGGGGCCTGCGTTTCATGCCCGCAGGTGCAGGTAGGCAAGCTGACGGTCCCCATTCTTAGGATCCCTAATCAGCGAGAGTTGGCGTGCTCCATTTGATCCAGAGCTATTTTTGATATTGGTACGATACGTTTGTACATATATATGTATATGAGTATGACGTGTCTCAGTTCCGTCTTTGTACAGCTGTGTTTCTATTAGAGGTCTGTAGATAGTATGTCTAGTTGGGTTGTATGTGGCCTTGTCGGCTTTTAGTTTTTGATGTATAGTTGTCTATAGCAGCCTTGCCGACTCGCCCGCTGTATTCTGCCTGTATACGTACATATTTCTTGATGGCAGGCTTCTTTCACGTAGGTTAATTTTGTAGTGCAGCAGATGTTATTCAGGTTCATATTTTAGATGCATGGTTAGGGGTGTTTGATAGGTAAGACTCAGGCGCCCGTCGTGGCCCATCGGTTTGGGTCGTGACACCTACGTCCCTTTTCTTGGATGCACCACCAGATTGTAAGGCCTTATTGGTAGCTTACAAAGCCTCGAAGTTCATAACCATACCGCTTCTGATGCCTTCTTCGATCCTTTCTCCCAGCTTGATGATGTCAGAAAATTTATGGTTCTCAATCAACATCAGCCTTTCAAAATATTGCGGGTCCTAAGCCCGGACGAAAAACTTGTTCATTTGTTCTTCCTCTAAAGCAGGTCTAACCTTAGCAGCTTCTGATCTCTAGCGAGTGGCATACTTGCGAAACGTTTCTGTAGGTTTCTTCTTTAGATTTTGAATGTAGAACACATTCGGCGCATTCTCCGTGTTGAACCTGAACCTGTCCATTAAATCTGATGCCATGCCTACCCAACTTGACCACTTCTTCGGATCTTGGCTAATGTACCAAGATAGAGCATCTCCTTTCAGATTCCCCATGAAAAGCTTCATGTGGATTCTCTCGTCTTTCCCTACTCTAACTAGCTTGTCACAATATGTTCTCAAATGTACTCTTGGATCCCCTGTACCATCAAACATCTTGAACTTAGAAGGTTTGTACCCCTCGGGCAGTTCGACGTCGGGCTGTATGCAAAGATCTTCATAGTTCAACCCCTCAATTCCTTTTCTTCCTTCGATGCCTTGAATCTGGCTAGTTAATTTCTTGAGTTCTTCAGCCAGATTCCTGATGAGCAAGTCTTTATTATCAGACTCGGGTGCACTTGAGATGGGTTAGGTGGAGTGTATCATGGTCTCCACGTAGATGATGGTGTTATGATGAGTGTGAAAGTGGTCATTTGTGGAGTTTTGGGGTTACGAGATGAGCAGTGGAGTATTGTTGGAAATATGACAGGTGTTGTAGTGGTGGTGAGGAGCGGTATGGTTTTGTGGCTTTGGGGTATTTTGTGGAGGTGTGGGGTTATAAGCATTTGGGAAGTTGACATCTGGAGTGGTGAGGGAAAATGACAAATTTGCCAGATTCCGAACCTGATCAAGTTCCTTTTGGAACTTCAGCAGCTTTTGTTCTAGTTGGGATGCATTCTCTTTGGAAACCTGAGTACCATGGGCATGAGCAACCTCTACCCATTCAGTTGAGTTATCCTTTCTGGTGTTGTTTAGATCTTCCATCTTCCCTTTGTTCTTGTTTCTGACATGACTAAGAGGAGTAGTGGGTGGAGGGCCCCTGGATCTCATTGAATAAGATGATGTTGCCAGAATGCACGAACTAACCTTTGGGGAGGGGGAATAAATAAAAAAGTAAAAACAAAAAGGTAACAAGTTAGTGAGGATTAGAAGAAAATGTTGCGATATTTAAACACATAGTGCAAGAATGTAAATCGTGTCCTATTTGGGAACCTCTTTGTGCCCGAGGTAGACCTAGTGACAAGTTGATTTGGAGAACTTAGAATACTAAATGCCTCATTTCATTGATTAAAAATAGACAAATCCCAAATCGAGACTAAATAATAGGAAGTAAAGTCACTAATGGCCATTGGCCTTATTACATTCATAAAACGAAAAGTAAATTCCTATCTACTTGATCCCAGAAGGACCTTCCTCAGGTTGAATGCTCTCGTTGATCAGATCCTCCAGTTCGCGTAGGTTCACCAGTAAAAATGCCTTTGCCAGGTGTTCTCCTTCGTTTCCCTCAGCGTTCTGGCAGTCGGTGACTCTCTTCCTCAATTTTTCTTCCAATTCCAGCAGACTATATTTCAGATATTCCAACTTTTTGCTAGCTTTGGCGGCCCTCTCTTTCCACTCATTGATTTAGTCATTTGATGGAAGACGCGTCCACCAGTATAGCAAGAGTGAGGGTATGCTAAACATACCGAAGTTGGGGACCTCATTCTTCATTTTCTACAAAATGAAAGGGTTAAGACCCTACCCCTACCAGACTTGACTATTTAAATATCAATAATTGGCATAAAAGCATTTAGTTCTCCAAATAAATGCACAGAACGTGATAGTGTCTGTTTGGGTTTTAGGGAAACCCGATGGACTTTGGTCAAGGCTATCTTAAAGAGTCATTATGCAGACAACATAACTGACTCGGCTAGGTTTGACCATGATGCATGCACAGTTAAACAGAGTAAGGTTTATATGGGGTTTTAGACTGGTACCCTTGAGCAGACAACTCAAGGGGGAAAGGCACGGAACCATCGACTACACCATTGATCGACTGGTTTTACCGCAAATACGCCTTTTTCGGATTTAGGGGGTGATAATATCAGAAGAGCGCAACCACTCATTATAATCGTTGCTATGGTATTTTGTTTGGCACGAGTGGAATATGATGTTGAGCATGATTATGCAACAATTAAAGCAGGTTGTCACATATTTGCACGTTAGGAAAACAGTAAATACAACAGTTTTTCATAACTTAAAGCGGTAGTAAAGGAAAGCAGTAAAGAAAGGTAATAAAGGAAGGAAACAAAAGACAAGTCAGTTTCGCAATCGAAAAGAAAATTGAATGCTTAAAATAAACAAATAATTGCGCACAAAGAAGCATAAATTCACAATAATAGTCTAAAATGGTAAAAGCCTAAAAATCCCCAGCAGAGTCGCCACACTGTCGCGCCCCCTTTTTCCTCGCAGAATCGGGCGTATGACATTTGGAGGGACAACTCATTCCTTTCAGGAATTGGGTTTTATTTGAAGAGTCGCCACCTAATGATTAGGGTGCATTAGGACACCAAAAGGGTTTGATTTGAGTAACTAGAGATTGGGTAAGGGCTTGAAATTATTCCAAGGGGAAGGTGTTAGACACCCCTCAGAATCCACTAATGTGGTTCCCAGCCAGACAATTATTGTGAGTTTAGGGTACAATTAACATATAGACAAATAAAGCTCAAATAGGAGGGGATTTCACATATAAAGGTTTGAAAATAGATAAAGTTTAAAAGAGCAATTTGAGGAAGCGGATTCTAGAATGAAAATGTTAAAGAAATAAGAATAAAGGAAAGGGGGTCCTAGGTTTACTAAAAATATGGATCACCCCACACAACGTCCGGTAATCACTCCTCAATGAGGGGCTACACGTGATGTTATCGCGTGGTCATCATATCCATATCTACCCTTCCCACCCTGTTAAGGTATTTAAAGCGTGGGTTGGTCTCGTTTACTTATTGCATGTTATTACCCATCCCAATCTTATCAGTTCCGGAGGCATTTAGGACTACTAATCCTAAAAGGGAGGGGTATTAGGCTTATTTGTAGTTTCAAAGGTAAAACTCTAAGGCGACATACAAAAACACATATTGCAAATTGGGGGGAAAGCATATAACAAACAAAGGCCCAGATATACCTCCTTAAACAAAGAAGCACGTAATTAGCATGACTTACACATACTGTTTTAGGTCTGATTTTTTTAAAAAAGTATTAAAGATGAGGGAGAGGAAATTGTTGAGACAGTTTTAGCTTATCATATAACTCAGATAAGAAGTTCGAATTAGGCCTGCCTGCTGGTTGTAATTATTAACAAAAATAGATTCAGCTTATAATTATCAGCCTAAGGCTTGCCTAAGTGTTGGACGAAGATCCTATAGGCATGATATCTACTAGATTCAGGAAACAATGAAACAACAAGGCTCGAAGTAAACTGTTTTGAATGCATACTCGTGAAACTTTCTAAGTGATAGAATCAGATTGTTAAAAGAGAGGTAGGATGTGACAAATTGATTAGAAGTCCTGCGGCTGATAGTAGCTATTATTACTGGGTGAATCAGATTTTTTATTAGAAACCCCTATAGACATGCTTTCTATACATTGCTGATTTTTTTTAAACCTTATCGACATGGTATCTAGATGCAGAATTTGTTTTTAAACCTATGAGCATGGCATCTAGATATAATGGAATATACAGAATTGGACAATCCTATAGGCACAATTTCTATATGAAGTTAAATATGCAGAACCTTATAGACGTGATTTCTAAGTGAAGTTTGAACATGCAGAATTCAGAACATCCTATAGGTATAACTTCTATATGCATTTGAGCATGCAGAATTCAAAATACCTATAGATATGGTCTCTATGTGGGATTGGGATATGCAGAATTCAAAATGACCTATAGGCATGATTTCTATATGCATTTGAGTATGCACAATTCAAAATACCTATAGATATGGTATCTACCTTTTGCATACATAGTTACCCACCCTTTTCACTAACCATTCCCGAGAGTTTATTACAAATTATTACAGCCCGGAATAAATAAAATTACATCAGAAACTATAAAGAAAAATACAACCAGAGGAAGCCTGATTCTTGACTTCCTCTCTGAGTTATGAGATAGACCAACTCAAAAAAACCATGATCCAAAGCCTTTCTCCCATTTGAGTGTGTCAAAATTCCCTAAGAGCCTCAATGGGACTCTGGGCAATGCTCACACCCAAATTGCGTTATCAAAATGGGGGTCAGTGCAGTGTGGAAGGGCCAACCCTCAAGTGTCCAAGTTCAGAGGGAGCTTAATGGGTCCCAAGGCAAGGCTCACAAGAGGGGGTCAGAACTTAAAGGCTAAGAGAGATTGCAAGTGCAGAAACAGAACTTGAAGAACTAGGGGAGTAAAGGAAAAGGGAAAGGGGTGCAACAAAAATAATAATAACTTCACACAAAAGAGATTCAGGGGTTGGGAACTGATTGCAGAGGGCCCTTGTGCCCGGGCTTTAATTGATTCTGGGCATACGCAGTAATAGGGAATACTGTTATGCCGACAGAATATACAGCATACAATGGTAGCATGAGGTTACGATCCCAGGGGATCAAGTTTGAGTCATAGACAACAATATTTTAATGTTGTCATGCCTCAAACAACCATTTGTCAAACACACTTAGAATACACAATAGAGGCAGAACAGGCAAAAGGAGGATGCTAAATAAGTATTGAACTAAACACAAGTAGTAGGCAGTCAGGAGGAAAAAATGTTAAACAAACACATTGTTGTGGTACTGAATCCTAATTAGAACATACCAGTTCAAAGAAAGTAAATAGAGAGAGAAGCAGGCAGCAGGATTTGCAAGCAGGCCACACGTAACAAAAGAGAATGCTTTTAAGTGTGAGTATGAGTTCAGAAAATTACGAGTGTTGGATGTTGTGTTAATGAAAGAGTCAGGTATTTATAGTGTTAAAAACATGCAGAAATAAGGTAAGAAAAATAATTATGGAACTGGGTATCAATTAAAACAATAAGTATAAGACTTCCTTTAATTAAGGAATTCAGACTTAAACGGTAATGATCAAAAGTTATTTAAGGAAAGAAATCAAATAAGAATCTTGTGCAAAGTAGGCAATTAAGGGTAAATACATAGGAGTTTAATTAAGGGCAGAGTTTTGAAATACACAGTTAAAATAAATAAGGTAAGAATCAATTAGTACACAGTAAATCAAGGAATCAGAGATTTGTAACTACTGGTCCATGAATAAACTAAGTCAGAAAGGCTAAGGAAAGCTTTCGACTCAAACCAAGTAACAGGGCAATCAACAAACAAGGAAAGAAATCAATCAGACTTACACAAAAGGAAGTCTGAAATCATTGAAACAATTGAAAGCCATTTAGAGGGGAATTTCAGCACATACAAAGAGTACACAAGTATTAGGTATGCGAGGCTGAATTTAGGATGAAGAAAAAGTGTCATGCAATTGCACAATCAGTAAGTAGTAGACTATAGGAACATGGTAATCACAAGGTAACTCATCAATAGAGAAGAGAGAGCATCAAATAGCATACAAAGGGTCCAGTAGAAGGACCTTAGAAAAGTTTAGCACGGAATCAGAATCATATAAAGAAACCAAGGTTTAAACAAAGATTTCAAGACTCAGTTGAGCAACAGATGAAACAATCTTCAGAAACTCGAAATAGGTCCAAAGAAAGTTAGGGTTTTTGAAATCAAACAAGTTCAGAGATGAAGAACAAGCAAATCACATAGTCAATGGCCTCAAAACTCGGATGAACCCCCAAATTCTAGGGGTTTTACCATTAATCTAGTGTAGAGACGAAAACAAGTAAATCAGGTAAAAATACTAATGAAATAAGTTCAGAAATCTCAGAAAGGAACTGAGACCTTTAACATGCATCTTCCAGTAAAATAAACTCATGAGAAACATAGTGAAAGAACAACATGTGAAACACAGTAAAAGAAACTAATAGTAAAAGAAACACACAATAACTTAACAAAAATCAGAGATGTATCTCGACAAAACCCTAAATTGGAAAGATAAAGGTCATGAGATGTATCAGGTAAAAATACTAATGAAATAAGTTCAGAAATCTCAGAAAGGAACTGAGACCTTTAACATGCATCTTCCAGTAAAATAAACTCATGAGAAACATAGTGAAAGAACAACATGTGAAACACAGTAAAAGAAACTAATAGTAAAAGAAACACACAATAACTTAACAAAAATCAGAGATGTATCTCGACAAAACCCTAAATTGGAAAGATAAAGGTCTGAAAGCATAGTTTTTGAAAGAAATCTCGAGAAACCATTTAAAAGCTCAAGGAAAATACGGATCTAGAATGGATCTAAAGAAATCAGAAGAACATCAAAAGCTAGGGTTTCAGAGGAACCCAAATGGTGAGAAAAGCTTGGAAAGTCATTGATCTGATCAGGAGAAGTCGAGATCAGGTTCGAACAGCCATGGTATGCCGGAGCAAGTTCGGAGACGCATATAACTCGAATCAAACAAAGCCTAGACCAAGCTTCTTTGTGGCCAGGCCTTGAATCTTCAATAACCCGGCATGTGGGAGTTATAGGAGGTCAGTATAAGACTTCAGTTTCCTTGGAAGCCATAGATTCCGGTGGTTTTAGTGTGAAAATAGAGGGAGACGGCTAGGGTTTCTGAGAGAGAATTTGGGAGAGGGGGAATCTAGGGGTGGCTACCGGTGAGAAATGAATAGGGTTTGGGGGGTATTGGCGAATTAACAAGGAAAAGAAGAATGTGAGTCGTTGATCTTTTAGATCAACGACTGGGATAAAAAAGGGGGCCGGGTGGGTTATTTTACAGGGTCATGGGTCGAGTAATTTTAGGAATTGGGCCGGGTAATGAGATCTGAAATTGGGTTTAATTGGGGTGCCAAATCCGGCCAGAAGTGAAATGAAATGGGCTAACATTTAAATAGTCACTTTTTCCCTTGTTTAATTTATAAAAATAGTAAAATAATTTCTGGGAGTAAATTAAAGGTACTAAAATGATTGATAATATATAAGTATGAAAATAAAAATACTGGAGTCAATTTTATAATTATAAACATAATTAAATCTTAAAATAGGCTAATACTGCAATTATATGCAATTTAGCTTAAAAAAATACTAAATAAATTTGTACAAATATGCAAAAATTATGTTAGCTATATTTTAGTATAAATATGAGAATCTAATAAGTGAATTGCCAAAATGACAATTTTGGGGAATAATTATTGGGCTTTTCTTGATAAAATAGGGCAATAAGTTGACTTAAAAATTAAGAGAAAAATATTAAAACCTTGGGACATACTTATATATGCATATACATGCTATTTTGAAAGTATTTTGCATATTAAAATTATACAGGAAAAAATTGGATATCAACATGGTATATTCTCGCTCGATAAAAGAAAGTACAGGAGATAGGTCGTTGTATGGTTGATAGAAACGCCGCCGTATGATCTTGAGGCTATGGTCCTTAAACATGGTGAACGACCATGGGTAAGGATGGCGAGAAGAGAAGGATGGATAGATATGGGAAGACACTTGGGTAAAAGGTTGATCCCAGGAGGCTCCCATTTATAGAAAGAGAGGCAGCGTAACCGACGGTGCCATTATTGCCCTTGAAAGACGTAACGGCAGGCACATTTAATGCGCCCTTGGGAGCTAAACCGGCGGTGACATTATAGCTTTGATGAATGAGAAACCGTAATGCTTTGAATGACCCTGGAGAAGTGAAACGATGGGATGTTTCGGTTATCATGGAGGCTTGCGTCATTGGTATGATGTCATCGCGGGAGGTCCGAAGAGTTGGAAGTCAAAATTGTTTCTTATCGCTCCTCTCTAAGAAATGCGGGGACTATCTGTATACGGTAAAATTGGAGGGTCCAATTCCTCGTCATCGAGGCACTTAAGAAGATCATCTCGAAGCCTCGAGGCTATAAGACTATGGTTGAGTTTCCCCCCTCGAGGTTCGTCGGTGCCCAACCTTGGGATAATGTTGACCACAGCTACAGTAGAAATGGGGAGTTCCCAAGGTACAAGGCTAGGACTGACAGAGCCTAATGGACTACCCGAACCCTGAATCAAGGTGTCATCTAGCTGTGCCATCCCCTCTTCTTTGTCATTAATGTATTTTGTACTATATTAGGATTCCTTTCTTATATAAAGGGAATCCTTGTCATTTTGTAAACCTTTGTTGCTTCACTTGCTCCATACGAAATATACAAGAACATTTGCTCTGCTCTCTAACACATTCTCTTGATATTATTGCTTCTATTTATTATCTTTATTATTGTTCATCATTTATTGCTTATCATTGGCCATAAAGAGCCTTCGTTGATTTCACTATAACTGTTACCCATACTTCAACCACCTTCGATAGTTCCCAGTCAACTTTCGGAATCAACCTCGAGGCCCCTGAATCGACAAGCTCGAGACCCCGATTGTTAACCTATCGGTTTGGTTATCACTTTACTCCTTACTCTTATCTCGTTTCTAAACCTCACACATAGCATCAACTGCTTAACAACTAGCATAAAAATAGATCACGTATTTTTAGAGTCCCACAATCAAATCTAATTGTTATTACCTTTTTCACGGTAAACAAAAACTTTTCCCAAAATCGTTTCCTAAAAATAATATGTTTCATTTTCTTTCCAAATAGCAAGTGTGAAATACTTCCCTATGCCCTCATATCAATGTGTGTAAAAAATTTATGAACGACATGATACTGTACAATATAAGGAAAAATACATCTCTATGCATGTATGTCATGTATGCATGCTAATGCTATGTATTCAAGAGATGAAACATGTACTGACACTCTCCACTCATAAATGCTCAACCACTCGGTACTGTATATGGCTCGTACGACCCAGGAAAGATCCATCCCGGAATATATACATCACTGATGATCAGTCACTCAGTACCGAGGAAGGCCATTTCGGCCCCATGGAGAAAATCCATCTCCAAGTATATATAAATGCTCAACCACTTGTTATTGTATATGGCCCATGCGGCCTAGGGAAATCCATCCCGGAACATATACAACACTAACTATAAGTCACCCAGTACCGAGGAAAAAAGGCAATCCAACCCTATGGAGAAATCCATCTCCAGATATTAAATACTTCGGACAAATCCATGTCCTGGGAACTTCACCGCTCAATAATATCATTCGTGCTCACTAGGGGTGTGTTACATACTCCGGAGGGGCTCCATCAGCCCAAGTGCTATCATAATCATTAATATAACCATTGCGGTGTGCCGCATAATCCGATAATTGTCATTCATAATCAAGCTCTTGGCCTTACTCAGTCATCAATCTCTCTATTCTCACCCACATGCTCACAATGTCATGAAAACTGACCAGGAATAATGATATGATGTATCAATAAGTGTCAACTGAGGTTGAGATATGATATAAATGCATGAATGCGACTGAGTCCAAAATATCAATGAAATCGATGAGATGACAGCAAGAAACAACCACTATGGGTCCCAATAATATCAGCATAAAGCCTAAACAGGATATCTAGCATGATGTACAACTCAATTACTTTACCACATGGTAAAAAATACAGATATCAACAAAGTAGGGATACTATGCAGTACCCTAAAGACAACGGAGTCACAATTCACAAGGTGCACGTGTCACGACCCAAACTGACGGGCCGCGACATGCATAACGTATCTTTCTCATTACATAAACATGGGTAAATGGGCCAAAAGGGCCATATGAGGTAACAAGACTAAAACATGAGGGAACATTCTATATAAAATAACCCAACCTGATATACTGACTTATACATATGACATACGGGTCTATAAGGATAAAATGACTACTCATACACTGAACATAGGCCGACAAGGCCATACAAGTATCCATATACATGACATATGTCTACAAGACTCTAAGAGTACATAAATGTCATAAAGGTTGGGATAGGACCCCACCATACCAATCAATACATATCCAAATCATACTAACCAAATAAGCAACTCCAGAGCAAATGGAGCGCGCCAACACCTTCTGCTGAGCTGATAGCCTACTTGGGGGACTCTTAACCTGTCTATCGGGACATGCAGGCATGAAACACAGTGTCCCTAGGAAAAAGGGACGTCAGTACAAATAATGTACCTAGTTTGTACGGAATGGAAATTAGTAAACAATTGACATGAGAGAAACATGGAGTAAAAGACTCAACATGTATATCTGAATATCTCTGTGATTCATTTAATATTATAATATCATGCATATGTGCATAAATGTCATACCATGCATATATATATATATATATATATATATATATATATATATATATATATATATATATATATATATATATATATATATATATATATATATATATATGTGTGTGTGTGTGTGTGTGTGTGTGTGTGTGTGTGTGTGTGTGTGTGTGTGTGTGTGTGTTCATACTCCCATGCATGTGTGTTTTAATGGAGGGAGTGAAAATTCTGAGTTCTTGGTTGTTGTTTTATGGGAAAGAATGCCATAACTTTTTCCCATATATATATATATGCGTATATAAGGTCATCTGGTCATGGGTCAATATAAATGAATGCAATGCATGGGAAGTACGTCAATAAAATCTTTTGGAATATCATAAGACCATTATGCCTTTGATTAATATAATGAAGTAAACTTTATCAACTTACGTATTTTATGAGACCCATAACAGACGATAGAATAATAAAACATATGTGGAATCAAGAACATAGGAACCTCTCTTATTTCAATGAATAGAGTCATTTATGGAAGTTGTGCATTTGCTCGTTTCTTTGTGTTGTATAGATCATGCCAAAAGGAAAGAAGGGATAGCCTTAACATACCTGAGCCGATTATCTTGACAATCCCTCCAACACACGTCAATTGCAACAACACGTAACGATATATCAAAGTAGGGGAAAATCCATATGATATTCTTGAGAAAGATTGCATCGTACTCCCTTATAATCGCAAAATCCCGTTGCTATTACCTTATGAAATCTCGTATGAATTTTTGTAGAAAAATCCATATGATCACTTTGTGAATTTGATCACAACCTTGTAAGAGACTTACTGAAGCAATCATGTTGAGAGCCTTTATGGCTTTTTCTGAATCCATATCTATGTGAATAATGCGAATCTTGAATTTGAGAAGTCATTTTTTCAATCATTTCTTTAAAGGTTGCCACCTTTCAAAGTTGTTCAAGAGTCACTTAATGGCTCATGTATGTGGCTACCGCGTTAATGCCTTAGTCTTTATCCAAAGACCTTAATTATCAAAATCATTAGGTAACCCCAATTATCCACATAATTAAGAATTATCTCAAATTACTTAAAGTACTACTCACTTTTAACACACTTTATACGCCTTATAATCATGGTCATGTGGTACTTTGTATGACACTAGTCCATAAATACGGGGTATTATATCTTGGACCGTATTTTATCCCAAATTGCTAAACTTCGACGAAACTCATTTCCTTCGATTTGCTTACCCTCTCTCATTCACGAATTTACTTATCACGTATTTGAAATAGAATAATGCTTATAATAATAACCTCATTCCTGATCTTACGTCGATTAGTTTACGACAAAACTTTAATGTACGAAAATGCGGGATGTAACATCTCATTTTCCGAGCTTCCATCAATTTACATATGGCGTACTTTCACGTACAAAACCATGGGGTGTAACATCATTCCCCCCTTTGAAACATTATCCTTGAATGTTGACTGATGCACTTATCATCTTCATAACTTTTGTCTTTTGAATACTTTAGTACTCATACCACGACTTGTGGCCGGAATCCTTCCGATCTCGAAACTATTGCTACCTTCTATCATGCAGCTTGTATGACTTTTTGCTTGTATGTGTGCCTATGCGACTCTTCCCTTAAGCTGTTAGCCAATCTCTAGACCTCACTTTGGGAACTTATACAGAACTTGACAAGATGTCCCTCTAGGCATTTATAGGTGTACTGAAGTTCTTCACTCGATAATTGTCGAGCTTACGAATATTGCTATATCTTATTTTATAGATTCATTTATCCTTCCCTACGACTTTACTGCATCTAGGTAGGTCATTCTATACCCTAACTCTTACTCCAATTTATCGTTCCTGAGGTGTGCTAAAAAGCTCCAGGTTACTCTCATTGCATATCATATATGTATAAATCTAAGTCCTTTAATGCTTCCTCATTATTATTCATCTTAAGAATGACGACCTAATCTCATCTCATACTTTGTAACTTTTATCCATCTATTATCGATTCCTTTTATCGTTGATCCATAATCTACCATTAATCACTTGACCTCTTATGTAACACTACCGCTATGGCTCACGTCTCATTGGGGAACATCTGAAATGATTAGACTGATCCACCTAGGGCGATACCATGCTTTCATAACCATATTTTATAGCATCCCAATGTGGTTCATCTTATAGGTAGGGATATTCTAATCCTATAAAATTCATTAAATCCCTTTCTTTTCTTCTTCAAATCATTACTCAATCGAACGCCCAAACGTCATCCTTTATTTGTCACAATTACACACTTACTCTATTACCAGGGCGACATTCCATTTCTTTTAAATGCTACTAGTTTAAACTCCTTTGAGTTTATTCAGGCTATATTGAGGTTTATATAACTTAGAGAAACTATCAGCTCTTCTTTTTTTCATGGGCTTAATCCCGGGGACTTATCCATTCTCGTCGCCTTCTCACTCGCCTTTTCTTATCCTTACTCCTGTCTTCCTAAAACCTTGTCGCTCTACCATACTTTATCTTCCGACCTACACATATCCATTTATACTACTCGCAACCTTCCTTCAAGTTGCTTGCACTATAAATTTCCTTGTGTTATTCTGGAACATCAAGCGAGACATCAAATCGTCTATAACTCTTATTTTACTCTCTTAACTAGACCTCTCGATACCTAGAAATCATAGGCTAGAAGATATGCCACTGATGACACTGCTAGTATTCCTAGATACTGAATCTCAGCACTTCTAGCCTTCTATCTGAAGTATGGATTATTCACAATTTTCTGCACCTGAGTATCTCGTACGTTGTTCACCTTTACCTTACTTACCTTAAAATTTCACATCATATCTTCTACCTCTTTCATGACCTCCCTTCCATAAAGATATAATTCACATCCACAACCTGAAGCTCTACTATAATACTTGCATCTCTGGTGCATACACAATCCGGTGAGATATTCATATTGACTTCTTATGAGGCTGGTATTTTTCTGACTGGCTTTATCGTAGCTACATTATAGAATATGGCTACTGTACTACCTCTCTTGTACCTCTGATATTTAGAGTAATTCTGCAATATTTTCAATCACTAGGTCTATAATTTTCTAGGTCCAATAATCAGATTCCCGATTTACTTAGTTAATGTAACTCTTTAGTTTCCTCTTCCCTCTAATCAAACTTTATGTAGGCTTAAGCTATCTTCCAATCTGCGGCTCATGGTATTAGTTAGTACTTTAGCCCCTCATGGACGTTATGGAATATCCATGATACAATCTTCTAATAATTCAATCCTTTATCTATGACCTGGGCTCAATTCTTTCTTTTTATTTATACCGGAATCTTTTACGGCTGTATGAATGTCAATACATATGTTGCATGGATAATACTCCGAACTATTAAGTGCGTTCACAACGTAACTAACTCTGGATCGATAATCGAATAATTCTTTTCATTCATTCTCTTAAACTACACATGTTAGCCCCCATAGGGCATAACTGAGATGGATGTGACTAATTGTAAATACCTTTGTTACTGTTGAATTTAACTCAAAATGCTTATATCTCTTTTCCTTAATTGTAAATAATGATCATTTTCACTAACTGGGTACCTCGTACCCTTCTTCATCTTGCTTCTTTTACTTGTTGAAATTTGTATCTATCTTCTAAATCTCTCAGTGTCTTTCACCATAGGGGTAGATAGATATTCTTGCCTTAAGGCTCCTTATCAAGAAGCTTACACGTCTTAGTACACGCATGTTCTGCTGAAGACCTCACATTTATCCATCATAGGAATGATACAAACTCAAGTTCCTCTAACTCAACACTTCCATATCTATATCTCTTACCAACCGTCTTTCTAGATGAAGGTATTGTTGTATTACTAATATAATAGAATTTAGGAATTTGAATTCTTATAAGTGAGCTCTATCATACGATCTAAAGTAAGAAGAAAGAGTGATAGTCCTAAATGCCATGTAGCCTCCTGATTATAAGTATGGTGTACAATGCACCCATAAACAAGACTCTACTAGACATGGCTTGTAGACTATCTAGGACAGAACTGCTCTGATACCACTTTTGTCCCGACCCATATTGATGGGCCGCGATGGGCACCCGGTGCCTTACTAAACCGAGTACCAATGTAACGTATCTTTTTCATTACATCAACATGGGTAAATGGGCCAGAAGGTCCGTATGAGGTAACAAGAATAAAATATGAGGGAACACTCAACATAAAACAACCCAACCTGATATATTGACTTATACATATGACGTACGAGCCTATAAGGCCAAAATGATCACTCGTACAATGAACATAGGCTAACAAGGCCATACAATCTTTCATATATAGGACATATGTCTACAAGCCTCTAAAAGTACATAAATGTCATAAAGGTCAGGACAGAGCCTTGCCATACCAATGAATGCATGTACTAATCATATTGACTAAATAAGCAACTCCGGAGCAAATAGAGCGTACCAATACCTTCGAGTGAGATGATAGCCTACTTGGAGGACTCTTAACCTGTCTATCGGGACCTGCAGGAATAAAACACAGCGTCCCCAGACAAAAGGGACATCACTACAAATAATGTACTGAGTATGTAAGGAATGAAAATCAGTAAACAATAGACATAAGAGAAACATGGAGTAAAAGACTGAACATGTATATCTGAATATCTCTGTGAATCATTTTATATTTTAATGTCATGCATATGTGCATAAATGTCATACCATTCAAGTATATATGCATTCATAACGTCATCAAGCCTCTGAGGGCATCCCATCATATCATATCAGCCATTGTGGGCAAATCATCAACATATCCTAGCTGATCAGGAGGTGGTGCGTATATAACACCATAACCTTTTCCCTTATCCTATATACACACACATATATATATATATACATACATTTATAACGCCATCAGGTCATGGGTCAACTTTAATGAATGCAATGCATGAGAAGCACATCAATAAAATCTTTCGAAATATCATAGGACCATTATGCCTTTGATTAATATCATTAAGTAAACTTTATCAACTTATGTATTTTCTGAGACCCATGAATATATAATAGAATAATAAAACATATGGGGAATCAAGAACATAGGAACCTCTAGTATTTCTATGAATAGAGTCATTTATGGAAGTTGTGTATTTGCTAGTTTCGTTTGTGTCGTATAGATCATGCCAAAAGGAAAGAATGGATAACCTTAATATACCTGAGCCTATTCTCTTGATAATCTCTCTAACACACGTCAATTGCGACAACACGTTACGGTAGATAGAAATAGGGGAAAATTCATATGATATTCTTGAGAAAGATTGCAACGTACTCCCTTAGAATTGAAAAATCCCGTTGCTATTACCTTATGAAATCTCGTATGAATTTTTGCAGCAAATTCCATATAATCACTTTGTGAATTTGATCACAACCTTGTAAGAGACTTACTGAAGCAATCACGTTGAGAGCCTTTATGGCTTTTTGTGAATTCCATATCTATGTGAATAATGCAAATTTGGAATTTGAGAAGTCATTTTTTCAATCATTTCTTTAAAGGTCGCCACCTTGCAAAGTTGTTCAAGAGTCACTTAATGGCTCATGTATGTGGCTGCCATGTTAATGCCTTAGTCTTTATCCAAAGACTTTAATTTCCTAGTTAATCTTACCATCGAAATCATTAAGTAACTCCAATTATACACATAATTAAGAATTATCTCAAATTACTTAAAGTACTACTCACTTTTAACACACTTTATACACCTTATAATCATGGTCATGTGGTACCTTATATGACACTAGTCCATAAATACGGGTTATTATAGCTTGGGCCAAATTTTATCCCAAATGTCCAAACTTTGACGAAACTCATTTCCTTCGATTTGCTTACCCTCTCTCCTTCACGAATTTACTTATCACGTATTTGAAATAGCATAATGCTTATAATAATAACCTCATTCCCGATCTTACGTTAATTAGCTTACGATAAAACTTTAACGTACAAAAATGTGGCATGTAACATCTCATTTTCCGAGCTTCCATCAATTTACTTATGGCGTACCTTCACGTACGAAAGCATAGGGTGTAACAGCACGCCCACACGCCCGTCACCTAGAATGTGTGTCACCTCAACACCAAGAACACAACACATAATTTTGGGGTTTCATACCCTCAACACTAAGTTTAGAAGAGTTACTTATCTTGAACACGCAAATTCCAATACTGAGCAAGCCAAGCGATGCTCAAAAAATTCCACCACATGTGTAGCGACCTACGAACGGCTCAAAACTAGTCAAAAGCAACTCAAATACATCAGATAAAGCCCAAGGAAACAATTACAAATGATAAAGATCGAATCCTAAATCAAATCCCAAATCCGGCCAAAAATCACACCCGGGCCCGCACCTCGAAACCCGGAAAAACTAACAAAATCAGACAACCCATTCAATTACGAATCCAACTATACTAGTTTCACTCAAACCCGTCTACAAATCGGTGTTCAAAACTCAAAAATCATATTATCTTTGGCCCATACACATGTTCTGCCCAGGCATTTACCCTACGCTATCGTGGACAAGCTAATGTGATAGCGAAGCACAAAATTTTCCAGTCCCTTTTTTACTCTATGCGGATCGCGGCCATTCTCCCGCGAACACCAAGAACAAATTTTTCCAACAGCCTTCTCCAACTCTTTCAGACAGCCTCTAGTATAATGGTCATAACGTTTTTTTACCAAACCCCAAATTTCAATTGGTTTGACTTTCTGAAAACTAGACATCAAGGGCTACAACTTTTATTTTTGGATCATCTCCAAATTCCTTATAGATTGTGAGATATAAGATTCCAAAGTCGGGTCAGCGCAGTAGAGATTTTACTCTATGCGATCGCTTGACGACTTCCGCCATCTCATTGCACAGCTCCGTTTTTTCTTTTTTTCTCCTTGTTAATGCGGCCAGATCTACGCCAACGCACTGTACACCCTTGAAGCCAAAAACCAGCAACTAGAAATGGTCCGAAACCACCCCGAAACTCACCTGAGCCCCTTGGGACCTCATCCGAACATACCAACAAGTCTCAAAACATATCACGGAATTAGTCGAGGCCTCAAATCACATCAAAGAACGTTAAAAACACGAATCACACCTCAATTAAAATCAATGAACTTGAAACTTGAAACTTCCACACCCGATGCCAAAACCTATCAAATCATGTCTGATTGACCTCAAATTTTTGCACAAAAGTCACATTTGACATTACGGACCTGCTCCAACTTCCGGAATTAGAATCCGACCCCGATATTAAAAAGTCCACTCCTGGTCAAACTTTCCAAAATTCCAACTTTAACCATTTCAAGCCAAATTCTACTACGAACCTTCAAATAGCAACCCGGATGTGTTCCTAAGTCCAAAGTCACCCAATGGAGCTAACAGAACTATCAAAAATTCAATCCCAGGTCAAATACTAAAAAGTCAAACTTGGTCAAACCTTTTATATTTTAAAGCTTCTAGCTTAGAATCATTCTTCCAAATCAATTCCAAATAACCTGAAAATCAAAACCGATGATTCAAACTAGTTATAATGTATCATACGCAGCTACTCATGCCCGAGAACTAGCGAGCGAAGTGCAAAAGCTCCAATGACTTCATCTCATTCAACACGACCTCTCTAGTGACATGACATATCAATACAATCTAAAGCCACAACCCGAGCAATCCGTGCTCCAATAAGGAACAATTCAAATGTACTCAAATCATGGAAAATGACACAAATGAGAGATCTGTCCCACAATATTAACAATTACCACCACCACGCAATGCTAAGAACCCATCACACACCACAGAACCAAAACACACAAATCTATCACAAAGGATCATACCACAAAAAGGCTCCGCTACAATGCGTGACCCCATCCAACCACTGGTCTATGGAATATGCCTCAAGCCACCTTTCTCAAAATCAACATCCATGCGCGATTCGACATCAAGTTACTAAAGTGAATTACCATAACCACGGAGAAGCAAATGACGCAATGCCACACAATCCCGAAAGAAAATAACCAATGCGCAATCAATCATGCAACACCCAGATACTCATCTCGCTCAAATTTCTCTATAAAGCCCAAATAGAACTATGTCATGTGTGCATATAACCAACGAATCACAACCCCTCACAGCATGGAAGAGTAAAACATAGAATATATCCGATATGAATAAAATCAACTCTAACCAAATGGCACATCCCACAACAATAGCAATATGGAGCCAACCAATCCGGCTTGGCGTAGAATACACATCCAAATTGGACCTACTAATGGACCCCAAAATCAGCTCTAGTCACCCATAGATAGATGAATAACCCTCCGAAAGTCTACAATGACTGAATCATAACACATACTATCATCTGGCTAGCTTTGCCCACATCTTCATAGTCCATAACCATGAAATAACCTGTTAATGAGAATTCCCAGTCTCCAAATCCATAGAGCACGCGAATCACCATCTCCGATACCAACTCCACCGCCCGAATATCTAACACATCTCTCATACATGATCATCCCGCGAGGAATACTTCTAGAATTCTTTTGTACAATATATCAAAATTGGAAGATCAGCAGTCGATCAACTAGGAGGGTGCCAGAATACAAATGAAGTATCCATAAATCAAAGCACATTACCTCTTTTGAAATGTACACTATTATCAAACCATACCAAATAATAATATCATTTACCTAGTCATCTGAAACCATCTATGCTGCCTACGAATTTTATGATCTTCCCTTCAAAACTGAACTATGACCTTGCTCATACAAATCTCCATCCCACATAACACACCACATATACCATGCCATCATATGAAAAATACAAGAACTTCATAGTCCACTCCGAGTCACAAGCAACTACATACTCAATTAGCCAAGGACCTTCCATTTGTTTTCATCCAGGAGAAAATCACTATTTATCACATGCTTCTAACATCAGTAGGGAATATACTCCTCAAACCATGGTAAAAACCATTGAGAAATTTTCGAAACTCATTTGCACATAATCAAGTCATTAGATCTAATTCTCTCTAACTCAACCAAGCCACACAGGTCACCAAAAACCCAAAAACATCCCCACGAGACACCTATAGAGACTAGCCACATCATACTCGTTATATAGCCATCCAACAGCTCATCAAGCCACAAATTCCACTCATAGGGACACTACTAGACTTATAAGTCCAAAAGCACGTGCTCACAAAACCAACATCTCTACACTCAAGCTACAGTCAAAACTCGGCCTCAAGTCCTTCAGACTAGCCCATCATCCGCATACCAAAATGACATCTCGCATCTCTTCCATAGAATTACAAGCCGTCGATGTACATCTAATACCGAGCGCTCATATACACATACGAATGCGTGCACGAAATTTAAAGAGTTACACATCAAGCTGAATCAATACCGCACGATAAGGAAAGAAAGATGGGAAGTATATCCTAAATGTCCTGTAGCCTCTCGAAGAAAGGCATGGACGTCATCATACCGACCCGCAAGTCTCTACTAGACACTTGCTCACGACTTGTAGAACTTATAAACCTAGAGCTCTGATACCAATTTGTCATGACCCAAAATTCACTAGTCGTGATGGCACCTAACCCAACCCGCTAGGTAAGCCAACTAATAACTATCAAATTTCAATAATATTAATAAGACAACTAACAAAGGAATTATTTGAATCTTATACATTTCCCAAGGACTGGTAGTACAAATCATGATCTTCTAAGAATAGAGTTTACAAAGCTGATATGAAGAAAATACATTTTCTGTTTGAAAAGTACATAAACAGAGTTTATAAATCTAAGGCTACCATGAAAAAGAGGAAGCTATAGCAGGAATGTAAGTACATCTTCAATAGTAGCTCCCATCATGCATAGCAACATGGGCACCCGAAATCTGCACGCAAAATGCAAGAACTGTAGTATGAGTACAACTGACCCCATGTACTCAATAAGTAACAAACCTAACCTTAGATTGAAAGTAGTGACAAGCTGGAACAAGGTGGGTCCAACACCAATAACCAATAGCAGTTCATAACAATATAAAGCAAGTAAACAAAGAAGTAGCTCAGAGATAAAATGTTTAGCTTTTCCATAGTTTTCCGAAAAATAATCCACTTTTAAGAATATCAGTGAAAAACCCAAATTCTTTACCAAAATCTTCGAAAGAAAATATGAGATAGTTTGAAAACTAAAAATTTTCCCAAAATCATTTCCACAACAAATAAGATGTTTCATTTTATTTCCAAATAGCAAGTGTGAAATACTTCCCTATGCCCACATATCAATGTGTGTAAAGAAAATCATGAGCGACATGATGCCGTGCAGTATGAGGAAGAATACATCTCTATGCATGTATGACATGTATGCATGCCAATGCCATATATCCAAGAGATGAAACATGTACTCACACTCTCCACTCATAAATGCTCAACCACTCAGTATTGTATATGCCTTGTACGGCCCAGGGAAGATCCATCTCGAAATATATACATTACTGTTCATCAGTCACTAAGTACCGAGAAAGGCCATTCGGACTCCGTGGAGAAGATCCATCTCTAGGTATATATCAATGCTCAACCACTCGGTACTGTATATGGCCTATACGGCCTAGGAAAATCCATCCTAGAACATATACAACACTGACTATAAGTCACCTAGTACCGAGGAAAAAGGGCAATCCAACCCTACGGAGAAATCTATCTCCAGATATCAAATACTTCGGACAAATCCATGTCTGGAGAAATCCATCCCTTAATAATATCATCCGCGCTCACTGAGGGTGTGTTACAGACTCAGGAGGGGCTCCTTCAGCCCAAGAACTGTCATAATCATCAATATAAGTGCGGCGGCGTGCAGCCCAATCCGATAATTGTCATTCATAATCAAGCTCTCGGCCTCACTCAGTCATCAATCTCTCCATTCTCACCCACAAGCTTACAATATCATGAAAACTAACCCGAAATAATGATATGATATATCAATAAGTAACAACTGAGGTTGAGATATGATATGAATGCATGAATGTGGCTGAGTACGAAATATCAATAAAATCGATAAGATGACAGCAAGAAACGACCATTATGGGTCCCAACAATATCAACATAAAGCCTAAACAGGATATCTAGCTTGATGTACAACTCAATTACTTTACCACATAGTGAAAAACACAGATACCAACAACGTAAGGTCATTATATAGTGCCCTAAAGACAACAGAGTCACAATTCATAGGGTGCACGCCACACACCCATCACCTAGCATGTGCGTCACCTCAAAACCAAGCACATAACACATAATTTCAAAGTTTCATACCCTCAACACTAAGTTTAGAAGAGTTACTTATCTTGAACAAGCTAATTCCAATACCGAGCAAGCCAAGCAATACTCCAAAAATTCCATTACGTGCATAGAAATCTCCTAATGGCTCAAAACTAGTCAAAAGCAACTCAAATACATCTGATAAAGCCTAAGAAATCAATTTCAAATGATAAAGATCGAATCCTAAATCAAATCCCAAATCCCGCCAAAAATCACACCCGGGCCCGTAGATCGGAACCTGACAAAACTTACAAAATCCAACAACCCATTCAATTACGAGTCCAACCATACTAGTTTCACTCAAATTTAACTCCAAATCAGTGTTCAAAACTCAAAATTTTATATTACGAAAATTTAGGCCAAACCCCCCAATTTCCTCTTTAAAATTCCTCAACCAAAAGCTAAAATTGAAGGTATTTTCATGAAATATAACAAAAATTAAGTAGATAACACTTATCCCAATTCATATGGTTAAAATTGCTTCAAGAATTGCCTTAATCCGAGCTCCCTAGCTCTAAAAATGAAAAAATGGTCGAAACCCTCGAAATAGAGTACTTTATAGTCTGCCCAGGCATTTACCTATGCTATCGCGGGGAAACTAATGTGATAGGGAAGCACAAATTTTCCAGCCCCTTTTTTTAACTCTATGCGATCGCGGCCATTCTCACGCGATCGCGAAGGACAAATTTTTCCAACAACCTGCTCCAACTCTTCCGAACAACCTCTAAATAATAGTCATAACTTTTTGTACGAAACTCCAAATTACAGTTGGTTTGCCTTTATGAAAACTAGACATCAAGGGCTACAACTTTTATTTTTGGATCATCTCCAAATTCCTTATATATTGCGAGATATAAGCTTCCAAAGTCGGGTCAGTGCAACAGAGATTTTACTCTATGCGATCGGGTGAAATTTTCCTAATCGCATAATATAGCTCTATTTTCCCTATTTTTCTCCTTGCTAATGCGTCCAGATCTACTTTGATGCATTGTACACCCCTGAAGCCAAAAACCAACAACTAGAAATGGCCTAGAAATAGTTCAAAATCACCCCGAAACTCACCTGAGCCCCTTGAGACACCGTCCGAACATACCAACAAGTCTCAAAACATATCATGGACTTATTCGAGGCCTCAAATACCATCAAACAATGCTAAAAGCACAAATTACACCTAAATTCAAAATCAATGAACTTGAAACATCCACAACCAATGCTAAAATCTATCAAATCACGTCCGATTGACCTCAAAATTTGCATACAAGTCACATTTGACATTACGGACCTGCACCAACTTTAAAAATCCGAATTCGACCCCGATATCAAAAAGTCCACTCCCGGTCAACCTTTTCAAAATTTCAACTTTTGTCATTTCAAGCCAAATTCTACTACGGACCTCCAAACCGCAATTCGGACGCGCTCCTAAGTCCAAAATACCTAACGGAGCTAACAAAACCATCAGAAATCTAATCCAGTCAAATACTAAAAAATCAAACTTGGTTAGACCTTATTTTAAAGCTTCTAACTCAAAATCATTCTTCCAAATCAATTCTGAATAACCTGAAAACCAAAACCGATGATTCACACAAGTCATAATGTATCATACGGAGATACTCATACCCCAGAACTAGCGAGTGAAGTGAATATACTTAAAACGACTGGCCGAGTCGTTACAAATGGTAGGCACTATTGAATGTTAAATTTCTTAGCAAACAAGGGGACTCCCAAATATTTGAATTAGGGATCCCTCTACATATCCTATCAAGCTTTTCAATGTGTCTTTAAGATCCTTGTGAACACCATCAATGTAGATAGAACTTTTTTCTGCATTTGCCTGTAGACCAGATACAACAGAGAACCTTTGAAAGGTTTCCTGCATTATGGTCAGTGAATTAATATTTGCCCTGCAAAACATGAGTAAGTCATCAGTAAAACAGATGTGTATCACTCCTATGTTTTTTGCATCGTGGGCGATACTTGAAATCTTTGATCAAGGGTAGCTGGTTCATCTCCCTTTGTAGGTATTCCATTGCAATCATAAAGAGATAGGGTGACATTGGGTCTCCTTGCCTGATTCCTCTCTTATCCTGTAATGGTTTGGTAAGGCCACTATTGAGAACCAATGAATAAGACACTATGCTAACACATTTCATGACCTAGTGGATAAAGTTTTGAGGGAATCCAAGGTCTGCTAGCAAACACCTAAGAAAATTTCAATCCAATAAATCATATGCTTTCTTAATATCCACTTTCAGCACACATCTGAGAGATATACCTTTCCTGTTATAACCTTTGAATAGTTCATGGCTAAATAGGATATTGTCAATAATGCTTCTTCCTTCAATGAATGTTGATTGTGATTTCCCAATAATCACCTCTATCCCTTTCTTGATTTTGTTGGTCAGTATCTTAGCAACAATCTTATACAATGTAGTGCAGCATGCTATTGACATGTAATCTTTCACTTGAGTTGGTGTTGGGATCTTAGGGATCAATGTAATAGCAGTGAAGTTCCATGCTGTCATCATTTTCCCTGTATGAAAGAAATATTTCACTGCCTCATAGATGTCCTGCTTCCCAGTCTCCCATTGCTTAGTGAAAAACTCTATAGGAAATACATCCACTCCAGGAGCTTTATCATTTGGCATGTCCTTAATGGCTGCATCAATCTCCTATTGTGCTATGTCAATTATTAATTTATGTTGGTGCTTTAAGGTAAGAGAGTTTCATTTTTTTTATGACACTTGAGTTTGGGCAGGGCCTCAATCCATTTTTCTTACCCATTAGCTTTGTAAAGAATGTAAGAAATTCTTTTTCTAAAACTTTAGGATCATTAATCTTTATTTCCATATCATTATATATGGATGTGATGGCATTTTTCTGGCCCTGATCTTCACCTGTGCATAGAAGTATTTTGAATTTGAGTCCCCATATTCAATCCAGTTTGCTCTAGATTTCTGCCTCAGGATTCTCTCTTCTATTATGCTCCATTTTTCCAGCTCACTAATACTTTGCTTCTCCTGCTCAATCAACATTTGATCAAAGGGAGTAATGACAAGTGCTTCTTGTATACATTCTAGACTTTTCCTGGCTTGATTCAATTTCTGCTCATAGGCTGCCATGGATTTGTTCAGTCCCTTTGCTTCATTTTTTATTATTTTGAGCTTCTGCCATATGATGGACATTGGATCCCCTCTTTCCTACTTTTGCCATACTCTATTCACCATAGGTGAGAAGTCTTGGTGTTCCATTGTCACCATGTAGATCTTGAATGGCTTGGGATGAGTAGCTTTTATCTTCCAACATTGAATCACAACTAGTGAGTGATCAGATACTCCAAGGTCTAAAAAGTCTGCTTCTAGGTGCCCATATATCTGAGTCCAGCTGAAATTGCTAAATGCCCAATAAATTTTGTTGTACACTCTACTACTTGCTTGTTGCTTATTGCACCAGGTGACGAAGCATCCTTTTGTTCTAAGTGGTGTTAGTTGCAGGGTATCAATACATTGCTTGAAATTCTGCACTTTCCCAGATGTAACTGGTTATCCTATTCTATCATCAGTGCTCAACACATTATTGAGTCTCCACTAATAAGCCATGGTGTTTGTATCCGACTTCCTAACAGTTATAGATCATGCCATAGGACATCCCTTTCCTGGGGTTTATTCCTAGCATAGACTACTATCAATAGGACCTGGAGTTTGTTGCTGAGTCCTCCACTGAGAAATGGATGAATTGTTTATGGGTTTTGAGGATCTTGACTATTAATTGTGATCTCCATAATTGTAATATCCTACCATTTACAGCTTGGGAGTAGTTGCAACAATAACCCTAATCCTTAGCTATCTTATTTCAAAATCTTTTTTGCCTTCCTTTCCTTTAATCTAGTTTCTAACATCCAATGCTGTCTATTTTATTCTTGTTCAAAGAGAGCCTCAACTCCTTATATTTGTAGGGCTTTTTTAGCCCTATAATTTTCAAAGTACACACAATCATGGGGGTTTGAATACATGATCAATTCCATTCTCTGCTATTTTAAAAGTGCTTGGCACACACTCTTCCAGAATCTTAAATCTATTTGTATTGGTGCCTTCTTCATTCTAAGTCCCGAGACTGCTGTCCTATTTCAGCACTCTGCCTATGCTGAATTCTGCATTCACCATTCCTCTTGAGCAATTGCCTTGAAGATTCTACAACAACTGTTTTTTGTTTTTTATTTCCAACTTCTTCTTGCTGATCTCCCTTCCTTATTGCATCTTCTTCATTTCCTTGCTCTGTTGGTTCCTTTGGCTTCCATTCCTGCACTATCTTTTTCTTACTTTCCCTTTTCGTTCTTTTTGGTGCCTGAAATTCTGCTTTATCACTGTTTTGTTGTTTGTTCATCCAGGACTCAAAGTTATCATGGCCAAAGTGATTACAGTCACTGCAAAACTTTGGTTTCCAATCATAGGCAGTTTGTTGCTAATTAGTTCCTGAAGGAGTGTCAATTTCTATACTCTCCAGCATTAATTTTGTGATATCAACCTTTACTAAGACTCTTGCATATGAACTTTTGTTGAGATCAGCTGTATATCTATCAGTGTACATAGGGGATCCAATAGCACTAGCCACTTTGCTAAGTGCATCTGCAGTCCAGTACCCAACAGGAAAACCTAGGAAATTTACCCACAAAGGAATGGTAGTGATGCATTTAGGATCAAAGTGAAAATCTCTTTCCCAATTTTGTAAACTAAACGGCTTATTATGGTACGTATGGGCCTACTTACATCACTAGATATATGTCCTCAATTGTTGAGAATCGAAACACATAGTATCCATCAATGTGATACAGGATTTGTGTCTTTGAAACAAAATCCCAGACATATGTAATAAAATTCTCCATAGATTTCTCAAATGGAGTATCACCTAACAAATAGCCAATTAAAGTAGAAGCCCAGTAGTCATTCAGCTTTTGAATATCTTCCTCAACAATTTGAAATACAATCTTACCATCTCGATGACTAGGTGGCACATAATCCAATTGTATTCCCATTTGAGAACTACGATTTAGTTTCCTTAGATCTTTTACATGTTGATTCAGCAGGTTTTCTCCCTGAGCTACCGGTGCTTGCTGTTCTAGGGTTGAAAAAGTTTGCACAGATGATCCTGCCTCTGAGAGTTGTAATATCTGAGGTATTGTTGGCACTTGACTTTTTCCCTTTTGATTCTCCTCTACAATTTGATCTACACCGTTCCATTCATTTTCATTGTTATATTCCTTTTCAGAGATGCTTTCAATTTCCTCTCGAATTGGATGAAATTAAGCTGGGAGAAAGCTACCAAACATAATGGAGTGAATGCTTGTTGTCCAATGATCGCCAAAGTTACGATTAAGATCACCTTTGCAGGTTGTTTCCACCGTCTTGACATCGTTGGTGCAAGTTATCCTTCCTTGGTTAAACGTGCGGCGGCGGAGAAGTCATGCAGAATTTTTTAATTTACAAGTTGATGCCTTCTGTGATAAAGGAGAGGACGTGTCCGAAAATGAGTTTTGAAAAACCAAAAAGTGATTTTGACTAGTTTTTCATATTTTTTGAATTTATTTTTTCATTCAAAAAACTGCAATATTATTTCAAGTGAAATGCATGTCTAAACATAATTTTAAATTCTAGATACCTGTTTACCCTCAAAATGGGATAACAATTGAAATTGTAAGTGAATTTAAGGATACGTGGATAAAATTGATATAAAGCGATAAATTAAGTTGCAATTGAAATAAAGTATGATAAAGTAAATTCAAACCACACGGATTGAACAGTAACAACCTTGGGAAATGAAGCACCCTTGGACCGAATGCACTTCAATCAGTGTCAAGACACAATTTAGTAAGAATTTTTAAAGAGAAAATAATAGTATATTGCTTCTGAATGCGTGTAATGATTTTTTACAAATTATCAAACCCCTTTATATAGTTGGGGAGTCCTACTTTAGGCACAATTTTATAAAAGGTAAAAGTTCCATGATTTACTAATTAGCCAGTTTCTTATTGATACATGCCGAGATTCCCTCCGTGATACCCGACTGGTTACAGAAATTTTGGCATTCTGTTATTTGGTCTGGCAATGTTTCCTCGAGCTTATTTGGGGTCAGGGTCATTTCCAGGGTCATGGACTCGATGTTCTCGATGATGGGCCTTCTGACCTCGTATCCTGGTTCGATGGAACTCAGGGTCGATCTTCAACCATCAAATTTCAATCCAGACCTGTCATGCAGTAGACGAGCCCGATTACGACCGTAATAGATAGTCCTTTCATTTTTCGGAGAGTAAACGACAAAAAATGATATGATCTCTCGATTCTCGCCTTGATACTCCACGTCAGAAATGACAAAATGAACGAAGCGTCTCGTTAGTCATGTCTTAATGGCATTCAATGCTCGTCAGTTTCTGGTCGGCCACTCCTGGTTTAGAACCGTCGTTTGAAAATTGTAAATACCCCTTCTTAATTTAGTCAAACTTTACATCCAAACCTTCTATACTCTTGTTCTTAAAAATCTTTGCATTTTCTAGCACTTGTACCCAGATTTCTTAAGATCTTTGTGAGAACTCTTGCTTGTCTTCACTCCAAACCATTAAGCGTGCCCTTTTAATTTCCTCTCCTTCATCTTCTACACATTATTTAAAAGAAAATGGCTAAGACTTCAAGGACAACTCCCTAAAAAGAAACCACTTTTTCATCACGGCCGGTTAACGAGGAACCAACAACGGAACCTCTTATTGGCACGTTTATTCCTGGCGGGTGCTCGGTGACCGCCGACTTCAAGGTTGAAAAACCTTCACCTGTTCCAGGCCGGGGTGAGAAAGTCTCGAGATATATTAGCTCGATTACCGAAGAGATCCTCCTTATGATAAAAAACGACTGCAATTGGGTCGGAAAAGATGTGGTTGTTCCCGGGCTCAAAGAAGATATCGCCACCCATGTTAAGGGATACTTAAGTGTTTACACTTATCCTCTACGCTAAGCCCATTAGACCCGGTAATCATCCAATTTCATAAAAGGTACAAGGTGTGCCTTGATCAGATCTTCCCCTCGTTCTAGAGGAGTTTCATTCTTCTCAAATTCTTCGTGAGCAAGATTGACGGATGTCCATTCACCATTGACCATCTGATGCGCCTATACAATCCTCGATTCTTCTGGGGGGCTAATTAAACTTGCGCGGCCGGCCATTAAAGCCCCGTTCTCGAGCATCGATGATGATCGAGACCGAGGCTAGCTAGGCCAATTTGCCGAGTGAGGACCTCGGACCTAATCTCAACCGAGTACAGGTTGTTCCCCGAGGAGTGGAACACAAAACGTAAGTAAAGTTTCGTTTGTCCCAGAATTTTATTTTTACTCTCTTTTTTCTCCTTTTTTTTTATTGATGTTTGCTGGCAATACAGCTGTTGCTCAGGTTTCAGATGCAGTTTCTCAACTCAAGGAGTCGGTCGAGGGCATTGTCTAACAGAAATCATATTCCAACCACACATGGCATGAACTTTCGAAGGGCCGGTGGAAGGCCCGTTCTCATGGTAAGATTTATTTCTTGAGTTAACAACACTTGGGTTTCCCCCATGCTATTGAGCTCTTATTCATTTCTTTTTTTATTTGTAGGTCTTCCAGGGATATTTCCATTATGCCTCCATTTGGTGATGAGGATTGCCCCACCGTGCCCCCTACTCCTAGGCAGGGTGAGAGAAGAAGAGGATAAGGACTTTGAGTTCTCTGAATTGGAGAAGAAAAAATCGAAAAGGAGGATGGTGCAAAAATCCAAAGAAAGCACCAGCACCTGAGAGCTCCCTTCGAACTCACTCCATCGACTGAGGGATGAGTTTGAAGAAGAAGAAGCTTCCAAACTGGTGGCCGTGCGAGGCGACACCGAACTGCCTCAAACCACGGGGGTCGATGAGTAGGCAGTGATCGAGGCCTCTAAAATAGAGAGGGGCGAGGCCATTTTGCCCCAAGCTAGGGAGGCCAACAAAGAGATCGCAAATGGTGCTTCTCGGGCAGAGGATAATGCCCCGAAGGATGCACTTGAAATGACAGATCTCTCCTAGTCACCTTCATTTACTAACTCCATGATCAATGAGGCCTAGCCACTGAAAGGACGCCCAAATGAGGGGCCCCAAGGGGTGGAAGACCCCTTTCACAACTTCTATGATGGTTTAGACTCTACCGTCTCGGAGGACGTCATCGGGTTGGGTGACTTACCGGTACCAAATAAGAGTCCGTCTTCGGGAACTAGCGGGCCTTCTTCAAGTCCGAAACTAGTTAGACTCGTTCCCAGCTCCGAGTGTAGATTCTGCCCGAACGCGGTTGATTATTATGTATATTCCAGAAAATGCTCAGGTTCTCTCTTCCTTCATGGGGGTTGCAAGTTATCTTTAGTGCCTGGTGATCAAAGAGGATCAAGCAAAGATGAACGAGGTGGACACGCCCTGCCTATTCAATGAAGCGCAACTGGCATTAAACCGAGTAACTTTGAATGCCTCTTGAAGACTTTTATTATGTACTAAGATTAAGTCATAAATAATTGTAAGTCTTTACTTGATGTTTATAAGCCTCGATGCTTCATCACGAGACTGTTCTTTGATATCGAAAAGAGTTAAACCAACATGAGGCCGAGAATCAAGGGCTCATTAAGAAGAGGAATGCTTAGAAACTTCTCAGCGAGCTATGTGAGGGGGAGGTCAAGAAACTTCAAGCTGAGCTAGAGGCGGCTCAAAAGGAGCATGATGACCTAGTCGAGCAGGTAAGAAGAGTATTTGAGGTTAGTGACAATGAGTCATATACGGTGGTTAATGATCTAAACCCACAGGTCCAACAGAAGCTTGACAAGATCGGACAGCTCTGGGCAGAGGTGGATACGATACAGGCCGAGGCCAAAGAATGGAAAAAGAACATGGATTGCCTGACCTTAGAAAAGGAGACCGCCCGGGCACAACTGGCTTAGACTAAGGTCCAACTTCGAGCTGTAAAGGAAAAGTCCTTGGTGCAGGCCAAGAAGATCGAGGAGCTCCAGTCCCAGCTAAATTTGGTCGTTTTCGATAGAGAAAACCTGGCCAAGGAGCTTGAAATGGTCAAGTCGGAGGCCAAAGTAATTAAAGTTGATGATGACGAGATGGTGGTTGTTTATAAGGCTGAGGCCGAGGCAGCTCAGGTTGGAGCAAAAGATATCATCGAGCACGCAAAGTGGAAATCTCGAAGGGAGGCCCTTGAAGAAATTCATGCTCAGGGCTTCGACAAATCAGCTGAGATTGATAGTGCCAAAGAGCTCGAACCCGAGGAAAAAAAATTGGCCTATCCCGAAGATGATGAGGAGCGAATATTTGGGTGAGTCGGAGGGTGGCGAAGACCCCGAAGGTGAAGGTGCTGCCCCCGACGAAGACTAGGTCACTTAGGCCTTTTTAGATGTTTTTATTTTTTGTATTATCCTTTTGTTGAGGCTGTTCGGCCTTTGTAAAAATTTGCGTCGGGGCTGTTTGACCCTTGTAAAAAGAATTTTTGATTATGTATATAAGGCTTTTTCCCTTCAACAGCTTTTGAATTTTCTCTTTGCTTTATTCACTTATATTTGCAAAGATCTGAATGCATTAGCATGAAATAGTTAGGTTATGTTCGGAGGTTCGAACAAACCTTGCCTTCGAAGCGGTTCATAGTCTGTCGAGGGTATCCTTTAGAACCAGTTAAGAATTTTTAAGGCCTTGATGTTTTGGTACGGGTCTCGAACATCTCCAAGCTGATTTAATTTGGCCGTAGCCTTTTTAGTTTGGGTGTTTCACCCCGAATTATTTGAACATGTCTAGGATAACAGTCCCCGAGTAGGATGACCATAATTTTTAAAATTCGGCCATTTCCTAATAGGTCTTGTGTCCCCGAGCTCCGATGGCTCGGACCATCTGAATTTGTTTTCGAACGACAGTCCCCGAGTGAGAGTGATTGTTTGAACTCGTATTAAGGTGTCTCGATACCTTTAGGGGATCGGATGTAGGAAACTCCTTGAGAAATGCAAGAAAATTTTTAAAGGACAAGATATTTATCTGCAAGGAAGAGACTTCGTTTTATTCTTGTGAACAAAAGTTATGCATGTGTACATATTTTGTGCTAGGGATCGATCAGTCTGTGCGGGCATGGTTCATTTGACCGTTTGGCCTTTACAATAAATCCTATCTATCGAAATCCTTTAATCACGAAATTTCTTACCTTGATAAAGTCGATATCCGAGGGTAATTCCCCCCAATATTTGAGGTTGATCATAGAGAGAAGCCTCAGATATTGTCGATGAAATCATTGATACCGGTTCATGACCGGCCTTTTATTTTAAGTTAGCACGATCCACTGTTGCCTCGTTAAAAACCTTGTTGGAAACCTCATTTGGGACAAAATTGGTTCAAAGGAAAAGAGTGCAACGCGTGCTTTCAGACCTAAAAATCAGTACTGCTTCTTGTTGGTTACTTGCAAGAGTTAGTTCAAAAATGAGTAACAAAGAAATGAATGGGGTTGTACCTTAGCAGTAGTATAGCTTCAAGTGAGTTATGTTCCAGCTATTCGGTAGTCGTTCATCGTTTATTGCCCTGAGTTTGTACGATCCTTTTCTGGTGATCTCGAGGATTTGGTATGGTCCTTCCTAGTTCGGCCCCAACTTCCCTTCGTTCGGGTTTCGAGTGTTAATTCTGACCTTTCTTAGTACTAAGTCCCCGATATTGAAGTGGCGAAGGTTGTCCCTTCGATTGTAATATCTCTCAATCCACTGTTTTTGGGCGGCCAACCGGACAAGGGCGGCTTTACACCTTTCATCTAATAGCTCCAGGCTCGTACTCATGGCCTTGTCATTCGACTCCTTTGCTGCATATCAGAATCTGATACTTGGTTCTTCGACTTCGACCGGTATTAGAGCTTCGATGCCGTAAACTAATGAGAACGGGGTGGCCCCTGTACTGGACTTCAAGGTCGTACGGTATATGCCCATAGGACTTCGGGTAGGATTTCCTTCCATTTTCCTTTGGTGTTGGTTAACCTCTTTTTGAGGTTTTGGAGTATGGTTTTGTTGGTTAATTCTGCTTGTCCATCCCTACTAGGGTTATAAGGTATTGATAGGATCCTTTTGATCTTATGGTCTTCGAGAAATTTGGTCACTTTGTTGCCGATAAATTGTTTTCCATTGTCGCACACGATTTTGGATGGCATTCCAAATCAGCATATGATGTGGTCCCAAATGAAATTGATGCCCTGAACTTCTCGTATTCTTGGGCTTCCACCCAGTTAGAAAAATAGTCAGTCATTAACAATATAAATTGAGCCTTACCGGGTACCCATGGAAGAGGACCAACAGATGTCCATTCCCCACTTCATGAATGGCCATGGTGACAAGACCGAATGGAGCAATTCCCTGGGTTGGTGAATCATTGGTGCATGTCTTTGGCATTTATCACATTTTCGAACAAACTCTTTCGCATCTTTTTCCATGTCGATCCAGTAATAGTCGGCTCTAATTATCTTTTGAACCAATGATTCAGCACCGGTGTGATTTTCGCAAGTGCCCTCGTGAACTTCCCTCAGAACGTACTCACTATCTCTTGGTCCTAGACATATTGCTAGTAGGCCATCGAACATTCTTCTGAACAAGGTTCTGCATTCGGACAAGCTAAACAGGGCTGCCTTTGTACGCAGGGTCCTCAATTCTTTTGGATTCGAGGGAAGTTTCCCGGTTTTCAAATATTCTACATATTTGTTTTTCCAATCCCAAGTCAAGCTTGTAGAGTTTATTTCGACGTGATCCTCTCCCACTACCGATCTCATAAGTTGTATGACTTCCCCCGAGTGAGAGCTCGTCGTCCTCGACCGATGACCCTAAGTTTGCAAGGGCATCAGCCTCACTATTTTGATCCCAAGGTACGTGCTACAAAGTCCACACTTTGAATCAATGTAATGTTACCTACAAATTATCTAGGTACATTTGCATTCGTTCTTCTCTAACCTCGAATGTCCCATTAACTTGGTTCACTTCAAGGAGGGAGTCGCACCTACCTTCAATCACCTCTGCCCCAAATTTTTGGCTAGTTTGAGACCTGCAATCATGGCCTCATATCTGTTCTCGTTGTTAGTCAATTTCACGATTCTAGTAGATTGTCTAACTATATTGCATGTGGGTGGATATAATAAGATGCGGATCCGGACCCTTTTGCATTTGAGGCGCCATCCGTAAAGAGGGTCCAGATTCCTGAAGATGTCCCCGAGTTTACCAACAACTCTCTTTTGACCTCGGGTTTTGGGGCCGACGTAAAGTCAGCCACGAAATCTGCCAAAATATGAGATTTAATGGTTGTCCGGGGGTGATACTCAATGTCGTACCCGTTGATTTCCACGGCACATTTGGCCAATCGTCCCGACAGTTTGGGTTTATGCATTATATTTTGCAATGGGTAAGTAGTCACAACACATATAGAAGGCACTGAAAATATGGTTTCAGTTTCCTCTAGGCGTTTAACAAAGCAAGCGCCAATTTTTCTAGGTGAAGGTACCTAGTTTCAGCCTTACCCAAGGTCATGCTAACATAGTAAATTGGAAATTACGTACCTTGCTCTTTACCAACTAGGACCCTACTAACTGCTATCTCCGTTACTGCCAAGTACATGTATAGTTGTTCGTCTGTCTTCGGCGTGTGAAGCAATGGTGGGCTCGATAGATATCGCTTGAGTTCAGGCACGTTGGCATTCCGATGTCCATGAGAAGTTAATTTTCTTCTTTAGTAGCAAGAAAAATCGGTGGCTCTTATTGGAGGACCTCGAGATGAATCGCCCCAGGGCGGCAATGCGCCCGGTTAGCTTTTGTATGACCTTCACATTGTCCACCATCGTGATATCCTCGATGGCTTTGATCTTATCGAGTTTCATCACGATTCCCCAGTTGGATACCATGAACCCAAGAAATTTTCTTGATCCGACTCCGAACGCACATTTCTTTATTGTACTTCTTCAATATGATGAAGGTTTCCTGCAAATGCTTTAAATGGTCCTCTTCTCGCACAGACTTAACCAACATATCGTCGATGTAAACTTTCATAGATTTTCCTATTTTTTCTTCGAACATCCGGTTTACTAGGTGTTGATAAGTGGCATCGACATTTTTTAATCCGAATGGCATTACGTTATAACAGTACATGCCGTACTTAGTGATGAAGGAGGTTTTTTTCCTGATCATCCATATTTGGTTGTACCCGGAATATGCATTGAGAAAATTGAGGATCTCGTGGTCGGCCGTGGCATCGTGATATGGTGTCCATCTCATTCAAATGATTTGGTAGCCAATTTTGTTGACTTGGTTTGGTTTGGTAGCCAACCTTGTTGAATTAGTATAATTTGGTAGCCAATTTTATTGACTTGGTTTGGTTTGGTAGCCAACCTTGTTGAAATTGTGAAAAGGGTGTGTAAATTATCAAATATTGTAGGATGTAGAGAGTGAGGTTTTGGCTATAAAGGAGAGCCTTAACTCTCATTTCTACACACCAACAAAGAGTGAAAGATAGAGAGCAAGATATTCCATAAACTATAAGAAAATAGTTTGTGAAGAAAAATAGAGTGTGAGAGATATTGTAGTGAGGTAAAAAAGCAAAAGAGTATTTTTTTCTTTTGAGGGTGTAGTGGTCTTAGGAGTATTCGTACTCGTTACTACACAGTATAAAATCCTCGCTATAGTGATATCAATTGCTCTTCTTGGTCGTGGTTTTTTCCCTTATTCAGAAGGGTTTCCACGTAAAATCTTGGTGTCATTATTGGTGCATTTCTATTCTTGCTGATTTAACCATAACTTAGTGTTCCGCGTTTATTACTAATACCGTGAATATTATTTTTACGGGATTTATTCCCAACAAGTGGTATCAAAACCAAGGTTCTGTATGAGTATGCTCTGTGGTTGCAGCACATTCTGAACTTCCACATCAGAAAAGAATTACTTTGGTCTCATAATAAATAGTATTTGTATTTGTGATAAACGATGGAAGCCAACACTAGTAGAATAGTTACTTTAAATGGCACAAATTATGCCATTTGGAAGGGCAAAATGGAAGATTTGCTCTATGTCAAGAATTTTCATCAGCCTATCTTCACCACTATAAAGCCTGATAATAAATCAGATGAAGAGTGAAATTTATTACATAAGCAGGTTTGTGGCTTTATTAGACAGTGGATTGACGATAATGTTTTGAACCATATTTCTGGGGAGACACATGCTCGGACCCTATGGGAGCACCTTGAAAGTCTGTATGCTCGGAAAACTAGAAACAACAAGATGTTTCTGATAAAGTAGATGTTGGGTTTAAAATACCACGATGGTTCCGCGATGACAGATGTCACGACCCAAATCCCGATCGTGATGGCGCCCAACACAATACTAGGTAAGTCCGACCATTATTCAACACTTAACCCAATTTATCAAAAATAGCGGAAAGAAATATTAATTAAGCAAGATTAAAGTACTGAAGAATTTACCAAAATACACAATATAATCTCACTAGGACCCGGTGTCACGAATCTGAGCCTTTAGAATATAGAATATCATCCTAATACATGGTATATCCAAAGTCTGATAATGCGGAAATAAAGAGATAGGATAGGAGGGAGAAGATCAATGGCTGCGAACGCCGTGCAGGTACCTCGATAATCCCAGAAGCTGGATCTGCTGATCAACTGGATCTACTGAGCCTGAGATTGCCCTGGATCTGCACACAAGGTGC
Organism: Nicotiana tabacum; assembly: GCF_000715075.1. NCBI lineage: Eukaryota > Viridiplantae > Streptophyta > Magnoliopsida > Solanales > Solanaceae > Nicotiana > Nicotiana tabacum. Next base: position 105,170,913 of record NC_134086.1, on the reverse strand, counting down.
AAAGAGTAAAGTGAGTACTCCGACCCAATGAGTAATAAAAGTAACTACAGTCCGAAGATAAGAAAATCCAGTAAATACACAAAGTAAGCTAAAATCCAAATATACAGCAACATATGGAACTGAGCAGCTAAACAACAGTATAAATAGAAATACATGAATGCAATGCAATGCATATGATGGTACATTCCAGTACCCACTGCGGCGTGCAGCCCGAGCCATCCATATTTATTTATCGTCGATGGCGCTCACTGGGGGTGTGTACAGACTCCGGAGGGGCTCCTACAGCCCAAGTGCAATATCTTGGTCAGTCATTGTTACCTGACCGGTCAGACATTGTTACCTGACCAATTTATATCATACAGTGCCATTGTTACCACTGTTCAAGTATATCATCCAATGTCATTGTTACCACTATTTCAAGTATATCACACAGTGTCATTGTTACCACTGTTTCAAGTATATCACACAGTGTCATTGTTACCACTATTTCAAGTATATCACACAGTGTCATTGTTACTACTGTTTCAAGTCACTTTATAATCAGTCCAGAAAATAATATAATAAGCCCCTTGGGCATTTACAAAATAGAAGTTCCCAGCCCGGAATACATTTAAAAATATCATTTAAGTTTTCAACACTTAGAATTATGGCTGAGTTTGCAAAACAGCATTTAAAACCTTGGACTGAAATTAAATGATATGCAAATCATGCTAAGCAGTAATATCAATCCTCGAAGGATTTTACAAATCGGCACAAGGCCCCAAACATGGCATCAAGCCCCGTAATATCAATGAAGTATGTGTATCAATCACCAGTATAGTATAAAAATCACACGGGATGAACCAAGTCACAATCTCCAATAGTATCCGACCCCGCACTCGCCATGGAGTGTGTGTCATGCCTCAATATAGCGTTACAATGTGAAAGTCCGGGGTTTCAAACCCTTAGAACAGTATTTACATCTATTACTCACCTCAAGACGGCCAAAAGTCTACTCCGCGATGCTCTTTCCTTTCGAATCGACCTCCTCGCACGTCGAATCTTGCCAAAACCACAAGGAATATATTACAATAGGCTAAGGGAATATAACTCAATCGAAAAGACTCGAAAAATATCGAAAATCACGAAATTTGCAAAACCCGAGCCCCGGGCCCACTTCTCGAAAAATTATGAAAGTCACATCACCGGATTCTTCGTCTTGCCACGAGTCCGTACATATAAATTTTACCAAAATCGGAGTTCAAATGACCCCTCAAATCTTCATTTTAGAATTTCAATCTCAAGCCCTAATTTCTTATAATTTGGCTATGTTTTCATGAATTTCAAGGATGATTGCACAATATAATCATGTATTTAACTCATAAAACTTACCTCCAATTGATCTCAGTTGAAACTCCCTTCAATCCCCATCCAAAAGCTCTCAAAATGACTGAAAATGGTGGAAAAATGACCCAAAATCGGATATAAACTCACTACCCAGATTTTTCGCAATTACTGTTCACCCGCGTGGTACTGTTCACGCGTGGGTTACTGTTCACTATTGCTAAAAAAATGCACCAGCAGCCAATTTAAATTGCAGCACAGCCATTTTCACTAAAATGGCTCTAACTCCATCATACGAACTCGGAATCCCAAACGGACATCTATAACTCTGAAATGCCTTCCAACCCAAGTTTATGAAATTCTTCTAAAATACTAACTTCCACAATATACACCGAAATGCTCACGGGTTATCCAAAACCAAATCCGGACATACGCCCAAGTCCAAAATCATCATTCGAACATGCTGGAACTTTCAGATCCCAATTCCGAGGTCGTTTACTCAAAATTCCAATCTTAGCCATTTTCTTCAACTTAAGGTTGCCGCAACGAAAAGTTTCTTTCCGATTTGACTCCGAATTTATTGAAATTCAATTCTGACCATACGTACAAGTCAATATACCTAAAATGAAGTTGTTCATGACTTCTAACTGCTGAACGACGCGCTAGAGCTTAAAACGACCGGTCGGGTCGTTACATTCTCCCCCACTTAAATAGACGTTCGTCCTCGAACGTTCCAAGAACTGCTCTTAAGTTATCTAAAATCACTGTTTAACACCTCGTGCACCTTCCCGTGCTACCACAACTCATATGGCAACATTAGTTTGATCAAATCTGCATATATCCTCTTTTATCCATATAATAAGCTCAGAACCCAATTCCAACACATGAAATTATCTGCCAGACCTGTTTCCTATATATAAACACTGTATCAACTACCACACGAGGTACCAGAACACGACTGCGTACCTTTGTTGAATTAGCACCAGTCATCGCATGATTCACCATCTAACCACAATGACACTCCATGAACCTTAATAGCCAAAATTCCACGACTCTGATGCTCCCAATGCATATGATGATATACCTATACATTCTGTTATAATGCTGACGATACAACCACAATGGAGGAGATGTGCAGAAATTTCTAACCAATTGCAGAGTTAACCAAACATTAATTCTCTCCTTTTTGACTAAAATCATCACCTCATTACTACCCAAATACTGGTAACTGCCTTGTAATATACCTCACATAATCCCACTGCAATGGTCCCCGATACCAATAGTCTCGCATCACCTAGTACGAGCTGCTCAGACAACCAATCACCACAGACAATGACCAACGGTCTCATATGATGCAAAAATGCGCCAATAAGCCATAATGCGAACAAGATACATAAGGAAATGATTCAGGAATGGACTGCTCAACTCACACAACTAATATGGACTTTTCCCCAGAGAATAGGAATTTATCAAGCTGTTTCATAGCACACATGGCACAATCACAATATTACATGAGTTGACGAACACAGAACAATATATGATATTCCCACACCCCTCCTTGAGGAGCGCTATACTAAAATGAACATATCTGACTCATATGAAGCCCATAATACTATTTAAATCCATTCACCCACTTCAGGTCGATTCTGCTCGCACTAAACTAGGCTGATAGCCTTTCCTGGACCCGTAATAAGTCATTTCTTCTCATAACATGAAAGAACTACCATAGTCGGAACAACACCCCACAATCTACAACCAAATGAACTGAACGACTTCATATAGATCTTAGATATTCTTCCAACATTTCAACTTTCTTAAGTCCCCAAAATTGACTAACTCCCATATTTTTCAAATATTTCGGCAGAGTCTCCCTTGTAATTGGGCCTATGCACCTGTCAGAGTAACACCAAAACAACTCCTAACAGCATGTCCACAACCCAACATGTACCATAAGTATATACCAACTTGTCACGACCCAAATCCCGATCGTGATGGTGCCCAACACAATACTAGCCAAGTCCGACCATTATTCAACACTTAACCCAATTTATCAAAAATAGCGGAAAGAAATATCAATTAAGCAAGATTAAAGTACTGAAGAATTTACCAAAATACACAATATAATCTCACTAGGACCCGGTGTCACGAATCTGAGCCTCTAGAATATAGAATATCATCCTAATACATGGTATATCCAAAGTCTGATAATGCGGAAATAAAGAGATAGGATAGGAGGGAGAAGATCAATGGTTGTGAACGCCGTGCAGGTACCTCGATAATCCTAGAAGCTGGATCTGCTGATCAACTGGATCTACTGAGCCTGAGATTGCCCTGGATCTGCACGCGATGTGCAGGGAGAAAAGTGAGTACTCCGACCCAGTGAGTAATAAAAGTAACTACAGTCCGAAGATAAGAAAATCCAGTAAATACACAAAGTAAGCTAAAATCCAAATATACAGCAACATATGGAACTGAGCAGCTAAACAACAGTATAAATAGAAATACATGAATGCAATGCAATGCATATGATGGTACATTCCAGTACCCACTGCGGCGTGCAGCCCGAGCCATCCATATTTATTTATCGTCGACGGCGCTCACTGGGGGTGTGTACATACTCCGGAGGGGCTCCTATAGCCCAAGCGCAATATCCAAGCGCAATATCTTGGTCAGTCATTGTTACCTGACCAATTTATATCATACAGTGCCATTGTTACCACTGTTCAAGTATATCATCCAGTGTCATTGTTACCACTATTTCAAGTATATCACACAGTGTCATTGTTACCACTGTTTCAAGTATATCACACAGTGTCATTGTTACCACTGTTTCAAGTATATCACACAGTGTCATTGTTACCACTGTTTCAAGTCACTTTATAATCAGTCCAGAAAATAATATAATAAGCCCCTTGGGAATTTACAAAACAGAAGTTCCCAGCCCGGAATACATTTAAAAATATCATTTAAGTTTTCAACACTTAGAATAATGGCTGAGTTTGCAAAACATCATTTAAAACCTTGGACTGAAATTAAATGATATGCAAATCATGCTAAGTAGTAATATCAATCCTCGAAGGATTTTTACAATTCGGCACAAGGCCCCAAACATGGCATCAAGCCCCGTAATATCAATGAAGTATGTGTATCAATCACCAGTATAGTATAAACATCACATGGGATGGACCAAGTCACAATCCCCAATAGTATCCGACCCCGCACTCGCCATGGAGTGCGTGTCACGCCTCAATATAGCGTTATGATGTGAAAGTCTGGGGTTTCAAACCCTCAGAACAGCATTTACATCTATTACTCACCTCAAGACGGCCAAAAGTCTACTCCGCGATGCCCTTTCCTTTCGAATCGACCTCCTCGCGCGTCGAATCTTGCCAAAACCACAAGGAATATATTACAATAGGCTAAGGGAATATAACTCAATCGAAAAGACTCGAAAAATATCGAAAATCACGAAATTTGCAAAACCCGAGCCCCGGGCCCACTTCTCGAAAAATTACGAAAGTAACATCACCGGATTTCTTGTCTTGCCATGAGTCCGTACATATAAAATTTACCAAAATCGGAGTTCAAATGACCCCTCAAATCTTCATTTTAGAATTTCAATCTCAAGCCCTAATTTCTTATAATTTGGCTATGTTTTCATGAATTTCAAGGATGATTGCACAATATAATCATGTATTTAACTCATAAAACTTACCTCCAATCGATCTCAGTTGAAACTCCCTTCAATCCCCGTCCAAAAGCTCTCAAAATGACTGAAAATGGTGGAAAAATGACCCAAAATCGGATATAAACTCACTGCCCAGATTTTTCGCAATTACTATTCACCCGCGCGGTACTGTTCACGTGTGGGTTACTGTTCACTGCTGCTAAAAAAATGCACCAGCAACCAATTTAAATTGCAGCACAACCATTTTTCACTAAAATGGCTCTAACTCCATCATACGAACTCGGAATCCCAAACGGACATCTATAACTCTGAAATGCCTTCCAACCCAAGTTTATGAAATTCTTCTAAAATACTAACTTCCACAATATACGCCGAAATGCTCACGGATTATCCAAAACCTAATCCGGACATACGCCCAAGTCCAAAATCATCATTCGAACATGCTGGAACTTTCAGATCCCAATTCCGAGGTCGTTTACTCAAAATTCCAATATTAGCCATTTTCTTCAACTTAAGGTTGCCACAACGAAAAGTTTCTTTCCAATTTGACTCCGAATTTCTTGAAATTCAATTCTGACCATACGTACAAGTCAATGTACCTAAAATGAAGCTGTTCATGACTTCCAACTGCTGAACGATGTGCTAGAGCTTAAAACGACCGATCGGGTCGTTACAACAGATCATCCGAATAATTTTCAGGGGATCATGAACCAGTTATCTGCTATGGGCACTAAATTTGATGAAGAAATTCAAGGCTTGTTTCTACTTGGTTCCCTACCAGATACTTGGGAAATTCTTAGAGCTTCATTATCAAATTCTGCTCCGGATGGTGTGATCTCTATGGATCTTGCCAAGAGCAGCCTTCTAAATGAAGAGATGAGAAAAAAATCTTAGGGTTCCTCCTTATCAGATGTCTTGGTGATTGACTCTAGGGGGAGAAGCAAGAATCGGGGTTCTCAAAATAGAGAACATAATAGAAGCAAATCCAGAAGCAGACTTAAAGATATTGAGTGCTATCATTGCGGAAAGAAAGGGCACACAAAGAAGTTCTGCCAGATTTTGAAAAAGGAGAATAGAGACAAGGAAGAAAAGAAAGAAGATGGCAATCGTGTGGCTACTATCAGTACAGAAGATCTTGTTACAATCCTTGATGCGGATCTGATAAATATTGCTTGTGATGAGTCAAGCTGGGTTATGGATAGTGGTGTCGCATCTCATGTGACATCAAGGAAGGAATTTTTCTCATCCTAGACTCAGGGCAACTTTGGAACTTTAAGTATAGGTAATGAGACTGTATCTAGGGTGGCTGGTGTTGGAACGATTTATTTGGAAACTAGTATTGGAACTAAACTAGTTTTAAACAATGTAAAGCATGCACCTGATGTTCGTTTGCACTTGATCTCTGTTGGTGTTTTGGATGATGATGGATATGTCAGTACCAATGGTGCTGGAAAGTGGAAGCTCACTAAAGGTTCCATGATTGTGGCTCGTGGGGAAAAACGTCGTGGTCAATACTGGACTACGAGCTCTACCTATGTTGATATGGTGAATGTCATTGAGAGCAATAACTTTTCAACATTATGGCATAAGTGGCTTAGCCACATTAGCGAGAAAGGACTAAATGTTCTGACCAAGAAGAAATTATTGTCAAATTTTGAAAGTGCAAAATTAGAAAAATGTGAGCACTGCTTGGCTGGAAAACAAAAAAGATTTTCTTTCCAATATCATCCTCCTTCAAGAAAGACATATTTTCTTGAGTTGGTGCATTCAGATTTATGTGGTCCAATGAAGACAAGGACTTTGGGTGGTGCACTTTATTTTGCTACCTTTATCGATGATTGTTCCAGGAAATTTTGGGTCTACATCTTGAAGACTAAATACCAAGTGTTGGGTGTCTTTAAGCAGTTTCAGGCTTCAGTTGAAAGAGAAACTGGAAAGAAGCTGAAGTGTATTCGTACTGATAACTATGGTGATTATTGTGGACCATTTGACGAATATTGCAAACAACAGGGTATCAGACACCAGAAGACTCCTCCTAAGACTCCTCAGCTTAATGGTTTAGCAGAAAGAATGAATAGGACCTTGATGGAAAGAGTCAGATGTTTGCTTTCTGAAGCAAAGTTGCCGAATTCCTTTAAGGGTGAGGCTTAGTTGACCGCCGCATATGTTATTAATCTATCCCATGCGGTTGCTTTGCAAAGTGATGTTCCAAACAAAGTTTGGTATGGCAAGGATATTTCCTATGACCACTTGAAAGTGTTTGGTTGCAAAGCTTTTGTACAAGTGCCTAAAGATAAGAGGTCAAAATTAACTGCCAAGACAAGGCAATGCATTTTCATTGGTTATGGCCTTGATGAGTTTGGTTACAGGCTATATGATCCAATTGAGAAGAAGGTCGTGAGAAGCCATGATGTTATCTTCGTGGAGGATCAAACCATTGAAGATATTAACAAAGCGGAGAAGCCAAAATCTCCAAGTTCTGAAGGTTTAGTTAATCTTGATGAAGTTCCTCATACAAATGCGGATAGCGTTGGTGGGCTTAATGATGATGGTGATGCCCAGAACCATATTCCAGGTCAACATATTGATGGTGATGGTATTAACAATGCTAATGTTGATGAGGTAGATGCTCATACTCACGAAGATGTGGACGAGTTAGTTATTCCACTCAGGAGGTCTTCTAGACCTCGTACTCCTTCCTCCCGTTATTCACCCAATGAGTATGTATTACACTAATGGGGGAGAATCTGAATGTTATGCAGAGGCCATAGAAGATGAGCACAAAGATCAATGGATTGAAGCCATACAAGATGCGATGAAATCTCTGCATGAGAACCATACTTATGAGTTGGTGAAATTGCCTAAGGGCATGAGAGCTTTAAAGAACAAGTGGGTGTTCAAAATTAAAGCTGAAGAACATAGTTTGAAGCCTAGATACTAAGCTAGATTGGTTGTCAAGGGATTTGGTCAAAGGAAAGGTATTGACTTTGACAAAATATTTTCTCCTATCATGAAAATGTCCTCCATTCAGACAGTTCTTGGTTTGACTGCCAGTCTTGATTTGGAGATTGAGCAGATGGATGTGAAGACAACTTTTCTTCATGGTGACTTAGAAGAGGAGATTTATATGTAACAACCTGAAGGCTTCAAGGCAAAAGGTAAAGAAAATCTTGTATGCAAACTTAAGAAGAGTCTATATGGATTGAAGCAAGCTCCCAGACAGTGGTACAAGAAGTTTGAGTCTGTTATGGGGGAGCAAGGCTACAAGAAGACTTCTTCAGATCATTGTGTGTTTGTATAAAGATTTTCTGATGACGATTTTATCATCCTTGCTATATGTGAATGATATGTTGATTGTGGGCAGGAATGCTTCCAAGATTGACGAGTTGAAGAAATATTTGAATAAGTCTTTTGCAATGAAACACTTGGGTCATGCTAAGCAGATTTTGGGCATGAGAATTACTCGTTCGAGAAACGAAAGGAAGCTTTACTTGTCACAGGAGAAGTACATAGAACGTGTACTGGAGTGCTTCAATATGAAAAGTGCTAAGTTGGTTCACACACCCCTTCCTGGTCATCTGAAGTTGAGCAAGAAGATGTGTCCAACAACAACGGAGGAAAAAGAGAGAATGGCTAAGATTCCTTATTCCTCTACCGTCGGAAGTTTGATGTATGCAATGGTATGCACTCGACTAGATATTGCTCATGCAGTCGGTGTTGTTAGCAGATTTCTCGAAAATCCAGGAAAAGAGCATTGGAACTATAAAGTGGATACTCAAGTATCTAAGAGGAAACTCATATGAATGCTTATGTTTTGGAGGATCAAATCCAATTTTGAAGGGCTATACATATTCGGATATGGCAGGTGACCTTGATAACAGAAAATCTACTACTGGATATTTGTTTACTTTTTCAGGGGAGCTATATCATGGCAGTCGAAGTTGCAGAAGTGTGTCACACTATCTACAACTGAAGCGGAGTATATTGCGGCTACTGAAGCTGGCAAAGAGATGATATGGCTCAAGAGATTTCTTCAAGAACTTGGATTGCGACAGATGGAGTATCTTGTCTTGCGACAATCAGAGTGAAATAGACCTGAGCAAAAGCTCCATGTACCATGTGTCGATGCCCCCTTTTCTCTAACCGTGGGGTCAGAAATCTGGTATACGACATTGGAAGGACAACTCTATTCCCTTTCGAGAATTGGGTTTAGAAGTTGAAGAGTCTTCACCTAATGATTATAGTGCATTAGGACACTTTAAGAAGGGTTTGAGATGAAGAGACCAGAGATTAGGGTAAGGGCTAGAAATTATCTCGAGGGGAACGTGTTAGGCACCCCTCAAGATCCACTAGTGTGGTTCCGGCCATGTTACAATTGTGACTTTACAAGTAAACAATCAAGGCTCAAATAAGGATTCGCATATAACATTGCAATCAGGTTGAAAAGTTTTGAAGGTAGGTAGAGAGGGAAGAAATTTATAAAAAAAAGATTTGAATAGTTTTATAAGAAGAGATGAAAGCAAATAAAGTGAGGGGGGTCCTAAGTTTATAATTAATATGGATCACTTCAATGCAATACCCAGCAATCACTCCTCAGAAGAGGGGTAGCACGTGATATTAGCGCATTGGTCATCATATCCATATCAACCCTTCCCACCCCATTAAGGTGTTAAAGCGCGAAATGGTATCGTTACTTATTGCATGCTATTACCCGTCCCAATCCTATCAGTCCCGGAGGCATATGGGACTTCTAATCCTAAAGGGGAGGAAGTTGGGGCTTTTGCGAAGTTTTCAAAAGGATAAAAATCTAGGCGACAAGCAATAACAGATAGCAGCTAAAAGGGAAACAAATAGCACTTAAGGCTCAAGTCAGCCTCCTCATTCAAAGCAGCAGATTATCTAGCATGACTTACAAATACTGGTTTGGTCTGTATTAAACTTAACGTAGGAATGGTGGATAATTTATCACATATTTTCAGATAAGAAGTCCGAATTAGGCCTGCCTACTGGTTGTAATTATCAAAACTGATGCAATTATAAAAATTTACCCTAAGGCTTGCCTAGGCGTTAAACAGAACCTATAGGCATGATATCTATTAGTTTCAGAAATAAAGAAGTAAACTAATTGCAGAAAAAGAATTGTCAATTACAGGGACATAAGATCTGCAAGCATTAAACATTATTGCTACTGATTTTAGGCTTATAAGCGAGTTGACGATTCAGGTTTAGTTAACAGCTTCTATAGACATGCTTTCTAGGTGTTACTGATTTGAGCACTGTTATTGCTTATGCAGGAATCCTATAGGCAGATTGTCTACATGCAATTGATTAGGTATTTAAATCCTATAATAGGTTTGCCTAATGACGGATGCAGAATGCAGAAGGTTCTATAGGCATGGTGTCTATATGAAGATGCAGAATTTTAGAATCGGCTTATAGGCATGGCATCTGTTATGAAATTGCAGAAAACCCTATAGACATAGTATTTATATGAGAATGCAGAAAATCCTATAAACATGGTATCTATATGAGAATGCAGAGTTTCAGTGATTTATAAAATGCAAAACTTTAGAAAAATGGTAATCCCTATGAACATGGTATCTATATGAGTGTAGAATTTCAGAAGTATAGTAATTCCCTATGAACATGGTATCTACCCCTTGCATGCATAGTCCCCTGCCCTTTTCCACTAGCCGGCCCCAAATGTTTATTACAAGATTATTATAGACTAGAATGAATAAGACAAATATATCAGAAATTAAAGATTCCAACCAAGGAGAGCCTAATTCAGACCCCAGGTCTGAAATATGGAATAAACCAACTTCCCAAGATCAGATTCCAAAGCCTTCTCTCATCCGGGGTGTTTCAGAGATCCAAGGAGTTTCAGGAACTCCAGGCAGTGCTTACACCCCAAATATATTGCAGAATTAGATTATAGTGCAGTGGGGAAATGCCAGCTCTTTGATGTCCAAGTTCAAAGGGAACTCAAGGTCCCAAGCAGGGCTCAAAAGAGAGGGGCAGAACTTAAGATTCTAGGAATAGGTGTAAGTGCACAAGGGGAAGGGAATCAGAGAGAGACAGGGCAAGCTAGTGGTCATGCCCAGCAATTGGGATGCTGGCACACCCTTGACCAACCTGCTAGTCAAGCATTGAGAGTTAGGATCCATTGTGGATCAAGCCAAGGCTTGGACAATAATTAGGATACTATCAGGCCAAGAGCTTAACTCAGCACATAGAAGGGAATAGGGGTAGAGGATTCATAACAGAAACAGAAGCAAAGAAAGGAGATATGAAGCACAAATTATAACATATAAGCAATAAAGTAAACAAGAAGCTTGAAGCTGTGAAGTAAACACATAGGGGGTGAGGCTGAATATTTAAACAAAGGACATACTAGTTTCAAAGAAAATAAGTAAGCAAAAGTAGCCTTGAGAGAGCCAAGTTGCAAACAAAGTAGTTCCAAAAGATCTCAAGCGTAGCCAAGTATTGAATTCAAACAGTATTGCAAGTAAGTAATCAGAAGGTTTTTTTTTGTAAAAGTATTGAATTGTAAGTTAAGGATGATCAAAATGCAGAAGGGTCGTGCCCCTTTTATAGTGCAGAAAACAAGTGAGAAAAGGTAAGGAAATAACATTGAAATCAATCTCCCTTTAGTTAAGGGATTCTGATTTCAACGGGTAAAAGCCAATTAAGGAAAGAAATTTTGATTAAAACCTTTTCAAAGTAGCACAAAAGGGATAAATACACAGGGACTATTTAAGGCAAAAGTCTAACAGTACACGGTTTGTGCAAATAAGGAAAGGGAATCAATCAAACAGCCAGGAAAATCAAAATTACAAGCTCAATTCGAATGAACCAAGTCAGGAAAAGGTAAAGGAGGTTCAATCAAAGAGAAATCAGTAACAATCAATCAAACCCCCCTCCATTAGAGGATTTCAGAATCAATCAATTAGTTGGTAAAAAAAAACCTTTGAAGGCAGAGTCCTTATATATAAAGCACACAAATATGTGAATACCAGAGGGGATTGTCAAATTATTTAGAAGAGAGTTTAGCAAAGAAAGGTTCAGAATCATAAGCAAGAAGAGGTATAAGTCTAGTTTGCAGACTCACAATGAGTCTGAGAGTCCAGGGTCCCGAAGTGGAACCTAACTCGCACACAAAAGATCAAAATGCCAAGAAATCCCTGAACCTTAGGGTTTCGAGTTGAGTCAGACAATAGAGATGAGAAGGCAAGCCATTCAATAGAGGCTCAGGAGTCCTTTCCAAAGACTTATGAGAAACAAACAGACATGATACACAGTCAAAAGCATGGAGAACACGTTTTGAGAAAAAACTCAGAACTTAAACAAGTTCAGAAGAAAAAGTGATACAAACTTAAGAAGTAGTAGATGAAACACATTTAGCAAGAACACGAACAGAGTCCAGTAAAGCAAACAAAAATCGAAGAACTTAACAGTAAACACATATAGTAGAAGAGTAATGAAAACATAACAAGGATAATCATGTGAGCACATGAGTAACATGTATAAAAGAAAAGTAGAAGGACAATACAGGCGTGGTAGAAAAGAAAACACACGAACATAGTATAGACAAATACATGCAAAGAAAAGAAAAAGAAAAGCCAGAGAAACATTTTAGGCGTTTTCAGAAAACCCTAAATCGAAAAGAAGCGATTTTGAAAGTAATTTTTGAAAGAAAAGTTGGGGAAATTATTTGAACACTCAAGTAGAGCATGGATACACAACAGATCTAAGAAAAATTGGAGAAAACCTCGAATAGTCAGGGTTTCGGAAGAACCCTAGAATGAGAAAGGCTTTGAAAAAGGTCATATCGGAGCAGGAGATGTCAAAACCAAGCCAGAACAGCCATAACTGGCCGGAGCAAGGTCGGAGACAAGCCAAATAAATCGAATCAAACAAGGTCTGGGCCAAGCCTCTTCAAGGTCTGGTCTGGAAACCATGATAATCGAACATGTATGAGTCTTAGGAGGCCGGTACAGGCCTTTAATGGCTTTGGAAGCCATGGATTCAGGCAATTTTAGGTGGTAATTAGAGGGAGGCGACTAGGTTTTCGGAGGAGGTTGAGAGAGAAGTGGATTTCAGAGGTGGCGGACTAAACAAAATGGTTAGGGTTTGGGGGTAGGTCGGGATTAATTTAGGAAAGGGTAAAAGGTGGTCGTTGATCATTTTGATCAACGGCCTGGATTGAATGGGTAGGTAATGGATCCGGGCGGGTTGTTCTTTAAAGGGTCGTGGGTCAGGGTAATTGGGCTCTGAGATTGGTTTTAATTGGGGGTTAGTTTGGGCTAAAATTGGAAGCCAATTTGGCTATATATTAAATAGCCATTTTCCCTATTTATTTTATAAAAAATAATACAAATGATTTTAAAGGTAAATTTAAAGTACTGACCCAATTAATAATATATAAATATTAATTTAAAAATATTGGAACCAATTATACAATCATAAAATGCTATTAATCTTAAAGTAGGCTATAATTGCAATTATATGCAATTTAGCTTTTAAAATACCCAATAAATTTGTAAGAATATAAGAATATACAAAAATTATCTTAACTATCTTTTGGTATAAATATGGGAATAAAATAAATTATTCACCAAAATTGATGATTTTGGAAATAATTATTGGATTTTGTACTGCTAAAATAGACAATAAATTGGTTTTGAAAATCTTTAAAAATTTTGAAAAAATACCAAAATACTTGGGCATGCTTATATATGCATACACATGCTATTTTGAAAGTATTTTGAGTATAAAAAATATATAGGGAAAAATTGGGTATCAACAGCTGCCCCTCTTTACCCAGGAAGGATGAAAGAGTTGTCGGGTAAAGATAAGATGGCCAATTTTGACCGGAAACGGCGATTTGAAAGGAATTCTGACCGAGCTCTGGCTCTTGAGCTGCCTACATATCCCTAGTCTTACAGGAATCAGGCCATATGTAGTTCCAGAACCATTGACGGAATATGCCGATGAAGATTTGAAACGGACGAACGCGATGTTTAGATTGAGAGAGGTTTTCTGAAAAAATTGATAGGCTGCGGGAACCGGAGCGGGATAGCTCCTGCTGAGACGGTCGTTGCCAACCGTTGTACCTGCAAATAAGCAATACAAATATATGTTGTGCATAAATTTAAACGTGATGCAAGTTCCCACTGGACCATGAATGCTGTCTTCGGACGGTTAGGATGACGTCCTTGGACCATGATGCCCTGGGCCATGAAGCGTATGATAAAGGATTCGCAGGCTATGAAATAATTTTCTCGGGCCATGAGAATGATGCCTCCGAACTATGATGCCTTTGAATAATGATATGCAAAAGATAAAATGGGGTCCTCAAGCCATGGCATGGCGTTCTCGGGCTATGCAAATGGTGCCTCCAAACAATGACACCTTTGGATAATTTGGCGATCTTTCAGCCCATGAAATGCAGAAGGTGGCGATCTTCCAGCCGATGCAAGACGTAAATAAAAGGTGGCGGTATTTTAGCCGTGCAAGAAAAATAAAGTGGCGCTATTTCAGCCAATGCAAGACGTAAAATAAAAGTGGCGATATTTCAGCCATGCAAGAAAATAAAGTGGCGATATTTCAGCCGTAAAGGATGGAGGTAGAGCTTAACCTCGGAAGGCAGAAAGGTAGCCTTATGCAATGCAAAGATATGTAGATGGAGGTAGAGCTTAACCTCGGAAGGCAGAAAAGTAGCCTTATGCAATGCAAAAAATGCAGATGGAGACAGAGCTTAGTCTCGAAAGGCGGACAAGTAGCCTTATGCAGGTGATGATTGAGGTAGAGCTTCACCTCGGAAGGCAGAAAGGTAGCCTTATGCAATGTAAAATGCAGATGGAGACAGAGCTTAGTCTCGAAAGGCAGAAAATTAGCCCTATGCAGATGATGATGGAGGTAGAGCTTAACCTCGGAAGGCAGAAAGGTAGCCTTATGCAATGCAAAAATGCAGATGGAGACAGAGCTTAGTCTCGGAAGGCAGAAAGGTAGCCTTATGCAATGCAGAGAAATGCAGATGGAGACAGAGCTTAGTCTCGAAAGGCAAAAAAGTAATCCTATGCAGATGATGATGGAGGTAGAGCTTAACCTCGGAAGGCAGAAAGGTAGCCTTATGCAATGCAAAAATGCAGATGGAGATAGAGCTTAGTCTCGGAAGGCAGAAAGGTAGCCTTATGCAATGCAGAGAAATGCAGATGGAGGTAGAGCTTAACCTCGGAAGGCAGAAAGGTATCCTTATGCAATGCAGAGAAATGCAGATGGAGGTAGAGCTTAACCTTGGAAGGCAGAAAAGTAGCCTTATGCAGTGCAAAAATGTAAAAGGACGATTAGTAGTAAGATCTCTTAGCTGATTACGACAATATTATTGTTGGGGAGATTGTATACGGATAGCAATTGCGGACAAGTGATGATTCTGAGAAGTTGTATTCTTGAGAGTGCATAAATATACCTAATGATATTGCGAATTGAGTGCCTGCATCCAAAGAAAAATCGTGAGTTTTGTAAGGGGAAAGGTTAGTTTGTCTTCCCCGGGCTCTTGACGTTGTGTGTTATTGGGGTAGCGTCACTAAACAACAGCAATTCGGATAATAGTTATGCATTCTTTAGTAAATATAGCGTAAGTATATGATCAAAAATAGCTTTCTTTAGATGAACCAATGACTACGACGTGGTTTATGACATTGCAATCTCTTTCGCTCCGGAATTTTGAGGATCCTCCTCAAAAATCTGCCCCAGTTTGCTGAGCGGACATTTCTGACGACTGTGCTGAATGACTAAAAAACATCTTTGGAATTTTGAGGGTCCTCCTCAAAATTCTGCCCCAGTTTACTGGGCTGGCGCTAATGGCGATGCATGAACTAAAATTAACTTCGGAATTTTGAGGGTCCTCCTCAAAATTCTGCCCCAGTTCCAATAGCGGGAAAATTGGAATTTTTATTAAATTATGACTGAACCCATAGGGCTGCCTACGTATCCCTTCTTAAACGGGAATCAGGTCAGGCGTAGTTCGAATTACATAATTAAGGGAATCATAAGCGGTTACACATAATATCGTTTCACTGCATCTAAATTGATTGGCTTCGGCCAAACTTCTCCATCCATCTCTGCAAGAATAAGGCCTCCTCCAGTTAGAACCCGGTGAACCATGTACGGACCCTGCCAATTGGGGGAGAACTTCCCCTTGGCTTTATCTTGATATGGGAATATTTTCTTCAACACTAGCTGCCCCGGTGTAAACTTCCTTGGCTTAACCCTTTTGTTGAAGGCTCTGGACATTTTGTTCTGATACAACTGACCGTGGCAAACTGCATTCATCCTTTTCCCATCTATAAGGGCTAACTTCTCGTAGCGACCTCTTACCCATTCTGCATCATCCAACTCTACTTCTTGTGTGATCCTTAAGGAGGGAATTTCTACCTCGGTGGGGATATTGGATCTGTTGCCAGTTTGTGAGCTACAATGGATGTGCTGAGACCAGTCATATCATCATATGACCAGGCAAATATGTCTTCATATTCCTTTAGGAACTCCGTGTACTCTTTCTTTTCTGAGGGTGACAGGTGAATATTGATACGTGTTTCTTTGACATTCCCTGTATCTCCCAAATTAACGACCTCAGTTTCGTCCAAGTTAGACTTAGGCCTATTTTCAAAATTCTCAATTCCTCTAACGACCTCTTTTGGTATATCATCCTCTTCTGAGTTCGTATCCGTTTGTTGCGTCATCTCATTGCAAGTCACAATCGTTGGTTCATCGTCAAGGTAAGTAATAGTAATGCTGTGTAAAATAAAGTGAATGATAGAAAAATAATAAGAGCGAGATATATAATAAACTGAAATGCTTCGATTAAATTCGTAATTGTTTTGAGTATCAGAGCTCTTTTCAGAAATAAAGACAATGCGGAAATAAAATCAGCTTGTAAAAAGTAAAGTGTGATGCATGGTGCTTTTGTTTAGCCTTGCTACCCTGAAGCTTTCCGGGCCCTGGTGGTTCTGATTGACCAATTGCTGGGGCGCTCTCCTCGGTTCACAATTTGTTTAGAAGGGCCTTCCTCCCTTTTCTCCTCGAAAATAACACAGCAGTCCATATCATCATCCTCTAGGAACAGATTCTTCATGGATGCCAATGCTTCATCTTCCTCTGACCCATATATAATATCTGCCGGCTAGAAAGTCTGCTCTAGGTGAGGTATCGGATGCTCCAATGGGTAGTAGGGACCGCGCCATGGTGGCGAACAGTGATTGAACTCCTCCCAAGTGTACTTATACCCCAAACCAAATGTAGTGCCATGCTTCTTCAGCTTGATGGGTTTGGCGATTCCCTGGAGGTTTTTGCCGAGTCCCTTTCCAGGTTCATATCCACATTAATTCAGGATACTTTCAATCTTGTTATCCCACCATTTATTTTTGTCTACAGTGTTAACTCTTTCAATGTGGTGGTATGTTTCTTCGCCTATTCTCCTTCTGCCTCCATTCATCGAGATGGTCTGGCGACTATATATGGGGTTGCTACTATCGCCATGAATGATCACCTCTTGGTGATTCTATTCGAACTTCACTGCCTGATGCAGGGTTGATGCTACAGCTCCAGCGGCATGGATCCATGGTCGTCCCAATAGCAAATTGTAGGATGTTGGGACATCTATCACTTGAAAGTCAACGTCGAACCAGGTTGGCCCCATTTGCAAGCATAAGCTGATCTCTCCGATAGTAGACCTTTGGGACCCATCGAAGGCTTTGACATTGATGGACCCATCTTTGATCTCGTGCAGGCTCTTTCCCAATGTTCTGAGAGTTACCAATGGACAGATGTTGAGGCTGGAGCCTCCGTCGATCAATACTCTAGTAACGAAGTAATCCTCGCATTGCACGGTGATGTGTAGGGCCATATTGTGACTCAGTCCTTCCGGCAGCAGTTCATCTTCGTGGAAGGTGATTTTGTGGCTTTCCAGTATTTGTCCTACCATATTTGTCATTTCGCCCCCAGTTATGTTGTTGGGCACATAAGTTTCGCTCAATATCTTCATCAAGGCATTTTTGTGTATGTCAGAGCTCTGTAGAAGAGTTAGGATGGAGATCTGTGCTGGTGTTTTGTTCAACTGCTCAACGACCGAATACTCCTTAGCTTGTATTTTCCTCCAAATATCATTGGGACCAGTTTCAGTAGTCTGTCCAGAGGCTTGCTTACTGGACTCAGCTAGGTGCTCTGGAGTGTAAACCCTGTCTGTTCTGGTCATACCCTACGCAGCAATTGCTTCTCCCGTCTTGGTCTTTCCTTTCCTCCTTGCTTCAGCTGTGTAATCCCATGGTATGGCATTTGAGTGGAACGGTGTTATGTCTGACATTGCTATAGGAATGGGTACCCTTGGTGGTAACACAACAACTTCAAAGAGTACAGGTGCCTTTGGAGTCCCAAAATCAACCTCAATTGGCCCGGCCACTTTCGCAGAAGAAGGTGCTTCAAATTCGAGAGGTATAGACATGTTGACTTCATCGCCCCTGGAGGGCTGGTTCTGTACAACAATCGGGTTAAGTGTGACTGCAGGTTTCTTTGTCTCATCATCCTCAGCAATCAATCCTATCGATCCCTTGGGGTCCCAGTTATCTTCGATCTCGATCATGTGAATGTCCCCACCTATGTGATCAGGCAGAGGGTTGTTGCGGACATTAGGAGTAGGCTCCTTTGCTACGATAACCTTATTGTCGATCAGAGTTTGAATCTTGTCCTTCAACGAGCGGCACTCATCAATGGTATGTCCCTTCATGCCGGAGTGGTACGCACAGGTCTTATTAGGGTTTACCCAATGGAAAGGATTTTCTAGAGTTATGGCAGGGATAGGGGAGACGTAACCAGCAGCTTTAAGTTTCTCATACAACTGGTCAATTGGCTCAGCGATGGCTGTATATTGTCTGGGAGGTTTGCGATCAAAATTTGGTCTGGGTCTAGGGAAATTTTGGCGAGTGGAAAGTGATTGGTAGTGAGGGGGTTGGGCATTATAAGCTTGGTAAATAGGTACAGGTTGAGAGCATCTGGGTGAAGTGGGTTGATATGCGGGAGGTGGAGATGATTGGTAAACGGGTGGTGGATTTTGGTAAGAGGGTGCGAGTGCTTGGTAATTCAGGATAGGTTGATATGTAAGTGGAGGTGACGGGTAAGTGTGGTATTTTAGTGGTGATTTGGCTCCCTGTGCGACCATCATGGCATTGACGTTCTTCTTAGACGTGCCACCAGACTGTAAAGCCTTGTTGGTGGCCTGCAATGCTTCAAGATTTGTAACCATACCATTCTTAATTCCTTCCTCAATTCTTTCTCCCAGCTTGATGATATCGGAGAATTTCTGGCCCTCGATCAGCATTAACCTTTCATAATATTGTGGGTCCTGAGCCCGGACGAAGAATATGTTCATTTGTTCCTCTTCTAAGGCCGGCCTGACCTTAGCAGCCTCTGATCTCTAATGAGTAGCATACTCGCGGAATGTCTCGGTAAGCTTCTTCTTTAGATTCTGGATGTAGAATACATCCAGTGCATTCTCTGTATTTAATCGGAACCTATCCATGAAATCCGATGCCATACCTACCCAACTTGTCCATTTCTTGGGGTCCTGACTGATGTACCAGGATAAAGTATCCCCCTTCAGGCTTCTCATGAAGAGTTTCATATGGATTTTCTCATTCCTTCCGACTCCGACCAGCTTATCACAATATGTCCACAAATGGACCCTGGGATCTCCCGTGCCATCGAACATTTCGAACTTGGGAGGTTTGTATCCCTCCGGAAGTTCAACATCTAGCTTAATGTAGAGGTCCTCATAATTCAGCCCCTCTATGCCTTTGTTTCCTTCCATGCCCTGGACTCGGCTGGTCAATTTCTTGAATTCTGCTGCCACGTTTCTGATAAGAGAGTCCTTGTCATCAGACTCAGGTGCACTTGAGATTGGTTAAGTGTAGTGGGTATGGTATCTATGTAGATGGGAGTGTTGTGGGGGTGGTCGTTTGTGGTGTTCAGTGGTTCAGGAATGGGTAGTGGAGTGTGGCATGTGTTGCAATGTTGAGTGTGAGTGGGTTGCATCTGTGGTTGTGGGGTGTTCTATGGAGGTGAGGGATTTTGAGCATTTGAAAAGTTGACATCAGGAGCGGAGAGAGTGAATGATAAATTTGCCAAGTTCCGAACTTGATCCAGTTCTTTTTGGAACTTCAACAGTTTCTGCTCAAGTTGGGCAGCAGTTTCCATAGCAACCGGGGTACCCTGAGGAATCTTATTTCTTTCGATTTCCTTTCTGGCGCTTGAATCTCCCATTCTACCTTTGTTCTTGTTCCGGATAGGAGGAGGAGGAGGAGGAGGAGGGCCCTTGGATCTCGTACTGTATGATGATGGTGCCCGAATGCACAAACTAACCTTTGGGGAGGGGAATAAAAATAAAGAAAAAAAAAAAGGCAACAAGTTAGTGCGGGTTATGAGAAGGAAATGTTGCAATATTTAAGCATATTGTGCAAGAATATAAATCGCGTCCTAATTTGGGTGCCTCGTTGTGCCCGAGGTAGGCCTAGCGACAAATTAACTTGGAGAACTTGTAATGCTAAATGCCTCATTTTATTGATAAAAATAAGACGAATCCAAAACGACGCTAAATAACATAAAATAAAATGTCACTAGTGGTCATTGACCTTATTACATCATTAAAAGAAAAATAAAAGACTCCTAACTATTTGGTCCCAAAAGGACCTTCCCCAGATTTGGCATCTTTATCCCCCTCGAACAGCTTCACCAGCTCGCGCAGTCCTAGCAGCAGATACGCTTGGGCCAAATGTTCGCTTGCATTCCCTACAGTGTTTCGACAATCTTCAATCCTCTTGAGGAACTTTCTTTCTAGCTCCATTAGACCCCACTCCAAATACCCTAGTCGTTTGTTGGTGCTGACAGCCATATCCTTCCATTCCTCGATCAACCTTTGATGGGCTTCTTGTATTTTCCGATGCTCACTTTCACACTCTCGAATTCTCTTGCGCAGTTGATTGTACTTAACCCGTGCTTCAGCTTTTTCGTCGATGATTCTGTGTCCGTGAATGAACCCGGGCTGACCCATACCATTGTGATCATCTTCCAACTAACCTGAATAGTGCGGCACGCAACTAGTGTGATACCTGTCTGGCTCAATAGATTTTTTCCCCAAAACGAGCTTGCAATGCCACATGTGTTGAGCTTGGCATTTGTGAGGGCTATCATCGTCCTGGAAATCAGCCCTAAGGTAACTCATTTTGTCGACCCTTGGTATGATTTGCTTTCTTCCCGCTTGCCTCATGGCTTGGAGGGGAACGTAGGGATAAGTTCCTCTTAGACCAATGAGTATGAGAAACGGTGCGTCTTAGGATCGAACAATGAATTCTTCGGTAGGGAACCATTCGACCATCCACTATACCTGGTCTTCTTTTAGATTCTCGAATAGCTCTACCCATCTTCCAGTGTCCTCTAGCTGAGCGAACATGTTAGGCATATAATTCATACGCCTTGGTTGGTGGAAGGCAATGTGATCATCCCAGTCTCTGCGTAAGATCTCTTGTCGATATTCTCCTTTCTGGAGGTGCTCCATGAGCCAGAGCTGAAGTAATAAATTGCATCCCTCAAAATGACTGGCTTTTCGCTGACAGTTGTCTAGAGTCCGATATATCTCAGCAACAATCATGGGCACTATACTGAAAGGTTGTCTGCCAATTCCTTCCATCAGAATCTTGGTTACCATGGCCAGTCTGGTGTGGATCCTAGCCTTCTTCATAGGGAACACTATCATCCCCAGGAAACAAAACATGAATACGAAGACCCTTCTGTGAATATGCGCCAGTGAGGTGAGGGAAAATTCATATGAGTAGGTGCGGTATGACTTTCTATGGCCGTACCTCTCGTATAGAAATGGGATATAGGAGTCTTTCAGACAGGTCAAGTCTGGGTTCTTCTTCAGTCCCATCATCTTAAGGAAACCCCTACCCTTGCGATTCTCTGGCATAAGCAAACCCGGAGTCTCCCAAGGAATACCAGTTAAGCCTCCTATTTCTTCGAGCAAAGGAGTCATTTCAAGGTCCCCGAAGTGGAACACGGACCTGTCACTATCCCAGAATAGAGTTGCAGCCTCTATGATTTTGTTGTCAGGCTGGATTTCAGAAGAGAAAGCAGATTCCCTAAGTATTTGCGGACGAGTGTCTGATCACAGGAGTGGAGATCTTCCTACCAATTCAGCAGCCTTGGATGAATGTTGGTTACCATGCCAAATCTGGGGACTTCGTGCCTCATTTTCTGCAAAACAAAGTGTTAGACCCCTACCCCGCCAGACTCGACTATTTAAACCGATAATTAGCATAAAAAGCATTCAGTTCTCCAAATAAATGCACAGAACATGTAGGTGTCCGTTTGGGTTTCAGGGAAACCCGATGGACTTTGGACAAGGCTATCTTAATGAGTCATTATGTGGACAACATAACTGACTCGGCTAGGTTTGACCATGATGCATGCACAGTTAGACAAAGTAAGGTTTCTATCGGAGTATTAGACAGGTACCTTGAGCGGACAACTCAAGAGGGAAATGCACGAAACCGTCGACTGCACCGCTGATCGACTGGTTTTACCGCAAATACGCCTTTGCCGAATTTAAAGGGTGATAATATTGGAAGAGCGCAACCACTCATTATAAGCGTTGTTATGGTATTTGTTTGGCATGAGTGGAATATGATGTTGAAGATGCAGTTTACAAGAATGAAACAAATTGACATGTATTTTCACGTTCATAAGATAAATGATTACAATAATTGCAGTAATTACAACAGTATTGAAATAAAGCAGTAAAGGAAAGCAGCTAAAGGAAAGAAAAGACATGAAGAGCCAAGTCAGTTTCGTAGTGAATAAAAGATAGTAAATAAAGCAATTAATGAGATAGTAAAGTCACAAGCAACATGCAATGGTAAAAGCCTAAAGAAAATCCCCAGCAGAGTCGCCATGCTGTCGACGCCCCCTTTTTCTCTAACCGTGGGGTCAGAAATCGGGTATACGACATTGGGAGGACAACTCTATTCCCTTTCGAGAATTGGGTTTAGAAGTTGAAGAGTTGCCACCAAATGATTATAGTGCATTAGGACACTTTAAGAAGGGTTTGAGATGAAGAGACCAGAGATTAGGGTAAGGGCTAGAAATTATCCCGAGGGGAAGGTGTTAGGCACCCCTCAAAATCCACTAGTGTGGTTCCGGCCATGTTACAATTGTGACTTTACAAGTAAACAATCAAGGCTCAAATAAGGATTCGCATATAACATTGCAATCAGGTTGAAAACTTTCGAAGGTAGGTAGAGAGGGCAGAAATTTATAAAAAAAAAGATTTGAATAGTTTTACAAGAAGAGATGAAATCAAATAAAGGGAGGGGGGTCCTAAGTTTATAATTAATATGGATCACTTCAATGCAATACCCAGCAATCACTCCTCAGAAGAGGGGTCGCACGTGATATTAGCACATTGGTCATCATATCCATATCTACCCTTCCCACCCCGTTAAGGTGTTAAAGCGCGAAATGGTATCGTTACTTATTGCATGCTATTACCCGTCCCAATCCTATCAGTCCCGGAGGCATATGGGACTCCTAATCCTAAAGGGGAGGGAGTTGGGGCTTTTGCGGAGTTTTCAAAAGGATAAAAATCTAGGCGATAAGCAATAACAGATAGCAGTTAAAAGGGAAACAAATAGCAGTTAAGGCTCAAGTCAGCCTCCTCATTCAAAGCAGCAGATTATCTAGCATGACTTACAAATACTGGTTTGGTCTGTATTAAACTTAACGTAGGAAGGGTGGCTAATTTATCACATATTTTCAGATAAGAAGTCCGAATTAGGCCTGCCGGTTGTAATTATCAAAACTGATGCAATTATAAAAATTTACCCTAAGGCTTGCCTAGGCGTTAAACAGAACCTATAGACATGATATCTATTAGTTTCAGAAATAAAGAAGTAAACTAATTGCAGAAAAAGAATTGTCAATTATAGGGACATAAGATCTGCAGGCGTTAAACATTATTGCTACTGATTTTAGGCTTATAAGCGAGTTGACGATTCAGGTTTAGTTAACAGCTCCTATAGACATGCTTTCTAGGTGTTACTGATTTGAGCACTGTTATTGCTTATGCAGGAATCCTATAAGCAGATTGTCTACATGCAATTGATTAGGTATTTAAATCCTATAATAGGTTTGCCTAATGACGGATGCAAAATGCAGAAAGTTCTATAGGCATGGTGTCTATATGAAGATACAGAATTTTTTAGAATCGGCTTACAAGCATGGCATTTGTTATGAAATTGCAGAAAACCCTATAGACATAGTATTTATATGAGAATGCAGAAAATCCTATAAACATGGTATCTATATGAGAATGCAGAGTTTCAGTGATTTATAAAATGCAAAACTTTAGAAAAATGGTAATCCCTATGAACATGGTATCTACATGAGTGTAGAATTTCAGAAGTATAGTAATTCCTTATGAACATGGTATCTACCCCTTGCATGCATAGTCCCCTGCCCTTTTCCACTAGCCGACCCCAAATGTTTATTACAAGATTATTACAGACCAGAATGAATAAGACAAATATATCAGAAATTAAAGATTCCAACCAAGGAGAGCCTAATTCAGACCTCAGGTCTGAAATATGGAATAAACCAACTTCCCAAGATCAGATTCCAAAGCCTTCTCTCATCCGGGGTGTTTCAGATATCTAAGGAGTTTCAGGAACTCCAGGCAGTGCTTACACCCCAAATATATTGCAGAATTAGATTATAGTGCAGTGGGGAAATGCCAGCTCTCAGATGTCCAAGTTCAGAGGGAAGTCAAGGTCCCAAGCAGGGCTCAAAAGAGAGGGGCAGAACTTAAGATTCTAGGAATAGGTGTAAGTGCACAAGGGGGAAGGGAATTAGAGAGAGACAGGGCAAGCTAGTGGTCATGCCCAGCAATTGGGATGCTGGCACACCCCTGACCAGCCTGCTAGTCAAGCATTGAGAGTTAGGATCCATTGTGAATCAAGCCAAGGCTTGGACAGTAATTAGGATACTGTCAGGCCAAGAGCTTAACTCAACACATAGAAGAGAATAGGGGTAGAGGATTCATAACAGAAACAGAAGCAAAGAAAGGAGATATGAAGCACAAATTACAGCATATAAGCAATAAAGTAAACAAGAAGCTTGAAGCTGTGAAGTAAACATATAGGGGGTGAGGTAGAATATTTAAACAAAGGACATACCAGTTTCAAAGAAAATAAGTAAGAAAAAGTAGCCTTGAGAGAGCCAAGTTGCAAACAAAGTAGTTCCAAAAGATCTCAAGCGTATCCAAGTATTGAATTCAAACAGTATTGCAAGTAAGTAATCAGATTTTTTTTTTGTAAAAGTATTGAATTGTAAGTTAAGGATGATCAAAGTGCAGAAGGGTCGTGCCCCTTTTATAGTGCAGAAAACAAGTGAGAAAAGGTAAGGAAATAACATTGAAATCAATCTCCCTTTAGTTAAGGGATTCTGATTTCAACGGGTAAAAGCCAATTAAGGAAAGAAGTTTTGATTAAAACCTTTTCAAAGTAGCACAAAAGGGATAAATACACAGGGACTATTTAAGGCAAAAGTCTAACAGTACACGGTTTGTGCAAATAAGGAAAGGGAATCAATCAAACAGCCAGGGAAATCAAAATTACAAGCTCAATTCAAATGAACCAAATCAGGAAAAGGTAAAGGAGGTTCAATCAAAGAGAAATCAGTAACAATCAATCAAACCCCCCTCCACCCCATTAGAGGATTTCAGAATCAATCAATTAGTTGGTAAAAAAAACTTTGAAGGCAGAGTCCTTATATATAAAGCACACAATATGTGAATACCATAAGGGATTGTCAAATTATTTAGAAGAGAGCTTAACAAAGAAAGGTTCAGAATCATAAGCAAGAAGAGGTATAAGTCTAGTTTGCAGACTCACAATGAGTCTAAGAGTCCAGGGTCCTGAAGTGGAACCTAACTCGCACACAAAAGATCAAAATGCCAAGAAATCCCCAAACCTTAGGGTTTCGAGTTGAGTCAGACAATAGAGATGAGAAGGCATGCCATTCAATAGAGGCTCAAGAGTCCTTTCCAAAGACTTATGAGAAACAAACAGACATGATACACAGTCAAAAGCATGGAGAACATGTTTTGAGAAAAACTCAGAACTTAAACAAGTTCAGAAGAAAAAGTGATACAAACTTAAGAAGCAGTAGATGAAACACATTTAGCAAGAACACGAACAGAGTCCAGTAAAGCAAACAAAAATCAAAGAACTTAACAGTAAACACATATAGTAGAAGAGTAATGAAAACATAACAAGGATAATCATGTGAGCACAGAAGTAACATGTATAAAAGAAAAGTAGAAGGACAATACAGGCGTGGTAGAAAAGAAAAGACACGAACATAGTATAGACAAATACATGCAATGAAAAGAAAAAGAAAAGCCAGAGAAATATTTTAGGCATTTTCAGAAAACCCTAAATCGAAAAGAAGCGGTTTTGAAAGTAATTTTTGAAAGAAAAGTTAGGGAAATTGTTTGAACACTCAAGTAGAGCATGGATACACAATAGATCTAAGAAAAATTGGAGAAAACCTCGAATAGTCAGGGTTTCGGAAGAACCCTAGAATGAGAAAGGCTTTGAAAAAGGTCTGACCGGAGCAGGAGATGTCAAAACCAAGCTTGAACAGCCATAGCTGGCCGGAGCAAGGTCGGAGACAAGCCAAAGAACTCGAATCAAACAAGGTCTGGGTCAAGCCTCTTCAAGGTCTGGTCTGGAAACCATGATAATCGAGCACGTAGGAGTCTTAGGAGGTTGGTACAGGCCTTTAATGGCTTTGGAAGCCATGGATTCAGGCAATTTTAGGTGGTAATCAGAGGGAGGCGACTAGGGTTTCGGAGGAGGTTGAGAGAGAAGTGGATTTCAGAGGCGGCAGACTAAACGAAATGGCTAGGGTTTGGGGGTAGGTCGGGATTAATTTAGAAAAGGGTAAAAGGCGGTCGTTGATCATTTTGATCAACGGCCTAGATTGAATGGGTAGGTAAGGGATCCGGGCGGGTTGTTCTTTAGAGGGTCGTGGGTCAGGGTAATTGGGCTCTGAGATTGTGTTTAATTGGGGGTTAATTTGGGCTAAAATTGGAAGCCAATTTGGCTATATATTAAATAGCCATTTTGTTTCCCTATTTATTTTATAAAAAATAATAAAAATAATTTTAAAGGTATATTTAAAGTACTGACCCAATTAATAATATATAAATATTAATTAAAAATATTGAAACCAATTTTACAATCATAAAATGCTATTAATCTTAAAGTAGGTTATAATTACAATTATATGCAATTTTAGCTTTTAAAATACCCAATAAATTTGTAAGAATATACAAAAATTATCTTAACTATATTTTGGTATAAATATGGGAATAAAATAAATTATTCACCAAAATTGATGATTTTGGGAATAATTATTGGATTTTGTACTGCTAAAATAGACAATAAATTGGTTTTGAAAATCTTTAAAAATTTTGAAAAAATACCAAAATACTTGGGCATGCTTATATATGCATACACATGCTATTTTGAAAGTATTTTGAGTATAAAAAATATATAGGAAAAAATTGGGTATCAACACCATGCGAGAACAAAACATATTGACGTCAGATATCATTGGATTCGTGAGCAAGTGGAGAACGAATCACTTCAAGTCAAAAAGATTCACACGAGTGAAAATCCTGTAGATATGTTAACCAAGGTGGTATCAAGAGACAAGTTGTCAGCATGCACTCAAACTAGAAGATAGTGCTACCTCCTCTAGATGAATTAGACTGGAGGGGGAGATTGATATGGTGTCCATCTCATTCAAATGATTTGGTAGCCAATTTTGTTGACTTGGTTTGGTGTGGTAGTCAACCTTGTTGAATTAGTATAATTTGGTAGCCAATTTTATTGACTTGGTTTGGTTTGGTAGCCAACCTTGTTGAAATTGTGAAAAGGGTGTGTAAATTGTCAAATATTGTAGGCTTTAGAGAGTGAGGTTTTGGCTATAAAAGGAGAGCATTAACTCTCATTTCTACACACCAACAAAGAGTGAAAGATAGAGAGCAAGGTATTCCATAAACTATAAGAAAATAGTTTGTGAAGAAAAATAAAGTGTGAGAGATATTGTAGTGAGGTGAAAAAGCAAAAGAGTATTTTTTTCTTTTGAGGGTGTAGTAGTCTTAGGAGTATTCGTACTCGTTACTATACAGTGTAAAATTCTCGCTATAGTGATATCAGTTGCTCTTCTTGGCCGTGGTTTTTTCCCTTATTCAGAAGGGTTTCCACGTAAAATCTTGGTGTCATTATTGGTGCATTTCTATTCTTGTTGATTTAACCATAACTTAGTGTTCCGCGTTTCTCACTAATACCGTGAATATTATTTTTACGGGGTTTATTCCCAACACATCGATCATGCGATCGATGTTGGGCAAAGGGGAAGAGTCCTTGGGACATGCCTTATTCAAATCCTTATAGTCCACACATTCTTAATTTGTTCCCCTTTTTAGGGACTACAACTACGTTTGCTAACCATTTTGGGTATTTCACCTCCCGAATGGACCCTATTTTAAGGAGTTTAGATACCTCATCTTTGATGAAAGCATGTTTGATCTCGGACTGGGGTCTCCTCTTCTGCTTAATCAAGTGGAATTTTGGGTCCATGCTTAGCTTGTGGGTGGTAGTCTCCAGTGGATACCTGTCATATCAAGATGGGGCCAAGCGAATGTTAGCTATAAAAAATTGAATGATTTTTTTCCTGACTCGAGGGTTAATCCCGTGCCAGCAGAGTTTCATCTTGAGTCACGTATGTCTGATTTTTCAGGATAAAGAGCATTAGCATATTGTGTTGTAAATAGTTGTTAAGTAATGCTAATCGACAAGTGAGAGCCAATAGATTTTATTTTTTTAAAAAAAATTCCATAGCTAGTTTGGGTTTCCGCTACTGATTCGAAATGAAGCCGACGTAGTGGTTCGAACGGAGTTGCGCCGGACGACGGCGGTGGTGCAAATGGCTAGCACGAGAGAAAGAACATGAAATGATAGAGAGAAAAGGAGGCGGAGGATTTCGCTGGAGAAACATATAAGTGGAGATTGAAATTGAGAGAACTTCTTTTTGTAAATGGAACTAACAAAGAGGAGGGGTTTATTTGGGATGACGAACAAGTCCTCATAATTCAAGAGATCATAAAGATAGCTTATTATTATTTAGGCATATATAGCTCATAAAGATAGCTTATTGAATTATAATAAGATAGCTTATTATTAAAGATAGTATTTAAATAATACAGTACTCCAATAGAGCAGCCATTTAGGCATATATATATTTAGAGTAGCCATTTAGGCATATATATATTTAGAGTAGCCATTTAGGCATATACAGTGTGTGTGTGTGTGTGTGTGTGTGTGTATATATATATATATATATATATATATATATATATATATATATATATATATATATATATATATATATATATATATATATATATATTATTTACTTTTGTTCTATAAGTTTTTTCCAATTATTTTGACTTTACCTTGAAATAGAGAATTTGAAATTAAAAAAACTGATTTAAAAAGTATTTATAGTTAAATATTGATTTTCACTCATAATATTTTAACCCTTTTCTTTTCAAGTGAGTTCATGCCCAGATAATATTGAACTTCAAATACTTCACAACTTTAATTTTAAATACTCATTTGCTCAACTTCGACCAAATATTGTCCGAATAGACCGTTAAATTCTTTTATAGCATTTGACATCCAAACTGATACAGTAACATTTTTCTTTTCTGTCTTTACCAGGAAACGAGTAATACTCTACTAATGGAGAAGTAAAAGAGATTTTAATCACTGCATTAAAAAAAAAAAATAGTGATGCAGGCCATGCAAAATTCAGATGAATATTTTCTTACAGATGTTCCATAAGAAAGTTCTTGTTTGTGACCGTTGATCAGAATATCCCCGCTTTGTCACGTGCTGAAATCTAGTCGCCCTGAGAGGTAGCCACAAGCGATTAATCATATTTGAAAAAAAAAAACTAGCAGAGCAATTTAATGTAGAATTTAACTTCTATATTGTAACTAAGTAAAAAGAGGGTGTGTTTGGTATAACGGCAAATGTTTTCCGTGGAAAATGTTTTCCAAGAAAATATTTTCTTGGAAAATAAGTAGTAATTTTATTTATTTTTCGGTGTTTGGTATGCAAATTAAGAAAAATGACTTCTCAAGAGTATTCATAAATAATTTAGATATAATAAACATGCAATCATAAACTTTCAAACCAACAACCTTCCAGACCCATAAATTTCATAAACTTTTGAACCGCTATACTTTCAAAATCGCGGAATTTCGAATGCGTAAACCTTATAATTTCTAAACCCGTAAACTTCCAAACACATAAACCTCCAAACTCATAATTTTGGAACTTGTAAAATTTTGAGCCTTTAAACCGATAAATAATAAAATTAAAACTGAAAAATATATTTTAAATTTTTTTTCGGGGGGGGGGCGCAGGGGCGGGGCTAGGGGGAGGGGTAGGGCAGTGAAGCGAAAAAAAAACAAAAATTTAAATTACAAAAAAAAGAGTAAATTTTTTTTTGTACGCGCGGGGAGGGGGAGGGAGGTGAGTGGTGCAGAAAAATGAAAAAAAAAACAGAAATTTGAAATTGCAAAAAAAAAAAAAAAAATTAAGGTAAAAAAATTAATTTTTTTTGGGGGGCGGGGGGGGGGGGGGGGAGGGGAGGAATGGAGGGGTAGTAGGGTGGGTGGTAACGGAAAAACTGAAATTTGAAAAAAAAGAAAAAGCCTTTTTTGGAGAGGGGGTGGGGTGGGTTGGTGAGGGTGGGGAAGGTTGAGAAGGAGCTTTGGAAAATGTTTTCCCTTCTCTTGATAAGGAAAACATTTTCCTACATTTGAAGGAAAATAAATTGATAAGGAAAATGTTTTCCAAAACATTTAAGCCAACCAAACATAAAAAAATTAAAAAACATTTTCCGGAAAATGTTTTCCTTCATACCAAACACACCCTATATATCAAGTCACTTAGAAGATGGGTACAGTTCAATAAGTAGAATTAGTCACCTGCTGAAAAATAAAATAAATGATTCGTTATAATAAATCAAATATAAAAATTATACACTAGCTAGTATGAGTTAATCTCAATAATATGATATCCCCTCTTTACCTTTGCTGTGTTTGGAGATAAGTAATTCTTGGTGAAATAGATAGACTGACACTTGAAGTTGATTAGCAACTATCAGATAAGGGTGCACAAAGTATTCCTGTTCACGCAGGGTCCGAAGAAGAGCCGTATCTCAAGTGGTATGATGTTGATAACCTAACTTAATACAAGCATTAATTGCGCTATTTTCACGGCTCGAACCCGTGACCTATAGTGTTCAACTTTAAATATGCCCGTGACCAAATAAACACCTCTTTTTGCCAAGTGACATAAAAGTTCGATTATATATTCAAGAATATTTACCAGCTAAAGCATCAAGAAGTGTAGATTTGCCGCAACCAGAAGGGCCCATAATGGCCAAGAGCTCACTAGGGCGAGCATAGCCAGTAAGACCTTCCACTATGTTTTTGCTGCCACTTTTTCTATTAGAGACAGTCACCCACAAGTCAAGAAAACCCCTCCACTTTTTAAATGATCGTTCCTCTTGCCCGCCTTCGCAGAACTTGACTCTTCTTCCTGCTTTCCAATTTGAATCTGCTATAACTGATCCATATATAGGTTGGCGCCGGCCGATAAAAACTCTATCTACAAAATAAAATATTGTAGCATGAAATGGCTAAGTGATGTTAGATAAAATAGAATATAGTACACTGCAAGGTTAATTTGAGGCGTAACTAATCGCTAGTATTTTTTTATATTAAGGGATAACAAGTAAGTTCCTCTTCAAGATAGAACAAAGTCATTTATACTTCAAATTTACTTTGTCACTTCTTAAAAAAGGCCTAAATGTATAAAGTTGGCAAAGAAGCTATTCTCTAACAGTCATAGAGAGTTTCACGAACATGGTATCCATTTAATTTAACACTTTTATATTAAAGTTAATTTTTTTCATAAAAAAATAAAACCTCAAATTTCTTATATGCATTTCGATGTGTGATAATCGTCACTATGGCAACTACTGACGCTCTGGTGTTTCTTCAAACAGTTGAGTAAAGCTATAAAAAGAAATATAAAGAAAGGGAAAAGTTGAAATGCTTATATAAATAAGCTGTAATAGTTTGAGCGTTCTTGTCTCTCGCCCAATAATTTTATCTCTACGTCTTATATATATATATATATAGGAGAAGAAATGGTCTAAATTTTTATTCAAATGTCTAGTTATCTATATTACAGAAGAGCTTGGGTTTCGACCTGTCTGTTTTTAGTCATTACAATTTTAGTTGGGGGCATTTTAATCATTTAAATTAGTATACATTGCCTTTCTAAAAATCTGGCAGCCACTGATGTACGTGGCTTTATTTCCTGCCAACACATAGTTGTATTACACAGTTCCTCTCTCACAGTGTTTGTTCGATCTCAACTCTCTTGCATTATTCTTCCATTATTCTTTCTCTTCAGCGTTTGATTTCACTAATTACTTTCTATATGCCATTGCAGATATGTGGCAACTTTTTATATGTCATTGTAAGTTTTTATTAAGACATCTCCTCTCTCTCTCCTAGAAATTCCGCCCGACCTTCTTCCATTGTAACATCTCTTTTCATCCGTTATTTAATAGGAGTATTTCTTGTTTTCTCTTACTTTAATTTAAGAATTTTATATTATGGTTTTGAAAATTTATTATGTGCATGTTGTATTCTATTTGTAGATCAGACAATTACTTTCTTCATGTGTTGGTGTGAAGTCTTGCAGTCAATTCATAATTTATCCAGAAAAGACCCCCAATAAAATTCCCCAATTCCATCCATCAAGACCCTAACTCGAAAATTATCTAAATCTCCATATGTTATCAGGTCAGTTGATGTCTTCATCAATTCTTCTCCGGCACTCAGTTATTTTTGGGAACATTACTTGTGCTCAACTCTAATTGTAGGAAAAAAAAAATCAATCTGATTGAAATCCTTTGTGACTTTCACCTGTTATTTTTTGTGGATGAAGTTATGAAATTCGGAAAAAGTTAATATTGATGTATATTTTCCAACAAGTTAGATGAGTTTTATTATAATAGGTTTTATCGTTTTCCTTATTATCAATGTTAGTCAACTATATGTTGCAGAAATATAAACGAAGAATTTAAAGAGCCATTTTTTTAGCAGTCACTAATTTGTCCAAAGAATAGTTCCTTTTACCCATTTGTATTACTTTTAGTTCTCTAATATAACCACTACATTATTTACTTGCAAAAGATTAAGTTCATATTTGATATGCTTAAGTTTTTCTGTTTTTACCTTTTCCTTTTGACTTCAATATTTTGAAGTTGAATGAAGGAGTCATTAGTTGTTAATCCATTTTCGTTAGACTGTTATTACGACATATTATTCTTCTACGGTTGTTAGATCGGGGAATTATTACTAATAAGATTATAAAACAACAGTGCAATAATATATTCTTATTACTAATGAACACCTTAACAGAAAATATTACTTGTTATTTCCTTTTTAATTTATGTGTTTATATACCATTTAGAACTTTATTGTGCTTTGCCATTATGAGACAAGTAGTCTTGTGACTGTCAATGATACTCCATGTAATTGAGATTAGTCATTGGAGATTGGAACTACTCAGAGCTGACTTGGTTTGTTGTTTCAAAATCTTTTGGGTAGCTTAGAAGACAACATTTGTGGCAGGGGCTCAACTGGAGCAATGTCTTGTCAGAGTCGCGGGGAAGAAGCCTGCTAGATTATTGTGCTTCAATTACTTTATAAAGCCAAGACAGTTATCTATTTTGGTATGTTCCTTTATTTCATGTTCTTTTGGTAAATAACTCCCAATTTTTAATTTAGTTGAATTTTAGAACGCTGTCAGAACTGTTGAAATTACTAACATTGATTCATGCAAGTCTGCTCCTTTTTTATCTCCAACAGTGTAAACCAGTTAGCGGTCATAAGCTTTATAACTACCAACCGCTATTTTGAGCTGCAATTCTTGATTTTAATCAATTTAAGGTGATTAGTTCCACCAAGACAAAACAGAAAATAATTCGATTGCTTGTTCGCCTTTTTGGCTTACGCGGCAAGCTGATTTTTGCGCTCTTTGTGTTGGCTTTGCTGGACCTAAAATTTTCATATTAGCTCAACTTCGTCCACCTTGATTGCTGGGTTCTTAAAAATATTGAAGTGTTATACTGAGAGAATTCGAAAGCAATTGTATCGATGTAGAAAAGTTAAAAATGTACAAATGGAATTAACACATCTGTATTTACCGATGTTCTGTACATAACTTTAAACTCATTTGTAAAAAAAACCACTAATAGCAAAAGAAGAAAACTATTACTGATTTTCTGAGATTGGTATTAGTGAAGAGATAGCCTCTCTACTCTCCGGGGTAGGGGTAATGTTTGCGTACACTCTACCCTCCCCAGACCCCATTCGTGGGAACTCACTGGGTTGTCGGTGTTGTTGCTATGCTTTTAGCTCGATAACTCTGTTATGGTACTTCCTTGGTAATAGAATTTTATAAGCTTGAACTTCTTTTGGTTTCTTAAACACTGATAATATAATTTGATCAAACTTCTCAGCTTTCTTCTCTATCTAAAGTGTTCTATTGTAAGCATTGGTGTTTTTAATATTTATTTCTTGCTAAGCTCTCCATCAAAATATTGATGGTTCATCTTTGTTCCTTTTCTTTGCTCATGTCATACTTCAAAATTCAGTGGTTCAAGGCTTCCTCAAGAAAACAGAATGATATAAACAATAAAAAAAGCGGCTTACTATAGTGTGAAACAACCTAAAAAGGTATTACCTTAATCTTAACTTGTGTCAAATATTTCAGTACATAGCTATTTATTAGACATGTTGACCATGCCATGCTACTCTCTTATGTATAGTTCTTCATTGAACACACATGGATTTTTCATAAGAAGGTTTGGAGCCTCCCTTCTGACAAGCTGTCATTAATTTCTTCTATCCGTAATTGTATCCATTTCTCAAGCATTAGCCTAGATAGAGATGAGACCTTTTTGAGTTGCTGACTTGACCTGTCTATGATTTTTGCTACTGTAGAGAACTTTCCTGGAATCAAAATTTGTTATGTGACAAAAATTTAATTTACCATGTAGTTTATCCTTTACTTGACAGGTAACTTCGTTTCTCACAAGACAAGGAGAAATTGTTGACACAGAAGGATAGCAAACTACGCTATGCTTGGCGGGAAACTCGCGAGAACAAGTGCCCCTTTGTCATTTTTTGGTCATTTTTGTACTTCATTATTGTAGGAATTATCAAATGATAACTTTATACATCAAGACAAGATATAGATTTAAATGTAAACACTTGTTCCAAGTCGTAAACTTGCATTTTCACAGGTATTGATCCTTGGAACGATGCATCTGTTGAAGTACATGCTTTTTCTATCAGCCAAATTATGTTTTCTGGAGTTTTTATTATGCATCTGCAGGTCTGAATTGTTGGGCCCGTGCTGGCACGGGCAGTCACCACCTAGTATGTTAATAATAGATCACGTTTCTATAATTGTATTCCTAGTACATACACATCACCGAATATCAATCACATATTACAAAGAGATAAGGAACGTGGCTTAATTAAGTGATGACGAATTATTCGTCAACGTGTCCGCAGACTAGGAAACTCTAATGTAAACCTTTTCTTTGTTGTGATAATGTCAACATGTCAAGCACGACCAGTCGGCAATGATTCAATCATATTGGTAACATCGGATACGAACATATGATTAGATAAGAAGCAATTCAAGATATGATCGTTACAGAAACGTTATAGAAGACTCCTCTATTAACCTTTATTAGACTTTATTATTTTTTATTATAATTATTTATTACTTTTTAATTACCTTTTATTGTAGCATTAATATTAGTAATTAAGGAGCATAATTTGTAGATCATATAGCTCATAGCTCTAGTATAAAATATAGGCTTTCATTCTATTGTTAGATATCAAGAAATGCTAAGAGCAAAAGAATAATATTCTCTCTCATTCTTTTAAGTTTTATAGAAGTGGCCCGAGATTTTTTAATTATTCTTGATCCCTACGGAAACATTCTGAAGCTTAGTCTTATCTTTTCTTTAATTCTCCTAATTTTAATCGCTTTGTTCTTTATTACCTTATTTTATTAATTTAATCTATGTTTCTATAAACCACGTTACAAATTCAATGTATCTTTTTACGGGTAAACAATTTGTTGCCCACCGTGAGGCATAGAAAATTGTGGTGTTATTTTGATCTGGTAATCTTTTACTAACTTACTTTGAAACTTTTCTCTTGTAAGCATAAATCCGATATCGCAGGTAACGACGTGAATAACTCTCTAAATGTTGGAACAAACACTGAGCGTGAAGATATGTTCCAATGTGATGATCCAACCATCGGAACTCGTAATGAAGGAGATGAGACAACTCCGGTTTGCGAAGAATGAAATCCTCGGCATGTAAGAAGTCCAACTCCTAATGATATGGACGATGACCATGCTGTTGAAGTGGTCAAAGTTTTGTGGGTGCAACAAAGGAAAATCATGAATCATCTCTCAAGACAAGATCAAGTAATGGCGGAGTTGAATCAAATACTTTCGAGTGCTTCCAATAACTCCAATGGAGGAGTTCGAGTCTCTCATGGTGTGACTGAAATTCAAACAACACAAAGAACATGAAACATCACTTCAAGGGAGGAATTTGGATTTAATAAAAATGAAGCAGGTGGTGCAGGTAGTGGATCCGGGACGACAACAATGCTAATGATCCTTTTAAAACCTAACTCATGAAATTCATGAGGGAAATAAGTGATCGAATGGATCAAAATGCTAAAGAATTACATTCCCGGATGGATCAAATCCCAGGAGCACCACTAGTACTGAAGGGGCCGGATTCAAAAAAATTATGCGCAGTTGCCGTTGAAACCAAGTGCGACCCCGAAATTGATTCTGAAGAGATTCAAGATGCCCGATATTACAAAGTATGAAGGAACATCATATCCATAATAGCATACAACAACTTACACTACGAATGTAAAGGGAAATGATTTGGCACCGCACGAGACCGAATCTGTCTTGCTGAAGAAATTCGATGAAACTCTAACAAAAGGGGATTTAACATGGTACTCACTTTTACCTGAACACTCAATTGATTCTTTTGAAATGCTTTCATATTCTTTCATCAAAACTCACGCCGGAGCAAGAAAAGTTTAAGCTAGAAAAGCATAAATTTTTAGAATCGCTCGAGGAGATCCAGAGTTGCTATGAGAGTTTGTGATCTGGTTCCAAAAAGAGAGAATGTTATTGCTGGCAGCACTGTATGAATGAGCAGCGGAAGAGTTCTCCAAGGGTATCAATCCCTAAAGTTTGATGCCTTAAAAAGTTTGAAGGAGGGTTTGTTGGAATTTCAGGCAACAATGTGGGCAGATGTTCATAACAAGTATGAGTCAAAGATTCATATAGAAGATGATCAGATAATTAAATCGACATCTTCTACAAACCGGAAGCAAAGTTAACTGAACTTTGATTAGAGGCATTCCAAACACAGGTTTGAACAATACCGATTGCGATCACAGACTGACAGGAGACAGGGACGTTTTCGCAGCGAGTCACCCAAAACTAACTAGTAATGTCTACGAATGTTGGGGAATGTTGTATCAGAGCAGCAGAAACCGCAATAATAAGTACCGAAAATATCTAAATATGGTTAGGAACAATCCTTACAGTATATTGGAGATAGCCCGAGCTGGCTCCAGAATAAATAAAAAAGACTGGGGACTTCCAGATAAAGGACTAGGGACTGCTAGATCAGCCTTGTGAAAAAAATTAGAAGGAATCAGAATCAAAAACCGATTGGACCCAATAAATGTCAGGTCGACCACAATTCTCATGCAAGGTATTTTTGTTCATTTCCTATAAATTGTCTTACATTCAAATTTATAAACCCTTGTGTACATTTAAGGAATGAAATCAAGTAAAACTTGCACCTTTTAAAACATTCTCGTATATATCTGATTATTCTTAAAATTTACTCACACTTAAAAGCAAATAAGGATTACAAATCCGAATAATTGTGCCCGGATGAACATGAGACGTCCTCTTCATAAGCACCATAAACATAAGGGCCCTTTCTTATAAAGCCATCTAGTCAAATGGCTAAAGGTCGGATGCCTTATTTCCCTGTCGTAAAGTTAATCGGATAGACTTTATCAAAACCAGAG
Source organism: Nicotiana tabacum (assembly GCF_000715075.1). NCBI lineage: Eukaryota > Viridiplantae > Streptophyta > Magnoliopsida > Solanales > Solanaceae > Nicotiana > Nicotiana tabacum. The sequence continues at coordinate 105,132,463 of NC_134086.1, read as the reverse complement.
GTACGAAATTCTGATTAATCCTCTGTCTCTAAGGTTGTGAGGTTAGAAAAGTTTTTGGGTATAACAAAAATTCAAGAGTCTTGTCACGACCCCAAACCGACCCGGTCGTGATGGCGCCAATCGTGAAACTAGACTAGCCGATACATCCACAATTAAATCCATATCTCATTTAAAACTGTAAGAAAAACTATTTTTCAACTGAAATTCGATAAAGATATAAAGTTAAAATCAAACAAAGCGAAAAATACAAGCCCGACCTCGGGTGTCACTAAGCCATGAGCCATGCTACAATAATTCCGAAATAAGACAAGACCAAATAGTCTGAAAATAGCAATGATGTACTAATAAGAAGATAGAGAAGAAGAAAAAGCAGAACTACGATCGCCAGGAAGCTATCTCGCTATCTCCGTGAAGTCCGCAACTGGAATAGTCAACAGCCGCTACCGTGCCTGAGATACCTGGATCTGCACACAAGGTACATGGGGTAATGTGAGTAAAATAACTCAGTAAGTAACAAGTCCAAACTATGGACTGGCAGGTAGTGATGAACCAAACCTCAATAGGTAATACAATTAAATTGTACAGAAAAGTAGACACGCTTGTAGTTCAAGTAAAAACTCAGTAGTAAACAAATACAATCTGAACAGTACGGAGTATAAAGCTCAGGAATCCTTATGTACCAATGCACATATAGCATGAACAATGTTTCGTGTACCTTCAATCATAAGTGCTCAACCACTCGGTACTGTATATGGCCATCCGGACCAGGGAAGATCCATCCTGGAATGTATACACATCACTGACCGCAGTCATCCAGTACCGAAGAAGGCCATTCCAGCCCTATGGAGAAGATCCATCTCCAGGTATAAATACTTCAGACAAGATCCATGTCCAGGGAAGATCCATCCCTCAATATCATCAACTGCACTCACTGGGGGTGTAAATACTCCAGAGGGGCTCCTTTCAGCCCAAGCGCTATAGTAAGCCAACAAACGCATAATCAATATCTCGCTGCGATGTGCAACCCGATCCCATACTATCACTCAATATCAGGCTCTCGTCCTCACTCAGTCATCACTCTCCAGTCTAACACACGGGCTCAAAATGTCATGATACTAGCCCGAAACAATGATATGATGTGCCAAATAACAATAATTGAGACTCAAGCATGATATAATATGCATGAACATGACTAAGTACAGAATATCAATGAAGCTAATAATATGACAGCAAGAAACGACCTCTCGAGTCTCAACAGTATTGGCGTGAAGCCTTAACATGATAATTAGCATGATTTACAGCTCATTAACTTAATCACATAATTACAACACATATATCAGCAAGAAAGAGTCACTAAGCGGTGCCATGGGATGATCCAGGCCGCGATTCTCACGGTGCACGCCCACACGCCCGTCCCTTGGCATTTGTATCACCTCAATAGTAATCATAGTACACATAGTTTGGAGTTTCGGATCCTCAGAACTAAGTTTGGAAGCGTTACTTACCTTAAGACAAGCCAAAACTCTAGCCTGCAACGCCCTTGCCTCTTGATTCGGACTCTAAATGCCCCGAATCTAACCAAAATCAGTATATTATCATCAATATATACTAAAGGACTGAAACCCATACGAAAAATATCAAATTAATTCAAAAATACCGAAATTGGCCAAACCCGACCCCCGGGCCCACGTCTTGGAATTTGATAATCTAGAATCTTTATCCTCCCACGAGTCTATACATACCAAGAACATCAAAATCGGATCTCAAATGGACCCTCAAATCACCAATTTAAACTCTCCAATTTCAAGCCCTAATTTCTCAATTTTCACCCTTAATTCCTACAAATTTCATGCTTAATCAACTGAAAATCACCATAGAATCTAGTTTTAGGTTCAAGAAACTTACCTCAATGAAAACCCCCCTGATTCCCTCTTCAAAACCCTCCAAAAAGCTTCATGTCCGAATAGGAATGGTGGAAAATAACCCAAATTTCGCGAAGTCCACCTTATATACTTTTTGCCCAAGCATCTCGCACCTGCAGCCATCTGCGGACCGCTTTTTCGGTCCAGACCACCGCATCTGCGACTTCCACTTAATCCACCAGAACCGCTTCTGCAGTCACCCTACCACACCTACGGTCTCGCATGTGCGCTTCACCTTCCACACCTGCGGTTCCTTCTCTTCTCTTCTGCGGTCTCTCATCTGCGGTCCCCACTCCGAAGGTGCAGTTATCACAGAACCAGCAGCTTCAACTACATTCCCAAATTTCCAAACTCTCCGATAACCATCCGAAATTATCCCAAGGTCCTCGGTGTCACACCTCCTTTTTCCGCACCCGAGAGGGTACAAGGGAGTTTTTTTCCAATTAAAGGACAATTGAAACGGGATTTGTTTATTTATTTCAGAGTCGCCACTTGGGAGGTTTAGGGTGTCCCAAGTCACCAATTTTAATCCCGAATCGAGGAAAAGAATGACTCCATATTACAGTCTGCGTACCAGAAATCCGGATAAGGAATTCTATTAACCGGGAGAAGGTGTTAGGCATTCCCAAGTTCCGTGGTTCTAGAACGGTCGCTCAACTGTTATATTCGGCTTGATTATCTGATTTTATACAAATATGAACTTATGTGCCAATTTTATCTTTTAACCGCTTTTATCATATAATGTTATTTTTATCAAGAATTGCAACATCGTGGAAAACACACCTCGAACCACGTTACAATCAATGTACCCGTGGTTAGAGCTACGTTTCAACTCTGTTGAGATTGGGATTTAGGTCACATAAATGTGCACCTGAGTTTAGGAAGATAACATTATTAAATACGCACCTAAAGCAACTAGCATATTGTTATTTTGGGAAAGGCCGTGAAATTCGCTAAACGGCCTGTCCCGAATTCTAAGTATTTTAATATATACATTTAGAGGGCCCCGCAGCTCGTGCATTTTTGTTGGTCGAGGCTCGTCTCATTCATTATTTTTAAAAGAAATTTGCAACGTCATGGAAATGCATCTCAGACCGCGCCACCATCAATGTACCCGTGATTAGAGACACATTTCGACTCCGTTGAGATTTGGATTTGGGTCACATAAATGTGCACCCGAGTTAGGGAAAATAAATTGTTAAAGGCGCGCCTAAAGCAACTAGCGCATTATTATTTTGGGTAGGGCCGTGAAATTTGCTAAACGGCCCGTCCCGGAATCTAAGTATTTAATACATATATTTTGTGAGGGCTCCGTAATCTGTACATCTTTTATTTGGCGAAGCTCGTCTCATTTTTTTTATTTATTTATTTTTAAAAGGATTCCATTTTTATGCATTTAACAATACTAAACCTTACAGCTACTTACAACTAAAATCTCATAACTTGTCAAAAGTTTAACAAAAGAAGTTAAGCGAATGAGTGTTTTGGGCTGAGTAACAACAGGTACTAATACTAATTTTGTCCAAATGAACTAAGAAAATGAAGGGACGAACAAATTAACGTCAACTATGTCATAGAACACCTAATACGACTTAATCAAATGACATCAAATAAACAAGAATAACATAACACCAAGATGAACCAAAATGCATACTGTGAAACATAAGCGGAAAATTACCATACCGATTTCTATATTGCATCTTTGAACATTCAACGTAACGTTTCTTTATCTAATACATTGAGGTTTGAACAAACAGAAATGGATAGAGCCATGGACCAGCCCTCAACATCGATCTCAACGGGTAACCTTGAACGGGAACCCATGGAAACAATCATCAAAGCTCAAACGGAACAGCTCGCGCCCTTAGCTCGAACGCGAACGGACGAAGAAGAAGGTGATGACTGCTACTGGTTTTTTCGTGTGGTCCTTTGAACGTGAGGGGGCTGGAAGGAACTACTATATACTGGACGTGGAGATGGGGAAGGATACCACGTTTCTGTTAGGGAAGAAGAAGAAACGCAGCAACAGCTGGGCTTGGGAAGGAGAAGAAACGCATCCACAGCTGCTCAACGACGAAGGAGGTGATGAAAATGGTTATGGCGTCTGGACGTGGGTTCGACGGGCAGTGACGACGAGCAGGAGCTGGACGAGGTGGAGGGAGCTGGTGGTTTTTTGGACGTGAGGGTGACGGGCAGTGACGGATTTACTGTGCGCTGGACGTGGAAACGGGACGATGAGGCGGGACGACGCAACAACGATAGCTGCTGCTTGACGGGTGGTTGTTGGACGATACAGCAGCAATAGCTGCTGCTTGACGGGTGGTTGGGTCTGTTTGGTGGTGTTGTTTGGACGTGAGGGAGTTTAGTGGGGAGGTGGTGGTTCCGGCGTCGGGGGGAGGTGCGACTGGTTTGGGTGTTGTCGATGGAGGTGGTGTTTGGTTCGTTGCTGGGGGTGCGAGGGTGGTTTTGGGGTAGGGCTGCTAGGGTTTTCTTCTTCTTCTTTGAGGAAGAAGAAGATGAATAGTGCCCAGGTTTTCCCCTCCAAAAATCTGTCTAAGTCCCAAGTCTTTGTCCGTGTATTTTGTAGCTCTTGCCAAGAAAAATGGACCCCACGTGTGTAGGGGTCCAATGTTTGTGTCCCCCATGCGCGGTGGGGTTCCCCGTGTACGGTGTTCCGTCCGTGTTCCCCACGCGTGTCCCCCATGTGTGGTGGACTCGGATTATTGTGGGTTAGGTCCGAAAATTAGGCCTAAAAATGGGTAGTTTGAACCCGAATATTATTCTTTTGCCCGGACCCGAGAATAAGAACACGACGTTGCTCAACTGATCCTATGTAAGCAAAATAACTACCAAAATAAGACTAATTTTTAAAACAAAGCTATATCCTTTTTTAATATTTTTCAAGATTAAAATAGCTACAAAATATTAATAAAACTATTTTTTTGTAATTTTCATTTTTATATAAAGATAAAATATAAAGTAATATTTTTGTATTTTTTCAAAAAATTAAAATGGCCACAAAACATTAATAGAACTATATTTTTTGGTAATTTTCGAAATTATATAGAGTACAAAATTAAGGTACAGTTTTTTTGTATTTTTTCAAGTTTATGATAAATACATAAACTAAAATTCATATATATATTTTTTGTAATTTTTCTTTTGCGATGAAATAAAGTAAAATAGTTAAAATAGCTATATTAGACCCAATTTCACATATTCACGCTAAAAATGTGAAAATTCTCGGGGAGGGTCAAAATCACGTGTCTACAACTGCCCCTCTTTGACTGGAAACACGAAGAGTTTTCCGACAAAGAACGACTAGACATGTTTTTGACCCGACCATTATTTGGAGGGACTATACTAAGGAAAGGAAGGGGATGTGACCGAACACTGGTATCTGAGCTGCCTACATATCCTTGGCTATAAAGGAATCAGGCCACGTGTAGTTCGGACATGAGAGATGATATATTGTACCGAGGTGAAGAGCCGATTGAGGTTCTGTTCCGTTGAGGTTCCGGTCCGCGGTCCTGTCATTACATCAAAAATGAAAAATGAAAAAGACTAACTAAGCCTATCAGCTACTAGTTACAAGGATTCATATCTTTAAGTCTTCTGAAACTTGGTCTTGAGTCTTGAATGGTGCTTCATACAGACTTTGGATTTGAACCTTGATACTTGCTAGTTGTAGGTGCTGGTTCTTGAGCAGACCACATATGTTCTCCACTTCCGTACTTTGGATTCATTTTTTTCTCTTTTTTTTTCTTTTCTTGTTTTTTCTTTTTGTTGTTTTTTTTGTTTTTTATTTTTTGTGACCAGCTTTTGTTGACCATCTCAGACTGTTGACTCGCATTCTTGAGGCGAGCTTCTGCTATTTATAACTTGGTTGAATTCTGGAGATTTTTGTTGTAGCCTTCTACTTTCCGGTGCTGGGGATTTTATTGTTTCCTGCTGGGAATTCCTGTTGTAACCTTCTACCTTTCGGTGGGGTTACTGCTTTCAAAATCTGCAGTATAAGACTAAAAAGTATTCTTCTTGTTATACAGGTGGGCACCTGAAACATGAAATGTAAAGACTGAAAAGTATTCCTCTCGTTATACAGGTGGGCGCTTGGCATGAAATGTAAAGACTGAAAAGTATTCCTCTCGTTATACAGGTGGGCGCCTGGCATGAAAGTTAAAGACTGAAATGTGTTCCTCTCGTTATACAGGTGGGCGCCTGGCATGAAATGTAAAGACTGAAAAGTATTCCTCTCGTTATACAGGTGGGCGCCTGGCATGAAATTTAAAGACTGAAATGTATTCCTCTCGTTATACAGGTGGGCGCCTGGCTTTAGGAAAACTAAACATTGATAATCTTAAGAAAACTAAAAATGACTCTTTTTTTTTCAAATTATCCTAGGAGAAAATTAGTCAGACTAGGTTTTTTTTTAGTATCTTAGGAGAAAGATTCATCAGACTAAGATTTTGATCCTAGGAGAAGGTTCATCAGACTAGGTCTTTTCTCTATCTTAGGAGAAAAATTCGTCAGACTAAGATTTTGATCCTAGGAGAAGGTTCATCGGACTAGGTCTTGTTTTTTTGGTATCTTAGGAGAAAGATTCATCAGACTAAGATTTTGATCCTAGGAGAAGGTTCATCAGACTAGGTCTCTATCTTAGGAGAAAAATTCATCAGACTAAGATTTTGATCCTAGGAGAAGGTTCATCAGACTAGGTCTCTTTTTTTGGTATCTTAGGAGAAAGATTCATCAGACTAAGATTTTGATCCTAGGAGAAGGTTCATCAGACTAGGTCTCTATCTTAGGAGAAAAATTCGTCAGACTAAGATTTTGATCCTAGGAGAAGGTTCATCAGACTAGGTCTCTTTTTTTTGGTATCTTAGGAGAAAGATTCATCAAACTAAGATTTTGATCCTAGGAGAAGGTTCATCAGACTAGGTCTCTATCTTAGGAGAAAAATTCGTCAGGCTAAGATTTTTATAACAAACTTAGGAGGAAATGCCTCTCCTATTGGTAAAACAAACTTAGGAGGAAATGCATCTCCTATGGGTGAAACTAAAACAAACTTAGGAGGAAATTCATCTCCTATGGGTGAAACTAAAACAAACTTAGGAGGAAATGCATCTCCTATGGGTAAAACTAAACTTAGGAGGAAATACATCTCCTATGGGTGAAAACTAAACTTAGGAGGAAATGCATCTCCTATGGGTAAAACTCTAAATTTAGAAGGAAATGCATCTCCTACGGGTAAAACTCTAATGATTTCAAACTAGGAAGTGCGTCTCCTATTAATGAAATCTTCGCTTAGGAAGTGCGTCTCTTATGCGTGAACCATTTCCTTCTTCCTGAATTATTTACTTACCTGTGTTGTTTTCCCTTGAAACTGCTGGGGATTATTTTGATGGGGATGACTTTTCCCCCCTTTTCCTTACCCACTCTGTGTTGCCCGAAACTCTATCAAGGATGCTTCTACATCTCGATGATCCGCTGGGGATAACACTGCTGAGGATAACTCTGATGAGTAGATATATTATTTTACTCCTTCCAAAATTACTTCCTTTTAAGTAGGATGTTTCATTCCTCTGCAAACTGTTTCCCCTTTTTTTTTTAATTCTTTTTTATTCTCTTTTTTTTTTTTTTTTGCATAGCTTCTTCCTTCGAAGACTACCTCCCTTAAGACTCGTTTTACCTTTTCCCGAAAGGAACCGCTGAGGATACCGACTTTCACCAAACTTGTGTTGGACTCCTCAAAACTGCTGGGGATAACACTGTTGGGGAATTATTTACTTACCTATTGGGGGTAAAATGTTATCCGCTGGGGATAACGCTGTCGAGGATGACACTGCTGGGGGATTTTGATTCCTTCAGAACTAGTGCTTCACTCTTCGGAAGGCTGTTGGGAATGATGTTGGCATCTTGCTTTTTCTGAGCTCAAGTTTCATCCCTTTGCTGGGGAACAACTTCCTCCATTGAGACTTATTATGTTGGGGGAAACACTGGTTCTAAGAACACTTCCCTTGAGACTGGCGTTATCTTTTATTCTTCCCCGAATGGGTACCTGACTTCCAGAAAATTTTCTAAATGGAAGGAAAATTTTCTGCCCCAGTTTGATAATATCCCTTGTGCATGCATTTCTGGCATCAATGCCATTTCCTTTACCTGTTTCAAATCAAACAAAATTTGTTAGTTTAAAACGTGGTGGTTGGTTGTGATACTCCTACTGGGATGGTTTTCCCTTTCTCCTTCCTTGCTCTGCGCTCCACAACTTGTTAGGGATGATATTATTTGCTGGGGATAATCCCTTTATGCTGGGGATATCCCTCTTCTTTTGTGGCATAGCTCGGAAACTGGCATTTCCCCGACCTTTTAGTCTAGTATGGATTTTGCCAAATCATGCGCTCACTGCTCTCCTTGCTTTGTTCACGGGCCTTGGCCTTGAGGTTTATAACCTTGGTTTTGGCAAGGATACCCCTCTTGACACTCGTCAATCCTTTTGTCAATTCCCTTTTGCTGGGGATATTTTTCTTGACACTGGCCTCGCGCTTGTTCCTTGCTGACTATACCATTTGGATGTACTAGTCAGATCTCATCTTGCATATTTGGAAAGCTGATGGCATATTTTGAAGTCAATTCACACTTGTTCTGACCAAACAGACTCTATTGGGGATTTTTCTATGAAAGGAAAAAGATAAAAGGGAACAGAATAAAAAGACAAAGGAAAAAATGACTCCTTAACAAAAGAAACTATAAATAAAAACCTATCGAATGCAGATACCGACTCTAATGGTCATGACATGCGCATGTGGCCTATCCTCTACCGCCAATCATCTTTCAAGATCTTCAATTGGTGATTCCCCATCTGATTCTCAATCCTATTCGACTTGTAGTGCCCGAAGGGTTTTCACTATCAAGTCTCTCTCATTTTTGGTTTTTCTCTCAGCTTTCATCGCCTTATGGTGCCTGTGAAGGTTTTCACCAATAAGACTCTCTCATTTGTATCACTTTCCAGCTGGGGATTTGGAGTGTTGCCGGTATGACTCTTTCTGCCGGGGATTAGAGTCATTTCCGCTGTGGAACAGAATGTTATGCTCACCGGTGAGACTCTCATTTGTCTGACTTGGCATCTTTTGAAGACTGATCAGAAGGTCTTTCTTTGGACCGTAATGTGGGTTTTGGATAGGGCTAGAAAAAAAAAGGCTATTAAAGGCTCAAAAAATGCATTAATTTTGGGTTATTAGTTACAACCTTCGGAATTAGATTTATTTACAACAAACGCAACTTTTGCCCCAGTTTCTTGCTTGGGGATATCTTAATTGATTTTTTTTTCATTTTTCAAAACTTTGACCGAGCCGTGAAGCGCCTACGTTTCCTCTTTGAGGAATCAGGTCAAACGTAGTTCCCAATTCCTCTGTTTCATTTGACTTTCTTTTGTTTTCGTTATCATTTTCTTTTCTTTTTTTCATCTCTCCTTTCTTTTCGTCGTTTTTTTTTCTTTTCTTTCTCTCTTTTTTCTTTTATTCTTTTTTTTGCGTTTTGTTGTTTTCTTTTTTTTCTTTTTTTTTTATCTTCCATGTTTTGTGTTTCTAATCTGTTGTTACCGATTCCGAATGAGGGGTATGAAAGAAAAATAAATAAGGCTCAAAAGGGGTTAACGAAGGATAAAGTGTTTAGGTAGCAGAACAAAATGTCTTCGTCATTCCAGTCTTCAAAACATGCCACGTGGAAACAACACAATTAAACAATAGATTTATAGTCTCTTCCAATGGTGCTGGACTTGACAATTATGTTAAACATTTGCTTTTTCCTTTGTCATTTCTAAAGCACCGTTGGGCGACACTCTCATTATCATGAATGACCCTCATGCCAATTTGGCGAATCTTGCTTTTAACGGTTTTATTTGTGTTTTACTTGCCCTAGTTCCACATGACTCGGGCTCCAAATAATCTCAAACCGTTCTTATTTCCTTTAAATGCTCTGATCACCTTCCTAGGGTTTTATGATTAACTTTTAGGATTAGGCCCAAACTATGTGCGCATGTCATGTCACTAGAATCGGCGTTGAAAAAATGATAAAAGGACTAAACAAAAGAAAATTAGAAATAATAAAAGACCGAATTTTGCATTAGACTACCGGTGAAATGGTTAAAACAAAACAAACCAGAACAAAACCCAAAAAAAAACAAACGGGACAAAACCTAAACAAACCGCTATGACAAAATGGAAAGATAAGAAGGTTTGACACAAGACAATATTCGGATTACAACCCTAAGAATAATCCGGACAGCAGAAATGACAACAAAATAAGCCACCAACAGCTTCTCTCTTGCTAACCAAGGAATGGAGCGGCCTCCCACTTTATCAAAAACTGGCATCTTAGCCACTGAGCTTTGCATCAATACTGCCAAGACCATTACCAGCTTCAACATCATCAACCTCTGTCAACAAGTTCTCGATAGGGTTCGAGTGCTCCATGTCACTGTTATTGATCACAATCCGCTCTTCTTGGATCATTCTTTCTATTTCTCTTTTCAAATCCCGACAGCTTTCAACATTGTGCCCCTGGGCATTGGAATGATATTCACACCTTTTAGAAGGGTCAAAGCTTCTTGCACGTGGGTCCACACGATTTGGAGGAATAGGTGCAATCATGTCATGATTCTTTAACTTCTCAAATAAGCTTTCATAGGACTCTCCTATTGGTGTAAAATTATCTTTTAACCTTTATTCTCCTTTATACCACTGGCTTGGATGTGGGTTATAGGGCACCTGAAAATTTTGTGGAGACTTCTGGAGATTTTGTGATGCTAGTGCTCGCCTCCTGGGGTATTTTGGTGGCTGGACAACATACTGAGGTGGAGCGATAGGGTATTGAGGGTTCTGAGGTGGATAATACTACTCAGGGGAGCCATAGAAAACCTGAGGAGGCTGCTCATACCTTCGAGATGTTCTCCTAGGACCTCTTCTCGACCCTGATGTCATTATGATTTCTTCAATTTTCTCATTTGTGTCGCTAAAATTATCAGACTCAGCCCGGACAGCCTGAGTTGCGGCTTTAAAAACTGCTTGACTTATAATTTTGCCTGTCTTAAGACCATTCTCTACCATTTCTCCAATTTTGATTGCTTCCGAGAAGGTTTTGCCAACTGCAGACACCATGTTTTGAAAGTAATCCGGCTCTTGCGCTTGAAGGAAGACAGTAATTAGCTCGTGGTCATCCATGGGTGGCTTAACTCGAGCTGCTTGCTCTCTCCGTTTGATGGCATATTCCCTGAAACTTTCACTTGGTTTCTTCTTCAGGTTTGAAAGGGAAATGCGGTCTGGGGCAATGTCGATGCTGTATTGGAACTGTCTGACAAAGGCCTGTGCCATGTCATCCCAGACATACCAGCGAGACGTGTCTTGATCCATAAACCATTCGGAGGCTACTCCCGTAAGGCTTTCCACAAAATAAGCCATCAACAATTCTTCATTTCTTCCCGCACCTCTCAATTGATTGCAATACCTTTTCAGGTGGGCTATAGGATCTCCATGTCCATCGTACTTTTCAAATTTGGGAGTCTTGAAACCAGGCGGCAAGTGGATCGGGGAACATACATAGATCTTTGAAGGCAACACTCTTTTGACCTGCCAACCCTTGCATGTTTTTCAACCATTGTTCTAAGCTTTTCACTCTTTGGGTCATTTCTTCTTGTACCATCTTTCGGGCAGGCTTCTCAATGTTTGCAGGAAGATCAAACGAGTACGAGTGGTACTCAGGAGAGTGGTACTGCTCTTGTTGTGTCGCGAATTGTGACTCATGACGAGGCTGTCCTTGACCACTGGCCCATGCTTGACACATTTCGGTCATTTGTTGTTTCAATATTCTATTTTCCTCAACCATAGTAGACTTTTGTTGAACCATCCGACCCTGAGTCTCTGGAGCACTTGTAACAGCTTCGACGTCAGTTATCATTTTTCCTTGGATCTTGTGTTGGCCGCTCACCACAAACCGACCCCCTCAACTTTCTTCACAATTCAAAACAGAACATGTTAGAATGGACTCAGTCGGTCCTTATTATTATCAATATATTTTTTCATCATTTTTCGATTTTTTTTTTCATTTTCTTCTCTTTTTTTTCCATTTTTCTTTTCTTTTTCCATTTTTTTTTGTCGTGGTCAAATCTTATGGAGATTGCCTACGTATATGACCCCGCATGAATCAGACCTTGCATAGTTCGTGACCAATAAAAGATAAACAATACTAAACATTTTTTTTCAATTTTCATATTAAAATAAACTGGGTTTCAAAGGTTTGAAGATGACCTATAAACTCGAAAATCAAACAACCCACATATTCTAATCAAAAGATTTACAAACTCAAAAATAAAATGCCAGCTCCCTTTCTCCGTTTGACAAATGCAACCAAACGGTTATTTTTTGCAAATGCGGCCCCTTTCAAATTTCACATGAATTTTGAGGCCGGGGAGGATTATTTTATGACACTTTACAAACTTATCCATTCTTTTACAAAAATAACCTTTTGACAATTGAAAGATACTCTAAGGCTATTTCGGCAAGAACGGTTTAAGACACTGCCGAAGTTGGCTCGGCTTATTTTTGGCTAATATCCAAATGGTATTCACCTGACCGCTGACTCTTTGTTTTTTTTTTTTTGTTTTTTTTTAAAATTACAATAAAAACCTGGTGTTGCAAACACGGCCCTTCAGCGCCTCGGGGACGAAGATTTTTTAGGCTGTGGGGGTCAACTGGACCAAATCTTAAACGTGACCCAAAGAGTGGCTGTTTATGCAAGGTCAGCCTTCCAGCGTCCCTTTTGGGAACATTCGGCTATGTCTTGATAAAACAGCGTCACCCGACTTCTTTATGACATGTTTTTTTTAATTTATTTATTTTTGGCTATTTTAGCAAAAGGTGGGGTTGGACCCGATGAGGGTTGCCTACGTCTCTCACATCCGGTGAGAATCAAACCCGCGTAGTTCGGGCATTCAAGAACAAGTAGACGAACTAACTTCTTTTTTTTTTTAAATTTGTGAAAGAACTACTTTAAAAGAAGAAGGGAAGTATTTTTTTTGATTGATTTTCTTTTTTTTTTTTTAAAAAGAAAGACTTCTAAGATATATTTTTTTTCTGAATTCTCATTTGTTTTTTTTTTGTGTTTTTTGTGTTTTTTTTTACTCTAAGGAAAAAAAAGAAAATATTTTTTGGAGTTTTATCTTCAATCAAAGAAATGCTTCTAATTTTTTTTTTTGAATTTTGAATTTTCTTTTCAATTTTGAAAGAAGAATCAAAATATTTTCGGATTTTTTATTATATTTTTTTTATTTTTTTTATAAAAAAAAAACTTATTAAAAAAAAAACTTTCTAAAGAAGTCAATAATGAAAAATATTTTTGGATTTTTTTTTGTTTTGAAAGTTAGGGGTCTAAAAAAACTTTTCTTAGACTTTTGGCAAGACAAACATTTTTTGCAACTAATAAAGATATAGATATATATTTTGGAAATAAAGAAAAAAAAATTTGGACTTATATATATATATATATTTGTGACAAATAATGAAAGACTCTTTTTATATATTGTTTTTTATTTTTTGCATTTTCATAAACAAATAAATAACAAAAGCAACATTTTAAAAAATAAAACTCTTTTTCATTTTTATTTTCATGGCAAGACAAACTATCTATTTTTTTTTTGAAAAACAAAACAGAACAACGACTTTTTTTTCCTTTGCTTTTAATAAAACAAACTAATAAGACATTTTTTCATTTTCTTAAAATTTCGGCGGAGTTTTGACAGTATTTGGGCATTTGTTTTTTTTCAAAAATAAACAATCAATTCCCTAACCGCTATTTCTTTTTTTCAGTTTCAAAATATTATTCTTGATATTCACAAGTCAGTCAACACACAAGTCCGAATCAAATTAATGCGCAAGTAGTAACAAGTAAGATGCATCAGGATGATCATTTTCATTTTTGGTACACCTGTCCTAGACAGACCCAACCCTTGTGTTGGGCCTCCAAAGTCAAATGCACATGATGCAAACAAACGTTCCAACTAGGGATCCGGCATGTGGCTTTGTTATACTAGGTTCAGAACCTGGGTGTTTGTTCTAGACCTGGCTTACCCGAGCGGACAGCTCGAGCCGAGGGGCAGCGTACCGGGAATACAGAAGCTTCACCGGCTTAGCAACTTGTCCGAACCTCGTTCTAAATTTGGATTTGACACTATACAGGAAAGAAGTCGTACGAAGTACACCCTTCTTCATGATTCAGAAGACTCAGAGAGGATATGGGTTTCGACACAGTTTATATACAATTCACAAAATATCAAAGCGGTAAAAGTAGTTAGTTAGAACATTAAACACAGATCATGTAACAAAATCAGATAAAGCTAAATATAACAATTTATATAAGCTCGAATTTCTAACCCTGAACCAGTGGTTCTGAATTTGTTCCCCAGCAGAGTCGCCAGAGCTGTCACACCTCCTTTTTCCGCACCCGAGAGGGTACAAGGGAGTTTTTTCCAATTAAAGGACAATCGAAACGGGATTTGTTTATTTATTTCAGAGTCGCCACTTGGGAGGTTTAGGGTGTCCCAAGTCACCAATTTTAATCCCGAATCGAGGAAACGAATGACTCCATATTACAGTCTGCGTACCAGAAATCCGGATAAGGAATTCTGTTAACCCGGGAGAAGGTGTTAGGCATTCCCGAGTTCCGTGGTTCTAGCACGGTCGCTCAACTGTTATATTCGGTTTGATTATCTGATTTTATACAAATATGAACTTATGTGACAATTTTATCTTTTAACCGCTTTTATTATATAATGTTATTTTTATCAAGAATTGCAACATCGTGGAAAACACACCTCGAACCACGTTACAATCAATGTACCCGTGGTTAGAGCTACGTTTCAACTCTGTTGAGATTGGGATTTGGGTCACATAAATGTGCACCCGAGTTTAGGAAGATAACATTATTAAATACGTGCCTAAAGCAACTAGCGTATTGTTATTTTGGGAAAGGCCGTGAAATTCGCTAAACGGCCTGTCCCGAATTCTAAGTATTTTAATATATACATTTAGAGGGCCCCGCAGCTCGTGCATTTTTGTTGGTCGAGGCTCGTCTCATTCATTATTTTTAAAAGAAATTTGCAACGTCATGGAAATACATCTCAGACCGCGCCACCATCAATGTACCCGTGATTAGAGACACATTTCGACTCCGTTGAGATTTGGATTTGGGTCACATAAATGTGCACCCGAGTTAGGGAAAATAAATTGTTAAAGGCGCGCCTAAAGCAACTAGCGCATTATTATTTTGGGTAGGGCCGTGAAATTTGCTAAACGGCCCGTCCCGAAATCTAAATATTTAATACATATATTTTGTGAGGGCTCCGCAATCTGTACATCTTTTATTTGGCGAAGCTCGTCTCGTTTTTTTTTTTTTTTAAAAGGATGCCATTTTTATGCCTTTAACAATACTAAACCTTACAGCCACTTACAACTAAAATCTCATAACTTGTCAAAAGTTTAACAAAAGAAGTTAAGCGAATGAGTGTTTTGGGCGTAGTAACAACAGGTACTAATACTAATTTTGTCCAAATGAACTAAGAAAATAAAGGGACGAACAAATTAACGTCAACTATGTCATAGAACACCTAATACGACTTAATCAAATGACATCAAATAAACAAGAATAACATAACACCAAGATGAACCAAAATGCATACGGTGAAACATAAGCGGAAAATTACCATACCGATTTCTATATTGCATCTTTGAACATTCAACGTAACGTTTCTTTATCTAATACATTGAGGTTTGAACAAACAGAAATGGATAGAGCCATGGACCAGCCCTCAACATCGATCTCAACGGGTAACCTTGAACGGGAACCCATGGAAACAGTCATCAAAGCTCAAACGGAACAGCTCGCGCCCTTAGCTCGAACGCGAACGGACGAAGAAGAAGGTGATGACTGCTACTGGTTTTTTCGTGTGGTCCTTTGAACGTGGGGGGGCTGGAATGAACTGAAGCTACTGTGCTGGACGTGGAGATGGGGAAGGATACCATGTTTCTATTGGGGAAGAAGAAGAAACGCAGCAACAGCTGGGCTTGGGAAGGAGAAGAAACGCATCCACAGCTGCTCAACGACGAAGGAGGTGATGAAAATGGTTATGGCATCTGGACGTGGGTTCGACGGGCAGTGACGACGAGCAGGAGCTGGACGAGGTGGAGGGAGCTGGTGGTTTTTTGGACGTGAGGGTGACGGGTAGTGACGG
Organism: Nicotiana tabacum; assembly: GCF_000715075.1. Taxonomy (NCBI): domain Eukaryota; kingdom Viridiplantae; phylum Streptophyta; class Magnoliopsida; order Solanales; family Solanaceae; genus Nicotiana; species Nicotiana tabacum. The sequence continues at coordinate 105,116,263 of NC_134086.1, read as the reverse complement.
GTTTACTGTGCGCTGGACGTGGAAACGGGACGATGAGGCGAGACGATGCAGCAGCGATAGCTGCTACTTGACGGGTGGTTGCTGGACGATGCAGCAGCAATAGCTGCTGCTTGACGGGTAGTTGGGTCTGTTTGGTGGTGTTGTTTAGACGTGAGGGAGTTCAGTGGGGAGGTGGTGGTTCCGGCGTCGGGGGGAGGTGCGACTGGTTTGGGTGGTGTCGATGGAGGTGGTGTTTGGTTCGTGCTGGGGGTGCGAGGGTGGTTTTGGGGTAGGGCTGCTAGGGTTTTCTTCTTCTTCTTTGAGGAAGAAGAAGATGAATAGTGCCCAGGTTTTCCCCTCCAAAAATCTGTCTAAGTCCCAAGTCTTTGTCCGTGTATTTTGTAGCTCTTGCCAAGAAAAATGGACCCCGCGTGTGTAGGGGTCCAAGGTTTGTGTCCCCCATGCGCGGTGGGGTTCCCCGTGTACGGTGTTCCGTCCGTGTTCCCCATGCGTGTCCCCCATGTGTGGTGGACTAGGATTATTGTGGGCTAGGTCCGAAAATTAGGCCTAAAAACGGGTAGTTTGAACCCGAATATTATTCTTTTGCCCGGACCCGAGAATAAGAACACGACGTTGCTCAACTGATCCTATGTAAGCAAAATAACTACCAAAATAAGACTAATATTTAAAACAAAGCTATATCCTTTTTTAATATTTTTCAAGATTAAAATAGCTACAAAATATTAATAAAATATTTTTTGTAATTTTCGTTTTTATATAAAGATAAAATATAAAGTAATATTTTTGTATTTTTTCAAAAAATTAAAATGACCACAAAACATTAATAGAACTATATTTTTTGGTAATTTTCGAAATTATATAAAGTACAAAATTAAGGTACAGTTTTTTTGTATTTTTTCAAGTTTATGATAAATACATAAACTAAAATTCATATATATATTTTTTGTAATTTTTCTTTTGCGACGAAATAAAGTAAAATAGTTAAAATAGCTATATTAGACCCAATTTCACATATTCACGCTAAAAATGTGAAAATTCTCGGGGAGGGTCAAAAATCACGTGTCTACACTCGGGACCTCAACCTAAAATACCAACGAGTCATATACCACAATTAAAACTTATTCCAACCTTCGGAACACTCAAAACAACATCGAAACACCAAATCACCATCGGATTCAAGCCTAAGGATCTCAAAACTTCTGAATTCCGCATTCGATCCAAAAACCTATCAAACCTCATCCGAATGACCTGAAATTTTGCACACATGCCACAAATGACACAACGGACCTACTCCAATTTCTGGAATTCTATTCCGACCCCGATATCAAGATTTCCACTACCGACTGGAAAGTGCTAAATTTCCAATTTTGCCAATTCAAGCCTAAATCTACCATGAACCTCCAAATTACATTCCGAACACGCTCCTAATCCCAAAATACCTAACGAAGCTATACGAACCATCAGAATTCACATCTAAGAACTTCTACACATAAGTCAACATCCGGTTGACTTTTCTAACTTAAACTTCCAAATAAGAGACTAAGTGTCTCATTTCACTCCATTACCACTCCGAACACAGAACAACCAATATGATATGATGAAATATAGCTGAACAATACACAAGGAAGCAGAAATGGGGGAAACAGAGCGGTAACTCATGAAACGACCGGTCGGGTTGTTACATCCTCCCTCTCTTAAACAAACGTTCATCCTCGAACGAGTCAAGAAACATACCTGAAACATCTAATAGGTAAGGATATCTGCTCTGCATCTCCCGTTCGGTCTCCTAAGTAGCCTCCTCCACGGGCCTACCTCTCCACTGCACTTTTACTGAAGCTATATCCTTTAATCTCAATTTTCAAACCTGATGCTCCAAAATAGCCACTGGCTCCACATAATAAGTCAAATCAACGTATAACTGAACCGTACTAAAATCCAAAACATGAGACGGATCGCCAAAAGACTTCCGGAGCATAGTACCATGAAATACCGGCTGCACACTCGACAAGCTGGGTGGCAAGGCAAGCTCATAAGCCACCTTCCCAATCCTCCGAAGCACCTTAAAAGGACCAATGAACCGATGACTCAATTTACCCTTCTTCCCAAATCTCCTAACACCCTTCATAGGTGAAACCTTTAATAGAACCTTCTCTCTAACCATATAAGACATATCACGAACCTTCCTGTCAGCATAACTCTTCTGTCTCGATTGCGTTGTACGAAGCCGCTCCTGAATCACTCTCACCTTGTCCAAAGCATCATGTACTAAGTCTGTCCCCAAAAGCCTTGCCTCACCCGGCTCAAACCAACCAACTGGAGATCTACACCGTCTCCTACATAAAGCCTCATATAGAGCCATCTGAATACTCGACTGATAACTGTTGTTAAATGCAAACTCCACAAGCACTAGAAATTGATCCCATGAACCCCTAAAATTAATAACACAAGCATGCAACATGTCCTCCAATATATGAATAGTGCACTCGGACTGCCCATCCGTCTGAGGGTGAAAAGTTGTGCTCAACTCAACCTAAGTACCTAACTCTCGCTGCACGACTCTCCAAAACTGCAATGTGAACTAAGTACCTCTATTTGAAATAATGGAAACTGGGACAACATGTAGGCGAACAATCTCTCGAATATAAATCTCAGCTAACCGCTCTGAAGAATAGGTAGTACACACATGAATGAAGTGCGCGGACTTGGTCAGCTGATCCACAATCACCCAAATAGCATTGAACTTCTTCAAAGTCCATGGGAGTCCAACTATAAAATCCATGGTGATTCGCTCCCACTTCCACTCTAGAATATCTAACCGCTGAAGCAAGCCACCTGGTCTCTGATGTTCATATTTCACCTGTTGACAATTGAGACACCGAGCTACGAATCCCACAATATCCTTCTTCATTCTTCTCCACCAACAATGTTGTCTCAAATCCTGATACATCTTCGTGGCACTCGGATGGATAGAATACTGTGAGCTATGGGCTTCCTCCAGAATCAACTCCCAAAGCCCATCTACGTTGGGCATTCATATCTGACCTTGCATCATCAACACTCTATCATCACCAATAGTCATATCTCTAGAATTATTGTGCTGAACTCTATCCTTGAGGACGAGCAAATAAGGATCATCATACTGGCGCTCTCTGATGCGATCAAACAAGCAAGACCGAGAAACCACACAAGCTAAGACCCGACTGGGCTTCGAAATATCCAACCTCACAAATCGATTGACCAAGGCCTGAACATCAACTGTAAGAGGTCTCTTCCCAACAAGAATATATGCCAAATTGCCTATACTCGCTGCCTTTCTATTCAAGGCATCGGCCACTACATTGGCCTTTCCCGGATTGTACAAGATAGTGATATCATAATCCTTTAGCAGTTCCAACCATCTACGCTGTCTCAAATTGAGTTCCTTTTATTTGAACAAGTGCTGGAGGCTACGATGATCAGTAAACACCTCACAAGACACACCATAGAGATAATTCCTCCAAATCTTCAACGCGTGAACAATGGCAGCCAACTTCAAATCATGGACAATGTAGTTCTTCTCATGGGGCTTCAACTGACGAGAAGCATAAGCAATCACTCTACCCTCCTACATCAACACACACCCAATACCAACTCTAGAAGCATCACAATATACTATATATGAACTTGAAGCTGATGGCAAAACTAATACTGGAGCTGTGGTGAAGGCAGTCTTGAGCTTATGAAAGCTCGTCTCACACTCATCCGACCACATGAAAGGAGAACCCTTTTGAGTCAATTTGGTCAAGGGTGATGCTATTGATGAAAATCCCTGCTCGAACTGACGGTAATAACCCGCCAAACCAAGAAAGCTACGAATGTTTGTGGCTGAGGATGGTCTGGGCCAACTCTGAACCGCCTCTATCTTCTTTGGATCTACCTGAATACCCTAACTAGACACTACGTGCCCCAATAAAGCCACTAAATTGAGCCAAAACTCATAGTTGGAGAACTTTGCATAAAGATTCTCCTCCCACAACCGCTACAATACCACTCTTAAATGCTTCACGTGCTCCTCCTGACTATGCGAGTATACCAGAATATCATCAATAAATATAATAATGAACGAGTCGAGATAAGGCCGAAACACGCTATTCATCAAATGCATGAACGTTGTTGGGGCATTTGTCAACCCAAAAGACATCACAAGGATCTCATAATGATCGTACCGGGTCCTGAAGGCTATCTTAAGGATGTCCGAGTCCCTGATCTTCAAATGGTAATACCTTGACCTGAGATCAATCTTGGAGAACACCCTCGCTCCCTGAAGTTGATCAAATAAATCATCAATACTAGGCAAAGGATACTTGTTCTTGATTGTGACCTTGTTCAATTTCCTGTAATCAATTGACATCATCATAGTACCATCCTTCTTCTTCATGAATAGAACAGGCGCACCCCACGATGACACACTAAGCGGAATAAACCCCTTATAAAGGAGTTCCTGAAGCTTCTCCTTAAACTCCTTCAACTCCGCCGGTGCCATACGATACGGTGAAATAGAGGCTGAGTGCCCGACACCAAAGCAATACCAAAATCAATATCTTTGTCTGGTGGCATGCTTGACAGTTCTGCAGGAAACACATCTGGCTAAGTAAGAAAGAGTCTCTGAACTGACATCCCTCACAAAGGCTAAGTAAGAAAGACAACCCTTCCCAACTATCCGCTGGGCCTTCAAAAATAAAATCACCCTACTTGGAACAAAAGTAGTCAAACCTCACCACTCAATCCGTGGCACACCCGGCATAGACAACGTTACTGTCTTAGAATGACAGTCCAAAATAGCACGACATGGAGATAATCAATCCATGCCCAATATCACATCAAAGTCCACCATACAAAGCAACAGAAGGTCCAATCGGGTATCCAAACCCCCAATAGTCGCCACAAAAGACTGATACACGCGGTCCACAACAATAGTATTGCCCACCGGAGTAGATACATGTACATATGATACAAGAGACTCACTGGGCGTATCCAAATAACGAGAAAAATATGATGACACATATGAAAAAGTGGAACCAGGATCAAACAGTACAGAGGCATCTCTGTGGCAGACTGAGATAATACCTGTAATCACAACATTTGAAGAAATAGCATCTGGTCTGGTTGGGAGGGCATAGAAACGGGCCTGACCACCACCTGATTGACCTCCTCCTCTAGGGCGACCCCTAGCTGACTGAGCGGGTGGGGAAGTAACTGGTGCTAAAGTCGAAGGCTGACTCTTCTGCTAAGATGAACCTCCCATAAGACGGGGAAAAAACTCTTAATATGACCCAAATCTCCACACTCGAAGAAACCTCTCCCGATAAATGGCGGTGGGGACTGAAGGGAACCCCGAGCACCGAGATAACTACTAGAAGAACCATGCGCAGATGAACCTTGAACTGATGGTGCATGAGTCGAACTCTAATTTGGAAGGGACTGAGAGATGAGTAGCACTGATGTGAGCTGTGAGAACCATGGCTCGATGATCTACCACAATGACCCGAACGAGTTGGATGAGCATGTCTTAATGGACGCCTCTGCTATGCTAAAACTGACCCCAAGAAGGTACACCACCAAAACTAACAGATCCCCGAGGCCTCTTGGCCTCTCTCATCTTGCTCCTAGCGGTGAGCTGACTCAATCTCTCTAGCAATGTCAACCACCTCCTTAAAAGAAGCGCCAGATACCCTCTTCTTGGTCAGAAAAATCCGTAGCTATTAAGTGAGGTCATCGACGAACCTCATCTCCCTATCCGTGGGAACTAGCGAGATAGCATGATGGGCCAACTCGGAGAACCTCATCTCATACTGCGTCACGGTCATGTCCCCTTAACGTAACTGCTCAAACTGCCTACGCAGCTCCTCCCTGCGGGAATGCGGTACATACTTCTCCAGGAAGAGAATGGAGAACTGATGCTAGGTAAGGGGCGCTACACCAACAGGCCTACGCCTCTCATAAGCCTCCCACCAAGTAAAGGTAGCTCTAGAAAACTAAAAAGTAGTAAATGAGACCCTACTGGTTTCTAGAATACCTGTTGTACGTAGCATCCTCTGACATTTGTCTAAGAAACCCTGGGCATCCTCGCCCTCTGCACCATTGAAAGTCGGAGGCCGAAGTCTACCAAACCTCTCCAATCGATGTTGCTCGTCATCAGGCATAACTGGTACCACAAAATCTTGAGCATGTATAATCCGTTGGGATGGTGGTGCCTTCGGTGTCTGCAGTCCCTGAACAACCTGCTCGGGTGTACGGGCGGTGAGAGTTTGAGTGCCTCCCCCGGCCTGAGAAGTAGCTACTATAGTAGAAACTCTGATTGCCTCAGCAAGGCTAGTGCACACGGTCAATATCTGAGCCAAGGTCTCCTGAAGACCCGAAATAACAATAGGCACAGTCGGTGCATGAGTTGGTCCTGCTGGAGCATCCGCAACTGGGACCTGATCATTTATTGGGATGGCTAGTAGATCTGCAGGTGCTGCCCTAGCTGCTATGCGAGCTACACCCCTACCCCTACCACAGCCTCGACCGCGTTCTCGGCCTCTAGTGGTCTCAACTGGTGGTACTGGTGGTCATCCGCCCTGACCGGTAGCACGTGTCATCACCATCTGTGAGAGAGTATAATAACAGAAGTTTAGTTACTAGGGTCAACAGATTCGCACGACAAGAATTCAAGAATGTGAAGTTTTTCGTAAAGGTTCTGCAGCCTCCCGAGGATAAGAACAGATTTCTCCGTACCGATCCACGAGACTCTACTAAACCTGCTCATGACTCGTGAGACCTATGTAACCTAGGCTCTGATACTAACTTGTCACGACCCCAAACCGACTCGGTCGTGATGGCACCTATCGTGAAACTAGGATAGCCAACACATCTACAATTAAATCCACATCTCATTTAAAACTTTAAGAAAAACCATTTTTCAACTGAAATCCAATAAAGATATAAAGTTAAAATCAAACAAAGCGGAAAATACAAGCCCAACCTCGGGTGTCACTAAGTCATGAGCCATGCTACAATAATTCTGAAACAAGACAAGATCAAATAGTATGAAAATAACAATAATGTACTAATAGGAAGATAGAGAAGGAGAAAAAGTGAAACTGCAATCGTCAGGCAGCTACCTCGCTATCTCCGTAAAGTTTGCAACTTGAATAGTCAACAACCGCAACCGCCCTGAGATACCTGGATCTGCACACCAGGTGTAGGGGGTAACGTGAGTACACCGACTCAGTAAGTAACAAGTCCAAACTAGGGACTGGTAGGTAGTGACGAACCAAACCTCAACAGGTAATACAATTAAACTGTACAGAAAAGTAGACATGCTTGCAGTTCAAGTAAAAACTTAGCAGTAAATAAATATAATCTGAATAGTAAGGAGTATAAAGCTTAGGAATCCCTATATACCAATGCACAGATAGCATGAACAATGTTCCGTATACCTCTACTCACAAGTGCTCAATCACTCAGTACTGTATATGGCAATCCGGCCCAGGGAAGATCCATCCCAGAATATATACACATCACTGATCGCAGTCATCCAGTACCGAGGAAGGCCATTCCAGCCCTATGGAGAAGATCCATCTCCAAGTATAAATACTTCTGACAAGATCCATGTCCGAGGAAGATCCATCCCTCAATACCATCACCTACACTCACTGGGGGTGTAAAGACTCCGGAGGAGCTCCTTTCAGTCCAAGCGCTATAGCAAACCAACGAAGGCATAATCAATATCTCGCTGCGGCGTGAAGGTCGATCCCATACTGTCACTCATTATCAGGCTCTCGGCCTCACTCAGTCATCACTCTCCAGTCTCATACACATGGGCTCAAAAATGTCATGATACTAGCTCGAAATAATGATATGATGTGCTGAATAACAATAATCGAGACTAAGACATGCTATAATATGCATGAACAGGACTGAGTACAGAATAACAATAAAGCTAATGATATGACAGCAAGAAATGACCCCTCGGGTCTCAACAGTATCGACGTGAAGCCTTAACATGATAATTAGCATGATTTACAGCTCATTACCTTAATCACATAATAACAACACAGATATCTGTAAGAAAGAGTCACTAAGCAGTGCCATGGAATGACCCAGGCCACAATTCTCACGGTGCACGCCCACACGCCCGTCCCTTGGCATTTGTGTCACCTCAATAGTAATCATAGAACACATAGTTCGGGATTTCGGACCCTTAGAACATAGTTTGGAAGCGTTACTTACCTTAAGATAAGCCAAAACTCTAGCCCGCGACGCCCTTGCCTCTCGATTCGGCCTCCAAATGTTCCGAATCTAACCAAAATTAGTATATTATCATCAATATATGCTAAAGGAATGAAACCTATACGAAAATTATCATATTAGTTCAAAAATACCGAAATTGGCCAAACCCAACCCCAAGGACCATGTGTCAAAATTTGATAAAAATTACATCACTAGAATCCTTATCCTCCCACGAGCCTATACATACCAAGAACATCAAAATCGGACCTCAAATGGCCCCTCAAACCACCAATTTAAACGCTCCAATTTCAAGCCCTAATTTCTTAAATTTTCACTCTTAATTCCCACAAATTTCATGTTTAATCAACTAAAAATCACCATAAAATCGAGTTTTAGGTTCAAGAAACTTACCTCAATGAAACCCCCTTGATTCCCTCTTCAAAACCCTCCAAAAAGCTCCAAGTCCGAATAGGAATGGTGGAAAATAACCCAAAATTAAGTCCACCTTATATACTTTCTGCCCAGGCATCTCGCACCTGCGGCCCATTTTCCCGCATCTGCGGTCCAGACCACCGCATCTGCGACTTCCACTTAATCCACCAGAATTGCTTCTGCGGTCACCCTACCGCACCTGCGCTCTCGCAGGTGCGCTCCACCTTCCTCACCTGCGGTTCCTGATCTTCTCAACCTTGGCCGAACCTGCAGTCCTTCCTTCTCTTCTGCGATCTTGCACCTGCGGTCCCTACTCCATATGTTTAGTTATTACAGAACCAACAACTTTAACTGCATTCCCAAATTTCCAAACTCTCCGATAGCCATCCGAAATCTTCCCGAGGTCCTCAGGACCTCAACCTAAAATACCAACAAGTCATATACCACTATTCAAACTTATTCCAACCTTCGGAACACTCAAAACAACATCAAAACACAAAATCACCCTCGGATTCAAGCCTAAGGATCTCAAAACTTCAGAATTCCGCATCTGATCCAAAAACATATCAAACATCATCCGAATGACCTGAAATTTTGCACACACGCCACAAATGACACAACAAACCTACTCCAATTTTTGGAATTCCATTCCGACCCCGATATCAAGATTTCCACTACCGCCTAGAAAGTGTTAAATTTCCAATTTCGCCAATTCAAGCCTAAATCTACCACGAACCTCCAAATTACATTCCGAACACGCTCCTAATCCCAAAATCACCTAACGAATCTATATGAACCATCATAATTCACATCAAAGAACTTCTACACATAAGTCAACATTCGGTTGACTTTTCCAACTTAAACTTCCAAATAAGAGACTAAGTGTCTCATTTCACTCCATGACCACTCCGAACACAGAACAAACAATATGGATGAAATATAGCTGAACAACATACAAGGAAGCAAAAATAGAGGAAACAGAGCGATAACTCATGAAACGACTGGCTAGGTCATTATACAAAACTCAAAGAAAAGTTTTCCGGTATAACTAAAAACACAAAAGTCAAAACTCAAAGAAATGTTTTGGGGTATAACTTAAAATCTAAGAGTCAATCCTCAAAGAAAAGTTTTCGGGTGAACCTAAAAATTTGAGATCAAGTTTTCTGTGATGGTTGTACTTCTTCAGCACCAATCGATCATCGATGAAAGAATAATAAGTGGTGGAGTTGTCATCTGATTTCTTGAGTTCTGCACTCTTTTTCTTCGTTCGATTTTTTTCCTGATTGGATTTTTCCGGCAAGTTTTTTATAAGGTTACAAAGGTGGAAATAATAAAATCTTTCACTTTTCGGGTGGAAATAATAAAATCTTTCACTTTTCGATCACATTACAGTGAGTAACTAAAAAGTGGAGAGACTATTTGTATACGGCAAAGATCGGTCTCAAGAGTTAGGTTACTGGGGAAGCAACACGTGTTAAGGATGAACATCCAGTAATGACTCAATTGTGGTACACCAGATACGGAACCTGTGACCGGATAAGAAGCGATTCAAGATATGACTGTTATAGAAAAGTTACAATAGACTCTAAGATTCCTCCGGCCTTTATTGGCCTTTATTAGCCTTTATTAGCCTTTATTATTTTTTATCACCTTTTAATTACCATTTATTATAGCATTAATATTGGTAATTAAGGGGACGTAATTCATAGATCATACAACCCATAACTTTAGTATAAATAGAGGCTTTCATTCTATTGTAAGACATTAGGAAATACTAAGATCAAAAGACAAATATTATTTTTCTCATTCTTTTAAGCTTATATAGATGTGCTCAAGATTTTTCGATTATTCTTGATCCCGACAGAAATATTCTGAAGCCCAAGCTTGTTTTATCTTCAATTCCCCTTTTTTAATTGCTTTGTTCTTCATTAATTTATTTTATCGGATTAATTTAATCTACGTATCTATAAATCACATTACAAATTCAACTATACTATTTTACGGATAAACAATTATTATTGATCTCGAAAAAAATATTCTGAAGCCCAAGTGTCACGACCCCTAACCGGACCCGGTCGTGATGGCGCCTCTCGTGAAGACAAGGCCAGCCAACAAAATTCCCAAATTCAGTTTTAATAGTTTAATAAGTCAATTTAAGTTATTTATAAAGATAAATCCCCAATAAGTATATATTTAGCGAAATAAAACAAGTGCAGAAATAAATACAGCCCGACATCGGGGTGTCACAAGTCACGAGCCTCTACTAGGGTCTAAATACAATGGAATAGTCTGAAATATACTAAATACAGTCTAATGAAATCAAAAGGGAGAAAAGCAGTACTGCGAACGCCGGCAACTACCTTGCTAAACTCCAATGACTCTGCCTCTGATCAACCAATAGCCGCTACCGGGTTCAGAAATACCTGAATATGCACACAAGGTGCAAGGAGTAAAGTGAGTACTCCGACTCAGTGAGTAATAATCATAACTGAAGACTGAGTGATAGGAATCACGAAAAATACATCAACATGTTGTATAGAGTAGTACAAAACCAGTAAGAAAGCAATGAAGCTGTGAAATCTCTTAAAGCACCTTAACTCAGTTTAAACTTCTTTAAAATGACTTTTTAACAGTTAAGCAATTGAATGCAAAGCAATTAGAACAGACAAGCACAGAAAATCCACCCCTCAGGCACAACTACACAATTAAACAAGTAGATGACAGACAAATACGAAAGATAAACACATAAGGGTTCCCCCCTCGGGCACAATGTCAATAAATCCACCCCTCGGGCAATATCTCAAAACAATACTAGCCCCTCGGGCTATATCTCATATCACAATGGGTACCCACGCTCACTGGGGGTGTGCAGACTCCTGGAGGGGCCCTTTACGACCCAAGCGCAATATCAAGCCATTTCGTGGCATCATCACTAGGCTCTCGACCTCATATAAATAAGCCACCTCGTGGCGTACAAAACTCAGGCCCTTGGCCTCATAATCATAATTAGTGTATCACTGCTGCAGCGTGCAGCCCGACCCAAAAGTATCCTCACAACACAGGCCCTCGGCCTTACTCGCTCAAAATCACATAAGCCACTTGGGCAACGGTAAAACATGATGCTCAGCCCAAACTATTATTTAAAATATCATTTCAAGTGTTAAAGCAGAGTAAACATGGGCTGAGTTTTGAAAACAGTAGAATATAGCATGACTAAGTACAAGTTTAAAGTCAAAACAGTGAGAAAATATCAATAAAAATTCCCGAAGGGTTCACATAATTGGCACGAGGCTCAAATATGACATTCAGCCCAAAACATGATGATAGCAAATAGTTTTCAATCAAATACGTAGTAAAACAGTCATTCGGGATGGAATATGTCACAATCCCCAATAGTACACGACCCCACGCTCGTCATCTAGCACAACAATGTGCAATCCGGGGTTTCATACCCTCAGAACATCATTTACAATCATTACTCACCTTGATCTGGTCCAAACTCTAGCCCGCGATGCCTTGCCCTCACAAATCGACCCCGTATGCTCCAAATCTAGCCACATCAGTACATAATTATTAAAATATGCTAAGGGAACAAAGCCCACTCGAAAATATTCGATTTACATCAAAAATCTCGAAATTGCTCAAACTTGACCCCGGGCCCATGTCTTGGAATCTGATAAAAGTCACATCAATAGAATCCCCATCCTTACACGAGTCTATTTATACCAAAAACATCAAAATCGGACCTCAATTGCCGCTTCAAATTCCCAATTTACACTCTCCAAAGTCAAACCCTAATTTCCCAATTTTTAGGCTTTAATTTCCACATATTTCATGATTAAACAAGTAAGAATCAACATAGGATCGAGTATTGAGTTCAAAAATCTTACCTCCAGGTGTTATATCTTGAATCCCTCTTCAACTCCTCTCAAAAAGCTCCAAAATCGCCCAAAATGGTGAAAGTTAGCCCCAAAATCGCAGACAATGGCTATTTAAATATTCTGCCTAGGCATCAAAAACCTTCTTTGCGAACGCGGTCAAAGAGTTGCGTTCGCGAAGCACAAAAAATCCATTGACCAATATTCCCCTTACGCGAACGCGACCTCCAGCTCGCGAACGCGAAATGTCCGCTTTCCAAACCATCGCGAACGCGACCTCCTTACACGAACGCGTAGCACAAAAAGGCTGGGACCCCATCTGCTCCCACTTACTCTATGCGAACGCTACACAGGCCATGCAAACGCGGAGAATCAAACATCCCAACATCGCGAACGTGACATATGAAGCACAAACGCGAAGGAAAAAATTGTCGCCTTAAAAAAACACCCTTCGAGAACGTGGGTCCCTGACCGCGAACGCGAAGAACAAATTGTCTACAACACAAAACCAACAAAAACTACCAAGTCTAAAGTCTAAAATTGATCTGTTTAACCATCCGAAACTCACTCGAGACCATCGAGATCTCAACCAAACATGCCAAAATATCCCATAACCTCATTCAAACCTGTTCCAACCTTCGGAACGCTCAAAACAACATCAAAACACCAAAATCAAGTCGGATTCAAGCTTAAGAATTTCAAGAACTTCCAAATTACGCTTTTGATACAAAAAATCCAACCAAACCACATTCGAATGACCTGAAATTTTGCACACACGTCACAAATGACACAATGGAGCTACTGCAACTTTCGGAATTCCATTCCGACCCCTATATCAAAATCTCACCTATCAACTGAAAAACGCCAAAAATCTCAATTTTACCAATTCAAGCCTAAACCTTCCACGGACTTCCAAAATGCATTCCGATCATTCTCCTAAGTACCAAATCACCTAACAGAGCTAACCAAATCATAAAAATTCCGATCTTAGATCATATACTAACAAGTCAAAACTTGGTCAAACCTTTCAAATTTTAAGCTTCAAACTGAGAATTGTTTCTTTCAAATTCATTCCAATTACCCTAAAAATCAAAACCAACGATTTACATAAGTCATAACACATCATACGGGGCTAGTCATGCCCAAGAGTTGGCGAGCGAAGTGCAAAAGCTCAAAATGACCGGTCGGGTTGTTACATCCTCCCCCACTTAAACATACATTAGTCCTCGAACGTGCCTAGAGTTGTTCTGAAAACCATCAATCGCTGAGTAACCTTACCATGCACATACTCGGGGGTGATCCCACGTCACCCTATCTCATATGGGTCCGACAACACAATGTAACTAAAATTTGACAATCCAACCTAGCCCATAAACCTTAGAACCACATTTCTATTTCCGAAATCATCCACCAGATCAGAATCTCACATCTATACTCTGAATAAGCCCGAACAAGCTGTAATAACCCATACATACAACCTCAGGTGCAATTACATGATATACCACATAACTCAAATGATTGTACCGATAACTTCTAATCACAGCAGCTGCACACAACAATCGAATACCGATAGAAAACCTCTTATCAACTAAAGTCTCATCCCAACACTTCCATATACTGCCAATGATAAATGAAATACGCAATAAACTATAACCATTTCTCAGATCAACCATTCATGAAGCCACTTCTCCTTTGGCAAGGACCATAGCAAATTTCTGAGCCGAACCTTGATGTTATCCTTCCCGCACGCTAAAACCGATCCGTTTGTATTCATTCTAGATCCCAACGATCTCATCTAATCCAACACAACTACTCTGGTGACATGACACCTCAATACAGACTAAATCCACAACTTGCGCAATCCGCGCACCAATAAGCAACAATCCGAACATACTCAAATTATGGAAATGACTCAAATGAAAGATCTGTACTGCAAGTTGTTGTTACCCAATTTTTCCTATATATTTTCAATATGCAAAAAACTTTCAAAATAGCATATATATGCATATATAAGCATGTTCAAGTGTTTTATTATTTTTCCCATATTTTTTAATTGATTTATTTCCCTCCTTTTTATCATCCATAAAATCCCAAAAATTATTTCCAAAATCATTATTTTGATAATTCATCTATTGGATTTTTGTATTAAATATGGCTAAAATAGTTTTTACATATTTTTACAATTTCATTTAGTATTTTTAAAGTTAAATTGCACATAATTGTAATATTAGCCATTTCTAAGGTTTAATTGTGTTTTATATTCATAAAATTGAGTCTTGTATTTTTATATTGTTAATTATGTATTATAAATTATTTTAATACTTTGAATTTATTTTTAGAAAACTATTTGCTATTTTTTATAAATTAAAAAGGAAAAAGTAGCTATTTAACACGTAGCCACATTTGGCTTTTAATTATAACCAAATCAAGCCCCAATTTCTAATTAAAACCCGCCCCAGACCCAGTTAAATCTTACCCGACCCAGACCCCTTCTCATCCTGGCCGTTGATCACAGAGGTCAATAGCAACCGTTCACCGTTACCATTTTTAACCCAAACGACCACCCTAACCTAAATTATTCTCACCAACCCGCCGCCCTTGAATCCCCTTCCTCTCCAATTCTTTTTGCAACTTCACTCAAACCCTAGCCGCCGCCACCCAAATCCACTCTAATTCCCTTCAACCCCCACCTAATCCATGGACTCCCATGGTTGTTTGAGACGTGTACTTGTCTCCTACGTCCCCTGGTGTCCCGCTTGTGTGATTTCACAGACAGATCTTGAAGAGATCTGGTCCAATCCTTGCTCAACTCCTATATATGACCTCTTTCCGGCCATCCATGGCTGTTCGAGTCAGCTCCTTGACTTTTCTGGATAGGTCGGTAACTTTTCAAAGTCTTTCTCATTTTTCTGGGTTCTCCGAAACCCTAACTTCAAAGGCTTTCCGATTTCTTTCAGATCTGTCTTAGATCTGTGTATGTTACCTCTCAAGTGTTTTCCTTAAAGGTTTTTCGATTTTTCAAAAACGACTCTTCGTCTTCAACGATTAGGGTTTCTCAATCTCTTTTAATAGATCTCTTCTCCAATTTTCAGTGTTGCTTTGAGATTTTAATATGATTAAATGATTTTTTCATGTTTTTTTCTATCTGTTTCATCGTGTTAAAACCCAAGGTATTTTTGGTTTTATCCGGATTCTGAAGTTGTCTTTGTTTGTTTGTATGTATACTTGTTTCGATTAAGTTATTTGTGTTTGGATACTCTTCTTTGTTGACTGATCAGAGTTCTTACCATTTTTAACTTGACTATTGTTAGGGTCCGTACTTTTTTTTGAGTTTGCATCTTTAGCCACTTCTGGCCATATCAGTCGTTTTTGCAAAATGGGTCATTTCTATAAATTAATTTTGGGCCATGATTATTGGAAGTTTGAATCCATATAAGCCTTAGTGAGGTATTTCCATGTCTTTGAGGTCACTTAGTTGAGTTTGCGCTAATAGCCACCTTGGCCACATAGGTTAATTTTTTAAAAATAGCCCTATCGTGTCTTGCATGTGTCCAATAGGAGGTTTCATTATGTCGTGAGTCATTGATCTACTTGGTCTTGTTTTTATCATTCAGGTATGGATTCATTTACCACAGCTCGAGCACGACTGACACCCCAGGACAATTGCATTCAGGAGCTACTTGAGGAGATTTTTATATTTTGAGTCTGTTTTTGAGTCTTTTAGGTGGTTTAAGAGTTTGTCTAGTATTTTGTTATCGTACTTCCTATGATGTATTTGAAAACCGAAAAAAGTTATAAATAAAAAATTCAAAAAGTTTTTTAGTTTATTTGTTCATTACTTTTTTCAGAACTACGCTTGATCTGATTCATGATGGACATGATACGTAAGCAACATACATAGGGTTTGATCGAATCATCATTAAAAAAAACAAAAAAGAACAAGAAAAAAACAAAAAGAAGAAAAAGAGAAAAAGAGAATGAAGTTGTGAGACGTGAGATATGATAGGAAAGAAAAGAGCGATAATCAGAAAGAAAAGAGGGGGAAAGAAATGAAAAGCCAAGTGGTGTTAGAAAGGAAGATGAAGAAGGAAATGGGGCAAGAAGAGTGAAATTGGGATGATGTTGTACCCTCAAAGTCATTCTAGAACTATTAATTGTTGCTAGGAGCATTGCACGCAATATGATATTTCTATATGATAAATGCCCTAACGCTGATATGTTGGATTTGTTTTGCTCCTCTTTGTTACTTTCATTGTTATCATAATAGAGGGGTGGTTAGTTTGTGGTACTTTGGCAATTCGTCCATACAACACAGGTTCAAAGAGCAAGTAGCCATGGCTAGCAAAGAAACAGACACTGGGGTTGTAGGCCCACCAAGGGAGTTTGTGGAGTCAGAGTCTGAATTGAAGAAACAACAGATGACAGAAATGTATCAGTCTTGGATCAGGGTGCATCCTCCAACTTCATTCCCTACTAACTATACTGAAAACCCTGCAACTATCCCACCACTATCACAAGCCCAGATTCCCACTGCTACTAATATCTCCCCACAACCTTTTCACACTCTACCCCTCAAAAGCACATCATATCCCGCTCCTTTGACCACTCGTGTTTTTGTATCTCATCCACTAGCTACTCTTCCTCGATCCTCCAGCGAGACTGTGTTCCAAGCTCCAAATGTCCAACACTATGCTCTAGAACCAATTTTTAAGGTCTCAGGTCCATACTCTTACGCTCCTCATTTTGAGCCTCCTGGTGAAACTACAAAGCCTGCTAAGACAGTGGAGCGGAATGAGATATCTAGAAAGCTGCAAGGGTCTAAAATGCCAAAGCTTAATTTATATGATAGGTGTGAAGATCCAGTAGCCCATCTAAGGGGTTATTATAGTGAATGAGAAGTTTTTGCATGAAAGATGAAGTATTGATGGCGTATTTCAGTCAGAGTCTGAGTGGGGCAGCTCTAGAGCGGTACACCCGCCAAGACGCTAGTAGGTGGCATGCATGGGGTGACCTGGCTCAAGATTTTGTTCGACACTATCAGTACAATGTAGACATTATCCCAGACCGCTCCTCCCTATCTCAGATGGAAAGAAACCCAAGGAAGGCTTTAGGGAATTTTGGTTTAGATGGAACAAACAAGTTGCTGGGATCAATCCTCCGATTGATAGAAAAGATGTTGTTGAGCCCAACAACGGTAGGATCCAGTGGGCATTCCTACTAAATGCTTTCAGCCTCAATACCGACCCCATGAATATCCTCATACTCCAAATAATCCTCCCCAATGCTACTTTCCTCCACAAAATCCCCGAAGTCATACTTTACCTCCCCAGTACTCTATCCACAATGCACCGCCATATGCTCCACACCCACAAAACCCACAACGGCTTGCACCACCTCCACAAATGTCTTACCCACCTCTACAAGCATATCAACCCCTACCCAAAAGACGTTCCAACCAAGGCCGGAGTACAAAATGAGAAGGCAGCAGCAAAAAGAAAAGTCTTTCACTCCAATTGGAGAACCATATGCCAGTTTGTTCCAAAGGCTGAGGCAATTGGACATGTTGGAGCCGATTCAGATAAAAATGCCGAAGCTCCTTCCAAAGAATTTTGATTTTTCTCAAAGGTGAGAATATTTCTCTAGTGCCCCGGGGCACAACATAGAAAAGTGTTGGCATCTGAAAAGAGCAGTCCAGAAGCTTATTGATGCAGGTGACATTACCGTGCAAAATCCAAATGCAACTGATACTAGCCAAAGTCCATTGCCTGTTCATAATGAGACGCATGTGGTGGGCATGATTTGTATGGAAAAGGAATATGAGAACTCTTCTAAATCCCTTGGGGGGCCACCTACCGCAAAGTTTTCAGCGCTATTAGTCTCAGTTCCAGAGCTTGATCTTAAGAACGAGTTGGCAAAAGGGACCCAAAAGCTATTTGCTAAGGTCAACGTGATGGAGATTTGTGGAGGTTCTGGTAATAGTGATGTGGAACCCAGTGGCTAAGATATCGAGCTTGGTGATTGGAAAGACACTCCTTTCTTGGCTATCCAGGGAGGAGTTTTGGTAGTTTATTTTGTTATCATTTCTATTTGTTCGGGTTATTTCAGGATTATAATCCGGACATTGTCTTGTGGCCCAAACTCTTCTTCTTCTTTAGTTCGTTTTATTGTAGTAACTTGTCTAGTGTTATATAGGATTGTTCCAGGGTTGTAACCCATGTCTATTTTGCTTGTTTTGTCCAAACCCTATTCACAATCTGTCTAATGCAGTTTCCTGTTTCTGTTAGTTCTAGTCAGTTTTGTTTAGGTCACTTTTCTTTTTATAGTTCTTTTCATGCTGACTCTAGTGACATGACATGCACACATAATTCTCAACCTGGTCTTGAAAGCTAGCCTAATCATGAAGCAATGACACAGTTTTGAATATGATAAAAGGAAGCATTTGAGGAAACAATAAAGATTCACGCATTCTAAGATAACCTGAAGCTTGAATTGAGTAAAACTGAGGCAGTTAGTTTGGAAAATCAAGAGGTTGATGAGAGTATACAACAAAGGAATGTCTCTCAAGCAGTTTGAGGTAGATCAGTCAGTGCTGAAATGCATTCTTACACATCAAGATAAGTTTGAATCAAGTCTGCTTCGAACTGGCAAGGATCTTTCATTGGTATAGAGGTATTGCCCGTCTGCACTTTCTATTTGAGATGATGCCATCAATAGATATTGTGCATGATTTCTTTTCTTATCTTCAATTGCACGTTTGTATTTGGCATTTTTATAGTTTGGTATGACGAAGGCATTTTATTCTACTACCCAAACACTTTTATCTTTTGCTACCCCTTTTGAGCCTTAATTTGTTTTGTTTCATACCCCTCTTTTAGAATTAGAAGCAGGGTTGGGAACTAGAAAAGAAAAGAAAAAGAGAAAAAGGAGAAAAGGAAAGAAAAAAAGAGAAAAGAAAAAAAAGAAGGAAAAAAAGGAAAGAAAGAAAAGGAAAAGAAAACAACAAAATAGTCCAACTTTGTGTTTGAACTACGTTCGACCTGATTCTTGTTACCTCAAGATACGTAGACAGCCTTATGGTTCAGTCACACCAAATAAAATATTTCATAATCCCCCTAAGTCAAGAGTTAGGCAGTCTTTTTGTCATCAAAGCAAAAATCCAAAAAAAAAGTAGTTCCTCACACCCTAGGAAACTGGGGCAGAAGTTTTAATTTTGCCAAAAGGCCTGATTCGAAAAGTTGCAATTTTGAACCCTTTCATCATAAATTATTTTGAGCCTTCATGCCACCCTTTCTTTCCAACCCTGTCCAAAATCCTACATTACGGTCCAAAGAAAGACCTTCCGACCAATCTTTGAGGATGTCAAATCAAGTGTGTGGTGAAAGTATGATCTTCTTGCATCATGGGTAATACTTTGTTCTCAGCACAAAGAGAGAAAATGGTAAAATGAGAGAGTCTTATCGGTGAAAACTCTCATGGGAACCGTAAGGCAATGGTGAGTTGAGAAAAAAACAAAATGAGAGAGGCTTGGTTGTGAAAACCTTCAGGGCACTACAAGTTGATTGAGGATTGTGGATCAAATGGGACAATTGAAGCGCTGAAGCCCAGTTTCACAGCAAAGAGATTAGGCCACTTAATCCAAAGGTGCATGTCATGATCATTAGAGTTGGTATCCAAATCTGATAAGTTTATACTTTGTAATTTTCTTGTTAGGTATCATCTCTTTCCCTTGTCCCTGATTTTGTTCCTCTCATTTTGTTTGAGTCCCTTCTTGAGTCTGTTTGGTCAGAACAAGTGAGAAATGACTTCAAAATTTGCTACCAACTTTCCAATTGCACAAATGAATTTGGATAGCACATCAAAGTGACATAAGTCAGGGAAAAGTGGTATGCGCATTGAGTTGCTAACAATCAACATGCTTTGGGATTCATGTGAAATGCAAGGGTTCGGTAAATGTTAATTCATGAGCAAAATGCAACAGATAGATGATATTGGGATCGAATGGATCAGAGTTGTTTTCTGTGATAAGGGTTGAAAGAAAATGGGTAGTCAATAACAGTCAAGGTCGTCCAAGTTGAAATCAAAGTTATCGGGACAAGTGCAAGAGAAATCACCCTCATAATCAAGGCCATAAACTAACCACCCCATTAAACTCACAAGTTTTATTTGTTTGAAACAGGAACAAAGTAGTGCAAGCAAGTTGGTTCAGAAACAAAAAAAAAAAGAAGAGACGAGCCGACAAAGGGAAGTTTCTCAAATCTTTTGCCTTTATCTGCCTTGCTAGTGTGCATAATATGTTGCCATTACTCTTCACATTTTTCCTCCTAGGATAAAAAGTCCTACTCTGATGGATTTTCCTCCCAATAAAATCTTAGTCTGATGAATTTTTCTCCTAAGATAGAAAAACCTAGTCTGATGAATTTTTCTCCTAAGATAGAAAAACCTAGTCTGATGAATTTTCTCGTAGGATCGAAATCTTCGCCTGATGAATCTTTCTCCTAAGATAAGAAAACCTAGTCCATTGAATTTTCTCCTAGGATAAAATCTTAGTCTGATGAATATTTCTCCTAAGATAAGAAACCTAGTATGATGAATTTTCTCCTAGGATCGAAATCTTAGTCTAATGAATCTTTCTCCTAAGATAAGAAAACCTAGTCCGATGAATTTTCTCCTAGGATAAAATCTTGGTCTGATGAATCTTTCTCCTAAGATAGGAAACCTAGTCTGATAAACTTTCTCCTAGGATCAAAATCTTAGTTTGATGAATATTTCTCCTAAGATATCAAAATCTCAGTCTTATGAATCTTTCTCCTAAGATAACAAAAAAGACATAGTCTGATGAATTTTCTCATAGGATAGAAATCTTAGTATGATGAATCTTTCTCCTAAGATAACACAATAAAGGGACCTAGTCTGATGAATTTTCTCCTAGGATCAAATCTTATTATGATGAATCTTTCTCCTAAGATAAGAGACCTAGTCTGATGAACATTCTCCTACGATAAAAATCTTAGTCTGATGAATTTTTCTCCTAAGATAGAAAACCTAGTCTAATGAATTTACTCATACGATAGATCTTTATTTTTCTTAAGTTATTAATCTTTAGTTTTCTTGAAGTCAGGGGTCCCGCCTGGGGAATAAGGTCAGTTTTTACTTTAGTCAAGCTTAGTTTATAGTTTTCCGCAAGCTCAATCTTAAATCTAGGAGATGCACTTCCTAGTTTGGGTCATTCAGGTTCTATTCATAGCAGACGAACTTGCGAGTCGGATATTCTTGGTTTGATTCATAGGGGACGCACATCCCAGTCAAGTCTTTAGTTTTACTCTCATCGTTGCATTAATAGCATAGGTGATTTACAGTTTTGCTAACAACTCACAAATCTTTCTAGTGCAAACTGGGGTAGAAAATTTTGTTTGTTTTGTTGTTTTGATTGCAGGTACCCACATGGAGAATGAGGGAATTAGTTTCGGAATTATTTCAAGTTTTGGCAATCAGGTGGCCACCTGGAGAACAAGGGAATACAGTTCAAGTTTTAGCAATCAGGCGCCCACCTGGAGAACAAGGGAAGTCATTTCAGAATCCAATTCCAGTTAGAAGTAGCAGAAGCTCGCGGCAAGAATGCGAGTCAACAGTCCGAGAGGATCAACAAAAGTAATCTCAATCCAAAAAAAGAAACAAAAAGAAAAACAAAAAAAAGGGAAAAAAAGAAGAAGAAGAAGAAGAAAAGGGAAGTGAATCGAAAATGCTGGAGCTGAGACAAGAGGTGGATTGCTCAAGACATGACTAACGTCACAAGCATGGTGTGTCCGGTTTTGATCTGAAAAGCTAAAGAAGAATGAACTAGCACCTGCAACTAGCAAGCGTCAAGGTTCAAATCTAAAGTCTGCATGAAGAACCATTCAAGACTCCAGATCAAGCTTCAGAAGACTTATAGATAGGAATCTTGTAACTCATAGTTGGCAGTCTTAGTTAGCCTTTTTTTTATTTTTGATTTTGATGTAATAACAGGACCGCAGACCGGAACCTTGACATAACGGCACCTCGACCGGCTCTACACCTCAGTATACTCCATCACCTCATTCACTTCTGAACTACGCGTGGCCTGATTCCTTTATTGACAAGGATATGTAGGCAGCTCATATACCAGAGCTCTGTCACATTCTCTTCCTTTCTCTTAATTTTTGGTCTCTCTAAATAAGGGTCGGGTCAAAAAATCTGTCTTGTCGTTCTTTGTCTGAAAACTCTTCGTATTTTCGGTCAAAGAGGGGCAATTGTAAACATCTAATTTTTTACCCTCCCCGAGTTTTTACTCATTTTAGCTTTTAGATATTTTGTTTAGGCCTAATATCGCTATTTTACCTAGTTTTAACTATTTTGCTTTATTTTGTCACAAAAATAAAAATTACAAAAATATTTTCTTTTATTTGGGTTATTGATATTTTATCTTGTTACATTTAGTTCATCTAGCTTACATAAAAGGCAAAATACATAAGTTGCCACCTGACCTATGACCCAAATCCCCCTTACACACTTTCTGCAAACAAAAATTATTTTACACACGCAATCTTTCTAAAGTGTGTCTAAGACACACTACTTTTGTCAGATGAGGCGCACGTGTTTAACAAATAAAGTGAGCGCGACAGATCTATACATATTTTTTCAACATGCCCATCTGCAGCTTTATTCCAACGACTCAAATTTAATAAAGTCGATATGATGGCCTACATTATTCTTTTCTTTTTATCTTTTTTCTTTTTACCAAAAAATGTCTTTCTAGCCTCCATTTTCTTTCTCTAGGTATTGTTCACTCAATCTCATTGGATAATTACTCTGATCGTTTTCTCTACTCGAGAAGCTTGCCGGTAAACTAGTCATTTTCAAGTTTTTTCTTTTCCTTTTTTTCTTTTTCCTTTTATAATGAGAGGAGCGTGTGACCGGAATAAAGGGATAAAATAAGTTTGACTTTGATTTTGGTTGCAGATTTTGAATCTACAGTTGCAGATCTTGATTTTAATATTGATAAATAGAAATTTCAAAATTTGATAAGTTTGGGTGCTTCAATTATATGGATAGGTTCTTGATTCATGTTAATATTTTGTTCTGGTGGGGATTTGCCATGACTGTTGGAGTTTAGAGGAAGAGGTCGATCGGTATGGGGTTCAGAAGAAGATGAGAAACGTGGGGGAGGGAGCTTTGTTTCTTTTAAATATTATCAAGTGGTGTAAATTTAGTATTTTTTTTCTTGAGTTAGGACACGTGTCACGACCTTATTGGCGCGTGACCTTACACATATTTTGAAAAGTTGGTCAAGAAAAAAGTGGTGTGTACTAGCTACACTTTAGAAAGGTTGCGTGTGTAATATTATTATCGTCCACAGAAAATGTGTAAGAGGGATTTGGGCCATATGTCAGGTGGGTACTTATGTATTTTACCTACATAAAATTCAAAAATACAAAAAATAGTTACACTTTATTTTCAAGGATATTAGTGTTTTGGGTAGTAGTATTATCTTAATTTTGCGATGATTTTAATCTAATCTTGTTATTATTTTAGTTTGACATTTGAAAAATATAAAAAATAATTTTATATTTTAGATATAATTTAGTTTAATTAATTAGATAGATTTTTGCAATATGTAGTATATTTAGCTTATATTAAAAGGTATTTAGCTAAGGTTTAGAAATTTTTCTTTTAGTCCAATTTTAAGACCTAAATATGAAGCCCAAAACCCTTTAACCCATCAGCTATTTTTAATTTAATCCTAGCTATTCACTCTTTTTCATCCAATGGTCAAAACTAATCCCGAGCCAGCCACAGCCACGTATATCAACCTAATTACAACCTAAAACTGAACCGTAGAAGAGAAACACCCCTGAACCCTAAGCCGCCGACCCCTCCCCCTTGAATCTAAAAAACCAGCCTTCCACCCCACCACCTCCAGCCGACCTGTCACCAAACCAGCGCCGCCGCCAGTCCCTTCACCCTCACTTACGACAGCCAAGCCGCCCAACCCCTCTGCCGCCAGCGACCCCTCCTGGTTCTCTCATCTCACCACCCGAAGACACACACATACTAACAGAAACACAAACACGGACATAAGGAAACAGAAAATTTGGAGGATTTTTTTAAAAAAGGGGAAGCAGCAAGAAAACAACAAAAAGTTGGTAGTTCTCTTCGTTCAATTTTTGGATATTAAGAATGGAGTTAGTTGAGGTTTGAAGTCGGTTCGTTCGCCGATCAAGGTTCGGGACAGTGTTCTTATTGCTATTTTTAATTCTGTTCGCGGCTTATAGCTCCTGTTCCATTGTTGTTGTTCGTCTCGATTTTTTTTATCGTCGAAGTTCGCTTGTATTTGCTTTCAAACAGAATTAATCAAAACCTTCTTGCGCTTTCAGGTTTGTTCCTTTCCTTTACATTTTATTTTTTGTTGATTTTCAGTGTGGTATAAGCCGGGGCTTAAGAGAATCTGGAGTTTTCATGCTTCAATCTATTTTAAGGAGAAACTAAGGGAATATAGTGTGTGTTAAAATAATCGCTATTAGGATTTAATTTTTGAAGCTTGATATGAGATTTTTGATAGGCATCATTAGAGTATTCTAGTACTTTTCCCTTTCATGTTAATATTTTAAAACATATTTGACGTACTCTGTTGATTGAAAAATGCACTCTCTCAAGGATAAAATCCTTATAGATTGGTCTTAAGGTTTTGGAAAGATTACAAAAGTATTGTCCTAGTCTTGGTAGTAATATCTTATTAATCTCCTTGGGGTCTATGATAGGTTATGACGATGAGATCTTAAGCAGCTCTTTTCTAATTTCAATTCATGCTAGATTAAGCTATTGCATTACCATGTTTTTCGTTAGGCTCCTTGAATGTTTATTGCAACAAGTTGTGTAGAGGTTGCCTTATATTTTATAAACCGGAGAGCAGATCTAGCTAGCCTTCGATTATTTTTATAGGAAATGGAGATTGAGATGCATATCATGGGAATGGAAAAAGACTTAGCTCGTTAGTGGTTAATTTGTTCATATGCTTTAAGATTGAGCTCGGTCTAAATAAAAATGAAAAGTTACACACAAAAATGAGCATGAAATGAATCGGTATTTATTTTAGTTTTAGTTTTATTTTATTTCTACCTTTGTTACATTTAATCGCTAGGAGTATGTTTGGGCCGTCATCACCCGGGTAGGCAAACTTTAGGATTTTTGTTAGTTTTGAGGCGAGAGGTCGTTCCTTTAGTTAAATTCATCCGGGGAATGCCTTGAAGGATTTGTATATATTTTATTTCGGAGAATGCCCCGTAGTATTCTGTAATTGGAGGCCAAAAGTAGAACTTGTAGTGTTTTATTCTTGTTTTATTTTTCTTTATTAGGTGGGGACGACCTCGAGCCTCTTATGTGTTAATTTTTCCATTTCTGTGTTTATTACCTCAATTCGAATATTTTAAAAGCCGACTAGCTCAAGTATGCAACCGTACTAGTTACGGAATTTGGGGAGTGCCTAAGACCTTCTCCCCGAGTCAAATGAACAACCTTACCCGAAACTCTGGTGTAGACTTAGTTTTGGAGTCCAAAGTGTTTTTAAAAGGAAAATCATTTTAAAAAAATGGTGACCTGGCACACCGAAACCAATGTTAGGTGGCGACTCTGAGTCATTTCTTTTTGAACACAATTTTGTCACTTTTAATTGAAAATCCTTTTTGAGCTTACAAATCCTTTTATTTATTTAAGAGGTTTAGTGAGGTGGTAAAAAGGGCGTGTGACACTCCTGCTACTACTGTATGTTTGTGTTGCTTCTTTTGTCAATATGGTTGGCCTTGCATGTCTGATACTCTTTCATTCTTCTCTATTTATATGGCGAAGTGCAGAATCATGATTCTTTCTTGATTGATCTTGATTTCCTCAAGTTACGACTGATTGCAAAGGTTTTCTTATAAACCCCTAATTCTACCTG
Organism: Nicotiana tabacum; assembly: GCF_000715075.1. Lineage (NCBI taxonomy): Eukaryota > Viridiplantae > Streptophyta > Magnoliopsida > Solanales > Solanaceae > Nicotiana > Nicotiana tabacum. Next base: position 105,089,749 of record NC_134086.1, on the reverse strand, counting down.
TTTGTTTGAGTTGATTGATTCCTTTCCTTTATTTGCTGTGATGTTGTACCCCTGCTGAATCCTTTCCCCAATTAAGTATATTTTGTACTTAGACTCAATTATTTACTATATACTTTTAATATCCCCTATAAGGTCAGAAATTAATCTTTCTAGAATTGGTTTTCTTTCCTTAATTATTCCTGTTAGTATCCGTTTGAGCAGTAATTCCTTGACTAAAGGAAAGTACTTGTATTAATTGATTTTGATTGTGATTATTTCTATGTTTGTTTTAAAACTTTACTTTTTACCTTATTTTCTATTCGTTTTCAAAGCTATAAATACCCTACCCTATCTTATCTAAAGACACGAACAACTGAGTTAGAAAAAATACACTTACACATTGAAACTCTCTTTCTTTCTCTACTACTTATGCTAATGCCTTGTCTAGCTGGCTGAAAGCCAAGGCTGGACTTTGGAACCCTGATTACTTTTCTTTTCCTACACTTTGCTTCTTCAACCGGTATGTCCCTAGTTTAAATTCTAAAACTCAAACCTATGTGTTCTTTTGTTGTCAATCACTGTCTCTTTCTGCACTGACTTAATGGCTCATGTTGTTGCACTTTTGTTTACTGCTTTAATCAGCATGCTTAACTTTCTGCCCACTTTTGTTCAAATGTAATTAGCATGTTTTCCTGTTTGTATCCCTCAACTAGCATGTCTTCTAAGGTACTTGAGTCATGACTAATTATGTGTTTCTGTTTGGGTCTTCTATGTCCCCAACCCCTACTCCCCTGTTTGTAACTGCTGCAGCATATACTCCTCTCTGAACTTGTTCTGTATGTATGTTGTGGCTCCTACCCCCCTTTTCCCTTTCAAAAAACTGTTTTGTTAGGCAATTCTTCTGCTATTTTTTTTACAAACTCACTTCAAACATGTTGTTTTCAAAAACTATTTTCAACTCCACTCCTTTGAGTCTGTATCAAGCATTCTCACATGCACTCTTAGACTACTAGGTTCTTCCCTCTTGTGTGAGCCTTGCTTTGGGACCCTTTGAGCTCATTCTGAACCTTGACACATAAGGGCAGGCCTTTCCACACTGCACTTACTCTTGATTATGCAATCTGGGTGTGAGCACTGCGTGAGACCCCTTGAGGTCCTTAGGGAACTCTGACACACCCAGATATGAGAAAAGGCTTTGGAACAATATTGGCTTTTGAGGTGGTTCATTACATAACTCAGAGAGGAAATCAAGATCAGGCTTCCTATAGTTGTAACATCTTATTTTTGCATTTTTTCTTATGTAGTTCAGTACAGGGTATGTAATAATTTGTAAACAATATTGGGGTGGTTAGTGGAAGTGACGGGGAATATGCATGCTATATAGTAAGGAGTAGAAAACATGTTATTAGGTTTATATTCCTACTTGCGCAATAGAAACCATGCTTATGACTCATTTCATGCATTAGAGATCATGTTCCCTAGGACTTATGCTTACTGTTTTCAGCATGTGCATTTCACTATCCTATCACTTATAAAATCTTGCGTTAATTGTGTTAATAACTGGAGTTTCTGCGATCATATTCCTACTGCCATGCACTTAAAGATCCCGTTTTAGGCTAAACAACACTAACAAACATGTCATTTTTGCATATCCTGGAAATCATGTTTAAACACTGTAATATTTGTGTATATAGAAATCCTGCTTAGGATTCTGCATCTTTGTGCATTAGATACCATGTCTTTAAGATTTCATTTATATTCTCTTAAGCATGCTTAGGCTAGCTATGAATGCATAAAAGGAATAATACAATTTTACTCAGTTTTTACAAGCAACTGACCATAATTCTATGTGTTGAACACCTAGAACAACATGTTTTAGGTAATATAAATAATCCCCAAACCGGCTTATTAATTCTGAATAACTACTGAATACTGCTTACGCCTAGGCAAACCTTAGGTAATTGCTTAAATAAAACTGGAATTGCTTTTGTTTAATTATCAACTGCTACAACTAGCAGGCAGACCTGATTTGGACTTCTTTTCTGAATTATATAATGAATATGGTTTTGACTAAACACCCTGCTTTAGGATTTTAAAATTCAGACCTTAACTGTGTATAAGTCGTGCTGTCTATATGCATTGTTTGCGGAGGTATAACTGAGCCTTCTATTTGCTTATATGTTTCCCCCTAATTGCAGTTCTATATGTTTTGTATGTCGCCTTAGAATTTTACTTTTAAACCTACGGGTCATCCTAGAACCTCCTTCTTATAGGAATATGAGTCCTAAATTCCTTCGGGACTGATAGGAATGGGACGGGTAACAACATACAATAGAGGGTTGAGACCAATTATCGCTCTAATTAGCTTTATGGGGTGGGAAAGGGTAGATATGGATATGATGACCGGTGCGCTAATGCCACATGTATCCCATCTTTTGAGGAGTGTCATACCGGGCATTGCATTGATGTGATCCATATTACAAACAAACCTAGGACATCCTTTTTTATTTTTATAAGTACGCTTAGATTGTAAATCTCTTTCAAAACCTCCCTTTCAATAATTGTTCTCAAACACTTGTGTATCTAAACTTAAACCCCCTATTACTTGAGCCTTACTTGTTTACTTGCTAATTGCACAAATTCACAAAAACTGTCTGGTCGGGAACCACACTAGTGGATCATGAGGGGTGCCTAATACCTTCCCCTTAGGATAATTACAAGCCCTTATCCTATCTCTACTTATCAAACGTAGTTGTAGATAAACCCTGTAGGTGCCCTAACGCACCTTAAAAATTGTTAGGTGGCGACTCTTCAAATACCCAAATCCCAAAAGGAAATGAGTCACTACACCCCATGAATGTCGAAACCCGAATTCCTCTCCGCATGGGGGGAAAAAGGGGGCATGACAACATGGTGACTCTGTTGGGGATATTTAGGCTTTTACCATTTCAGATTGTTCTTGTGAATTTGTACCCCTCCCTTATATGCAATTACTTGTTTAATTCCTTTAAGCGTTTAATTTTCAAAAGCGTACTGACATATCCTCTTTGTTTTCTTCCTTTATTGCTGCTTTAAATGATGAAACTGCTGTATTTATCGCTTTCTTAATGTGCATATACATGCCAACATACTTTTAATTATTGCATAATCATGCTCATCATCATACTCCACTCGTGCCAAACAAATACTATAGCAACGCTTTAATGAGTGGTTGCGCTCTTCCTATATCATTACCCCTTAAATTCGGAAAGGCATATTTGCGTTAAAACTAGTCGATCAGTGGTGCAGTCGACAGTTCTGTGCCTTCCTCCTTGAGTTGTTCGCTCAAGGGTACCAGTCTAAAATCCCATACAAACCTTACTCTGTTTAAATTGTGCATGCATCATGGTCAAACCTAGTCAGATCAGTTCTGTCATCCACATAATGATACTTTAAGATAGCCTTGTCCAAAAGTCTACTGGGTCTCCCTAAACCCAAACGGATATTATCACGTTCTGTGCATTTATTTGGAGAACTAAATGTCGATGTGCTGATCATAAATGTACAAATAGTCGAGTCCGGTGGGGGTAGGGTCTAACCCTTTTGTTTTGCAGAAAATGAGGTGAGAGGTCCCTAGTTTCATTATGGTTAGCACATCCCCACTCTTGCTAGTCTGGTGGAGGAGTCTTCCATCGAGTGACCAAATCAATGAGTGGAAAGATAGGGCCGCCAAAGCTAGAAAAAAATTTGGAATATCTGGAATACAGTCTGCTGGAATTGGAAGGAAAAGTGAGGAAGAGAGTTAGCGACTGCCAGAACACTAAGGGAAACGAAGGAGAACACCTAGCAAAGGCATTTTTACTGGTAAACCTATGCGAACTGGAGGATTTGATCAACGAGAGCATTCAACATGAGGAAGGTCCTTCTGAGGCCAAATAGATTAGGTTTACTAGCTTTCCAAATGTAATAAGGTCAAGTGCTAGTAATGACTTATTATTATCTTAGTATCGTTTTGGGATTTTTCTATTTTTATATTATGAAATGAAGCATTTATTGGCATTCGAAGTTCTCCAAAGAGGTTCCCAAATTAGGACACGCTCTACATTCCCGCACTATATGTTTAAATATTGCAATACTTTTTATAATCCTCACTAACTTGATTACCTTTTGTTTTTATTTTTGTTTTTATTATTCCCCTTCCCAAAGGTTAGTTCATGCACTCTGGCATCATCATCTTACTCCACGAGATCTAGGGTCCCTCCACCCACTCCTCCTCTTAGTCCTATTAAAAGCAATAACAAAGGCAAGATGGAAGATTTGAACAACGTTAGGAAGGAGAACCCAACTAAACGGGTTGAGGCCACTGATGGCCATGGTATTCGGGTTCCTAATGAGAATGTGTCATAACTTGAACAGAAGCTGCTAAAATTTCAGGAAGAGCTCGATCAGGTTCGGAATCTGGCAAGCCTGTCATTTTCCCTCAGCACCTCAGATATCAATTTTCCCAACACTTAAAACCCTACACCTCCTCAAAATATCCCAAAGCATTAGAATCATCCCGCTCCTCACCATCACACTGTTCCACCAAAGACCCAATGCAACACCTGCCATACCCCAAACAACACTCCACTACTCATCCTAGAACCTCAGAACTCCACAAATGACCATTTCCACACACCAGGCCACCATAACACTCCTATATATGTGGGATATGAATACACCTAGGAGGAATTTAATTTCTGGTCACCACCATGGCGCAGTCCTTACCATCCACTAGAGCAGCCGATACCGCATCTGGAGCAGACTTTCTAACAGGCTGACATTATTTATGGGTCAGATGAAGAAGAAGCACTTGCAGTGGTAAAGAACTTGTTTATAGAGGACAATGATATGGACTGTTGTGTTGTTCTCGAGGAGGAGTGGGAGGAAAGCCCTTCCATATAGGCTGTGAGCAGAGGGGCACATCTCAATTGTTGGACCATCAGGACAACCAAAGCCCGACGTGCCTTAGGGTAGCAAGGCTAAAACAAGCATTATTCATTGTTTTACTAAATGATTTTTTTCGCATTTTCAATTCCCGCAATAAGATCTTCGATGTTCAAAACAGTTATTCAGTTTATCAAAAGCATGTTCGATTTTCCTTATGATTTAATATTTATTGCTCTCTTTCCTTACTTTACCAATACATCATTACTATTACTTGTCTTGATGAATCAACGACTGCGACATGCAATGAGACAACGCAACAAACAGACATTGATTCAGAGGAAGATGACATACCTAACGAGATTATCAAAGAAGTTGAGAACTTTGAGAACAGACCTAAGTCCAACCTGGACGATACCGAAACCGTCAACCTGGGAGATGCAAAAAATGTCAAGGAAACACGAATTAGCATTCACCTGTCGCCATCAGAGAAGAAGAATATACAGAATTTCTGAAAGAGTATGAGGACATATTTGCCTGGTCGTATGATGACATGACTGGTCTGAGTACATCTATTGTGGCTCACAAACTGCCAACCGATCCAATGTGTCCACCGGTAAAGCAAAAGCTTAGAAAGTTCAAGCCTGATATGAGTCTGAAAATCAAGGAAGAAGTCACCAAGCAGGTCAAAACTAAGGTTCTCAGAGTAGTAGAATACCCGACATGGTTAGCCAATATTGTGCCAGTGCCAAAGAAGGATGGGAAGTTCAGATTCTGCGTTGACAATTGCACCAACCGGGCCAGTCCGAAAGATGACTTCCCTTTGCCCAAAATACACATCCTGATTGATAATTGCGCCAAGCCTGAGTTGAAGTCATTTCTAGATTGCTTTGCTGGTTATCATCAGATCTGGATGGATGAATAAGATGCTGAGAAAACGACTTTCATTACACCGTGGGGAATGTACTGGTACAAGATGATGCCATTCAGCCTAAAGAATGCAGGGGCCACCTACATAAGGGCCATGACTACCATTTTCCATGATATGATACACAAGGAGATAGAGGAATATGTAGATGATGTTATTATCAAATCCAAGAAGGCTACCGACCACATGGAAGATCTTAGGAAGGTCTTCAATAGACTGTGGAGGTACAACCTGAAACTAAACCCCGCAAAGTGCGCATTTGGGGTTCCTGTTGAGAAATTGCTTGGGTTTATTGTAAGTCACCGAGGAATAGAACTGGATCCATCAAAAGTCAAAGCCATTCAAGAACTACCACCACCAAATAACAAGAAGGATGTGATGAGTTTCTTGGGAAGGCTTAACTATATCAGCCGATTCATAGCATAGTCTACAGTTATCTGTGAGCCAATCTCTAAGATGTTAAAGAAGGACGTTGCTACCAAATGGACCAATGACTGCCAAAAGGCCTTCGACAGAATCAAGGAGTACCTGTCAACACCACTAGTCCTAGTCTCGCCCGAGCCAGGTAGACCCTTACTACTCTACCTTGCAGTGTTAGATGAAGCTTTCAGTTGTGTTCTAGGGTAGCATGATGAAATGGGGAGGAAGTAACATGCCATTTATTATCTCAGTACGAAGTTCACCTCGTACGAGGCCCGATATTCTCTATTGGAACGCACTTGTTGTGCTTTGACTTGGGTAGCTTAGAAGGTGAGACATTACTTCTGCGCCTATACTACATATCTTATATCGAGAATGGATCCTTTGAAGTACATCTTTCAGAAGCCCATGCCCACCGTCAAGCTGGCCAAGTGGCAAACACTATTGAGTGAGTTCGACATTGTCTATGTAACTCAGAAAGCGGTCAAGGGACAAGCACTGGCAGACCACCTCGCTGAGAATCCCGTGGATGGAAAATACAAACCCCTGAAAATGTATTTTCCTGGTGAAGAGGTATCATTCATAGAAGAAGACATTGCTGAATCCTATAACAGTTGGAGAATGTTCTTCGATGGAGCGATAAACTTCAAAGGAGTTCGCATAGGAGAAGTTCTAGTATTAGAAACCGGTCAACATTATCTGGTGTTTGCCAAACTTAGGTTCCCGTGCACCAACAATATGGTCGAGTATGAAGCCTGCATCTTGGGACTCAAAATGGCCATTGACATGAATGTACAAGAGTTGCTAGTGATTGGATATTCAGACCTACTTATAAATCAAGTGCGATAAGAATGGGCAACTAAGAACTCCAAGATACTCCCGTATCTGTATCATGTACAGGAATTGAGAAAGAGGTTCACGAAGACGAAATTCCAGCATGTTCCCAGAGTCCCAAATGAATTCGCTGATGCATTTTCTACCCTATCATCTATAATACAACATCCAGACAAGAATTTCATTGATCCCATTCCAGTGAAGATCCATGATCAGTCAGCTTACTGTGCCCATGTTGAAGAAGAAGCAGATAGAAAGCCTTGGTTTCATGATATCAAGGAATATTTGGCAAAAGGAGAGTACCCAGAGCTTGCAAATCCTACTTAGAAACGTACACTTCGGAGATTGTCCAACAACTTCTTTCGTAGCGGAGGAATCCTCTATAGGAGGACTCCCGATTTGGGACTATTAAGATGTGTTGACACGAAAGAAACATCCAGGATATTAGAGGAAATTCATGCTGGGACCTGCGGTCCACATATGAACGGTTTTGTCTTAGCAAAAAAGATACTCTAGGCTGGTTACTTTTGGATGACTATGGAAACGGACTGCATCCACTATTTCTGGAAATGCCACCGCTGTCAAATACATGCAGACATGATAAAGGTACCTCCAAGCGAGCTTCATACAACAAGCTCACCGTGGCCGTTCGCCGCCCGGGGAATGGACGTTATTGGACCAATCGAGCCTGCTGCTTCCAACGGACACAGGTTTATCCTAGTAGCCATCGACTATTTCACCAAATGGGTCAAAGCAACATCTTACCGAGCAGTAACTAAGAAAGTCATGGCAAAATTTGTCCGTGACCGCATTGTTTGTCGATTTGGAATCCCAGAGTTAATCATTACTGATAATGGCTCCTACCTCAATAGCGACTTGATGAAAGTTATGTGTAAAACTATCAAAATCAAACACAAGAATTCTACAGCTTACAGGCCTCAAATGAATGGAGCTGTAGAAGCCGCCAACAAGAATATCAAGAAGATATTGAGGAAAATGATAGAGAAGCATAAACAGTGGCACGAGAAGTTATCATTTACTCTATTAGGGTATCGCACCATAGTCCGCACATCAACCGGGGCAACCCCTTATATGCTGGTTTATGATACAGAGGCTGTCATTCCCGCTGAGGTAGAAATTCCTTCCCTAAGAATCATACATAAAGCTGAGCTCGACGACGCAAAATGGGTAAAGAGTCGTTATGAGCAACTAGCCATTATAGACGGAAATAGAATGAATGCAATTTTCCATGGTCAATATATCAGAACAGAATGTCCAGAGCCTTCAACAAGAGAGTCAAACCAAGACAGTTCACACCGGGGCAACTAGTGTTAAGGAAACATTTTCCATATCAAGATGAAGCTAAAGGGAAGTTCTCTCCCAACTGGCACGGTTCCATACATGGTTCACCGGGTTCTGACAGGAGGAGCCCTCATACTCGCATAAATGGACGGAGAAGTCAAAGCCGATTAATTCAGACACAGTCAAGTGTTACTATGTGTAATCTTTATGCTTCCCTTATATGATGTAAATTGAACTACGCCTGACCGGATTCCCATTTAATAGGGTATACATAGGTAGCCCTATGGGTTTGGTCACAATTCAATAAAAATTCCATTTCCCCCTGCAACTGGAAACTAGGGCAGAATTTTGAGAAGGACCCTCAAAATTCCGAAGTAACTTCAGCCGATCATCGCACAAGCAACAGTCAGAAATGTCAACCCATTAAACTGGGGCGGAATTTTGAGGGGACCCTCAAAATTCCATAGCTAGAGAGTTTGCAATGTCCCGAGCCACGTCACAGTCATCGGTTCATCTAAAATTATTTTAATTATACACTTATCTCATATCTTTACAAAATCATGTATGTTTATTATTGAAACCAATTTGTTTAGCAACACTACCCTAATGATATAGTCGATATCACCAGATCAAAGCTGAACAAGTCAAGCAAAGCCAGCGGGGATACGAACTAACCCTTCCCCTTACAAAACTCATGATTTTTCTTTGGATGCAGGCACTAGGATTGCGAAATCATTAAACATACTATACGCCCATGCATCAAATGTTGTTCAAGAGTACGACTCTCCGAACCGTTGCACTTGCCAAACATTTGCTATCAACACACACAAGTAATGCTCCGTAGTCACAATGCTCCCAGTAATCACAATGCCGCAATCTGCTATCAGCTAAGAAAACTCTACTATCATTTGTTATTTCATTTTTTGCATAAGGATACCATTCTGCCTGCCGAGACTAAACGCTGTCTCCATCTATATTTGCATTGCATAAGGCTACTATTTTGCCTTCCGAGACTGTGAGCACGTGATTTTTGCCTTACGAAAACTACTCCAAAATAAATCAAAAATAAAATTAATTTCTTTTAATGTGCAATTTTAGAAAATTGTTTTGCGTTTATTAATTGTTTGTGTTTTATCCGTAAATGTTTGCTTTGTTATAATTAAACAAAAATTAAAATAAAATACATGTTGCATGCATATAGGATTTAATTATGTATTTAAAAGATAATTTAAACAAAATCACAAAAAATATGCAATAGTTCTATTTTAAATATTCCACTATGTGATTGATGTTTTGTCTATGTGTTAAATAATTGTTATAGAGTAATTAATATATTTTTGTGAAGTTAAAATGATTTTATAATTAAAATTAAAAATTTAAATTAGAAAAAATGAAAAAATGTATATATATACAAAATCGGACCTGGATTAAAATCCATGCCCAAATGAATTAATTCCCCCCCACAGCCCAATCTAGGCAGCCCAGGTCCGGTTCAAACCAGACGAACCAAAATGACAGCGTTTGGTCGTGGCTTCTCAGGAACCGTTGGATCAAATCCAACCAACGGTTAAGATCTCATCCCCTTACCCGTAACCCGTAACCCGACCCATTGACCCGATTCAGTCCGACCCCAACGTTAAACCAAACGACGTCGTTTGGTTAAGTGAGATGATCCTGACCGTGAATCTTACTTGATCGGACGGACAAGATCAATCCACCCCTCCCCTATATAAGTTCCAGACCCCTACCCCGGCCCCCCTAACTAAACCCCCCCTCTCTACTGTTCATCATCACCTTCCTCAGACCCCCCTAACCCTAGCCGCCCTAAGACCCCAACGCCTGAAACCCGGCGGCATCAACGCCGCCGGTCACCAAAATAACACCTTAGAATCCCCTGAACATCCTCTACACAGATCTAACATTGGTTTCCTTCGAATCAGGCCCCAACTCTTCGAATCTTAAATCGAAGGTTAGCCTGAAAACCTTATCTTCTCCGATGGCCTCCAAAATAACACCACAACCTCCCCTAGATACCCTCATCACAGATCTGTTAGTTGCATGGCTCGAATCCTACTGGAACTACTCGAATCTTCATTTGAAGATTTGAGTAAAACCTGAACTTACCCAGACCTGTTACAAAGTGTCACCAAATAAACCCTAGGCTTCCCTCACCCTTGTGTCGTATTTGGTTCTCCTCGAATCTGACCAGAAATGGTTAAGTCCCAAATCGAACTTTCAAGAACCTTAAAAATACCAGACTTTTGGATTCTGTCTAGATTGAATAAAGATTGAGGTTTAATCGACCTTAGTCGAAGTCTTTTCAGTGGAAAATACTTCGACTAAGGTCTGTTTGATTTCAAACAAAATCCGAATCCAAGTTGAGTTGAGTTCGGTTGAATTCAAATGGTTTAGAGGTAATTTCTGTTTCTTTTATGTGCATTCTGCGTGTATTCTATGTTCGTTTCATTAGTTTGTTTGATTTTTTATAATTTTTCTAGTCAATTTTGTTATACTGTCCCCTACCCGTCTACTTGATTCCAAATGAATTGTTTCTGTTGATTTTGTTTGTTTACAATGTGTGTAATCGACTCGACTAAGTTCGTCGATTAGTTATATCATAAATCCCGCTTCTGAAAATGTTGACTGAAATAACCTGTTTTGGATGGATTATTTTGCTATAATCAGTTAATTAGTTATTGTTAATCAGTTGGTTCTTGTTTAATAAATCCATCAAATGGACGTTATATGTGTGTTGTTTTCTGAACATTAAGTTCAGGACATTGTCAATATATTGACAATGCTCCTGTTTGTTTGATCTTAGTTCAAAAGCTGAGTTCAGTTGAATTATTAGGCTGAATTCAGTATAATGTTGTTATGATATTAGTTCTGAATTCAAGTTCACAAAGGTTGGGTAAATACAATTGTATTAGGAGGTTAATCATTAGGAATTGGTTGTTAGCTGCTAAACAAGTTTTAATTCAGATAACTTGTTAAAATCTAAGACAGTAATACCAGTAGAAAACAGTAGGTCAGGGACATTTCTGGGATAAAACAATGAGGATAATATGTTAATAGCAATGTGCTGAAAGTGGAAGTTAATGGTTATAATTTAAGATACTAATGGGGAACAAGGGATAATGGGCTGCTGAAAAACAGGATAAATAGCACTCAATATGATTTAAAGTATTCAAAAGTAGTTTCAATGGAACTTTTCTGATTTTTAAAAAAAGGGAAAGGGTCCAGGCAACACTAAAGGAAAGGGGGCAGACCTGTATAAATACAGGATTTGATAGAAGAGTTTTTCAGAGAGAGAGTTTTTCAGACAGAGATATAGAGCTTAGAGGAGACTTTAAGAGATTCTGAGAGACTTTAGGAGAACAGATTTTGAAAGAGAGTTTAAATACACCTAGAGTGAGATAAAGAGAAAATCCAGCAGAAAAATCAGATTCCTCTCGGAATCTGAAGAGGAAGAAGAAACAGAAAAGAAACAAAGAGAACAGTCACACACACACACACACAGATACAGCAGCAGAAACAGAAAATCAGAAAAATGGGAACTTGAAATTGAAAAGAAACTGAAATCTGAAATATTGTTCTTTTGTTGAATCTGTTCAACTTTATTTGATTCCACTGTTCAGTTAAAATCTGCAGTGTCTTTTAAAAATATCGTCACTGTTCATTTGGGTTCCCCGGATCCTGTTTTGTTGCTCAAATTTGCTGAATTATTTGGCATATTCTGCTGAATTTATTACTGCTGCAACTGCTGAAATTTACTCCTTCTACCTTCATTTTCAGGCACATATCTCTTAAACTTTATGTTGGAAAGAGATTCAACATGACAAATAAATGAAATTTTAAATTGTAATACTGCCTCCTATCATTTAAGTTTAAACATTTAAGTTTCAGCTTTGATTTCATGTTGGATAGCCATTAGTGAGTTCGACTTGATGGCTACAAGTTGATTGTCTTATATTTTTTTTTTCACTTTGTAATAATGTTATCCATGCTGAAATTTTATTAGTTTAGTTATCTTTGAGTTGTGTAAATAGGAAGCATGGCAGAAAGTCGGCTTTATTTACACTTTACGGTATTGTTAGATAGGTATAGCATATGGAAATATCAAGGAAAATATGCTATTAGTTTATTTTGTTAGTTAATTAGTTGTTGTTTAAAGCTAGATGATGATTGGTCGCAATTATCTATCTTTTGGCATAACATGGGTTGTGTTCATAATCTATAGTTGAAAGACGAGTTAGTATAATCCGTTATGTTCACGATGTCAAATATGGTAAGTAATATTGCATGCAATATCATTTTATTAAGTCAATTAGATTTGTGCTCTTTCTTAATAATAAAAGGGTTCAGGAATTTATACGATGTGAAAGTTAATAGTTGTAATAATTCACATAGATTTAGAATCAAATGGGTTTGATTATATATATAACTCAATCATAGGCATAATTAATTAAATTAATTTCGCCTATTGGATCAAAACAAGTATATGGGAATAAGATGAGATGTGCGAACACAAATTGCAAAACTTTATATCAATGGTAATTAGGAATAGAACTTGCACTAATTAATAATAATAAAAGTTCTTGAAAAATATTCTTTCCTTTATAATTCATTTTCAGTTTCATATACAATTCATTCTTTGGCATATATATGTTATATTTGTCAAAAATAGCATTAATCATATTTTTATTCTGTTCTTTGAATTTGAATAGTTGGAATGAATATAATTTATACTCGGAAATTATAATCGACGGGCAACCTTTAATAGATTGTGAATTCTTTTTCAAAGAATTCAAAGGTCTCTAAAATGGGAGTTCTCATGATTTTCACATAAAAAATGTATGAATATAATAAACAATTTGTGAAAAATCCATAATACTATTACAAGTATTTTGCGCAATTAGGGATGCGTTCGCGTACCCTGATTATATTTTTTAAAACAAACTCGGATTATGCGTACGCGCAATTTCGAGCGAATATTTAAGAAAAGGATTTTTCCAAAGGTGTTAAAATAACTTTATATAACCCGAGGTGTGCAGTTCATTATCTAAATAAAAGGGGTGATGATGTTCCTGATTTTATTTTTAATTTTCGAATATATATTTTATAAAAACTATAACATGGACAAATTTATTGTGTACACGTACGCGTGGCACGATCCCCGGTAATTGTAAAAAGTATATAACACGAATATACGTACGCGTAATTCGTCCATATAATCGTAAACAATAAGTAAAAAGCGGTAGTAAAATCATGCAATAAAAATGTATTTAATAAAATCAAGATAATTAAGTCAGTAATAAAAACAGTTAAGCGACCGTGCTAGAACCACGGAATTCGGAAATGCCTAACACCTTCTTCCGGATTAACAGAATTCCTTACTCAGGATTTCTGGTTCGCAGAATAATAAACAGAGTCATATTCTCCTCGATTCAGGGATTAAAATTGGTGACTTGGGACGCCTTAAAATTCCCAGGTGGCGACTCTGAAATAATTAAATAAATCCCGTTTCGACTGTCCTTTAATTGGAGAAAACTCCCACGTACCCTCGCGGGCGCGGTAAAAAGGAGGTGCGACAGCTCTGGCGACTCTGCTGGGGACGAAAGTTGTAACCCAGAACCACTGGTTCAGGGTTTAAAGAATTCGAGCTTAAGATAACTGCAATAATTGGCTTTATTTATTATATGATTTTCAACTGTTTATATGCTAATATGCTAAATGTTGCTTTTTACCGCTTCAATACTATTTGAATTGTGAATATATACAACTGCTACGAAACCCCCTTCTTTCTGAGTCTTCTGAATTTATGGTGTACACGTGCGCGTGACCCACCTTTCTGTTAAAGTCATACCAAATAAGACGGAGTTGGGACAAGTAACTAGGCCGGGCAGACTTTCGTGCTCCCGGTACGTTGCCCCCGCTTCGGTCAAACTGTCCGTTTAGGTAAGCCAGGTTTAGAGCAATCAACCTCAGGTTTTACACTTAGAATAACTCAGCCATGTACCGGATCCCTAGTAGGAACGTCTATTTGCATCATACACATTTGGCTTTGGAGATTCAACACAGGGGTTGGGTCTGTCTAGGACAGGTGAACCCGAAACAAAAAGACCATCCTGATGCATCCTACTTGCTACTTGTGCATTCATTTGCCTCGAACATGCTTGCTGACCAGCTTAAATGAAATCATGGTGAGAACTGAAGAATAAAATAGGTTGTTTTTGTTTTTAAAAAAAAAGAAAAATAGTTTTAAAATTTTGAAATAAAGGTATTTAATAAATAAAAAAAAATTTCGAAAATGATTTTTTTAGTATAAATTTTCAAAATGAATTTTGACTTTATTAAAATTAAATTTCAGATACAAAATGAGCACCACACAAAGCCCCTCGTCCACAAGTACGGAAGAATTTCTATGTCAGCTTCAAATGTGGTGGTATGATTTAGGCGAAGACAGTCAAAAATGGGTCGTCAAGCATTTGGGAAATCTCACGGACATTATGAAAGTTAAACCCCGTGATGATCTGATTGCGGCGTTAGTAACTTTCTGGGACCCTGTTCACAATGTTTTTCATTTCTCTGACTTCGAGCTTACTCCTACATTAGAGGAGATAGCTGGCTATGCTGGTTTTGACGGAAGTCTAAGAAATCAAAGCTTGATATTCACAAAGGCTCCTTCGGTACATCGATTCTTCGGTCTTCTGAACATCAGCAGTCAAATCAGGAAAAGCAATGTCATCAATTGATGTTGTTCCTTCAACTTTTTGTATTCAAGGTTTGGAAAATCAGATGGGTTCGAAATTCATGAGAAAGGCCTTACTAATAAGCAAAACAAAGACACTTGGCAGATTCACCATCGATTTGCTTTCATGGTGGCTTTTCTAGGAGTCATGGTCTTCCCAAACAAAGAGCGAACAATTGATATTCGCACCGCAAAAGTTGTGCAAATCCTTACCACCAAAGAAAATCAGACCCTTGTCCCCATCATTCTATCAGACATTTATCGGGCTTTGACTTTATACAAATCAGGAGCAAAAGTCTTTGAAGGATGCAAAATTTTGTTGCAAATGTGGGTGATTGAACATCTCCAGCAACAACCCAAGATCATACAGTATGGGTCAAACAATGATAATTGCATCGAGAGCTATGAGGAAAGAACAAAAATTTATCGAGCTCCAGAAGGAATAGAAGCATGGGTATCTCATCTAAAGGCTTTAACGGCAAATCAAATTGAATGGACCCTGGGATGGCTCCCGATGAGGGAAGTAATACATATGTCAACCTCAAATAGTTATCTACTACTATTGGGATTAAGAAGCATTCAGCCGTATGCACCACTAAGAGTCCTAAGGCAACTAGGGAGATATCAAATAGTTCCTGATGATGAAGATTTGAGTATGCAAGTAATCGAATTACACCCAGAAGCCACTATTCCCGAAGCTCTACTTCAGCAGATGTGGAATGGATGTCGATACTTGAAAAGTGATACTCAAGTCCCAGACACTACAAAGGGTGAGATAAATCCTAGATATGGAAGGTGGTTCGAAAAACGGTCTCGCGTGGATGATGTACAAGAACCTGAGCTAAAAAGGCCAACAAAAAGGCCCCATGTTCAAAACTTCAATGATAAAATCCAAGAGCGGTTGATCTGGGGAGAAAAAGAAAAAGGGTACAAAGCAACTATCTATGCCCTAAAAGAAAATCTGAGAAGCCTCAGTTTGGAGAAAGATTTACAAGCACAAGAAGCCGAAGGCGAGAAGAAGAGTCTAGCTTGTGAGAATGAAAGTCTTCATGTCCGATTCCAAAAAATGAAAAGAGTTTCTGAAACGCCAAAGAGGAGTTGGAAGGATCAAAAAACCATCGCCAATCTCTTTGAAAGAATGCAAGATTATGATTCCATTCTTGCGGAAAATGAAAGGCAATGAGCAAAGCAAAAGAAAGGATCCAACAATTAAACGAAGAAGCCAGATCTAACAAGGAACGCCAGGATAGGCAATCCGAAAAAGTCAAGGCACAATTCAAGAAGGAAAAAGACTATTGGATGCGATCAAAAGACCAGCTTCGTTCACAACTAGAAGAGGCAAGAAGATGCAATAGAGAACATCAACAAGAAGACTTCGACAGGGAAAGAGCGCAAGCAAGATTAGAGCAGGCCAGACTCCGAGCTCTATTAGAATCAGCTCTAGATCGGGAAAATCGTGTCAGAGATATAGCCACCACTCGTCAGCAGCAATTGCAGAACCAAGACCAACGTCTCCAAGATTTCAGGGCACAAATCCACGACCTGGCGGTCTACACTTCTCAGAGTTACGTAAACTGTCAGGGAATGGACTATGAAAGGTTTACAGAACATGCACCCACTTTTGCCCGTCATCTAGCATTGGAATTGGAAAGGATGTATCGTACGCTGGGAGGTCATCCAGGTCAAGCTCCACATTGAAGCAAATAGTCTAACACAAGTGGAAAGTGGGGCACGTTGTGAGATGTTAAGAATTGTATCTTTTATTTTGATTTAAGTGTGTGTGTTTCAAGCCATTTTATTAAAGTTTTCAAATGTAATTCCATCTTTGTGTAATGAATAAAAGTGATTGCCTTTAGTCCGAACTACGCAAGGTCTGATTCATGTAAGGCATGATACGTAGGCAATCTCTAAGATTCGACCACCACGATAAAAGATATATATAGTAAATAAAAGTGAATGACAATTTTCAATTTCAAGAAAGCTGGGACGACACAAGCAGCCGAGCAAATGCATAATAGAAAGGGATTATTTGTCTAGGAGCATTGCATCTCAACGTGTGATTATATATGTGTTAAACTCTCAAAACTAACAAGTTTGTTCATTTTCAGAATTCAAGCAGTTAATTTCTCTAAAGAGTATACTGGCATATTATCACTATCACACAAGATCAAAAAGACCAATACCCGAAAGTATGTCTATCCCAGATGTTGACACTGGTATGGAATTAGAGGAGATGGATGTCGGGAAAATGAAAGAAGAGATGTTTAAGCTCAAGCAGCAAATGGCTGAGATGTACCAAGCCTGGTCTACAGGACAGCTACCCCCATCTTATCCAAATAACCCTGCTCCATCAATGACTCAAACTCAGGATAATATCACCACTGAATTATCCCCAAACTTCCCCATTTACCAGCACTACCGAGGCACCACCTCTCAGACACCGCAGTCTCCACCTCCGAAACCCGTTCCATATTTTCCTCCACCTATGACTCCTGTTTTCGTAGCACCTCCCCCTGCTACATTTCATAAATCTCCTAGTGAGCCTACATTCCAGGCCCAAGACAACCAATATTACCCCCCGGAACCCACCCTCAAAGCTTCCGAAATTCATTCAACTACTCCTCGTTTTGATCTCCCAACCGAAATTGACAAGCCAGTTAAAAATGTTGAACAAGAAGAGATGTTCAGGAAGGTCAAGAGTCTAGAACAATCGTTCAGAGACATGCGAGGATTAGGCGGGAAGGTCAGTGTAGCATACAAAGACTTATGCTTATTCCCCAATGTACAATTGCCAGTTGGTTTCAAGATGCCCAAATTTGACCTATACAGCGGGCACGACGACCCAGTAGCCCACTTAAGGGATTTCTGTAGCAAGATGCGAGGAGCTGGGGGAAAAGATGGATTATTAATGGCTTACTTCAGTCAAAGTTTAAGCAGATCAGCTTTGGAGTGGTATACACGCCAGGACCATGGGAGATGGTACACCTGGGATGACCTGGCACAGGCATTCGCATACCATTTCCAATACAATCTGGAAATCATCCCAGATCGATTATCTTTGACAAAATTTGAGAAGAAACATAATGAAAGTTTCAGAGAGTATGGTTTTCGGTGGAGAGAACAGGCAGCAAGAGTGGATCCTCCTATGAAGGAGAGCGAAATGGTAGACTACTTCCTCCAAGCCTTGGAACCGACTTACTATGCCCATTTGGTTTCAGCGGTTGGGAAATCATTCAACGAAGTAGTGAAGATGGGAGGTATGGTGGAAGAATGCCTCAAGACAAATAAAATCATGAGCTATTCAGCAATTAAGGCAACTACTCAAGCTATTCAAGGCGGGGTAGGAGGAATCGGAAGAAAGAAGAGGGAGGAAGCAGCCGTAGTTGATTCAGGAATTTGGTCGGGACCCAGATGTTCATCGCTTTACTATAATCATCAACGACCTCGTCAATCAGCTTACCACCATGATTCATCCCAACACTACTATCACCCTTGAGAGCCTCATTTTTCCATTAACCATGCTCAAGCATACAATCAGCCACCTGTTCACACCAATTGGCGTGCTCCTGTCACACCAAATACTTACCCACGAGCCTATCCCAAACCAGGTTTCAGGCCTAGGCCAGCATTCAGGGGAGAAAGGGAACAGAAAAAGAAAACTTACACTCCATTGGGAGAGTCTTACACCAGTCTGTTCCACAGGCTGAGACAGCTAGACATGCTGAGACCAATATAATCCAAGCTACCCAATCCTCCTCCAAAGAATCTGGATTACACCATTAGCTGTGAATATTGCTCCAGTACACCAGGCCATGATACGGAGAAATGCTGGCATTTGAAAAATGCCATATAAGAGCTGATTGATACTAATAAAATCGAGGTTCAAACCCCTGAAGCCCCAAATATCAATAGAAATCTAATGCCAGCCCATCAAGAGGCTAATATGATAGAAATCATACAAGCTGATGGGGAGACAAAGAAGCCGTCACAAACTATCATGATGATCTAGTCTCATGAAACCAAGCCAGATAAGCAGTTAATGGAGGAGAAGCCGGTGTCTAAGCAGAACAAAAATGGTGATGAACCATCTATGATAGTCGATGAGGGATCATCGAGCAAAGTTGCCGCAAAACAAGAAAGGCCGAAAGTGATAGTACCAGGGGTTGCTAACAAACCCATTGTATTCGTGGAAGGAGCCCGTACAGATCGGATTATTATTGCACCTGTAATCCAGCTGCCGGTCATCAACAACAAAGCCATCCCATGGAACTACGAACGGGTGACTGTAATGTACAAGGGAAAAGAAATCAAGGAAGAAGTGTGTGAAGTGTGTTAGTTTCTCTAAAGAGTATACTGGCATATTATCACTATCACACAAGATCAAAAGGACCAATACCCGAAAGTATGTCTATCCCAGATGTTGACACAGGTATGGAATTAGAGGAAATGGATGTCGGGAAAATGAAAGAAGAGATGTTTAAGCTCAAGCAGCAAATGGCTGAGATGTACCAAGCCTGGTCTACAGGACAGCTACCCCCATCTTATCCAAATAACCCTGCTCCATCAATGACTCAAACTCAGGATAATATCACCACTGAATTATCCCCAAACTTCCCCATTTACCAGCACTACCGAGGCACCACCTCTCAGACACCGCAGTCTCCACCTCCGAAACCCGTTCCATATTTTCCTCCACCTATGACTCCTGTTTTCGTAGCACCTCCCCCTGCTACATTTCATAAATCTCCTAGTGAGCCTACATTCCAGGCCCAAGACAACCAATATTACCCCCCGGAACCCACCCTCAAAGCTTCCGAAATTCATTCAACTACTCCTCATTTTGATCTCCCAACCGAAATTGACAAGCCAGTTAAAAATGTTGAACAAGAAGAGATGTTCAGGAAGGTCAAGAGTCTAGAACAATCGTTCAGAGACATGCGAGGATTAGGCGGGCAGGTCAGTGTAGCATACAAAGACTTATGCTTATTCCCCAATGTACAATTGCCAGTTGGTTTCAAGATGCCCAAATTTGACCTATACAGCGGGCACGACGACCCAGTAGCCCACTTAAGGGGTTTCTGTAGCAAGATGCGAGGAGCTGGGGGAAAAGATGGATTATTAATGGCTTACTTCAGTCAAAGTTTAAGCAGATCAGCTTTGGAGTGGTATACACGCCAGGACCATGGGAGATGGTACACCTGGGATGACCTGGCACAGGCATTCGCATACCATTTCCAATACAATCTGGAAATCATCCCAGATCGATTATCTTTGACAAAATTTGAGAAGAAACATAATGAAAGTTTCAGAGAGTATGGTTTTCGGTGGAGAGAACAGGCAGCAAGAGTGGATCCTCCTATGAAGGAGAGCGAAATGGTAGACTACTTCCTCCAAGCCTTGGAACCGACTTACTATGCCCATTTGGTTTCAGCGGTTGGGAAATCATTCAACGAAGTAGTGAAGATGGGAGGTATGGTGGAAGAATGCCTCAAGACAAATAAAATCATGAGCTATTCAGCAATTAAGGCAACTACTCAAGCTATTCAAGGCGGGGTAGGAGGAATCGGAAGAAAGAAGAGGGAGGAAGCAGCCATAGTTGATTCAGGAATTTGGTCGGGACCCAGATGTTCATCGCTTTACTATAATCATCAACGACCTCGTCAATCAGCTTACCACCATGATTCATCCCAACACTACTATCACCCTTCAGAGCCTCATTTTTCCATTAACCATGCTCAAGCATACAATCAGGCACCTGTTCACACCAATTGGCGTGCTCCTGTCACACCAAATACTTACCCACGAGCCTATCCCAGACCAGGTTTCAGGCCTAGGCCAGCATTCAGGGGAGAAAGGGAACAGAAAAAGAAAACTTACACTCCATTGGGAGAGTCTTACACCAGCTGTTCCACAGGCTGAGACAGCTAGACATGCTGAGACCAATATAATCCAAGCTACCCAATCCTCCTCCAAAGAATCTGGATTACACCATTAGCTGTGAATATTGCTCCGGTACACCAGGCCATGATACAGAGAAATGCTGGCATTTGAAAAATGCCATATAAGAGCTGATTGATACTAATAAAATCGAGGTTCAAACCCTGAAGCCCCAAATATCAATAGAAATCCAATGCCAGCCCATCAAGAGGCTAATATGATAGAAATCATACAAGCTGATGGGGAGACAAAGAAGCCGTCACAAACTATCATGATGATCTAGTCTCATGAAACCAAGCCAGATAAGCAGTTAATGGAGGAGAAGCCGGTGTCTAAGCAGAACAAAAATGGTGATGAACCATCTATGATAGTCGATGAGGGATCATCGAGCAAAGTTGCCGCAAAACAAGAAAGGCCGAAAGTGATAGTACCAGGGGTTGCTAACAAACCCATTGTATTCGTGGAAGGAGCCCGTACAGATCGGATTATTATTGCACCTGTAATCCAGCTGCCGGTCATCAACAACAAAGCCATCCCATGGAACTACGAACGGGTGACTGTAATGTACAAGGGAAAAGAAATCAAGGAAGAAGTGTGTGAAGTGTGTTAGTTTCTCTAAAGAGTATACTGGCATATTATCACTATCACACAAGATCAAAAGGACCAATACCCGAAAGTATGTCTATCCCAGATGTTGACACAGGTATGGAATTAGAGGAAATGGATGTCGGGAAAATGAAAGAAGAGATGTTTAAGCTCAAGCAGCAAATGGCTGAGATGTACCAAGCCTGGTCTACAGGACAGCTACCCCCATCTTATCCAAATAACCCTGCTCCATCAATGACTCAAACTCAGGATAATATCACCACTGAATTATCCCCAAACTTCCCCATTTACCAGCACTACCGAGGCACCACCTCTCAGACACCGCAGTCTCCACCTCCGAAACCCGTTCCATATTTTCCTCCACCTATGACTCCTGTTTTCGTAGCACCTCCCCTGCTACATTTCATAAATCTCCTAGTGAGCCTACATTCCAGGCCCAAGACAACCAATATTACCCCCCGGAACCCACCCTCAAAGCTTCCGAAATTCATTCAACTACTCCTCATTTTGATCTCCCAACCGAAATTGACAAGCCAGTTAAAAATGTTGAACAAGAAGAGATGTTCAGGAAGGTCAAGAGTCTAGAACAATCGTTCAGAGACATGCGAGGATTAGGCGGGCAGGTCAGTGTAGCATACAAAGACTTATGCTTATTCCCCAATGTACAATTGCCAGTTGGTTTCAAGATGCCCAAATTTGACCTATACAGCGGGCACGACGACCCAGTAGCCCACTTAAGGGGTTTCTGTAGCAAGATGCGAGGAGCTGGGGGAAAAGATGGATTATTAATGGCTTACTTCAGTCAAAGTTTAAGCAGATCAGCTTTGGAGTGGTATACACGCCAGGACCATGGGAGATGGTACACCTGGGATGACCTGGCACAGGCATTCGCATACCATTTCCAATACAATCTGGAAATCATCCCAGATCGATTATCTTTGACAAAATTTGAGAAGAAACATAATGAAAGTTTCAGAGAGTATGGTTTTCGGTGGAGAGAACAGGCAGCAAGAGTGGATCCTCCTATGAAGGAGAGCGAAATGGTAGACTACTTCCTCCAAGCCTTGGAACCGACTTACTATGCCCATTTGGTTTCAGCGGTTGGGAAATCATTCAACGAAGTAGTGAAGATGGGAGGTATGGTGGAAGAATGCCTCAAGACAAATAAAATCATGAGCTATTCAGCAATTAAGGCAACTACTCAAGCTATTCAAGGCGGGGTGGGAGGAATCGGAAGAAAGAAGAGGGAGGAAGCAGCCGTAGTTGATTCAGGAATTTGGTCGGGACCCAGAGGTTCACCGCTTTACTATAATCAACAACGACCTCGCCAATCAGCTTACCACCATGATTCATCCCAACACTACTATCACCCTTCAGAGCCTCATTTTTCCATTAACCATGCTCAAGCATACAATCAGCCACCTGTTCACACCAATTGGCGTGCTCCTGTCACACCAAATACTTACCCACGAGCCTATCCCAGACCAGGTTTCAGGCCTAGGCCAGCATTCAGGGGAGAAAGGGAACAGAAAAAGAAAACTTACACTCCATTGGGAGAGTCTTACACCAGTCTGTTCCACAGGCTGAGACAGCTAGACATGCTGAGACCAATATAATCCAAGCTACCCAATCCTCCTCCAAAGAATCTGGATTACACCATTAGCTGTGAATATTGCTCCGGTACACCAGGCCATGATACGGAGAAATGCTGGCATTTGAAAAATGCCATACAAGAGCTGATTGATACTAATAAAATCGAGGTTCAAACCCCTGAAGCCCCAAATATCAATAGAAATCCAATGCCAGCCCATCAAGAGGCTAATATGATAGAAATCATACAAGCTGATGGGGAGACAAAGAAGCCGTCACAAACTGTCATGATGATCAAGTCTCATGAAACCAAGCCAGATAAGCAGTTAATGGAGGAGAAGCCGGTGTCTAAGCAGAACAAAAATGGTGATGAACCATCTATGATAGTCGATGAGGGATCATCGAGCAAAGTTGCCGCAAAACAAGAAAGGCCGAAAGTAATAGTACCAGGGGTTGCTAACAAACCCATTGTATTCGTGGAAGGAGCCCGTACAGATCGGATTATTATTGCACCTGTAATCCAGCTGCCGGTCATCAACAACAAAGCCATCCCATGGAACTACGAACGGGTGACTGTAATGTACAAGGGAAAAGAAATCAAGGAAGAAGTGTGTGAGGTGCAAGGCTTGACTCGTTCGGGAAGATGTTTTACTCCCGAAGAGTTAAGAAAAACTAAAAATAATCCAACGCCAACAAAGAGAGCTATGACGGAAGAAGAGGCGGAGGAGTTTTTAAGAAAAATGAAACTCCATGATTATTCTGTTGTGGATCAATTAAAGAAGACCCCCGCTCAAATTTCATTGTTGTCATTACTGATCCATTCAGAGGAGCACCGTCTGGCTTTGATGAAAATCCTGAATGAGGCTCACATTCCTGAAAAGATCTTTGTAAATCATTTGGGAAAAATAGCCAACAGAATCTTTGAGACAAACAGAATTACATTTGCTGATGATGAATTACCTGTGGAAGGTACCGAGCACAACAGAGCTCTTTACCTCACCGTGAAATGTGAAAACTCCGTAGTAACCCGGGTATTGGTTGACAATGGGTCAAGTGCAAACATATGCCCTCTCTCCACTTTAAACAAATTAAAAATTAAAAAGGAGAGGATCCAGAAGAATAGTATCTGCGTACGAGGATTTGACGGTGGAAGCAGAGATTCATTTGGCGACATAGTGTTGGAACTAACAATAGGGCCAGTTGAATTCACAATGGAATTCCAAGTATTGGACATAACTGTTTCTTACAACTTGTTGTTGGGTCGACCATGGATCCATGCTGCTAAAGCAGTCCCGTCAACACTACATTCAGGCTGTCAAGTTTGAATGGGATCATCAAGAAGTAGTCGTGTATGGAGAAGAAAGTTTAAATGCTCACAGCAGTACCATTGTACCGGTCGAGGGAACAAAAAATGACCAGGGACCATGGGTATACCAAGTGACCGACACAGTGTCGATAGAGAAAATTCCAGAGGGGAAATACCTTCCAAATCCAAAGATATCCTCTGCATCAGTCATGGTAGCTTATGAAATGTTAAAGAATGGCTTTATACCCGGCAAAGGTCTGGGTTTATCTTTGCAAGGAATTATACAACCAGTATCTCTCCCCGAGAACTGGGGAACATTCGGTTTGGGGTTCATACCCACTGCCAATGACGTGATAAGGGCTAGGAAGCTGAAACACCAAGCATGGGTTCTTCCAAAACCAGTCCCACATCTGTCAAAGTCTTTTGTCAAGACTGGTGCTAAAAATCGCCCGATAACAACAATTCCTAAATCCCGGGTCAATCCCGAGGAGGAATTAATTGAAAGGTTCGAGAAATTGTTTAGTGATGTGAATATGTTGGAAAGCGGAGAAGGGTGTAGCAACGCAGAGGTTCAATTCGTTGGGCCAGAAACAAAGCTCAGTAATTGGAAAGCCACTCCTCTCCCAATTCGAAAGGAGTCTTGGTAGTTTATTTTAATTTTCTTTCAGTTTGTTTGGGTTACTTCAGGGTTGTAATCCCAAAGCTTATCTTACAGTTTGTTTGAAGTGTGCAAAACCTTGTTATCTTTCATCATCCAATAAAAAGCAGTTTCCCTTTTATTATCATTCCTAATAGTTTTTTTTTTCTTTCCTGTACAGTTCTTTTTACGCTGGCTCTAGTGATATGGCATGCATGAGGAATCCTCGGCCCAGTCTTAAAAATCAATCTGGTTCCGAAATATTAATTCAAGAAATATATTGTGATTATGAATCAGAATATGATGAAGATGATGTTTTTGAAGAGATTAGTAAAGAGTTAATTCACTTCGAGGAAAAAATCAAACCTAACTTGAGTGATACCGAGGACATCAATATAGGGGACACGAGTAATATCCGAGAAACTAAAATAAGTGTCCATCTCGAACCAAAGATCCGAGAGGAGTTAATTAAAGCATTCATAGAATTCAAAGATGTTTTTGCATGGTCGTATGACGACATGCCGGGACTGAGCACTGATTTAGTGGTTCACAAATTGCCCACCGATCCAACGGTTCCTCCTGTCAAGCAGAGGTTGAGAAAATTCAAGCCCGACATGAGTGTGAGAATTAAGGAAGAAATCACCAAACAATTGGAAGCAAAGGTCATTCGAGTCACTCGATATCCTGTTTGGTTAGCTAATGTTGTTCCTGTGCCAAAGAAAGACGGCAAAATTAGAGTATGCGTCGACTATCGCAATCTCAACAAAGCAAATCCAAAGGATAATTTCCCATTACCCAATATCCATATTTTGATCGACAATTGTGCCAAGCATGATATAGGGTCTTTCGTGGATTGTTATGCCGGGTATCATCAAATTCTAATGGATGAAGAAGATGCAGAAAAGATGGCATTCATCACACCATGGGGAACTTATTGCTACCGGGTAATGCCATTCGGTTTAAAGAACGCCGGAGCAACCTATATGAGAGCAATGACCACAGTGTTTCATGATATGATACATAAGGAGATTGAGGTATACGTGGACGACGTGATCATAAAATCAAAGCATCAGGCAGACCACGTTGGGGATTTGAGGAAGTTCTTCTTGAGACTTCGCAGGTACAACCTCAAGCTTAACCCTGCCAAGTGCGCATTTGGAGTTCCATCTGGAAAGTTGCTGGGATTCATAGTCAGTCGACGAGGCATCAAGCTAGACCCCTCAAAGATCAAAGCCATCCAAGAACTGCCACCTCCAAGAAACAAAACTGAAGTAATGAGTTTGTTGGGGAGGTTAAATTACATCAGCAGGTTTATTGCTCAGCTCACAACAACCTGTGAGCCAATTTTCAAATTGTTAAAAAAGGATGCTGCGGTCAAATGGACCGATGAGTGTCAAGAAGCGTTCGATAAAATAAAAGGGTACTTGTCGAACCCACCCGTGTTGGTCCCGCCAGAGCCAGGAAGACCTTTGATTCTTTACTTGACGGTTTTGGAAAATTCATTTGGTTGCGTATTGGGGCAACATGACCTCACTGGCAGAAAAGAGCAGGCCATCTACTACCTTAGCAAGAAGTTCACAGCTTATGAGATTAAGTATACTCATCTGGAAAAGACATGTTGCGCCCTAACATGGGTAGCTCAAAAATTGAAACACTATTTGTCATCCTACACTACTTACCTCATTTCTCGGTTGGATCCATTGAAATACATTTTTCAAAAGCCTATGCCAACAGGAAGACTTGCAAAGTGGCAGATATTGCTCACAGAGTTTGACATCATCTATGTAACTCGGACTGCAATGAAAGCCCAAGCACTGGCCGATCATTTGGCCGAAAACCCGGTCGATGAAGAATATGAGCCATTGAAAACTTATTTTCCTGATGAAGAAACAATGCATATCGACGAGGTGGAGCGAATTGAAAAACTTGGCTGGAAACTTTTCTTTAATGGAGCCGCTAACATGAAAGGAGTCAGGATAGGAGCTGTAATCATTTCTGAAACATGGCATCATTATCCTGTTACGGCTCAATTACGATTTTATTGCACCAATAATATGGCTGAATATGAAGCTTGCATTTTGGGGTTAAGGCTAGCCGCCGACATGGGTATCCGAGAAATCTTAGTCATGGGAGATTCGGATCTTTTGGTACATCAAATTCAAGGAGAATGGGAAACCCGAGACTTGAAGCTCATCCCATACCGACAATGTCTACATGATCTTTGTCAGCAGTTTCAATCAGTGGAATTCCAACATATTCCAAGAATCCATAATGAGGTTGCTGATGCATTGGCTACCCTAGCATCAATGTTGCACCATCCGGACAAAGCTTATGTAGATCCGATACATATTCAAGTCTACGATCAGCACGCTTATTGCAATATGGTTGAAGAAGAATTTGATGGTGAACCATGGTTCCACGACATCAAGGAGTATATCAGGATGGGGATATATCCCGCACAAGCCACAGGAGATCAAAAGAGGACCATTAGGCGATTAGCAAATGGATTCTTCTTAAGCGGAGGAGTTTTGTATAAAAGAACACCAGATCTTGGATTATTAAGATGCATAGATGCCAGACAAGCTACAACTGTCATGTCTGAAGTACATTCAGGAGTTTGCGGACCCCACATGAGTGGATATGTGTTGGCAAAGAAAATCCTCCGAGCTGGTTACTATTGGCTTACCATGGAGCGAGATTGTATCAGTTTTGTGCGCAAGTGTCATCAATGCCAAATACACGGAGATTTGATTCATTCTCCACCATCTGAGTTGCACACAATGTTGGCACCATGGCCATTCGTTGCCTGGGGCATGGATGTGATTGGACCAATTGAGCCGGCAGCATCCAATGGGCACAGGTTCATTCTGGTGGCTATTGATTATTTTACCAAATGGGTTGAGGCCAAGACATTCAAATCAGTGACCAAGAAAGCTGTGGTCGATTTTGTCCACTCAAATATCATATGTCGATTCGGAATCCCGAAGGTGATCATCACAGATAACGGTGCTAATCTTAACAGCAACTTAATGAAGGAAGTATGTCAACAGTTTAAGATTACGCATCGCAACTCTACCCCATATCGGCCCAAGGCGAATGGAGCAGTAGAAGCAGCCAACAAAAACATAAAGAAGATACTTCGGAAAATGGTAGAAGGTTCAAAACAATGGCATGAAAAATTACCATTTGCATTATTGGGATACCGCACTACTGTTCGCACTTCAGTAGGAGCAACTCCTTATTTGTTGGTATATGGCACTGAAGCAGTAATTCCTGCAGAAGTTGAGATTCCTTCCCTTCGGATCATCGATGAAGCAAAGATTGATGATGATGAATGGGTCAAAACCCGTCTGGAACAGTTAAACTTAATTGATGAAAAACGATTGGCCGCAGTATGTCATGGTCAATTATATCAAAGAAGAATAGCAAGAGCATACAATAAAAAGGTGCGTCCACGGAAGTTTGAAGTGGGTCAACATGTGCTGAAACGTATTCTTCCACATCAGGTTGAGGCAAAAGGCAAATTTGCCCCGAATTGGCAAGGACCATTCATTGTGACCAGAGTATTATCAAATGGTGCACTATGCTTAACAAACATTGAAGGCAAATGCATAGATATGGCAATCAATTCTGACGCGGTAAAGAGATATTATGCATAACTTTATGAGTGTTTGTATTTAGCATTATTTCGAAGATTGGAATAACAAAGGTAATTTATTCTGCTATCCGAAACACTATACCCTTTGTTTCCCCTTTAAGCCATACTTGTTTCTTTCCTACCCTCTCTTGGAATCAATGAAAATCAAGTATGAAATAAAAAAAAATCACTATCATCAAGTGAACTACGTTTGACCTGATTCCTCAAAGAAGGATACGTAGGCGCCTCACGGCTCGGTCATAGGGTGCACAATATACATAATGTGCACAAAAAGAAACATCAAGTGACCCCAATCAAGAAACTGGGGCAAAAAATTATATTGGAAATAACAAAAAGATTCCAAGAGTTGTAATTCTAAACCCATACCAAAGCTATCTAGCTTTTAATACCTTTTTTCATTTCTAACCCCATACCAAAAAGACCTTTCGATCAATCTTAGAAAAATGCTGAGTCAAGCAAATGAAGATGGTTCATAACACTCTGGTACGAACAAGAAAAGAAAGTAAAAATGAGAGAGTCTTATAGGTAAAAACCCACACGGGCACCATAGGGCGATGGAAGTTGAGAAAAGAAAGTAAAAATGAGAGAGTTTTATAGGTGAAAACCCACACGGGCACCATAAGGCGACGGAAGTTGAAGAGAAAAGTAAAATGAGAGAGTCTTATTGGTGAAAACCTTCGTAGGCACCATAAGGCAAAAAGGAAATGAAAAAATGAACAAATGAGGAAAGTTTATCGGTGAAAACTCTTTGAGACATTGCAAGTCCAACATGTCTGAGAAATGAAAAATGAGGTTGGATTATGGAAATTTTGGCGAAAACAAAAATGAGACAATTGAAAGGAGATTGATTAAAAGACTGGGTTGATTAATCCAAAATGCATACCCTAATCATTGGTGCCAGTAATTCCAATCAGATAAGTCCTTTATTCCTTTTCCAACAGTCATCCAAATTTGGATTTTTCTTTTCATTCTATAAATTGTCGAAATCAGCGTATTTCGTTACTAATAATCTTACTTTTCTAAAAGTTTTGAGATAAGTTTTATTCCAAACAAATAAGAAGGAATGTCAAGGTATACTACCAAGATTCAAGGTTACAAATACGGCCACGAAAGGTGGGAGATAAAAGATATAGGTGTAAGAAAGGTGAAATCAAAAGTGGATCAGCAAAGTCAGAAGGGACATATGATTACAGTTAAAAGGGTTTGAAGGAAAACATACAGAGGGGAATCCTATAGTCAAGGATCAATTACAAGAACAAAACAGTCTTTTCAACCATTCCAAAGCAATAAAGAGAGACGAAGAGAAGCCTCACCATCGGCAAGAATGCCCCAATTAACCACCCTGCTTTAAACTAACGAAGTTTTCTTTGATTTAAAACAAGGGCAAATAAAATATTTGTGTCAGGAAATACCTGGATGAGCAAAGAAGAAGTCAGGCGTCCACCTGGAGAATGAGGACAAAGAAAAGAAGAAGTCAGGCGTCCACTTGGAGAATGAGGATGAAGAATTAAAGAAGTCAGGCGTCCACCTGGAGAATGAGGATGAAAAATTAAAGAAGTCAGGCGTACACCTGGAGAATGAGGATGAGAATTAAAGAAGTCAGGCATCCACCTGGAGAATGAGGATAAGAATTAAAGAAGTCAGGCGTCCACCTGGAGAACGAGGATAAGAATTAAAGAAGTCAGGCGTCCACCTGGAGAATGAGGATGAGAATTAAAGAAGTCAGGCGTCCACCTGGAGAATGAGGATGAGAATTAAAGAAGTCAGGCGTCCACCTGGAGAATGAGGATGAGAATTAAAGAAGTCAGGCGTCCACCTGGAGAATGAGGATGAGAATTAAAGAAGTCAGGCGTCCACCTGGAGAATGAGGATGAGAAAAGAAGAAGTCAGGCGTCCACCTGGAGAATGAGGATGAGAAAAGAAGAAGTCAGGCGTCCACCTGGAGAATGAGGATGAGAATTAAAGAAGTCAGGCGTCCACCTGGAGAATGAGGATGAGAATTAAAGAAGTCAGGCGTCCACCTGGAGAATGAGGATGAGAAAAGAAGAAGTCAGGCGTCCACCTGGAGAATGAGGATGAGAAAAGAAGAAGTCAGGCGTCCACCTGGAGAATGAGGATGAGAATTAAAGAAGTCAGGCGTCCACCTGGAGAATGAGGATGAGAATTAAAGAAGTCAGGCGTCCACCTGCAGAATGAGGATGAAGAAGTTAAAAAGAAGTCAGGCGTCCACCTGGAGAATGAGGATGAGAAAAGAAGAAGTCAGGCGTCCACCTGGAGAATGAGGATAAAAATTAAAGAAGTCAGGCGTCCACCTGGAGAATGAAGATGAGAAAAGAAGAAGTCAGGCGTCCACCTGGAGAATGAGGATGAAGAAAAGAAGAAGTCAGGCGTCCACCTGGAGAATGAGGATGAAGAAAGAAAAGAAGCAGTCAAGGAACCCACCTGAAGAACGAGGGAATGCAATCGAAGTGTTGAAATTAAAAGCCCGCTCATATGATAAAGGAGCACATTTAGAATCAATAAAGCAGAGAAGTCCAACAAAATCCCCAGCAAGAAACAACAAGAGTCCCAAAAGAAAATACGGGACACAATGAAAAGGAATATGGAATAAGTCAAATGCCCAAGAGTCACCAAGATATCAAGACAACAAGAAACACAAGGGCATGATCTAGATAAGATTTTTATAATTCATGTACCATAGTCTAGTTTAGCTTTTTGTATTTCCTTTAAGAGCAAGGTGTAATAAGGAGGTCAGCAAGCAGTAAAAACAGCACGAAGCAGCAGTAACATCACAATCCCACGGTAGTCCCAGCTACCAAGAACTTCCCGAACTACATTGATCTGATTCCTTTATAGCCAAGGATATGTAGGAAACCTTTGAAGCAGAGGTTCGGTCAAATTTTTTTAAAAAATGCTTCCCACGGAGTATTCGAGCGGGCAAAAATCGCTCGTATCCGCTCACTTTATCTTTGCACGAAAACTCTTCGAGTCTCCGCACAAAGAGGGGCAGCTGTGAGCACGTGATTTTTGCCTTACGAAAACTACTCCAAAATAAATCAAAAATAAAATTAATTTCTTTTAATGTGCAATTTTAGAAAATTGTTTTGCGTTTATTAATTGTTTGTGTTTTATCCGTAAATGTTTGCTTTGTTATAATTAAACAAAAATTAAAATAAAATACATGTTGCATGCATATAGGATTTAATTATGTATTTAAAAGATAATTTAAACAAAATCACAAAAAATATGCAATAGTTCTATTTTAAATATTCCACTGTGTGATTGATATTTTGTCTATGTGTTAAATAATTGTTATAGAGTAATTAATATATTTTTGTGAAGTTAAAATGATTTTATAATTAAAATTAAAAATTTAAATTAGAAAAAATGAAAAAATGTATATATATACAAAATCGGACCTGGATTAAAATCCAGGCCCAAATGAATTAATTCCCCCCACAGCCCAATCTAGGCAGCCCAGGTCCGGTTCAAACCAGACGAACCAAAACGACAGCGTTTGGTCGTGGCTTCTCAGGAACCGTTGGATCAAATCCAACCAACGGTTAAGATCTCATCCCCTTACCCGTAACCCGACCCATTGACCCGATTCAGTCCGACCCCAACGTTAAACCAAACGACGTCGTTTGGTTAAGTGAGATGATCCTGACCGTGAATCTTACTTGATCGGACGGACAAGATCAATCCACCCCTCCCCTATATAAGTTCCAGACCCCTACCCCGACCCCCTAACTAAACACCCCCCCTTCCTTATTCATCATCACCTTCCTCAGACCCCCCTAACCCTAGCCGCCCTAAGACCCCAACGCCTGAAACCCGGCGGCATCAACGCCGCCGGTCACCAAAATAACACCTTAGAATCCCCTGAACATCCTCTACACAGATCTAACATTGGTTTCCTTCGAATCAGGCCCCAATTCTTCGAATCTTAAATCGAAGGTTGGCCTGAAAACCTTATCTTCTCCGATGGCCTCCAAAATAACACCACAACCTCCCCTAGATACCCTCATCACGGATCTGTTAGTTGCATGGCTCGAATCCTACTGGAACTGCTCGAATCTTTATTTGAAGATTCGAGTAAAACCTGAACTTACCCAGACCTGTTCCAAAGTGTCACCAAATAAACCCTAGGCTTCCCTCACCCTTGTGTCGTATTTGGTTCTCCTCGAATCTGACCAGAAATGGTTAAGTCCCAAATCGAACTTTCAAGAACCCTAAAAATACCAGACTTTTGGATTCTGTCTAGATTGAATAAAGATTGAGGTTTAATCGACCTTAGTCGAAGTATTTTCAGTGGAAAATACTTCGACTAAGGTCTGTTTGATTTCAAACAAAATCCGAATCCAAGTTGAGTTGAGTTCGGTTGAATTCAAATGGTTTAGAGGTAATTTCTGTTTCTTTTATGTGCATTCTGCGTGTATTCTATGTTCGTTTCATTAGTTTGTTTGATTTTTTATAATTTTTCTAGTCAATTTTGTTATACTGTCCCCTACCCGTCTACTTGATTCCAAATGAATTGTTTTTGTTGATTTTGTTTGTTTACAATGTGTGTAATCGACTCGACTAAGTTCGTCGATTAGTTATATCATAAATCCTGCTTCTGAAAATGTTGACTGAATGGATTATTTTGCTATAATCAGTTAATTAGTTATTGTTAATCAGTTGGTTCTTGTTTAATAAATCCATCAAATGGACATTATATGTGTGTTGTTTTCTGAACATTAAGTTCAGGACATTATCAATATATTGACAATGCTCCTGTTTTTTTGATCTTAGTTCAAAAGCTGAGTTCAGTTGAATTATTAGGCTAAATTCAGTATAATGTTGTTATGATGTTAGTTCTGAATTCAAGTTCACAAAGGTTGGGTAAATACAATTGTATTAGGAGGTTAATCATTAGGAATTGGTTGTTAGCTGCTAAACAAGTTTTAATTCAGACAACTTGTTAAAATCTAAGACAGTAATACCAGTAGAAAACAGTAGGTCAGGGACATTTCTGGGATAAAACAATGAGGATAATATGTTAATAGCAATGTGCTGAAAGTGGAAGTTAATGGTTATAATTTAAGATACTAATGGGGAACAAGGGATAATGGGCTGCTGAAAAACAGGATAAATAGCACTCAATATGATTTAAAGTATTCAAAAGTAGTTTCAATGGAACTTTTCTGATTTTTAAAAAAAGGGAAAGGGTCCAGGCAGCACTAAAGGAAAGGGGGCAGACCTGTATAAATACAGGATCTTATAGAAGAGTTTTTCAGAGAGAGAGTTTTTCAGACAGAGATATAGAGCTTAGAGGAGACTTTAAGAGATTCTGAGAGACTTTAGGAGAACAGATTTTGAAAGAGAGTTTAAATACACCTAGAGTGAGATAAAGAGAAAATCCAGCAGAAAAATCAGATTCCTCTCGGAATCTGAAGAGGAAGAAGAAACAGAAAAGAAACAAAGAGAACAGTCACACACACACACACACACACAGATACAGCAGCAGAAACAGAAAATCAGAAAAATGGGAACTTGAAATTGAAAAGAAACTGAAATCTGAAATATTGTTCTTTTGTTGAATCTGTTCAACTTTATTTGATTCCACTGTTCAGTTAAAATCTGCAGTGTCTTTTAAAAATATCGTCACTGTTCATTTGGGTTCCCCGGATCCTGTTTTGTTGCTCAAATTTGCTGAATTATTTGGCATATTCTGCTGAATTTATTACTGCTGCAACTGCTGAAATTTACTCCTTCTACCTTCATTTTCAGGTACATATCTCTTAAACTTTATGTTGGAAAGAGATTCAACATGACAAATAAATGAAATTTTAAATTGTAATACTGCCTCCTATCATTTAAGTTTAAACATTTAAGTTTCAGCTTTGATTTCATGTTGGATAGCCAGTAGTGAGTTCGACTTGATGGCTACAAGTTGATTGTCTTATATTTTTTTTTCACTTTGTAATAATGTTATCCATGCTGAAATTTCATTAGTTTAGTTATTTATTTATTTTCACTTTGTAATAATGTTATCCATGCTGAAATTTCATTAGTTTAGTTATCTTTGAGTTGTGTAAATAGGAAGCATGGCAGAAAGTCGGCTTTATTTACACTTTACGGTATTGTTAGATAGGTATAGCATAATATGGAAATATCAAGGAAAATATGCTATTAGTTTATTTTGTTAGTTAATTAGTTGTTGTTTAAAGCTAGATGATGATTGGTCGCAATTAGCTATCTTTTGGCATAACATGGGTTGTGTTCATAATCTATAGTTGAAAGACGAGTTAGTATAATCCGTTATGTTCACGATGTCAAATATGGTAAGTAATATTGCATGCAATATCATTTTATTAAGTCAATTAGATTTGTGCTCTTTCTTAATAATAAAAGGGTTCAGGAATTTATACGATGTGAAAGTTAATAGTTGTAATAATTCACATAGATTTAGAATCAAATGGGTTTGATTATATATATAACTCAATCATAGGCATAATTAATTAAATTAATTTCGCCTATTGGATCAAAACAAGTATATGGGAATAAGATGAGATGTGCGAACACAAATTGCAAAACTTTATATCAATGGTAATTAGGAATAGAACTTGCACTAATTAATAATAATAAAAGTTCTTGAAAAATATTCTTTCCTTTATAATTCATTTTCAGTTTCATATACAATTCATTCTTTGGCATATATATGTTATATTTGTCAAAAATAGCATTAATCATATTTTTATTCTGTTCTTTGAATTTGAATAGTTGGAATGAATATAATTTATACTCGGAAATTATAATCGACGGGCAACCTTTAATAGATTGTGAATTCTTTTTCAAAGAATTCAAAGGTCTCTAAAATGGGAGTTCTCATGATTTTCACATAAAAAATGTATGAATATAATAAACAATTTGTGAAAAATCCATAATACTATTACAAGTATTTTGCGCAATTAGGGATGCGTTCGCGTACCCTGATTATATTTTTTAAAACAAACTCGGATTATGCGTACGCGCAATTTCGAGCGAATATTTAAGAAAAGGATTTTTCCAAAGGTGTTAAAATAACTTCATATAACCCGAGGTGTGCAGTTCATTATCTAAATAAAAGGGGTGATGATGTTCCTGATTTTATTTTTAATTTTCGAATATATATTTTATAAAAACTATAACATGGACAAATTTATTGTGTACACGTACGCGTGGCACGATCCCCGGTAATTGTAAAAAGTATATAACACGAATATACGTACGCGTAATTCGTCCATATAATCGTAAACAATAAGTAAAAAGCGGTAGTAAAATCATGCAATAAAAATGTATTTAATAAAATCAAGATAATTAAGTCAGTAATAAAAACAGATAAGCGACCGTGCTAGAACCACGGAATTCGGAAATGCCTAACACCTTCTTCCGGATTAACAGAATTCCTTACTCAGGATTTCTGGTTCGCAGAATAATAAACAGAGTCATATTCCCCTCGATTCAGGGATTAAAATTGGTGACTTGGGACGCCTTAAAATTATCAGGTGGCGACTCTGAAATAATTAAATAAATCCCGTTTCGACTGTCCTTTAATTGGAGAAAACTCTCACGCACCCTCGCGGGCGCGGTAAAAAGGAGGTGCGACAGAGACTAAACGCTGTCTCCATTTACATTTGCGTTGCATAAGGCTACTATTCTGCCTTCCGAGACTAAACGTTGTCTCCATCTGCATTTGCATTGCATAAGGCTACTATTTTGCCTTCCAATTTGCATAAGGCTACTATTATACCTTCTGAGACTAAACACTATCTCCATCTGCATTTGCATTGCGTAAGACTACTATTCTGCCTTCCAATCTGCATAAGGCTACCATTCTGCCTTCCGAGGTTAAGTTCTACCTCCATCTGCATTCGCACCTTTGCATAAGGCTATCATTCTACCTTCCGAGGCTAAGCTCTGCCTCCCATTTTCTTTGAAACTAAGCATTATCTCAAGCACTGTTTATTTCGCTTTTCTTACGGGCTAAGCTCTACCCTTCAATTCGCAAGACTAAGCTGTGTCTTGTCCACATCATACTACTGCATCCTTCATGGGCTGAAATATCACCAACTTATCCGAAGGCGTCTTCGTTTGGAGGCACCATCTTCATAGCCCGAGAACACCGTGTCATGGCCTGAGGATCTCTTTCAATTTTTCTCATATCATTATTCAAAGGTGTCATGGTTCGGAGGCACAATCCTCATAGCCCGAGAACATCATTTCATGGCCTGCGAATCCCTTATCATATGCTTCATGGCTCAGGACATCATGGTCTAAGGATGTCATCCTCATCGTCCGAAGACAACGTTCATGGTCCAACGGGAATTTGCATCATGTTTAAATTTACGCACAACATATGCTTGTATTGCTTAGTTGCAGGTAAACCAGCGAGCAACAACCATCCTGTCAGGAGCAATTCCGCTCCAGTTCCCTCAGCCATATCAAGCCTTAATCATTCCTGTAAACCTATCACTCACTTGTCTCTAGATATTGCGTCCATTCTTAAAAGTCTCCATCGGCATACTCCGTCGACGGATCCTGAACTACATACGGCCTGATTCTTGTAAAACCAGGGATATGTAGGCAACTCAGAAGCCAGGGTGCGGCCTAAATCTTCTTCAAACCATTTCGCTCGGTCAAAATTGGCCATCATATCTTTACCCGACAACTCTTTCATACTTCCCGGGTAAAGAGGGGCAGCTGTTGATACCCAATTTTTCCCAATATATTTTCAATATGCAAAATACTTTCAAAATAGCATATATATATATATATGAATATATAAGCATGTCCAAGTGTTTTATTATTTCCCCCATATTTTTAAGGATTTTATAATTGATTTATTTTTCCCTTTTTTTAATCCATAAAATCCCAGTAATTATTTTCAAAATTATTATTTTGATAATTCATCTATTGGATTTTTGTATTTATGCCAAAATATGGCTAAAATAATTTTTACTATTTCATTTAGTATTTTTAAAGTTAAATTGCTCATAATTGCAATATTAGCTATTTCTAAGGTTTAATTGTGTTTTATATCCATAAAATTGAGTCTTGTATTTTTATATTGTTCATTATATATTATAAATCATTTTAGTACTTTGAATTTATTTCCAAAAAACTATTTTCTATTTTTTATAAATTAAAAAGGGAAAAGTGGCTATTTAACTCGTAGCTACATTTGGCTTTCAATTATAACCAAATCAAGCCCCAATTCCTCGGCCAAATTTCTAATTAAAACCCGCCCCTGACCTAGTTAAATCTTACCCGACCCAGACCCCTTCTCATCCTGGCCGTTGATCACAAAGATCAACGGCCGCCGTTCACCCTTACCTTTTTTAACTCAAACGACCACCCTAACCTAAATCATTCTCAGCAACCCGCCGCCCTTGAATCTCCTTCCTCACCAATTCTCTCTGCAACTTCACTCAAACCCTAGCCGCCTCCACCCAAATCCACCCTAATTCCCTTCAACCTCCAGCCAATCGATGGACTCTCATGGCTGTTTAAGACGTGTACTTGTCTCCTACGTCCCATGGTGGCCCGGTTGTGTGATTTCACGGACAGATCTCGAAGAGATCTGGTCCAGTCCTTTCTCAACTCCTATCCATGGCCTCTTTCCGGCCATCCATGGCTGTTCGAGTCACCTTCTTGACATTTTCGGCTAGATCAGTAACTTTTCGAAGTCTTTCTCATCTTTCTGGGTTCTCCGAAACCCTAACTTCAAAGGCTTTCCGATTTTTTTTCAGATCTGTCTTAGATCTGTGTATGTTATGAACCTCTCAAGTGTTTTCCTTAAAGGTTTTCCGATTTTTCAAAAACGACATCTCTTCTCCGATTTTCATTGTTGTTTTATGATTTTATTATGATTAAACGATTTGTTCATGTTTTTCTTCTACCTGGTTCATCGTGTTAAAACCCTATGTATTTTTGGTTTTATCCGAATTTTGAAGTTGTCTTTGTTTGTTTGTATGTATACTTGTTTCGATTAAGTTCTTTGTGTTTGGATCCTCTTCTTTGTTGACTGATTCAGAGTTCTTACCATTTTTAACTCGACTACTGTTAAAACCTTAATTTCTTAAAAAATTTCCTCACTCATTACTGTGAATTTAAAGGGTTCTTTACTTTTCTCTGACCTTCTTACCTGTTAGTTTGGTTTTTCACTCTGGTTCTATGTGACTACTTGACTTTGTTAACTACCATGCTTCGAGTAGTTTCTTTTACGACTGAGTCCTAGCCTACTCCTGCTACTACTGTATGTTTATGTTGCTTCTTTTGTCAATATGGTTGGCCTTGCACGTCTGATACTCTTGTTCATTCATCTCTATTTATATGGAGAAGTGCAAAATCATGATTCTTTCTTGATTGATCTTTATTTCCTCAAGTTACGACCGATTGCAAAGGTTTTCTTATAAACCCTTAATTCTACCCGTTTGTTTGAGTTGATTGATTCCTTTCCTTTATTTGTTGTGATGTTACCCCTGCTGAATCCTTTCCCTAATTAAGT
Organism: Nicotiana tabacum; assembly: GCF_000715075.1. Classification (NCBI taxonomy): domain Eukaryota; kingdom Viridiplantae; phylum Streptophyta; class Magnoliopsida; order Solanales; family Solanaceae; genus Nicotiana; species Nicotiana tabacum. The sequence continues at coordinate 105,050,365 of NC_134086.1, read as the reverse complement.
ATATTTTGTACTTAGACTCAATTATTTACTCTATACTTTTAATATCCCCTATATGGTCAGAAATAAATCTTTCTTTCCTTAATATCCCCTATAGACTCAATTATTTACTCTATACTCTTGTGACTTATTTTCTACTCGTTTTCAAAGCTATAATTACCCTACCCTCTATTCTCTAAAGACACGAACAACTGAATTCAAAAACACACACTTACACATTCAAACTCTCTTTCTTTCTCTACTACTTGTGTTACTGCCTTGTCTAGCCGGCTGAAAGCCAAGGCTGGACTTTAGAACCCTGATTACATTTCTTTACCTGCACTTTGCTTCTTCAACCGGTATGTCCCCAGTTTAAATTCTTAAACTCAAACCTATGTGTTCCTATGTTGTCAATCATTGTTTCTTTCTGCACTGACTTAATGGCTCATGCTGTTGCACTTTTGTTTACTGCTTTAATCAGCATGCTTAACTTTCTTCCCTCTTTTGTTCAAATGTAATTAGCATGTTTTCCTGTTTGTATCACTCAACTAGCATGTCTTCTAAGGTACTTGAGTCATGACTAATTATGTGTTTCTTTTTGGGTCTTCTATGTCTGCAACCCCTGTCGCGCCCCCTTTTTCTCTCTTTGCATCAGAAAATTGGGTTTATGACATTTGGGTATAGGACAACTCATTCCTTTTAGGAGTTGGGCTTTGCATTTGAAGAGTCGCCACCTAATGATTTATGGTGCATTAGGACATCTATGAGGTTCACTTCTATATTTGTTTGATAACTGGAGATTGAAAGCGCGTAGTCCCTCGATTCAGGGATCGGTAGCGTCTTCCTCGGTCGGTAGGTGGGCATGAATGGAGCTTCCAGGAGTTAGTGCATTGGATTCCTGGGCAACTGCATCTAGTAGAGCTGACTGAAGACCAAAGCAATCTCCTTTCTAGTCTAGTCTAGGCTTCTAGCCTTGGAAATGAGTCCTTAAACTCCCCTAGCTGCATTAGCGGTCTTAGCACTTTCCCTCTTTTTTCGGACGAGTCAAGCAAGTCCAGGAAGAGTGAATCGTCGAATAGGGGGAAGTAATATCACGGCAAAAGCCTTTTGGGTCGGAAGAGCAAGCTTCTTCTTTTCGATCTGGTAGGAGGGGAAGGAGGACAGAGCTTTCGATTAAGCATTTGTGTGGGTCTAGCTCTGCTTTCTAAGGGCTTCTTTTCTTAGCTTCACCGGCTGGAAAGATAATTCATGTGCATCAACAAAGGTCTAACAGTTTCATTGTAGGCACATCTTTCTCTTAGTGAAAGCCGCGTTCAAGGTATTAAAGTGCGGATTGGTCTCGACTACTATTGCATGCTATTATCTGCCCCATTCCTATCAATCTCGGAGGAACTTAGGACTACTATTCCTAAAGGGGAGGGATATTAGGATGACTTTTAGGTTTCAAAAGGTGAAAAAGCTAAGGCGACATACAAAATACATAGGACTGCACATTTGGGGAAGCATGTAAGCAACTAAGAGGCTCATGTATACCTCCTCAAGCAAAGCACATAAATAGCATGACTTAAACACAATCATGGCTTGAATTTAAAGTACTAAGGCAAGGGGAATTTTAATTGTTGAGGAAAACCAGATTATTACATAACTCAGATAAGAAGTCTGAATCAGGCCTGCCTGTTGGTTGTAGTAGTTACTAACTAACAAAGCGGATTCAATTTCCATCGTTGTCACCTAAGGCTTGCCTAAGTGTGTATTGATGATACCCTATAAACATGATATCTATTAATGATTCAGAATGTGGCAAAAGCAGTAACAATTTTTAAACGAGTGATTTTCATCCTATAGGCATGCTTTCTAAACCGCGTTAAATAAAAGAGCAAGGTTGTTTACAACTAGTTCATAATAGTACGAGTTAGGCTAATTTTAAACTAGACTGGTTTCAAATCCTGTAGGCATGATATCTATTATTGCTAATTTAATTCCTATAGACATGATAGCTGATTGAGCATGAAATGAAGCAGTCAGGATTTACTTGAAATTCCTATAGGCATGATTTCTATGGAAAATACTGATTTTAAACCTTATGGACATGATGTGTGATTATGGTCGTTTAAGTCCTAAGCATGGTGTCTAAGTGTGGTAATGAAACATGCAGAATTTGAAACAGGTCCTATAGGCATGATCTCGAAATGTAGAATTAAAACATGCAGAATTTAACAAAAACAGATCTTACAGGCATGATATCTAAATGTAGAGTTAAATATGCAGCATTTAAAACATGCCCTATAGGCATGTTTTCTACCCTTCTAATATCTAAACATGCATAATTACCCATCCCCTTTTCACTAGCCAACCCCGATGTTCATTACAAATTATTACAGACCAAATAATGAATTACATCAGAAAAAGTGTAAAAGAAGAAGTACAATTAGAGGAAGCCTGATTCTTGACTTTCTCTCTGAGTTATGGAATAAACTACCTCAAATGCCATTTGTTTCAAAGCCTTTCTCGGACCTGGGCGTGTCAAAGTTCCCTAAGGGCCTCAAGGGACCCTGGGCAGTGCTTACATCCAGGTTTGCATAACCAGATAGAGATGAGTGCAGTGTGGAAGGGCCAGCCCTTATGTGTCCAAGTTTAGAGGGAACTCATGAGTCCCAAGGAAAGGTTCACACAAGAGGGGCAGATCCTAAATTCTAAGAGTATAGTGGAAGTGCAGATACAGAGATTTGTTTAAAACTAGGTTGAGAGTAGTAAGGGATAAGGGTGATTTGAAAACAGTAGTAATAAAGCTAAAACTACACAAAATCAATAGTTGCACAAAGGGGTCAGGGGTTTCGGAATATATTGCATAGAGTATACGACCCTGAGAGGGGTCAGTTTTGGGTTAAGCACAACAATATCTAATGTTGACATACCCTCAAACCAGCTAGAGAACACAAACACATAGGGGATATGAGGGTTTGGGATTCATAAGTCATAATAAGTGACTGAGAGAATTTATACATAAAGGAAAACATTAATTTAGAAGGGGAGGGAGCAGATTACATCATGCTTGTTAATGAAACTGATTGCATAAGTATAAGTAGGAACAAGCAAGAGTGAAGGAAACAGCTAAAGAAAATATGTTGTTTTTGATGCTCGAAGATTAATTAGAACATACAAGCAAGAAGTAAATGCAGAAAGAAAAGTAAGCAAATTTTCACAGCCTAGCCATGGCTTTCAGCCGGCTAGACAAGGCAGCAACACAAATAGTATCAGAGAAAAAAAGAGAGAGAGAGAGAGTTTTGAGTGAAGTGTGTATTCTGAACTTAAAATGGTTCATGTGTTTTGAAAGAAAAGAGGGTAGGCATTTATAGTTTTTGAAAACAGATGAGAAATAAGGTAATAAGTAAAGTCTTAACACAAATATAGAAATAATCTCCAGTGAGAATCAATTACACAAGTGATTTCCTTCAATTAAGAAATCACTGTTTAACGGGTAGTAACATATTCAAATAAGGAAAGAAATCAGTTTAGAGACAGACTGATTATTGCCATAAAAGGAGTAGTAAAAAGATTAAGTAAGTAATCGAGTCTAAGTACAGAAATATGCTTATTTTGGAAAAAGATTCAGTATGGCAAAATATCATAGGAAAGGAAAGGAATCAATTAACTTTAAACAGGCGAGTGAAATTAGAGTTCATAAAGGAAAAGTTCTTGAAATGAGTCACAAGATTAAGATCAATCAAGGAAGAAACATGCTTCTGCACTTCAGTATATAAACAGGGTGAACAGAGACATCAGATATGCGAGGCCAAGCCCATTGGCAAAAGAAGCAGCATACAATAGTAGCAAAAATAAGCATAAGGTTCAATAGATAGTCAGGGCTCACACAAATAGCCAAACTGAATAAGAGATCAAACAAGTAAGGGTCTCACAGTAACAAGTGAGGAAACCTTTTGAAAAGTTAGGGTTTCAAGCCATAGTCGAGTTGAAAGATAGTAGAAATTAGATAAGTCACATAAAGAAAAGAGAGTCTCAAACAAAAGCTTTCAATCGAGTCAAGTATTTAAACAAACAATTTTAGACTCAAAGACCTAGGGCTTTTCAACAACAATCGAGTTTAAAAGATGGTAACACAAATAAGTCAAACAAGAACGAGGAACTTAATTAAACAAGTACACCTTTAAACAAACAGCTTCAGGATTGGAATGAGACCCAAAAGAAATTAGGGTTTTCAACATGCTAACTCAGATAGAAGAACAACATGAGCAAAACATAGCAAAATCACAAACACGTCAAAGTCAGAGAAGAGATTTTTGAAATAACTTAAAGGAAAACCCTAATAAAAAAAAAATGAAAAGTCGTTTTGAAAGCAAAGTTAAAGAACCTTCGAGAAACACTTAAGAAAATCATAGTAAGTACAGATCTATAGCAGATCTGAAAGGAATTTGCAAGATCTTAAAGATTAGGGTTTCGAAAAACCTAGAAAAGGTAAGAAAGGCCTTGAAAGTTTCCGATCTAACCAAAAAAGTCAAGGATTTGCCTTGAAAGGCCATGAGTGGCCGAAGAAGAGCCATGAATGAAGGTCGAGCAGGTGCTGGACCAGATTCCCTCGAGGACTGGCCATGAAACCTCAGAAACGAACATCCAAGAGCCATGAGAGGCTGGTACATGTCTCAAAATGACCACGAGGGGCCATGGATCAGGCAGGGCTTGGGGTGGATTAAGGTGTAGTTTGATGGCGGTGGCTAGGGTTTGAAAGAGTTTCAGAGTGAGTTGAGAGAGAAGGGGGATTCAAGGGCGGCAGTAGGTGGAAAATGATTTAGGTTTAGGGGTCGTTCAGGGTTAAAAAAGGTAAGGGGGAACTGGAGCTGTTGATCTAAATGATCAACGGCTGGGATTAAAAGGGTTAGGTGGGAGACCGGGCTGGGTCGTGCGAATTGGGTTAGGGGGTCGGGTTTGAGTTGTAATTGGGCCGAAAGAATTGGGTTCAGATTGAGGGCAAATTAGGCTATAACTGAAATGAAATTGGGCTATCATTTGAATAGTCATTTTCCCCTTTTAAAATTATAAAAATAGTAAATTAATTTCTCGAAATATATTAAAAGTACTAAAATAATTTATGACACATATAATTATATATTTAAAAATACAGGACTTAATTTTCTTGAATATAAACGCATTTAAACCCTAAAAGAGGCTAATATTGCAATTATGCAATTCTGCTTTAAAAATACTAAATAAATTTGTAAAAATATGCACATATTATCTTAGCTATATTTTAGCTTAACTATAAAAGTCCAACAAGTGAATCGCTAAAATGATAATTTTTGAAAATAATTATTGGGGTTTTATGGATAAAAATAGAGAAATAAATTAGTTTAAAAACCTTTAAAAATTAAAGAAAAAATAATAAAACACTTCGACATACTTATATATGCATATACATGCTATTTTGAAGGTATTTTTCATACTGAAAAAAATATATATGAAACAATTGGGTATCAACAACTGCCCCTCTTTACTCGGGAAGGATGAAAGAGTTGTCGGGTAAAGATATGATGGCCAATTTTGACCGAACGAAATGGTTCGAAGAAGTTAGGCCATGCCCTGGCTTCTGAGCTGCCTACATATCCCTGGTTTTACGGGAATCAATCCATATGTAGTTCAGAATCCGTCAGCGGAGTATGCCGATGGAGACTTTCCAAGAATGGACGCAATATCTAGGACGAGGTGAGTGGGCGGCTTATGAGAATGTTTAAGGTTATATATGGCTGCGGGAACTGGAGAGGGCTTGCTCTTGCCGGGTTGGCTGTTGCTCGCCGGTGTACCTGTAATTAGAAACAATACAAGCATACACCGTGCATAAATGTAAACATGATGCAGATTCCCGTCGGACTATGAATGTTGTCTTCGGATGGTTAGGATGATGTCCGTAGACGATGATGTCCTGGGCCATGAAGCGTACAATAAAGGATTCGTAGGCTATGAAATGATGCTTTCGGGCTATGAGGATGGTGCCTCTGAACCATGATTCCATTGAACAATGCTATGCAAAAGATTAAAAGGGATCCTTAGGCCAAGACATGGTGTTCTCGGACTATGAAGATGATGCCTCCGAACAATGACATCTTTGGATAATTTAGCGATCTTTCAGCCCATGAGATGCAGTATGTGGCAATCTTTCAGCCCATGAGATGCAGTATGTGGCAATCTTTCAGCCATGCAAATATAGTATGAAGCGGTCTTTCAGTCGTGAGATGCAGTATGTGGCGATCTTTCAGCCATGCAGATGTAGTATGAAGCGGTCTTTCAGTCGTGAGACGCAGTATGTGGCGATCTTTCAGCCATGCAGATATAGTATAAGGCGATCTTTTAGCCATGCAGATGTAGTATGAGGCAATCTTTCAGCCCTGAGACACAGTATGAGGCGATATTTTAGCCATGCAGATGTACTATAAGGCGATCTTTTAGCTATGTAGATATAGTATGAGGCGATCTTTCAGCCATGCAGATGTAGTATGAGGCGATCTTTCAGTTGTAAGATGCAGTAAGGTAGTGTTTAGCCTTATGCAATACAAATTTAGATGGACGTGGAGCTTAACCTCGGAAGGTGAAATGGTAGCCTTATGCAATGCAAAATGCAGATGGAGACAACGATTAGTCTCGGAAGGTAGAATGGTAGCCTTATGCAATGCAAAAATGCAGATAGAGGTAGAGCTTAACCTCGAAAGGCAGAATGGTAGCCTTATGCAATGCAAAATACAAACGGAGACAACGTTTAGTCTCGAAAGTCAGAATGTTAGCCTTATGCAATGCAAAGTGCAGATGGAGACAACGTTTAGTCTCAGGAGGCAGAATGGTAGCCTTTTGCAATGCAAAATGCAGATGGAGACAGCGTTTAGTCTCGGAAGGCAGAATGGTAGCCTTATGCAGGAAATAAAATGGCAAATGGTAGTAGAGCTTTCTTAGCTGATAGTAGATCGCGACATTGTGATTGTTGGGGACATTGTGATATGCGTAATATCACTGGTGTGTACGGATAACAAATATCGGTAAGTGCAACGGTTCTGAGAGTTGTATTCCTGAATAATGTTTGTTCCATGGGTGTAAAGTATTTTTGATGATTTTGCAATCCAAGTCCCTGCATCCAAAGAAATATCGTGCGTTTTGTAAAGGGGAGGTTAGTTCGGATCCCCGCTGGCTTTTCTTGACTTGCTCGGCTCTGATCTAGTGATACGATATGTGTCATTGGGGTAGCGTTGCTAAACAAGCAATTTCGGTAATAAAACCACATGATTTTGTAAGAATATGACATAAGTATATAATCAAGATTGCCTTTTCAGATGAACCGATGACTATGACGTGGTTTAGGATATTGCAACCTCTCTTTCTACGGAATTTTGAGGGTTCCTCTCGAAATTCTACCCCAGTTTAATGAGTTGATGCTCCTGACTGTTGCTTGCGACGATCGACTGAAATTACTTCGGAATTTTGAGGGTCCTCCTCAAAATTCTGCCCCAGTTTCCAATTGTGGGGGGAAATGAAAATTTTATTCAATTGTGACCGAACCCATAGGGCTGCCTATGTTTCCCTTCTTAAATGGGAATCAGGCCAGGCGTAGTTCAATTACATCATATAAGGGAAACATAAAAATTATACAAAGTAACGCTTGATTGCATTTGAATTAATCGACTTTGGCCAGACTTCTCCGTCCATTTCTGCAAGTATGAGGGCTCCTCCTGTTGGAACCTGGTGAACCATGTATGGACCCTGCTAGTTGGGAGAGAATTTACCTTTGGCTTCATCTTGAGTCGGAAAAAATTTTCTTTAGCACCAGCTGCCCCAGTGTGAGCTGTCTCGGCTTGACTCTCTTATTGAAGGCTCTGGACATCCTATTCTGATAGAGTTGACCATGGAAAACTGCATTCATTCTTTTTCTGTCTATAAGGGCTAGTTGTTCATAACTACTTTTTACCCATTCTGCGTCGTCGAGCTCCGCTTTTTGTATGATCCTTAGGGAAGGGATTTCTACCTCAGCCGGGAATGACTACCTCTATACCATAAACCAACATATAGGGGGTTGCCCCAATTGATGTGCGGACTGTGGTGCGGTATCCCAATAAAGCAAATAATAACTTCTCATGCCACTGTTTATGCTTCTCTATCATTTTCCTCAATATCTTCTTGATATTCTTATTGGAGGCTTTTACAGCTCCATTCATTTCAGGCCTATAAGCTGTGGAATTCTTGTGTCTAATTTTGAAAGACTTACACATAGCTTTCATCAAGTCACTATTGAGGTTGGAGCCATTATCAGTAATGATTGACTCTGGAATCCCGAATCAAGAGATGATGCGGTCGCGGACAAAGTCTGCCATGACTTTCTTAGTCACTGCTTTGTAGGATGCTGCTTCGACCCATTTGGTGAAATAGTCGATGGCCACTAGGATAAACTTGTGTCTGTTGGATGCAGCAGGATCAATTGGTCCAATAACATGCATTCCCCAGGCGGCGAACGGCCATGGTGAGCTCATTGTATTAAGCTCATTTGGAGGCACCTTTCTTTTTCCAAATATGCCTTGATGAACCAAGGCTTTCCGCCTGCTTCTTTTTCAACATGGGAACAATAAGCTCGCTGATTATAGATCTTTAGTGGAATGGAATCAATGAAATATTTGTTTGGATGTTGTATCATGGACGACAGGGTAGCCAATGCGTCGACGAACGTATTCTGGATTCTGAAAACATGTTGGAACTCCGTCTTTGTGAACCTTTTTCTCAGTTCCTGTACATGATGCAGATATAGGAGTATCTTTGAATTCTTGGTTGCCCATTCTTCTTGCATCTGATGTATGAGTAGGTCTGAGTCTCCAATTACTAGTTGCTCTTGAATGTTCATGTCAATGGCCATCTTGAGTCCTAAGATGCAGGTTTCGTATTCGGCCATATTGTTAGTGCTTGGGAACCTGAGTTTGGCAGACACCGGATAATGGTGACCGGTTTCTGATACTAGGACTGCTCCTATGCCAACCCCTTTGAAATTTGCTGCTCCATTGAAAAACATTCTCCAACCACCATAGGATTCTGCAATGTCTTCTCCTATGAATGATACCTCCTCGTCAGGAAAATACATTTTAATGGGTTCGTATTCTCCATCCATGGGATTCTCAACAAGGTGGTCTGCCAGTGCTTGTCCCTTGACTGCTTTTTGAGTTACGTAAACAATGTCGAACTCACTCAATAAGATTTGCCACTTGGCTAGCTTGCTAGTGGGCATGGGCTTCTAAAAGATGTACTTCAAAGGATCCATCCTTGATATGAGATATGAAGTATAGGCATAGAAATAATGCCTCAGTTTCTGAGCTACCCAAGTTAAAGCACAACAGGTGCATTCTGATAGAGAATACCAGGCCTCGTACGGAGTGAACTTCATACTGAGATAATAGATGGATTGCTCTTTTCTCCCTGTTTCATCATGCTGCCCCAGAACGCAACCGAAAGCTCCATCCAACACTGCAAGGTAGAGTAGTAAGGGTCAACCTGGCTCAGGCGGGACTAAGACTGGTGGTGTTGACAGGTACTTCTTGATTCTGTCGAAGGCCTTTTGGCAGTCATTGGTCCATTTGGTAGCGGTGTCCTTCTTCAACATCTTAAAGATTGTCTCACAGATAACTGTAGATTGTGCTATGAACCAGCTGATATAGTTAAGTCTCCCCAAGAAACTCATCACGTCCTTCTTGTTCCTTGGCTATGGCAATTCTTGAATAGCTTTGACTTTCGATGGATCCAATTCTATTCGTCGGCGACTCACAACAAACCCCAGCAATTTTCCAGCGGGAACCCCAAATGCACACTTCGCGGGATTCAGTTTCAGATTGTACCTCCGCAATCTATTGAAGAACTTCCTCAAATCTTCCATGTGATCAGTGGCTTTCTTGAACTTGACGATAACATCATCCACATATACCTCTATCTCCTTGTGTATCATATCATGGAAAATGGTGGTCATGACCCTCATGTAGGTGGCTACTGCATTCTTCAGGCTGAACAACATCATCTTGTAATAATATATTCCCCACGGCATAATGAAAACCGTTTTCTTAGCATCATCTTCATCCATCCAAATCTGATGATAACCAGCGAAACAATGTACAAATGATTGCAACTCATGCTTGGCGCAATTGTCAATCGGGATGTGTATATTCGGCAAAGGGAAGTCATCTTTCGGGCTAGCTCGGTTGAGATCCTGGTAGTCGACACAGACTCTGACCTTCCCATACTTCTTTGGCACTGGAACGATGTTGGATAACCATGTTGGGTATTCTACTACCCTGAGAACCTTAGTTTTGACTTGCTTAGTGACTTCTTCCTTAATTTTCAAACTTATATCAGGCTTGAACATTCTGAGCTTTTGCTTTACCGGCGGACATGTTGGATCGATTGGAAGTTTGTGATCCACAATAGACGTACTTAAACCAATCATGTCATCATACGACCAAGAAAATATGTCCTCATATTCCTTTAGAAATTCAGTGTATCTTTCTTTTCTAATGGCGATAGGTGAATGCTGATGCGTGTTTCCTTGACGTTTTCTGCATCTCCTAGGTTAACAATTTCTGTTTCATCCAGGTTAGACTTAGGTATGTTCTCAAAGTTCTCAACTTCTTTGACAATCTCCTCTGGTATGTCATCTTCCTCTGAATCAACGTCCGTTTGTTGCATTGTCTCATTGCATGTCACAGTCATTAGTTCATCAAGATAAGTAATAGTGATGCTGTATAAGTAAAGTAATGAGAGAAAAATAATAATGAGTGTTGATTCATAAGAAAAGGCTAAATGCTTTGATGAATTTCACAACTGTTTTGAACATTGAAGATCTTATTGCGTGAATTAAAATGCTAAAGGAAAATCATTTAGTAAATAAAAATAGTGCATGATGCTTGTTTTAGCCTTGCTACCCCAAGGCACATCGGGCTTTAGTTGTCCTGATGGTCCAATTCTTGAGATATGCCCCTCTGCTTACAGCCCATATGAAAGGGCCTTGTGAAGTAAGATGATGAACAAAAGGTAATCAAGTCAGTGAGGGTCATAAAAAGCATTGCAATATTTAAACACATAGTGTGAGAATGTAAATCGTGTCCTTATTTGGGGACCTCTTCATGCCCGAGGTAGGTCTAGCGACAAATTGATTTGGAGAACTTAGGATGCTAAATGCCTCATTTTATTGATAAAAATAGACGAATCCTAAATTAACACAGGAAATGAAAATCACTAATGGCCATTGGCCTTATTACATTTTATAAAGCGAAAAAGAAAAACTCATATCTACTTGGTCCCATAAGGACCTTCCCCAGATCCGGCATCCTTGGCTCCATCAAACAGCTTTCCCAACTCGTGAAGTCCCAGTAATAGGTAGGCCCTGGCTAGATGTCCGCCTTTTTTTCCTTCAGCATTTTGGCAGTCTTCGACCCTTTTGAGAAACTTTCTCTCCAATTCTACTATGCCTGGTTCCAAGTATCCTAGACGCTTGCTGGCACTAACAGCCATATCCTTCTATTCCTCGATTAGCTTCTGGTTGGACTCTTGTATCTCACGGTGTTCGCTTTCGTACTCCCGAATTATTTTATGCAGTTGGTTGTATTTGACCTGTGCCTCGGCCCTTTCATCTATAATCCTGTGACCTTAAGTAAACCCTGGATGGACCAGACCATCATGATTGTCTTCCAACCAACCTGGGTAGAAAGGAGTGCAACCAACATGATACCTGTCTAGCTCGATGGTATCTCTCCCCATTATGATCTTGCAGTGCCACATATGCTGAGCCTGGCACTTGTAAGGGCTATCATTATTTTGGAAGTCAGCTCGGAAATGATTCATCTTGTCGACCCTGGGTATAACTTGCTTCCTACCAGCTTGTCTCATAACTCGGAGAGGGATGTAAGGATATGTTCCTCTCATACAATCAATATTAGGAAAGGTGCATCTCTGGATCGGCCGATGAACTCCTCGGTCGGAAACCACATGAACATCCATTGAACCTATTCTTCAGTCGGATTATCAAATAGCTCCAACCATCCTTTGGCATCCTCGGGTTGAGCGAACATATTGGGGATGTAATTCATTTGCTTTGGATGATGGAAAGCGATGTGATCATCCCAGTACCTTCGCTAAATCTCTTGTCGGTATTCGCCCCTTTGGAGGTGCTCCATGAGCCAGAGTTGAAGTAATAATTTGCAGCCTTCGAAGTATTTTGCTCCTCGTTGACACTTCCCCAAGGCTTGATATATGTCTGTAATGCTTATGGGCACGATATTGAATGGCTTCCCACCAATCCCTTCCATTAGGGTCTTAGTTACCATCGCCAACCTGGTGTGGATTCTTGCTTTCTTCATCGGAAACACGATCAGCCCCAGAAAATAAAACATGAAGATGAAAACCCTACGGTGAATGTGCCCCAAGGATGTGATGGCAAATTTGTTAGGGTAGGTATGGTAGGATTTGTTGTGAGCGTACCTTTCATACAAATAGTCAAAAGGGATGTAGGATTACTTTAGACATGCCAATTATGGATTTTTCTTCAAACCCATCATTTTGAGGAAACCCCTGCCTTTGCGGTTCTCAGGCATCAGCTGACCCGAAGTTTCCCACACTAGGCCAGCCAATCCTACTATCTCTTCTAGCAAGGGTGTCATTTTAATTTTCCCAAAGCGGAACACAGCCCTTTCACAATCCCAAAATAGCGTGGCAGCTTCTATGATCTTGTTGTTAGGTTGGATCTCCAGGAGGGAAGGTAGGTCTCCTAGATACTTTCTGATGAGAGTTTGATCATTAGAGTGAAGATCTTTCCACCAGCTTAGCAGTCTTGGGTGGATGTTGGTGACCATGCCGAATCTAGGGACTTCGTGCCTCATATTTCTGCAAGACAAATAAGGTTAGGCCCTTACCCCTACCAGACTCGACTATTTAATAATATATTTATTAAATAGTTCTCCAAATAAATGCACAGAACGTGGTGATGTCCGTTTGGTTTTAAGGAAACCCAGTGGATTTAGGACAAGGCTATCTTAAAGGATCATTATGTGGACAACATAACTGACCCGACTAGGTTTGACCATGATGCATGCACAATTTGAACAGAGTAAAGTTTCTATGGGGTTTTAGACTAGTACCCTTGAGCGGACAACTCAAGGGGGAAGGCACGGAACTGTCGACTACACTTCTGATCGACAGGTTTTACCGCAAATATGCCTTTCCGAATATAGGGGTAAAGATATAGGAAGAGCGCAACCACTCATTATAAGTGTTGCTATGGTATTTATTTGGCACCAGTGGAGTATGATGTTGAGCATGGTTATGCAATAATTAAACATGTTGGCACATATTTACACATTAAGAAAGCAATAAATACAGCAGTTTCATAATTTAAAGCAGCAATAAAGGAAGGAAACAAAGAAGATAAGTCAGTTTTGTATCTTGAAGAGAATTTAAATGCTTAAAGAAATTTAAACAAGTAATTGCAGATAAGGGAGGGTACAAATTCACAAGAACAATCTGAAGTGGTAAAAGCCTAAGATCCCCAGCAGAGTCGCCATGCTGTCGCACCCCTTTTTTCCTTCTTTGCATCGGAAAATCGGGTTTATGACATTTTGGGTATAGGACAACTCATTCCTTTTGGAAACTGGGTTTTGCATTTGAAGAGTCGCCACCTAATGATTTAAGGTGCATTAGGACACCTATAAGGTTCACTTCTACATTTGTTTGATAACCAGAGATAGGGTAAGGGCTTGAAATTATCCTAAGGGGAAGGTGTTAGGAACCCCTCAGGATCCACTTAGTGTGGTTCCCGGCCAAATAGTTTTTTTTGTGAATTTGTGCAATTTAGCAAATAGACAAGTATAGGCTCAAATAGTAGAGTATTTAAGTTTAAACACATAAGAGTTTGAAAATAATTAGAAGGCGAATTTTGAAGAGAAGTTACAATTCTATAAATACTATAAAAAAGGAGGGGGGGGTCTTAGGTTTATTTGTAATATGGATCATATCAATGCGATACCCGGTATGACACTCCTCAAAAGAGGGGATACACGTGGTATTAGCACACCGGTCATCATATCCATATCTACCATTCCCACCCCGTTAAGGTATTAAAGCGCGGATTGGTCTCGACCACTATTGCATGCTATTACCCGTCCCATTCCTATTAGTCCCTGAGGAACTTAGGACTACTATTCCTAAAGAGGAGGGATATTAGGATGACTTTTAGGTTTCAAAAGGTGAAAATGCTAAGGCGACATATAAAACAAATAGGACTGCACATTTCGGGAAACATGTAAGCAACTAAGAGGCTCATGTATACCTCCTCAAGCAAAGCAAATAAATAGCATGACTTAAACAAAATCAAGGCCTGAATTTAAAGTACTAAGGCAAGGGGAAGTTTAATTGTTGAGGTAGACCAGTTTATTACATAACTCAGATAAGAAGTCCGAATCAGGCTTGCCTGCTAGTTGTAGCAGTTACTACTTAACAAAGTGGATTCAATTTCCATCGTTGTCACCTAACGCTTGCCTAAGTGTGTATTGATGATACCCTATAAACATGATATCTATTACTGATTCAGAATGTGGCAAAGCAGTAATAGTTTTTAAACGAGCAACTTGGATCCTATAGCCATGCTTTCTAAACCGCGTTAAATAAAGGAACAAGGTTGTTTATAACTAGTTCAGAACAGTACGAGTTAGGCTGATTTTAAACTAGACTGGTTTCAGATCCTGTAGGCATGATATATATTATTGCTAATTTAATTCCTATAGACATAATATCTTATTGAACATGAAATGAAACAGGCAGGATTTACTTGAAATTCCTATAGGCATGATTTCTATGGAAAATACTAATTTTAAACCTTATGGACGTGATGTCTGATTATGGTCATTTAAGTCCTAAGCATGGTGTCTAAGTATGGTAATGAAATATGAAGAATATGAAACAGGTCCTATAGGCATGATCTCTAGATGTAGAATTAAAACATGTAGAATTTAAAGAAAACAAATCTTACAGGCATGATATCTAAATGTAGAGTTAAACATGCAGAATTTAAAACAGGCTCTATAGGCATGTTTTCTACCCTTCTAATAGCTAAACATGCATAATTACCCATTTCTTTTTGACTAGCCAACCCCAATGTTCGTTACAAATTATTACAGACCAAATAATGAATTATATCAGAAAAAGTGTAAAGGAAGAAGAACAATCAGAGGAAGCCCGATTCTTGACTTTCTCTCTGAGTTAAGGAATAAACCACCCCAAATGCCATTTATTTCAAAGCCTTTCTTGGGCCTGGGTGTGTCAAAGTTCCCTAAGGGTCTCAAGGGACCCCGGGCAGTGCTTACACCCAGGTTTGCATAACAAAATAGTGATGTGTGCAGGGTGGAAGGTCCAACTCTTATGTGTCCAAGTTCAGAGGGAGCTCATGGGTCCCAAGGCGAGGCTCACGCAAGAGGGGCAGATCCTAAATTCTAAGAGTATAGTTGAAGTACATAAATAGAGATTTGTTTAAAAGTGGGTTGAGAGTAGTAAGGGATAAAGGTGATTTGAAAATAGTAGTAGTAAAGCTAAAACTACACAGAATCAATAGTTGCACAAAGGGGTCAGGGGTCAGGGGTTTGGGAATACATTGCATAGAGCATACGACCCTGAGAGGGGTCAGGTTTGGGTCATGCATAGCAATATCTTATGCTAACATACCCTCAAATCAGCCAGAGAACACAAACACATAGGGGATATGGGGGTTTGGGATTCATAAGTCATAATAAGTGATTGACAGAGTTTATACACAAAGGAAAAGTATTAATTTAGAAGGGCAGGGAGCAGATTACAGCATGCTTGTTAATGAAACTGATTGCATAAGTATAAGTAGGAACATGCAAGAGTGAAGGAAACAACTAAAGAAAACATGTTGTTTTTTATGCTCAAAAATTAATTAGAACATACCAGCAAGAAGCAAATGCAGAAAGAAAAGTAAGCAAATTTTCACAGCCTAGCCTTGGCTTCAGCCGGCCAGACAAGGCAGCAGCACAAATAGTAACAGAGAAAAAAAAAGAGCGAGAGAGTTTTGAGTGAAGTGTGTGTTCTGAACTCAAAATGCTTCGTATGTTTTGAAAGAAAAGAGGGTGGGTATTTATAGTTTTTGAAAACATGTGAGAAATAAGGTAATAAGTAAAGTCTTAACACAAATATAGAAACAATCTCCAGTCAGAATCAATTACACAAGTGATTCCATTTACTTAAGGAATCACTGTTTAACGGGTAGTAACAAACTCAAATAAGGAAAGAAATAAGTTTATAGACAGACTGATTATTTCCATAAAAGGAGTAGTAAAAAGATTAAGTAAGAAATCAAGTCTAAGTACATAATATGCTTATTTTGGAAAAAGATTCAGTAAGGCAAAATATCATAGTAAAGGAAAGGAATCAATTAACTTTAAACAAGCGAGTGAAATTAGAGTTCATAAAAGAAAAGTTCTTGAAATCAGACACAAGATTAAGATCAATCAATGAAGAAACATGCTTCTGCACTTCAGTATATAAAAAGGGTAAACAGAGACATCAGACATGCGAGGCCAAGCCCATTGGCAAAAGAAGCAGCATCCAATAGTAGCAGAAATAAGCATAAGGTTTAATAGATAGTCAGGGCTCACACATATAGCCAAAGTGAAGAAGAGAGTCAAACAAGTAAAGGTCTCACAGTAACATGTGAGGAAACCTTTTGAAAAGTTATGGTTTCAAGCCATGGTCGAGTTGAAAGATAGTAGAAATTAGATAAGTCACATAAAGAAAAGAGAGTCTAAAATAAAAGCTTTCAATCGAGTCAAGTATTTAAACAAACAATTTCAGACCCAAAGACCTAAGGCTTTTAAACAACAATCGAGTTTAAAAGATGGTAACACAAATAAGTTAAACAAGAACGAGGAACTTAATTAAACAAGTACACCTTTAAACAAAGAGCTTCAAGATTCGAATGAGACCCAAAAGAAATTAGGGTTTTCAACATGCTAACTCAGATAGAAGAACAACATGAGAAAAACATAGCAAAATCACAAACACTCAAAGTCAGCGAAGAGATTTTTGAAATAACTTAAAGGAAAACCCTAATCGAAAAAAAAGATAAGTCGTTTTGAAAGCAAAGTTAAAGAATCTTCGAGAAACATTTAAGAAAATCATAGTAAGTACAAATCTAAAGCAGGTCTGAAAGAAAATTGCAAGATCTTAAAGATTAAGGTTTCGAAAAACCCAGAAAAGGTGAGAAAGGCCTTGAGTGGTCGGAGAAAGGTCGTGGATGGCCGGAGAAAGGTCGTGGATGGCCAGAGAAGAGCCATGAACGAAGGTCGAGTAGGTACTAGACCAGATTCCCCCAAGGACTGGCCATGAAACCTCAGAATAGAACACCCAAGAGCCTTGGGAGGCTGGTACATGTCTCAAAATGACCACGAGGGGCCATGGATCAGGCAGGGCTTGGGGTGGATTAAGGTGTAGTTTGATGGCGGTGGCTAGGGTTTGAAAGAGTTTCAGAGTGAGTTGAGAGAGAAGGGGGATTCAAGGGCGGCAGTAGGTGGAAAATGATTTAGGTTTAGGGGTCGTTCAGGGTTAAAAAAGGTAAGGGGGAACTGGAGCTGTTGATCTAAATGATCAACGGCTGGGATTAAAAGGGTTAGGTGGGAGACCGGGTTGGGTCGTGCGAATTGGGTTAGGGGGTCGGGTTTGAGTGGGAATTGGGCCGAAAGAATTGGGTTCAGATTGAGGGCAAATTAGGCTATAACTGAAATGAAATTGGGCTATCATTTGAATAGTCATTTTCCCCTTTTAAAATTATAAAAATAGTAAATTAATTTCTCGAAATATATTAAAAGTACTAAAATAATTTATGACACATATAATTATATATTTAAAAATACAGGACTTAATTTTCTTGAATATAAACGCATTTAAACCCTAAAAGAGGCTAATATTGCAATTATGCAATTCTGCTTTAAAAATACTAAATAAATTTGTAAAAATATGCACATATTATCTTAGCTATATTTTAGCTTAACTATAAAAGTCCAACAAGTGAATCGCTAAAATGATAATTTTTGAAAATAATTATTGGGTTTTTATGGATAAAAATAGAGAAATAAATTGGTTTAAAAACATTTAAAAATTAAAGAAAAAATAATAAAACACTTCGACATACTTATATATGCATATACATGCTATTTTGAAGGTATTTTTCATACTGAAAAAAATATATATGAAACAATTGGGTATCAACAACTGCCCCTCTTTACTCGGGAAGGATGAAAGAGTTGTCGGGTAAAGATATGATGGCCAATTTTGACCGAACGAAATGGTTCGAAGAAGTTAGGCCGTGCCCTGGCTTCTGAGCTACCTACATATCCCTTGTTTTACAGGAATCAATCCATATGTAGTTCAGAATCCGTCAGCGGAGTATGCCGATAGAGACTTTCCAAGAATGGACGCAATATCTAGGACGGGGTGAGTGGGTGGCTTATGAGAATGTTTAAGGTTATATATGGCTGCGGGAATTGGAGAGGGCTTGCTCTTGCCGGGTTGGCTGTTGCTCGCCGGTGTACCTGTAATTAGAAACAATATAAGCATACACCGTGCATAAATGTAAACATGATGCAGATTCCCGTCGGACTATGAATGTTGTCTTCGGATGGTTAGGATGATGTCCGTAGACGATGATGTCCTGGGCCATGAAGCGTACAATAAAGGATTCGTAGGCTATGAAATGATACTCTCGGGCTTTGAGGATGGTGCCTCTAAACCATGATTCCATTGAACAATGCTATGCAAAAGATTAAAAGGGATCCTTAGGCCATGACATGGTGTTCTCGGACTATGAAGATGATGCCTCCGAACAATGACATCTTTGGATAATTTGGCGATCTTTCAGCCCATGAGATGCAGTATGTGGCAATCTTTCAGCCCATGAGATGCAGTATGTGGCAATCTTTCAGCCATGCAAATATAGTATGAAGCGGTCTTTCAGTCGTGAGATGCAGTATGTGGCAATCTTTCAGCCATGCAGATGTAGTATGAAGCGGTCTTTCAGTCGTGAGACGCAGTATGTGGCGATCTTTCAGCCATGCAGATATAGTATAAGGCGATCTTTTAGCCATGCAGATGTAGTATGAGGCAATCTTTCAGCCGTGAGACGCAGTATGAGGCGATATTTTAGCCATGCAGATGTACTATGAGGCGATCTTTTAGCCATGTAGATATAGTATGAGGCGATCTTTCAGCCATGCAGATGTAGTATGAGGCGATCTTTCAGTCGTAAGATGCAGTAAGGTAGTGTTTAGCCTTATGCAATACAAATTTTGATGTAGGTGGAGCTTAACCTCGGAAGGTGAAATGGTAGCCTTATGCAGTGCAAAATGCAGATAGAGGTAGAGCTTAACCTCGAAAGCTAGAATGGTAGCCTTATGAAATGCAAAATGCAGACGGAGACAACGTTTAGTCTCGAAAGTCAGAATGTTAGCCTTATGCAATGCAAAGTGCAGATGGAGACAACGTTTAGTCTCAGGAGGCAGAATGGTAGCCTTTTACAATGCAAAATGCAGATGGAGACAGCATTTTGTCTCGGAAGGCAGAATGGTAGCCTTACGCAAGAAATAAAATGGCAAATGGTAGTAGAGCTTTCTTAGCTGATAGTAGATCGTGACATTGTGATTGTTGAGGACATTGTGATATGCGTAATATCACTGGTGTGTACGGATAACAAATATGGATAAGTGCAACGGTTCTGAGAGTTGTATTCCTGAATAATGTTTGTTCCATGGGTGTATAGTATTTTTGATGATTTCGCAATCCAAGTCCCTGCATCCAAAGAAATATCGTGCGTTTTGTAAAGGGGAGGTTAGTTCGGATCCCCGCTGGCTTTTCTTGACTTGCTCGGCTCTGATCTAGTGATACGATATGTGTCATTGGGGTAGCGTTGCTAAACAAGCAATTTCGGTAATAAACGCGCATGATTTTGTAAGAATATGACATAAGTATATAATCAAGATTGCCTTTTCTGATGAACCGATGACTATGACGTGGTTTAGGACATTGCAACCTCTCTTGCTATGGAATTTTGAGGGTTCCACTCGAAATTCTACCCCAGTTTAATGAGTTGATGCTCCTGACTGTTGCTTGCGACGATCGACTTAAATTACTTCGGAATTTTGAGGGTCCTCCTCAAAATTCTGCCCCAGTTTCCAATTGTGGGGGGAAATGAAAATTTTATTGAATTGTGACCGAACCCATAGGGCTGCCTATGTTTCCCTTCTTAAATGGGAATCAGGCCAGGCGTAGTTCAATTACATCATATAAGGGAAACATAAAAATTATACAAAGTAATGCTTGACTGCATTTGAATTAATCGGCTTTGGCCAGACTTCTACGTCCATTTCTGCAAGTATGAGGGCTCATCCTGTTAGAACCCGGTGAACCATGTATGGACCCTGCCAGTTGGGAAAGAATTTACCTTTGGCATTATCTTGATGCGGAAAAATTTTCTTTAGCACCAGCTGCCCCAGTGTGATCTGTCTCGGCTTGACTCTCTTATTGAAGGCTCTAGACATTCTGTTCTGATAGAGTTGACCATGGCAAACTGCATTCATTCTTTTTCCGTCTATAAGGGCTAGTTGTTCATATTGACTTTTTACCCATTCTGCGTCGTCGAGCTTCGCTTTTTGTATGATCCTTTGGGAAGGGATTTCTACCTCGGCGGGAATGAATACCTCTATACCATAAACCAGCATATAGGGGGTTGCCCCAGTTGATGTGCGGACTGTGGTGCGGTATCCTAATAAAGCAAATAATAACTTCTCGTGCCACTGTTTATGCTTCTCTATCATTTTCCTCAATATCTTCTTGATATTCTTATTGGCGTCTTTTAAAGCTCCATTCATTTTAGGCCTATAAGCTGTGGAATTCTTGTGTCTAATTTTGAAAAACTTACAAATAGCTTTCATCAAGTCACTATTGAGGTTGAAGCCATTATCAGTAATGATTGACTCTAGAATCCCGAATCAACAGATAATGCGGTCGCGGACAAAGTCTGTCATGACTTTCTTAGTCACTGCTTTGTAGGATGCTGCTTTGACCCATTAGGTGAAATAGTCGATGGCCACTAGGATAAACTTGTGTCTGTTGGATGCAGCAGGATCAATTGGTCCAATAACATGCATTCCCCAGGCGGGGAACGACCATGGTGAGCTCGTTGTATTAAGCTCATTTGGAGGCACCTTATCACGTCTGTATGTATTTGACAGCGGTGGCATTTCCAGACATACTGGATGCAGTCTGTTTCCATGGTCATCCAAAATTAACCAGCTCGGAGTATCTTCTTTGCTAAGACAAAACCGTTCATATGTGGACCGCAGGTCCCATCATGAATTTCCTCTAGTAGCCTAGATGCTTCCTTCACATCGACACACCTTAGTAATCCCAAATCAGGAGTCATCCTATACAAGATTCCTCCGCTATGAAAGAAGTTGTTAGACAATCTCCAAAGTGTGCCTTTTTAGCAGGGTTTGCAAGTTTCGGGTACTCTCATTTTTCCAAATATGCCTTGATGAAACCAAGGCTTTTCGCCTGCTTCTTCTTCAACATGGGCACAGTAAGCTAGCTGATTATAGATCTTTAGTGGAATGGGATCAATGAAATATTTTTCTGGATGTTGTATCATGGACGACAGGGTAGCCAATGCGTCGACGAACGTATTCTTGATTCTGGGAACATGTTGGAACTCCGTCTTTGTGAACCTTTTTCTCAGTTCCTGTACATGATGCAGATATAGGAGTATCTTTGAATTCTTGGTTGCCCATTCTTCTTGCACCTGATGTATGTGTAGGTCTGAGTCTCCAATTACTAGTTGCTCTTGAATGTTCATGCCAATGGCCATCTTGAGTCCAAAGATGCAGGCTTCGTATTCGGCCATATTGTTAGTGCATGGGAACCTGAGTTTGGCAGACACCGGATAATGGTGACCGGTTTCTGATACTAGGACTGCTCCTATGCCAACCCCTTTGAAATTTGCTGCTCCATTGAAAAACATTCTCCAACCACCATAGGATTCTACAATGTCTTCTCCTATGAATGATACCTCCTCGTCAGGAAAATACATTTTAATGGGTTCGTATTCTCCATCCATGGGATTCTCAGTAAGGTGGTCTGCCAGTGCTTGTCCCTTGACTGCTTTTTGAGTTACGTAAACAATGTCGAACTCACTCAATAAGATTTTCCACTTGGCTAGCTTGCTAGTGGGCATGGGCTTCTGAAATATGTACTTCAAAGGATCCATCCTTGATATGAGATATGAAGTATAGGCATAGAAATAATGTCTCAGTTTCTGAGCTACCCAAGTTAAAGCACAACAGGTGCATTCCGATAGAGAATACCAGGCCTTGTACGGAGTGAACTTCATACTGAGATAATAGATGGATTGCTCTTTTCTCCCTGTTTAATCATGCTGCCCCAGAACGCAACCGAAAGCTCCATCCAACACTGCAAGGTAGAGTAATAAGCGTCTACCTGGCTCGGGAGGGACTAAGACTGGTGGTGTTGACAGGTACTCCTTGATTTTGTCGAAGTCCTTTTGGCAGTCATTGGTCCATTTGGTAACGGTGTCCTTCTTCAACATCTTAAAGCTTGGCTCACAGATAACTGTAGATTGTGCTATGAACCAGCTGATATAGTTAAGTCTCCCCAAGAAACTCATCACGTCCTTCTTGTTCCTTGGCTATGGAAATTCTTGAATAGATTTGACTTTCGATGGATCCAATTCTATTCCTCGGCGACTCACAACAAACCCGAGCAATTTTCCAGTGGGAACCCCAAATGCGCACTTCGCGGGATTCAGTTTCAGGTTGTACCTCCGCAATCTATTGAAGAATTTCCTCAAATCTTCCATGTGATCAGTGGCCTTCTTGAACTTGACGATAACATCATCCACATATACCTCTATCTCCTTGTGTATCATATCATGGAAAATGGTGGTCATGGCCCTCATTTAGGTGGCTCCTACATTCTTCAGGCTGAACAACATTATCTTGTAATAGTATATTCCCCACGGCATAATGAAAACCATTTTCTTAGCATCTTCTTCATCCATCCAAATCTGATGATAACCAGCGAAACAATGTACAAATGATTGCAACTCATGCTTGGCGCAATTGTCAATCAGGATGTGTATATTCAGCAAATGGAAGTCGTCTTTCGGGCTAGCCCGGTTGAGATCCTGGTAGTCGACAAAGACTCTGACCTTCCCATCCTTCTTTGGCACTGGAACGATGTTGGCTAACCATGTTGGGTATTCTACTACCCTGAGAACCTTAGTTTTGACTTGCTTAGTGACTTCTTCTTTGATTTTCAAACTTATATCAGGCTTGAACTTTCTGAGTTTTTGCTTTACCGGCGGACATGTTGGATCGATTGGAAGTTTGTGAGCCACAATAGACGTACTTAAACCAATCATGTCATCATACGACCAAGCAAATATGTCCTTATATTCCTTTAGAAATTCTGTGTATCTTTCTTTTCTAATGGTGATAGGTGAATGCTGATGCGTGTTTCCTTGACGTTTTCTGCATCTCCTAGGTTAACAATTTCTGTTTCGTCCAGGTTAGACTTAGGTATGTTCTCAAAGTTCTCAACTTCTTTGACAATCTCCTCTGGTATGTCATCTTCCTCTGAATCAACGTCCGTTTGTTGCATTGTCTCATTGCATGTCACAGTCATTAGTTCATCAAGATAAGTAATAATGATGCTGTATAAGTAAAGTAATGAGAGAAAAATAATAATGAGTGTTGATTCATAAGAAAAGGCAAAATGCTTTGATGAATTTCACAACTGTTTTGAACATTGAAGATCTTATTGCGGGAATTAAAATGCTAAAGGAAAATCATTTAGTAAATAAAAACAGTGCATGATGCTTGTTTTAGCCTTGCTACCCCAAGGCACATCGGGCTTTGGTTGTCCTGATGGTCCAATTCCTGAGATATGCCCCTCTGCTTACAGCCCATATGGAAGGGCCTTGTGAAGTAAGATGATGAAGCGAGAGTGCACGAACTAACCTTTGGGAAGGGGAATAATAAAAACAAAAGGTAATCAAGTCAGTGAGGGTCATAAAAAGCATTGCAATATTTAAACACATAGTGTGAGAATGTAAATTGTGTCCTTATTTGGGGACCTCTTCATGCCCGAGGTAGGTCTAGCGACAAATTGATTTTGAGAACTTAGGATGCTAAATGCCTCATTTAATTGATAAAAATAGACGAATCCCAAATTAACACATGAAATGAAAATCACTAATGGCGATTGGCCTTATTACATTTTATAAAGCGAAAAAGAAAAACTCATATCTACTTGGTCCCAGAAGGACCTTCCCCATATCCGGCATCCTTGGCTCCATCAAACAGCTTTCCCAACTCGTGAAGTCCCAGTAATAGGTAGGCCCTGGCTAGATGTCCGCCTTTTTTTCCTTCAGCATTTTGGCAGTCTTCGACCCTTTTGAGAAACTTTCTCTCCAATTCTACTATGCCTAGTTCCAAGTATCCTAGACGCTTGTTGGCACTAACAGCCATATCCTTCTATTCCTCGATTAGTTTCTGGTTGGACTCTTGTATCTCACGGTGTTCGCTTTCGTACTCCTGAATTCTTTTATGCAGTTGGTTGTATTTGACCTGTGCCTCGGCCCTTTCATCTATAATCCAGTGACCTTAAGTAAACCTTGGCTGGCCCAGACCATCATGATTGTCTTCCAACCAACCTGGGTAGAAAGGAGTGCAACCAACATGATACCTGTCTAGCGCGATGGTATCTCTCCCCATTATGATCTTGCAGTGCCACATATGCTGAGCCTCGCACTTGTAAGGGCTATCATTATTTTGGAAGTCAGCTCGGAAATGATTCATCTTGTCGACCCTGGGTATAACTTGCTTCCTACCAACTTGTCTCATAACTTGGAGAGGGATGTAAGGATATGTTCCTCTCATACAATCAATATTAGGAAAGGTGCATCTCTAGATCATCCGATGAACTCCTCGGTCGGAAACCACATGAACATCCATTGAACCTATTCTTTAGTCGGATTATCAAATAGCTCCAACCATCCTTTGGCATCCTCGGGTTGAGCGAACATATTGGGGATGTAATTCATTTACTTTGGATGATGGAAAGCGATGTGATCATCCCAGTCCCTTCGCTAAATCTCTTGTCGGTATTCGCCCCTTTGGAGGTGCTCCATGAGCCAGAGTTGAAGTAATAATTTGCAGCCTTCGAAGTATTTTGCTCCTCGTTGACACTTCCCCAAGGCTTGATATATCTCTGTAATGATTATGGGCACGATTGAATGGCTTCCCACCAATCCCTTCCATTAGGGTCTTAGTTACCATAGCCAACCTGGTGTGGATTCTTGCTTTCTTCATCGGAAACACGATCAGCCCCAGGAAATAAAACATGAAGATGAAAACCCTACGGTGAATGTGCCCTAAGGATGTGATGGCAAATTTGTCAGGGTAGGTATGGTAGGATTTGTTGTGAGCTTACCTTTCATACAAATAGTCAAAAGGGATGTAGGATTACTTTAGACATGCCAATTATGGATTTTTCTTCAAACCCATCATTTTGAGGAAACCTCTGCCTTTGCGGTTCTCAGGCATCAGCAAACCCGAAGTTTCCCACACTAGGCCAGCCAATCCTACTATCTCTTCTAGCAAGGGTGTCATTTCAATGTTCCCAAAGCGGAACACAACCCTTTCACAATCCCAAAATAGCGTGGCAGCTTCTATGATCTTGTTGTTAGGTTGGATCTCCAGGAGAGAAGGTAGGTCTCCTAGATACTTTCTGACGAGAGTTTGATCATTAGAGTAAAGATCTTTCCACCAGCTTAGCAGTCTTGGGTGGATGTTGGTGACCATGCCGAATCTAGGGACTTCGTGCCTCATATTTCTGCAAGACAAATAAGGTTAGGCCCTTACCCCTACCAGACTCGACTATTTAATAATATATTTATTAAATAGTTCTCCAAATAAATGCACAGAACGTGGTGATGTCCGTTTGGTTTTAAGGAAACCCAGTGGACTTAGGACAAGGCTATCTTAAAGGATCATTATGTGGACAACATAACTGACCCGGCTAGGTTTGACCATGATGCATGCACAATTTGAACAGAGTAAAGTTTCTATGGGGTTTTAGACTAGTACCCTTGAGCGGACAACTCAAGGGGGAAGGCAAGGAACTATCGACTACACTTCTGATCGACTGGTTTTACCGCAAATATGCCTTTCCGAATATAGGGGTAAAGATATAGGAAGAGCGCAACCACTCATTATAAGTATTGCTATGGTATTTATTTGGCACGGGTGGAGTATGATGTTGAGCATGATTATGCAATAATTAAACATGTTGGCACATATTTGCACGTTAAGAAAGCAATAAATACAGCAGTTTTATAATTTAAAGCAGCAATAAAGGAAGGAAACAAAGAAGATAAGTCAGTTTTGTATCTTGAAGAGAATTTAAATGCTTAAAGAAATTTAAACAAGTAATTGCACATAAGGGAGGGTACAAATTCACAAGAACAATCTGAAGTGGTAAAAGCCTAAGATCCCCAGCAGAGTCGCCATACTGTCGCACCCTTTTTTTCCTTCTTTGCATCGGAAAATCGGGTTTATGACATTTTGGGTATATGACAACTCATTCCTTTTGGGAACTGGGTTTTACATTTGAAGAGTCGCCACCTAATGATTTAAGGTTCATTAGGACACCTATAAGGTTCACTTCTACATTTGTTTGATAACCAGAGATAGGGTAAGTGCTTGAAATTATCCTAAGGGGAAGGTGTTAGGCACCCCTCAGGATCCACTTAGTGTGGTTCCCGGCCAAATAGTTTTTTTGTGAATTTGTGCAATTTAGCAAATAGACAAGTATAGGCTCAAATAGTAGAGGATTTAAGTTTAAACACATAAGAGTTTGAAAATAATTAGAAGGCAAATTTTGAAGAGAAGTTACAATTCTATAAATACTAAAAATGCTAAAAAAGAAAGAAAAGGGGAGGGGTCCTAGGTTTATTTGTAATATGGATCACATCAATGCGATACCCGGTATGACACTCCTCAAAAGAGGGGATACACGTGGTATTAGCACACCGGTCATCATATCCATATCTGTCATTCCCACCCCGTTAAGGTATTAAAGCGCGGATTGGTCTCGACCACTATTGCATGCTATTACCCGTCCCATTCCTATCAGTCCGGAGGAACTTAGGACTACTATTTCTAAAGAGGAGGGATATTAGGATGACTTTTAGGTTTCAAAAGGTGAAAATGCCAAGGCGACATATAAAACAAATAGGACTGCACATTTCGGGAAACATGTAAGCAACTACGAGGCTCATGTATACCTCCTCAAGCAAAGCACATAAATAGCATGAGTTAAAAAAAATCAAGGCCTGAATTTAAAGTACTAAGGCAAGGGGAAGTTTAATTGTTGAGGTAGACCAGTTTATTACATAACTCAGATAAGAAGTCCGAATCAGGCTTGCCTGCTAGTTGTAGCAGTTACTAATTAACAAAGCAGATTCAATTTCCATCGTTGTCACCTAACGCTTGCCTAAGTGTGTATTGATGATACCCTATAAACATGATATCTATTACTGATTCAGAATGTGGCAAAGCAGTAATAGTTTTTAAACGAGCGACTTGGATCCTATAGCCATGCTTTCTAAACCGCGTTAAATAAAGGAACCAGGTTGTTTATAACTAGTTCAGAACAGTACGAGTTAGGCTGATTTTAAACTGGACTGGTTTCAGATCCTACAGGCATGATATCTATTATTGCTGATTTAATTCCTATAGACATGATATCTGATTGAACATGAAATGAAACAGGCAGGATTTACTTGAAATTCCTATAGGCATGATTTCTATGGAAAATACTAATTTTAAACCTTATGGACGTGATGTCTGATTATGGTCGTTTAAGTCCAAAGCATGGTGTCTAAGTGTGGTAATGAAATATGAAGAATTTGAAACAGGTCCTATAGGCTTGATCTCTAGATGTAGAATTAAAACATGTAGAATTTAAAGAAAACAAATCTTACAGGCATGATATCTAAATGTAGAGTTAAACATGCAGAATTTAAAACAGACTCTATAGGCATGTTTTCTACCCTTCTAATAGCTAAACATGCATAATTACCCATCTCTTTTTGACTAGCCAACCCCAACGTTCGTTACAAATTATTACAGACCAAATCATGAATTACATAAGAAAAAGTGTGAAAGAAGAAGTACAATAGGAGGAAGCCTGATTCTTGACTTTCTCTCTGAGTTATGGAATAAACCACCCCAAATGCCATTTATATCAAAGCCTTTCTTGGGCATGGGTGTGTCAAAGTTCCCTAAGGGTCTCAAGGGACCCTGGGCAGTGCTTACACCCAGGTTTGCATAACCAAATAGTGATGTGTGCAGGGTGGAAGGTCCAGCTCTTATGTGTCCAAGTTCAGAGGGAGCTCATGGGTCCCAAGGCGAGGCTCACACAAGAGGGGTAGATCCTAAATTCTAAGAGTATAGTTGAAGTACAGAAACAGAGATTTGTTTAAAAGTGGGTTGAGAGTAGTAAGGGATAAGGGTGATTTGAAAATAGTAGTAGTAAAGCTAAAACTACACAGAATCAATAGTTGCACAAAGGGGTCAGGGGTTTGGGAATATATTGCATAGAGCATACGACCCTGAGAGGGGTCAGGTTTGGGTCATGCATAGCAATATCTAATGCTAACATACCCTCAAACCAGCCAGAGAACACAAACACATAGGGGATATGGGGGTTTGGGATTCATAAGTCATAATAAGTGATTGACAGAATTTATACACAAAGGAAAATTATTAATTTAGAAGGGCAGGGAGCAGATTACAGCATGCTTGTTAATGAAACTGATTGCATAAGTATAAGTAGGAACATGCAAGATGAAGGAAACAGCTAAAGAAAACATATTGTTTTTGATGCTCGAAAATTAATTAGAACATACCAACAAGAAGCAAATACAGAAAGAAAAGTAAGCAAATTTTCGCAGCTTAGCCTTGGGTTCAGCCGGCTAGACAAGGCAGCAACACAAATAGTAACAGAGAAAAAAAAGAGCGAGAGAGTTTTGAGTGAAGTATGTGTTCTGAACTCAAAATGGTTCGTATATTTTGAAAGAAAAGAGGGTGAGTATTTATAGTTTTTGAAAACATGTGAGAAATAAGGTAATAAGTAAAGTCTTAACACAAATACAGAAACAATCTCCAGTCATAATCAATTACACAAGTGATTCCCTTTACTTAAGGAATCACTGTTTAACGAGTAGTAACAAACTCAAATAAGGAAAGAAATAAGTTTATAGACAGACTGATTATTGCCATAAAAGGAGTAGTAAAAAGATTAAGTAAGCAATCAAGTCTAAGTACAGAAATATGCTTATTTTGGAAAAAGATTCAGTAAGGAAAAATATCATAGTAAAGGAAAGGAATCAATTAACTTTAAACAGGCGAGTGAAATTAGAGTTCATAAAGGAAAAGTTCTTGAAATCAGACACAAGATTAAGATCAATCAATGAAGAAACATGCTTCTGCACTTCAGTATATAAAAAGGGTAAACAGAGACATCAGACATGCGAGGCCAAGCCCATTGGCAAAAGAAGCAGCATCCAATAGTAACAGAAATAAGTATAAGGTTTAATAGATAGTCAGGGCTCACACATATAGCCAAAGTGAAGAAGAGAGTCAAACAAGTAAAGGCCTCACAGTAACATGTGAGGAAACCTTTTGAAAAGTTATGGTTTCAAGCCATGGTCAAGTTGAAAGATAGTAGAAATTAGATAAGTCACATAAAGAAAAGAGAGTCTAAAATAAAAGCTTTCAATCGAGTCAAGTATTTAAACAAACAATTTCAGACCCAAAGACCTAGGGCTTTTAAACAACAATCGAGTTTAAAAGATGGTAACACAAATAAGTTAAACAAGAACGAGGAACTTAATTAAACAAGTACACCTTTAAACAAACAGCTTCAGGATTGGAATGAGACCCAAAAGAAATTAGGGTTTTCAACATGCTAACTCAGATAGAAGAACAACATGAGAAAAACATAGCAAAATCACAAACTCTCAAAGTCAGCGAAGAGATTTTTGAAATAACTTAAAGGAAAACCCTAATCGGAAAAAAAGATAAGTCGTTTTGAAAGGAAAGTTAAAGAACCTTCGAGAAACACTTAAGAAAATCATAGTAAGTACAAATCTAAAGCAGGTCTGAAAGAAAATTGCAAGATCTTAAAGATTAAGGTTTCGAAAAACCCAGAAAAGGTGAGAAAGGTCGTGGATGGCCGGAGAAAGGTCGTGGATGGCCAGAGAAGAGACATGAACGAAGGTCGAGTAGGTACTGGACTAGATTCCCCTGAGGACTGGCCATGAAACCTCAGAATAGAACACCCAAGAGCCATAGGAGGCTGGTACATGTCTCAAATGACCACGAAGAGCCATGGATCAGGCAGGGCTTAGGGTGGATTAGGGTGTAGTTTGATGATGGCGGCTAGCGTTTGTAAGAGTTTCATAGAGAGTTAAGAGAGAAGGGGAATTCAAGGGCGGCAGTAGATGGAAAATGATTTAGGTTTAGGGGTCGTTCAGGGTTAAAAAAGGTAAGGGGGAACGCGAGTCGTTGATCTAAATGATCAACGGTTGGGATTAAAAGGGTTAGGTGGGAGACCGGGTTAGGTTGTACAAATTGGGTTAGGGGGTCGGGTTTGAGTGGGAATTGGGCCGAAAGAATTGGGTTCAGATTGGGGCCAAATTAGGCTATAACTGAAATGAAATTGGGCTATCATTTGAATAGCCATTTTTTCCCTTTTAAATTATAAAAATAGTAAATTAATTTCTGGAAATAGATTAAAAGTACTAAAATGATTTATGACACATATAATTATCAATTTAAAAATACTGGACTTAATTTTCATGAATATAAACGCAATTAAATCCTAAAAGAGGCTACTATTGCAATTATGCAATTCAGCTTTAAAAATACTAAATAAATTTGTAAAAAATGCAAAAATTATATTAGCTATATTTTAGCATAAATATAAAAGTTCAACAAGTGAATCACCAAAATGATAATTTTTGGAAATGATTATTGGGTTTTTATGGATAAAAATAGAGAAATAAATTGATTTAAAAACCTTTAACAATTAAGGAAAAAATAATAGAACACTTGGACATACTTATATATGCATATACATGCTATTTTGAAGGTATTTTGTGTACTAAAAAAATATAGAGAGAAAAATTGGGTATTAACAACCCCTATTCCCCTGTTTGTAACTGCTGAAGCATGTACTCCTCTCTGAACTTGTTTTGTATGTATGTTGTGGCTTCTACCCACTTTTTCCCTTTCAAATAACTGTTTTGTTAGGCAATTCTTCTGCTGTTTTTTTACAAACTCACTTCAAACATGTCGTTTCCAAAAACTATTTTCCAACTCCACTTCTTTGAGTCTGTATCAAGCACTTTTACATGCACTCCTAGACTACTAGGTTCTGCCCCTCTTGTGTGAGCTTTGCTTTGGGATACTTTGAGCTCTCTCTGAACTTAGACACATAAGGGCTGACCCTTCCACACTACACTTACTCTTGATTATGCAATCTAGGTATGAGCATTACCCGGGACCCCTTGAGGTCCTTAGGGAACTCTGATACACCCAGATATGAGAAAAGTCTTTGGAATAATATTGGCTTTTGAGGTGGTTCATTACATAACTCAGAGAGGAAGTCAAGATTAGGCTTCCTATGGTTGTAACTTCTTATTTTTGTATTTTTTCTTATGTAGTTCAGCACAGGGTCTGTAATAATTTGTAAACAATATTGGGGTGGTTAGTGAAAGGGACGGGGAATATGCATGCTATAGTAAGGGGTAGAAAACATGTTATTAGGTTTATATTCCTACTTGCGCAATAGAAACCATGCTTAGGACTCATTTCATGCATTAGAGATCATGTTCCCTAGGATTTACGCCTGTTGTTTTCAGCATGTCCATTTCACTATCCTATCACTTATAAAATCCTGCGTTAATTGTGTTAATAACTAGAGTTTCTGCGATCATGTTCCTACTGCCATGCACTTAAAGATCATGTTTTAGGCTAAACAACACTAACAAACATGTCATTTCTGCATATCTTGGAAATCATGTTTAAACGCCGTAATATTTGTGCATATAGAAATCCTGCTTAGAATTTTGCATCATTCTACATCTCTGTGCATTAGATACCATGTCTTTAGGATTTTATTTATATTTTATTAAGCACGCTTAGGCTAGCTATGAATGCATAAAAGGAATAAAATAATTTTACTCAGTTTTTACAAGCAACTGGCCATAATTCTATGTGTTGAACACCTAGAACAACATGTTTTAGGTAATATAAATAATCTCCTTCATCTTATTGATTCTGAATAACTTCTAAATATTTCTTACACCTATACAAGCCTTAGGTAATTGCTTAAATAAAACTGGAACTGCCTTTGTTTAATTATCAACTGCTAAAACCAGCAGGCAGGCCTGATTCAGACTTCTTTTCTGAGTTATATAATGAATCTTGTTCTGACTTAAACACCTTGCTTTAGGATTTTAAAATTCAGATCTTAACTGTGTATAAGTCGTGCTGTCTATGTACACTGTTTGTGGAGGTATAACTGAGCCTTCTATTTGCTTATATGTTTTCCCCTAATTGCAGTTTTATATGTTTTGTATGTCGCCTTAGCATTTTACCTTTAAACCTAAGGGTCAGCCTAGAACCTCCTTCTTATAGGAATAGAAGTCCTAAATTCCTCCGGGACTGATACGAGTGGGACGGGTAACAACATGCAATAGAGGTCGAGACCAATCATCGCTCTAATTACCTTCATGGGATGAGAAAGGGTAGATATAGATATAATGACCGGAGTGCTAATGCCACGTGTATCCCCTCTTCTGAGGAGTGTCATACCGGGTATTGCATTGATGTGATCCATATTACAAACAAACCTAGGACATCCTTTTTTATTTTTATAAGTACGCTTAGATTGTAAATCTCTTTCAAAACCTCCCTTTCAATAATTGTTCTCAAACACTTGTGTATCTAAACTTAAACCCCCTATTACTTGAGCCTTACTTGTTTACTTGCTAATTGCACAAATTCATAAAAATTGTCTGGCCGGGAACCACACTAGTGGATCCTAAGGGGTGCTTAACACCTTCCCCTTATGGTAATTTCAAGTCATTACCCTATCTCTGGTTATCAAACGTAGTTGTAGATAAACCCTGTAGGTGCCCTAACGCACCTTAAAAATCGTTAGGTGGCGACTCTTCAAATACCCAATTACACCTCATGAATGTCGAAACCCGGACTCCTCTTCAAGGAGGGGGAAAAAGGGGGCGCAACACAAGCTCCCCAGTACCACCTCAACACAATAATGAGAACCCAACATATGTCGTAGAAACAGAACACACGAATTCAATCCGCATGATCATACCTCCACATAGCTTCGCTCTAATGTGCGACCTCATCCAAATACTGGTCCACATGAAACACCTCAAGTCACTATGCCCAAAATCGATAACCACATGCAATTTGATTTTTCTAGAACCAAAATAGGTCATCATAACTATGGCGAAGCAATGGACATAACACTACACAAACCCGAAAGGACACAACCGATACACCATCCGCCGAGCAATACTCAATACGCTTCCTGCTCAAATTCCACTAGGAGACCCCAATAACACCGCACCACAGGTGCCTATACCCAACAAATTCCAATGCCTCGCAACACGTAAGTAACTCATAGATCTCCCCAGATTACTAATAAGCTCTATAACAATCAAATCAACACATCCCCTACCAATACAACTCGGAGTCAACAAATCCATCTAGATACAGAACACGTATCCATATAGGTCTACCAATGAACCCCTTATCAAGGAGTTCCGAAAGCTACTCCTTCAACTCCTCTCACTCTGCCAGTGCCATACGATAGGTGCCCAGCACCAAATCAATACCGAAGTCAACAACCCTGTTCGGCGACATGCCTGGCAGCAGGAAACACATCCGGAAAAGTCCCCCATCTCTAGAACTGAATCAATGGTAGGAGTCTCTGCACTAGCATCCATCACGAAGGCCAAATAAGAAAGACATCCCTTCCCGGCCATCCTCTAGGTCTTCAAAAATGACACCACCCTACTGGGAACATAATCTGTCGAACCTCTCCACTCAATCTGTGGCATTCCCGGCATAGCTAATAGCGCTGCCTTAGTGCAATAGTCCAGAATTACACGACACGGAGACAACCATTCTGTACCTAATATTACATCATAATCTAAACTACCAAGCAGCAAAAGGTGCACTCGGGTCTCCAAACCCCAATAGTCACCATACAACGCTGATACACACATCCCACAACCACAACATAACCTGTTTATGAGAACTTCCCGTGTCTCCAAATCCATATAGCACACAAATCACCATACTTGATCCCAATTCTGCCGTTCGAATATACCATACATCTCCAATACCCAATCATTCCACGAGAGGTACTCTTATAGTTCTTCTGTTCCACCAAGCAACTCAAATATCAGCAGCTGATCCAACAAGAGAGTGCCACAATACTACCGAAGTATTATCAAATTAATCACCTCAACTAGCAATACCATTTCCTTAATCATCTAAAGATCATTTCTCTAATTATCTGAAGCTGATTTCTCTAATTATTTGAAGCTGCCTGTGCTGCCTAAGAATTGTGACCTTCCATTCAGAACTGATCCGTGACCTTACACATGCAAATCTAAGTCTTGCACAATATACCACATGTATCATACCATACTAAGGTAAATACGAGAACTTTATATCCATTCCGAGCCACACGCAACTACGTACTCAACTAGCCAAGAACCTTTCCATTGGACCTCATCTGGGAGAAAATCACTATACATCCCATGCTCCTCATGCCCGTGAAATATATACACCTCTAACCGTGGTAGAATCATCAAGAACTTTCCGAATTTCATTTGCATAAAACTAAACCGTCAGGACTGAATTCTTCTAACTCAACCAAGCTACACAGGCCACTAAAAACCCAAGAGAATTGCCGCGAAACACCTGCAGAAATCCATTACCTCGTATCACCCAAAGGACTAATCATATCTTTACCATGCCGATCCGACCTACTACCAAGCTATCCTATTGATCCTAGTTCCTTCTGATTTACCTGCAACTTGATACTCTTTCTTGCTATAACACCACAATCCCTCAATCCAGACTCACCACACGAGACCCAAGCATAAAAACACATCGTCTAAGACTCATAAGCCATGGATTACTCTCTTAAATTTCCCAAAAGCACCACATTCAAAATACCTAGCCTGAAGAGTTTTACCTGCGGATCCAAAGCCATTACCTCCACCTTCTGATATTAATACATAGAATCCCATAATGATATAGAAATACCACGAATCTTGACACCCTCCAATGCAAACTTTAGTTTCTAGCCAAAATGCAACTTGAAAATTTCCACTTATTACATGAAAAATCTTGAACCCCTTAGAACCATTCCCGAGAGTCATTCATTCTACTCAAACTGCAATCAGCTTGACCAAACGAACTGAACAACCTGTGCCTCGTTAGCACTCCGACAACCTTATCCTAAAACAACTGAGCAACTTCTTTCTCTATGCACCGAGCATTCTTTACCAACAACAACTTACGACATTCCGTGATTCTTACACACCTATAAAGCATTCTATAACCTTTGTCAAGAATTTTCCTTTACTCGAGCCATCTTCCGTCTCAATCTCCGTAAGCCATATCTGATTATCCCGTACGCCTCAAACTGGAACCAACATAGCACATAACCGTGCAATCAACTAATCAATAACAGACTCCCCCACTTGGCTCGAAGCCATAGATCAAAACACACTCAATAACTCATAACGCATATACTCTATTGCTCCCATAGTGCCATAGTGAGATTAAACTCGGTCCTTCATAAGTTCATGAAACATAGACCATCTGGTACTTTAACTCTTATGCAAATCTCGCATTCACTCTCGTAACAGTTAAATCCACTCTCTTAAGCGACCCAAATTTAAATTACAACACATATCTTTCACTTGTAAATGAGATCTTCTAACAGACAATATAAGGATCGCACAAACTTCAAAACACTTCGCAGGAGATAACCCACCTACTTTGCCTCAAACTAACATTTCCATATACCTTCCACCGTCATAAACATTACGCAGTCACTTAAACTTCCTGAGTCTGAACTCAGACCGCAACATGAAATTTACTCCACACCCAACTAGGAAACATGGAAAGATTCTTCACATACCCATAACTTAGGGCTATCCTCAAATCAAGATGGAAATCAAGCACCTAATAGTTCTTCTATCCTCCAGCAGACCCTTCTTGTCACTTCCAAATCATATGGATACATCTCGCAGCCATAACATACTTATTACATAGCCATTCATCCATCACTTCTACCAATAGGGCACTATCGAATGTATAAGTTCAAAAACACTAGTTCACATAATCAGCACCTCGGTGCTCAAGCTATAGGCAAAAATCCAGCCTCGAGTCCTCTAGACTTGCCCAATATCAATACACACAAAGATCACATCTCGCCCCTCGATCTGGAAATCACAAGCCATCGATGCATATCTGATACTGAGCGCTCATGCGCGCATATGAACACGTGGAAGGAATTCCAAGAGTTACTTTTTAAGCTGAATCAAGGACGCACGATAAGAATTCAAGAATGTGAAATTTTTCATAAAGGGTCTGCAGCCTCTCGAGGATAAATATAGACGTCTCTGTACCGATCTGTGAGACTCTACTAAACCTGCTCATGACTCGTAAGACTTATGTAACCTAGGCTCTGATACCAACTTGTTAGGACCCCAAACCGGACCCGGTCGTGATGACGTCTCTCGTGAAGATAAGGTCAGCCGACAAAATTCCCAAATTCAGTTTTAACAGTTTAATAAGTCAATTTAAGTCATTTATAAGGATAAATCTCCAACAAGCATAGATTTAGCGAAATAAAACAAGTGCGGAAATAAATACAGCCCGACATCAGGGTGTCACAAGTTACGAGCATCTACTAGGGTCTAAATACAATGGTATAATCTGAAATATACTAAATACAGTCTAATAAAATCAAGAGGGAGAAAAAAAGTGCTGTGAATGCCGGCAACTACCATGCTAAACTCCGATGACTGTGCCATCAACCAATACCCGCTACCGGGTTTAGAAATACCTGAATCTGCACACAAAGTGCAGGGAGTAAAGTGAGTACTCTGACTCAGTGAGTAATAATCATAACTGAAGACTGAGTGATGGGAAATCACGAAAAATACATCAACATGATGTATAGAGTAGTACAAAACCAGTAAGAAAGCAATGAAGTTGTGAAATCTCTTAAAGCACCTTAACTCAGTTTAAACTTCTTTAAAAATAACTCTTTAATAGTTAAGCAATTGAATTCAAAGCAATTAGAACAGATAAGCACAGAAAATCCGCCCCTCAGGCACAACTACACAATTAAACAGGTAGATGATAGGCAAATAAGAAAGATAAAAATATAAGGGTTCGTCCCTCGGGCACAATGTCAACAAATCCACCCCTCGGGCAATATATCATAACAATACCAGCCCCTCGGGCTATATCTCACATCACAATGGGTACTTGCGCTCACTAGGGGTGTGCAGACTCCTGGAGGGGCCCTTTACGGCCCAAACGCAATATCAAGCCACCTCGTGGCATCATCACTAGGCTCTCAGCTTCATATCAACAAGCCACCTTGTGCCGTACAAAACTCAGGCCCTCAGACTCATAATCATAATCAGTGTATCACAGCTGCAGCGTGCAACCCGACCCAAAAGTATCCTCACAACACAGGCCCTCGGCCTTACTCAGTCAAGATTACATAAGCCACTCGGTCAATAGTAAAACATGATGCTCAGTCCAAAATATTATTTAAAATATCATTTCAAGTGTTAAAGCAGAGTAAACATGGCTGAGTATTGAAAACAGTAGAATATAGCATGATTGAGTATAAGTTTAAAGTCAAAACAGTGAGGAAATATCAATAAAAATTTCCAAAGGGTTCACATTATTGGCACGAGGCCCAAATATGGCATTCAGCCCAAAACATGATGATAGTAAATAGTTTTCACTCAAATACGCAGTAAAACAGTCATTTGGGATGGACTACGTCACAATCCCCAACAATGCACGACCCCACGCTCGTCATCTAGCGTGTGCGTCACCTCAATATAGCACAACGATGTGCAATCCGGTGTTTCATACCCTCAGAACATCATTTACAATAATTACTCACCTCGATCCAATCCAAACTCTAGCCCTCAATGCCTTTGCCCTCACGAATCAACCTCCAGATGTTCCAAATCTAGCCACAATCAGTACATAATCATTAAAATATGCTAAGGGAATAAAGCTCACTCGAAAATATCCAATTTATATCAAAAATCTCGAAATTGCTCAAACCTGGCCCCCGGGCCCACATCTCAGAAT
This sequence comes from Nicotiana tabacum, assembly GCF_000715075.1. Classification (NCBI taxonomy): domain Eukaryota; kingdom Viridiplantae; phylum Streptophyta; class Magnoliopsida; order Solanales; family Solanaceae; genus Nicotiana; species Nicotiana tabacum. The sequence goes on along the minus strand of NC_134086.1, from coordinate 105,011,765 downwards.
CCGTTAAAAGTCACATCAATAGAATCCTCATCCTCACACGAGTCTATTCATACCAAGAACATCAAAATTGGACCTCAATTGCCCTTCAAATTCCCAATTTACACTCTCCAAAGTCAAGCCCTAATTTCCCAATTTTAAGGCTTTAATTTCCACATATTTCATGATTAAACAAGTAAGAGTCAACATAGGATCGATTATTGAGTTTAAAAATCTTACCTCCGGGTGTTATATCTTGAATCCCTCTTCAACTCCTCTCAAAAAGCTCCAAAATCGCCCAAAATGATGAAAGTTAGCCTCAAAATCGCGGACAATAGATATTTAAACATTCTGCCCAAGCATCTAAAACCTTATACGCGAACGCGGTCAAAGCCTCGCATTCGTGAAGCACAAAAAATCCGTTGACCAAAATTTCCCGTTACGCGAACGCGACCTCCAGCTCGCGAATGCGAAACGTCCTCTTTCCAAACCATCTCGAATGCGACCTCCTTACGCGAACGCGTAGCACAAAAAGGTTGGGACCCCATCTGCCCCCATTTACTCTATGCGAACGCGACAGAGGCCACACGAACGTGGAGAATCAAAAATCCCAACATCGTGAACACGACACACGAAACGCGAACGTGAAGGCAAAAATCGTCACCACAGAAAAACACCCTTCGCAAACGCGGGTCCCTGACCGTGAACGCGAAGAAAACATTGTGTGCAACACAAAACCAGCAAAAACTGCCAAGTCCAAAGTCCAAAATTGATCCGTTTAACCATCCGATACTCACTCGAGGCCCTCAGGACCTTAACCAAACATTCCAACATATCCCGTAACCTCATTCAAACTTGTTCTAACCTTCTGAATGCTCAAAACAACATCAAAATACCAAAATCACATCGGATTCAAGCTTAAGAATTTCAAGAACTTCCAAATTACTCTTTTGATCAAAAACCCAACCAAACCACGTCCGAATGACCTGAAATTTTGCAAACACATCAAAATGACACAATGGAGCTACTGCAACTTTCGAAATTTCATTCCGACCCCTATATCAAAATCTCACCTATCAACGGAAAAACGTCAAAAATCTCAATTTCGCCAATTCAAGCCTAAACCTTCCATGGACTTCCAAAATGCATTCTGATCACGCTCCTAAGTCCCAAATCACCTAATGGAGCTAACCAAATCATAAAAATTCCGATCCGAGATCATATACTAACAAGTCAAAACTTGGTCAAATCTTTCAAATTTTAAGCTTCAAACTGAGAACTGTTTCTTCCAAATTCATTCCGATTACCCTAAAAACCAAAACCGACGATTTACATAAGTCATAACACATCATACGGGGCTATTAATGCCCGAGAACTGGCGAGCGAAGTGCAAAAGCTCAAAACAACCGGCCGGGTCGTTACGCCAAGCTTGTTTTATCTTTAATTCTCCTTATTTTAATTGCTTTATTATTCATTACCTTATTTTATCGGATTAATTTAATCTACGTATCTATAAACCACATTACAAATTCAACTGTAATATTTTACAGATAAACAATTATTGTTTAGGATAGGCTTTATTCTCCAGCAGATTCAAGGTTTTATAGAGTTTGATGTTCAGTTTGTTGGGCTCTTAGTGTTTACTAACGTGTTATACTTTTAAAATTATGAGATCAAATTTAATATATCGAAAGTTTAGCGATTTGTCACATATATATTAATGTTCTATTAGGTTCGAATAAATTCATAGCTTAAGACCTACAACCGCTCTTGCATATCATGTATTTGTGTTGTACTATATTAATATGTGTTCTGAACAATAAGATTTTTGCAAGCTCGCATGAGATTTTAAATATTAGTTACTCTCTTTGTCTCATTTTATATGGTATACTTTTATTTTTAGTCTGTTTAAACAAATATATATTTTTATAGTTAGAAACATTTTAATTTTAAACTTCTATCTTAACTCTTAATAAAATAATTTATAACTACAAAATATCTATAACATATTTTAGACCATACGTTCTAAGATATTTCTTTTTTCTTAAACTCCATAGGTAGTCAAATACTTCCACATCAATTGGGACGGAGGGAGTAGTTCTCTTTCATGTTCCCCTATGCACTACTGTATATTATTTTTTGTCTTTATATATATCATATATATATATATATATATATATATATATATATATATATATATATATATATATATATATATATATTCACATAATTATCAAACATCTTCCTCCTCCGACAGTGTAGTTTTCTAATACTCGCTAGGCAGGCCAATGTTTGAGTTTTATTGACCATTTTCCTTTATATTTCATTGATTAAAACTTAACCAGCTAGAACAAGTAGAATTAACTTGGGAAGTAAGTAAATAACCTTTTATCCATATACTATTATCAATACCATTGCCATTACTTCCAAGAATCCGGTGTCACAATCCACGAACATACTACAATTTTCTACAAACATCAGTTTGAAAGAAATTACAACTGTTTTGGAAATAGAGAAAAGAGTAATGTAGATAGGTAGAAGGGGACATTAGGGCACGCGGACGCCAGAAGGACTACCTTGAGTCTCCACACCGTGCAACCTGAAGCCAACCTCTCAATCAGCCACTGCCTACTCCGAAATCTGCACAGAAAGTACAGAGTGCAATATCAGTACAACCCACCCCATGTACTAGTAAGTGCCAAGCCTAACCTCGACGAGGTAGTGACTAGGCTACGGTGGGCATTTACAATATAAATTGTATACAATGCATAATAAAGTAGAAAGAAGAACGGAACAAAATAAAATAGTAACTTGCAAGGAATGAATACATAACTCAATAATCTCATCAGAACCCAACTATAACCAATCCTTAAGTAAAATGCAAAACTACAGAATAACTTCACAGTAGAAGAAAGATACATAAACACATAAACTGATGCGGCGTTCATCCTAATCCCACCATATAATCAATGTCAATATGAATATTCACCCTTATTACTCCATATCAATCCATCCTTATTCCTCTTGTTGCGGCATGCAACTTGATCCCACCGTACATAGTAATTCACCCTTATTTCTCCTCAATATACTACCCTTATTACTCATGTTGCGGCGCGCAACCCGATCCCACCATATAATAGAATTTCACGCTTATTCCTCCTTAATATATCACCCTTATTCCTCTTGTTGTGACGTGCAACCCGATCCCACCATATCGGTACCAATCACACAATAAGAACAGAAATTTCACAATTTAGCTCAAAACTCTCCACAATATTTAAACCTCAAACTAAAGCAAACAAAAAGTTGTACAATTATGAAACTTCACTCAAAATTATACTACTCAACGAAACCAATCCAAAATACTCCCTCCGTTTCAATTTATGTGAACATATTTCCTTTTTAGCCCGTGCCAAAAAAATGACCTCTTTCCTTATTTGGAAACAATTTAAATTTATACAATGATTTATAGCCACACAAAATATAAGTGCCTCATATTACACTACAAGATTAAAAGTCTTCTCTTTTTTCTTAAACTCTGTGCCCAGTCAAATGGGTTCACATAAATTGAAACGGAGGGAGTATACCATAAAACACGGATAACCGACTTGAGCAAATAATATGAGACAATAAAATTACTGAATAGCTAATACCTTCAACAATGAAAACAATGTCTGACAAGTAGCAATTAAGCATGGAAATACTAGTGAAACATGTAGCAGTTAAGGCAGGAAATAATATATTATGAACGGGAAGAAAATAGGCAAAACAGATAAATTGGCAGTGCATAGGTACCTGTCACCGCACCTATACGCCACACACATGGATTTTCACATAGAAATTAAGACGGGGATCCCTAATCCCTCGAGTCAAAGTTAGACACAACACTTACCTCGATCCACATGCCACTCACTGCTCAATTACAGCTTTTCCTCTAGTTTCCACCTCCGAACCACTCGTATCTAGTCATAACTTAATTAATAACATCAATTATTACTAAAGAAATCAATTTCAATACATAATTATAAGTTTTCCAACATTTCCCCCAAAAAGTCAAACACCGATCTCGGACCCGCTTGGTCAAAACTTGAGGTTCGGACCATCACCCATTCACCCCCGAACCCGAATATGTAATTAATTTCGAAATCCGACCTCAAAACGAGGTCTAAATTCAAATTATACAAAATCCCTAATTCTACCCAAACCCCCAATTTTCACCATGAAAACCCTAAATTTTTGGTTGAATTCTTGTAAAATGAAGTGAAAGATTGAAAGAAACGAGTTAGGAATCACTTACCTATGATTTGGGGAAGAAATGGTCTTTGAAGAATCATCTAGAGGGTTTCTTGTGTTTGGAAGTTTTGAAAAATGAGAAAAATCTCGTCTAAGTTAAGACTTATTAGTTTCAGATGTCGCATTTGCGACCGGAGCTTTGCATTTGCTAAACTCGCAAATGCGAGAAAAGTATCGCAAATGCTAACTCCTCACATTCCTGCAGCCTTCGCAAATGCGAACAGCTTGTCGCAAATACGAACTTGGACTTCCGCAAATGCGGACCTATTCTTTGCAAATGCGAAACTGCCCAGTCCCTTCCCATGCTCGCAAATGCGAACTTTCTTCGCAAATGCGATGCTCGCATTTGCGAGATCTTCAGGCCTGGAGCACACCAACTATGTTTTTCTAAGTTCATTTCACTTCGTAGCCTATCCGAAACTCACCCGAGCCCTTGGGGCTCCAAACCAAACATGCACACAAGTCTTAAAACATCATACGAACTTGCTCGTTCGATCAGATCGTCAAAATAACATCTAGAACTACGGATTTAGCACCAAAACACATGAAATTCCTAAGAACACTTTGAAATTCTTATTTTCACAACCGGACGTCCGAATCACGCCAAATCAGTTCCGATTTTTACCAAATTTCACAGAAAATGTATAAATATTATTTTGGACCTGTACCGGGCTCCGAAACAAAAATATGGGCCCGATACCAACAAGATCAAACATTAACCAAATTCTTAAAACTATTTGATTTTTAGTCTTATAATTTTCATCAAAAATTCATTTCTCGGGCTTCGGACCTCGAAATTCGATTCTGGGTATATGTCCAGGTCCTACATTTTGATACGGACCCACCGGGACTGTCATAACACAAGTCCGGGTCCGTTTACTCAAAATATTGACCGAAGTCAACTAAATTAACTTTTAAAGGCAAAAATTATTATTTTAATCAATTTTCCACATAAAAGCTTTCCAAAAATGCACCCGGACTGTGCTCGTAATTCGAGGAGGAATAAAATGAGATTTTGAAGGCCTCGGAATATGGAATCAAGTTCTAAAACATAATATGACCTTTTGGTCATATCACACCCGCACATATATATGGGATGAAGTTTTTGTTTTAGCAATTTTGATTTAGATATTTTCCTAAGGAAATGACAATTATCTATTTTTAGTGTATAAAAATTAAAACTCCTCAATCAGCTGCATTCTTGTACACTCCATAAGCCAACCTTCTCTTTTACTTGTTTCCTGATTGCTTGACGGAGATCGACCTGTTGTGTCAAGCGTGTTTTATTTCTTTTTGCTTTTCCATTTGGATTCAACAATATTTACTTTTTCTAATAATATTTTTTATGGTTGGAAATATTGGGACACAAAGAAAATATTTTGATACCATGTTATAATGCATCATATTTTTTGGAGACGTACAATTATCTATAAAGTAAAAAGAAGTGTTATTTGAATATTTTGGTTAGGTACTGCATGAACTGAATCAATAAGTTGCTGCCTGCTTCATCTATGGCGATAATTGATTATGTGGTTAAGAATTCAGTTATTAGCTTTAACAATAACAAGGTACGTGTGTAGCACACAGTTTTGGAGCCGTTTTTTTTCAATCAAATGATTTATTAGTTACCTAGTGGCCGGAAAATAGATAAAAAACAGTTATTCATCCATATTATTAATCTAAAAAGGAGGAATTACGCTCCTTGTCACTTGGCCCAACAGTCCATCAAAAAATGGCCTATATTTGTAGCCCTTACCTGATATGGCCCAGATTGTATATACTCTAAAAAAAATCACCAGTTAGCCTACTCTATTCTTTTCTTCGTTCTTCTTCTTCCTCTTTCACGACTTTGCACCTCAAAATTTCTCTACCATTATATATATATTGTTCAATTCTCCTTCCAGATTCAAAGTTGATAATCACTATTAAGATGAGAAGAAAAAATATCACTCAAAAGAATTATTATTTTGGACCATTAAAGGTCATTCGAAGCTTCAATTTCAGAAATTGAATTTTTCGATTTTCTTAGTTGTTTGGATTGGATGTTGGCCCAATTGATTGGGATCGTCAAGGGGAGTTCAAAACTCAAATTTGAAGTGATTTGGAGCAGATTTGAGGTAGATTTGAGTTGAATTTCAGAAGATTCCCAAAGAAGAAGAAGAACCAGTGAAACTCCATTAATAGGATTCATTTGTATAATAGTGTATAATATTGTATAAGTAATGTATAATAGTGTATATACACCTCTTATACATTATTTTATACAATGTTGATACATTATTTACAGGTATTTGGTGGATTTCTCACATTTCTTCTTCTTCTTCTTCTTCTTCTTCTTCTTCTTCTTCTTCTTCTTCTTCTTCTTCTTCTTCTTCTACACCTATATACATGGTGTATCACTAATATTTTTACTACTGTGCTTATACATCTTTATACACTTTTATACAACTATATATATATATAATATACCTCTTTGTATAAAAGTGTATAATATTGTATAAAAGTGTATAAGCATCTCTAACTAACTTTTTGTACGATTTTCACTTGCAATTCTTGATTAAAACTATTCCAAATCTCCACTAAATGAGTCAAACTTTGTATACAGTCTACTTAGACTAATTTTAATAAGTTCAAACAATACCCACTCCAAATTTCTCACAAAATCGTATTCAAAAACTAACATGATTAGCATTAAAGAAGATGAGATTTTAGATTTCTCACGTCTGTTTGTGAATTTTCGTAGTTGTGATAGATATGTAGAAACTTGAGGAAAAAGGAGAATGGAAATATTTCACGCTTGAAGATATAGAGAATAAAAAAACTGGAAAAAAATTTCAGATCTAAGCTTATTGATATTTGGCTACACATTTGCAAACTTGTAAGTGTGCTAAAATAATGCAAAATCAACTTATGGAGTGCATTATTATGTAATGAGATTTTTTCCTTCCTATACCATATATGAAACTTTATTATAAAAAATGTGCATAGTTTCATATTTACCCACCATGTTCACATTTATTCTACAAATATTATACCATTCATTAAATACCAATTATTAGGAGCTGATTCCTTCCTAATTAGGCGCGCTACAAATCTGGAACTAAATATTTTTCAAGATATTCCTATTTAGGCGCGCTACAATTATGGAAGTAAATATTCTCCCAGATATTTTATTAAATAAGGAATCATTGTAGCATTAAAATTCCTTATTTAGATATCTAAACAAATATCTCTGCATTTTCTAAGCAAGCAAATATCTCTGCATTTTCTACTTCACCTAACGAAGAAACAAATCCCACAAAACGAAGAAACTAAGCAAATATTTCTGCATTTTCTACTTCACCTAATCTTTCTGCTTATAGTCTCACTTAAACTTGTAGTTGAAAATATCGTTATATTTTTTTCCCATGAAAAATAATAAGTTGACAAATCTAATAGTTGATGTCACCTAGGTAGTATTTTTCAAACTCGACAAAGTAGCTGATGTTGCTTTCTAACATATTTCCCTCAATCTATAATTGAGAATACTATAATGAATCTTTAAGATTATGTCTAGTCGAAAATCCCAATTAAACTACAATTAAAATGGGAATTGGATATTAAAATTTAATATACCCAGTTTGTAGATATTTTGTAGATGAATTGTAGATTATTTGTATTATGATTGTAGATTTTTTTTGTTTTCACAAATAAAAAATGACTAAAACTTCTACAAATCTTTTGCAAAACACGCAATTATGTCGAAAATTCCAATTAAACTACAATCGAATGGGAATTGGGATATTAAAATTCAATATACCCAGTTTGTAGATATTTTGTAGATAAATTGTAGATTATTTGTATTCTGATTGTAGATGCATTGTTTTCTATTTTCACAAATCCAAAACGACTAAAACTTCTAGAAAATCTTTTGCAAAAAATGCAATTATGTCGAAAATACCAATTAAGCTACAATTGAATGGGAATTGATCTTGATTTTATTCTTGAGTCCCAATTTTTCATTGAAACCAAAACAACATAAAAATACTGAAGGAAATAGAGAAGAAAAAAATGTCAGCAAATTGGGATATTAAAAACGCAAATTTGTGAAAAGAAAAGGAAAAGAATGATTTCAAATATGGAATGTGCAAGGCGATCAAGGATGAAGAAACAAAATCTTCTGCAAGAATTGACAAAGGAAGTCAGCAAATTACAAGCTGCCAACAGAACCATTGTTGACATTTTGCACTGCTCAGAATAATGTGTTGAGGGCACATGAAATAGAGTTAACAAATAGGTTAAAATCTCTGAACGATTTGATTAATCATAGTGGTTTGGGAGAGAGAAACGTGGGAGGGGTGAGATATACGGTACCTTGAATTAAGGAGGGATATACGCTGCATTAATTGTACCCTTGAAAAACACTATGGTATAGAATTAGTAATTTGGTATACTAAATGTAATTATATCAAACCTTAAACATTGAAGGTAATAAGGTTTCCTATATGGCATAGGAATGTAAAAATCTCTTATGTAATTTTGTCATCTAAAAAATGGGTTACATAATGAACTTTAAAAAATAGATCAAATATGGATAAAATCTATATTATTCACTTAAAAATGGATAATCAATGAATAACCATATGAGTTTAATTTTTATATTTGTAAAAATTTAAATTGGGGGTTCCTTAAGTTTGGGAGACTAGAAATTCTCCTAAAACTAATCATACTCAAGAAGTCATGGATAATACATATATCCATATTATTAATTCATTTTTTATTCGTATTAAATATGAATCAGATCAAATAATTTAATTATTTTTGCATTACATGTTTTCAACCCACACATATTCGACCGACAACCCGTTTGCTACCCCGAGTTTTACCCATGACTGTGTAGGGTGTGTTTAAGCGCACTGTTAGAACTAGGAGCCGCTTTCACCAATTAAATGATTACAATAATATTAGTTAGGTATACAATGTGTGCGGTTCTGCATTTCTTTGTAAAATTCTATCATATCTTGTACTACTAGCTTCTGCTATCCCATAAATATCAATGCTATCCCCACACCTAATTATTTCCACTCTACAAAAAATCTTTATTGTTGTCTTAGACACATTGATAATAAAGTTGACACTGAATAGTTGAATCCAACTAAAACGTTCCAATATTTATGGTCACGAGCTTTCTAACCTAGATCGATAAAGTAAACCCTGTTGCCTTTTTTAGTTAAAAAATGATGTGAATGGAAATGGAGAAAAAAATAGGATTTTGACTTTTCCTTCTTTATAAAGGAATATTGTCCTATATTGGAGGAAGAAAGCTCATTTGTTGGGTATATATATAGTTGCACTTCTTCTAACTTTTAAAAAGTTGAGAAAAAGTCATATCTCGCACTGTCGCTTGCTCATTGTCGCTTGGAGGAGGAATGCTCATTGTCGCTTGCTCGGCTTTGGATTTGGTCTGATTTATTTCTTGGACTAAATTTATGTTGGGTTTAAGCTTGTTAGAGCTTAAATTAGCATGAATGGGAAATAAAGGGGAAAAAATGAAATCTTTGAATTTCTCTCTTTAATAAAGGGACATAGTCCCAAATTGGAGGAGGAAAAGAGTTTCGATGGGTATATATACAGTTGCGAACATACAATATAACAGAGGAAGTTCCAGCTGAGGACATGACTGTACCCCGAGCTCAGGTCAAGATTTATAGAATTTCTTAAAATAACATTGATTGTTGTGCATGGTCGCATGCCGATATGACAGGTATCCCGCTAGAGCTGGCCGTGCACAAGCTAAGTCTGGACCCCAGCATCCCGCCTGTAAGGCAAAAGAAGCTCCCAATTGCCGAGGTCAAAAATAGGTTTGTCAAAGAAGAGGTAACTCGATTGCTCGATATCGGTTCAATCAGGGAGGTAAAGTATCCTGACTAGCTAACTAATGTAGTAGTAGTTCCAAAAAAGAATAATAAATTCCTGTATGTGCTTAAATTATAAGGATCTCATCATAGGACGTGCCCAAAGACTCACTCCTATTGCCAAATATTGATCAAATAATTTATGCAACGGCCAGACACGAGTTGATGAGTTTCCTCGATACCTATTTCGGGTACAACCAAATCAAGATGAACCTGGAGGATCATGAAAAAACTTCGTTCATAACGAACTTTGGCCCATATTGCTACATTGTGATGCCCTCCCATCTTAAAAATGCCAGAGCCACTTATTAAAGGCTCATGAATAAAATGTTAGAAAAGAAAATAAGGAAAACAATGGAAGTTTACATAGATGATATGCTGGTTAAGTCTTTGAACGCAGGTGACCATGAAACACCTCCAAGAAATATTTGACATCGTAATGAAGCACAACATGAAGCTTAACCCCCAAAAGTGTGCGTTCAGAGTTAGCTCCGATAAATTTTTAGGTTTCCTAGTCTCACAAAGGGGGCTCGAAGTCAATCCCGACACGATTAAAGACATCGAAAACATTCTAGACCAGCTGACAAACGTGAAAGAAGTCCAAAGACTAACCAGAAGACTGGTCGATCTAAGCAGGTTCATTTCATGGTCTTCGGAAAAATTCCATCACTTCTTCTCACTTCCGAGAAGAAGAACAACTTTGAGTGGACTCCAGAAGTCCAACAGGATCTAAAAAACCTGAAAAGGTATCTATTAAGCCCTCTATTACTATCAAAACCGGAGCAAGGTGAACATTTGCTAATATACTTAGCGGTCTCAGAGGTAGTGGTAAGTGCCGTTTTAGTCCAACAAGACGAAGGTACAATATCTCATATCCATTACGTTAGTAAAATTTTATCAGGGGTGAAAACTCGATATCCACACCTCGAAAAACTGGCCTTAGCTCTCGTAGTCGCTGCTCGAAAGCTTAGGCTTTATTTTCAATGCCACCCGATAGCCGTGATGACAACCATTCCCCTGCAGAATGCCCTTCACAAACCTGAGTTGTCAAGTTGACTGACCAATGTACAGTCGAGATTAGTGAATTTGATATCAAATATAAACCCAGAACTGCGATCAAATCACAAGTTTTGGCCGACTTCGTGGTCGATTTCAGTCCCGGCTTGCTGGCTTTGGCCACAAAGGAAACAATGATGGTGTTGGAAATGACATTAAGAGTTTGGACGTTGTTCACGGATGGAGCTTCCAACTTGAAAGGGTCCGGGCTCGGGGTAGTCTTAATCATTCCCTTGGGAGAAGTTCTCAGGCTGGCCATAAAAATTATTCCCTTTACTAACCATGAAGCTGAATATGAGGCCTTGATTGCAGGACTTGAACTGGCCCGAGGACTAGATTCCGAGGTCATTAAAATCAAATGCAATTCCCAACTAGTGGTAAATCAAGTATATGGAATCTTCGACACCAAGGAGGAGCTCATGCTGCAATATGTGGTGAAAGTTCAAACTTTACTCACACGATTCAGGGAATGGTCAATTACTCACATCACAAGAGAAGAAAATGCAGAAATATATGCAATGGCCAATCTGGGCTTGTCCACAAAAAATGAAGGGATCAGATTCTGGTACAGTCGTACAACTTTTGCACTATGTACTGGATGTGGTTGGTTATTATGAAGTAAATACAACCAACTTGGCTTGGGACTGTTGAAATGAAATCATCGACTACCTTGAGCATGGCAAGTAACCTGAAGACCCGAAGGCATCCCGGGCACTTCGCACCAAAGCAACTCGTTACATCTTCTGGGGAGGATAGTTATACGGAACAATTACATTGTATATCACCCGACCTAGTTCTATAACCATAAAGAGCCCATATTTTGGGATTTTACATGTTGAGGCCCATATTGTATATATCTTGAAATAAAAGCTTCAATGTTTAACCGAAACAATCTTCACTCATCTCTTCTATATTTTCTCCTCTTCTTATCTCCACTCCATTGGCCACCTCTCCTAAGCTTGTTGTGAACTCAAGATTTTGATATCCAAACCAAAAATTAGGTTGAGGGAGTTAGAAGCTTTTCAGATCTGAAAATTTATGAAAGAATCGTGCTCAAATTCGAGTGGGTGCTATTGAGATTAATTGAGAGTAGTCCAAGAAGCTTCAACCTAGAGATTTGGTTCAGTTGGACTACTTTGTAACTCTTTGAGAACAAATTTGGTGAGGTAAAATTGGGAAAGGAACTAGGTTCTTGATTTTTCTACAAGATTGAAATTCTGGATTGAAATAGCCGAACTGGGTTCTTGATTTTTGTTGAAATTTCTTCAAGATTGAGTTTTTTTTAATAGACCTGAGGAAGATGTATTTTGGTGGAAAAATCAAATGGGTGTTGATTAATATTGGTGAAATTATTTGGGTGAAGCTAAAAATATTGAAAAAGCTTTTCGTATCTTGAATCTAGAGTACTGGGTTGATTGAGCATGATTAACATTGACTTTGAGAATCATACCAGTTGAAAAAGGAAATTGAAGGTGAAATTCAGTTTTCATATACAAAATTATACATCATTATACAATATTATACCACATTATATAAAATTATAATAAGTGTATAATATTATATAATGTTGTATATTAGGTGTGTAAATAGTGTTATACAACATTACTCTTTTTATTCGCGATTTCTGTTCGACTTTGGTGCAGTGGTCTTTCTCTTTGAAGTAAGTTCCTCTTTCACATGTGCAGTTAAAGCTAATTCTGTTTTTTTGTGTTGGTGAAATACTAGAATACATTATTTTACATTCCATACACGAGTTTATACTAAGTTATACATTTTTATACATGTACAACATATGTGGCCATAAAACTGAAATTAAATTGTTTCTTACTTTTTCTCAAACAATCGATGTATAAAGTCAATTTTTTGTTAATTTCTCTGCCAAACTGCGAAATTGTAGAATTTTTTTTTAATTTTATTTTTTATTTCTTTTGTTTCTACTATTTAGAACTTGGGACAGAAGAAAATTTAATTTTTTTTCAAGTTGCATGATAGTTGGTTTGCATTGTTGTAATTGCAATAGGAATCTATATGATCGATTTAAGTTGGTTGTGTGCAATGAATAAAAAATTACATATAGATCTGTAAAGTTATATCCAGACGATAATGTCATATTGTAAGACTTTCATGGGCTATACGGATAAAAACTTAAAATGACTGCTATGCGAATGAAAAACACCTACGCTGACTGTACTTTTATGTAATTATCCCTAGTTATAAAGAAGGTCATTCCAAGGCATATTGGCTCGATTCTTAGGCGCCTCCAAAGCTAATTAGATGATGAGAGAGGCTCACGAAGGAATTTGTGGAAATTATTCTGGTGCAGACTCGTTGGTGTTAAAATTAGTTAGTGCAGGATACCTATGGCTCCGGATGGAACAAGACACTAAGGCATTCGTTCAAAAATACAACAAATGTCAGCGCCATGCACCGTTAGAACCCCAAACGGCAGAGCTACTACACTCGGTATTATCCCCATAGCCATTCATTTTATTTCACAAAGTGGGTTGAGGCAGGTCCTTACAAAAAATAATCAGCAAGCACGAGTGGTCAATTTCCTATGGGAGAACATAATTTGCTGGTTTGGAATACGGAAAGAGATTGCTTGCGACAACAGGACACAGTTCATAGGCTTAAAGATCACTAAATTCCTTAAGGACTTGAAAATCAAAAGAATCACATCTTCTCCATACCATCCGAGCGCAAATGGTCAAACGGAATAAAAAAATAAGGGATTATTCAAAACATCAAAAAGAGATTGGAAGCAGCCAAAGGTAAGTGGCCCGAAGAGTTACCGGCAGTGTTATGGACATAACGGACGACGACCAAATCAAGCACGGGAGAGACACCTTTCTCTCTGGTAGACGGAGCATAAGCTCTGATCCCAGTAAAAATAGGAGAAACGACCTTGAGGTACTTCCGGGCGGACGAAGAAACAAACAACAAAGCATTGCTAGTCAAATTGGAGCTGCTTGACGAATGCAGAGATTTATCGCACATAAGGATGGTGGCCCAGAAATAAATAATAGAAAGGTAATATAATCGAAGGGTCAATCTCTGTTATTTCAAAGTGGCAGACTTGGTCTTAAGAAAAGTGACTCAAAACACCAATGACCTCAACGCAAGAAAATTGGGTTCGACAAGGAAAGGCCCCTATCGGGTTTTAGCTGTCATTGGAAAATGATCATACGGGAACTAAAAACCCAATATGGTGTCAAATTTCCAAGAAAATGGAATGTGACTCACCTCAAAAGGTATTATTGCTGATGGGCACCAGTTATACTGAAAGTATGTGCTGCACTCTTTTCCCTTCGTCTAGTTTTTTTCCAAATTGGGTTTTTCTCGCAAGGTTTTTATCGAGGTAGCAACGAAAATCATACTGCGAAGGAAATGCCATCAGCAGAATTAAGACCTTTAAACAACAAGGAATCGAAACGACAAACCACTGCGAGATGGTTAAATAGTCTTTGGCTCGGTAGAAAATTCCTAATGGGAAGCAAAACTTGCCACCTGAACAAAGACTATTCAACCATTTACAAATGTTTTCCCTACAAGCCACTGGGGGTAGTTAGATAATCTTTGGATCGATAGAAAAGTTCCTAACAAGAAATGAAGCTTGCTATCGGACCAAATATTGTCCAACCATAGACTAGTGGAATTCTCAAAGAAGCAAGAATTTTAGTATTCCAATTCGCATTTTTCACATTCGAACACTATGGGGATATGACAACCTGATTTCCATAAAGATCGGGACTATGAAATTCGGGAACAAAAATGTCTCATCGGGACTGAGGACTGCACAACCAGTTTCGTAGAAACAAGTTGTACAAATTAGCCACATATAATGGAAATTTCTTCTCTTTTAGCAAAACGAATGCTTATGTAATTTTGAAGATAGAAGGAATAAAATAAGTCCTTTTATTTTATCTTGTTTCTTGTCCAAACATTGAATTGGTTTTATCATTTGAAAGTTAATCAAGTACTTCAAATGCTAGTGCCGGAATGAATATGAGGTGTCCTCTTCAAGAGCACCATAAACATAAGAGGTCCCATTCTTATGAATCCCTCGCAGTAAAGGGTTGATTCCAAAAGAGTTTATGCTCGGAACCCAAATGCTATTAGAGAAAAATGCACCCCAAGCCTTGTATAATTCGACACAAAAGGTAGACTTTGCGCAATGCTTAAACAAAAAATACTTTTATTTATCAAACGTGCCAAGAAACACAAGTACAAAAATACAAAAAGAGAACAACAAAGGAAGAAAAACAAAGAGCTAAACTACATCGCCCTCAAAACTCGGGGGAAGAGAAGCCTCAGTGCCCCGGGGAGAAGTAGGCGGATCTGTCGTCGGCTCGGGATCTTGGCCTTCATCATTATTCTCCTAAAGTTCCCTCTTTGTTCCTCAGAACTCAGAACCGAAACCAAAAGAGTCAATTGCATCGGGCTGAGCCCGGAGGCATCTTCGAGACGTTGACTCCAACTCTCGGGTCTTGGCGATTTTATCATCAATATGAATGACTCCCATTTTGGCCTCTTCCAAGGTTTTTATCCTCATGCTATACATAGAATTATTTTTTAAATTATGAGGGAATCCCCTCGGCATTGGAGTTCTGATTTAAGCCGATCATCCTTGGCAAAAGGCCACCCCGTTCAGATCTTGTGGTGCTAAGCTTAAGATTAAGATCACGGATGGTGGTTATATGAACCTTATTATGTTCCATGATCCTTTTATGACTATCCTTTATTTTGGGCACGCTTCTCCTCGGCAGTAACAACCTCTTTAGCTTTGGAGTTTAAGGCTGCCTCCAAGTTTTTCACTCTCTCAATGGAGGCAGATTCGCGCTTGACAGTAGCAAGCACATTGTGAGCACGTGATTTTTGCCTTACGAAAACTACTCCAAAATAAATCAAAAATAAAATTAATTTCTTTTAATGTGCAATTTTAGAAAATTGTTTTACGTTTATTAATTGTTTGTGTTTTATCCGTAAATGTTTGCTTTGTTATAATTAAACAAAAATTAAAATAAAATACATGTTGTCACACCTCCTTTTTGCGCGCCCGCCCCGAGGGGTTAAATGCGCGAGGGAGTTTTTCCAATTTAAGTGACAATATTCGAAATGGAATTATTTATTTAATTCAGAGTCGCCACTTGGGAAATGTTTGGCTTTTGGTGTCCCAAGTCACCGGTTTATCTTGAATCCCAAATCGAGGAAATTTTCGACTTTTCCAAATGAAGTCTGCGAACCAGAAATTCTAAGTAAGGAATTCTGTTGACCCGAGGGAAGGTGTTAGGCACCCTCGAATCCCGTGGTTCTAGCACGGTCGCTTAAACTGTTATAATGGCTAAATATCTGATTTAAATACATGTTATGACTTAAGTGCTTTCATTAAGTTTAAACCGCTTTTATTATTATCATTTATTTTTATAGAATTACAACGTCGTGGGAATGTATCTTGAACTACGTCGCAATCAACGCGCCCGTAATTGTTAAACACATTTCGACTCCGTTGAGATTTGGATTCGGGTCACATCAATGCGCACCCAAGTTTAAGAATGTAATTTATTAAAGGCGCGCCTAAAGCAACTAGCGTATTGTTATTTTGGGAAGGCCGTAAAATTCGCTAAAACGGCCTATCCTGAATTCGAAATAATATTATGATTATTTATTGAGGACCCCGCAATTTACATTCTTATTTGGCGAGGCTCGTCTCTATTTTTTTTAAAGGATATCCTAAAGTGGCTACATTTCTAATACATTTGTCCCTAAAACTAAGGGAAAAGGGACGTGCTAATATAAACTATATGCTTTTGATTAATCCGGATTCTTATTAATTACTGATTAATTGTTTACAAAATGGAGGGATGTCATAACTTGTGAAACATACTTTAATTGGACAAAGAAATTACATTCGAGATTGACCCAATGTTATACTTGCATCCTAACGTTTCTTGAACTGAATTTAACTAGACTTATTGAAGCTGAATTTAAGGGAATTAACCACTATGTCTCATTACTTGCGGGGGTTCGAACGCGCTTCTATATGCTGCCTAGCGAGTTATGATAAAGGAAAACTAAAAATGAACAAGGAACATTTGTGTAAAGTGGAAATATTCTATTCTATGCATGTCATTCAGTTAAACGGGAATCCAGTCAAAAAGACCTATACCAATTCTCCATGCCTTCTATGTATTGTATCATTACATCTTGTACTAGCAAACAATTATAAACTAAGATGCAAGAGGCTAAACTTGATTAAGTATTATCTAACTAATCTTTCATTACTGAATGACACTAATCAATTTATACAACTGAAGTCAGTATATCACAAGCATTACAAAACAGACATCTAAGTCTTCTTCAAGAACTCCTTTCATTTCATGCTTTTGAATTGTTACAGTTAACACCAAAGTTGGATTTGAAATGTGTACCTGGAAACACTGAAAATGCAAAGGAGAAGAGGAAAGAGATGGGGAAATCAGCAGCAACAAGAAACAGAACTAGCAATAGCAGCAGGGCAGAATAGCAGCAAGACAGAATAGCAGCAAATAAAACAACCCAGCAGAACAGGCTTGAGTGCAGGAATGCAACTATAGCCGATATAAGGAGTAGCCAAATGACAGCAACACACAGTGGAGTAGAATCAGACTCCAGGCAGACCAAAACCAGTAGTAAACCAATGAAAACACTCGATTGGTAGACACAATTGGAACTTCAAAGAATCAGAATTGATTTGAACAAGTTGAACAAATGAAACCCAAAACAACAATAGGAAGAAACAGTTTCTGATTGTTGACTGTATACTTTCTATCTCTTATCCTCTCTCTATTTGTGTTTTCCTAAAATCAGTTCTATCTTTTTCAATCCTCTCTGTCTGTGTATATCTCTGTGCCTTCTTTTCTCTAATCTCTGTCTGTATGTATATATATCTGTATGTATTTCAACTTTCTCTTTCAAAAAATTCCTCGCAGTGTGTGTATTTTTTCTCCTCTCAAAATCTTCTGTTCTCTCACCTCTAATGTCTTTTTCTTAGTTAGATGCCTGCCCCCTTTTATAAGCCTTAACACTACCCCTTTTAACAGTCTATTTAGAATATCACAGCACCCCTCCCATGTGCCTTCCATTTTTAGTTCCACTTTAGCTAATTAAGTATTAAACCCCATCAACATTCCCTGGCAGACTTATCTTTCCCATTTTATTAACTAAAAGCAAGCATGGGCAGCAGGATGTAGTCTGACAGCACATGCTGTCAAACTATTTAATTCAAAAAGGGCCTTTATGCCCATGTTGTGCACATGCCCTCCAGTTCAGATTACCATTACAGCCTAAACATTAGGTTTCTGAAATCACATTAACAACTATAAGTAAATGAACTTAGTTCTTAATTGATTCAGGCAATGTTCAACAGAAGCAAATCGATTCATTTTATTCAGACAGTTGAAACTATTTGACGACACATGTCGACTCGACTATATTAGCATTAACATACACAATCGTAGCCAAAAATCAGACATTTAAACAGTATCGATGCATGATTCGAATTATACTGACTAAGCAGAAATGTACTCGAGGAGTCAACTAGTCAGTCCAAAATTTGGAGCTCAATTATTCGCACAGCATATACACACGCATTATCAGAATAAATGAGGGATTCAAACAAACACAGTGGTTCAGGCAAAGTGGACAAACAGAAGTTGGTAAAAATTCAAAGACAAACATGAACCGACTTTTAAAACAAATCACACGGACTAAAACAAGTAAAGGAAAGAAAGCAAACTCACCTTAAAACTCGAAAAAATCAAAAGTTTGAACTCGGATTTGGACAAACTTTTCTTAAGGCTGAACGGACTTTGATCGAAGTGTTTCTCAGATGAGAAACACTTCGATTAAGGTCCCTTAGACCTTAATTTCTTTGGCTCGAACGGGTATGAACCAGTGACGAGGAACCTTGTGGTTTCAAAACTCAGATCTAGGATTCGTGCTTCCCTGGTCATATTCGGACCAAACCAAGTATGGTTTGATCACGAGGGGGTCTGGGGAGTGTCTGGTATGAATTTAGGGCCGATCGGTGTAGATTAGGTTCCGACTCGAATCTTCAAATGAAGATTCGAGAAGGTGGGATAGGATTCGAGGTGTGTGGTTGATAGATTTGGGTTCAGGACGGCAAGGGGGTTCTATGGTGTTAAGGGCAAGGTCACCGGCGTCCGTGCCGCCGGCTTTCATGGTGAAGGATACAGGGGCGGCTAGGGTTTGAAGGGGACGGGTTTGGTGAAGACGAAGGCAGGGGTGTTGGCTAGGGGGGCAGGGTATGGTAAAGGGTTTATATAGTTAGTGGGTGGGCGGATCTCAACCGTTAGATCAATCTAGATCTACGGTCTGGATCTGAGGGCTTAAGTGGAACGGTGTCGTTTTGAGGGTAAAGGGTTTGGGTTGGTCCGGGTGAAAACGGGTCGGGGCCATTAGTGGGTTAAGGGGAGGTGATCTTGGCCGTTGATCAATCTGAGATCAACGGCCCAGATCAGTTTGGACCAAAACGGCGTCGTTTGGACACCCTGGGTATCAGCTGGACTGGACCGGCAGGCCTGGTTTGGGCATTGTTTGTTTGGGCCAATTTTAATAAATTGGCCCAATCCGGAGGAAGAAGATTATTTCTTTTTTTTCTTTTTTTTTTATTTTGAAAACAAAACTTAAGCAAAAAATCAAATTAAAAATTAAATACACACTCAATACAATTATTTGCACACATACTAAAATATTTCAGAATAGGTAAAATCAAACCAATCAAAATCACGGACGAAGATGCCTATTTATGATTTTCTACTTGATGACCGGATTACGGTTCGAATTATGCATGACCCACACATTTTTTTTTGTATTTTGTTTTAAATAGCTAAATACATAAAAATGGACAAAAGTTACAAGTAAATCAACAAAGTGCTGCACAGAAATCCAAAAATTGTACAGCAGGACCAATTATTATTATTTTTTATTTCTTTTGGAGCGATTGTCGTGCGAAACAAAAATCACGTGCTCACAGCTGCCCCTCTTTGTTCGGAAACACGAAGAGTTTCCGTGCAAAGATAAAGTGAGCGTGTATGGGCGATTTTTGCCTATGGACCACTCCGTATGAAGCATGTTTTTGAAAGATCTGACCGAATCTTGCTTCAAATATTTCCTACATATCCTGGGCTAAACAGGAATCAGGTCAATGTAGTTCGAGAAGTTTTGGTAGCTGGGACTACCATGGGATTGCAATGCTTGCTGCTACTGCTGTTGCTGTTGTCACTGCTGCGTCACTGACCGCCTTATTACAACCAAACGAAAATTGGAAACTGAACTAACTACTTATATGCATGTCAACTGCTAGTTACAAGATTCCTATCTATGATTCTTTTAAGACTTGATCTTGGGTCTTAGCTGATTCTGCTTATAGACTCCGATCTGAATCTTGATGCTTGCGAGTTGCGGCGACTTGTTTAATCTCTGGGATACTGAGTGAGACGCAATTGGCAGGGTTCAGGACCTCAACCAAATGTTGGAGTCAATTTTCCTTCCATGTACTCCAATATCTCGGGACATCTTCTCTCTTTTCTTCTTTTTCTTCGTTGATTCCGAACTGGGACTCATCTCGTGGGTCATTTCGATCCATGTGGCTCGAGGTTAGACCTGCGGGAGAAAACAAACGAACGAAATTTTCTGCCCCAGTTTCACTAGGAAAATTTCGTTAATTATTCGCCAGGAAGTTCATAAAATTGATGGAAGAGGATACGCATGCTCAGTTCAGGGTTGGAGCCCTAATACCGACTAGCTGGGGAAGGGTTCAGTTTAGGGTTTAAAACCCCAACGCTGAACAAAGGAAGAATTCAGTTTAGGGTTTAAAACCCTAATGCTGACTAAAAGGAAAATTCAGTTTAGGGTTTAAAAACCCTAATGCTGATTGCATGGAAAAGCTCAGTTTAGGGTTTAAAACCCTAATGCTGGCTGAAAGGAAAAAAGTTCAGTTTAGGATTTAAAACCCTAATGCTGACTAAAAGGAAAATTCAGTTTAGGGTTTAAAACCCTAATGCTGATTGCGTGGAAAAGCTTAGTTTAGGGTTTAAAACCCTAATGCTGGCTGAAAGAAAAATTCAGTTTAGGGTTTAAAACCCTAATGCTGATTGCATGGAAAAGCTCAGTTTAGGGTTTAAAACCCTAATGCTGGCTGAAAGGAAAAAGTTCAGTTTAGGGTTTAAAACCCTAATGCTGACTAAAGGGAAAAATTCAGTTTAGGGTTTAAAACCCTAATGCTGACTGAAAGGAAAAGTTCAGTTTAGGGTTTAAAACCCTAATGCTAACTGCGTGGAAAAGCTCAGTTTAGGGTTTATAACCCTAATGCTGGCTGAAAAGGAAAAAGTTCAGTTTATGGTTTAAAACCCTAATGCTGACTAAAAGGAAAATTCAGTTTAGGGTTTAAAACCCTAATGCTGGCTGAAAGGAAAAAGTTCAGTTTAGGGTTTAAAACCCTAATGCTGACTAAAGGGAAAAATACAGTTTAGGGTTTAAAACCCTAATCCTGACTAAAAGGAAAATTCAGTTTAGGGTTTAAAACCCTAATGCTGATTGCATGGAAAAGCTCAGTTTAGGGTTTAAAACCCTAATGCTGGCTGAAAGGAAAAAGTTCAGTTTAGGGTTTAAAACCCTAATGCTGACTAAAAGGAAAATTCAGTTTAGGGTTTAAAACCCTAATGTTGATTGCATGGAAAAGCTCAGTTTAGGGTTTAAAACCCTAATGCTGGCTGAAAGGAAAAAGTTCAGTTTAGGGTTTAAAACCCTAATGCTGACTAAAAGGAAAATTCAGTTTAGGGTTTAAAACCCTAATGCTGATTGCATGAAAAAGCTCAGTTTAGGGTTTAAAACCCTAATGCTGGCTGAAAAGGAAAAAGTTCAGTTTAGGGTTTAAAACCCTAATGCTGACTAAAAGGAAAATTCAGTTTAGGGTTTAAAACCCTAATGCCTGATTGCATGAAAAAGCTCAGTTTAGGGTTTAAAACCCTAATGCTGGCTGAAAGGGAAAAGTTCAGTTTAGGGTTTAAAACCCTAATGCTGACTAAAAGAAAAATTCAGTTTAGGGTTTAAAACCCTAATGCTGATTGCATGGAAAAGCTCAGTTCAGGGTTTAAAACCCTAATGCTGGCTGAAAAGGAAAAAGTTCAGTTTAGGGTTTAAAACCCTAATGCTGACTAAAAGGAAAACTCAGTTTAGGGTTTAAAACCCTAATGCTGATTGCATGAAAAAGCTCAGTTTAGGGTTTAAAACCCTAATGCTGGCTGAAAAGGAAAAAGTTCAGTTTAGGGTTTAAAACCCTAATGCTGACTAAAAGGAAAATTCAGTTTAGGGTTTAAAATCCTAATGCTGATTGCATGAAAAAGCTCAGTTTAGGGTTTAAAACCCTAATGCTGGCTGAAAGGAATAAGTTCAGTTTAGGGTTTAAAACCCTAATGCTGATTGCATGGAAAAGCTCAGTTTAGGGTTTAAAACCCTAATGCTGGCTGAAAGGAAAAAAGTTCAGTTTAGGGTTTAAAACCCTAATGCTGACTAAAAGGAAAATTCAGTTTAGGGTTTAAAACCCTAATGTTGATTGCATGGAAAAGCTCAGTTTAGGGTTTAAAACCCTAATGTTGGCTGAAAGGAAAAAGTTCAGTTTAGGGTTTAAAACCCTAATGCTGACTAAAAGGAAAATTCAGTTTAGGGTTTAAAACCCTAATGCTGATTGCATGAAAAAGCTCAGTTTAGGGTTTAAAACCCTAATGCTGGCTGAAAAGGAAAAAGTTCAGTTTAGGGTTTAAAACCCTAATGCTGACTAAAAGGAAAATTCAGTTTAGGGTTTAAAACCCTAATGCTGATTGCATGAAAAAGCTCAGTTTAGGGTTTAAAACCCTAATGCTGGCTGAAAGGGAAAAGTTCAGTTTAGGGTTTAAAACCCTAATGCTGACTAAAAGAAAAATTCAGTTTAGGGTTTAAAACCCTAATGCTGATTGCATGGAAAAGCTCAGTTCAGGGTTTAAAACCCTAATGCTGGCTGAAAAGGAAAAAGTTCAGTTTAGGGTTTAAAACCCTAATGCTGACTAAAAGGAAAACTCAGTTTAGGGTTTAAAACCCTAATGCTGATTGCATGAAAAAGCTCAGTTTAGGGTTTAAAACCCTAATGCTGGCTGAAAAGGAAAAAGTTCAGTTTAGGGTTTAAAACCCTAATGCTGACTAAAAGGAAAATTCAGTTTAAGGTTTAAAACCCTAATGCTGATTGCATGAAAAAGCTCAGTTTAGGGTTTAAAACCCTAATGCTGGCTGAAAAGGAAAAAGTTCAGTTTAGGGTTTAAAACCCTAATGCTGACTAAAAGAAAAATTCAGTTTAGGGTTTAAAACCCTAATGCTGATTGCATGAAAAAGCTTAGTTTAGGGTTTAAAACCCTAATGCTGGCTGAAAGGGAAAAGTTCAGTTTAGGGTTTAAAACCCTAATGCTGACTAAAAGAAAAATTCAGTTTAGGGTTTAAAACCCTAATGCTGATTGCATGGAAAAGCTCAGTTTAGGGTTTAAAACCCTAATGCTGGATGAAAAGGAAAAAGTTCAGTTTAGGGTTTAAAACCCTAATGCTGACTAAAAGGAAAACTCAGTTTAGGGTTTAAAATCCTAATGCTGATTGCATGAAAAAGCTCAGTTTAGGGTTTAAAACCCTAATGCTGGCTGAAAAGGAAAAAGTTCAGTTTAGGGTTTAAAACCCTAATGCTGACTAAAAGGAAAATTCAGTTTAGGGATTAAAACCCTATTGCTAATTGCATGAAAAAGCTCAGTTTAGGGTTTAAAACCCTAATGCTGACTAAAAGAAAAATTCAGTTTAGGGTTTAAAACCCTAATGCTGATTGCATGGAAAAGCTCAGTTCAGGGTTTAAAACCCTAATGCTGGCTGAAAAGTAAAAAGTTCAGTTTAGGGTTTAAAACCCTAATGCTGACTAAAAGGAAAACTCAGTTTAGGGTTTAAAACCCTAATGCTGATTGCATGAAAAAGCTCAGTTTAGGGTTTAAAACCCTAATGCTGGCTGAAAAGGAAAAAGTTCAGTTTAGGGTTTAAAACCCTAATGCTGACTAAAAGGAAAATTCAGTTTAGGGTTTAAAACCCTAATGCTGATTGCATGAAAAAGCTCAGTTTAGGGTTTAAAACCCTAATGCTGGCTGAAAAGGAAAAAGTTCAGTTTAGGGTTTAAAACCCTAATGCTGACTAAAAGGAAAATTCAGTTTAGGGTTTAAAACCCTAATACTGATTGCATGAAAAAGCTTAGTTTAGGGTTTAAAACCCTAATGCTGGCTGAAAGGGAAAAGTTCAGTTTAGGGTTTAAAACCCTAATGCTGACTAAAAGAAAAATTCAGTTTAGGGTTTAAAACCCTAATGCTGATTGCATGGAAAAGCTCAGTTTAGGGTTTAAAACCCTAATGCTGGCTGAAAAGGAAAAAGTTCAGTTTAGGGTTTAAAACCCTAATGCTGACTAAAAGGAAAACTCAGTTTAGGGTTTAAAACCCTAATGCTGATTGCATGAAAAAGCTCAGTTTAGGGTTTAAAACCCTAATGCTGGCTGAAAAGGAAAAAGTTCAGTTTAGGGTTTAAAACCCTAATGCTGACTAAAAGGAAAATTCAGTTTAGGGTTTAAAACCCTATTGCTGATTGCATGAAAAAGCTCAGTTTAGGGTTTAAAACCCTAATGCTGACTAAAAGAAAAATTCAGTTTAGGGTTTAAAACCCTAATGCTGATTGCATGGAAAAGCTCAGTTCAGGGTTTAAAACCCTAATGCTGGCTGAAAGGTAAAAAGTTCAGTTTAGGGTTTAAAACCCTAATGCTGACTAAAAGGAAAACTCAGTTTAGGGTTTAAAACCCTAATGCTGATTGCATGAAAAAGCTCAGTTTAGGGTTTAAAACCCTAATGCTGGCTGAAAAGGAAAAAGTTCAGTTTAGGGTTTAAAACCCTAATGCTGACTAAAAGGAAAATTCAGTTTAGGGTTTAAAACCCTAATGCTGATTGCATGAAAAAGCTCAGTTTAGGGTTTAAAACCCTAATGCTGGCTGAAAAGGAAAAAGTTCAGTTTAGGGTTTAAAACCCTAATGCTGACTAAAAGGAAAATTCAGTTTAGGGTTTAAAACCCTAATGCTGATTGCATGAAAAAGCTCAGTTTAGGGTTTAAAACCCTAATGCTGGCTGAAAGGGAAAAGTTCAGTTTAGGGTTTAAAACCCTAATGCTGACTAAAAGAAAAATTCAGTTTAGGGTTTAAAACCCTAATGCTGATTGCATGGAAAAGCTCAGTTCAGGGTTTAAAACCCTAATGCTGGCTGAAAAGGAAAAAGTTCAGTTTAGGGTTTAAAACCCTAATGCTGACTAAAAGGAAAACTCAGTTTAGGGTTTAAAACCCTAATGCTGATTGCATGAAAAAGCTCAGTTTAGGGTTTAAAACCCTAATGCTGGCTGAAAAGGAAAAAGTTCAGTTTAGGGTTTAAAACCCTAATGCTGACTAAAAGGAAAATTCAGTTTAGGGTTTAAAACCCTATTGCTGATTGCATGAAAAAGCTCAGTTTAGGGTTTAAAACCCTAATGCTAGCTAAAAGGAATAAGTTCAGTTTAGGGTTTAAAACCCTAATGCTGATTGCATGGAAAAGCTCAGTTTAGGGTTTAAAACCCTAATGCTGGCTAAAAGGAAAAAAGTTCAGTTTAGGGTTTAAAACCCTAATGCTGACTAAAAGAAAAATTCAGTTTAGGGTTTAAAACCCTAATGCTGATTGCATGGAAAAGCTCAGTTCAGGGTTTAAAACCCTAATGCTGGCTGAAAAGGAAAAAGTTCAGTTTAGGGTTTAAAACCCTAATTCTGACTAAAAGGAAAACTCAGTTTAGGGTTTAAAACCCTAATGCTGATTGCATGAAAAAGCTCAGTTTAGGGTTTAAAACCCTAATGCTGGCTGAAAAGGAAAAAGTTCAGTTTAGGGTTTAAAACCCTAATGCTGACTAAAAGGAAAATTCAGTTTAGGGTTTAAAACCCTAATGCTGATTGCATGAAAAAGCTCAGTTTAGGGTTTAAAACCCTAATGCTGGCTGAAAAGGAAAAAGTTCAGTTTAGGGTTTAAAACCCTAATGCTGACTAAAAGGAAAATTCAGTTTAGGGTTTAAAACCCTAATGCTGATTGCATGAAAAAGCTTAGTTTAGGGTTTAAAACCCTAATGCTGGCTGAAAGGGAAAAGTTCAGTTTAGGGTTTAAAACCCTAATGCTAACTAAAAGAAAAATTCAGTTTAGGGTTTAAAACCCTAATGCTGATTGCATGGAAAAGCTCAGTTTAGAGTTTAAAACCCTAATGCTGGCTGAAAAGGAAAAAGTTCAGTTTAGGGTTTAAAACCCTAATGCTGACTAAAAGGAAAACTCAGTTTAGGGTTTAAAACCCTAATGCTGATTGCATGAAAAAGCTCAGTTTAGGGTTTAAAACCCTAATGCTGGCTGAAAAGGAAAAAGTTCAGTTTAGGGTTTAAAACCCTAATGCTGACTAAAAGGAAAATTCAGTTTAGGGATTAAAACCCTATTGCTAATTGCATGAAAAAGCTCAGTTTAGGGTTTAAAACCCTAATGCTGACTAAAAGAAAAATTCAGTTTAGGGTTTAAAACCCTAATGCTGATTGCATGGAAAAGCTCAGTTCAGGGTTTAAAACCCTAATGCTGGCTGAAAAGTAAAAAGTTCAGTTTAGGGTTTAAAACCCTAATGCTGACTAAAAGGAAAATTCAGTTTAGGGTTTAAAACCCTAATGCTGATTGCATGAAAAAGCTCAGTTTAGGGTTTAAAACCCTAATGCTGGCTGAAAGGGAAAAGTTCAGTTTAGGGTTTAAAACCCTAATGCTGACTAAAAGGAAAACTCAGTTTAGGGTTTAAAACCCTAATGCTGATTGCATGAAAAAGCTCAATTTAGGGTTTAAAACCCTAATGCTGGCTGAAAAGGAAAAAGTTCAGTTTAGGGTTTAAAACCCTAATGCTGACTAAAAGGAAAATTCAGTTTAGGGTTTAAAACCCTAATGCTGATTGCATGAAAAAGCTCAGTTTAGGGTTTAAAACCCTAATGCTGGCTGAAAAGGAAAAAGTTCAGTTTAGGGTTTAAAACCCTAATGCTGACTAAAAGGAAAATTCAGTTTAGGGTTTAAAACCCTAATGCTGATTGCATGAAAAAGCTTAGTTTAGGGTTTAAATCCCTAATGCTGGCTGAAAGGGAAAAGTTCAGTTTAGGGTTTAAAATCCTAATGCTGACTAAAAGAAAAATTCAGTTTAGGGTTTAAAACCCTAATGCTGATTGCATGGAAAAGCTCAGTTTAGGGTTTAAAACCCTAATGCTGGATGAAAAGGAAAAAGTTCAGTTTAGGGTTTAAAACCCTAATGCTGACTAAAAGGAAAACTCAGTTTAGGGTTTAAAACCCTAATGCTGATTGCATGAAAAAGCTCAGTTTAGGGTTTAAAACCCTAATGCTGGCTGAAAAGGAAAAAGTTCAGTTTAGGG
This sequence comes from Nicotiana tabacum, assembly GCF_000715075.1. Classification (NCBI taxonomy): domain Eukaryota; kingdom Viridiplantae; phylum Streptophyta; class Magnoliopsida; order Solanales; family Solanaceae; genus Nicotiana; species Nicotiana tabacum. The sequence goes on along the minus strand of NC_134086.1, from coordinate 104,983,997 downwards.
TTTAAAACCCTAATGCTGACTAAAAGGAAAATTCAGTTTAGGGTTTAAAACCCTATTGCTGATTGCATGAAAAAGCTCAGTTTAGGGTTTAAAACCCTATTGCTGACTAAAAGAAAAATTCAGTTTAGGGTTTAAAACCCTAATGCTGATTGCATGGAAAAGCTCAGTTCAGGGTTTAAAACGCTAATGCTGGCTGAAAGGTAAAAAGTTCAGTTTAGGGTTTAAAACCCTAATGCTGACTAAAAGGAAAACTCAGTTTAGGGTTTAAAACCCTAATGCTGATTGCATGAAAAAGCTCAGTTTAGGGTTTAAAACCCTAATGCTGGCTGAAAAGGAAAAAGTTCAGTTTAGGGTTTAAAACCCTAATGCTGACTAAAAGGAAAATTCAGTTTAGGGTTTAAAACCCTAATGCTGATTGCATGAAAAAGCTCAGTTTAGGGTTTAAAACCCTAATGCTGGCTGAAAAGGAAAAAGTTCAGTTTAGGGTTTAAAACCCTAATGCTGACTAAAAGGAAAATTCAGTTTAGGGTTTAAAACCCTAATGCTGATTGCATGAAAAAGCTCAGTTTAGGGTTTAAAACCCTAATGCTGGCTGAAAGGGAAAAGTTCAGTTTAGGGTTTAAAACCCTAATGCTGACTAAAAGAAAAATTCAGTTTAGGGTTTAAAACCCTAATGCTGATTGCATGGAAAAGCTCAGTTCAGGGTTTAAAACCCTAATGCTGGCTGAAAAGGAAAAAGTTCAGTTTAGGGTTTAAAACCCTAATGCTGACTAAAAGGAAAACTCAGTTTAGGGTTTAAAACCCTAATGCTGATTGCATGAAAAAGCTCAGTTTAGGGTTTAAAACCCTAATGCTGGCTGAAAAGGAAAAAGTTCAGTTTAGGGTTTAAAACCCTAATGCTGACTAAAAGGAAAATTCAGTTTAGGGTTTAAAACCCTATTGCTGATTGCATGAAAAAGCTCAGTTTAGGGTTTAAAACCCTAATGCTAGCTAAAAGGAATAAGTTCAGTTTAGGGTTTAAAACCCTAATGCTGATTGCATGGAAAAGCTCAGTTTAGGGTTTAAAACCCTAATGCTGGCTGAAAGGAAAAAGTTCAGTTTAGGGTTTAAAACCCTAATGCTGACTAAAAGAAAAATTCAGTTTAGGGTTTAAAACCCTAATGTTGATTGCATGGAAAAGCTCAGTTTAGGGTTTAAAACCCTAATGCTGGCTGAAAGGAAAAAGTTCAGTTTAGGGTTTAAAACCCTAATGCTGACTAAAAGGAAAATTCAGTTTAGGGTTTAAAACCCTAATGCTGATTGCATGAAAAAGCTCAGTTTAGGGTTTAAAACCCTAATGCTGGCTGAAAAGGAAAAAGTTCAGTTTTGGGTTTAAAACCCTAATGCTGACTAAAAGGAAAATTCAGTTTAGGGTTTAAAACCCTAATGCTGATTGCATGAAAAAGCTCAGTTTAGGGTTTAAAACCCTAATGCTGGCTGAAAGGGAAAAGTTCAGTTTAGGGTTTAAAACCCTAATGCTGACTAAAAGAAAAATTCAGTTTAGGGTTTAAAACCCTAATGCTGATTGCATGGAAAAGCTCAGTTCAGGGTTTAAAACCCTAATGCTGGCTGAAAAGGAAAAAGTTCAGTTTAGGGTTTAAAACCCTAATGCTGACTAAAAGGAAAACTCAGTTTAGGGTTTAAAACCCTAATGCTGATTGCATGAAAAAGCTCAGTTTAGGGTTTAAAACCCTAATGCTGGCTGAAAAGGAAAAAGTTCAGTTTAGGGTTTAAAACCCTAATGCTGACTAAAAGGAAAATTCATTTTAGGGTTTAAAACCCTAATGCTGATTGCATGAAAAAGCTCAGTTTAGGGTTTAAAACCCTAATGCTGGCTGAAAGGAAAAAGTTCAGTTTAGGGTTTAAAACCCTAATGCTAACTGAAAGGAAAATTCAGTTTAGGGTTTAAAACCCTAATGCTGATTACATGGAAAAGCTCAGTTTAGGGTTTAAAACTCTAATGCTGGCTGAAAGGAAAATTCAGTTTAGGGTTTAAAACCCTAATGCTGATTACATGGAAAAGCTCAGTTTAGGGTTTAAAACCCTAATGCTGGCTGAAAGGAAAAAGTTCAGTTTAGGGTTTAAAACCCTAATGCTAACTAAAAGGAAAATTTAGTTTAGGGTTTAAAACCCTAATGCTGACTAAAAGGAAAATTCAGTTTAGGGTTTAAAACCCTAATGCTGACTGGCTGGGGATAAAGCTCGAGAATACTACACGATCTATTTTTGAGTTTTCTTGTTTTAATAGAAGATAAAAGGGAGTTTCGTGGAAGCTTACCTTTCGAGTGAATTCATCATTGCCGAAGTACTTTCTTTACCCGTGTACCTTCTTCTTTGGGCGACACCTGCTTCTTGCACGGTTGTCTTGGATTAGACCTGTTTCAACCTTTCAAACAAAGAATCATTTGTTAGTTCGGGAATGACGGTCGGTTTGGTGACCTTGATCGTTCCCAGTTGCTTTCTTGCGTCTTTGTTTCTGTTGTGAAGTTCCGCCATTGATTTGATTCGAATGGCGAAACCCTTCCAGACTGTTCAGGCTTGTATTTCCAGATTCTGCGATGATTTGCCTCATAAGGACTCTTTTTTTTCTTTTTGTCCCATTTTGATTGAAGGTTCTCAACGGGGATTTTATTGGGGGTGTTCTGTGGGAATTTGTACAAAAGGAAGCTCTTGTGGGGGGAATATTTACAAAGTGGATTTTTTGTGCGGATTCTGTACAATGGGGTATGCTGGGTTTTTTGTTTCAAAACGAGTTTCCCAGGGTTTGTTGGGGTAAGCTTGTTGGGGAATATTTACAAAAGGACTCGCTGGGGATGTGCTGATGAAATTCCGACGGAGATTTTTCTCTTCTTTTTTTTGGGGAGACTTTGTGGGAGATTGTACAAAAGGAGAAACTCTGTGGGGATTTGTACAGGGGGAGACTCTGTGGGGATTTGTCCGAAGGCGGACTTGCTGGGGAAGATTTCAAGATTTCTCTCTTTCCTCTTTACTCTGAAACACCATCAAACGTCATGATTCATCATGCTTGGGTAATCATACCAACGAGATGAGGCGCTTTCCTTCATGAGACGGGATTCCGTGCAAACAAACCATGCCACCTGTCCTTTCCGGTGTGTCCTGAACTCGGGGTTAAAAATGCAAAAGGGATTCGAAAAGAAACAAAGAAAGGGGAAAACAAATCAGAAAAGGAATACCCTTTTCGGGACGAGAAAGACTTATCTGAGGAAGATAACGCTGGCTTTAAATGACATGACATGCTCTTTGGACTGGACGTCTGACCTTCTAAGAGCTTGTGTTTTCCTGAACCAGAACGGATTTGTGATTCCAAACCGGTGGCACTCTGCCGAAACTTTCTTGGGGTGGCGTCATTCTTTTCCGGCCAACAGCGCCCTTTGCAGGTTTTCGCTGGCTGACCTCTCTCATTTCTCTTCCTGTCATCGCTTGATAGCACTCTTTGCGAGTTTTTACTAAACAAGCTCTCTCATTTTGGTTTCTCTACTCCCGTCGCCTCGTGGTGCCCGAAGGTTTTCACCGCCGAGACTCTCTCATTTTATCTCTCTCAATTCAGAGTGTGCTGGTCTCCATTTGTGACGCTTATTGGTTCCCCACCATATTTGGTAATTGATTTGAAGGCTTGTGCTTGGTAAGGAGAGGTAGCGATACTAACCTCCCAACTGCTCGACCTGCCCCGGTTTTCAATTTCAGGGTGAATGAGATTTTATTGTTGGTGTGACTGAACCTCAGGGAGAGGCTGCCTACGTATCCTTTCGGAATCAAGTCAAACGTAGTTCAGGCCTCAATCAATGTTTTGTTTTGTTTTTTTTTGTTTTTTTGTAAGCGGCTCAAAAGTTGGTAGAGAGAATTGGGTAGTGTTTGGGGAGTAGTGGGGAATAAAACCTTCGCCATTTTCAAACGTGTCAGGACCACTGGAGTATGATTTAGACATAGTACCTCTTGACTGCATCTGCATTTACTGCTGTGTCGGGGTCATTTCCTTCGATATCACCTAGATACAATGCTCCTCTTGGCAATATCTTCCTTACGATGTATGGGCCTTTCCAATTCGGAGCAAACTTCCCTTTTGATTCCTCATGATGCGATAGAATACGCCTCAATACCAATTGACCTACTTCGAAATTCCGGCGTCGGACTTTCTTGTTGTAAGCGCGGGCCATCCTTCGTTGGTATAACTGTCCGTGACAAACTGCGGCCATCCGCTTTTCATCAATCAACGTCAATTGCTCTAACCGAGTCTTGACCCACTCGCTGTCCTCGACTTCTGCTTCGACAATGATTCGTAGCGAAGGAATTTCTACCTCTGCCGGTATTATAGCCTCGGTCCCATAAACCAAAAGATAAGGAGTCGCTCCCACCGATGTGCGTACCGTAGTGCGGTACCCCAATAATGCAAATGGTAACTGCTCATGCCACTGTCGGGAACTTTGGATCGTTTTCCTCAAAATCTTCTTGATGTTTTTGTTCGCCGCTTCCATAACACCATTGGCTTTCGGCCGATAAGGAGTAGAATTCCTATGCGTTATCTTGAATTGTTCGCATACATCATGCATCAAATGACTGTTCAAGTTTGCTGCGTTATCTGTAATGATAGTCGCAGGAATACCGAAACGACAGATAAGATTTGAGTGTACAAAATCCACCACAGCTTTCTTAGTGACCGACTTGAGGGTGACAGCCTCTACCCATTTTGTGAAGTAGTCTATGGCAACCAGTATAAACCTGTGTCCATTCGAGGCTTTTGGTTCAATTGGTCCAATGACGTCCATGCCCCAGGCGACAAATGGCCAAGGTGCGGACATGGGATGCAGTTCCGTGGGAGGTGCATGAATCAAATCACCGTGCACCTGACACTGATGACATTTCCGAACGCAGCTGAAGCAATCCTTTTCCATGGTCATCCAGTAATAACCTGCTCTAAGGATTTTCTTTGCTAAGACATACCCATTCATGTGAGGTCCGCACACACCTGCGTGTACTTCGTGCATGATCTTTCTCGCTTCCTCGATATCGACACATCTTAGGAGATTGAGGTCCGGGGTCCTCTTATACAACAATTCGCCGCTCAGAAAGAAACCACTTGCATGTCGCCTAATGGTCCTTTTTTGATCTCCAGTAGCGTGCTCGGGGTATTCTTGTGTCTTTAGGAACCTCTTGATGTCATGGTACCAAGGCTGCATATTTGATCCTGCCTCGATTACACTGCAGTAACCGTGTCTTTCCTTGATTTGGATTTCCAAAGGATCGACATGGGCGTTGCCCGGGTAGGGTAGCATTGAAGCCAAAGTAGCAAGTGCATCTGCCAGTTCATTGTGACACCTCGGAATGTACCTGAATTCTATTGATGTAAAGCGCTTGCTGAGGTCCTCCACATGTTGTCGGTACGGGATAAGTTTGACATCCCGAGTTTCCCATTCACCTTGGACTTGTCAGATAATCAGGTCAGAATCTCCCATAATCAGTAAGTCTTTGACATCCTGATCGATTGCCATATGCATGCCCATGATGCAAGCTTCATACTCAGCTGTATTATTTGTGCAAAAGAAACGAAGTCTAGCTGTGGCGAGATAATGCTGACCAGAAGGCGAGATCAATATTGCCCCAATCCCTACACCCTTGGCGTTCACGGCTCTTTCAAAGAACATCTTCCAAATATGAGCTTCCTCCGAGATCACTTCTACGGTGTTTACCTCTTCATCTGGAAAGTAGGTATCCAATGGCTGGTATTCCTCATCGATCGAATTTTCGGCCAGATGATCTGCTAATGCCTGGGCTTTCATTGCCGTGCGAGTGACATAAACTATGTCGAATTCCGTAAGCAAGATTTGCCATTTAGCCAGTCTCCCAGTAGGCATTGGTTTCTGAAATATATACTTCAAAGGATCCAACCTGCTTATGAGGAACGTAGTGTGGGCTTGGAGATAATGTCTCAGCTTTTGAACAACCCATGTGAGAGCACAGCATGTCCTTTCCAGCAGAGTGTATTTGGCCTCGTAGCCGGTGAATTTATTGCTCAAGTAGTAGATTGCTTGCTCCTTCTTTCCGCTTACGTCGTGTTGCCCAAGGACGCAACCGAAAGAGTTCTCCAAGACTGTCAGATACAAGAAAAGTGGCCTCCCTAGTTCTGGAGGGACCAAGACTGGGGGATTCGAAAGGTATTCTTTGACTTTATCAAAAGCTTCTTGACACTCAATTGTCCATTTGATCGCCGCATCTTTCCTTAACAGCTTGAATATGGGCTCACACATGCTTCTCAGCTGGGCAATAAACCGACTGATGTAGTTCAACCTGCCCAACAGACTCATAACGTCTTTCTTTGTTCTCGGGGGAGGTAGATCCCTGATGGATTTTATCTTAGTTGGATCTAGCTCGATTCCTCTCTTGCTTACGATGAAGCCCAAAAGTTTGCCCGATGGAACTCCGAAAGCGCATTTGGCTGGGTTTAGCTTCAAGTCATACTTTCTTAGCCTCTCGAAGAATTTCCTCAAGTCTTGGATGTGATTATCCCGCGTCCTGGACTTGACTATCACATCGTCCACGTACACCTCTATTTCCTGATGCATCATGTCATGGAAAATGGCAGTCATGGCCCTCATGTAAGTAGCCCCCACATTCTTCAGACCAAACGGCATGACCCGGTAACAGTAGGTGCCCCAAGGCGTGGTGACGGCAGTTTTCTCGGCGTCCTCTTCATCCATCAATACCTGATGATACCCAGCATAACAATCTACAAAAGACTGTATCTCATATTTGGCACAATTGTCAACGAGGATGTGGATGTTGGGCAGCGGGAAATTATCTTTAGGACTTGCTCTGTTCAGATCTCGGTAATCTACACATACCCGAGTTTTCCCGTCCTTTTTTGGTACTGGAACCACATTTGCCAACCATGTTGTATATTGGACTACCCGGATCACTCCTGTTTTCAGTTGCTTGGTGATCTCCTCCTTAATCTTGTCACTGACCTCAGTTTTGAACTTTCGTTGCTTTTGTTGAACTGGAGGACAATCAGGATGAATTGGCAATTTATGAACCACTAGATCAACACCTAGTCCCGACATGTCATCATATGACCAAGCAAACACATCTTTGAATTCAAAAAGAAGTTGAATTATCGCCTCTCGCGTTTTCTTGTCCGTGTGAATGCTTATCTTGGTCTCCCGGATTTCTTCCGGGGTTCCTAAATTTACCGGTTCAGTGTCATTCAGATTTGGCTTAGGTTTATTCTCGAAATATTCCAACTCTTGGTTTATCTCCCTAAAAGCCTCTTCCGCATCATATTCTGGTTCTGGGTTCATTAATTCGCAGTTAAATAACTCATTGTGATCTGGGCGTGAAGTCCGCAAGCATGTCATATTTAAAGCCGCATTATTAGGACTGAAAAGGAAGATAAAAGGAAAAATGATAAAAATCAGAACAAAAGAAAGAATAGGAAAGCAATGATGATTTTTTTTTATTTTCTTTGGAAAGTTGGAAGACAACAATGTTTACAACTAGGAATTCAAAGCAACAATTGAAAAGAAGAAAACGTTCAAGTTATGTCCTGGGGATAACTTGTGACACAGGAAAGGTGACAGGACAGGTCTACCCGGACTTCCGTCTAGTCGGGAATGGCGTGGCCTCCCAGTTTTGAAGTTGGGCGCTCGGCCCCATGTACAGCATCTCAGCAGTGCTTGTGCCTTCACCTGGTTGAACCATGTGGACCTCGTAGAGCATCTCTCTCATTGCCCCACATATCTCCTCGATTTCCTCAGCTGTGAAGACTTCATCATCATCTTCTTCAATGTACCTCGGCCTGATGAAAGTTGCGTATAAATCCGGCAGTGGTTGTGGCAACTTCCAACCCTCATTTTTCCTTTTCTTTGCCCACTTTTCGTCTGCTGGAGTAGGTTTGAAACCTAGTCCAAAAGGTTTCTTGATGACTGGCAAAGTAATGGGTTCTGTTATTCCCTGAAGGGTTCGTCCAAGTCCCTTCCCTGGCCTAAATCCGTGCCGGATCATCTCTTTGGCCACCATAAACGAGGCGTTAGACAGGAAAGGCTGGGGGCAGGGCATTCCCTCTTCGTGCTGCTCTGCCAGTACAATCTCGAAAGCTTGATAGACCGTATGTTCGCTTCCTTCTCTCGGTTCAAGGTACGGGATGGATGGGTCTCGATAAATGGCATGCTCATCTTCCCCATGGACCACGATCTCTCGGTCTTCGTACTCGAACTTCACCATCTGGTGAAGAGTGGAAGTAACGACTCCTGCCGCATAGATCCAAGGTCTGCCAAGGAGAAAATTGTAGGATGTGTCCATGTCGATCACCTGGAAGGTTACTCGAAATTCGACTGGTCCTATGACCAACAACAGGTCTATTTCTCCCATGGTATCTCTCTTGATGCCGTCGAAAGCTCTTACGCAGACATTGTTGGGTTGGATTCTTCCGGTCCCAATTTCCATTCTTTGTAGCGTGGAGAGCGGGCAAATGTCAACACCTGATCCCCCATCCAACATTACCCGCTTGACATAGTAGTCCTCGCATTTAACTGTTAAATGCAAGGCCTTGTTGTGTGCTGCTCCTTCTGGGGGTAAATCATTCTTGCTGAAAGAGATTTGGTTGACAGCGAAGAATCTTTCTATCATCCACTCTAGTTGCTCCACCGGGGTTTCAACTGGTACATATGCTTCATTCAGGGTTTTCAGCAGGATCTTTTGATGCTCGGTTGACCTTATCAATAATGACAACATGGATATTTGCTCAGGGTACTTGCGCAGCTGATCTATCACTTCGTAATCCGGCATTTTCATTTGTTGGAAGAACACTTCCGCTTCTTCAACACTCACGGGCTTCTTTGGCGGGAAACGCCTTTGTGTGGCGTTGTTCAGTTCTTGGGTATTTGAATACCTTCCAATGAAAGTATTTTCTGGAAGTTCTCCCATGACCTCTTTACCTTTGTACATCACCAAAGTCTTTTGATAATTCCACGGTACTGTGGACGGGTTGGTCATTGGCTTTTGTGGCACGCGTCCGATAACCACTGGCTCATTCAGCCGAGGTGGTTGAATCGTCCCCCGGACCACATAGGACCCTTTTGGCACGTACATAGGTTTTGTCTTTTTGATCCCGGAGTTCTGCGTCTTCTCAGCTTGACCTCGTGGTATGTAAAGAACTCCACCTTTTGCTGGTACCACTTTCTTCTCCACCTTCTTCTCAAGCACTTTCTTTATAGCTTTGCCTCTTCCCCCTTTTCTGGTTTCTGGTCTATTTCAGGCCTCTTCCCTGTGTCGACAATGGCAATTATGGCTTTCAAAGCAGGGTCGAACTCTTTGTCTTCACAAATCATTCTGATCAGCGGCCCATTATTGTGAGCGGGTAATGGATTGTTAGTTACATTCGGGATCTCCTCGCCCCTTAGCACTATTTTCCCCTGCTCTATCAAATTTTCGACCACTCTCTTCAATGACCAGCAGTCATTTGTATCATGTCCCTCGGCCCCTGAATGATAGGCGCATCTGACTCCGGCTTTGTAAGAAGGCGATGTTGGGTTTTGCCTCGTTTGGGGAATTGGTTGCAAGAAACCCAACTGGACTAGCTTAGGGAACAAAGTAGAGTATTGTTCACTGATGGGCGTGAAAGTCCGCCGTCGAGGTGGCTCCTGGGGGCGGTAGTTATTCTGCGGGGGTTGTGGGTTATAGTGGTTGCGGTAAGGAGGCTGATTTCTGGGAGGTGGAGCTGGGCCTCGGTTGGCTTGTTGTGGTGGATGGTTATAAGGTTGGGCATCATGACCATATAAGGTTGATGAGCATATGCCAAATTTGAGTGGGGGTAGTAGTGTTGTGGGGTTCTTTCCGGAAAATGGGGCCTGGGATGACGATACTCCCTTGCTTCAGAGGCTGCCATAGTCGTTTCTTCTTTCTTCTTCCCCCTTGTCGTTCCTCCAGACCCGCTTTGGACGGCCTGAGAGGTTGCCCTTATGGCTGCTTGACTCAGAATCCTTCCCGTTTTCAACCCATTTTCCACCATCTCTCCAATCTTGATCGCTTCCGCGAATGGCTTACCCATGGCCGACATCATGTTTGGGAAATAGTCAGACTCTTGAGCCTGGAGAAAGGTAGTGACCATTTCCACTTCATCCATGGGAGGCTTCACTCTCGACGCCTGTTCACGCCACTTAATAGCATACTCTCTAAAGCTTTCCGAAGGCTTCTTCTTCAAATTCGACAGAGAGTTTCGGTCTGGCGCAATGTCGATGTTATACTGGAATTGTTTTACAAAATCTCTGGCGAGATCATCCCATATATGCCATCGGGACATTTCCTGATCCATATACCATTCCGAAGCTATCCCTACTAGACTTTCCCCAAAGTATGCCATTAGCAGTTCTTCTTTTCCGCCGGCTCCCCGCAATTGGTTGCAGTATTTCTTAAGATGTGCAATGGGGTCACCGTGCCCATCGTATTTCTCGAACTTGGGGGTCTTGAAACCCGTTGGCAGGTGCACGTGAGGGAACATGCACAGGTCGGCGTAAGAGACGCTCTTTTGTCCGCTCAATCCTTGCATATTCTTCAGACTTTGTTCAAGGCTTCTCATCCTTTTGGCAATCTCATTTTGTTCTACAAATCTGCGGTTCTGATCCTGTCCTGGTGCGAGATCGCACTGAGGCGGTAGAGGATTAGTACTGGTAGCGAACCTAGTTGGTTCCATTGAGAACGATGGCGCTTGGAATGTAAAAGAGGATGAGTCAAAGCTTGGCTTGTATGTGGTAGGTTGTGCCGTAACTGGGCAAGGCGATGCAGTAAAGATGTTCATGCTTGCATCAGTGGCCGACATTCGGGGATGAGGTTCAGACGGCGATCCAGCGGAGAAGGCTGAGGTGGCTGGGTACCCAAATGGGATAGCAGGATAATTTATGGGGACATTAGACGTTCCACTTGACCTGGAGAATAATTCAGGGAATCCGGGGACGACACTTGGCGGATTTTTCCCATTATTCCAATCGTCCAGCATTTCCAGCATGCGGAGCCGTAGGATTCTATTTTCCTCCGCAGTTGCGGATTCAGGTGTGAGGACGGCCGAGATTGAGCTCTCCTAAGAAACAGGGATCGTTTGCAATGGAATTTCTGAAGACATTTCCACACTTCCTTTTGACCTGGTGAAGTAAGTGTGAGTACTGCTTCTAGCCCTAACAACAGGTAGTTGAACACTTCTCCTTGACCTCGTGAAATATGAGTGCGAGGCCAGACTTTCACCAAACCAACCGTCTTTTCAAAAACCCTGGAAACTCAACGACAAACGCATGGTTAATTTGTAGCAAATAACAGATAGTTAATCTCACGTTGGGCATGATGCACCTATACAGTCAAGTGGATTACTATATGTTTGCTACGAGAGCATGCGTCATTCCGGCATTTTTCCTCTTTTTAGTTTTTCCCCTTCTTTTCTTTTATTTTTCTTTTCTCTTTTGTTTTCTTTTATGTTTTTTTTTATTTTGCAGTAAAAGAAATGCGACCGGATCCGATGAGGATTGCCTACGTATCACGATGCCTACATGAATCAGATCATTACGTAGTTCGAAAAACACAAATGAGAGTAAAAGAAACCAACTCTTTATTGTTGAAGCCGTCTATTACAAACTACATTTTGCAAAAGAAAAAAGCAAACTTCGAAAATAAACCTAGACTCAACATAGACTAAAAAAAAATCACCCTGATGGGTAAAATAGGCAGAAAGTGCTAAGATACAGATTTGACTTATGAGTGCATTATGGTTTTAAAAATTGGTTTCCGCGGGGCATCGTCCGGCCTCGCCGCGGTCTTAGGCGTGAGATCCCTCTCAAGTTGCTCTAGCTCATGCATAGTCTGCTTAACGTAACCCATTACTGCCGAGAAGACGGTAATACTGGACATGCACTCACATCGTAGATATCGTCTGGTGATGGCATGGGTAATGGCCTTGATCCTATCTCTGGTTTGCTTCTTCTCTACGAGGAGGCATTTTATCTGATCGCTGCATATCTTAAAAACTTGAGCATCTTGTACATGCTGATGCTTCAGTTGTCGTACTTCCAACTTCATCTGGGCTATTGAGTCGTACCAATATCTGCTCTCAGTTTGGAAATCCTTGGCCTGATTAGCTGCTTTGATCTCAAGTGCAGCCATCTCTCTCTTTATTTTAGCAACAGTCTTCTCGTGGTCGCCTTCCAATTGATCCAGGTATCGACGATGCTTATCTGCTCTTGTATCCCACTGTGCTTTGAGCTCTGCTATGACGTTTTCAGATTTCTCCAAACCATCTTGCCATTCTCTGACTTCGCTTTTTAGCCTCTTTATCAGGTGCTCGTCTGTTCGATGCCTTGGCTGTTTATCTGCATCCAACCTTATCTGTTTGATCTGGGCTCTGAGCATTTCATTTTCTTGAATTAACCTGTTCCGCTCTCCCAGATCGGTAGCAATTTGCACGTTGTGCTCGTATTTCATGCCTTCTACTTGTTGCTTTAACCTGCTAATTTCGGCACAATAGCCTCTTTCCTTTGCTAACCAATCCCAATGCCTTTACGATGACTCGGTGAAATTCCGGATGTGGGGTCTCTTAGCTGGCCTTTCATGCTCAAGTTCCCTTCTGTACCATGCAAGGTAACCTGGCGCCGTTTCTCCTTTGGTTCGATCCCGCACGCAAGTATCTGATTTTAAATATTGACCCTCATTCCAGATTTGGCGAATCTTTGCTTCTGGGAACTGTCCGTTAGGACTTATCTCAACTGCTTGAGCGCTAAGATCTTCCTCATGAGGTATTGTCTGGCATCTTCCGAACTGTCTCAAAACTCGGCCGGGTGCGTAAGGTTGAATGCTCTTGAGCCCCATCAACAAGAAATGAGTTTTAGCCGCCGACATATATAAGATCTCATCAACAGGCAACCATCCCAACGTCCATTGTATTTGGCTGGCAGTAAAAGCTTGAAAGAACGAGGTCCATGCCAGGACTCCTTTGGGCAAAATGATCTCTTTGGTTCTCGTGTAAGATTCTTCTATGCGGGTCTTTTCCGGGGAACCATGGCTCAAAATCTCGGAATGATGGCAGAGGTGCTCGGTCATCCATATCTGTAGGAGCAAGTTACAACCTTCGAAGAAATTTCCCCCAGCTTTACAAGCTGTGAGAGCCCGAAAGATGTCAGATACCACCATTGGCGTGAGAGTACTGTCACTTTGCGTGAGTAAAGTGCTGGCGACTCCAGATATCTTCAAATCAATGTTTCCATCTTTCCTTGGAAATACCAGAAGGCCCAGGAACATTATCATGAACGCTACCCGTCTGTGTTCGTCCCACTTCTGACGAACTCCTTTGCTGCACAGTTTGTTGATTGGATTATTGAATCCCCCTTCATGACCGTATCTATCATATATGAAGCATGGAGTACAAAATCCGGCTGCCAGATCCGGGTTGTGGACTGTTCTAGGTATCTTCAATGAATCTAAGAACCGATGTACCGTGACGACTCTTGGGGCAACCAAGTATTTCTGTCTTAACGGAAGTTCAGCATTCCCGATGTACCCAGCCATTTCTTCCAAAGTCGGGGTGAGTTCAAAATCAGAGAAATGGAAAACATTGTGCGCCGGGTCCCAGTAGGTGATCAAAGCCCTTATGATATCTCCCCGAGGTTGGATTTCCAACAGGCCCACAAGACCTTTCAGATATTTCTTAACCTCATTTTGTCCTTCAACACCTAGGTCATTCCACCATAGCCGTAACTTGACAGGGATTTTGGTCATTATTGAAAAATGTTCATTTTGCATCGTGCTCATCCTGCACATTTATTAAGGTGATTTTAACAAAAATGACTGACTCAAAAATATTTTTACAGAGGGGATCAAGTTTTGAACACGGCCTTTAAACACTTCGGGGACGAAGATTTTAAGGCTGTGTGGGTCTATTGGATAAAATGCTAAACAAGACCCAAAGGTGGCTGTTTATGCAAAGTCAGCCTTCCGGCGTCCCTTTCGGGAACATTCGGCTATTTATGACAAAACAGCGTCACCTGATTTATTTACGACTCTTTAAAAATTTGACACTTTTTTTTTATATTTATTTATTGTCTTTTGGCTATTTAGAAAAATGGGCTCGAACCCGACGAGGGTTGCCTACGTATCTCACATCCGGTGAGAATCAAACCGGCGTAGTTCGGGCATATCATGAATAGGGAAAATCAAATAAACCTAGAAATCAAGAATAAGTATTTTTTGTTATTTTTTTTTTTAAAAAAAAGACTAAAGAAAATATTTTTTTTAGGCAATATTTGGACTATTAGTCTGAATTTATAAAAGGGGTATTACAAAAGAAACAACATTTTTTGAATTATGAACTTTCCGTTTTTTTTTTTACTTTTAAAATAAATACCTTTTTTTTTGATTTTGAAAGTGATAAAAGAAAATTTTTATATATATATTTTTTTTAACTTTCAATAAAAAGACAATTTTTTTTTTAAGAAAAATTCCGGCGAGGTTTTGATACTACTTGGACATTGGTTTTATTTTCCGAAATAAGTAATTATCTCCCCTATGCTGCTATTTTTTTTAAGGAACCGGTCGACATGCGGAACCGAAGCAAATAAATGCACAAAACAAATAGGATGCAGCAGGGTGGTCTTTTTCATTTCAGGTTGCCTGTCCTAGACGGACCCAACCCCTGTGTTGAGTCCCCTAAGTCAAATGCAACATGATGCAAATAAGCGTTCCTACTAGGGATCCGGCATGAAGTCAAGTTATTCTAGGTTCGTAACCTGGGTATTTGTTCTGGACTGTGTACCCGAGCGGACAACTCGAGTCGAGGAGGGGGTTACGTACCGGGGACCCGCGAGATCGTCCGGCTTTGTAACTTGTCCGACCTCTTTCTTATTTCAGGTATTGACACTAACAGAATAGGGAGTCTCGACCAGCGAGCTTCTCCCCGGAGGTAAGAAGAGAAGGGTTTCGGCACAGTTTATATACAGTTCAGATAATATCAAAGCGGTAAAAGACAACATTTAGCACGTTATGCAAAAACATGTAATAAAGATCAGATAATAAAGCCAAATATAACAATTATTCTAAGCTCGAATTCTTGAACCCTGAACCAGTGGTTCTGGGTTTACTCCCCAGCAGAGTCGCCAGAGCTGTCACACCTCCTTTTTGCGCGCCCGCCCCGAGGGGTTAAATGCGCGAGGGAGTTTTGCCAATTTAAGTGACAATATTCGAAATGTGATTATTTATTTAATTCAGAGTCGCCACTTGGGAAAGGTTTGGCTTTTGGTGTCCCAAGTCACCGGTTTATCTTGAATCCCAAATCGAGGAAATTTTCGACTTTTCCAAATGAAGTCTACGAACCAGAAATTCTAAGTAAGGAATTCTGTTGACCCGAGGGAAGGTGTTAGGCACCCTCGAATCCCGTGGTTCTAGCACGGTCGCTTAAACTGTTATAATGGCTAAATATCTGATTTAAATACATGTTATGACTTAAGTGCTTTCATTAAGTTTAAACCGCTTTTATTATTATCATTTATTTTTATAGAATTACAACGTCGTGGGAATGTATCTTGAACTACGTCACAATCAATGCGCCTGTAATTGTTAAACACATTTCGACTCCGTTGAGATTTGGATTCGGGTCACATCAATGCGCACCCAAGTTTAAGAATGTAATTTATTAAAGGCGCGCCTAAAGCAACTAGCGTATTGTTATTTTGGGAAGGCTGTAAAATTCGCTAAAACGGCCTATCCTGAATTCGAAATAATATTATGATTATTTATTGAGGACCCCGCAATTTACATTCTTATTTGGCGAGGCTCGTCTCTATTTTTTTTAAAGGATATCCTAAAGTGGCTACATTTCTAATACATTTGTCCCTAAAACTAAGGGAAAAGGGACGTGCTAATATAAACTATATGCTTTTGCCTAATCCGGATTCTTATCAATTACTGATTAATTGTTTACAAAATGGAGGGATGTCATAACTTGTGAAACATACTTTAATTGGACAAAGAAATTACATTCGAGATTGACCCAATGTTATACTTGCATCCTAACGTTTCTTGAACTGAATTTAACTAGACTTATTGAAGCTGAATTTAAGGGAATTAACCACTATGTCTCATTACTTGCGGGGGTTCGAACGCGCTTCTATATGCTGCCTAGCGAGTTATGATAAAGGAAAACTAAAAATGAACAACGAACATTTGTGTAAGGTGGAAATATTCTATTCTATGCATGTCATTCAGCTAAACGGGAATCCAGTCAAAAAGACCTATACCAATTCTCCATGCCTTCTATGTATTGTATCATTACATCTTGTACTAGCAAACAATTATAAACTAAGATGCAAGAGGCTAAACTTGATTAAGTATTATCTAACTAATCTTTCATTACTGAATGACACTAATCAATTTATACAACTGAAGTCAGTATATCACAAGCATTACAAAACAGACATCTAAGTCTTCTTCAAGAACTCCTTTCATTTCATGCTTTTGAATTGTTACAGTTAACACCAAAGTTGGATTTGAAATATGTACCTGGAAACACTGAAAATGCAAAGGAGAAGAGGAAGGAGATGGGGAAATCAGCAGCAACAAGAAACAGAACTAGCAATAGCAGCAGGGCAGAATAGCAGCAAGACAGAATAGAAGCAAATAAAACAACCCAGCAGAACAGGCTTGAGTGCAGGAATGCAACTATAGCCGATATAAGGAGTAGCCAAATGACAGCAACACACAGTGGAGTAGAATCAGACTCCAGGCAGACCAAAACCAGTAGTAAACCAATGAAAACACTCGATTGGTAGACACAATTGGAACTTCAAAGAATCAGAATTGATTTGAACAAGTTGAACAAATGAAACCCAAAACAACAATAGGAAGAAACAGTTTCTGATTGTTGACTGTATACTTTCTATCTCTTATCCTCTCTCTATTTGTGTTTTCCTAAAATCAGTTCTATCTTTTTCAATCCTCTCTGTCTGTGTATATCTCTGTGCCTTCTTTTCTCTAATCTCTGTCTGTATGTATATATATCTGTATGTATTTCAACTTTCTCTTTCAAAAAATTCCTCGCAGTGTGTGTATTTTTTCTCCTCTCAAAATCTTCTGTTCTCTCACCTCTAATGTCTTTTTCTTAGTTAGATGTCTGCCCCCTTTTATAAGCCTTAACACTACCCCTTTTAACAGCCTGTTTAGAATATCACAGTACCCCTCCCATGTGCCTTCCATTTTCAGTTACACTTTAGCTAATTAAGTATTAAACCCCATCAACATTCCCTGGCAGACTTATCTTTCCCATTTTATTAACTAAAAGCAAGCATGGGCAGCAGGATGTAGTCTGACAGCACATGCTGTCAAACTATTTAATTCAAAAAGGGCCTTTATGCCCATGTTGTGCACATGCCCTCCAGTTCAGATTACCATTACATCCTAAACATTAGGTTTCTGAAATCACATTAACAACTATAAGTAAATGAACTTAGTTCTTAATTGATTCAGGCAATGTTCAACAGAAGCAAATCGATTCATTTTGTTCAGACAGTTGAAACTATTTGACGACACATGTCGACTCGACTATATTAGCATTAACATACACAATCGTAGCCAAAAATCAGACATTTAAACAGTATCGATGCATGATTCGAATTATACTGACTAAGCAGAAATGTACTCGAGGAGTCAACTAGTCAGTCCAAAATTTGGAGCTCAATTATTCGCACAGCATATACACACGCATTATCAGAATAAAGGAGGGATTCAAACAAACACAGTGGTTCAGGCAAAGTGGACAAACAGAAGTTGGTAAAAATTCAAAGACAAACATGAACCGACTTTTAAAACAAATCACACGGACTAAAACAAGTAAAGGAAAGAAAGCAAACTCACCTTAAAACTCGAAAAAATCAAAAGTTTGAACTCGGATTTGGACAGACTTTTCTTAAGGCTGAACGGACTTTAATCGAAGTGTTTCTCAGATGATAAACACTTCGATTAAGGTCCCTTAGACCTTAATTTCTTTGGCTCGAACGGGTATGAACCAGTGACGAGGAACCTTGTGGTTTCAAAACTCAGATCTGGGATTCGTGCTTCCCTGGTCAGATTCGGACCAAACCAAGTATGGTTTGGTCACGAGGGGGGTCTGGGGAGTGTCTGGTATGAATTTAGGGCCGATCGGTGTAGATTAGGTTCCGACTCGAATCTTCAAATGAAGATTCGAGAAGGTGGGATAGGATTCGAGGTGTGTGGTTGATAGATTTGGGTTCAGGACGGCAAGGGGGTTCTATGGTGTTAAGGGCAAGGTCACCGGCGTCCGTGCCGCCGGCTTTCATGGTGAAGGATACAGGGGCGGCTAGGGTTTGAAGGGGACGGGTTTGGTGAAGACGAAGGCAGGGGTGTTGGCTAGGGGGGCAGGGTATGGTAAAGGGTTTATATAGTTAGTGGGTGGGCGGATCTCAACCGTTAGATCAATCTAGATCTACGGTCTGGATCTGAGGGCTTAAGTGGAACGGTGTCGTTTTGAGGGTAAAGGGTTTGGGTTGGTCCGGGTGAAAACGGGTCGGGGCCATTAGTGGGTTAATGGGAGGTGATCGTGGCCGTTGATAAATCTGAGATCAACGGCCCAGATCAGTTTGGACCAAAACGACGTCGTTTGGACACCCTGGGTATCAGCTGGACTGGACCGGCAGGCCTGGTTTGGGCATTGTTTGTTTGGGCCAATTTTAATAAATTGGCCCAATCCGGAGGAAGAAGATTATTTCTTTTTTTTCTCTTTTTTTTTATTTTGAAAACAAAACTTAAGCAAAAAATCAAATTAAAAATTAAATACACACTCAATACAATTATTTGCACACATACTAAAATATTTCAGAACAGGTAAAATCAAACCAATCAAAATCACGGACGAAGATGCCTATTTATGATTTTCTACTTGACGACCGGATTACGGTTCGAATTATGCATGACCCACACATTTTTTGTATTTTGTTTTAAATAGCTAAATACATAAAAATGGACAAAAGTTACAAGTAAATCAACAAAGTGCTGCACAGAAATCCAAAAATTGTACAGCAGGACCAATTATTATTATTTTTTATTTCTTTTGGAGCGATTGTCGTGCGAAACAAAAATCACGTGCTCACACATGTTGCATGCATATAGGATTTAATTATGTATTTAAAAGATAATTTAAACAAAATCACAAAAAATATGCAATAGTTCTATTTTAAATATTCCACTATGTGATTGATGTTTTGTCTATGTGTTAAATAATTGTTATAGAGTAATTAATATATTTTTGTGAAGTTAAAATGATTTTATAATTAAAACTAAAAATTTAAATTAGAAAAAATGAAAAAATGTATATATATACAAAATCGGACCTGGATTAAAATCCAGGCCCAAATGAATTAATTCCCCCCACAACCCAATCTAGGCAGCCCAGGTCCGGTTCAAACCAGACGAACCAAAACGACAGCGTTTGGTCGTGGCTTCTCAGGAACCGTTGGATCAAATCCAACCAACGGTTAAGATCTCATCCCCTTACCTGTAACCCGTAACCCGACCCATTGACCCGATTCAGTCCGACCCCAACGTTAAACCAAATGACGTCGTTTGGTTAAGTGAGATGATCCTGACCGTGAATCTTACTTGATCGGACGGACAAGATCAATCCACCCCTCCCCTATATAAGTTCCAGACCCCTACCCCGGCCCCCCTAACTAAACCCCCCCCCTCTCTACTATTCATCATCACCTTCCTCAGACCCCCCCTAACCCTAGCCGCCCTAAGACCCCAACGCCTGAAACCCGGCGGCATCAACGCTGCCGGTCACCAAAATAACACCTTAGAATCCCCTGAACATCCTCTACATAGATCTAACATTGGTTTCCTTCGAATCAGGACCCAACTCTTCGAATCTTAAATCGAAGGTTGGCCTGAAAACCTTATCTTCTCCGATGGCCTCCAAAATAACACCACAACCTCCCCTAGATACCCTCATCACGGATTTGTTAGTTGCATGGCTCGAATCCTACTGGAACTGCTCGAATCTTCTTTTGAAGATTCGAGTAAAACCTGAACTTACCCAGACCTGCTCCAAAGTGTCACCAAATAAACACTAGGCTTCCCTCACCCTTGTGTCGTATTTGGTTCTCCTCGAATCTGACCAGAAATGGTTAAGTCCCAAATCGAACTTTCAAGAACCCTAAAAATACCAGACTTTTGGATTCTGTCTAGATTGAATAAAGATTGAGATTTAATCGACCTTAGTCGAAGTATTTTCAGTGGAAAATACTTCGACTAAGGTCTGTTTGATTTCAAACAAAATCCGAATCCAAGTTGAGTTGAGTTCGGTTGAATTCAAAGGTTCAAAGGTAATTTCTGTTTCTTTTATGTGCATTCTGCGTGTATTCTATATTCATTTCATTAGTTTGTTTGATTTTTTATAATTTTTCTAGTCAATTTTGTTATAATGTCCCCTACCCGTCTACTTGATTCCAAATGAATTGTTTCTGTTGATTTTGTTTGTTTACAATGTGTGTAATCGACTCGACTAAGTTCGTCGATTAGTTATATCATAAATCTTGCTTCTGAAAATGTTGACTGAAATAACCTGTTTTGGATGGATTATTTTGCTATAATCAGTTAATTAGTTATTGTTAATCAGTTGGTTCTTGTTTAATAAATCCATCAAATGGACGTTATATGTGTGTTGTTTTCTGAACATTAAGTTCAGGACATTGTCAATATATTGATAATGCTCCTGTTTGTTTGATCTTAGTTCAAAAGCTAAGTTCAGTTGAATTATTAGGTTGAATTCAGTATTATGTTGTTATGATGTTAGTTCTGAATTCAAGTTCACAAAGGTTGGGTAAATACAATTGTATTAGGAGGTTAATCATTAGGAATTGGTTGTTAGCTGCTAAACAAGTTTTAATTCAGACAACTTGTTAAAATCTAAGACAGTAATACCAGTAGAAAACAGTAGGTCAGGGACATTTCTGGGATAAAACAATGAGGATAATATGTTAATAGCAATGTGCTGAAAGTGGAAGTTAATGGTTATAATTTAAGATACTAATGGGGAACAAGGGATAATGGGCTGCTGAAAAACAGGATAAATAACACTCAATAGGATTTAAAGTATTCAAAAGTAGTTTCAATGGAACTTTTCTGATTTTTAAAAAAAGGGAAAGGGTCCAGGCAGCACTAAAGGAAAGGGGGCAGACCTGTATAAATACAGGATCTGATAGAAGAGTTTTTCAGAGAGAGAGTTTTTCAGACAGAGATATAGAGCTTAGAGGAGACTTTAAGAGATTCTGAGAGACTTTAGGAGAACAGATTTTGAAAGAGAGTTTAAATACACCTAGAGTGAGATAAAGAGAAAATCCAGCAGAAAAATCAGATTCCTCTCGGAATCTGAAGAGGAAGAAGAAACAGAAAAGAAACAAAGAGAACAGTCACACACACACACACACACACAGATACAGCAGCAGAAACAGAAAATCAGAAAAATGGGAACTTGAAATTGAAAAGAAACTGAAATCTGAAATATTGTTCTTTTGTTGAATCTGTTCAACTTTATTTGATTCCACTGTTCAGTTAAAATCTGCAGTGTCTTTTAAAAATATCGTCACTGTTCATTTGGGTTCCCCGGATCCTGTTTTGTTGCTCAAATTTGCTGAATTATTTGGCATATTCTGCTGAATTTATTACTGCTGCAACTGCTGAAATTTACTCCTTCTACCTTCATTTTCAGGTACATATCTCTTAAACTTTATGTTGGAAAGAGATTCAACATGACAAATAAATGAAATTTTAAATTGTAATACTGCCTCCTATCATTTAAGTTTAAACATTTAAGTTTCAGCTTTGATTTCATGTTGGATAGCCAGTAGTGAGTTCGACTTGATGGCTACAAGTTGATTGTCTTATATTTTTTTTTCACTTTGTAATAATGTTATCCATGCTGAAATTTCATTAGTTTAGTTATCTTTGAGTTGTGTAAATAGGAAGCATGGCAGAAAGTCGGCTTTATTTACACTTTACGGTATTGTTAAATAGGTATAGCATAATATGGAAATATCAAGGAAAATATGCTATTAGTTTATTTTGTTAGTTAATTAGTTGTTATTTAAAGCTAGATGATGATTGGTCACAATTAGCTATCTTTTGGCATAACATGAGTTGTGTTCATAATCTATAGTTGAAAGACGAGTTAGTATAATCCGTTATGTTCACGATGTCAAATATGGTAAGTAATATTGCATGCAATATCATTTTATTAAGTCAATTAGATTTGTGCTCTTTCTTAATAATAAAAGGGTTCAGGAATTTATACGATGTGAAAGTTAATAGTTGTAATAATTCACATAGATTTAGAATCAAATGGGTTTGATTATATATATAACTCAATCATAGGCATAATTAATTAAAAATAATTTCGCCTATTGGATCAAAACAAGTATATGGGAATAAGATGAGATGTGCGAACACAAATTGCAAAACTTTATATCAATGGTAATTAGGAATAGAACTTGCACTAATTAATAATAATAAAAGTTCTTGAAAAATATTCTTTCCTTTATAATTCATTTTCAGTTTCATATACAATTCATTCTTTGGCATATATATGTTATATTTGTCAAAAATAGCATTAATCATATTTTTATTCTGTTCTTTGAATTTGAATAGTTGGAATGAATATAATTTATACTCGGAAATTATAATCGACGGGCAACCTTTAATAGATTGTGAATTCTTTTTCAAAGAATTCAAAGGTCTCTAAAATGGGAGTTCTCATGATTTTCACATAAAAAATGTATGAATATAATAAACAATTTGTGAAAAATCCATAATACTATTACAAGTATTTTGCGCAATTAGGGATGCGTTCGCGTACCCTGATTATATTTTTTAAAACAAACTCGGATTATGCGTATTTCGAGCGAATATTTAAGAAAAGGATTTTTCCAAAGGTGTTAAAATAACTTCATATAACCCAAGGTGTGCAGTTCATTATCTAAATAAAAGGGGTGACGATGTTCCTGATTTTATTTTTAATTTTCGAATATATATTTTATAAAAACTATAACATGGACAAATTTATTGTGTACACGTACGCGTGGCACGATCCCCGGTAATTGTAAAAAGTATATAACACGAATATACGTACGCGTAATTCGTCCATATAATCGTAAACAATAAGTAAAAAGCGGTAGTAAAATCATGCAATAAAAATGTATTTAATAAAATCAAGATAATTAAGTCAGTAATAAAAACATTTAAGCGACCGTGCTAGAACCACGGAATTCGGAAATGCCTAACACCTTCTTCCGGATTAACAGAATTCCTTACTCAGGATTTCTGGTTCGCAGAATAATAAACAGACTCATATTCTCCTCGATTCAGGGATTAAAATTGGTGACTTGGGACGCCTTAAAATTCCCAGGTGGCGACTCTGAAATAATTAAATAAATCCCGTTTCGACTTTCCTTTAATTGGAGAAAACTCCCACGCACCCTCGCGGGCGCGGTAAAAAGGAGGTGCGACAGCTCTGGCGACTCTGCTGGGGACGAAAGTTGTAACCCAGAACCACTGGTTCAGGGTTTAAAGAATTCGAGCTTAAGATAACTGCAATAATTGGCTTTATTTATTATATGATTTTCAACTGTTTATATGCTAATATGCTAAATGTTGCTTTTTACCGCTTCAATACTATTTGAATTGTGAATATATACAACTGCTACGAAACCCCCTTCTTTCTGAGTCTTCTGAATTTATGGTGTACACGTGCGCGTGACCCACCTTTCTGTTAAAGTCATACCAAATAAGACGGAGTTGGGACAAGTAACTAGGCTGGGCAGACTTTCGTGCTCCCGGTACGTTGCCCCCGCTTCGGCTCAAACTGTCCGTTTGGGTAAGCCAGGTTTAGAGCAATCAACCTCAGGTTTTACACTTAGAATAACTCAGCCATGTACCGGATCCCTAGTAGGAACGTCTATTTGCATCATACACATTTGGCTTTGGAGATTCAACACAGGGGTTGGGTCTGTCTAGGACAGGTGAACCCGAAACAAAAAGACCATCCTGATGCATCCTACTTGCTACTTGTGCATTCATTTGCCTCGAACATGCTTGCTGACCAGCTTAAATGAAATCATGGTGAGAACTGAAGAATAAAATAGGTTGTTTTTTTTTAAAAAAAAAAAGAAAAAAGAAAAATAGTTTTAAAATTTTGAAATAAAGGTATTTAATAAATAAAAAAAAAATTCAAAAATGATTTTTTTTAGTATAAATTTTCAACATTTTGACTTTATTAAAATTAAATTTCAGATACAAAATGAGCACCACACAAAGCCCCTCGTCCACAAGTACGGAAGAATTTCTATGTCAGCTTCAAATGTGGTGGTATGATTTAGGCGAAGACAGTCAAAAATGGGTCGTCAAACATTTGGGAAATCTCACGGACATTATGAAAGTTAAACCCTGTGATGATCTGATTGCGGCGTTAGTAACTTTCTGGGACCCTGTGCACAATGTTTTTCGTTTCTCAGACTTCGAGCTTACTCCTACATTAGAGGAGATAGCTGGCTATGCTGGTTTTGACGGAAGTCTAAGAAATCAAAGCTTGATATTCACAAAGGCTCCTTCGGTACATCGATTCTTCGGTCTTCTGAACATCAGCAGTCAAATCAGGAAAAGCAATGTCATCAATGGATGTTGTTCCTTCAACTTTTTGTATTCAAGGTTTGGAAAATCATATGGGTTCGAAATTCATGAGAAAGGCCTTACTAATAAGCAAAACAAAGACACTTGACAGATTCACCGTCGATTTGCTTTCATGGTGGCTTTTCTAGGAGTCATGGTCTTCCCAAACAAAGAGCGAACAATTGATATTCGCACCGCAAAAGTTGTGCAAATCCTTACCACCAAAGAAAATCACACCCTTGTCCCCATCATTCTATCAGACATTTATCGGGCTTTGACTTTATACAAATCAGGAGCAAAAGTCTTTGAAGGATGCAAAATTTTGTTGCAAATGTGGGTGATTGAACATCTCCAGCAACAACCCAAGATCATACAGTATGGGTCAAACAATGATAATTGCATCGAGAGCTATGAGGAAAGAACAAAAATTTATCGAGCTCCAGAAGGAATAGAAGCATGGGTATCTCATCTAAAGGCTTTAACGGCAAATCAAATTGAATGGACCCTGGGATGGCTCCCGATGAGGGAAGTAATACATATGTCAACCTCAAATAGTTATCTACTACTATTGGGATTAAGAAGCATTCAGCCGTATGCACCACTAAGAGTCCTAAGGCAACTAGGGAGATATCAAATAGTTCCTGATGATGAAGATTTGAGTATGCAAGTAATCGAATTACACCCAGAAGCCACTATTCCCGAAGCTCTACTTCAGCAGATGTGGAATGGATGTCGATACTTGAAAAGTGATACTCAAGTCCCAGACACTACAAAGGGTGAGATAAATCCTGGATATGCAAGGTGGTTCGAAAAACGGTCTCGCGTGGATGATGTACCAGAACCTGAGCTAAAAAGGCCAACAAAAAGGCCCCATGTTCAAAACTTCAATGATAAAATCCAAGAGCGGTTGATCTGGGGAGAAAAAGAAAAAGGGTACAAAGCAACTATCCATGCCCTAAAAGAAAATCTGAGAAGCCTCAGTTTGGAGAAAGATTTACAAGCACAAGAAGCCGAAGACGAGAAGAAGAGTCTAGCTTGTGAGAATGAAAGTCTTCATGTCCGATTCCAAAAAATGAAAAGAGTTTCTGAAACGCCAAAGAGGAGTTGGAAGGATCAAAAAACCATCGCCAATCTCTTTGAAAGAATGCAAGATTATGATTCCATTCTTGCGGAAAATGAAAGGGCATTGAGCAAAGCAAAAGAAAGGATCCAACAATTAAACGAAGAAGCCAGATCTAACAAGGAACGTCAGGATAGGTAATCCGAAAAAGACAAGGCACAATTCAAGAAGGAAAAAGACTATTGGATGCGATCAAAAGACCATCTTCGTTCACAACTAGAAGAGGCAAGAAGATGCAATAGAGAACATCAACAAGCAGACCTCGACAGGGAAAGAGCGCAAGCAAGATTAGAGCAGGCCAGACTCCGAGCTCTATTAGAATCAGCTCTAGATCGGGAAAATCGTGTCAGAGATATAGCCACCACTCGTCAGCAGCAATTGCAGAACCAAGAACAACGTCTCCAAGATTTCAGGGCACAAATCCACGACCTGGCGGTCTACACTTCTCAGAGTTACGTAAACTGTCAGGGAATGGACTATGAAAGGTTTACAGAACATGCACCCACTTTTGCCCGTCATCTAGCATTGGAATTGGAAAGGATGTATCGTACGCTGGGAGGTCATCCAGGTCAAGCTCCACATTAAGCAAATAGTCTAACACAAGTGGAAAGTGGGGCACGTTGTGAGATGTTAAGAATTGTATCTTTTATTTTGATTTAAGTGTGTGTGTTTCAAGCCATTTTCTTAAAGTTTTCAAATGTAATTCCATCTTTGTGTAATGAATAAAAGTGATTGCCTTTAGTCCGAACTACGCAAGGTCTGATTCATGTAAGGCATGATACGTAGGCAATCTCTAAGATTCGACCACCACGATAAAAGATATATATAGTAAATAAAAGTGAATGACAATTTTCAATTTCAAGAAAGCTGGGACGACACAAGCAGCCGAGCAAATGCATAATAGAAAGAGATTATTTGTCTAGGAGCATTGCATCTCAACGTGTGATTATATATGTGTTAAACTCTCAAAACTAACAAGTTTGTTCATTTTTAGAATTCAAGCAGTTAGTTTCTCTAAAGAGTATACTGGCATATTATCACTATCACACAAGATCAAAAGGACCAATACCCGAAAGTATGTCTATCCCAGATGTTGACACATGTATGGAGCTAGAGGAGATGGATGTCGGGAAAATGAAAGAAGAGATGTTTAAACTCAAGCAGCAAATGGCTGAGATGTACCAAGCCTGGTCTGTAGGAAAGCTACCCCCATCTTATCCAAATAACCCTGCTCCATCAATGACTCAAACTCAGGATAATATCACCACTGAATTATCCCCAAACTTCCCCATTTACCAGCACTACCGAGGCACCACCTCTCAGACACCGCAGTCTCCACCTCCGAAACCCGTTCCATATTTTCCTCCACCTATGACTCCTGTTTTCGTAGCACCTCCCCCTGCTACATTTCATAAATCTCCTAGTGAGCCTACATTCCAGGCCCAAGACAACCAATATTACCCCCCGGAACCCACCCTCAAAGCTTCCGAAATTCATTCAACTACTCCTCGTTTTGATCTCCCAACCGAAATTGACAAGCCAGTTAAAAATGTTGAACAAGAAGAGATGTTCAGGAAGGTCAAGAGTCTAGAACAATCGTTCAGAGACATGCGAGGATTAGGCGGGCAGGTCAGTGTAGCATACAAAGACTTATGCTTATTCCCCAATGTACAATTGCCAGTTGGTTTCAAGATGCCCAAATTTGACCTATACAGCGGGCACGACGACCCAGTAGCCCACTTAAGGGGTTTCTGTAGCAAGATGCGAGGAGCTGGGGGAAAAGATGAATTATTAATGGCTTACTTCAGTCAAAGTTTAAGCGGATCAGCTTTGGAGTGGTATACACGCTAGGACCATGGGAGATGGTACACCTAGGATGACCTGGCACAGGCATTCGCATACCATTTCCAATACAATCTGGAAATCATCCTAGATCGATTATCTTTGACAAAATTTGAGAAGAAACATAATGAAAGTTTCAGAGAGTATGGTTTTCGGTGGAGAGAACAGGCAGCAAGAGTGGATCCTCCTATGAAGGAGAGCGAAATGGTAGACTACTTCCTCCAAGCCTTGGAACCGACTTACTATGCCCATTTGGTTTCAGCGGTTGGGAAATCATTCAACGAAGTAGTGAAGATGGGAGGTATGGTGGAAGAAGGCCTCAAGACAAATAAAATCATGAGCTATTCAGCAACTAAGGCAACTACTCAAGCTATTCAAGGCGGGGTAGGAGGAATCGGAAGAAAGAAGAGGGAGGAAGCAGCCGTAGTTGATTCAGGAATTTGGTCGGGACCTAGAGGTTCACCGCTTTACTATAATGAACAACGTCCTCGCCAATCAGCTTACCACCATGATTCATCCCAACACTACTATCACCCTTCAGAGCCTCATTTTTCCATTAACCATGCTAAAGCATACAATCAGCCACCTATTCACACCAATTGGCGTGCTCCTGTCACACCAAATACTTACCCACGAGCCTATCCCGGACCAGGTTTCAGGCCTAGGCTAGCATTCAGGGGAGAAAGGGAACAGAAAAAGAAAACTTACACTCCATTGGGAGAGTCTTACACCAGTCTGTTCCACAGGCTGAGACAGCTAGACATGCTGAGACCAATACAATCCAAGCTACCCAATCCTCCTCCAAAGAATCTGGATTACACCATTAGCTGTGAATATTGTTCCGGTACACCAGGCCATGATACGGAGAAATGCTGGCATTTGAAAAATGCCATACAAGAGCTGATTGATACTAATAAAATCGAGGTTCAAACCCCTGAAGCCCCAAATATCAATAGAAATCCAATGCCAGCCCATCAAGAGGCTAATATGATAGAAATCATACAAGCTGATGGGGAGACAAAGAAGCCGTCACAAACTGTCATGATGATCAAGTCTCATGAAACCAAGCCAGATAAGCAGTTAATGGAGGAGAAGCCGGTGTCTAAGCAGAACAAAAATGGTGATGAACCATCTATGATAGTCGATGAGGGATCATCGAGCAAAGTTGCCGCAAAACAAGAAAGGCCGAAAGTGATAGTACCAGGGGTTGCTAACAAACCCATTGTATTCGTGGAAGGAGCCCGTACAGATCGGATTATTATTGCACCTGTAATCCAGCTGCCGGTCATCAACAACAAAGCCATCCCATGGAACTACGAACGGGTGACTGTAATGTATAAGGGAAAAGAAATGAAGGAAGAAGTGTGTGAGGTGCAAGGCTTGACTCGTTCGGGAAGATGTTTTACTCCCGAAGAGTTAAGAAAAACTAAAAATAATCCAACGCCAACAAAGAGAGCTGTGACGTAAGAAGAGGCGGAGGAGTTTTTAAGAAAAATGAAACTCCATGATTATTCTGTTGTGGATCAATTAAAGAAGACCCCCGCTCAAATTTCATTGTTGTCATTACTGATCCATTTAGAGGAGCACCGTCTGGCTTTGATGAAAATCCTGAATGAGGCTCACATTCCTGAAAAGATCTTTGTAAATCATTTGGGAAAAATAGCCAACAGAATCTTTGAGACAAACAGAATTACATTTGCTGATGATGAATTACCTGTGGAAGGTACCGAGCATAACAGAGCTCTTTACCTCACCGTGAAATGTGAAAACTCCGTAGTAACCCGGGTATTGGTTGACAATGGGTCAAGTGCAAACATATGCCCTCTCTCCACTTTAAACAAATTAAAAATTAAAGATGAGAGGATCCAGAAGAATAGTATCTGCGTACGGGGGTTTGACGGTGGAAGCAGAGATTCATTTGGTGACATAGTGTTGGAACTAACAATAGGGCCAGTTGAATTCACAATGGAATTCCAAGTGTTGGACATAACTGTTTCTTACAACTTGTTATTGGGTCGACCATGGATCCATGCTGCTAAAGCAGTCCCGTCAACACTACATCAGGCTGTCAAGTTTGAATGGGATCATCAAGAAGTAGTCGTGTATGGAGAAGAAAGTTTAAATGCTCACAGCAGTACCATTGTACCGGTCGAGGGAACAGAAAATGACCAGGGACCATGGGTATACCAAGTGACCGACACAGTGTCGATAGAGAAAATTCCAGAGGGGAAATACCTTCCAAATCCAAAGATATCCTCTGCATCAGTCATGGTAGCTTATGAAATGTTAAAGAATGGCTTTATACCCGGCAAAGGTCTGGGTTTATCTTTGCAAGGAATTATACAACCAGTATCTCTCCCCGAGAACTGGGGAACATTCGGTTTGGGGTTCATACCCACTGCCAATGACGTGATAAGGGCTAGGAAGCTGAAACACCAAGCATGGGTTCTTCCAAAACCAGTCCCACATCTGTCAAAGTCTTTTGTCAAGACCGGTGCTAAAAATCGCCCGATAACAACAATTCCTAAATCCCGGGTCAATCCTGAGCAGGAATTAATTGAAAGGTTCGAGAAATTGTTTAGTGATGTGAATATATTGGAAAGCGGAGAAGGGCATAGCAACGCAGAGGTTCAATTCGTTGGGCCAGAAACAAAGCTCAGTAATTGGAAAGCCACTCCTCTCCCAATTCGAAAGGAGTCTTGGTAGTTTATTTTAATTTTCTTTCAGTTTGTTTGGGTTACTTCAGGGTTGTAATCCCAAAGCTTATCTTACAGTTTGTTTGAAGTGTGCAAAACCTTGTTATCTTTCATCATCCAATAAAAAGCAGTTTCCCTTTTATTATCATTCCTAATAGTTTTCTTTTCTTTTTTTTTCTTTCCTATACAGTTCTTTTTACGCTGGCTCTAGTGATATGGCATGCATGAGGAATCCTCGGCCCAGTCTTAAAAATCAATCTGGTTCCGAAATATTAATTCAAGAAATATATTGTGATTATGAATTAGAATATGATGAAGATGAGGTTTTTGAAGAGATTAGTAAAGAGTTAATTCACTTCGAGGAAAAAATCAAACCTAACTTGAGTGATACCGAGGACATCAATATAGGGGACACGAGTAATATCCGAGAAACTAAAATAAGTGTCCATCTTGAACCAAAGATCCTAGAGGAGTTAATTAAAGCACTCATAGAATTCAAAGATGTTTTTGCATGGTCGTATGACGACATGCCGGGACTGAGCACTGATTTAGTGGTTCACAAATTGCCCACCGATCCAACGGTGCCTCCTGTCAAGCAGAGGTTGAGAAAATTCAAGCCCGACATGAGTGTGAGAATTAAGGAAGAAATCACCAAACAATTGGAAGCAAAGGTCATTCGAGTCACTCGATATCCTGTTTGGTTAGCTAATGTCGTTCCTGTGCCAAAGGAAGACGGCAAAATTAGAGTATGCGTCGACTATCACAATCTCAACAAAGCAAGTCCAAAGGATAATTTCCCATTACCCAATATCCATATTTTGATCGATAATTGTGCCAAGCATGATATAGGGTCTTTCGTGGATTGTTATGCCGGGTATCATCAAATTCTAATGGATGAAGAAGATGCAGAAAAGACGGCATTCATCACACCATGGGGAACTTATTGCTACCGGGTAATGCCATTCGGTTTAAAGAACGTCGGAGCAACCTATATGAGAGCAATGACCACAGTGTTTCATGATATGATACATAAGGAGATTGAGGTATACGTGGACGACGTGATCATAAAATCAAAGCATCAGGCAGACCACGTTGGGGATTTGAGGAAGTTCTTCTTAAGACTTTGCAGGTACAACCTCAAGCTTAACCCTGCCAAGTGCGCATTTGGAGTTCCATCTGGAAAGTTGCTGGGATTCATAGTCAGTCGACGAGGCATCGAGCTAGACCCCTCAAAGATCAAAGCCATCCAAGAACTGCCACCTCCAAGAAACAAAACTGAAGTAATGAGTTTGTTGGGGAGGTTAAATTACATCAGCAGGTTTATTGCTCAGCTCACAACAACCTGTGAGCCAATTTTCAAATTGTTAAAAAAGGATGCTGCGGTCAAATGGACCGATGAGTGTCAAGAAGCGTTCGATAAAATAAAAGGGTACTTGTCGAACCCACCCGTGTTGGTCCCGCCAGAGCCAGGAAGACCTTTGATTCTTTACTTGACGGTTTTGGAAAATTCATTTGGTTGCGTATTGGGGCAACATGACCTCACTGGCAGAAAAGAGCAGGCCATCTACTACCTTAGCAAGAAGTTCACAGCTTATGAGGTTAAGTATACTCATCTGGAAAAGACATGTTGCGCCCTAACATGGGTAGCTCAAAAATTGAAACACTATTTGTCATCCTACACTACTTACCTCATTTCTCGGTTGGATCCATTGAAATACATTTTTCAAAAGCCTATGCCAACAGGAAGACTTGCAAAGTGGCAGATATTGCTCACAGAGTTTGACATCATCTATGTAACTCGGACTGCGATGAAAGCCCAAGCATTGGCCGATCATTTGGCCGAAAACCCGGTCGATAAGGAATATGAGCCATTGAAAACTTATTTTCCTGATGAAGAAACAATGCATATCGACGAGGTGGAGCGAATTGAAAAACTTGGCTGGAAACTTTTCTTTGATGGAGCCGCTAACATGAAAGGAGTCGGGATAGGAGCTGTAATCATTTCTGAAACAGGGCATCATTATCCTGTTACGGCTCAATTACAATTTTATTGCACCAATAATATGGCTGAATATGAAGCTTGCATTTTGGGGTTAAGGCTAGCCGCCGACATGGGTATCCGAGAAATCTTAGTCATGGGAGATTCGGATCTTTTGGTACATCAAATTCAAGGAGAATGGGAAACCCGAGACTTGAATCTCATCCCATACCGACAATGTCTACATGATCTTTGTCAGCGGTTTCAATCAGTGGAATTCCAACATATTCCAAGAATCCATAATGAGGTTGCTGATGCATTGGCTACCCTAGCATCAATGTTGCACCATCCGGACAAAGCTTATGTAGATCCGATACATATTCAAGTCTACGATCAGCACGCTTATTGCAATATGGTTGAAGAAGAATTTGATGGTGAACCATGGTTCCACGACATCAAGGAGTATATCAGGATGGGGATATATCCCGCACAAGCCACAGGAGATCAAAAGAGGACCATTAGGCGATTAGCAAATGGATTCTTCTTAAGCGGAGGAGTTTTGTATAAAAGAACACCAGATCTTGGATTATTAAGATGCATAGATGCCAGACAAGCTACAGCTGTCATGTCTGAAGTACATTCAGGAGTTTACGGACCCCACATGAGTGGATATGTGTTGGCAAAGAAAATCCTCCGAGCTGGTTACTATTGGCTTACCATGGAGCGAGATTGTATCAGTTTTGTGCGCAAGTGTCATCAATGCCAAATACACGGAGATTTGATTCATTCTCCACCATCCGAGTTTCACACAATGTCGGCACCATGGCCATTCGTTGCCTGGGGCATGGATGTGATTGGACCAATTGAGCCGGCAGCATCCAATGGGCACAGATTCATTCTGGTGGCTATTGATTATTTTACCAAATGGGTTGAGGCCAAGACATTCAAATCAGTGACCAAGAAAGCAGTGGTCGATTTTGTCCATTCAAATATCATATGTCGATTCGGAATCTCGAAGGTGATCATCACAGATAACGGTGCTAATCTTAACAGCAATTTAATGAAGGAAGTATGTCAACAGTTTAAGATTACGCATCGCAACTCTACCCCATATCGGCCCAAGGCGAATGGAGCAGTAGAAGCAGCCAACAAAAACATAAAGAAGATACTTCGGAAAATGGTAGAAGGTTCAAAACAACGGCATGAAAAATTACCATTTGCATTATTGGGATACCGCACTACTGTTCGCACTTCAGTAGGAGCAACTCCTTATTTGTTGGTATATGGCACTGAAGCAGTAATTCCTGCAGAAGTTGAGATTCCTTCCCTTCGGATCATCGCTGAAGCAAAGATTGATGATGATAAATGGGTCAAAACCCGTCTGGAAAAGTTAAACTTAATTGATGAAAAACGATTGGCCGCAGTATGTCATGGTCAATTATATCAAAGAAGAATAGCAAGAGCATACAATAAAAAGGTGCGTCCACGGAAGTTTGAAGTGGGTCAACATGTGCTGAAATGTATTCTTCCACATCAGGTTGAGGCAAAAGGCAAATTTGCCCCGAATTGGCAAGGACCATTCATTGTGACCAGAGTATTATCAAATGGTGCACTATGCTTAACAGACATTGAAGGCAAATGCATAGATATGGCAATCAATTCTGACGCGGTAAAGAGATATTATGCATAACTTTATGAGTGTTAGAAAAATGCTGAGTCAAGCAAATGAAGATGGTTCATAACACTCTGGTACGAACAAGAAAAGAAAGTAAAAATGAGAGAGTCTTATAGGTAAAAACCCACACGGGCACCATAGGGCGACGGAAGTTGAGAAAAGAAAGTAAAAATGAGAGAGTCTTATAGGTGAAAACCCACACGGGCACCATAAGGCGACGGAAGTTGAAGAGAAAAGTAAAATGAGAGAGTCTTATTGGTGAAAACCTTCGTAGGCACCATAAGGCAAAAAGGAAATGAAAAAATGAACAAATGAGGAAAGTTTATCGGTGAAAACTCTTTGAGACATTGCAAGTCCAACAGGTCTGAGAAATGAAAAATGAGGTTGGATTATGGAAATTTTGGCGAAAACAAAAATGAGACAATTGAAAGGAGATTGATTAAAAGACTGGGTTGATTAATCCGAAATGCATACCCTGATCATTGGTGCCAGTAATTCCAATCAGATAAGTCCTTTATTCCTTTTCCAACAGTCATCCAAATTTGGATTTTTCTTTTCATTCTATAAATTGTCGAAATCAGCGTATTTCGTTACAAATAATCTTACTTTTCTGAAAGTTTTGAGATAAGTTTTATTCCAAACAAATAAGAAGGAATGTCAAGGTATACTACCAAGATTCAAGGTTACAAATACGGCCACGAAAGGTGGGAGATAAAAGATATAGGTGTAAGAAAGGTGAAATCAAAAGTGGATCAGCAAAGTCAGAAGGGACATATGATTACAGTTAAAAGGGTTTGAAGGAAAACATACAGAGGGGAATACTATAGTCAAGGATCAATTACAAGAACAAAACAGTCTTTTCAACCATTCCAAAGCAATAAAGAGAGACGAAGAGAAGCCTCACCATCGGCAAGAATGCCCCAATTAACCACCCTGCTTTAAACTAACGAAGTTTTCTTTGATTTAAAACAAGGGCAAATACAATATTTGTGTCAGGAAATACCTAGATGAGCAAAGAAGAAGTCAGGCGTCCACCTGGAGAATGAGGACAAAGAAAAGAAGAAGTCAGGCGTCCACCTGGAGAATGGGGATGAAGAATTAAAGAAGTCAGGCGTCCACCTGGAGAATGAGGATGAGAATTAAAGAAGTCAGGCATCCACCTGGAGAATAAGGATAAGAATTAAAGAAGTCAGGCGTCCACCTGGAGAATGAGGATAAGAATTAAAGAAGTCAGGCGTCCACCTGGAGAACGAGGATAAAAATTAAAGAAGTCAGGCGTCCACCTGGAGAATGAGGATGAAAAAATTAAAGAAGTCAGGCGTCCACCTGGAGAATGAGGATAAGAATTAAAGAAGTCAGGCGTCCACCTGGAGAACGAGGATAAGAATTAAAGAAGTCAGGCGTCCACCTGGAGAATGAGGATAAGAATTAAAGAAGTCAGGCGTCCACCTGGAGAATGAGGATGAGAAAAGAAGAAGTCAGGCGTCCACCTGGAGAATGAGGATGAGAAAAGAAGAAGTCAGGCGTCCACCTGGAGAATGAGGATGAGAATTAAAGAAGTCAGGCGTCCACTTGGAGAATGAGGATGAGAAAAGAAGAAGTCAGGCGTCCACCTGGAGAATGAGGATGAGAATTAAAGAAGAAGTCAGGCGTCCACCTGGAGAATGAGGATGAGAAAAGAAGAAGTCAGGCGTCCACCTGGAGAATGAGGATGAGAATTAAAGAAGTCAGGCGTCCACCTGGAGAATGAGGATGAGAATTAAAGAAGTCAGGCATCCACCTGGAGAACGAGGATAAGAATTAAAGAAGTCAGGCGTCCACCTGGAGAATGAGGATAAGAATTAAAGAAGTCAGGCGTCCACCTGGAGAATGAGGATGAGAAAAGAAGAAGTCAGGCGTCCACCTGGAGAATGAGGATGAAGAAAAGAAGAAGTCAGGCGTCCACCTGGAGAATGAGGATGAAGAAAGAAAAGAAGCAGTCAAGGCACCCACCTGAAGAACGAATGAATGCAATCGAAGTGTTGAAATCAAAAGCCCGCTCATATGATAAAGGAGCACATTTAGAATCAATAAAGCAGAGAATCCAACAAAATCCCCAGCAAGAAACAACAAAGAGTCCCAAAAGAAAATACGGGACATAATGAAAAGGAATACGGAATAAGTCAAATGCCCAAGAGTCACCAAGATATCAAGACAACAAGAAACACAAGGGCATGATCTAGATAAGATTTTTATAATTAATGTACCATAGTCTAGTTTAGCTTTTTGTATTTCCTTTAAGAGCAAGGTGTAATAAGGAGGTCAGCAAGCAGTAAAAACAGCACGAAGCAGCAGTAACATCACAATCCCACGGTAGTCCCAGCTACCAAGAACTTCCCAAACTACATTGACCTGATTCCTTTATAGCTAAGGATATGTAGGAAACCTTAGAAGCAGAGGTTCGGTCAAATCTTTCTAAAAAATGCTTCCCACGGAGTATTCGAGCGGGCAAAAAGCGCTCGTATCCGCTCACTTTATCTTTGCACGAAAACTCTTCGAGTCTCCGCACAAAGAGGGGCAGCTGTGAGCACGTGATTTTTGCCTTACGAAAACTACTCCAAAATAAATCAAAAATAAAATTAATTTCTTTTAATGTGCAATTTTAGAAAATTGTTTTGCGTTTATTAATTGTTTGAGTTTTATCCGTAAATGTTTGCTTTGTTATAATTAAACAAAAATTAAAATAAAATACATGTTGCATGCATATAGGATTTAATTATGTATTTAAAAGATAATTTAAACAAAATCACAAAAAATATGCAATAGTTCTATTTTAAATATTCCACTGTGTGATTGATGTTTTGTCTATGTGTTAAATAATTGTTATAGAGTAATTAATATATTTTTGTGAAGTTAAAATGATTTTATAATTAAAATTAAAAATTTAAATTAGAAAAAATGAAAAAATGTATATATATACAAAATCGGACCTGGATTAAAATCCAGGCCCAAATGAATTAATTCCCCCCACAGCCCAATCTAGGCAGCCCAGGTCCGGTTCAAACCAGACGAACCAAAACGACAGCGTTTGGTCGTGGCTTCTCAGGAACCGTTGGATCAAATCCAACCAACGGTTAAGATCTCATCCCCTTACCCGTAACCCGTAACCCGACCCATTGACCCGATTCAGTCCGACCCCAACGTTAAACCAAACGACGTCGTTTGGTTAAGTGAGATGATCCTGACCGTGAATCTTACTTGATCGGACGGACAAGATCAATCCACCCCTCCCCTATATAAGTTCCAGACCCCTACCCCGGCCCCCTAACTAAACACCCCCCCTTCCTTACTATTCATCACCTTCCTCAGACCCCCCTAACCCTAGCCGCCCTAAGACCCCAACGCCTGAAACCCGGCGGCATCAACGCCGCCGGTCACCAAAATAACACCTTAGAATCCCCTGAACATCCTCTACACAGATCTAACATTGGTTTCCTTCGAATCAGGCCCCAACTCTTCGAATCTTAAATCGAAGGTTGGCTTGAAAACCTTATCTTCTCCGATGGCCTCCAAAATAACACCACAACCTCCCCTAGATACCCTCATCACGGATCTGTTAGTTGCATGGCTTGAATCCTACTGGAACCGCTTGAATCTTCATTTGAATATTCGAGTAAAACCTGAACTTACCCAGACCTATTCCAAAGTGTCACCAAATAAACCCTAGGTTTCCCTCACCCTTGTGTCGTATTTGGTTCTCCTCGAATCTGACCAGAAATGGTTAAGTCCCAAATCGAACTTTCAAGAACCCTAAAAATACCAGACTTTTGGATTCTGTCTAGATTGAATAAAGATTGAGGTTTAATCGACCTTAGTCGAAGTATTTTCAGTGGAAAATACTTCGACTAAGGTCTGTTTGATTTCAAACAAAATCCGAATCCAAGTTGAGTTGAGTTCGGTTGAATTCAAAGGTTCAGAGGTAATTTTCTGTTTCTTTTATGTGCATTCTGCGTGTATTCTATGTTCGTTTCATTAGTTTGTTTGATTTTTTATAATTTTTCTAGTCAATTTTGTTATACTGTCCCCTACCCGTCTACTTGATTCCAAATGAATTGTTTCTGTTGATTTTGTTTGTTTACAATGTGTGTAATCGACT
Organism: Nicotiana tabacum; assembly: GCF_000715075.1. Classification (NCBI taxonomy): domain Eukaryota; kingdom Viridiplantae; phylum Streptophyta; class Magnoliopsida; order Solanales; family Solanaceae; genus Nicotiana; species Nicotiana tabacum. The sequence continues at coordinate 104,945,801 of NC_134086.1, read as the reverse complement.
CGACTAAGTTCGTCGATTAGTTATATCATAAATCCTGCTTCTGAAAATGTTGACTGAAATAACCTGTTTTGGATGGATTATTTTGCTATAATCAGTTAATTAGTTATTGTTAATCAGTTGGTTCTTGTTTAATAAATCCATCAAATGGACGTTATATGTGTGTTGTTTTATGAACATTAAGTTCAGGACATTGTCAATATATTGACAATGCTCCTATTTGTTTGATCTTAGTTCAAAAGCTGAGTTCAGCTGAATTATTAGGCTGAATTCAGTATAATGTTGTTATGATGTTAGTTCTGAATTCAAGTTCACAAAGGTTGGGTAAATACAATTGTATTAGGAGGTTAATCATTAGGAATTGGTTGTTAGCTGCGAAACAAGTTTTAATTCAGACAACTTTTTAAAATCTAAGACAGTAATACCAGTAGAAAACAGTAGGTCAGGGACATTTCTGGGATAAAACAATGAGGATAATATGTTAATAGCAATGTGCTGAAAGTGGAAGTTAATGGTTATAATTTAAGATACTAATGGGGAACAAGGGATAATGGGCTGCTGAAAAACAGGATAAATAGCACTCAATAGGATTTAAAGTATTCAAAAGTAGTTTCAATGGAACTTTTCTGATTTTTAAAAAAAGGGAAAGGGTCCAGGCAGCACTAAAGGAAAGGGGGCAGACCTGTATAAATACAGGATCTGATAGAAGAGTTTTTCAGAGAGAGAGTTTTTCAGACAGAGATATAGAGCTTAGAGGAGACTTTAAGAGATTCTGAGAGACTTTAGGAGAACAGATTTTGAAAGAGAGTTTAAATACACCTAGAGTGAGATAAAGAGAAAATCCAGCAGAAAAATCAGATTCTGGAAGAAGAAACAGAAAAGAAACAAAGAGAACAGTCACACACACACACAGATACAGCAGCAGAAACAGAAAATCAGGAAAATGGGAACTTGAAATTGAAAAGAAATTGAAATCTGAAATATTGTTCTTTTGTTGAATCTGTTCAACTTTATTTGATTCCACTGTTCAGTTAAAATCTGCAGTGTCTTATAAAAATATCGTCACCGTTCATTTGGGTTCCCCGGATCCTGTTTTGTTGCTCAAATTTGCTGAATTATTTGGCATATTCTGCTGAATTTATTACTGCTGCAACTGCTGAAATTTACTCCTTCTACCTTCATTTTCAGGTACATATCTCTTAAACTTTATGTTGGAAAGATATTCAACATGACAAATAAATGAAATTTTAAATTGTAATACTGCCTCCTATCATTTAAGTTTAAACATTTAAGTTTCAGCTTTGATTTCATGTTGGATAGCCAGTAGTGAGTTCGACTTGATGGCTACAAGTTGATTGTCTTATATTTTTTTTTCACTTTGTAATATTTTTTCACTTTGTAATAATGTTATCCATGCTGAAATTTCATTAGTTTAGTTATCTTTGAGTTGTGTAAATAGGAAGCATGGCAGAAAGTCGGCTTTATTTACACTTTACGGTATTGTTAGATAGGTATAGCATAATATGGAAATATCAAGGAAAATATGCTATTAGTTTATTTTGTTAGTTAATTAGTTGTTGTTTAAAGCTAGATGATGATTGGTCGCAATTAGCTATCTTTTGGCATAACATGGGTTGTGTTCATAATCTATAGTTGAAAGACGAGTTAGTATAATCCGTTATGTTCACGATGTCAAATATGGTAAGTAATATTGCATGCAATATCATTTTATTAAGTCAATTAGATTTGTGCTCTTTCTTAATAATAAAAGGGTTCAGGAATTTATACGATGTGAAAGTTAATAGTTGTAATAATTCACATAGATTTAGAATCAAATGGGTTTGATTATATATATAACTCAATCATAGGCATAATTAATTAAATTAATTTCGCCTATTGGATCAAAACAAGTATATGGGAATAAGATGAGATGTGCAAACATAAATTGCAAAACTTTATATCAATAGTAATTAGGAATAGAACTTGCACTAATTAATAATAATAAAAGTTCTTGAAAAATATTCTTTCCTTTATAATTCATTTTCAGTTTCATATACAATTCATTCTTTGGCATATATATGTTATATTTGTCAAAAATAGCATTAATCATATTTTTATTCTGTTCTTTGAATTTGAATAGTTGGAATGAATATAATTTATACTCGGAAATTATAATCGACGGGCAACCTTTAATAGATTGTGAATTCTTTTTCAAAGAATTCAAAGGTCTCTAAAATGGGAGTTCTCATGATTTTCACATAAAAAATGTATGAATATAATAAACAATTTGTGAAAAATCCATAATACTATTACAAGTATTTTGCGCAATTAGGGATGCGTTCGCGTACCCTGATTATATTTTTTAAAACAAACTCGGATTATGCGTACGCGCAATTTCGAGCGAATATTTAAGAAAAGGATTTTTCCAAAGGTGTTAAAATAACTTCATATAACCCGAGGTGTGCAGTTCATTATCTAAATAAAAGGGGTGTTGATGTTCCTGATTTTATTTTTAATTTTCGAATATATATTTTATAAAAACTATAACATGGACAAATTTATTGTGTACACGTACGCGTGGCACGATCCCCGGTAATTGTAAAAAGTATATAACACGAATATACGTACGCGTAATTCATCCATATAATCGTAAACAAAAAGTAAAAAACGGTAGTAAAATCATGCAATAAAAATGTATTTAATAAAATCAAGATAATTAAGTCAGTAATAAAAACATTTAAGCGACCGTGCTAGAACCACGGAATTCGGAAATGCCTAACACCTTCTTCTGGATTAACAGAATTCCTTACTCAGGATTTCTGGTTCGCAGAATAATAAACAGAGTCATATTCTCCTCGATTCAGGGATTAAAATTGGTGACTTGGGACGCCTTAAAATTCCCAGGTGGCGACTCTGAAATAATTAAATAAATTCCGTTTCGACTGTCCTTTAATTGGAGAAAACTCCCACGCACCCTCGCGGGCGCGGTAAAAAGGAGGTGTGACACACATCATTTTGAACGACAAACTATTTAGCCTTGGCTTCTTGAAACAGTACATTTAGCTGAGAGGATTCTTGGCTGAGGGCCACCACTTCCTGCTCACTCTGTTGCAACCGAGCCTCTAACTCACCCGTCTTAATAGTTTTTGCTTCCAACTTTAGGAGGAAACCATCAATTTGGTCCCTCTCGGCCAACAACTGGTCCCGTTTGAACTTGAGTCCTTCTTTATTGAGGATCAATTTTTAAAGGCCCTCAGAAGCAAGGAAGTTGGCTTGTGAAGAAAATACCCAAGTTAGAAACCGTGTCATAGCAAGTTAAGGAGAAACAAGTAGTAAAGAGAACAAATATGTTACCGCTGCTGCATTGTGCATGGCATTACTCAACAAACACTCTCCCGAGAGAGTGTGTATCTTATTCTTATCCTTTTCTGAAGCTAGAGACTTTAGATAATTGGCTAGTTTCACTGGCTGGGACAACAGATGGCACTCGGTAGATGCCGAGAGGGAGACAATCATCCTCTTCTAGGGATCTGCAAAAGGGGGCAAATAGTTGTACCCCAAATTCCCATAGTCTGGGGACTAGGGAGGAAGGACATCCTCCTCTCGGGCTTTTACGGCTGGTGGGGGAGATGTAGCAGTTGCTGGTGATGAAGGCATGACCGGCGTGGAAGGAGCAAAAACTGATGGTGTTGTGGATTGAGAAGCAGTTGTGGGGAAGGTAGTGCTAGTTGTTCGTTCTGCACCAATTGAAGACGGGAGAGGCCCGATACTCAGCCTCACAGTACCAGAAGCGGCGACTATGAATGGAAAGGGGGAATTGGAATTCTCCACCAAGTCAAATTTTCTCAGAGTGCTTAGGCATCGTCCTCGGTTGGGGTTATAAGCTCTTCAGATTGAGCATTCTGTTGAGTTGATGAAGGTCAGTGTCTCTTTTATAGGTAATCCCCTTCATTACTGGCTTCCCATCATCATCAATAACCATAGTGCTTGCGGATGACTGGGGAACATCTCTCTTCACTTTTTTTATTCTTAGCCTCGACTAGGAAGAACGCCGCCTTTTTGATTGCTTGCTCTCCGGTCGGGGAGAACTTCATTCAATAGCGTCGCAGCCTCTACGGAATCAACCAAAAAGTCCTCCTCAAGGATGGTAACAGAACCCTTCAGGAGACCTGAATCCAACAAAAAGGTGAGGTTAACTAGTTTTCTTATGTACAATAATGACAAAACGCTTCATCCACCCATGGTCGTTGTCATCATCCATGCTGGTAAGCAAGGCATGGTGGCGACATTTGCTAAAATTTATTACTCCCCACGAAAAATCTTGGGGGGAGGGGAGGAGGGGTAGAGTTCATCATACGAGCCAAGGTAGCTCCTCATGCATTTCCTGGCACAACCGCCGCAGACATACCACCATTTGCCACACCGAAGGTCCCATATATGCCAAACAAAATTGGTATCGATGACACAACTGCAAAATTACGGGGTCAAGTTTACCGCTCAAAGAAAATGAACCTAATGTAAATGGGTACATATAAACGTACATGAAGCCCTTCTTAAAGAAGGTTACTCGCTCCACCAGACCAGGTGCAATAATGTTCAGGTCGTGGCAATCACAGTCCTTTTTCACAAAAGGAATACTGGAAGGGAGGATTGAAGAAGGGTATTTGACGACAACCCAAGTGCGGGAATTTGAAGAAGGGAACTTCTCTTCGAAGTCCTTGGCTGTGTTGAGACATTTGGGGATGATGATGCTCACCGTAGGGGGGTCAACATCAACATCGATTTCTTTGTCTTGATCTCCTTCGGACCCCCGCCGAAGAGAAAACCGAATTTCTTGGAAGAGTTAGTTAAAGAAGCCATGATCATTAGAAGGTAATAAGAGTTATGTGAAGAAGATTAAAGATGGGTAAAAGAAGAAAAGAGTTGGATGCAAAGAAGTTGAGAGAGTTTGTAAAACTAATAAGTGTAAAAGAAGAAGGATGATGCGTATAAGTAAAGGAATATGGGCTAATACCGTGGACATGATTACCCCAAGAACCGGAAAAAATATTGCAAAATTGTGGAGTAACACATGTTCGGGGTATTAAATGTGAAGAGACATGCGTTTTATCAAGCATCAGAAACTTTCAGAAGGGTTCAAAAAAATTTCCTCCAAGAAAAGAATCTTCACCAACTTCCCAATGACACAAAGATGTGCTACCGAAAAGCATGTGGACTATCTGAATAGGATAAAATCGATTAACATTAAATAATCAAATGGCAGAATAACACGTGGAACCAAGGACAGATGGAAGATGAAGCAAGTGAAAACTAAGACTGAGGACAACAACCTTGATTGGCATCAGGTTGGCCCCGAAGGGAACATTTTCAATAAGAGCAAACAAATATTTGTCATCAGATGACATTCAATGAAGAATATTCCTCAGTATTAAATACACATCCGTTACAGAGAATTTTGGCATTCATCATGACCTACAGTTACATATTCATCAATGACCACCATTATTGTCATTTAAGAAGAGCTTGATCCTAGGATCTTATTTCCTTGGTATAAATATAAATAGTGGCTTCAACAACTATTGGAACGGACGAAAATTCTGACAAACTTATGCTACACATTATCCCAAGCTAAATATTACTTTATTGAAAAGGAAAGTAAGACGTATAATTGGAACCAAAAAATATAAAAGAAGCATTCCTCGTAGGACTCTAACCTAGATTGATAAAGTAAAACCACTTGAAACTCGCGAGTGATGACCGAGTAATCACTAAAAGAAAAATTTACTCGAATTGTGGTAGAGATTTACACTATAATCAAGTGTTTGTTGCTCTTATTAATGAATGTGCATCCTCAACTTTATTATCGGACTCTAGAAGGTTATGTCAATAACATTTTGAAAAAAAGAAATTTTTTGAAATTATAATCTTAAATATTTCATAATATTATTGTAACTATAATATTTTAAAAAATTTATAGTATTTAATATGACATAATATCCATTGAAGATAAAACAAGACATCCAAGTTAAATTTATTTTTAATTTTATAATCAATGGACTAACAAAAATAGTGGCACATCATTTCTTTTTAAGAGCGGAGTGTGATGACCCGCCATGTCATCATGCCACATAGGCACCATTTGGCATATATTAATGCCATGTGGAAGCTTACATAAGAAGAAGGCTAGCATTTGTGAGAAGATTCTAGAGAGGTATGGACATTTCCTTAGGAAGAACCTAGATCCTTATGGATTAGCTAGGAAAGTCCTTGGAATCTTCTTGGCTTGTAGAGAATTCTAGAAAAAGCCCTTATCTTGTAAATATGAAGGATTTGTATAATTAATTAATATTTACACACTATCCCCTAGGAAACTAGTATATAAAGGGGGACATTCATTTGTAATTCACCAAGCAAACAATTCAAGTTCTCCCTAATAAAAAAGCTTCCTTTAACAATTTTCTTCTGCGTTCTACCATTCTCTTAGCGATCTTGAGTGTAGTAAGGTTGACTTGGCATAGCAAGAATGTGAGCAGGTTGTGCAAGCTCGTGAACCCGTTGTCAAATATCGTACATATACTTAGTTAACGACTAAGGACGTGACCACTAGTAGAAGAGCGAAAGTTTCAACTAAGGGAATGGAGAACGACGGAGAAATTAACGCTGCCAACACCCAAGACAACGTCATCCAGAATGCTGCTGGCAAGATCGGCCATAGCAAAAAGAGGAATACCACCAACCAGAGCCAGGAGGTGCCACCTGAGGTGGTGTCAAATGAAGGGCTTACATCCCAAGAACCATCTGCCACTGAGGCGAGCGAGGATGAAGTGGAGGTCCTTCCAGAGGACGTCTCGCTCGGTAAAGAGTGGGTGATAAAGATGAACGCGAGGATGGACGCCGTGGAGATATTTGGCCAACGCTTGGGGAAGGTGGAAAACACCCTTAACGTTTTTGAGGGGCACACTCTTGAAGAGATTGAGAGTATCAGAAATGACTTGGAGGGACGTACATAGATTGAGATGGAACTAAGGCAAACCATTACTTCCTTAGAGTGCAGACTCATGGAGGCTTTGAGTACTATCGATGCTATGAAGGCAAAGATAGAGTCACTCGATGAGCATGTCAATGCTGGCGTGACCGAGGTAGCCAACAATGTTGTGGTGACGATGGAGGCCAAGATCGAGGCTCCTAAACCCCTGGTGTTCAAAGGTGTTTGTGATGCACAAGAAGTGGAAAACTTCCTTTGGAATTTGGAGAACTACTTCAGGCATGGCAAAGTAAGGGACGACGAGGCCAAGATCAACACTGCGGTATTGTACCTCTCAGAGATTGCCATGCTATGGTGGAGAAGGAAGATGGCCGACATGGATAAAGGTCTATGTACTATTAGCATATGGGATCAGTTCAAAGCAGAGTTCAAGCGACAGTTCTTTCCAAATAATGTCTTGTACGAGGCAAGGCGCAAGCTTACGGAATTGAAGCAAACAAGAAACATACGTAACTATGTCAAGGAGTTCACTACCCTTATGCTTCAAATCCCCAACCTGACCAATGATGACTTGTTGTTCCACTTCATGGACGGGTTGCAAAATTGGGATAAGCAGGAGTTGCAACGCCGACAAGTCACTAATATAGGCCAATCCATAGTGGAGGCCGAATCATTGATGGATTTCAGGCATGACAAGCACGACAAAGGCAATGGCAAGGAGTCAAAGGTTAACAATGTTAAAAGTGGGGGAGACCGTGACAAAGGCAATGAGATACAACAACAATACTCCAAGACTCAAGATTTCAAAAAGTCGAGTAGCCGTCAGGGCTACACCAAGAAGAAGGCACAGGTCGAGAAGAAGGGATGCTATATATGCGTATGGCCACATGGCTTCAGGAATTGTCCTGACTTCAAGAGCCTCAGTGCCATAGTACGTGAGCGGAAGGAGCAACCACAAGGAGAGAGTCCGGGAACCGCACAGTTGGGTATGATTGGATTATGTGGTGCTGTCACGAAGCAAGCTATCCAACCTACCGAGAATAGCAATCAGTACGTGAATCTCACCATCAACAACAAGCCCGCTCGTGCAATGGTGGACACTGGAGCAACTCATAATTTTGTGACTGAGGCTGCCGCAAAGAGACTGGAATTGAAGCTTGCTCCAACCAACTCTCGCGTCAAGACCGTGAATGCCGAGATACAGAATGCTCGTGGGGTAGCTAATGGAGTTGGTGTCAAATTGGGAACTTGGAAAGGTATGACAAACTTTATCGTAACCGCTATGGATATCTTTGACATCATACTGGGGCAAGAGTTCTTTAGATATTGTCATACTTTAATCGACCCCTACCTCCAACATCTCTTGGTTATAGAGCGAGAAGGAGCTTGCATGGTACCTATAGTGACTATGCCACACGGACAGATCCGAGCACAGCTCTCAGCTATGCAGGTTGTCAAGGGGATCAAGAAGGGGGATCCAACGTTTGTGGCAACCATTGCAAGTCTAGAGGAAGACAAGAATTTTCACGAGACAGTGCCGCCTTTCATAGAGAAGTTGCTTAAGGAGAACAAAGATGTCATGCCCGAGGAGTTGCCTAAGCACTTGCCGCCTAGGCGAGAGGTGGATCACAAGATTGAGTTGGAGTCAGGGGCTAAACCACCCGCATTTGCCCCATATCGTATGGCACCGCCCAAGCTGGAGGAGGTCAAAAAATAATTGAAAGAGTTGTTGGATGCTGGTCACATTCGCCCATCAAAGGCACCTTTCGGCACACCAGTATTGTTCCAGAAGAAGAAGGATGGATCGCTGCGCTTGTGCATAGACTACCGAGCACTTAATAAGGTTACAGTGAAGAATAAGTACCCGATCCCAGTCATTGCTGATTTGTTCGATAGACTTGGGCAAGCCAAGTACTTTACCAAGGTGGATCTTCGAAAGGGATACTACCAGGTTCGCATTGCGGAAGGGGATGAGCCAAAGACAGCATGTGTGCTGAGATATGGAGCCTTTGAGTGGTTAGCGATGCCATTCGGCTTAACCAATGCACCAACCACATTTTGCACCCTTATGAACAAGATCTTCCATCCCTACCTTGATCAGTTCGTGGTAGTCTACCTAGACGACATAGTCATCTACAAAAACACCTTGGAGGAGCACATGGAGCACTTAAGGAAGGTTTTCCAAGTCTTGCGAGAGAACGAGCTATACATCAAGAGGGAGAAATGTGAGTTTGCACAATCAAAGGTGCACTTCTTGAGCCAGGGGCTAAACCACCTACATTTGCCCCATATCGTATGGCACCGCCCGAGCTGGAGGAGGTCAAAAAATAATTGAAAGAGTTGTTGGATGCTGGTCACATTCTCCCATCAAAGGAACCTTTCGGCACACCAGTATTGTTCCAGAAGAAGAAGGATGGATCGCTGCGCTTGTGCATAGACTACCGAGCACTTAATAAGGTTACAGTGAAGAATAAGCACCCGATCCCAGTCATTGCTGATTTGTTCGATAGACTTGGGCAAGCCAAGTACTTTACCAAGGTGGATCTTCGAAAGGGATACTACCAGGTTCGCATTGCGGAAGGAGATGAGCCAAAGACAGCATGTGTGATGAGATATGGAGCCTTTGAGTGGTTAGTGATGCCCTTCGGCTTAACCAATGCACCAACCACATTTTGCACCCTTATGAACAAGATCTTCCATCCCTACCTTGATCAGTTCGTGGTAGTCTACCTAGACGACATAGTCATCTATAAAAACACCTTGGAGGAGCACATGGAGCACTTAAGGAAGGTTTTCCAAGTCTTGCGAGAGAACGAGCTATACATCAAGAGGGAGAAATGTGAGTTTGCACAATCAAAGGTGCACTTCTTGGGCCATGTCATTAGCAATGGCAAGCTACGCATGGACGATGCTAAGGTACGTGCTATCCAGGAGTGGGAGGCACCCATAAAGGTAACTGAGTTGTGATACTTCCTTGGCCTTGTTAACTACTATCGCCGGTTCATCAGTGGATACTCAGCAAAGGCTGCACCATTGACTGAGTTGCTAAAGAAGAACAAGCCATGGGTTTGGACGGAGCATTGTCAAAAGGCGTTTGAAGGCCTTAAGACAGCTGTAACAGAGGAGCCAGTCTTAGTGTTACCTGACTTTGCCAAGACATTTGAGGTGCACACAGATGCCTCAGACTTCGCCATTGGGGGTGACCTGATGCAGGATAAGCATCCCATAGCATTTGAGAGCCGCAAGTTAAATGAGACGGAGCGGCGTTACATGGTGTAAGAGAAGGAAATGACTGCCATTATGCATTGCCTTCGTACATAGAGACATTATCTACTCGGGTCGAGGTTCGTGGCCAAGACTGATAATGTGGCTACTAGCTACTTTCAGACACAGAAGAAGCTCACACCAAAATAGGCTAGGTGGCAGGATTTCTTGGCCGAGTTTGATTATGTGCTGGAGTATAAGCCGGGAAAAGGTAATGTTGTAGCCGATGCCTTGAGCCGAAAAGCCGAGCTTGCTGCAATCACTTCAGTGAGATGGGACATTCAGGAGGCTATAAAAGAAGGCATGCAACATGATCTAGCAGCCAAACAGCTTATCGAGTTAGCCAACAAAGGCAAGACGAGAAGGTTTTGGATAGAAGACAGCCTACTACTTACCACAGGTCGACGGGTCTACGTGCCTAAGTTTGGGGACATTAGACGGCGGATCATAAGGGAGAGTCATGATACAATGTGGGCTGGTCATCTAGGCCAACATCGCACCAGGGCCTTGGTTGAGTCAGTCGCATGCGAGATGATATAGAATGTTATGTGCAGACTTGTCTTGTATGTCAGCAGGACAAGGTGGAGCAACAACAACCCGGAGGACTTTTGGAGCCACTACCAGTTGCAGAGCGTCCATGGGAGAGCGTGACTATGGACTTTATTACTTGCCTACCGAAGTCCGACGTTTATGGTACTATTATGGTGGTCGTGGATAGATTTTCCAAATATGCCACCTTCATGCCCGCCTCACCGGGTTGCACAACTAAGGAAGCTGCCAAGCTATTCTTTAAGAACTTGGTAAAGTATTGGGGCTTACCAAGGCATATCATCAGTGATCGAGACCCCCGCTTCACTAGGAACTTTTGGAGAGAGTTGTTCGACATACTCGGCATGGAACTGCACTTTTCTACTAGTTTCCACCCATAGACAGATGGACAAACGGAACGGGTCAATGCCGTACTAGAATGCTACTTGAGGCATTATGTAAGCGCGCATCAGAAAGATTGGGCAAGGCTCCTAGACATTGCCCAATTCTCTTATAACTTGCAATAGAGTGAGTCCATGGGGCGGACACCATTTGATCTAGCCACATGCCAACAACCACAAACTTCACATTCATTACTAGCCGCGTTCGAGGGAAAGAGTTTGGGGGCTTATCATATGGCCAAAGGATGGGAGGAACAACTCGACACTGCTAAGTCTTACTTGGATAAGGTAGCTAAGAAGATGAAGAAGTTTGCGGACCGTAAGCGGCGTCCCACGGACTATTGAGGGGCCATTTAAGATCGTCGGCAAGGTAGGCAAGATCTCATACAAGCTTGACATGCCATCGTATCTTAAGATATACCCTGTCTTCCATGCCAGCACGCTTAAGCCATATCATGAAGATAAGGATGATCAGAGTAGGGGCCAATCAAGTCGAGCGCCAATGACTATCACCGCCTCGCATGATCGGGAGATTGAGGCTATCATAGATTACCAGGCCAGGCGAAAACAAGGGCAAAAAGCCACCGCTATGTTCCTCGTCCATTGGAAAGGGCAATCACCGGAGGAGGCCATGTGAGAACAATATGAAGACTTATGGCAATTCAAAGATAAGATCCGAGAGTTTATGCAGCAACATTGCGCCGCGGTCGTCGCAATATTAGGTGGGGGAGAGTGTGATGACCCGCCATGTCATCATTCCACATAGGTACCATTTGGCATATATTAATGCCATGTGGAAGCTTACATAAGAAGAAGACTAGTATTTGTGAGAAGATTCTAGAGAGGTATGAACATTTCCTTAGGAAGAAGCTAGATTCTTATGGATTTGCTAGGAAAGTCCTTGGATTCTTTTAGGCTTGTAGAGAATTCTAAAAAAAGTCCTTATCTTGTAAATATCAAGGACTTGTGTAATAATTAATATTTACACACTAGCCCCTAGGAAACTAGTATATAAAAGGGGCCATTTATTTGTAATTCACCAAGCAAACAATTCAAGTTCTCCCTAATAAAAAGCTTCCTTTAACAAATTCTCTTGTGTTCTTTCTTCCATTCCCTTAGCGATCTTGAGTATAGTAAGGTTGACTTGGCATAGCAAGAACGTGAGCAAGATATGCAAGATCGTGAGCGAGTTGCCAAGTGTCGTACGTGCGCTTAGTTTAAGACTAAGGACGTGACAGGAGGGAGTATTTTTGTACTTTGGCATATCAAACTTTATGTCTATCCTTTGTAAATATTTTTGCTCCTTGACAGTTTTACCCTTCCTGTTATTTCTTCTTCCTTTCGTTTCTCTGTCCCCAAATTTCTTTCCTTTTTCGTTCTCCCTACCCCCTGCGCATTACCCTCTTAAGCAGTTGTCTTTGAATTGGATAATGGAATTGGCGCTGGGATTTCGCCTCATTCTTCAACATGAAAGCTTTTCTATGCTGGTTTCACTGATCTGATATCGGCTAGTCCTATAATCAGGTATGTTCGAGATTGTACGATTCGAAAATATATCTGTGTACTAAATTTCCATTTTCTCTATCTCTATATATCTGTGCATATACGCGATTCGAAGATATTGTAGGTACTCGGCCACACTAATTTAGATTCCAGCATTCTATGTTCTTTTCTTAGAATTTAATAGATTTGTATGGATATGCTCTGGATTGCATGTCATATAGAAATTCTGGCAAAAGTCTATATACTTATATATGGTGCGTATTATATCATAAAACGAGAAAACAGTAAAAATTTAAGTCGTTGACCTTTTTTTTTTTTTTTTTTTTTTATAGTAGAAAGCATATAAGGTAAATTAATGCCAAGAAAGATTTAATACTGAGCTCTTTAGATGTGTATGCTCCTCTCCTAGTAAGGCTGTTTTTTTTTCTTATGTCATGTTGTTTGCACACATTATTTTATGATCTAAATTATGAAAGTTATATTATTCTTGTTAAATTATTAACTTGTGCTTAAATTAAGTTCACCATGAGTTGTATGATTTAATAGCTTACTGTATTTACGAAGTAAAATTGTTGAAAAATTTAGGAAAAAAGTTTTCTTAAAATATCGTTATAAGTAATTGTTGGTAAATAGAATATTTACAGTAGTTAAGGACATTTAAATAAACTTACATGTTATTTTATTTTACAATACAACACAATATTGAACCACATCAAATAGTACAGTTTATCCGAACATTATATTCACAGAACAATGCTACAAAACATAATACACTAAAAAATCACTGTTGTGATATTTTCAAAATAAATCAATCCAAGTGTCATGACTTAAACCAAGTGTCAATAAGCATGGAAAGAAACTTTGAAGTGACAATTTGCAAAGGGAATTAAAGATAAGTGTATGCACACTTGTCTATATTTAAAACTATTTATAAGCTTATAAATATGCACTCATTCTCTGTTGATGAAGTATCAGAAATACTTCTTATTTCTACTTCGTATCTCCCTTACGCCTCTCTTCTTTCTTTCCTTTATCTTTCTTTCCATTTCAGTTGCTTTTATTCTTTTTTTATTTGCTCGATTTATAATTTAATATTTGGTTGATTCCTGTATCCTTTAAATAAATAAAGGTAGACTTGTTTAATCCCGGGGAAACATTTTATATTGCTGAAATAGTTTCTTAGGATAATGCCCAACACGGTTCAAGTCAATCCGTGTATTTCCGCTCACAAATAATATTATTACAATATTGTTGTCTTTTTTCCGTGCTATTTTCCTACAAATACATTATGAAACAATTTGAAATAACTCAAACATAGTGAATCGTGAGTAACAGACTAGTAACTCATCCATTGTTGGCGGGACTATCATCAAATGAAGTGAGTCCATGGAGAGGCGAGGCAGGTAGGGACTTGGCCATGATTTGACTATTTTGGTTCGATAGAACTGATGTGGAGGCCTTTCTTGCATGCACAATCTTTTCATTTGTTTTTATAATAAGGAGGAACACCAGACGGTACAAAATTAATGTACCTACCAGAATGGCAAGGTCTACCCACTTTGAGTATGCCATTTCTACTTGCCATCTTTCTCTCAAGATGTCTTCTCCACTCATTGTCTGATTGTTTCCGAATTGGTCATCTGTAAACTTTAGCCCTTTAAACTCATTCTTAAACATACCTTGGTAAGCATACTTGTGGAAGGACACGTAGTACAGTGGATACTTCCAAATTGGATTAGGCAACTCACTAGGTAATTGAAAATAACCCCCACTTAATATCTGTAGTCCTTGTATTCCTGCACCTATTACAATGCCCATGAGGAAATTAGACACGATAGCTGCAACGTTCATCATTAGGCTCTCGACTATCATTATACTGGTAAAGAGGACCAAGGCAAAGTAGATGAAATGCCCAAATCCATTCTGTAATCCAGAAAGTAAATAGGCAATGGCACCTGGAACGAATGATATTAGTATCACGTATGGTGTAGAAGAAAGTATGTTGCCTATGACAAAAGTACAACATCCATAGTGCCCATTCAAGTTTTCCCGTTGAAATACCTGCAATAGTTTTTCGAAGCAGTTAAATTAATTAGTCATGATACAATATAAATCTTAGCATTTGTTAGTTATTTTGGATGAGAAAAAGATACCTTCATGTCCTCTACAAATGAAGGGAATCCACCAACTGTCATAAATGTCATAAATGAAACAACGAAAGTAACCATTAGGCCTCTTTCCTACAAAATCAATTTTTTAGACTGTGTTATGATCCATAAATTGTGTGCATTCAAAAAGTACTCAAACACTTGAAAAATTAAGGAAGTTTGAAACTTTTTGTTGATTCCTTATCCGTAAAGTCTATATACCTCGATTGAATGATAGTTTGAGCCCAGATCATAGTATATGGAACCAAGACCTAAAGCAATGGCGACATAAGTAGCGAATCTCATCCAATAGTAGCCAAGATCACGAAACATGTTCACACTTGACCTTCTTGTCAAAACAAGGCTTTGCGTAGTGAAGTTGGCACGACTTCTTTTTTCCAATATTTCACCACCCTGAAAATACATAATGGATGTTAGAGATTCTTTCTCATCAGCCTGCAAGCAATCCTCCTCCATCCTTTTCCATTTTGGGGGTTCTCTCTTACCTGTTGACAAATTTCTACAATCTGATTCTGAACTTCATGATATTCCTTGGATGATTTAAATGAATTTACGAGAAGGTCTATCACTTCTTCTATAGGTTTTCTTCCAGCTGAGCCTTGTTCAATATCCTTTTAATAGAAAGCAAGATATTCAATAAAAGGCAAACTTTGGTCTCTCTTCGAAAAAGGAAAGAGTATTTACCTCATCAAAGTCCTTGTTTACTGTTTTAAGAAAATGATCTGATGGATTCTGAAGATGTGGGCAAGAGAAACCATTTCTCGCAAAAAACTATCATAATATAAAAGTTTTAATAAACACATAAACTGATCAAATCATTATATATATATATATATATACACACACTTGTATTATGTGTCCCTTACTTGACTAGTTAATAATCCAATAATTCATGTGCTTACCTGAATTGCTGCACTAGCAGGTCCAAAATATACTATTTTTCCTGAAGACAAAAGGCATAGACTGTGGAAGAGGTTGAAAACTTCTGCACTGGGCTGATGAATAGATGCAATAATAGTTCTTCCCTCTTTTTGGCGTGAAATTTCGCTCATCACATAATAAGATGCAGCACTGTCGAGGCCGCTGGTTGGTTCATCGAGGAAGAGAAGTTTTGGTCGCGTTAGAATCTCCATGCAAATACTAAGTCTCCTCTTTTCTCCTCCGCTAATTCCTTTAGTGCCCCATCCTCCAATTCTTGTGTTCATTGCATCTTGTAGCCCCATCTCCTTTATAGTCTGCTCCGCTATTTGAATTTTCTCTGATTTTTTCATAGAATCTGGCAGTTGGAGTTGTGCAGAGTAGTAAACAGCTTCTTTAACAGTTAGTGTTGCCAGCAGATTTCATCTTGAGTCAGGTATGCCTGATTTTATAGGGATAGAACACATTACCATGCATGCTAATAAAAATATAATACTTTACTAAGGGAGAAGTAAAAGAGATGTTATTGCGAAAAAGGAAAACAAAATAAGCAGTGATGCGGGCCAGGCGGCATTCAGTGAAGATTCTCTTACACATGTTCCATAAGAAAGTTTCTGTTTGTGACCATTGATTAGAATATCCCCGCTCTGCCTCGTGCTGAAGTCCAGTCGCCCTGAGAAGACAGGTGAGTCATACTTAGAAATAAACCTATCTCATGAGCATTATTTAACAAACTATCCCCCTATTGGCTTTGCTGTTATTTTTGGCCCCATTAAAGATAATATATGCATCATATGCTAAGAGATATACTAATAATATTTGCTCCTACCAGCTAATGCGTCGAGTAATGTAGATTTGCCACAGCCAGAAGGACCCATGACGGCCAAGAGCTCACTAGGACGAGCATAACCAGTGAGACCTTGAAGTATGGCTTTTCTGCCACTTTTTCTAGTGGAGACAGTAACCCATAAGTCATTCCAAGTCAAGGAAACGCCTCTAGTTTTTGATCCCATTTGGCCCTTCACAGCATTCAATTCTACTTCCTGCTTTCCAATTCTAGTTTCATACTCCATTGGTGGCATTTCCAAATTTACATAAGCCATAGTTGCATGCCCAGAAAAAGAAACGGAAAGCCAATAGTGGTTTTGCTTTCTTATTCTTGCAAAAAGCACGGGGTATTTAAGGATGTTGTAGAGTGAGACACTACTTTGTCAACTGCTGGGCAGCTATGACATTAATGAGATCTGTCAAAAAAATCCAGTTATAATGGATAGTTCAGGCAACACGTTTATGTTTCTCTTTGTACGTTTCAGCTTTTAATGCCTAGTTTCGTTCTTCTTATCCTCACCCCCCAACTCCCAAACATTCCTCTGACTAAGTCAACTCCCATTTTTCTTCTTCTCTTTGTCACCCTAGCAATTTGTCTATGCACGTATAACTAGCTCAATTATTTATCACTAGCAATTATCAAGTATGTGGTTACAATCAGTGTAGAAGCCACTTTCTTTTACATAGTTTGAGCAATAACTAGGTACATGTGTTTAAGCAAAGTTGGAACGAAGCCGCTTTCTTTATATGATTCTTGTAAGAGCTAATAGGTATGTGTGGTAAACTGGTAAAGTTAGCAAAATTGTACTCTTATAAAAGTGTCATATGCGTTAGCAAATTTAGTCAATAACCATAGCCGGCACTGCCATCATTATAAACTACCACTATCTTTTTCAATCAAAACTACCACCGCCATCTACCATTATTAACGATCACCATCAACCACCACCATCATCAATTATAATCGCCCACCACTAACAATTACCCTGAACCACCACTATCAACCAAAACTACCACTGCCTCTAGTTGGCATTCGCAAGTGTATAGGGTAAAATATGTTTATATTAAATGATCGCATGAGGAAGTGACACGTGGAGTCGAAGACAGAAGATAGATGAATCCGAAGGCAACGATCCTGCCTGTTACCGGAGAGAAGGATACTCATAAAGATGAAATATATACCTACCACCCGGTAGCATTTAATGAGGAATATTCTACAGCATTAAGTAATGGCCTGTTAAAAGGAATATGACAGTCACTGCGTGTCGTTACGAATTCTTCAAGGCCCTCATAGTTGACATTAAATAGGGGCTTGATCTAGGACCTTGTTTCCTAGGTGAAGCTAAAAATAATGAGCTCTACTATCGTTGTGAAAAGAGAAATTTTCTGACAACCATACGTTACACTCTATTCAAAGTTCAATATAATTTTATTTTCTTGTTTACTGATACCGTTGCTATTTTCCCCAAAATCTCTGCTCTCGAGATTACAATTTTTGCTATTTCATCTCCATCTCAAGGCTAAGTATTGTAGTTTTGTCTATTCATCTAGTATTTTAGGACCAAATTAATTCACTTGTCTATAAACCATGTATAAATTCAACTGTACAGTTTTACAGGTAAATGGTTTGGCACCCACCATAGGACTTAGACAGTTATGTAATTAATTTGGTCCTTGCCTTTTTTACTAACTTGTTTGATTATTTGTTCTTAGTAAAAAATTAGAGAAAATGGCAGATAATGGTGTTAACAACACACACAACCTTGAGGCCTAGGGAAATCAGTCTCAACACGAGGATTCAATCAGTGATACCCGCAGTGAGGGGAACGAGGCCATATCGATCCACGGCAGGCGATACCCACGACAGGTTTGAGAGGCGACTCCTGATGATGTTGAAGAAGAGAACATCATAGAAGCGTTAAGGGTCCTGCAGGAGCAACAAAAGGCCATTTTAGGCCATCTCACACGGCAGGATAATGTTTTGACAGAACTGAGGTAGTCGTTATTGGGTGCTTCCATTAACACGAATGGACGAGGTCCAATTTTTCCAGGTGCTCCCATAAATCAAACAACGCAGAGGGTCGACAACAACACCCCGATGGGCGAGGTCGACTTCGATAGGCTGGGGGTAGCGGGTCCGATCACAACAATGAGAGCGATCCCTTCAAAACAAACTCATACGATTTATGAGGGAAGTAAATGCCCATATGGACCAAATTTTGAGCACACCATCAATGTCGAAAGGGTCAGACTTAAAGAAGTACACTCAATTTCCGTATAAACCAAGCGCAGCACCATAAATGATCCCGAAGCTATTTAAAATGCCAAACATGCTGAAATATGATAGGAGTTCAGATCATCAGGAGCATAATCACCATATATACAATAGCGGTAAAGGGGAACAATTTAGCTCCCCACGAGATCGAGTCAGTTTTGCTGATGAAATTCGAAGGCTCTCACGAAGGGAGCCTTGACGTGGTATTTGCTCTTGACCGAGCATTCCATAGACTACTTCGAGATGCTCGCGGATTCTTACATTAAGGCGCATGCCGGGGATAGAAAGGTATATACCCAAAAGGCTGATATATTCAGAATTGCACAAGGAGAGTCCGAGTTGCTGCGGGAGTTTGTAACCTGGTTCTAGATGAATGGGCGACAGAAGAATTCACCAAGAGTTTGAATCCGAAAAGTTCCAATGCTTCCTAGAAGTTGAACGAAAGCTTGCTCGAGTTCCAAGCGACAACTTGGGCGGATGTTCACAACTGGTGCGAGTCAAATATAAGAATTGAGGATGAATAACTCGGTTTCCCCGTGTCGGTTAGGGGTCTGGACCGGGAGAAGAACAATGAGAAATTAAAGATGATTTTGACACAGATCGACGGTCTTCGACGAGCTGGTTTTTGCCCTATGAACGGGCTGAAGGATGCGACAGAGGTTTACGGTCGGCGGATAGGTTCGTTACTGATAAAAGAACTGATTGCGGCCAGAACAACAGATCATTACAAGATAAGGAAACTTCAGGTTCTCGAGATTCTTCCTACCCCAAACTTTCAGAATATAACTTCAACATTAGTATAGTAGAGTTGGTATCGGCTATGAGGAACATTAAAGAAGCACGGTTCCCAAAGCTGATCTGATCCCACCCAAAGAGATCCTAATTTGTGGTGCGAATACCACATGACAAATGGTCACCAGACTAGGGACTGCAGGCATGTGTACGAAGAGGTGGCAACACTGTTAAAAAAATGCTATCTTAGGGAATTTTTAAGTGATTGGGCTAAAAACAATTATAGTCGCAATTGTGATAACACGAATCCCTCAAAAGCAGGAAAAGATCCCCCGCACCTGGCGATCAACAGGATTTTCGAGAAAACGAGATTAACAGGGCCACATTCTCGGCGGTAAAAGGCTTTGGGAAGTTGCTGAAGATGACATAACCTTCACGAAGGAGAGCGTAGATGGATTGCTACCGCACAATGATGCATTGGTAATCTCTTTAAATGTATTAGATTTTAAGTTCTGGTATATCTAGGGAGGTCGGCTAATATTATTCAACAGAGGGTATTGGAGAAAGCCAAGCTCACCGGAAGCATCATTTTGGCCACAAAACTGCTCGTCGAGTTTAACCTAGCAAGTGTGACAACCAGAGGAGAGATTCTACTACCCACGAATGCCGAAGGTGTGATGAAAACGACCTTTTCGAGGTGGTCGATGGTGATATGGGCTACAATATTATCCTAGGAAGACCATGGTTGCACGAGATGAAGGCTGTGCGGTCGACATATCACCATATACTGAAATTCCCAACTCTTGATGGAATTAAACAAATAAGAGGTGACCAGCCAACGACAAGGGATATGAATGCAATTTTGGTCTCCAGTATCAAAGGGAAGGATCAAGCGGCATAGCAATTACGGCCACCTACTCTCAATTCAAGTGAAGTCAAACATAGGGAATAGGCGTTGGAATCTTATCAGGTGCCAAGGTATATCCAGGTACCAGAGGAGACAGACGCAACAAAATCCACAATGGAAGAGCTTCAGCAAGTGGCACTATTCGAGAAGTTCTTGGAGAGGAAATTCCACTTGGGGACAGGACTGCACCCCAAACTAAGGTCTGGATTTATTGAATTTCTTAAATTTAACATTGATTGTTTTACGTGGTCGCATACGGATATGACAGGCAATTCACTGTAAATGACCATACACAAGCTAAGCTTGGATCCCAGCATTCCTCCTGTAAGATAGAAAAAACATCCTATTACCGAGGCCATAAACAAATTCGTCAAAGAAGAGGTAAATCGCTTACTTGATATTGGTTCAATCCGAGAGGAAAAATATCTAGATTGGCTAGCTAACGTATTAGTAGTTCCAAAGAAGAATAATAAATTTGGCATATGCGTAGACTATAAGGACTTAAATAAGGGGTGCCCAGAAGACTCGTTCCCATTGCCGAACATTAATCAAATGATTGATACAACAACCAAGCATGAGCTAATGAATTTCCTCGATGCTTACTCCGGGTATAACCAAATAAAGATGAACACGAAGGATCAGGAAAAACCTTTGTTCATAACACATTTTGGCACATATTGCTATAATGTGATGCCCTTCGGGCTAAAGAACTTTCACGAACCAAATCCTCCCTCCGTGAGATGTCGTGATGGCACCTAGTCTCTACGACTAGGTAAGCCTAATATTGCGGAATAATGAAATGAAAACATAAATTTAGCAACTAACTATGACATATAACTTAACAACTGATATAAGTGCTGCTTGGCATATACAATAACCACTCTCGAATATGCACAAAATTTCCCAAGACTCGGAACACTGTTAAGTCACAAGCTTATAAGATTTTGTCCAACAGTTCTATACATCAGTACTAGAAGAAGTAAAAGAGAAACAACATAAGAAGGGATAGAAGGGGACTCTGAGGTCTGCGGATGCGGGAAGATGTACCTTGAAGTCTTCGGAAGAACAACAAATATGATACTAAAAGCGAGGCTGGTAGGAGGTACCTGGATCTGCACACAAAAACATGTGCAGAAGAGTAGAATGAGTACACCACAACGGTACCCAGTAAGTGCCAAGCCTAACCTCGGTCGAGTAATGTAAAGATCAGGTCAGGGCCCTACTAGTATATATATAAAAAATAAGATGAAACAAAAGTATCGCAGTAAAATAAAAGACTGAAATTTAACTATAAGGAAATCACAGAAGGATAATATTATAGTACACCGAAATAACAACAGGGGATCTCCCAAGGTACTGTCTTGTAGTCCCAAACATAAATGTGCAGTGGGATCTCCAAGAATACCGTTCTGTAGTCACAAAGTAAATATGCAAGGGGATCTCCCGGGATACCGTCCCGTAGTCCCAAAGTAAATACACAGCTTAAAAAATGGAAATAATAGCTACAACACAAAATCCTACATGTATACAGTGAAATCGGAGGGTCCAATTCCTCGTCATCAAGGCACCTCAGATGATCGTCTCGAAGGCCCGAGGCTACAAGGCCATGGTCGAGTTTCCTCTCTCGATGTTCGTCGACGCTCGACCTGGGGACAATGTTGACCACGACTATGATAGAAATGGGGGGGGGGGTTACCAAAGCACACGGCTAGGGCTGACAGAGCCTAGTGGACTGCCCTAACCCTGAATCTGGGTGTCATCTAGCTGTCCCATCTCCGGTCCTTTGTCATTAATGTATTTTGTACTATGTTAGGATTTCCCTCCTATATAAAGGGGATCCTTGTCATTTTGTAAACCCCTGTTGCTTTAGCTGCTCTACAGGAAATATACAAGAACATTTACTTTGCTCTCTAACACATTCTCTTGATATTATTGCTTCCATTTATTATCTTCATTATTTTTCATCATTTATTGCTTATCATTGGCCATAAAGAGCCTTCGTTGATTTTATTATAACTGTTAGTCATACCTCAACCACCTTCGATAGCTTGTAGCCGAGCTCCGAAATCGACCTCGAGTCCCCCGAATCGACAAGGTCGAGGCCCCGATTGTTAACCTATCGGTTTGGTTATCGCCCTATCCTTAACTCCTATTTCGTTTCTTCGTCTCGCATACATAGCATCATATGCTTAACAACTAGCATAAAATTAGATCACGTATTTTAAGAGTCTCATAATCAAATTTAATTGTTATTACCATTTTCGCAGTAAATAGTTTAGCGCTCACCGTGGGGCTAAAAATAATAGTGATTATTTTCTTGCTGGTTTTACTACATAATGCAATTTATCTTTCACGCTTTCTCCTGTCCAAGATCTTCGATTTCAGGCCTGAATGTCTAACTCAGTGAATGGAGGTAAAAAAACAATCTTGAGGACCACGAAGAAAACGGTATGGCTGCTCCAGGTGTTGTCGTGCCACCATGAAACCTTGAGAATGCGCCCGGACCAATTCTGGTGGATGCAGTCTCACGTGACGCCCAATAGGTCGATATAAGCTCGCACACCAACTGGAGTGTGCACCAAGGAGATCAACAAGAAGCTCAGAAAACCCCAACTAGGGAAGAATGGGAGGTTAGCCTTCATGTTATTTTTGAAATGTTGCCGGCACAACAGCTGGCTATTGCTCAGCTGCAAAGTCACCAGAAAACTCCTAGCATGGTAGCACCGGGGACAGCTCCCCCAACCGAATAGGTACCAGAGAGATCGAGCAATAACGAGTCGATGAACGATCCCGTCATCATAAAAATGCTCGAGGACCTCACCAGAAGGATCGAATCCGACGAGAAAATGATAGAAGCCAACGACAAAAAGGTCTATACCTAACTCTCTAGGGTCGATCTAATTTTGGGTGCATCTCCGATCCTAAAAGGGGTAGATTCGAAGAAGTTCATACAAAGGCCATTCCCAGAAGAGGCAGCTCCAAAACCCATCCCAAAGAAGTTCAGAATGCCAGACCTTCCGAAATACAACGAAACCTTAGATCCTAATGAGCATGTCACCACCTACACTTGTGCGGTAAAGGGCAACGACCTAAGGGATGACAAGATCGAGTCCGTACTGCTGAAGAAATTCGGGGAAACACTTTCTAAAGGGGAAATGATGTGGTATCACAATCTGGCCCGAAATTCTATAGACTCATTTGCCATGTTGGCGGATTATTTCATAAGGTCACATGATGGAGCCGTCAAGGTGGCCATGAGGAAATCCGACGTCTTCAAAATTAAGCAAAGGGAGAACGAGATGCCGCGAGAATTTGTATCTCGCTTTCAAATGGAACGAATGGAACTACCACCGATCTTTGATGACAGTGCAGTGCAGGCCTTCACTCAAGGTTTGAATGAACGAAGCTCGGTGGCTTTAAAACAGTTGAAACAAAATTTGGTCGAGTATTCCTGCTGTGACCTAGTCGGACGTCCATAACTAATACCAGTCGAAGATCAAGGTCGAAGGCGACTAGCTAGGGCCCCCTCGGGCTTAGTATACCTAAGCAGGCTTCTGGCGAAGGATCCAAAGCCAAACAAAGAAAGATATCACTCGTACATCGAAGATAGAAGGAACGCCCCGAGGCGCAACCCACCTCGCAACGATCGAAGGATAGACCGAGGACAGAATACTCGGGGATTCATCAAGAAAGCCGGATTGGATAGAAATGCAGGGCCAACAGAGGCACCTCGCTTATCAAAATACAATTTCAATGTTGATGTATCGGACATCGTGTTTGCCATCAGTAAAATCAGATACGCCAGGTGGCCTAGGTCTGTACAATCAGATCATTCACAAAGGAATCATAACTTAGTGTGTGAATTCCACAACACGCACGGCCACAGGACCGGGGATCACCACCAGCTTCGAGAAGAGGTAGTCAAGTTACTTAACAAAGGTCATCTCCGGGAATTTGTCACGCCCCAAATCTAACGAGGCATGGCTGGCACTCGGTGCCATACTTGGCCCGAGTGTACCACTCTGTAACTGTAAACTCTGGAAGGGTAACCCTCAACTTAGGCCGATGAGGACATATTCTAAATCATATGAAAATATCGGCTCTCTTGTCTGAGGGGTAAGTATACCCAAAAGCTCATGTATATATATATATATATATATATATATATATATATATATATATATATATATATATATATATATATATATATATATATATATATATATATATATGAGTCCTGTATAGTTTGTGTATTAGTAGATGTTTAATGCAGGGCATGTTGGGCTGTTTTATGGTATTTTGTGATGGACATAAGGTTGAAAAATAATGTATATATGTTGTTATTATTGTATTCTTGTTGTTGGTGGTGTTATGTCGAATTGGGAGGAAGTAGAAATTATACGGGAGATGCTGCCATATTACTATAAAATAAGCTTGTCATTCGTTGTGCGATAGTTATACCTTCCATAACTTGATGATAGTATTGTTATCATTGTTGTAGATTAAAGTGCAACGAGACGAGTTTAACGTGGTTATTGGACAGTTGTGTGGAGTCAAGTGTTGCTATTTATAGATAGTGGCCATGTGTGGCATGTATAGTGAGTTTTCTGGCTGCGTACAGGTTTGTTTCAGTCAGATGTACGAAAGAGACTCCGACAAAAATGTTCCCAAAGTATCTAAGAATAGACATTCGAGGACGAATATTTCTAAGGGGGGAAGGATGTTACATCTCGTGTTTGTTTCGTACTTTAAAGTTTCATCTTCAGTAAATTGACGTAAACTCGGGGATGATATTATCTAGAGGTTAGTATATTTATGCTATTTATAACAAGTAATAAATAAGTATCATGAAGGATAAAGGATGCACGAATTAGAGAAAACGAGTTTCGTTGAAAATGACCAATTTGGGATAAAATACGAATCAAGTAATAATACCCGATAATTATAAACTAGTATCGTGTGAGGTACTATATGACCACGGTAGTATAATGTATAAAGTATATATAAAGTATATTAAAAATAAGTAAAATTTTAAGTAATTTGGGGCAATATTTAAATTATGTGGGTAATTAATTAATTACCAGGTAACAGAACATTATCAAGTTAAATAATAAGTGGATAAAGGTTAATTATCCCACCCCAACCCCACGTGGCAGCCTGGCATGATATAAGGAATGACTAAGTCATGCCTTGCTAGGTGTCATGAAGATACCATTTCCAAGACTTGCTAATCAAGTCTTTCACTCAAAGACTAAGCAAAACTATACTAAGTTCATTTTGGAATTGTTCCAAAACCAAGAACAAACATAAGAGCTCATGTTCTTACCAGATATTAGCATTTTCTTTTCAATTGATTCCTACAAAAAACACAAACAAGAATTATTAAGGTCTTAGCAACGTAATTAAGTTTTGCGATTCTAGCGGAGTACAATACAACCTGTTCCAAGAATATTATACGGATTTTCCCTACTCTAGGTATGTTAAGGCTAAGCTTTTCCTTCATTTTAGCATGATATCATAATTACACAAGTTTGATAATGAGGCATAGAGAAAAATTCGTATCCTTAAATTTACGTATATTTTGCTAGTCTCGCAAATTACATGTATATTCCTAGTTTTGTATGTTACCATATTCCTCTTATCGGGACTGCATATTCAGTTGAGTTTTCCTTCTTCCGGTAAAAAGAGCAGAGAGTTTACATATATACAGTATTAAAAGTATTTTCATTACCATTGAGCTATAATCGATGGGAAGACCTCTATTGGGCAACCTCTGATCAGATAGTAAGTTATATACCGAGCCTGTTGTGGCCGAGCGCCTATGAGCGAGCCCAGTTGGTCGAAATATAGAGCCTAGTATGGACGAGCGCCTATGAGCGAGCCTAGAATGGCAGCGCAGTTATATATATATATATATATATATATATATATATATATATATTGAGCCTTATAGGGCCGGACAACTATTTTACTCACTATATTGAGACAGTTGAGTCAGTATCAGCAGATGAGCATATCTTCAGATTTTCTTTGATCCCTAGTTGTTTTCAGTTATTATATTATCAGTTTAGTTTTAGCTTCAGTATATTGCCTTACATACTCGGTACATTATTTCGTATTGACGTCCCTTTCTAGGAGCGCTTCATTGCATGCGTGCAGGTTCAGACAGACAGACGAGTAGACCTCTTCAGTAGGTGTTATCCAAGTTCAGATTTATCGGTAAGCTCCCCTTCTTTCGGAGTTGTCGAGTCTAGAAGTGTGGTGTATATCTTATGTATATATGTAGATAGGTTATGGGTAGGTCGGGGCCATGTTCCGATCACAGTACATCTATCAGTAGAGGCTTGTAGACATATCCTGTCGGTTAGTGCACTATGTGGGGATTGTAGGCCCTGTACGTATCTTTTGTTGGCTTGTCAGTTGTAGCAATTATGACAGCCTTGCCGGCCCATCTTTATGTTGATGTTAGTCAGCGTTAGTCTCTATTTAGTTTTATATTTTGTATCGCACATTATCTTGTAATGTGGCCCATAGCCAAAGTATGACATTACATGTTCAAAGTCTCTTAGTCGCAAGTGGTACACAAGGATAAATGAGGCACTAGGTGCCGGTCTCGCCCCCGGGCTCGGGGTGTGATAGAATTCCTCAGTGACCAAGCCAAAAAGCAGTTCTGAGAAAGAGAGGCAGCCAATAAGAATGAAACGAATGAGCTACAACATGTCATCCATATGATCTTGGGAGGCATTGATGGCCCACAGAAACTCGTGATCAGAAGGACGAAAATATCCATCACCAGAGAAAAGAGAACCTGGGGGTATATACCCGAGGATGCCCTCACATTCAGCGAAGAGGACACCGAGACCTTGTCTCAACCCCACAATGACGCACTGATAATCTCTTTCCTTGTAAATACATTTCAAATAAAACATGTACTTGTGGATGCAGGTAGCTTAGCCAACATTATCAGGTCGAGGGTAGTAGAGCTACTCGGACTACTTGACCAAATCGTGCCCGCCACTTGAGTCCTCAACGGATTCAACATGGCAAGTGAAACAACGAAAGGAGAAATCACCCTCCCAATCAGCGTGGCCGACACAACCCAAAATGTCAAATTCCATGTCATCGAAGGAGGCATGAGGTGTAATGCCTTGTTCGGGAGGCCATCGATACACTTCATGAGAGCAGTACCATCCACCCTCCATCAAATGATGAAATGTTCGCGGTGCACGATGTGGCGTCGGCACCAATACATCCACCCACAAAAGGGCCAAAGGGTAATCAAACTACATCTTCGGTTAAGCCAAATTAAACAAATCAAAGGACCGTACTGCGTCCACAAGCGAGTAGAACATATCAGACCTTGAAATGTCGCCGACACATCCCACACTAAGGTATAACACTCTCCCTTTTCATTTTATATTTCACACTAACCCTTAAGAAGGCGCTCGACCGAAGCAGTCAAAGCGTAACCCAGCTCGAAGACCTTAAGGTTTTGAAGCATTCGATGCACCCTTTTCCTTCGATCGAGTTTTTATCCAGAAAAGGGTTTTACCGACAAGGTTTTTAATGAGGAAACATTCACATGCTACCTAAGGACGACTCGACAAGTATTCAAGGATTCTTATGCAATCAACCTCGAACACTGGGGGCATCCCGCTGGAAGGCCATCCACTCAGAAAAGCTAAGAAACGCTAAATGGGGTCCCAATAGGAAAATGATGCACTGGGCCAAACGGTCAAACAAACCGTGTCCATATAGTCGGGCCCCCGACGGCGAAAACATGTACACTTATACCAAGTAATCGAAGAATATCTTTTATCAAAGCATATCACACTCCAAACGAAACTCAACATTTTTGCAAAAATGATCCTTTGACAAAAACGTCTCGAGCACTCGGGGACTGGCATCAAAATTTCGACACCCGAACGACCTCCGAATCGGGACTTCAAACTCATAAGACCTCATTGAGGCAACATGAAAATCACAAAATGTCTCTAAGGCCGAAAGTGTCCCGAACACTCGGGGACTGGCGTCAAAATCTCAAAAATCGCACGACCTCAGGGCGGAATCTCCAAAATCGTAAGCCCTCAATGAGGAAATACCAAGTTTACAAGTCAATGAGGGAATCGACAACTCGGGGACTGCCGTCAAGAGCCACTTCCATCGAATTATCAAAACCTAAGGTCGTAAGGCCGCATGCGGGCAACCTCGGTCTTGTAAGACCTACAAAAGGCAACAACAATATCTATAAGACCTCAAGCAAGGAATGAACAATACTTGTACCAAGTATCCAAAACTGTAAGACCTCAAAGGCATGTAAAATTTGTAAGACCTCACTAAAGGCATAAACCCGATCTCAAAGCTTCGGCTATATAACGAACTTGTAAGACCCATAAAAAGGCATACCCTCGATATAGATGCCAAAGCTACTTCACTCGGGACTTAAAGGCTCCGGCCGAACACAAATGACTCTGGTCACAAGGCTGTAAAAGCCGAACTAACGCAACTCGTGGACGCCCGATCGTCGCTTCAAAATTTCAGGCCTTCAATTACTTCGAATCTACTTCGAAAAGAACCAGTTAAACAAGATACCCTCGACATAGGCAAAAGAGCTTCGACCATGTTAGCTCCAAATCATAGGCTTCGAGATACTCAGCCTCCAAGCCAAACCTCCCGAGGTAATCGATTATCGACACATAACGACTCATAATCGAGGTTTTTATCGAACCGTCAAAGAGTCAGGTAAAAATTATTTCAAAAAGTCCTTAAAGAGGGAAAAATAAATCAAATAAAAGGTCGCTTTGACCCAAGGTGTAAGAGACATTGTCGCTAGCCCACACTAAAAGGCCGCATCGGCCTAAGGCATAAGAGTCATTTTCACCAGCCCATATAAAAGGTCACATCAGCCCAAAGCGTAAGAGCCATTGTTGCCAGCCCGCACAAATACAAAACTTGAGGGTTGACTGAACCCAAAATAGTTAACTAAATATGCTTAAGAGCAAAGGGTAAGAGCCATTGTCGCCAACCTACATAAAATGTCGCATATACCAAGTGCGTAAGAGCCTACGGGCTAGCCTAATGAGCCCAGGGCCATATCACGAATCTAAAGATTCATACCAACTCAAAGACCAGTTCACCTACCCAAATTCGAGACAGAAAGAGATACAGAAGAAATAAAGCCGCAAGGTTTTCTTTTATACACATATATGAAAAATGCAATATCCATCTACAAATGTGCTTTGAAAATGCTATATACAGATGGCGAAATCTACGCCCCCTGTGAGCTATGGCCTTCTGGCCTCGTCTTTGCTTTTTTTGGCATCAGACAAAAGTAACCGAGCATTACTCTCCTCCGCCCTCGCTCCCGCCAACTCTTCCGAGAGGGCGAAACCCCTAGCACGGATCTCCTCAAGGGTCTTTCTTCGATACTTGCAATGAGCATATTCTTCAATCCTCTCTTCGTGATCGAGGATCCTTCTCAACTCAGTTTGAGCATCGTTAGCGTCCTTTAAATAGATCACCATCTTCTGGTCAGCCTTAGCTCGGCTCATTACGGCTTTAGCCCGGGCATCACTGATCTCAGCCCTAAACCTTCGAAAGTTCGAACTTAAGCTTCGTAATCATATATTTTTGAACCGAAGCGTTATCACGAGCTAAGCAAAGTTGAGCCTCAAAAGAGGGAACTTTATCTAGAGCACCCTTCCCCTCTAAAGCCTGAGCCTCCGCCCGAGCTTTTATCTTATCATGCTCACGCCTGGCTCGGCCAGCTTCATCCCGAAGGTGCTTTAGGGCCTCCATCTTTATCTGCAACTGAAATAAAGGAAGCGTTAGCCTCAGAAGCTAGAAGGCGGAATGCACGATCATCCGGGGAAAGAAAATTACCTGCTCCTTCAAGTAGTTCTCGAATTCAAGCTCCAGCTCACCTCATACCGCAAGATTACCAACTCGACTTCCTTTTCATCAAAAAGGAGCCTAAGTGATCTCTTCTCATACAGAGCTTTCCGCAGCCTGGCTTCACAACAAAGCAGCCCGGACTTAAGCTTGTCGAAGGCCTGCAAAAGAAAACCCAATAAGGAAGGGAAGGCACAAAGCTCGAAAGGCACGGGCTTTCTCGAAGGCCGAGCGCACATCTGCCAACCTAGTTCCCTTAGCTCTAAAAGGAATGACTCCAGTCGAGGCACAGTCGCTCGGTTTATACAACCCCGGGTTTCTAGTATCCCTCAAAGTACTGTCAACGAAAAAAGAAGGCGTCAACAATGGAGAAACCATCTTTTTAGAACGAGGAACTACAGACGCGGCAGGCTCAGACGATGCTTCCGCTCCAAAGCCTCAGTCCCATTTTGCCTTGATTTGAATGCCATCGCCCTGTAAAAGCATCTCTCGCTTATTGTTGTCGTTCTTTAGTCCGGAAGCTGGGAACCCTTCCCTCTCTCCAAGGAGCGCGACCTCACCTCAGAAGGCTCTCCGATGCCTACAACATCAAGATTAATACACATAAAGGGAAAATGCCTCTCCAAATGAAGGAAGGGAAAGGAAAAAATAGCACAACACGCACCATGATGTTTCGCTTCCCATCTGCCCCGGTACAAAGCTCGCCACTTGCGCTCATCACAGGTCGAGTGATTCGCCAACTTTCGAACCTAATCCGGCAAATTAGGAACGTCGCCCCACGCCCATGAAACCTCTGCAAAACAAAAAGAAGGCACAATTACGAAACCAGCTTTCGCCATAGACAAAACTGAGAATACACAGAATACACCACTTACGTCTATAGTTCCATTCCTCAGGGAATGGCATAAGCTCCACTGGGATAATTTCAGCGGTCTGCACTCAGACAAAACGACTCATGCACTCCCAGTCTCCATCTTCCTCATCGTCAATAACGAAGGGCATGGTCGATTGGCACCGCAAGGTTAGCAAACCTCGTTGGTGAAAGGGCCGGTATAGCCTAATAAGATGACTAAGCGTAAGTTCAAGCTCTGTCTTCTCTGCAAAAAATCTCATCATCAACACTGTTCGCCAAAACGACGGGTGGATATGTGCCAAGGTAACCCGATACTTTAAACAGAAGTCAAGCACAACCCTATCAAGGGGGTCCAGCGTGAAAGGATACGTGTACACATTCAAAAATCTATCAGCACGATCCGTGATGCCCTCATTAGAGGAAAATTTATGTAACACTACTTTCTCCCCTATCCGTAGTATTTTCTCACAAACTCGAGATGCTCATCTCCTATCAAAGAAGTAGTCTTCAAGGTATACTCTCATTAGTCCTGAATGCCAGATGCAGAACTCTCCCCTCTCTACCGGATAGGCCCCGACGTAGCAGCCATGGCTATGGTAAAATTAGAGAACTAAAGCAGGAATCTGTGCAAGTGCGTTAGTACTGAAATAATGGAAGGCTTAACGTAGAAAAATAAGGGCAACTACTTAAAATGATGGGATCTTCAAAAGAGCAAAAACAACCCTTTATATATATGGAAAAAATGGCAACGATCTGCCTGCCTCAAAGCCAGTTAAAAACACTAACCGATATCACCAAATCGCCTCAACAACTTGGCAACCATATCGTATATTAGGCGACACCATGTACTATTTTGAGAACGAAAATCCCCGTATTACCGCAAGTCCCGAGGTGGTACCTAACCTCGAGGACCTCCATCAGAGATAGGTTGGGCTCCAAGAAGCCAACAACATCATCACAAGTTCTGAGGTGGTACCCGACCTCGAGGAGATCCATCAAAAAAGAAGTTAGGGCCTAAAAAGCCAATGGCATCATCGCCAATCCCGAGGTGGTACCCAACTTCGAGGACCTCCATAAGGAAAAAGGTTAGGCTCCAGGAAGCCAATGACATCATTACAAGTCTCGAGGTGGTACCCGATCTCGGGGACTTTTGTCAAAAAGGAATTATGCTCCAATGAAATAAGCATTCAAGCTCCACCCACATGGGCATGGTCCCAGGGTGCCATCTGAATTCGGACAAACCCTCTTCTGGGATCTATCTACAGCGCCTTCAGGCTATCTACGCTAAGTTCAAAGCAAATTTCAAAGTGGCTCGAGTTTGAACGAATCTCCACTCAGGGACTTCTCTCGAAAGCTCAAAGGCAGTCCCTATCCTCGGGCCTCTAAGCAAGTTTTCCCTCAAAGACTACCACGGGGCCTAGGTGATAAATCACGGTCTTAAGGCTCGAAGCGTTCCTTTCGTTCAACTAGAAGTTAGGGTCCCGACGACCTGAGTTTATCGGTTCAATCTAGGCTCGATCAACGAGAGGTCGTATTAATCAATCAAAGGTCAGGAAAAATACTCACTCCTAGGCTCGATATTGGAAGCAGCCGATAGAATCATGCATTCAGTGTCTATAAATGCAAATAAAAGGAAATATAGCAAACATCAAAGACAAAATTGAAGAAATATCTACACATTCATAAAAATTTGATTACAAAAGCCCGCGAGGGGTCCTAACATATGATTACAAAAGCCCACAAGGGGTCCTTGCACAGAAACAAAGAAGAGAAAAAATACACACTTAGCAAAAGACAAAATCCTAATCTATTCTCAAAGGTTTATCCTCGGCCGCAACATCTTCGAACACCAACTCCTCGAGAGTCTTATCTTGATTTTCTAGAATGGCATCTTCAAAAAGGAATATGAATAGGAAAGTGATGGAGAAGAGCAAACTGACACAGAAGAGGTAGAAAGGAACAAAGAAGTGGTTGGGTGAAAAATCTGGCTAGTGTGGATTTCGCTAGTATTACTATCGTAAAGCCACTTCTTGGGACGTTGCCCCGGTACGGGATGCAATAGTTAGTAGATAGTATCGCCTCACTCCACGGAAAGAAAAGGGAGTGAGGTGCCACACCGGGTAATCGGGGGATATGAGTAGCGGTGTATAGTCTGAACTCCCTCATGAGCAGCGGTGTAAAGTCCAAATATTTCCCTGAGCCAGGAGAAATTGGCCTCGTTATTCATTGTCCCGAGCCAATGACAACAACAACAACAAAACAGTGTAGTCTCTCTCAACAAAAGAAAGTCCAGGAGACAGGCCGTGGCATGGCTTATAGAAACGTTGCTGTATGATCTTGAGGCCATATGCCTTAAACATGGTGAACGACAATGGGTAAGGATGGCGAGAAGAGAAAGATGGATAGATATGGGAAGACTCTTGGGTGAAAGGGTTATCCCAAACATAACCAACAACGCTATTATTGCCCTCAGAAAGACGTAACGTCAAGCACATTTAATGCGCCCTTAGGAGCTGAACCGGCGGCGACATTATAGCTTTGAAGAATGAGAAACTGTAATGCTTTGAATTATCCTGGAGAAGTGAAACGATGAGATGTTTCGGTTATCACGGAGGCTTGCATCATCGATATGATGTCATCATGGGAAGTCCGAGGAGTCAGATGTCAAAATCGTTTCTTATCACTCCTCTCTAAGAAACGTAGGGACTATTTGTATACGGTGAAATTGAAGGGTCCAATTCCTCATCATCAAGGCACCTCAGATGATCGTCTCAAAGGCTCGATGCTATAAGGCCACGGTCGAGTTTCCTCTCTCGAGGTTCATCGATGCTCAATCTGGGGACAATGTTGGCCACAACTGTGATAGAAATGGGGGGGGGGGGGGGGGGGGTTTCCAAAGCACACGGCTAGGGATAACAGAGCCTAGTAAACTGCCCTAAACCTGAATCAGGGCGTCATCTAGCTGTCCCATCTCCGCTTCTTTGTCATTATGTATTTTGTACTATGTTGGAATTCTCCTTCTATATAAAGGGGATACTTGTCATTTTGAAAACCATTGTTGCTTCAGTTGCTCCACAGGAAATATATAAGAACATTTGCTTTGCTCTCTAACACATTCTATTGATATTAATGCTTCCATTTATTATCTTCATTATTGTTTATCATTTATTGCTTATCATTGGCCATAAAGAGCCTTCGTTGATTTTATTATAACTGTTAGTCATACCTCGACAATCTTCGATAGCTCGCAGCCGAGCTTCTGAATCAACCTCGAGGCCCCCGAATCAACAAGCTCGAGGCCCCGACTGTTAACCTATCGGTTTGGTTATTGCCCTATCCTTAACTACTATTTCATTTCTAAGTCTCACATACATAGCATCATCTGCTTAACAACTAGCATAAAAATAAATTATGTATTTTTAGAGTCTCATAATCAAATTTAATTGTCATTACCACTTTCATGGTAAACACTACAGTTTAGACTAAGTACAAATCAAGGAAGAAATAGAAAATCCACTAAGCATGCTGCACAGAGTTCAGATAAGCATTAAAGACACGTAAACATAGTATTCTAGGCTAAACAAGATTATTACACATGCTACTATAACTCAATTAAAGTGAATCAGATTATTACTCAGTGAAAAATGGAGTTTTACAACAAATAGCTCGTGTACGCACCCGTCACTTCACGTACACAACACTCACATATCACAACAATACCGAATCCTAAGGGGGGTTTCCTCCACATAAAGTTAGGCAAGCCACTTACCTCGAGCCAAGCTCAATCCATTGGTAACAATGCCTTTTCCACGAATATCCGATTTCGAATGGCCCAAATCTAGCCAAAAGCAATTACATACCGTAAATATAACTATAAGAAACTAATCTAATTAATAAAATCAAGCTTAAGCAAGAAATTAGAAAATCGCCCCAAAAAATCGACCCGGGCCCACGTCTCAAAATCCGGTAAAGGTCACAAAATATGAACACTCATTCACTCACGAGTTCACTCGTACCAAAATTATCCAAATCCGATATCAAAATCTCAATCAAAACCAAAAATCTTAATTGAAGAACTTCTTCTCATTTTACCCAAATTCTCAACCCAAATCCGAAATCAAAAGATGGAATTAATGATAGATTAGTGGGATATAACCAAAATCAAGTGTAGAATCATTACCCAATCAATGTCTCTGATAATCCCTCAAAATCTCGTCCAAATTTGAGCTCTCAAACTCAAGTTTTGATAAAAATGGCCAAACCCTCGATTTTTAAATTTTACATTCTGCCCAGGTAAGTCCTTCTCCGCGAACGCGGCCAAATCCTCGCATTCACGTAGACCGCTCTGCCTACCTCTCGATTTAACACTACGCGAACGCGACCTCATCTTCGCGAATGCCAAGCTTCGCAAACTCCATTCTTTGCGAATGCGACCCTTGCCACGCGTAACGCGTAGACCAATTGGCTAGGGTCCCCAGCTGCTTCACTCCTCTTTGCGAACGCGTTCCACATCTTGTGTTTGCGATGCCTCCTCTGACTACACCTTCGCTAATGTGGGCTCCTAACGCGAGGAACAAACTTCCATCAGCCTCCAAGAACACTTCGCGAACATGAGACCTCACTCGCGAACGCATAAGAGGAAACCAGATAAATCAAACCAGCAGATATCAACCAACAACTTAAGTCCAAAAATGATTCGTTAACCACCCGAAACTCACCCGAGGCCCCTGAGACCTCAACCAAACATACCAACAAGTTCCAAAATATCATACGAACTTAGTAGAATCCTCAAATCACCTCAAACAATATCAATAACACGAATTACACACAGATTCAAGCCTAATGAACTTTGAAATTTCCAAATCCTACAAACGATGTCAAAACCTATTAAATCACGTTTGATTGACCTCAAATTTTGCACAAAAGTCATAAATGACACCACGGACCTACTCCAAATTCCTATATCCAATCCAGCCCTGATAGCAAAAAGTTCACTACCGGTCAATATCTCCAAATATTCGACTTTCGCCATTTCAAGCCTAAATTAGCTACATACCTCCAAAACATAATCCGGACACGCCCCTAAGTCCAAAATCACCCAACGGAGCTAACAGAACTAATAGAACTTCATTCTAGAGTCCTCTTCACATAGTTCTGACTATAGTCAAAATCCTAAGACTT
The DNA here is from genome assembly GCF_000715075.1 of Nicotiana tabacum. Classification (NCBI taxonomy): domain Eukaryota; kingdom Viridiplantae; phylum Streptophyta; class Magnoliopsida; order Solanales; family Solanaceae; genus Nicotiana; species Nicotiana tabacum. Next base: position 104,909,370 of record NC_134086.1, on the reverse strand, counting down.
AAGCTTCCGTTTAGGGACTAAGTATCCCAGAACACTCCGAAACCAAAAGTAAAACCTCCAGGCAAGTCACATAGGTGGAAAAAGATATGGGGGAAGTAGTTAATAGGGGATCAGTGCTATTACTTCTCAAAACGACTGGCCGAGTCATTACATCCTCCCCTCTTAAAATAATCATGCATCCTCGAACGAGCATAGAGACATACCTGAAGTGGTGAAAAGATGAGGATAACCATTGTGCATATCCTGCTCGGTCTCCCAAGTTGCCTCCTCGACCGGCTGATCCCTCAACTGAGCCTTCACTGAAGCAATATTCTTTGACTTCATCTTCCGAACCTGCCTGTCCAAAATAGCCACCGGCTCTTCAACATAAGATATATCCTTGTCTAACTAGACTGAGATTAAATCCAACACGTGAGACGGATCACCGTGATACTTCCGGAGCATAGAAACATGGAATACCGGATGAACTCTTGCTAGACTAGGAGGCAAGGCAAGCTCATAAGCAACCTCCCCAACTCACTGCAACATCTCAAATGGACCAATAAAACTTGGGCTCAGCTTTCCCTTCTTTCTGAACCTCATAACTCCTTTCATAGGCGAAACCCGGAGCAAGACCCGCTCTCTAACCATGAATGCAACATCGCGAACCTTCCGATCCACTAACTCTTCTATCTGGATTGGGCTGTGCGAAGTCTATCCTGAATCACCTTAACCTTATCCAAAGCATCCTAAACCAAGTCTGTACCCATGAAATCTAGCCTCGCCCGAGTCGAACAAAAAACTGGAGACTGATACCTCCTACCATACAGAGCCTCATACAGTGCTATCTGAATACTCAAATGATAATTGCTATTGTAGGCAAACTTCACAAGTGGCAAGAACTGATCCCAAGAACCTCCAAACTCCATCACATATGCACGGAGCATATCCTCTAGTATCTGAATAGTGCTCTTGGACTGTCCGTCCATTTGAGGGTGAAATTCTATGCTCAACTAAACCCGAGTACCTAACTCCTGACTGCGTACCCCTGTCGAAGATGATAGATACTGGTACACCATGAAGCATAATAATCTTACAGATATAAACTCGAGCCAACTGCTCAGAAAAATAGGTAGTCATCACATGAATGAAATGAGATGACTTGGTCAGCCTGTCCACAATCACCTAAACTGCATCAAACTTTCATTGAGTCTGTGGGAGTCCAACAACGAAATCCATAGTGATTCGCTCCCATTTCAACTTCGAAATCTCTAACTTCTGAATCAATTCACCCAGCCGCTGATGCTCATACTTCACCTACTAGCAATTTAGACACCAGGCTACATATTCCACTATGTCCTTTTTCATTCTCCTATACAAATAATGCAGCCTCAAGTATTGATACATCTTCGCGGCACTCATATGAATGGAATATCCCGAGCTGTGAGCCTCCTAGAGAATCAACTCATGTAATCCGTCTACATTGGTCACACATAGTCTGCTCTGCATCCTCAATGCACCATCATCTCCAATAGTGACCTCCTTAGTATCACAGTGCTGAACCGTGGAAAAAAGATTGGGGGGGGGGGTTATCACACTGACACTCCTTGATACGATCATAAAGAGAAGACTGGGAGACCACACAAGCCAAAACTCGACTTAGCTCAGAAATATCCAATCTAACAAACTGGTTGGCCAAGGCCTGAACATCTAATGCCAATGGCCACTCTGCTGCTAGTAAATATGCTAAGCTCCCCAAACTTTCTGCCATGTGACTCAAGGTATCGACTACCACATTGGCCTTCCCGGGATGGTATAAAATAGTGATATCATAATCTTATGTAGCTCTAACTACCTCCGATAATGAAAGTTAAGATCCTTCTAATTGAACAGATGCAGCAAACTCTGGTGATCAGTGTAGATCTCACAAGGGACACCGTAAAAATAGTGCCGCCAAATCTTCAAAGCAGGAACAATTGCTGCTAACTCAAGGTCATGGACAAGATAGTTCTTTTCATGCACCTTCAATTGTCTGGATGCGTAGGCAATCAACCTACTGTCATGCATCAACACTATGCCAAGACCAATCCGCGATGCATCACAATAAACAGTATAAGACCTCAAACCTGTAGGTAATACCAATATTGGGGGTGTAGTCAAAGCTGTCTTCTTTTGAAAGCTCTCCTCACACTCCTCTGTCCACCTGAACGGAGCACCCTTCCGGGTCAGTATGGTCATAGGTGCTGCAATAGATGAGAATCCCTCAACAAATCGACGGTAATACCTCGCCAAACCAAGGAAACTCCGAATCTCCATAACTGAGGAAGGTCTGGGCCAACTCTGCACTGCTTCCACCTTCTTCGGATCAACCTTGATCCCCTCACTCGACACTACATGACCTAAAAATGCCACGGAATCTAACCAGAACTCACATTTTGAGAACTTTGTATATAATTTCTTCTCTCTCAAAGTTTGAAGCAAAGTCCTCACGTGCTACTCATGATCCTCCCGACTCCGGGAGTACACTAGAGGGTCATAAATAAACATAATGACAAAAGAGTCAAGATAAGGATGAAATACACTATGAATCAAATACATAAATGTTACTAGGGAATTGGTCAACCCAAATGACATCATAAGGAACTCGTAATGACTATTCCGAGTCCTAAAAGCAGTCTTCGGGATATCTGGCTCCCGAATCTTAAACTGATGACAGCCTGAATGCAAGTCAATCTTGGAAAACACTTTGGCACCTTGTAACTAATCAAATAGGTCATCAATACGAGGCAAAGGATCCCCGTTCTTCGCTATAACTTTGTTCAACTAGCATTAATCAATGCACATACGTATAGAACCATCCTTTTTCTTCACAAACAAGACAAGAGCACCCTAAGGTGACACATTGGCCGAATGAAGCCCTTATCAAGTAATTCCTGTAACTGTTCCGTCAACTCATTCAACTCTGGAGGTGCCATACAATATAGAGGAATAGAGATGGGATGAGTTCCCGGCAACAAATCAATACCAAAGTCGATATCTTTGTTGGGCGACATGCTTGGAAGATCAGCTACAAATACATCAGGGAAATCCCTTACTACTAGGACTGACTCAACTATAGGGATATCAATACTGACATCTCTCACATAAGATAGGTACGCGTCACACGCCTTCTTAACCATTCAGTGAGCTTTGAGAAATGAAATAACTCTGCTAGGTGTGTAATCTAAGGTACCCCTTCACTCTAACTACAGTAAGCCTGGCATAGCCACCATTACAATCTTGGTGTGACAATCAAGAATAACATAATGGGGCAACAACCAGTCCATGCCCAAGATAATATCAAAATTTATCATACTGAGCAGTAGTAACTCAGTTTTGGTCTCCAAACAACTAAGAACAACCAAACACGACTGATACAAATAGTCAACAACAATAGAATCTCCCACAGGTCTAGATACATAAATAGGAGAACTCATAAAATCACGGGATACGCCCAAATACAAAGAAAAATAAGATGACACATAGGAATAAGTGGAGCCTAGATCAAATAAAATTGATGCATCTCTATGATAGACCAGAATAATACTTGTAATGACAGAGTCAAAAGCAACTTCCTCTGTATGAGCTGGAAGAGCATAGTATCTGGTCTGGCCTCCCCTCTAGGCGATCTCTACCTCCCTGGCTTCCACCTCGAGCTGGCTGAGCAGGTGGAGTAGTGACTGGTGCTGTAATAATAGCCTGAGGACCAGGCGGGGCACGCGGTGCTTGAGAGGTCTATGGAGGTACATCCCTCTTAAGTATGGGGAAATCCCTCACCATATGGCGAGTGTCACTACACTTAAAACAAGTTATAGGAGGGTGTGGCTGCTGTGGCTGGCTCGGGCTAGGTCTGCTGGACTGACCACTAGAAACACCTCGTGCAAGAGGCACACTATATACTGGCGGTGCATAATAAGGCTCCTGGGGCCTAGCAGTAGCCGGAATACCACTGGTGGCTGGAAGTGCTGAATGAACAGGGTGACTCACATAGACCATACCATGGCGAACTGCAGTTGGGGCATGAGCACCAAAATAAGATCCAATCTCTCGAGACCTCTTGGTCTCTCTCTCCTCCCTCTCCCGAGCAAGAATTCCCTCCACTCTCCTAGAAATACTCATGACTTGCTGATACGAGATATACATCTCCAACTCTCGGGCCATGTTAATCCTGGTACTAGGATGGAGCCCCTCAAACTGACAGAGCCTCTCTCAAACTGTAGAAATCTAGGCTGGTGCATGTCTAGCCAAATCACTGAAATGAACTGCATACTCTAACATAGTCATAGCACCCTGGCACAACTGCTCAAACTCGGCTCGCTATAAACCTCTAAGGCTCTAGGGAACATACTCCCTTAAAAATATATCCACGAACTAAGTCCATGTAAGTGTAGCTGCCTCAGCCAGACTGTCCAACTCGTAAGCACGCCACCACTAATAGGGTACTCCTCTAAGCTGAAAAGTAGCGAAAGAAACCCCACTTGACTCCGCTATGCCCATAAAACGGGTACGGTGGCATTCCTCAAGAAAACCTGAGCATCCCCTGTCGCCAAACCGCTGAAAGTAGGAGGGTGGTACTTCTTGTACCTCTAGAGTCTACATTGCTCCTCCTCAGAAATTGCTACCTTACCGTCAGGCTGAACTAGGCTACACGTAGCACCGGTATACACTCTAGAATCTGATCGACCTGAACCTGCTAGGGTGCGGGCGGCAGAAATATGTGCTCCTCCCCCAGCCTGAGATGTGGCAGGAGCAAGGGGAATCAACCATGCGTGAGCTAGAGTAGTGAACATACTCATGAACTGTTCAAGGGTCTCCTAAAGGGTTGGTGCAGTAGTAGGCATCTAATGTGTCTGCGCTCCGATAGGACCTACTGGTGGCTCCTTTGTGGCAGCTCGTGCAGGTGCTCTGGCTGCACCACATGGGCATCCTCGGCCTCTTTCCCGGCCCCGGCCTCTAGCGGCTCTAGTAGGGGGCACGAGTGCCTAGTCATCTGATACCGGTTGTACGTGTCCTCACCATATGAGAGAATAGAGGATAGAAGTTCAGAATTTTGAAGTCAACAATTTCGCATGACAAGGAATCAAAAGAAGTGAATTTATTTCCTAACTATTCATAGCCTCTCAAAGATAAGTACATACATCTCCGTACCGATCCACAAGACTTTACTAAACCTGCTTGTGACTCACGACACTTATAAACCTGGCTCTGATACAAACTTGTCATGACCCAAATCCTCCCTCCATGAGATGTCGTAACGGCACCTAGTCTCTATGACTAGGTAAGACTAACATTGAAGAATAATGAAATGGAAAAATTTAGCAACTAACTGTAACATATAACTTAACAACTGATATAAGTGCCGCTCGGCATATACAATAACCACTCTTAAATACACACAAAATCTCCCAAGACCTGGAACACCATAAGTCACAAGCTTCTAAGATTTTGTCTAATTGTTCTATACATCAATACTAGAAGAAGTAAAAAGAGGAACAACATAAGAAGGGATAGAAGGGGACTCCGAGGTCTGCAGACGTGGGAATATGTACTTTGAAGTCTCCGAAACAGCAACAACTGTGCAACTAAAAGCGAGGCTAGTAGGAGGTAACTAGATCTGCACACAAAAACATGTGCAAAAGAGTAGCATAAGTACACCACAGTGGTACCCAGTAAGTGCCAAGCCTAACCTTGATCGAGTAGTGACGAGGCAAGCTTAACCTTTATCGAGTAGTGACAAGGTCAGGTCAGGGCCCTACTCGTAACAACAGGGGATCTCCCGAGATACCAACTCGTAGTCCCAAATGTAAATGTGCAGGGGGATCTACCGGAATACCATTCCTTAGTCCCAAAGTAAATGTGCAGGGGGATCTCCCGCAATACCATTCCGTACCCAAAGTAAATATGCATGGGGATCTCTCAGGATACCATCCCGTAGTCCCAAAGTAAATACACAGCTTAAAAAATGGAAATAACAACTATGATACAAAATCCTACAGTTTAGACTAAGTACAAGTCAAGGAAGAAGCAAGAAATCCACTAAGCATGATACACAAAGTTCAGATAAGCATTCAAGACACGTCGACATGTTATCCCAGGATAAACAGGATAATTACACATGCTAGTATAACTCAATTAAAGTGAAATAGATTATTACTCAGTGAAAAATAGTGTTTTACAACAAATAGCCTATGTACGCACTCGTCACTTCACGTACACGACGCTCACATATCACAACAATACCGAACCCTAAGGGTAGTTTCCCCCACACAAGGTTAGGCAAGCCACTTACCTCGAACCAAGCTCAATCAATCAGTAACAATGCCTTTTCCACGAATATCTGACTCTGAATGGCCCAAATCTAGCCAAAAGCAATTACATACGATAAATATAACTATAAGAAACTAATAATCTAATTAATAAAACCAAGGCTTAAGCAAGAAATTAGAAAATCACCCCAAAAGGTTGAGCCGGGCCTACTTCTCAAAATCGGGTAAAAGTCACAAAATATGAACACCCATTCAGTCACTAATTCACTTGTACCAAATTATCCAAATCCGATATCAAAATCTCAATCAAATCCCAAAATCTTAATTGAATAACTTCTTCTCATTTTCCCCAAATTTTCAACCCAAATCCGAAATTAAAAGATGAAACTAATGATAGATTAGTGGGATATAACCAAAATCAAGTGTAGAATCATTACCCAATTGATGCATCTGAAAATCCCTCAAAATCTCGTCCAAATCAGAGCTGTCAAACTCAAGTTTTGATAAAAATGGCCAAACCCTCGATTTTGAAATTTAATATTCTGCCGAGGTAATTCCTTTTCCCCGAACATAGACAAATGCTCGCATTCGCATAAACCACTCTGCATGCCTCTCGATTTAACACTACGCGAATGCGACCTCAGCTTTACGAATGTGAAGCTTTGAAAACTCCACTCTTCACGAACGTGACCCATGGCACGCAAATGCGTAGACCAAATGGCTGTGGTCCTAGCTGCCTCACACCTCTTCGCGAAAACATTCCACTTCTCATGTTCGCGCTGCCTCCACTGAACACACATTCGTGAACGCGGGATTCTCTTCGCGAACGCGAGGAACAAACTTCCATCAGCCTCCAAGAACACTTCGCGAACGCCAGACCTCGCTCACGAAAATATAAGAGGGAACCAGATAAATCATACCAGCAGATATCAGCTAGCAACTTAATCCAAATATGATCTGTTAACCACCCGAAATTCACCCAAGGCCCCCGGGACTTCATATGAACTTAGTCGAATCCTTAGATCACCTCAAACAACATAAAAACACGAGTTACCCACGGACTCAAGCCTAATAAATTTTGTAGTTTCCAAATCCTACAAACAACGTTAAAACCTATCAAATCACGTCTAATTGACCTCAAATTCACAAGTCATAAATGATACCATAAAACTACTCCAACTTCCGTAAATCTAATCCGACCCCGATATCAAAAAGCCCACTACCGATTAAAATCGTCAAAAATTCAACTTTTGCCATTTCAAGCCTAAATCATCTACAAACCTCCAAAACACAATCTAGACCTGCACCTAAGTCCAAAATCACCCAACTGAGGAGCTAACAAAATCGACAAAACTCCATTTCAGAGTCATTTTCACACAGTTCTGACTACGGTCAAAATCCTAAGTTTTAAGCTTCCGTTTAGGGACTAAGTGTCCCAGAAAACTCTGAAACCAAAAGAAAACCTCTCTGCAAGTCACATAAGTAGAAAAAGATACGGGGAAACAGTTAATAAGGGATTAAGGCTATTACTTCTCAAAATGACCGACCATGTTGTTGCAAGAATGCCGGAGATACTTATCAGTGATTCATGAACAAAATGTTTGAAAAGGAAAATAGGGAAAATCATGGAAGTTTACATAGACAATATGCTTGCTAAGTCTTTGAACGCACATGATTATCTTAAGCACTTACAAGAAACTTTTGACATCTTAAGGAAGCATAACATGAAACTTAACCCCGAGAAGTGCGTGTTAGGGTCAGCTCAAGCAAGTTACTAGGATTCCTGGTGTCAAAAAGGGGGATTGAGGTTAACCACATAAAGCTCAAAGCCATCGAAGACATCCCAGACCAGCTATCAAACATAAAGGAGGTGAATAGGCTCACGGGGCGATTGGCCTCTTTGAACAGGTTCATTTCCAAGTTTCCGAGAAATACCATCATTTATTCTTGTTACACAAAAAGAAGAAATTTTTTGAAATGGACCGCGTAATGTCAGTAGGCTTTGAAAAGATATTTTTCAAGTCCTCCATTATTATCGAATCCATAGGAAGGCGAAAAACTATTAATCTACCTTGTAGTCTCGGAGTTAGCGGTAGGCGTCGTTTTGGTCTATGAGGCTGAAGGTACGCAATTTCCCATTTATTACATTAATAAAATTTTAACGGGAGTAGAAACTCGCTACCCACATCTGGAGAAGTTGGCCTTAGCCATCGTAGTCGCCGCTCGGAAGCAAAGCCCTTACTTCCAATATCACCTGATAGCTTTGCTGACCACCTTTCCCCTTCGTAATATTCTTCATAAACCCGAACTTTCAGGTAGGATGGCCAAGAGGGCCATCAAAATTAGTGAATTTGACATAGAATTTAAACCAAGGACTGCAATAAATCACAAGTGTTGGCCGACTTTGTGGACGATTTCAATCTGGGATTGTTAACCTTGGCAACCAAAGAAGTTGTGATGGTGCCAGAATTGACATCAGGAGTTTGGACCCTATTTACAGATGGAGCTTCTAACGTAAAAGGGTCTGGGCTCGGCATAATATTAACCACGACTTCGGAAGAAACCCTAAGGTAGGCCGTAAGAACGATTCCTCTAATTAGCAATGAAGTGGAGTATGAAGCTTTGATTGTAGAGCTTGAATTGCCCCGGAGACTAGATTCTGAGGTCATATAAATCAAATGTGACTCCCAGCTGGTGGTAAATCTGATTTACAGAATCTTTGAGGCCAAAGAGGAACGCGCGTATCAATGCATAGTGAAGGTTCATGCTTTGCTTGCTCAGTTCTAGGAGTAGTCAATTACGCATATCCCGAGGGAAGAAAATGTAGAAGTAGACGCTTTGTCTAACCTTGGCTCGTCTATGAAAATAAGGGGATCGAATTTCGGTACGATCACACAACTCATGCTCGATTCTAGATGCAGATAGCTACTACGAGGTGAACGCGACTACTTTGGTCTGGGGCTGGAAGAATGAGATCATTGATTACATCAAACACAGAAAGTTTCCTGAAGATCCCAAGGCATTCCGGGCGGTACATGCTAAAGCACCGCAGTATGGTTTCAAAGGAGATCAACTGTACAGGAAATCTTTCCAAGGCCTGCTGGATCACTAGGAGCCTCCAAAGCTAATTATGTTTTGTGAGATATACACGAAGGGATCTATGAAATCATTCGGGTGCAGATTCCTTAGTACTAAAAGTAGTAAGGACATGATACTATTGACCCAGAATGGAACAAGATGCTAAAGCTTTCGTTTAAAAATGAGATAAGTGTCAATGCTACGCACCGTTGGTACATCAACCAGCAGAACCATTACATTTATCTTTCTTCTCCTTCTACTTTACAAGCTCACACTTGAGACTGTCTCTCTCAGTCTTTACTTCAGCCAATCGTTTCTTCAGCCTTTCATCTCAATATCTTTAGCCATTTTCTTCCACTATTTGAGCCTTCTTTCTCCTTTTGGGAGACCTAGTTCTTTTAGACACAATTGAGCCATCAGCCCCAGCCTTTGTTTCTTGATAATTTTTTTTGAGAAGTCTTTCTCTTTTTGGAACTAGGTGTGGGTAGTTCCATATCCTCATATTCATCTTCAAGAACCAGGTTCATCTTCTCAATCTAGACTACTCCACTTGGCTTACCAACCTTTTTTTTAAATTTTCTGTCCAAGAGACTTTCTTGGCACTCTCAGCTAAGGCCTTTTATACATTGGCCTCACTCTGCTTCTTTTTGCTCTTTGTAATTCTTTCTCTTGTGGGAGGGTTTGCTACAAGGATAGAAAAAGCACTCATTCTCTTAGTGTTAGTCATGCCCTTTCCTGCAGTCTTTCCAACTCTGCTCGTCTTATTTTGATTGTAACTAGCTACTTTTGCAGCAATTCGGGACTCTTGTCTATTTTAGCAAGAAAAGGAACTGATTTATGAAACCATTTTTTAAACCTAACCAGTCCATCTACTGTACTTCTATCACTAGAAAAACTACATATCTCCTCTAATTTTATCCCCATATTTTCATTCAAAGTCTCTTCATTATCACTAATCTTTTCACTCTAGACCACCATTGCACCTGTCTCTTCATGTAATCCATAACCAATGGGTGAATCAAATCTAGCCACTTGTTCTTCCACCCTTCCCCTCGCATCAACATCAACACCCTCACTCTCTTTTTATTTTTATTTTTACCACCAATGTCTTCACTACCAATACTTTCCTTTTCAATTCCAACCATATACCCAACCAAACAAATCGATTCTCAAGATTTTCTACAATTTCAAAACCAAACTCAGAGGTGGGAAATGTAGAGGTACCTATTCAATTTCAGAAGAAAATTGATTCTTCCCCCTTAGTCGTGGACCAGAAGGAATCATCAGAATTTTGTGGTTTTCTACTTGACTAGCTTGTAGCTGCTCATTCAATTTCTTGGCTTGTTCTTTGCTTGCTAGTGTTTTACGTGCAATCATTTTGATATGATTTGGGTGATTGAAAGTGTGAGTGAAGGTTCTTTGGGTGGTGAGGAAGAGTTTTCAGAGTTTTTGGGATTCTCATGGGTGTTTTCCATTTGATCAATTCAGATACTTGCGAGAAATGGTGAGAGTTTTGAGGTTTTGGAGATTTTGATCTTTCGGAAAAAAATTGAGATAAGAGGGTAAGGTTAGATCAATTTGAAATGAAAAAGGTTAAGTGTGTAACAACATCTTCTTGGAGGTTAGAAGTATTTTCTTCTCGGGAGTTTCAGTTTGAAAAGACGTCAGACTCTTTCCCAAAAATCTTGGCAATTATGGCGTGTGGGTTTATGGGTGAAACTAGTTTGTTTGTAACTGATTGGTTCAAAAGAATTTTAGAATACAGTGAGACTCTTTTCAAATTATGATTCATATGCAATTATTTCAAATTATGCAGATTGTAGAATACATACCTTATAAGCTCAATGAACCAGGTTCTCCACGCCTGATGTTTTCCAAGATAATAAGAGTAATATCATTAGACATCAGTGAGACCTTTTAGAGCATGTCACAATAGTATATTAAAAAATTATGATGTTAACCAATAGCTAATCCAATTATTTATAAAATCCACAACCTATGTAACTAATCATTGAGTTAGAACCGGTATTTTTAGGTGATCTTAATCATCCCTAATTCTAACCTATTCCTTTTAAAGTGATCTCTACTCAAAGCTTTTGTGAAGATGTCAGCTATTTGCTTATCAGTAGCACAAAATTCCACAGTGATCAAACCCTTCTCAAATTTGTCCCTCAAAAAATAATGCCTAACATCTATGTGCTTAGTTCTTTTGTGATGAACCGGGCTATTAGACATACTAATTGCACTAGTGTTATCACAGAAGATATGAATACAACCTACATCAATTTGAAAGTCCATTAATAGCTGCTTAATCAACAACAATTGAGCATAACACGAGGCAACATCCACATACTCAGCTTTAACAGTAGACAAAGCTACAAAGTTTTGCTTTTTGGTGGCCCAAGACACAAGACATGGGATAAGAAAATGTGCCATACCCGAGTACTCTTTCTATCCACAAGAAAACCTACATAATCAGCATCAACATATCCCACTAAATCAAAATTACTATCTTTTGGATACCACATGTAAAGATCAGTTGTGCCCTTTAAGTATATCAAGATCCTCTTGACAACCTTCAAGTGAGACTCCTTTGGATTTTCCTAACATCTGGCACAAAGGCCTACACTGAAAATAATGTCAGATCTTCTAGGAGTGAGATATAAAATAAAGCAAATCATTTTCCTATACATTTTCTAATCAACAGATGAACCATGTTCATCCAAATCTAATTTCGTGGATGTTGCAATAGGAGTATCAATTACTTTGGGTGTTCCTTCCTGGTATTATTGTTGAGGAATAGGTTCATCGAAAGGTTTGAGGATCAGTTCCTCTCTAGTCAGTTCCCCTAGTCAGGTTATGATGATAAGCCATAATTGCGTATTTTAGTCGCTTATTACATTCTAATTGAGTTTGGGCTTTAATCGCTAGTGTTCTTCACTAATTATGTATTTTATGCCTTGTAGGAGTGATTCCGAGTTATGTAGATATTATGGAATGAATTCAAGTGATTTGGTGCTTTGAAGTCTAAGTAAAAGACCAAGGAATCAAGTCGGGATCATGTTCGGGGATCAACGGATGATAGTTGAGAACGAAACGGAGAATCGATCAGGCATACGACATATTGCCTAGTAAAATGCACATAACCTTTTGCTCATAACTCCGTTTGGGCTTCACAATATATCGTTGGAAAGCTAATTGAATGGGATACACCTTTTATGTTTTGCATTTTTGTGTATTTCCACTACCGCGGTGCATGGTGCGGCGCTCCACGCCTGTGGAAATTTCCTGCAGCCTATCAGAATCACCTCTCTAAACTTCCCCACAAGCATACCGCGTGGTGCGTCGCCCCATGCGGTGCGCCTGTGCCAATTTTGCAGTGCCAGAGTCTTATTTCACTCAGGAAAAGGTGTTTCGTCTGGGCCCGACCCTACTTGGTATAAATTCATATAAAAATGCTATTTTAAAGACTTTTGACATATCTTAGACCTAGGGAAACTATTTTGAAAGGGACAAGACAATTGGATCATTCTTTGGAGGAGGAAATCATCGAGTTCTTCATTCCTTCATCTTTGATTTGTAATTTGTTTGTGCAAAAGACTTGGAAAATTGTGGTACGAACATGAGTGACTAGGCACTATAGTTTCTAGGGATGTGGTTGACATGATTATTAACGTTTATTAAATACATCTCTGTTAATTCGGATTATCATTTTGTGGTTATTTTTTTAATTCTAGTTTTAATTTGTGAATTGTTGTAGCTACCAATTCACCCTACTATCTATGCTATGCTTGCGAAAGCCATGTTTAGATTAGAGTAGAATTAGAGAGAGTTTGTTTCTGAACCCGTGGCTCTAGGGAAGATTTTGCGGTTAGGATTGGAATATACCTAATAGTCTTGCTTAATTAAATACCATATTATATTCGTTCATGATAGACTCAATACCATAGGAATATATGACTGATATATTATGGGCAGGCGAGTAGTATTGTGGGAACATGCTGTTCATATAAAAGATCTGGTTAATTAGCAACCATAGATAATCTGGATTAACGAGTGTAATTATTGAACTTAATAGGATTGATTAACCAACCACAACCCTGGAATCTTCATCTCCTCTGAATTAAAGTCTCGTCATACCCATTTGCATTCTTATTGATTTATTTGTTATTTGTTTAATTTTCGAAATATTAGACTAATAGAAGAACATCACTCTTGATTATCTTGGACAATTAATTGATTTTAGTTTGCTTAGTTAACAATCAATCTAAGTCTCTATGGGTTCGACATCCGACTTTCGAGTCACTTTATTACTTGACGACCACGTATACTTGCATGTGTGTTTGGTCCCAACAGTTAACGTGGGTGGAAGAACATGTTCTATCACCTATTCCTTTATGTGTTGTAGCTTCAGGCTGGACTGTGGTTTCACCATTTGAATTTCTTATTATCCCATTCTCTTAATTATCTTGTTCCTTCCTCTTAGAAAGTTGTTTGCATAAAAAAACATATACACTTTTCACTACACACATAGTTCTTTTATTGTATATGTTATATGCTTTATTATGTGAAGAATACTCCCTCATCACTTATGGGATTAAACTTTCCTTGGGAGTCTTTTCCATTATTATGAACAAAGCACTTGTATTTAACTACCCTAAAATGTTATATATTTGGCTTTCTCCCTTTAAGTAACTCATAGGGAGCTTTCTCAACAAGAGGCCTAGTCATGCACTTGTTTATGATGTAGCATGCAGTATTAACGACATCTACCCAGAATTTATGAGGCAACTTACTTGCAATTAACATAGTTCTAGCCATTTTATCCAAAGTCCTATTCTTTCTTTCAACTACTCCATTTTCTTATGGAGTTCTAGGAGCAAAACAATTATGATCTATGCCATGCTCATCGCAAAACTCAGAAACTTAGCATTCTCAAATTTAGTACTATGATCAGACCTAATTGATGCAAGTTGATTACTTAACTGTTTTTGAGTTTTCTAACAAATAAAGTGAACATGTCAAATGCTTCATATTTAGATGTTAAAAATAGTGTCCAAGTAAATCTAGAGTAATCATCAACAAGCACCAAAATATATGTCACGACCCCAAATACCCCGGTCGTGATGGTATCTATCACAGTACTAAGCAAGCCAACCCAACAAGTAATCACAGTGAATTCTTTTTATAAAACCATTTTCTAAAACTGATTAAATCTCAAATTTTCATTAGAAATATATAAATCAACTGAAATGTGCGGGAAAAATAGTACAAAAATATACCAACACAGCCCAACAAATTCGGTGTCACAAGTCTAGAGCCTCTAATTACAACCAGTCCGACTGACTAATACATAATAAGCACTAAAATGTAGAAAACAAAGATAGGAAGGAGGAAAGAAGGGCTGCGGATGCCATGCAGCTACCTTGTAGTCTCCGATAAGCTCTGATAATGCTGGGGGCCCTCACTCTGCTGCTCGGGCACCTGGATTTGCACACAAGGTGCAGGGAGTAATGTGAGTACGCCAACTCAGTAACTAACTAAAGTAAATAAGGTTTGAGTGCAATGACGATTAGTTAAAAATCATATATAAGAGTATGCAATAGAGTATCAAACCAAACTCAACATTAAAAAACTTCAATTTCAATTGAAATACTTTGAAATCATTTACTTAGCAGTTTTCAACAGAGGATCATTATAAAAGAAGAGTGAAATCAACAAAAATATCATAAATGGGCCCCTCGGGAAAGGTATCACTCATAGATATAGCCTCTCGGTCACTCGTGACTCACCTCTCATCACACAGTACTCACACTCAGCACTCAGGATCAATAATATCTCATAATAGTAATAATCATAATAACCATTGCGGCGTGCAGCCCGATCCATAGTTTATAGTCAACTACACTCACTCGGGGTGTACAGACTCCGGAGGGGTTCCTAAAGGCCAAGCATCATATCACTGCGACACACAGCCTGATCCAATATATATATCGCTCCGGCATGCAGCCCGATCTATATAAGTATCGCTGCGGCGTGCAACCCGATCCATAATATATATATATAATCCTCACCAATAGGTCCTCAACCTCTCTCAGTCATTAACCTCACAGCCATTTGGGCATAACAATTGAAATCAGGAGAACTCAGCCCAAACAGTTTTCACATTTTAAGAAGTAGAGTGATAAAAACCAGGTCAAAAAAAAAACTAAACAGGTAAAACTTGACTGAGAATATGCTTTCAAATAAATAGAGTGAGGAAAACAGTAAAAATGCCCCTAAGGGTCTCAACATGTCGGCACAAGGTCCCAAACATCACATACAACCCATAATATAGTATCAATATCTAAAATACGTGATATCATAAGATTTCAAATCAAATATGCGGCTTAATAGTCAATACGGGATGGACCAAGTCACAATCCCTACCGGTGCACGCCCACACGCTCGTCACCTAGCATGTGTGTCACCTCATTTATCAAAACAATACGAAATACCAGGGTTTTATACCCTCAATTCCAAATTTACAATGGTTACTTACATCAAACCGGATGAATTACTACTCCGCGATGCCTTTACCTCTCGCCTCGGCCTCAACTCATGCCGAATCTACCCAAAATCAGAATCATAATATTATAATATGCTAAGGGAATGAAGCCCATGCGAAAATAATCAAATTATACCAAAAATTCCAAAATTGATCCAAACCCGACCCCATGGCCCACATCTTGAAATTCCATAAAAATCACATCAATAGAATCTTTATCCTCCCATGAGTGTATTCATGTCAAAAGTGTCAAAATCATACCTCAAATGGCCCCTCAAATCCCCACTCAAAGCTATCCAATATCAAGCCCTAATCCCTCAATTTTCTTCCTTAATATCCACTAATAACATGATTAAACAATGGAAAAATGGTCATAAACTCAAGTAATGAAGCTTAGGCAACTTACCCAACTGATATTCTTCGATTTCCCCTTGAAATTCACTGCCCTAGCTCACTTCCCGTCTTAAAAAATGGAGAACTTAGCAAATATTCACGAAGGAAATCTTATATACCTTCTGACCTAGGATTTCGCACTTGTGGTCCCTTTTTCCGCCTCTGCGCTACCGCTTTTGCGGTCAATCTACCGCTTCTGCGATTTTCACTTAAATCCCTGGAATCGCACCTGCGACCTTTCTTCCGCATCTACGGTCACGCAGATGCTCCCAGATGCCCGCTTTTGCGGCTCCGCCTAAGTCACCTCTTGTCCGTTTCTGTGGCTTACTTCCGCATCTACGGGAGTCGCACCTGCGGCCTCCCAACCGCAGATGCAGTTATGACAACAAACCATAAAACTTCAGCTGCCAAACTCAACTCCAAAACTCTCGTCAACCATCCGAAATCACCCTGAGGCCTCCAGGACCTCAACCAAGAGCACGAACTAGTCATATACCAATATCCAAACTTATACAAATCTTCAAAACACCTCAAACAACATCGAATCAACCAAATCACATCGGATTCAAGCCTAAGGTTCCAAAATCTTCTGAATCACGCTTTTGATCAAAAAGTCTAACAAACCACGTCCGAATGACCTGAAATTTTACACACACATCACAAATGACACAACGGACCTGCTGAGACTCCTGGAATTCCATTCCGACCTCTATATCAAAATCTCACCTATCAACTGAAAGATGCCAAAATTCCATTTTTTCCAATTCAAGCTAAATTGCCAATATTCTTCCGAAGAATAGAAACATGAAATACCAGATGCACACTCGACAAGTTGGGTGGCAAATCAAGCTCATAAGCCACCTCCCCAATCCTCCGAAGCACCTCAAAAGGCCTAATGAACCGAGGACTCAATTTACCTTTCTTCCCAAATCTTATAACACCCTTCATGGGTGAAACCTTCAACAGAACCTTCTCAAAAACCATGTAGGACACATCCCGAACCTTCCTGTCAGCATAACTCTTTTGTCTCGACTGCACTGTACAAAGCCTCTATTGAATCACCTTCTCCTTGTCTAATTCATCTTGCACCAAGTATGTACCCAATAGCCTAGCCTCACCAGGCTCAAACCAACTGTATGTAGATCTACACAGTCGCCCATACAAAGCTTTATATGGAGCCATCTGAATACTCGACTGGTAACTGTTGTTATAAGCAAACTCTGCAAGCGATAGAAACTGATCCCATGACCCTCTAAAATCAATGACACAAGCGTGCAACATGTCCTCCCATATCTGAATAGTGTGCTCGAACTGCCCTTCCGTCTGAGGATACAAAGCTGTGCTCAACTCAACCTGAGTAACAACTCTCGCTGCACAGATCTCCAAAACTGTGAAGTAAACTGAGTGCCCCTATCTGAAATGATGGAAACTGGGTCACCATGCAAATGAACAATCTCCCATATATAGATCTCTGCCAACCGCTCTGAAGAATAGGTAGTACACACATGAATGAAGTGCACGGACTTGGTTAGCCTATCCACAATGACCTAAATAGCATCGAACTTCTTCAAAGTCCATGGGAGCCCAACTACAAAGTCCATGGTGATCCGTTCCCACTTTCACTCTGGAATATCCATCCGCTGAAGCAAGCCACCCAGTCTCTAATGTTCATATTTCACCTATTGACAATTGAGATACCGAGCCACAAATCCCACAATGTCTTTATTCATTCTCCTCCACTAATAATGCTATATCAGATCATGATACATCTTTGCAACACCCAGATGAATAGAATACCGCGAGCTATGGCCCTTCTCTAGGATCAACTCTCGAAGCCCATCCATATTGGGCACACATATCCGGCCCTGCATACTCAATACTCCGTCAAAATAGTCATATCTCTGGCATCATTGTGCTGAACTCTGTCCTTTAGGACAAGCAAATGAGGATCATCATATTGGCACTCTTTGATGCAATCAAATATGGAAGACCGAGAAATCACACAAGCCAATACCCGACTGGGATCCAAAATATCCAACCTCATGAACCGATTGGCCAAGGCCTGAAAATCAACTGCAAGAGGTCTCTCCCCAACTGGAATGTATGCCAAACTCCCCATACTCACTGCCTTCCTACTTAAGGCATCAACCACCATATTGGCCTTTGTCGGATGGTACAAAATAGTGATATCATAGTCCTTTAGCAGCTTCTACAATCTCTGCTGCCTCAAATTGAGATCCTTTTATTTGAACAAGTGCTGGAGGCTATGATGATCAGTAAACACCTCACAAGCCACACCATACAAATAATGCCTCCAAATCTTCAACACGTGAACAATGGCAGCCAACTCCAGATCATGGACAGGGTAGTTCTTCTCATGAGACTTCAACTAACGAGAAGCATAAGCAATAACTCTACCCTTCCACATCAACACACACCCAAAACCAACTCTTAAAGCATCACAATACACGGTATACGAACCTGAAGCTGATGGCAAAACTAACACTAGAGCTATGGTCAAGGAAATCTTGAGCTTCTGAAAGCTCTCCTCACACTCATCCGACCACCTGAATGGAGCACACTACTGAGTCAACTTGGTCAAGGGCACTGCGATAGATAAAAATCCCGGAACAAACCATCAGTAACAAACCGCCAAGCCAAGAAAGCTGTGAATCTTTGTAGCTGAGGACGGTCAAGGCCAACTCTAAACCGCCTCCATCTTCTTTGGATCAACCTGAATACCCTCGCTGGACACCACGTGCCCCAAGAAAGCCACTGAACTGAGCCAAAACTTGCACTTGGAGAACTTTGCATACATCTTCTCCTCTCTCAATCTCTGCAACACAACTCTCAAATGCTCCGTGTGCTCCTTTTGAATACGCGAATACACCAGAATATCATCAATGAAAACTATGACAAACAGTTTGCGATAAGGCCGAATTACGCTATTCATCAAATGCATTAATGCTGATGGGGCATTGGTCAGCCCAAAAGACATTACCAGGAACTCATAATGACCATATCGGGTCCTGAAAGTTGTCTTAAGAATATTCGAGTCCATGATCTTTAACTGGTGATAGCTTGAACGGAGATCAATCTTGGAAAACACTCTCGCTCCCTGAAGCTGGTCAAACAAATCATCGATACGAGGCAAAGGATACTTGTTCTTGATTGTTACTTTATTCAACTGCTTGTAATCAATGCACATCCTCATCATGCCAACCTTCTTCTTCACAAATAGAAAAAGCGCACCCCAAGGCGACACATTAGGCCGAATAAACTTCTTATCAAGGAGTTCATGAAGCTGCTTCTTCAACTCCGCTGGTGCCATACGATACGGTGGAATAGAAATGGGTTGATTGCCCGGCACCAAAACAATACCAAAATCAATATCCCTGTCCAATGGAATACCCCGCAGGTCTGTAGGACATACATTAGAAAAATCACTCACAACAAGAACAGAATCAATACTAGGAGTCTCTGTACCGACATCCCTCACAAAGTCTAATTCTGAAAGAAAACCCTTCCCAACCATCCACTGGGCATTTAGAAATGAAATCACCCTACTGGGGACAAAATTAGTAGAACCTCGCCACTTAATCCGTGGCACACTCGGCATAGCCATCACTATCTTAGCGTGACAGTCCAATATAGCACGACACAGAGATTGCCATTCCATGCCCAATATCACATCAAAGTCTACCATACAGAGCAACAATAGATCCACTTGAGTCTCCAGACCCCCAATAGTCACTACACACGACCGATATACACGGTCCATAACAATAGTATTGCCCACCAGAGTAGATATACGAACAGATAAAATAAGAGACTCACGGGGCGTATCTAAATAACGAGCAAAATATGATGACACATATGCAAAAGTGGAACCAGGATCAAATAACATAGAGGCATCTCTGCGGTAGACTGAGGCAATACCTGTAATCACAGCATTTGTGCGACAGACTGAGAGAATACCTGTAATCACAGCATTTGAAGCAACAACATCTGGTCTACTTGGGAGTGCATTGAAATGAGCCTAACCACAACCTAATCAACCTCCCCCTCTAGGGCGACCCCTAGCTGACTGACCCCCACCCCTAGCTGCCTGAGCGGGTGGTGAAGTAACTGGAGCTAAAGTCGAGGGCTGACCCCTTTGCTGCGATAGACCCTCAAGAAGACAAGGACTCTGCCTCCTTATATGCCAAAACTCTCCACACCGTAACAACTCCCTAGTGCTTGAGATGGAGACTGAAGGGAACCCCTGGCACCAGAATGACCAGTAGAAGGACCTGGAATGGAAGAACCCTGAATTGATGGAGCACGGGACGAACCCTGGGCTGGAAGGGCATTGAGTGATAAATGGCCCTAATGAGAACTGTGAGAACCATGACCTGATGATGCCCCAAGATAACTTGGGTGAGCTGACTGAGCTTGACTGAATGGATGGCCTCTATCGTGCTAAAACTGACCTCTCGTAGGAGCACTACCAAAGCTACAAGATCCCCAAGGCCTCTTAGCCTCCCTCTCCTGGCGACGAACTGACTCAATCTTGCGAGTGATGCCAACAACCTCCTCAAAAGTAGCACCTGATACCCTCTCCCTAGTCATGAGAATCTGAAGCTGATATGTGAGGCCATTAATGAACCTCCTGATCCTCTCTCGATCTATGGGAACCAACCAGACCGCATGACGAGCTACCTCAGAAAATCACATCTCATACTGTGTCACAATCATATCTCCCTGATGCAACTGCTCGAACTACCTGTGCAGCCCTTCTCTGCGAGACTGTGGCACATACTTCTCCTGAAAGAGAATGAAGAATTGCTTCTAGGTAAGGGGTGATGCACCAACAAGCCTACGTCTCTTATAAGTCTCCCACCAAATAAAGGCTGCTTCAGAAAACTAAAAAGTAGTAAATGCTACACCACTGGTCTCCAGAATACCCGATGTACGAAGAATTCTCTGACACTTGTCCAAGAAACCCTAGGCGTCCTCGCCCTCGCTACCACTGAAAGTCGGAGGCTGGAGTCTACCAAACCTCTCCAATCGATGCTGCTTGTCATCGGGCATAACTGGTACCATATACTCCAGAGCTGGTGCAACTTGCTGGGCTGGAGGTGCCCCAGGTGTCTGATGTCCCTGCATAACCTTCTCAGGTGTGTGAGCAACGAGAGTTTGAGTACCTCCCCAGCTTGAGAAGTAGCTGCGGCCATAGTAATAGAGACTTCCTGAGCCAACCCAGTGTATACTGATAGAATCTGAGCTAAAGCCTCCTGAAGGCCTAAAATCACAATAGGCACAACTGGTGACTAAGCTGGTGCTGCTAGAGCGTCCGTAACTATGACATAATCCTGAACTGGGAAGCTGGTGGATCTCTAGGTGTTGCCCTAGCTGCTGTGCGGGCTACACCCCTGTCCCTACCATGGCCTCGACCGCATCCTCGGCCTCTAGTAGCCCCAACTAGTGGTACTGGTGGTTGCCCATCCTGACCAATAGCCTCTTGTTCACTCGTGACTCAACTCTCGTCACACAGTACTCACACTCACCACTCAGGCTTAATAATATATCATAATAGTAATAATCATAATAACCGCTGTGGCGTGCAGCCCGATCCATAGTTTATAGTCGACTACGCTCACTAGGGGTGTATAGACTCTGGAGAGGCTCCTACAGCCCAAGCGTCATATTGCTACGGCATGCAGCCCGATCCAATATATATATCGCTACGACGTGCAGCCCGAACCATATAAGTATCACTGCAGCGTGCAACTCAATCCATAATATATATATAATCCTCGCCATTAGGTCCTCAACCTCTCTTAGTCATTAACCTCACAGCCACTCGGGCATAATAATGGAAATCAAGGAAACTCATCCCAAACAGTTTTCATATATTAAGAAGTAGAGTGATAAAAACCAGGTAAAAAAATAAGCAGGTAAAACATGACTGAGGAAATGCTTTCAAACAAATATAGTGAGGAAAACAGTAAAAATGCCCATAAGGGTCTCAACAGGTCGGCACAAGGCCCCAAATATGTCATACAACCCATAATATAGTATCAATCTCTAAAATATGTGATATCATAAGATTTCAAATCAAATACGCAGCTTAATAGTCTCTACAAAACGGACCAAGTCACAATTCCTACTGGTGCATGCCCACACGCTCGTCACCTAGCATGTGCGTCACCTCATTTATCAAAACAATACGAAATACTGGGGTTTTATACCCTCAGTTCCAGATTTACAATGGTTACTTACCTCAAACCAAATGAATTATTACTCTGAAACGCCTTTGCCTCTCGCCTCGGCCTCAACTCGTGTTGAATCTACACAAAGTTAGAATCATAACATTAGAATATGTTAAGGGAACGAAGCCCATTCGAAAATAATCAAATTATACCAAAAATCCCGAAATTGATCCAAACCCAACCCTCAAGCCCACTTCTCGAAATTCCATAAAAATCACATCAGTGGAATCTTTATCCTCCCACGAGTCAATTCATACCAAAAGCATCGAAATCAGACCTCAAATGGCCCCTCAATTCCCCACTCAAAGCTCTCCAATATCAAGCCCTAATCCCTCAAATTTCTTCCTTAATTTCCACTAATACCATGATTAAACAATGGAAAAATAGTCATAAACTCAATTAATGATGCTTAGGTAACTTAACCAACTGATACTCTTCGATTTCCCCTTGAAATGCCCTAGCTCACTTTCCGTCTTCAAAAATGGAGAACTTAGGAAAAATTCGCGAAGGAAACTATATATACCTTCTGACCTAGGGATTTCGCACCTGCGGTCCCTTTTTTTGCTTCTGCGCTACCGCTTTTGCGGTCAATCTACTGCTTCTGCGATTTTCACTTAAATCTCTGGAACCGCACCTGCGACCTTTCTTTTGGATCTACGGTCATGCAGATGCACCCGGATGCCCGCTTCTGCAGCTCCTCCTGACTCATCTATTAGCCGCTTCTATGGATTACTGTCACATCTGTGGGAGTCATACTTGCGGCCTCCCAACTGCAGATGTAGTTATGACAGCAACCATAAAACTTCTGCTGCCAAACTCAACTTCAAAACCTCCCGGCAACAGTCCGAAATCACCTTGAGGCCCTCGGGACCTCAACCAAGAGCATGAACTAGTCATACGCCAATATCCAAACTTATACAAATCTTCAAAACACCTCAAACAACATCAAATCAACCAAATCACATTGGATTCAAGCCTAAGGTTCCAAAATCTTTCGAATTACGCTTTTGATCAAAAAGAATAACAAACCACGTCCTAATGACCTAAAATTTTGCACACACATCTCAAATGACATCATGGACCTGTGAAGACTCCTCAAATTCCATTCCGAACTCTATATCAAAATCTCACCTATCAACCGGAAGATGCCAAAATTTCATTTTTGCCAATTCAAGCCTAAATCTATTACGAACCTCCAAAACATGTTCTGATCACACTCCTAAGCCCCAAATCATCTCCTAAAGCTATTAAAACCATCGAAATTCACATCCGAGCCCTTTTCATGTAAGTCAACATCCGGTTGACTTTTTGAACTTAAGCTTATTTAAAAGAGACTAAGTGTCTCAAACCTTACCAAAACCATTCTAGATTTGATCCGACTAACCCGATACTACATAATACGGATAAATAAATCATAAAAAAGTAGAAATGGGGGAAACAGAGTGGTAACACATAAAATGACCGCCCGGGTCATTACAATATATCTCTTACCACCTTTGTTCGTTGTCGTTATTGGTCCACACAGATCCATATGGACCAGTTCCATCGGTCTAGTAGTACTCACTATTTTCTTACTTTTGAAAGAAGATTTTTACCTACTTCCCCCCTTACACAAGCCTCACAACTTTATATTCCTTGAGCTTAATGTTAGGCAGCCCTATCAACAAGCCCTTGGAGACTAGATTGTTATGTTGATTTAGACTGGCATGCCCAAGTCTCTTATGCCAATACAAGGGATCATTGTTCATGACACACAAGCAAGTGAGTTCATTCTTCTTCCCTGCAGGACTTTCCACCTCCAATGATCTTTCCTTTCTTTCCATTTCCAAAGGAGACATTACCTCCTTTAAAGGCCACAAGTGAAAGGAACCTTTTCTTATTTCTTGTCATGTGTTTTGAGCAACCTTTTACCATATATCATTTTTGGCTGCTCTCTCTCATTTGGACCAGCAAAAGAAAATTAGAGGCTAGTCTTAGGAACCAAAACTAGTTTGAGTCCCTTTCTATGGGAAAATGGATAAATAAAATTTTTCTTTATCCAACTTGGCAGCCTATTCTTCCCTGGAATGAAATTTTTATTCATTAGAGTTGCTTTTTCTTTTGCTACACATTCACTCCTATAGTGTCAAATGTTACCACAGTGAGTGCATATCTTATTCTCAGGAAGTGTTAGGTATTTATTTTTTGGATCCCATTTGGGTGCAAAATTTCTAAAGCTAAGTCTATTTCTATTGATAATATGGTGTTCTTGTAGCCATGAAAGTGAATCAGAGGACCTGTTCCATTTATATGTTCTATCAAGCTCATGTTTAACCTTTGCCAAGTCCTCTTTCAAAACTCTTATTAGTTTATCCCTTTTGTATAAATCATCTTTGACCTTTTCCAAAATCTTCTTCTAGGTTGAATTGTATATCACTGGCTATCTCTTTTCCTATACCTAACTTTAACATTATATTTTCAGATCTAAGTTCTAAGACAATTTTATCAAGTGCATGAACGCGGTTCTTGAAAATCGTATTTTCCTTTTCAGTTTTACAAGCTTTAATTTCCAGGTTTTTACATTCTGCTTTTAAAAAGTTACACTCTTTTGACAACTATTCTTTTTCAGAACTTATATTTTTACATTCATCAATAAAGTTAGCAATAGTTCTGATAGTCTCTCTTTAGAAAGGAACTTAATTTTATGCTTTAGGCCTAGAAAACTTATCTTAGATTCTTCATAGGTTCATCTTCAGATTGTCGAATTGCTATAGGAGCTCGTTCAACATCATCATCAATGTCCTCATCTGAACTGTATTCCTTAGCAGCAACCAATGCATTGGATGGTCCTTGGTTGTAATTCTCCTTATCATGAACCTGTTCTTTCTTTCCATTTTATCTTTTAGATCTCTCATTTTTTCCATTCGACTTCCCGCATAGGGCAGTTCTTGAAAATGTGGCTCTTTTTACCACATTTAAAGCATCAATCAGGCATCTGCAAATGATCTCTTCTCCTCTCCTTCCACAAATAATAGTAGTGATCATTGGATAGTGGTAGCCTAATGGTGGATTGATCTTTATAGTTTCAAGGTAGTGCACTCATCTTGATCTTTTCCAAAGGTGTTAGCCTTTTCAAGGATAACCTACTCTGATACCAATTGATATTTTATATTTCAATACCACAAAAGAGAGAGGAGGGGGGGTGATATCTGTGGTGCCCAATTTTCTCATGCACTGGATTATCGAAATATCTGGTTCTTCTATGCATTTCTTACACTACAGTTACGAAATAAATAGTGCAAAAAGTAAAGAACACAAGGATTTTTAAGTGGAAAATACCCGACTTAAAAAGTAAAAAATCCACGACCTACTACCAGTAGGATTTTTCTTGAACACTTCACTACAACTCTGAGCTAATAACAAAGTTTACAACCTCTTGAAAACCTAAGGATTAACTCTAACCCTTGTAGCAACCAACCACAAGCTGTTACAACTACTTTAAGTTAACTCTAACTTGAAAGATACAACTCGAGTTTACAAACTCTTGCAAACCTATGGATTAACTCGAAAAATTGTAGCAACCAGCCACAGGCTGTTGTAACTAGTTCAAGTTAACTCTAACCTGTATAATACAACTCAGGTACCTACTACAATTAGCTTTTAAGAAATCTGAAAGGTACACCTCAGAGTGACTATTACACTTTGAACTAGAAAGAAAGAGAAATAAAAAACTTTATGGAACTTGTTCTTCAATCTGGTTCGTGTAGCTTTAGGATCACACTCTTGAATCTCACAAGAATTGCTCACACAATACCTTGTTATTTTGCTCTCAATTTGTGCTTTAACTTTTGTTCGGGCTTTGACTTTTGTATGTGTGTGTGTCACCTGTAATAGAGAACACAATTGAAATTTATAGAGTTAGTAGAATAAGGGTTAACAAGAGTTCTAATGCTTTACTCTTCCTTGGTGGAAGAGTTCTAATTATCTTCAACTTCTAACCCTTTCCTTATCTTGGATAGATTTCTCTTCAAGTAAGGAGTCCTTCTCCTTATTTAATATGTAGCATTTTTGTTAAGGGAATATAAAAAATAACCACTTATACTTATCCTTTGCATGTGTATGTCTTTTGCTTGAATCCGATCATAACCTGTGCATAGTTTCCATGGAACTGGTTCATGCATGTGTTCCTTTATCAATAATCAAAACCAAAACTACTCAGGTCAACACCATCTTTACCTTTGCTGCTTTTGGCCCCATGCAAGATAAGTAATTTTTGGCGAAATATATAGACGGACACTTAAAGTCGACATCAACTACCAGATAAACACTTTAAATATGCTAGTGACCAAATAAACACCTCTTTTTATTAAGTGACATAAAAGTTTGATTATATTTTGCTGCAACTTTTTCTATCGAAGACAGCCACCCACAAGTCATTCCAAGTCAAGAAAACTGTATGGGTTAAAAATTATCCTAATTATATGTGTACCAAGTCAACATTGAGAAAACCTTCGAAGGCTTCCATGCGTCATCAATGTGTTTTCAACAAAGGACGAAGATGAGGTCGAAGTGATCTGATGAAGATGAAGACAAGGTCGAGCTGACTAAATAAAAGGACCAAGACGAGCACACATTTTAGAAGGGCAGTAACGGCTAGTTTTAGAGATAAGACATTATGGAGAATATTCTAGGGGATATTCTCCCATGTGTACTATTAGAATATTTTTGGCCCATGTACCTTTATAAATAGAAAGATATGTAGCTATAGAGGGGGATTGGACATTTATTATAAAGAACAACATAGTGATATCCTTTGAAGATTTTTGCTTTATTACATACAAACAAAATATACATTTTCTTCAGATCTGTGTCTAACTTCTCTCCACGATTCAAGGAGAATTTAAATATTCAAAGACTCATCAATCATTTACCATTGTCAAGATAAATATCACAGAATCTCGCCCTTTTTCGATTACCTCACTTGCATTTATTTACATAAATGCCATTATATATCATTTATTATTATATGTTATTCTCTTTGTTCGTGGTGCATTAAATATTGTTTATTGTCACCCCTTTACTGCTATTTAGAAGAAACTTGCGATATTTTTCTACAAAGTCAGTTAATTTTTTTAAAATATTAATATTGGCTAAGATTAACTCCATTTTATTAGAAAATCTAATTGTTTAAACCTAGATCTAAAATTTGGGTAAAATAGTTTGGCACCGTCTATGGGGATTATCTCAGTCAATATTTAGTTTCCACTAGATCTACAACTCACATGACTTAATAATCTAACAAACCACAAGGTTTATCTACCCTCTTTGTGCGTACAAAAATTTTCATGGCATATAACTAAGGAAATGAAACTCGGGAAACAGATAACGTTCCCTTTAACCCCATGAACTCCATCAATGAAGGCTATGATACATAAGGTAAAGAATGACGCCTACTGCCTCCCCCAGGCGAGAAAGGTCGCCTGCCCTCTTCTGTAGCACAACAAAACCAAATGGGAAATGAGCCTCCACGTCCATGGGAGAAGAGGCACCACCTGTTATGAAAAATCTCCTCAAAGCATGTCTAACTGATACTCTAGTCATCATATTCGGTAAACAAGCTCCATGCTCGACCGTAGAAATCATGAGAATCCATGGAGTAATGTGGGAATGAACAAAATGACCAAGCAGACCCTCCTACTCCATGTAATACTCACACTATTACTGACAATGCTGGTGAAAGCATCCTCGCAGCCACATTAAAAAGAATGGAGAAAATGGAAAAGTCGAGCAAAACACTCAAAGACCAAATGAAAGAGCACCAAGAACGGGTTGACAAAATACTAGGTGCCCCTAAATTATTATCAAAGAGAGACGTAAGAAGATTTTTGGAACAATAGTACAATGAGGAAACAACCCCACATCTCATACCAAAGACCTTCAAGATGCCCCTATATCTTAGAATATACGAGAGGATAACTGACCCCGAAGATCATGTCACTCACTACATTACCATTGTGAAAGGAAACGACCTCACCAAAGAGCAGGTGTCCTCAATCTTGCTAATAAAATTTGGTGAAACCTTTACTGGAGGGGCGTTGACATGGTATTCACAGTTACCAACCTACTCTATAGAAACATTTGAGGAGATAGCAGACAATTTTTTGACAGCCCATGTCGGGGCCAAGAAAGCTGAAACAAAAGTAAACGACATCTTCACTATTAAGCAATCCCTAGGAGAGGGATTGAAGAACTTCCTCGCCCGATTCAATAGGGTGAGGATGACCTTGCCAAATGTTTTCGAAAGGATAGTCATGGAAGCCTTTCCAAATGGGTTAAGTAGAGAAGGTTCGAGGGCGACCAAAAAGCTTCTAAATCGACTAATAAAGCATCCACCGGCTACTTAGGATGAGATCCATAATTCCTACTGTGCCTAGGTCAGAGCAGATGACGACAACCTCAATAGACCAACTCGATGGCTCACCTCGATACAATCTGAGCTGAGCCCAAAAATGAGCGCAGACATAGTACGAGAAGAGACCACATAGTGTCGCGACTCCCTTTTTCTGCTAAGAAGATGGCCCTTCTAGGCCGAGACCAAACACTCAAAAGAATGATTGAGGTATGCCCTCCTTATTATCTGCTCACAATTTTTGTGTATCACCTACAAAAGTGGTCTACACTCTTAAGAAGCTCAGAACAAAAGTCAAGTGGCCGCCCAAGATGAGGTCGGACCCAAACATAAGGAAATTTGACACCCTCTACTAGTTCGACCAAAAACGTAGACATAAAATAGAAGATTGAATCGCCCTGACTAGAGGTGGCAAACATGTTGCCGCAAGGGAACCTCAAAGAGTTGCTCAACGACAAAGGCAGGAAAACCTTGGTGAGAGGTTGGGAACGCCCAGGACAGCCAAATCCCCCTTCACTAGTATCACGACCCAAATTAATGGGCCATGCTGGTCACCCGGTACCTTACTCAACCGAGTACCAATGTAACATATCTTTCC
Organism: Nicotiana tabacum; assembly: GCF_000715075.1. Taxonomy (NCBI): domain Eukaryota; kingdom Viridiplantae; phylum Streptophyta; class Magnoliopsida; order Solanales; family Solanaceae; genus Nicotiana; species Nicotiana tabacum. Next base: position 104,879,828 of record NC_134086.1, on the reverse strand, counting down.
TATTACATCATCATATACACGTGACATACGGGCCTAATAGGCCAACATGATCATTTATAAATTCAAAACATAGGCCGACAAGGTCGTACAATCTTTCACATACAAGGCATATGTCTACAAGCCTGTAAGAGTACATATATGTCATAAAGGTCGGGACAGATCCCCGCCATACCAAACAACACACGTCTAAATCATACTAACCAAACACGCAACTCCGAAGCAAATGGAGTGCACCAACATCTTCCGCTGAGCTGATAGCCTACTTGGAGGGCTCTCGACCTATCTGTCTGGACCTGCGGGCATGAAACACAGCGTCCCCAGGCAAAAAAGACGTCAGTACGAAATAATGTACCGAGTATGTAAGGCAATATACTGAAAGCTGAAACTGAACTAATAATATAATAACTGCAAGTATCTGAAAGTCAAAAATAATTTGAAGACACCCTTGAGGTTGTCAAGCAAAGTTATGCCGCAAAATGAAAATACCCTTTGGTCCTCACTGATAAGTGTTGTATCTATTAAAATATATCAACAATAAACATTTGGAAATCACACTAACAATTAATGTGCATAAGACATGTAAAATCAAAAGTTTCTTGGTAACTTTGTGCTGAGAACAGTTTGCTCTGCAATTTTACGAAATTGTATACAATTATCTATTTGTTTATGCTAATTTTTAGTTTATTTTTTCGTGTGTTCTTGGTAACAATATTGTAAAATTAAAGAAGAAAAGATTAGTGAATATTGTAGTGTTTCAAAAATTGTTCATGTTATTCAAGATCATTGAAATCGTAATACAATATCTTTAATGCCTCTCGTTAATTATCTGACTGTAGAAGATTTTAGCCTTGGATTTGTTTCACCATAAAATCTATAATTAGAGGTTTCATATATGAATTCTGGGAATGCTTACCTACTGATACTGACTCAACTCTCTCAATATAGTAAGTAAAATAGTTGTCCGGCCCTATAAGGCTCGGTATATATATATATATATAACTGCTCTACTGTAGTAGGCTCGCTCATAGGTGTATATATACAAATGCTCTGCCGTAGTAGGCTCGCTCATAGGCGCTTGACCATACTAGGCTTTGTATCTCGGCCAACTGGGCTCGTTCATAAGCGCTCGGCCACAGTAGGCTCGGTATAGATATAACTGCTCTCCCGTAGTAGGTTGTCTCATATGTGCTCGGCCATACTAGGCTCTGTATCTCGACCAACTAGGCTCGCTCATAAAAGCTCGGCCATAGTAGGCTCGGTATATAACTTACCATCTTATCAGAGGTTGCCCAATAAGGGCCTACCCATCGATTATAGCTCGATGGTAATGAAAATACTTTTAATACTGTATATATGTAAATTCTCTACTCTCATGACTGGAAGAAAAAAATATTAAACTGAATATGAACTTCTGATAAGGAGAATATTATAACTTACAGAACTAGAAAAATATACGCAATTTGCGAGACTAGAAAAATATACGTAAATTCCGGGATGTGAATTTTTTTTATGCCTCGTTATCAAACTTGTATAATGACGAGATCATGCCAAAATGAAGAAAAAACTTAGCCTTAACATACATGTTCCTTAAATTATTTGATCAAAGTGAAGCTTCTGCTTCCGTGAAATATGTTGGAACGAGAAAATGAAACTTCTGCTTCTGAAATTAGAACGAACTTTGCTTGAATTTTGTTGGAGTTGGACGAATTTGATTCAATTGAAGCCTTTGCTTTTGAATTGAAATGTTTCTTCCTCAACACTTCTTTTGAACCAAGGACAACAACGATTTTGATAATTGGTAAAGACAGAATGTCTTTGTTTTAAGACTTCAAGTTATGTTACTGCTGCTACCTACCCAATATTCCATATGAGTCATCCTTATGTAGTGGCCTTTCTTCCACGTTTTCTTGGATAAGGGATTTAATCTTATCCACTTATTAGTTAACCGGTTAATATTTTGTTACCCGATAATTAATCTATTACCTGCATAATTTAAAATTTATTACAAATTACTTAAAATTCTATTTATTTTCAAAATACTTCATATACACTTTATATATTACACTACCATGGTCATATGGTACCTTGCATGGTACTAGTCCATAAATACCGAGTATTTTAGCTCGAGCCGTACTTTATCCCAACATGCCAAAGTTGGACGAAAATTTGTTTCCTTTGACTTGCTCCCCTTTCACATTTAGTAGTCACTTGTGAAATAGCATAATCCTTATAATCTCCAAATAATCTTTTACTTGGAATGATGTTAATTACCTTACGACAAATTTAATGTACAATACTTCAGGGTGCAACATCGTCGTAACTTAATACTGCGAAGCGTGACATCACCGTAATATAATAATGTTGGGTGCAACACTGTCATAACTTAATACTGTGAATCATAACATTACGGTAGTATATTACTGCTGAGGGTAACATCATCGTAATATATTACTGCAGAGTATAACATCGACGTAATACTGTGAGGGCGTAACATAATTTCCCCTTTTGGAACATTCGTCCTCGAATGTTGACTGATGCACTTATCAGTTTCATAACTTATATCATCCAAATACTTTAGAACTTCCCTTGCCATCTAGGCGAATGTCCTATGAATAAGTCCAAAGTCCAGGGCATTCCCCCCCTTACGCCTCCTTCTCACACCACAACTTGTAGTCGGAATCCTTCCAATCTCGTAACTATTGCTACCTTACATCATGCAGCTTGTACAATTTTTACCTTGTAAGTGTGCCCAATCTCTAGGCTTCATATGTAGAGCTTTATAAGATGTCCCTTTGGGCATCTATGAGTATACTGAAGTTCTTTGCTCGGTACTTTGTTGAATTCACAAATATTGCTATATCCCATCGCATAGGTCTGTTTAGCCGTCCGTATGAATTTACTGCCATAACTCTTACTTCAATTTACCATTGCTGAGTTCTGCTACCAAATCCCAACTTACTTTCATTGCTTATTCCATATCTATAAATTTAAGTCCTTTAATGCTTCCTCATTACTGCTCATCTTTAGAATGATGGTCTAGTCTCATCTTATACTTTGTGACTTTTGTCCATCCATTGTTGATTTACCTTGTTATTGATCAATACACCATTGAGAACTTGAAACTTCTTACGTAATACCTTGCCCCTAGGGCTTACGTTACATCAAGGAATATTCGAAGTAACTTTCCTGATCCACTTAGCGGTGATATTGTACTTCAATAACCATATTCTATAGCATCTCAAGGTGATTCTCTTATGTGAGTATTTTAATTACATTAATTAGTCACTGTAGGTTCCACTTTCCTTTGGAGTGCAGATAATGTTGTTGTGAGACTGTTGTTACACGACCATTTCCTCTTTAGGTCGTTGTGTTTAAGTTGAAGCCTTCTTCCTTATTTCCTCAGCTAGTTTTTTGTTATAGTACTTAGGGAGATCCCTTGACCCTCATAAAACTGTGAGCTTATTACAGACCTTTTGATGTCCGTCCTTGCCTATAATTATTCGTAGTTTCTTACCTCCGTGCCCTTGTGCTTGTAGGGTTGCTTCAACTGATATTTTGATTTCCTTCCTAGTGGCACTTTCTTTTATCCCCGTAAAACTCATACGGTATCTTTAACTACCCTAATTCTTGTTTGAATATATCTCAAGTATTATAATAACATTACTGCAAGGATGAAATCTCCATGTTAGGGTTTACTACATTTATCTTGCATGATCTACTGATTTGTCTGTAACTTCTTGTCTAGCCATGACTAGGCTCTTCCTGAATCAACTACCAACTATTCATTGACCCATTCTCATATCCATATTCCACGTAATCTCTCTTAGGTTATTTCCTTTGTCTAACTTACCTCTTGCACTGGTTCATTATTTATCAATAACCTTCCGGGCAAGAACCTTACTTACTTTTTCTGACATCGTGCTTACGTAACGTTATGGAATCATAGCATAACTGTAGGATTCGGATAAGTGAAATCTCATTCCTTTCTCATTTTTATCGCATTCTTCCTTTATCATTCCATATTCTCCCCTTTAGGGAAGTACTAAGACTTGGAACTACGACGACCTGCCTATAGATATTTTTCCTCTCTATCTTTGGCGTCCCTTCGCATCATCAATGACCCTTACTCACCTTGCGGTAATCCTTATGTACCAAGGATAATAAAATTCCTCAATCGCAATGGTGACACTTAGTGTAAGTGGCACATATGGTCCCTTAAACTTAACTTTGCTCACATTGCTTGCTTTAGGGAAGCGTTTTTATAAATGACCATCCTCTGAATTTGTCATGGATCTTCTTCTATTGTCCATTCTATTATTGCCGGAACGCAATATGAAATTCTCATGATGCTGAATATTATCAAATCACTCAGGCCCTAATTCATGTTTAGTTTATCTTGTTCACCAGTCCATATTGATCTCTATTATTCTGGGGTCTAGCTTTTCCTATTGGCAATCATGTTAGAGTCACGAATTTTTTTCTTAAAATGAGAATATGACTTCATGGCGTATAATCTTTTGTTGTCCTAAGGCATGTCACCTCTTTTCTCTTCATTCACTTGACTAGACTATGTAATACTGTCGTCATTTTTTTACCTACCTTTGTCATCCATGTATCACATCTTGCTCATAATGTTTTATTAACTTTGTTCTTATTTCCCGCTAATCATCTAGGTCTATTGCTTTACTTTGAAAACTTGAACAAAACAATATTTTGCTTTTGTCTCCCCTTGCTCCATCCCTTAGCTCTTTGGGTTGCCCAACATTTTCGTTCTACTAGGGACGCGAACAATTCATCGATCATATCTTCTTATGCTACTTATGTTAACCTCCATAGGTCATATATAGAATGGGATGCGACCAATTGTGTATACCTCTATTACTATTGAATATAACTCAAAAAGCTTATGTTCCTCTACCTCAATTATAAACTCCGTTAACCTTCATTAATTGGGTGCCCCGTACCCTTCTTCATCTTGCTTCTTTTGCTTGTTGAAACTTGTATTTATCTTCTTAATCTCTCATTGTCTTTCACCATAAAGATGGATAGGCATTCTTGCCTTAAGGATTCTTATCAAGAAGCTTACACCTTTCAGTACACCCATGATCTGCTAAAGACCTCACATTTATTTATCGTAGGCATTATACAAAAATTCAATTCCTCTGACTCAGCTTTTCCACAACAATCTCTCTTTCCAACCTTCTTTCCAGATATAGGTATCGCCTTATTGCGAATAGGATTTAGGAATTTGAATTCCTATGACTGAGATCTACCACACGATTTAGATTAAGAAGAAAGAGTAACAATCTTAAATGCCCTGTAGCATCCTGATTATAAGTGTGGTGCATGACACACCCATAAAAAAAGACTCTACTAGACACGGCTTGTAGACATCCCTAGGACAGAACTGCTCTGATACCACTTTTCTCACGATCCAAACCGATGGGCTGTGACGGGCACCTGGTACCTTACTCAACCGAGTACCAACGTAACGTATCTTTCTTATTACATCATCATATACACGTGACATACGGGCATACATAAACATAGGCCAACAAGGTCAACATGATCTTATTACAACATGATCATTTATAAACTCAAAACATAGGCCAACAAGGTCGTACAATCTTTCACGTACACCACATATGTCTACAAGACTCTAAGCATACATAAATGTCATAAAGGTCGGGATAGAGCCCCGCCATACCAAACAATACACGTCCAAATCATACTAACCAAATACGCAACTCCGAAGCAAATTGAATGCACCAACATCTTCCGCTGAGATGATAGCCTACTTGGAGGGCTCTCTACCTGTCTGTCTGGACCTGAGGGCATGAAACATAGCGTCCCCAGGCAAAATGGACATCAATACAAAATAATATACAGAGTATGTAAGACAATATACTGAAAGCTGAAACTGAACTGATAATATAATAACTGCAAGTAGCTGAAAGTCAAAGATAATCTGAAGACACCCTTGAGGTTGTCAAGTAAAGTTATGCCACAAAATGAAAACACCCTTTGATCCTCTCTAATAGGTGTTGTATCTATTAAAATATATCAACAATTAACATTTGGAAATCATACTAACAATTAATGTGCATAAGACATATAAAATCAAAAGTTTCTTGGTAACTTTCTGCTAAGAACAGTTCGATCTGCAATGTCACGAAATCGTATACAATTATCTCTTTGTTTATGTTAATTTTTAGTTTAGTTTTTCGTGTGTTCTTGGTAACAATATTGTAAAATTAAAGAAGAAAAGATTAATGAATCTTGTAGTGTTTCAAAAATTGTTCACGTTATTCAAAATCATTGAAATCGTAATACAATATCTCCAATGCCTCTCGTTAATTATCTAACTGTAGAAGATTTTAGCTTTAGATTAGTTTCACCGTAAAATCTGTAATTAAAGGTTTCATATTTGAATTCTGGGAATGCTTACATGTTGATACTGACTCAACTCTTTCAATATAGTAAGTAAAATAGTTGTCCAGCCCTATAAGACTCGGTGTGTGTATATATATATATATAACTGATTTGTCGTAGTAGGCTCGCTCAGAGGCGCTCGGCCATACTAGGTTCTGTATCTCGACCAACTGGGCTAGCTCATAAGCGCTCGACCACAGTAGGCTCGGTATATAACTTACATATAACTGCTCTCCCGTAGTAGGTTGTCTCATATGTGCTCGGCCATACTAGGCTCTGTATCTCGACCAACTAGGCTCGCTCATAAGTGTTCGGCCACAGTAGGCTCGGTATATAACTTATCATCTAATCAGAAGTTGCCCAATAGGGGCTTGCCCATCGATTATAGCTCGATGGTGATGAATATACTTTTAATACTGTATATATGTAAATTCTCTGCTCTCTTGACTAGAAGAAGGAAATAATCAACTAAATATGAAGTCCCAATAAGGAGAATATTATAACTTACAAAACTATGAAAATATATGCAATTTTCGAGATTAGCAAAATGTACGTAAATTTCGGGATATGATTTTTTCTTTATGCCTCGTTATCAAACTTGTATAATGAGGAGATCATACCAAAATAAAGGAAAAGCTTATCCTTAACATACCTATTTCTTAAATTATTTGATCGAAGTGAAGCTTCTACTTCCGTGAAATATGTTGGAAAGAGAAAACAAAGCTTCTGCTTCTGAAATTAGAATGAACTTTGCTTGAATTTTGTTGGAGTTGGACGAATTTGCTTTAATTGAAGCCTTTGCTTTTGAATTGAAATGTTTCTGCCTCACCACTTCTTTTGAACAAAGGACAACAATGATTTTGATAAATGGTAAAGACAGAATGTCTTTGTTTTAACCACAAGACAAATGCTTTTAATCTTATTTTGATAAGACTTCAAGTTATGTTTCTGCCACCTACCCAATATTCCTTATGAGTCATCCTTAAGTAGTGGCCTTTCTGCCACATTTTCTTGGGAAGGGATTTAATCTTACCCGCTTATTGGTTAACCTGGTAATGTTTCGTTACCCGGTAATTAATCTATTACCCGTATAATTTAAAAACTATCACAAATTACTTAAAATTCTATTTATTTTCAAAAAAATTCATATATACTTTATATATTACACTATCATGGTCATATGGTACCTTATATGGTACTAGTCCAAAAATACCAAGTATTTTAGCTCGAGCCGTATTTTATCCCAACATGCCAAACTTGGACGAAAATTTATTTCCTTTGACTTGCTCCCCCTTTCACCTTTAGTAGTCACTTGTAAAATAGCATAATCCTTATAATCTCCACATAATATTTTGCTTGGAATGATGTCAATTACCGTATGACAAATTTAACGTACAATACTTCAGGGTGCAACATTCTCGTAACTTAATACTGCGAAACGTGACGTCACCGTAATGTAATATTGCTGGGTGCAACACTGTTGCAACTTAATACCGTGAAGCGTAACATTACCACCGTAATATATTACATATGAGGGTAACATCATTGTAATATATTACTGCATAGTATAGCATCGACGTAATGCTGCGGGGCGTAACATCATTCCCCCCTTTGGAACATTCATCCTCGAATGTTGACTGATGCACTTATCAGTTTCATAAATTATATCTTCCAAATACTTTAGAACTTCCCTTGCCATCTAGGCAACTGTCCTGTGAATAAGTCCAATGTCCAGGGCATCCCCCCCCCCCCTAGGCCTTGTTCTCACACCACAACTTGTAGTCAGAATCCTTCCAATCTCGTAACTGTTGCTACCTTCCATCATGCAGCCTGTACAATTTTGACCTTGTAAGTGTGCCCAATCTCTAGGCTTCATATGTAGAGCTTTATAAGATGTCCCTTTGGGCATCTATGAGTATACTGAAGTTCTTCGCTCGGTACTTTGTTGAATTCACAAATATTGTCATATCACATCGCATAGGTCTGTTTCGCAATCCGTATGAATTTACTACCACAACTCTTACTTTAATTTACCGTTGCTGAGGTCTTCTATCAAATCTCAGCTTACTCTCGTTACTTATTCCATATCTATAAATTTAAGTCCTTTAATGCTTTCTCATTACTGCTCATCATTAGAATGACGATCTAATCTCATCTCATACTTTGTGACTTTTGTCCATCCATTGTTGTTTTACCTCGCTATTGATCTACAATATACCACTGACAACTTGAAACTTCTTACGTAATACCTTTCCCCTAGGGCTTACGTTACATCAATCAATATTCGAAGTAACTTTCCTGATCCACTTAGCGGCGATACTGTACTTCAATAACCATATTCTATAGCATCCCAAGGTGATTCTCGTATGTGAGTATTTTAATCCCGTTCATTAGTCACAGTAGGTGCCACTTTCCTTTGGAGTGCTTATAATGTCGTTGTGAGACTGTTGTTACACGACTATTTCCTCTTTAGGCCAATGTGCTTAAGTTGAAGCCTTCTTCCTTATTTCCTTAGCTAGTTTTTCGTTATAGTACTTAGGGAGAACCCTTGACCCTCATAAAGCTATAAGCTTATTACGGACCTTTTGATGTCCTTCGTTGCCTATAATTATTCGTAGTTTCTTACCTCCATGCCCTTGTGCTTGTAGGGTTGCTTCAACTGATATTTTGATTGCCTTCCCAGTGGCACTTTCTTTTATCCCCGTAACACTCATACGGTATCTTTAACTACCATAATTCCTATTTGAATATATCTCAAGTATTATAATAACATTACTGCGAGGATGAAATCTCCATGTTGGGGTTTACTACATTTATCTTGCATGATCTACTAATTTGTCTGTAACTTCTTGACTAGCTGATTTGTCTACACTTGTCGTTGCTTTACGAATTTTAGATATCGATGTTAAGAGAACTATGATAGATGACAAGAGAGGAGCGTGCATCATCCATCCTCGAGTCCTCGCACTGATGAGACTCGAGGAAAGGATAGTGCCATGTTGCATCACACTAACCGATTTTAACAATGCAGCTGAATGTACATCGGAAGAAATCACACTCCCCATTCTCGCCAGGAGAGTAACTCTAGAGACGACTTTCCATATCACGGACCAGGACACCGGATACAACGCTATTGTGGGACGACTATGGATACATGCTTTGAGAGCCTTCCCTACAATTTATACGAAGTGATCAAATTCCCAATACCTTGGGGAATATTCAGCATATGAGGAGAATATCGTGCATATCAGAAATGATACCAAATTGCCATGTACAACATGACAACTCAAAACAAAAGAAAGAAAAGGAAGCATAGCAATTAGCAGGGTCGAGGTCGCCACAAGGCAGACTCGAGGAAACCATTATGGATCTAGCGATGGATGAAGCCACCTAATAAACCATAGAGGACCTTGATCCCGTTCAACTAGATCATATAGACCGCAGCAAAAAGGCCTACATCAGCTGCAAAATCCGAGAAACAGGTAAGTTTAGTCAATTCTTAATAACTAACACAGATTTATTTGCCTTTAGTCATGCAGACATGCTAGGTATCCCCAATGAAATCGCAATCGACCCCTTCTACCCCTGATAAGGCAAGTACGACAAAAGTTCAACCCCTCTATCAATAATATCTTCAACAAAGAAGTAGAGAAATTATTGGCGAACAGTTCTATCAGGGAGGCAAAATACCCTAAATGGATAGCCAATGTGGTGATGGTCAAAAAGAAAAACGATAAATGGAGGATGTGCATGGACTTCAAATACCTAAATAAACCAAGCCCAAAGGATTCATTCCCACTCCAACACATCGACCAGCTCATCGACACAATGGTCGTGCACGAGCTGTTATGTTTACTGGACATCTATTTAGGCTAAAACCAAATACTCATCGAGGAAGAGAACCAAGAGAAAACTACATTCATCGCCCATATGGGAACATATTGTTATAAGGTCATGCCATTTGGGTTGAAGAACACATGGGCAACCTATCAAAGGTTGGTCACAAAGATGTTGAAAGATCAACTTGGCAAAACCATAGAGGTGTATATCGACGACATGCTAGTTAAGTCCGTGAAGGCAGAGGATATATACTAAGAAAGTACATAAAGAAATTAAACTTTGCGGAAGGAGCATTTGGCATAGCCACGAGAAAGTATTTAGGTTTCTTGGCATCAAAACGAGGGGTTGAGGTCAATCTAGATCAAATGAAGGCTTTCGACGGGATACCAAAACAATTGGCCCCTAAAAGGCAAGTCCAAGGACTGACTGATCGAATTGCCGCTTTATCTAGATTCATCTCGCGGTCGTCCGATATATGTCATATATTTTTTAGCATACTTAAAAGGAAAACGGCCTTGAGTGGATGCCCCAGTGTGTACAAGATCTGCAAGAACTGAAGGCGTACTTGTCATCTCCACCCCTGCTCTCAAAACATGAACCCGAGGAGCGCCTCATCGTTTACCTCACCGTCTCCAAAGTATCTGTAAGTGCAGTCTTGATTCAAGAAAACAAAGGTACACAATCTCCAATTTAGTATATCAGTAAAGCATTTGTCGATGCTGAGACAAGGTACCCTCACCTTGATAACCCTGCATTGGCCCTGATCATAGCTTTACGAAAGCTTAGACCCTATTTTCAATGTCATCCAATCTCGATCGTCATAACGTTTCCTTTAAGAAGCATATTACACAAACCCGAGCTGTCGAGGAGGCTGGCCAAATGTGCCATCGAGTTCAGTGAGTACGACATCACTTATCAACCTCACACAATGATAAAGTTTCAAGTACTCGCTGACTTCATCACAAACTTTAGAGCAATAGTAATGACAAAGGCTGAAAAGGAAGCCACTCAATTTTATTTTCAGACACAGGACCTTTACCGCCACTACATGTGGGTCTGGGCCGGGACTCGTACTCGAGGTTCCCACCGGTGAGATAATTTTCCAATCTATAAGATGCCCGGACATGACTAACAACGAGGTCGAGTATGAGGCTGTAATTGCAGGATTAAGATTGGAAATCAAGTATGGAGCGAAGCGGTTAAAGCTTCTCTGCGATTCTAAACTCGTAGTCAATTAGGTTACTAGAACTTTCCAAATCAGACTGAGATCTGCGATTGTTACCCAGTTTTTACGAATGCCAGCTCAACTAAACTACGAAATCAGAACGTCGAAGCAGACACTCTCGCCAAGTTGGTCGCCACCATCAAAAGTGTAACCCTTGAGAAAAAGAGTGTAGTTCACCTCCTCAGCTCGGCCTTGGACCATATTGAGGTAAAATTTTTAAATCTGACTTAGAATTGCTGCAATTGCATTATAAACTATTTGCAGGACGACACCATCCCAAATGGCGAAGCCAGAAAACCAAGAATACAAGTTGCCAGGTATAGCCTCATTCACAACAACTTATACAAGAGAATGTTTGGTGGTCCCTTGGAAAAATGCTTAGGTCCAAACCAAACCCAACACGTCCTCGAAGAAGTCCATGAAGGTCATTTCGGCAATCACTTGGGTGATCAAACACCCCTCAGGTGCCTCATACATGTCGGTTATTATTTGTACACCATGAAAAACGATGCCCTAGGATTTGTGAAGAAATGCGAGAGATGTCAAAATAGGCTCTGCTAATTCACCAAGAAGGCGAGCACCTCCACTCTGTGACTTATCCATGGTCTTTCATTAAATGGGGAACAAACATCTTGGGACCACTTCCACTAAGACGAGGCAAAGTAAAATTCCTTTTAGTTTTAACTAACTATTTCTCTAAGTGGGTGGAAGCAGGAGCATTTACCGAAGTGCATGAACAAGAGGTAATCGCTTTCATATGAAAAAATATCATATGCTGATTCGGCCTAGCCAAAGATATGAGTTATGACAACGGGCCCCATTTTACGGGAAGAAAAACCACCGGAATTTTTGAAAAATGTCATATTAAGTGGATATTTTCAACTCCTTATCACCTAGCCGGCAATGGGTAAGCGAAATCCTCTGACAAGTCCATACTGAACATCATGAGAAAGAAACCCGAAGGAGTTAAGGGACTGTGGAGGGAAATACACCCAGAAGTATTATGGGTGCATAGAACCACCCCGAAGACGAGCATAGGAGAGACACCATATTTCATAATCTATAGAACAGAAGCAGTTATACCAGTCAAGGTCGTAGAGCCCAGCCTGAGGTACTCCTATGAAAGCGGCATCAACAATGATGAGAGTAGGAGGCAATATCTCAACAAGGTCGATGAGCGAAGAGATATGGAATACATAAGGATGGTCGCATAGAAATAACAAGAAGAGCATTACTATAACAAAAAGACAAAGGTCCGATCGCTCAAGATCAGGGACTGCATACTCAAAGACAAAACCCAATCAAGCGGGGATAACCAAGATGGAAAGTTTGGGACCAACTGGGACAGACTATACAAAATTATAGGCAAAGAAAACAAGGGTTCATTCCAACTAGAAACCATGGAAGGAAAACCCCTGCCGGATAATTAGAATATCAACAACCTCTAATACTTTGATGATGTCCAAATCCACTACTAAAAAGTAAATGGACACAGTTGCATGCAATATAATTCACCTAACTATGAGTTGGGGTCGAATCCCACGGAGAACAATATGTAGGCGATTAGGCGTGTAAGAGAATTATCACTTATTATGCTAAGCCAAAGACTTAGAAAAGTGTTGAGAAAATATTCATAACTAAATGCAAAAATATAAACTAACCTAGAAAGCAAGTAAAATGATCAATGTCTACAAGTATAGATACATGAGAAATTACACTGAAATAACGATGCAATGTATTTTACGATATTACAAATATGAGTGAGTTTATGTTAATTAGCCTCAGGTAATAATTCTATATTAGCTTCTTCCAAAGACTAACAAGACTTCCTAATTGTATTATCCCTAAAACAATAAAGAGATTAATCACAACGTATTATGGCTACAAGTAGTTTAATCCTATCACTAGGTAAAATCTATAAAGTGAGGGTTAACGCCTCAAATTCTTGTTAATTAATCTTTCCCATCCCCAAATTATCTTTTCCAAAATTAATTCAAAGTTAATGGGTGAGTCCTAGGGTTAGCTAACCCTTTTGGAAACATTAAAAAACAAGAATAATAAAAGAAATAATAACTCACTTCATAATAAATAAAAATCGTTCGATACATAAGCACAACAAGAATTTTAATCCACACTTTAAATATGAATACGTCTATAAACAAGATTCAATTGTTGAAATAAATACTACACACTTAGATATAGAATACAAAGCAAGGAATTGAAGAAATGAGCACAAATGAGTAAGAAATTCTCAACCAAAAGCTTGAAATCTTCAAGACCCAAGTATGTGTGCAAGAACCCTAGCTTCCAAAACTTGTCTTCTCTTGTCTAAGGACTGAAAATAAGAGAAAGATTTTTATAAATGAGCTAGGTCGTGTATTAAATAGTTTGGGGATCAAAAGGTGAAATTCCATTTCTGCCTAGAATTTGCCCATGCGATTGCACACAGACACTTGTGTTCGCTGTGAATAACTTCTCCGAAGGTATTCGATCACGTATAGTGTCTCGCGTTCGCATAGTTGTCATGACCCCAAACCAACCCAGTCGTACCAACCCAGTCGTGATGGCGCCTATCGTGAAACTATGTCAGCTAACACATTTCCAATTTAATCCACATTTCTTTTAAAAAATTAAGTAAAACCATTTCTCAACTGAAATCCGATAAAGAAATAAAGTTAAAATCAATAAAGTGGAAAAATACAAGCCCGCCCTCGGGTGTCACTAAGTCATGAGCGACACTACAATAGTTCTGAAACAAGAAAATACCAAAACAGTCTGGAAATAACAACAAAGTACTAATAGGAAGATAGAAAAGGAGAAAAACGGAACTGCGGTCGCTAGGAAGCTACCTCGCTATCTCTGTGAACTCCGCAACTGCAATAGTCAACAATCGCTACCGTGTCCTGAGATACCTGGATCTGCACACAAGGTGCAGGGGGTAACGTGAGTACACCAACTCAGTAAATAACAAGTCCAAACTATGGACTGATAGGTAGTGACAAACCAAACCTCAACAGGTAATACAATTAAACTTTACAGAAAAGTAGACATGCTTGTAGTTCAAGTAAAAACTCAACAGTAAATAAATGCAGTCTGAACAGAACGGAGTATAAAGCTCAGAAAATCTCTATGTAATGCATAGATAGCATGATCAATGTTCCGTGTACCTCCACTCACGGGTGCTCAACCACTCGATACTGTATATGGCCATCCGACCCAGGGAAGATCCATCCCAGAATATATATTCATCGCTGACCGCAGTCATCCAGTACCGAGAAGGCCATTCCAACCCTATAGAGAAGATCCATCTCCAGGTATAAATACTTCAGACAAGATCCATGTTTAGGGAAGATCCATCCCTCAATATCATCAACTGCGCTCACTGGGGTGTAAAGACTCCGGAGGGGCTCCTTTCAGCCTAAGGGCTATAACAAGCTAATGAAGGCATAATCAATATCTCGCTATGGTGTACAACCCGATCCCATACTGTCACACAACATTAGGCTCTCGGCCTCAAACAGTCATCACTTTCCAGTCTCATACACACGGGCTAAAAATGTCATGATACAGCCCGAACAATGATATGATGTGTCAAATAACAATAATCGAGACTGAGGCATGATATAATATGCATGAACAGGACTGAGTATAGAATATCAATTAAACAAATGATATGACAGCAAGAAATGACCTCTCGGTCTCAACAGTGTTGGGTGAAGCCTTAACATGATAATTAGCATGATTTACAGCTCAATAACTTGATCATATAATTACAGCACAAATTTCAGCAAGAAAGAGTCACTAAGCGATGCCATGGAATGATCCAGGCCGCAATTCTTACGGTGCACACCCACACGCCCGTCACTTGGCATTTGCATCACCTTATAGTAATCATAGAACACATAGTTCGAGGTTTCAAACCCTCAGAACCAAGTTTGGAAGTGTTACTTACTTCAAACCAAGCCAAACTCTAGCCCGCGACGTCCTTGCCTCTCCATTCGGCCTCCAAATGCCCTAAATCTGACAAAAATCAGTATATAACCATCAGTATATGCTAAAGGAATGAAACCCTTACGAAAATTATCAAATTAACTCAAAAATCCTAAAATTGGCCAAACCTGACCCCCGGGACCATGCCTCAGAATCCAACAAAAATCGCAAAACTAGAATCCTCATCCTCCCATGAGTCCATACATACAAAGAATATGAAAATCAAACCTCAAATGACTCCTCAAATCCGCAATTTAAACTCTCCAATTCAAAGCCCTAATTTCCCAATTTTTGCCTTTAAATCCCACTAATTGCATGTCTAATTAGTTAAAAATTACCATAGAATCGAGTATTGAATTCAAAAACCTTACCTCCAAGTGTTTCCCTTCGAATCCCTCTTAAATCCCTCTCAGAAAGTATCAAAGCCGTTAAAAATGGTGAGAAATAGCCTAAAAATAACGAAGATGGCTTTTTAGACATTCTGCCCAGGTGCTCCCTTCTTCGCGAATACGGTCAAAGCCTCGCATTCGCAAAGCACAAAAATTCCACTTCTCAAATTTCTCTTTTGCGAACGCGAGCTCCTTATCATGAACGTGAAGCTTCAGCTTCTAAAGCCTTCGCGAACGCGACCCCTCCTTCACGAACACGATGAACAACTCCTGGGGTCCCCAGCTGCTCCAACTCCTCTTCGCGAACGCATTCAACTCCTCGCGTTCATGATCCTTCCACTGGCCATACCTTCTCATCCGCAATCCCCCTTCATGAACGCGAAGAACAATTCTCTACAACAAAAATACCAAAAAATCTACTATCTCCTCAAGTCCGAATATGATCCGTTAACCACCCGAAACTCAACCGAGACCCTATGGACCTCAACAAATCATGCCAACACATCCCATAACATCATTCAAACTTGTTCCAACCTTCTGAACACTATAAACAACATAAAAATATCAAATCACCATCGGATTCAAGCCTAAGGATTTCTAATCTTCTGAATTCTGCAAATGATGCAAAAACCTATCAAACCTCATTCAAATGACTTAAAATTTTGCACGCATATCAAAAATGACACAACAAACCTGTTCCAACTTTCAAATTCAAATCTGACCTTTATATCAAAATTTCCACTGCCGACGGGAAAATGCCAAATTTTCAATCTCGCCAATTCAATCCTAAATCTTCCATGGAACTCCAAAATACATTTCAATCACGCTCTTAAGTCCCAAATCACCTAACAAAGTTATACGAACCATCAGAATTAACATCTGAGACCTTCTACCCATAAGTCAACTGACTTTTTCAACTTAAACTTACTCAAAAGAGACTAAGTGTCTCATTCCTCAACAAAACCACTCCGAACCCAAACCAACCAACCTGATACCACATAATACAGCTGAACAAGACATAAAGAAGCAAAAATGGGGGAAACAAAGTGGTAACTCATAAAACGACCGACCAAGTCATTATATCTTTCCCCTCTTAAACAAACGTTCATCCTCAAATGGGTCAAGAAACATACCTGAAGCCTCAAATAGGTGAGGATATCTGCTCTGTATCTCCCGCTCGGTCTCCCAAGTATCCTCATCCATGGACCAACCTCTCCACTACACTTTCACTGAACCTATATCCTTTGATCTCAACTTTTGAACCTGACGGTCCAAAATAGCCACTAGCTCCACATCATAAGTCAAATCACCGTTTAACTAAACCGTGCTAAAATGAGACAGATCGCCGATATACTTCTGGAGCATAGAAACATGAAATATCGGATGCACACTCGACAAGCTGAGTGGCAAGGCAAGCTCATAAGCCACCTCCCCAATCCCTCAAAGCACCTCAAAAGGCCCAATGAACCGAGGACTCAATTTACCCTTCTTCCCATATCTCATAACACCCTTCAAGGGTGAAACTTTTAATATAACCTTCTCTCCAACCATGTAAGACACATCACAGACCTTCCTGTCAGCACAACTCTTTTGTCTCGACTGCGCTGTACGAGGCCACTCCCGAATCACCTTCACCTTTTCCAAAGCATCATGCACCAAGTATGTACCGAAAAGCCTAGCCTCACTTGGCTCAAGCTAACCAACTGGAGATCTACACCGTCTCCCATATAAAGCCTCATATGGAACCATATGAATACTCGACTGATAATTGTTGTTATATGCAAACTCTACGAGCGGTAGAAACTAATCCCACGTACCACCAAAATCAATGACACAAGCACGCACCATGTCCTACAATATCTGAATAGTGCGCTCGGACTACCCGTCCGTCTGAGGGTGAAAAGGTCTGCTTAACTCAACCTAAGTACCAACTCTCTCTACACGGCCCTCCAAAACTGCAAAGTGAACTGAGTACCTCTGTCTTAAATGATGGAAACTGGGATGCCATGCAAGCGAACAATCTCTTGGATATAAATCTATGCCAACCGCTCTAAACAATAGGTAGTACACACTGTCACACCTCCTTTTTCTACTCGGAAAGGGTATAGGGATGTTTTTCCAATTAAAGTGACAATAATCGAAACATGATTGTTTATTTAAGTTCAGAGTCGCCACTTGGGATAATTTACGGTGTCCCAAGTCACCGGTTTAAAATCCCAAATCGAGGAAAGTTTGACGTTGTTTTACAGTCCGAAAACACAGAAATCAGAGTAAGGAATTCTGTTAACCCGGGAGAAGGTGTTAGGCATTCTCGGGTTCCGTAGTTTTAACACGGTCGCTAAACTATTATTATTGGCCTAATTATCTGATTAATTACATATTTAAAACCAATTGTGCATTTTTAGCTTTTCATCCGCTTTTAATTATTTAAAATAACTATGGGATTTGTTTGATTATAAATCGAGTTACGGGAATAGTACCCACGATCTACAACATACACATTTTATTATTGTTCGAAGTTGGAGGTTGAGTTACGCCAGCGTGCACTCAAATTTTGGGGTAATGTATCATGACTATGCCATGGAAACCGTACCCATAGTCACGATAGTTTATTAAAAGCTCAATTTTATAAAATTTAGCACCTGAGCCCCTTTAATCTAATTTGACATAGTTCAGTTGATGAATAACAACCCAATTTCTATACTGTGACAAAATCATGTTCAACTATAACCAATTCGAGTAACATATGAAAAGGTAACTAAATGAATAGATTCAAAACCATAGACAATGATTAAACAAATCACAAGATCAAACTTCCAAACAAACAATTAACATTAAGCTAGAACAAAATGAGTTAAGGATTGAAGAACTGAACCTCAGTTAGAGCAAGGACCCTTTCGATGTTAATTATATCTAAGCCGAATGTGTTCCTCAAACTTAAACCGGAACTGTCACGATCCAACGAACTCAAGCACGCTCCGATTTAAAATTTTGATACGACCTTAACGGTAGAGATCGAACTAGAGAGTTTAATTCTTTGAAAGCTCAAACACGTTTTTGTCTTTCAGTTTCAGAATCTTAGCGAGAGGGATAAAATTACTTACGCTGCATAGTGTCATTTTAAAGCCAACTAAAATAACCAGCTGCTTTGTTTTCTTATTCTTCCAATTGGGTCCTTTTGATAAATTTAAAAATGAAAACTGAATCGTTTACACATATATTTGAATATCCGACGATGAAAAATTAATGAGAATTCCGAAAATTGGACTGGATCGAAGAAACAAGCACAACAACAGAACCTGTCGGAACAATAAATGACAACCTCAAATCTACAACTTCCATAACACAACTTCAATGAGAAAAAACTGATCTAAACCCCTCAACTCCTCACGCCCAGAATCAAAATTTCTCGATCCTTAACGCAGTGTCTCCAATATAGGAGTTCACATGTCAAATAGTCAACAAAACGAAAAGACGAAATCGAAGAAAGAAAAACTCTCTAGCTTGTATACGTGATTTGTCGGAACTTAGAGGGTGTGAGATAGCAACTCAGAGAGTGTAAATAAATAGAGCAAAATAAAGGTGGGAGGGAGGGTCGTTAGTTTTTTATCTTCAAGCTTAAGGTCTGTAGGATTTTTTGTTGGAGAAGGTCTCCAAAACGGCTAAAACTTCAAGGGTCTCCATAGGTTCTCGCTGCTTAGGGTGTCTAGACGAAGAAGGGGTGCTCGTTTGGGTTCTATGTGTGTGTTCAGCGGCTATAGCTTTCTTCTTTAGTTAGAGTGAGAAATCGGAGATGGGGAGCTTGGGGAGACGGTTGTCTCTTCGTGTGTGTAAAATAAGGTGTTGACACCCTTTTTGGTGTTCAAGATTGTGAATAACGGTTGATCCCTAGGTCTAGGAAATTATGGTCCTTTTTAAGTCTAAGTCTAGGGTTTTAGGGGTATTGGGCTTGGTTTATTATGCGTTAGATCCGAATTAGGCCAAATTTAACTTTAAAAATGGCCCTTTAACTCTACTAGACTAAAAAATATTAATTCCTACAATAACAACTACAAAATTATGAAATTATTTCAAATTAATTAAAGTAAAATTAAAAATTAAAAATGCAACTGTTTTATATCAATTAGCTAAATAAAAGAGAAATATTTTTTAAATTTTCATTTTTGTGACAAAATAAAGTAAAAGAGCCAAAACTAATTAAAATAGTGATATTAGGCCTAAACTTAATGTTTATATGCTAAAATATGTAAAATCTTGGGGATGGTCAAAAATCACATGTCTACAGCTGCCCCTCTTTGACTGGAAACGCGATGAGTTTTCGGACAAAGAACGACGGGACAGGTTTTTTGACCTGACCCTTATTAAGAGAGACCAAAAACTAAGAGAAAAGAGAATGTCACCGAGCCCTGATATCTAAGCTGCTTACAAATCCTTGACTATAAAGGAATCAGGTCACGTATAGTTCAGAAGTAGGAAGAGTGATGGAGTATACCGAGGTGGAGAGCCGATTGAGGTGTCGTTCCGTCGAGGTTACGGTTTGCGGTCCTGTTATGCATCAAAAAATGAAAAAGACTAACTAAGTTTGTCAGCTATGAGTTACAAGATCCCTATCTATAAGTCTTCTGAAGCTTGATCTTGAGTCTTGAATGGTTCTTCATGCAGACTTTCGATTTGAGCCTTGACGCTTGCTAGCTACAGGTGGGCGCCTGCAACTTATACTGGAAATAAATTCCCTTGTTCTCCAGGTGGGCGCCTGATGCTGAATTAAAATTTGAAATAAATTCCCTTGTTCTCCAGGTAGGCGCCTGCAACCTAAACGTGAAATAAATTCCCTTATTCTCCAGGTGGGCACCTGATGCTGACTTAAACTTTGAAATAAATTACCTTATTTTCCAGGTGGGCGCATGATGCTGACTTAAAATTTGAAATAAATTCCCTTGTCATATAGGTGGACGCTTGATGCCAACTAGAAATGTATTCCTTTGTTTTCCAGGGGGCTCCTAATGCAAAAACTTGAAATGTATTCCTTTATTATCCAGGTGGGCGCCCGATGCCACCTTGAAATGTATTCCCTTATTTTCCAGGTGGGCGCCTGATGTTGAAATTGAAAATGAATTCCCTTGTTATCCAGGTGGACGCCTGATGCTGAAAACTGAAAATGAATTCCTTTATTATCCAGGTGGGCGCCTGATGCTGAAACTGCAAATGAATTCCCTTGTTATCTAGTTGGGTGCCTGATGCTGAACATTGAAATGAATTCCCTTATTCTCCAGGTGGGCGCCTGTCATTACAACAAAAGAGCGAAAACAAAAGAAACTTTTCTGCTCCAATTTGATACTGGTAACATCTGTGAGTTTTAACCGAATTATGTTATCCAAAAGAGCTATAAGAATTTAAAAGCTAAATTTCATTATCCAGGAGGGCCCTAAAAATTAAAATTAAATCTCATTATCTATGAAGGTCTTAAAAACTTAAAACTAAACCCCATTATCCAGGAAGGTCCTGAGGACTTGAAATTAAATCTCATTATCCCGGAGGACCCTGACAACTTAAACTTAAATCCCATTATCTAGGAGGGTCCTCAGAACTTGAAATTAACCTCATTATCCAGGAGGGTCTTGAAAACTTTAAATTAAATCCCATTATCCAGGAGGGTCCTAAGAATTTACGGTTGAACCTATCTGGCGCACGCTTTCCTCATGGGGGGTTCCTCCAGAACATGAAATTTCCTGCCCATGTTTTAAACAAATAAAACTTATGAGTTCAAACATGGTAGTTGGTTTTTGGCCTTGACTTTGAGGGTGATTGCTCCTTCACTTCCCATGATAACTTTGATTTCAACTCGAAAGACCTTGCTTGTTTATTGATTGACCACTTTCTTTGTCACCCTTATCATAGAAAATACCTCTAATCCGTTCAAACCCCAAATCCCTCTATCTATTGCATTGTGCTCATGAATAGACATTTATCGAACCTTTGCATTTCACATGAATCCCAAAGCATGTTGATTATTACCAACTCAGTGTGCATACTATTCTTTCTCGACTTTGCCACTTTGATGTGCTAGCCAGATTCCGTTTTATGCAATTGGAAAGCTGGTGGAAAATTTTGAAGTCATTTCTCACTTGTTCTAACCAAACAAACTCAGGAAGAGGAAGTAAACAAGACAAAAGGAACAGAGTAAATGACAATGGAAACAGATGATTCCTAACAAGAAAACTACAAAGTAGAAACTTATCAGATATGGATACCAACTCTAATGACCATGATATGAACCTTTGGATTAAGTGGCCTAATCTGTCAAGCAAGTCTTGTTGTACCTCTGAGTCGTGAAACTAGACTTTAATGCTCAAATTATCCTATCTGATTCACGATCCTTATTCGACTTGTAGTACCCCGAAGGGTTTTCACCATCAAGCCTCTCCCATTTTATTTTTTCTCTCAACCTACCATCGCCTCATGGTGAGTGAAGGTTTTCACCCATAAGACTCTCTCATTTTCTTTTCTTCTTTTTTTTTCTCTGATTCTGCAGATGACAAGGCATTAACCACGATAAAAATATCATATGCTCCTGATATGTTTGACTCGGCACTCTCAAATATTATCTGGGAGGTCTTTTTTGGACTGTAATATGGCTTTTGGACGATGTTAGAAAGATCTCAAAATGTCCAAATCTGTACTTATTTTCCTCAAGTATCCCTATCATCTTCAAAATTATTTCATTGCTTCATGACTAAACTAACTTTTAAGACCAGACTGAGAATTACGCGTGCATGTCATATCTCTAGATTCAAAAGGAAAAAAACTACAAAAGGAAAAGAGAACTAAACAAAAAATGACTAGAAATAACAGAAAATAGAAAATTGCATCAGACAGACAGTGAAAGGGTTTGGACAACAGAACAAGCAAAATAAACTAAGTTACAACCCTGGAACAAACCTAGATAATACTAAATAAGTTACTACGACTAAAATAACTAGACAAAATAAAATGATAGAAGGGTTTGATTCACAAGACAATATCCGGATTACAACTCTGAAATAACCCGGACAACAGAAATGACAACAAAATAAACCACCAAGACTTCTCCCCGGCTAACTAAGAAAGGAGTGTCTTTCCAATTACCAAGCTCGACATCCTAGCCACTGTGTTCCATATCAATATTATCATACCAACTTTAATATCATTAACTTCAGTCAGCAAGTTCCCAAGAGGATTCTCATACCCTGTCACTGTCCTTGATCATAATTATCCCTTCTTGAATCATTCTTTCCATTTCCCTTTTCGAAGCATGACAATCTTCGATACTATACCCTTGTACATTAGAGTGGTACATGCACCGTACATTAGGATCAAAACCTTTTGCATATGGGTCCGGAGTATAGCCAAGGAGCGGCTCAATTAGGACAAAATATTTTAACTTTTCAAATAGTCTTGTATAGGATTATCCGTTTGGTGCGAAACTATTCCTTTGTCTTTTTTTCCCTCCATGCCCCAGTTTTCTAGGGTTGTTGGATGCTCGAAAATGCTGTGAAGGCGCACGAGAATTTTGGGGTGCTGGTGCTCGCCCTAGGGAGTGACCTAGTGGTTGGACAGATGGTCGCATGTTGTTCGAAGGATAATACTGGGGTGGATTATGTGGATCTTGGGGATGTTCATGAGGTCGGTATTGAGGTTGAAAGCGCTTAGCGGGAATGCCTACTGGATCCTGTTGTTGGCGGGGCTCAGCAGAATCTTTTCTATCAATTGGAGGACTGACCCGAGCAACTTGTTGGTTCCATCTAAACCAAAACTCCCCAAAACATTCTTTGGGATTATTTTCCATCTGAGATAGGGAGGAGCGGCATGGGATAATGTCTTCATTGTGTTGATAGTGCCAAACAAAATCTTGAGCCATGTCACCCCATGTATGCCACTTACTGACATCTTGACGAGTATACCATTCCAAGACTGCCCCAGTCAGGCTGTCACTGAAATGCACCATCAACAGCTCATCTTTCCCGCCAACACCTCTCATTTCGCTGCAATAACCCCTCAGATGGGCTACTGGATTTCATGCCCGTCATACAAGTTAAGCTTTGGTATTTTAAGTCCTGCGGGCAAGTGAATGTCAGGGAACATACACAGATCCTTGAAGGCAATACTTTTCTGACCTGCCAACCCTTACATGTTTCTCAAAGACTGCTCTAAGATTTTCACCTTCCTGAATATCTCATCTTGCTCCACTATCTTAGCAGGCTTTTCAATTTCATCGGGATGCTCAAAATGAGGAGCGTGAGAGTATGGATCCGAGACCTTGAAAGTTGGTTCTGGAGCATGGTGTTGGGCATCAGGGATTTTGAACACAGTCTCGTTAGAGGACGAGGAAAAATAGCTGGTGGAGGAGCTACAAAAACATGAGTGGTCAAATAAGCGTGATATAAGATGCTTTTGAGGGGTGAAGTGTGAAAAGGTTGTGGGGAGATATCAGTAGTAGTGGGAACCTGGGCTTGTGATAGTGGAGGGATAGTTGCAGGGTTTTCAGTGTAGTTAGTGGGGAATGAAGGTGGAGGATGCCCCCTGATCCAAGACTGGTACATTTCTGCCATATGTTGTTTCAACCTTTGGACCTCCTCTTTCAATTTAGACTCCGACTCCACAAACTCCCTCGATGGGTCAACAACTCTTGTGTCTAAGTCTTTACTAGCCATTACTACCTTGCTCTTTGACCTTTTGTTGTATGGAAGAATTACCAGTTTAAGAACCACAAACCAACCACCCTTCTACTATAATGAAAATAATAAAGAGGAACAAAATGAAGTCATCATGTTAGCGTTAGGGCATTTCACAGCTAATAATATCATATTGCATTGTAATGCACCTAGCACCAATTAACGGTTCAACGAATGACTTTGAGGGTCATAAGGTCACTTGGCATCATCCCAATTTGTCCATTTGAATCTTCTCTTTTCTTTTCTTTTCTAGCACTTCTTGGATTGCTCATTCCTTCCTATTTTTTTTTTAATTATCACTCTTTTCTTTCCTCTCATTTATCACATCCCATAATTTCATCATCTTCTTCTTCTTTTTTTAATTGTAAAAGAAAATGATTCGATCGAACCCTATGTAGGTTGCTTACGTATCATGTTCCACATGAATCAGACCAAGCATAGTTCTATAAAAGTAATGGATAAATTAAACTAAAAAAAGTCTTTTTGGAGTTTTCATTTACAACTCTTTTTCGGTTTTCAAATATAAAACAAGAAATATGATAATGAGAGACTTGACAAACTATACTACGACAAAAAAAAGTACTACTGAACATGACTATAAAGTACAAGACAATAAAAAAAACAGACTCAAAAAAAATAAAAATAAAAAATATCCTTAAGTAACTTTTGGATGCAACGGTCCTGACTAAGAGGGTCCTTGGGCGTCTGTCATGCTCAAGCTCTGGTAAGTAGATCCATACCTGTGTGAGAAAAATAAGACCAAATAGGGTTAAAAGCTTAGAACACTATATGAGACAATAAAACTTCTTATTGGACACCTGCCACATATGATTGAGGCTATTTTTGCAAAATGGCTTATATGGCCGAAAGGCGGCTAGAAGTGCAAACTCAACAAAAGTGACCTCTAAGACATGGAAAAATTACTTTGCAGAAATGACCCATTTTGTAGAAATGGCCTATGTGGCAAAAAATGGCTAAGCATGCAAATTCAACAGAATGGACCTTAAACTGAGAGGACACCTTGTTGTTGCCTTAGGACTCTAAGACATAGGTTAATTGAATCACTTTTGCGAAAATAGTCCTATTTTGCAAAACGGCTTGTGTGGCCAAAAGTGACTTGACATCCAAATTCGACAAAGACAGACCTCAAAGTAAAGAGATACCTAATTGTGGATTAAAGACTCTCCAGACACAATTAAACAAACCACTTTGCGAAAATAGCCATATTTTCCAAAATGACTGATGTGGCAAAAAGTGGATAGACATGCAAATTTGACAAGAACGGACCTTAAATTAAAGAGACACCTAATTGCGGATTGAAGACTCTCCAGACACAATTAAACAAACCACTTTGCAAAAATAGCCATATTTTGCAAAATGGCCGATGTGGCCAAAAATGGCTAGACATTCAGGATTTGGCTACAACCCTTGAAGCCAATAACCTAAGACTCATTAAGAAGACCGGACCCTATGTGGGTTGCCTACGTATCACGCCTCGAAAGATGAGAATCAGGTATGTGTAGTTCGGGAAGATTGGATACGGGGCGAGAATCAAAGAGAAAAACATAAACACTAATTTGGAGAAAACATATTTTTTGTCTCTTTTTTAAAAAAATGATGAAACATGTAAACTCTTTTTTGGATTTTCTTTTTCCTTTTTTGTTTTTTTTTTCGAAAAACGATGGGAAAGTGCAAAATCTTTTTGGATTTTTCATTTTCATTTCCTTTTTCTTTTTCTTGGGAACTAAATGTGAAAGAAAAATATAATTGGCCCTACTTGCTTCATTTTTATACTTCACTCTCTTTTCTTTCCTATTTACCCTCAACCATCATTAGTCCGCCAAATGACCCTTTTTACCCTTGAAGAATGGAACATGTAGCACATAAGATGCAATAGGATGGTCTTTTGTTTTTCGGTACAACTGTCCTAGACGGACCCAACCCCTGTGTTGAATCCCCAAAGTCAAATGCACATGATGCAAACAAACGTGCCTACTAGGGATCTGGCATGAAGTTATGTTATTCTAGGTTTAAAATCTGGGTGTATTGTTCTAGACCTGGCTTACCCGAGCGGACAACTCGAGCCGAGAGGGGCAGCGTACCGAAAATACAGAAGGTTCACCGGCTTTGCAACTTATCCGATCCTCGTTCTAAAATTGGGATATGACTCTAACAGAAAAGAAGCCACATGAAGTACACGCTTCCCAGATGATTTAGAAGACTTAGAGAGAAGAGGGTTTCGTAACAGTTTATATACAGTTCAAGCAATATCAAAGCGGTAAAAGCAACATTTAGCACATTAGTCTCAAATACGTAAAAATAATATAATAAATAAAAGCCAACTATAACAGTTATTCTAAGCTCGAATTCTGAACCCTGAACCAGAAGATCTAGGTTCTTTTCGCCAGCAGAGTCGCCAGAGCTGTCACACCTCATTTTTCTACCCGGAAAGGGTATATGGGAGTTTTTCCAATTAAAGTGACAATAATTAAAATGGGATTGTTTATTTAAGTTTAGAGTCACAACTTGGAATAATTTATGGTGTCCCAAGTCACCAGTTTAAAATCTCGAATCAAGGAAAGTTTGACTCTGTTTTACAGTCCGCAAAACACAGAAATCCGGGTAAGGAATTTTGCTAACTCGAGAGAAGGTGTTAGGCATTCTCGGGTTCCGTAGTTTTAGCACGGTCGCTCAACTATTTATTGGCCTAATTATCTATTTAATTAATATTTAAAACCTATTGTGCATTTTTAGCTTATCAACCGCTTTTATTTATTTAAAACAATTATGGGATTTGTTTTATTGCGAATCGTGTCATGGGAACCGTACCCACGATCTACAACATGTTCATTTTATTAATGTTCGAAGTTGGGGGTCGAGTCACGCCAACATGCACTCGAATTTTAGGGTTACGTATCATGACTATCTCACAGAAACTGTACCCATAGTCATGATAGTTTATTAAAAGCTCAATTTCATAAACTTTAGCACCCGAGCCCCTTTAATCTAATTTGACATAGTTCAGTTGATGAATAACAACCCAATTTCTATATTGTGACAAAATCATGTTCAACTATAACCAATTCGAGTAACATACGAGCAGGTAACTAAATGAACAGATCCATAGACAATGATTAAACAAATCACAAGATCAAACCACCAAACAAACAATTAACATTAAGCTAGAACAAAATGAGTAAAGGATTGAAGAACTGAACCTCAGTTATAGAAAGGACCATTTCGATGTTAATTATATCTAAGCCGAACGTGTTCCTCGAACTTAAACCGGAACTGCCACGATCCAACGAACTCAAGCACGCTCCGATTTAAAATTTCGTTACGAGCTTAACGGTAGAGATCGAACTAGCAAGTTTAATTCTTTGAAAGCTCAAACACATTTTTGTCTTTCAGTTTCAGAATCTTATTGAGAGGGATAAAATTACTTACGCTGCATAGTGTCATTTTAAAGCCAACTAAAATAACCAGCTGCTTTGTTTTCTTATTTTTCTTATTGGGTCATTTTGATAAATTTAAAAACTAAAAATGAATCATTTTCACATATATTTGAATCTCCGACGATTACAACTTAATGAGAATTATAAAAATTGAACTCAATCGAAAAAACAAGCACAACAACAGAACCTGCCGGAACCATAAATGGAAACCTCAAATCGGCGACTTCCATAGCACAACTTCAATGAAAAAAAACTAATCTAAACCCCTCAGCTCCTCACATCCAGAATCAAAATTGCTCAATCCTTAACGTAGCGTCTCCAGTATAGGAGTTCACATGTCAAACACTCCACGAAACAAAAAGACGAAATCGAAGAAAGAAAAACTCTCTGGCTTGTATACGTTGTGATTTGTCGGAACTGAGAGGGTGTGAGATAGCAACTCAGAGAGTGTAAAGAAACACAGCAAAAGAAAGGCAAGAGGGAGGGTTGTTAGTTTTTGATCTTCAACCTTAATGTCTGTAGGATTTTTTATTGGAGAAGAAAGTTCTCCAAAATGGCTGAAACTTCAAGGGTATCCCTAGGTTCTCGCTGCTTAGGGTGTCTGGACGAAGAAGGGGTGGTCGTTTGGGTTCTTTGTGTGTGTTCCATGGCTATAGCTTTCTTATTCAGTCAGAGTGAGAAATCAGAGATGGGGAGCTTGGGGAGACGGCTGTCTCTTCGTGTGTGTAGAAGAAGGTGCTAAAGTCTTTTTTGGTGTCCAAGATTGTTAATAGCGGTTGATCCCTATGTCTAGGAAATTAGGGTCCTTTTTAAGTCTATATCTAGGGTTTTAGGGGTATTGGGCTTGGGTTATTATGGGCTAGATCCAAATTGGGCCAAATTTTGGCCAAAGTTAACTTTAAAACGGCCCTTTAACTGTACTAGACTAAAATATTAATTCCTAAAATAACAACTACAAAATTATGAATTCATTTTATATGCTAAAATATGTAATATCTTGGGTAGTGTCAAAAATCACATGTCTACCTACACATATAAGAATGAAGTGTGCGGACTTGGTCAACCGATCCACAATTACCCAAATAGCATCGAACTTCTTCAAAGTCCGTGGGAGTCCAACTACAAAGTCCATGGTGATCTGCTCCCACTTCCACTCTGGAATATCTATCTGCTGAAGCAAGCCACCCGGTCTCTAATGCTCATATTTTACCTGCTGATAATTGAGACACTGAGCTATAAATCCCACAATATCCTTCTTCATTCTTCTCCACCAATAATGTTATCTCAAATCCTGATACATCTTCGCGACACCTTGACGGATGGAATAAGCCTCCTCCAGAATAACCTCCTGAAGCCCATATACATTGGGCACACATATCTGGCCCTGCATCCTCAATACTCCATCATCACCAATAGTCATATCTCTAGCATCATCATGCTGAACTCTATCCTTAAGGACAAGCTAATGAGGATCATCATACTGGCACTCTCTGTTGCGATCAAATAAGGAATACCGAGAAACCACACAAGCTAAGACCCGACTGGGCTCTTAAATATCCAACCTCACAAACCGATTGGCCAGGGCCTGAACATCAACTGCAAGAGGTCTTTCCCAACAGGAATATATGCTTCAACCATCTCCACTGCCTCAAATTGAGATCTTTTTGCTTGAACAAGTGCTGAAGGCTATGATGATCAATAAACACCTTACAAGACACACCATACAGATAATGCCTCCAAATTTTCAACGAGTGAAGAATGGCAACCAACTCTAGATCATGAACGGGGTAGTTCTTGTCATAAGACTTCAACCGATGAGAAGCATAAGCTATCACTCTACCCTCCTGTATCAACACACACCCAATACCAACTCTCGAAGCATCATAATACACTATATCTGAACCTGAAGCTGATGGCAAAACTAACACTGGAGCTGTGCTCAAGGCAGCCTTGAGCTTCTAAAAGCTCGCCTCACACTCATCCGACCACATGAAAGGAGCACCCTTTTGAGTCAATTTGGATGCTATAGATGAAATCCCTAAATGAACCAATGATAATAGCCCGCAAAACTAGGAAAGCTACGAATCTCTATGGCTGAGGACGGTCTGGGCCAACTTTGAACCGCCTCTATCTTCTTCGAATCAACCTGACTACCCTCGCTAGACACCATGTGCCCCGAGATAGCCACTAACCTGATCCAAAACTCACATTTGGAGAACTTCGCATAAAGCTTCTCCTCTCTCAACCGCTACAACACAACTCTTAAATGCTCCGTGAGCTCCTCCTGACTATGCGAGTACGCCAGAATATCATCAATGAATACAATGACATTGAGTGACTGAGTTGGTATAATTGAACAATTGGGTTGGTTAGTTTAATTAGTTGATTTCTGAGTGCTAATTAATCAATTTCAGTTAGTTTTAGATTAAATTAGGGGATTGGTTATAGCTGTTAAGGATGAGGTTAGGATCAGTAAATTAGAGAAGCCTTCAGGGGTAGTCTGGGTATGGAAAAGGGTAGTTCTGATAGGAATAGTAATTTCAAAGCATATGAAAGGGCAGTATAGGTATTGTATGGGTAGAAGAATACCCTAGGGCCTTCTAGAATGGGATTTTAGTGCACATTTCAGCACAATAGGGGTGCTTACTTGTTTAGCAAGTTAAGAATAGAGGGACTAAACTGAAAATAGGGAAGGGACTAATTAGAAAATCAGAATCTGATTTATTCTCTTTTGGTTGCCTATAAAAGGGCATGAAATGCCTTGGGAAAGAGGGTTCTTCTTCTTCCTTCAGCTCTAAGCTCGAAAATCCCCACAAAAGGCTTTCCTCCCTGCTTTCAATTCCAGTTAGTAGTTCCATTCCAGTATTCAAAAAAAAATAATAAAAATATCAAAAATGCAGAAATGAAAAGACAATTTTACAGTTTCATTATTAGTTTTGGATTTCAGTTGGGTTTTGGGTTTAGCAGTATTGCAGAAAGTGTTTGGGTTCAGCTGTGAGGGTTAGGAGTGTATCTCAAGTGTGTGTTGAGTTGGTTTGTGGAGTCTGTTGGTATTTCTGGTTTTCAAAAGCAGTTCCTGGCAGATTCTGTGGTGTATATTATTGAGTTTGTTGTTGTTGCTGTTCAAGGTAGCTGACTCCTTTCCTTTTCTCTATTTACATTTCAATTTCCAGGTACATGTTTTGTAGCTCTCAAGTCTATGGAAATGAAGAAATATGTTGTTTGATGTTGATCTCTGAACTCCTCCTGTTTTTGTTTGATTTTAATGTATAAAACAGTTAGCTTACTCGATATTTCATGACATTTGTGTACTAGACTAATCTCGGATTGTATAAGTTGGATTGATGAACTGTTAAGCATGAGTTTGTTCATTTTGACTATTAAGTGGGTGCTTGGGTATGCAGATTCGTGTATGTAATCAAAACTGTGGACTGTTAGACTGATATTCGTCATTTAGCTATGTTATAGTGTAATTTCAGTGGGTGTAGTATAACTTGGAAATCAGGAGAAACTAGAAAAAAAATAATTTGAGATCCATGGTTTCTATTCGTGTTAATTACTGGAGATTGAGCAGGAAATCAGTATATAGTTTCGGTCAGCTTAGAATAAATGTTCATATTGCCCCGTGTTAATTCAAAAACAGGAATTAGAAGTAGTTAAAGTGTAATTGCTTCAAAATATTCCAATCACTCTGAATTAGTTCATGAGTATCGTTAATTGGTATAGTTTTGTCAAATTTGTTATCAAGTCCAGTTTTGGCCAATTGCTATAATCTCATTTCATCGTTGTACGATTGGATTTTAGTTTGTAAGCTTGGGCTCAATATTGGCTAGCCAGGCCCACTCCCTTTTAACTTAATCGGTTTGAGGCTTGGAGGATATCATTTGACTTGGGCCAAAAGGTAATACTATAATCCCAAGGCTGGACAGAACCAAAAGTGAAGCATGCGTTACCTGCTTGTTACTTGGGCTAATTACGAAAGCCCAAGATTACTGAAGATTCGAATCATGGACAACTCCGGATTTAAAAATAGCAATTCTTAAACAATGCTAATTAATTAGCACTTTACTTTTATTCATAGAGACAATTAAGTAGAAAATTATAGAGTGCTTTAGGTTGCCTTTTTAAAGCAAAATGAGATGAGCCTCGCTAAAACAAAACACATAAATTGTGGGGCCCTCGTTAAATAAGTACATTAAAATACTTAGCATGTGGGAGGGCCGTTTAGCGAATTTCACAGCCTTCCCCAAAACAATATTATGCTAGAATCTTTTAGGCGCGATTTTAATTAAAGTACCTTCCTAAACTCGGGTGCGCATTGATGCGGCCCAAATCCAAATCTCGACGAAGTCGAAACGTGTTGACAACCGCGGGCGCATTGACGTGGATCGAAATGCGTTTTCACGACGTCGCAATTCTTTTAAAATAAATAACAATAAAAGTAGTGTAAATTTAATAAAAGGCACATAGGTTAGCATGTATTGAAATCAGATAAAATAAAATACAACAGTTAAGCGACCGTGCTAGAACCACGGAGCCCAGGAATGCCTAACACCTTCTCCCGGGTTAACAGAATTCCTTACTCGGATTTCTGGTTCGCGGACTATAACAGAGTCATATTTTTCCTCGGTTCGGGATTCAACCGGTGACTTGGGACACCCTTAATCTCCCAAGTGACGACTCTGAATAATTAATAATTAAATCCCGTTCCGATTGTCCTTTAATTGGAAAAACTCCTGTACGCCCTTGCGGGTGTAGTGAAAAAGGAGGTGTGACAGCTCTGGCGAATCTGTTGGGGACCATAACCCAGAATCTCTGGTTCAGGGTTCAGAATTCGAGCTTGGATAAATTGTTGTATTTGATTGTATCTGATTTTCCTACACGTTTCATGTTGAATGTGTTAAATGTTACCGCTTTGATATTATCTGAACTGCATATAAACTGTGCCGACACCCTTCTCTCTTCACCTCAATGGATGTGCTTATTGGTTGAGACTCCCTATTCTGTTAGTGTCATACCTTGAAATAAGAAAGAGGCCGGACAAGTTACGAAGCCGGATGGCCTTTTGGTTCCCGGTAAGTTGCCCCCTCCTCGACTTGAGTTGTCCGCTCGGGTACACAGTCTAGAACACTGACCCAGGTTTTGAACATAGAATAACGTGACTTCATGCCAGATCCCTAGTAGGAATGCTTATTTGCATCACATTGCATTTGACTTAGGGGACTCAACACAGGGGTTGGGTCCGTCTAGGACTAGTAACCTGAAATGAAAGGACCGTCCTGATGCATCCTACTTGCTCTGTACATATATTTGTTTCGAACCTGCATGTTGACCGGTTTCTGAATCTCGGGAATGTTGGAAAATTGAGAAAAAAGAGAAAAGAGAAAAAAAAAGAAATACCAGTTAGGGAGTTAATTGTTTATTTTAGAAATAAAAATCAATGACCAATTACTGCCGAAACTCTGCCAAAATTTTGAGAAAATGAAAAATTATTTTAGTTTTAAATAGTTTGTGTTACTCAAAAAGAAAAAAAAAGTCTTTATTTTAGTTCGGAAAAAATAGATCGTTTTATTATTTGTTAAAAATAAGAAATTGTTAAAAAGAAAGAAAAAATAGTTTGTCATGCCATGGAAAATGAAAAGAAAAGAGCCATGTTTTAAAATAGTTCGGTTAATTTGCTCGAACTACGCATGGTTTGATTCTCACAGGGCGTGAGATACGTAGGCAACCCTCATCGGGTCCAACTTTCCCTTTTGCAAAAATAACCAGAACATATCAAAATTTTAATTTTGTCATAAATAAACCAGGTGATGTCATTTTTGTCAAAATTAGCCGAATGTTCCCAAACGGAACGCCGGAAGGCTGACCTTGCATAGATAGCCACCTTTGGTCATGTGTTTTGATTTTTTATTTTATTTATTTTTATCTTAAAATAAAAAAGAAGCTAAGTAGAGCCGTCTTGTCATAAATAGCCTTAAAATCTTTTTTCCAAATCACTGAAAGGCCATGTTTGAAAGTCAAGTTCTTCACTTGAAAATATATAGGTAATTTTGAGTCGCAAATATAGACAGTTTTTTTGTTGAGTCAAACAAGAGTTTTCTTTTGCTTAAACGCGTTAATAAATGTGCAGGATGAGCACGATGGTGAATGAGCCCATTTCGATAATGACCAAAATCCCTTTTGAGCTGCAATTATGGTGGAATGAGTTAGGCAAAGAGGGGCAAGACGAAGTGAGAAAATAGTTGAAAGACCTTCCGGATTTATTAAACATTCAGCCTCGGGAGGATATTATCAGGGCATTGGTCGCCCATTGGGATTCGGCACATAATGTATTTCATTTCTCAGACTTTGAGCTCACCCCGACATTGGAAGAAATAGCGGGGTACATTGGAAGTGATCAAGCTCCGTTGCGTTTTAAATACTTGATTGCTCCTAGGGCCATTACCGTACACCGGTTCTTGGATTCCTTGAAAATACCCCGAACTGTTCACCATCCGGATTTCGTAAAGGGTTTCTGCAGTTTCCGCTTCATGTATGATAGATATGGCCATGTGGGTGGGTTCAACATTCCAGCTTTTAAGCTCTGCAGTAGAAACAGCCGACAAAAATGGGAGGAACACAGACGGGTGGCATTTATGATAGCCTTTTTGGGCCTCATAATATTCCCAAGGAAAGATGGTAATATTGATTTAAAAGTAGCGGGAGTCGTCAGTACCTTGCAAACCATAGGGAAAAGCACTTTAGCACCTATGATTGTGGCTGACATCTTTCGGGCTCTCACTGCGTGTAAAGCTGGGGGCAAATTTTTTTAGGGATGTAACTTGTTGTTACAAATGTGGATGATTGAGCATTTGTGCCCTCGCTCTCAGTTATTGAGTTATGGTTCGGTTGAGAAAACTTGTATAGGTGAATTTTACACAAGAATCAAAGGGGCTAGTCTACCTGAAGGAGTCACGGCCTGGGCATTATTATTTTGGAACCTCAATGCCAGCCAGATACAGTGGGTGCTTGGATGGTTGCCTGTCGAAGAAGTCATATATATGCCCGCAGCCCGACCGCATTTTTTGTTGATGGGATCAAAAGCATCCAGCCCTATGCACCATATCGGGTTTTGAGGCAGCTCAGGAGATATCAAGTATTGCCGAGAGATGAAGATCTGAGTACCCAAGTGGTCGAAATTAGTCCTGACGGTCGATTCCCCGAGGAAGAAGTTCGCCAAATTTGGAGTGAGTGTCAACATTTGATGGCGAACACTTGTGTGTCTGATAGGGTTAAAGGGGAAGTTTCCCTAGGGTATCATGATTGGTTCAGAGGTGACGTGGCATGTGGGAGACCGGCTAAAAGACCTCATCTCGAAGATTTCGCCAAGTCGTCCCAAGAGCAGTGGGACTGGTTAGCAAAGGAAGAAGGCTATCGAGTTGAGATCGGTAAACTGAAGCAGCAAGTTAAGAGTCTGAAATTCAAGAACAGTGTACAGGTTGCCGCGGAACAAGGTGAAAAGAATAGTCTGGCTCGAGAAAATGAAGCACTTAGGACCCAGATCCGACAGTTGAAGATAACCATCGATAAGCAACCGAGGAGCCGATCCGATGAACAATTGGTAAAAAGATTGGAAAATGAAGTCAGGAAATGGCGGGATGAATTAGAAAAATCTGAGAATGTCATGGCAGAACTTAAAGCACAGTGGGCTACAAGAACAGAGGAGCGTCGCCAATACTTGAATCAGTTGAAAAGGGACCATGAGAAAATTGCTGCCAATTTAAAGAGAAAAGTGGTTGCCCTTGAGGGTAAAGCGGTTAGGCAGGCTAGAGATTTTGAAATTGAAAGTGGACATTGTTACAACTTGTTGGCCCAAATGGAGGTAGAAGTACAGCAGCTGCAAGACCAACACCTGCAAGACTCTCGAGCTTTAAAGACGTGCAGCGATCAGATAAGACGCTTGCTCATAGAAAAGAAGCAAACAAAAGACAGGATTAGAGCCATTGCTCATGCTATTTTCAGGAGATGCCGGGTTTGTGAAGACATGACCCATACTACTTTTGCCTCAGAAGTGATGATCTATGTGAAGCGAACCATGAATGAGTTAGAGCAGCTTGAAAGGGATTTGGATCCTAGGCCCGCGGCGAGGCCGAACGACGCCCCGCGGACACCTAAGTTTGAAGCACTAGAATATGCATAGTCTGTGTCTGTAATTTTCTACCATTTTTGAGTCAGTCTTTCGTATGTCTGTTATCTGTCCAGGTCAAGTATGTCTGCAGTCTTAGAGTCTGTATTTGCTTTTAAATTGCGTCTGTTAGCTTCGTTCCGAAAAATGTTTGGTTTGTAATAGTTTGTTTTAGTGATGAAAATTGAAAATTTCGAAAATTCTTACTTCCACCCTTTATTTTTGCATTTATTTTCACGAACTACGCTTGGTCTGATTCGTGCGGGGTCACGATACGTAGGCAATCTCCATAGGATTCGACCATAATCGTAAGAAAAATAGAAAGAAGAAAAAGACGAAAATAGAAGGAAAACCGAGAAAGAGAGAAAGAAAGAAAAGAGCGGAAAAACAGAAAGAGAAAGAAACAAAAGAAAGAGAAGAACACAAGAGAGGGATGAGGTGATAGAAGGGTAAAAAGAAACGAGGAACGAAGTGCCGGGATGATGCATGCGATCGAGCAAATGAATAATAAGAAATGATTAATTGTATAAATGCATTCATGCCAACGTGCGGTTGTTAAATCTGTTAAAACCTAATCGCTAACAAAGTGGTTGTCTAAATGTGTGAGTCCAGGCAGGTGGTTAGTTGATTGGCAATTCTGGCAACTCACCCGTATAACACCCGATCGAAGGATCAAGTAAAAATGACAGGGCAGGATTCGGAAATCAGCATCGTAGACCCTTCAAATGAGGTTGAGGTAATAGATGTGGGTGCTATGAAAGAAGAGATGAAGAAATTAAAAGCACAAATGGCTGAAATGCATCGGGCATGGTCTCAGGGACATCCGTCACCACTATATCCTGCTAATCCATCTTACATCCCACCCTTGGCCCAAGCTCAGGAGCCCACTACTCCCCACGCATCTTCAGCTTTCCCCTATCCCGCCCAGGGTTATGGTACCACTGCATACGCTCCCCCAGCTCCACCCCCTAAACAGAACCCTCCACCACCCATGGGTCCCATCTTTGTGGCACTTGCCCCAGCCCCACTACATAGATCGTCTAGTGAGCCGCTATTCCAAGCTCACGACACCCAATATTACCCTCCCGAACCAACTTTCAAAGCACCTAAGACATATACTTATTCTCCCCACTTTGAAATCCGGGAGAGGTTGAGAAACCGGGTAAGAATACAGAACAGGAAGAAGTGATTCGTAAAGTCAAAATCCTGGAACAATCCTTCAGGAACATGCATGGTTTAGGTAACCAAGTCAGCGTCGCATACAAAGATTTGTGCCCTTTTCCTGATGTTCAGTTGCCTGCGGGGTTTAAAATGCCGAAGTTTGACTTGTATGAGGGGCACGGTGACCCAGTAGCCCATCTGCGTGGCTTTTGTAGCAAAATGAGAGGTGCTGGGGGAAAGGATGAGTTGTTGATAGCGTATTTTGGTCAAAGCCTGAGCGGGTCAGTGCTAGAATGGTACACGAGACAGGACCCCGGCCGATGGTATACATGGGACGACTTGGCACAGGCATTCATTGGCCATTTTCAATATAACCTTGAGATAGTCCCCGACCGTCTGTCATTGTTGAAGCTAGAAAAGAAGCCTGGGGAAAGTTTTAGAGAGGTTGGTTTCCGTTGGAGGGAACAAGCAGCGAGGGTTGTTCCTCCAATGAGGGAGAGTGAGATGGTAGATTACTTCTTGCAAACATTGGAGCCTACCTATTTTGGTCATCTGGTGACCTCCGTCGGAAAATCGTTTAATGAAGTGGTAAAGATGGGAGCCATGATTGAAGAAGGATTGAAATCTAACAAGATCTTGAGCTACTCGGCCTTAAAAGCAACCACCCAGGCCATCCAGAGCGGTACTGGTGGTGTGTTTGGAAAGAAGAAGAAAGAGGAAGTTGCTACAGTTGAAGCTAGTGCTTGGTCCAGGCCCAATAACCCTCCACTCTATTACAACCAACCTATACCCCACCACCCAAACTACCAATATACCCCATATGACCCACCACAACACTACTATCCACCACCAGAACCACATTTTTCTATCCACCACGCCCAGACCTACACTCAGCCGTCGGTGCACTCGCAATGGCGTGCACCGAATCCCCAAAACACACATCCACCCCCACAAAACACCTATCCCCATCCCAGGGCAAACAGAGCAGGAACCAGCTTTCGCCCAAACCAAGCTTTTAGAAATGAGAAGGCCCCAAACAGAAAAACATTTACTTCGCTGGGAGAATCTTACATTGCCGTCTTCCATAGATTGAAACAGTTGGGAATGTTGACCCCGATTGAATCCAAAGCACCAAACCCCCTTCCCAGAAACCTGGACCATTCTGTTAGCTGCGAGTATTGCTTAGGGATGCCGGGGCATGATACTTAAAAATGTTGGAAGTTGAAAAACGCGATACAAGAGCTCATTGATAATCGCTGTATTGAAGTACAGGCTCCAGAGGCCCCAATCATCAACCAAAATCCGTTACCAGCGCATTATGAGGCCAATATGATTGAACTGATACATAAGGGGCCAGAGCCTAAAAAACCTTCGCAGGTGGTTATGGTGATTCATTCTACAGAAGTCAAAGAAAAGACAGTGAGTGCAAGGCCAATGGTTCAGTTAAAATCAATAAAAGACAAGCCAGTGTTGGTAATGGGAAAGGGACCATTCGTGGCTGCAAAAAAGCCGGAGCCAGTCAAGTTAGTGGTACCAGGGTCATCATCTGCACCCGTGGTGGTTGTGAAAGGAGCTTACGTAGAACCGGTTGTCATAAAACCGGTAGTCCAGTTACCCATGGTTGATAGCAAAGCCATACCGTGGAGATATGATAAGGTAGTGGTGACATACAAAGGAAAGGAAATTGAGGAAGAAAGTTGTGAAGCACAAGGACTAACTCGGTCAGGACGTTGTTTTGCCCCCGAAGAGTTGAGAAAGGCTAAGGGCGCTAAAGACAATCCATTGCCAGTCAAAAAGGCTGTGACAGAAGAAGAGGCAGAAGAGTTTCTGAAAAAGATGAAAGTGCAAGGTTATTCCATTGTTGAGCAACTGAGAAAAACACTGGCCCAAATCTCGTTGTTGTCATTATTGATCCACTCTGACGAGCATTGCCGAGCTTTGATGAAGATATTGAATGAGGCTCATGTGCCCGACAAAATTCAGTGAACCATTTGGAGACAATTGCCAACAAAATCTTTGAAGTAAACAGGGTAGCATTTTCTGATGATGAATTGCCTGTGGAAGGCACAGAACACAACAAAACTCTCTATTTGACGGTCAAGTGTGAAGGTTCAATGGTTACTCGGGCACTGATCAATAACGGGTCGAGTGCTAATATTTGCACATTGTCCACGTTGAACAAGTTGAAGATCGATGAGGATAAAGTACGAAAAAATAGCTGTCACACCTCCTTTTTGCGCGCCCGCCCCGAGGGGTAAAATGCGCGAGGGAGTTTTTCCAATTTAAGTGACAATATTCGAAATGGGATTATTTATTTATTTCAGAGTCGCCACTTGGGAAAGGTTTGGCTTTTGGTGTCCCAAGTCACCGGTTTATCTTGAATCCCAAATCGAGGAAATTTTCGACTTTCCAAATAAAGTCTGCGAACCAGAAATTCTTAGTAAGGAATTCTGTTGACCCGAGGGAAGGTGTTAGGCACCCTGGAATCCCGTGGTTCTAGCACGGTCGCTTAAATTATTATAATGGCTAAATATCTGATTTAAATACATGTTATGACTTATGTGCTTTTATTAAGTTTAAACTGCTTTTATAATTATCATATATTTTTTATAGAATTGCAACGTCGTAAAAATGTATCTCGAACTACGTCACAATCAATGCACCCGTAGTTGTTAACACATTTCGACTCCGTTGAGATTTGAATTTGGGTCACATAAAATGCGCACCCGAGTTTAGGAATGTAATTTTAATTAAGTCGTGCCTAAAGAGTCTAACACATTATTGTCTTCGAGGGAGGCAGTGAAATTCACTAAAACAGTCCTTCCCAAATTCTAAGTATTTATTATGATCAATTATTGAGGGCCCCGCAATTTGCATTTTTTTTTGGCGAGGCTCGTCTCATTATTTGAAAGGGTAAACCTACAGCGACTACATCTCTATTACATTTGTCTCTAAAAAATAGAAGGAGAAAATATATACTAATCAAATTACATGCTTGGCCAATTCGGGCCTCTTGTTAGTTATTGGATTAATTGTTTACGAGGCGGGGAATCGTTTCGAGCCTTATTCCATGAGCGAGCATGCTTTTAATTCGCTAAAGGAGATTAACGTACAAGATTAATGAAAATGCTAAATTTACACTACATGTTCTTCAAGTTCGAATTTAAACTAACTTATTTACACTAGATTAGCGGAGTTAACTACTAGAAACTGCTACTAATAGGATTCGAACATGGTTTTATAGACTGCCTAACGGAATCAGATTTAATAAAGTCAGCTCGAATGATGAAAAAGAAACTATATTATGTTGGGCAAGATTAGAAACAGTACCTTATGTACAAAATATAACCAAAGATGGAGTCTAGTTATCGCTATACCAAATACTCGTGCATTTTTACAAATTACATAAGTACATCATGCATACAACTAAACAAACTTAGCCATTGTGAATCACAATAATTAAACCAACTGAGTTTTCAATTAGATACGAAACTCACTAATGTGTTCTCTATTGAACTACAGACTAAAGAATTACACAATTTTAGCAACATTTATAAAGTTGTAAGTAAAGCAGCAACTGGTAAAACTCCTTTGCATCTTTCATTTCATTCTTTTAACTGTTACAGCAGTATGAGATTCAAATCTGTACCTGGAAAGTGCTTACAATTGAAGGGGCAGAAAAGTCAGTAGAGCAGTAGTAGCACACACAAAGCAGCAGTACAGCAGGACTAGTAAAACCAATAACAGCAGTAGGATTCTCCAGGAAAGAATAGAACCCAAACAAAAAGCCAGTAGCTTGAAAAGTAGTGCTTAAAAGTCAACAGATAATTAGGCTGCCCGATAAATCCCAACAGTACAAGAAAATTGCTAAGGTTGCAAGCAGAGACAATAAAACAGTAGTTTCTGATTTTGAATTTCTGAGCAG
Source organism: Nicotiana tabacum (assembly GCF_000715075.1). Taxonomy (NCBI): domain Eukaryota; kingdom Viridiplantae; phylum Streptophyta; class Magnoliopsida; order Solanales; family Solanaceae; genus Nicotiana; species Nicotiana tabacum. Next base: position 104,838,536 of record NC_134086.1, on the reverse strand, counting down.
AAAACAAAACTGAAGTTCTTTGTTGTGAAACCTAAACTTTAAACACACTAAGGCCCTGGAAAATTCTTCTTTATGGTTTTTAAAACTCTTGCTCTCTTTCTGATTTCAGCACCCTCTCTTTTCTAATTTTTCAGAACTATCACCTATTTTCAGAACTAATCTCTTTCTAATTTTCAGAACTAATGCCCTCAACTCTCTCCCCAGTTTTTAGCTTTTGTCCCTCTCTCTTCTTATTTTCCCCTCTTTGTTCTCTCCTCTAACTGATGGAAAACCCCCACTATTTATAGCCTCAGCCCATTCCACAGCCTCTAAACCAAACTGCCACCCCTCTCATGTTCTCTTTCTGTTTTCCCACTCATAGATTAAAAATAAAAACCCCCTCCCATGAGATTCCCCCTGACAGGCCCTTTCTTTACTACTAAAGTGGCCCGTATTTATTAAAAATAGCAGACATGGGCTGTGTGGGCATGTCCTGACAGCACATGCTGTCCATTTCTACTCTAATTCCCTAACTTTTGACAAAACACATGTTGTTACTGGTTTCCAGCCATTAAAGGTACTCAATATGTCATTAATCCCACTATTGGTCAATTAATTCCATTAGTTGAATCAATGTTTCAATACTTTACTGTCAGCCCACTTGCCTTTAAGCTTTTCACAGCTTTTACAACCTTAAACTAACCCTGAATCCACTGATTATTAACCGTATTACCCTAAGCTTATCAAACTGAAAATCCAAACTAATGGGAGTTCAAATTCACAACTATCCTAACTGAGTTCCAGCCTTTGTACTGCAGCCAACAAACCATTCGCAGATAGTTTCAAACAATCAGTTAAATGACAATGGTTCGATCAATCATAGGAAGCTTATCAGAATCAGGGCATTTGAACATTCAGTCCTACGAGACTAATCGACGTCGTTTATCTAATCGACTATACTAATTATAACGTGGAACAATTGGTCGATTAAACAAATAATATAAATGGGGCATGAAACTGTTCTCGACAATTTGCACGACACAGGGAAACTACAGGCATTATTGATTTGACGATATCAATCAAATAGAAATATGTATACCAGTATACGGATTCAACATAACAGAATAAACAATCGACCAAATAAAAGGTTTTATGGAGATGGAGAACAACTGACAACAGAAATCCCAAAATAAACAAACAAACTAAATAAACATGCCAATAAACTAATCTAAACTAAAATAGACAACAAAAGGGAAAAGTGAACAAACCAGAAAAGCTTAAACACAGATGACCCAGGCCCGAGCTTGATTTGCCCATTTGAGGTCGAACAGATCTTAATCGAGGTGTTCTCTGACCGAGAACACTTCGATTAGGGTCTATTAGACCCCAAACTTCCGTTTAAATCTAAACAGACTCCACAAACTCTTGTGTTCTAGGGTTTGAATCTTCAGATTTAGGGTTTTGGGATTTTTGGGTAGATTCGGACCAAACAAAGCTTGGTTTGGTCACGAGGAAGGTCAAGGGGATACCTGGTATGAATTTGGGGTGGTTTGGCATAGGTCGAGGCCCAGCTCGAATCTTCAAATGAAGATTCGAGACGGTGGGGGAAGATTCGAGACCTAAGGCTAGTAGATCTGTGTTTAGGATGGTTGAGTGGTCCTAGGGTGTTGAGGTGGTGGTCACCGGCGTCGTTGCCGCCGGGTTTACGGTGAAGGTGCACAGGGGCGGCTAGGGTTTGGGAGGTCTGTGTTTGGGACGATGAAGGGGGGAGGTGTTTGGATGGGGGCGTGGGGTAAGGTTTTGGGTTTATATAGTGATCAGATCCTGGCCGTTGGATGAAGCAAGATGAAGGGCCAGGATCTTTCAGCTGGTAAGGAACAGTGTCGTTTCAACTGCAAGGGGTTGGGTTGGTCTGGGGTTGAACGGGTCGGGTTTAAACAATGGGTATAGATATATGAAGAGGGCCGTCATATCAACTTGGTTTGGACGGCTGAGATGGATTGTTCTTGAAACGACGTAGTTTTGGTGCCAAACTACGTCGTTTGGTGGCCTGGGAGATGGGTCGCTTGGACCGGCTGCTTTTGGGCCTCAAATTTTCTTAAAGAAAACAGGCCCAATCCGATGTTTAAACCAATTTGCACTCTTTTCTTTTATTTTCTAATTTAAAACACAATGCCTAATTAATGTGAAATTAAACACCCATTAATTAGCACTTAACACAATTATCACACACATATTGAAATATTCAAATAGGTAAAATCACACCATGGCGACAAATAGAATAAAAGATGCAAAGATGCATTTTTTTTTTGTGATTTTCCTTTTAATAACCGAATTATGGTTTAATTACACACGACATATATTTTTTGTATTTTTGTTTGATAAGACTAAATAAGAATGGACAAAACCACAAATAACTACCAAAAATGCCACGTAAGTCGCAAAAATCGTACAGCAAGACCATTTGTTATTATTTTTTGATTTCTTTTGGAGTGATTGTCGCGTAAAAAAAAATCACGTGTTCACAGCTGCCCCTTTGCTTTAAAGATTTCCTACATATCCTGGGCTAAACAGGAATCAGGTCAATGTAGTTCGGGAAACTTTGGTAGCTGGGACTACCATGGGATTGCAATGCTTTGCTGTTACTGCTGTTGCTGTTGCCGCTACTGCTTACCGACCGCCTTATTACAACCAAAGGAAATTGAAACTGAACTAACTATTTATGCCTGTCAAACGCTAGTTACAAGATTCCTATCTATAATTCTTTTGCAACTTGATCTTGGGTCTTAGCTTATTCTGCTTGTAGACTTCGATCCAAATATTGATGCTTGCAAGTTGTAGGCGCCTGTTTATTTCTGCAATATTGAGTGAGACGGGATTGGCAGAACTCGGGACTTTGATCAAATTTTGGAGCGATCTGCCCTTTGTTTGTTCCAATATCTCGGAACATCTTCTTTTTGTCCTTTTCTTCTTTTCTTTATTTTGGATTGAGACTCATCCCGTAGGTCGTCTCGATCCATGCGCCTCGAGGTCAGACCTGCTGAGACAAACAAAACAAACGAACGAAATTTTTCTGCCCCAGTTTCACTAGGAAAATTTCGTGAATTAATCGCCATAACAACTTACAGAATTGATGAGGGGATTGGAAAACTTTAGTCTACAAAACGCAACTCAGGGATTGGAGTCCTAATGTCGCCATAAGGTAAAAACACTCAGTTCAGGGATTGGAGCCCTGATGCTGGCTGAATGGAAAAGTGCTCAACTCGGGGATTGGAGCCCTGATGTTGGCTGACAGAAAATAAACCCTCAGTTCAGGGGTGGAGCCCTAATGCTGGCTAACAGAAAAATGCTCAGTTCAGGGTTGGAGCCCTCATGCTGGCTAACAGAAAAATGCTCAGTTCAGGGTTGGAGCCCTAATGCTGGCTAACAGAAAAAATGCTCAGTTCAGGGTTGGAGCCCAAATGCTGGCTAATAGAAAAATGCTCAGTTCAGGGTTGGAGCCCTAATGATGGCTAACAGAAAAATGCTCAGTTCAGGGTTGGAGCCCTAATACTGGCTAACAGAAAAATGCTCAGTTCAGGGTTGGAGCCCTAATGCTGGCTAACAGAAAAATGCTCAGTTCAGGGTTGGAGCCCTAATGCTGGCTAACAGAAAAATGCTCGTGATTCTAACTGACCCTCTTTTTTTGAGTTTTCTTCTTTTAGTAATATGTAAAAGAGAATTTTGAGGAAACTTCCCTTTTGAGTGGATTCCTTATTGCCAAGCCGTTTCTTGCACTCATGTATTTCTTTTCTTTTTGGGCGACACCTGCTTCTTGCATGGTGCCTTGGATCACACCTATTTCAATTTTTCAAACACAAAGAACAATTGTCAGTTCGGAAATGGCGGTTGGTTCGGTACCTTGATTGTGCCAGTTGCTTTGTCGCGTCCTTATTTCTGTTGAGAAACTCTGCCATTGATTGGATTCACAGATGAAAACCCTTTGGGCTACTCAGACTCGCGTTTCCAGATTTTGTGATGATTTGCCCGTGTAAGGCTTTGGTTCTTCCATCCCGTTCTTCTTGGGGATTTTCAGTGGGGATTTTTATTGGGGAGACTCTGTGGGGATTTGTACAAGGCAGACTCATTGGGGATTAGCTGGGGCAGACTCTTCGGGGAATTTTTACAAAAGGAGGATCTGTGAGGATTTTTACAAAGGGAGGCCCTGTGGGGATTTGTACAAAGGGAGACCCTGTGGGGATTTGTACAAAAGGAGACCCTGTGGGGATTTGTCATTTTTTTGTGTGTGTGTGTGTCTTTACTTCGAATGCAGCCAACATCATGATCCATCCGGATTGGACAAACGTACCACTGAAGCGGGGTATTTTCTTCTTACGAAACGGAACTCCGTGAAACCGGTCCTGCCACCTAAGTGTATCTGGAACTTGGAGTTAAAATGAAAGGTATTCAAAGAAAAGTAAAACAAAAAACGGAGAAAGCAAATTTTAGAAGAGAAGTGTCCCTTTCGGGACAAGAAAGACTTATATGAGGGAAATATGCTGACTTTGAATTGACATGACATGCTTTTTGGACTGGACGCCTGACCTTCACGAACTTGTATTTCCCCATGAACCAAAAGTGGAACTATTTTTCCAAACCGGTGGAACTTTGCCAAGACTTCCTGAGGTGGAATCATCCTTTCAGCCGACAGCGCCCTTTGCGGGTTTTCACTAGTCGACCTCTCTCATTTCTCTTTTTGTTGTCGCTTGATAGCACTCTTTGCGAGTTTTTACTAAACAAGCTCTCTCATTTTGGTTTCTCTACTCCCGTCGCCTCACGGTGCCCTAAGGTTTTCACCGACAAGACTCTCTCGTTTTATTTCTCTCAATTCTGAATGTACTTGCCTCTAATCGTGATATCTCTTGTCTCCCCCTACCTTTGGTAATTGATCCGAAGGACTTGTGCTGGGTAAAAGAATGGTAGATGAAACTACAACTTCTAAACCGTTTAGGGTGCCCCGGTTTCAATTTCAGGGTAAATGGGATTTTATTTTTTGGTGTGACTGAACCTCAGAGAGAGGCTGCCTACGTATCCTTTCGGAATCAAGTCAGACGTAGTTTAGGCTCAATCAATGTTTTGTTTTGTTTTTTTTTTCTTTCTCCTTTTTTTTCTTTTTTTTTCTTTTTTTTCTTTTTTTTTTTGATAGGTAGCCAAAGAAATTTAATCGGCTCAAAGGGCTTGTAGAGAGAGTTGATAGTGTTTGGGGTAGTGGGAATAAAACCTTCATCATTTCAAATGTGTCAGGACCACTGGAGTATAACTCAGACGTAGTACCTTTTGACTGCATCCGTATTCACTGCTGTTTCAGGATCATTTCCTTCAATATCACCTAGATACAACGCTCCTCTCGGCAATATATTCCTGATGATGTATGGGCCTTTCCAATTTGGAGCAAATTTTCCTTTCGCTTCCTGGTGATGTGGCAGAATGCGCCTCAGTACCAGTTGACCCACTTCGAAATTCCTGGGTCGGACTTTCTTGTTGTAAGCACGGGCCATTCTTCGTTGGTACAACTGCCCGTGACAAACCGCAGCCATTCGTTTCTCGTCGATCAAAGTCAACTGCTCCAATCGAGTCTTAACCCACTCGCTATCTTCAATTTCTGCTTCGACAATGGTTCGGAGCGAAGGAATTTCTACCTCTGCTGGTATCACAGCCTCGGTCCCATAAACCAAAAGATAAGGGGTTGCTTCTACTGACGTGCGTACCGTAGTGCGATATCCCAACAATGCAAAGGGTAACTGTTCATGCCACTGTCGGGAACTCTGGATCATCTTCCTCAAGATCTTCTTGATGTTCTTGTTTGCTGCTTCCACAGCGCCATTGGCCTTGGGCCGATAAGGAGTGGAATTCCTATGCGTTATTTTGAACTGTTCGCATACATCCCCCATTAAGTGACTATTCAGGTTTGCCGCGTTATCTGTGATGATAGTTGCAGGAATGCCAAAACAACAAATAAGATTTGAATGCACAAAATCCACTACAGCCTTTTTAGTGACCGACTTGAGAGTGACAGCTTCCACCCATTTTGTGAAGTAGTCGATAGCAACCAATATAAATCTGTGTCCATTTGAGGCCTTCGGCTCGATCGGACCAATGACATCCATACCCCAAGCAACGAATGGCCAAGGTGCAGACATGGGATGCAGTTCTGTGGGGGGCGCATGAATCAAATCAACGTGCACCTGACACTGATGACACTTTCAAATGAAGCTAAAACAGTCCTTTTCCATGGTCATCCAGTAATAACCTGCTCAAAGGATTTTCTTTTCCAAAACATACCCATTCATATGGGGCCCGCACACTCCTGCATGTACTTCATGCATGATCCTTCCCGCCTCCTCGGCGTCAACACATCTTAGCAGATTGAGGTCCGGGGTCCTTTTATACAATACCTCGCCGCTCTAAAAGAAACCTCCTGCATGCCGCCTGATAGTCCTCTTCTAATCTCCGGTAGCATGTTCGGGGTATTCTTGTGTCTTCAAGAACCTCTTGATATCGTGGTACCATGGTTGTGTACACGATCCTGCCTCAATTACGTTACAGTAACCGTGTCTTTCCCTGATTTAGATTTCTAAGGGATCGACGTGGGTGTTGCCTGGGTAGGGTAACATTGAAGCCAAGGTAGCAAGTGCATCCGCTAGTGCGTTGTGACACCGCGGGATGTACTTGAACTCTATTGACTTGAAACACTTGCCGAGGTCCTCCACGTGTTGTCGGTAGGGAATAAGCTTGACATCCCGAGTTTCCCATTCACCTTGGGCTTGCCGGATAATCAGGTCAGAATCTCCCATAATCAATAAATCATCAACATCCTGATCGATCGCCATATGCATGCCCATGATGCAGGCTTCATATTCAGCTATATTGTTCGTGCAAAAGAAACGCAGTCTAGCTGTAGCAGGATAGTGCTGACCAGAGGGTGAGATCAAAATCACCCTGATTCCTACACCTTTGGCATTTACGTCCCCATCAAAGAACATCTTCCAAACATGAGTGTTTTCCGATACTACTTCCACAGTGTTTACTTCTTCATCCGGAAAATAAGTACTCAACAGTTGGTATTCTTCATCAACCGGGTTTTCGGCCAAATGATCGGCTAACGCCTAGGCTTTCATTGCCGTGCGGATGACATAGACTATGTCAAATTCATTGAGCAAGATTTGCCACTTGGCCAATCTTCCAGTAGGCATTGGTTTCTGAAATATATACTTCAAAGGATCCAGCCTGCTTATGAGGTAAGTAGTGTGAGCTTGGAGATAATGTCTCAGCTTTTGAGAAACCCACGTCAAAGCACAACATGTTCTTTCCAATAGAGTGTACTTGGCCTCGTAGACGGTGAATTTCTTGCTCAAGTAGTAGATCGCTTGTTCCTTCTTTCCGGTTATGCCATGTTGCCCGAGGACACAACCAAAAGAATTTTCTAAGACTGTCAGATACAAGAACAGTGGTCTCTCTGGCTCTGGCGGGACCAAAACTGGGGGATTTGAAAGATATTTTTTGATTTTGTCAAAGGCTTCTTGACACTCAGTCGTCCATTTGATCGCTGCATCTTTCCTCAATAGCTTAAATATGTGCTCACACGTGCTAGTCAGCTAGGCAATGAATCGACTGATGTAGTTTAACCTGCCCAACAGACTCATCACGTCTTTCTTTGTTCTTGGGGGAGGTAGATCTCTGATAGATTTTATCTTTGTTAGATCTAATTCGATACCTCTCCTGCTTACTATGAAACCCAAAATCTTGCCTGATGGAACTCCGAAAGCGCATTTGGCTGGGTTCATCTTCAAGTCATACTTCCTCAGTCTCTCGAAGAATTTCCTCAAGTCTTGGATATGATTGTCCCGCGTCCTGGACTTTACTATCACGTCGTCCACATACACCTCTATTTCTTGATGCATCATGTCGTGAAAAATGGCAGTCATGGCCCCATGTAAGTTTCCCCAGCATTCTTCAGACCAAATGGCATAACCCGATAGCAGTAAGTCCCCCAAGGTGTGGTGAAAGCAGTCTTCTCGACGTCTTCTTCATCCATCAACACCTGATGATACCCAGCGTAACAATCAACGAAAGACTGTATCTCATGTTTGGCGCAATTATCAACAAGGATGTGGATGTTGGGCAATGTGAAATTGTCTTTGGGACTCGCCCTATTCAAGTCTCAATAATCCACACATACCCGAGTCTTCCCATCTTTTTTCGGCACTGGAACTACATTCGCCAACCACGTGGTGTACTGGACTACCCGAATCACTCCCGTTTTCAGCTGCTTGGTGATCTCTTCTTTAATTTTGTCACTGACATCAGTCTTGAACTTTCTTTGCCTTTGTTGAATTGGAGGACAATCAGGGTGAATTGGCAATTTATGCACCACTAGATCAACACCTAATCCTGGCATGTCATCGTATGACTAAGCAAACACATCTTTAAATTCAAAAAGGAGTTGAATTATCGCGTCTCGCGTTTTCTCGTCCGTGTGAATGCTTATTTTGGTCTCTCGGATTTCTTCAGAAGTTCCCAAATTAACCGGTTCAGTGTCATTCAGATTCGGCTTAGGTTTATTCTTAAAGTGTTCCAATTCTCGGTTTATTTCCCTAAAAGCCTCTTCTTCGTCATATTCTGGTTCTTGGTTCATTATTTCACAATTAACTAGCTCGTTGTGATCTGGGCGTGAAGTCCGCAAGCATGTCATATTATTTAAAGCCGCATTATTATAACTGAAAGAAAAGATAAAGGAAAAAATAACAAAAATCAGAACAAAGGAAAAATGAGAAAACAATGATTTCTATTTTCTTGGAATTTGGAAGATAACAATGTTTATAACTCAGGAATTCAAAACAACATTTGAAGGGAAAAACATCCAAGTTATATCCTGGGGATAACTCGTGATGCAGGAAGGGTGGCAGGACAGGTCTACCCGGACTCCTGTCTAGTAGGGAATGGCGTGGCCTCCCAGTTTTGAAGCTTGGCGTTCGGCCCCACATATAGCATCTCAGCGGTGCTGGTGCCTTCTCCCGGTTGAACCATGTGAGCTTCGTAGAGCATTCCTCTCATTTCCCCATATATCTCCTCGATCTCTTCGGCCGTGAAAATCTCATCGTCTTCTTCTTCGATGTATTTTGGTCCGACGAAAGTTTCGTATAGATCTGGCAATGGCCGAGGCAGTTTCCAACCCTCATTTTTCCTCTTCTTTGCCCACTCTTCATCTTTTGGAGTGGTTTGAAAACCTATCCCATAAAGTTTCTTTGTGGAAGGCAAGGTGATGGGTTCCGTTATTCCTTGCAATGTTCGTCCGAGCCCTTTCCCTGGCCTGAATCCATGTCGGATCATTTCTTTAGCCACTATGATTGAGGCGTTGGACAAGAAAGGTTGGGGGCAAGGTCTTTCTTCTTCATACTGCTCTGCTAGCACGACTTCGAAAGCCTGATAAACTGTGTGCTCACTCCCTTCCCTTGGTTCAAGATATGGGATGGATGGGTCCCGATAAATAGACTGTTCGTCTTCTTCGTGGACCACAATTTCCCGGTCTTCGTACTAAAACTTCACCATTTGGTGAAGAGTGGAAGGCACAGCCCCTGCCGTATGAATCCAAGGTCTGCCGAGGAGAAAATTATAAGACATATCCATGTCAAGCACCTGGAAAGTTATTTCAAACTCCACTGGTCCTATAGTCAACACCAATTCTATTTCCCCGAGGGTATCCCTCTTGACGCCATCAAAAGCCCTCACGCAGACATTATTGGGGCGAATTCTTCCGGTCCCAATTTCCATTCTCTGTAGTGTGGAGAGCGGACAAATGTCAACACCTGAACCTCCATCCAACATTACCCGCTTGACGTAATAGTCTTCGCATTTAGCTGTCAGATGTAAGGCTTTGTTGTGAGCTGCTCCCTCTGGAGGTAAGTCGTTCTTGCTAAAAGAAACCTGGTTAACGGTGAAGAACCTCTCCGTCATTCGTTCCAGTTGTTCGACTGAGGTTTCAACTAGTACGTACGCTTCGTTCAGGGTATTGAGCAAGATCTTTTGGTGTTCGGCCGACCTCATCAGCAGGGATAGCAAGGACACTTGCTCGGGGCACTTGCATAGTTGATCTACCACTTCGTAGTCTGGCATTTTCATCTTTTGGAAGAAAACTTCCGCTTCTTCAATGCTTACAGGCTTCTTTGGTGGGAAGCGTCTCCGTGTGGCGTTGTTTAACTCTTGAGTGTTCGAATACCTTCCAATGAAAGTATTTTCCGGAAGATCTCCCGTGACTTCTCTTCCTTTGTACGTAACCAACGTTCTTTGATAGTTCCACGGTACTGTGGACGGGTTTGTCATCGGCTTTTGTGGCACGCGTCCGATAACCACTGGCTCATTCAGCCGAGGTGGTTGAATCGTCCCCCGGACCACATAGGCCCCTTTTGGTACGTACATTGGTTTCACCCTTTTGACTTCGAAGCTCTGCGGCTTCTCTGCTTGACCTCGTGGAACGTAAAGAACTTCATTCCTCACAGAAGTCATCGTCACTGTCTTTTCCTCGCCCTTCTCTTTGGGCTCAACCTTGATAGTACTGTCCTTCTTTTCCCCTTTCCCTAGCTTCGGGATGGTTTTAGGCCTTTTCCCTGCATCGACGATGGCGATTATAGCTTTTAAATCAGGATCAAATTCTTTGTCCTCGCAAATCATTCCAATCAGCGACCCGTTATTGTGAGCGGGCAACGGGTTGTTAGTCACATTTGGGACCTCCTCACCCCTTAGTACTATCTTCCCCTGCTCTATTAAATTCTCGACTACCCTTCTCAAAGCCCAGCAGTCATTTGTATCGTGCCCTTCCGCTCCTGAATGATAGGCGCACCTAACACCGGCTTTGTAAGTAGGTGATGCCGGATTGTGCCTTGTCTGAGGGACTGGCTGCAGGAAACCCAACTAGACTAGCTTTGGGAACAAAGTAGAATATGGTTCACCGATGGGTGTGAAAGTCCATCTTCTAGGTGGTTCTTGAGGGCGGAAGTTATTTTGAGGAGGCTGTGGATTATAGTGGTTGCGGTAGGGAGGCTGATTTCTGGGAGGTGGAGCTTGGCCTCGATTGGCTTGCTGTGGCGGATGGACATAGGGATGGGTATTCATGACCATGTAGGGTTGAGGAGCATATGTCACATTTTGGTGGGGGTAGTAGTGTTATGGGGTTCTTTCTGGAAAACGGGGCCTGGGATTACGATATTCCCTTGCTTCTGATGCCGCCATGGACGTTTCTTCCTTTTTATTCCCTCTTGCCATTCCTCCGGACCCGCTTTGGACGGCTTGGGAGGTTGCCCTTATGGCTGTCTGACTGAAGATTCTACCCGTTTTCAAACCGTTCTCCACCATCTCCCTGATCTTGATTGCTTCCGCGAAAGGCTTTCCCATGGCTGACATCATATTCTGGAAATAGTCTGATTCTTGAGCCTGGAGAAAAGTAGTGACCATTTCTATCTCGTCCATGGGAGGTTTTACCCTCGATGCCTGCTCGCGCCACTTAATAGCATATTCTCTGAAGCTTTCTGAAGGTTTCTTCTTCAAGTTTGACAGAGAATTTCGGTCTGGTGCAATGTCGATGTTATACTGGAATTGTCTCACAAAATCTCTGGCGAGATCGTCCCATATATGCCATCGAGATATGTCTTGGTCCATATACCATTTTGAGGCTATTCCTACCAGACTTTCCCCGAAGTATGCCATTAGCAATTCCTCTTTGCCGCCGGCTCCCCGCAACTGGTTGCAATACTTCTTGAGATGAGCAATGGGGTCGTCGTGCCCGCCATACTTCTCAAATTTTGGGGTTTGGAAACCCACGGGTAGGTGCACGTGGGGGAACATACATAGATCGGTATAGGAGACGCTTTTGTGTCCGCTCAAACCTTGCATGTTTTTCAAACTCTGCTCAAGGCTCTTCATTCTTTTTGCCATCTCATCTTGTTCAACAATTTTGGGGTTTTTATCCTGCCCAGGTGCAAACTCGTATTGAGGCTGTTGAGGATGAGCGTTGGTGGTGAACCGAGTCGGTTCCAGTGAGAAGGTTGGTGCTTGGAATGTGAATGAGGATGACTCGAAATTTGGCTTATGTGTAGCAGACTGTGCCACAATCGGACAGAGAGGTGCAGTGAATACGTTCGTAGCTACATCTGTTGTTGACATCCGGGGATAAGAATCAGAGGGCGATCCAGCAGAGAGGGCTGAAATGGCTGGGTACCCGAATGGAGGTAGTCGGATAGCTTATGGGGACGTTGGAAGTCCCACTTGTCCTGGAGAACAACTCAGGGAACCCAGGGATAACACTTGGTGGCTCTTTTCTGTTATTTCAGTCATCCAACATTTCCAACATGCGGAGCCGCAGGATTCTATTTTCCTCCGCAGTTATGGATTCTGGCGTGAGGACGGCCGAGATCGAACTCTCCTCGGAAATAGGAACTGTCGGCAACGGAATTTCTGAAGACATTTCTATGCTTCCCTTTGATCTTGTGAAGTAAGTGTGAGTACCCCCTCTTGACTTAACAACAGGTAATTGAACACTCCCTTTCGACCTCGTGAAGTATGAATGTGAGGCCAGACCTTCACCAAACCAACCGTCTTTTCTTAAAACTGGAAGGACTCAACGACAAACGAACGGTTAGTTCGAAACAAATAACAGATAGGTAATCTCACGTTGGGGCATGATGCACCTATACAGTTAAGTGAATTCCTACATGTTTGCAACGAAAGCATGCGTCATTCCGGCTTCTTTTTAGGCTTCCCCTTTATTGTTTTTTTTTTCATTTTTCTTTCTTTCTCTTTTTTTATTACTGTTTTCAATATTTGCACTTAAAATGTGACCGGATCCGATAAGGATTGCCTACGTATCAGGATGCCGCGTGAATCAGATCATTACGTAGTTCAAACAGATGAGTGTAAAAGAAGCACACATTTTATTACTGAACGATCGATTACAAACGACCACTCTTGAAAAAGGAAAATAACAAGCATTGAAAGAAGTACAGACTCAACAGACTAATACACCTTGATGCAAAAGACGGACAGACTAGACCTATGAATACATTAAGGTTTCGAGAATCGGCGCCCGCGGGGCATCGTTCGGCCTCGCCGCGGTCCTAGGTGTGAGATCCCTTTCAAGTTGTTCCAGCTCATGCATGGTCTGCTTGACATAACCCATCACTGCCGAGAGAACGATAATGTTGGTCATGTTTTCACACCGTAGACACCGTCTGATGATGGCGTGGGCAATGGTCCTGATCTTATCTCTGGTTTGCTTCTTCTCTATGAACAGGTGTTTTATCTGATCACTGCACGTTTTTAAAACCTGAGAATCCGGCATATGCTGATTCTTCAGTTGCCGCACTTCTACCTTCATTTGGGCCAACAAGTCGTAACAGTATCTGCTCTCAATTTGGAAATCCTCGGCCTGCTTAACTACTTTAACCTCAAGTGTAGCCATCTCTCTCTTCATTTTGGCAACAGTTTTCTCATGGTCGCGTTTCAATTTATTCAAGTATCGGCGATGCTTATCTGCTCTTGTACCCCACTGTACCTTGAGTTCTGCCATGACGTTTTCTGACTCTTCTAAACCATCTCTCCATTCCCTGACTTCACTTTTCAACCCTTTTATCAACTGCTCGTCTGATCGACTCCTTGGTTGTTTATCAAGAGCCAATCTCAATTTTTGGATTTGGTCCCTAAGTTCTTCATTTTCTTGGGTCAATCTATTCTTTTCGCCTCGATCCGAAGCAATTTGCATACTGTTATTGAATTTCAGACTGTCAACCTGTTGCTTCAAATCACCGATCTCTGCCCGATACCCCTTTTCCTTTGCTAACCAGTTCCATTGATCTTGGGATGACTCAACGAAATCTTTGAGATGAGGTCTTTTAGCTGGTCTCTCGCAGGACATGTCACCTCTAAACCAAGCGTGATACCCCGGAGCAACTTCCCCTTTAGCCGTATCCATCACACAAGTGTTTGCTGTCAGATGTTGGCACTCACTCCAGATTTGGCGAACTTCTTCTTCGGGGAAACGACCGTCCGGACTGATTTCAATCACTTGGGTACTCAAGTCTTCATCTTTCGGCACTACTTGATACCTCCCAAGTTGCCTCAAAACCCGATACGGTGCATAGGGTTGGATGCTTTTAAGTCCCATCAACAGAAAGTGGGGCCTGGTTGTCGGCATGTATATGATTTCCTCAACAGGAAACCATCCGAGCGTCCACTGGATTTGGTTGGCAGTGAGAGTTCAGAAAAATGACGTCCAAGCTGTGACTCCCTCGGGTAGACTAAACCCTTTGATTCTTGTGTAGAATTCTCCAATACAGGTTTTCTCGGGCGAACCGTAACCCAAGAGCGGGGAGCGGTGGCATAAATGATCGGTCATCCACATTTGCAACAATAGGTTACATCCTTCGAAAAAGTCGCCCCTGGCTCGGGAAGCAGTGAGAGCCCGGAAGATGTCAGCCATAATCATAGGCGCTAGAGTACTTTTATCTTGGGTGAGTAAGGTACTGACGACCCCAATTACTTTTAGATCGATGTTTCCTTCTTTCCTTGGGAACACTATAAGAACCAAAAAAGCTGTCATAAAACTACCAGCCTGTGTTCGTCCCACTTTTGTCGGTTACCTCTACTGCATAGTTTGAAGTCTGGCTTATTGAACCCGCCCACGTGGCCGTATCTAGCATATATGAGGCGGAGACTGCAGAAACCTTTGGCGAGATCTGGATGGTGAAATGTTCGGGGTATTTTTAGGAAATCCAGAAATCGGTGTACCGTGACGGCCCTAGGTGCAATCAAGTACTTGAACCTTAATGGAGGTTCATCACTTCCGATGTATCCCGCTATTTCTTCCAATGTCGGGGTGAGCTCAAATTCCGAGAAATGAAATACATTGTGTGTTGAATCCTAGCAAGTGACCAATGATCTGATAATATCACCCTGAGGCTGGATGTCTAGTAAATTCAGGAGATCTTTCAGATACTTCTTTACTTTGTCTTGCCCTTCCTTGCCTAAGTCATTCCACCATAATCGCAACTCAAAAGGGATCTTGGTCATTATTGAAAAGGGTTTGTTTTGCATCGTGCTCATCCTGCACATTTATTAAGGTGATTATGTCAACGAAAAACTTTTATTAGACTCAAAAATAAAACTATCTATGTTTTTTTTTTCAAGATTTTGTTTTCAAAAATGATGGACTCGGTTTTCAAACGCGGCCTTTTAGCACTTCGGGAACGAAGATTTTAAGGCTGCGAGGATCAACCGGTCAAAAAAATCAAAAACGATGATCGTTTATGCAATGTCAGCCTTCCGCCGTCCCTTTCGGGAACATTCGGTTGTTTCTGACAACAAAAGCATCACTTGATTTATTTTTATTTTTATTTTTTTTAGAACGGTGACCCGATATTGGGAACATGGCCTCGCAAATCCTCGGGGACGAGGATCCTAAGGCCATTGGGCAATCTGGTCAAAACAATTTTAAAAAAATGACCAAAATGGCTGTTTATGCAAAGTCAGCCTTCCAGCGTCCCTTTCGGGAACATTTGGCTATTCTTGACAAAACGGCATCACCCGACTCATAAATTAAAATTCTGACAGTTTGGCTATTTTTGGAAAAGGGAAAGTTGGACCCGATGAGGGTTGCCTACGTATCTCACACCCTGTGAGAATCAAACCGGCGTAGTTCGGGCTTGATCAAACGTAGAGTAAATAAACTAAACCCCTTCTGAGTACAATTTTTTTTTTTAAAGGAAAAAAAAAATATTTTTTCTGGATTTTTATATTATTTTTTTTATTTTTTGAAAAGAGATAAAGACTAAGAAAAAATCATTTTAAGGAAGTATTTGGACTACTAGTCTGAATTTATAAAAGAGATACTACAAAAGAAACAACACATTTTTTGAATTTGAATTTTCCCTTTTTTCACTTTTAAATATATATTTTTTGATTTTGAAAGTGATTAAAAGAATTTATATATATATATATATATGTTTTTTTTTAATAAATCAAACTAAAAGACAAACTTTATTTTCATTTTCTTTTTTTCTTTTTTTTAAGAATATTCTGGCGAGATTTTGACACTACTCGGACATTGGTTTTATTTTTTACAAGAATAAGTAATTATCTCCCTACGCTGCTATTTTTTTTTATATATTTTTTTTAGAAACCGGTCAGCATGCAGAACTGAAGCAAATAAATGCGTAAAACAAACAAGATGCAGCAGGATGGTTTTTTCATTTCAAGTTGTCTGTCCTAGACGGACCCAACCCCTGTGTTGAGTCCCCTATGTCAAATGCAACATGATGCAAATAAGCGTTCCTACTAGGGATCCGGCATGCGGTTTTGTTATACTAGGTTTATAACCTGGGTATATGTTCTAGACTGTGTACCCGAGCGGACAACTCGAGTCGAGGAGGGGGCTACGTACCGGGGACCCGCGAGATCGTCCGGCTTTGTAACTTGTCCGACCTCTTTCTTATTTCAGGTATTGACACTAACAGAATAGGGAGTCTCAACCAGTAAGCACATCCCCGGAGGTGAAGAGAGAAGGGTTTCGGCACAGTTTATATACAGTTCAAATACTATCAAGGCGGTAAAAGACAACATTTAGCACGTTATGCCAACATGTAATAAAGATCAGATAATAAAGCCAAATATAACAATTATTCTAAGGTCAAATTCTTGAACCCTGAACCAGTGGTTCTGGGTTAAATAATCCCCAGCAGAGTCGCCAGAGCTATCACACCTCCTTTTTGCGCGCCCGCCCCGAGGGGTAAAATGCGCGAGGGAGTTTTTCCAATTTAAGTGACAATATTCGAAATGGGATTATTTATTTATTTCAGAGTCGCCACTTGGGAAAGGTTTGGCTTTTGGTGTCCCAAGTCACCGGTTTATCTTGAATCCCAAATCGAGGAAATTTTCGACTTTCCAATGAAGTCTGCGAACCAGAAATTCTTAGTAAGGAATTCTGTTGACCCGAGGGAAGGTGTTAGGCACCCTCGAATCCCGTGGTTCTAGCACGGTCGCTTAAATTGTTATAATGGCTAAATATCTGATTTAAATACATGTTATGACTTATGTGCTTTTATTAAGTTTAAACCGCTTTTATTATTATCATTTATTTTTTATAGAATTGCAACGTCGTGAAAATGTATCTCAAACTACGTCACAATCAATGCACCCGTAGTTGTTAACACATTTCGACTCCATTGAGATTTGAATTTGGGTCACATAAAATGCGCACCCGAGTTTAGGAATGTAATTTTAATTAAGTCTTGCCTAAGAGTCTAACACGTTATTGTCTTCGAGGGAGGCAGTGAAATTCACTAAAACAGTCATTCCCAAATTCTAAGTATTTATTATAATCAATTATTGAAGGCCCCGCAATTTGCATTTTTTTTTGGCGAGGCTCGTCTCATTATTTGAAAGGGTAAACCTACAGCGACTACATCTCTATTACATTTGTCTCTAAAAATAGAAGGAGAAAATATATGCTAATCAAATTACATGCTTGGCCAATTCGGGCCTCTTGTTAGTTATTGGATTAATTGTTTACGAGGCGGGGAATCGTTTCGAGCCTTATTCCATGAGCGAGCGTGCTTTTAATTCGCTAAAGGAGATTAACGTACAAGATTAATGAAAATGCTAAATTTACGCTACATGTTCTTCAAGTTCGAATTTAAACTAACTTATTTACACTAGATTAGCGGAGTTAACTACTAGAAACTGCTACTAATAGGATTCGAACATGGTTCTATAGACTGCCTAACTGAATCAGATTTAATAAAGTCAGCTCGAATGATGAAAAAGAAACTATATTACTTTGGGCAAGATTAGAAACAGTACCTTATGTACAAAATATAACCAAAGATGGAGTCTAGTTATCGTTATACCAAATACTCGTGCATTTTTACAAATTACATAAGTACATCATGCGTACAACTAAACAAACTTAGCCATTGTGAATCACAATAATTAAACCAACTGAGTTTTCAATTAGATACGAAACTCACTAATGTGTTCTCTATTGAACTACAGACTAAAAAATTACACAATTTTAGCAACATTTATAAAGCTGTAAGTAAAGCAGCGACTGGTAAAACTCCTTTGCATCTTTCATTTCATGCTTTTAACTGTTACAGCAGTATGAGATTCAAATATGTACCTGGAAAGTGCTTACAATGAAGGGGCAGAAAAGTCAGTAGAGCAGTAGTAGCACATACAAAGCAGCAGTACAGCAGGACTAGTAAAACCAATAACAACAGCAGCAGGAATCTCCAGGAAAGAATAGAACCCAAAGAAGAAGCCAGTAGCTTGAAAAGTAGTGCTTAAAAGTCAACAGATAACTAGGTTGCCCGATAAATCCCAGCAGTACAAGAAAATTGCTAAGGTTGCAAGCAGAGACAATAAAACAGTAGTTTCTGATTTTGAATTTCTGAGCAGAAAACAAAACTGAAGTTCTTTGTTGTGAAACCTAAACTTTAAACACACTAAGGCCCTGGAAAATTCTTCTTTATGGTTTTAAAACTCTTGCACTCTTTCTGATTTCAGCACCCTCTCTTTTCTAATTTTTCAGAACTATCACCTATTTTCAGAACTAATCTCTTTCTAATTTTAAGAACTAATGCCCTCAACTCTCTCCCCAGTTTTTAGCTTCTGTCCCTCTCTCTTCTTATTTTCCCCTCTTTGTTCTCTCCTCTAACTGATGGAAAAACCCCTCTATTTATAGCCTCAGCCCATTCCACTGCCTCTAAACCAAACTGACACCCCTCCCATGTTCTCTTTCTGTTTTCCCACTCACAGATTAAAAATAAAAACCCCCTCCCATGAGATTCCCCTGACAGGCCCTTTCTTTACTGCTAAAGTGGCCTGTCTTTATTAAAAATAGCAGACATGGGCAGTGTGGGCATGTCCTGACAGAACATGCTGTCCATTTCTACTCTAATTCCCTGACTTTTGACAAAACACATGTTGTTACTGGTTTCCAGCCATTAAAGGTACTCAATATGTCATTAATCTCACTATTGGTCAATTAATTCCATTAGTTGAATCAATGTTTTAATACTTTACTGTCAGCCCACTTGCCTTTAAGCTTTTCACAGCTTTTACAACCTTAAACTAACCCTGAATCCACTGATTATTAACCGTATTACCCTAAGCTTATCAAACTGAAAATCCAAACTAATGGGAGTTCAAATTCACAACTATCCTAACTGAGTTCCAGCCTTTGTAATGCAGCCAACAAACCATTCGCAGATAGTTTCAAACAATCAGTTAAACGACAATGGTTCGATCAATCATATGAAGCTTATCAGAATCAGGGCATTTGAACATTCAGTCCTACGAGACTAATCGACGTCGTTTATCTAATCGACTATACTAATTATAACGTGGAACAATTGGTCGATTAAACAAATAATACAAATGGGACATCAAACTGTTCTCGACAATTTGCACGACACAGGGAAACTACAGGCATTATTGATTCGATGATATCAATCAAATTGAAATATGTATACCACTATACGGATTCAACATAACAGAATAAACAATCGACCAAATAAAAGGTTTTATGGATATGGAGAACAACTGACAACAGAAATCCCAAAATAAACAAACAAACTAAATAAACATGCCGATAAACTAATCTAAACTAAAATAGACAACAAAAGGGAAAAGTGAACAAACCAGAAAAGCTTAAACACAGATGACCCAGGCCCGAGCTCGATTTGACCATTTGAGGTCGAACAGATCTTAATCGAGGTGTTCTCTGACCGAGAACACTTCGATTAGGGTCTATTAGACCCCAAACATCCGTTTAAATCTAAACAGACTCCACAAACTCTTGTGTTCTAGGGTTCGAATCTTCAGATTTGGGGTTTTGGGATTTGTGGGTAGATTCGGACCAAACCAAGCTTGGTTTGGTCACGATGAAGGTCAAGGGGATACCTGGTATGAATTTGGGGTGGTTTGGCATAGGTCGAGGGTCGGCTCGAATCTTCAAATGAAGATTCGAGACGGTGGGGGAAGATTCGAGACCTAAGGCTAGCAGATCTGTGTTCAGGATGGTTGAGTGGTCCTAGGGTGTTGAGGTGGTGGTCACCGGTGTCGTTGCCGACGGGTTTATGGTCAAGGTGCACAGGGGCGGCTAGGGTTTGGGAGGTCTATGTTTGGGACGATGAAAGGGGGGTGTTTGGATGGGGGCGTAGGGTAAGGTTTTGGGTTTATATAGTTAGTGAGTGATCAGATCTTGGCCGTTGGATGAAGCGAGATGAAGGCCCAGGATCTTTCAGCTGGTGAGGAACGATGTCGTTTCAACTGCAAGGGGTTGGGTTGGTCCGGGGTTGAACGGGTCGGGTTTAAACAATGGGTATGGATATATGACGAGGGCCGTCAGATCAACTTGGTTTGGACGGCTGAGATGGATTGTTCTTGAAACGACGTAGTTTTGGTGCCAAACTACGTCGTTTGGTGGCCTGGGAGATGGGTCGCTTGGACCGGCTGATTTTGGGCCTCAAATTTTCTTGAAAAAAACAGGCCCAATCCGATGTTTAAACCAATTTGCACTCTTTTCTTTTATTTTCTAATTTAAAACACAATTCCTAATTAAAGTGAAATTAAACACCCATTAATTAGCACTTAACACAATTATCACACACTTATTAAAATATTCAAATAGGTAAAATCACACCATGGCGACAAATAGAATAAAAGATGCATTTTTTTTTTGTGATTTTCCTTTTAATAACCGAATTATGGTTTAATTACACACGACATATATTTTTTGTATTTTTGTTTGATAAGACTAAATAAGAATGGACAAAACCACAAATAAC
Source organism: Nicotiana tabacum (assembly GCF_000715075.1). Classification (NCBI taxonomy): domain Eukaryota; kingdom Viridiplantae; phylum Streptophyta; class Magnoliopsida; order Solanales; family Solanaceae; genus Nicotiana; species Nicotiana tabacum. The sequence continues at coordinate 104,817,684 of NC_134086.1, read as the reverse complement.
TACCAAAAATGCCACGTAAGTCGCAAAAATCGTACAGCAAGACCATTTGTTATTATTTTTTGATTTCTTTTGGAGTGATTGTCGCGTAAAAAAAATCGCGTGCTCACAATAGCATTTGTGTTCGAGGGTTCGACGGAGGGGGAACAAACACAGTAGGGGATATTGTACTCGAATTGACTATTGGCCCAGTCGAGTTCACTATGGAATTTCAGGTGTTGGATGCTGCAGTATCCTATAATCTTTTGTTGGGTCGACCATGGATTCATGCGGCCAAAGCCGTGCCTTCCACGCTGCACCAAATGGTCAAATTCGAGTGGGACAGACAAGAAATTGTGTTACATGGGGAAGATCCCACATGCGCCATGAATGATGCCATTGTGCCCTTTATAGAAACTGAAGATGATAAGGGACCATGGGTTTATCAGGTCTTCGACACAGTCCCGGTGAGTAGAGTGCCCGAAGGTAAAAGCATGCCATGTCCCAGGGTGGCAGTTGCGACCGTCATGGTAGTATCAGAAATGATGAATAACGGGTTCGTGCCAGGGAAAGGTCTGGGGGCTGAACTTCAGGGCATTATTCAACCTGTGTCCCTTCCCAAAAATCTGGACACCTTCGGATTAGGCTTCAAACCAACAGCGGCAGATGTTAGAAGGGCCTGTAAATTGAAAAAGAAATCTTGGGTTCTTCCTAAACCTATTCCACGTTTGTCCAGGTCCTTCGTCAGGCCAGGTATCAAGAAACAGTCATTGGCAAAGATGTCAGGTTCACTGATTGGGGCAGAGGGGAATTTGGATAAGGTGTTCGAGAGAGTATTTGCTGAAGTAAACATGGTTGAGGCCGGGGCAGGGTCAAGCGGAGCAGATATACAGTACATCGGACCACATGCTAACATCAACAATTGGGAAGCTACTCCTCTTCCAATTCGGAGGGAGTCGTGGTAGTGGGTTTTGTTTTCCTTTTGTCACCTGGATTATTCCAGGATTTGTAATCCAGTTGCTATGTTCCGTCCGTTTGGATGAATTAAAACCTTGTTATCTTTACATTTAATGAAATGCAATTTCCTTCGTCCCTAATTCTCTTTCCATTTTCTTTTCTTTTCTTTTGAACAATTCTTTTTACACTGATATCAATGATATGACATGCATGAGGAATCTTCGGCCCAGTTTTAAAAGCCAATCTAGCTCGGAAGTAATAATACAAGAAATCGAGTGTGATGATGGGGTGGATGGTAACAATGATGAAGCTTATGAGGAAATTAGTAAAGAATTAAGTCATTTTGAAGAAAAACCCAAACCTAACCTAAATGACACAGAAGCAGTTAATCTAGGGGACCAAGACAATGTGCGGGAAACTAAAGTAAGTGTTCATCTGGAGCCACAACTCAAGGAGGAGATAATTAAAGTATTGCATGAGTACAAAGATGTTTTTTCATGGTCATATGACGATATGCCAGGTCTAAGCACCGATTTGGTGGTTCATAAATTACCCACTGATCCGGCACTTCCCCCTGTCAAGCAGAAGCTGAGAAAGTTCAAAACGGACATAAGTGTGAAGATCAAAGAAGAGATTACCAAGCAGTTTGAGGCAAAGGTCATTCAGGTTACACGGTACCCCACTTGGTTAGCTAATGTCGTGCCTGTGCCAAAGAAGGATGGCAAGACCAGGGTGTGCGTCGATTATCGAGACCTTAACAAGGCAAGTCCAAAAGATAATTTCCCACTGCCCAACATCCATATACTGATTGACAATTGTGCCAAACATGATATTGGTTCTTTTGTGGATTTTTACGTGGGCTATCATCAGATTCTAATGGACGAGGGAGATGCAGAAAAGACGGCATTCATCACGCCGTGGGGAACATATTGTTATCGGGTCATGTCGTTTGCTTTGAAAAATGCTGGGGCAACTTATATGAGGGCCATGACAACCATCTTCCATGATATGATACATAAGGAAATCGAGGTATACGTGGATGATGTGATCGTGAAGTCTAGATAGCAATCCGACCATGTCAAAGATTTGAGAAATTTCTTTCAAAGGCTTCGCAGGTACAATCTTAAGCTCAATCCTGCAATGTGTGCTTTTGGGGTGCCATCTGGGAAGTTGCTGGGGTTTATAGTCAGCTGGCGGGGTATTGAATTAGACCCGTCGAAGATCAAAGCCATTCAGGAGTTTCCACCTCCAAGAAACAAAACCGAGGTGATGAGTTTGTTGGGAAGATTGAACTATATCAGCAGGTTCATTGCTCAGCTCACGGCAACTTGTGAACCAATTTTCAAGTTGTTAAAGAAATATGTCGCGGTCAAATGGACTGATGAATGTCAGGAGGCTTTTGATAAGATAAAGGGGTATTTGTCAAATCCACCCGTGTTGGTCCCGCCAGAACCAGGGAGGCCTTTGATTCTATATCTGATAGTTATGGATAGTTCATTCGGCTGTGTACTGGGGAAGCACGATGTTACGGGCAGAAAGGAGCAGGCTATCTACTATCTCAGCAAGAAGTTCACATCTTACGAGGTTAAGTATACTCATCTGGAAAGGAAATGTTGCACCCTAACTTGGGTGGCACAGAAGTTGAAACATTATTTGTCATCTTACACTACTTACCTTATATCTCGCTTGGACCCATTGAAGTATATTTTTTAGAAACCCATGCCCACAGGGAGACTTGCAAAGTGGTAGATCTTGCTTACAGAGTTCGACATCATCTATGTGACACGGACTGCCATGAAAGCACAGGCACTAGCCGATCATTTGGCTGAGAACCCCGTCGATGAAGATTATGAGCCTTTGAAAACCTATTTCCCTGATGAAGAGGTGATGCACATTGATGAATTGGAACAAGCTGAGAAGTCGGGATGGAAACTTTTCTTTGATGGGGCTGCAAATATGAAAGGCGTGGGAATAGGAGCGGTACTTATTTCTGAAACAGGTCAGCATTACCCTGTTACAGCTCGACTTCGTTTCTACTATACAAACAACATGGCAGAATATGAGGCGTGTATATTGGGACTGAGATTAGCTATGGATATGGGTGTACGGGAAGTCTTGGTCATGGGTGACTCGGACTTACTGGTACACCAGATTCAAGGATTCATAATGAGGTTGCTGACGCTTTGGCTACTTTGGCGTCGATGTTGCATTATCCAAATAAGGCTTATGTTGATCCGTTGCAGATTCAGGTCCATGATCAGCATGCTTACTGTAATGTGATAGAAGAGGAAATTGATGGCGAGCCGTGGTTCCATGATATCAAAGAGTACATTAGAGCAGGAGTATATCCGATACAGGCCACCGGTGATCAGAAAAGAACGATTCAGCGATTGGCAAGCGGGTGTTTCCTTAGTGGAGGAGTGCTGTACAAAAGAACTCCAGATCTCGGGTTGTTGAGATGTATAGATGCAAGATAGGCCACAACTATCATGACTGAGGTACATTCCGGAGTTTGTGGACCGCATATGAGTGGGTACGTTTTAGCAAAAAAGATTCTCCGAGCAGGTTATTATTGGCTCACGATGGAGCGGGATTGTATCAGTTTTGTGCGTAAGTGCCATCAATGCCAAGTGCATGGAGATTTGATTCATTCTCCACCATCAGAATTACATACAATGTCTGCACCATGGCCTTTTGTTGCATGGGGCATCGATGTTATTGGGCCAATTGATCCAGCAGCATCAAATGGGCACAGGTTTATTTTGGTAGCTATAGATTATTTTACCAAATGGGTGGAAGCTAAGACGTTCAAGTACGTGACTAAGAAAGCTGTAGTCGACTTCGTACACTCAAATATCATCTGTCGGTTTGGGATTCCAAAGGTAATCATCACAGATAATGGGTCTAATCTTAATAGTCATTTGATGAAGGAGACATGTGAGCAGTTTAAGATTACTCATAGGCAATCTACTCCATACCGTCCCAAGGCAAATGGTGCGGTTGAAGCAGCCAATAAGAATATAAAGAAAATACTCCAGAAGATGGTTGAAGGATCTAGACAGTGGCATGAGAAATTACCTTTTGCATTGTTAGGATATCGCACCACCGTTTGTACCTCGGTGGGGGCAACTCCTTATTCATTGGTATATGGCACCGAGGCAGTAATACCCGCAGAGGTGGAAATCCCGTATCTGCAAATCATTGCAGAGGCTGAGATCGATGATGATGAATGGGTGAAAAGCCGTCTTGAGCAGTTGAGTTTGATGGACGAAAAGAGATTGGCATCAGTGTGTCATGGCCAATTGTACCAACGAAGAATGGTAAGAGCATACAACAAGAAAGTGCGTCCCAGGAAATTCGAAGTCGGACAATTAGTACTGAGGCGGATTTTGCCTCATTGGGCTGAAGCAAAAGGAAAGTTTGCCCCAAACTGGCAGGGACCATTTGTAATAACCAGAGTGTTGTCTAACGGAGCATTGTATTTGACAGATGTGGAAGGAAAATGTATAGAAATGGCCATCAATTCTGATGCGATCAAGAGATATTATGTATGATTTCTTTATTTCTGAATGTATCTGTTTGTATTTGGCATATCTTAAAGATTGAAATGATGAAGGCATTTTGTCCTGCTATCCAAACACTCTTATCCCTTCTTATCCACTTTTGAGCCTTACTTATTTTTCATATCCCTCTTTCGGAAACAACGGCACTATCAGGGAACACAGGTGCCGAACATAAAAGAAAGAAGAGAAAAACAAAAGAAAAGAGAAAGAAAGAAAAAGAAAAGGAAAAGAAATAAGAGAAAAACAAAGGAAAAGAAGGAGAACGGGAAGCAAAAGAAAAAAAAAAGAAGAGAAAAACAAAGGAAAAGGAAAAGAAAGAAAAGGAAAAGAAAAAGAAAGGGAAAAGAAATAAGAGAAAAACAAAGGAAAAGAAGGAGAAAGGAAAGTAAAAGAAAGAAAGAAAAAAGAGAAAAGCAAAGGAAAAGAAAGAAGAGAAAAACAAAGAAAAAGAAAAAGGAAAGAAAGAAAAACACAACAACAAAAGTTAATTATAATACAATGAACTACGTTTGACTTGATCCCGAAAGGGTACGTAGTTCATCCTTACTCAAAATAGAAATCCAAAAAACCCCCAAGCAAGAAACTGGGGCAGAAGTTGTGATTTTTGTGAAAAATTGGATTCCGAAAGTTGTAATTTAAACCCATTCGAATTGTTTTGAGCCTTTTATATACCTTTCTTTCTAACCCAATCCAAAAGCCTACACTACGGTCCAAAGAAAGACCTTTTGATCAATTTCTAAGAAATTCCAGGTCGAACAGGTAGCGGTAATTCGTATCAGTGGCAACACTCTAGTTCACACAAGAAAGAACAAAAGTAAAAATGAGAGAGTCTTATTGGTGAAAACATTCACAGGCACCGTAAGGCGACGAAAGCTGAGAGAAAATAAGATGAGAGAGTTTTAGCGGTGAAAACCTTCATGGGCACCGCAAGGCGAAAGTGAGTTGAGGGATGGCAAACTGAGAAAGGTCTGTTGATGAAAACCGTTGCGTGGTACTGCAGGAAAACAAGGTTAAGGTCTGGGTAATTCAAACCATTGATGGAGGTTCTGGGCAACAATGTATGGCTATTGAAAGTTGGTTATTCGGACAGATTGGGCCGATCAATCCAAAATGCATGTCATAACCATTGGTACCAGCTGTCTCGCTCAGATAAGTCGTTTTCCTTCTCTTTTAAAAAACAGCCATCTGGTTTTGGATTCTTCTTATCCTTAACCCGTAAAACTATTGCATTTCATTATCTTTTGGGGGTTTTGTTTGTCTAAATGTTCTAATGTCAGTTATGTTCAAAAGCAAGTGGGAAAGGATTTCAAGGCTCACTACCAGCTTCTGGAATTGTAAAGCACAACGTGGTCAGAGCATGTTAAAAACAACATGATGTAAAGTGGAATACAGGGAATTAACGGAAGTTTCATCGGTGAAATTATTGGGGAATGTTGTGGGAAAGGCAAAAGCTTAAACAAAAGGTCGGAAAAATGAAATAACAGCGTGGGTGTAAAACATTTAGGTCGCTGAATGTTGGGAAATTCATAAGTTGGTCAGAAAGTCAAGCGGTTCAGGGTCAGTGCGTGGAAGGCAGTCAACATAAAGCAAGGAAGTGGAAGGATTTTTCAGCAAGAAGGCCATCAACTAACCACCGTTTTAAACTGACGAAATTTTCTTTGATTGTAACAGGGGCAGAAAGTAATCCGTTGAGAAGGTATTTTCCAAAAATAAAAACAAGGAGTAATCAGGTTTGATCGTAAAGTGCGGTTTGATTAAACACAAGATAATCCTGAATAGCACAAGGGGAATGTAATTTAGTTGCAGAGTTTGCATGATTAGAATAAGTGCAAGTTGTCAGGACCTTCCTGGATAATAGGATGAAATTCATATACCCGGGTAAGATACCTTGGTACAGTGAGAAGCAACACCTTAGGTTCATAATTGTTTGGAGCAGTCAGGAGCCCGCCTGGATAACAGAGGAATACGTTCAATTTCAAATTCAGAAATCAGGAGTCCGCCTGGAGAATAGAGACATACCATTTAGATTTTAAGCAATCAGGAGCCCGCCTAAAGAATGGAGGTGATACAATTCAAGTTTTTAGCTTCCCCTCAATCTCTTTGTTTATCTTGAAATCAGGAGTCCGCCTGGAGAATAGAGACATACAATTTAATTTTAGCAATCAGGAGTCCGCTTGGAGAATAGAGACATACAATTTAATTTTAGCAATCAGGAGTCCGTCTGGAGAATAGAGACATACAATTTAATTTTAGCAATCAGGAGCCCGCCTGGATAATAGAGGAGTAGCTTCAATTTTAAGTTCAACAGTCAGGAGCCCGCCTGGAAATGGAGGTGTTAAATATTTTAAGCAGTCGAAATCAGGAGCCCGCCTGGAGAACAGAGGTGATATAATTCAATTTTAGTTTTCAATCAATCTCTTTGTCTATTTTGAAGTCAGGAGCCCGCCTAAAGAATAGAGGCATGCAATTCAAGTTTCGGAAGTTAGGAGCCCGCCTGGATAACAGAGGAATACATACAGTACAAGTTTCAGAAGTTGGGAGTCCGCCTAGGGGAATAGCAACAGGGAATTTTATCGAGAAAGAACAAGACAATGAGGCAACAAGGAGACACAAGACAACAAGGCAACAAGGAATTACAAGAGCAAGTTTGAATATTTTGGATAGGATTTTTGTAGTTCATAGAGCATAGTTAGTTTAGTTTCTTGTATCTTTGACGTAGTGTAATAAGGGAGGTCAGCAAGCAGTAACAGCAGCAGTAACAACAGCAATCGCACTGAAATCACAGTTCCTGGTAGTCCCAACTACCAGACATTCCCGAACTACACTGACCTGATTCCTGTTTAGCCCAGGATATGTAGGCAACCTCTGAAGCAGGACGCGGTCAAACTTTTCAAAAATGCTTCACACGGAATTTTCAAACGGGCAAAAATCGCTTGTATTTGCTCACTTATCTTTGCCCGAAAACCTTTCGTGTTTCCGAGCAAAGAGGGGCAGCTGTGAGCACGTGATTTTTGCCCTAAATATGATTATTCCCAAAATCCCAAACAAAATAATTCTCTTTTATTTTTTTTACAATTTTTGTGCATTTTGGTGTCATTTTCTGATAATTGTTGCATTCTATTTGCGCATGTTAATTCTATAAAGTACAAAAAATATGCATTGTTGCATTTAGGTTTTAGTATCAATTAAGGGTTAATTTGTCTTAAAACAAAACATGAAAATCACAAAAATTAGTTCACTTTCGCATTTTAATGATTTTTATTATGAATTTGTGATGAAATAGTTTTTAAACAATTTTAGGCATTAGTCAGTTTTAGTTTTTGAAGTATATTAGGATTTTATTTTAATTGTTGCAATTATACAAAATCAGAAAAATAATTACAAAATTATAAAGTGGAAAATAAATAGATAAAGTGAAAAAAAAAGGAAGGAAATTGAAATGAGAAGCAAAGGGCTGGCCAATTTTGGGCCAAAATCCAAAGAAATTTTCAGGCCCAAACGCCCTAAACCCATTGCAACCAGTCCAGCCCAAACCCCCCAACCCGGTCTGGTCCCCAGTAAGTCCAAACGACGTCGTTTTCCCAGCATTTAACCATGACCATTGGATCTCATCAATCCAACAGTCCGGATCTAACTAGGATGTTGGGTATATAAATGTCCGAAACTCCCCCCCCCCCTACCCCCATTTGCCCTATCGTCCTCACCCTACCCATCCTCAACAAACCCTAATCTGCGGCGCCATCAAACCCCTCGCCAGCGGTGAATGCCACCTACCCCGTTCAAGCCTAGATTAACACCACAGATCCCCCATGAATTCCTCTTTCCATTCCCGTTATTAGTTTTTCTCGAATGTTGCCGGAGCTCGTCGAATCTTCGTTTGAAGTTTCCGGTCAAATCGAAAGTTTATCCAAACCAGCCCAAAATCACACCATACAATCCCCGGCCTTCCCTCAACACTAATCCATGTTTATTTTCTTTCAAATCACTGTGAAACGGCTCGAATCTTAGATCTAAGAATTTCTGGCCAAAACCCTAAACCAAAATCGTTGTGATTTCGAACCGTAGTATCCTTAACCATGTATTCTCTTGTAAGAACACATGGTTAGGGATGTTACGCGTCAAAAATCTGAAAGGATTCAGACGTTAATGACTGGCCGGAGTTCCTCGTACTTCTGTGTGTTTTTGCTGTCTCTTTTCACTCGCATGTTTGAAGTTTTAGTTACAGTTTTTGTTTCATTAATTTTCCTGTTAATTTTATGATTTATTTGTATTAGTTTAGTTCTGTCAATTACTATTGGTTCTGAGTTTGATTATTTGTTTGATTGATTGTGAGTTTATGGGTTAAGAATTAGCTTAAATTCATTTAAAGTTGATCATGTTGGCTCAAGCTTTGCTTTGATCGATCCTGGTTTTTGGGTTCCCTTAGCGTGACTGAGTTGGTATAATTGAACAATTGGGTTGGTTAGTTTAATTAGTTGATTTCTGAGTGCTAATTAATCAATTTCAGTTAGTTTTAGATTAAATTAGGGGATTGGTTATAGCTGTTAAGAATGAGGTTAGGATCAGTAAATTAGAGAAGCCTTCAGGGGTAGTCTATGTATGGAAAAGGGTAGTTCTGATAGGAATAGTAATTTCAAAGCATATGAAAGGGCAGTATAGGTATTGTATGGGTAGAAGAATACCCTAGGGCCTTCTAGAATGGGATTTTAGTGCACATTTCAGCACAATAGGGATGCTTACTTGTTTAGCTAGTTAAGAATAGAGGGACTAAACTGAAAATAGGGAAGGGACTAATTAGAAAATCAGAATCTGATTTATTCTCTTTTGGTTGCCTATAAAAGGGCATGAAATGCCTTGGGAAAGGGGGTTCTTCTTCTTCCTTCATCTCTAAGCTCGAAAATCCCCACAAAAGGCTTTCCTCCCTGCTTTCAATTCCAGTTAGTAGTTCCATTCCAGTATTCAAAAAAAAACATCAAAAATGCAGAAATGAAAAAACAATTTTACAGTTTCATTATTAGTTTTGGATTTCAGTTAGGTTTTGGGTTTAGCAGTATTGCAGAAAGTGTTTGGGTTCAGCTGTGAGGGTTAGGAGTGTATCTCAAGTGTGTGTTGAGTTGGTCTGTGGAGTCTGTTGGTATTTCTGGTTTTCAAAAGCAGTTCCTGGCAGATTCTGTGGTGTATATTGTTGAGTTTGTTGTTGTTGTTGTTCAAGGTAGCTGACTCCTTTCCTTTTCTCTATTTACATTTCAATTTCCAGGTACATGTTTTGTAGCTCTCAAGTCTATGGAAATGAAGTAAATATGCTGTTTGAAGTTGATCTCTGAACTCCTCCTGTTTTTGTTTGATTTTAATGTATAAAACAGTTAGCTTACTCGATATTTCATGACATTTGTGTACTAGACTAATCTCGGATTGTATAAGTTGGATTGATGAACTGTTAAGCATGAGTTTGTTCATTTTGACTATTAAGTGGGTGCTTGGGTATGCAGATTCGTGTATGTAATCAAAACTATGGACTGTTAAACTGATATTCGTCATTTAGCTATGTTATAGTGTAATTTCAGTGGGTGTAGTGTAACTTGGAAATCAGGAGAAACTAGAAAAAAAATGATTTGAGATCCATGGCTTCTATTCGTGTTAATAACTGGAGATTGAGCAGGAAATCAGTATATAGTTTCGGTCAACTTAGAATAAATGTTCATATTGCCCTGTGTTAATTCAAAAACAGGAATTAGAAGTAGTCAAAGTGTAGTTGCTTCAAAATATTCCAATCACTCTGAATTGGTTCGTGAGTATCGTTAATTGGTATAGTTGTGTCAAATTTGTTATCACGTCCAGTTTTGGCCAATTGCTATAATCTCATTTCATCGTTGTACGATTGGATTTTAGTTTGAAAGCTTGGGCTCAATATTGGCTAGTCAGGCCCACTCCCTTTTAACTTAATCGGTTTGAGGCTTGGAGGATATTATTTGACTTAGGCCAAAAGGTAATGCTATAAGCCCAAGGCTGGACAGAACCAAAAGCGAAGCATGCCTTGCCTGCTTGTTACTTGGGTTGATTGCGAAAGCCCAAGATTACTGAAGATTCGAATCATGGACAACTCCGGATTTAAAAATAGTAATTCTTAAACAACGCTAATTAATTAGGACTTTACTTTTATTCATAGAGACAATTAAGTAGAAAATTATAGAGTGCTTTAGGTTGCCTTTTTAAAGCAAAATGAGATGAGCCTCGCTAAAACAAAACACATAAATTGCGGGGCCCTCGTTAAATAAGTACATTAAAATACTTAGCATGTGGAAGGGCCGTTTAGCGATTTCACGACCTTCCCCAAAACAATATTACGCTAGAATATTTTAGGCGCGATTTTAATTAAAGTACCTTCCTAAACTAGGGTGCGCATTGATGCGGCCCAAATCCAAATCTCGACGAAGTCGAAACGTGTTGACAACCGCGGGCGCATTGACGTGGATCGAAATGCGTTTTCACGACGTCGCAATTCTTTTAAAATAAATAACAATAAAAGTAGTGTAAATTTAATAAAAGGCACATAGGTTAGCATGTATTGAAATCAGATAAAATAAAATACAATAGTTAAGCGACCGTGCTAGAACCACGGAGCCCGGGAATGCCTAACACCTTCTCCCGGGTTAACAGAATTCCTTACTCGGATTTCTGGTTCGCGGACTATAACAGAGTCATATTTTTCCTCGGTTCGGGATTCAACCGGTGACTTGAGACACCCTTAATCTCCCAAGTGGCGACTCTGAATAATTAATAATTAAATCTCGTTCCGATTGTCCTTTAATTGGAAAAATCCCTGTACGCCCTTGCGGGTGTAATGAAAAAGGAGGTGTGACACACCCCATGGAGACACACTAGGCCGAATAAACCCCTTTATCAAGGAGTTCCTAAAACTGCTCCTTCAACTCCTTCAACTCTACCGGTTCCATACGATATGGTGGAATAGAAATGGCTGAGTGCCCGGCCCCAAATCAATACTAAAATCAATATTCCTGTCTAGTGGCATGCCCGGCAGGTCTGTAGGAAACACATCCGGAAAGTCCCTCACTACCGGAACCGAATCAATGGCAGGAGTCTCTGCACTAACCTCGCTCACGAAGGCCAGATAAGGAAAAACAACTCTTCCCAACCATCCGTTAGGCCTTTAAAAATTAAATCAGTCTATTAGGAACATAATTTGTCGAACCTCGCCACTCAATCCATGGCAACCCCAGCATAGCCAATGTCACTGTCTTAGCATGACAGTCCAAAATAGCACGATACGAAGATAACCAATTTGTGCCCAATATCACATCAAAATCAACCAAGTAAGCAACAAGAGATCCACTCGCGTATCCAAACCCCCAATAGTCACCACACACGATCGATATACACGGTCCATAATAATAGTATCGCCCACAAGAGTAGATACATGAATAGATGAAATAAGAGACTCGCGGGAATATATAGATAATGAGAAAAATATGATGACACATAAGAAAAAATGGAACCAGGATCAAATAATATAGAGGCATCTTTGTGGCAAACTGAGACAATACCTATAATCACAGCATCTGAAGCAATAGCATCAGGTCTGGCTGGGAGGGCATAGAAATGGGTCTGACCACCACCTGATAGATCTCCCCCTCTAGGGCGACCCCTAGTTGACTGACCTCCTCTCCGAGCTAACTGAGCAGGTGGGGAAGTAACCAGTGCTGAAGTTGAAGGCTGACTCCTCTGCTGAGATGAACCTCTTATGAGACGGGGACAAAACCTCTTAATATGACCCAAATCTCCACACTTGAAGCAACCTCTCCCAGCAAATGGAGGTGGGGACTGAAGGGAGACCCACGCATCGGGATGCCCACTAGAAGAACATGCATAGATGAGCCCTAAACTGATGGTGCCTGAGTCGAACTCGGAGCTGGAAGGGTACTGAGCGACGAGTGACCCTGATGTGAACTGTGAGAACCGTGGCTAGATGATCCACCACGGTGGACCGAATGGGCTGGCTGAGCATGTATGAATAGATGGCCTTTGTCGTGCTGAAACTAACCTCCAAAAGGAATACCACCAAAACTACCAGATCTCTGAGGCTTCTTATCCTCCCTCTCATTTCGCTCCTGGCGGCGAATTGACTCTATCTCTCTGGCAATGTCAACCACCTCCTCAAAAGAAGTGACATATACTCTCTCTTTGGTCAGAAAAATCTGAAGCTGATAAGTGAGGCCATCAACGAACCTCCTGATCCTCTCCCTATCCATGGGAACTAGTTAGATAGCATGACGGGCCAACTCGGAGAATCTCATCTCATACTGAGTCATGGTCATATCCCTCTAATGCAGCTGCTCGATATGCTTGCACATCTCCTTTCTGCGGGAATGCGGTACATACTTCTCTAGGAAACTGATGCCAGGTAAGGGGTGCTGCACCAACAGTCCTACGCCTCTCATAAGCCTCCCACCAAGTGAAGGCAGCTCCAAAAAATTGAAAAGTAGTAAGTAAGACCCCACTGGTCTCCAGAATACTCGTTGTGCATAACATCCTCTGACACATGTGCATGAAACCTTGGGCATCCTCGCCCTCTGTACCACTGAAAGTCAGAGGCTAAAGTCTACCAAACCTCTCCAATCGATGCTGCTCGTCATCAGGCATAACTGGAACTACATAATCCTGAGCATGTGTAACCGGCTGGGCTGGCGGTGCCTCCGTTGTCTGCAGTCCCTGAACAACCTGCTCGGGTGTACGGGTGGCGGGAGTCTGAGTGCCTCCCCCGACTTGAGAAGTAGTTGTTTTGGTAGAAACTGCGACCATTTGAGAAATGTTAGTGCACACGGTCAAAATCTGAGCCAAGATCTCCTAAAAACACAGAATAACAATAGGCACAACTGATTCCTGAGCTAGTACTGTTGGAGCATCCCCTACTGGAGCCTGATCATGAACTAGGGCGGCTAGTGGATCTGCAGGTGCTGCCCTAGCTGCTGTACGGGCTACACCCCTACCCCTACCACGGCCTTGACTGTGTCCTTGGCCTCTAATGGCCCCTACTGGTGGTACTGGTGGTCGCCCATTGTGACCGGTAGCACGTGTCCTCACCATCTGTGAGAGAATAGAATAAAACAAGTTTAGTGCCAGAATCAACAGATTCACACGACAAGAATTCAAGAATGTGAAGTTTTTCCTAAAGGTTCTGCAGCCTCTCGAGGATAAGTAAAGACGTCTCCGTACCGATCCGCGAGACTCTACTAAACCTACTTATGACTCATAAGACCTATGTAACCTACACTCTGATACCATCTTGTCACGACCCCAAACCAACCCGGTCGTGATGGCGCCTATCGTGAAACTAGGCTAGCGGACACATTTCTTTTAAAAACTTAAGTAAAACCATTTATCAACTGTAATCTGAAAAAGATATAAAGTTAAAATCAACAAAGAGGAAAAATACAAGCCCGGACTCGGGTGTGACTAAGTCATGAGTGACTGCAATAGTTCTAAACAAGACAAAACCAAAACAATCTGGAAATAAAAACAAAGTACTAATAGGAAGATAGATAAGGAGAAAAGTGGAACGGTGGTCGCCAGGCGGCTACCTCGCTATCTCCGTGAAGTGCGCAACTTGAATAGTTAACAACCGCTACCGTGTCCTGAGATACTTGGATCTGCACACAAGGTGCAGTGGGTAACGTGAGTACACCAACTTAGTAAGTAACAAGTCCAAACTATGGACTGATAGGTAGTGACAAACCAAACCTCAACAGGTAATACAATTAAACTCTACAGAAAAGTAGACATGCTTGCAGTTCAAGTAAAAACTCAACAGTAAATAAATGCAGTCTGACCAGAACGGAGTATAAAGCTCAGAAAATCTCTATGTAATGCACAGATAGCATGATCAATGTTCCGTGTACCTCCACTCACGGGTGCTCAACCACTCGATACTGTATATGGTCATCTGACCCAGGGAAGATCTATTCCAGAATATATATTCATCGTTGACCGCAGTCATCCAGTACCGAGAAGGCCATTCCTTTCAGCCTAAGGGCTATAACAAGCCAATGAAGTCATAATCAATATCTCGCTGTGGTGTACAGCCCGATCCCATACTGTCACACAACATTAGGCTCTCAGCCTCATACAGTCATCATTTTCCAGTCTCACACACACGGGCTAAAAATGTCATGATACAGCCCGAACAATGATATGATGTGCCAAATTACAATAATTGAGACTGAGGCATGATATAATATGCATGAACAAGACTGAGTACAGAATATCAATGAAACAAATGATATGACAGCAAGAAATGACCTCTCAGGTCTCAACAGTATTGGTGTGTAGCCTTAACATAATAATTAGCATGATTTACATCTCAATAACTTGATCATATAATTACAGCACAGATATCAGCAAGAAAGAGTCACTAAGCGGTGCCATGGAATGATCCAAGATGCGATTCTCATGGTGCACGCCCACACACACATCACTTGGTATTTGCGTCACCTCAGTAATAATCATAGAACACATAGTTCGGGGTTTCGAACCCTAAGAACCAATTTTGGAAGTGTTACTTACCTCAAACCAAGACAAACTCTATCCCACGACGCCCTTGCCTCTCGATTCAGCCTCCAAATGCCCTGAATCTAACCAAAATCAGATTAACTATCAAGCCAAACTCTAGCTAATGGAATGAAACCCATACGAAAATTATCAAATTAACTCAAAAATGCCGAAATTGGCAAAATCCGACCCCTGGGACAACGTCTCAGAATTTGATAAAAATAACATAACAAGAATTTTCATCCTCCCACGAGTCCATACATACCAAGAACATCAAAATCGGACCTCAAATGACCCCTCAAATCCCCAATTTAAACTCTCCAATTCCAAGCCCTAATTCCCCAACTTTTTGTCTTTAAATCCCACTAATTTCATGTTTAATTAGAAATTACCATAGAATCTAGTATTAAGTTCAAAAACCTTACCTTCATGTGTTTCCTTCGAATCCTTCTTCAATCCCTCTCAAAAAGCTTCAAAGTCGTTCAAAAATGGTGAGAAATGGCTTAAAATCACGAAGATGGCTTTATATACATTCTGCCCAGGTGATCCTTTCTTCATAAACGCGGACAAAGCCTCTTGTTCGCAAAGCACAAAAATTACACTGCTCAAATTCCTCTTTCGCGAAAGTAAGGTCCTTCTCACGAACGCGAAGCTTCAGCTACCAAAGCCTTCGCGAATGCGACCCCTCCTACGCGAACGTGATGAACAACTCTTGTGGTCCCCAGCTGCTCCAACTCCTCTTCGCGAACATGTTCAACTCCTCGCGCTCACAATCCTTCCATTGGCCATACCTTCGCGACACGAGCCCACTTCGTGAAAGCAAAGAACAATTCTCTACAACAAAAATACCATAAAATCTTCTATCTCCTCAAGTCCAAAAATGATTCGTTAACCACCTGCAACTCACCCGAGGCACTCGGGACCTCAACTAAATATGCCAACATATACCATAACATCATTCAAACTTTTTCCAACCTTCGGAACACTCAAAACAACATCAAAACATCTAATCACCATTAGATTCAAGCCTAAGGATTTCCAAACTTCCGAATTCTGCAAATGATGCAAAAACCTTTCAAACCTCATCTGAATGACCTGAAATTTTGCATACACATCACAAATGAAACAATGGACCTGCTCCAAATTCCGGAATTCCAATTCGACCTCTATATCAAAATTTCCACTACCAACCGAAAAATGCCAAATTTCAATTTCGCCAATTCAAGCCTAAATCTTCCACGGACCTCCAAAATACATTCCGATCATGCTCCTAAGTCCCAAATAACCTAACGAAGATATTTAAACCATCAGAATTCACATCTGAGACCTTCTACCCATAAGTCAACATCTGTTTGACTTTTCTAACTTAAGCTTACTCAAAAGAGACTAAGTGTCTTATTCCTCTACAAAATCACTCTGAATCCGAACCAACTAACCCGATACCACATAATACAGCTAAACAAAATATAAAGAATAAAAAATGGGGGAAACAGAGCGGTAACTCATGAAACGACCGATTGGATCGTTATAGTAGCTTAGGTGACCAGCCGCAGACCAGGCTTTCTTCTTCGCGTTCGCACAGCTCCAAACATGTTCACACAACTTCAGTCTGCTGAACTTATGCGATCGCATGGATTCTATGCGATCGCATAAAGCATTCACTGGCAGCAGTTAAATTTTCTCATTTTAACATAAACCCATGCGATCGCATAAAGCATTCACTGGCAGCAGTTAAATTTTCTCATTTTAACACATTTTGACTTGGTTTCTTGCGTATCTTCTTCAAATCATATGATACTTGAAATATACCAATAAACCTTAGAAAATGCCTTAGTTTCTCAACAAAATCTTAGCACCCCAACATCATAGCACAACTGAGTGATCAATGATGGAAATTTTGATGATGTCCAAATCCACTGCTAAAAAGAAAATGGACATGGTCGCAGGCAATATAATTTACCCAACTATAAGTCGGGGTCGAATCCCAGAGAGAACAATATGTAGGCGATTATGTGTGTAAGAGAATTATCCCTTATTATGCTAAGCTAAACACTTAGAAAAGTGTTGAGAAAATATTTATAACTAAATGTAAAAATGTAAACTAACCTAGAAAGGAAGTAAAATTGTCAATGGCTACAAGTATGGATACATGGGGAATTACACTCAAGTAACGATCCAGTGTATTTCATGATTTTACAAATATGAGCGAGTTTATGTTAATTAGCCTCGGGTAATAATTCTATATTAGCTTCTTTCAAAGACTAACAAGACTTCCTAATTGAATTATCCCTAAAATAATTAAGAGATTAAGCACACCCGATTATAGCTACAAGTAGTTCAATCCTATCCCTAGGAAAAATCTATAAAGTGAGGGTTAAAGTCTCAAGTTCTTGTTAATTATTCTTTTCCAACTCCAAATTATCTTTCCCAAAATTAATTCGAAGTTGATGGGCGATTCATAGGGTTAGATAATCCCTTTGGAAACATTAAAGAACAAGAATAATTAAAGAAACAATAATTCACTTCATAATAAATAAAAATCGTTCAATACATAACCACAACAAGATATTTAATCCACACTTTAAATATGAATACTTCCATAAACAAGATTCAAGTGTTGAAATAAATACTATATACTTAGATATACAATACAAAGCAAGGAAATGAAGAAATGAGCATAACTAAGTAAGAAATTCTCAACCAAAAGCTTCAAATCTTCAAGACCCAGTATGTGTACAAGAACCCTATCTTCCAAACCTTGTCGTCTCTAGTCTAAGGACCGAAAATAAGCCAAAGATTTTTTACAATCGAGCTAGGTCGTGTATTAAATAGTTTGGGGATCAAAACGTGAAATTCCATTTCTGCCGAAATCTGTCCAGAAAATAAGCTATGCGATCGCGCACAAACACCCGCGTTCGAGATGAATAACTTCTCCAAAGGTACGCGATCGCGTACAGTTTCCCGCAATCGCGTAGCTTATTTGACCAGCCGCTAACCAGGCTTTCTTCTTCGCGTTCGTACAGGTCCAAATGCGTTCACGCAACTTCAATTTGCTGAACTTATACGATCGAATAGAGCATTCACTGGTAGTAGTTAAATTTTCTCATTTTAACACGTTTTGAGTTGGTTTCTTCCGTATCTTCTTCAAATCATATGATACCTGAAATATGCCAATATACCTCAGAAAATGCCTTAGTTTCTCAATAAAATCACAAAAAAGCTTAAGTATTATGAAGAGATAAGTTGGTAAAATACCAACTTATCATACTTCAACTTCTAAAAAACAAGAAATGTCATATAAGTCATACTCTTTTTTCCCTCACTTGAGTTTCGCCCCAATAGGATTTTCTCAAGAATGATTTTAACGAGGAGACAAGTAGGAAACTTTGAGTTGAAGTATACGAGAGTAGACATATTTTTCATTGCCCGAGTATTCAAGATTATCCAAGTCAAACAATGAAGGGACTAGATATACTAGGACTGGAACGCAAGACAACACCCAAAACTTGTAACTTTCTCCAAATATTTCCCAAGGGAAGAATAATGTAATCAGAGCAGCAAAGTCAAATTAATTAAAATTCATATTTATCGAAACTGCTCTCCTGAACGGTTAAGTCCGACCAGACTCGAACAACACCTATCAGCCCTTAGCCACGACTTAATAAATGGTTAAGTTCAACCAAGCTCTAATAACACCTATTGGTCCTCGGCCACTACTTAATGAACGGTTAAGTTTGACCAAGCACGAACAACACCCATCGGCCCTCGCCACGACTTAATGAACGGTTAAGTTCGACCAGGCTCGAACAATACCTACCGGCCCTCGGCCATGACTTAATGAATGGTTAAGTTCGACCAAGCTCAAACAACACCTATTGGCCCTTGGCTACAACCTAACGAATGGTTACGTTCTACTAGCTCGAACAACACCTAGTAGCCCCTAACCTCAACTCAACTTAAAGGTGCTTTCGATAAAATTAAAAAACAATATCGACGCTTGGCCATATCTCAATTAAGAGACATACTCGATTTATTAAAAAAAGGCTGATGCGACCCACAACTATACGGCCCAAGTGCTACGGCACATAACAAGAAAAGGAATAAAGAAGCAAAATATGCAAGTACAATAGCAAAACTTGCAAGTACATAAACAAAATAAAAAAGGTACGTATAAAACAAAAGAAAACTTTGATATACCGATGAAGAGTTTTTACAAAAAGAACTCGAAACTGCCAATAAAAACAATACAAGAAGTTAAAACAAAGCGTAGTGGCCATCACCATCCCGACCTTTGACGCCCTCTCCATTCTCGCCTTGAACATATGTAGAGTCAAACCAAGCACCATCCGCGAGCCAGTCTACACCCTGGTCCTCATCCTCCTCGGAAGTAGGTTGAGGCGTAGAAGGATCATAATCACAAGTGAGTCGAGCCTCAGAAGTTTTGACTCGAGCATCCTCGAGGGACGTCACAGAAATAGAGCCCGCCCTATTCAAATCACAGAAAACATCCACCGGGGCTTCAACATGGATCCACTCATCTAACAACTTCCAAGAAAGGTTAGGATACTCAGAAGCATTAGACAAAAAGGTCTGCGTAAGCATTTAGGCCTTCTCGGCCTCAAGAGCAACACCTCGATCATGTAGCTCAGATTTTTCCTTGTCCAGCTCATCAATTCTCTCCTCAAGCCGGTCCTCTTTATCCCTAGTTTTTAAGAGATCAATATCCCTATCAGAATGGAGAGTCTTGTTCGCCAGCTCGAGAGCGTCAATCATTTTCCAAGCATCCAGTCGGGAAGACTTTGCCTACTCGAGCAACTGTTGTTTCTCAGCAATCTCCCCCCTGAGAGTGACGATTTCAAGATTGCATCCATCCAACTGGCTTCGCAGATGAACCAGTTGAGTTGGAAGATCACTGCATTGGGCCTCCATGCCCTTACTTAGATCGAGCTCTTCTTCTTTTCTCTTCAACACTCCCTCAAGAATGTTGAATCTCTCCACTTTCGCCATAAGCTGCTCGTCCTTTTTCTTCAGTTCTTCTCTCAAGGACGGCACATCACCCTATTCGCGAAGCCGCCTCCAAAGGTCCCAGTACTTTCTATGGTACTCTTCGTACCTACCCTTCAACTTCACATAAATTTCTTTACGTCTCTTATCCCTCCGAGCACTCTAAATTTCCAGAATGACCATCTACAAATCAAAGAAAAGGCAAAAGTTTGAAAACGGAAACGAGTTAAAGCAAAGGGAAAAAATGAACAAAAGCCATACTTACCCTGAGAGCGAGTCCGGAAATGTCCTTTGATAAGGTACTATCATTTCTCTCCTTAAGGGACACACCCTCGGTGTCAGAACAAAGAGTACTGAGAGTGGGGACCACCTCCTCGATCTTTCTTAGCAAATCATAATCCATTAGTATCATAATGGTCCTCGAGCCTCCTTTCATCCTCAACTCGATCTGGGTGACTCCCTCATCGATCATCCTAAGGTCATCAGGGTCCATGTCGGAACCTGACTCATCGTCCTCATCCTTTCCTTTGTCCTCGTCGGCTGGAGAAGCATCCACTGCCGGCCTGGAAGATGAGGCCTCCTCTTGCCTTGAAGGCACGAAGTGTTCACCAAGCGTCCATCTCCCCCTCAGGACACAACAGCACACCAGTGTTCGCCTCTTCCAGTTGTAGGGCTTTGGAGGTCACCCAAATATTGTCTCTGATGTGTATCATCGCCGTCTCCTAAAGAGTTAAGTCACTCTTCACTGAATCGACGGCCACGGGAACTCCCATCCCCCATGACTTCCACATCTTTCCTCCTGCAGGGCCTTAGGTCCCCAGCATGGGGAGAGACTTCATCATCCTTATCAATAAGTGAAAACGGCTGAGGAGCAGGTGCAGCATCTAGGACGGGGGCAGATGTAGAAGGTGTAGTAGCCATGACGGGGGAAAAGACAGAAGCCGTGGAAGCCCTTCTCCTCCTAAATGTTGGCATGGACACCCTATTACTTCTGGAAGACCCCCTAACTAAACATGAAGAAAAAGAAGCATAGGGGTTTACAACGACGCAAACCAATACAAAAAACAATCACAACTAGAAGAGAAAAATTACCTATCGAAGGGAGGGCCGATCTGAACTTCTGAAAGAAGCTCGGCCGGTCATGAATCCCCATGGTGTAAGGGAGAACCTGCCCAACCTAGTCAACGATATGTATATCTAGAGGAGGAGGAAGTTATTTTCTACAGGGAAAGAAGAATTACTCGACCAAATCAAAATAGATGAAGTGCTTCAAAAGGTAAAAACAAAAGCAACTCAAACACTTGCGTGTATGGTTCCAGGCCTTAAGGAAACCTTCGATATTAGCC
Source organism: Nicotiana tabacum (assembly GCF_000715075.1). Lineage (NCBI taxonomy): Eukaryota > Viridiplantae > Streptophyta > Magnoliopsida > Solanales > Solanaceae > Nicotiana > Nicotiana tabacum. The sequence goes on along the minus strand of NC_134086.1, from coordinate 104,796,275 downwards.
ACAACGGTCTCAGTATTGACATAGAAGTAGGGCTGGGCATATATCGGGTAAAATCGATAACTCGAACCGTTAATTATTTATTGGATTATCGGTATCGGGTTATTGGGTTAACGGTTCGGTAATGGTTTAGAATTTTTTTACTATTGGGTTATCGGTTTGGGCCTCAGTTTGCCAATTTTGTTAATGGGTTAACTAGTAACCTAATAAGAATTAATAAAAATATGACTTTACCCTTAAGTATATACATATGTTGGGGTTTCAGTTCATTCTCTCCTGTTCCTTCTCAATCGCACTCTTTAGTTGTTTTATCTTCATTCTTCATAAACCTTACTAGTTACTCTTAGTGAAAGTCTTTAGTCTTATATATTAGGCTTTTAATTTCTATAACAAAATTCATCTTCATACTGGTATTTTTGACTGTTAATGATTATTGTTTTTTATTTTTGTTTCTTAATTTTGTAAGCTCACGTTGTCCAGCCTATACCTACTACCAATTTCTCTACGTACGTATTAATTCTTAACTGACAATCTTCGTCAGTTTCGAGTATATTTTTTAACATTATTATTCTGTACAGTGCGCTAAGCTTTGACAACATGACAATATTTTCTTGCCTTCTAGGTATTTTTCATTTATGTGTTAGTATTACCCATGCATAGATCAAGGTTTTGCTCTACCTCTTTTTGCAGGTTAGGCATATGACAAACAACATCCATTTTATCTTGCACTGTTACTACTATATGTTTGGACTTGTTAATTTTAAGGTGAAATTGCTACTACTTTGTATTATTATTAATGTATTTGGATAACTGTTGTTGAAGAATTAGTACTATTCTAGTTGTGGCCACTTGACAGAACGCAGAAATGGCCAGTATACCATATGTGAATTCTTCTTTTTTGCTGAACTTTAGATTGAGTTATCTTATTGGGTAAACCGATAATCGAACCGATAATTATCGATAACCAATTAACCGATAATCGATAACCGATATCTTATCAGTTCGGTTATCAGTTTATCAAATTTGTAAACCGATAACCGATATGCTAAATCGATAATATTCATAACTGAACTGAACCGACCGATACCCACCCCTACATAAAAATAATCGAGCCAGAATTGTAGACTACCCTTATCGTCCATCTTCACCACCAAGCATTTGCCTCCATGGTGATGAAGGTTTAACATCGTCCCTCTATAGAAGCTAGGTGTGAATAAATGCACCAAGTGTCGTGCCGCACCTCGACTCCGACAAGATCAGCAAATTTGGATAGTATCTTGATGACCTTATAAACATTAGGGTCGGGTTGAGCAGGGCAAATGCCATAATGGAGGCAAAGCTCCTCCACCGGCGGGAGAAGGGGGAATGAGTAGCCAGTAGTAAACGGGTAGGCGTAGAGAGCACAATACTCGGGATAGTGAACATGCACTTTTTCCTCATCAGTTGGGATCAATTCAAAGTGGTTGGGAAGGCCATACTTGGATTTGAATTCAGCCAAGTTCTTAGGTGCCATGGATGATAGAAATTTTTTAGGCGTCGCATCCGGTGACCGTTGAAACACGAACCTAGCTTCAGGGTTTCAAGGGATGATCTCCTCCACCGGAAAAAGAGATTCATCTTCTGTGACGGCAACGGTGTCCTCCCCTTAAGCAGGGAACAAAAAAGCCAAAGGGATGGCGTGTCTCTCCTTATCAACATTTAAAAAAAGGTTAGACATGGTTATGAAGGAAGATGAGAGCATGAAAGAATGTTAAAGCTCAAAAGGCTAAGAAGATTCAAGAGAATAAATAGAGTTTTGTTAGAGCAAGGGTAGTATGAAAGGAAATAAAGTTTGAATAATGAAGAAACATTCCCTATTTATATAGATTAAGGCACCAAATCCAAAATGGTTCATCATTATTGGCACAAGAATCAAAACGGCAAAACTAATCAAAGGTCACGCATAAATCAATGCAATGTGTCAAAAATCATCATCATCATGACGCATGACTTCATTACGTCACTTCTTCTCTTGGACTAGATGGTTCCAACAAATCACCTTGAAAATTTAAGGGTTTGAAATGTGCGGCCCATAAAGAGCCATGTCGCCTATTTGTCATAATGATCACGACCGATGTTATCTATTTAGCGAACTCGACCACAAAGATGACCATGAACGTTATTATCCGCTAATTGTACTCACCCACGAAGACGACCTCAACAAGTAGAGGGATTAATTGTATGGGCTAAAAATTATCCTAGTTATGTGTGGGCAAAGTCAACATTGAGAGAACTTTCAAAGGCTACCATGTGTCATCGATGTGTCTTCAACAAAAGACGAAGACGAGATCGAAGCGATCTGATGAAGGATAAAGACGAGGTCGAGCTGATTTAGTAGAAGGATGAGGACGATCACTCCTTTTAGAAGGGCAGTAACGACTAATTTTAGAGATAAGACACTATGGAGAATATTCTAAATGATATTCCCCTCATGTGTACTATTAGGGTTTTTGTGGCCCGTGTACCTTTATAAATAGAAATATATATAGCAATAGAGGAGGATTGGACACTTATTGTAAAGAACAACATATTGATATTCTCTTTAGATTCTTGCTTTATTACATACAAACAAAACACACATTTTCTTTACATTTGTGTCTAACTTCTCTCTCACGATCCAAGCAGAATCCAAATATTCAAAGGCTCATCAATCATTTATCATTGTCACGAAGAATATCATAGAATATCACACCTTTTTCGGTTACCTCACTTGCAATTATTTACATAAATGTCATTATATATTATTTATTACTATTTAATGCTATTTTCTTTGTTCTTGGGCAATTGAATACTTTTTATTGTTACCCCTTTACTGCTATTTAGACGGAACTTGCGACATTTTGCCACGAAGTGTGTTAAACAATCTTCTGGATAATAATATTGGCTAAGATTAACTTCATTTTATTAGAAAATCTAATTATTTAAACCTAGATCTAAATTTTGGGTCAAACATAAACCCCTCCTTTTTTTTGATGAAATTAACTCTTCTTCTTGCTTTCCAATTTGAATATATATATATATATATATATATATATATATATATATATATATATATATATATATATATATATATATATATATATATATATATATATATATATATATATATATATATATATATATATATATATATATATATATATATATATATATATATATATATATACACTGCAAGGTTAATTTGAGGCGTAACTAATCGCTAGTATTTTGCTCTTATAAACTATTTTTTCTTATAGTAGGTGATAGTTAAGTTTCTCTTCGTGATAGAAGAAATCATACCACAAAGTCATTGTATACTTCAAATTTAATTTGTCACTTCTTAAAAACAGCTTTACTATGTAGGGTTGGAAAAAAAGCTATTATGAATAGTCATACAATTCCATGACCATAATATCCATTTAAATTTAATACTTATATATTTACAAAAGTTCAAATAAAACTAAAGCCTCAAAATTCTTATAACCACCAACTGATGCACTGGTGTCTCTTCAACAATATTTAAAAAAGAAGAAAAAACGGAAAAAGTTGAAATAATTACATACTGACGTTGTAATAGAGTGGCCGACAGTTGGTGTCTCTTGCCCTACTAGTGGGGTAGTCCGGGCTTTGCCAGGCCCGATGGAAATAAAAGTACTCCCTCCGTTCCAATTCAATTGAACCTGTTTGACTGGGCACGAAGTTTAAGAAAGAAATGAAGATTTTTTGGAATTTGTGGTCCTAAACAAGTACAAATGGGACTCAGAGTATTTGTGTGGTTATAAAAGCTTCTCATTAAGGGTAGAGTTGTAACTTAACGCTAAATTGTTACCAAATTTAGAAAAGATTCATTCTTTTTGGAACGAATCAAAAAGCAAATAGGTTCACATAAATTGGAACAAAGGGAGTATATTGTTTTGTTATACTCTGTGTTATCCTTCCGATGCTAATCGAAACAAAAGATTATTTCGAGTTCGTACTCCCTTATGAATGGAATGCAACTGATTTCATATATATATATATATATATTTACAAAGTTCTAGTCACGTTCTAGAGCTACCCTCACAAAATATCTCAAAAAATTGAAGATATAAGTTTTATCATCACTCTTGGATTGGAACTTGAATCAATAGAAACTTCAGCAATAGGTTAATAAGATTGTTGTCCTTTCTGCCCTGCGTCCATATAATAATGTAACATTTTCAAAATTCTATTCCAATCTTTGAACTTATTATTAATCAAAGCTTTTGAAACAAGAAATCCAAACCTCTTGTTTAGACTTTAGGTTGATGGCATTATAAGTTTCCTGTGTTAATGGCATCGGCATTTGCATCTCCAAGTGCTGCGTCTTTAAGATGCACGGTAGGCAACTTAACCCTCATCCCATTCTTTTCCTGTTGAACAAGCATGTTACCATACTCAAGGAGTTTTTCGGTAGTCATTTTTGGTTGATCAAAAGTCGGGGGGTCCGCTGAAAGAGTTTAGAAGTTTGTCCCCAATAGCTGCAATTGCAGTTCCTTAAACTCATCTCCTCACTTCATCATAGAATACTCGTGCCCTTAACCCATAGAAGAAGTATGTATCAAAAAAATTACACATTAGTTGTCATCAACACCATTCTACATCACTAATGTAATTCGGTTAGGGGGACATACTGAAAAAGAAGTTATAACATTGAGTCGATTTTGTCGGCCAACAAGATATCCCCTTAAATATTAGGCACAGATTGAAAAATAACCGTAGCCCTAAGTAAATGAAGAATTAATTAGTATGTTCAGTTGGGTTATCAACTTATTAAATAGAGTTTCAGCATCAAATATCAATTATCAATAGCTTATACATTTCTACTAATTAGCTCCTATTTTAAGGTGTATCTGCAAATGCTTAGATTTTATAAAACTAAAAGAAGTCTACCAGATGCCTGACAATAGGGATCTTCTTTAGCTCTCAATCCAATCCAATCAAATATCATAAACATAACTAATTAAATATCATTGACACCTAAATATCCAGAAGGAACAAGAGCTTCTTTAGCCAAGTCTCAACCCTTTCTCCCCTCTTCAAATTTAATATCGCTATAGATTGTTCTGGGGAAAAAAATATGGTGCACAATTCAAGTAAGCTAATTACTTGCCTCGAAAGCATGGAAAGTTTTATTAAATCATCTAGAAATTTATAGCATGAGCTTTGAAACTCTCTAAGAAATTCTGGTTTTTTTTCAATACACTCATATGAACAAAAACACTAAAGAAGTGCATCTTCCGCGCGCACTTGTTGAAGAGGTCTTATACTAATCAAAGGGCATGTGCGTACTTCCATTTTAAAAGACTAGTGACATACGAAGATACCACACCAAAAAAATGTGCTATAACTACATTCAATTTTCTTCACGTAAGTAAAGAAACAAGTGTTTAATGTAGCTGTAATTTACCTGCTAAAAAATAACAACATTCAACAAGAAAACTATTATACAGTATGGTATAGTTCGCTAAATTCTTTTAAACAGTCAGTTACAAATTGAGTGATTATGCCGCAGTCGGTACTCAGCAGAAGGTTTTTGGCAGCATTAAACGCGCGCTTCCATCATTCCTCTCATTTTCCGCTCTTAATTTTTAATTTAAAGAAGGATTTAACTCATATACACCGGCATCGTAATGTTTGATTCTTATCCACCAAAAAAATAGAATATATTGCCAAATATTATGTCCAACTCTTTAGAGTAACCGAATGACACAAGCAGTATATTGGTTAGTGTCACAACCCCGATTTCCCTCCGTAGGATGTCAACATGGAACCTAGTCTCTGTCGTGCCCCCTTTTTCCTTGTGGTGTCCGGGTTTCGACATTCCTGGGGAAAAAACTCGTTTCCTTTTGGGAATTATGTATTTGAATTTGAAGAGTCGCCACCTAACGGATTAAGGTGCATTAGGGCACCTAGAGTAATTAACTGGTGTAACTAGTTTGCATTACCAGAGATTAGGGTAAAGACTCGAAATAACCTTGAGGGGAAGGTGTTAGGCACCCCTCGCGGTCCACAATGGTGGGTCCCGGTCGAGCTTAAACTATGTGAATTAGTTATTTTAATAAGTAAACAGTTTTAACACATATTTTCAAATAAAGGTAGTTTTCACAGTCTAAATACATATATGATCAAGGAAATTCAGATAATGAAAGTAAGAGAGGTTTGGACAGCTTACACATGTATATGTAAAGAAAAAGAAGTTTAGATAATTAAACACATATAGGAATTGGGAAAGGAAAGTCCTAAATTGATTAGCCTACAGGATCAATCTGTGCAATACCCAGTAATCCTCCTCAACTAGAGGGGCTACACGTGACATTAGCGCGTAGGTCATCATATCATTTACTACCCATTACCCTCCCCTCAATGGTTATATAAGCGAGTTCGATTAACGACCTCTAGGCGTGCTGCTACTCGTCCCTTCCTTGTGGCCCGGAGGAATTTAGAACCTCTAAATCTGGACAGTTCTAGACAAACCTAAGGTTTTTAAAGGACAAAAATCTAGGCGACAAACAAACAATATGTAGGACAAGCAAATAGGGAAAAGGTAGTTAAAGGCTCATGTTTACCTCCCCGCATGTATATAGGTAAATAAACAACACGTCTAAAATATAGATTCAGGTAATTTTTAGAAAGATTCCTAGGACAGGATATCTAGGTGAACATTAATACACAGATCTTGCAACGATATTTCAGAACTTAATGGCAGGGTCCAAGTTAGTTTGCATACTGGTTTTAAACCTGTGAGACATAAGCAGTTTATACACTATTGAAACGCAGTTTCTAGTTTTATATAAGGACATTAATCACCTAGGGCTTGCCTAGGTGTAATCACAATTATAGGAACTGTTTGAATAGTTGGAATCGTTTAACCTATGAGCATGTTGATCTAGGTGATACAGGTCATAACAGGTGTTTTATATCAAGTTGTATTTAGAGACATGATGTCTAGGTGTGGGGCTGTTTAAACCTTTTGTAGACAGTGATTGGAATAAACATGATTCAAACAGATGCAAATAGAGTTCCTAGAAAATATGGTATCTAATGCATAAAAGAGACGACTATTTTTATTAAGACGAGTTTATCAACCTAATAGCATGATCTCTAAGTGAAAGTACTTATGCAAAATCAAAACTGGAATAGCGATATATGGCATGTAATCCTAGAACATGGCTTCTATTACAGATTTGCATAATATAAAACCTATAGCATGATTTCTACCCAGCATTACCCCATAGTACCATACAACTACCCTCACATTTCACTAGTTACCCCAATATATGTTTACAAATAATTATTACAGACCAGAATTGAATAAATTACATAAATGCAATAGAAATTAAGCTATAGGGAGCCTGATGCACGCCCAAAGCAAACCTAGGGTACCAGGCCTTCAATAGTCTCAAATGCCTAAGATTTCTTTGCCACATTTGTGTCCAGGTGTGTCAGAGTTCCCTAAGGACCTCAAGAATCCCGGGCAGTGCTCATACCCAGACTTTTCTCAAATAAAGACTGATTAGGTGCAGTGTGAAAGAGTCATCCCTGATATGCTAGAGTTCAGAGAGATCTCTAGGGATCTCTAAGCAGTACATACTAGAGGGGCAGGACTTAATAACTTAAGAGTAAGTGAGAGTGCTTGACATAATTTTGAAAAGGTTTTGGTAAATAGTATAGAGAGGACTCTTTAGGAGTGAAAAGATTTTATGAAAACCAGAATTAGTTTGGTAGTAAAACAGCTTGAGAAAAGTATGAAAACACTTTGAAATCAAAACACAAATCACATGACAACCAGATTCAGAAACACTAGGCAAACAGAGTCCACACAGGGAGAGAGGGGTTGGGGACACATAGAATACACCTTAGTGTATAGTGAAGCACATACGCAACCAGATGTACATAATTCTCAAGGGTTTGTAGAATTAATAAGTTAGTTACAAGGGTAGGTGATTGAGACATGGAGCAGGGATTAAAATAAAGACATGTTGAGAACACATAAACCTTTGACACACAATTAGAGTTGCCTTGAGAGACTAGATCTCATTAGTAAAGCAGAGTAGGCAAGGACTTAATTAAACAGACTAGCAAAACACCACACAAGCATTCATAGTGTAGACATGCTAATCACACACTACAAAACAAGATTTAGACATGCTAGATAAACAGTAGACATGCAATTATAGTTGAGACATGCTAATCACATATTGGACAAGACAGTGTTAGGCATACTAAGCAAGACAGTAAACAGGATCAAGAATGGAACTCATGACTGATGAACTAAGGCAGTAATGAAACACATAGGGTTTAGATTCTAAAATTTAATCAGAGACATACCAGTTAGGGAAAGAGAACACAAGATGTAAAGCAGATGTTGTGCAATATCTAGCCTTGGCTTACAGCCGGCAAGACTAATGAATATCACAAGTAGCAGAAAGAACAGAGAGATTTTTAGAGTGTAAGCGTAGTGGTGAACTAATGTTCGTGTAGAAGTGACAATAGAGGAGAGTATATATAGTAATCAAGAGTTAAATAGAATAAGGTAAAGAATCAATTATGTAGCAATTAAGGAAGTTTACAGAATCATTAACACGTAAAATCAGTAAAGTCTCCTAATCAATGGTTAATCAATCAATGGTAAAGAGCGGGATAGATATTTAAGGAAAGAAATCAAGTAAGACTTAGGTACGGAGTAGACAATTAGTGGTGAATAAACATGAATTTAGTTAAGAAAACAATTAGTAAGAATCGGCAAGTATCACAATTAATTCAAATAAGGCAAGAAACTAAATAAGGTTGCAAATAAAGGAATAATCAAGGCTCAACATATAAGTTTTAACAAAACAAATTAGTAAATCAAGAATTCAAAACAACACTAATTTAAGGAGAAAAATATAGGTTTTCCATTAAAAATAAACAGAATGAATATAGACATATAAAATCAATCGACAATTCGAGCCAGGAACCTTAATAGAGTCACATTAGGGTAAAATCACAAGACATTCAAATTAAACGAAGGAGAAACCATGCGAATCAAAGCACAGAATGAAATCATGTAACAAGTAACACGGACAAGCTCTGAATCCAAACAAAAATGTCAAAAAATTGGGGTTTTAGCATAAGCTAGTTAGGGTTGAAGCAAACTCTACGAAATTAGTCAAAAACACATAAAAATAGAAGTTTAAATACTTAAAGTCAGCAAAACATTTTGAAGAAAGAGATTTTCAGGAAACCCTAGTTTAGGAAAATGGAAAGCCACTCGAAAATCAGAAGATTTTTGTAAAACTCATGTAAAATAAGTTCAATCCATCTCAGATCTTGTACAAATCTAAGAATTTTAAAGGACGAAATTAGGGTTTCGATAAAACAACATAGAGATGAAGATGTAGGCTTAGAAATCCATAGGTTTAAGGTGAAATAGGAAGATCTTACTTGAAATCAAACTGGAATGGCCTAAAACAGGCAAGAAAGGGCCAAATGTGTAAGCGGACTGACCTTGGTGCCTCGAGGACCTTAGAGACGACGGTACCAGCATAGGAGAGGCCATTAGAGGCCTGGGGGTGATGAGAACCCACCATGAACGGCAGTGGATGAGTGACAGCAAGGGTGAATTAGGGTTAGAGTTAGAGAGCGTTTGAGAGACGAGGGAACAAAAGGCCGGCATAAATGAGAGATAATGAAAGGGTTTAGGGGGTTGTTTGGGTTAATATGGTAAGTTTAATCGTAGACCGTTTATCAAAATGATCAACAACCACAATTAAACGGGGTTATTGGGTCGGGGCATGAAGATTGGGCCAAAGGGAGTTTTGGTCTACTTTTATAAGGTATTGGGCTGGTAGATTTTGGGCTAAAATTGAAATAAAAGAGGCTATTTGTTAAATACCACAAACAATTGATTAAAAATAATTTGTAAAACAATTACTAATTATAAAAAATGAATTTCATGCATAGAAGTGTTTTAAAAAAATAGTTATTTAGTATTTAAAAATGCAAATGACTATTTCTGGTAGAATAATACAAAAATGTACGCATGGGCTATAATTGCAAAGTTATTGCAATTACAGCCAAAAGATGCCAATTTGGCTATTTATAAAATAATTTGGACTCAATAGGACAATAATAATAATATTAAATCAAGACATGTTCTAAATTCATTTGTGATGCAATTTTACAATTTTTTATATGAAGAAAATATTGAAATAAATTAATTTAAAGATGTAAAAATTATGGAAAAATACCTATTGATGCTAATGCATAGTTTTAAAGGTATATATGCATTTCAAAAATATTATAGGGAAAAATTGGGTATCAACAGTCTCTACGACTAGGTAATGTCACGACTCAAATCGAAGGGCCGCGACGGGCAACTGATGCCTAACTAAACCGAGTACCAACGTATCGTATCCTTCTTATCATACTATCATGGGTAGATGGGCCAAAAGGGCTGTCATGAGATAACCAAAATAAAATAAAATGGAATACTAGACATAGGACGACCCAACATGATATAGAAACTTATACATGTGACATATGGACATATAAGGCCGACATAAACATTTGTACACTCAAACATAGGCCGAAAAGGCCATACAAGTATCCATACACATGACATCTATCTACAAGCCTCTAAGAGTATATAAATGTCATAAAGCTTGGGACAGGGCTCCGCCATACTAATCAATAAATTTCTAAATCATACTAACCAAATAGGCAACTTCGGAGCAAGTGGAGTGCACGAATACCTTCTGCTGAGCTAATATCCTACTAAGAGGAATCTCCACCTATCTATCGGGATCTGCAGGCATGAAACACAGCGTCTCCAAGCAAAAGGGACGTTAGTACAAATAAAGTGCCAAGTATGTAAGACATAAAAGTAGTATATAAAATGCATGGAAGAAACATGGAGTAAAGAACTCGACCTGTAATTCTGAATAGCTTTTGAATAATGAATATTTTATAATGTCATGCATGTGAATAAATGTCATACCATGCGTAGGTATATTGCGTACATAACGTCATCAAGTCTCTGAGGGCATCCAATCATATCATCTCAGCCACTGTCGGCAAAATCATCAACGTATACCAGCTGATCATGTGGTGGTGCGTATATAACGCTATAACCTTTACCAATACCCTATATACATATAATATATGCGTATATAATGCCATCTGATCATGGGTGAATGCACATGTATAAATGAATGCAATGCATAATGAAGTAAGTCAATAAAATCCCTTGGAATGTCGTAACATCAATATGCATTCGGATAAACTTCAGCAACTTACGTATTTTTTTAAGACCCATGAACAGAAGATATAATAATAAGACACATGGGAAATCAAGAACAAAGGCAACCCTAGTACTTCTATGAATATAGTCATTTATGAAAGTTGTACGTTTGCTCGTTTCGTTTGTATCATATGGATCATGTCAAAAAGAAAGAAGGGATAGCCTTAACATACCTTAAGTCATCAATGCAACTCAACCACACGTTTATGAAAACTAGCGTGTCAACCATATAAAAAAGAAATACATGTACAACTTAGATGGCGCTAGTATATCACGTATCTCAAACGATAACTCGATTCTAAAATAAAACGGGTAGCATTCCCCTAATTTTATTGCTCCCTCAAGCCTAATATAGGCAGGATACAAACACAATGCAATCAACAACTCAAAACTAGCCTAATTACAATTCGGGACCTTTAATACATCAAAAACCCCAAATATACCATAACACACCCAATCATCAAGTTATCAATTAGCCTGGAACTGCAACGACGAGTGAACAAACTACTACCCTACAATATGTGGCATTTCTCCATGCCTTTTTTTCCTTCAAAAAACCATAAATTAGCAGCACAATAGGCCAACACGGTGGACTACCAAACAGTCCACTAAAAGTGGAAAAAATCGAACTCACGATTTCTGATCAACGTCCCGGGAGTTCTAACTATTAAGAAACTAATATATCAACCTTACTTGATATTTAAACAGATAAATATAAATTTTAGATGTTTTCTTAAATATGAAGTACCTTCCAAAACTCAAACTACAAAGAAAGAGAGAGGCGGTATCATGATACTTACGTCGTAGGGATCATTCTGATGTTATCGCTTTTCGATTTCGTACCCGGAATGTTAATATTCTTTGAAATCCTATTAGAAAGCTTAAGGGTAGGTTCTTAGGTCTTATTATGGTCGTGGTATGTGGAAAATTTAAGAAAGAGACGACATAAGGCCTATAAATATCCAATTGTAAAAGTCAAAGAGGTGCTAGCTTGACACCATATTTTTGGCTCTTCTTCAGATGCTTATATCTTTTTATCCGGATGTCATATGAAAAAATGGTTAAGTGGTTTGGAAACTACATTTCAAGACCTTCAATTTGGTATATAATATATCCCAAAAAAACCTCATAGATCACACAAAATGTATTGCTCAAAAAGCTTCAATGACATATCTACTTGTCACCTATGCAGTCTGTGCAGTCTTGCAAAATTGCAAATATTTCTCTACTCCCATGTCATATCGACAAACGGTTTAATGATTTAAAAACTAGACTCATATATATTTAATTTGATATGTGTTTCATCTTATAATTGCAAGTATATTGGGAGCAATGCTCCGCTACATTTGACCTAATTTTCAGCATATTTATGAATGTAACTTGTGATAACCTTTGCCAACTTTTATTCCACAACTTGCTTGACTTCAAATGTAACATACGACTAAAATAACTCATAACATAACCTCCTTGTCATATTAAGAACCCTGGTCTCACCCCAAAAGTATATCTTATAACTTTCCTCGCTTGTTGACTTTTGACGAAACTTATTTTCTTCAATTCGTTTAGCTTCTAAGCCCTCCAACACTCTTGATACTTGTTATTCATGATCTTAAATATTTGAAACCTCCAAGGTAAATGATTAACTTAATTTATGTACTTTCAAAGACAATCTCATTTCTGAGATTACATCAGTTGACTTACAATGTACTCTAACGTATGAAAACATGGGGTGTAACATCATTCCCACATTTGGAACATTCGCCTTCGAATATTGACTTATGCGCTTATTAGTCTCATAACCCATAGCTATTACAAATATTTTAATACTTTCCTTGCCATCTAAGTAATTATTCTGTGAATAAATCCTAAGGCTGATGTATTCCCCCCTTTAGTCCTCTTCTCACATCATGACTTGTGATTGGAATTCTTTCAATCTCGTAACTTTGACTACCTTCTATGATGCAGCATGTATGACTCTATCCTTTTATGCGCGGATCTTCTCTTCTTTTATCTCCAGCTTTTTGCCAATCTCTTGTCTTCACTTTACGAACATATACAAAACTATGACAAGATGTCCCTCTAGGCATCTATAGGTGTACTAAAGTTCTGCACTCAGTATTTTGTCGAACTTACGACTATTGATATATATAACCTCAGTTATCTATGCATATGGCTTTACAACAACTAGGTAGGTCATACTATACCATAACTCTTACTTCGGTTTATTATTACCGAGGTCTGCTATCCAACTCCAGGTTACTCTCTTGCTACTTATTCTATATGTATAAATCTAAGTCCTTTAATGCTTCCTCATTACTGTTCATCTTAAAAATAATGGCCTAATCTCATCTCAGACTTTGTAACTTTTATTCATCCATTATTGATTCACCTTAATATTGATCTATAATCCACCACTGATAACTTGAAACCTCTTACGTAATACATTGTCACTAGGGCTTATATCTCATCGGGGAACGTCTAAAGTGGTTTTCCTGATCCACCTAGGGGCGATACCATACTTCAATAACCGTATTTCATATAATCCCAAGGTGATTCATCTTATGGGGGTATTCTAATCATGTGCAATTCATGAAATCGCTTTTCTTAAAACCATTACTTAATTAAAGGCCTAAACGTCATCCTCTTATATCACTGTTACTCCCTTATTCTACTCCAGGGCAACATTTCATCTCTTCCAATTGCTCCTAGCCTTAGACCCCTTTGAGTTCATTCAGGATATACCGAGATTTCTATAACTTACGGAAACCATCAGCTCTCTTGTTTTGATGGGCTTAATCCCAAAGCCTTACCTAGTTTTTCACCTTCTCGCTCACCTTATCCTTACTCTTATCTACCTAAAACCTTGTTGCTCTACAATACTTTATCTTGTGACCTACACATATCTATTTATACTACTCGCAACCTTCCTGTAACTTGCTAGCACTATAGATTTCTTTTCGTGCCTTCTCTGTTTTCTTTAAATGTAAGCAATTACTTTTCTTGGTCATTCTGCCATTTGCTGCATGGATACTTGGCTTATCTTAGTGCCCACAAATACTGGAATTCCCTGTAACTCATATGATCTCAAATATTACTTTTGGACCTCTTTTTTTTCTTAGTCATTAGCTAGTATAGGTGCCACTTTCTTAAGGAGTGCATACAATGTTGTAGCGAGACTGTTATTACAAGATCATTTCTTCTTTAGGTCACTATGCTTAGGTAGAAACCTTCACCCTTATTTCCTTAGCTAATCTTTCATTGTAGTACTTAGGAAATACCTTCTGATTCTTGTAAAGCTGTGAGCTTATTACATCATATACCTAACGGAATTTTTATGTTCTTACTCGCCTATAATTATCCATAGTTACTTAGCTACACGCCCTTGTGCTCATATAGTTGCTTCTGAACTGAAATTTTGACAGTCTTTCTAGTGGCGCTTTCTTTTATTTCGATAATACTCATATGGTACCTTTAACAACTCCAACCCTATCTGAATATTTCTCAAGTATTACAATGTCATATCTGCGAGACTGAATTCACTATGTAGGGTTTCACTACGTTTATCTTGAATGATCTGTTGATTTGTCAGTATCCTCTTGTCTAACCATAACTAGGCTCTTCCTGAATCAGCTACTAACTACTCATTGGTCCATTCTCATATTTATATTCCACATAATCTCTCTTGGAATATGTCTTTTGTCTTAACTTACCTCTCGCACTGGCTCTTGATGTATCAAGTGTCCATTCGCACTTATTTATCAATAACATCCTGGCCGGGAACTCTTACTGACTCTCCTCGAAGTCGTGCTTACATAATATTCTAGAGTTGTAAAATATTTGTAGAATATATATGAATGCAATCTCACTTTTTCCCCCTTTTTACCACATTTTTTCTTTACTATTTCATAGTTACCTGAACCGTATAACTCTTACTTAATACCATATCACACAATCATCCCCCGTCTCTTCATCTTTGACATCTTTTCACATCATCAATGACCCTTACTCACCTTACGGTAAATCTTTATGTACCAAGGAGAATGAAATTTCTTACACACTAGCGTAACACCTAGTGTAACTGGCATACTTAGTCCCTTAAGCTTAAGTCTGCTCACAGTGCTTGCTTTAGAGAAGCGTCTTCCTAAATGAACTTTAAAGGTTATTCTTCTGTTGTCCATTCTATTATTGGCGGAATGCTATTTTTGAAATTGTCACGATGTCAACTATTATCAAATCCATTGGTCCCTAATTCACGTTCGGTTTTATCTTGTTTCCTAGGCCATACTAATTTTTGCTACTATAGGGGATCTAACTTAGCCTTCTGGTGATCGCGTTGGAGTCACCAGCTCATTTCTTGAAATGAGTATATGAGCTTTGGCCTATACTCTTTTTTTGTCTCAAGGCCTGTTACCTCTTGTCTTTTCCTTCACTTGGATATAGATTTTGTCATTGTGTCATATTTTAATTTACCATTATCACCCATTTATCACATCTTACTCATAATACTTCAATTACTCTCTTCTTATTCTCGAGCTAATATTTATGTCTATTACTTTATTCTGAAAACTTCAACAAAATGTTCTTTCACTTTTAGCTCCCCTTGCTTCATCTCAGTAGCTCTTCGGGACGCCTAAAATTCTCTCCCTTTTTCTTACTAGGGGCGGGAGTCATACTAAGGATATTCATCCCTTCTAGGATTCCAGTGCCTATCTTCTGCACTTTCTTCATATCTGACTGTACTATTCTAGAGTGCACCATCTGGGTGTCTCACAAGGAGAACTACTACCATGTTTTGCATTATCTTTCTAAAATGTTAGCTAATGATAACAATCCATCCACCATTTTGGGTTACTCTAATCCCAGCTGGATCCTGATATCTCGTCCTTCTCTTAAACTATATCTGTTAGCTTTCATAGGGCATAATTGAGATGGGTGTGGTCAATTGTATATATCTCTATTACTGTTGAAGGTAACTTAAAATGCTTATATTTTTCTGCCTGAATTATAAATACTGATAATCTTCACTAACTAGGTGACTATTACCCTTCTTCACCTTGCTTCTTTTACTTGTTGCAACTTGTATTTTCCTTCTGATTCTCTTATTGCTTTTTTTCCCATATGGGTGGATAAAAATCCATAACTTAGGTTTCATTATCAAGAAGCTTGCATGTCTTAGTACATACATGATCTGCTGAAGACCTCACATTTACTCATCTTAATCATGATGCAAAATCGAGTTCCTCTGACTTAAATCTTCCACAACGATACTCAATCTCTTACCAACTATCTATCTAGATGTAATTGTTGTTGTATTACTAATAAAATAGAATTTATGAGTTTGAATTCTTACAACTGAACTCTACCACACGATCTAGAGTAAGAAGAAAGAATGACAGTCCTAAATGCCTTGTAGCCTCCTACTTATAAGTGTGGTACAAAACACACCCATAAACAAGACTCTACTAGACACGAGTTGTAGACTCCCTAGGAAACAGCTGTTCTGATAGCAGTTTTTGTCACGACCCAAACCGAAGGGCCGCGACGGGAACCCGAGGCCTAAATCAACTGAGTACCAACGTAACATATCCTTCTTATCATACTATCATGGGTATATGGGCCAAAAGGGTTGTCATGAGATAACCAAAATAAAACATAATGAAGTACTAGACGAAGGACGACCCAACATGATATAGAAACTTATACATGTGACATATGGGCCTATAAGGCCGACATGAACATTTGTAAACTTAAAACATAGGCCGAAGAGTCCATACAAGTATCCATGCACATGACATCTATCTACACGCCTTTAAGAGTACATAAATGTCATAAAGGTTGGGACAGGGCCCCGCCATACTAATCAATACATTTCTAAATCATACTGACCAAATAGGCAACTTTGGAGCAAGTGGAGTGCACCAACACCTTTTGTTGAGCTGATAGCCTACTAGGAGGACTCTCGACTTGTCCATCGAGATCTACGGGCATGAAACGCAGCATCTCGGGCAACTGGGATGCCAGTACAATTAAAGTGCCGAGTATGTAAGGCATGAAAGTAGTATATAAAAGACATGAAAGAAACATGGAGTAAAGAACTCAATCTGTAATTCTGAATAGCTCTGTGAATCATGAGAATTTTATAATGTCATGCATCAACGTATAAATGTCATACCATGCATAGGTATATGCATGCATAACGTCATCAAGCCACTGAGGGCATCCCATCATATCATCTCAGCCGGTATAGGCAAAATCATCAACGCATACCAGCTGATCAAGTGATGGTGCATATATAACGCCATAACCTTTCCCAATACCTCATATACATCTAATATATGTGTATATAATGCCATCTGGTCATGGGTCAATGTACCTATATAAATGAATGCAATGCATAATGAAGTAAGTCAATAAGACCTCTTGGAATGTCATAAGATCATTATGCCTTCGGATAAACTTTAGCAACTTACGTATTTTTCTGAGACCCATGAACAGAAGATATAATAATAGGACACATGGGGAATCAAGAACATAGGTACCTCTAATACTTCTATGAATAGAGTCATTTATGAAAGTTGTACGTTTGCTCGTTTCATTTGTATCATATGGATCATTCCAAAAAGAATGAAGGTATAGCCTTAATATACCTCAAGTCATCAATGCAACTCAACAACATGCCTATGAAAACTAGCGCACCAACCCTATAACAAAGAAATACATGTACAACTTAGACGGCGCTAGTATATCACCTATTTGAAACGATAACTCGATTCTAAAATAAAACAAGCAACATTTACCCTGATTTTACTGCTCCTTCAAGCCTAATATAGGCAAGATACAAATACAATACAATCAGCAACTCAAAACCAGCCTAATTACAATTCGGGACCTTCAATACAACAAAAACCCCAAATATACCATAACACACCCAATCAACAAGTTATCAATTAGACTGAAACTACAACGATGAGTGACCAACCTAATACCCTACCATATGTGGCATTTATCCGTACCTTTTTATCCTTCCAAACTCTATAAATCCGCAGCACAATAGGCCAACACGAGTGAACTACAAAACAACCTACTAAAAGTGGAAAAAATCAAACTCACGGCTTTCGATCACCGTCCTGTGAGTTATAACTATTAGGAAACCAATTTATCAACCTTCCTTGATATTTAAACACTTAAATACAGAAGTTATACATTTTCTTAAATATGAAGTACCTTCCAAAACTCGAACTACAAAGAAAAAGAGAGGCAGTATAATGATACTTACGTCATAGGGATCGTTCTGATGTTATCGCTTCTCGATTTCGTGCCCGGGATGTTAATCTTTTTTAAAACCCTATTAGAAAGCTTAAGGGTAAGTTTAGAGGTCTTATTCTAGTCTTATCATTTGGAAAAGTGAAGAAAGAGATGACATAAGGTCTGTATATATCCATTTTTGAAAAGTCAAAGAGGTATAGCTTGGCACCCTATTATTGGCTCTTCTTCAGATGCTTATATACTTTTATCCGGATGTCGTATGAATAAACGGTTAAGTGATTAATTATGTGTATGCTTGTGCAAGTGTTCCATCACAACTCAAGTCAACAAGTAAGAGTAGAGAACACGAATGGCACATATGAAACAATCACCACATAACGTACAATGTATAACTAACATAAGGTAGGCATACCACTAAGCAAATACCGGCAATAACAATGCCCCCAGGCCATCACAAGTCATCACAATCATTCCCCTACATAGCCCACCTTGTCTCTTCACATGCGCAATAATAAAGTAAATGCCCGTTTTGTCTCCCCGCACGTGCATAATAGTATTCCTACCTTGTCTCGCCACATGTGCAAACCCACATATATAGCCCGCCTCGTCACGCCGCATGTGCAAATATCAATAACAATAATAGCAAGGACAACTCATGTGTGAACACCCCGACAACCCTCTCAACAAACCTATGCCAAAAACATAACAACACAATATAAGGTCTTTCACCACATGTTCTTATGCCACAACTTTTCCTCAAAAAAATTTCAATACCACAACCACGCATAGCCCTTGGCTCAACAACACTAAGTATAACAACAACAACAACAACAACAATAACATACGGGTACGGCAAGTAAATCAACACAAGAGCTTCAGAACACAAAGAAATGGAATAATGAGCCTATAAAGAAAGACACAATAGGGAATAATGGTCTCAAGGGGAGAGATAATGTGCAATACTGATTCTACATAGGTACAACTTGACGATAAGAGAGATAGCATGAATCAACGATTCCAAATAAGGATAAGTCAACAATGAAAGGGATAACAAAATTTCAATTAAGGTTAAGCAAATTACGGAAAGGACAACGATAACTTTAATTAAGGTTAAGCAGTTACCGAAAAGACAACATAACTTGAATGAAGGTTAAGCAATAACGGAAAAGATAACATGGCAATAAAAGAGGCAACAACTTTAATTAGGGCACATAAGAATTTAATTGGCAACAAGGGTAGAACATGAATCAATTAATTCCAAATAAGATACATAAGGGTTAATTTAGTAAATGGAGGATTTAACATGATAAAACAACTTTATATCAAATGAACATAAGAACCTAAGAGCCCTAAACGGTCAAATTTTCCACAAATAAGCTGGAGTATGTACTCGTCACCTCGCGTACATGGCCTTCACATGACCCAATTATCATAAATTACTCAAATCCTAAGGGGTAGTTCCCCAACACAAGGTTAGGCAAGATACTTACCTCAAGGAAGCTAGATCGATACTCTAAAATGACCTTGTTGAATAAGACAACCTCCCGGTGGCTCAATCTAGCCAAAATAATTTCAAATAATAAATAAAACTCATAGGAAGCTATTCCGGATAATAAAGCTTTGATCTTTAATTAAAACTAAAAAGTCAACCCGGGCTCGCACATCTGAACCCAACAAAATTTACAAAATCTGAACACTCATTCGATAATGAGTCTAACCATACAAGAATCACCAAATTCCGTTATCAAATTGCCCTTCAAATCCTCATTTTATATTTTGAAAGATTTTCCAAAAATTCCCATTTTCCCCAACTCAAACCACTAATTTAATGATAAAATAAAGATGGAATCATGAAATAAAATCAAATGCGGGTATAGAACACTTACCCCAAACCAACACGTGAAGAACCCCTCAAAAATCGCTCAAAAAAAGGCTTGCAACTCAAGATATAATACAAATGGCCAAACACTCAAAATAGAATTCTTATAACTCTTCCCAGGCATCCCTCTTATGCGATCGCGGAACAAAACTCGATATCACGGAGCACAAAAATCATTGCTCAAGGAAATGAGCTACACGTTCGCAAAAAAACTTTGCGAATGTGATGAGCAGATCGACCAACCTTCGCGAATGCATACCAAATCTCGCGAACACGATGAGTAACATTCACTAGTCTCCAATTCCCTTACAGACGCAGAACACCCAACGCGAACGCGAAAAACAACTAGCTGAACCTTCGCGAACGCATGCCCACTGTCGCGTCCGCTATGAGAAAAAATACTGAGTTTCCTAGAATCACTTCGCGATCACAACTCCATAATACAACACCCTGAACCTCCAAACCAGTCTGAAATGATACCACCATGAACCTCACCCGAGCCTCTTAGGATCTCATCCGAACATCCTAACAAGTCCCATATCCGCAACTAGAGAAAAACTCATAGCCTGAATACCTCGTTGTGACACATCTACCTAGAGTCTAGGATAATCTCTCACCATGTGGCTGGTATCTCCACACATTTAGCAACCCCTCCACTAGCGTGGCTGTGAAAGCTGTTCGGTGCGGGTACCCAGAGATCCATGGTACCTGAAATACCATGTAAAGCCAGATGTGCAAACTAAACTACCTGACCCACAAAACCTCTACCATACCGTACTTGTCCCCAAAATAGGGTCCAGTAGATCCTCTCGGCCTACGAGGCCTCCTAGACTCCCTAACCTCTCCTTCTTGATCACAATGTCCTCTAATCTACGAGCGATCTCGACCACCTACTGGAACGAAACATCCGTCTCTAACTCCCGAGCCATGCTAAATCGAATAGCATGACTGGGCCCCTCAATAAATCTGCGGACTCGCTCTCTAACTATAGAAACCAAAGCATGTGCATGCCTAGACAAATCACTGAATCTAACAGTATACTTTGACACTAACATAGTGCCTAGGCACAACTACTCAAACTTTGCATACCATGTATCCCGTAGGGTCTGAGGAACAAACTCTCTAAAGAACATCTCTGAAAACTGAGTCCATGAAAGTGAAGCTGCATTGGCCAAGCTACCCAACCGTACACTCACCACCACTGATATCCTGCTCCCTAAAGCTGGAATGTAGTAAAATCAAACCCACTTGTCTCCACAACACCCATAATGCGGAGAATACGGTGGCACTCCTCTAGAAAACCATGTGCATCCTTAGAAGCTAAACCACTGAAAGTATGAGGGTAATACTTTTTGAACCTCAGAAGTCTAAGTTGTTCCTTCTCAGATGTTGTTGCCTTAACCATGGGTTGAACTGGAACAACAGGTTGTACTAGTATGACCCTTGGAACCCGACCAACGTGGACTTGCTGCTCTGGAGTACGGGCGGTAGAAGTCTGAGCTCCTCCCCTGATCTGTGATGTATCTGGTGCTACCGGAATCAACCCCGCCTGAGCCAATATGCCAAACATGCTCAGTAACTATTCTAAAGTCTCCTGAAGTCTCGGGGTAACATTAGGCGCGTTCGGTACCTATCCCTCAATGGGAGCTACTAGTGGCTCCTCAACTTATGCTCTGACAGGTGCTCTAGCTAGCCTCTAACCCGGCCCCTAGAAACACCGGCGTTGGGGGCAGCATCATCAGTAACTACAGCTCGTGTCCTCACTATTTGTAAGATAATATAATGAATAAATTATCCTAATATAAGATCAATAAACTCGCATGATAGGAATGAAAGAAGTGAAACTATTATAATAGTTCCATCCTCTCGAAGATAAGTACAAACATCTCCATACTGATCCGCAAGACTCTACGAAACTTGCTTATGACTCGTAGAACCTATAAACCTGGCTCTGATACCAACTTGTCACGACCCCAATTTCCCTCCGTGAGATGGCGTGATGGAACCTAGTCTCTATGACTAGGTAAGCCTAACACTTACTGAATTAAATGATAGAAATTAACCAACAACATTATTAAATAAAAACCAGATATTTCCAAATGAAGTCGACATTTCCAACATGATATAGTATCCCCAAAACTAATAGTACAAGTGTCACGACCCAAAATCTCACCTGTCGTGATGGCGCCTATCGTGGAACTAGGCAAGCCTCAATTTCATATCTCAACATAGTACAACTTTTAAATAAAAGCGAAAGTAGTTAATATTAAAGAAATCCCTTTAAAATGGAATATAACTCCAAAATTACTATACAATCCATCCCCAAAACCCGGTGTCACTGAGTGCATGAGCATCTAAATGATAACAACATCCGACTGATAAAACACTGTCTGAAATTATAGAACAATACAACATGATAGGAAAGGAGAGTCAAGATCAGCGAACGCCATGCAACTACCTCAATAGTCTCCTGAGTTTGACTCCTCAATCAGCAAACGCCATGACCAGTAGTGTCTAGATCTGTATACGAGGTACAGGGGATAACGTGAATACACCAACTCAGTAAGTAATAGAAATAAATAAGGAACTGAGAAGTAGTGACGAGCTATGCAAATACAGTTATCTCAATAACTTTCAAATAAGAGTAGTCATACTTTTAATGTAATAGTTTAAGTCACATCAGTACGTACTCAATAAACCAGATATCAAATTTGACTAAGTAGTAAATAATATCTTTCAATAATATTCAAAACAGTGATATGACATCTACGATGCAACAGTAATGAAGTAATTGTATTTTCTTAGAATAACAGTCAATCTGTCCTCCCATTCACTCCAACCTCACAATCACTCATTCCTCATATTCACTCATTCCTCCCAGACGCTCAGCACTCGGCACTCGCACTCACTAGGTACCTGCGCTCAGTGGGGGTGTGTACAGACTCCAGAAGGGCTCCTTCTGCCCAAACGCTATAACAAGCCACCTCGTGGCATAAATCACTTAGGCTCTCGGCCTTATTCAATCATAAACCAATAACAACATGTTGCGGCGTGCAGACCGATCCCATAAATATCCTCACAGATCAGGCCCTCAGCCTCACTCAGTCATAAATCAATAACAACATGTTGCGGCATACATCCTGATCCCATAAATATCCTCAAAGATCAGGCCCTCGGCCTTACTCAGTCATAAACCTCTCAAACCACTCAGGATATCAGTAAAATAAGCCCAAAACAACATTTCATATGTTTCAAAAACAGAGTAATAATGACTAATTATGAAATCAGTAAGTATAGCAAGAATGAATATAGATTTTCAATCAGAACAATGAGGGGATAATAAGTAAAAGGCCCCTAAGGGTCCAAATAGTTCTGGCACAAGGCCCAAACTTGGCATTCAGTCCAATTTATAGAAATTCTTTCCAAAACGCATAAGTATCATATAGTTTCAATCAAATACGCAACTTTATAGTTGCTACGGTATGGACCAAGTCACAATCCCTAACGGTGTACGCCCACACACCCGTCACCTAGCATGTGCGTCACCTCCAAAATAGTCATACGACACAATGTCCGGGTTTCATACACTCACGACCAAATTTATAATCATTACTTACCTCAATCCGAGCAAAATTCCTACTCCGAAATGGCTTTGCCGCTCAAATCGGCCTCCAAACGTCCCGAATCTAGTCACAATTAACTCGATTCATTCAATACATATTATAGGAATTAATTTCATATGAAAATACTAATTTTCCAACAAAATTCGAAATTAACCCAAAAATTGCATATAGGGCCCTCATCTCGGACTACGACAAAAGTTATGGAATATGAACCCCCATCCAACCACGAGTCCAACCATACAAATTTTACCAAAATCCGACATCGGATTGACTTTCAAATCTTAAAAATTCATCTTTATGGAATTTTAGAAAATTCCTCCATTTCTATTCAAATATCAATAATCTAACACCAAAAATGAAGATTTATTCATGAAATATAATCACAAGGGAGTCAAGAACACTTACCCCAAGTTTTGTGGTGAACTTTGCCTCTGAAAATCGCCCAAACCGAGCTTGGGAGTCCAAAAATGAAAGAAAATTCGGATTGCTCGTTATGCACTGTCCAGAATTTTTCATGGTACTATTCACGCGTGTTACTGTTCACGATTACTATTCACGTATGTTACTGTTCACGATTTCTATTCACGGATACTGTTCACAGATACTGTTTACGAATACGCTACTGTACACGGATACTGTTCACGCAGGTGTGATCACTGTTCACACGTGCGAAAAATGCAAAAACTGCCCAGAAATTTCCAGCAGATAAATACAAGTCTAAATTGATCTGTTAACCTTCCGAAATCTAATGAGGCCCTAAGGACCTCAACAAAATACACCAACAAGTCCTAAAACATCATACGAACTTAGTCGAAACCTCAAATCACATCATAAAACCCAATTCAAGCCTAATGAATCTAAGAACGTCCAACTTCTATATTCGATGCAAAAACCTATCAAATCAAGTCCGAATAACTTCAAATTTTGCATAAAACTCATAAATAACATAACGAAGCTATGAAAATTTTCATAACTGGATTCCGACCCCGATATCAAAAAGTCACCCCCCCCCCCGGTCAAACTTCCAAACTTAAATTTCTTATTTTCTCCATTTCACGTCTATTTTAGCTACGGACCTCGAAATAAATATCCGGACACACTCATAAGCCCAAAATATCATACGGAGCTATTGAAATTATCAAAAATCCATTCCAGAGTCGTTTGCTCAAAAGTCAAATCTCAGGTCAAACTTAAAAAATCTTTAGCCTTAGATTTCTAGATTCCGTTAAATGATGATAATTTGATCTAGGGACCTC
Source organism: Nicotiana tabacum (assembly GCF_000715075.1). Classification (NCBI taxonomy): domain Eukaryota; kingdom Viridiplantae; phylum Streptophyta; class Magnoliopsida; order Solanales; family Solanaceae; genus Nicotiana; species Nicotiana tabacum. The sequence goes on along the minus strand of NC_134086.1, from coordinate 104,770,934 downwards.
CGAATTCGATTTCGGGCATATGACTGAGTCCCAAATCACGATACGGTGCTACCGGAATGGTCAAAACTCGGATCCGGTTTCGTTTTCTCAAAATATTGACCGAAGTCAACTCAGTTGAGTTTTAAAGCTCTAATTCACATTTTAATCCATTTTTTCGCATAAAAGCCTTCCAAAAAAGTATACGGACTACGCATGCAAGTCGAGAAATAATTAATAGTGCTTTTCAAGGTCTTAAAATACCGAGATGAGTATTTAATTTAAAGATAATATTTTGGGTCATCACAACAAGTCATAAGCTCTACTGAGTTTACTAGGAAAATCTCTAAGTACAATTGTTTCGGGATAGAAATAAACAGTACAATATCAGAAGGTGACTCCAAGGCATACGAACATGACGACAGGTATACCTTGAGTCTCCATAGCAAGTCTCGAACAACTAGCTACTGATCAACCAACTCTGAAGTACATGGATCTGCACAAAAACATGCAGAAAGCATAGCATTAGTACACCATAGTGGTACCCAATAAGTATCAAGATTAACCTCAGTGGAATAGTGACGAGGGACAATTAAGACACCTACTGGACTAAATAACCTGAACAAGTAGGAAGGTGAACTAACAGGGAAACAATGTTAATATAAAGCTAAGCTTGGTAAGGATGACAAAACAATACTCGCAATGAAACACTAGAAACAACAATTAGCAATAGGGAGAAAATAGGTAATAATGCCGTAAAATAAGTTGAACACATCGTAAGTCTGGTAAAACAAAATAAAGAGAACAAGTAACCACTCAATAAGAGCAACAACTTCCACGCAAGATTGCTTCAAGGATTTTCTCCAAGGTACTTCACCTCATAGTCATATTTAACGGGTCCCAATTGATAAACTGGACGACTCACGTGCCACATTATAATTCATAATCACATGGACGACTCACGTGCCAAGGTAGCGATAGTATCTCATATTCACACAGACCAACAATAACAATGACTCATGACCGCACGGATAACTCACGTGTCAATAGGACAACTCTCACAGAGAAAGCAAGTAAATGGGAGTACATATAATTGGCCAATATCATCAGTATTCATTTTCTTAAACCGAAATGGGTGATTAATTACGTGTATGCTATTACAAGTGTTCCATCACAACTCAAGTCAACAAGAAAGAGTAGAGACCACGAATGACACATAGGAAATAATCACCATAAATGTACAATGTACAACTCATACAAGGTAGGCACACCACTACACTAATATCGGCAATAACAATACCCCCAGGACATCACAATTCATCACAATCATTCCCTAACATAGCCCACTTTGTCTCACCACGTCTGCAACAATAAAGTAAATGCCCACCTTATCTTGTAGCATGTGCATAATAATATTCCCACATTGTCTCGCAACATGCGTAAACCCACATATATAGCCCGCCTTGTCATGCCGCATGTATAAATATCAATAATAACAATAGCATTGACAACTCACGTGCGAACACCCCGACAAACCTCTCAACAATATCACATGTGCCAAACACATAACAATATAATATTAAGGTCTTTCACTACATATGCCCATATAGCACAACTTTTTCTCAAAACAATTTCAATACCACAACCACGCATAACCCTCGTCTCAACAACACTGAGTACAACAGCAACAACATGACCCAATTAGCACAAATGACTCAAATCCTAAGGGGTAGTTCCCACACACAAGGTTATGCAAAATACTTACCTCAAGGAAGCTAGACCGATACTCTAAAATGACCTTCTTAAATTAAACAACCTTCGGACGGCTCAAATCTAGCCAAAATAACTTCAAATCATAAATAAAACTCATAGGAAAGAATTTCGGATAATAAAGCTTTGATCTTTAATTACAACTAAAAAGTTAACCCGGGCCCGCACCTCGGAACCCGACAAAACTAACAAAATCCGAACACTCATTCGATAACGAGTCCAACCATAAAAGAATTACCAAATTTCGATATCAAATCGTCTTTCAAATCCTTATTTTATATTTTGAATTTTTTTTTCATAAATTCCTATTTTCCCCTACTCAAATCACTAATTTAATGATAAATAAAGATGGAATCATGAAATTAAAACAAATATGGGTAGAGAACACTTATCCCAAACCAACACGTGAAGAACCCCTCAAAAATCACTCAAATCAGAGGCTTACAACTCAAGATATAATAAAATGTCCAAACCCTCGAAATAGAATTCTTATAACTCTACCCAGGCATCCGTGTTACGCGATCTCGGAACACACCTCGCGATCAAGGAGCACAAAAATCACTGCTCTAGGACTACGCATTCGCGGGAAACACCTTGCGAAGTGCGATGAGCAAATTGGACAACCTTCACGAACACACACCAAATCTCGTGAACACGGTGAGTAACATTCACCAGTCTCTAATTCCCTTATGCGGAAACGGAACACCCAACGCGAACGTGAACAACAACCAGCTGAACTTTCACGAACGCATGCCTACTGTTGCATCCACGATTAGCAAAAAAATTGAGTTTCCCAGAATCACTTCGCGATCATAGCTCCATCTTTTCCATCGCGAAGAACAACAGGCATACAAAATACTAGCAACTCCAAACCAGTCCGAAATGATTCGAAACCACCCCGAACCTCACCCAAGCACTCGGAATCCCATCTGAACATCCCAACAAGTCCCATAATACAACACAGATCTACAAGGGGCTTGAAATCACATTAAACAACATAAAAACTACGAATCACACCTCAAATCGAACTTAATGAACTTATGAACTTTCAACTTCTACAACTCGCGCCTAAATATGTTAAAACAACCCGGAATGACGTCAAATTTTGCATGCAAGTTCCAACTGACATAATGGAGCTAATCCAACTCTCGGAATCACAATCCGAGCACGGTATCAACACAGTCAACTCCCGATCAAACCTTTAAACCTTTCAAACCTTTAACTTTCTAATTTTCGTCAAAACGTTTCAAATCAACCTACAGACCTCCAAATCCAAATCCCTACGCACGCCTAAGCCCAATATCACCATAGGAAGCTATTGGAATCATCAAAATATCATTCTGGAGTCGTCTACACAAAAGTCAAACTCTAATCAACTCCTACCGCTTAAGCTTCTAAAACAAGAATCCTTCTTCCAAATCAATCCCGAATCATCCAATCCAAACTCTACTACACAAGCAAGTCAAATGCATAATATGAAGCTTCTCATGACCTCAAACCACCGAACGGTACGCTAAATCTCAAAATGACTGGTCAGGTCGTTATATTCTCCCCATCTTAACCAATGTTCGTCCTCAAACGTGCCAAGAACCATTCCGAAGTCCTCAAATCACTTAATGAACTTCCCATGCATATACTCGCGGGTGATCCCATTCCATCCCAATCCACATATGCCCAACGATTCCCAACTGAAAGTTATTCCTTCCATCCAAAAAGATAATAGAACCAAATTTCTCACCATCCGATCATTTCCAAAAGATTCGATTCCTACATCAACACATGGTATCAACCTCAACAAACTACAACTACTTATGCCTACACCCACAAGGTACAACCACACGGCGTGACACATCACACATATGCCCATAACAACATCTTTAATCACAATAGCTATCCATAATCAAATCCAGCACCAACAATTAACCTCATATCTGCTAGAACCCTATTCCAAACCTCCACAAAATGAAAAAAAAAATGATAGACACGAGCTACCACTATAGAATATCCCAACAGGGGTAAACACATAAGCATAGTACAAAATCATGAAATTCACCCATATATGAAGCAAAATAGGAGGACTCACCTCGATAAACAGAACCAAAACAGAATACGAATGATGCTCCTCCAAGATTTGCAGAACAAAACAAAAGAAGTCGAGAATAATTTCACAAAAGAAGTCCGTGATCAATCCAAAATTTTGCTAGGTAACAGACGTGTCAAACCTAGAAGAAAGCGGGTAGCACGCGTCCAACTATAACATTAGGTATTTTGATTAAATTATAAATAAACCCTTCTGACCCATTTCTTAAACGAAATACACTAAAATATATATATATATATATATATATATATATATATATATATATATATATATAGTTGGACGCGTGCTACCCGCTTTCTTCTAGGTTTGACACGTCTGTTACCTAGCAAAATTTTGGATTGATCACGGACTTCTTTTGTGAAATTATTCTCGACTTCTTTTGTTTTGTTCTGCAAATCTTGGAGGAGCATCATTCGTATTCTGTTTTGGTTCTGTTTATCGAGGTGAGTCTATAAAATTGTATTCCTAGTAGAAACATGGATGAAGATTTAATTAATTGATGACGAATTATTTCTATTGCAGACCTTTTCTTCATAATTGTGAAAATATTCTTCTTGTGGTATCGGAGGCTGATTTAGGAGGCGGAAGGATTCATCCGAACCTTTTTTGCCGGAAAATTATATTGTACATATAAGACAAAATCTTATTTATATCTCAGAATTCCCTTGACATAGTCTAAAAATTTAGGTTAGTGGTCAAGGGAATTCAAAATCTTTAATTTTTTAATTTTGTATTTTGTATTTTTTTTTTTTGAACTCCTTACCATCAATTTATTGATTCGCCTGCACAACCACCTGTACTATGCTAATATTTAGGTTGACTTAATGAGGGGCATCACTCCCCAACAACTTCTTGTATATACAAGAAAAGTCATAGGCCGACTGAGGATTTTTACAAGTTGATGTGTTCGATCGGGTGGCTCAATCAAATATATGGTCTAAAGTCAAAATTTAAAAATGGCATTAAATATTTTGGTTATTTTTTAATATATATTTGATTTTTATTTTTATAGCTTCTTGATATGCGAGATAGTCAATTATATTTGGATAATTAATTTTTTTCAGTTGACAATATGCTTAGTCTGTGTAATATAACTCTCATGAGATATTATTGATCTTATTGATTTTAATTAGTTAACAAACTTTTTTCAATTGAGGTAACTGTTACAAAAAATATTAAAATTATTCTATTAGCAGTAGTAACATTTAAGAAATAGAATTAAGACTTCACATGTGCAACGTAGAATATCATCTTCTACTTTTACAAAATTTCTCACTTTTAATTTTAAAAATAAGTAAAACCATCAATTTCATATATCACTTTGCTTTAAAAGACATTCAAGGGTTGTTGAAGAAATAATTATGTAAAAAAAAAAATTGTGTTCTTTCTAACATTTTAATCTTTTAGATAAGATGATTACACACTTTAATAAAGGTTAATAGCCTATTTGACCAAGCATCTCCAAGGACAAAATAACCCCCCCCCCCCTCCCACTTTAATAAAGGTTAATTATTATAATTTATAATACTTTTACGTAATTTTTGAATTGTTAATTATTATGATTTATAATACATTTACGTAATTTTTAAATATATAGTTTTTATTTTTAAAAACTTAAAGATTTTATTCCGAGTTCATGGTCAAAGTTATGAAGTTTCACTCTTTATTTTGAAAAACATCATCTTTTTGGATACATGGAGTACAACGTCTTTATTCCTTTTCATTATATTTTTAAGCTGGATTAGATAAAGAATATGAAATTTAAAGATAAAGCTGTTATGAATTATTCGATTTACCTCCCTTTGACTATTAAATTTGGTATTTATTATAAAGTAAAGATTGATGTTTTTTCCTATTAATACTAAAACACATACATGCTATTTTATAAAAATCACAAAGCCCATGAGTTCTAAAATTTAGAAGAAAGAAAAAGTGGCACGATGTTTAATTCGGTGAATGAACAAGTTGAAGAAAAGGGTTAGATGAAATTAAGAATTTGGCTATTACTAAATAGGTCCCACAGGTCAAAGGATGTACTTGCGAATGGGTGCAAGCTGTATGTGTCAAAAGGAAATGCAATTGGGGCCCATTTGTAGATACCGAAAGAAGGCCGTGGTCGGCAAGCTGGCAAGACAATGGCCAGCTCCTTCCAAGGCTCTTCTATATATTAGAATATTTTTGTTTTTTGTTTGTCCTAAAAGTTTGATATCTTTTCATATTTAAAAACATTTCTACTTTAAACTTATCGGAAACTTTGACATAACTGACAAAGTTATTGCAAGGTTATCAGGAAGTTACGGATTCGTGACAATAAGCTTTTAAAGAAATAGAGAATAAAATTTTGTATAATAGATCCTTGTGATTCTAAGGCTAAATCAATATGCTGCTATTCATCTCCATCAATAATTGAGTATAGATTTCAGTGTAGAAGTCGTGCGCTTTCTTTAGTGTTTAGTTTTAGCAATAACTAAGTAGGCCATAGGGCTGTTTAAGCGCACAGTTAGGAGCCGCTTTCTTTAATTAAATGATTTATTAGTCTTAGCATTAACTAGGTAGGTAGCTTTCTTCAATTGAATGATTTCAGGAATAATTTGGCAATATATGTGGTTCTCCGCTTTAAGATGCCATCATGTCTCGTACTACAAGCTCTTACTTTTCCATAAATATCAATGCTAACCCCACTCCTTATTTCCACCCTACAGGGAATATTATTCGACATTTTGAAAAGAAATATTACTCCCTCCTTTTTAATTTAGATGAACTAATTTGATTCGGCACAAAGTTTAATAGAAAAGAGGGAGATTTTTAAACTTGTAGTCTTAAAAGCTTAAGGGGTAAAAACTTTGTGGAGACATGACATTTGTGTGGTTATAAAAGCTTCACATTAAGGATAAAATGGATAAAATAAAAAGTTTAAAGTTGAATTATTTCCAATTATAAAAATGTGTCATTCTTTTTTAAACAAACTATAATAAAGAAAGCGAGTCATCTAGATTGAAACATAGGGAGTATCTTTCTATATTTGAAAATATATTAACTTGAAACATGACGCACTCATCTTTCCACAAGTAGTTCAACTCTTGCTGATAGGATTTCTGCAACTTCATTTTTTGCCATCTTTTCAATCAATCAGAACACATATTATTCAGATGAAAATCAAGAGGGTTACAAACTGACACAAACTAAGAGCCTATTTGTATCGGCTTAAAAGCTGGTTTTATCAGCTTAATCGGCTTTAAAGCACTTTTTAACTGTTGAATGTGTTTGGCAACCAATAAAGGCTTCAAAAATGTTAAAACCTGCTTAAAAAAAGCCAAAAGCAACAAATTGGGTAACCCAACTTTTTTGAAATTGGCTTAAAAGCCATGTTACTTTGATCAAAAAATATTATATTCTTATCCCTTATAGTTTTCCTTATTAATGAATTACCCCTCAGTAAAAACACCCTAAAACTTACGATCTCTTCTCTTTTCTCCATTTTGTGTCCTCCGCTTTCTTCTTCCTATTCTTCCACAACCTTCCCCAACTTCAGCTCCGATTTTGAAAGCCTCTTTATTCAATTTAAAAATAATATTTCTACTGAATTTTTAATTCCTGTTGTGTTTTCAAAATTTTGGAATTATGAATATCATAAACAAGTTTATCTGTAGGGTTGAACTCAAAATTGCAAAATCTGGTGCCTATTTTCCTGATGTGTTTTCTATATTTTGGAATTTTGAATATCATAAACAAACTACTTTTCAACACTTGTGTATACCTGAAGTGCATTAGCACTGTAACGATCCAGCCGGTCGTTTAGAGAGTTGTAGCACCGTTCCCCTATTTACTGCTTATTTTGTGCTTTATAGTTGTTATGTGACTTGCAGGGATAGTCGGTTCAGGTCCGGAGGAATTTTGAAATAAATTGAGACACTTAGTCTCAAGGTTGGAAGCTTAAGTTGGAAAGGCTAACCAGATGTTGACTTATGTGAAAACAACTCCATATTGGAGTTTTGATATTCCTGTTAGCTCCTTTGGACGATTTTAGACTTAAGAGCGTGCCCGTATTATGATTTGGAGGTCCGTAGTTGAATTAGGCTTGAAAAGGCGAAAGTTGGAAATTTGGATGTTTGACCGAGAGTGGAATTTTGTGGATACCGGGCTCGGATTGGAGTTCTGGGAGTCTGAGCAGGTCCGTGATGTCATCTGTGACTTGTGTGCAAAATTTGAGGTCAATCGGACGTGATTTAATAGGTTTTAGCGTCGTTTGTATAAGTTGGATTCCTTAGTCTCAATAGGCTTGAATTAAGGTTCGATTCATATTTTTGATGTTGATTGATGTGATTTGAGGGCTCGATTAAGTTCGTATTATATTTTAGGTCCTGTTGGTATAATTTGTTGAGGTTTTGGGGGCCTCGGGTTGAGTTCGGATGGTTAATAGATCGAATTCGGAGTTTGAATGATTGCTGAAGCTGGGAGTCAGCTGGTGTAATCGCACCTGCGGAGAATTGATGGCAGGTGCGACCTGGGAAGCACAGAAGCGGAGGTTGGATTGGGGGCTGTAGAGCGCAGATGCGGAAGGAATTCTGTAGGTGCGAACTCGCACTTGCCCGTAGAGGATCACAGAAGCAGAAAAGGACTTGGAGAGGCTGGTCAGTAGAAGCGGATAATTTGCGCAGATACACACTCGTAGAAGCGGGATTTGTGATCGCAGAAGCAGTTGGTCAGCGTTAAGTGACTTTCACAGATGCGGATGGTTGACCGCAAAAGTGATACCGCATAAACGGATTTTGGACCGCAAAAGCGAGAAACACTGGGCAGATTATCTAAACGAGGGTTCCGAGATTTTCACCATTTTAAACATTTCAAACTCGGGATTGGGCGATCTTTGTGAGGATTTTCGAGGGGTTTCTCGAGATAATTCACTTGTGCTCATTTTTATTCGATAATCTTGTATCCCCATTGAATTTCCCACCTAGTTTGCGTGTATTTAAAGTGGAATTTGGGAGTTTGAGGTTAGGGATTTGAAGAGTTTAATTTGGGGATTTGGGTGACGATTTGGTGCCGGATTTTGGTAAATTTAGTATAGTTGGACTCGTGGTTGATTGGTCTTTCACATTTTGTGACTTTTATCGGATTTTGAGACATGGGCCTAGGGGCCAGCTTTTGAGTCGATTTTTGACTTTTAATTGATAACTTAGTATTTTTCTTACGGAAGTAATTCCTTTAGCTCGTGTTAATTATATCGAACTGTTTGTGGCTAGATTCAGGGCATTTGGAGGCCTATTCGCGAGGCAAGGGCATGTTGGAGTAAGGATTTGCACGGGTTGAGGTAAGTAATAGCTCTAAATTTGGTTCTGAGGGTATGGAACCTCGTATTACGTGTCATGTGTTTGGTTTTGATGTGACGCACATGCTAGGCGACATACATGTGGGCGTGCACCGTAGGAGTTGTGACTTTGTCAATTCCATGGAACTGTGTAGCTGAATAATCTGTTGTTATCCGTATATTCTCCATGTGTTATAGAAATTGAAATGCAAATTATGTTAGAAATCATATTTAGGCTATGTGTCGGTACTGTAGGGACCCACAGAGGTCGCATTACATGTTGAATTATCTGCTGATTGCTGCTTTTACTCAGTCATAGTTTTACTTGCATATTATATCTTAGTTTTTATTTTTCTTTATTGATACATTATATCATTGCTGTTTGGGCTGATTATCATGATTTTTGAGAGCCCGAGAGACTGGAGAGATTGATGACTGAGTGAGGCCGAGGTCTTGATTGTGATCACATTTATGGGATTGCATTGTACGATGCAACATATTTTATTGATTTATGCCATGATTGGCTTGTTAAAGTGCTTGGGATGAATGAGCCCCTCCGGAGTCTGTACACCCCCCTAGTGAGCGCAAGTACCTACTGAGTCAGAGTGCAAGTGCCGAGCACAACTGTCGAGCGTGAGTGCCAAGTGCTGAGTGCGAGTGCCGTGCGACTGAGAGAAATGAGAGACCGTGAGGAATGAGTGACTGTGAGGTTGGAGTGAATGGGAGGACTGAGTGACTGCTGCTCTAAGATTATGCACATGATTTCATTACTATTGTACTTCAACTGGCATATATCACTGTCATGTAATTTCTTAGAGATATTATATCCTATTTCAATTGAACTTGACATGAATTAACTGTCTTGGCCTTAATTGTCGAACTTGAAAGCATGCCTATCTTCCTATGTTGTAATTTCTGTAATTAAACTACATCCGCAAAGCTCGTCACCACTTTCAGTCCATTATTTAGTCTTGTTACTTACTGAGTTGGTTGTTGATCGAGTCCAACCCTACACCACTATAGAGTAGCAAGAGCGGTCGATGCGGCTTTTACCTGAAAGGTCGGAATCGAATCCACAGAGAGCTAAGATATGTTTGGAATTTGATTCCTATCTAATCTAGTAATGTGCAATGTTCATGATTGCACTTCCAATCATCCTTTGTTTGTTTACTATTCTACTTTAATACTATTGATAGAGCTAATTATGATGTTTTGTGAGGTTTTCTTAATTGGTCTAAAGGCACTAGGGAAGTGACTTGCACCTAGGTGGGTATCTAACGAGATCTAAATCTTTGCGCGAAAACCCTTCGTGTTTTCGGACAAAGAGGGGCAGCTGTGAGCACGTGATTTTTTCCCTATATGAGAATCACTCCCAAAAAATCCAAAATAAAATAATTTTTCTTTGCGTGCAATTTTGAGAATTTTTGTAACATTTTGAATAATTATTTGTATTTGTCTGCGCATGTTTATTTGTTTAAATTAATAAAAATATTAAAATATGTCGCATTTCCGTTTTAGTATTTATTTAAGTTTGTTTACAAAAATGAAAAAATCATAAAAATAAATGTACGTTGCATTTTTAGCATTTAAACGTCTAAATTGTGCGATTTTGTCGTTAATTGCTATTTAAATGTGCGATAATTATTTTTTGAGTTAATTAGTTTTTTTTAAAGATAATTTAGTTTATAATTTAATTTAGAATTTTAGTTTTATTAATTAGAAAGTAAAAGAAAAGAGAGCAAACAAACAAAGAAAAATCGGATTGGGCCATTTCTTCAATTATAAACCACAAGCCCCAAAGAGACCCAATCTTCCCAAACGACCCGGTCCATTTCAAACCGGGTCGACCCAGTCCATAACCCAACACCCCTATTTCCCTATCTTTCAAAAAAAAAAACCCTAAAATTGTATCATAATTGTTCATTGTGGAAGCCCGCCCCCCTCTCTTTCCTTCTTCTTCCTCAAACTCCAAGCAAGCCATCCATGGCTGCCCTGCCTATCCCCCTCAACACACACACACACACATCATTATTCATTACCCTCACAACCCCAGCTCAAACAAACAACCAACACCATCTCCATCGTCGTCTTCAAGCTATGAACGACCAAACGACCACCTTCGAGCTCTGTCTCGACATCCATGGCCGCTGCTTCATCTCCTCGTCGTCAACCCCCCATTTCCGTCGACTACAGTCGACAACCAGTGACGACCCAAACAGTCCACCTGCTGCTCCCCACGGCTGCCCGTCATAGCTGCTTCATTTGCGTCTGCTAATGTTGCGTCAGCTGCTGTTCCGCTGCTGCTCTGTCGCTGCTGCGTGCTGCTGCTGGCGACTCCATCGTGCTGCTGCTGTTGCTTAACTGCTGCCCGTTGCGTCCACCTGCTGCTCATCGTCTTCTTCTTCAGCTGATGCTCATGGGTCTTCGTACTGCTACTGTTTTATGCTGCTGCTCCTTCATCTTCGTTTCTTTCGCCATGGCTGCCATCACAGCTTGTCGCTTCGTCGTCTTCAAGTCCGTTTATGTCCAAGTTTCGTTGGTTTTCGTTTAAAGTTCGTTCGTTGTTCGTCGTTTCGATCTGGTTAGTAGATTTTGAGTTTCATTTTGCCCATATTTTTGTTTTGATATTCTCGGGTCTAAAATCGATAAATGTTCGATTCTTGTTTTGTTCATGTTTATTGTTGAATTAATTTTTTAGTTTGTTCATGTGTTTTGTTGATTTAATTTTCAGATTCAAATGGAAATTTAATTAATTGCTTTTCAGTTTATTTCATGTTAATTTTATTTATTTTTGTAAAAAGGAATTGTTAGTTTAATATTGTTAGATTTGGTTTAAATCGCTTGAATCCGTTGTTTGTTGTTTAATATAGATTTAATTCGTGTTCATTTTTGTTTGAAGTTAGTTTTTAATTCAGTGATTTAATGTGAAGCTATGTTTTGGTTGTTAATTTTTTTTAATTCAATGTATCTTTGTTATAATTTTGTTGGAATTAATTTTAAAAGATCAATTGATTATTTGAAGTTTAGTGATTTGAATATGTTTATTTGTTTTGTTTAAGCTTAATTCGAGTTTAATTCAAATTTGAATAAAAATTGCTTGTTTGAATCTTTTCATTTATGTCCATACTTTGTTTGATTGTTTTTGAATCCGAAATTAGTATAAGTGTGATTTTCTTGTTTATTGTTTATCATTTGTGATTATTTCTTCAGTTTGTTTCATGATCGTGTTTAGTTTTAATATAGAAATTGTTGGTTGTAATGTTGTTAGATTTAATTTTAAGTTCAAATGATTATTGAATTTAGAAATCTGAATATACTTGTTTGTTGTTGTTGTTGTTGAATCTGAAAGTAGGTTTGTTTGTGTTAAAAAAATATTGTTCAATCAAAATAATTTTTTGTTTCTTTGTTGTTCATCATTTAGTTTGAATTTGTTGTTGAAAATTGTTTAGAAATTGGTTGTATTTGCTGTATTTTGGTTGGAATTAATTAGGTGAATTGGTTAGAGCTGATGGGGGTAGTTTGGTAATTTGTAGTACGTTCAGGGGGTAAAATGGTAATTTCAGTAAGGGCAGAGGGGTATTTTTGGAATTAAAATTCTGAATAACTAGTTATTTTGAGTGTTCTTTCCATTAAAATTAAGATAATATTAAAATAATCAATAATGGAGGGACAAGATATAATGGTGGGGAATAATACATTTGTTTAATATAAGCATGGGGGACAAGATATAATGGGGTATTTGTTTAATAAAGTGGGGGACAAAACAATAGGTAGTGGGATTAAAAGAGGGATGAGTGGAAGATAGTGGGTTTTAATTTTTTTTAATGCTGAAAGATGTTAATAAAAGGAAGGACTTGATCAGATTTTGAAAAAAAAAAAGACAGATAGGGAGAGAAAAAAAAAGAGCTGAATATTTAAGAGAGAAAGAAAAATTACGAAAAATATTAAAATTTTCAAGAAAAGAAAAAGAAAAGAAAAAAAATACAAATAAAAAGGAGCTGGAAATTAGAAGAGAGAGTAGCACACACCTGATAAATATTCTGATATACGGGTTTAGAAAAAAAGGGTTAAACATTAATTAGCCTTTCAAATCTGAAAATTCCATTGGTTTCTGTCCGTTGTTTGTTGTCGGTGTTTCTGGATTTTATTTTGATTTTCAAATCTGTCACTGAGATTTCTGTTGACGGGATTGCTGGTTATTATTGTTGTTGTTGTGTTACGTACTACGTGGCTGACTTTCTTCTTCTTATATTGGCAATAGCAGGTACACAACTGTAATTTTGGCATTTTGTAAGCTGAAATGAAGAATGGAATGTTAAATTTCTAATTTAGTTTTAATTTTTTTAATTGTATTTAGATTATTTCATGTATTATTATTCTGTAAATCACTGTCATTTGGCATAACTAGACATGTTGTAGCGTATATTAAACAATGCCTTAACCTGATTATTAGGTAGTATATATTTAAGCCTGTTCATTACTGATTAAACTGTCTAATAATTAGAGCGAGAAGAAAATAACGTAAAAAATGACTTTATTAAATCAGTTTGACAAAATTGATTAAGTTCCTTATTTATAAGGCTTTTTGTATTGCTAACCTTAAGATAATCGAAATCATGTAGCTAAATTTAGGTGAAACAGGAATTTTTTAATTTTGCGAATCAAGTATTATAACATGATTTGAATTACAACAAGGTTTGTTAAGGTTAAATTAATTAAATTTTAGAAATACGCATTAGTAATCAAGATTGTTTCTAATTCTCCGTAATTGTAAATAATTAATTTCAATAGCTCAAGTCATCTAACAATGTGAATTTAATCTAGATGGGATAATTAGTTTCTTTTAAAATATTATTTGACAATTCCATATTGTTTTTATGATTACATTTTTAGTGATATTTCATTTCGTTAAATATTTGTCTTAAACTAGTATTTAATACGTTATTTTAAGTATGTAAAAAAAATTTATTTTTGTATTTATAGACAAGTTTAATAAAAAGAAATGTAGTCATTTTAAGATATTCATAAAATAAGGGAGGATTTCGCTAAAAAATAAATAAATATAAACAATACAAAATTTGCAGGGTCCTCCAATCTGATTTTTTTTTTTAAAAAAATACTTAGATTCCGGGATGGGCCATTTAGTAAATTTCACAGTCCTACCTAATAGTATAATAACGCGTAGTATTTTGGCGCATATTTAATAAGGGTATTTTCTTAAACATGGGTGTGCATTTATGTAACCCAAATCCCAATCTTGGCAGAGTCAAAATGCGTCAACAAATCACGTGTACACTGGTTGTGACGTGGTTCGAGATGCGTTTTCACGACGTTGCAATTCTTGTATAAAATAATAAGAGGAATAATGATAAAAGCGGTTTAAAAGCTAAATTTGCATATAAGTTCTTAATTATTTAAAAAATCAGATAAATAAGCCAAATATAATAGTTGAGCGACCGTGCTAGAACCACGGAACTCGGGAATGCCTAATACCTTCTCCCGGGTTAACAAAATTCCTTATCTGGATTTCTAGTTCGCAGACTGTAATATAGAGTCATTCTTTTCCTCGATTCGGCATTAAAATTGGTGACTTGGGACACCCTAAATCTCCCAAGTGGCGACTCTGAAATAAATAAATCTCGTTTCGATTGTCCTTTAATTGGAAAAAACTCCTTCGCCCCTCGCGGGGCGGAAAAGAGAGGTGTGACAGCTCTGGCGACTCTGTTGGGGAACAACTAACCCAGAACCACTGGTTCAGGGTTAGAAATTCGAGCTTAGATAAATTGTTATATTTGGCTTTATCTGATTTTTACATGTTTGAGCCTAATGTGCTAAATGCTGTTTACCGCTTTGATATTATTTGACTGTATATATAAACTGTGCCGAACCCTTCTCTCTTCACCTCCGAGAATGTGCTTACTGGTTGAGACTCTCTATTCTGTTAGTGTCATACCCTGAAATAAAAAAAAGAGGCTCTGACAAGTTACGAAGCCGGATGGCCTTTTGGTTCCCGGTAAGTTGCCCCCTCCTCGACTTGAGTTGTCCGCTCGGGTACACAGTATAGAACACCGACTCAGGTTTTGAACATAAAATAACATGACTTCATGACGGATCCCTAATAGGAACGATTATTTGCATCATGTTACATTTGACTTAGGGTACTCAACGCAGGGGTTGGGTCCGTCTAGGACTAGCAACCTGAAATGAAAAGACCATCCTGCTGCATCCTGTTTGCTTTATGCATTTATTTGCTTCAGACTTGCATGCTGACCGGCTTCGAAAAATCAGGAATATTGTAAAATTGTGAAAAAAGAGAGAAATAACAGTTAGGGAGTTAATTGATTATTTTAGAAAAACCCAGTGTCCAAGTACTGTTGGAACTCTGCCGATTTTTTTTTTAAAAATAAAATAAAATAAAATATATTTTACTTTTAAAATTGTTTGTTTACCTAAAAAAAAAAGTGTGTAGGAAAAAGTCCTTTATTTTAGTTTGCTTTGTTTTCAAAAAAAAAAACGAAAAGGAAAAATAGTTTCTTTCGCTAAAAAAAAGGGGGAAAATATGTTTGTTTGCAAAACAGTTAGTTTATTTACCCGAACTACGCCGGTTTGATTCTCGCAGGGTGTGAGATACGTAGGCAACCCTCATCGGGTCCAACTTCCCATTTTGCAAAAACGACCAGAAAAGAAAAAATGACAAAATGTTGCCACTTTTATAAAAGAGTCAGGTGATGCCGTTTTTTGTAAAAATTGCCGAATATTCCTAAGCGGGACGCCGGAAGGCTGACATTGCATAAACGTCCATCTTTGATCATCATTTTTTTTTGATTTTTGACCGGTTGACCCTCGCAGCCTTAAAATCCTCGTTCCCGAAGTGCTAAAAGGAAACCGAGTCCATAGTTTAAAAAAAAAAAAATCTTGGAAAAGAACATAGATAGTTTTATTTTGAGTCTAATAAAAGTTTTTCATTGGCATAATCACCTTAATAAATGTGCAGGATGAGCACAATACAAAACAAACCCTTTTCAATAATGACCAAGATCCCTTTTGAGTTGCGATTATGGTGGAATGACCTAGGCAAGGAAGGGCAAGACAAAGTAAATAAGTATATGAAAGATCTCCCGGATTTACTAGACATCCAGCCTCGGGGTGATGTTATCAGATCATTGGTCACTTACTGGGATTCAACACACAATGTATTTCATTTCTCGGACTTTGAGCTCACCCCGACGTTGGAAGAAATAGCAGGATACATCGGAAGTGATGAAACTCCGTTAAGGTTCAAGTATTTGATTGCACCTAAGGCCGTCACTGTACACCGGTTTTTGGATTTCCTAAAAATACCCCGAACATTTCACCATCCAGATTTTGCAAAAGGTTTCTGCAGTCTCCGCCTCATATATGCTAGATACGGCCACGTGGGCGGGTTCAATAAGCCAGATTTCAAACTATGCAGTAGAGATAACCGACAAAAGTGGGATGAACACAGGCTGGTAGCTTTTATGATAGCTTTTTTGGGTCTTATAGTGTTCCCAAGGAAAGATGGAAACATTGATTTGAAAGTAGTTGGGGTCGTCAGTACCTTGCTCACCCAGGATAAAAGTACTCTGGCGCCTATGATTATGGCTGACATCTTCCGGGCTCTCACTGCTTGCCGAGCCGGGGGCGACTTTTTTGAGGGATGTAACCTATTGTTGCAAATGTGGATGACCGATCATTTATGCCAACGCTCCCAGCTCTTGGGTTACGGTTCACCCGAGAAGACTTGTATTGGAGAATTTTACACAAGAATCAAAGGGGTTAGTCTACCCGAGGGAGTCACAGCTTGGACGTCATTCTTCCGAACTCTCACTGCCAACCAAATCCAGTGGACGCTCGGATGGTTGCCTGTTGAGGAAATCATATACATGCCGGCAACCAGGCCCCACTTTCTGTTGATGGGACTTAAAAACATCCAACCCTATGCACCATATCGGGTTTTGAGGCAACTTGGGAGGTATCAAGTAGTGCCGAAAGATGAAGACTTGAGTACCCAAGTGGTTGAAATCAGTCCGGACGGTCGGTTCCCCGAAGAAGAAGTTCGCCAGATCTGGAGTGAGTGTCAACATCTGACGGCAAATACTTGTGTGTTGGATACGGCTAGAGGAGAAGTTTCCCCAGGGTATCACACTTGGTTTAGAGGTGACATGTCCTACGGGAGACCAGCTAAAAGACCTCATCTCAAAGATTTCGCTGAGTCATCCCAGGAGCAATGGAACTGGTTAGCAAAGGAAAAGGGTTATCGGGCGGAGATCGGTGAGTTGAAGCAACAGGTTGAAAGTCTGAAATTCAATAACAGTATGCAAGTTGCTGCGGATCGAGGCGAGAAGAATAGATTGGCCCAAGAAAATGAAGAACTTAGGGCCCAAATCCAGAAATTGAGAATGGCTCCTGATAAACAACCAAGGAGTCGATCAGATGAGCAGTTGATAAAAGGGCTGAAAAATGAAGTCAGGAAATGGCGGTATGGTTTAGAAAAGTCTGAGAACGTCATGGCAGAGCTCAAAGTACAGTGGGGTACAAGAGTAGATAAGCGTCGCTGATACTTGAATCAATTGAAACGCGACCACGAGAAAACTGTTGCCAACATGAAGAGAAAGGTGGCTACACTTGAGGGTAAAATAGTTAAGCAGGCTGAGGATTTCCAAATTGAAAGCGGACATTGTTACGACTTGTTGGCCCAAATAAAGGAAGAAGTGCGGCAACTGAAGAATCAACATATGCAGGATTCTCAGGCGTTAAAAACATGCAGTGATCAGATAAAACGCCTGCTTATAGAAAAGAAGCAAGCAAGGGACAGTATTAGAGCCATTGCCCGCGCCATTTTTAGAAGATGTCGCACTTGTGAAGATATGACCCATGCTACTTTTGTCTCAGCAGTGCTAATCTATGTGAAATGGACCATGAATGAATTAGAGCAACTCAAAAGGGACTTGGAACCTAGGCCCACGGCGAGGCCGAACGACGCCCCGCGGGCACCCATATTTGAAGCTTTAGAGTATGCGTAGTTCGTGTCTGTATTTCTTTATATTTTTTTAGCCTATGGTTTGTCTGTCCATTGTCTTTTCGCATCAAAGTATTTCCGTAAGTATTGGAACTTGTATCTGACCTTAGTTTGCGTTTGTTATTTTCTTTCTGCAAAAAGGATTTTAGTTTGTAATAGTTTGTTTTAAGTAATGAAAAATTGAAAATCTTTCTACATGAACTACGCTTGGTCTGATTCGTGAGGGGTCACGATATGTAGGCAATCTCTATAGGATTCGACCGTAATTAATAAAGGAAAAAGAGAGAGAATAAGAAAAGAGAGGTAACACTCGAAAGAGGCACAAATAAAATAAGCCGGAATGATGCATGCAATCAGAGCAAAAGCATGTTAGAAATGGTTAACTGCCTAAGAACATTGCATCCCCAACGTGCAATTACAATATCTGTTAAGACTCTAACACTGACAAGTTTGTTATTTTCCAATCAATATCAGTTAGTTTGTTAGAGCGTACTGGTACCATACCATTATCAAACAAGATCGAAAGGTCCTATACCAGAAAGCATGACTGAGTCAGACAACAACGTTGAGTCAGAAAAGATAGCCAATCAGATGCTGAAGGAAGCCCTGGAGAAAATGGAAAAAATGAGGCTGGAAATAAATGAAATGCAGATAGCCTTAGATAGAGCCCAGAAGGGGCAGGAACTACCCGTTACTCCTACCCTCCAACCAGTACACACGCCGGAATACCCCTCTCCCGGTCCTTCAACAAGTTTCCCAAGCCATCACTATTATCAGGGAAGAGAGGCTTATGATTCCCAAGCTCCACCACCCACTCAAAACCCTCCTCCACCAAATGTTCCTGTCTTTGTGGCACCTCCCCCAGCCCCATTGCACAGATCATCCAGTGAGCCACTATTTCAGTCTCATGACACACAGTATTACCCCCCTGAACTCACATTCAAAGCACCCGAGCCACATACCTATAATCCCCAATTTGAGGTCCCGGCGGAGATTGAAAAGTCGGCTAAGAGCCCAGAGCAGGACGAGGTGATGCGGAAATTTAAAAGCCTGGAGCAATCCTTCAAGAACATACACGGGTTAGGTAACCAGGTCAG
This sequence comes from Nicotiana tabacum, assembly GCF_000715075.1. NCBI lineage: Eukaryota > Viridiplantae > Streptophyta > Magnoliopsida > Solanales > Solanaceae > Nicotiana > Nicotiana tabacum. Next base: position 104,751,642 of record NC_134086.1, on the reverse strand, counting down.
CGTGGCTTACAAGGATCTATGCCCTTTCCCTGACGTTCAATTACCAGCAGGGTTCAAAATGCCCAAGTTCGATTTGTACGAAGGGCATGGCGATCCTATGGCACATCTACGGGGCTTTTGTAGAAAAATGAGGGGAGAAGGGGGCAAAGATGAGCTACTAATAGCTTACTTTGGCCAGAGTTTGAGTGGGTCGACACTGGAGTGGTATACAAGACAAGATCCGAGCAGGTGGTACACCTGGGATGACTTGGCACAGGCTTTCGCAGGACACTTCCAATACAACCTTGAGATAGTCCCAAACCGTCTCACATTGCTAAAGCTTGAGAAGAAATCCGGAGAAAGCTTCAGGGAATTCGGGTTCCGATGGAGAGAGCAGACAGCCAGAGTTGATCCTCCAATGAGAGAAGGATAAATGGTAGATTACTTTCTACAAACTCTAGAGCCGACTTACTTCGGTCACTTGGTGACGTCAGTCGGCAAATCCTTCAATGAAGTGGTGAAAATGGGAAGCATGATAGAAGAGGGACTTAAGTCCAATAAAATCCTGAGTTACTCGGCAATTAAAGCAACAACTCAGGCCATTCAGAGCGGCACGGGAGGTGCGCTCGGAAAGAAAAGGAGAGAGGAGGTCACGACAATAGAGGCAGGCAATTGGTCCAGATCTAAAGGCCCTTCCCCTCATTACCAACCCAAACCCCATCATCTAAACTACCCACACAATCCATACAACCCTTCACCACCCTACTACCCACCACAAGAACAACATTTTTCCATACATCACGCCCAAACTTACACCCAGCCTCCGGCTCGTCCGCAATGGCGTGTAACGGCTCCCCAACATACATATCTACCTCCACAAAACACATATCCACCACTGAGGGCCTACAGGAATCCTTCAGGGCCAAACTTCCGCGGAAATCAGGCTTTCAGAAATGAAAGGATGTAGAAGCCAAGAACATTCACTCCGTTGGGAGAAACCTATACTACTCTGTTTCACAAGTTAAGCAGATAGGCCTACTAAGTCCTGTTGAAACCAAATTGCCAAATCCCCTTCCCCGAAATCTGGACCATTCAGTGAGCTGCGAATATTGTTCGGTTGCTCCCGGGCACGATACTGAAAAATGTTGGAAGTTGAAGACTGCCATACAAGATCTTATTGACACAAATAGGATCGAGGTTCAGGCACTAGGGCCCCCCAACATCAATGAAAATCCATTACCGGTGCACCATGAAGCCCATATGATCGAATTAGTGCACGAGGGAGGGAAACCAAAAACACCCTCACAAACGGTAATGATGATTCGCGCCAGTACTAATAAAGAGTCAACCAGTGGAAAGGCAGTGGTACAGTCGGGAAAGGTATATGACAAGCCCTTTGTGATAGCAGGGAAAGGGCCATCTATTACTGCGAAGAGGCCAGAGTCAGTCAGAGCAGTGTTGCAGGGAGTAGCAAACAAACCCAGGTTGGTAGTAAAAGGGGTCTATGTGGGACCAGTTGTTATCAAGCCGGTCATATAGTTGCCGATAACAAGTGAGAAGGCTGTGTCGTGGAGCTACAGTCAAGTGACGGTAACGCATAAGGGGAAGGAGGTTGTAGAAGACATATGCGAGGCACAAGGGTTAACTCGATCGGGAAGGTGTTTTGCTCCCGCAGAATTGAGAAGGGTCAATCCTGAAACAATAAAGAAACCTGTAACAGAGAAAGAAGCAGAGGAATTTTTGAAGAAGATGAAGGCGAAGGATTACTCAATTATAGAGAAATTGAGAAAGACCCCAGCCCAGATTTTGTTGCTATCCTTGTTAATCCATTCAAACGATCACTGTCAGGCCTTAATGAAGATTCTGAACGAGGCCTATGTCCCGGACAAACTCTCAGTGAACCACTTGGAAAAAGTAGCGCACAAGATCTTTGAAGTAAACCGAGTGACATTCTCTGACGATGAATTACCGGTAGAGGGTACTGAACACAACAGAGCACTCTATCTGACGGTAAAATGCGAAGAATCGGTGGTCACTCGAGCATTAATTGATAACGGGTCAAGTGCCAATATCTGTCCTTTGGCCACTCTCAACAAGCTAAAGGTTGCTGATGACAGGATCCACCAGAACAGTGTCTGCGTCCGAGGTTTTGATGGAGGCGGCATTAACACAGTAGGTGATATCGTACTGGAACTAACCATTGGTCCAGTCGAGTTCACCATGGAATTTCAAGTAATAGATGTGGCAGTGTCGTACAATCTTTTGTTGGGGCGACCATGGATCCATGCAGCTAAGGCAATACCTTCTACACTGCATCAAGTGGTCAAATTTGAATGGGATAGACAAGAAATTGTGATACACGGGGATGATGGCACACATGCCATCAGTGATACTATTGTGCCCTTCATAGAAGCCGACGATGATAAGGGCCCGTGGGTTTATCAAGTTTTTGATGCAGTCTCGGTAGACAAAATTCTTGAGGGCGAGGGCCTTCCACTTCCCAGAATCACAGCTGCAACCTTCATGATAGCAACAGAAATGTTGAATAATAGGTTTGTACCAGGGAAAGGTCGGGGGTTGATTTGCAGGGAATGATCCAGCCAGATTCTTTGCCCAAGAACCTGGAAACTTTTGGGTTAGGATTCAAGCCTACCGCAACGGATGTGAAGCGAGCCCGCAAATTGAAGAAAAGAGTTTGGGTCCTTCCTAAACCAGTCCCACGTCTGTCCAGATCATTTGTCAAAGTAGGGTGCAGAAAGTTGCCAGTCCCGGAAGTTCTTGGACCTCTGATGGGGTCAAACGGAGATTTGAATGAAAGCTTTGGAAGAGTGTTTGCCGACGTCAACATGATAGAAGCTGGAGAGGGTTCCAGTAAGGTAAACATACAGTGTGTGGGTCCCAAAGTCAAGGTCAACAATTGGATGGCTACTCCTCTTCCTACTTGGAGGGAGTCTTGGTAGTTGATTCTGATTTTCCTTTTCTATTTTCTGGATTATTCCAGGGCTGTAATCCAGATTTCTTTTTATTATATCGAATACAGTGTGAAACCTTGTTATCCCATAAATAAAATGAAAAGTTTCTTCTTTATTTCTTATCTTATTTTCTATTATTTTAATTTTGTTTCTTTCGTTTCTTTTTCTGAACAGTTCTTTTCATACTGGTTCTAATGACATGGCATGCACAACGGATCTTCAACCTAGTCTAAAAGATCAATCTGATTCTGAGCTAAACATGCAAGAGGTCAATTATGATAATGAATCGGAATACAATGAGGATGAAGCATACAAGGAGATAAACAGGGAGTTGAGCCAGTTTAAAGAAAAATACAAACCCAACTTAAATGACACAGAAGCCATCAATTTAGGGGATGCCAGCGATATTAGAGAAACTAAAATAAGCATCCACATTGCACCAAATATCAGGGAGGAATTGATAAAAACACTTATTGAATTCAAAGATATTTTTGCATGGTCATATGATGACATGCCGGGGTTAAGCACAGATTTAGTAGTTCATAAATTGCCCACTGACCCGGCATGCCCTCCCGTCAAGTAAAAATTGAGGAAGTTCAAAATAGATATGAGTGTGAAGATTAAAGAAGAAGTAACCAAGCAGCTGCAAGCAAAGGGTATTCGTATCACTCGATATCCTGATTGGTTGGCTAATGTAGTATCGGTACCAAAGAAAGATGGAAAGATCAGGGTGTGTGTCGATTACTGCAATCTGAATAGGGCAAGCCCTAAAGACAACTTTCCTTTACCCAACATCCATATCTTGATCGACAATTGTGCCGGACGTGAGATCAGATCTTTTGTGGATTGCTATGCTGGGTATCATCAGATTCTGATGGATGAGGAAGATGCGGAAAAGACAGCCTTCATTACGCCGTGGGGAACTTATTGTTACCGGGTAATGCCATTTGGTTTGAAGAATGCTGGGGCAACGTACATGAGAGCAATGACCACTGTGTTTCATGACATGATTCACAAAGAAATTGTGGTGTACGTAGATGATGTGATCATAAAAACCAAGCATCAGGAAGACCATGTAGCAGACTTAAGGAAAATCTTCCAAAGACTTCGAAGGTATGTTATTAAGCTCAACCCGGCCAAATGTGCATTTGGTGTTCCATCTGGGAAGCTTTTGGGATTCATTGTCAGTCAGTGAGGTATTGAACTAGATCCCTCAAAAATTAAATCTATCCAAGAGTTGCCACCGCCGAAGAACAAGACAGAAGTAATGAGTCTGTTGGGAAGATTGAATTACATCAGTAGATTTATTGCTCAAATCACAGCAACCTGTGGACCCATTTTTCGGCTGTTAAAGAAGGATGCTGCAATAGGATGGACGGCGGAATGCCATGAGGCATTCGACCAGATCAAAGAATATTTATCAAATCCACCTGTATTGGTTCCCCCCTGAGCCGGGAAGACCATTAATTCTTTATCTAACGGTCTTGGAGAATTCTTTTGGTTGCGTGTTGGGGCAACACGACATTACAGGAAGAAAAGAGCAAGCCATCTATTATCTCAGCAAGAAGTTTACAGTATATAAGGTTAAGTCCACTCAACTCGAGAAGACATGTTGCGCCCTAACCTGGGTGGCCCAGAAATTGAAACATTATTTATCCTCATATACTACTTATCTCATTTCCCGTCTGGATCCGTTAAAGTATATTTTCCAGAAGTCTATGCCCACAGGAAGGTTAGCAAAATGGCAAATATTACTCACGGAATTTGACATCGACTATGTAACGAGGACAGCCATGAAGGCCCAAGCGTTGACAGATCACTTGGCTGAGAATCCTGTTGATGAAGAATACGAACCGTTGAGGACGTATTTTCCTGATGAGAAAATAATGAATATAGATGAGTTGGACTTACCTGAGGAACCAGGTTGGAAGCTTTTCTTTGATGGAGCCGCAAATGCGAAGGGAGTTGGAATAGGAGCAGTGCTTATTTCTGAAACAGGACATCATTATCCTGTTACAGCTCAATTGCGTTTCTATTGTACCAACAATATGGCTGAGTATGAGGCATGCATTTTGGGTTTGCGATTAGCGGCAGACATGGAGTCCAGGACGTCTTGGTCTTGGGGGACTCGGACCTCCTGGTGCATCAGATTCAGGGTGAATGGGAAACACGGTATTTGAAGCTCATACCATATCGACAAAGTTTGCACGATCTGAGCAAGCGATTTCGATCAGTGGAGTTCAGACACATCCCAAGAGTTCACAATGAGGTTGCCGATGCATTGGCCACTTTAGCATCAATGTTGCACCACTCAAACAAAATTCATGTTGACCTGTTGCACATCCAGGTTCGTGATCAGCATGCCTATTGCAACATGATAGAGGAAGAAGTGGATGGCGAGCCATGGTTTTATGACGTCAAAGAGTACCTCAGGATGGGGATATACCCGGAGCAGGCCACCGGAGATCAAAAAAGAGCCATTCGGCGATTGTCAAATGGTTTCTTCCTCAGTGGGGGAGTGTTATACAAAAGAACCCCAGATTTGGGATTGCTGAGAAGTATAGATGCCAGTCAAGCCATGACAGTTATGGCAGAGGTACATGCTGGAGTTTGTGGGCCACATATGAGCGGATGTGTATTGGCGAAGAAGATTCTTCAAGCAGGATATTATTGGCTCACTATGGAGCATGATTGTATCAGTTTCGTACGAAAATGCCATCAGTGTCAGATACACGGCGATCTGATTCATTCTCCACCAACGGAATTGCACACAATGTCAGCACCATGGACATTTGTGGCGTGGGGCATGGATGTCATTGGGCCTATTGAGCCGGCAGCTTCGAACGGTCACAGGTTTATTCTAGTGGCCATCGACTATTTTACTAAGTGGGTTGAAGCCAAAACTTTCAAGTCAGTAACCAAGAAGGCAGTGGTGAATTTTGTCCATTCCCATATCATCTGTAGATTTGGGATCCCGAAGGTGATAATCATGGACAATTGTGCTAATCTTAACAACAATTTAATGAGAGAAGTATGTGAACAGTTTAAGATTCCACACCGTAATTCCACACCTTATCGTCCCAAGGCAAATGGAGCTGTTGAAGCGGCCAACAAGAACATCAAGAGGATACTGAGAAAGATGGTAGAAGGATCCAGGCAATGGAATGAAAAATTACCATTTGCATTGTTGGGTTATCGCATTACCGTTCGGACCTCAGTAGGTGCAACCCCTTATTTGTTGGTATATGGAACTGAAGCAGTAATACCGGCGGAAGTGGAAATTCCATCCCTTCGGATTATCGCCGAGGCTGATATTGATGATGATGAGTGGGTCAAAACCTGTTTAGAACAGTTGAGCTTGATTGATGAAAAGAGATTGGTAGCTGTGTGTCATGGCCAGTTATATCAAAGGAGAATGGCAAGAGCCTACAACAAGAGGGTGTGCCCCAGAAAATTTGAAGTGGGGCAACAAGTGTTGAAATGAATCCTACTACACCAAGCAGAAGCAAAAGCAAGTTCGCCCCGAATTGGCAAGGACCATTCATTGTAACCAGAGTATTGTCCAATGGCGCTTTATGTTTAACAGATGTCTAAGGAAAATGCGTCGACATGGCTATAAATTCCGATGCAGTTAAAAGATATTATGTATTATTCCTTTTGATTGTAATTGACATTTGTTTGTGGTTGGCATTTATCGGAGAATGAAATGACGGAGGCAATTCTTTCTTCTATCAAAACACTTTAACCTTTGGTTACCCTTTTGAGCCTTATTTATTCTTTCATATCCCTTTTTTGGAGTCAGTAATTAAAATAAAAGGTAAAAAGAAAGAAAAACAATAATAAAGACAAAAAAAAATCACCAGGAAAACAAAGGAAGTGGGAACTACGTTTGACCTGATTCCTCAAAGAAGGATATGTAGGCGCCTCACGGCTCGATCATAGTGTAACAAAATATAAGAACCCCCCAAGCAAGAAAAACTGGGGCAGAAGTTGTGTTTATAATTTTGGGAAAGAATGTTTGATTCCAAGAGTTGTAATGTTTTACCCGTCAAAATTATTCTGAGCTTTTTGATAGCCTTTTCTTTTAACCCCACACAAAAATCCCTATTGATGTCCAAAAAAGACCTCCCGATCAGTATCCGAGAAGTGCCAAGTTCATGAACGTGGAAGTCGGGAACAACACTCTGATCCCCAACAGAGAAAAAGATCATAAGCTGGAAATGAATTGATAGCCAAAAGAATCCCCCAACAAAGAGCGTCATATCGACAAACGCTCCAATCCCCAACTAAAAAATAAAATAAAATGAGAGAGTCTTATTGGTGAAAACCTTCACAGGCACCATGAGGCGACGGGAGTTGAGAGAAATGAGAGAGTCTTATTAGTGAAAACACCTCGAAGGGCACTATGAGGCGACAAGGCGAGATTGGCAGAAAAGGTCTACATTTGGCAAAAGTTAAGTATTTATTTATCCCCAGCGAGATGAGGCCATCCGAAAATTGGTTGATACAAATAGACTGGGTTGATCAATCCGGAATACACGACATGATCGTTGGGATTGGTTATATCATTCAGATAAGTTCTTTTCTTTTCTTTTTCCCCAGCGTTTGTTAAGAAAGACTTCTTTTCTATCTCTAAAATTACCACTCTTTCATTTCTTAGTTTAAAAGATTTTATTTCCCCAGTAGTTTATTTTTGAAAAGGATTTTCAGAGTTTTCTACCGATTGCCAAAATGGTGCAAGGCGAAATGCGAAAAGGACAAACCAAAGATAAGGCGACAAAGCGAAAAGTAGTTTGTCGCAAAGACCAAATGATGAATGGGTCTAGATCCTAAGAGGCCCAAATTTCCAAGGGAAATTATGGATCAAATTCCAAGATGATCCTCAGCAGATTTGCGAGATACATGAACAACTCCGACAGATTCTTGACCAAGCTCCACAATGGTCGGACGACACGGAGCGGGGAAGGAAGAGAAACGACAACCATCCCCAGCAGGAATATCAGCCCCAACAATCAATATTCTCCCCAGCAAGTTTTATAGCAATGCAAGGAAAAGAAAAGGGAAAAACCATCCCCAACAGAGTGGCACGACCACTCGCCCCATTTTGAACTAACAAATTTTTCTTTGATTTGAAACAGGGCAAAGAAATATTATTGACCGCAGGAAGACAGGGTCACAGAGAAGATCATCAAACTGGGTCAGAAAATTTTCTCTCATTACGAAAATTTTCTTAAAATCAGATAGTCATTTGGGAAAGAGAAAAAATAACACAAGTGTTGAAGGAAGAAAAAATCCCCAGCAGTACACGAGAAGGGAGATACAAGTTTTAAGAGAAAAGCAATCTTGGAAGAAGCAAGATAATCAGTATCATCCCCACCATTGTTAAAAGGAGAAAGATAATTCCCCAGCAGTGTTATTCCCGGCAGGTTTCAGGGAGGTGAAAGCACCAGCTTTAAAGGAAATAGTCTTTAAGGAAGGAAAATGACACATTGATGAAATAAAATATCAGTGTTATCCCCAGCAATTTTCAGAGGAATAAAACACCAATTTTGAAGGAAGCAGTTGAAGAAGTCAAGAGCTCGCCTGGAGAATAGAGGTGATAGAATTTAAGAAGTTGTTGAAGTCAGGAGCCCGCCTGGAGAATGGAGGTTGATATATTTTAAGTTGAAGAAGTCAGGAGCCCGCCTGGAGAATGGAGGTGTTAAATTTTGAGGAAGTTGAAAAAGTCAGGAGCCCGCCTGGAGAATGGAGGTGTTAAAATTTTGAGAAAGTTGAAGAAGTCAGGAGCCCGCCTGGAGAATGGAGGTGATAAAATTTTGAGAAGTTATTGAAGTCAGGAGCCCGCCTGGAGAATGGAGGTGATAAAATGCAAGAAGTTGAAGAATTCAGGAGTCCGCCTGGAGAATGGAGGTGATAGAATTTAAGAAGTTGTTGAAGTCAGGAGCCCGCCTGGAGAACGGAGGTTGATATATTTTAAGTTGAAGAAGTAAGGAGCCCGCCTGTAGAACGGAGGTTGTTAAATTTTAAGTTGAAGAAGTCAGGAGCCCGCCTGGAGAATGGAGGTGATGAAATTTTTGAGAAAGTTGAAGAAGTCAGGAGCCCGCCTGGAGAACAAAGGTTGTTATATTTTTTTTAAGTTGTTGAAGTCAGGATCCCGCCTGGAGAATGGAGGTGATAAAATTTAAGAAGTTATTGAAGTCAGGAGCCCGCCTGGAGAATGAAGGTGATAAAATTTAAGTTGTTGCTGAAGCCAGAATCCTGCCTGCAGAACGGAGGTTGTTATATTGTTGAAGTTAGGATCCCGCCTAGAGAATTGAGGTTGTGTCATCTTTCAAAAGTTAAGATTGAAGTCAGGAGCCCGCCTGCAGAACAGAGGAATACATTTCAAGATCAAGCAGAAGGCAGTAATGATGAGGGTTACAACAAAAATCCTCAGCATAACAAGCTTTAATGCAGAAAGTAGCGTCCCCAGCAGACAGAACAAAATAATAAAACTTATACTCAAAAAGGCAAAAGGCCAGTGTCATCCCCAGCAGTTTTCGAAAGAAAGGCACCAGAGGAAACACAAGCCGACAAGAAAGCAAGAAAACCAGAGCAAGGGGAAGACAGATAAGATCTTGTAATCCGTAGTCTAACCTAACTTCTTGATTTTTCTTTTAAGCATGGTGTAATAAGGAGGTCAGCAAACAGTAAAAGTAGCATGCAACAGCAGTAACATTGCAGTCCCATGGTAGTCCCAGCTACCAAAACTTCCCGAACTATATTGACCTGATTCCTGTTCAGCCCAGGATATGTAGGAAACCTTTTAAGCAAATGTTCGGTCAAATCTTTCAAAAAATGCTTCACACGGAGTACTCGAACGGGCAAAAATCGCTCGTATCCGCTCACTTTATCTTTGCACGAAAACCCTTCGTGTTTTTGGACAAAAAGGGGCAACTGTGAGCACGTGATTTTTGCCCTATATGAGAATCACTCTCAAAAAAATCCAAAATAAAATAATTTTTCTTTGCGTGCAATTTTGAGAATTTTTGTGACATTTTGGATAATTATTTGTATTTGTCTGCGCATGTTTATTTGTTTAAATTAATAAAAATATTAAAATATGCCGCATTTCCGTTTATGTATTTATTTAAGTTTGTTTACAAAAATGAGAAAATCATAAAAATAAATGTATGTTGCAATTTTTAGCATTTAAACGTCTAAATTGTGCGATTTTGTCGTTAATTGCTATTTAAATGTGCGATAATTATTTTTAGAGTTAATTAGTTTTTTTTTAAGATAATTTAGTTTATAATTTAATTTAGAATTTTAGTTTTATTAATTAGAAAGTAAAAGAAAAGAGAGCAAAAATACAAAGAAAAATCGGATTGGGCCATTTCTTCAATTATAAACAACAAGCCCCAAAGAGACCCAATCTTCCCAAATGACCCGGTCCATTTCAAACCGGGTCGACCCAGTCCATAACCCAACACCCCTATTTCCCTATCTTTCAAAAAAAAAAAAACAACAAAACCCTAACATAATTGTTCACTGTGGAAGCCCGCCCCCCTTCTCTTTCTTTCTTCTTCCTCAAACTCCAAGCAAGCCATTCATGGCTGCCCTGCCTATCCCCATCAACACACACACACACGTCATTATTTATTACCCTCACGACCCCATCTCGAACAAACAACCAACACCATCTCCATCGTCGTCTTCAAGCTATGAACGACCAAACGACCACCTTCGAGCTCCGTCTCGACATCCATGGCCGCTGCTTCATCTCCTCGTCGTCAACCCTCCATTTCCGTCAACTACAGTCGACAACCAGTGACGACCCAAACAGTCCACCTGCTGCTCCCCACGGCTGCCCGTCATAGCTGCTTCATCTGCGTCTGCTGATGTTGCATCCGCTGTTGCTCCGCCGCTGCTGCGTGCTGCTGCTGGCGACTCCATCGTGCTGCTGCTATTGCTCAACTGCTGCCCGTTGCATCCACCTGCTGCTCATCGTCTTCTTCTTCAGCTGCTGCTCATGGGTCTTCGTACTGCTACTGTTTTGTGCTGCTGCTCCTTCATCTTTGTTTCTTTCGCCATGGCTGCCATCGCAGCTTGTCGCTTCGTCGTCTTCAAGTCCGTTTATGTCCAAGTTTCGTTGCTTTCGTTTAAAGTTCGTTCGTTGTTCGTCGTTTCGATCCGGTTAGTAGATTTTGAGTTTCATTTTGCCCATATTTTTGTTTTGATATTCTCGGGTCTAAAATCGATAAATGTTCGATTCTTGTTTTGTTCATGTTTATCGTTGAATTAATTTTTTAGTTTGTTCATGTGTTTTGTTGATTTAATTTTCAGATTCAAATGGAAATTTAATTAATTGCTTTTCAGTTTATTTCATGTTAATTTTATTTATTTTTGTAAAAAGGAATTGTTAGTTTAATATTGTTAGATTTGGTTTAAATCGCTTGAATCCGTTGTTTGTTGTTTAATATAGATTTAATTCGTGTTTATTTTTGTTTGAAGTTAGTTTTTAATTCAGTGATTTAATGTGAAGCTATGTTTTGGTTGTTAATTTTTTTTAATTCAATGTAGCTTTGTTATAATTTTGTTGATATTAATTTTAAAAGATCAATTGATTATTTGAAGTTTAGTGATTTGAATATGTTTATTTGTTTTGTTTAAGCTTAATTCGAGTTTAATTTGAATTTGAATAAAAATTGCTTGTTATTGTTGTTGAATCTTTTCATTTATGTCCATACTTTGTTTGATTGTTCTTGAATCCGAAATTAGTATAAGTGTGATTTTCTTGTTTATTGTTTATCATTTGTGATTATTTCTTCAGTTTGTTTCATGATCATGTTTAGTTTTAATATAGAAATTATTGGTTGTAATGTTGTTAGATTTAATTTTAAGTTTAAATGATTATTGAATTTAGAAATCTGAATATACTTGTTTGTTGTTGTTGTTGTTGAATCTGAAAGTAGGTTTGTTTGTGTTAAAAAATATTGTTCAATCAAAATAATTTTTTGTTTCTTTGTTGTTCATCATTTAGTTTGAATTTGTTGTTGAAAATTGTTTAGAAATTGGTTGTATTTGCTGTATTTTGGTTGGAATTGATTAGGTGAATTGGTTATAGTTGATGAGGGTAGTTTGGTAATTTGCAGTACGTTCAGGGGTAAAATGGTTATTTCAGTAAGGGCAGAGGGGTATTTTTGGAATTAAAATTCTGAATAACTAGTTATTTTGAGTGTTCTTTCCATTAAAATTAAGATAATATTAAAATAATCAATAATGGGGGGACAAGATATAATGGTGGGGAATAATGCATTTGTTTAATATAAGCATGAGGGACAAGATATAATGGGGTATTTGTTTAATAAAGTGGGGGACAAAACAATAGGTAGTGGGATTAAAAGAGGGATGAGTGGAAGATAGTGTATTTTAATTTTTTTAAATGCTGAAAGATGTTAATAAAAGGAAGGACTTGATCAGATTTTGAGGGAGAGAGACAGATAGGGAGAGAAAAAAAAAGAGCTGAATATTTAAGAGAGAAAGAAAAATTCCGAAAAATATTAAAACTTTCAAGAAAAAAAAAGAAAAGAAAAAAATACAAATAAAAAAGGAGCTGGAAATTAGAAGAGAGAGTAGCACACACCTGATAAATATTCTGATATACGGGTTTAGAAAAAAGGGTTAAATATTAATTAGCCTTTCAAATCTGAAAATTCCCTTGGTTTCTGTCCGTTGTTTGTTTTCGGTGTTTCTGGATTTTATTTTGATTTTCAAATCTGTCACTGGGATTTCTGTTGACGGGATTGCTGGTTATTATTGTTGTTGCTGTGTTACGTACTACGTGGCAGACTTTCTTCTTCTTATATTGGCAATATCAGGTACACAACTGTAATTTTGGCATTTTGTAAGCTGAAATGAAGAATGGAATGTTAAATTTCTAATTTAGTTTTAATTTTTTTAATTGTATTTAGATTATTTCATGTATTATTATTCTGTAAATCACTGTCATTTGGCATAACTAGACATGTTGTAGCGTATATTAAACAATGCCTTAACCTGATTATTAGGTAGTATATATTTAAGCTTGTTCATTAATGATTAAACTATCTAATAATTAGAGCGAGAAGAAAATAACGTAAAAAATGACTTTATTAAATCAGTTTGGCAAAATTGATTAAGTTCCTTATTTATAAGGGTTTTAGTATTGCTAACCTTAAGATAATCGAAATCATGTAGCTAAATTTAGGTGAAACAGGAATTTTTTAATTTTGCGAATCAAGTATTATAATATGATTTGAATTAAAACAAGGTTTGTTAAGGTTAAATTAATTAAATTTTAGAAATACGCATTAGTAATCAAGATTGTTTCTAATTCTCCGTAATTGTAAATAATTAATTTCAATAGCTCAAGTCATCTAACAATGTGAATTTAATCTAGATGGGATAATTAGTTTCTTTTAAAATATTATTTGACAATTCCATATTGTTTTTATAATTACATTTTTAGTGATATTTCATTTCGTTAAATATTTGTCTTAAACTAGTATTTAATACGTTATTTTAAGTATGTAAAAAAAAATTGATTTTTGTATTTATAGACAAGTTTAATAAAAAAAATGTAGTCATTTTAAGATATTCATAAAATAAGGGAGGATTTCGCTATAAAATAAATAAATATAAACAATACAAAATTTGCAGGGTCCTCCAATTTTATTTATTTTTTTTAAAAAATACTTAGATTCCGGGATGGGCCATTTAGTAAATTTCACAGTCCTACCTAATAGTATAATAACGCGTAGTATTTTGGCACATATTTAATAAGGGTATTTTCTTAAACATGGGTGTGCATTTATGTAACCCAATCCCAATCTTGGCAGAGTCAAAATGCGTCAACAAATCACGTGTACACTGGTTGTGACGTGGTTCGAGATGCGTTTTCACGACGTTGCAATTCTTGTATAAAATAATAAGAGGAATAATGATAAAAGCGGTTTAAAAGCTAAATTTGCATATAAGTTCTTAATTATTTAAAAAATCAGATAAATAAGCCAAATATAATAGTTGAGCGGCCGTGCTAGAACCACGAAACTCGGGAATGCCTAATACCTTTACCCCGGTTAACAAAATTCCTTATCCGAATTTCTGGTTCGCAGACTGTAATATAGAGTCATTCTTTTCCTCGATTCGGGATTAAAATTGGTGACTTGGGACACCCTAAATCTCCCAAGTGGCGACTCTGAAATAAATAAATCCCATTTCGATTGTCCTTTAATTGGAAAAAACTCCTTCGCCCCTCCCGGGGCGGAAAAAGGAGGTGTGACAGCCATTGCACATAACTACTCACTCTATGCCCCTCGGTAGTTTGAGTGACTTTTCCCTAATTGACTTTCTCAGCTCAATTGGGTGTTCAAACAATGCAAGCAAAATTGGCTCAGGTCGGGTATTACTATCTTTAAGTTTAACCCTTTAATCTCTTGAATGCACCCCAATTCCTTGTTGGCCTGAATTTCCTAGACTTAGTCTCTCTTTCTCAAGAAGAGCCTAAGTCAAAAGAGCACAAATCAGTGTTTGCAACCATCAATTCAACATTTAAAGCATAAATCAAGCCAAATATCATTCACCCATAAATATTTAAGCCCTCAAAATTGAAGACCCATTAAATACCCACACTAGGGTTGAGCCACAACCCTAGCTAATGGGCTTAGATACTTACAATCAAAGAAGAAATCAAAGGTTTATATGAAATATAACCCATAAAAAGTAATTAAAAGAGAATAATATAAGATTAATTGCTAAAGATGTTCTAAAATTTTTCAAACAGGTAAAAGGAGGCGGTTCACATACTCTACAAAATAACAGATGACCTAAAAATCTGAAAAAGAACTATTTATACACAGCTAAATTTTCTCGAAAAATATGTCCCTATGGAGGTTCCGCTGACAGCGAAAAATGAACCACTGCAGTGCTATGACTACTGCGGCCGCACATAATCAAGCGTGGACCGCGGTCTTCAACCTTTAGCTCTACTTTTGGTTCTCTGAATCTGGCTTCTGTTGAGGGCGATAAAATGACCGCAGCCACAAAAGCCACCGCTGCCGCAAAATTTAACCACGGGTAGCGGTGATGTGACGACCCGAAGGGTCATCACCGTAGTTCTTCCTTGTTATGCGCTTTTGAGGCCTTGAAAACCTCGCTTTTAGTTGCCTCATTTGGCGTGCGCAGTTCGGGCACGTAGCCGGAAAGTTTTTATGTTAGAATATGTGAATTATGTGAAAAATTTGATGAATTTCGATATTAATATGCATAATATTGACTTCGGTCAATATTTTGGGTAAACGGACCCGGACCTGTGATTCGACGGTCCCGGAGGGTCCGTAGAAAAATATGGGACTTGGGCGTGTGCCCGGAATCAAATTCTTGAGGACATGCTCCGAGCCTGTGTCATTGATTTTGGAGGCTCGATTGTATGGTAGGCAATATCGGTCTCCAGTTGGATGGTTTGAGCCGGGAGAGGCTCGCTTATTTGGTACAGATCTGGTTCAGGAGGCCTTGGACAAGGTCAGGATTATTCAGGATAGACTTCGTACAGCTCAGTCCAGACAGAAGAGTTATGTAGACCGCAAGGTCAGAGATGTTGCTTTCATGGTTGGTGAGCGGGTATTGCTCCGTGTATTGCCTATGAAGGGCGTGATGAGATTTGGGAAGAAGGGCAAGCTCAGCCCTAGGTTCATCGGTCCATTTGAGATTCTTGATCGTGTGGGAGAGGTGGCTTATAGACTTGCCTTGCCATCTAGCTTGTCAGCTGTGCATCCCGTGTTTCATGTATCTATGCTCCGGAAGTATCGCGGAGATCCATCGCACGTATTAGATTTCAGCACTGTCCAATTGGAAAGGGATTTGTCATATGAGGAGGAGCCGGTGGCTATTTTAGACCGGCAGGTTCGACAGTTGAGGTCGAAGAGTTTTCCTTCGGTGCGTGTTCAGTGGAGAGGTCAGCCTCCTGAGGCATCGACCTGGGAGTCCGAGTCTGATATGCGGTGCCGTTATCTTCATTTATTTCCCGACTCAGGTACTTCTTTCTTTTGTCCGTTCGAGGACGAACGGTTGTTTTAGAGGTGGAGAATGTGACGACCCGAAGGGTCATCACCGTAGTTCTTCCTTGTTCTATGCTTTTAAGGCCTTGAAAACCTCGCTTTTAGTTGCCTCGATTGGCGTGCATAGTTCGGGCGTGTAGCCGGAAAGTTTTTATGTTAGAATATGTGAATTATGTGAAACATTTGATGAATTTCGATATTAATATGCATAATATTGACTTCGGTCAACATTTTGGGTAAACGGACCCGGACCTGTGATTTGACGGTCCCGGAGGGTCCGTAGAAAAAAATGGGACTTGGGCGTGTGCCCGGAATCAAATTCTAAGGTCCCAAGCCCGAGAAATGAATTTTTGAAAGAAAATTATTTTTCTGAAATTTGATATGAAAATTTGAAATAAAAAGGAGTTAGATAATATAGGTATCGGGCTCGTATTTTAGTTCCGACACCCGGTACAAGTCTTAAATATGTGTTAAGCACTATCTGTAAAGTTTGGCTAAAAAAACAGACGTCATATGACGTGTTTCGGACTAAAAATGGAGAATTTGAGTTATGAAAGTTGAAGAAAGAAAATCATGTGTTTGAGGCTTGATCCTATGTATATGATGTTATTTTGGCGATTTGATCGCACGATTAAGTCCATAAGATGTTTTTAAGGTTGTGTGCATGTTTGGTTTGGAGCCCCGAGGGCTCGGGTGAGTTTTGAATGGGGCCCGGGAGGTCTTGGACTTAAGAATATGCAGGTTCAGG
This sequence comes from Nicotiana tabacum, assembly GCF_000715075.1. NCBI lineage: Eukaryota > Viridiplantae > Streptophyta > Magnoliopsida > Solanales > Solanaceae > Nicotiana > Nicotiana tabacum. The sequence continues at coordinate 104,734,867 of NC_134086.1, read as the reverse complement.
TGTTGCAGACACCAGCGCGGCCGCGGTCATTTCCGCGCGGTCCGCGCTGGAGCCGCACGGCCGCGATGCCTTCTGTGCGGTCCGCGTGGCTGAGTCTGAGGGCTAGGGTTTCAGGTTAACCAGCACGACCGCGCACCAAAACAGTACGGTCCGCGCTGGAAGGGTTCAGAAAAGCCCTAATTTTTCTCCCACTCGGCGCGGCCGCAACACATTTTTGTGCGGTCCGCGCCAGGTCCTCAGAAAGGTATACAAGTTCGGAAAATCTCAGTCATTTTTCACTTTTCAAAAACCCAAAACCTAAGAGGCTATTTTCCAAACAACTTTTCTTCTCCAAAACGATTGGTAAGTGATTTCTAACTTAATTTCTTTATTCCTTAACATCTCTTAACATAATTTCAACTTTAAATCAAAGATTTTCAGGGGTGAAATTGGGTGTTTTGGGTAGAACCTAGGTTTTCTACAAATTGAGAAGTTGGACCTCAATTTGGGGTCCGATTTAAAAACAAATCATATATTTGGATTCATGGGGGAATGGGTAACCGGGTTTTGGTCCGAACCTCGAGTTTTGACCACGTAGGTCTGGGGGTATTTTTGACCTTTTTGGGAAAAACCTTGAAAAAATCTATTTTCATGCATTGGGGATGATTCATTTAGTAATTATTAATGCGATTAAGTAACTTATGACTAGATTCGAGCGGATTGGTGGGAGAATCAAGAGGTAAAGCTATTTTGGAGCATTCGAGGTAAGTGTATGTTCTAACTTTGGCTTGAGGGAATAAGATTAGGATGTTATTTGCTACTTGCTAATGTGGAGTACGGTGTATAGGCATGGTGACGGTTATCTATGCACCGGAGTCTAGCATGACCGTGAGTCTTAATTGCTTTTAATTCGAATAACGTGACACAACCTCCTTGTTTATTTGATTAGTTTCATATAATGTGAATGGTTGAGGTAAAATTGTGATTGGTGTACTTTTGGAGCATTAGCTTGAACATGAATGTGTTAGTTGAGGAAGAATGGATTTAAAAAGAGAATGTGTTGTGATTACTCCCTTGCCGGGATGTGTAGACCTATATATATATACACTCTCCCTTATCGGGATATTTTGGGCTGTTAGTTGTACCCTTGCCGGGTTAGAGTGATATGTTGTTGATTTCCCCTAATGGGACTCTCCTTACAAAATCAGATGTTTCAAATTATATTATGGGATTGTGTGGCACGCCGTCCACTTATATATGATATTATGGGATCGTGTGACACGCCGTATCGTGTGGCACGCCGTCCACTTATATATATATATATATATATATATATATATATATATATATATATATATATATATATATATATATATATATATCATGGGAACCGGAGTTTCTTCTGTTTATTTTCGATATTTCATTTTTATACCCGTTACTTCCCGATAGCATGTCCCCTCCTAGTTTTACTTTGTATTATCTTGTTATTGTTTTCTTGCACTTGTTGTATATATATCTGTACAGGTTAATTGTGGTAGGTACTGTCTAGCCTCGTCACTACTTCGCCGGGGTTAGGCCAGGCACTTACCAGCACATGGGGTCGGTTGTGCTGATGCTACACTCTGTGCATTTTTTGTGCACAGATCAGGGAGCAGCTTATAGACCGCAACAGTAGGACTTCTGGGAGCTATCTTCAGTCCAGGGACTCTCGAGGTAGCCTTGCTGGCGTTCGCAAGCCGAAGTCCCTTTCCATGTTTTTCGTTTGTTTATCTTGTATCAGACAAACATGATGTATTTTCCTTTCAGACATTGATTGTAGTATTCTGTAGTAGTCCGTGAGCTAGTGACACCAGACTCTGGGTAGCATTTTGGTTCAAACTTCCGCACTTTTGGTTCTCAGTTGCTTTAGATTTAAAGTCTTCCGTTTAAATTTTGTCTCGTTTATTATATTGTTTGGAAGAAAGCAGGAAAAATGTTTTATATATTTGGATTGCCTAGCTCCGATAGTAGGCGCCATCACGACACCCGATGGTGGGAAATCCGGGTCGTGACAAGTTGGTATCAGAGCACTAGGTTACTTAGGTTCACAACTCACGGGCAACTCGGTAGAGTCTGAGGGATCGGTACGGAGACGTCTGTATTTATCCCGCAGAGGCTACTGAGTTAGGAAAACTTCACTTTGTTCATTCGTGTCGTGCGATTCTGATTCTCAAGTATTGATCGTCCTCCTACTTTGTTCTTTCGCAAATGGTGAGAACACGTGCTTTCTCTTCTACCGCGTAGCAGCCCGAGCCCCCAGCTCCTATCAGGGGTAGGCCGAGGCCGTGCCAGAGGCCGAGGCCGAGGCAGAGCTCAGCCCCGAGTAGCAGTCCCAGAGGTGGAGCCTCGTACTGACTATGACGAGGAGGTTCCAGCTCCAGCAGCTCCAGTGGGCCCAGCTCAGGTCCCAGAGGGTTTCATAGCCACTCTAGTGCTTCAGGACGCTTTGGTCCGACTGGTAGGCTTTATGGAGGGCATTTCTAGAGCGGGTTTGCTTCCCATAGCTCCAGCCACATCTCAGGCTGGGGGAGGAGTTCAGACTCCCGATACTCGTACTCTAGAGCCGGTAGCTCCTCAGGCTCAGGTTCCAGTAGTTCAGCCAGCCGTGGCAGTTTAGCCAGCTGTGGCAGCCCAGCCAGGTATTGCGGCTCAGTCCAGCGATGGTGCAGCTATGTCCGCGGATGCTTTATGGAGGCTTGATCGTTTCACCAAGCTCTTCACAACCACATATAGTGGTACCCCCTCAGAGGATGCTCAGGATTTCATATTCAGCTGTCATGAGGTTCTACGGACTATGGGCATTATAGAGACCAATGAGGTCGACTTCGCCACTTTTCGCCTGGCAGGATCCGCCAAGACTTGGTGGAGGGATTTCTGTTTAGCCAGGCTAGCAAGGTCGCTATCATTGACCTGGGATCAGTTTTCAGAGTTATTTCTGGGGAAGTTTCTTCCAATTACTCAGCGAGATGCTCTTCGCAGGCAATTTGAGCGTCTCCAGTAGGGTCCTATGACGGTCACCCAGTATGAGACCCGGTTTATTGCTCTTGCTCGTCATGCCATTGTGATACTCCCCACCGAAAGAGAGAGGGTGCGGAGGTTTATTGATGGGTTGGCTCAGCCGATCAGTGTTTAGATGGCCATGAGTGCCGGTAGCGAGATTTCATTTCAGGAGGCGGCAGATGGTGCCCGCCGGATAGAGATGGTACTTGCTCAGGGAGGTGGTCCTGGGTCTGATAAGAGGCCCCGTCATTCTGCTAGATTCAGTGTTACCTCGTCTGGAGGTAGGGATTCTTATGGTAGAGGCCATCCTTCGAGGCCCTTTCAGTCAGCTCTCCAGGCTTCTCATGGTACACCAGGTGGTCGTGGTTCTCAGCCGCAGTATTCTGACCAGAAGCTCTTCAGTTCACCATCAGCACCTATCAGTGCACCACCACTTCATTATTCTCAGCAGCTGAGGGCTTGTTATACTTGCGGCGACGTGAGTCACATTGCCAGATATTGCCCTCGAGCTTCCAGCAGCTCGCAGCAGTAGGGTCCTCGCCCGATGATCCAGGCACCAGTTGCCCCACAGCCTGCCCAGCCAGCTAGAGGCGGGGGTAAAAGACATAGAGGTGGATCTCAGACCGCTAGAGGTAGGGGTCAGCCGGCAACAGATCGTCCCAGGGATATGATTCAGGGAGGTGGGGCTCAACCCCGTTTTATGCTTTTCCAGCCAGGCCAGAGGCTGAGTCATCAGATGCTGTGATTACAGGTACTATTCTGGTATGTGATAGGGATGCTTCTGTGCTATTTGATCCCGGATCTACGTGTTGATATGTGTCGTCCTATTTTGCACCCTATTTGGTTATGCCTAGTGACTCGTTGAGTATTCCTATTTATGTGTCAACACCGGTGGGTGATTCTATTGTGGTCGACCAAGTTCATCGTTCTTGTATCGTAGTGTTTGGGGGTCTTGAGGCCCGTGTTGATTTGTTGCTTTTGGACATGGTCGACTTCGATGTTATATTGGGGATGGATTGGTTATCCTCGTACCATGCTATCTTGGATTTCCATGCCAAAACCGTGACCTTAGACTTACCGGATTTACCCCGTTTATAGTGGAGAGGGACTTCTGGTCATTGTACCCGCAGTGTTATCTCATATGTGAAAGCTCGACGTATGGTCGAGAAGTGATGTTTGGCCTACTTGGCGTATGTTTGCGATTCTAGCGCAGAGGCCCCTCCTATTGATTCTGTGCCCATTGTTCGGGAGTTTCCTAAGGTTTTCCCTTCAGACTTGCCCGGTATGCCGCCCAACAGGGATATCGACTTTGGTATTGATTTGGCTCCCGGCACTCAACCCATTTCTATCCCACCATATCGTATGGCCTCGCCGGAGTTGAAAGAGTTAAAGGAACAGTTGTAGGATTTGCTTGACAAAGGTTTCATTAGATCCAGTGTTTCACCTTGGGGTGCGCCGGTGTTGTTTGTTAAGAAAAAAGATGGTTCGATAAGAATGTGCATCGATTACCGACAATTGAACAAGGTTACAATTAAGAATAAGTATCCACTACCAAGGATTGCTGATTTATTTGACCAGATTCAGGGTGCAAGGGTGTTCTCGAAGATAGATTTGAGATCTGGTTATCATCAGCTGAGGATTAGGGCGTCTGATATCCCTAAGACAGCATTTCATACTCGGTATGGGCATTATGAGTTTTTGGTCATGTCATTTGGGTTGACCAATGCCCCAACAACATTTATGGAATTGATGAACCGAGTGTTCAGGCCCTATCTGGATTGGTTCGTGATTGTTTTCATTGACGATATTATGATATACTCCCGTAGTCAGGAGGAGCATGAGCAGCACCTCAGAGTGGTTCTTCAGACCCTGAAGGGTAGTCAGTTGTATGCTAAGTTCTCAAAGTGCGAGTTTTGGTTGAGTTCGGTCGCATTCCTGGGTCATGTCGTATCAGCAGCAGGTATTCAGGTAGACCCGAAGAAGATAGAGGCAGTCAAGAACTGGCCTCGACCAGCTTCAGCTGCGGAGATTTGGAGTTTCCTGGGGTTAGAAGGTTACTATCGTCGGTTCGTGGAGGGTTTTTCATCCATTGCAGCCCCTATGACCAGATTGACCCAAAAGGGTGCCCAGTTCAGGTGGTCGAACGAGTGTGAGGAGAGCATTCAGAAGCTCAAGACGGCTCTGACTATGGCACCGGTATTGGTTTTGCCCACAGGTTCAGGTCCATATACGATTTATTGTGATGCGTCTCGTATTGGGCTTGGTGTAGTGTTGATGCAGGAAGGCAAAGTCATTGCCTATGCTTCGAGGCAGTTGAAGATCCACGAGAAGAATTATCCGGTTCATGATCTCGAGTTGGCAGCCATTGTTCATGCCTTGAAGATCTGGAGGCATTACTTATATGGCATGACGTGTGAGGTTTACACTGATCACAAGAGTCTTCAGTATCTGTTCAAGCAGAAAGAGTTGAATTTGAGGCAGAGGAGGTGGTTAGAGTTGCTAAAGGATTATGATGTTACTATCTTATACCACCAGGGGAAGGCCAATGTGGTGGCCGATGCATTGAGCAGGAAGTCCGCCAGCATGGGTAGTCTTGCTTATATTCCAGTCAGCCAGAGATCGCTTGCTTTGGATGTTCAGGCCTTGGCCAATCGTCTTGTGAGGTTGGATATTTCTGTGCCTAGCAGAGTGTTAGCTTGCACGGTTGCTCGTTCCTCACTATTAGAGCGTATCCGCGAGCGGCCGTTTGAGGATCCCTATTTGTGTGTCTTGAGAGATGCGGTGCAGCATGGAGGTGCCAAGAAAGTAACCTTAGATGATGATGGTGTATTGAGATTACAGGGGCGAGTTTGTGTGCCCAATATTGATGGGATTCGAGAGTTGATCTTAGCGGAGGCCCACAGTTCTCGGTATTCTATTCACCTGGGCGCCGCGAAGATGTATCAGGATCTGAGGCAGCACTATTGGTGGCATAAGATGAAGAAAGACATCGTTGTGCATGTGGCTCGGTGTTTGAATTGTCAGCAGGTTAAGTACGAGCATCAAAGACCTGATGGTCTATTTCAGAGGATTGCACTTCTCGAGTGGAAGTGGGAGAGGATTACAATGGATTTCGTTACTGGATTTCCAAAGACTCGGAAAAAGTTTGATGTAGTTTGGGTCATTGTTGATAGGCTGACCAAGTCAGCGCATTTTGTTCCTGTTGCAGCCACCTATTCGTCCGAAAGGTTAGCCGAGATTTATATCAGGGAGATTGTTCGCCTTCATGGGGTGCGGCTATCTATCATTTTGGATCGGGGTACGCAGTTTACCTCGCATTTCTGGAGAGCGGTTCAGCGAGAGTTGGGCACCCAGGTTGAGTTGAGTACAACATTTCATCCCCAGACGGACGGTCAGTCCGAGAGGACTATTCATATTCTTGAGGACATGCTCCGAGCCTGTGTCATTGATTTTGGAGGCTCGTGGGACCAATTTTTTCATTTAGCAGAGTTTGCCTACAACAACAACTACCAGTCCAGTATTCAGATGGCTCCGTATGAGGCGTTGTATGGTAGGCAATGTCGGTCTCCAGTTGGATGGTTTGAGCCGGGAGAGGCTCGATTATTGGGTACGGATCTGGTTCAGGAGGCCTTGGACAAGGTCAGGATTATTCAGGATAGACTTCGTACAGCTCAGTCCAGACAAAAGAGTTATGCAGACCGCAAGGTCAGAGATGTTGCTTTCATGGCTGGGGAGCGGGTATTGCTCCGTGTATCGCCTATGAAGGGCGTGATGAGATTTGGGAAGAAGGGCAAGCTCAGCCCTAGGTTCATCGGTCCATTTGAGATTCTTGATCGTGTGGGAGAGGTGGCTTATAGACTTGCCTTGCCACCTAGCTTGTCAGCTGTGCATCTCGTGTTTCATGTATCTATGCTCCAGAAGTATCGCGGAGATCCATCGCACGTGTTAGATTTCAGCACTGTCCAATTGGAAAGGGATCTGTCATATGAGGAGGAGCCGGTGGCTATTTTAGACCGGCAGGTTCGACAGTTGAGGTCGAAGAGCTTTCCTTCGGTGCGTGTTCAGTGGAGAGGTCAGCCTCCTGAGGCATCGACTTGGGAGTCCGAGTACGATATGCGAAGCCGTTATCCTCATTTATTTCCCGACTTAGGTACTTCTTTATTTTGTCCGTTCGAGGATGAACGGTTGTTTTAGAGGTGGAGAATGTGACGACCCGAAGGGTCATCACCGTAGTTCTTCCTTGTTCTGCGCTTTTGAGGCCTTGAAAACCTTGCTTTTAGTTGCCTCGATTGGTGTGCGCAGTTCGGGCGCCTAGCCGGAAAGTTTTTATGTTAGAATATGTGAATTATGTGAAAACTTTGATGAATTTAGATATTAATATGCATAATATTGACTTCGGTCAACATTTTGGGTAAACGGACCCGGACCTGTGATTCGACGGTCCCGGAGGGTCCATAGAAAAATATGGGACTTGGGCGTGTGCCCGGAATCAAATTCTGAGGTCCCAAGCCCGAGAAATGAATTTTTGAAAGAAAATTATTTTTCTGAAATTTGATATGAAAATTTGAAATAAAAAGGAGTTAGAAAATATAGGTATAGGGCTCGTATTTTGGTTCCAACACCCGGTACAAGTCTTAAATATGTGTTAAGCACTATCTGTAAAGTTTGGCTAAAAAAACGGACGTCATATGACGTGTTTTGGACTAAAAATGGAGAATTTGAGTTATGAAAGTTGAAGAAAGTAAACCATGTGTATGAGGCTTGATCCTATGTATATGATGTTATTTTGGCGATTTGATCACACGAGTAAGTCCGTAAGATGTTTTTAAGGTTGTGTGCATGTTTGGTTTGGAGCCCCGAGGGCTCGGGTGAGTTTTGAATGGGGCCCGAGAGGTCTTGGACTTAAGAAAATGCAGGTTCAAGTGTTGCAGACACCAGCGCGGCCGCGGTCATTTCCGCACGGTCCGCGATGCCTTCTGTGCGGTCCGCGTGGCTGAGTCTGAGGGCTAGGGTTTCAGGTTAACCAGCGCGGCCGCGCACCAAAATAGTACGGTCCGCGCTGGAAGGGTTTAGAAAAGCCCTAATTTTTCTCCCACTCGGCGCGGCCGCAACACATTTTTGTGCGGTCCGCGCCAGGTCCTCAGAAAGGTATACAAGTTCGGAAAATCTCAGTCATTTTTCACTTTTCAAAAACCCAAAACCTAAGAGGCGATTTTCCAAACAACTTTTCTTCTCCAAAACGATTGGTAAGTGATTTCTAACTTAATTTCTTTATTCCTTAACATCTTTTAACATAATTTCTACTTTAAATCAAAGATTTGTAGGGGTGAAATTGGGTGTTTTGGGTAGAACCTAGGTTTCTACAAATTGAGAAGTTGGACCTCAATTTGGGGTCCGATTTAAAAACAAATCATATATTTGGATTCATGGAGGAATGGGTAACTGGGTTTTGGTCCGAACCTCGAGTTTCGATCACTTGGGTCCGGGGGTATTTTTGACCTTTTTGGGAAAAACCTTGAAAAAATATATTTTCATGCATTGGGGATGATTCATTTAGTAATTATTAATGTGATTAAGTAACTTATGACTAGATTCGAGCGGATTGGTGGTGGAATCAAGAGTAAAGCTATACTAGAAGCGTGAGTTGAGTTTGGAGCATTCGAGGTAAGTGTTTGTTCTAACTTTGGCTTGAGGGAATAGGATTAGGATGTTATTTGCTACTTGCTAATGTGGAGTACAGTGTATAGGCATGGTGACGGTTATCTATGCACCGGAGTCTAGCATGACTGTGAGTCTTAATTGCTTTTAATTCGAATAACGTGACACAACCTCCTTGTTTATTTGATGAGTTTCATGTAATGTAAACGGTTGAGGTAAAATTGTGTACTTGCTAATGTGGAGTACGGTGTATAGGCATGGTGACGGTTATCTATGCACCAGAGTCTAGCATGACCGTGAGTCTTAATTGCTTTTAATTCGAATAACGTGACACAACCTCCTTGTTTATTTGATGAGTTTCATATAATGTGAACGGTTGAGGTAAAATTGTGATTGGTGTACTTTTGGAGCATTAGCTTGAACATGAATGTGTTAGTTGAGGAAGAATGGATTTAAAAAGAGAATGTGTTGTGATTACTCCCTTGCCGGGATGTGTAGACCTATATATATATATATACTCTCCCTTATCGGGATATTTTGGGCTGTTAGTTGTACCCTTGCCGGGTTAGAGTGATATGTTGTTGATTTCCCTAATGGGACTCTCCTTACAAAATCAGATGTTTCGAATTATATTATGGGATTGTGTGGCACGCCGTCCACTTATATATGATATTATGGGATCGTGTGGCACGCCGTCCACTTATATATGATATTATGGGATCGTGTGGCACGCCGTCCACTTATATATGATATTATGGGATCGTGTGGCACGCCGTCCACTTATATATATATATATATATATATCGTCCACTATGTATATATATATATCATGGAAATCGGAGTTTCTTCTGTTTATTTCCGATATTTCATTTTTATCTGTTACTCCCCGATAGCATGTCCCCTCCTAGTTTTACTTTGTATTATCTTGTTATTGTTTTCTTGCACTTGTTGTATATATATCTGTACAGGTTAATTGTGGTAGGTACTGTCTAGCCTCGTCACTACTTCGCCGGGGTTAGGCCAGGCACTTACCAGCACATGGGGTCGGTTGTGCTGATGCTACACTCTGTGCATTTTTTGTGCACAGATCAGGGAGCAGCTTATGGACCGCAACAGTAGGACTTCTGGGAGCTATCTTCAGTCCAGGGACTCTCGAGGTAGCCTTGCTGGCGTTCGCAAGCCGAAGTCCCTTTCCATGTTTTTCGTTTGTTTATCTTGTATCAGACAAACATGATGTATTTTCCTTTCAGACATTGATTGTAGTATTCTGTAGTAGTCCGTGAGCTAGTGACACCAGACTCTGGGTAGCATTTTGGTTCAAACTTCCGCACTTTTGGTTCTCAGTTGCTTTAGATTTAAAGTCTTCCGTTTAAATTTTGTCTCGTTTATTATATTGTTTGGAAGAAAGTAGGAAAAATGTTTTATATATTTGGCTTGCCTAGCTCCGATAGTAGGCGCCATCACGACACCCGATGGTGGGAAATCCGGGTCATGACAGGTGACTTGCTAAGCCCAAAATTATAGCTCTCTGAACCTTTCAACCGCTGAGAGCGAAATCAAGACCGCCTTAGCGGTGGAACCTCCGCGTCCGCATTTGTTTCTTCGCTGTCAGCGCTCTTTTGACTCAGCTTTTGAACTTGTGCAGGTTTCACTCCTTTTTGAGCTGCTTATGACTTCCTTGTCTCTTTTTGACCAAACTCTGCAAAAAATCACAATAAGTTAGCTTTCGGGAATACTTGTACACACTTTTTATCCAAAACCTTAGCAAAAAGGAGCATAAAATAGGCTAGAATCCCTAGTTATCAACTCCCCCAAACTTAAGCTTTTGCTTATCCTCAAGCAAAAAAAGTAATTCCCACCTCCTCAAAATAAACCGAAAGGAAAATTTCAGTTGTCCTATAGTAACCTCATAAAGAATCAATTGGGACTAACAATTACCCTCAACTCAAATGCATTATTAACAATACACAACCGTTTTAGCATCATCGCTATAGTGCGACACAAAAGCATCAAGAGTTGACTCAACTCATCAAGGAAACTCTTTCTATTACATTGGTCATTGTGAAACCCAAACTCATACTCCTCAACTCTCCATAGGCAAACCTCACTTTTAGATTGTAGCACTCAGAATGAGGATTGTGGAAAATACACTCATCTCTCTCAAAGGAAAGTCACAAGTTCAGCTCGAAGTACCATAAGCTTACCTCTTATGTGAGTCACCACTAATGTAAGCTCACTCAACTCAAGATCACATAGGGCTTTTGCAGGCATGTAATGAAGGCTTTTGGTTCAAGGTAGAATATATTGGTCTAAGAAGGTTTCATCTTTCCTTAAGCACTTCATTTGCTTCATTTTGACACATATTTTCTTGACTCTTTGAGTCATTTACTTCTTCCTTAGGGGATAGAGAGACACACTGTTACTCTTTCTTGTTCATTTCAATCCTTTTTCTCCTTTCTAATATTTCCACACCTTTCATCCTTTATTTTTATTAGATCCCTTCATTTCTTCTACATTATTCACTTTCTTTTTGACTTTTTGGTTTTTCTTTCTTTTTCTTTTTGCCTTTCCTTTTCTTAATTTTATACCTTTTATAACTTTTGCATTCCTCATCTCTCCCCCCCAAACTTATGCTTTTGCCTTGTGATAAGGAAAGATTAGGTACCAAGAGAGGATCATTTTAGAATGGATGAAGGCTTGCATCATGGTTTTTGAAAGAATAAGGGCTATGGCTCAACGAGGTTGACTAGGGATATCATCATTGGTGGGCTATGGATGTTTTCAAGTCTCAGTTAGGATTAAGGAGGGCCTATAATTACTTCTCAAGTCGAGCTACACTTAGGATTTCACCTGGACAAATATTCAGGGCAAGTTCTAGACTCATTGGCACGAGATGTGGACTTGCAAATCAATATCTCACCACACAAGCTATAGGATTGCTAAAGAAACAGAGTCGGGGGCCCACAAAAACCTTAACTAAGATTTGAGCAATACAAATGGTTCTGAAAAACCACACGATGATTGTTTAGTCAACACAAGAGTCTCAAGGTCACAACTATCACCATCCTATACACACCAATTTGTTTTTAACCATAAGGTCAAAGGTAAATGTGTTAGGCCCAAGTGAAGCTAAGTCTGAGGCACCATTGCTCACTAACTACTATTTACACAAAATGAAAAAAATAGATCAAACCTTTAAGAAGGTTGTCGTGACATTCATTATCGAGAAAAGCCAACCGGTTCACACAAACTCCACCTTTTGAAAGAACCGTGGCATTAAGAAAACCAAAGGCTTATTGATCACAAAAACTTGTAAAATAAGAAGCTACGAATCGAAAAAGAAGCTATTAAATGAAATAAGAAGCTATACTATTAAGGAAAATTGCAAAAGAAGTTATGAAGTAAAATGCGGAAAGTAAACTAAATAAGTACAATATGGGATTTGGATGAATATACATAAGAAGGAATGAATATATACATGAGAGAGTAACTTTATATATAGACCAAGATTGAAAAATAACGAAAAGTAAAATAAATGGTAAAATTATATACTTACCAAAAGTGAAAAAAAAATAGTATCATCATTACAAACCAACTACCAAATCATCAAAGTAGGACCACCCCCTCAAATGAAAACTAGCATTGTCCTCAATGCTAACTAACCAAAAATAAGATAAAAAAAGGGTATAGAGTAAAGAAAACTCACTATGGGTCCTCTATCTACATGAGGTACTGCGGCTGGGTCCCTGGATCACCTGGCTCGCGGGCCTGTGGCTGGGCAGAGGCACCTCCCTCAAGATCCTCCAGCTCAATCTCTACATCATCAACCCGGGGCATCACTCACCTCCTCTTGGGCTCTCTCTCAGTCTCCTGCTCCTGAACCAGCTCTGTCTGATTTGCTGGAAGCTGGTCCTGTAATAGTAGCTCCAATGGTAGGTCGCCAGCTGACTTCATCTTCTCTACCTCTCATCACAATTGCTTCACCGACTCCTTCGAGGCCCGAGTCATTTTCAGCTTCTTTGTTTGCTTGCTCATCTCCTTAAGTGTTTTTCCTTGAACTGCAAGAGCATCCATGATAAGCTTTTGGTTCTCCAGGAGCTTCTTCTGGTTGTCTAGAAGCTTCTTGAGAGACTCCTCTACAAAAGCTGGAACCTGAGGCTGCACGGGAAGTGACTGGGCTGCCACTGAACTGGATAGCATAGACAACTTAGAAGTTGCTGCCTACATCCAGTTGTTGATGCTGGAGAGTGTTTGGTTCAACCTATGAACAATCAATAGGTATGCTGAGGAGGAGGGCACTAAGGACGGCATGGAAGTAGATAGCATGGAAGCAAGATCCAGTATGGTAGTGGGAGGCTGTGCATTAGTGACTACCACTGCTGGCTCTTCAAACTGGCCAGTAGAAGTAGTTGCTTTGCCCTCGGATCCCTTGGATGCGGGGTTGCCTGGACCCTGAAGGCTGTACCATGAGAAGGGCTTCTTGGGATTTATCATGACATCGTAATCTCTTTTCTCTACCTCTTGATCTTCCAAGTATATGGTGAGGAAGTTCGGGAAAGGGTAAGATCTATCACCCTCGTTGACCACTCTGGTGATCACCCTAGACATGATATTCCCGACATTGATGGGGAACCCTGCCATTATAGCCGCCACTATAATCGCCCGGGAAGCCAACATGGTTTTGTCGTGAGTAGTGAGGTCTAGTCTATTGCACATAAAGGTCTCCCAACCCTTTGCCTCAAAGTTCAGGGTGTTCCTTAAGATAGGAACCCCTGCTGTCAACCATGCTGGAGTAGTATCTGGGAGAGCCAGAAGTGATGCCAACTACGGGCGAGCCACCTTGCCACCTTCTGTAAGTACAATGACTTATCTTCATCATTGAACCCCAAGTAATCATTGATCGTCTTCCCATCAAACTTGACCTTCAGGTTCCGCACCTTAGTCACTTTTGTGCCCTTTTTAATGTGGGAGGCATTGGTGTAGAATTCCATGACTAGGTGCTCATTAGCATTCGACACCTTGCTAGTGAAGTACTCCCATCCCACGCGTTCATTGAAGTGCTGCTTCACATTGGGGTTGTGAGGTAGAAGATCCCGCTCTATGAACTAGTGCTCATGAATGACTAACTTTTGAGGCCACCAGTCCCTGAATTTATGGTATGCCAGCTCACTGACAAATCTTTGTTGCCACACCTCCGGGTTTCTGGTCATTTACATACCTCCGGTTTGGGTGTCACCCCCTCTCCCGTCATCCGATACCTCGACATCTACATCTATGGGATCTTGTGCCGGTGACGAAGCTTTGGGTGAGGCTAAAGCTGAGGACTCACGACTCACTATTGAGCCATCAGACGACTCAGAAGAGGTATGAGAAGTAGGAGAGGCTAGGGGTGTAGGCTCATCAATCAACCTGAGTCTCCCCGGGAAGTCTAGTACATATGTTGGCATAGAGTCACCCTCTGAGGCCTCCCGGGAGGGCACATACTCACTTTCCTAGGAGTGGGAAGCAGCTCTGTCTACAACTCAAATGTTCTTCCTCATTTTCCCAATGGATTTCCGTATTGTAGGGTTTAACTTAATTTGCCCTTGTCCCCTACCCCGGGAGGACTCTGCTTTCCCCTTTTGTTTCTCACCGCCGCCTCTCAATTTAACCATTGTATGCAAACATAATCAATGGTAAATTATTAGTACTAGTGCTACAAGAAGCAATGCAGAAAAGCAAAAGAACAGTTGACAATGCTTGAACAAAATTGTAGACCGCTAACAGCGGAAAATGAAGCGCAGCCACGTAATGATCACCATTGACCGCAAAAAATGTATCATGGCCGCGGAGGTGTGGGGATCAGACTATCCACCCTCTGATTCTATACTACCGCTGAGCGCAGAAAATTGGGCGCAGCCACGGAGGTTGCACTATTGTCCGCGAAAAATTATCCGCAGTCGCAGACCCTTATTTTTACTTCTCTGAACTTGAGCACCGCGAACCGCGAGAAAAGCATCGCGGTTGCAGAGATTAGACCGCTGTCAGCAAAAATTGTCACCGCTGACTGCGATCATCAATATTTCCAACTCAGATATAACTCAGCAATGTTGACCGCGGAAAATCAACCGCGGCCGCAAAAGTCAAAGTCAACCTAGGGTTTCAAATTGTCTTGCATTTAGCAATATCCTCTACATTGTTAACCCCACTAGGTATTTATTAATAAATCCTAACTATTTTAAGCCTAATATAATTAGTACTAAACAACCCTAGGTCAAAATTTATAAGAAAAGGGGAAGAAGAAGAAGTAAAAACTAACAACTAAAAGAAAAACAAATACAAAATTAAAGAAAATGAAGGAGTGAAATTACCAGATGTGAGATGAGTGGTGAAAAATGAACTTTGATTGTGTTTGTGCATGTTAGGGCCAACGTGAATTGTGAAAATTTATGCTTGAGAGTCAAAAGATTGAAAAGTGTAAAAGGCTTCCTGAGGTCCTATATATAGAAAACTCCCAGGGGCCCATACAACTCACCTAGTGTGGCCGCAAAAAATCACTTCCGTCCGTGCTTATGAAGAACAGAAGGGCTACTTTTCTGAGACTACCCCTGAGAGTGGTAAATGGTAGGCGGCCATGGTAAGGCACCGCTCTCAGCGAAAAATAGCACCGCAAACGCGGTGGAAACTTCAGAGAAGTCTCATTTTGGGCTTTTCAATCCCGCATCCGCCACCAATTTCTGCCTCCATGATAAGGCCACTGCTGACCGCGAAAAATGGAGCGCTGTCAGTGGTCCAAATTCAGAGAGTGCCAAATTTGTTCAGCTTAGTCCTGCACTACATCAAATATTCCTACACACATCTCACAACCAGTTAGTTTGAAAACAAATCCTACAGTACAAAGTAAATAAAAAGCGAAAAACACATGGGTTTCCCCCCAAGAAGCGCCTGATTTTACGTCACGGCACGACGCAGGTTACCCTCAATCACTTCAGATGGATCATTGCCACCACATAGGGATATCAATGGTTCGGTTCGACTGGTTATTTTATAAAATTTGTACCATATCATTTTTTCGGTTATTCTATTATATATAACCAAAATTAGAATTTTCAAAACCATCTCAATCATGTCGGTTTCTCTTTGATATTGGTACGATTTAGTAAATATTCGTTAATTTTTTTAAATGCCAGGTAAAAATTACTAGTAGAAGTAAAATACAATAACATACATACTTTTATAGGACTTAGCAAAACTCTCTAGACATTTTTATAGGTTAAAAAGTGATAAATTAAGAAAATATAAAAGATGGCTAGAGTATAGATCCATCAACTATTCTACATCAGCGTAAAAGAAAGTAAGAAAATACAAAAATAAATATAAATCACACGAGTGGAAAGATATTAATCAAGCTGGGTCTCAAGAATAAAGTCTATAGAAGATTAAATATTCAAAAAGATAAATCCAAATCATACAAAAGGAAACATATTCAATACATTGTAGTTTGCAACTCATAATCGCTACAATACCTTGTATTTTGCTAGTGAATATGTTGGAAATAATTTAGTTTCAACAGGAGTAGCATAATAGGTTTGGAAATTAGGATTTAGGTTTAATTACTTGTTGGCTTGTAACTATTTCATAATTCCAAGGCCTCAAAAAAATGTAATGCTATATTATTTTTAAACTTAATATATAAATATATTTTTCACATTGTAAATTTATTCGGTATGGTTTGGTATTTTATCAGTTTATTTTTATAAAATAAAAAATCTACCCTAATTATCAGTTTAGTTATAGATTTATATAAAATGTATGGTTTTATTAAAAGAAACCTAAAAATCGGTTCGGTTCGGTTCGGTACTGTTCGGTTGGTTTAGTTGGTTTTTAAATATCCATTGTTATCCACGTGGCTATCATTAAACTGACCAAGATAGTGCTTCACTCTATGCCCATTAACTCTGAAGATTTCACCATTTTTGTTTTTCAAATCAAGAGCACCAAACGGAATCACAAGCACCATCTCAAAAGGTCCACTCTATTTTGATTTGAGCTTTCCTGGGAACAGTCGTAACCGGGAGTTGAATAAGAGAACCAAGTCATCCACTTTGAATTTCTTTACTACGGGCATATTTTTCATGTAAGTACTTCATCTTGTCCTTATACAAGGATGAACTGGAATAGGCATGAAACCGGAACTCATCAAGCTCATTGAGTTGCTCCACCCAAAGATTTGATGCAACATCTCATTCAAGATTTAACTTCCTCAAAGTCCATATGGTCTTGTGCTCCAACACAACTGGGAGATGGAAAGCTTTCCCGAACACCAACCGGTACGGAGACATACCAATCAGAGTCTTGTAAGAAGTCCGGTAATCCCACGAAGCATCATCTAGTTTCTTTGACCAGTCAGTCCTATTTGCATTAACCGTGTTTGACATTATACTCTTAATCTCTCTGTTGGAGACCTCAACTTTCCCTCTATCCTGAGGATGGTAAGGGGTTGAAACCTTGTGATTGACACCATACTTTGCAAGCAAAGTGTCAAATGCCTTATTGCAGAAATGAGAACCCCCATCACTGATGATTGCTCTAGGAGTGCCAAACCGAGTAAAGATATTCTTTTTGTGAAAAGCCACCACACTCCGGGCCTCGTTGTTGGGTAAAGCCACGGCCTAAACCCACTTGGAAACATAATTAACGGCCACTAGAATGTATGTGTTGCCACATGAACTCACAAAAGGTCCCATGAAGTCAATGCCCCACATATCAAATATGTCAACCTCAAGAATAGTAGTGAGAGGCATTTCATCCTTCTTTAAAATTCCACCTGCTCTCTAGCACTCATCACATCTCTTCACAAGCTCACCCGCATCCTTGTACAATGTAGGCCAATAAAAACTATAGCTAAGAACCTTTGAAGCTATCCTCATCCCATCATAATGACCACCATAGGGAGAGGAATGACAAGCATCCAGGATACTCATTTGCTCCTCTTCCGGAACACATCTCCGGATCACACCATCATTACAGATTTTGAACAAGTAAGGATCATCCCAGTATTAGTCCAAGCTATACCGTTTAAGCTTCTTCTTTTTATTAGAAGAAATCTCACAGGAAACAATACCGATCACAAAAAAGTTGGCAACATCCGCGAACCAAGGCATGCTATTCACAGATACAAAGAGGAGTTGCTCATCAGGGAATGAATCATTAATGTCGAGGCCATCATGGGGACTCCCCTCCTCCTCCAAGTAGGACAAGTGGTATGCCACTTGGTTTTCACTCCCTTTCCAATCAACAATCTCAAGGCCAAACTCTTGAAGCAATAGAACCCATATTATCAAACGAGCCTTAGAATCCTTCTTTGTCATCAAGTAGCAGAGTTCTGCATGGTCAATATTAACTATCACCTTGGCACCCATGAGATAAGGCCTAAACTTCTCCATTGCAAACACAATCGCTAGCAACTCTTTTTCCGTCACCGTATAATTCATTTGAGCATCATTCTTTATTTTTCTTGCATAATACACCGGGTGAAACATCTTGTTCACTCTTTGACCCAAAACCGCTCCTACCGCAACATCACTTGCATCACACTTGAGCTCAAAAGGTAAGCTCCAATTGGGTGCGGTAATAGTGGGAGTGGTTGTCAATTTGTGCTTGAGAAGTTCAAAAGCTTTCATACATTCCTTATTAAACACGAACACTTTTCCAATAATTTGCACAAAGGATTCACTATCTTAGAAAAGTCTTTGGTGAATCTTCGGTAGAACCTCGCATGCCCAAGAAAACTCCTAACCCCCTTGACCGAAGTAGGAGGAGGAAACTTTGATATCACTTCAATTTTTGGTTTGTCCACCTCCATACCGTGCTTTGAGATCTTATGGCCGAGGACAAAGCCCTCATCGACCATAAAGTGGCATTTTTCCCAGTTAAGCACAAGATTTGTCTCTTCACATCGGGCTAACACCTTGTTAAGATTATTTAAACACTCATCAAAGGAGTCACCCACAACACTGAAATAATCCATGAACACTTCCAAGAAGTCCTCCACCATGTCGGTAAATATAGCCATCATACACCGCTGAAAGGTAGTCGGTGCATTACACAAACCAAATGGCATCCTAGAAAATGCAAAGGTGCCATACAGACATGTGAAGGTGGTTTTTTCTTGATCTTTCGGAGAAATCAAAATCTGGTTGTAACCTAAGTAGCATCTGGTCAAGAAAGGGCAATGGGAAATGATCCTTGTGGGTCACTTTATTCAGCTTGCTATAGTCCATGTACACCCTTTATCCGGTGACAGTCTTGGTGGGAATCTGTTCATTTTGCTCATTGGTAACCACAGTCAAACCACTCGTCTTCGGCACACATTGCATCGGCGAAGTCCAGGAACTATCCGAGATGGGGTACACAACTCCTGCACCCAACCACTTGATCACCTCGTTTTTGATAATCTCTTGCATAGCCTCATTCAACATCCTTTGATGTTCCATAGAGGGCTTGGAATCATCTTCAATTATAATCTTGTGCATGCAAAAGGTGGGGCTTATTCCTCGAATATCAGTTAGAGTCCATCCAATTGCCTTCTTCCTTCTTTGGGGCACCTCCAGTGTTGCATCTTCCTGCACGTTAGTAAGACAAGACGAAAAAACATGTAAAATTGACTAGGTCCTAAGAATTTATACTTGAGGTGTGAAGGCAAAGGCTTCAACTCCAAAATGGGAGGTTCCTCAATTGAGGGCTTTGTTGGCAGAGTCTTTCTGTTCTCAAGATCCAAAGAGAGCTTACGGGGCTCATAAGAATAAGAGCCCATTTCGTGCAAAACATTGACACACTCCACCCGATCTTCATCCTCATTCACATCAAGATTCAACAATACCGCTTCTAAAGGATCCTCCACATTGATCATGGAACTAGTATCATCAACTATCACCTCCATGACAAGATCCACAAAAGAGCACACTTCAGTACTATTCGGCTGCCTCATTGATTTGCACACATGAAAGACCACTTTTTCATCACCTACCCGGAAGGTGAGCTCATCGACTTCCATATCAACCAATGCCTTCCCAGTTTCTAGGAAAGGTCTTCCCAATATTATCGGCACCTCATAGTCGACCTCACAGTCCATAATCACAAAGTCAGCAGACAAAATAAACTCATCCACCCGGACAAGAACATCATTAATAATACCAAGTGGCCTCTTCATAGTTATATCCGCCATTTTCAATCTCATTGAAGTAGCTCTCGGTTGACCAATACCCAAAGTTTTGAACACGGAGTAAGGCATCAAATTGATACTTGCTCCCAAATCACATAATGCCTTTGCAAAATCCGCACTCCCAATGGTTCATGGAATGGTGAAAGCGCCGTGATCTTCAAGCTTTGGAGCCATATAGTGCACAATTTCACTTACTTGATGAGTCATTTTGATGGTCTCACAATCCATGGATCTCTTTTTAGTCACCAAGTCCTTCATGAACTTGGCGTAACCGGGCATTTGCTCAAGAGCTTCCACCAAAGAAATATTGATTGACAAGCTTTTCATCATCTCAATAAACTTCTTAAATTGGTTTTCATTCTTTTGCTTTGCCAGTCTTTGAGGGTAAGGTGGAGTAGGCCTTGGCAAGGGAGCCTTAGCCTTAGGAACTACCATTTCCGGTATGTCTATTACGTGTTCCCTAGACGGGTTCATGTCATTTTGAGTCTGCACCTTATTATCATGAATATCAATTCTCACTTCTGCATTAAAATTCTCTTCACTCACTTGCTCATCAACTATAGGAATATCATCATCATTCACTTCAACCCATCACTCACAACTTCCTTTTGCTTGGAGGTATTGACATCACCACCTCAACCGCTTCTAGTAATCACCACCATTGCATGCCCAGTGTTGTTCCCACCCTTCGGGTTTACTACCGTATCACTAGGTAGAGCCCCCTTAGGGTGAGTATTCAAAGATTGTGAAATCTAGCCAAGTTGAACCTCCAAATTTTGGATTGAATTATTTTGGGATGCCAACTGGCATCAGATTCAACATTCTTTTTCATCATTTGTTCAAACATCATCGTGATCATTCCCATCTCATTGTTTGATGAGATAGGACCTTGGGATGGAAATGGAGGTGGGTTGTTTGGTTTTTGATACATCGGAGGTCTTTGAAATCCTTGCCCCCGATTCCTTTGATTGCCATTATTCCAACCCCCTTGGTTGTTGTTTCCTCCTCAATTGTTGTTGTTTCCACTCCAGTTGCCCTGGTTGTTCTGATTGCCCCAATTTTGATTGTTGTTCCCCAGTTGCTATTTCCCTGTTGGTTTTGATTCCCCCAATTTCCTTGGGATCTCCATTGTTGTTGTTGGCTAGGAGCATTGTCCCTTTATCCTTGATAATTGTTCATGTACTGCACTTCTTCACTTTGCTCATTATATCCATCATCTTTGTTGAAGCCACCACTACCATGCTCATATTGATCTGGACTACCTTGACCTTGTTGACCTCTTTGTCGCCTCTTGTTGACCAACATATTGACACCATCCATAGCATTTACTTGCCTCGGTGCTTGAACTTGTTGAAATTGAGCTTTCGCCAACTGGTTCATTGTTGTAGTTAACTCTGCTATTGCCTGGCCATGGACGTGGAGCTCTTTGGGTAGGTGAATTATAGTAGGATCACCCTATGGCACATTAGCTCGACTTTGCCAAGATGAGGAAGTATCTACCATCTCATCCAATATTTCGCACGCCTCAGCATAAGGTGTGTTCATAAAATTTCCCCCTGCTAGCTGGTTCACTACACATTGATTGGTCGTGTTAATGCCACGGTAGAATGTCTGTTGGATCATTGCTTAAGTCATGTCATTGTTCAGAAATTCTTTCACCATTGTCCGATATCTCTCCCAGATCTCATGAAGTGGTTCATTAGGTTCATGTTTAAAGGCCAAAATCTCATCTCTCAAAGTAGCTATATGCCCTGACGTGAAAAACTTAGCTATAAACTTGTCCGCCAACTTATCCCACATAGTGATAAAATTGTTAGGAAGCCTTTTGAGCCAGTCCAAAGCTTTCCCTCTAAGTGAAAAATGGAACCATCTCAATCTCAATGCATCCTCCGACACATTGGTCTATTTGCTTCCCCAACAGGTATCCACAAAGCCTTTAAGATGTTTATATGCATTCTGATGGGGAGAACCTGTGAAGTACCCTCGCTGCTCCAATAAAGTCAACATCACATTTGTAATTTGGAAATTGCCCGCCCGGATCCGGGGTGGGACAATTGCACTTGAGTATCCTTCATTTGGAAGCACCCGAGGAGTGGCTCTTGGAGGAGGCAGGGGAGGGTTTGGTACATTGTCATTGGCCTAGCAGCCTCTTCTTTGACCTTGAGGTACTAGAGGCACCTCATCCTCACCATTATCATCTACCTCCTCCCCCAGCAGAACATTTTTAAGAGGATCATTGTTTGCCATTTTGTACCTGAAATAATGACACAGACAAGTTAGTAACACATAAAGAAAGAAAAACAAGATACAAAACTAGTCAGATAGATAGCCAAGACCGTTTAACTCCCCGGCAGCGACGCCAAAAAGTGATCGAGTCCAACCCTACACCACTATAGAGTAGCAAGAGTGATCAATGCAGCTTTTACCAAAAGGTAGGGATCGAATCCACAGAGAGCTAAGATATGTTTGGAATTGGATTTCTATCTAATCTAGCAATGTAC
The DNA here is from genome assembly GCF_000715075.1 of Nicotiana tabacum. Classification (NCBI taxonomy): domain Eukaryota; kingdom Viridiplantae; phylum Streptophyta; class Magnoliopsida; order Solanales; family Solanaceae; genus Nicotiana; species Nicotiana tabacum. The sequence continues at coordinate 104,712,487 of NC_134086.1, read as the reverse complement.
AATGTTCTTGATTGCACTTCCAATCATCCTTTGTTTGTTTACTATTCTACTTTAATACTAATGATTTAAGAAAGTAAGCTAATTATGATGTTTTTGTGAGGTTTTCTTAATTGGTCTAAAGGAACTAGGGAAGTGACTTGCACCTAGGTGGGTATCTAACAGGGTCTAAAACTTAGGGCAAACTTGTTATAATTGGGATCATGAAATAGCAATTGCACATAACTACTCACTTTATACCTCTAGGTAGTTTAAGTGACTTTACCCTAATTGACTTTCTCAAGCTCAATTGGGTGTTCAAACAATGCAAGCAAAATTGGCTCAAGTTGGGTATTACTATCTCTAGGTTTAACCCTTTAATTAGGGCTATCAATCTCTTGAATGCACCCCAATTCCTTGTTGGCCTGAATTTCCTAGTCTTAGTCTATCTTTCTCAAGAAGAGCCTACGACAAAAAGGTACAAATCAGTATTTGCAACCACCAATTCAACATCTAAAGCATAAATCAAGCCAAATATCATTCACCCATAAACACTTAAGCCCTAAAATTGAAGACCCATTAAATACCCACACTAGGGTTGACCTACAACCCTAGCTACTGGGTTTAGTTACCCATAATCAAAGAAGAAATCAAAGATTTAGATGAAATATAACCAATGAAAAGTAATTACAAGAGAATAATTTAAGATTAATTGCTAAAGATATTCTAAAATTACTCAAACAGGTAAAAGGAGGCAGTTCACGTGCTCTACAAAATAACAGATGACCGAAAAATCTGAAAAAGAACTATTTATACACAACTAAATTTTTCGGACAAAAATGCCCCTACGGAGGTTCTGTTGATAGCTGAAAATGGACCGCTGCAGCGCTATGACTACTGCGGCTGCCCAAAATCAAGCGCGGACCGCAGTATTCAACTTTTAGTTCTCTAAATCTGGCTTCCGCTGAGGGCGATAAAATGACCTCAGCCGCAAAATATCCACCGCTGCAGCACAATTTCACTGTGGGCAGCAGTGACTTGCTAAGCCTAAAATTACAGCTCTCTGAACCTTTCCATTGATGAGAGCAAAATCAAGACCGCCTTAGCGGTGGACCCTCCACTTCCGCATTTGTTTCTTCGCTGTCAACGCTCTTTTGACCCAACTTTTAAACTTTTGCAGGTTTCACTTCTTTTTGAGCTGGTTATGACTTCCTTGTCTCTTTTTGACCAAACACTGCAAACAAGAATAATAAGTTAGCTTTTAGGAATACTTCTACACACTTTTTATTCAAAACCTAAGCAAACATGAGCATAAAATAGCGTAGAATCCCTAGTTATCAGTTGTACTCACACTACACCCTACACTTTGTGTGCAGATCCAGGTGTTTTCGGACACGGTGGGTGTTGATTCTCTACGCAGCTTGATTGTTTGGAGATTCCAAGGATTTGAAGACCTTGTCTCTCCTTAGTCCTTCCCTATCTTTCAGTTTTATGTATTTAGTTTTATTCTTTCATAGACTTGTGTTGTATAGACGCTCATGTACTCAGTGACACCCTGGTTTTGGGAACATCCGTATTGAATTTTGACTTTCTATCCAGTTTATGAGAGTTTAATTTATTTAAACATGTGTTATTTTATTTTTCATTTAAAAGTGTTAGAAATGTTTTGAGGTGTCAGCTTGCCTAGTACCACGTTAGGCGCCACCACAACAGGCTAAGTTTTGGGTCGTGACACAAAACTAATTTAGAATTAAATATATTGTAGTAATAAGCTTTTTTATAATGTTAACAACTTTAAGGATATTTCCAGTATTTTAACAGAAAGAAGTTCTTATTAGCACTTGTTTATCAAACACTTCAACAAATTTTTTTAAGTTTCAACATTTTTATCCAAACATGTAATTTCTTATTTATAAAACAAGCTCCATCACAAGTTCTTAAAAGCTACTCTTTTCGGCTAATCTAGACGGGCTCTAATATCGGGAAGACTATCCACTTCACTGTTGACAGTCTTCCTTTAATTTATAGATCAGCTACTGCAATATAATTTCAGATCCCCAAAATTTGTTCGTTTAGTTATTCATCACTATTAGAGTACTGATTGAGATGAAATCTAATCACACAACTTTGTCATGTTATTGTGTTCATTCAAAACCCCAGACCACTTCTATAATAAAACTTATGAATGTATAAGGTAAAGCGGTTTATATTAAATGCTCGAATGATAGCGTGATACGTAAAACCGGAGGTAGACGGAAGATGAAGTGAGTGGAAATCAAGTCCGAGGACAACAACTTCAGTTGGCACCAGGTAGATCCCGAAGGGAACATAGCCAACAGGAGCAAACGAATATTTTTCACCAGATGACATTTAATGAAGAACATTCCTCAGTATTAAATACACAGCCACTGCAGAGAATTTGGGCATCATGACTTGCCATTACATATTCATCAATCACCCGCATTATTGTCATTTAAGAGGGGCGTGATTCTAGAACCTTGTTCCCTATGTATAGCTATAAATAGTGACTTCAACAACCATTGTTACAGTCGAAATCTTTGGAAAAACTTATGCTACACACTATTCCCAAGCTAAATAACACTTTATGTTCCGCCTAATATTTTTCTTATCACTGTCTTCGGAAGCTCCTCCTATAACCATACATTCTGTTTATTTCGATTTCAATGTTATGTCTTATTATGTTTCATATAATTTATTTATCACTTAGGGATCAAATCGATTCTCTTGTCTATAAATCATACTATAAATTCAACTGCATCATTTTACGGGTAAACAGTTTGGCGCCCACCGTGGGGCCTATATAGCTGCATAATTGAATTCATCCTTGCATCTATTAATAATTTGTTTGATTCTTCGTTTCATAGCAAAAGTAAAAAAAATGACAGCTAATGATGTCAATATTGCACACAACATTGAGGCACAAGAAAATTTGCCTCAACAGGAGGATTCAATCAGTATACCCGCAATAAGGAGGACGTAGCAACTCCATTCGATGGATGGTGTTATCCCCGACATGTACGGGAGACAACTCCTGATAATGCTAAAGACAAGCACATTTCAAAAACGGTGAGGATCTTGAGAGAACAACAAAAGGCCATCATGGGCCATCTGTCAAGACAAGACCATGCTATGAGAGAACTGAGGCAAGCGTTGTTAGGTGCTTAAAACAACAAGAATAGAAGAGTCCATGTTCCTCCCAGTGCTCCCACAAATCAAACAATGCAAAAGGTTGATAACAACACCCGAGGGGTGAGGTCGGCTTAGCCGGAGCTGGGGGGATCGGCAGCGAATCCGGTAATGACAACGATAATGATCCCTTCAAAACTGAACTCATGAGATTCATGAGGGAAATGAACGAGTGGATGGATCAAAACGTGAAAGAGTTCCGTACTCAAATGGACCAAATTTCAAACGCACCACCAGTGCTAAAGATCTTGGACTTGAAGAAGTACACCCAAAGGACATTAAAATCAAGCACATCACCAGAGTTGATTATGAAGCAATTCAAAATGTCAGACATACCGAAGTATGATGGGACTTCGGACCCTCATGATCACATCACAACTTATACAACAATGGTGAAAGAAATGACTCAGCTCACATGAGATTGAGTCGGTCTTGTTGAAAAAGTTTGGAGAAACTCTCACGAAGAGGGCCTTAACATGATATTCACTCTTAGCCAAACACTCAATACATTTCTTTGAGATGCTCGCAGATTCTTTCATCAAGGCTCATGCCAGGTCCAGGAAGGTCAAGTCCAGGAAGGAGGACAAATTCAAAATTTTGCAAGAATTGTCTGAATTGCTGTGCAAGTTCTTAATCAGGTTCCAGAAAGAAAGGATGTTGTTACCGACCATGCCAGATGAATGGGCAGCTGAGGTATTTACTAAAGGGTTGAACCCGAGGAGCTCCGACCCTACTGGAAGCTGAAAGAAAGCTTTCTTAAGTTCCAAGCAATCACATGGGTGGATGTCCATAACCGTTACGAATCAAAGAAAAGGATAAAAGATTATCAACTCGGATTTCCAGCATCAACCAAAGGCCAGGATCGAGAAAAAAAAGGATAAATCAAACGATGATTTTGATGCAAATCAACAGTCTTCTAAGGGTTGTTTCTTGCCCTACGCGAGGGTCGAAAGATGCAACAACAAGGGGTTCTGGTTGGTAGATAGATTCGCCCCTAATAGAAGGGTTGACCGCGGTCGGAACAATAGGTCATTGAAGGATAAAGAGGCATCGAGTTCCCAGGGTTCCACTTACCCTAGAATGTCCGAATATAATTTTAATGTCAGCATATTAGAGCTAGAATTAGCGATGAGGAACATCAAGGAAGCATGAGTCCTGAGGTCGATGAGATCTGATCCAAGCTAGAGGGATCCTAATTTATGGTGTACATCATGGGACTAATGGCCACCGAACTAGGGACTGTCGATATCTACATGGGGAAGTGGCAACACTGTTAAAGAACGTCCATATCAGAGAATTCTTAAGCGACCAGCCTAAGAATAATTATGGCTGCAACCGAGACAACGCAGAGCCCTCGAAGATAGGAGAATACCCCCCTCGACTACTATCAACATGATTTTCTAGGGGAACAAGATCAACAGTGTAACTTTCTCAGCAAAAAACACAAAGGTATCGATGACTCATAGCAAGAGACTCCGGGAAGTCGCCGATGACGACATCACCTTCACAGAAGAAGACGCAGATGGACTTCTTCTACCACACAACGATGCCCTGGTAATTTCTCTTAACGTTCTAGATTTCAAATTAAACATGTATTGTGCGGCGGCAGAACCTCCAGAGGGGAATTTTTGTCAGTAAATTTTGAGCCACTATAAATAGACGGGAGTCACATTGTTAGGTTAAGTTTTGAAGTTTTCTTAGCTTTAGCCGTTGTAGTTTAATATTTTGGGTAATTTGTGATAATTTTGGGACAAAAACATCATAGTTTATTATTTTAATTTTATATTAGGGGTTTAATTAGTATTTCTCCTATGTTTTCTTCATTTTCTGCTATGAGTAGCTAAACATTTATTAGGGTTGTGACCCAACCCTAGTATGTAAACCTTATGGGTATTTAATTTAATGCTTGTTTATGATTGGGTATTTTGTTATTTAGCCTTCTTCATGATTTAATTTTAGAATTAATGGTTGCAAATATTGATTCATGCTTTTTGACTTGGTCTTAACTTCAGAAAGAGAAACCTAGTCTAGAAAAACTTGGCTAACAAGAAATTGGGCTGGTTAAGGATTTGACTAGCCTAATTAAAGGGTTTGAACAAGAGATAGGGTAAACTCGACTTGAGCTCATATCAACTATTTAGTTTGATACCCATTTGGGCATGAGATAGCCAAATTTGGCAAAATCACTCTATGACCGAGAGGTATTGAGTGGGTAACTTAGAGTTGAGAGCTATTCTATAACCCAATCAATAAAATAAATGTTAACATAGTTAGCCCATTAGGCGAACACCTAAGCGAAGTTTACATCCCTAGGTTTTTTACCTATTTGAAAATAGCCAAAAATAATTAGTCAATTTCTAGTTTCATTACTCTAATCGAGCATTAATAGTGTAGTTTATAGAAGTAATTAGCAAAACCAACTTTATTGGAAGTGTATTTAAGCTGTTTCGTCTTCATGCATCAAGTATACACTCTAACACCCATTGTTAGCTCCCTGAGGAAATCTACTCCGACTTATTGTTGGGTATTATTCTTCCAACGATCTTTTCCAGTCATTGTTGAGTGTGGATTAGGAGTGGATCAATTTTTTGGCACCGTCATCGCAGAGTTAAAAATGGTGTTAGCTATATATTTGAGTTTGGAATATCTTCTTCCCTTTCCGTGGTACTAATTTGTTTAAAAAATCATAGGTACAGACATGACGGATAATGAGCTCGGAAATTTACCTTTGGGGGACTTGGACGACGAGGAGGAACAAGTAGATGAGGTAACTCAAGAACCACAAGTCAATCTGAGGGGATGGGTACCACATGACAACGTGCCTGTTCCACCCCCACCTCCACCACGAGCGGCTCAACATCGGATATTACCCAACGAAGGTTAGCAATAGTCCCTCCCTGTATTAGGGCAGTCAACTTTCAAATAACAAACGTGATGCTCACATTACTTGAGCAACATGGCTTCTTTACCGGTGCACCAGCCAAAAATGCTTACAAACATTTGAACGACTTTGTGGATACATGTTGGGGGAGCAAGCAACTAATATTTCTGAGGATGCGTTGAGGCTAAGGATTTTTCCATTCTCTCTACGGGGGAAAGCTTTAGATTGGTTGGAACGTTTCTCGAACCATTCAATTCATACTTGGGATGAGTTGACAACCAAGTTCATTGCTAAATTTTTCTCTCCCGGGCACATGGCTATACTTCGAAATGATATCTTGGCATTCAAATAAGAGCTAAATGAACCACAACACAAAATTTGGGAGCGCTATATAATAATGGTTAAGGAATATCTCAACAACGATATAATGGAAAACATGTTGTAACAAACTTTTTATTGTGGGATTAACGCAACCAACCAATGTGTAGCGAATTAACTAGCCGGCGAGAACTTTATGACTACGCCAAATGAGGAGGCATGTGATATTCTAGATGAGATGGCGGAGAAGTCATCGGCTTGGAAATCCTGAGAAAATATTCCACAAGGTGATCCGAACATTGTTGATACCCAATTTTTCCCTATGTATTTCTTTTACATGCAAATACTTTCAAATATCATATACATACATATATAAGTATGCCCAAGTGTTTTAGTATTTTTCCAATTTTTTAAAAGATTTTTAAATTGATTTATTGCTCAATATTATTCCCAAAATTATCACTTTGGTGAATAACTTATTTTATTCTCATATTTATACCAAAATGTAGGTAGGTTACTTTTGATATATTTTTCCAAATTAATTTTGTATTTTAAAAGCTAAATTGTATATAATATAGGTAGGTTACTTTTCATATATTTTTACAAATTAATTTGGTATTTTAAAAGCTAAATTGCAATTTTAGCCTGCTTTAAGATTTAATAGCATTTTATAATTATGAAACTGGTTCCAATATTTTTAAATTAATATATATATACTATTAACGGATCCAGTGCTTTTAATTTGCTTTCCAAATCATTTTTTACTATTTTTTTAAAATAAAAAGGGAAAACTGGCTATTTAAATTTTGGCCTCAGTTCGTCTCAATTGTAGCCCCATTACATTTCGATTTTATCCTAAAATTGACCCAATTTCAAACTCAAATTCAGACCAGACCAATTCCTTTTGACCCAACCCCTAACCCAACTCAAACGACCCAACCCGGTTCCCCACCTACCTTCTTAAATCTAGGCAGTTGATCATTCGGATCAACGACCACTATTCGCCCTACCATAATTAAACACAGGTGACTACCCTAATCCCTCATTCTCACCTGACCCGCTGCCTTTGAATCCCAAACCCTCTCAAATCCTCTCAAAAACTCTCCGAAACCCTAGCCTCCTCCTACCCCCTTTTCAACCACCGGTCACCGGAATCCATGGCTTCTCAGGCCATGGATAGTTGGTACTCACCTATCTTCACCAGTAAGCCAGGGTTGTTCGAAGCTTCGAGGCCTGACCTCGACGATTCCCTCTCCGATCTTCTCAGACCTTTGATTTCATGGCTCCTCCGGCCATGCTACGGCATATTCAAGACTCAGGAGCCTGATTCTTGACCTCTCCGACTCAAGATCGGACCTGTTTCCAACCCTTTCTCATTTCTAGGGTTTCTCTGAAACCCTAAGCTATTCAAGGTCCTTTCACCGTTATTTGCTTAGATCTATATTGTATCTATGCTTTTCTTGCCATCTAAAGTGTTTTCCCCAAAAGTTTCTTTTCAAAATCGTTTCTCTTCGATTTTAGGGTTTCTAAAAGGATTTTTTGGGAAAAATCTTTCTCATTTTTCTTCTTCTTTACTTTATGTGTGTTTGTCCATACCCTGCTGGTGTGATTACTCTTTATTACGCATATACTGTCTTCTACCTTTTCCTTTCTGCTATGCATGTTAATCCCTGCTTAGTTTTCTTTACTCTTTTACTATGTGTGTTTACCGTTAAGTTATTTGATCTTGTTTATTGGACTCTGTTCATGTTCTTACATGCTTCATCTACTTGTGTTCACGTTTGTATTATCTCCTTCTTCTGAACTTGTTTAGCTTCCGAGTTTTCTCAAATATGTTCTTCATGATTTTTCTTCCTTTGTCATTCAAACATGCTATCATATCTGTTTTGTTGAGACTCTGAAACAAATGACTTGCTTTCTCACTTCCATGTCTGATTCAATTTTGAAACCCTAGGATTTGGGGGGTTTCCTTTGACGATTTTGATTTTTGTGTTCGAGTTAAGGCTCCACTTTGGGACCCTGAACTCTCAGACTCACTATGAGTCTGCAAATTGAACCTGTATCTTTTTGCTTATGATTCTGAACTTCTCTTCGATTAAACTCTCTTCTAAATAATTTGACAGCCTCTTCTTGATTCACATATTTGTGTGCTTTATATATGAGAACTCTTCTTTCAAAAGGTTTTGCCAACTACTAATTGATTCCGAATTCGTTTAATGGTGTTTAATTGATTGTTACTGATTTTCCCTAATTGAACCTTTCTTTACCCTTTTTCTGACTTGGTTCATTCAAACAAAGCTTGCAGCTTTGATTTTACTGGCTGTTTGATTGATTCCCTTTCCTTATTTTTCACAAACCATGTACCATTGGACTTTTGCCTTAAATAAACCCTATGTATTTACCCTTATTATGTTACTTTGGAAAAGGTATTAATCAAATTCTTTCCTTAATTGTCTTATGCCCGTTCGAAATCAGAATCCCTTAACCAAAGGGAGACTTTATGTGATTGATTGCAAACTATATCCTTAGCTTTTCTTACTTGTTTTCTGCACTATAAAAGGGGACTACCCTTCTTCACTTGAACACACTTTGAATTGCATACTCTTACACACACACTCTCAATTACAATACTCTTTCAATTCTCTACTCTCTTCTGAGATCTTTTGTACTGCTTGCTTGCAATTTGGCTTACAAGACTTCTTCTTTCACTTATTTGTTTCCCTGAAACTAGTATGTCCTAATTTTGATTCCAGCATCATCCCTATGTGTTTACTTTACAGTTGCTACACTCTTGGCTACTTTCCTGTTCATGTTCTGTATTGAATATGCTACTCTCTCTTTGCATCTGCTGTTTGTTGTGAATTCCACATACCCCTTCCCCCTTCTATGTGTTTGAGTTAAGGTTTATGTCCTGGCAGTATCCAAATTGCTTCTCAGGTCTGAACGTGATCCTCAATGGATCTTAACTCCCAAAATGTTGCCTAGTAGACTGGTTAGGGTGTGCCAGCACTCCCTATTGTTGGGTATGACCACTAGTTTACGCTGGACTTCCCCTAATTCCCCTCTATTGCACTTGCACTTACCCTAGCCTCTAAGTTCTCCCCCCTCCTATGAGCCTTGCCTTGGGACTTTGAGTTCCTTCTGAGCTTGGACATTTGAGGGCTGGCCCTTCCACTCTGCACTATAATCTGATTCTGCAATGATATTTGGGGGTGTAAGCATTGCTTGGAGTTCTTGAAGCTCATTGGAACTTTGCCACATCCCAAATAATAGAAAGGATTTGGAAATCTGATCTTTGGAAGTTGGTTTATTTCATATTTCAGACCTGGGGTCTGAATTAGGCTCTCCTTGGTTGGAATCTTTAATTTCTGATATATTTTTTATCTTTTTCTTATTTATTCTGGTATGTAATAATCTTGTAATAAACTGCTGGGGTGTTAGTGAAAAAGGGAGGGTCAGTCCTGCATGCAAAAGGGTAGATACCATGTTCATAGGGAATTACTATACTTCTGAAATTCCGCATCTCATGTAGATACCATGTTCATAAGGAATTACTATACTTCTGAAATTCTGCATCTCATGTAGATACCATATTCATAGGGAATTCCTATACTTCTGAAATTCTGCATTTCATGTAGATACCATGTTCATAGGTTTTTCTGCACTTCATATAGATACCATGTCTGTAAGTCATTTTTGAAATTTTGCATATCATATAGGTAATATGCCTATAAGACTTCCTGCATTTTGCATATGTATCTGTCACTAGGCAAACTTGTTTATAAGATTTAAATAACTAACTGCATATAGATGACCTGCCTGTAGGATTTCTGCATGACAATAACAATGCATAAAATCAGTAACGCCTAAAAAACATGCCTATAGGAGCTATCAACCAAACCTGAATCGTCAACTCGCCTATAAGCCTAAAATCAGTAGCAATAATGTTTAACGCATGCAGATCTTATGTCCCTGTAATTGACAATTCTTTTTTCTACAATCAGTTTACTTCTTTATTTCTGAAACAAATAGATATCATGCCTATAGGTTCCGTTTAACACCTAGGCAAGATTTTGGGTAAAAACTATAATTGCATCAGTCTTTGATAATTACAACCAGCAGGCAGGCCTAATTCAGACTTTTTATCTGAAAATATGTGATAAATCAACCTACTTAATGTTTAAATTTAATTCAGACCTAATCAGTACGTGTAAGACATGCTAAACTATATGATTTTCTCTGATTTAAAGAGGTTTATTTGACCCATATCTGCTTACTTGCTTTCCCAATACTTGCTGTATATGTTTTGAATGTCGCCTTAGAATTTTATCCTTTTTAAAAAAAACTGCAAAAGCTCTAGCTCCCTCCCCTTTAGGATTAGTAGTCCTATATGCCTCCGGGACTGATAGGTTTGGGACGGGTAATAGCATGCAATAAGTAACGATACTATTTCACGCTTTAATACCTTAACGGGGTGGGAAGGGTAGATATTGAGATGATGACCGATGCGCTAATATCACATGCGACCCCTCTTTTTTGAGAAGTGATTGCTGGGTATTGCATTGAAGGGATCCATATTAATCGTAAACCTAGGACCCCCTCCCCTTATTTGCTTTCATCTCTTCTCGTGAAACCATTCAAATATTTTTTTCATAAATTTCTGTCCTCTCTACTTACCTTCAAAAGTTTTCAACCTAATTGCAATGTTGTATGCAAGTCCTTATTTGAGCCTTGATTGTTTACTTGTAAAGTCACAATTGTAACATGGTCGGGACCACACTAGTGGATCTTGAAGGGTGCCTAACACCTTCCCATCGAGATAATTTCTAGCCCTTACCCGAACTCTGGTTTTTTCCAACTTAAACATTTCTTAAAGTGTCCTAATGCACTATAATCATTAGGTGGCGACTCTTCAAAATTCCAAAACACAATTCTCGAAAGGGAATAAAGTTGTCCTCCCAATGTCGTATACCCGATTTTAACCCGTAGAAAAAGGGGGCGTCGACAACATGGAGACTCTGCTGGGGAACTTCTTTAGGCTTTTACCATTGCATGTTGCTTGTGACTTTACTATCTCATTAATTGCTTTATTTACTGTCTTTTATTCTTTCACTACGAAACTGACTTGGCTCTTCATGTCTTTTCTTTCCTTTAACTGCTTTCCTTTACTGCTTTATTTCAATACTGTTGTGATTACTGCAATTATTGTAATCATTTATCTTATGAACGTGGAAATACATGTCAATTTGTTTCATTCTTGCAAACTGCATCTTCAACATCATATTCCACTGGTGCCAAACAAATACCGTAGTGACGCTTATAATTAGTGGTTACGCTCTCCCAATATTATCACCCTTTAAAGTTGGCAAAGGCGTATTTGCGGTAAAACCAGTCGATCAGCGGTGCAGTCGACGGTTCCGTGCCTTTTCCTCTTGAGTTGTCTGCTCAAGGGTACCTGTCTAATACCCTAATAGAAACCTTACTCTATTTAACCGTGCATGCATCATGGTCAAACCTAGCCGAGTCAGTTATGTTTTCCACATAATGACTCATTACGATAGCCTTGTCTGAAGTTCACTGGGTTTCCTTGAAACCCAAACGAACACCACCATATTCTGTACATTTATTTGGAGAACTAAATGCTTTTTATGCTGATTATTGGTATTAAATAGTTGAGTCCTGTGGGGGTGAGGTCTTAACCCTTTTATTTTGTAGAAAATGAATGACAAAGTTCGTTCCTGACTTCGATATGGTAAACATACCTTCACTCTTATAGACTTGGTGGAGAAACCTCCCATCGAGCAACCAAATCAATGAATGGAAAGAGAGAGTCACCAAGGCTAGTGAGAAGCTAGAATACCTGGAGTACAACTTGCTGGAATTGGAAGGGAAAGTGAGGAAAAGAGTCATCGACTGTCAAAATGCTGAGGAAGGCAAAGGAGAACATCTGGCGATAGCATTTTTACTGGAAAATCTGCGCGAGCTGGAGGACTTGATCAACAAGAACATTCAACCTGAAGAAGGTCCTTCTGGGACTAAGTAGTTAGGAGTCTTTCTTTTCTCTTTTAATGTAATAAGGCCAATGGCCATTAGTGACATTTTTACTTTCTGCTATTTTAGTGTCGTTTTGGGATCCATCTTATTTTTGTCAATAAAATGAGGCATTTAGCATTATAAGTTCTCCAAATTAACTTGTCGCTAGGCCTACCTCGGGCATAATAAGGCACCCAAATTAGGACATGATTTATATTCTTGCACAATATGTTTAAATATTGCAACATTTTTTCTTCATAATCCGCACTAACTTGTTACCTTTTTTGTTTTTCTTTTCTTTTATTATTCCCCTCCCCAAAGGTTAGTTCGTGCATTCTGGCACCATCATCATACAGTACAAGATCCAAGGGCCCTCCACCTCCTCCTCCTCCGAGTCCTATCTGGAACAAGAGCAAAGGTAGAATGGGAGATTCAAGCGCCAGAAAGGAAATTGAAAGAATTGAGATTCCTCAGGTTACCCCGATTTCTAAGGAAACTACTGCCCAACTTGAGCAGAAATTATTGAAGTTTCGAGAAGAACTGGACCAAGTTCGGAACTTGGCAAATTTATCATTCTCTCTCACCGCTCCTGATGTCAACTTTCCAAATGCTCAAAATCCCGCACCTCCACAGAACACCCCACAACCACAGATGCAACCCACTTATGCTCAACACTGCAACATATACCACAGTCGAAACAACACTCCACTACTCATTCCTGAACCACTGAACACAACAAACGACCACCTCCACAACACTCCTATCTACGTAGATACCGTACCCCACTACACTCAACCAATCTCAAGTGCACATGAGTCTGATGACAAGGACTCTCTTATCAGAAATTTGGCAGCAGAACTCAAGAAGTTGACCAGCCGAGTCCAGGGCATGGAAGGAAACAAAGGTATAGAGGGGCTGAATTATGAGGACCTCTGCATTCACCCAGATGTTGAACTTTTGGAGGGGTACAAACCTCCCAAGTTCGAAATGTTCAATGGCACGGGAGATCCCAGAGTCCATTTGAGGACATATTGTGATAAGCTGGTCGGAGTCGGAAGGAATGAGAAAATCTGTATGAAACTCTTCATGAGAAGTCTGAAGGGGGGTGCTTTATCCTGGTACATCAGTCAGGACCCCAAGAAATGGACAAGCTGGGTAGGTATGGCATCAGATTTCATAGATAGGTTCCGATTCAATACAGATAATGCACCGGATATATTCTACATCCAAAATTTGAAGAAGAAGCCTACCGAGACATTCCGCGAGTATGCTACTCGTTGGAGATCAGAGGCTGCTAAGGTCAGGCCGGCCTTAGAAGAGGAACAGATGAACAGATTCTTCGTCCGGGCTCAGGATCCACAATATTATGAGAGGTTGATGCTGATCGAGGGCCAAAAATTCTCCGATATCATCAAGCTGGGAGAAAATTGAGGAAGGCACTAAGAATGGTATGGTTACTAATCTTGAAGCATTGCAGGCCACCAACAAGGCTTTACAGTCTGGTGGCACGTCCAAGAAGAAGGATGTGAGTGCCGTGATGGTAACACAGGGAGCCAAATCACCACTAAAATACCACACTTACCCGTCACCTCCACTTACATATCAACCTATCCCGAATTACCAAGCACCCGCACCCTCTTACAAAAATCCACCACCCGTTTACAAATCATCACCACCTCCCACATATCAACCCACTTCACCCAAATACTCTCAACCTGCACCTGTTTACCAAGCTTATAATGCCCAACCCTCTCACTACCAATCACCTCCCACTCGCCAAAATTTCCCTAGACCCAGACCAAATTTTGACCGCAGACCTCCCAAACAATATACAGCCATCGCTGAGCCAATTGACCAACTGTATGAGAAACTTAAAGCTGCTGGTTACGTCTCCCCTATCCCTTCCATAAATTTAGAAAATCCTTCCCAGTGGGTCAACCCTAATAAGACCTGTGCGTACCGCTCCGGCATGAAAGGACATACCATTGACGAGTGCTATTTTTTGAAGGACAAGATTCAAACTCTGATCGACAATAAGGTTATCATAGAAAAGGAGCCTGCTCCTAATGTCCACAACAACCCTCTGCCTGATCACAAAAGTGGAGACATTCACATGATCGAGATCGAAGATGACTGGGACCCCAAGAGGTCGATAGGATTGATTGCTGAAGACGATGATCCAAAGAAACAGGCGATCACGCTTAACCCAATTGTTGTGCAGAATCATCCCTCCAAGGAAGATGAAGTAAATATGTCTATACCTCTTGAATTTGAAGCACCTTCTTCTGCAAAGGCACCCAGATCAATTAAGGTTGAGTTTGGAGTCCCGAAGGCACCTGCACCTTTTGAAGTTGCTGTGTTACCACCAAGGGTACCTATTCCTGTAGCAATGTCATACATAACACCGTTCCACTCAAATGCCATACCATGGGATTACACAGCTGAAGCGAGGAGGAAAGGGAAGACTAAGATGGGAGAAGCAATTGCTGCGCAGGGTATGACTAGAACAGGCAGGGTTTACCCTCCAGAGCACCTAGCTGAGTCCAGTAAGCAAGCCTCTGGACGGACTACTGAAATTGGTCCCGATGATCTTTGGAGGAAAATACAAGCTAAGGAGTATTCGGTCGTTGAGCAGTCGAACAAAACACCAACGCAGATCTCCATCCTAGCTCTTCTGCAGAGCTCTAATGCACACAAAAATGCCTTGATGAATATATTGAGCGAAGCTTATGTGCCCAGCAACATAACTAGAGGCGAAATGGAAAATATTGTAGGGCAAATATTGGAAAACCACAAAATCACCTTCCACGAAGATGAGCTGCCACCGAAGAAGTGAGTCATAACAAGGCCCTGCACATCACCGTGCAATGCAAGGATTACTTCATCACTAGAGTCCTGATCGACAGAGGATCCAGCCTCAACATCTGTCTACTGATCACTCTCAGAACATTGGGAAAGAGCCTGCACGATATCAAAGATGGAGCCATCAATGTCAAAGCCTTCGATGGGTCCCAAAGGTCTACTATTTGAGAGATTAGCCTATGCCTGCAAATGGGACCAACTTGGTTCGACGTTGACTTTCAAGTGATAAATGTCCCACCATCCTACAACTTGCTGTTGGGACGACCATGGATCCACGCCACTGGAGCTGTAGCATTGACCCTGCATCAGGCAGTGAAGTTCGAATGGAATCACCAAGAGGTGATTATTCATGGCGATGGTAGCAACCCCATATATAGTCGCTAGACCATCCCAATGATTGGAGGCAGGAGGAGAATAGGCGGAAAAACATACCAACACATTGAAAGGGTCAACGCTGTAGACAAGGATAAATGGTGGGATAGCAAGATTGAAAGTATCTTGAATTGGTGTGGGTACGAACGTGGAAAGGGACTCGGCAAAAACCTCTAGGGAATCAGCAAACCCATCAAGCTGAAGAAACATGATACTACATTTGGTTTGGGGTATGAATACACTTGGAAGGAGTTTAATGACTGGTCGCCACCATGGATGGATCCCTACTATCCACTGGAGCATCCGATACCTCGTCTGGAGCAGACTTTCCAGCCGAAAGACATCATATATGGATTAGAGGAAGATGAAGCATTGGCAGCCATGAAGAATCTGTTTCTGGAAGACGATGATATGGACTGCTGTGTTATTTTCGAGGAGGAAGGGGAGGAAGACCCTTCTATACAAGCTGTGAACCGAGGAGAATACCTCAGCAATTGGTTAATCAGAACCACCAAGGCTCGGAAAGCTTCGGGGTAGCAAGGCTAAACAAAAGCATCATGCATCACATTTTTACTTTTTACTAGCTGATTTTATTTCTGCATTGTCTTTAATTTTGAAAAGAGCTCTGATATTCAAAACAATTATGAATTCAATCGAAGCATTTTAATTTATTATATATCTCGCTCTTATTATTTTTTTATCATTCACTTTATTTTACACAGCATTACTATTACTTGCCCTGACGATGAACCAACAATTGTGACTTGCAACGAGAAAACACAACAAACAGATACGGATTCAGAAGAGGATGATATACCAGAAGAGGTCGTCAGAGAGGTTGAGAATTTTGAGAATAGGCCTAAGTCTAACTTGGACGAAATTGAGGTCGTTAATCTGGGAGATACAGAGAATGTCAAAGAAACGCGCATTAGTGTTCACCTGTTACCATCGGAAAAGAAAGAGTACACAGAATTCCTAAAGGAATATGAAGACATATTCGCCTGGTCATATGATGATATGGCTGGTCTTAGTACATCCATTGTAGCTCACAAACTGCCAACAGATCCAACATGTCTGCCGGTAAAGTAGAAGCTCGGGAAATTCAAACCCGACATGAGTTTGAAAATCAAAGAAGAGGTTACCAAGCAAGTCAAATACAAGTTTCTCAAGGTAGTAGAGTATCCGACATGGTTATCCAACATCGTGCCAGTGCCAAAAAAGGATGGGAAAGTTAGAGTTTGTGTTGACTACCGGGATCTTAACCAGACCAGTCCTAAAGACGACTTCCCTTTGCCGAACATACACATTCTAATTGACAACTGCGCCAAGCATGAGTTACAATCTTTCGTTGATTGTTTCGCTGGGTGTCATCAGATATGGATGGATGAGGAAGATACAGAGAAAACGGCTTTCATCACGCCATGGGGAATGTACTGTCACAAAATGATGCCATTCGGTTCGAAGAATGCTGGTGCCACCTACATGAGAGCCATGACTACCATCTTTCATGACATGATACACAAGGAGATCGAGGTATATGTGGATGATGTCATCATCAAATCCAAGAAAGCCAGGGATCACATGGAAGACCTAAAAAAGTTTTTCAACAGATTGAGGAGGTACAATCTGAAACTGAATCCCGCCAAGTGTGCATTCGGGGTTCCTGCTGCTAAATTATTGGGTTTCATCGTGAGTCGTCGAGGAATAGAATTGGATCCGTCAAAGGTCAAAGCTATCCAAGAATTGCCGCCGCCAAAGAACAAGAAGGACGTGATGAGTTTCCCGGGGAGACTCAACTATATCAGCCGGTTCATAGCTCAGTCCACGATCATTTGTGAACCTATCTTTAAAATTTTGAAAAAGGATGCTGCCACCAAGTGGACTGATGATTGTCAGAAAGCTTTTGACAAAATTAAGAAATACCTGTCAACGCCGTTGGTCTTGGTTCCGCCTGAGCCAGGAAGACCCCTATTGCTTTAATTTGCGGTATTGGATGGAGCATTCGGTTGTGTTCTAGGACAACATGATGAAACATGGATAAAGGACCAAGCAATCTACTATCTCAGTAAGAAGTTCACACCGTACGAGGCCCGGTATTCTCTTTTAGAACACACTTGTTGTGCTCTGACTTGGGTCGCACAGAATTTGAGGCATTACTTCTGTGCTTATATTACTTATCGCATATCCAGAATGGACCCTTTGAAGTATATCTTCCAGAAACCCATGCCCACTGGCAAGCTCGCCAAGTCGCAAATCCTACTAAGTGAATTCGACATTGTTTATGTGATCCAGAAAGCAATCAAAGGGCAAGCCTTGGTGGATCATCTCGTCGAGAATTCTGTGGGCGGAGAATACGAGCCCCTAAAAACGTATTTTCCTGATGAAGAGGTATCTTTCATAGGAGAAGATATTGTAGAATTCTATGATGGTTGGAGGTTGTTTTTCGATGGAGCTGCAAATTTCAAAGAAGTTGGAATAGGAGCAGTCCTAGTATCAGAAACCGGTCAACATTACCCGGTATCCACCAAGCTCAGGTTCCCTTGCACCAATAATATGGCCGAATATGAAACCCGCATCTTGGGGATCAAAATGGCCATTGACATGAACGTTCAGGAGTTGCTAGTGATCGGGGATTCAAACTTGCTCATACATCAGGTTCGAGAAGAGTGGGAAACCAAGAACTCTAAGATACTTCCCTACTTGCATCACATACAAGAGTTGAGGAAAAGGTTCACAAAGACAGAATTTCAGCACATCCCTAGAGTCCAGAACGATTTTGCTGATGCATTAGCTACTTTATCGTCCATGATCCAACATCCAGATACAAATTTCATTGATCCCATCCCAGTAAAGATTCATGATCAGCCATCTTATTGCGCCCACGTTGAGGAAGAAGCGGATGGAAAACCATGGTTCCATGACATCAAGGAGTACTTGACAACATGGGAATATCCAGAACTTGCCAACGCTACTCAGAAGCGCACACTTCGTAGGTTATCTAGCAACTTCTTTCACAATGGAGGAATCCTGTACAGGAGGACTCCCGATTTGGGTTTACTAAGGTGTGTCGAAGGAAAAGAAGCATCCAGGCTATTGGACGAAGTGCATGCAGGGACCTGTGGGCCGCACATGAATGGTTTGTCTTAGCAAAGAAGATACTCCGAGCATGGTATTTTTGGATGACTATGGAAACAGACTGTATCCAGTATGTTCGCAAATGCCATCACTGTCAGATACATGCAGATATGATAAAGGTTCCTCCAAACGAGCTTACTGCGACAAGCTCACCATGACCATTCTCCACTTGGGGAATGGATGTTATCGAAGCTATCGAGCCTGCCATATCAAATGGGCACTGGTTCATCTTAGTGGCAATCGATTATTTTACAAAATGGGTCGAAGAAGCATCATACAAGGCGGTCACTAAGAAGGTTGTGGAAGATTTCGTCTGCGAACGCATTGTTTGTCGGTTCAGAATTCCGGAATCAATCATCACCGATAATGGTTCCAATCTCAATAGCGACTTGATGAAAGTAATGTGTGAAACATTCAAGATCAAACACAAGAACTCTACAGCCTACAGGCCTCAGATGAATGGAGCTGTGGAGGCAGCCAACAAGAATATCAAGAAGATACTAAGGAAAATGGTTGAAAGGCACAATCAATGGCATGAGAAATTATCATTCGCCTTATTGGGATACCGCACCACAGTCCGCACAATGACCGGAGCAACTCCCTACATGCTAGTTTATGGTACAGAGGCGGTCATCCCCGCCGAGGTAGAAATTCCCTCCTTAAGGATCATACAAGAAGCAGAGTTGGATGATGTAGAATGGGTAAAAGGTCGCTACGAGCAGTTAGCCCTTATAGATGGGAAAAGGATGAATGCATTTTGCCACGGTCAGTTGTATCAGAACAGAATGTCTAGAGCCTTCAACAAAAGAGTTAAGCCAAGGAAGTTTACACCGGGGAAGCCGGTGTTGAAGAAAATATTCCCACATCAAGATGAAGCCAAGGGGAAGTTCTCTCCCAATTGGCAGGGTCCGTACATGGTTCACCGGGTTCTAACTGGAGGAGCCCTTATTCTTGCAGATATGGACGGAGAAGTCTGGCCAAAGCCAATCAATTCAGATGCAGTAAAACGATATTATATGTAACCACTTATGATTCCCTATATGATGTAATTTGAACTATGCCTGATCTGATTCCCGTTTAAGACGGGATACGTAGGCAACCCTATGGGTTCGGTCACAATTTAATAAAAATTCCATTTTCACTGCTATTGGAACTGGGGCAGAATTTTGAGGAGGACCCTCAAAATTCCGAAGTTGATTTTAGTCCATGCATCGCTAGAAGCGCCAGCCCATTAAACTGGGGTAGAATTTTGAGGAGGACCCACAAAATTTCGAAGACGATTTTTTTAGTCATTCAGCACAGCCGTTAGAAATGTCCGCTTAGCAAATTGGGGTAGAATTTTGAGGAGGACCCTCAAAATTCCGGAGCAAAGAGTTGCAATGTTTTGAACCACGTCGCAGTCATTGGTTCATCTAAAGAAAACTATTTTGGATTATATACTTACGTTATATTTACTAAATCATGCATAACTATTATCCGAATTGCTGTTATTTAGCGACGCTACCCCAATGACACACAACGTCAAGAGCCCGGGGAAGACGAACTAACCTTTTCCCCTTACAGAACTCATAATTTTTCTTTGGATGCAGACACTCGACTTGCAGTATTGTTAAGTATATTTATGTACGCATACTTTACCAAGAATGCAACTTCTCAGAATCATCACTTGCCCGCAATTGCTATCCGTACACAATCTCCCTAGCAGTCATATTGTCGTAATCGGCTATCAGCTAAGAGATTTTACTACTAATCATCCTTTTACATTCTTGCACTGCATAAAACTACTTATCTGCCTTTCGAGACTAAGCTCTGTCTCCATCTACATTTTTCATAAGGCTACTTTTCTTCCTTCCGAGGTTAAGCTCTACCTCCATCATCATCTGCATAAGGCTACTCTTCTGCCTTTTGAGACTAAGCCCTGTCTCCATCTGCATTTTGCATAAGGCTACTTTTCTGCATTCCGAGGTTAAGCTCTACCTCCCTCATCATCTGCATAAGGCTACTTATTTGCCTTTCGAGACTAAGCTCTGTCTCCATATGCATTTTGCATAAGGCTACTTTTCTGCCTTCCGAGGTTAAGCTCTACCTCCATCATCATCTACATAAGGCTACTTATCTGCCTTTCGAGACTAAGCTCTGTCTCCATCTGCATTTTGCATAAGGCTACTTTTCTGTCTTCCGAGGTTAAGCTCTACCTCCATCATCATATACATAAGGCTACTTATCTGCCTTTCGAGACTAAGCCCTGTCTCCATCTGCATTTTACATAAGGCTACTTTTCTGCCTTCCGAGGTTAAGCTCTACCTCCATCATCATATGCATAAGGCTACTTATCTGCCTTTTGAGACTAAGCTCTGTCTCCATCTGCATAAGGCTACTCTATCTGCCTTTCGAGACTAAGAATTGTCTCCATCCTGCATGGCTAAAATATCGCCTCTTTACTTTTCTCGCACGGCTGCAACATCGCCACCTTCATTTAAATTCTGTACCGGCTGAAAGATCGCCACCTTTTGCATTTCATGGGCTGAAAGATCGCCAACCTATTCAAAGGCATCATAGTTCGGAGGCACCATCTACATGGCCCGAGAATATCATTTCATGGCCTGCGAACTTTTATTTACGCTCTTCATAGCCCGGGACGTCATGGTCCAAGGACGTCATTCTAACCGTCCAAAGACAACATTCATGGTCCAATGGGAACTTGCATCACGTTTAACTTTATGTACAATCTATGATGTATTGCCCACTTGCAGGTACACCGGCTAGCAAACGGCCGTCTCAGTAGTAGCAATCCCGCTCCGGTTCTCGCAGCCTATCAGACTTCAACTATCCTTCTCAACTTAGGCATCGCGGCCGTTCCTTTCAAAAAGTCTATTGGCATATTTCGCCGATGGATCCTGAACTACATATAACCTGATTCTTGTAAGACCAGGGATATGTAGGCAGGTCAAGAGCCAGAGCTCGGTCAGAATTCTTTGCAAATCATCTCTTTCGGTCAAAATTGACCATCATATCTTTACCCGATAACTCTTTCATCCTTCCCGGGTAAAGAGGGGCAGCTGTTGATACCCAATTTTTCCCTATGTATTTATTTTACATGCAAATACTTTCAAATATCATATACATACATATATAAGTATGCCCAAGTTTTTTGTATTTTTCCAATTTTTTAAAAGATTTTTAAATTGATTTATTTCTTAATAATTATTCCCAAAATTATCACTTTAGTGAATAACTTATTTTATTCTCATATTTATACCAAAATATAGGTAGGTTACTTTTCATATATTTTTACAAATTAATTTGGTATTTTAAAAGCTAAATTGCATATAATTGCAATTTTAGCATGCTTTAAGATTTAATAGCATTTTATAATTATGAAACTGGTTCCAATATTTTTAAATTAATATTTATATACTATTAACGGATTCAGTGCTTTTAATTTGCTTTAAAAATCATTTTTTACTATTTTTACAAAATAAAAAGGGAAAACTGGCTATTTAAATTTTGGCCTCAATTCGTCTCAATTGTAGACCCATTACATTTCGATTTTAGCCTAAAATTGACCCAATTTCAAACTCAAATTCGGACCAGCCCAATTGCTTTTGACCCAACCCCTAACCGAACTCAATCGACCCAACCCGGTTCCCCACCTACCTTCTTAAATCTAGGCCGTTGATCATTCGGATCAACGACCACTATTCGCCATACCATAATTAAACACAGGTGACTACCCTAATCCCTCATTCTCACCTGGCCCGCCGCCTTTGAATCCCAAACCCTCTCAAATCCTCTCAAAAACTCTCCGAAACCCAAGCCTCCTCCTACCCCCTTTTCAACCACTGGTCACCGGAATCCATGGCTTCTCAGGCCATGGATAGTTGGTACTCACCTATCTTCACCAGTAAGCCAGGGTTGTTCGAAGCTTCGAGGCCTGACCTCGACGATTCCCTCTCCGATCTTCTCAGACCTTTGATTTCATGGCTCCGCCGGCCATGCTTCGGCATATTCAAGACTCAGCAGCCTGATTCTTGACCTCTCCGACTCAAGATCGGACCTGTTTCCAAGCCTTTCTCTTTTCTAGGGTTTCTCCGAAATCCTAAGCTATTCAAGGTCCTTTCCCCGTTATTTGCTTAGATCTATACTGTATCTATGCTTTTCTTGCCATCTAAAGTATTTTCCCTAAAAGTTTCTTTTCAAAATCGTTTCTCTTCGATTTTAGGGTTTCTGAAAGGATTTTTTGGGAAAAATCTTTCTGATTTTTCTTCTTCTTTACTTTATGTGTGTTTGTCCATACCCTGCTGGTGTGATTACTCTTTATTACGCATGTACTGTCTTCTACCTTTTCTTTTCTGCTATGCATGTTAATCCCTGCTTAGTTTTCTTTAATCTTTTACTATGTGTGTTTACCGTTAAGTTATTTGATCTTGTTTATTGGACTCTGTTCATGTTCTTACATGCTTCATCTACTTGTGTTCATGTTTGTATTATCTCCTTCTTCTGGACTTGTTTAGCTTCCGAGTTTTCTCAAATATGTTCTTCATGATTTTTCTTCCTTTGTCATTCAAACATGCTATCATATCTGTTATATTGAGACTCTAAAACAAATAACTTGCTTTCTCACTTCCATGTCTGATTCAATTTTGAAACCCTAGGATTTAGGGGGTTTCCTTTGACGATTTTGATTTTTGTGTTCGAGTTAAGGCTCCACTTTGGGACCCTAAACTCTCAGACTCACCATGAGTCTGCAAATTGAACCTGTATCTTTTTGCTTATGATTCTGAACATCTCTTCGATTAAACTCTCTTCTAAATAATTTGACAGCCTCTTCTTAATTCACATATTTGTGTGCTTTATATATGAGAACTCTTCTTTCAAAAGGTTTTGCCAACTACTAATTGATTCCGAATTCCTTTAATGGTGTTTACTTGATTGTTACTGATTTTCCCTAAATGAACCTTTCTTTACCCTTTTTCTGACTTGGTTCATTCGAACAAAGCTTGCAACTTTTATTTTACTGGCTGTTTGATTGATTCCCTTTCCTTATTTTTCACAAACCATGTACCATTGGACTTTTGCCTTAAATAAACCCTATGTATTTACCCTTATTATGTTACTTTGAAAAAGGTTTTAATCAAATTCTTTCCTTAATTATCTTATGCCCGTTCGAAATCAGAATCCCTTAACCAAAGGGAGACTTTATGTGATTGATTGCAAACTATTTCCTTACCTTATCTTACTTGTTTTCTGCACTATAAAAGGGGACTACCCTTCTGCACTTGAACACACTTTGAATTGCATACTCTTACACACACACTCTCAATTACAATACTCTTTCAATTCTCTACTCTCTTCTGAGATCTTTTGTACTGCTTGCTTGCAATTTGGCTTACAAGACTTCTTCTTTCACTTATTTGTTTCCCTGAAACTAGTATGTCCTAATTTTGATTCCAGCATCATCCCTATGTGTTTACTTTACAGTTGCTACACTCTTGGCTACTTTCCTGTTCATGTTCTGTATTGAATATGCTACTCTCTCTTTGCATCTGCTGTTTGTTGTGAATTCCATATACCCCTACTCCCTTCTATGTGTTTGAGTTAAGGTTTATGGCCTGGCAGTATCCAAATTGCTTCTCAGGTCTGAACGTGATCCAAATTGCCTAGTAGACTGGTTAGGGTGTGCCAGCACTCCCTATTGTTGGGTATGACCACCAGTTTACGCTGGACTTCCCCTAATTCCCCTCTATTGCACTTGCACTTACCCTAGCCTCTAAGTTCTGCCCTCCTCCTATGAGCCTTGGCTTGGGACTTTGAGTTCCCTCTAAGCTTGGACATTTGAGGGTTCGCCCTTCCACACTGCATTATAATCTGATTCTGCAATGATATTTGGGGGTGTAAGCATTACCTGGAGTTCTTGAAGCTTCTTGGAACTTTGACACATCCCAAATAAGAGAAAGGCTTTGGAAATCTGATCTTTGGAAGTTGGTTTATTTCATATTTCAGAGCTAGGGTCTGAATTAGGCTCTCTTTGGTTGGAATCTTTAGTTTCTGATATATTTTTTTATCTTTTTCTTATTCATTCTGGTCTGTAATAATCTTGTAATAAACTGCTGGGGTGTTAGTGAAAAAAGGAGGGTCAGTCCTGCATGCAAAGGGGTCGATACCATGTTCATAGGGAATTATTATACTTTTGAAATTTTGCATCTCATGTAGATACCATGTTCATAGGGAATTACTATACTTCTAAAATTCTGCATCTCATATAAATACCATGTTCATATGGAATTCCTATAGTTTTTCTGCACTTCATATAGATACCATGTCTATAAGTCGTTTTTGAAATTCTGCATATCATATAGGTAATATGCCTATAGGACTTCCTGCATTTTGCATATGCATCTGTCACTAAGCAAACCTGTTTATAAGATTTAAATAACTAACTGCATATAGATGACCTGCCTATAGGATTTCTGCATGACAATAATTGCGTTTAAAATCAGTAACGCCTAGAAAGCATGCCTATAGGAGCTATCAACCAAACCCGAATCGTCAACTCGATTATAAGCCTAAAATCATTAGCAATAATGTTAATGCATGCAGATCTTATGTCCCTGTAATTGACAATTCTTTTTTCTACAATCAGTTTACTTCTTTATTTCTGAAACTAATAGATATCTTGCATATAGGTTCCGTTTAACACCTAGGCAAGCTTTAGGGTAAAAACTATAATTGCATCAGTCTTTGATAATTACAACCAGTAGGCAGGCCTAATTTAGACTTCTTATCTGAAAATATGCGAGAAATCAGCCTACCTTAATGTTTAAGTTTAATTCAGACCTAATTAGTACGTGTAAGACATGCTAAACTATATGATTTTCTCTGATTTAAGGAGGTTTATTTGAGCCATATCTGCTTACTTGCTTTCCCAATACTTGGTGTATATGTTTTGAATGTCGCCTTAGAATTTTATCCTTTTTAAAAAAAACTGCAAAAGCCCCAGCTCCCTCCCCTTTAGGATTAGTAGTCCTATATTCCTCCGGGACTAATAGGTTTGGGACGGGTAATAGCATGCAATAAGTAACGATACTGTTCCGTGCTTTAATACCTTAACAGGGTGGGAAGGGTAGATAAGGAGATGATGACCGATGCGCTAATATCACGTGCGACCCCTCTTTTTTGAGGAGTGATTGCTGGGTATTGCATTGAAGTGATCCATATTAATCGTAAACCTAGGACCCCCTCCCCTTATTTGCTTTCATCTCTTCTCGTGAAACCATTCAAATCTTTTTTTCATAAATTTCTATCCTCTCTACTTACCTTCAAAAGTTTTCAACCTAATTGCAATGTTGTATGCAAGTCCTTATTTGAGCCTTGATTGTTTACTTGTAAAGTCACAATTGTAACATGGTCGGGACTACACTAGTGGATCTTGAGGGGTGCCTAACACCTTCCCCTCGAGATAATTTCTAGCCCTTACCCGAACTCTGGTTTTTTCCAACTCAAACCTTTCTTAAAGTGTCCTAATGCACTATAATCATTAGGTGGCGACTCTTCAAAATTCCAAAACCCAATTCTCGAAAGGGAATAGAGTTGTTCTCCCAATGTCGTATACCCGATTTCGACCCGTAGAAAAAGGGGGTGTCGACAAACATGATACACCTTCACAAAGAATTGAAAGACCCCATGCATGCTATTGTCGAATTGACAACTACCATGACTCAACTAGCAAAGTTTTGAACCACTATGTGCAAGATAATGGCAGTTTTGATCAAGATGATTTTTTTAATGAGCAAGAGGAGGAGGTGCAATATGTGAACAATTTTGAAGGGCAAATAAACAACTTCCAAGGCCGACCAACAACAATGGCGACCACCAAACCATCTTGGTAATTG
Organism: Nicotiana tabacum; assembly: GCF_000715075.1. Taxonomy (NCBI): domain Eukaryota; kingdom Viridiplantae; phylum Streptophyta; class Magnoliopsida; order Solanales; family Solanaceae; genus Nicotiana; species Nicotiana tabacum. The sequence continues at coordinate 104,685,811 of NC_134086.1, read as the reverse complement.
GAATTCTAAAAATCAATGGAGTTGGCATAATAACAACAACTAAGGAAATTGGAGTGGAAACAACCAAGGAAATTGGAGAGGCAACAACTAAGGCATTTAGGTTAACAACCAAGGTAACCGGGGGTCGGGTTCTCAAAGGCCCCTAATGTATCAACAATCGAGCAACACACCTCCTTATCCTTCTGATGGCTCAAGTTCTTCAAACAATGAGATGGGAAGTATTGGGAATATGTTCAAGAAAATGATGGAAAGTAATATCAATTAAGATACCCATCTTTCCTCACACAACACATCAATCCGCAATCTAGAAGTTCAAATGGGGCAAGCCTCTCGAGCTCTAAATTCTCGTCCTAAGGGAACATGGTGACGGTTGTTACAGGAAGTGGAAGAGGTTGGAATGCACCCACCAAAGTGAAAGAAGAATTATTGATGATGACCAAGTGATGCAAGAAGAAGAGATCCCAAACCACATTTCCCAACCAAATGAGGAAGTTCGGATTGATATTGATGATAGTGTGGAAAAGACTCACGAGGAGATGAACCCGACTAGGGAATACATCATTGACGTACCGGAGCCGGTAGTGCAAAAGAAAAGAAACTATTGCCTAAGCCTCCACCTCCATGCCCTCAAAGACTTGCCAAGCAAAATATGAGAATCAATTCAAGAAGTTCATTCAAATGATGAAGAGTCTTTCAATCAATGTGCGATTGGTAGAAACTTTGGAAAAAATGCCCGGTTATGCAAAGTTTATGAAGATCTAGTGACAAAGAAGCGGTCGATGAATTTTGAAACATTCAAAGTCACTCATCAGTTGAGTGCAATTGTTCATTCAATGGCTCCTATGTTTTAGGATCCCAGTGCTTTCAAAATTCCTTGTACACTTGGAAATGCCAAGTTTTCTTAAGCTCTTTATGATCTTGGGGCAAGTATAAATTTGATGCCTTATTCGGTTTTTAAGACTTTAGGGATTGGGAGACCAAGACCCACTTCTATGAGATTACAAATGGCTGATCGTACCATGAAAAGGCTGTTGGGTGTGATTGAAGATGTTTTGGTCCGGGTTGATAAATTCATCTTGTCGCGCCCCATTTTTCCTCGCAGAGTCCGAGTTTCGACATTCATGGGGGAACAACTCGTTTCCTTTTTTGAATTGGGTATCTGAAGAGTCGCCACCTAACGGATTATGGTGCGTTAGGGCACCTAGAGTAATTAAATCATGTAACTAGTTTGCATTACCAGAGATTAGGGTAAGGGCTTGAAATAACCTTGAGGGGAAGGTGTTAGGAACCCCTCGCGGTCCACAACGGTGGGTCCCGGCCGAACTTAAACTATGTAAATTAGTAATTTTAACAAGTAAACAGATTAAAACATATTTGCAAATAAAGGCATGTTTTCACATTCTAAATACATGTATGATTCAGATAATGAAAGTAAGATAGAGGTTTGGATAGCCTACACATGTATATGTCAAAAAAAGGAAGTTTAGAATTTAAAAACATAGGGGAGTTGGGGAAAGGGAAGTCCTAAGTTGATTAGCCTACAAGATCATACCCATGTAATGCCCGGTAATCACTCCTCAATGAGGGGCTACACGTGACATTAGCGCACATGTCATCATATCCTTTTACTACCCATTACCCTACCCTTAGTGGTTATATAAGCGAGTCTAATTAACGACCTCTATGCGTGCTGCTACCCGTCCATTCATTGTGGTCCTAGATGAGTTTAGAACCTCTAAATCTCGGCAGTTCTAGACAGCCTAAGGTGTTTAAAAGGGAGAAGCGGCTAAGGCTCATATTTACCTCCATATGGACATAAGAAAATAAGCAGGACGTCTCAAACAACTGTTTTTAATAAGTTTAGAAAGCCTAGGAATATGATATCTAGATGAACAATCACAAAAGAGAACATGCAGCGTTTGTTTTAAAAGAAGTGGCAGAATCCTAACCAGTTGCCTACTGGTTTTATAGCCTGTTAAGCCTGGATAATTTCACACATAAACAGGACTGGTTTCACAATTATTTAACGTCCTAAGGCTTACTTAAGTGTGTTTATATAGTCACGATTCTGGGAAATAGTTTGAAGTTCTTTTATCCTATAGGAATGCTTTCTAGTGACATTTAACAAGACACTGCATGAAGTTCCAGTTTTAGTACTTAATGCATATGATAATTACCCTATAGACATGAGTTCTATCTCTAATGAGTGAAACTGCTATTAGTTCTTATTAGACACGCATACTGACTGAGCAAGTGTGACAACCAATTAAACCTACATACATGATTTCTAAAGAGACGGATTTGAATATAGGCTGTAACGAAGGTTGAACCTTAGTTATTTTATTCTCTATAGGCATGGCGTCTAATCATATAAAGCAAAATAGGCATAACTTGTTTCAGCCAAAGCAAACCCTATAGGCAGGTTATCTAACAAAGCACATTTGAGCCAAAGTAAACCCTATAGGCATGTTATCTAGCACGCAATAGGGATTAGAGTAAACATCTAGGCAAGTTTTAAAACATGCAATAGCAGAGTGCTTTTGAATGAAGTAAAGCCATAGGCAGGTTATCTAACATACAATAGTATAAAGCAAACACCTATAGGTATGTTATCTACCCAGCTTTACCCACAGTACCATACAACTACCCTCCCTTTTCACTAGTCATCCCAATATTTGTTTACAATTAATTATTACAGACCAATGATTGAATAAAAAATACATAAATAAAAATATAAATTAAGCTATAGGGAGCCTGAAGTAGGCCAAAGGCAAATCCTGGTGTACCAGGCCTTCAATAGTCTCAAATGCCAAGGATTATATAGCCTAATTCATGTCCAGGTGTGTCATAGTTCCCTAAGGAACTCAAGGATCTCGAGCAATGCTCACACCTAGACTTTCTCAAATAAAGACTGATTATGTGCAGTGTAGAAGAGCCGCCCCTGATATGCCAGAGTTCAGAGAGATATCAAGGATCTCTAGGTAGTACACATACCAGAGGGGAATAACTTAATAATCTAAGAGTAAGTGAGAGTACTTGAAAAGACTTAGTGAAAACACTGTGGAGATAAATTATTAGGAGTAAAATTCAGTAGACAATCAATAGATCATAAAAGGTTCAGTTCCACAGACACTTTAGCAAACATGTTTGCACACAGGGGTGAAAAGGGGATTGGGAACACATGGAGATCTTATTGAGGGTGCATGAATGGGGTGCATGGAGACAAATAGACAGTAATACACATAGAACACTTATAACCTTATCAAATTAACCAGGATAGCAGGCAACTAAACATGGTGCAAAGATGTAGAGGATAGACATACAAGCAGGATTTAACCATAGGCATGATCACACAACTAGGCGTAACTTCAGACATGCTGTTTAAACATTAGATAAACATGTGAAGTGTAAACATATTAGCTGCACATAGAGCAGGGAAGAATTTTAGGCATGCTTGAACAAAGAAATAAATAAGAGAGTAGGACAAATTCACAACTAATGAGCTAATAGAGGGATGAAACACATAGAGCTTGGGTGTCAAATGTAACTAGAGACATACCAGTTGAGGGAAAAGAGTACATAATATAGAGCAAGTAGCCTCACTGTCTAGCCTTAGCTAGACCCACAATAGCACAAGTAACACAAGTAGCAAAGAATAAGAATAGTTTGAGTGTGTGTGTGTATTTTGTGAACTGATGTCTGCCCGAAAACCAGAAAATAGGGGGGAGGGGGTTTATAGTATGCAATAGGGCAGGACACATAAGGTAATGAGCCAATCATATGCACATAAGGTATGGAAATCAATTAACAATCAGTCATGACTCAATTAAGGGGCCAAAATCTCATAAATGATACTTAATTTAAGGAAGTCTCATACGGACTCCTTTAGTAAATCAGATCAGGGTTAATAAGGTAAGAAATAATTAGATAATCGATCAAGTGAAGTTAGTCATGAACAAATTATCCACAAAATCAGACTAGTATTACTTAATTTAAGGAAAATTGTATATGGAATCAATCAGTAATTAATGGATAGATTAAATAAGGCAAGAACTAACTCCGAAATCAATTAGAAGTTGGTTCTGAAAATCAGAGCAAAACATTAGGCTAGCAGCATCAATTAATAATTACACATAAGGTAGGAAAACTAATTAAGGTTGTAAACAAGGGAAATAATCAAAATTCAACACATAAGTTTTGACAGAGCAAATCAGAAGATCAAAATTCAAAGTAGTACTAATTTGTGGGGAAAAAATATCAGTTTCCACAAATAGATAGATAGGCTAAATAGAATTTCAGAAATTAGCCGAGAAATCGAATTAGGAACCCTAATAGAAATGGACTAGGGCAAAAATCACAAGACAATAAATTAAACTAAGGGAAAATCATGAAAGTTAAAGCACAAACAAAACAATGTAATAAGTAACATAGAAAGAATCAGAATCAAAGCAAAATATAAGAAAATTAGGATTTCAGCATAAATTGATTAGGATCCAGACAAGTTTTAGCAGAAATCAATCAATAATACTTAAGAACAGATAATTAACATTCGAAAATTAGGAAAACTTTGAGAAGACGAGTTTCATTAAACTCTAGTTTTAGGAAGAACAGAAAGTCACTTGAAAAACCAGGAAACTTTCAAGAAAACATGTGAAATACGTTCAATCCATCTCAGATCTGTACAGATTTGAGAAAATCAAAGATATAATTAGGGTTTTTAGAAGTGAAATAGATATGAGAACATAGACTTAGGAGTCCACGGATAAAAATGAGAATGAACTTACTCAAGGTCAAGTCAAATGGCATGAAATAGGCAAGAAAACCCCAAGGTGTAAACAGACCGCCTAGATCCCTTGAGAATCTCCTCAAGGAACCAATAAATAGAGATACCATAGCATAGAGGAGGCCATTAGAGGCCTGAGGTGGTGAAGAACCACCATAGGAGGGTAGTAGATGAGTGACGACGAAAGTGAATTAGGGTTAGAGTTAGAGTGCATTTGAGAGACGAGGGAATAGGTGATGGCGGGGAAATAGTGGGAAATGATTAGGGTTTGGTGGTGTAGGTGGGTTTAATTATGGTATGAAATATCGTGGCCGTTGATCAAAAGTAATCAACGACCAGGATTGGCCACGGGGTTTGGGTCGTGCAAGTGGATATTGGGCCTAAGATCTTTTGGGTTGGTTAATTTTAGGACAAAATTGAAATAAAAAGAGGCTAAATACCCCAGATAATTGATTAAAAATAAGTTGTAAAATAATTACTAATCTTAAAAATGAATCTCATGCATAGAAATGTTTTAAAAATAGTTATTTAGTATTCAAAAATACAGAGGACTAGTTTCTCGTAAAATAATACTAGAAATGTATGCATGGGCTATAATTGCAAAGTTATTGCAATTATTGCCAAAAGGTGCCAATTTGGCTATATATGAAATAATTTGGATCAATAGGACCTATAATAGTAATATTAAATCAAGACATGTTCTAAATTCATTTGTGATGCAATTTTACAATTATTTATATGAAGAAAATATTGAAATGAATTAATTTAAGTGTGTACAAATTGCGGGAAAATAACCATTGATGTTAATGCATAGTTTTAAAGGTATATATGCATTTTAAAAATATTATAGAAAAAATTGGGTATCAACACATCCTTATGACGGACTTTGTCATTCTAGATTGTGAAGTTGATTATGACATGCCAATTATTCTTGGGAGAGCTTTCCTTGTTATGGGTAAGGTTCTTTGTGATATTGAAGTCGGAGAACTAACTTTCTAGGTTGGTGATGAAAAAGTGGTATTCCATATGTGTAAGCAACCAAATAGCCACGATGTGTATTCTTTTGTGGATTTGGTGACCGATGTCATTTTTGATGATACAAGTGCTATTATCAATGTTGGTGATATGTTGGAGGCTGTTTTGCTCAACTTTGATGATGACGAGATATATGGTTTCATGGAATGTGTGAATTCTTTGCAAGGAATGGGGTCTTACAACTATGCTCCCCTGAAATTGTCTTTGGATCTTGAAAATAGGAAAACTCCTCCTACAAAGCCTTCTATAGAAGAGCCACCTACGTTGAAGTTGAAGCCATCGCCTCTACACCTTCGGTATAAATTTCTTGGAACTTGTTCTACTTTAACAGTTATTCCTTCCTCCTGTTTGACTAACGTGCAGGTAGATTTCACATTGGCGATGTTACAAAAGAGGAAGAAGACTATTGGGTAGACCTTGGCAGATGTACGAGATATAAGCCCTTCGTTTTGCATGCATAAGATCAAGTTGGTGGATGGTGCTAAATCATGTATTGAACATCAAAGAAAACTCAATGAAGTTATGCAAGAAGTAATCAAAAAGGAGATTATCAAGTGGTTGGATGTCGGGGTTATCTACCCCCATCTCTGATAGTTCATAGACTTCTCTGGTTCAATGTGTCCCAAAGAAGGGGGCATGATGATTGTCACTAATTATAAGAATGACTTGATTCCTACCAGAACAGTGACCGATTGGAGGGTATGTATGAATTATCACAAGCTCAACAAAGTAACAAGGAAGGATCACTTTCCACTTCCTTTCTTAGATCAAATTCTTAATAGATTGTCCGACTGTTCTTTATATTACCTTCTTGATGGGTACTCGGGCTACAACAAAATTCTTATGTTCCTAGAAGATCAAGAGAAAACAATATTTACATGTCCCTATGGTACTTTTTCTTTCAAGCGGATGCCATTTGGTTTGTGCAATGCACCGACGACTTTTCAATGGTGTATGATGACTATTTTTACTGACATGGTGGAGGACTACCTTGAAGTTTTCATGGATAACTTATCGGTGGTTGGGGATTCTTTTGATGATTGTCTAGTGAATTTGGACAAAGTGTTGGCTCAATGTGAAGAAACCAACTTGGTACTCAATTGGAGAAATGCCATTTCATGGTTGAGGAAGGTATTGTCCTTGGCCATAAAATCTCAAGGAATAGAATTGAAGTTGACAAGGCTTCCACCCCCAACTTCAGTGAAGGGTGTGCGGAGTTGCCAAAGGAAGAATCTCAAACGAGATTGTCAAGATTATTATTGGGATAAACCATACCTTTTCCGGATTTGTACGGATGGGGTGATTAGGAGGTGTATATCGAATGAAGAGCAAGGTGATATTCTTGGGGCTTGTCATTCTTCGCCATATGGTGGTCATCGTGGTGGAGCAAGAATGGCGGCCAAAGAACGTAGTTGTGGTTTCTATTGGCCTACAAAGACGAGGATGCTAGTGAGTTGGTGAAAAGATGTGATGAATGCCAACGAGCTGGTGGAATCTCAAAGAAAAATAAAATGCCTCTCACAACCATCTTCATGAGCCCTTTTGTAAGTTCTTGTAGAAACACCTACATCTTGGTCGTGGTAGATTATGTATCCAAATAGGTTGAGGCCATCGCTTTACCCAACAATGAGACAAGTACTGTAGTGACTTTCTTGAAAAAGAATATTTTCACAAGATTTGGTACTCCATATGCAATCATAAGCGATAAGGGGTCACACTTTTGCAATAAACCTTTTGACACTTTACTTTGCACTCACAAGGTCATGAGTCCCTATCACCCACAAGCTAGTGGGAAAGTGGAAGTCTCCAACCAGGAGATAAAGAGTATCTTATCTAAAACAGTTAATGCTAATTGAACGGATTGGTCCAAGAAGCTTGATGATGCGTTATGAGCTTATTGGACGGCTTACAAAACACCTATTAGAATGTCTCTGTACCTGTTGGCATTAAGAAAAGCTTGTCACCTTCTGGTAGAACTAGAGCACTAGGCAATGTAGGCTCCAAACAAGTTGAATCTTGATTGGGATGTAGCCGCTAACTTGCAGGTTACACATTTGAATGAGTTGGATGAGTTCCGATACCGTGCTTATGTGAGTTCGTCCTTGTACAAAAAAATATGAAATATCTTCTTGACAATACATTTGAAACAAAGAGTTTAAGGTGGGAGATCTTGTATTGTTATTTAACTCAAGGTTGAGAATGTTTCCCTGAAGCTAAAATCCAAGTAGAGTGGTCCATTTGAAATTGTTGGTGTTATACCTTTTGGTGCATTAGACTTGAAGAACAAAATCAATGAGGTATTCTGAGTCAATGGTCATCGGGTGAAGCACTACTTGGACAAGGGTGGACATAGCCACGTGGTGGCGGCATTTACTTCACTTGAGGGTATTTTGCGTCGTGCCGTGACATTAAATCTGGAATTTCTTGGGAGGCAACCCATGTTCTTTTCCTTTTTCTTTTGTAGTTAGGTGTTATTTGTGTTCTAACTTGATTTGAAGTGTGAAACATGGTTGAGTGTGACTTGCAAGAAGGGTGAACTAAAAAATTGCTAAGTATTTAAAGATCTGCGGACCAATCTTAATTAGGACAGACCACACATTTCTGTGTGCCACAGCAGGAGGGCATTCGTGACCACACATTTCTCGTGCGGCCCACACAATTAGAATCTTTCAAAGGTGTAAAAATTTTAACTCTCTAAAGTTTGAACAAGACAAAGCAAAGGCTAATCTATGACCACAAGTGAAATCTGTGACCGCACCCAAACAATGTATGGACCGCACATTAAGAGTAGAGATGGCTGCCCCAGGTGATAGAGTGTGGACCGCAAGGAAAATCTGTGGTCGCACTCGATACTTTTCGCTCTTAGGATTTTTAGTATAAATAGGAAACTTGAGTTCATTTTACACTTTTCCCTCTCCTAAAATTCATTTTTCCTCTACAACTTTCTTGAGAGATTTTCACTTTCCCCACACACAACCACATGTGCTTATATACTAAATGCACTCCCTCTATCTCGTATACTTCATTTCATGTTAAATTTTTGTGTTAGTTTAATTTTAATAATTTAAGTTTCTTTTTAGGCCATATGTTATTAGAATTCGTCTGTGTGTGCATGTGGGTAAGATCTGAATTGAGTAGTTGATATACAAGCTATCGTGGGTTGGGTTAATGAGATATCATGTTTATACCATGTTGTGATGTCTATGTGTGCAAGTAATTGAAAAATCAAAGTAGGAAAGTTTTCCTGTGCGTAAATCTTTAAATCTGCGGCCGCACTTGAATCTGTGCGCTCCGCAGATTAGGAGTTTTAGGCGACCTAGTGAAGCAACAGCATCTACAGCCGCACTTTAATTTTGTAGACCGCAGAAACCCCAAGGATGCTACAACTAGAATTGTGCGGACAACAAATTTCTTCTGCGACCGCAAAATAGCCTCCACACTGTCTTCAGAGAGGGGCTTCTGAGCTACTGATTTTTTTGACAGAAGTGCGACCGCACTTGTAATTTTGTAGTCCGTGCTTCAAGTTTGCAGCCGCACATCCAAAATCTACGGACCACAGACCCTAGTTTCAGCAGCCTGTTATTTTTGTCATAATCCCACTATGTCCACATTGTTCTCCCCTTGCCTATATAAGTCTTGAATGCGTTAAATGATGACTTGCAACTAACAATATTCTTTTCCTTGATACAAACAATGGTTCGATCGCGCGGCCACGATGAAACAACAAAAAAAAGAGGTGAATCTTCTAAGGTTTGAGTGAGAGGTAGCTTGCCCCTTGGCCAACCCAAAACTATTAGAAAAAATTCAATAACTGGCAGAGGGAGCGGTGCAAACCTCTCCGAATCTAGTTCCTATGTATCGTCTATGGAAGCTTCCAAGGTTAACTCAACCTCTATTCAGGAGGAGCAGACAACCACACAGTCTAGGGCACAAGGGCGATTTCAGCTCATAAATGAGGCCTCTTCTTCTCACAGCAGTTCTGAGGGGTCGAAAAGTTCCAGCCAGACCTCTGAACCAGTAGTTGCCTCAGACACAAAGGCATAGACTGTACATGATATCCTCAATGATAGTAAAAGGGGAGATGGTAGAGCCACATGTGTTGAGAGATCAAAGAAAAGGGAGATATGGGAGGATAGGTTCGTCAGCTTGGCTGTCTTCATTTATTTCCATATGTGGTGGCTAGTGAGATCCTTGAAACTTGAGCGGAAGTTTCTATTGAAGGATTTTGATAAATACAACCCGGCAGTGTTCAGGAAAATCAAAGAAAGAAAGGGTTGGATGTGGTTTACTGAGAGAGTTAAGGATACCAAGGAGTACCTTGTCCGAGAGTTCTACATAAATGTTTATCACATCAAGAAGGGGACGAAGGTGACCAAAGTATGCAACCCCAAGGTGAGGTCTGATCAACACACACTAAACGCGTACTTAGGGTTTGAGGACTTGGAGCTGTAGGAGTATCTAGAGAAATGTGCAATGAAAGAAGAAATTTGACCTTGGCTAGAGGAGATCTTAGCACCACCCAGACCACCACCACCATAGATTAGTGCGGGGGTTCCCATCCACTAGAGCACATTGAGTTTCGAGGCAATGGGATGACAGACTTTTGTATGTATCAGACTTGACCTGTGCCAAAACAAGACCTATTTTCCTCTTTAACGTGTTGTTCTTATGGCTTCTACCATTGTCGGGTACCCAATTAATGTGGGTAGCGTGATGTCGGCCAACATTTCATCGGTAGCACAGCAGACTAGCTAGGGCTATCCTTATCCCAACACCATTGTAGAGTACCTTATTGACGCAAAGGTAGAGCCGAGAACTTATGACACAAAGTTGAAGCTAAAGAAGCCGTTTGACTAGTACTCCTGATGGATGCGGCCAATCCAGTGAAGGTATATTCCATCTACCTATGGTAAGCCCTCTTAGAGTGCTGCTGCTATGCCTACGCCACCATCTTCAGATCCTAACACAGCCCCTAGGGAAGCCCCTATTCCAGATTGAGGCTAGTACCCATGCCTATATCTCTATTATCTGCTCTACGAGTCTTCCATACATTGGCGAGTCTCAACAACTGGATGCAGATAGCTACTTCAAAGCTATCTGACATATCTAGTACTGTTGTTGCGCACTTATCTACATAGGCACCACAAGTCTTCTCTGATATTACTGAGAAGTTGAAGAAGATTCTGGACAAGCAGAAGATGATCATGTACAATTTGGTATAACACGGGTCAGTTATTGAGGAGTTGGCCAAAGAAGTAAAGAATATGAGGAAGTCCTAGGAAAGTAAGAAGTTGGTTAATAAGCTCAGGAAGGAGGCGACCGGACTTGTGACAACTGGGGATCTACCTTTTGATATTCTACTCAACCTGTACTAGTCCGTCCTAGATCCGTTGGCACCATCTGCACCAATTGCACCAGCTGACCAGTCTAAGGAGCCAGAACTTGTTGCCGATGCTGCTGAGATAGTGCATGCGATGTTTACCAATACTGCCACGCCCAAATATGATGATGATGAGATACAATTGGCTTACCCGACGGGAGATGGTTGCTGGGGACACTGAGATGTCCAAGGATCCTTAAAGAGTTTTCTTCACCCTCTCTCCTTTCACTCTTATTTTATTAAGCATTGGGGACAATGCTTACTTTTATTCGGGGGGGGGGGGGGGGAGGGGGGAGTTTATTTGATGTGACATTGATTTGGATATATTTGGGACTGTAATAATAAGATTATTATGTTCCCTTTTCTTATTTATAGTTTATTTATCTTTAGTAGTTATTGTTCATTAGCTTCTTTATTTTTTCACTTTAGTTCCTGTTTTGTTTGTAGGTTCTTTTTATATTTTTCTAAATAATAAGCCTTTGATTTTATTAATGTCATGGTTGTTTCCAAAGGTAGGTTTGTGTGAACTGGGTGACTCGTCCCAACGATGGATGTGTGACAACCTTCTTATGGGAATGAGTCCATTTTTGTGTTTAGGTAATAATAATAGTAGTAGTAATGAATAAAAGGCCTAATCAAGTCATTCTCAAAAAGAGTTACTCATATTTCAATTGGTACCAACACACTTACCTACGTGTTTATGGTTTGAAACAAGGTTTTTGAAATAAAATAGCTCTAGTTAGTGACTTTGAGACTCTTGAGTTGACTTTGATAATCATCGAGTGGTTTATTGGACTATAGTGATCTTTAACTTGGGTTTGGTTGTTGTAGGCTCTCGACTCTATCCTCTCTTACAGTATAGTTGCGTAAGGGGTGAGGTAATTCGTTGCTAGTCTAAGTATTTGTGCGAATGGTTTAGAACTTGCCCCGAATGTGCATCAAGGCAAAATCATAAGTTTTGCTTGGTTTGAGAAATAATTATAGGCTGTCATTGGCCCATTTGAGCTTTCTATTACCAACCAATGTCGTTATCCCTAGTCAACCCCTTTTGAGCCTCTAGCCTTTCTCATTTAATAACCATATTATAAGCCTTTACATTTTTTGTCGTGATCCTCCTTGGTACCCGGACCTTCCTCAACATTTTTGTGAAATAATTTGCTTAAGGCATAAGTTTGGGGGAGAGTTTAAGAATTTAAAGAGGTATCAAGGCAAAAAATAGAAAAGAAATGATCTCTATGAAAATAGAAGGCAAGAAAAGAAAAAGAACAAAAAGAAAAATGTAGAAAAGAGAATAAGTGGAAGGGTTGATGAATTCAAAAAGAGGTAACGATTCCTAACATGAGCATCGAGGGACAAGAATAAGGAAATGAACAAGGAAGAGTGATGCCAAGTCTCTCTATCCCCCAATAAAAAGAGAATGCCTCTAAGAATTGGTAATTGTGAGCCAAAAAATGAAAATATGGAGTTCTTAAGGAAAGATGTAACCAATTACCAAGATGGTATCCTAACCTAATCCAAAAGCCTTCATTACAACCCAAAACCACTCCTACATTTTTCGAACCAAGTGAGCTTACGTTAGTGGTGATATACATGAGGGAAAAGCCTATGCTACTTGAAGCCGTACTTGTGATATTCTCTTGTGAGAGAAGAGTGAACCTTTCATGAATCTTAAGATTGAGTGATAACTTTTGAAGTGAGCTTGGAAAATGGAAGGTAGAGGAGGAAGAGTTTGGGATCCACCATGACCTACATGATAGAACAAGAGTCCTTGATGAGTAAAGGTAATTCTTGATGCTCAAATTCACACTAGAACTATATGTGCATGATACTTGACTTGTCACTTTGTTAATAATGCATGAGTAGTGTGTGTAATTATTTGTCCCAACTAAGTAAATATGGCTTACCATTGACTCGCCAAAATGACCTTTCACTTTGAGGAGGTGGGAACTAATCCATTTGCTTAAGGACAAGCAAAGACTTAAGTTTGGGGGAGTTGTAAGTGTGGATTTTGATCACTTGTTAGTACCTTTTTACTTTTGTTTTGGTTCGAAAGTATTGATTTATGCTCCTAAAACTAATGAAACTGTGCAAATTGCAAGAATGTTGGAAATTTGGGCTCTCATGAAGAAAACCGACTCAAAAAAGAGTGTTCCGGCTCATAAGGCAATAAGGGGAATAGCAGACTAGAAGTGCGGTCCGCAAAAGTATTTCTGCGGTTAAAGAAGCAAGTGTGGACAGCAGAATTCTCTATGTGGTCGCATATCTGATGTGGAAGCCCAAAAGTAATTTAAGAAGTGTGTACCACACACGATATGTGCGGCCGCAAGAACATGGTCGCACTAACAAGAATTCAAAAGGTTCAGAGCATGTAAAACATGACCAAGACTGAAGCCTTGCCCAAACTGCGGAGCGTACATGAATTGTACGACTGCAGAAGTTGAAATGCAGCCGTAGTTCAAATTGTGCGGTAGAAGAATCTATCCACCTGAATATTCAAGCAGTGTGCGGACCGCACATGGAATTGTGCAGCGGTAGAACCTCCCGAGAAGCATTTTTTTCAACAAATTTTGAGCCACTATAAATCGACAGGAATCTCATTTTTAGTTTAAGTTTTGAAGTTTTCTTAGTTGTAGTCACTGTAGTTTACTATTTGGAGTAATTTGTGATCATTTTGGGACAAAAACATCACAGGTTATCATTTTAATTTTATATTATGAGTTTAATTAGTATTTCTTCTTTGTTTTCTTCAATTTTTATTATGAGTAGCTAAACATTTACTAGGGTTGCGACCCAACCCTAGTATCTAAACCTTATGAATAATTGATTTAATGCTTGTTTATGATTGGGAGTTTGTTATTTAGCCTTCTTCATGCTTTAATTTAAGAATTAATGGTTGTAAATATTGATTCATGCTTTTTCGACTTGGTCATTACTTAAGAAAAAGGCACCTTGTCTAGGAAAACTTGGCTAAAAAAATTATACTAGTTAAGGATTTGACTAGCCTAATTAAAGGGTTTGAACTAGAGATAAGGAAAACCCGACTTGAACTCATATCAACTATTTAGCTTGATACCCATTTAGGCTCTAGAAAGCCAAATTGGGAGAAATCACTGTATGACCGAGAGGTATTGATTGGGTAACTTAGAGTTGAGAGATATGTTACACCGCAATTAATAAATCACGTGTTAAAGTAATAGGCGAACACCTACGCGAAGGTTACATCTCTAGGCTTTTTATCTATTTGAAAACAACCAAAAATAATTAGTCAATTTCTAGTTTCATTACTCTAATCGAGCATTAATAGTGTAGTTTATAGAAGTAATTTGCAAAACCAGCTTGATTGGAAGTGTATTTAAGCTGTTTCATCTTCATTCATCAAGTATACACTCTAACACCCATTGTTAGCTCCCTGAGGAAATCTACTTCGACTCATAGTTGGGTATTATTCTTCCAACGACCTCTTCCACTCATTGTTTAGTGTGGATTGGGAGTGAATCATTTTTTTGCGCCGTTTTGGAGAGTTAAAATAGTTTTAGCTATATAGTTGAGTGTGTTTTTGGAATATCTTCTTTCCCTTCTGTGGTACTAGTTTGTTTAAAAAATCATAGGTATAGACATGGCGAACAATGAGCTCCAAGATTTGCTTTTGGGGGACTTGGATAGCAAGGAGGAATAAGTGGATGAGGTACCTCAAGAACTACAAGCCAATCAGAGAGGCCAGGTACCACATGACAACGTGCCTGTTCCACCCCCACCTCTACCACAAGCGGCTCAACACCGGATATTGCCCAACGAAGGTTATGCTAGTGCAATAGTCCCTCCTCATATTAGGGCGGGCAACTTTCAAATCACAAACGTGATGCTTACATTACTTGAGCAATAAGGCTTTTTTACTGGTGCACCAACTCAAAATGCTTACAAACATTTGAAGAGGTTTGTGAATACATGTTCGGGGAGCAAACAATCTAATGTTTCTGAGGATGCGTTGAGGCTAAGGCTTTTTTCCTTATATCTACAAGGGAAAGCTTTAGATTGGTTGGAACGTTTGCCGAACCAATCAATTCACACTTGGGATGAGTTAGCGACCAAGTTCATTGCTAAAATTTTCTCGCCCGGGAACATGGCTACAGTTCGAGATGAGATATTGGCATTCAAGCAAGAGCCTAATGAACCACTACACAAAATTTGGGAGCACTATAGAACATTGGTTAAGTAATGTCCCAACAACAATATAACGGAAAACATGTTGCAAGAAACCTTTTATCGTGCGATTAACAAAACTAACAAATATATAGTGAATCAACTAGCCAGTGGGATCTTTATGACTACACCTTATGAGGAGGCATGTGATATTCTAGGTGAGATGGTGGAGATGTCATCAGCTTGGAAATCCCAGGCAAATGTTCCACAAGGTGATCCTAACATGATCCACCTCCATAAAGAATTAAAAGACCATGGGAAAGCCATTGCCGAATTGACCACTACCATGACTCAACTAGCAAAGGCCCAACTTAATCAAGTGCAAGCTCCTAAGCACGTTCAGGCTATAGAGGGAGTGAATGTTTTTGTGAACAAGAAAAGGACTAAGGGTTAACAAGTGCAAACTTAAGTGGAGAACTATGTGCAAGATGATGGCGATTCCGATCAAGAGATTCTTAATGAGCAAGAGGAGGAAGTGCAATATGTGAAATATTTTCAATGAAAAAGAAACAACTTCCAAGGCCAATGGTGACCACAAAATCATGGCAATTGGAATAAAAATCAAGGGAATTGCATAACAATAATAATCAAGTAAATTGGAGTGGAAACAACCAAGGAAATACCAAGGAAATTGGGGAGGCAACAACCGAGGTGGTTGGGGTACCAATCAAGGCAATTGGGGGTCGGGTTTTCAAAGGCCCTCAATGTATTAACAATCGAGAAACCCACCTCCTTATCCAATGGATCAATTTCTTCAAACAATGAGATGGGACGTGTGGAGAATATGTTCAAGCAAATGATGGAAAAGAATACCGATTTGGATGCCTAGCTTGCCTCGCACAACACATCAATCTGCAATCTAGAAGTTCAAATGGGAAAATCTTGTAAGCTCTAAATTCTCGTCCTAATGGTGCATACCAAGTGACACGGTGGTAAACCCAAAGGGTGGTGACAATACGGGGCATGATATAGTTGTAATCATAAGAAGTGGAAGAGGCGGGAATGCACCCACCTCAAGTTAAAGAAGACTTGTCGATGATGACCAAGTGATGCAAGAAGAAGAGATCCCAAACAATATTTCCCAACCAAATGAGGAAGCTCGGATTGATATTGATGATAGTGTGGAAGAGACTCAAGAGGAGGTGAATCCGACTAGGGAACACATAATTCACCTACCAGAGCCGGTAGTGCAAAAGGCAAATTCACCATTGCCTAAACCTCAACCTCGATACACTCAAAGACTTGCAAAGCAAAATGGTGAGAATTAATTCAAGAAGTTCATTCAAATGATCAAGAGTCTTTAAATCAATGGACTATTACTAGAAGTTTTGGAACAAATGCTCGGTTGTGCAAGGTTTATGAAAGATCTAGTGACAAAGAAGCGGTAAATGAATTTTGAAACATTCAAAGTCACTCATCAAGTGAGTGCGATTTTTCATTCAATGGCTCCTAAGTTGGAGGATCGGAGTGCTTTCATGATTCCTTGTACAATTGGAAGTGTCAAGTTTGCTAAAGCTCTTTGTGATCTTGGGGCAAGTGTAAATTTGATGCCATATTCTGTTTTTAAGACTTTGGGAATTGGGAAACCAAGACCGACTTCTATGAGATTGCAAATGGCTGATCGTACCATGAAAAGGCCATTGGGTTTGATTGAAGATATTTTGGTCCGGGTTGATAAATTCATCCTTCTGACGAATTTTATCATTCTAGATTGTGAAGTTGATTATGATGTGACAATTATTCTTGGGAGAATTTTCATTGCTACGTCTAAGGTTTTTTGTGATATTTAAGTGTCACGCCCTGAACTCGGGGAGCGCGACCGACACTCAACCAGGTGAACCCAGCCGAGCAACCCTGTTAGATTTCCTTCTACCCAAACTTATCCATGAATAAAGAGGAGATATGCTCCATTAATCAAACACTAAAAAGATTTCATTAACCACTCCCATTTCATTTCTATTAGTAGCTTCATTCATAACTTCCAAAAAATTATAAGTTTATAGATATAATAAAAAAATGTTTGCCAAATACCAACACTTCTAGTTGAATTCCCAACATCAAACACCACATACAACCTATCTACAGAGCCTCTAAGTACAATAGAAGATTAGTAAGGAAATGCTAGTAACAAGGCCCCGACTATACCTCAAAACACAAAGTACAACATCAAGTGATATTAGGCCCAGAATAGAGTAGGGCTCACCTAAACCTGCTGAATTGGGAGTGCCTACTAACGAGGACTAGAGTTGCCCGTTGATGAACCACCTACATCCATTGAAGATGCAGTGCCCTCGGCAAAATGGACGTTAGTACATATGGAATAGTACTAGTATGTAAAGCTAAATGTTCCCTTTCAAAATAGAATACCAATATAAGAGAGGAAAAACCATAGAAACAACAAGTCACAATCAACAATATCCAAATGCCCATTTAAACCATAATAATTTTCAAAATATGAAAATAATATATATTTTATGTTGGGAGATCATTAGCACCGATATAACACAATGCTTTTAGTACAGAGTCCGATCACGGCCGATCGGCTAGGCCATCTCCCCACAAACAATGTGGTTTCATATGTGATGCAAAAGAAAGGTGTTACCAAGAGTAGTACCACCATGTGCACAACATGGCGTCCGATCTCCACCCGATCAGCTAGGTCGCCTTCCACATATGCCGTGTGGGTTGACTTTCCAATTCACAACTATTATCAATATCATTCCAATTAAGGGGAATAATATCAACACATCAATCTCATCCCAAATAAGGGGTAAAATTACAATCAACTCCTATACCGGCACATGTTGTTTTAGGTTTGGGTTGTTACAACCCACCTTTTCTCGGTGACTAACGATACTCCCAAAAATATTTTTATTGATTTGCATACAAAGGTAACATAAATACAAATGTATCCACCTCATCATCTTACACATTGTAATAATCTTCTTTTGTATTTTCAACCACTCACAACAACAATATTACCTTGGCTCTTTTATCCATTCACAAGATTATTTATTCATGGCATGGTAGCCGTATTTCATATTCCACACTTTCATATCATTCCTTTCATGGAACATCATCATAAATATCAACATATATAATATTTCGAAAATCACAACTTTAAGTTCATTAGAAATGAAGGCTTTAAACACAATAGATTTCTTTCCAAGAAATGGAGTAAAATGACTGGCGATCGATGCTCAAGTTAAAATCATAAACAAGTAACACACCATTTATTCTTGAAATACTTTTTAACTCATGAACATGTAAGAGCTCAAAACACATTGGAAATACTTATGTAAGAGCTCAAAACACATTGGAAATACTTATAAAGCATAATATTAGTTAAAACAACCACTTATGGGCATGACTTGAGTACATATGTTTTTAGGCAAATCTATTTTCGAAGTAATTTTGGATCAGTTGAATCAAGGCTCATTTCATAATTTTTCTCACATCATTTCATTTCATTGGCACCGTTGACCAAACTTTATATCTCCAACTCATTTCTTTCACTTTCAAGCATCTTTATAGATTATCAACAATATGAGTATTCGAAATCAAGCCCTTAAAAATTTGTATGAGCAATATGAGTTTTAGACGCATGGAGTATTCTTGCCAAGTTAAGCATATTGAACTTTCATTTGAAAGACGACTCAAAGCCATAACCTTTTAATACACCTATCATTCTTGAACACACTCCTGAAGCATAACACAATGTGATAGGATCATTCAGAACACTTTTGAATACATAATTCTAGAAACTTTGCTTTCTCGAGACAATCGAACTCATTGGATACAACTCGGAACATGGGAATAAGGAACTTGATACAACCATACTTCAAACATACGGGAACATTAGGGAATTTAATTATAAGAGAGTGGTTTAGCCAACATACCTTGCTTGAGCTTCCCAGTAGATTACCATAACTTCCCAACACTTCTAGCAATTCCAATCAACTAGAGCTATGACAAAATAGAATAATAATTAGGGGGAGATTCATGGTTTCTGCTCATTTAGGCATTTCATCAAGTACTAGGTGTGCAAATTCCACTACAAGGTTTCTATGGTGTAATCCTTTCATCCCGCAACAAATCATTCACCCAATTTAGTTCAGCAACCTCCCTACCAAACTTATGGGTACATTTATACACAAAGAGCAACTCCCACACCTAAAAATCATACCTCTCATGCCCTACTTTTAGTCCAAATCCCAAAATTTAGGACTAAAGAGTAGAACCTTACCTCTTAGATGAAAATCTTGTGATTGGCTTCCTTGATTCTTGTAGATTGGGGCAAGAATGGATAATTAGCATGCTAGCTCTTAACTTTTTCTCTCTAAAATTGCTCTCTCTAAAAAAAATAGATTTTACCTTGTAAAATGACCGCCTAAGGCCTTATATAAAAATAGGGTCGGATAAGAAATTTTCCAAAAATGACCCCCGAATGTGGTGCAATTATGTGGTAGCAGAATTGTTATGTGGGATATATAATTGTTTTGTGGGCAACAGAATCGATTATATGGCCATCATAATGATTATGTTGGCAGAAGAATCATTCAGTGGCTAGCAGAATCATTCTGTGGCCAACAAAACTATTTTTTAAAATTTGCCCATTCTCTGCTCCACTTTACGATACATATGCGGTCCGCAAAACAGTTCTATCATTGCGAAATTGATCGCAGAATTGCCTTCTTCTACCAAAAGTTCCTATCAACACTTTAGTGCATTCTTATACCCAAAACGTCTATACCAACTCATTTTCTAAAATCCTCAAACCTATTACCCTACATCGGCACAACAAAATCTTAAATTTCTTGGCGAAAATTTACGGGGACTTACATTCTTCCCCACTTAGGATTATCGTCCTCGAATGAGGGGTAGGGCAAGCCACAAAACACCAAATATGACTTAGCTATTTATTCACATTCCCATGTCTCATATTTGACTAACTCCCCAATTATTCTAGAAATTTCGGCAGAGTCTCCCCTGGGCCTACCCACCTGCCAGAGAACCACCAAAATCACCCTAATAATACATCCATAACTCTATAAAGCATCACAATATATATCAGCAGCATTAATCTCAACATTACCGGCATTATATTATCAAAAGTAATATCTGGACATGAGCCTGCACATATTTAAATCATAACACATAGAAAGTACCTTCGAACCACAACCATTTGGCTATACAAACAATTGAGAATATTTTTTTACTTTGACGGAGGCAACCTCAACTTCCGGACTTATTAATAAGGATGACAATGGGGTACCTCTCATAATCCAATTATCCATTACCTTTACCTTCAATAGCTTCCACCAAGATGATAGACAAAAGGGCTCCCAACTACCTTCTCGGCCATAGACACATGAAACACCGAGTGCATAGAGGACAATAATGGGGAAACATCATACTCATAATTCAACCGATTTCCTTCAAGATTTCATAAGGCCTAATGTGACTACACATACTTTACCTTTATTAGCAATTCACACAACATCTTCATGGAGAAAAATATTGAGAATAACCTGTTCACCATCTTCAACTCTAAATCTCTATGCGAACACCCAGCTAAACCTTTGCCGACCTTTAACAATTACTCTAAGATGTGCTAGCATGAATATGACCATAAAATTTCCTATCCAATATTTGATCATGGGATGATGATTCTTCTTTGACATGTTTGAACCTTCAACTCCCCTTAGGTTTAATACAAGGAGGAACAACGGGGTTCAAGATTGGGCTGAAATTATTCAAGAATCCATCAATATGCTGAGCAGAGTATTCCAGAAGGTTATATCCTAAAAGACATGAAGGTTACTACCGATAGCATTGACAAGGTTAATCATTGTGATGACATCACTGATTTAAAAATGAGGCATAGAGTTAACTAGTTTATCGACAATAGAAATCCTTAAGGAGGAATAGTCAAGTATGTGACACTAGTTTCCTACTTGAGTGTAGGAAAGAATTTGTTTAATTCAAATGAAAAGATTCTTGCACCATTAATGTGATAGAGGTTTCAAAAATACATGAAGTTGTGTTACACTCTTAACAATATTGTTATAAGGAAACTACGTTCCAAGCCTACCAGGTTGAAAAAGAAGTTGAAAACTTGTGAGATTATTATCATTCTGACAGATTAACTCTTCCCGACAGTTGATCCTATATGAGAGGACTAGAGATACAAAGAATTTATCTTTCAAATCAATATGCTCATGATATATGTCAGAATCTAGAACATCCACTTGAAGTGGAGAGGAAAAGGTCACGGTAATGCTACTTAACTTCAACCATATACGAGTGAAACCAGGTAGCTAGGACATCTTAATATTAGGATAAAGTCATGCATTGGTTAGAGAGAATGAACACTTGCTATGAGCTGGACCTATTTCTGCCATAATAACGGTAGAACTGTAATACTAGGCCACTTCATGGGAAACTACAATACCAGGAACAAATTGAGTTACTCACTGAGTCTTGATCTAGGTGGACATGAAAGTCATACTACGATGGGCAAACAAAAGATCTTCTTGTGATGAATTTTTGGAAATCTCAAATTTCTCAAAAATATTATGCGGACAACTGACCACTTTCAATTGACATGTCCAAATATGATAGGTGCTGAGATATGATCTTATGTTACTAAACAGGGAAAAGGATTCATGATAATATTCACAAAGGCATAAAGTGACTGTTCAAACCATAAGAGCCGCACACCCGAGAGAAAAGAGTTTCTCAAGAAGGATCTCAACACTAGGTTGCTTTACATTGGATTTTATACCACACGGTTACACGTTTTGGACGGTGCATGCATAATCACATGTGAGCAGATGTTATCCATTTGAATCAAAAGGTTCAGTAAGAAATCCATCAGGTATAGTCCCTTGTTGAGAATTTAGGAAAGCAAGTGGGAAGTATTTATCTCAGGGTTGTGGCTCAATTCAAAGAAATCATTATAGAATTTAATTCCTTAAGAGATTGTAAGTAAGATAATTGTGATAAAGAGACTTCACGAATGATATGTCTCATTCAAAGAGTAAATACAGAGAATGTCTCATAAAGTTGTTCTGGTTCTATCCTAAATTTTATACAACATAAGGAGTGACATATGACAAAGTGGAATCAGGATCAATAAGAGCATACACATCATGAGATTGGATAATCAATATACCTGTAACCACATCTAGAGAAGCCTCAAACTTTCGACGCCTCCTTATAGCATAAAACCTGATAGGCCCTCCCAAGCTCTAGATACCACCCCTAGCTGCTCCATGCGCTGCGGGCGCTATAGTGACTCATGATGGGGGAGGCGTTGTTAATGTAGTAGCTGCAGAACTAGATGGTTGTGTTGCATCCCTACCCATGCTTTAGCGATACGAATGACAATCTCTCTAAATGTGTGTCATGCTCCGAACTCGGGGAGCGCGACCGGTGCTCAACCGAGATAACCCGACCAAGAAAGCCAGTACAATACCTTCTACTAAACTCACTCATGAATAAAGAGACGATCTATTTCATTAATTAGGCAGTGAGGAGGATCATGTGAATAACAACACCAATTCATTATCAGCAATTACATTATTTATAAGTTACAAAATTCTTACACTCTCACAATTTGATGTGGAATGTGTGATATAATTAAACATTACTAGTTCAACTTCGCCAACACCAACATACCACCCACACTATGTCTACAGAGATTCTAATTTATACAAAAGAGTATGATGATAGTGAGATGCATCGCCTCCGACAAAAGGGACATTATTACATGTGGAATAGTATTAGTATGAATGACTAAATACCCACTCAAAAGAATTAATGATAACATAAGAATAAACAATCATAAACATCAATGAGAGTCTCAAACAATACCCAAAACATCAAGTTAGGAAAAAGACGAGTTTCAAGCAATTTCTATATTTTAGGTTAGGAGATCATTAGGACCAATATGCCACCGTTTACAATTTCAATTACAAATTCCAACACAGTCACCACCATGTGTGCGGCACAGCGTCTGATCATGACCTGATCGGCTAGGCCGTCAGATACGAGACATCAACCACAATCATAACTTCAATTATAATTTCCAACACAATCACCACCATGTGTGCGGCATGGCGTCAGATCACGACCCAATCAGCTAGGCTGTCTTATCCTAGACATCATACTTTTATATCAATCATCCCATTTCGTACATCTTTCACATCTTTTCATTTTATTGGCACTAGTGGTCACAATTATTTTATCCCCTTTTTATTTGGCGTGTTGGCCGTATTTCGTATTTCATATTTCATGCTCACCATTTTCACTTTCAACCAACATCATGGATTTTCACCAACGAGGCATTTACATTCAAGACATTAAGCATACGTATGAGCAAACAAGAGTCTTAAGTGCATTGAGATTTCTTACACAATTGACATTAGCTTTCATTTGAAACACAACTTGAAGTCATAGAATTTAGTTATGCAACTCATATGCTGAACATATTCTCAAATAGTAGTACCACATAGCCAAAGCATTTGAAATACACATTGAATACATATGTCTTTTGACACAAAGCTTATTCGGAATAATCTATTTATAATTTAAAACTCGGGACTTACAAGGACATTGTGGGGTTTAATTCTAAGAGAAGAGTTTAGCTCAACAATCTTCCTACATCCTTTGATAACACATGCATGCAAGATGAACAACTCCCACACCCAAGAATTGCCTTTCTAATTACCCATTCAGTTAAATTTCAAAATTGAGTGTGTAGAATCTTACCTCTAGGATGAAGACCTAGTGAGATTCCCATGTTAATCTTCCAAGATTTGAGCAAGAATTGAGGAACAATTGGTTAAGGAACTCTCTCCCACACTCTAAATCACTTCCCCACTCACAAAATATGAGTCTGAACCTTCTAAAATTACCCAAATAGTTTTTATATGAATGCAGTCGGGTTTATAAAACCAGAAAAATGAAGCTCCAAAATAATGCCTCTACGGTTCGTGAAGTGGGTTGCGAAATAGCCCTCCGGAACTGGGCACCACTGCTTGGGTATGTGGGTGTCCTGTGGCCCGTATATTGATTCTGCAGTCGCAGAATAGGCCGCAAAATCTCCTCCTAGAATTCCCCATGTTGATTCTGTGATGGAATCCGTGACCCCTAAAGTAATTCTACGACCGCATAATGGACCGAATATGGTCCACAATATTTGCTCAAAATTTTGCTTCATTCTGCGGTTCTCAAACAGATTCTGCAGACGCATAGTGAGCCACAAAAATTCCCTATTCTTCCAAAAGTTTTCTTCAAATCACTACTGCATTGTTCAACCCAAAAAGTCTGTACCACAACGAGCAAGCTTGCCGCAATAAACCCTAAAATCATTAACACATAAGACTACCTTGGCACCACGAAATCCCGGGTTTTTTGTAAGATTTTACGGGGCCTTATATCCTCTCCCACTTAAAATCATTCGGCCTCGAATGAGGGTCAAAATTCACCATTAGTATCCACTGTGGTCCAACTAATACTTCACACACCAACAACCCCAAAAATTTTTACTAACTCGCTAAATTTCCAATAATTTTGGCAAAGTTTCCACTGCAACTTGGCCTATCCACCTGCCAGAGAACCCTAGAACCAATCCCAATAGCATATACATAACCCAACAGTGCAACATAATATTAAACAACACCGAGTGTGGCCTCATAAGCAATATATTACAAGAAAGGAACACCCTTTAATATCGACTACACAAGTGATACGTAATTCATAAGCAACAATTTCATATACACAATTACATAGTTATTCAAACAAATGAGGGTACTTCTTCTTCATTTCTTCCTCGGCTTCCCAAGTAGCCTCTTCAACCTGTTGGTTAACACTTTCGCAGAGGAAATCTCTTTATTTCATAGCTTTTGAACTTCCCTATCAAGAATGGCAACTGGAATTCTTCATAGGTCAGTTCTTCATTAACCTCAATAGTCTCAACTGGTACAACATGCGACGAATCTCCAACTACCTTATTCAACATAGACACATGGAATACCAGGTGCACTAACGACATCTCAAGTTGTAGCTCAAGCTTGTACGCCACCTGACCAATTCTCTAAATGATTCTGTATGGCTCGACTTACCTTGGGCTCAATTTCCCTTTTATACCAAACCGCATTACACCCTTCAACGGGGAAACCTTCAAGAATACCCAATCATCTTCTTTGAACTCCAAATCTCTGCTACAAATATTCGAATAGGATTTTCGAAGACTCTGAGTAGTTTTCAACCGATCCTTAATAATTTTTTTCTTCTCCAAAGCTTGATGCATGAGGTTCCATCCTATCAACTCCCCTTCCCCAATATTTAACCACCCAATAGGAGATCTACAACTCCTACCATATAAAGCCTCTAACAGTGTCATCTGAATGCTAGCATGCTAACTATTGTTGTAGGCAAATTCCATGAGTGGCAAATGATCGTCCGAAATACCCTTGAAGTCAAGAGCACAAGTGCAACATATCCTCAAACGTCTGAATAGTCCACTCTGCCTACCCGACGGTTTGTGAATGAAAGGATGTACAAAGATTCACCTGAGTACCCAAACCTTACTGAAATTTCTTCTAACAATTAGCCATGAACTATCCCCCCCCCCCCCCCCCCCCGATCAGAAATTATAGTGTTTACCGTGAAAATTGGTAAGAACAATTAAATTTGATTTGGTGGTTCTAAAAATACATGATCTATTTTTTATGCTAGTTTTTAAGTAGTTGATGCTATGTAAAAGACTTAGAAATCATATAAGAGCTTGAAAACAAGGTGATAAGCAAACCGAATGATTAATAATTGGGGCCTCGAGCTTGCCTATTTGAGGGTCTCGGGGTCGAGTCTAAAGCTCGGCTGGGAACTATCGAGGGTAATCGATGGGTGGCTAACAGTAGTAATAAATCAATGGTGGCTCTTTATGGCCAATAATAAGCAATAAGTGATGAACAATAAATAGCACGCAATGAATATAAGCAATAAATGGACTAAGGAGGTCAAGATAATGTGTTAGAGAGTAGAGAGAATGTTCTTGTGTATTTAGTATTGAGCAACAGATGTTTATAAAATGACAAGGATTCCCTTTATATATGAAGGGGAATCCCAACATAGTATAAGTGCATTTATTACAAAGATATGGGGATGTGACAGCTAGTTGATGCCATGATTCGGGTTTGAACTTAGCTCATTAACTTTGTCAGCCCTAGTTGCATGCCTTGGGAACTCCCCACTTTTCCATCATAGCTGTTGGTCTGCATTACTCCAAGGTCGAGTGTCAATAGCCTTCGAGGGTGAACCTCGACCCTGGTCTCGAACCTTGTGAAATATGCTTACGAGGCACCATAATGATGGAAAATTGGACCCTCCGATTTTACTGTGTACAGATAATCCACGTGTTTCTTAGAGTGAAAGTGATGAGAAACGACCTTGAATTCCTGCCCCTCTGGTACTTCTGTAATGAAAACGGCCATAAGATGCCAAAAGACAATGTACACATAGCCCCTGAAAGCCTTCACATTGATTACGGTAGCTGGCTATCCCTTGTCCTCCTTCAGCGTGCGTGTGGGGCCTCTATGAATGCAGTCGGGTTTATAAAACCAGAAAAATGAAGCTCCAAAATAATGCCTCTACGGTTCGTGAAATGGGTTGCGAAATAGCCCTCCGGAACTGGGCACCACTGCTTGGGTATGTGGGTGTCCTGTGGCCCGTATATTTATTCTGCAGTCGCAGAATAGGCCGCAAAATCTCCTCCTAGAATTCCCCATGTTGATTCTGTGATGGAATCTATGACCCCAAAGTAATTCTACGACCGCATAATGGACCGAATATGGTCCACAATTTTTGCTCAAAATTTTGCTTAATTCTGCGGCTCTCAAACAGATTCTGCATACGCATAGTGAGCCACAAAAATTCCCTATTCTACCAAAAGTTTTCTTCAAATCCCTACTGCATTGTTCAACCCAAAAATTCTGTACCACATTGAGCAATCTTGCCGCAATAAACCCTAAAATCATTAACACATAAGACTACCTTGGCACCACGAAATCCCGGGTTTTTTGTAAGATTTTACGGGGCCTTATATCCTCTCCCACTTAAAATCATTCGGCCTCAAATGAGGGTCAAAATTCACCATTAGTATCCACTGTGGTCCAACTAATATTTCACACACCAACAACCCCAAAATTTTTTACTAACTCGCTAAATTTCCAATAATTTTGGCAAAGTTTCCACTGCAACTTGGCCTATCCACCTGCCAGAGAACCATAGAACCAATCCCAATAGCATATACATAACCCAACAGTGCAACATAATATTAAACAACACCGAGTGTGGCCTCATAAGCAATATATTACAAGAAAGGAACACCCTTTAATATCAACCACACAAGTGATACGTAATTCATAAGCAACAATTTCATATACACAATTACATAATTATTCAAACAAATGAGGGTACTTCTTCTTCATTTCTTCCTCGGCTTCCCAAGTAGCCTCTTCAACCTGTTGGTTTTGCCATAACACTTTCGCAGAGGAAATCTCTTTATTTCTTAGCTTTTGAACTTCCCTATCAAGAATGGCAACTGGAATTCTTCATAGGTCAGTTCTTCATTAACCTCAATAGTCTCAACTGGTACAACATGCGACGAATCTCCAACTACCATATTCAACATAGGCACATGGAATACCAGGTGCACTAACGACATCTCAAGTGGTAGCTCAAGCTTGTACGCCACCTGACCAATTCTCTAAATGATTATGTACGGCTCGACTTACCTTGGGCTCAATTTCCCTTTCATACCAAACCGCATTACACCCTTCAAGGGGGAAACCTTCAAGAATACACAAACATCTTCTTTGAACTCCAAATCTCTGCTACAAATATTCGAATAGGACTTTCGATGACTCTGAGTAGTTTTCAACCGATCCTTAATGATTTTTTTCTTCTCCAAAGCTTGATGCATGAGGTTCCATCCTATCAACTCCCCTTCCCCAATATCTAAACACCCAATGGGAGATCTACAACTCCTACCATATAAAGCCTCTAACAGTGTCATCTGAATGCTAGCATGCTAACTATTGTTGTAGGCAAATTCCATGAGTGGCAAATGATCGTCCGAAATACCCTTGAAGTCAAGAGCACAAGTGCAACATATCCTCAAACGTCTGAATAGTCCACTCTGCCTACCCGACGGTTTGTGAATGAAAGGATGTACAAAGATTCACCTGAGTACCCAAACCTTACTGAAATTTCTTCTAACAATTAGCCGTGAACTATCCCCCCCCCCCCCCGATCAGAAATTATAGTGTTTACCGTGAAAATTGGTAAGAACAATTAAATTTGATTTGGTGGTTCTAAAAATACATGATCTATTTTTTATGCTAGTTTTTAAGTAGTTGATGCTATGTAAAAGACTTAGAAATCATATAAGAGCTTGAAAACAAGGTGATAAGCAAACCGAATGATTAATAATCGGGGCCTTGAGCTTGCCTATTTGAGGGTCTCGGGGTCGAGTCTAAAGCTTGGCTGGGAACTATCGAGGGTAATCGATGGGTGGCTAACAGTAGTAATAAATCAATGGTGGCTCTTTATGGCCAATAATAAGCAATAAGTGATGAACAATAAATAGCACGCAATGAATATAAGCAATAAATGGACTAAGGAGGTCAAGATAATTTGTTAGAGAGTAGAGAGAATGTTCTTGTGTATTTAGTATTGAGCAACAGATGTTTATAAAATGACAAGGATTCCCTTTATATATGAACGAGAATCCCAACATAGTATAAGTGCATTTATTACAAAGATATGGGGATGTGACAGCTAGTTGATGCCATGATTCGGGTTTGAACTTAGCTCATTAACTTTGTCAGCCCTAGTTGCATGCCTTGGGAACTCCCCACTTTTCCATCATAGCTATTGGTCTGTATTACTCCAAGGTCGAGTGTCAATAGCCTTCGAGGGTGAACCTCGACCCTGGTCTCGAACCTTGTGAAATATGCTTACGAGGCACCATAATGATGGAAAATTGGACCCTCTGATTTTACTGTATACAGATAATCCACGTGTTTCTTCGAATGAAAGTGATGAGAAACGACCTTGAATTCCTGCCCCTCTGGTACTTCTGTAATGAAAACGGCCATAAGATGCCAAAAGACAATGTACACATAGCCCCTGAAAGCCTTCACATTGATTACGGTAGCTGGCTATCCCTTGTCCTCCTTCAGCGTGCGTGTGGGGCCTCTATAAATACCTTTCGATCCTTTGCTTTTGGGTGGCCATTCGGACCAGCGAGGCTTCTCGCTTTTCATCTTATAGTTCGGGGGTCGTAGTCATGGCCTCGTTGTTTGAGCTTTCAGTGATGTGTCGTAATCTGGCGCTTGGATCCCCGACCTCCACTAGTATCAGAGCCTCGGTGCCATACACTAAAAAGAAAGGTGTTTCCCCTATGCTCGATTTTGAAGTTGTTCGGTATGCCCATAGCACTTCGAGCAATATTTCTCTCTATTTTCCCTTGGTGCTTTCCAACTTCTTTTTTAAGATTTGGATGATGGTTTAGTTTGTAGACTAGGCCTGGCCGTTTGCACACGGGTGGTAAGGCATCGACAAGATTCTCTTGATTTTGTGATCCTCAAGGAATTGTGTTAATTTGCTTCCGATGAACTGCCTCTCATTATCACATGTTATCTCGGAAGGAATTCCGAATCGGCACATCATGTGATCCCAAATAAAGTGAATGACTTCTTTTTGTCTTATCTTCTCGAAGGCCTGCACTTCTACCCATTTTGAGAAATAGTCAGTCATAAATAAAATGAATTTAGCGTTACCTGGTGTCGTTGTTAGGGGTCCGACAATGTCCATTCCCCATTTCATGAATGGTCATGGCAATAAGATCGAATGTAGCTGTTCGCTGGGTTGGTGAATCATAGGGGCAAATCTACGGCATTTATTGCACTTTCGGACGAATTCCTTAGTGTCTTTTTCCATGTTGTCCCAGTAGTAGCCTGCCCTAATCACCTTTCGGACTAAGGAATTGACGCCGAAGTGGTTTCAATAAGTACACTTGTGAATTTCTCGGAGTACATAATTAGTGTCTCCTGGCCCTAGACATACTGCTAGGGGGCCATCGAAAGTTTTTCTGTATAGAGTCCCATTTTCATCGAGCGAGAACCGGGCTGCTTTGGTTTGTAGGGCCCTCGATTCCTTTAGGTCCGTGGGTATTTTTCCATCTTTTTGACCACTAATTTGGACAACTGAATAACAGCCCCGAGGAGTAGGTCATCTTCTTCAACAGATAATCCCAGGTTTGCGAGGGCATCGACCTCACTATTCTGCTCACGAGGTATGTGGACAAGGGTCCATTCTTCAAAATGGCGTAATGTGATTTGGATTTTGTCCAAATACCTTTGCATCCTATATTCTCGGACCTCGTAGCTCCCATTTACCTGGTTTACTACTAGGATTGAATGGAATTTTGCCTCAACGATCTCAGCTCCCAGGCTTTTGGCCAATTCCAGACCTACAATCATAGCCTTATACTCGGCTTCATTGTGAGTCAATCTTGCAGTTTTTATAGATTTTCTGATTATGCCACCCGTGGGCAGCTTCAGGACTATACTGAGTCCGGATCCGCTCACTTTTGTGGCATCGTCAGTGAACAGGGCCCATACCCCGGAAGATGTGCTTGATTTTAGTAAGAGTTCCTTTTCTACCTCGGTTACGAGGGGGGGTGAGAAGTTGGCCACGAAGACCGCCAGAATTCGGGACTTGATGGCCGTTCGGGGTTGATACTCGATATCATACCCCCCGAGTTCGATGGCCCATTTGGCCAATCAGCCAGATAGTTCGGGCTTGTGCAATATGCTTCGGAGAGGGTACGTTGTTAAAACGCAAATACGGTGGCATTAAAAATAGGGTTTCAGTTTTCGCGATGCACTTATTAACTCATAAGATAATTTTTCTAGGTGTGTATACCTGGTTTTGGCATCCCCTAGGATCCAACTTACATAATAAACAGGAAATTGCTTACCTTGCTCTTCTCGAACCAGCACACCACTTACTGTTATCTCGGATATGGCCAGGTATAGGTACAGTGTTTCATCCTCTTTTGGAGTGTGGAGCAAAGCGTGGATTAGTCAGATATCATTTCAGTTCCTCTAAGGCTTGTTGTAATTCTAGAGTCCACTCGAAGTTGTTTTTCTTTTTGAGTAAAGAGAAGAAATGATGAATCCTATCCCACGACCTTGATATGAATCTACCCAGAGCCACTATTCGCCCTGTTAGCCATTGCACAGCCTTTACATTATTTATCACCATGATTTTTTCAATGACCTTGATTTTGTCGAGGTTGATCTCGACCCCCCTGTTCGATACTATGAAGCCTAAGAATTTGCTCGAACCCACTCCGAAGGCACATTTCTCGGGGTTAAGCTTCATGTTGTAACTTCTAAGGATGTCGAATGTTTCTTGCAAATTAGTCAAATGGTCATCTGCACATAGGGACTTAACTAGCATGTCATCAATATAAACTTCCATGGATTTTCCTATTTGATGCTCGAACATTTTATTAATTAGACGTTGGTACGTAGCCCCTATGTTTTTCAGCCCAAAGGGCATTACATTGTGATAGTAGGTACCATACTTCGTGATGAATGAAGTCTTTTCCCTATCCTCGAGGTTCATTTTAATTTGATTATACCTCGAGTAGGTGTCGAGAAAGGTAATGGTCCCATGGCCAGTGGTAGCATCGATTAGATGATCAATGTTAGGCAATAGGAAAGAATCCTCGGGGCACGCCTTATTTAAATCATTATAATCTACGCACATTCTTAACTTATTTTCCTTTTTGGGCTCTACCACTACGTTGGCCAGCTATTCGGGGTACTTTACCTCTCTAATAGACCCTATTTTAAGGAGTTTCGTTACCTCGTCCTTGATGAATGTGTTTTTTCCTTCGGACTGGGGTCTTCTTTTTTGCTTTACCGATTTAAACCCGGGGTCGACACTAAATCGGTGGGTGGTTATTTCCGGCGGGATTCTTGTCATATCTAAGTGGGAGCAAGCGAAATAGTCGATGTTGTTAATAAGGAATTGAATGAGTTTTTTCCTGAGTTCGTGGGTTAATCTCGTTCCCAGGTATACCTTCCGATCCAAGATATGCTCTATTAAAATAGCTTGCTCCAGTTCTTCAATTGTCGATTTTTTTTTATCCGACTCTTTAGGGGCAACTAAAGTTTGAGGAGCGAGGAAATTTTCTTCATCGTCCTCAGGGGTCTGTATGCTCGCAGACTCATCCGAGGTGGAGTGTATGGGGCTCGATGCCTCCTGGTAAACTGCGAATATTTATTTTGCCGCATGTTGTTCTCCATATATGGTTGTTATGCCATCTTTTGTTGGAAATTTTATCATCTGGTGCAGAGTTGACGACACTTCCCTCATGCTGTGTATCCACGGCCTGCCAAGCAATGCGATGTACCTCATGTCATCGCTGATGATATTGAACTTGGTGTTCTGAACTGTACTAGACGTGTCAATCGGGAGGGCAATCTATCCTTTCATTACTTTTCCTGCCATGTTAAAGCCGTGGAGGACCCGGGAGGCAGGTACGATCTGATCAAGCAACCACATCTGTTGTACTACCTTCGACCTGATTACATTGGCTGAGTTGCTAGGATCCACGAGCACACATTTAATTTGAACGTTGCTTTAATGAAATGAAATTACCAAAGCATCGTTATGTGGTTTTGCCAAGGTCTCGAGATCTTCTTCGCTGAATATGAGGGTGTCTAAGGTCATGCGGTCTCGGATCGGCCCCTCTATTGCAGTGGATATTTTATCCGTTTGATCACGGGTCCTTGGGGGATGTCGGTCTCGTTGATAATCATATGAACGACATACCGAGGAATCTCTCTTTTTGCCCAGGTTGGATGTTTCCGAATTTCCCGCTGAATTTCTCAACACGCTCCCTAGTTAATGTGAGGACCAGCATTAACGCATTGGGCATCGCACGAGGTCGTACCCTTGGGAATCGGCTCTAGTGTTCTCTCAGGGTTTCGTGGTGGCACACCCATACCTGGAATTGAATGGTGGCACACACATTTAATTTGAACGTTGCTTTAATGCAATGAAATTACCAAAGCATCGTTATGTGGTTTTGCCAAGGTCTCGAGATCTTCTTCGCTGAATATGAGGGTGTCTAAGGTCATGCGGTCTCGGATCGGCCCCTCTATTGCAGTGGATATTTTATCCGTTTGATCACGGGTCCTTGGGGGATGTCGGTCTCATTGATAATCATAAGAACGACATACCGAGGAATCTCTCTTTTTGCCCAGGTTGGATGTTTCCGAATTTCCCGCTGAATTTCTCAACACGCTCCCTAGTTAATGTGAGGACCAGCATTAACGCATTGGGCATCGCACGAGGTCGTACCCTTGGGAATCGGCTCTGGTGTTCTCTCAGGGTTTCGTGGTGGCACACCCATACCTGGAATAACCGTACTGCCCTTCCCGTAGTTTTTGAGGCTGTTGTTTTGGGGCACACTTACTAGTTTAGGAACTTTAACCTGAAATCAAAGATCTTGGACAAGAAAAAGTGTGAAAGATAACTTGCATTGTGTAGTAAAACCGGCAAGAAAATAATACACTATTATTTCTAGCCCCACGGTGGGGACCAAACTGTTTACCGCGAAAATTGGTAATAACAATTAAACTTGATTTAGTGGTTCTAAAAATACATGATCTATTTTTATCCTAGTTGTTAAGCAGTTGATGCTATGTGAAAGACTTAGAAATAAGATAAGAGATTGAAAACAAGGTGATAAGCAAACTGAATGATTAATAATTTGGGGCCTCGAGCTTGCCTATTCAAGGGTCTCGGGATCGAGTCTAAAGCTCGGTTGGGAACTATCGAGGGTAATCGATGGGTGGCTAACATTAGTAATAAAGCAATGAAGGATCTTTATGACCAATAATAAGCAATAATTAATGAACAATAAATAGCACAAAATGAATATAAGCTATAAATGGAGTAAGGAGGTCAAGAGAATGTGTTAGAGAGCAGAGAGAATGTTCTTGTTTATTTAGTATTGAGCAACAAATGTTTACAAAATGACAAGGATCCCCTTATATATTAGGGGGAATCCCAATATAGTACAATTGCATTTATTACAAAGATATGGGGATGGGACAACTAGTTGATGCCATAATTCGGGTCTGAACTTTGCTCACTAGACTTTGTCAGCCCTAGTTGTGCGCCTTGGGAACTCCCTACTTTTCCATCATAGCCGTTGGTCTGCATTTCCTCGAGGTCGAGCTTCGATAGCCCTCGAGGGTGAACCTTGACCCTGGTCTCGAACCTTGTGAAATATGCTTATGAGGCACCATAATGACGGAAAATCGGAACCTCTGATTTTACCGTATACAGATAGAAACTAGAGTGCCATGCAACTTGACTATTTCTTTGATATATAACTTAGAATACTGTTCTACTCTGTCAGTAGCCGTTACCGGCAAAAAGTGTGATGATTTTGTGAGTCAGTCCAAATTCACCCAAATCGAGTCAAACTTGTGAGGAGTGCGAATTAGTCCTGCTACAAAGTACATATTGATCATATTCCACATCCATATTGGAATTTCTATATTCTGCGCCAACCTACCGGGCCATTGGTGTTCGGCCTTTGCTTACAGACAATTTGGAATTCTTTCCATAAAGTCCGCCACGTTTCTCTTTATATCATTCCACCAGTAGACTTCCTTGGGATCATGATACATCTTTGTTGAACCCAGGTGCACGGAATACCTAGAAGTGTGAGCCTCAGTCATGATTTATTCCCGGAAACCATCTACATTTAGAATACATAGGAGCCCTTGGTACCTTAGTGTACCATCATCCACGCCAAGAGAAAAAGCCGTGGTCTTATGTTTATGAATTCCCTCATTGTATTGCTTATCTTTGACATCCACAACAAGCGATGATTTAGCCATATTTTTCACAATCACCCCTCCTTCACTAGAGTCTGCAAGGCAACCTCCCAAACTAGCCAACTGATGAAATTCCTTGGCTAATGGCCTATAATATGCCTCCAAGTGTGCCAAATTACCCATAGATTTCCGGCTAAGAGCATCCGTCACAACATTGGCCTTTCTCTGGTGAAATAGGATATCGATGTCGTAATCTTTGAGTAACTCAGTCCATCTTATCTAATGTAAATACGCCAAATCTCCAATGCAAATAACACCGATGCAAGTTCTAAGCTATGTGTTGAATAGTTCATTTCATAATTCTTGAGTTGCCTAGAAGCATAAGCTATAACCTCGCCATGTTGCATCAATACACCCCCAAGCTCGATCCTTGAAGCATCAATACACCACAAACACATCTGTACCCTCTGGTAGGGTCAACACCGGTGCCATAGTCAGTCTTGATTTCAACTCCTGGAAGCTCTTTTCAAAAGCATCAAAACATTGAAACTTACTCGTCTTCTATGTCAGTTTAGTCAACGGAGAGGCAAGGGTAGAGAACCCCTTCACAACTTCATGTAATACCCCACTAATCCCAAGAAAGTGTGAATCTTTGTTGGAGTTGTAGGACTAGGCCAATTCTTCACAGCTGCAATCTTCTGAGGATCAACCTTGATTCCTTCTCTGGAGACGACATGACTTAAGACCGTGAGAAATTCAATCCAGAACTCACATTTCGAAAACTTTGCATACAATTGGTGTTGGTATAGAGTCTGCAGAACTGCACTGAGATGATCGACGTGGTCCTCTTAACTTTGTGAATATACAAGAATATCGTCAATGTATACTATCATAAAGGAGTCGAGAAAAGGCTTGAAAACTTGATTCATAAGATCCATGAAAGTTGCAGGGGCATTTTTAAGCCCAAAATACATCACCAGAAATTAAAAGTGCCCATAGAGGGTCCTGAAAGCTGTTTTTGGAATATACTGCTCCTGATCTTCAATAGGTTGTACCTGGATCTTAAATCAATTTTGGAGAAGTACTTCGCACCCTGCAATTGATCAAACAAGTAATCTATCCTTGGTAGTGGGTGTGAGCACCTAATATTTGCCCTGCATGAAAATAGCTCCTAAAAATAATCCAAAAATGATTTTTAATGGATTTTATAAGTTTTTCTTTATTTAGTTGCATTTCATGCATTTTTAATATTTTTAAAATCATAGAAAAATGATTAAAATGTCACATTTTAATTTCATGTCATTTTAGATTCAATTTGCATTTAGGAATTTAATTTCATTATTTAATTGCATTCATTAAACAAAAATCACAAAAAAAAAAAAAATTGTTACACTAGTCATGTCCACATTTTAGCTTTTAGTTTTAAATTAGTTAGTGTTAAATTAGTAAAAATAAGTAAATTTAACTTTACAAATTAATTTAAGCTAGAGCCTAATTTAGGATTTTATTTAGCTTGTTTAATTAATTCAATTAGATTTCTGAAATCAAAAGAAACAAAGAAAAGAAGTAGATTTGGTCTTTCAATTTCGTCTAGGCCAGCTTAACTTGAAACCCAAAAATCCCAAATTACCCAAGCCCAAAAACATTGAGTCCATACCCATTCTCCATTTGACCTAATCTAATTCATACCCCAATAAAATAAAGCTAGACCCTAAGACCTAGAACCTTGATGCCTAAGAGCAAAAATGTTTCCGCCGCAGTGACAAAAAAGGGTCCCCCCCCCCCAATCGGATTTTTGGGGGCTTCTTCTTCATTTTGATGTAAAAAGCACAAAAAAAAGAATAGATTCCCTACCATATAACCCAAGAAAAAAGGGCAGACCTTTTGGTCTCAAAGCAATTAGAAGATTTAGCGTCTAAACTTTGGTTGTGAATGTGTGGATCTCTCAACTATGGTGTTAAGCATCTCCTTCATATTTATAGCTTTAGATTTCAAAACTTCTACTCAACATCTACTGCAACTTCTCGCACCAATTTCTTAGTGGAAATGCTGATGAACTCAGCTGCGGTGGCACATGGGACCGTGGATACACTGTATATTTCGGGGTCCTTCTTCTTCATTGAGTATATACATTGGTCCATTCGAGGTTTTCGAGTTCTGGTTACGCTCATGGACTGATTCACGGTTCCTATCCAATAATTATTGCTGTTTGTTGCTCCGTTTTGAGTTTTCTGTTGAACGCCCCAAAAATCGGATCCAAATTTCTGTTTTGGTAAAAACCTTTAAGGTCCATTTCTCACTTTATCTATTTGATTTTTATTTTTCTATTTAGGTGACCATATGATTTATTTGGTTGAGCTGACAATCTCTCTTAATCTCTATTAGTTTGAGTTCCATTGGATGAATGCTTAAATGAGTGTTTATACATTTTGTATTTAACTTTTGATACTCTTTTGCTAGTGTTTGAATTACATGAACAGGTAGTAAATTTAGAAAAAATTAAAATTGAAAAGAAGTAAGGTTCGGGCTTTAGGGAAAAGAACTTGGGGCAGTTAGAAATAAGTGTAGCAACAGGGGGGAATATCGACAATTAGTGCAGGAGCTAAAATCAGTTCAGTTGGTTGATGAGTGTACACTATTTGGTATAATACCTTGTGCATATTTGATAAGAAGGAATTCGCCGGTTTTATCAAAAAAGTACTGGTGGGTTTGGTATTTAGTAGTTTTAAAAGAACTTGGATATTTGATAATCATTGATCTATAAAGTTTATATATGGCATGGATTTGGGTATAAAGTATTACATTTTAGCTTTACTGTTGCGTTATTACTTTTGTTTGTTACTTCATTTTGCTTTGTGTTGTTCAAAGCCGCTAGTAACATGTTTAGGCCTACAACACAGGGGTACACAATCTTTAGGATTTTCGACATTCGCGACATAATTACGATTCACAAAATTAAGACAAAAGTATGCGTTCGTGCAACGTTGGGCGAAACAATCTTAATATCAATAGAAAGGCTATTAATTGTGTACACGTTTGCGTGACACGAGTATGTTTTTTTCAAAATGAACATTCGTAGCTTACTTTAGGCGCGACCCAGTTTATTACCGTGATTAGGTATACGTTCGCATAACATAATTATGAATTTCGTTCTAAAAATAACCCGAGGGATGCGTTCGCGCAACTTAAACCAAACTTTTCTTAATAAAATAAACAAAGCGTTATTAATTGTGGGCACGTTCGGGTGACAGATTTTGATGCGCCAAAGAAAATGAGTATACGTACGCGTAATTCGATTCTTTAATTACGAATAATCAAGTGACTAAAAGCGGTGAAAGATAAATGCACATAGGTCCTAAAAATGAGTAGTTAAACAATTTAAGCCAAGTATAAATTGCTAAGCGACCGTGCTAAAACCATGGAACCTGGGAATACCTAACACCTTCTCCCAGTTTAGCAGAATTTCTTATCTAGAATTTCTGGTTTCAGACTTTTAAATAAAGTCGAAAATTTTATAGATTTGGGATTTAAAAATAAACCGGTGACTTGGGACACCAAAAATAAATTATTCCAAGTGGCGACTCTGAAAAATTAAATAAATGATCCCATATCGAATAATGTCAATTAAATTGAAAAAACTCCTATATCCCCCTCGGGTGTAAAAAAGAGGTGTTACAGCTCTAGCGACTCTGGTGGGGACAAGAACCCAGAATCTCCGATTCAGGGTTCAAGAATTTGAGCTTGTTAATGTGATTTTATTTGGCTTAATTGTTGATATTACTGTATTTTGTGGACTTACTATATCCGAGTCTTCTAAAAAAATGGTGCACACGTTCGCGTGGCCTACTTTTTCTGTTAGAAGTTATACCAAATAGAACGTGGCTG
The DNA here is from genome assembly GCF_000715075.1 of Nicotiana tabacum. Lineage (NCBI taxonomy): Eukaryota > Viridiplantae > Streptophyta > Magnoliopsida > Solanales > Solanaceae > Nicotiana > Nicotiana tabacum. The sequence goes on along the minus strand of NC_134086.1, from coordinate 104,646,585 downwards.
GGCAAGCAACAAGGCCGGGCAGACTTTTGTGCTCCCGGTACGTTGCCCCCTCCTAGACTCGAGTTTGTCCGCTCGGGTAAGCCAGGTTTAGAACACAACCCCAGGTTTAAACATAGAATAACACAACCTCATACTGGATCCCTAGTATGAACGTTTGTTTGCATCACGTGCATTTGACCTTGGGGACTCAACACAGGGGTTGGGTCCGTCTAGGACAGGTGGACCCAAAATAATAAACCATTTTGATGCATCCCACGTGCTATATGAGTATTTATTTGTTTCGTATTGCATGTTGACAGGCTAGAAAAAGAAAATCAAGAGAAAAAAAAACAAAGAGTGAGGTAGAATAGAGAATTTATCCGATTTTAAAAATCCCGATATTTGAAAATGTCTCGAAACTCTGCCAAAAATTTTGAGAAAAGAAAGAAACAAATGAAAATGTATTTAAAAAAACATGAAAGTGAGTCAATATCATGCTTTTTCCAATTATGTCAAAACTGACCGAACTATGCGGGTCTAATTATCACCGGATGTGAGATACGTAGGTAAACCTCATCTGTTTCGGCCCCAATTTGCAAAAATCCAAAATATTTTCTTAAAAGTCCCTCTTTCGAAAATTAAGAGACAACATCCAAAATCCAAAAATATTTTCTTTCTTCTTTAGAAAAAGAGAAAATAAATGAAAATTCAAACAAAAATATTTTCTTTTTACTTTTAAAATTCCCAAAGTTCAAATCAAAAGCAAATGAATTTTTAGAAGTCTCTCTTTCAAAAACAAACAAAAAAATCAAAATCAAAAAATTAAAAAAAATATTTCCTTTCTTCTCTTAAAGCATTTCTTTCAAAAATTTCAAAAAAAAAGTTATTTTATTTACTCTTTCGATCTTCCCGAACTACGCAAGATCTAATTCATGCACCGTCATGATACATATGCAATCCTCATCGGATTCGATCATAGCCATAAAATTAACTAAGTGAAAATAAACTGAAAAAAAAAAGAGAAAAACGAAAAAAGAAAAGAGAGTGCCAAAAATAAAAGAGAGTGACAAAAAGAAAAACTAAAAGAAGAAAAGATAGTGCCAAAAAAGATAAAAAATAAAAGAGAGATAAAAACGAAATGAAAAAAAATCAAGAGTGATTAAGAGATGCAGAAAAAAAAAAGAAATGGGGTACATACTGAAAGAGTTAACTAAGGCCGGAATGAAACATACAACCGTTCAAACACATGGTAGAAACGTTTAATTGTTTAGGTGCATTGCATCCAAACGTGTGATTTCCTATCTGTTAAGCGTCTCAAAACTAATAAGGTTGTTGGGTTTGCAAACTAGCCAGGTTTTGGTGGTTAGTTTTGTTGGTAATCTAGCCTCCCCTCCTTCACAAGATCCAAAGGCACAGATGGCCTCCGCAAGCAATCTACCAATCATCGGTCCTGAGGATAGCCCGGCATCGGCTTTTCTTTAGTTAGAATCAGCAGCTGCTAAAGAGAATAAGATATTTCATCTCCGCATATTAGAAATGTGGGACGCATGGTCTAATGGTAGGGAACCGCTAAGTGCAATCCCTGGGTTCCCTGAGTTGATCCCCAGGTCAGGTGAGGTTACCAACGCCCTTGTGCCCAACCCTCTCATCCTATGCGGGCACCCTCCAATGCCGTCCAATGTTCCTGGCATGCCTTCTGTGGTTCGCCCCCAGGTGCCAGTTTCTAGAGCACCTTCAATATTGTTCTCTGCAGCACAAGTCTGCACCAGAACACAACCAACTTTACCACGGCCGTATGTTCAGCCTCCAATGTTCACCTTTCAGTGTCCACAGCTTCAGTTAGAAATAGCATATGTGACCCCGTACACTTTCACTCAACCTCCACAATATGATTTCTCAGTGGAGCAAGAAAAGGTTGCTAAAAGTCCTGAGCAAGAGGAAATGTCTCGGAAGATGAAGATCCTGGAACAAAGCCTGAAAAACATTGACCTCTGTATTTTTCCCCATGTCCACTTGCCAACTGGATTCAAGATTCCAAAATTTGAAAAGTAAAACCGACACAGAGACTCGGTCGCTCATCTCTGAAACGATATTGTAACCAGTTGAGGGGTGCTAGTGGAAAAGAGGAGCTGCTAATGGCCTATTTTGGGGAAAGCCTCACCGGAATCACTTTTGAGTGGTATACGGATCAAGAAATTACTCATTGGCATGTGTGGGACGATATGGCTCAAGATTTTGTCCACCAGTTCCAATATAATGTGGAATCGCTCCCGACAGAAACTCCTTGTCCGATTTAAAAAAGAAAACCGCGAAAAGCTTCCGCGAATATGCTGTCAAATGGCGTGAGCAAGCTGCCAGGGTAAAGACTCCAATGTACAAAACTGAAATGGTCACGGTCTTTCTGCAGGCCCAAGAGGCTGACTACTTCCAGAACATGATGTCTATTGTGGGTAAGTCGTTTCCTGAGGCTATCAAAATTGGGGAAATGGTTGAAAACGGTCTGAAAACGGGCCGAATCTTGAGTCATGCTTCTTTTAAAGCCACATCACCAAATGTTCAAAATGGTTCAGAGTATTTGATAAATGGAAACGGGAGAAAAGAACGAGAAATAATGGTTTCGAGCTCGAGGGGGACACACAGGTCATCCATCCGATCATATATGCTTCCTGAGGTCCCTCAACATTATTATCCTCTTCAAGATGCTACTTATGCCGTGGCACCACCTCCTTATGCGGTGATGAACACACAACATTACACGCGGCCACAACATTATACACAAAACAGATCTCCACCTCCCATAAATGTCCATCCTTACCAAGCTCCATATAATCCCCAACCAAATGTTCCCCAGTACAATCCTCGTCCAAGAGAGCCTTTCAGAAAAAATCAGTTCACCCCCATTGGTGAATCATATTCAAGCTTGTTCCAAAAGCTAATTAGGCTAGATCTATTACAGCAGTGTCCCCAAACCAACCAAACCCCGAGTCCCCCTCGTATCAAGCTGATAATAGATGTGAATACCACTCTAGAGCAGTAGGACACAATACGGAGGACTGTTGGACCCTTAAAAGGGCAGTTGAAGACTTAATTGAAGCTAAAAGAATCATTTTTTGGGATGAAGAAGCTCCTGATGCGATGAACAATCTGTTGCCTGCCTACAACAGCGGGCGAATAATCGGAATGATTTGTGAAGATGAGGAATTTGATCCGGCACTGAAGGTCATTACAGCCATTACCAAAATAGAAGAAAAGCCGAAAACGGTCGCCAAGCCTGAAAGTTCCCTATCACATGGGAGTCTCGGTAGCCAGTCTTGCTATCCTTTCTGCGATCGGATTATCTCAGGGTGTGATCCGTATGTTTTACTTTATTGTCTTATTTTCCGATGTAAACCCTTATATCTTCAAAAACTGGAAAAAAAAAACAAAATCAAAAAAATCAAATGAAATTAATATTTCATTGTCCAGTAATATCTCTTTTCTTAGTCTTGTCACTTTTCTTATTTTTCTTTTCAGTTATGTTAAATGCAAATTTCAATAACATGACATGCTTGCGGCTTTCATGTTCAGATCCTAAAAAGCTGTCAGACCTCGAAGTAATGAATCAAGAATTAGATTGCAATGAAAATAAGTTTAAGGAAATAAAACAAATAATTGGAACAGCTAAAGGAAAATTGGCTTCAATTTGGAAAGGTCCATACATTGCAACAAGAGTACTGCCAAAAGAGTGTATTGTACTTGGGACACATCGAAGGAAATGTTCATGTAACAACTTTCAATGCAAATGCAACCAAAAGGTACTATGTTTGATCCTCCATATAGTATTAATATTCTTCGGTTGAGATGACGAAGGATTTCATTCTCGCTACCCAAACACTTAATCCTTTGCAAACCCATTTTAGTTGGTTACTCTTCTTTGATTACCCTCTTTGGAACCTGAAAGTGTTATTAAAAAAAGTTTTAAAAAAAATAAAAAACGAGAGAAAAAAATGAATGTGGAAGAAAAAACAAAGAAAATGAAATAAAAAGGAGAGGAAAAAGAAAGAGAAAACAAAACAAAACAGAAAAAAATCAAAAAAAAATGTTCCTTGAACTACGGTCGACTTGATTCCGAAAGGATACGTAGATAACTTCTCTCTGGGTTTAGTCACACCAAAATAAAAATTTAATGTCCCCCAAAAAAGCAAAACTAGGGCAGATGTTATAATGGTTCGGCGATGATCCCGCCCAAAAGGTTCCAAAGTTGTAACTCAATCCAAATCATTTTTTACCCAAACCCTGTTCAAGTCCTTCCGATCAATCGATGAGAATGTTCAAGGACCAAAGAATACAGTTACTTGGATCCGATATAGTCAAAATGAAAAAAATAAAATGAGTGAGTCTTATTGGTCAAAACCAACACGGGCACCATGCGGCGACAGTAAGCAAAGAAATCAAAAAGAGAGAGTCTTGTTAGTGAAAACTCGTAAAGAGCACTATAAGGCGATGGTGAGTAGAGAAATGAGAGAGGTCAGCTCGTGAAAACCTATAAAGGGCACCTCTGATCGAAAAGAGGATTCTCACAGCCATCGGCATCGACAGAGTCCTGGCTAGGTTTCTCGATTTTGAGGCAAAAGTTGTGATGAATTTCTGAGAGCTGGACGGTTTATACAGATCAGGAATCCAGTAAAAAAGGCATGTCATGTTCACTAAAGTCTGCATGTACTCCAGATAAGCCCTTCTTTCCTTTCCCCGAAAGGGACACTTCTTGTTTTAAACTCATTCTCCATTCCATTGTTTATTTTCTTTGAATCCCTTTCTGTCTAACTCTGTTCCGAAACTAAGAAAAGAAATGATGGTAAGACTGATTTACAAGATTCTCATTTGATACAAACTAATATTCAAAAAGGCACCCAGTTTCGTCAGTGGTATAAGTCAGCCTCGACTGGCCATGGTGGCTGATGCTTATAAATCAAAACTCTTATAAGGAGAAAAAATCAAATTGAAGTGCCTATAAAGGCAAATGAAGTTTAAAAGGTTGAGTCCCACGTGACCAACCATCTCGGCAAATGTTTGAAAAGCCAAGGTACCCAAATGATCTGAAATTAAAGTTGGAAGAAAGAAGCCAGAAATGAAAGGTCTACGAAGGCGAAATAAAGTTGGAAAAGGCTAAGTCACACACGACTAGCTGTTTCGACAAAGTTTGAGGAGCCAAAAGTCCCCCAATGTGTGATGACCCAAAAGGTCATCACTTGTTTTAAATGTGAATTCTGCATTTTGAGGCCTTAAAAACCTCTTTCGACATCACCTCGATTTGTGCGCGCAGTCCGGGCGCGTAGCCGAAGAGCCATTTTGTGAAAATCTGTGAAAAATAATAAATTTTCACTATAAAATGAATTAATTTGACTTTGATCAATATTTTGGGTAAACGGACCCGGACCCGTGATTTGACGGTCCCGGAGGGTCCGTAAGAAAATATGGGACTTGTTCGTATGCCCCGAATCGAATTACGAGGTCCTAAGCCTGAGAAAAGAAATTTTGAAAGAATTGTTTTGCTGAATTAATTTTGAGTTTTTGAAAGAGAAATGTGTTTGAAACCATTGGTATCGGGGCGTATTTTGGTTCCGGAGAGTCGAGCCTGTGAAAATTGGTAAGAAACGGTTTTAAAATGATGTGAATCGGACCTTATTTGAGAAATTTGGCAAGTTTGAAGTTATTAAGAAATTTCATAATTTTGATGCTAAATTCATAATTATTGATGTTATTTTAGCGATTTGAATACACGAGCAAGTCCGTATGATGTTTTTAGGTTGGTGTGCATAGTTGGATTGGAGCCCCAAGGGCTCGAGCGAGTTTTGGATAGGCCACAGAGTGGAATTTTAACTTAGGATGTTGCAGATTTTGAACTAATGTATTGCAGGCATGCATTTGCGAAGCCTGGCTCGCAAATGCGAGATCGCATTTGCGAAGGCTATGTCGCAAATGAGAACTAGCCCAGGCCAACACTATCTCGCAAATGCGAGGTTCCCATCGCAAATGCGATTAGCCCCAGCTACTACCTTAGTCGCAAATGCGACTCTTGTATTGCAAATGCGATTTCTCATTTGCGAAAGGTCTATCGCAAATGCGAAGAAGACTGGAAAATCTACTTGGTTGCAAATGCGAACATAGAAGAGGTAGTGGTTCGCAATTGCGAACCCTGGTCGCAATTCCCATATCTGCAACCTGCAATTTTTATACTTAGCCGAAAATCTCCCATTTTTCACCCTCTTTCAAATCCAAAACACACTTGGGCGATTTTTCAAAGGCAACTCTTCTTCCAAATCGATTGTAAGTCAAGTTTAACTCGTTTTCCTCAATCATTAACATCTTTTCACATGATTTCAACTCAAAATCAATGATTTCCATGGGGGAAATTGGGTGTTTTTGGTAGAACCCAGGTTTTTTAAAAATTGGGGATTTGGACCTCGATTTGAGGTCCGATTTCAAAACAAATTATATATTTGGGTTCGTGGGGGAATGGGTAAACGGGTTTTGGTTCGAAACTCGGGTTTTGACCATGTGGGCATGGGGGCAGTTTATGACTTTTCGGGTAAAACTTTAGAAAACTCATCTCCATGCATTAGAATTGATTCATTTAGCATTTATTGATGTAATTAAGTAACTTGTGACTAGATACGAGCAAATTAGTGGTGGAATCAAGAGGTAAAGCGATAGTAGAGACTTGAATTGTGTTTGTGGCATCGAGGTAAGTGTTTGGTCTAGCCTTAGCTTGAGGGATTAGGAGTTGTGTCCTATTTGGTATTTGTCATTTGTTGAGTACGACATATAGGCATGGTGACGAGTATCTATACATTGGTGTCAAGCATGACTGTGAGTCTTATACAATGATTAACGTGACTCTGTTTCATATTGTTCATGCTCTATATGATAATTTCTATTGAAGAATATGACCTATGGAAGTATTATTGTTAATTGAACATGGTAGAGCATTGGCTCAAGTTAAGAATTGAATTATTGAACATGGTAGAGCATTGGCTCAAATTGAGAATTGAATTGTTGAACATTGTAGAGTATTAGCTCTAGTTGAGAATTGAATTGTTGAACATCGTAGAGCATTGGCTCAAGTTAAGAATAGAATTGTTGAACATTATAGAGCATTGACTCAAGTTGTGAATTGAGTTATAAAGTAAATGTGAAAGAAGAAAGGAGAGAAAGAATCATGATATTGTCTCCCTTGTCGGGATGTTATTGTTTTGATATTGTTTTCATTGCCGGGATTTGATTATTGTGCTATTGTTCCCTTGCCGGGATTTTATTGTGATTTCATTTATTTCCTTACCCTTATTTCTTGTGATTATTGTTTGGGTGAGGAAGACTGTTAAAACACGAAGGGTGATGCCGTGTATGATTTGTGAGGAAAGAGTGTAAAGCACGAAGGGTGATGTCGTACCGCACGATGTACCATTCCGTGCCTATTATATTAATTTTATGGTAAGGATGAGAGTAAAAGCATGAAGGGTGGTGCCGTGCAGTTTATGTTGATTCTTATGGTGAGGACGAGAGTAAAAGCATGAAGGGTGATACCGTGCACTTGTCCTTGATTTTCCAGATTCTTGCTGATAATTGAGTTATGCTCTCCTTTACGTTTATTTACCGATTTTCTATTGTTGCTTGATTTTATTTCAATGTTATAGATTCCATTACCCTATTTGCCTTGTGTTTGTTGCTTGGGTGAGAAAGAGTGTAAAAGACGAAGGGTGATGTAGTGTATTGTTTTGGTGAGAGAGTGTTAAAGCACGAAGGGTGATGTCGTGTATTGTTTTTGTGAGAGAGTGTTAAAGCACGAAGGGTGATGTCGTGCACTTGTCTTTGATTTCCTGATTTTTATTGATAACTAAGATACGGTTTCTCTACATTTAGTTGTTGGTTTCCTGTTAATACTTGTTATACCTCGCAGCATGATCTCGCCTTCCTATTCTCAATTGAACTGTGGTGATCCTTATTTTTTTTGTTGTTCTTCTATTAATATTCAATATCCCCGCAACATGTTACCCCCTCCCATACTTGACTGTATATTATTGTTCTTCTTTTTCGTTGTACATAGTTGAGTTGCACAGGTTTATTTGGTAGTCTGGTCCTAGCCTTGTCACTACTTACTAGCACATTGGGTCGGTTGTGCTGATACTACACTCTGCAGTATGTGCAAATCCTGGAGCAGTAGCATTTGGACTGTAGATTAGGTGGCTGCCTTCAATCGACACGGAGATCCAAGGTAGACCTGAAGGCGTTCGCAGGCCCTGGCGTCTCCCTCTATCCCTTATTTCCTATTTCACCTCCTTACTTAAAAAAATGCATTGTTTATTTTTAGACCTTGTATGTAGCATTCTTAGATCGTCTGTGAAACTGTGACACCCGTTCTAGGTGGTAGAGTTTCAAACAATTGTATTGGATTCATGTTCAGATAGTTTATTGCTTTTCTTCCGCTTATGGTAAATTCCGCTATTTAAAAGTTATTGATTCATAATTGTTAAAGAATATAAAATGGGTAAAAAGGTAATTTGTTCAAACAGTCGGCTTGCCTAGCTCACATTAGTAGGCACCATCATGACTCCCGAGGGTGGTAAATTCAGGTCGTGACACAATGCTCGAAATTTTATAAAAAAAAAGAAAAAAATGAAGAAGAAAAAAAGAGAGAGAAGAAAAAAAGGAAGTCAAAAGGGAAAGGCCTACGAAGGCAAAATAAAGTCGATAAGGTTGAGTTCCACCAATAAACCGTCATGGAAAAGCCTGGAAAAACTAGAGGTTCTCCAGCGCTTGAAATGAAATCGATCCTCAGGGAACAAGCAGTTGTAGTTGAGTTCTTCATCAAAGAAGTCGGGCCAAGATCAGGTGATTGAAACAGTGAATGCCACAAAACCAACCAGCGTTTCAAACTAACAATTGTTCTTTGTTTGAAAACATGAAACATGTGCAATCCAAAGCAATCTGGCAAGAAGCAGGTGCAACCAAAAGAAACTACAAAAGGGCTAGTAACAGATTTGCATCAATAATCAATCCAAAAAGGAAGTCTCTTCCAAATTCTTTCCTGTATTCTTACTCATTTTTTATTAAATAAACTAGAATAAAGAGAGAAAAAAAATCAAAAACATGGTAGCCTAGGGTCCCCAATCTCTAGTTACGTTTTTTCCAACATAGGGTATCCACTCCCTGGTTGATTTTATTTTAGGTATAGGGTCTACACTCCCTAGTATTCTTTTCCAACATAGGGTATCCACTCCCTAATTGATTTTATTTTATTCATAGGGTCTCCACTCCCTAGTCTCCTTTTCCGGCATAGGGTCTCCACTTCCTAGTTGATTTTATTTTAGGAATAGGGTCTCCACTCCCTAGTCATTTTTCTAATATAAGATCTCCACTCCCTAGTTAATTTTATTTTAGACATAGGGTCTCCACTTCGTAGTAAATTTTCCAACATAGGGCCTCCACTCCCTAGGTGATTTTTTTAGGCATACGGTCTCCACTCCCTAGTCTGCTTTTCCAATATAGGGTCTCCACACCCTAGTTGATTTTATTTTACGCATAAGGTCTCCTATCCCTAGTCTGCTTTTCCAGCATAGGGTCTTCTCTCTCAATTGATGATATTTTAGGCATAGGATGTCCACTCCCAAGTCTGCTTTACCAACATAGTATCTGCACTCCCTAGTTGATTTAATTTTAGGCATAGGGTCTCCACTCCAAGTCTGCTTTTCCAACATAGTATCTCCACTCCCTAGTTGATTTTATTTTAGGCATAAGGTCTCTACTCCCTAGTCAGGTTTTCAAACATAGGGTCTCCACTCCCTAGTTGATTTTATTTTAGGCATAAGGTCTCTACTCCCTAGTCTGCTTTTCCAACATAAGGTATCCACTCCCTAGTTGAAGTTATTTTAGGAATAGGGTCTCCACTCCCTAGTTGAAGTTATTTTAGACATAGGATCTCCACTCCCAAGTTTGCTTTTCCAACATAGGGTCTTCACTCCGTAGTTTGCTTTTCCAACATAGGGTCACCACTCCCTAGTTGATTTTATTTTAGATATAGGGTCTCCACTCCATAGTAAATTTTCCAACATAGGGTCACCACTCCCTAGTTGATTTTATTTTAGGAATATGGTCTCCACTCCCTAGTCTACTTTTCCAACATAGGGTCTCTACTTCATAGTTGATATTGTTTTACTCATAGGGTCTCCACTCACTAATCTGCTTTTCCAACATAGGGTCTCCATTCCCTAGTTAATTTTATTTTAGGCATAGGTTCTCAACTCCCTAGTCCGCTTTTCCAACATAGGGTCTCCACTCCTTAGTTGAAGTTTATTTTAGGCATAGGGTCTCCATTCCCTAGTCTGCTTTTCCAACATACGCTCTCCAGTCCCTAGTTGATTTTATTTTAGGCATAGGGTCTCCACTCCCGAGTCGCCTTTCCAACATAGGGTCTCCACTCCCGAGTTGAAGTTATTTTAGACAGAGCGTCTTCACTCCCTAGTCTGCTTTTCCTACATAGGGCCTTCACTCCCAAGTTGAAGTGTATTTTAGGCATAGGGTCTCCATTCCCTAGTCTGCTTTTCCAACATAGGGTCTCCTCTCCCTAGTTGAATTTATTTTAGGCATAGTGTCTCCACTCCCTAGTCTGCTTTTCCAATATATGGTCTCCACTCCCTAGTTGATTTTATTTTAAGCATAGTGTCTCCACTCCCTAGTCTGCTTTTCTAACATAGGGTCTCTACTCCCAAGTCTGCTTTTCCAACATAAGGTCTTCACTCCCTAGTTGAAGTTTATTTTAGATATAAGGCCTCCACTCCCTAGTATGCTTTTCCAATATAGGGTCTCCACTCCCTAGTTGAAGTTAATTTCAGGCATAGGGTCTCCACTCCCTAGTCCACTTTTCCAACATAGGGTCTCCTTTCCGCTGAAGTCATTTTAGGCATAGGGTCTCCACTCCCTAGTTGATTTTATTTTAGGCATAGGTTCTCCACTCCCTAGTCTGTTTTTCCAACATTGGGTTTCCACTCCCTAGTTGATGTTTATTTTAGGCATAGAGTCTCCACTCCCTAGTTTGCTTTTCCAGCATAGGGTCTTCTCTCTCAGTTTATGATATTTTAGGCATAGGATGTCCACTCCCAAGTCTGCTTTACCAACATAGTGTCTGCACTCCCTAGTTGATTTAATTTTAGGCATAGGGTCTCCACTCCAAGTCTGCTTTTCCAACATAGTATCTCCACTCCCTAGTTGATTTTATTTTAGGCATAAGGTCTCTACTCCCTAGTCAGGTTTTCAAACATAGGGTCTCCACTCCCTAGTTGAAGTTATTTTAGGAATAGGGTCTCCACTCTCTAGTAATGTTTCCAACATAGGGTTTCCACTCCCTAGTTGAAGTTATTTTAGACATAGAGTCTCTACTCCCAAGTCTGCTTTTCCAACCGAGGGTCTCCACTCCCTAGTCTGCTTTTCCAACATAGGGTCACCACACCCTAGTTGATTTTATTTTAGAGATAGAGTCTCCTCTCCGTAGTGGATTTTCCAACATAGGGCCACCACTACCTAGTTGATTTTATTTTAGGCATATGGTCTCCACTCCCTAGACTACTTTTCCAACATAGTGTACCCACTTCCTAGTTGATTTTATTTTACGCATAGGGTCTCCACTCCCTAATCGGCTTTTCCAACATAGGGTTTCCATTCCCTAGTTGATTTTGTATTAGGCATAGTTTCTCCCCTCCCTAGTCTACTTTTCCAACATAGGATCTCCACTCCCAAGTTGAAATGTATTTTTGCCATAGGGTCTCAACACCCTAGGCTGATTATCCAACATACGATCTCCACTCCCTAGTTTGATTTTCCAACATAGGGTCTCTACTCCCTAGTTGATGATTTTAGGCATAGATTCTCCATTCCCTAGTCCGCTTTCTAACATAGGGTCTCCACTCCATAGTTGACGTTTGTTTTAGGCATAGGGTCTCCATTCTCTAGTCTGCTTTTCTAACATAGGGTCTCCACTTCCAAGTTGATTTTATTTTAGGCATAGGGTCTCCACTCCCTAGTAGCTTTTCCAACATAGGGTCTCCACTCCCGAGTTGAAGTTATTTTAGACATAGGGTATCCACTCCCTAGTCTGTTTTTTTAACATATGGTCTCCACTCCCAAGTTGAAGTGTATTTTTGCCATAGGGTCTCCAAACCCTAGTCTGATTATCCAACATAGGGTCTCCTCTCCCTAGTTGAAGTTATTTTAGGCATAGGGTCTCCATTCCCTAGTCTGGTTTTCCAACATATGGTCTCCACTCCCTATTTGAAGTTATTTTAGGCATAAGGTCTCCACTCCCTAGTATGTTTTTCCAACATAGGGTCTCCAATTCCTAGTTGAAGTTATTTTAGGCATAGGGTCTCCACTCCATAGTCTGCTTTTCCAACATATGGTCTCCAATCCCTAGTTGATTTTATTTTAGGCATAGGGTCTCCACTCCTTAGTCTGCTTTTCTAACATAGGGTCTCCACTCCCTAGTTTATTTTATTTTAAGCATAGGATCTCCACTCCCTAGTCTGCTTTTCCAACATAGGGTCTCCTCTCCCTAGTTGAAGTTATTTTAGGCATAGGGTCTCCACTCCCAAGTCTAGTTTTCCATTATAGGGTGTCCACTCTCTAGTTGAATTTTATTTTAGGCATAGGGTCTCCACTCCCTAGTCTGCTTTTCCAACATAGAGTTTCTTTTCACTAGTTGAGGTTATTTTAGGCATAGGGTCTCAACTACCAAATCTGCTTTTCCCACATAGGGTCTCAATTCCCTAGTTGATTTTATTTTAGGCATAGAGTCTCCACTCCCTAGTCTGATTTTCCAACATATGGTCCCTCTCCCTAGTTGAAGTAATTTTAGGCACAGGGTCTCCACTCCTAAGTTGCTTTTCCAACATAGGGTCTCCACTTCCTAGTTGAAATTTATTTTAGGCATAGGGTTTCCACTCCCTAGTATGCTTTTCCAACATAGGGTCTCTACTCCGTAGTTGATTTTATTTTAGACATAGGGTCTCCACTCGCTAGTCTACTTTTCCAACATAGGGCCTCCTCTCTCTAGTTGATGTTATTTTAGGCATGGGGTGTTCACTCCCAAGTCTGCTTTTCCAATATTGAGTGTCCACTCCGTAGTTGATTTTATTTTAGGCATAGTGTCTCCACTCCCTAGTTGATTTTATTTTAAGCATAGGGTCTCCACTCTCTAGTCTGCTTTTCCAACATAGGGTCTCCACTCCCTAGTTGATTTTATTTTAGGCATAGGATTTCCACTCCCTAGTGTGCTTTTCCAACATAGGGTCTCCACTCCCTAGTCTGCTTTTCAAACATAAGGACTCTACTCCCTAGTTGAAGATTATTTTAGACATAGGGTCTCCACTCCCTAGTCTGCTTTTCCAACATAGGGTCTCCTCTCCCTAGTTGAAGTTATTTTAGGCATAGGGTCTTCACTTCTAAGTCTGCTTTTCCAATATAGGGTCTCCACTCCGTGATTGATTTTATTTTAGACATAGGGTTTCAACTCCCTAGTCTGCTTTTCCAACATAGGGCCTCCTCTCCCTAGTTGAAGTTAGTTTAGGCATAGGGTGTTCACTCCCAATTATGTTTTCCAACATAGATTTGCCACTCTCTAGTTGATTTTATTTTAGGCATAGGGTCTCCACTCCCTAGTTAATTTTATTTTAAGCATAGGGTCTCCACTCCCTAGTTTGCTTTTCCAACATAGGATATCCACTCCCTATTTGTAGTTTATTTTAGACATAGGGTCTCCACTCCCTAATCTTCTTTTCCAACATAGGGTCTCCTCTCCCTAGGTGAAGTTATTTTTGGTATAGGGTATCCACTCCCAAGTCTGTTTCCAACATAGAGTCTCCATTACCTAGTCTGCATTTCCAACATAGGGTCTCCATTTCCTAGTTGATTTTATTTTTGGCATAGGGTCTCCACTCCCTAATCTGCTTTTCCAACATAGGGTCTCCTCTCCCTAGTTGATTTTATTCAAGGCATAGGTTCACTACTCCCATGTTGCTTTTCCAACATAGGTTCTCCATTCCCTAGTTTGCTTTTACAACATAGGGTCTTCTCTCCCTAGTTGAAGTTATTTTAGGCATAGAGTCTCCACTCCCTAGTCTGCTTTTCCAGCATATGGTCTCCTCTCCCTAGATGAAGTTATTTTAGGCATAATGTCTCCACTCCCATGTCTGCTTTTCCAACATAGGGTCTCGACTCCCTAGTTGAAGTTAGTTTAGACATAGGGTCTCCACTCCCAAGTTGTTTTTCCAACATAGGGTCTTCAATCCCTAGTTGAAGTTATTTTTGGCATAGGGTCTCCACTCCCTAGTCTACTTTTCCAACATAGGATCTCCACTCCCTAGTTGATTTTATTTTAGGCATAGAGTCTCCATTCCCTAGTCCTGTTTTCCAACATAGGGCCTCCACTCCCTATTCTGCTTTTCCAACATAAAGTCTCTACTCCCTAGTTGAATATTATTTTAGGCATAGGGTCTCCACTTCCAAGTCTCCTTTTCCAACATAGGGTCTCCACTCCGTAGTTGATTTTATTTTAGACATAGGGTCTCCTCTCCCTAGTATGCTTTTCCAACATAGGGCCTCCTCTTCCTAGTTGACGTTATTTTAGGCATAGAGTGTCCACTCCCAAGTCTACTTTTCCAACATAGAGTCTCTACTCCCTAGTTGATTTTATTTTAGGCATAGAGTCTCCACTCCCTAGTTGATTTTATTTTAAGCATAGGGTCTCCACTCCCTAGTCTGATTTTCTAACATAGGGTCTCCACTCCCTAGTTGAAGATTATTTTAGACATAAGGTCTCCACTCCCTAGTTGAAGATTATTTTAGACATAAGGTCTCCACTCCCTAGTCTGCTTTTCCAACATAGAGTCTCCTCTCCCTAGTTGAAGTTATTTTAGGCATAGGTTCCCCACCCCATAGTCTGCTTTTCCATCTAGTTGAAGTTATTTTACGCATAGGGTCTCCTCTCCCTAGTCTGCTTTTCCAACATAGGGTCTCCATTTCCTAGTTGAAGTTATTTTAGGCATAGGGTCTCCACTCCCTAGTCTACCTTTCAAACATAGGGTCTCCACTCCCTAGTCTGCTTTTCCAACATAGGGTTCCACTCCCTAGTTAAATTTTATTTTAGACATAGGGTCTCCACTCCCTAGTCTGCTTTTCCAACACAGGGTCTACACTCCCTAGTTAATTTTATTTTAGACATAGGGTCTCCACTCCCTAATCGCTTTTCCAACATAGGGTCTCCAATCCCTAGTTGATTTTATTCTAGGCATAGGGTCACCATTCCCTAGTCTGCTTTTCTAACATAGGGTCTTCACTCCCTAGTTGATTTTATTTTAGTCATAGGGTCTCCACTCACTAGTCTACTTTTCCAACATAGGTCTCTACTCCCTAGTTGAAGTTTATTTGAGATATATGTTCTTCACTCCCTAGTCTGCTTTACCATCAAAGGGTCTGCTCTACCTAGTTTAAGTTATTTTAGGCATAGGGTCTCCCCTCCTAAGTCTACTTTTCCAACATAGAGTCTCCATTCCCTATTTGATTTTATTTTAGACATACAGTCTTGACTCTCTAGTTGATTTTATTTTAGACATAAGGTCTCCACTCCCTAGTCAGCTTTTCCATCATAGGGTCTACTCTACCTAGTTGAAGTTATTTTAGGCATAGGGTCTCCCCTCCTAAGTCTGCTTTTCCAACATAGGGTCTCCACTCCCTATTTGATTTTATTTTAGACATACAGTCTCGACTCCCTAGTTGATTTTATTTTAGACATAGAGTCTCCACTCCCTAGTCTGCTTTTCCAACATAGGGTCTATTATCCCTAGTTGAAGTTATTTAAGGCATATGGTCTACACTCCCATGTCTGCTTTTCCAATGTACAGTCTCCACTCCCTAGTTGATTTTATTTTGGGCATAGGGTCTCCACTCCTAAGTCTGCTTTTCTAACATAGGGTCACCTCTCCCTAGTTGATTTTATTTTAGTCATAGGGTCTCTACTCACTAGTCTACTTTTCCAATATAGGTCTCTACTCCCTAGTTGAAGTTTATTTGAGATATAGGGTCTCAACTCCCTAGTCTGCTTTTCCATCATAGGGTCTGCTCTACCTAGTTGAAGTTATTTTAGGCATAGGGTCTCCCCTCCTAAGTCTGCTTTTCTAACTTAGGGTCTCCACTCCCTATTTGATTTTATTTTAGACATACGGTCTCGACTCCCTAGTTGATTTTATTTTAAACATAGGATCTCCACTCCCTAGTCTGGTTTCCAACATAGGGTCTATTATCCCTAGTTGAAGTTATTTAAGGCATAGGGTCTCCACTCCCATGTCTGCTTTTCCAATGTACAACCTTCACTCCCTAGTTGATTTTATTTAAGTCAAAGGGTTTCCACTCACAAGTCTACTTTTCCAACATAGGTCTCTACTCCCTAGTTGATGTTTATTTGAGATATAGGGTCTCCACTCCCTAGTCTGCTTTTCCATCATAGGGTCTGCTCTACCTAGTTGATGTTATTTTAGGCATAGGGTCTCCCCTCCTAAGTCTGCTTTTCCAACATAGGGTCTTCACTCCCTATTTGATTTTATTTTAGACTTATAGTCTCGACTCCCTAGTTGATTTTATTTTAGACATAGGGTCTCTACTCCCTAGTCTGATTTTCCAACATAGGGTCTATTATCCCTAGTTGAAGTTATTTAAGGCATAGGGTCTCCACACCCATGTCTGCTTTTTCAATGTACAGTCTCCACTCCCTAGTTGATTTTATTTTAGGCATAGGGTCTCCACTCCCAAGTCTGCTTTTCTAACATAGGGTCTCCACTCCCTAGTTGATTTTATTTTAGTCATAGGGTCTCCACTCACTAGTCTACTTTTCCAACATAGGTCTCTACTCCCTAGTTGAAGTTTATGTGAGATATAGGGTCTCCACTCCCTGTTATGCTTTTCCAACATAGGGTCTCCACTCCCTAGTTGAAGTTATTTTAGGCATAGGGTGTCCACTCCTTAGTCTGCTATTCAAACATAGGGTCTCCACTGCCTAGTTGATTTTATTTTATGCAAAGGGTCTCCACTCACTAGTCTGCTTTTCCAATATAAGGTTTTCACTCCCTAGTTGAAGTTTATTTTAGGCATAGGGTCTCCACTCCCTAGTTGAAGTTATATTAGGGATAGGATATCCAGTCCCTAATCGCTTTTTCAACATAGGGTGTCTCTACTCCCTAGTTGATTTTGTTTTTGGCATAGGGTCTCCACTCCCTAGTTTGCATTTCCAACATAGGGTCTCCACTTCCTAGTTGATTTTATTTTAGGCATAGGGTCTCTACTAACTAGTCATCTTTTCCAACATAGGGTCTCCACTCCCTAGTCTGCTTTTCCAACATAGGGTCTACACTCCCTAGTTGAAGTTATTTTAGTCATAGGGTCTCCACTCCCTAGTATACTTTCCAACATAGGGTCTCCACTCCCTAGTTGATTTTATTTTAGGCATAGGTTCTCCACTCCCTAGTCTGCTTTTCCAACATAGAGTCTCCACTCCCTAGTTGAAGTTATTTTAGGCATAGGGTGTCCACTCCTTAGTCTGCTATTCAAACATAGGGTCTCCACTGCCTAGTTGATTTTATTTTATGCAAAGGGTCTCCACTCACTAGTCTGCTTTTCCAATATAAGGTTTTCACTCCCTAGTTGAAGTTTATTTTAGGCATAGGGTCTCCACTCCCTAGTTGAAGTTATATTAGGGATAGGATATCCAGTCCCTAATCGCTTTTTCAACATAGGGTGTCTCTACTCCCTAGTTGATTTTGTTTTTGGCATAGGGTCTCCACTCCCTAGTTTGCATTTCCAACATAGGGTCTCCACTTCCTAGTTGATTTTATTTTAGGCATAGGGTCTCTACTAACTAGTCATCTTTTCCAACATAGGGTCTCCACTCCCTAATCGCTTTTCCAACATTGGGTCTCCACTTCCTAGTTGATTTTGTTTTCTGCATAGGGTCTCCACTCCCTAGTTTGCTTTTCCAACATAGGGTCTCCACTCCCTAGTTGATTTTATTTTAGGCATAGGGTCTCCACTCCCTAGTATGCTTTTCCAACATAGGGTCTCCACTCCCTAGTTGAAGTTATTTTAAGCATAGGGCCTCCACTCCCTAGTCTACTTTCCAACATAGGGTCTCCACTCCCTAGTTGATTTTATTTTAGGCATAGGTTCTCCACTCCCTAGTCTGCTTTTCCAACATAGAGTCTCCACTCCCTAGTTGATTTTATTTGAGACATAGGGTCTTCACTCGCTAATCGCTTTTCCAACATAGGGTCTCCACTTCCTAGTTGATTTTATTCTAGGCATAGGGTCACCACTCACTAGTCTACTTTTCCAAGATAGGTCTCCACTCCCTAGTTGAAGTTTTTTATAGACATAGGGTCTCCACTCACTAGTCTGCTTTTCTAACATAGGGTCTCCTCTACCAAGTTGAAGTTATTTTAGGCATAGGGTCTCCCCTCGTAAGTCTCCTTTTCCAACATAGGGTCTGCACTCCCTAGTTGATTTTATTTTAGACATAGGGTGTCCACTCCCTAGTCTGTTTTTCCAACATAGGGTCTCCTCTCCCTAGTTGAAGTTATTTTTGGCATAGGGTCTCTATTCCCAAGTCTGCTTTTCCAACATAGGATCTCCACTCCCTAGTTGATTTTTTTGGACATAGGGTCTCCACTCCCTAGTCAGCTTTTCCATCATAGGGTCTACTCTACCTAGTTGAAGTTATTTTAGGCATAGGGTCTCCCCTCCTAAGTCTGCTTTTCCAACATAGGGTCTCCACTCCCTAGTTGATTTTATTTTAGGCATAGGGTCTCTACTCCCTAGTCTGCTTTTCCAACATAGGGTCTCCACTCCCTAGTTGATTTTATTTTAGACATAGGGTTTCCAGTCCTTAGTCTGCTTTTCCAACATAGGGTCTACTATCCCTAATTGAAGTTATTTAAGGCATAGGGTCTCCACTCCCATGTCTGCTTTTCCAACATAGAGTCTACACTCCCTAGTTGATTTTAGTAGGCATAGGGTCTCCACTTCCTAGTCTGATTTTCTAACATAGGGTTTTCACTCCCTAGTTGATTTTATTTTAAGCATAAGGTCTCCACTCCCTAGTTTGTTTTTCCGACATAGAGTCTCCACTCCCTAGTTGAAGTTTTTTCTAGACATAGAGTCTCCACTCCCTAGTTTACTTATTTAACATAGGGTCACCTCTCCCTGGTTGAAGTTATTTTAGGCATAGGGTCTCCACTCCATAGTCTGCTTTTCCAACATAGGGTCTCCACACCCTAGTTGAAGTTATTTTAGGAATAGGGTCTCTACTTCGTATTCGGCTTTTCCAACATAGGGTCTCCATTCCATAGTTGAAGTTATTTTAGGCATAGGGTATCCACTCCCTATTTTACTTTTCCAACATAGGGTCTCCACTCCATAGTTGAAGTTATTTTAGGCATAGGGTCTCCACTCCCTAGTCTACTTTTCAAACATAGGGTCTTCACTGCCTAGTCAATTTTATTTTAAGCATAGGGTCTCCACTCCCTAGTATGCTTTTCCAACATTGGTATCCACACCCTAGTTGAAGTTTATTTTAGGCATAGGGTCTCCTCTACCTAGTTGAAGTTATTTTAGGCATAGTATCTCCCCTCCTAAGTCTGCTTTTCCAATATAGGGTCTCCACTCCCTAGTTGATTTTATTTTAGACATAGGGTGTCCACTCCCTAGTCTATTTTTCCAACATAGGGTCTCCTCTCCCTAGTTGAAGTTATTTTAGGCATAGGGTCTCCATTCCCAAGTCTGCTTTTCCAACATAGAGTCTCCACTCCCTAGTGGATTTTATTTTAGGCATAGGGTCTCCACTCCCAAGTCTACTTTTCTATCATAGGGTCTCCACTACCTAGTTGATTTTATTTTAAGCATACAGTCTCCACTCCCTAGTCTGCTTTTCCAACATAGAGTCTCCACTCCCTAGTTGAAGTTTATTTTAGACATAGGGTGTCCACTCCCTATTATGTTTTTCCAACATAGGGTCACCTCTCCCTGGTTGAAGTTATTTTAGGTATAGGGTCTCCACTCCATAGTCTGCTTTTCCAACATAGGGTCTGCACTTCCTAGTTGAAGTTATTTTAAGTAGAGGTCTCCACTTCCTATTCGACTTTTCCAACATAGGGTCTCTATTCCCTAGTTGATATTATTTTAGGCATAGGGTCTCTACTCCCTAGTCTGCTTTTCCAATATAGGATTTTCACTCCCTAGTTGAAGTTATTTTAGGCATAGGGTCTCCACTCTCTGGTCTTCTTTTCCAACATAGAGTCTACACTCCCTAGTAGAAGTTATTTTAGGGATAGAGTCTCCTCTCCCTAATCGCTTTTCCAACATAGGGTCTCCACTCCCTAGTCTGTTTTTCAAACATAGGGTCTCCACTCCCTAGTTGATTTTATTTTAGGCATAGGGTCTCCACTTTGTAGTCTACTTTTCCAACATAGGTCTCCAATCCCTAGTAGAAGTTTAATTTAGACATAGGGTCTCCACTCCCTAGTCTGCTTTTCCAACATAGGGTCTCGTCCACATAGTTGAAGTTATTTTTGGCATAGAGTCTCCATACCCAAGTTTGCTTTTCCTGCCTTGGGTCGACACTACCTAGTTGATTTTATTTTAGACATAGGGTTTCCACTCCCTAGTCTGCTTTTCCCAACATAGGGTCTACTATCCCTAGTTGAAGTTATTTAAGGCATAAGGTCTCCACTCCCATATCTGCTTTTCGAACATAGAGTCTCCACTCCCTAGTTGATTTTAATTTAGGCATAGGGTCTCCACTCCCTAGTCTGATTTTCTAACATAGGGTCTTGACTCCCTAGTTAATTTTATTTTAAGCATAGGGTCTCCACTGCCTAGTTTGCTTTTCCAACATAGGGTCTCCACTCCCTAGTTGAAGTTTTTTCTAGACATAGAGTCTCCACTCCCTAGTCTACTTTTCCAATATAGGGTCACCTCTCCCTAGTTAAAGTTATTTTAGGTATAGGGTCTCCACTCCATAGTCTGCTTTTCCAACATAGGGTCTTCACACCCTAGTTGAAGTTATTTTAGGCATAGGGTCTCCACTTCCTATTCGGCTTTTCCAACATGGGGTCTCCATTCCCTAGTTGAAGTTATTTTAGGCATAGGGTATCCACTCCCTATTCTGCTTTTCCATCATAGGGTCTCCACTCCATAGTTGAAGTTATTATAGGCATAGAGTCTCCACTCCCTAGTCTGCTTTTCAAACATAGGGTTTCCACTGCCTAGTTAATTTTATTTTAGGCATAGGGTATCCACTCCCTAGTATGCTTTTCCAATATAGGGTTTTCACTCCGTAGTTGAAGTTTATTTTAGGCATAGAGTCTTCACTCCCTAGTTGAAGTTATTTTAGGCATAGGGTCTCCACTCCCTAGTCTTCTTTTCCAACATAGGGTCTTCACTCCATAGTTGAAGTTATTTTAGGGATAGGGTCTCCACTCCCTAATCGCTTTTCCAACATAGGGTCTCAACTCCCTAGTCTGCTTTTCCACCATAGGGTCTCCACTCCCTAGTCTACTTTTCCAACATAGTTCTCCACTCCCTAGTTGAATTTTATTTTAGACAAGGGTTTCCACTCCCTAGTCTACCTTTCCAACATAGGGTCTCCTCTTCCTTGTTGAAGTTATTTTTGGCATAAGGTCTCCACTCCCAAGTCTGTTTTTCTAACATAGGATCTACACTCTCTAGTTGATTTTATTTTAGACATAAGGTCTCCACTCCCTAGTCTGCTTTTTCAACATAGCGTCTCCACTCCCTAGTTGATTTTATTTTAGGCATAGGGTCTCTACTCCCTAGTCTGTTTTTCTAACATAGGGTCTCCACTCCCTAGTTGATTTTATTTTAAGCATAGGGTCTCCACTCCCTAGTCTGCTTTTCCAACATAGGGTCTCCACCCCCTAGTTGAAGTTTATTTTAGACATAGGGTCTCCACTCCCTAGTCTTCTTTTCCAATGTAGGGTCTCCACTCCCTAGTTGAAGTTATTTTAAGGATAGGGTCTCCACTCCCTAATCGTTATTCCAACATAGAATCTCTACTCCCTAGTTGAATTTATTTTAGGCATAGGGTCTCCACTCCCTAGTCTTCTTTTCCAACATAGGGTCTCCACTCCCTAGTTGATTTTATTTTAGGCATAGGGTCTCCACTCCGCAGTCTACTTTTCCAACATAGGTCTCCACTCCCTAGTTGAAGTTTACTTTAGACATAGGGTCTCCACTCCCTAGTTCGCTTTTCAAACATAGGGTCTCGTCTACCTAGTTGAAGTTATTTTTGGCATAGGGTCTCCACTCCCATGTCTGCTTTTCCAACATAGGGTCTCCACTCCCTAGTTGATTTTATTTTAGACATAGGGTCTCCACTCCCTAGTCTTCTTTTCTAACACAGGGTCTACTATCCCTAGTTGAAGTTATTTAAGGCATAGGGTCTCAACTCCCATGTCTGCTTTTCCAACATAGAGTCTCCACTCCCTAGTTGATTTTATATTAGGTATAGGGTCTCCACTCCGTAGTCTAGTTTTCCAACATAGGTATCCACTCCTTAGTTGAAGTTCACTTTAGACATAGGGTCTCCACTCCCTAGTCCGCTTTTCCAACATAGGGTCTCCTCTACCTAGTTGAAGTTATTTTTGGCATAGGGTCTCCACTCCCAAGTCTGCTTTTCCAGCATAGGGTCTCCACTCCCTAGTTGATTTTATTTTAGACATAGGGTCTCCACTCCCTAGTCTGCTTTTCCAACATAGGGTCTCCTCTACCTAGTTGAAGTTATTTTTGGCATAGGGTCTCCACACCCAAGTTTGGTTTTCCAATATTGGGTCTCCACTCCCTAGTTAATTTTATTTTAGACATAGAATTTCCACTCCCTAGTTTGCTTTTTCAACATAGGGTCTACTATCCCTAGTTAAAGTTATTTAAGGCATAGGGTTTCCACTCCCATATCTGTTTTTCCAACATAGAGTCTCCACTCCCTAGTTGATTTTATTTTAGGCATATGGTCTCCTCTCCCTAGTCTGATTTTCTAACATAGGGTCTTCACTCCCTAGTTGATTTTATTTTGAGCATAGGGTCTCCACTCCCTAGTTTGCTTTTCCAACATAGGGTCTCCACTCCCTAGTTGAAGTTTTTTCTAGACATAGAGTCTCCACTCCTTAGTCTACTTTTCCAACATAGGGTAACCTCTCCCTAGTTGAAGTTATTTTAGGCATAGGGTCTCCACTCCATAGTCTGCTTTTCCAACATAGGGTCTCCACACCCTAGTTGAAGTTATTTTAGGCATAGGGTCTCCATTCCTATTCGGCTTTTCAAACATGGGGTCTCCATTCCCTAGTTGAAGTTATTTTAGGCATAGGGTATCCACTCCCTATTCTTCTTTTCCAACATAGGGTCTCCACTCCATAGTTGAAGTTATTTTAGGCATAGAGTCTCCGCTCACTAGTTTGCTTATCAAACATAGGGTCTCCACTGCCTAGTTAATTTTATTTTAGGTATAGGGTATCCACTCCCTAGTATGATTTTCCAATATAGTGTTTCCACTACCTAGTTGAAGTTTATTTTAGGCATTGAGTCTTCACTCCCTAGTTGAAATTATTTTAGGCATAGGGTCTCCACTCCCTAGTCTTCTGTTTAACATAGGGTCTTGACTCCCTAGTTGAAGTTATTTTAGGGATAAGGTCTCCACTCTCTAATCGCTTTTCCAACATAGGGTCTCCACTCCCTAGTCGGCTTTTCCAACATAGGGTCACCACTCCCAAGTATGCTTTTCCAACATAGGGTCTCTACTCCCTAGTTGATTTTATTTTAGACATAGGGTCTCCACTCCCTAGTCTGCTTTTTCAACATAGGGTCTACTATCCCTAGTTGAAGTTATTTAAGGTATAGGGTCTCAACTCCCATGTCTTCTTTTCCAACATAGAGTCTCCACTCCGTAGTTGATTTTATTTTAGGCATAGGGTCTCCACTCAATAATCTGCTTTTCTAACATAGGGTCTCCACTCCTTAGTTTATTTTATTTTAAGCATAGGGTCTCCACTCCTTAGTCTGCTTTTCTAACATAGGGTCTCCACTCCATAGTTGAAGTTTTTTTTAGACATAGGGTCTTCATTCCCTAGTCTGCTTTTCCAACATAGGGTCACCTCTCTCGAGTTGAAGTTATTTTAGGCATAGGGTCTCCACTCCATAGTATGCTTTTCCAACATAGGGTCTCCAAATCCCAGTTGAAGTTATTTTAGGCATAGGGTCTCCACTTCCTATTCGGCTTTTCCAACATATGGTCTCTATTCCCTAGTTGAAGTTATTTTAGGCATAGGGTATCCACTCCCTATTATGCTTTTCCAACATAGGGTCTCCTCTCCCTTGTTGAAGTTATTTTAGGCATAGGGTCTCCACTCCCTAGTCTGCTTTTCAAACATATGGTCTCCACTCCCTAGTCTGCTTTTCCAATATAGGGTTTCCACTTCCTAGTTGAAGTTTATTTTAGGCATACGGTCTCCACTCCCTAGTCTTCTTTTCCAACATAGGGTCTTCACTCCCTAGTTGAGGTTATTTTAGGGATAGGGTCCATTCCCTAATCGCTTTTCCAACATAGAGTCTCCACTCCCTAGTTGATTTTATTTTAGGCATAGGGTTTCCACTCCCTAGTCTGCTTTTCCAACATAGGGTCTCCATTCCCTAGTTGATTTTATTTTAGGCATAGGGTCTCCACTCCCTAGTCTACTTTTCCAATATAGTTCTCCACTCCCTAGTTGACGTTTATTTTAGACAAAGGGTCTCCATTCCCTAGTCTACTTTTCCAACATAGGGTTTCCTCTACCTAGTTGAAGTTATTATTGGCATAAGGTATCCACTCCCAAGTCTGCTTTTCCAACATAGGATCTCCACTCCCTAGTTGATTTTATTTTAGACATAGGGTCTCCACTCCCTAGTCTGCTTTTCCAACATAGAGTCTTCACTCCCTAGTTGATTTTATTTTAGTCATAGGGTCTCCACTCCCTAGTCTGCTTTTCTAACATAGGGTCTCCACTCCCTAGTTGATTTTATTTTAAGCATAGGGTCTCCACTCCCTAGTCTGCTTTTCCAAAATAGGGTTTCCACCCCATAGTTGAAGTTTATTTTAGACATAGGATCTCTACTCCCTAGTTTGCTTTTCCAACATAGGGTCTCCTCTCCCTGGTTGAAGTTATTTTAGGCATAGGGTCTCTACTCTATAGTCTCGATTATGTATCTAAGCAGGTGTATTAGTTTATTTTCAAGGTGAGTGTCCATGTAATTGTTTGCAATGGAGGCCTCCATTCCCTAGTTGAATTTATTTTAGGAATAGGGTATCCACTCCCTATTCTGCTCCAACATAGGGTCTCCACTCCCTAGTTGAAGTTATTTTAGGCATACGGTCTCCACTCCCTAGTCTGCTTTTCAAACATAGGGTCTCCACTGCCTAATTGAAATTATCTTAGGAATAGGGTCTCCACTCCCTAGTCTGCTTTTCCAATATAGGACTTTCACTCCCTAGTTGAAGTTTAATTTAGGCATAGGGTCTCCACTCCCTAGTTGAAGTTATTTTAGGCATAGGGTCTCCACTCCCTAGTCTTTCTTTCCAATGTAGAGTCTTCACTCCCTAG
This sequence comes from Nicotiana tabacum, assembly GCF_000715075.1. Classification (NCBI taxonomy): domain Eukaryota; kingdom Viridiplantae; phylum Streptophyta; class Magnoliopsida; order Solanales; family Solanaceae; genus Nicotiana; species Nicotiana tabacum. The sequence continues at coordinate 104,620,891 of NC_134086.1, read as the reverse complement.
TAAAAGTTATTTTAGGGATAGAGTCTCCACTCCCTTGTCTGCTTTTCCAACATAGGGTCTCCACTCCCTAGTCTACTTTTCCATCCTAGGGTCTCCTTTTATTTTAGGCATAGGGTCTCCACTCCCTAGTTGAGTTTCTTTTAGACATAAGGTCTACACTCCCTAGTCTGCTTTTCCAACATAAGGTCTCCATTCCCTAGTTGATTTTATTTTAGGCATAGGGTCTCCACTCCCAAGTCTACTTTTCCAATATAGTTTTCCACTCCCTAGTTGACGTTTATTTTAGACAAATGGTCTCCACTCCCTAGTCTACTTTTCCAACATATGGTTTCCTCTAACTAGTTGAAGTTTTTATTGGCATAAGGTCTCCACTCCCAAGTCTGCTTTTCCAACATAAGATCTCCACTCCCTAGTTGATTTTATTTTAGACATAGGGTCTCCACTCCCGAGTCTGCTTTTCCAACATAGCGTCTCCACTCCGTAGTTAATTTTATTTTAGACATAGGGTCTCCACTCCATAGTCTGCTTTTCTAACATAGGGTCTCCACTCCCTAGTTGATTTTATTTTAAGCGTGAGGTCTCCACTCCCTAGTATGCTTTTCCAACATAGGGTTTTCACCCCCTAGTTGAAGTTTTTTTGAGACATAGGGTCTCTACTCCCTAGTTTGCTTTTCCAACATAGGGTCTCCTCTCCCTGGTTGAAGTTATTTTAGGCATAGGGTCTCCACTCTATAGTCTTCTTTTCCAAGATAGGGTCTTCACTCCCTAGTTGAAGTTATATTAGGCATAGGTTCGCCACTTACTAGTCTGCTTTTCCAACATAGGGTCTCCATTGCCTAGTTTAATTTATTTTAGGCATAGGGTATCCACTCCCTATTCTGCTCCAACATAGGGTCTCCACTCCCTAGTTGAAGTTATATTAGGCATAGGATCTTCACTCCCTAGTGTGCTTTTCAAACATAGGGTCTCCACTGCCTAGTTGATTTTATTTTAGGCATAGGGTCTCCACTCCCTAGTCTGCTTTTCCAATATATGGTTTAGACTCCCTAGTTAAAGGTTTTTTAGTAATAGGGTCCTCACTCCCTAGTTGAAGTTATTTTAGGCATAGGGTCTCCACTCCCTAGTTGAGTCTCTTTTAGACATAGGGTCAACACTCCCTAGTCTACTTTTCCAACATAAGATCTCCATTCCCTAGTTGAAGTTAATTTTAGGCATAGGGTCTCCACTCCCAAGTCTGCTTTTCCAACATAGGGTCTCCACTCCCTTGCTGATTTTATTTTAGGCATAGGGTATCCACTCCCTATTCTGCCCCAACATAGGGTCTCCACTCCCTAGTTGAAGTTATTTTAAGCATAGGGGCTCCACTCCCTAGTCTGCTTTTCAAACATAGGGTCTCCACTACCTAGTTGATTTTATTTTAGGCATATGGTCTCCACTCCCTAGTCTGCTTTTCCAATATAGGGTTTCCACCCCCAAGTTGAAGTTTTTTTAGTAATAGGGTCCCCACTCCCTAGTTGAAGTTATTTTAGGCATAGGGTCTCCACTCCCTAGTCTTCTTTTCCAACATAGGGTCTCCACTCCCTGGTTGAAGTTATTTAATGGATAGGGTCTCCACTCCCTAGTCTGCTTTTCCAATATAGGGTCTCCACTCCCTAGTCTACTTTTCCATCCTAGGGTCTCCTTTTATTTTAGGCATAGGGTCTCCACTCCCTAGTTGAGTTTCTTTTAGACATAAGGTCTACACTCCCTAGTCTGCTTTACCAACATAAGGTCTCCATTCCCTAGTTGATTTTATTTTAGGCATAGGGTCTCCACTCCCAAGTCTACTTTTCCAATATAGTTCCCCACTCCCTAGTTAACATTTAATTTAGACAAAGGGTCTCCACTCCCTAGTCTACTTTTCCAACATATGGTTTCCTCTAACTAGTTGAAGTTATTATTGGCATAAGGTCTCCACTCCCAAATCTTCTTTTCCAACATAGGATCTTCACTCCCTAGTTGATTTTATTTTAGACATAGGGTCTCTACTCCCTAGTCTGCTTTTCCAACAAAGCGTCTCCACTCCCTAGTTAATTTTATTTTAGGCATAGGGTCTCCACTCCCTAGTCTGATTTTCTAACATAGGGTCTCCACTCCCTAGTTTATTTTATTTTAAGCATAGGGCCTCCACTCCCTAGTCTGCTTTTCCAACATAGGGTTTCCACCCCCTAGTTGAATTTTATTTTAAACATAGGGTCTCTACTCCATAAATTGCTTTTCCAACATAGAGTCTCCTCTCCCTGGTTGAAGTTATTTTAGGCATAGGGTCTCCACTCTATAGTCTTCTTTTCCAACATAGCGTCTCCACTCCCTAGTTGAAGTTATATTAGGCATAGGTTCACCATTTACTAGTCTGCTTTTCCAACATAGGGTCTCATTCCCTAGTTGAATTTATTTTAGGCATAGGGTATCCACTCCCTATTCTGCTCCAACATAGGGTCTCCACTCCCTAGTTAAAGTTATTTTAGGCATAGGGTCTCCACTACCTAGTCTGCTTTTCAAACATAGGGTCTCCACTGCCTAATTGATATTATTTTAGGCATAGGGTCTCCACTCCCTAGTCTCCTTTTCCAATATAGGATTTCCACTCCCTAGTTGAAGTTTATTTTAGGCATAGCGTATCCACTTCCTAGTTGAAGTTATTTTAGGCATAGGGTATCCACTCCCTAGTCTTCTTTTCCAACATATGGTCTCCACTCCCTAGTTGAAGTTATTTTAGGGATAGGGTCTCCACTCCCTTCTCTGTTTTTCCAACGTAGGGTCTCCACTCCCTAGTCTACTTTTCCATCCTAAGGTCTCCTTTTATTTTAGGCATAGGGTCTCCACTCCCTAGTTGAGTTTCTTTTAGACATAGGGTCTACACTCCCTAGTCTGCTTTTCCAACATAAGGTCTCCACTCCCTAGTTTGCTTTTCCAACATAGAGTCTCCTCTCCCTGGTTGAAGTTATTTTAGGCATAGGGTCTCCACTCTATAGTCTTCTTTTCCAACATAGCGTCTCCACTCCCTAGTTGAAGTTATATTAGGCATAGGTTCACCATTTACTAGTCTGCTTTTCCAACATAGGGTCTCATTCCCTAGTTGAATTTATTTTAGGCATAGGGTATCCACTCCCTATTCTGCTCCAACATAGGGTCTCCACTCCCTAGTTAAAGTTATTTTAGGCATAGGGTCTCCACTACCTAGTCTGCTTTTCAAACATAGGGTCTCCACTGCCTAATTGATATTATTTTAGGCATAGGGTCTCCACTCCCTAGTCTCCTTTTCCAATATAGGATTTCCACTCCCTAGTTGAAGTTTATTTTAGGCATAGCGTATCCACTTCCTAGTTGAAGTTATTTTAGGCATAGGGTATCCACTCCCTAGTCTTCTTTTCCAACATATGGTCTCCACTCCCTAGTTGAAGTTATTTTAGGGATAGGGTCTCCACTCCCTTCTCTGTTTTTCCAACGTAGGGTCTCCACTCCCTAGTCTACTTTTCCATCCTAAGGTCTCCTTTTATTTTAGGCATAGGGTCTCCACTCCCTAGTTGAGTTTCTTTTAGACATAGGGTCTACACTCCCTAGTCTGCTTTTCCAACATAAGGTCTCCACTCCCTAGTTTGCTTTTCCAACATAAGGTCTCCATTCCCTAGTTGAAGTTAATTTTAGGCATAGGGTCTCCACTCCCAAGTCTGTTTTTCCAACATAGGGTCTCCACTCCCTAGTTGATTTTATTTTAGGCATAGGGTATCCACTCCCTATTCTGCCCCAACATAGGGTCTCCACTCCCTAGTTGAAGTTATTTTAGGCATAGGGTCTCCAGTCCCTAGTCTGTTTTTCAAACATAGTGTCTCCACTGCCTAGTTGATTTTATTTTAGGCATATGGTCTCCACTCCCTAGTCTGCTTTTCCAATATAGGGTTTCCACTCCCTAGTTGAAGTTTTTTTTAGTAATAGGGTCCTCACTCCCTAGTTGAAGTTGTTTTAGGCATAGGGTCTCCACTCCCTAGTCTTCTTTTCCAATATAGGTTCTCCACTCCCTAGTTGAAGTTATTTTACGGATAGGGTCTCCACTCCCTAATCTTCTTTTCCAACATAGGGTCTCCACTCCCTAGTCTACTTTTCCATCCTAGGGACTCCTTTTATTTTATGCATAGGGTCTCCACTCCCTAGTTGAGTTTCTTTTAGACTTAGGGTCTACACTCCCTAGTCTGTTTTTCCAACATAAGGTCTCCACTCCCTAGTTTGCTTTTCCAACATAAGGTTTCCATTCCCTAGTTGAAGTTAATTTTAGGCATAGGGTCTCCACTCCCAAGTCTGCTTTTCCAACATAGGGTCTCCTCTACCTAGTTGAAGTTATTTTTGGCATAGGGTCTCCACACCCAAGTTTGGTTTTCCAATATTGGGTCTCCACTCCCTAGTTAATTTTATTTTAGACATAGAATTTCCACTCCCTAGTTTGCTTTTTCAACATAGGGTCTACTATCCCTAGTTAAAGTTATTTAAGGCATAGGGTTTCCACTCCCATATCTGTTTTTCCAACATAGAGTCTCCACTCCCTAGTTGATTTTATTTTAGGCATATGGTCTCCTCTCCCTAGTCTGATTTTCTAACATAGGGTCTTCACTCCCTAGTTGATTTTATTTTGAGCATAGGGTCTCCACTCCCTAGTTTGCTTTTCCAACATAGGGTCTCCACTCCCTAGTTGAAGTTTTTTCTAGACATAGAGTCTCCACTCCTTAGTCTACTTTTCCAACATAGGGTAACCTCTCCCTAGTTGAAGTTATTTTAGGCATAGGGTCTCCACTCCATAGTCTGCTTTTCCAACATAGGGTCTCCACACCCTAGTTGAAGTTATTTTAGGCATAGGGTCTCCATTCCTATTCGGCTTTTCAAACATGGGGTCTCCATTCCCTAGTTGAAGTTATTTTAGGCATAGGGTATCCACTCCCTATTCTTCTTTTCCAACATAGGGTCTCCACTCCATAGTTGAAGTTATTTTAGGCATAGAGTCTCCGCTCACTAGTTTGCTTATCAAACATAGGGTCTCCACTGCCTAGTTAATTTTATTTTAGGTATAGGGTATCCACTCCCTAGTATGATTTTCCAATATAGTGTTTCCACTACCTAGTTGAAGTTTATTTTAGGCATTGAGTCTTCACTCCCTAGTTGAAATTATTTTAGGCATAGGGTCTCCACTCCCTAGTCTTCTGTTTAACATAGGGTCTTGACTCCCTAGTTGAAGTTATTTTAGGGATAAGGTCTCCACTCTCTAATCGCTTTTCCAACATAGGGTCTCCACTCCCTAGTCGGCTTTTCCAACATAGGGTCACCACTCCCAAGTATGCTTTTCCAACATAGGGTCTCTACTCCCTAGTTGATTTTATTTTAGACATAGGGTCTCCACTCCCTAGTCTGCTTTTTCAACATAGGGTCTACTATCCCTAGTTGAAGTTATTTAAGGTATAGGGTCTCAACTCCCATGTCTTCTTTTCCAACATAGAGTCTCCACTCCGTAGTTGATTTTATTTTAGGCATAGGGTCTCCACTCAATAATCTGCTTTTCTAACATAGGGTCTCCACTCCTTAGTTTATTTTATTTTAAGCATAGGGTCTCCACTCCTTAGTCTGCTTTTCTAACATAGGGTCTCCACTCCATAGTTGAAGTTTTTTTTAGACATAGGGTCTTCATTCCCTAGTCTGCTTTTCCAACATAGGGTCACCTCTCTCGAGTTGAAGTTATTTTAGGCATAGGGTCTCCACTCCATAGTATGCTTTTCCAACATAGGGTCTCCAAATCCCAGTTGAAGTTATTTTAGGCATAGGGTCTCCACTTCCTATTCGGCTTTTCCAACATATGGTCTCTATTCCCTAGTTGAAGTTATTTTAGGCATAGGGTATCCACTCCCTATTATGCTTTTCCAACATAGGGTCTCCTCTCCCTTGTTGAAGTTATTTTAGGCATAGGGTCTCCACTCCCTAGTCTGCTTTTCAAACATATGGTCTCCACTCCCTAGTCTGCTTTTCCAATATAGGGTTTCCACTTCCTAGTTGAAGTTTATTTTAGGCATACGGTCTCCACTCCCTAGTCTTCTTTTCCAACATAGGGTCTTCACTCCCTAGTTGAGGTTATTTTAGGGATAGGGTCCATTCCCTAATCGCTTTTCCAACATAGAGTCTCCACTCCCTAGTTGATTTTATTTTAGGCATAGGGTTTCCACTCCCTAGTCTGCTTTTCCAACATAGGGTCTCCATTCCCTAGTTGATTTTATTTTAGGCATAGGGTCTCCACTCCCTAGTCTACTTTTCCAATATAGTTCTCCACTCCCTAGTTGACGTTTATTTTAGACAAAGGGTCTCCATTCCCTAGTCTACTTTTCCAACATAGGGTTTCCTCTACCTAGTTGAAGTTATTATTGGCATAAGGTATCCACTCCCAAGTCTGCTTTTCCAACATAGGATCTCCACTCCCTAGTTGATTTTATTTTAGACATAGGGTCTCCACTCCCTAGTCTGCTTTTCCAACATAGAGTCTTCACTCCCTAGTTGATTTTATTTTAGTCATAGGGTCTCCACTCCCTAGTCTGCTTTTCTAACATAGGGTCTCCACTCCCTAGTTGATTTTATTTTAAGCATAGGGTCTCCACTCCCTAGTCTGCTTTTCCAAAATAGGGTTTCCACCCCATAGTTGATGTTTATTTTAGACATAGGATCTCTACTCCCTAGTTTGCTTTTCCAACATAGGGTCTCCTCTCCCTGGTTGAAGTTATTTTAGGCATAGGGTCTCTACTCTATAGTCTTCTTTTCCAACATAGGGTCTCCACTCCCTAGTTGAAGTTATATTAGGCATAGGTTCGCGACTTACTAGTCTGCTTTTCCAACATACGGTCTCCATTCCCTAGTTGAATTTATTTTAGGAATAGGGTATCCACTCCCTATTCTGCTCCAACATAGGGTCTCCACTCACTAGTTGAAGTTATTTTAGGCATACGGTCTCCACTCCCTAGTCTGCTTTTCAAACATAGGGTCTCCACTGCCTAATTGAAATTATCTTAGGAATAGGGTCTCCACTCCCTAGTCTGCTTTTCCAATATAGGACTTTCACTCCCTAGTTGAAGTTTAATTTAGGCATAGGGTCTCCACTCCCTAGTTGAAGTTATTTTAGGCATAGGGTCTCCACTCCCTAGTCTTTCTTTCCAATGTAGAGTCTTCACTCCCTAGTAAAAGTTATTTTAGGGATAGAGTCTCCACTCCCTTGTCTGCTTTTCCAACATAGGGTCTCCACTCCCTAGTCTACTTTTCCATCCTAGGGTCACCTTTTATTTTAGGCATAGGGTCTCCACTCCCTAGTTGAGTTTCTTTTAGACATAAGGTCTACACTCCCTAGTCTGCTTTTCCAACATAAGGTCTCCATTCCCTAGTTGATTTTATTTTAGGCATAGGGTCTCCACTCCCAAGTCTACTTTTCCAATATAGTTTTCCACTCCCTAGTTGACGTTTATTTTAGACAAATGGTCTCCACTCCCTAGTCTACTTTTCCAACATATGGTTTCCTCTAACTAGTTGAAGTTTTTATTGGCATAAGGTCTCCACTCCCAAGTCTGCTTTTCCAACATAAGATCTCCACTCCCTAGTTGATTTTATTTTAGACATAGGGTCTCCACTCCCGAGTCTGCTTTTCCAACATAGCGTCTCCACTCCGTAGTTAATTTTATTTTAGACATAGGGTCTCCACTCCATAGTCTGCTTTTCTAACATAGGGTCTCCACTCCCTAGTTGATTTTATTTTAAGCGTGGGGTCTCCACTCCCTAGTATGCTTTTCCAACATAGGGTTTTCACCCCCTAGTTGAAGTTTTTTTGAGACATAGGGTCTCTACTCCCTAGTTTGCTTTTCCAACATAGGGTCTCCTCTCCCTGGTTGAAGTTATTTTAGGCATAGGGTCTCCACTCTATAGTCTTCTTTTCCAAGATAGGGTCTTCACTCCCTAGTTGAAGTTATATTAGGCATAGGTTCGCCACTTACTAGTCTGCTTTTCCAACATAGGGTCTCCATTGCCTAGTTTAATTTATTTTAGGCATAGGGTATCCACTCCATATTCTGCTCCAACATAGGGTCTCCACTCCCTAGTTGAAGTTATTTTAGGCATAGGATCTTCACTCCCTAGTGTGCTTTTCAAACATAGGGTATCCACTGCCTAGTTGATTTTATTTTAGGCATAGGGTCTCCACTCCCTAGTCTGCTTTTCCAATATATGGTTTAGACTCCCTAGTTAAAGGTTTTTTAGTAATAGGGTCCTCACTCCCTAGTTGAAGTTATTTTAGGCATAGGGTCTCCACTCCCTAGTTGAGTCTCTTTTAGACATAGGGTCAACACTCCCTAGTCTACTTTTCCAACATAAGATCTCCATTCCCTAGTTGAAGTTAATTTTAGGCATAGGGTCTCCACTCCCAAGTCTGCTTTTCCAACATAGGGTCTCCACTCCCTTGCTGATTTTATTTTAGGCATAGGGTATCCACTCCCTATTCTGCCCCAACATAGGGTCTCCACTCCCTAGTTGAAGTTATTTTAAGCATAGGGGCTCCACTCCCTAGTCTGCTTTTCAAACATAGGGTCTCCACTACCTAGTTGATTTTATTTTAGGCATATGGTCTCCACTCCCTAGTCTGCTTTTCCAATATAGGGTTTCCACCCCCAAGTTGAAGTTTTTTTAGTAATAGGGTCCCCACTCCCTAGTTGAAGTTATTTTAGGCATAGGGTCTCCACTCCCTAGTCTTCTTTTCCAACATAGGGTCTCCACTCCCTGGTTGAAGTTATTTAACGGATAGGGTCTCCACTCCCTAGTCTGCTTTTCCAATATAGGGTCTCCACTCCCTAGTCTACTTTTCCATCCTAGGGTCTCCTTTTATTTTAGGCATAGGGTCTCCACTCCCTAGTTGAGTTTCTTTTAGACATAAGGTCTACACTCCCTAGTCTGCTTTACCAACATAAGGTCTCCATTCCCTAGTTGATTTTATTTTAGGCATAGGGTCTCCACTCCCAAGTCTACTTTTCCAATATAGTTCCCCACTCCCTAGTTAACATTTAATTTAGACAAAGGGTCTCCACTCCCTAGTCTACTTTTCCAACATATGGTTTCCTCTAACTAGTTGAAGTTATTATTGGCATAAGGTCTCCACTCCCAAATCTTCTTTTCCAACATAGGATCTTCACTCCCTAGTTTATTTTATTTCAGACATAGGGTCTCTACTCCCTAGTCTGCTTTTCCAACAAAGCGTCTCCACTCCCTAGTTAATTTTATTTTAGGCATAGGGTCTCCACTCCCTAGTCTGATTTTCTAACATAGGGTCTCCACTCCCTAGTTTATTTTATTTTAAGCATAGGGCCTCCACTCCCTAGTCTGCTTTTCCAACATAGGGTTTCCACCCCCTAGTTGAATTTTATTTTAAACATAGGGTCTCTACTCCATAAATTGCTTTTCCAACATAGAGTCTCCTCTCCCTGGTTGAAGTTATTTTAGGCATAGGGTCTCCACTCTATAGTCTTCTTTTCCAACATAGCGTCTCCACTCCCTAGTTGAAGTTATATTAGGCATAGGTTCACCATTTACTAGTCTGCTTTTCCAACATAGGGTCTCATTCCCTAGTTGAATTTATTTTAGGCATAGGGTATCCACTCCCTATTCTGCTCCAACATAGGGTCTCCACTCCCTAGTTAAAGTTATTTTAGGCATAGGGTCTCCACTACCTAGTCTGCTTTTCAAACATAGGGTCTCCACTGCCTAATTGATATTATTTTAGGCATAGGGTCTCCACTCCCTAGTCTCCTTTTCCAATATAGGATTTCCACTCCCTAGTTGAAGTTTATTTTAGGCATAGCGTATCCACTCCCTAGTTGAAGTTATTTTAGGCATAGGGTATCCACTCCCTAGTCTTCTTTTCCAACATATGGTCTCCACTCCCTAGTTGAAGTTATTTTAGGGATAGGGTCTCCACTCCCTTCTCTGTTTTTCCAACGTAGGGTCTCCACTCCCTAGTCTACTTTTCCATCCTAAGGTCTCCTTTTATTTTAGGCATAGGGTCTCCACTCCCTAGTTGAGTTTCTTTTAGACATAGGGTCTACACTCCCTAGTCTGCTTTTCCAACATAAGGTCTCCACTCCCTAGTTTGCTTTTCCAACATAAGGTCTCCATTCCCTAGTTGAAGTTAATTTTAGGCATAGGGTCTCCACTCCCAAGTCTGTTTTTCCAACATAGGGTCTCCACTCCCTAGTTGATTTTATTTTAGGCATAGGGTATCCACTCCCTATTCTGCCCCAACATAGGGTCTCCACTCCCTAGTTGAAGTTATTTTAGGCATAGGGTCTCCAGTCCCTAGTCTGTTTTTCAAACATAGTGTCTCCACTGCCTAGTTGATTTTATTTTAGGCATATGGTCTCCACTCCCTAGTCTGCTTTTCCAATATAGGGTTTCCACTCCCTAGTTGAAGTTTTTTTTAGTAATAGGGTCCCTCACTCCCTAGTTGAAGTTGTTTTAGGCATAGGGTCTCCACTCCCTAGTCTTCTTTTCCAATATAGGTTCTCCACTCCCTAGTTGAAGTTATTTTACGGATAGGGTCTCCACTCCCTAATCTTCTTTTCCAACATAGGGTCTCCACTCCCTAGTCTACTTTTCCATCCTAGGGACTCCTTTTATTTTATGCATAGGGTCTCCACTCCCTAGTTGAGTTTCTTTTAGACTTAGGGTCTACACTCCCTAGTCTGTTTTTCCAACATAAGGTCTCCACTCCCTAGTTTGCTTTTCCAACATAAGGTTTCCATTCCCTAGTTGAAGTTAATTTTAGGCATAGGGTCTCCACTCCCAAGTCTGCTTTTCCAACATAGGGTCTCCATTCCCTAGTTGATTTTATTTTAGGCATAGGGTCTCCACTCCCTAGTCTGCTTTTCTAACATAGGGTCTCCACTCCCTAGTTGATTTTATTTTAAGCATAGGGTCTCCACTCCCTAGTCTGCTTTTCCAACATAAGGTCTCCATCCCCTATTAACTGCTTCCCCGAGTTTATTTCTGTTGTTTTGATTTGCCGGGATGTTTGGTTTTAAGTGTCGGAGAGTTTTGGGACACTTAGTACCTAAATGACAACTTAAGTATTGGAAAGTTGACCGTAGTCGGAACAGTGTGAAGATGGACTTGGAATGGAAATTCGACGGTTCCGTTTGCTCTGTTGTGTGTTTTCAGGGTTAGGAGCGTGTTTGGATTGTGTTTTGGAGGTCCATAGCTAAATTAGGCTTGAAATGCCGGAAGTTGAATTTTTTAATTTTCCGGTCTGATAGTGAGATTTTGATCCGAGGGTCGGAATGGAATTCTAGATGTTGGTGTAGCTCTGTAATGTTGAATGTAACGTGTGTGCAAAATTTCAGGTCATTCGGACGAAGTTTGATAGACTTTTTGATCGAAAGCGTATTTTAAGGAAATTTTGAGTTCTTAGGCTTAAATCCTTGGTTAATTCGAGGTTTCAATGTTGTTTTAAGTGTTTTAAGGATTGGTAAAAGTTTGAATAAGGTATTAGGTGATGTTTGTGCTTTTGGTTGCGGTCCGGGGGCCTCGGGGTGATTTCGAATGGTTAACGAGAAATTGAGGAACATGTTACAGCTGCTGTATTTTTGCTGCTTCTGGTATTTTTGCATCTGCGGTTTGGGGACCGCAAAAGTGGCGTAGAGACTACAGAAGTAGAATTTGGGAATTTCCTCTATAACCGCAAATGCGGTGAAATGTTCGCAGAAGCACAACTGCGCCTGCGGTTAGAGTTCTGCAAATGCGGAAGCTGGCATTTAAATGAAAGTCACAGATGCAATGTAATTTCCGCAGAACCGAGACCGCAGATGCGTTACCAGGGCCGCAAATGCGGGAATCGCTAGGCAGAACATATATATAGTTGCCTTTGCAATTTTGAGCTCTTTTTTCACAATTTTCATCCGGGTTTGAAGCTTTTGAGTGAGATTTTTGAGGAAAACAAAGGGGAATCACTTGGAGGTAACATCCTTGACTTCATAACTCATTTTTATTTAATTAAAGACCTAATTAGTGGTGAGAAATTTGAGAAAAATGGTTAATTAGGGCTTGAGTTTAAGAGTCCTTTAAATGATGATTTGTGGAGTCATTTGGACTCCGATTTCAGTGTTCTTGTTATGTATAGACTCGTCAGAGTACGAGGTTTTTGAAAATGTAAATTTCACTTGATTCCAGGGTATGGGCCCGAGGGGCATTTTTGTCATTTTTCATAATTTCGCGTATTAGCTTAGACTTTAATTGTAGAATCAATTACTTGAAGTGTTATTTAGATTATGAAATTGAATTGAATAGATTTGGGCCATTTGGAGTCGAGTACTCATGGCAAGAGTGTGGTTTCAGATTGATTTTTCAGCCGGTTCGAGGTAAGTGGCTTGTCTAACCTTGTGTGGGGGGACCTTCCCCCTAGGATATGATATATTTGATAATTGAAATGCCTTGTACGGGAGGTAATGAGCGCGTACATGAGATAATTGTTGAAAATCCGATTTTTTTTCATGTTTTGTTCTACTTGTGAATTTAGCCTGTTGCTAGTTTAGAAAAGCATGTTTAGTTGACTTAATTGACTATTTGCTTAAACTGCCTTAATTGCATTACGTGAAGCATGTTAGGCTAGAGGTAACTCTTTACTTGGTACAAAATTTATCTTAATTTGGTATTCTTGTGTTGCTATTATGTGTTTTTACTCTAGGACTACGGGACGACATCCCGGGAGATCCCATGTACGTATTTATGATATGAACTGAGGTGCGAGATACCAAGAGATCCCTGACACTTATATTGAGGATACCAAGAGATTCTCGGGATACCGAGAAATCCCTAGCATATATTCATGATACCAAGAGATCCTCGGGATACCAAGAGATCCCTAGCATATATTGAGGATACCAAGAGATCCCTGGTTATCATCCTTGTTATGAGTGGTACTTCCTAGTGGTTTGCCTTCATCTCTGTTTCCGTTATTATACTCTTATTATCCTATGTATATTCTTATTGTATATTTTCAATTGTACTGCTTATCTTATCTTGTCATCTTTAAATTTATTTAATCTCAGTAGGACCCTGACCTCCCTCGTCACTACCCAACCGAGGTTAGGCTTGGCACTTACTGAGTACCGTTGTGGTGTACTCATGCCTCTTCTACGCATGTTTTTCATGTGTAGATCCAGGTACTTCTACTCAGGCCTATCATCCTTGAGGGAGGCAACTACTTAGAGACTTCGAGGTACATATGCCACGTCCACAGACGAAGGAGTCCCTTTCTATTCCTGCCTTTTTGTATTTAGCCCTTCTGTACTTTCTGTTCTTATTAGACAAATTTCGGAGTTAGAGCTATGTAGTATTTCCTTTTCTTAGCTTGTGATTCATAGGTTTCCGGGTCTTGGATTTGGATATTGGTTTTGATATTTATATATGGTGTATGCCGAGCGGCACATTTAAACACTATTATTGCCTTATTTTTGTTTTTAAAATGTTTTACTTCCGCAAGTTTTGATTATATTTTGCAATTTAGGATTACCTAGTTGTAGAGACTAGGTATCGTCACGATGGTTCACGGAGGGCGAACCGGGGTCATGACAAGTTAGTATCAGGGCTCTAGGTTCATAGGAGTCATGAATCACAAGCCGGTTTATTAGAGTTTCATTGATCGGTACGGAGACATCTATATTTATCTATGAGAGGCTATGTAACTGTTAGGAATGAACCAGTGGTTGCAGCTAACGAGCATCAAGATTTAGATCAGAGTCTGCAGGAAGAACCAGCCAAAACTCAAGATCAAGCTTCAGAAGATTTGTATGCGGCGAATCCGTTGGCCCGAATTCCCTATCGCAAGGCCATCTCACAGTCATGCCCCTCTAAGCTCGAAATCAAGGTCAAGACTCATCCCCAAGGTTCGTCTAGAGCTGATGCGAAGGGTATAACATCCGACTAATGCAATGGGTCGCAGCGAGCAAGGGGAGGGGGAAGTTCCCAAGTCACGCAACTCGACCTGACAAGGCCGGCCTATCTAAGGCCTATTTTCAAGGCGTCATATCTAGCCATCCTATCTCTGTACTTTCACGGCTAACACGTTTTCTATTATAAGAAATTACCCTCCTATATAAAAGGGATCCCCACCTCTTTGTGGGGGGACGACAAGAGCTCCAATTGATCCTACTCAAGTGTAATAATTTCTTTTCTCTCTCTTCTTTAATTTGCTTACTTCCCATGGCTCAAAGTCATTTATCTTCAGTTATCACTTGGTATTGGCCCGAGGCTGCCCCCGTATTCATTGACTCTTAACTTGGTCTTCATTATATAGCTTAATATTGGTTGAAAGAGCCCTATATAATTATACCTTTAACTATTATCCCATCCCCGGCTGTCACCGATAGTACGAGATCGATACCAACGCCGACCCCGAGGTCTTGTCAACCATCCCTGCACCCGGAAAACAGGCCCCTTTTATCATTATACTTCATGTTCTTAGCATTAACTGCTTTAACAACTAGCTCGGGAATAGATCACGTATTTTTAGAATCCCATTTACATATTTAATTGTTGTTACCATTTTCATAGTAAACAGTTTGGCGCCCACCGTGGGGCTAAAAATAATAGTGATTATTTTCTTGCTGGTTTCGTTGCAAAAACGCAAGTTATCGTTCACACTTCTTCTTGCCCAAGATCTTCGCTTTTAGGGCAGGACGCCCGGCGCAGCTAGTGAGATGGGACACCGAGACCTCAAAGGCAACAAAGAAGTAGACACGATCAACCCAGAGTCCGATCCGCCCCCGGGTCCAAGTCGAGCGAAATGGAGGGCTCCCCAGCATAGTGTCCACATGATTATCGGAGGAACTAACGATCTCCAAGGACCCATGTCCAAACGAACGAAAACATCCGCTACAGAAGAGGGACCAGCCCGAAAACGCTTATCCAAAGAAACCCTCATATTTGCCGAGGAAGACCTCGATGCCATGGGGGAATTGTACAATGATGTGTTGGTGATCTCGTTTCTGTTAAACAACACAAGGATAAAGCGGGTGCTTGTGGACCTGAGCAGTTCGGCTAACATAATCAGGTCAGAAGTAGTAGAATAGCTGGGGTTTCTCAATCAAGTTGTCCCTATCCGTCGAGTCCTCCACGATTTCAACATGATCGGAGAAGATACGAAAGGAGAAATCACACTCCCGATCGACACGTTTGGCACAACCCAGAGCACCGAGTTTCAGGTCATCGATGGCAACATGAGGTACAGCGCCTTACTTGGCAGGCCTTGGATACACAATATAAGAGAAGTGCCCTCGACCTTGCACCAGGTAATAAGGTTCCCACAAGGGATGGCATCACAACAATACATGGAGAACAACGGGCAGCAAGGGAAATGTTTAAGGTCCACCATGAGACGCCAACCCCCATACACTCGGCCTCATACGAAGAGAGAAACATGCAAGCTTTGGGAGACGACAAGGAAGTTTTCTTTGGCACCCGAAATTTCGTCGCCCCTGAAGAATCGGATGCGACCAAATCGATGGTTGAAGAGATAGAACAGACTGTTCTGATCGAGAACCTCCGAACTCAGGACAAGGCTTATTCAATTTCTTAGTAACAATATTGATTGTTTTGCCTGGTCCTACCTAGATATGATAGGTATCCCACCGGAAATAACCTCTCATCAGCTCAGCGTCGATCCCAAATTCAAACCCATGAAGCAGAAGAGGAGACCACAGTCTAAGGTAAAGCACGCCTTCATCAAAGAGAAGGTAGCGAAACTTCTTAAAGTCGGATCCATTAGGGAGGTAAAGTATCCCGAATGGCTAGCAAACGTAGTGGTAGTACCAAAAAAGGTGAATAAGCTAAGAATGTGCGTAGATTATAAAGTTTTGAATAAAGGATGCTGCAAAGATTCCTTCCTGCTGCCTAATATCGATCGTCTGATCGATGCCACAGTCGGCCACGAGACCCTCACCTTCCTCGATGCCAACTCAGGGTACAATCAGATCCAGATGAACCCCGAGGATAGGGAAAAGACCTTGTTCATCATAAAATATGGTACATATTGCTATAACGTGATGCCCTTCGGGCTAAAAAACACAGGAGTGACATATCATGGAAGTATCAAATAAGTAAATTGATGGAAGTATACGTTGATGATATGCTAGTTAAATCCCTACACGTATAGGACCATCTAACCCATTTGCAGGAAACTTTCAACATCCTCAGAAGCTACAACATGAAGTTCAATCCCGAAAAGTGTGCCTTTAGAGTAGGCTCAGACAAATTCCTGGGCTTCATGTTCTCAAACAGGGGGATCGTGATCAACCATGACAAAATAAGGGCCATTGAAGAAATCACAGTGGTGAACAACGTGAAAGCCATCCAACGGCTGACTGGGCGGATCGCGGCCCTGGGCATATTCATATCAAGGTCATCAGACAAAGACACCACTTCTTCGCCCAACTTAAAAAAAAGAGCAACTTCGAATAGACTCTGGAATGCCAACATGCCCTGGAAGGACTGAAACGGTACGTGTCTAGCCCGCCTTTGCTGCACACACCCAAGAAGGATGAAACATTGTACTTGTACCTGACCGTGTCCGAAATAGCAGTGAGCGATGTATTAGCCCAAGAAGAGCAAGGTATGCAATTTCCTGTGTATTATGTAAGTCGAACCTTGGGGACGCAGAAACCCGGTACCCCCACCTAGAAAATTGGCACTCGTACTAATAAGCGTCTCGCGCAAGCTGAAGCCTTACTTTTAGTACAACCGCATTTACGTCCTATCAGCTTATCCTCTCTGGAGCATACTGCAAAAACCTGAGTTGTCGGGTCGACTAGCCAAATGAGTCATTGAACTCGGAGGGTATGATATCGAGTATCAACCTTGGACGGCCATTAAACCCCAAATCCTGACGGATTTCGTGGCCGATTTTTCGCCACCCCTCATCCTCGAAGTAGAGAAGGAACTTTTACTAAAATTAGACACGTCCTCCGGGGTATGGACCCTATTCATGGATGGTGCCACAAATGTCAGAGGATCCGGACACGGTATAGTCATAAAGCCGCCCATCGGCGACATAATCTAACAGTCCATAAAAACTGCAAAGCTAATTAACATCGAAACCGAGTATAGGGCTATGATTGCAGGTTTGGAGTTAGCCAAGGGCTTGGGGGCCGAGGTCATTGAGGCAAAATGCGATTCGGTCCTCGTGGTAAGTCAGGTAAACGGGAGCTACGAAGCCCGGGAAGATAGGATGCAGAGGTATTTGGATAAGATCCAAGTCACCGCTTCAAGGAATGGACCTTAGTCCATGTACCCCGAGAGTAGAATAGCGAGGCCGATACCCTGGCGAACCTGGCATCATCTGTTGAGGAGGAAGACCTGCTCCCCGAGGCTGTTGTCCAATTAATCAGGTCCTTGGTCAAGGAAGGTCACGCGAAAATCAACTCCACCAGCCTGAGATGGGATTGGAGAAACAAATACATCGTTTATCTGAAGGACAGGAAATTGCCTACCGATCCAAAAGAATCAAGGGCCTTGCGAACCAGAGCGGCCCGATTCTCACTTGACGAAAATGGGGCCCTGTATAGGAGAGAGTTCGATGGCCCCCTAGCAGTATGCCTAGGACTGGGTGACACAGATTATGTGCTCCGAGAGATCCACGAAGGCACATGCGGAAACCATTCTGGGCAGACTCCCTAGTCCGAAAGGTAATAAGAGCAGGATACTACTGGGATAGCATGGAAAGCGACACCAAGGAGTTCGTCCGAAGATGCGACAAGTGTCAGGGATTCACCCCCAAGATTCACCAACCTGGAAAACAACTAAATTCCGTTTTATCACCATGGCCATTTATGAAATGGGAGATGGACATCATCGGCCCTTTGCCAACGGCACAAGGTAAAGCTAGATTCATTCTGTTTATGACTGATTACTTTTTGAAATGGGTGGAAGCGCAGGCCTTCAAAAAAAATAAGAGAAAAGGAAGTCATCAACTTTATATGGGAACACGTCATGTGCCGGTTTGGGATCCTATCCGAAACAACATGCGACAACGGGAGGCAATTCATTAGGAGCAAGGTAACACAGTTCCTTGAGGACAACAAAATCAAAAAGATCCTTTCAACGCCATACCATCCATGTGTGAACGGCCAAGTCGAGTCCACAAATAAAACCATCATTTAAAACCTGAAGAAGAAATTAGAAAACACAAAGGGAAAATGGCGAGACATACTGCCTGAGGGACTGTGGGCATATCGGACGACTTAAAATCAAGCACAGGGGAGACACATTTCTCTCTAGTATATGGTGATGAAGCACTAATACCAGTAGAGGTCGGGGAACCAAGCGCCAGATTCTGGCATGCCAGAAAAGAGTCAAATCACGAGGCCATGGCAATGGCCTTTGAGCTGCTCGATGAAAGACGGGAGGCCTCGCTGGTTCGGATGGCCGCACAGAAGCAGAAAATCAAAAGATACTACAACAGGAGAACGAAACTCCAATATTTCGGAATTGTAGACTTGGTCCTAAGGAAGGTTAATCTCAACACCCGAAACCCCAATGAAGGGAAACTAGGCCAGAATTGGGAAGGGTCGTACCGTGTCCTCGGGATAGTTGGCAAAGGCTCCTATAAGCTTGGCACCATGGAAGGCGAGCAACTCCCGAGCAACTGGAATGTGTCTATGCTCAAGCGGTATTACTGTTAAGGCATCCGATCATGAAATCCCACGGGAGCCCTCGAGAAAGCATCGCATTCTTTTTCCCGCAATCAGTCTTTTATAATGAAATAGGTTCCTTGCTGACAGGATTTTTTAACGAGGCGTCGCCCGCACACTCCTTAAAAAAGAATTCAAAGGTGGCCTATGTTATTTCCTTTGCAATCAGCCCAGCTTTGGAAAAATGATGAACGAGACTCCGATAGAAGGAAACACACCGGGCCAAGAAACCAAGGGAGTTGTACCCACGCGGGCCGAGCTCGCAGCAACAAGATAATATGTATTCATGGCCTATATCTATGCCAAGCAATAAAGAATATCTTTTCAGCATTCATACTTCGAAAAAGACTATTTTGGCATATTCACGGCGAAGGCCTCTCTGCCAAATACGTCTCAGATACTCGGAGACTTAAACGATTCAGGGCACACACGACCCTAGGGTCGGAACTCCAGGCTCACAAAGCCCTCACAATGCAACTCCAAGTTCACGAGAAGCGGTATTCAAGCTTAAACAAACTCGATGACTCAGAAACTGTCACCAATCGCCATGCGCTGGAAAATCTGAAACTGTAAGACCCTAACGGGAAAACTCGACATAACCTGATATATTCTACGAGCTGTAAGACCTCAATAGGCATGACAAACTGTAAGACCTCAATAGGCATGACAAACTATAAGACCTTAACAAGCATGACAAACTATAAGACCTCAACAAGCTTGAAAAATCCCGAAGTTTAGGGTATACATCACATTTGTAAGAATTCCTAAAGGGCATACCCTCGATGTAGATGCCTAAAATATCACTGTGGATCAAAAATGGCTACGGCCAAACACAATGGTCAAAACAGCTAATACAGCCAAAATAACGTGACACGGGGACGCCCGACTGTAGCTAAAAATCGCAGGCCACTACTCCGAATATACTTCGAAAAGAACCGGTTAAAACATGCTTCCCTCAAACAGGCAAAAACTAGCTCTGACCATGTCAGCTCCAAATCACATGAGCGCCGATCTACTCGACCTACGAGCTATGAACCTTACGAGGTGCTCAATACATCGCCGACAATGACTTGAACTTGAGGTTCCTCTGGAACCGCGATGTGTCAGGAAAAAATACTATAAAAAGACCTTAACGAGCGGAATCAAAGCCTACAAAAAGCCCACAGGAAAAAACAGTGTAAGAGCCATTGTCGCTAGCTAAGCAAGCATTCGAGCCTCATATTGAAAGGTCTCTATGACCAAACAACGTAAAAGCCATTGTCGCCAGCTTGAAAATTGATAACTTGAGGATTAAAATGAGCTCGAATCGTAACCCGATTCGTAGACCAGATCCAAAATAGTTAACTATGCAAGCCTCCGAGCCACATACTAAAAGGTCTCAACGACCAAACGGCATAAGTGCCACTGTCGCCAACCAGAAACTCATGGTAATATAAGGGTCGATTACAGCTCAAATCGCAATGCGACTCGGGGACTGTACCCAAAAATTGTAATATGCCAAAGGGCACAACATAAATGTCACTATCGCCGGCCAGAGAACCATGGAAATTTAAGGGTCGATTACAGCTCGAATCGTAACGTGACTCGGAGACTGGACCCGGAATAGTTAAACTACAAAATGCCTAAGGGCATGGCATAAATGCCATATCAACCAGCCTAAACGGGCCATAAAGCTACATTGAGAGTAAAAAGTTCTTTCGCCAATAAGGGGAACAAATCCACAGAATTTCTCATTACACATATGCCAGAACAAAAGCACCGCATACAGACAAAGAGATCAACGGGAAAACAACATAGCCTAAACCTATTTCAAATCGGCGGCCTCAAAGGTTGCATCCAGGCGGTTACGAATCCCTTGACAGTCCCTTCTCGGTGGCGTCCCCTCTCTCCGGAGATCCACCCCCTTTTTTAACATCGCTCAAGCTACCTTCCAATGTGCCCTTGATGGTTAACCTCTGAAGGTCCGGCCGAGCGCGGTTCACGGCTCGAGGTAAAGCTAGGTCTGCCCCCTCAAATGTCCTCTCAACACAAGAATCCTCAGCAACCGCACCTTCTTCGAGTAAAGATACAAGCGCCTTGGCCTCGGCTTTGATCTGAAGTTGTGCGGCCACCAGCCCGGAACAAAAACTCTTATACTTTCCACTATCCTCCATTGCATCCTGAAGCTGATGCTCAATAGAGGTGACTCTCCTCCTAAGTTTCTCCTTCTTAAACTCCATTAATCAGGGCCCAAGGGGTTAAAAACAATAGAATCCCATAGAAGCTCAAACAATAATGAGAACAAGGGATGAATAACCTGTTAAGTTAAAAGAGCTTTCTCATGTTTGCGACGGCTCATCTCATCCTGATATTGGGTGAGGGCCTGATTATAAAGTGCTTCGGCCTGAAATCACATAAGAAAAAAAAGTTAAGGGAATGAAGATCGGAGCGGCCCAAAGAAACAAATGAGGATGGATAAAGTTGCCAGCTCGCAAAGCCTGCCCATCTCATCGAAAATAGAGGAAGCGTTGATCCCGGAGCTACCCTCAAGAGTGATTGCCGGCCTCCCGAGTGCGTCTTTGCCTTAGATCAGTGCTCCCGCCTCAAAAAGATCCTTACAAAGTTCGTCTCACCCTCCAGAAGATGGAAGTGTTCCCCCTTTTGAGGAATTTACAATAACCAATGGGCCAATAGGGTCGGCCAGAATGTATTCCCCCCGTTCATCCCAGGCCCCCGATTGAGGCTCCTTTAGATCACCTGCTTAGGGCCTCCCATCTTGAAAAGGGCTCTGGCCACCTACCGAGTCAAAACCAGTACTAGATATCCTATGTGCTGCCTCGCATCCATAAAAAAGGGCAGCGCCAACATCGAACTCCTGTCTGGAAGAATTTATTCCCTCGGCCCAAGGAGCAATCAATTCCAAACGATCTTCATCGGTGCCGAAGAACTGCTTTCTCCCTCACCTTCAGCACGAGGTTTTCTTGCCACGCCAGAAGACAGAACTGATGAATTACCCTTGGACTCCTCCACCTTGGTCCTTTTAAGCTTTGGTAGCTCAGCCGATGTGCCCCTTTGCCTTTTCTTATCTTCGTCAAACACCGGGATGTCCCCTCCAATGGGTCGCACCTCCCTCGTCAATAGGACTCCTCCCAGACCTACATAGATGCGGGGATCAGACGCACAGAAAGGAAAGAGCCGTTGGCAGCAAGCTGCGCTAAAATGCGCGAGGCGTCAAAACTCAGAACTTACCATGATCTTTTGCTTTCCATCGGGCTCGAGATAAATCCCGCCACGCACGATCATTATATGGGCAGTTCGAGTATAAACGGCCAACCCAACCCTGCAAATCTGGCACCGCTCCAGGGTAGACCGCTGCGGCTGAAAAGACAAAGAAGAAACAACAGAGTCATGGACGTAAAGAGAAATTATCAAAGGGAAGCAGAGGCTTCGCATTCACTTACGCGCGGCATTCTACTTTTCAGGGAACTACATCCCTTCTATTAGGATCAGATTAGGCGTCCTCACTCGGACAAGCCAACTCAGCCACCCGTCGTCCCCAAATTCCTTGGTACAGGTGAAAAGGGATCTCGGGGCTCTACAATGAAGCTTGATTAAGCCCCCGAGAAGGAGACAAGGGCTATACATTCGGATCAAATGATTCAGAGTGAAGGGAGTTCTCTCTATCATGCTTAAATAATGTTTGGTCATATAAACCACATGCCAAAATGAAGGATGGATCTAACCCAGAGTCACCTGATAACTCCGGCAGAAATTGAGAACCACAGGGTCGATCGAGGGCGAAGACGGTCCCGCCGGTCCTAAAGTAAATGGGTAGGTATACACGCTCAGAAAGATGGCACTATGAGCCGTAATTTCTTCATCCTAAGCAGGAATCTCCACAAACACGACATCCCCCCAGCAACAATCGGCCCTCACTCTCTCGATATCCATTATAGAACTGATATATCGAGATACTGGTTCATGGCGTCCTGAATTCGAAGAGGGTCTATCGGCCCTGAAATCTGAAGTTATCACAAAAAGACCTGGGATACACTCCTCGACATGGGGTGGAGCTGTTACTTCGCTTTAGGAGAAAAACGAAGAAGATAAGCCCGCAACCTCCTAAGAAGCAGCGGTGGAAATATTCGCCATCCTTGAGAAAGTCCAAGAGTAGAAGAAAATAGGGGATGGTCATGCTCCTAAAAGGAAAGCAAGAAGCAAAGGGAAAACAGACATCACTAAAAGGTTCTGAATAGGATCCGAAAGGAAAGAAGAAAATATTTATAAGAGCATCGTGGGTACATTAAAGGAAGCCAACCACCGCAGTCAATGCTGGAATCTGCAGTAATGGCGCATATAGCATGCCTTGATAGCCATAACCGTTCTCAGGAACACCGGAGGAAATAGGAGTTCAGAATCGCTTCTCTTCACCTTCACTCTAAGAAATGCGGAGACTATCTGTATGCGGCAAATCCGGGGGCCCAAATTCCTTATCACAAGGCCATCTCGTGGTCAAGCCCCTTGAAGCTCGGAGCCAAGGTTTAGACTCATCCCCAAGGTTCGTCTAGAACTGATCTGAAGGGTACAACATTCTGACTAATGTAGCGGGTTGCAGCGAGCAAGGGGGAAGTTCCCAAGTCACGCGACTCGACCTGACAAGGCCGGCCTATCTGAGGCCTATTTTTGAGGCGTCATATCTAGCCATCCTATCTCTGTACTTTTATGGCTAACATGTTTTGTATTAAAAGAAATTCCCCTCCTATATAAAGGGGATCCCCACCTCTTTGTGGGGGGACGATAAGAGCTCCAATTGATCCTGCTCAAGTGCAATAATATCTTCTCTCTCTTCTCTAATTTGCTTATTGTTGATACCCAATTTTTCCCTATATATTTTTTATACTCAATAGCATGTGTATAAATATATAAGCATGCCCAAGTATTTTGGTATTTTTCCAAAATTTTTAAATATTTTCAAAACCAATTTATTGTCTATTTTAGCAGTACAAAATCTAATAATTATTCCCAAAATCATCAATTTTGGTGAATAATTTATTTTATTCCCATATTTATACCAAAATATAGTTAACATAATTTTTGTATATCTTTACAAATTTATTGGGTATTTTAAAAGCTAAATTGCATATAATTGCAATTATAGCCTACTTTAAGATTAATAGCATTTTATAATTGTAAAATTGGTTCCAATATTTTTAAATTAATATTTATATATTATTAATTGGGTCAGTACTTTAAATTTACTTTTAAAATCATTTTTATTATTTTTCATAAAATAAATAGGGAAAATGGCTATTTAATATATAGCCAAATTGGCTTTCAATTTTAGCCCAAATTAACCCCCAATCAAACCCAATCTCAGAGCCCAATTACCCTGACCCACGACCCTTTAAAGAACAACCCGCCCGGATCCCTTACCTACCCATTCAATCAAGGCCGTTGATCAAAATGATCAACGACCACCTTTTACCCTTTCCTAAATTAATCCCGACCTACCCCCAAACCCTAGCCATTTCGTTTAGTCCGCCGCCTCTGAAATCCACTTCTCTTTCAACCTCCTCCGAAACCCTAGTCGCCTCCCTCTGATTACCACCTAAAATTGCCTGAACCATTGCTTCCAAAGCCATTAAAGGCCTGTACCAGCCTCCTGAGACTCCTACGTGCTCGATTATCATGGTTTCCAGACCAGACCTTGAAGAGGCTTGGCCCAGACCTTTTTTTATTCGAGTTCTTTGGCTTGTCTCCGACCTTGCTCCGGCCAGCTATGGCTGTTCAAGCTTGGTTTTGACATCTCCTGCTCCGATTGGACCTTTCTCAAAGCCTTTCTCATTCTAGGGTTCTTCCGAAACCCTGACTATTCGAGGTTTTCTCCAATTTTTCTTAGATCTGTTGTGTATCTATGATCTACTTGAGTGTTCAAACAATTTCCCCAACTTTTCTTTCAAAAATTACTTTCAAAATCGTTTCTTTTCGATTTAGGGTTTTTTGAAAATGCCTAAAATATTTCTCTGGCTTTTCTTTTTCTTTTCTTTGCATGTATTTGTCTATACTATGTTCGTATGTTTTCTTTTCTACCACGCCTGTATTGTCCTTCTACTTTTCTTTTATACATGTTACTCATGTGCTCACATGATTATCCTTGTTATGTTTTCATTACTCTTCTACTATATGTGTTTACTGTTAAGTTCTTCGATTTTTGTTTGCTTTACTGGACTCTGTTCGTGTTCTTGCTAAATGTTTTTCATCTACTGCATCTTAAGTTTGTATCACTTTTTTCTTCTGAACTTGTTTAAATTCTGAGTTTTTCTCAAAACATGTTCTCCATGCTTTTGACTGTGTGTCATGCCTGTTTGTCTCTCATAAGTCTTTGGAAAAGACTCCTGAGCCTCTATTGAATGGTTTGCCTTCTCATCTCTATTGTCTGACTCAACTCGAAACCCTAAGGTTCAGGGATTTCTTGGCATTTTCATCTTTTGTGTGCGAGTTAGGTTCCACTTCGGGACCTTGGACTCTCAGACTCATTGTGAGTCTACAAACTAGACTTATACCTCTTCTTGCTTATGATTCTGAACCTTTCTTTGTTAAACTCTCTTCTAAATAATTTGACAAACCCCTCTGGTATTCACATATTTATGTGCTTTATATATAAGGACTCTGCCTTCAAAAGTTTTTTTTACCAACTAATTGATTGATTCTGAAATCCTCTACCTTTTCCTGACTTGGTTCATTCGAATTGAACTTGTAATTTTGATTTCCCTGGCTGTTTGATTGATTCCCTTTCCTTTTTTTCCAAGCCGTGTACTATTGAATTTTTTTTTTCCTCTAATAACTTCTCTGTATTTACCCCTTTTGTTCTATTTTGAAAAGGTTTTAATCAAAACTTCTTTCCTTAATTGGCTTATACCCGTTGAAATCAGAATCCCTTAACTAAAGGGAGATTGATTTCAATGTTGTTTCCTTACCTTTTCTCACTTGTTTTCTGCACTATAAAAGGGGGCACAACTCTTCTGTACCGGTATCATCCTTAACTTACAATTCAATACTTTTTATAACACACTTCGAATTGCATACTCTTACACACTACTACTACTTTCAAAACCTGCATTCCTTCTTTCTCTCTTCTCTACTATTGTTCTCTGCTCCTGCTTATTATTAGCTGGGTGAAAGTCAAGGCTAATATACTACTACTAATTTGTCTTTGCATCCTGCTCTTGCTCTTTTACTGGTATGTCTTGATTCAGTTTCTAGCAATCATCCTAATGTGTTTACTTAGAACCTTTACATCTATGCCTATTACCTGAAAAATTTGACATGTTCATATGCTGCTGTTTGCTTTACTTTCTTGCGAATGCTTGATCCCTATACCTTTACCCTCTATGTGTTTGTAAATGGGGATTCAGGGCATGGCAACATGAATTGTTGTCCATGAACGGAATTTTAACCCCAAGTAAAGGGTGTCAGTATGTTTTATTGTCGATCATGTCCTTTGCCCACTTTTCCTTTATCTACTGTTTCTGTTGTGAATCCCCTACCCTTACCCCCTATGTATGCTGAGTTAAGGCTCATGATCTGGTAGACTCTTAAATGGCTGCCCAAGCCTGAGCCTGGCTTTCAATAAACCCTAAATCCTCAACTTTAAATGACAAGTTGGTTAGGGGTGTGCCAGTACTTCAAGTTGCTTGGCATGACCACCAGCTTATCACTCCCTCTCCCCTGCACTTGCACCTACTCTTAGATTTTAAGTTCTGCCCCCTATGAGCTTTGCTTTGGGACCTTGAGTTCTCTCTGAACTTGGACATTTGAGGGCTGGCCCTTCCACACTGCACTATGTCCTTGATTCTGAAATATATTTGGGGTGTAAGCATTGCCCGGAGCCCCTTTGAGACTCTTGGGGAACTTTGACACATCCCAAATAAGAGAAAGGCTTTGGAACTTGATCTTTGGAGTTGGTTTACTTCATGCTTTAGACAGAAGTACGAATCAAGCTCTCATTGGTTGGGACTTTTAGTTTTCTGATGTAATTTTATTTTATTTTTCTCTTATCAATTGTGGTTTATAACAATCTTGTAATAAATATTTAGGGTTGGCTAATGGAAAAGGGTGGGGAAGTATGCAGGCAATGGGTAGATATCATGCCTATAGGGGTTATCATTTATAAAATTCTGCATCTCATCTAGAGATCATGCCTATAGGAATTACTATGTTTTAAAGTTCTGAATTTTATAAATCATTGAAACTCTGCATTCTCACATAGATACCATGTCCATAAGATTTTCTGCATTGTCATATAGATACCATGTTTATAGGGTTTTCTGCAATTTCCTATAAGTCGATTCTAAAATTCTGCATCTTCATATAGACACCATGCCTATAGGACTTTCTGTATTCTGCATATGCATCTATCATTAGGAAAATATGTATATAGGTTTAAATAACAATCAGTATTTTAGACATTAGGCCTATAGGACTTCTGCACTTCTATAAACGTTTAAAATCAGTAACGCCTAGATATCATGTCTATAGGATTCTTGCAACTGTTTAAGATCAATGACACTTAGAAACCATGCCTATAGGATCAGTTAATTGAATCAGCCTCGTTTCGAATATAAAACCCGTCTTAAAATCTGCAGATCCCTTTTTTCTAAAATTAGTAAGGGTTTTCCTTAAAATCAGTTTACTTTGCATTATTTGATATCATGCCTATAGGTTTCACCTAGGCAAGCTTTATGGTAAAAGCCATAAGTGCATTAGTCTTTGACAATTCCAACTAGCAGGCAGGTCTGATTCGGATTTCTTATCTGAAGTGTGTAATAAATCAGTCTGCCACACGCATTTTTTTCAGACCTAATCAGTACATGTAAGACATGCTAAACTCTATGCTTTTCTGACTTGGGGAGGTTTATTTGAGCCTTTCAATTGTTATGTGTTTTCCCATATCTGCTTTATGTGTTTCGTTTGTCGCCCTATAATTTTATCCTTTTAAAACCATAAAAGCCCCAACTCCCTCCCCTTCAGGATTAGTAGTCCCAACGCCTCCGAGATTGATAGGATTGGGACGGGTAATAGCATGTAATAAGTAACGATACCATTCTGCGCTTTAATAACTTAATGGGATGGGAAGGGTAAAATATGGATATGATGACAGGTGCGCTAATATCACGTGTGACCCCTCTTCTGAGGAGTGATTGTTGGGTATTGCATTGAAGTGATCCATATTAATTCCAAACGTAGGACCCCTTTTCTTTATTCGCTTCCTTTAGAGTTGTTTAAACTTTTCAAATCCTTGCTCTCTTTCTACTTACTTTCATAAGTTTCAACCTAATTGCAATGTTGTATGCAAGTCCTTATTTGAGCCTTGATTGTTTACTTGTAAAGTCAAAATTGTAGCATGGCCGGGAACCACACTTGTGGATCTTGAGGGGTGCCTAACACCTTCCCCTCGGGATAATTTCTAGCCCTTACCCTAATCTCCGGTCTCTTTATCTCAAACCCTTCTTAAAGTGTCCTAATGCACTATAATCATTAGGTGGCGACTCTTCAACTTCTAAACCCAATTCTCGAAAGGGAATAGAGTTGTTCTCCCAATGTCATATACCCGATTTATGACCCCATGTTTAGAGAAAAAGGGGGTGTCGATAGCATGGCGACTCTGCTGAGGATAACTTTAGGCTTTTACCATTACATGTTGCTTGTGACTTTACTATCTCATTAATTGCTTTATTTAATGTCTTTTATTCGCTCCGAAACTGACTTGGCTCTTCATGTCTTTTCTTTCCTTTAGCTGCTTTCCTTTACTGCTTTATTTCAATACTATTGTAATTACTGCAATTATTGTAATCATTTATCTTATGAACGTGAAAATACATGTCAATTTGTTTCATTCTTGTAAACTACATCTTCAACATCATATTCCACTCGTGCCAAACAAATACCATAGCAACGCTTATAATGAGTGGTTGTGCTCTTCCAATATTATCACCCTTTAAATTCGGCAAAGGCGTATTTGCGGTAAAACCAGTCGATCAGCGGTGCAGTCGACGGTTCCGTGCCTTTCCCTATGGAGTTGTCCGCTCAAGGGTACTTGTTTAATACCCCAATAGAAACTTTACTCTTTCTAATTATGCAAGCATCATGGTCAAACCTAGCCGAGTCAGTTATGTTGTCCACATAATGACTCATTAAGATAGCCTTGTCCAAAGTCCATCGGGTTTCCCTGAAACCCAAACGGACACCTACATGTTCTGTGCAATTATTTGGAGAACTAAATGCTTTTTATGCTAATTATCGGTTTAAATAGTCGTGTCTGGCAAGAGAGGGGTTTAACACTTTGTTTTGCAGAAAATGAGGCATGAAGTCCCCAGATTTGGCATGGTAACCAACATTCATCCAAGGCTGCTAAATTGGTGGGAAGATCTCCACTCCAGTGATCAGACACTCGTCCACAAATACTTAGGGAATATGCCTTCTCTTCTAGAAATCCAGCCTGACAACAAAATCATAGATGCTGTAACTCTGTTCTGTGATAGTGACAGGTCCGTGTTTCGCTTCGGGGACCTTGAAATGACTCCTTTGCTTGAAGAAATAGGAGGCTTAGTTGGTATTCCTTGGGAGACTCCGGGTTTGCTTATGCTAGAGAATCACAAGTGTAGGGGTTTCCTTAAGATGATGGGATTGAAGAAGAACCCAGACTTAACATGTTTGAAAGACTCCTACATTTCATTCGACTATCTGTATGAGAGGTACGGCCATAGCAAGGCATATCACACCTACTCAGATGAATTTGCCCTCACCTCACTAGGGAATATTCACATAAGGGTTTTCGTATTTATGTTTTGTTTCCTAGGGATGATAGTGTTCCCTATAAAGAAGTCTAGGATCCACACTAGACTGGCCATGGTAACCAAGACTCTGATGGAAGGAATTGGCAGACAGCCTTTCAGTATAGTGCCCATGATTGTTGCTGAGATATACCAGGCTCTGGACAACTGTCAGCGAAAAGCCAGTCATTTTGAGGGATGCAATTTATTACTTCAGCTCTAGCTCATGGAGCACCTCCAGAAAGGAGAACACCGACAAGAGATCTTACGCAGAGACTGGGATGATCATATTGCCTTCCACCAGCCAAGGCGTATGAATTATATGCCTAACATGTTCACTCAGCCAGAAGACGCTGGAAGATGGGTGGAGCTATTTGAGAATCTAAAAGAAGACCAGGTACAGTGGATGGTCGAATGGTTCCCTACGGAAGAATTCATTGTTCGATCCCGAGACGCACCATTTCTCATACTCATTGGTCTAAGAGGAACTTATACCTACGTTCCCCTCCGAGCCATGAGACAGGCTGGAAGGAAGCAAATCATACCAATGGTCGACAAAATGAGTCACTTTAGGGCTGATTTCCAGGACGATGATAGCCCTCACAAATGCCAAGCTCAACACATGTGGCATTGCAAGCTCGTTTTGGGGAAAGAATCTATTGAGCCAGACAGGTATCACGCTGGTTGCGTGCCACACTATTCGGGTTGGTTGGAAGATAATCATAATGGTATGGGTCAGCCCGGGTTCATTCACGGACACAGAATCATCGACGAGAAAGCTGAAGCACGGGTTAAGTACAATCAACTGCGCAAGAGAATTCGAGAGTGTGAAAGTGAGCATCGGGAAATACAAGAAGCCCATCAAAAGATGATCGAGGAATGGATGGATATGGCTGTCAGTGCCAATTAACGACTAGGGTATTTGGAACGGGGTCTAGTGGAGCTAGAAGGAAAGTTCATCAAAAGGATTGAAGATTGTCAGAACGCTAAAGGGAATGCAGGCGGACATTTGGCCCAAGCTTATCTGTTGCTAGGACTGCGTGAGCTGGTGAAGCTGTTCGAGGGGGATAAAGATGCCAAATCTGCGGAAGGTCCTTCTGGGACCAAGTAGTTAGGAGTCTTTTATTTTGCTTTTAATGATGTAATAAGGCCAATGGCCACTAGTGACATTTTATTTTCTGTTATTTAGCATCGTTGTGAATTCGTCTTATTTTTATCAATAAAATGAGGCATTTAGCATTATAAGTTCTCCAAATTAACTTGTCACTAGGCCTACCTCGGGCACAACGAGGCACCCAAATTAGGACGCGATTTATATTCTTGCATAATGTGTTTAAATATTGCAACACTTTCTTCTCATAACCCGCACTAACTTGTTACCTTTTTTGTTTTTCTTTATTTTTATTCACCTCCCCAAAAGTTAGTTTGTGCATTCTGGCACCATCATTATACAGTACGAGATCCAAGGCCCTCCTCCTCCTCCGAGTCCTATCCGGAACAAGAATAAAGGTAGAATGGGAGATTCAAGCTCCAGAAATGAAATTGAAAGAATTGAGATTCCTCAGGGTACCCCGGTTGCTCAGGAAACTGCTGCCCAACTTGAGCAGAAACTGTTGAAGTTCCAAGAAGAACTGGATCAAGTTCGGAACTTGGCAAATTTATCATTCACTCTCACCGCTCCTGATGTCAACTTTTCAAATGCTCAAAATCCCGCACCTCCACAGAACACCCCACAACCACATATGCAACCCACTCAAACTCAACATTGCAACACATGCCACACTCCACTACCCATTCCTGAACCACTGAACACCACAAACGACCACCCCCACAACACTTTCATCTACGTAGATACCATACCCCACTACACTCAACCAATCTCAAGTGCACCTAAGTCTGATGACAAGGACTCTCTTATCAGAAATTTGGCAGCAGAACTCAAGAAATTGACCAGTCGAGTCCAGGGCATGGAAGGAAACAAAGGCATAGAGGGGCTGAATTATGAGGACCTCTACATTCAGCCAGATGTTGAACTTCCGGAGGGATACAAACCTCCCAAGTTCGAAATGTTCGATGGCACGGGAGATCCCAGAGTCCATTTGAGGACATATTATGATAAGCTGGTCGGAGTCAGAAGGAATGAGAAAATTCGTATGAAACTCTTCATGAAAAGCCTGAAAGGGGGATGCTTTATCCTAGTACATCAGTCAGGACCCCAAGAAAGGGACAAGCTGGGTAGGTATGGCATCGGATTTCATGGATATGTTCCGATTCAATACAGAGAATGCACCGGATGTATTCTACATCCAAAATCTGAAGAAGAAGCCTACCGAGACATTCCGAGAGTATGCTACTCGCTGGAGATCAGAGGCTGCTAAGTTCAGGCCGGCTTTAGAAGAGGAACAAATGAACAGATTCTTCATCCGGGCTCAGGACCTACAATATTAAGAAATTCTCTGATATCATCAAGCTGGGAGAAAGAATTGAGGAAGGCATTAAGAATGGTATGGTTACTAATCTTGAAGCATTACAGGCCACCAACAAGGCTTTACAGTCTGGTGGCACGTCCAAGAAGAAGGACGTCAATGTCGTGATGGTCGCACAGGGAGCCAAACCACCACTAAAATACCACACTTACCCGTCACCTCCACTTATATATCAGCCTATCCCGAATTACCAAGCACCCGCACCCTCTTACCAAAATCCACCACCCGTTTACCAATCATCTCCACCTCCCGCATATCAACCCACTTCACCCAGATGCTCTCAACCTGCACCTGTTTACCAAGCTTATAATGCCCAACCGCCTCACTACCAATCACCTCCCACTCGCCAAAATTTCCCTAGACCCAAACCAAATTTTGACCACAGACCTCCTAGACAATATACATCCATCACTGAGCCAATTGACCAGCTATATGAGAAACTTAAAGCTGCTGGTTACATCTCCCCTATCCCTGCCATAACTCCAGAAAATCCTTCCCATTGGGTCAACCCTAATAAGACCTATGTATACCACTCCGGCATGAAGGGACATACCATTGATGAGTGCCGCACGTTGAAGGACAAGATTCAAACTCTGATCGACAATAAGGTTATCGTATCAAAGGTGCCTACTCCTAATGTCCACAACAACCCTCTGCCTGATCACAAAGGTGGGGACATTTACATGATCGAGATCGAAGATGATTGGGACCCCAAGGGATCGATAGAATTGATTGTTGAGGATGATGAGCCAAAGAAACCGACAGTCACACTTAACCCGATTGTTGTACAGAACCAGCCCTCCAGGGGCGATGAAGTCAACATGTCTATACCTATCGAATTTGAAGCACCTTCTTCTGTGAAGGTGGCCGGGCCAATTGAGGTTGTGTTTGGGGCCCCAAAGGCACCTGTACTCTTTGAAGTTGTTGTGTTACCACCAAGGGTATCCATTCCTGTAGCAATGTCAGACATAGCACCGTTCCACTCAAATTCCATACCATGGGATTACACAGCTGAAGCAAGGAGGAAAGGAAAGACCAAGACGGGAGAAGCAATTACTGCGCAGGGTATGACCAGAACAGGCAGGGTTTACACTCTAGAGAACCTAGCTGAGTCAAGTAAGCAAGCCTCGGGACGGACTACTGAAACTGGTCCCGATGATGTTTAGAGGAAAATACAAGCTAAGGAATATTCGGTCGTTGAGCAGTTGAACAAAACACCAGCACAAATCTCCATCCTAGCTCTTCTACAGAGCTCTGATGCACACAAAAATGCCTTGATAAGATATTGAGTGAAGCTTATGTACCAATCAACATAACTGGGGGCAAAATGGCAAATATGGTAGGAAAAATACTTGAAAGCCACAAAATCACCTTCCACGAAGATGAACTACCGCCGGAAGGACTGTGTCACAACATGGCCCTACACATCATTGTGCAATTTGCGAGGATTACTTCGTCACTAGAGTCTTGATCGATGGAGGCTCCATCCTCAACATCTGTTTGTTGGTAACTCTTAGAATATTGGGAAAGAGCCTGCACGAGGTCAAAGATGGGGCCATCAATGTCAAAGCCTTCGATGGGTCCCAAAGGTCTACTATCGGAGATATCAGCCTATGCTTGCAAATGGGATCAACCTGGTTCGACGTTGACTTTCAAGTGATAGATGTCCCAGCATCCTACAATTTGCTGTTGGGACGACCATGGATCCATGCCATTGGAGCTGTAGCATCGACCCTGCATCAGGCAGTGAAGTTCGAATGGAATCACCAAGAGGTGATCATTCATGGTGATGGTAGCAACCCCATATATAGTCGCCAGACTATCCCAATGATTGGAGGCAGAAGGAGAATAGGCGGAAAAACATACCACCACATTGAAAGAGTCAACGCTGTAGACAAAGATAAATGGTGGGATAACAAGATTGAAAGTATCCTGAGTTGGTGTGGATACGAACCTGGAAAGGGACTCGGCAAAAACCTCCAGGGAATCGCCAAACCTATCAAGCTGAAGAAACATGGCACTACATTTGGTTTGGGGTATGAGTACACTTGGGAGGAGTTCAATCATTAGTCGCCACCATGGCGCGGTCCCTACTACCCACTGGAGCATCCGATACCTCACCTAGAGCAGACTTTCCAGCCGATAGATATTATATATGGGTCAGAGGAAGATGATGCATTGGCAGCCATGAAGAATCTGTTCCTGGAGGATGATGATATGGACTGCTGTGTTATTTTTGAGGAGGAAGGGGAGGAAGTCCCTTCTATACAAGTTTTGAACAAAAGCACCATGCATACGAGAATACGAGCCCCTAAAAACGTATTTTCCCGATGAAGAGGTATCTTTCATAGGAGAAGATATTGCAGAATCCTATGATGGTTGGAGGTTGTTTTTCGACGGAGCTGCAAATTTCAAAGGAGTTGGTATAGGAGCAGTCTTAGTATCAGAAACCGTCCAGCACTACCCGGTATCCGCCAAGCTCAGGTTCCCTTGTACCAATAATATGGTCGAATATGAAGCCTGCATCTTGGGGCTCAAAATGGCAATTGACATAAACGTTCAGGAGTTGCTAGTGATTGGGGATTCAAACTTGCTCATACATCAGGTTCGAGGAGAGTGGGCAACCAAGAACTCTAAGATACTTCCCTACTTGCATCATATACAGGAGTTGAGGAAA
Organism: Nicotiana tabacum; assembly: GCF_000715075.1. Lineage (NCBI taxonomy): Eukaryota > Viridiplantae > Streptophyta > Magnoliopsida > Solanales > Solanaceae > Nicotiana > Nicotiana tabacum. Next base: position 104,586,144 of record NC_134086.1, on the reverse strand, counting down.
AGGTTCACAAAGACAGAATTTCAGCACGTCCCCAAAGTCCAGAATGAGTTTGCTGATGCATTAGCTACTTTATCGTCCATGATCCAGCATCCAGATACAAATTTCATTGATCTCATCCTAGTAAAGATTCATGATCAGCCAGCTTATTGTGCCCGCGTTGAGGAAGAAGCGGATGGAAAACCATGGTTCCATGACATCAAGGAGTACTTGACAACAGGGGAATATCTAGAACATGCCAACGCTACTCAGAAGCGCACACTTCGTAGGTTATCCAGCAACTTCACAGCAGAGGAATCCTGTATAGAAGGACTCCCGATTTGGGTTTACTAAGGTGTGTCGAAGCGAAAGAAGCATCCATGCTATTGGACGAAGTGCATTCAGGGACCTGCGGGCCGCACATGAATGGTTTTGTCTTAGCAAAGAAGATACTCCGAGCAGGGTATTTTTGGATGACTATGGAAACAGACTGTATTCAGTATGTTCGCAAATGCCATCGCTGTCAGATACATGCAGATATGATAAAGGCACCTCCAAATGAGCTTACTGCAACAAGCTCACCATGGCCATTCGCCACTTGGGGAATGGATGTTATCAGACCTATCAAGCCTGCCACATCAAATGGGTACAGGTTCATCTTAGTGGCAATCGATTATTTTACCAAATGGGTCGAAGAAACATCATACAAGGCGGTCACTAAGAAGGTTGTGTCGGGTTTCATCCGCAACCGCATTGTTTGTCGGTTCGGGGTTCCGGAATCAATCATCACCGATAATGGTTCCAATCTCAACAGCGACTTGATGAAAGCAATGTGTGAAACTTTCAAGATCAAACACAAGAACTCTACAGCCTACAGGCCTCAGATGAATGGAGTTGTGGAAGCAGCCAACAAGAATATCAAGAAGATACTAAGGAAGATGGTCGAAAGGCACAAACAATGGCATGAGAAGTTATTATTCGCCTTATTGGGATACCGCACTACAGTCCGCACATCGACCAGAGCAACTCCCTACATGCAGGTTTATGGTACAGAGGCGGTCATCCCCGCTGAGGTAGAAATTCCCTCCCTAAGGATCATACAAGAAGTAGAGTTGGATGATGCAGAATGGGTAAAAGGTCGCTATGAGCAGTTAGCCCTTATAGACGGGAAAAGGATGAATGCAGTTTGCCACGGTCAGTTGTATCAGAGCAGAATGTCCAGAGCCTTCAGCAAAAGAGTTAAACCAATGAAGTTTACACTGGGGCAGCTGGTATTGAAGAAAATATTCACACATCAAGATGAAGCCAAGGGGAAGTTCTCTCCCAATTGGCAGGGTCCATACAAGGTTCATTGGGTTCTAACTGGATGAGCCCTTATTCTTGTAAATATGGATGGAGAAGTCTGGTCGAAGCCAATAAATTTAGATGATGTGAAACGATATTATGTGTAACCACCTATGATTCCCTTAATGATGTAATTCAAACTACGCCTGACCTGATTCCCGTTTAAGAGGGGATACGTAGGCAGCCCTATGGGTTCGGTCATAATTTAATAAAAATTCCATTTCTCCCCGCTATTGGAACTAGGGCAGCATTTTGAGGAGGACCCTTAAAATTCCGAAGTTAATTTTAGTTCATGCATCGCCAGAAGCGCCAGCCCAGTAAACTGGGGCAGAATTTTGAGGAGGACCATCAAAATTCCACAGATGTTTTTTAGTCATTCAGCACAGCCGTCAAAAATGTCCGCTCAGCAAACTGTGATAGAATTTTGAGGAGGACCCTCAAAATTCAGGAGAAAAAGAGGTTGCAATGTCTTGAACCACGTCGCATTTGTTGGTTCATCTAAAGAAAACTATTTTTGATTATATATTTACTAGAGCATGCATAATTATTATTCGAATTATTGTTGTTTAGCACCGCTACCCCAATAACACACAACGTCAAGAGCCTTGGGAAGACGAACTAACCTTTCCCCTTACAGAACTCACGATTTTTCTTTGGATGCAGGCACTCAATTCGCAATATCATTAGGTATATTTATGCACTCTCAAGAATACAACTTCTCAGAATCATCACTTGTCCGCAATTGCTATCCGTATACAATTTCCCCATCAATCATATTGTCGTAATCAGCTAAGAGATCTTACTATTAATCGTCCTTTTACATTCTTGCACTGCATAAGGCTACCTTTCTACCTTCCGAGGTTAAGCTCTACCTCCATCTGCATTTCTCTGCATCGCATAAAGCTACCTTTCTGCCTTTTGAGGTTAAGCTCTACCTTCATCTGCATTTCTCTATATTGCATAAGGCTACCTTTCTGCCTTCCGAGGTTAAGCTCTACCTCCATCTGCATTTCCCTGCATTGCATAAGGCTACCTTTCTGCCTTTCGAGGTTAAACTCTACCTCCATCTGCATTGCATAAGGCTACCTTTCTGCCTTTCGAGACTAAGCTCTGTCTCCATTTGCATTGCATAAGGCTACCTTTCTGCCTTCCGAGGTTAAGCTCTACCTCTATCTGCATTTCTCTGCATTCTGCATAAGGCTACCTTTCTTCCTTCTGAGGTTAAGCTCTACCTCCATATACATTCTGGATAAGGCTACCTTTCTGCCTTCCGAGGTTAAGCTCTACCTCCATCTGCATTCTGCATAAGGCTACCTTTCTGCCTTCCGAGGTTAAGCTCTACCTCCATTTGCATTTCTCTGCGTTGCATATGGCTACCTTTCTGCCTTTTGAGACTAAGCTCTGTCTCCATTTACATTTTGCATAAGGTTACCTTTCTGCCTTCCGAGACTAAGCATTGTCTCCATCCTGCATTTTTCTGCATTTTGCACAAGGCTAGCTTTATGCCTTCCGACACTAAGCATTGTCTCCATCCTGCATTTCTCTACATTGCATAAGGCTACCTTTCTGCCTTCCGAGGTTAAGCTCTATCTGCATCTGCATTTTTTGCATTGCATAAGGCTACTTTTCTGCCTTCCGAGGTTAAGCTCTACCTCCATCTGCATATCTTTGCATTGCATAAGGCTACCTTTCTGCCTTCCGAGGTTAAGCTCTACCTCCATCCTGCACGGCTGAAATATCGCCACTTTATTTTCTTGCATGGCTGAAATATCGCCACTTTTATTTTACGTCTTGCATTGGCTGAAATAGCGGCACTTTGTTTTTATTGTACGTCTGAAATACCGCCACCTTTTATTTACGTCTTGCATCGGCTGAAAGATCGCCACCTTCTGCATTTCATGGGCTGAAAGATCGCCCAATTGTCCAAACGGCATCATTGTTCGGAGGCATCATTTGCATAGCCCGAGAACACCATGCCATGGCTTGAGGACCCCATTTTATCTTTTGCATATCATTATTCAAAGGCATCATAGTTCGGAGGCATCATTCTCATGGCCCGAAAACATAATTTCATAGCCTGCGAATCCTTTATCATACGCTTCATGGCCCAGGGCATCATGGTCCAAGGATGTCATCCTAACCAACTGAAGACAGCATTCATGGTCCAGTGGGAACTTGCATCACGTTTAAATTTATGCACAACATATGTTTGTATTGCTCATTTGCAGGTACACCGGTTATCAACAGCCATCTCAGCAGGAGAGATCCTGCTCCGGTTCCCCCAGCCTATCAATTTTTTCAGAAAACCTCTCTCAATCTAAGCATCGCCTTCGTCCGTTTCAAATCTCTATCGTCATATTCCGTCAAAGCTTCCGGAACTACATATGGCCTGATTCCTATAAGACCAGGGATATGTAGGCAGCTCAAGAGCCAGAGCTCGGTCAGAATTCGTTTCAAATCGCCACTTCCGGTCAAAATTGGTCATCTTATCTTTACCCGATAACTCTTTCATCCTTCCCGGGTAAAGAGGGGCAGCTGTTGATACCCAATTTTTCCCTATATATTTTTTATACTCAATAGCATGTGTATGCATATATAAGCATGCCCAAGTATTTTAGTATTTTTCCAAAATTTTTAATGATTTTCAAAACCAATTTATTGTCTATTTTAGCAGTACAAAATCCAATAGTTATTCCCAAAATCATCAATTTTGGTGAATAATTTATTTTATTCCAATATTTATACCAAAATATAGTTAAGATAATTTTTGTATATTTTTACAAATTTATTGGGTATTTTAAAAGCTAAATTGCATATAATTGCAATTATAGCCTACTTTAAGACTAATAGCATTTTATAATCGTAAAATTGGTTCCAATATTTTTAAATTAATATTTATATATTATTAATTGGGTCAGTACTTTAAATTTACTTTTAAAATCATTTTTATTATTTTTCATAAAATAAATAGGGAAAATGGCTATTTAATATATAGCCAAATTGGCTTTCAATTTTAGCCCAAATTAACCCCCAATTAAACCCAATCTCAAAGCCTAATTACCCTGACCTATGACCCTTTAAAGAACAACCCTCCCGGATCCCTTACCTACCCATTCAGTCCAAGTCGTTGATCAAAATGATCAACGGCCACCTTTTACCCTTTCCTAAATTAATCTCGACCTACTCCAAAACCCTAGTCATTTCGTTTAGTCCGCTGCCTCTGAAATCCACTTCACTTTCAATCTCCTCCAAAACCCTAGTCGCCTCCCTCTGATTAACACCTAAAATTGCCTGAATCCATGGCTTCCAAAGCCATTAAAGGCCTGTACTAGCCTCCTAAGACTCCTACGTGCTCGATTATCATGGTTTCCAGACCAGACCTTGAAGAGGCTTGTCCCAAGCCTTGTTTGATTCGAGTTCTTAGGCTTGTCTCCGACCTTGCTCCGGCCAGCTATGGTTGTTCAAGCTTGGCTTCCTGCTCCGATCAGACCTTTCTCAAAGCCTTTCTCATTCTAGGGTTCTTCCGAAACCTTGAATATTCGAGGTTTTCTCCAATTTTTCTTAGATCTGTTGTGTATCCATGATCTACTTGAGTGTTCAAACAATTTTCCCAACTTTTCTTTCAAAAATTACTTTCAAAATCGTTTCTTTTCGATTTAGGGTTTTCTGAAAATGCCTAAAATGTTTCTCTGGCTTTTCTTTTTCTTTTCTTTGCATGTATTTGTCTATACTATGTTCGTATGTTTTCTTTTCTACCACGCCTGTATTGTCCTTCTACTTTTCCTTTATACATGTTACTCCTGTGCTCACATGAGTATCCTTGTTATGTTTTCATTACTCTTCTACTATATGTGTTTACTATTATGTTCTTCGATTTTTGTTTGCTTTAATTGACTCTGTTCGTGTTCTTGCTAAATGTGTTTCATCTACTGCTTCTTAAGTTTGTATCACTTTTTTCTTCTGAACTTGTTTAAATTCTGAGTTTTTCTCAAAACGTGTTCTCCATGCTTTTGACTGTGTATCATGTCTGTTTGTTTCTCATATGTCTTTGGAAAAGACTCCTGAGCCTCTATTGAATGGTTTGCCTTCTCTTCTCTATTGTCTGACTCCACTCGAAACTCTAAGGTTCGGGGATTTCTTGGCATTTTGATCTTTTGTGTGCGAGTTAGGTTCCACTTCGGGACCCTGGACTCTCAGACTCATTGTAAGTCTGCAAACTAGACTTATACCTCTTCTTGCTTATGATTATGAACCTTTCTTTGTTAAACTCTCTTCTAAATAATTCGACAAACCCCTTTGGTATTCACATATTTATGTGCTTTATATATAAGGACTCTGCCTTCAAAAGTTTTTCTTTTTACCAACTAATTGATTGATTCTGAAATCCTCTACCTTTTCCTGACTTGGTTCATTCGAATTGAACTTGTAATTTTGATTTCCCTGGCTGTTTGATTGATTCCCTTTCCTTATTTTTTCCAAGCCGTGTACTATTGAATTTTTTTTCCTTTAATAACTTCTCTGTATTTACCCCTTTTGTGCTACTTTGAAAAGGTTTTAATCAAAACTTCTTTCCTTAATTGGCTTTTACCTGTTGAAATCAGAATCCCTTAACTAAAGGGAGATTGATTTCAATGTTATTTCCTTACCTTTTCTCACTTGTTTTCTGCACTATAAAAGGGGGCACGACCCTTCTGCACTGGGATCATCCTTAACTTACAATTCAATACTTTTTACAATACAATTCGAATTGCATACTCTTACACACTACTACTACTTTCAAAACCTGCATTCCCTCTTGCTCTCTTCTCTAATGTTGTTCTCTTCTCCTGCTTATTATTAGCTAGGTGAAAGTCAAGGCTAATATACTACTACTACTTTGTCTTTGCATCCTGCTCTTGCTCTTTTATTGGTATGTCTTGATTCAGTTCCTAGCAATCATCCTAATGTGTTTACTTAGAACCTTTACATCTATGCCTATTACCTGCAAAGTTTGACATGTTCATATGCTGCTGTTTGCTTTACTTTCTTGCGAATGCTTGATCCCTATACCTTTACCCTCTATGTGTTTGTAAATGGGGATTCAGGGCATGGCAACATGAATTGTTGTCCATGAACGGAATTTTAACCCCAAGTAAAGGGTGTCAGTATGTTTTATTGTCGATCATGTCCTTTGCCCACTTTTCCTTTATCTACTGTTTCTGTTGTGAATCCCCTACCCTTACCCCCTATGTATGCTGAGTTAAGGCTCATGATCTGGTAGCCTCTTAAATGGCTGCCCAGGCCTGAGCCTGGCTTTCAATAAACCCTAAATCCTCAACTTTAAATGACAAGATGGTTAGGGGTGTGCAAGTACTTCAAGTTACTTGGCATGACCACCAGCTTATCACTCCCTCTCCCCTGCACTTGCACCTACTCTTAGATTTTAAGTTCTGCCCCCCTCCTATGATGAGCCTTGCTTTGGGACCTTGAGTTCCCTCTGAACTTGGACATTTGAGGGCTGGCCCTTCTACACTGCACTATGTCCTTGATTTTGAAATATATTTGGGGTGTAAGCATTGCCCGAAGCCCCTTTGAGACTCTTGGGAACTTTGACACATCCCAAATAAGAGAAAGGCTTTGGAACTTGATCTTTGGAGTTGGTTTACTTCATGCTTTAGACAGAAGTACGAATCAAGCTCTCATTGGTTGGGACTTTTAGTTTTCTGATGTAATTTTATTTTATTTTTCTCTTATCAATTGTGGTTTATAACAATCTTGTAATAAACATTTGGGGTCGGCTAGTGGAAAAGGGTGGGGAACTATGCATGCAAGGGGTAGATATCATGCCTATAGGGGTTATCATTTATAAAATTCTGCATCTCATCTAGAGATCATGCCTATAGGAATTATTATGTTTTAAAGTTTTGCATTTTATAAATCATTGAAACTTTGCATTCTCACATAGATACCATGTCCATAAGATTTTCTGCATTCTCATATAGATACCATGTTTATAGGGTTTTCTGCAATTTCCTGTAAGTCGATTCTAAAATTCTGCATCTTCATATAGACACCATGCCTATAGGACTTTCTGTATTCTGTATATGCATCTATCATTAGGCAAACGTGTATATAGGTTTAAATAACAATCAGTATTTTAGACACCAGGCCTATAGGACTTCTGCACTTCTATAAACGTTTAAAATTAGTAACGCCTAGATATCATGTCTATAGGATTTTTGCAACTGTTTAAGATCATTGACACTTAGAAACCATGCCTATAGGATCAGTTAATTGAATCAGTCTCGGTTTGAATCTAAAACCCGTCTTAAAATCTGCAGATCCTTTTTTTCTAAATTTAGTAAGGCTTTTCCTTAAAATCAGTATACTTTGCATTATTAGATATCATACCTATAGGTTTCACCTAGGCAAGCTTTAGGGTAAAAGCTATAAGTGCATCAGTCTTTGACAATTCCAACAAGCAGGCAGGTCTGATTTGGATTTCTTATCTGAAGTATGTAATAAATCAGTCCGCCTCACGCATTTTTTTAGACCTAATCAGTACATGTAAGACATGCTAAACTCTATGCTTTTCTGACTTGGGGAGGTTTATTTGAGCCTTTCAATTGTTATGTGTTTTCCCATATCTGCTTTATGTTTTTCGTTTGTCGCCCTAGAATTTTATCCTTTTAAAACCATAAAAGCCTCAACTCTCTCCCCTTCGGGATTAATAGTCTCAATGCCTCCGAGATTGATAGGATTGGGATGGGTAATACCATGCAATAAGTAACGATACCATTCCGCGCTTTAATACCTTAATGGGGTGGGAAGGGTAGAATATGGATATGATGACCGGTACGCTAATATCACGTGTGACCCCTCTTCTGAGGAGTGATTGCTGGATATTCCATTGAAGTGATCCATATTAATTCCAAACGTAGGACCCCTTTTCTTTATTCGCTTCCTTTAAAGTTGTTTAAACTTTTCAAATCCTTACTCTCTTTCTACTTACTTTCATAAGTTTCAACCTAATTGCAATGTTGTATGCAAGTCCTTATTTGAGCCTTGATTGTTTACTTGTAAAGTCAAAATTGTAGCATGGTCGGGAACCACACTTGTGGATCTTGAGGGGTGCCTAACACATTCCCCTCGGGATAATTTCTAGCCCTTACCCTAATCTCTGGTCTCTTCATCTCAAAACTTTCTTAAAGTGTCCTACTGCACTATAATCATTAGGTGGCGACTCTTCAACTTCTAAACCTAATTCTCGAAAGGGAATAGAGTTGTTCTCCCAATGTTGTATACCCGATTTTTGACACCACGGTTAGAGAAAAAGGGGGCGTCGACACTTATTCCCCTTTGCTCAAAGTCATTTATCTTCGATTATCACTTGGTATTGGCCCGAGGCCGCCCCCGTATTCATTGCCTCTTAACTTATTCTTCATTCTATAGCTTAATATTGGCTGAAAAGCACTATCTAATTAAACCTTTAACTGTTATCCCATCCCCGACTGTCCCTGATAGTTCGAGATCGATACCAATGCCGACCCCGAGGTCTCATCGACCATCTCTGCACCCGGTCAATTGGCCCCTTTGGTTTGATCACTGCCCGTCTTAGCTCACATTTTATCATTTTACTTCACGTTCTTAGCATTAACTACTTTAACAACTAGCTCGGAAATAGATCACGTATTTTTAGAATCTCATTTACAAATTTAATTGTTGTTACCATTTTCACGGTAAACAAGACTTATAGATATGAATCTTGTAACTCGTAGCTGATAGGTTTAGTTAGTCTTTTTCATTTTTGATTTTGATGTAATAATGGGACCGCGGACTTGAGTCTCGACGGAACCTCACTCGACTCTCAAACTCATCACTCTATCATTCTTCTAGAACTACACCGACCTAATTCCTTTATAGCCAAGAATATGTAGGCAACCTCCGGAACAAGGCTCGGTCAAACATTTTCAAAATGCTTCCAAATGGAGTTTCACACGGGCAAATATTGCTCGTAATTGCTCACTTTATCTTTGCCCGAAAACTCTTCATGTTTCTGAGCAAAGATGGGCAACTGTGAGCACCTAATTTTTGCCCTGCATGAAAATAACTCTTAAAAATAAACAAAAAATGAATTTTAATGGATTTTAGAAGTTTTTCTTCATTTAGTTGCATTTCATGCATTTTAATATTTTTAAAATCATAGAAAAATGATAAAAAAATATCACGTTTTAATTTCATGTCATTTTAGGTCCAATTTGCATTTAGGAATTTAACTTCATAATTTAATTGCATTCATTAAACAAAAATCACAACAAAAAATTGCTACAATAGTCATGTCCACATTTTAGCTTTTAGTTTTAAATTAATTAGTATTAAATTAGTAAAAATAAGTAAGATTAACTTTACAAATTAATTTAAGCTAGAGCCTAATTTAGGATTTTATTTAACCTTTTTAATTAATTCAATCAGATTTCTGAAATCAAATGAAAAACAAAGAAAAGAAGTAGATTTGGTCTTTCAATTTCGTCTAGGCCAACTTAACTTGAAGCCCAAAAATCCCAAATTACCCAAGCCTAAAACATTGAGCTCATACCCATTCCCCATTTGACCTAACCTAATTCATACCCCAATAAAATAAAGCTAGACCCTAAGACCTAGAACCTTGATGCCTAAGAGCAAAAATGTTTCCGCCGCAGTGACAAAAAAGGGTCCCCCCCCCCCAATCGGATTTTTGGGGGCTTCTTCTTCATTTTGATGGAAAAAGCACAAACAAAGAATAGATTCCCTTCCCACGATCACAAATAGCAGGTCATTTTCAAAGCAATTAGAGGATTTAGGGTTTAAACTTTGGTTATTAATGTGTGGATTTCTCAACAATGGCGTTAAGCATCTCCTTCATATTTATAGCTTCAGATTTCAAAACTTCTACTCAACATCCACTGCAACTTCCCGCACCAACTTCTTAGTAGAAACGCTGGTGAACTGGGACCGTGGATACACTGTATATTTCGGGGTCCTTCTTATTCATTGAGTATATACGTTGGTTCGTTTGAGGTTTTCGAGTTCTTGTTTCACTCATTGACTGATTCGCGGTTCCTATCCAATAGTTGTTGCTCCTCTTGAGTTTTCTATTGAACGCCCCAAAAATCGGATCCAAATTTCTGTTTTGGTAAAAAACCTTTAAGGTTCATTTCTCACTTTCTCTATTTGATTTTTATTTTTCTATTTATGTGACCATATGATTTATTTGGATGAGTTGATAATCTCTCATAATATCTGTTAGTTTGAGTTCCATTGGATGAATGCTTAAATGAGTGTTTCTACATTTTGTATTTAACTTTTGGTACTCTTTTGCTAGTGTTTGAATTATATGAACAGGTAGTAAATTTAGAAAAATTTAAAATTAAAAAGAAGTAAGGTTTGGGCTTTAGGAAAAAGAACTTGGGGCAGTTAGAAAGAAGTGTAGCAACAGGGGGAATATCGACAATTAGTGCAGGAGCTAAATTCAGTTCAGTTGGTTGATGAGTGTACACTATTTGGCCTAATACTTTGTGCATATTTGATAAGAAGGAATTTGCTGGTTTCATCAAAAAAGTACTGGTGGGTTTGGTATTTGGTAATTTTTAAAGAACTTGGATATTAGATAATCATTGATCAATAAAGTTCATATATGGCATGGATTTGGGTATAAAGTATTACATTTTAGCTTTACTGTTGCGTTATTGCTTTTGTTTGTTACTTCATTTTGCTTTGTGTTGTTTAATGCTGCTAGTAACAAGTTTAGGCCTACAACACTTGGGCAGGCAATCTTTAGGATTTTCGACATTCGCCATATAATTACGATTCCCAAAATTAAGACCAAAGTATGCGTTCGCGCAACGTTGGGCGGAAAAATCTTAATATTAATAAAAATGCTATTAATTGTGTACACGTTCGCGTGACACAAGTGCGTTTTTTTAAAAAAAAAGAACATTCATAGCTTTCTTTAGGCATGACTCAGTTTATTACCGTGATTATGTATACGTTCGCGTAACATAATTATGAATTTCATTCTAAATGTAACCCGAGGGATGCGTTCGCGCAACTTCAACCAAACTTTTCTTAATAAAATAAACAAAGCGTTATTAATTGTGGACACGTTCGCATGACATAATTTTTGATGCGCCAAAGGAAATGAGTATACGTACGTGTAACTTAATTCGTTAATTACGAATAATCAAGTGACTAAAAGCGGTGAAAGATAAATGCACATAGGTCCTAAAAATGAGTAGTTAAAAAATTTAAGCCAAGTATAAATTGCTAAGCGAGCGTGCTAGAACCATGGAACCTGGGAATGCCTAACACCTTTTCCCGGGTTAACAGAATTCCTTATCAAGAATTTTTGGTTTGCAGACTTTTTTAAAAAGTCAAAAATTTCCTCTATTTGGGATTTAAAAATAAACCAGTGACTTGGGACACCAAAAGTAAATTATTCCAAGTGGCAACTCTGAAAAAATAAATAAATAATCACATATCGAATAATGTCACTTAAATTGGAAAAACTCCTATACCTCCCTCGGGTGTAAAAAGGAGGTGTGACAGTGGGTACTTATTTTTGATTGTGACCTTGTTGAGCTGCCGATAGTCAATACACATCCTTGGCGACCCATATTTATTTCTTACAATGAAAACCGGTGCGCCCTAAGATCGACACACTCGGTCGGATGAAACCTTTCCCTAACAAATCCTTCAATTGTTGCTTTAGCTACTTCAATTTCATTGGTGCCATTTTGTAAGGTGGAATAGATATAGGCTGTATGCCCAGCATCACATCAATCCCAAAATCAATCTCCCTATCTGTGGGGATCCCAGGGAGCTCTTCCAGAAAGACATCCAGAAATTCATTTACAACTGGTACAAATTCAAGTGTAGGTGCCTCAGCATCGGTGTCCGTAACCCGGACCAGATGGTAGATACACCCATTGTTAATCATCTTCGTGGCCTTAAGGTAAGAAATAAACCTACCTTTTGGCACCACATTATCTCATTCCATTCAATCACTGTTTATTTGGAAATTCGAACCTAATGGTTCTGGTCCGACAATCAAGCTTAGCGAAATATGTATAAAGCCAGTCTATCCCCATTATTTCATCAAAATCAACCATGCCTAATTCAATGAGATTAGCCATGGTGTCCCGACCATGCACAGTGACAACACAATCCCCTTTAAACCAGGGCAGCCATAATAGATTCACCAACTGGAGTAGATACAGAGAACGACTCATGAAGTTGTTCTAGTTCTATCCCAAAGTCCATAGCAACATAAGGAGTGACATAGAACAAAGTGGAACCAAGATCAATAAGAGCATACACACCATGAGATTGGACAGTCAATATACCTATGACAACGTTTGGAGAAGCCTCTGAACTTGGGCGACCCCTCAGAGTATAGTAACGACTGGGTCCTCCCGTACTCTGTGTACCACCTCTAGTTGTACCACGCCCTGCGAGTTCTAGAGGGCCCTGAGTTGGAGGAGGTGATGCAGATATAGCAGCTGCACAACTGGATGGTTGTTCCGTGCCCCTGCCTATGTCTTGGCGGGATGAACGACAATCCCTCTGAATGAACATATGGGTAGTTCCATGTAGCAGATCCCCAAGTGAATCTTCCCGCACCTAGTGCATGGGGACCTTAGCTGCTACTGGAATCTCCCACCAGACCGATCCTGCCGATAGGATCCCCTATTGCCCTGACTGGGCGTAAAATGACTCCACTATTACTAGCTAGGCCCTAACGGTGGTGCACTAACTGAAGGTTGACCAAATAACTAGGATGACCCTGATGATCCTTCCCTGAATGTTGACTTGCCACCACCACCAGAAGAACTATCTAAGTTGCTCGCGGACTGGGCCTTACTACTACCCTCTCGCTCCATTATGTTCTTCAACTTACGGTTCTCTATAGATTGAGAAAATGCGACTATCTTCCCAAAGTTCATATCCGAATTCAAAGTAGTTGTGAAGGCCTCAATGATAACCAAGGGGCTAAGGCCCTGTACAAAGCGGCGGACTCTAGCCTCCATAGTAGGAAAAATGTGAATAACATATTTGGATAGGCACGCGAACTTCATATGGTACTCCCACACACTCTTGCTACCTTGTTTTAGGCTCTCGAACTCAGTAACACGGGCTGCCTTAGTATAGGCAGGTAAGAAATGATCCATGAAAGCTTCGGCAAACTCATTCCACCTCGACGGAGAGCTCCCCTCCTAACGAGAGACCTCCCACATCTCAAACCAAGAATGGGCCTCCCCTTTCAGGCGGTAGGAGGCCAACTCCACTCCCTCTGTCTTAGTAGTATGCTTAACTCTAAGGGTCTTATGCATCTTATCGATGAAGTCTTGGGGGTCCTTCTCAGGATTAATATCCGTGAACACTGGAGGATCTAACTGAAGAAATTTGTTCACCCTGGAACCAGTAGAATCCCCTTGCTCAATAGAAGAAGTGGGCGCAACATTCGACCACTGGTCATGAAAGCCACTATCTGAGCCAACATCGGTATGGCTCCCCTAAGATCCCCATAAAAAACACTGGGACTGGAAGATAGGGCTGGAGGTGGAACCAGAATATCAGTTGGAGGATTCATTGAACCCTAATCGGGTGTAGGAAATGGTGCAGCCTGAGCAGGAATAGTAAAACCAGGCGGTGTAGTAATTGTGAGCACGTGATTTTTGCCTCATACGAATTACTCCAAAATAATTCCCAAAATTAGGTATTTTTTTAATTATGAGTTATTTTTAGGAATTATTGTGTGATTTTCCTGATTGTTTGCATATATTTTTGTGCATGTTTAATTTTATTAATGCATTAAAAATACAAAAATATAGCATTTGCATTTAAGATTTGATTTTTACATTTTTAAAATTAATTAATAATTAGGTGTTTTACAAAAATGAAAATTCACAAAAAATAACATATTTTTGTATTTTGGTCAAATTGTGTGATTTTCTTTTAATATAATATTTAATTATTTATGATAATTATTACTTAGAGTTAATTAATATTCATAAAGTTAATTTGGGTTTTATAATTTAATTTAGGATTTTTAAGTTTTAATTTTTGAAAGAAAAAGGAAGAAAAGAAAAGAAAAAGAATTAATGAAAGAGAAGGAAGTCAAATCTGGGCCAAATTCAATTTAATTCAAGAAGCCCAAATCAAATACACCCCCCCCCCCCCCCCCAGTCCGGTCCAAACCCGCCCCAATACCCAGCCCATCACCATACTAAACCAAACGACATCATTTGGATATGCTTCAATCTGGGCCGTTAAAAATTGTTCATCCAACGGTTTAAAATGCACCCCATCACCCGTATCCGACCCGTTTCATCCGAGACCGATCTGTTCTCTAACTCACTTAAACGACGTCGCTCCATTTAGTCAGATGATCCAAGCCATTGATCTCGTTTGATCGAACGGCTTGGATCCAATTTCACCCCCAGTATATATTTGTCCTAACAGACCCCACCCCCTCATAACCCCCCAGCTCATCGCTCATCTTCCTCACCCAAACCCTAGAGACCAGCCGCCACCATTCCCCACCACCTTTTGGTGGCGGCGCCAGCTCCGTTCACCTCCAAAATCACACCCCAGAATCACCCCAGCCCCCTCTTTCCAAATCCCCGATCTGATTCCCTCGAATCATCCTAGTACTTCTCGAATATTCAATCGAGGCTGTCCGGTCCCAAAATCCCCGAACCCAAGCCTACCCAATCAACCCCAAATTATCACCACACAACCCCCATAACTCCCTCGTACCAAAACCATCATTGTTTTCCTTCGAATCTGACCGGAACTCGTCGAATTTTAAATCTAAGTTCAAACCTTAAAAGTTCAAAATCAGTTTCCATTGAGCCTAATGACATGCATCGATCCAAGCCTCTAGTTTTTGTGATTAGAAGATCGATTCACTACAAAACCGATGCTATTCATTTGTCTTGATAAAGAACAAATGATTAGCATCAGTTTGGGGTGAGTCAGAGTATCAAAGACAAATCCAAGTTCGAGCCTGTCCGGTGAGATCTTTCTTAGTATTTGTTTATTTACATTAGTATTATTCTAATATTCGTTCTTCCTCATCTCTTTTTCTTTTCCTGGTCAATTTCAATTGAAATTCGATCAGTACTCTGGTATAGATTATTCTGTTCACTGTATAGATTGGTTTCGTAGATTTGTTTCGTATAATTGGGATATCATAAAACTTTGAAATCATATCTTGTTTAATCACTTAGTCAGAATAGTTAGGATTAGTTCAGTAGTTTGATATAATTTCTTGTTTAACATTGTATTAATAAGAATTGACTATTATAAGTTTTATGCAAGTGGTCACTAATTGAGAAGCTTCTAATAGTGGTAGGGTAGTATTTGCATTATGGAATTAACTAAAAGCACTAATTTGAGTGGATAATTAAAATAGAGAAGATAAGTTGTAGTGGAAAATGCACTAATTGAATGCCCATTTAAGGGAGCTGAAAATCAGAAGAAGAACACAGAAAAAACATTCGAAGAGGGTGAGAGAAGACGGAAAGGAATAGACAGAGAGATATAGGAATTGAGATATACACAGCAGTCGGGTGTTCTGAAATAGGAGAGAGGAAGATCGATAGAGAAAGGAAACAGAGAGATTGAAAAGAAACGGTCTGAAATTAAAAAGGCTGTACTGTTTTTACTGTTTCATCGATCACTTTAGCATTTTGGATATTTCTAATCTCTGGATGAACATTTAACTCGTCGGGGGTTTAAAAATAGATGAAGATGGGTTTGTGAAAGTTTGTTTTGTTGTGTTGAAGTTAACTGTTCAATCGAACTTTTTCTGGACCTGCTGCACATAACTTTTCTGTTCAACTTGGCTCTACTGGTTGCTGAGTTTCTGCTGTTGTACTGCTTGGCTACTGATTTTCATTTGTTTTCCCACATTTCATATTTCAGGTACATGTTCCTACACTTATCTCACACAAGGTTTTGATATTGCAATGAAATGAAATCCGGAGTTCCAAATGTGTTTTCTGCACATTCAAATCTATCAGTTTAGTTTCAGTATTTTTAGTTAATTGGCATGTCATATGCTCATCATGGGAGCTATTAGTCAACTTGCCTCTTTAGGCCAACTTTACACGTAAACCATTTTGCAAGTTTTAAACCCATACAATTGGTCTCAAACATAGGAAGAGAACAAACAACTTATGAATATTGTGATCAAGCTTTAGGCACATAATTAAATCAAGGATACTGTTTTCGCGGTGTGGTTGTGATATTTAATTTCAAATTAGTTTTAATTACGTATCTCCTTAATTCTTTTAGTTGAATAGTTTTGAGACGTGACATTCACATATTTGAATCATATAACCTATGGTCATCACTTGATGAATCTTAATTTTTTGGAAATCGAGGCGCGCCGTTTAGCGAATTCCCATGGCCCTCGTATTAATATAGATATAAAAATGACAAATGTTCGTAGTTTTCTTTAGGCATGTTTAATATACCATTGTGGTCGTGGACACGTTCACGTGACATAATTATGATTTCTAAAAACAAACTTTTAATAATTATGAGTATGCGTTCGTGCAACTTTGGTCAAATATTTTAATAATAATAAAGCGTTACTAATTGGGGACACGTCCGCGTGACATGATTTTGATGCGCCAAACAAACGGGTACACGTACGCGTGACCCGTTTCAAGATAATTTTCTTAATTAAAAAACGGTTAAAGTTAAAATTGCACACAGGTTCAAATTGTTTTAAATCAGACAATTAAGCTGGATATAACAGTTGAGCGACCATGCTAAAACCACGGAACTTGGGAATGCCTAACCCCTTCTCCTAGGTTAACAGAATTCCTTATCCGGATTTCTGGTTCGCGTACTGTATTACAGAGTCAATCGTTCCTCGATTCAGGATTTTAAATCGGTGACTTGGGACACCATAAATCTCCCAAGTGGCGACTCTGAATTTAATGTAAATAATCCCGTTTCGATTGTCCTTTAATTCGAAAAACTCCCTTATACTCTCCTTCCCGGGGTGTAGGTAAAAAAGGAGGTGTGACAGCTCTGGCGACTCTGCTGGGGATGAGAACCCAGAATCTCTGGTTCAGGGTTCAAGAATTTGAGCTTAGAATAATTATTATATTTGGCTTTATTTATTATCTGGTTTATTCACATGTTTGGGGCTTAATGTGCTAAATGTTGCTTTTTACCGCTTTGATATTATCTAAACTGTATACATAAATTGTTACGAAACCCTTCTTTCTGAGTCTTCTGAATTTATGGTGCACACGTGCGCATGTCCCACCTTTCTGTTAGAAGTCATACCAAATAGAACGAAGTTGGGCCAAGTAACTAGGCCGGGTAGACTTTCGTGCTCCCGGTACGTTGCCCCCACTTCGGCTCAAGTTGTCCGCTTAGGTAAGCCAGGTCTAGAAAAGTATACCCCAGGTTTTACACTTAGAATAACTCAGCTTCATGTCGGATCCCTAGTAGGAACGTTTGTTTGCATCATGTGCATTCGACTTCGGAGACTCAACACAGGGGTTGGGTCTGTCTAGGACAGGTGTACCCGAAATGAAAAGACCATCCTGATGCATCTTACTTGCTACTTGTGCATTCATTTATTTCGGATTTGCATGTTGACCAGCTTATAGGAAAAAGTTAGAAAACGTAAATCAATGTGAGAACCGAGAAAGAAAATCGGATGTTTTCGGAAAAAAAAATAATTTCCAAAATATTTTGAAATTCTGTCAAAATTTTGAAAAGAAAAGGAAATTTTTTGTTAAAAAATAGTTTTATTATTACGAACTACGTAAGTTTGATTCTCACCGGATGTGAGATACGTAGGTAACCCACATCGGGCCCAACTATTTTTAAAAAAATAAAAATAAATAGATAATAAATAAATAAAAATGTGGGCACATAAATGTGATTGTGTTGTCATAAGTAAGGCGATGCCATTCTTGTCCAAAATATGCCGAATGTCCCCAAAAGGGCGCCGGAAGGATGTTTTTGCAAGAACAGCCGTTTTTGGTCATTTTGTTTTCAAATATAAATTTTGTCGGTTAGCAAACACAGCCTTTAAATCTTCTTCATCGAAGTATTTTTTTATATGAATTGTTTTTTAGAAATATTATTTCAAAATGAATCTTGATCTTGGTTTTTTAAATTAAAATCACTCACAGGTACAAAATGAGCACCATCCAGAACCCACCGTTCACAGATGTAGATGAGTTTATATTTCGGCTTCAGATGTGGTGGTATGAGTTAGGAGGAGATGGTCAGAAATGGGTAATTAAGTATTTGGGAGCTCTCACAGATATTATGAAAGTTAAACCATACGACAATTTGATTACAGCACTAGTGACTTTTTGGGACCCTGTTCACAATGTCTTTCGCTTCTCTGATTTCGAGCTTACTCCAATGTTAGAACAAATAGCTGGATATTCCGGGTTTGACGGAGATTTGAGAAACTAGAATCTTATATTCCCAAAGGCTCCCTCAGTACACCGATTCTTTGGTCTTCTGAATATCAGTAATCAAATCAGAAAAAAGCAACGTTGTCAAAGGGTGTTGTTCTTTCAACTTCCTATATTCAAGGTTCGGAAAGCCTGATGGATTTGAAAGTCATGAAAAGGGCCTTACTAACAAACAAAACAAGGACACCTGGCAGATTCACCGTCGCTTCGCTTTCATGGTGGCTTTTCTGGGAATCATGGTCTTCCCAAACAAAGAGCGGATGATTGATATTCGCATAGCCAGAGTCGTACAAGTCCTCACTACCAAAGAACATCACACTCTTGCCCCGATCATTCTCTCAGACATTTATCGGGCGTTGACTTTGTATAAATCCGGGGCAAAATTCTTCGAAGGGTGCAATATTTTGTTGCAAATGTGGTTGACTGAACATCTCCGACATCACTCCAAGTTCATGCAGTATGGTCCGAGCAAGGACAATTTTATTGAGAGTTATGAAGAAATAATAAAAGATTATAATCTCAAGAAGGGGTGGAAGCCTGGATATCCCATTTAAGATCTTTAATGGCAAGTCAAATTGAGTGGACTTTAGGATGGCTCCCGGTAAGAGAGGTGATACACATGCCAACCTTGAAGAGTTATTTGCTGCTGTTGGGTTTAAGAAGCGTCCAGCTGTATGCGCCATAGAGAATTCTAAGACAGCTAGGGAGATACCAAGTGGTGCCTGATGATGAAGATTTGAGTGTCCAAGTGATTTAACTACACCCCAAAGCCACTCTCCCTAAGGCTTTAATCCCGCGAATTTGGAATGGTTGTCAATACTTGAAAGATGATACCCAAGTTCCAGATCCTACGAAAGGCGAGATAAATCCGGGTTATGCTAGGTGGTTTGATAAAAGATCCCGTGTGGATGATGCACCAGAACCTGATCCTAGAAGGCCCATAAAAAGACCGCATGTTCAAACCTTTGATGACAAAATCCAAGAACGGTTTGCTTGGGGTGAAAAGGAAAAGGGGTACAAAGCAACTATTCATGCCTTAGAAGAAAGCCTAAGGAACCTCAATTTGGAGAAAGACTTACAGGCACAAGAAGCAGAAGGTGAAAAGAAGAGTCTGATTAGCGAGAATAAAACTCTCCACGCTCAGTTTCAACAGATGAAGAAAGCCTCTGAAGCGCCAATGAGAAGTTGGAAATATCAGAAAATCATTGCCAATCTGATGGAAAAAATGCAAGATTATGACTCCATCTTGACAAACACTGAAAAAGCCTTAGACAAAGCTAAGGAAAAAATCTTACAGTTAAATGAGAAGGCCAAATCTAGTAAGGAACACCAAGTAATGAGATTCAAAGAAGAAATGGCTCAATTCAGAGAGAGAGAAGGACCATTGGATACATTCAAAAGCTCAACTCCATGCACAGTTGGAAGAAATGAGAAGGTACAATAGAGAATATCAGCATGCCGATATTGATAGGGAGATAGCACGGGCAAGACTCGATCAGGCCAGACTTCGATCTCAATTGGAGTCAGCTTTAGATTGCGAAGACCACATAAGAGATATAACCACCACTCGCCAACAACAATTGCAAAACTAAGGCCAAAATCTCCAAGATTTCAAAGCATAAATCCATGATTTGGCCGTTTATACTTCTCAAAGTTATGTAAACTGCCAAGGGATGGATTATGAAAGGTTTCTAGAGCATGCACCTAAATGTAATGTTGTTGGAACTTTTCATAATAGTCATGTTTTAGTTTTCTTAAAGTGTTGTCTAAATGTAATGTCATTTCTGTCTTTGTACTGTTTTGTTTGTTAAAAATAATAATAATTGTTTCCGTCAGAACTACGCTCGGTCTGATTCATGCAGGGTCATGTTACGTAGGCAATCTTCCTAAGATTCGACCATAACCAAAAGAAAAGAATAAAATGAAAAAGGGGAGGGAATAAAAGATAGACGTGAGTGACAATAAAAGGGAAAGGTCAGGAAAAGCTGGGATGACACAAGCAACCGAGCAAATACATGGTAGAAATGACTAATTGTCTAGGTGCAATGCATCCCTATGTGTGATTGTTTATTTGTTAAAACTCTGATCACTAACAAGTTTGGTTGTTGTTATCAGAATTCAAGCAGTTAGTATACCTAAGCATACTGGCAACCCACCCCTACCAAACTAGATCGAAAGGAGAAATAATCATGTCTATTCCAGATGTAGACACCAATGCCATTGAAGGAGAAGAATTGGACGTTAACGCCATAAAAGAAGAGATGTACAAATTAAAACAACAAATGGCCGAAATGTATCAGGCCTGGGCTAAAGGAAAACCACCATCCGCCTACCCGGCTAACCCTACCTTCACTCCACCATCGGCTCAAACTCAGGATCATCCTACCACCGATCTATCCCGGAGCTTTCCCATTTACCAACACTATCGGGGCACCACTTCTCATACACCACAATCTCCACCCCCTAAACCAATTCCATATCCTCCTCCACCAGTAACTTCTGTCTTCGTAGCACCTCCACCAGCTAAACTCCACAAATCTCATAGCGAGCCTATATTCCAGGCCCAGAACAACCAATACTACCCCTCAGAGCCCACTTTCAAAGCTCCAGAAACCAATTCCTATACTCCTCACTTTGACCTCCTGATAGAAGCTGATAAACCAGTCAAAAATACCGAATAGGAGGAGATGCTTAGGAAAGTTAAAAGCTTAGAACAATCATTCAGAGACATGCAGGGGTTGGGAGGGCAAGTCAGCGTGGCCTACAAGGACCTATGTTTGTTCCCTAATGTGCAATTACCGGCAGGTTTCAAGATGCCCAAGTTCGATCTATACAACAGGCACGACAATCCAGTTGCCCACTTAAGGGGTTTTTGCAGCAAGATGAGGGGAGTTGGAGGAAAAGATGAATTGTTAATGGCTTACTTTAGTCAGAGTTTGAGTGGATCAGCATTAGAATGGTATACCCGCCAAGACCATGGGAGATGGTACGCATGGGATGATCTGGCGCAAGCATTTTCTTGTCACTTCCAATACATTCTTAAGATCATTCCAGATCGACTGTCCTTGACTAAACTTGAGAAGAAGCACAGTGAAAGCTTCAGAGAATATGGTTTCCGATGGAGGGAGCAAGCAACAAGAGTAGATCCCCCAATGAAGGAAAGTGAGATGGTGGATTACTTCCTACAGGCTTTGGAACCTACTTACTATGGCCATTTGGTTTCAGCTGTGGGAAAGTCATTCAACGAAGTAGTAAAGATGGGGGGCATGGTAGAAGAAGGCCTCAAGTCAAATAAAATCATGAGCTATTCGGCTATAAAAGCAACTACTCAGGCTATTCAGGGCGGCATAAGAGGGATTGGGAAGAAGAAGAGAGAGGAAGCAGCAATGGTTGATTTAGGAACTTGGTCCGGATCCAGAGGTTCACCTTACCACTACAATCAACCTCGACCCCACCAACAAACTTATCACCACAATCCACCCCAACACTACTATCCCCCACCAGAACCTCATTTTTCCGTCCACCATGCACAAGCATACAACCAACCTCCTGCCCACACTCAATGGCATGCTTCTATCCTACCAAATACTTATCCACATCCACGAGCCTACCAAAACACTCCTGGACCAAGTTTCAGGCCTAGTCAAGCACTCAAGGGTGAAAGGTTGCAGAAAAAGAAAATCTTTACTCCGTTGGGAGAATCATACACTAGTCTGTTCCACAGGCTAAAACAACTAGATATGCTAAGGCCGATACAGTCCAAACTGCCAAATCCTCCTCCAAAGAATCTTGACTATACTGTCAGCTGTGAGTATTGTTCTGGTACTCCGGGTCATGATACAGAAAAGTGCTGGCACTTGAAAAGTGCAATACAAGAGCTTATTGATACCAATAGAATTGAAGTTCATGCTCCCGAAGCACCCAATATCAATAGGAATCCGATGCCAGCCCATCAGGAGGCAAATATGATCGAAATAGTGCATGCGAAGGGAGAACCCAAGAAGCCATCACAAACCGTCATGATGATTTGGTCTAATGGAGTCAAGACTGATGAACCATCAGTAGATGAGAAGTTGGTTCTCAAGTAGAGCAAAAAGAGTGTTGAGCCATCCGTGGCAATTGAGAAGGGTCCTTTAAGCAAAGTTGCAATGAAACAGGAAGGGGTGAGGGTGATTGTACCGGGAGCGGCCAGCAAACACATCATAATCGTGGAAGGAGCCCGCGCAGATCGGGTCATTATCAAGCTAGTAACCCAGTTACCAATAATCAACAGCAAGGCTATTCTATGGAATTACGAACGGGTAACGGTGATGTACAAAGGGAAAGAAGTTAAAGAAGAAATCTGTGAAGTACAGGGTTTGACTCACTCGGGAAGGTGTTTTACTCCCGAGGAGTTAAGAAGAGCTAAAAATAATCCAGCACTAATAAAGAAAGTCGCAACTGAAGAAGAAGCAGAAGAATTCTTGAGGAAGATGAAGCTGCATGACTACTCTATCATGGAACAATTAAAAAGACGCCCGCTCAAATTTCCGTATTGTCATTATTGATCCATTCGTACGAGCATCGTCAAGCTTTAATGAAGATCTTGAATGAGGCGCACGTTCCCGATAAGATCTCCGTGAACCACTTGGAAAAAATAGCCAACAAAATCTTCGAAGTAAACAGAGTCACATTTTCCGATGATGAATTGCCTGTAGAAGGTACTGAGCATAATAGAGCTCTTTACCTCATATTAAAATGTGAGAACTCTATGGTGACCCGGGTATTGGTTAACAACGGGTCAAACGCAAACATCTGTCCTCTCTCCACTCTAAGCAAGTTGAAATAGAAGATTAGAGGATCCATAAGAACAGTATTTGTGTGCGGGGATTTGACGGCAGAGGTAAAGATTCAGTTAGGGACATAGTGTTGGAGCTGACGATAGGGCCAGTCGAGTTCACAATGGAGTTTCAGGTGCTGGATATAGCTGTTTCCTATAACTTACTGTTGGGTCGACCATGGATCCATGCCGCTAAAGCAGTCCCATCAACACTACACCAGGTAGTCAAATTTGAATGGGATAGACAAGAAATAGTGTGCCTGGGGAAGACAGTCTATGTGCTCGCATCAATGCCATTGTACCAGTCATTGAAGTGGAAGATGAACAGGGTCCATAGGTCTACCAGGTTTCTGACTTGATGTCGGTAGAGAAAGTTCTGAAGGGGAAATCCATTCCAAATCCAAAGATAACCACCGCATCAGTCATGGTAGCCTATGGGATGTTGAAGAATGGTTTTGTACTCGGTAAAGGTTTGGGCTCGTCTTTGCAAGGCATCATACAGCCGGTGTCTCTTCCCGAAAACTTCGGAATATTTGGTTTGGGATTCAAGCCCACCGCCGCAAACATAAGAAAAGCCAGAAAGCTAAAACAGAATGCATGGGTCCTTCCAAATCCAGTCCCACGTCTTTCCAAATCATTTGTCAAGTCCGGTACCAGAAGTCGCCCAGTAACAACAATTCCTAATTCTATGATTAATCCTGACGAGGAGTTAATTGAAAGATTTGAAAAGTTGTTTGACGATGTGAACATGGTGGAAAGTGGTGAAGATCCTAGCAACGCAGAATTTCAATTCGTTGGGCCAGAAGCAAAGCTTAATAATTGGAAAGCCACTACTCTCCCCATTCGAAAGGAGTCATGGTAGTTTATTTTGATTTTCCTTCAGTTTGTCTGGATCATTCCAGGGTTGTAATCCAGATGTTCATCTATCAGTCTGTTTGAAGTGTGCAAACCTTGTTATCTTTCATCATTCAATGAAATGCAGTTTCCCCTTCTTTATCATTCCTGATAGTTTTTCTTTTGTTTTTCTTTTCTGTACAGTTCTTTTTATGCTGGCTCTAGTGATATGGAATGCATAAGGAATCCTCAGCCCAGTCTTAAAAATCAATCTGATTCTGAAATAATAGTTCAAGAAGTAGATTGTGATTACGAATCAGAATACGATGAGGATGAGGCCTTCGAAGATATTAGTAAAGAGTTAATTCACTTCGAAGAAATACCCAAACCCAACCTGAATGATACAGAAGCCATCAATTTAGGACACACAGATAATATCCGAGAGACTAAAATAAGTGTCCACCTCGAGCCAAAGATTCGGGAAGAGTTAATCAAAGCACTCATCGAATTCAAAGATGTTTTTTCGTGGTCATATGACGACATGCCGGGTTTGAGCACTGATTTAGTGGTCCACAAATTGCCCACCGATCCAGTTTTTCCTCCCATCAAGTAAAAGTTGAGGAAATTCAAAACTGATATGAGTGTGAAGATTAAATAAGAAATCACCAAACAATTAGATACAAAGGTCATTCGAGTCACTCGATATCCTGTTTGGTTGGCTAATGTCGTACCTGTGCCAAAGAAGGACGGCAAGATCAGGGTATGCGTCGATTACCGCAATCTCAACAAATCAAGTCTGAAGGACAACTTACCACTACCCAATATCCACATTTTGATCGATAATTGTGCCAAGCGTGAGATAGGATCTTTTGTGGATTGCTATAACGAGTATCATCAGATTCTAATGAATGAAGAAGATGTAGAAAAGACGGCATTCATCACGCCGTGGGGAACTTATTGCTATCGGGTAATGCCATTTAGTTTGAAGAAAGCCGGGGCAACTTACATTAGAGTAATGAATATGGTGTTTCATGATATGATACATAAGGATATTGAGGTATACGTGGATGATGTGATCAAAAAATCAAAGCATTAGGCCGACCACATTGGGGATTTGAGGAAATTCTTCCTGAGACTTCGCAAGTACAACCTAAAGCTTAACCCTGCCAAGTGCGCATTTGGTGTTCCATCCAGAAAGCTGTTAAGATTCATAGTCGGTCGGCGAGGCATCGAGTTGGACTCATCAAAGATCAAAGCCATCCAAGAATTGCCTCCTCCGAGGAACAAGACTGAAGTGATGAGTCTGTTAGGGAGGTTGAACTACATCAACAGGTTTATTGCTCAGCTCACGACAACTTGTGATCCTATTTTCAAATTGTTGAAGAAGGATGTTGCGGCCAAGTGGACTGATGAGTGTCAAGAAGCATTTGATAAGATAAAAGGATACTTGTCAAACCCACCCGTGCTGGTTCCGCCAGAACCAGGAAGACATTTGATTCTTTACTTGACAGTCTTGGAAAATTCATTTGGCTGTGTACTTGTGCAGCATGACATCACCAGCAGAAAGGAAAAGGCCATCTACTATCTTAGCAAGAAGTTCACGGTTTATGAGGTTAAGTACACTCATCTGGAAAGGACATGTTGCACCCTAACTTGGGTGGCTCAGAAATTGAAACATTATTTGTCATCCTATACTACTTACCTCATTTCGCGCTTGGATCCGTTGAAGTATATCTTTCAAAAGCCTATGCCGACAGGGAGACTTGCGAAGTGGCAGATATTGCTCACAGAGATTGACATCATCTATGTGACTCGGACTGTAATGAATGCCCAAGCATTGGCCGATCATTTGGCCGAAAACCCGGTCGATGAAGATTATGAGCCATTAAGAACTTATTTTTCCAATGAAGAAGTGATGCATATCGATGAACTGGAGCAAATTAAAAAACCAGGCTGGAAACTTTTCTTTGATGGGGCTGCTAACATGAAAGGAGTCGGAATAGGAGTTGTGCTTATTTCTGAAACAGGGCATCACTATCTTGTTACGGCTCAGCTTTGATTTTATTGCACCAACAATATGGCTGAGTATGAAGCCTGTATTTTAGGTCTAAGACTAGCTGCAGACATGGATGTCCAAGAAGTCTTGGTCTTGGGAGACTCGGATCTTCTGGTACATCAAATTCAAGGAGAATGGGAAACGCGAGATTTGAAGCTCATACCGTACGGACAATGTTTTCATGATCATTGTCAACGGTTTCAATTAGTGGAGTTCAGGCATATTCCAAGGGTCCATAATGAGGTCGCCGATGCTTTGGCTACCCTGCCATCAATGTTGCACCATCCGGACAAAGCTTATGTCGATCCTCTACATATTCAAGTCTGAGATCAGCATGCTTACTGTAACATGATTAAAGAAGAACTTGATGGCGAACCATGGTTCCACGATATCGAGGAGTACATAAGAATGGGGATATATCCAGTGCAAGCCACGGGGGATCAAAAGAGAACCATTTGACGTTTGGAAAATGGATTCTTCTTAAGTGGAGGAGTTTTGTATAAGAGAACAACAGACCTTGGATTATTAAGATGCATAGATGCTAGACAGGCTACGACTGTCATGTCTGAAGTACATTCGGGAGTCTGCGGACCACATATGAGCGGATACGCTTTGGCGAAGAAAATTCCCCGAGCAGGCTATTATTGGATTACCATGGAGCGAGATTGTATCAATTTTGTGCGCAAATGTCATCAGTGCCAGATACACGGAGATTTGATTCATTCTCCACCATTGGAATTACACACAATGTCGGCACCATGTCCCTTCATTGCTTGGGGCATGGATGTCATTGGACCAATTGAGCCAGCAGCATCCAACGGGCACAGGTTCATTCTGGTAGCCATTGATTATTTCACCAAGTGGGTTGAGGCCAAAACTTTCAAATCGGTGACCAAAAAAGCAGTGGTCAATTTTGTTCACTCAAATATCTTCTGTCGATTCGGAATCCCAAAGGTGATCATCACAGATAAAGGTGCTAATCTTAACAGTAACTTGATGGAAGAGGTATGTAAACAGTTTAAGATTACACATTGCAATTCTACCCCATATCGTCCCAAGGCGAATGGAGCAGTCGAGGCAGTCAACAAAAACATAAAGAAGATACTTCAGAAAATGGTAGAAGGTTCGAGGCATTGGCACGAAAAATTACCATTTGCGTTGTTGGGATATCGCACTACTATTTGTACTTCGGTAGGTGCAACTCCTTATTTGTTGGTATATGGCACTGAAGCAGTAATACTTGCAGAAGTTGAAATCCCTTCCCTTCAGATTGTCGCTGAGGCTAAGATTGATGATGATGAGTGGGTCAAAACCCGTTTGGAGCAATTGAACTTGATTGATGAAAAAAGATTGGCAGTAGTATGTCATGGACAGTTATATCAAAAGAGAATGGCAAGAGCATACAACAAAAGGGTGCGTCCCCGAAAGTTTGAAGTGGGTCAACAAGTGCTGAAACGTATCCTTCCATTTCAGGTTGAAGCAAAAGGCAAGTTCGCCCCGAATTGGCAAGGGCCATTCATTGTGACCAAAGTATTGTCCCATGGTGCTTTATGTTTAACAGATATTGAAGGAAAATGCATAGACATGGCTATCAATTCTGATGCAGTCAAGAGATATTATGTATGATTTCTTTGTTAGAATTGTTGATTGTTTGTATTTGGCATTGTTTCAAAGATTGAAATGACGAAGGCAATTCATTCTGCTATCCAAACATTTTACCCTTTGTTCCCCCTTTTGAGCAACATTTGTTTTTTATACCCCTCTTTTGGAATCAATAACAAAGAAAAGGAAAATAAAGAAAAAGAGAAAAGAAAAAAAGTGAAAAGAGAAAGTATAACAACAAGGAAATTCAGGTGTGAACTACGTTTGACCTGATTCTTATTAAGGATACGTAGGCAGCCTCACGGCTTGGTCATAGTAAAATAAAATATCAAAAGATTCCCAAGCAAGAAACTGGGGCAGAAGTTGTACTAAGAAATGTGATTCCAAGAGTTGTAATTTTAAACCCTGTCAAATTGTTTTGAGCCTTTGATACCCTTTCTTTCTAACCCCATCCAAAAGCCCACATTACGATCCAAAGAAAGACCTTCCAATCAGTCTTCGAGAGATGCCAAATTGAGCAAATAGAGGTGATTCATATCAGGATAACACTCTGGTCCAAGCAGGAAAAGTAATGAAAATGAGAGAGTCTTATTGGTGAAAACCCTCATGGGCACCATGAGGCGAAAGCTGAGAGAAAGCAACAGAGTCTTATCGGTGAAAACCTTCGCAGGTACCATAAGGAGACAAGGAATTAAGGAACAAACGAATGTGAGAGGTTTGTCGGTGAAAACCCTTCAGGGCACTGCAAGTCGAACAAGGTCCGTAAGTTGGCGGAAAGTAAAATTGGGTTGTGGAAATCTTGGAGAACAAAGTAAGACAATTGGAAAGGAGATTGGTTAAATAGACTAGGCTGATTAATCCAAAATTCATACCATAATCATTGGTGCTAGTGACTCCACTCAGATAAGTTCCTTTTTCCTATCTCCAATAGTCATCCAAATTTGGATTTTCTTCTTTATTCTTAATTCTCAAAATCGTCGCATTTCATTGCTGTTAATTTTTACTCCTCTAAAGCTCTTCCAAGGTTAGCCTTGTTCCAACAAATAAGAAGGAATGTCAAAGTGTACTACCAGATTCAAAATTGCACAAAGCAAAATACGGCTAGGACATGCTGGAGATAGTATGATGAAAAGTGGGACCTAGGGTGTAAGCAAAGGTTAAATCGGTGGAATGGTTCAGTAATGTCATGAGAGATGTATGGTTATGAATAAAAGGGTCAGAAGTGAAAAACAACAGTTGGGGATCCTGTAGTTAGGGATCAGTCATGAGGTCAAAACCGTCCTTTCGACCAGTTCAAGGCAGTCTGTTGAAGCAAAGCAGGGCAAAGAGAAAACCTTCCCTAGCAAGAATGCCACAACTAACCACCACGTTTTAAACTGAAAAGATTTTCTTTGATTTGAAACAGGGGCAAAGATGACATTTGTTTCAGGAAACACCCTGTAAGGAAGACAAGTACCATGCGGGTTTGATCGCAGAATTCTCAGGACCCTCTTGGAAAATGGGACTTAGTTTAAAATTTAAAACAGTCATGAGTAGTAAAATTTAGAATAAATGTATCCCAAGGAATAAGATGTTTTTAAAGTTCGCATGTTTAAGATATGATATAATTAGGAGTTTTCAGGACCCTACTGGATAATGGGACCTAGCTTTGAGATTTCCATTAGATAACAAGGTTTAGCATAAGTTCTTGTTGTAGGGTAATATAATTTCGCCGTAGAATTGTCACACTTAAGATAAGACTTGATTTAAGAGTTGTCAGGGCCCGTCTGGATAATGGGACGTAGTTTAGAACTGGTTTGGATAACAAGATTTAGCATCAGACATACCCTTTAGTAGATATAATTTAGCTCTAAAATTGTCGTTTAATTAAGAATTGTCAGGACCCTCCTAGATAATGGGGAGTAGTTTAAGACCTCCTTAGATAACAAGATATAGCTTAGATTTAAAATCGTCGTTTATTTATGAGTTGTCAGGACCCCCTGGATAATGGGACATAACTTTCAAATTCTTAGTAATATTTGGTAATATGATTAAGTTTAACACTCACAGATGCGCCCAGCTACCAAATTGGGGCAGAAAATTTTCTTTTGTTTTTTCTATTTTTGTTGAAGTATTAGCAATCAGGCGTCCACCTAGAGAACAAGGAACAATAGTTAAAGTATCAGCAATCAGGCGTCCACCTGGAGAACAAGGAACAATAGTTAAAGTATTAGCAATCAGGCGTCCACCTGGAGAACAAGGAAAAGCAGTTGAAGATTCAGTAATCAGACGTCCACCTAGAGAACAAGGAACAACAATTCAAGTCTCAGCAATCAGGAGCCCACCTGGAGAACAAGGGAATACAATTCAAGTTTTAGCAATCAGGAGCCCACCTGGAGAACAATGGAATACATTTCGAGTATCAGCAATCAGGAGCCCACCTGGAGAACAAGGGAATACAATTCAAGTTTCAGCAATCAGGAGCCCACCTGGAGGACAAGGGAATACATTTCGAGTCTCAGCAATCAGGAGCCCACATGGAGAACAAAGGAATACAAT
Organism: Nicotiana tabacum; assembly: GCF_000715075.1. NCBI lineage: Eukaryota > Viridiplantae > Streptophyta > Magnoliopsida > Solanales > Solanaceae > Nicotiana > Nicotiana tabacum. Next base: position 104,555,495 of record NC_134086.1, on the reverse strand, counting down.
TCGAATTTCAAGTAGTCAGGAGCCCGCTTGGAGAAGGAAGGGAAGAAGCAATTCAAATTTCAAATAATCAAGAGCCCGCCTGGGAAACATAGGAAAGGAAACAATAGTCAAAGGAAGACATTTAAAAGGTTCAGCAATCAGGTGCCCGCCTGGAGAAGAAGGGAAAGTATTTCAAAGAATACCATTCAAGTTAGCCACAAAGGAACTTCTGAGGAAAATACAAGTCAATGAGGCAACATCAGTCACAAGATCAAGTTTGGAAATAAATCTTTGTAAAGCATAAATTATAGCTTAGTCTAGCTTCTTCATTTTTGTCATAGTGTAATAAGGAGGTCAGTAGGCAGTATCAGCAGTAGCAACAACAGTAACAATAAAACCGCAGCTTCATGGTAGTCCCAGCTGCCAAAACTTCCCGAACTACATTGACATGATTCCTTTATAACCAAGGATATGTAGGAAACCTTTGAAGCAGAGGTTCGGTCAAATCTTTCAAAAAATGCTTCCCACAGAGTGTTCAAACAGGCAAAAATCGCTCGTATCCGCTCACTTTATCTTTGCACAAAAACTCTTCGTATTTCCGGACAAAGAGGGGCAGTTGTGAGCACGTGATTTTTGCCTCATACGAATTACTCCAAAGAATTCCCAAAATTATGTCTTTTCTTTAATTATGGGTTATTTTTAGGAATTATTGTGCAATTTTCCTGATTGTTTGCATATGTTTGTGTGCATGTTTAATTTTATTAATGCATTAAAAATACAAAAAATATAGCATTTGCATTTAATATTTAATTTTTATATTTTTGGAATTAATTAATAATTAGGTGTTTTACAAAAATGAAAATTCACAAAAAATAACATATTTTTGTATTTTGGTCAAATTGTGTGATTTTGTTTTAATATAGTATTTAATTATTTGTGATAGGTATTATTTAAAGTTAATTAATATTTTTAAGCTAATTTAGGTCTTTTATAATTTAATTTAGGATTTTTAAGTTTTAATTTTTGAAAGAAAAAGGAAGAAAAGAAAAGAAAAAGAATTAATGAAAGAGAAGGAAGTCAAATTTGGGCCAAATTCAATTTAATTCAAGAGGCCCAAATCAAATACACCTGAAACCCCCCCTCCCCCAGTCCGGTCCAAACCCGCCCCAATACCCAGCCCATCACCATACTAAACCAAACGACGTTGTTTGGATATGCTTCAATCTGGGCCGTTAAAAATTGTTCATCCAACGGTTTAGAATGCACCCCATCACCCGTATCCGACCCGTTTCATCTGAGACCGATCCGATCTCTAACTCACTCAAACGATGTCGCTCCATTTAGTCAGATGATCCAAGTCGTTGATCTCGTTTGATCGAACGGCCTGGATCCAATTTCATCCCCAGTATATATTTGTCCAAACAGACCCCACCCCCTCATAACCCCCCAGCTCATCGCTCATCTTCCTCACCCAAACCCTAGAGACCAGCCGCCACCATTCCCCACCACCTTTTGGTGGCGGCGCCAGCTCCGTTCACCTCCAAAATCACACCCCAGAATCACCCCAGCCCCCTCTTTCCAAATCCCCGATCTGATTCCCTCGAATCATCCTAGTACTTCTCGAATATTCAATCGAGGCTGTCCGGTCCCAAAATCCCCGAACCCTAGCCTACCCAATCGACCCCAAATTAACACCACACAACCCCCACAACTCCCTTATACCAAAACCATCATTGTTTTCCTTCGAATCTGACCGGAACTCGTCGAATTTTAAATCTAAGTTCAAAACTTAAAAGTTCAAAATCAGTTTCCGTTGATCCTGATGACATGCATCGATCCAAGCCTCTATTTTTTGTGATTAGAAGATCGATTCACTACAAAACTGATGCTATTCATTTTTTCTTGATAAAGAACAAATGATTAGCATCTGTTTGGGGTGACTCAGAGTATCAAAGACAAATCCAAGTTTGAGCCTGTCCGGTGAGTTCTTTCTTAGTCTTTGTTTATTTACATTAGTATTATTCTGATATTCGTTCTTCCTCATCTCTTTTTCTTTTCCTGGTCAATTTCAATTGAAATTTGATCAGTACTCTGGTATAGTTTATTTTGTTCACTATTTAGATTGGTTTCGTAGATTTGTTTCGCATAATTGGGATATCAGAAAACTTTGAAATCGTATCTCGTTTAATCACTTAGTCAGATTAGTTAGGATTTGTTCAGTAGTTTGGTATAATTTCTTGTTTAACATTGTATTAATAAGAATTGACTATTATAAGTTTTATGCAAGTGGTCACTAATTGAGAAGCTTCTAATAGTGGTAGGGTAGTATTTGCATTATGGAATTAACTAAAAGCACTAATTTGAGTGGATAATTTAAAATGGATAAGATAAGTTGTAGTGGAAAATGCACTAATTGAATGCCCATTTAAGGGAGATGAAAATCAGAAGAAGAACACAGAAAAAACATTCGAAGAGGGTGAGAGAAGACGGAGAGGAATAGACAGAGAGATATAGGCATTGAGATATACACAACAGTCGGGTGTTCTGAAATAGGAGAGAGGAAGATCGATAGAGAAAGGAAACAGAGAGATTGAAGAGAAACAATCTGAAATTAAAAAGGCTATACTGTTTTTACTGTTTCATCGATCACTTTTGCATTTTGTATATTTCTAATCTTTGAAAGAATATTTAACTCGTCGGGGTTTAAAAATAGATGAAGATGGGTTTGTGAAAGTTTGTTTTGACGTGTTGAAGTTTACTGTTCGATCGAACTTTTTCTGGACCTACTGCATATAACTTTTCTATTCAACTTGGCTCTACTGGTTGCTGAGTTTCTGCTGCTGTACTGCTTGGCTACTAATTTTCATTTGTTTTCCCACATTTCATATTTCAGGTACATGTTCCTAGACTTATCTCCCACAAGGTTTTGATATTGCAATGAAATGAAATCCGGTGTTCCAAATGTGTTTTCTGCACATTCAAATCTATTAGTTTAGTTTCAGTTTTTTTTAGTTAATTGACATGTCATATGCTCAACATGGGAGCTATTAGTCAACTTGCCTCTGTTGAAGTTAGTATAGCTCTACAGTAATTTTACTTACTTCTGAAGCTCATTGGTTATAGCTGGTTTTGAACTGCTGAGATAGGGAACTTGGTAGAATGTTGACCAGTAGCTATGTTTTGTGATAAGCCATGTTATATAAGAGTATGGTAGTATGGAAATATCAAGGAACTACAATAGTATACTTCGTCAAACATTGGAATTTTTGTTTTAATTTTGGTTGAGATAAGTGCTCTTGTTTGTATGTAATCTTGTATGATAACAGCTATTGGAATAACCATAAGTTCGAGGTAAATTGATATAGTCCATTATGTTTAAAGTATTGGAGTATTATGAGAGGTTCAATTGTGTATTCGTGGTATAAGTAGTGTGAATTTATCTATCAAATCAATTTGTAAACTAGTTTTCTTTCTTAACAATAAATTGCCTATTTTAGTTTAGGAGTGCAATTAGCCCATTTCTTATAACAAAATGATGTCAACATTATTACAAGGTATAGATTTGGTAGTTGTAAATAGTTTTCACAAGTTTGGACAATAATTGGCTTGATTTTGTTCATCTAAAACCTAATCGTCATAAGCGAATTAACAGAATAGTTAAGACTTGGACTAGAAATGAATGTGTAGAAGTTATGTGGAAGGCAGTTTTGGTTCATGTGATGAGCTTGTCTGGATTGAAGTGATGATTGCTTAATTGTGTAAAAAAAAAATCAGTGCATTGTATATGATTAAAATTGTGATGTTGATAAATAGGCAAATGCCAGATGTGTACATAGTACGAACATATTGTATGAGTACTGATTTCGGCATTTTAAAAGAGGATATACAAAGTTGAGTTTGCTTTGGTTGGAGTGATGGTTATTTCATAAAACAAATGGTATGCATATCAACTAAAGTTTCTCCCAACTTTACACGTAAACGATTTTGCAAGTTTTAAACACATACAATTGGTCTCAAGCATAGGAAGAGAACAAACAACTTATGAATATGGTGATCAAGCTTTAGGCACATAATTAAATCAAGGGTACTGTTTTCGCGGTGTGGTTGTGATACAATTTCCAATACAATCACCACCATGTGTGCGGCATGGTGTCGAATCACGACCCGATCGGCTAGGCCGTCTCATCTGAGACATCATCCTTTTCTATCAATCATCCCATTTCATACTTCTTTCACATCTTTTCATTTGATTGGCACTAGTGGTCAAAATTATAATATCCCCTTTTTATTTGGCATGTTGGTCTTGTTGATACCTAATTTTTCTCAATAATATTTTAAAGTGCATATATACCTTCAAAACTATGCATTAGCATCAATGGATATTTTTTCATAATTTTTATACTTCTAAAATTAATTTATTCCAGTGTTTTATTTATATAAATAATCACAAAATTGCATCACAAATAATTTTAAAATAATTCTGAATTTACTATTACTATTTATGGTCCTATTAAGTCCAAATTATTTCACAAATAGCTAAATTAGCACCTTTTGGTTATAATTTCAATAACTTTGCAAATATAGTCCATGCATATAATTTTTGCATTATTTAACCAGAAATTAGTCCATTGTATTTCAAAATACTAAAATTTATTTTTAAAATGTATTTATGCATGAAAATTTGTTTTTATATTTAGTTAATTATTTTACAAATTAATTTTATTCAATTGTTTTGGGTATTTAATAAACATCCTTTTTATTTTCAATTTTAGCCAAAATAACCAGCCCAACACCTCTTTATAAATTAACCCAAAACCTTAGGCCCAAATCATTTACCTGCCCGACCCAAATGCTTAGCCAATCCTGGCCGTTGATCACTTTTGATCAACGGTCAGGATATTTCCTACCATAATTAAACTAACCAACCCCCCAACCCTAATCACTTACTCCCTTCCCCCCACCGTCACTCATCCCCTTCTCTCTCATACGCTCTCTAGTGGAGCCCTAATTTCCCCGTCGTCGCCGGCTTATTCTGCTATTCCATGGTGTTTCTTCATCACCTCTGGCCTCTACCGGCCTCCTATTTGATATGGCTTATCTGTCTCCTAGATCCTTGAGGAGATTTCAAGAGACCTAGGCAGGTCTATTGTGCACCTTTGGATTTCTTGCTTGTTTCAGGCTATTTGCTCGTCCTTTAGTAAGAATCTATCTTATTTTTGTAACGAATCCGTGGTTTTCTAAGCCCAAGTTCTCGTCTCTATTGTACTTTCTAAAAATCCTAATTTTTATCTCCGATCTTCTCAGATCTGTATAGATCTGAGATGAATCAAACATATCTCACATGTTTTCCTTGAACCTTTTTTGGTTTTCAACTGATTTCCCCTTTTTCCTAAACTAGGGTTTACCCTAAGTCATCTTCTCAAAAGGTTTTATGATTTTTTAATGCTTAATCGTTTGTTCTTAAGTGTCCTTGACTGATTTATGATAAAGTTGCATAAGCCCTAGTTGATTTATGTTAAAACTCTAACTGTCTGATGTGTTGCTTCGATTCTGAGTTTTTCAAAGTTACTAGTCGTATTGGTTCATTCTGTATTCAGATTTACACGCTTTTCCTTAGTCAAATTCCTTGCTTTGTGATTGTTATCAAAATTAATCTCTATTAGGGTTTTTTGAATTATTTTCCATCTAATTTCTCTGTGTTCCTAATGTTTTATTCAACCTACTTTGTTTATGGAAATTGATATATTCTTTCCAGAATTATTGAGTGATTTGCTCTGTTAAAAATTCATGTGCATGATTCTTGATTATTTCCTTGTTTATGGATTTAATTAGTCTTCTTGCCTTACTTAATTGCATGTAGTATCTACTGATTCCTTACACGATAATTTCCTTAATTAGACTCCTAATTATTCACTATTTTCTTATGTCTGATTTGAATTTCTTTCCTTAAATATTTCTTGTCCTTACCGTTGGTTAATTACCCATAATTAAGGGAAGACTATGCTGATTTTTCGTATAATTGATTATGTGATCTTCCTTTGATTAACTGAAGTTGGTACTGTTACCTTATTTTCCCTACTCTTGAACTACTATATAAACTCCTTTGTTTTACTTCCTAACACACGAACATCAGTTCAACAACACACACTTATACTCAAAACTCTTTTTCTTCTCTGCTACTTGTGATAATCACTGATCTAGCTGGCTATAAGACAAGGCTAAATATTGAACTGCACCTGCTTTACATTCTGTACTCTCTTCCTTGGCTGGTATATCTCAGTTAAATTTTGAAACCTAAACTCTATGTGTTTCATTACAATATTAGCTCATTAGTTACGAATTCAATTCCTGTTCCTGTTTACTACCTTGCTTACCATGTCTAATCCTGCTTTATTCAATATGTAATTAACATGTACAAACTATAGTTGTCCATTTGATGTTTGTCCAGCATGTCTATTCACCCTTGTCTATTCTCATTCACTAAGGAAATCATGTTAGTTAACTAATCTTTTAGTGTAATCGACTGACCCTAGTTGTGTGTCTGATTCTGCCTGGTGCTTCTTTGCTTTCAATATGACTCTATGTCTCAATTACCTACCATCATGACTAACCTATTAATTCTATAAGCTCCTAAGTGTTCTATGCATTTTGTTGTCTATATGTCTCCCTGAGCGCTGTCATGTGTTCTCTTAATGTGAATTCTATGTGTCCCCAATCCCTTTATCCTTGTGTGAAATCTGTTTGTTGAGTATTTCTGAATATGGGTGTTTTATGACCAATTGATTGTTTGTTGATTTCAAAAGTGTTTTGGTACTCTTCTTAAAATGTTTTTCACTACCAAACTAGTTTCTATTTCAAAAAGCCTTTTACTCCTAAAGTTATCTCTACACTATTTTTTTCACTAAGTCTTCCAAAACTATGTCAAGCACTCTCACTTTAATCTTAGGTCAATAGGTTCTGCCCCTCCAGTGTGTGTACTGCCTAGGAATCCCATAAGATTCCTCTGAACTCTAGCACACTGGGGCTGGCCGTTCCACACTGCACATAATCAGCCCCCATTTGAGAAATGGTCTTGGTGTGAGCACTGCCCGGGATTCTTAAGGTCCTTAGGTAACTCTAATACACCAAGGAACACATTATTGGCTATGAGATCTATTGGCTTCTAATATTCTGTTGAAGGCCTGACATTCCCAGGTTTACTTTGAGCCTGATTTAGGCTCCATATAGCATAATTTCATTTACTTATGTAATTCATTTGATTCTGGTCTGTAATAATTTTTATTTTTAAATAGATATTAGGGCAATTAGTAAAAGGGAGGGTTCCTATATGATGTTTGTGGGAAATTGGGTAGATATCATGCTTTAGGTTGATATATAGTAAAAATCATGCCCTTAGTATATATGTATATTTGCAATAGAAATCCTACTTCGAGTTTATGTCACGATAAAAAAACATGCTTAGGGCCCATATGCTATGCTACTTGCATCAAAACCTGTCATAAGTTTATAATATTTGCATTAGAAAACCTGCCTTAGGGCACTCACGTTTATATTTTGCATATTAGAAACATGTAATAAGTTCATTACTTCTTTCTCCGACTTTGCATAAGTTATTATAACCTGGAAATCATGACATTAAATTATTGTTGTAATCTTGGTTAATAAAAAAATGATCATCTTTATGTGCATTAGAAATCCTGAATTAGGACTTTGTTTGCATTGACTCCAAACCATGTCTAAGTCGTTTTGAATAAATAATTGTCTATAAAAAGTTTAAAACAGTCGAACACCTAGGTATCATGTCCTACTTTAAACGCGCATAAAATCATTTTTTGTAATATTAATCACTTAGATCAGTATGCCTATAGGATTAAATAACTTAAAACTGTTTAATTAGTTCCTAGATTATGACTGCATACAGACCCACGCATAGGCAAGCCTTAGGCAATTAAATAACTGTGAAATTAGGTTCTATTTATATGTGAAATTGTCTAGGTTTAACAGACTATAAAATCAAAGGCAAGCTGACTAAGGGTTCTGCCATTTCGATTTAATTGCTGCATATTCTGTATCTGTGATGTTCATGTAGATATCATGTTCCTAGGCTTCTCTGAATTTCTTCAAAATCAGTTGTGTTGAGACGTGCTATGTATCTGATTATCTGTGGAGGAAAACATGAGCCCCCTAATTGTTTCCTATTTGACAGTCCTATGTGTTCTTTGTTGTCGCTTAGATTTTACCTTTTAAATACCTTAGGAGTGTCTAGAACTGCTTAAGTATAGAGGTCATAAACGCCTCTGGGACCACAAGGAAGGAGCAGGTAAAGCACGCTTAGAGTTCGTTAATTAAACTCGCTTATACAACCACTAAGGGGAGGGTAATGGGTAGTAAAAGGATATGATGACCTGCACGCTAATATCATGTGTAGCCCCTCTAGTTGAGGAGGATTACCGGGCATTGCACAGATTGATCCTATAGGCTAATCAACTTAGGACTTCCCTTTCCCAATTCACATATGTGTGCTTAGACCACCTAAACTTATTTTATTTACATATATGTTTAAACTGCCTAAACTTCTTTTATTTACATATATGTTTAAACTACCTAAACTTCTTTTATTTACATATATGTGTTTAAACTGTCTAAACTTCTTTTACTTGCATATGTGTGCTTGGACCATCTAAAATTCCTTGATTATATGTGTGCTTAGACTATATAAACATCCCTTATTTGCAAATATGTGCTGAGACCACTTACTTGTTAAATGACTAATTCACATAACTAATTTAGGCCGTGACCCACCATTGTGGATCGTGAGGGGTACCTAACACCTTCCCCTTAAGGTTATTTTGAGCCCTTACCCTAATCTCTGGTAATGCAAACTGATTACATGAGTTAATTGCTCTAGGTGCCCAAACGCACCTTAATCCGTTAGGTGGCGACTCTTTAAATAGCCAATTCCCAAAAGGAAACGATTTATTCCCAATGAATGTCGAAACCCGTACTCCCGCATAGGAAAAAGGGGGCGCGACAGGCCATATTTCGTATTTCATATTTCATGCTCACCTTTTTCATTTTCAACCAACATCATGTATTTTCACCAATGAGGCATTTACATTTAATACATTTAACAAACATATGAGCAAACAAGAGTCTTAAGTACATTGATATTTCTTACATAATTGGCATTCGCTTTCATTTGAGACACAACTTGAAGTCATTGCATTTAGATATGCAACCCATACGCTGAACATATTCTCAAATAGTAGTACCATAAAAATAAAGCATTTGAAATAAATATTTAACACATATGTCTTTTGACATAAAGCTTATTCGGAATAATCGCTTCATAATGAGTTACTCGGGATTTACAAGGACATTGTGGGGTTCAATTCTAAGAGAAGAGTTTAGCCAACATACCTCACTTGAACTTCCTTAAACTCTAAAATATTTCGAAAATCTTAGCAACATCAATCTATTTTAGAAATATAACAAATTGAACCAAAAACTAGGAAGATGATTATAGTTCCACCTCATTTGAGCATTTTATTGAACATTAGTTGTGCATTAAGGTTTCAAAGTCCTCCTATGGTGGATTCCATCATCCCCAACCCATTATCTACCATTTTTAGCTCAACAATCTTCCTACACACTCTGATAACACATGCATGCAAGATGAACAACTCCCACATCGTAGAATTTCCTTACTATTTACCCATTTTTAGTTAAATTTCAAAATTGAGGGTTAGGGTGTGGAATCTTACTTCTAGGATAAAGACCTAATGAGTTTCCCTTGTTAATCTTTTAAGATTTGAGCAAGAACGGAGGAACAATTAGTAGAGGTATTCTCTTCCACTCTAGAGCACTTTCTTACTATCAAAATATGAGTTTGAACCTTCTAAAACGACCCCCAATATTGTTTTATAAGAATGGGATCGGGTTTATAAAACTAGAAAAATGAAGCTCCGAAACTGATTTGCGGTCGCATATGCAACCGCATAATGCTTCTGCGGTCCGCAAAATAGGCAGTGAAATAGATCTCTGGAACTGGGCACCTCTGCTTGGGTATGCAGCCATTTTGCGGCCCACATATCAATTTGTGAATCGCAAAACGGGCCACAAAATCTACTCCTGAAAATCCTCACGTCGATTCTATAATGCAATTTGCGGCCTGCAAACTAATTTTGTGGCTGCATAATGGTCCACATTTTTTGCTCAAGATTCTGCTTCACTCTACACCATTTTGCGGCTCGGAAAGTGATTCTACGACCGCATAGTGGACCGCAGAAATGCCCTATTTTTCCAAAAGTTTTTTTCAACCCCCCAACGCATACAATCATTAACATAAAGACTACCTCGACACCACGAAAACACGAGTTTTTGGTAAAATTTTATGAGGCCTTATAATGTGACCCCTCATACCACACTCTTAGCATACATTGGAACCATAGTGACATACTCCCAGATGACATCTCCCACACTTCACACATCGGGGGATGAGGCCCGCTAAACTGACTCACCCCGCTGACCTGATATTTACCCCTTTTGCATACATCATAATCATTCCCCTTATCGTTCCTCCAGGCCTCCAATGCAGAGTTAACAATCCCAGTACCGGTTAGTTGTGTGGGCTATTGAAATTGCCCAGATCTACCACAATCGTAACATATTTCAAGAGTCATCCAACATCTCCCAATTGACGCTTCTTGCAAACCAAATATTCCAGCACATTAGTACCAACAACCCTCTTTCATTTCTTATATGCTCTCACCACATGATCCAGTGGTGCGGTAACATTGGTAGGAATAATGACACTTCCCTAGCAACAAGTTCTTCCAATCTCTCCATGGCTCTACACATTCTCCCAACGAACTCTTGTGAAATCTCCCCCGGATTCAATGACCGGGTTATTCCCTCCTCGCTGCTTCGAACTCATGTGTTACTCATCTAGAAAATGATACATAACAAGGAAATTAGCCTCCTATATTGAGCTCTATCGCATGATCTGGAGTATCAAAGAAGTGTAAAATTTCCTAAATGTCCAAGTAGCCTCCTTATTATAGAAGTAGTCGACAACACACATATAAGAATGACTCTACTAGACACGGCTTCGAGACATCCTATGACACTTTAAAACTTTAGGCTCTAATACCAAGTTTGTCACACGGCGAACTCAGGGAGTGCGACCGGCGCTTAATCAAGTGAGCTCGGCCGAGCAAGCCCGTTAGATTTCCTTCTACCCAAACTCATCCATGAATAAAGAGGAGATGTACTCCATTAATCAAACACTGAAAAGATATTAACAACTCCCATTTCATTTCCATTAACAACTTCATTCATAACTTCCAAATATTACAAGTTTATAGATATAATGAAAAACATGTTTGCCAAATACCAATATTTCTAGTTCAATTCCCAACATCAAACTCCAACCACAACCTGTCTATGGAGCCTCTAAGTACAATAAAAGAGTAGTATGGAAATTGATAAGTGGGAATTTTGACAACTTATTAGTGCCTTTTAGCTTTCATTTTAGTCCAAAATCACTTAATTGTGTTCCCGAAAATTGAAGAAATGTGCTTAATTGCAAGAATATCTGAAGATGAGCTCCCAAGATGAAATCCAACTCAAGAAGGAGTATCTAAATTCAAGGACAAAAATAGGCACAGAAAACTCAGAATTGTGGATCGCAGAATATCATATGTGGCCGTAGGTTGTGAAGAAATTTCCATTAGAGAAATGCTCAAAGTGCGGTCCGCACATGATATGTGCGGCCGCAGAAACTGGGTCAGAGAAAAAGATTAGAGAAGCGCAAAAGTCCAACAAAAGTTTAGAGAAACTGGGTCAGAGCAAAAGTCCAACAAAAGTGCGGGCCGCACAATTATTGTGCGGCCGCAGATGTAAAGCTACCCGGTCGTAGTCACATTTGTGCGGATCACATAAGAGCAAGGTCTGGCCGCAAACATTATTGTGTCGATTGCAAAAAGAGAGCAGTGCGGCTGCAATTCAAAATTATGTGGCTTCATATTTTCAATCCTGTCAAGCTTAAGCAAAGGGTGGATGGCACATGAAATTATGCTGTCGCAGAACCTCCGAATGGTCATTTTTGTTCGAAAATTCCAGCCAAGTATAAATAGAAGAGTTTCATTTTATTAGGTCAAATTTTTACATCAATTGCTACAGTAGACGGTTTCTTTTACTATTGTTAGTAGTTTTGCTATTTTGAGATTTTTGAATATTGATTTCATCATTTTAATTATCAATATGGGTTTAATTATCATATCTTCTTGTACTTTTTTTGTTTTAAGCATGAGTAGCTAGATTTTAACTAGGGTTGTGACCCAACCCTAGAGTTTAATCTTAATGGGTGTTTGATTTATTGCTTTTTTATGGTTGAGTGTTTATTATTTAGCCTTTGTGTTCGGTCAAAATTGAGGAGTATGGTTCTGAAGTCTTAAATAGCGGTATAGGCTTGAGTTTGGAAGACTCGAGGCGTGGGCCAGATCCGGCTAAGGGACACCTACCTCGAGGAAGCTGGTCAAAGGCCTGACACGGCCTGTATCGAGGACAACATAATCTCGAAGTCAATCAAGAAAGAGTGGGAATTTCTCAGGAACACGTGGACTAGATCATTAATTAAAGGATGAGGCTTGTATGAAATAGTACAGATCCGTACTAGGCCGTTATACACCTGTACAGTTGGAATCCTTTGTTTTTATGAGAAATGTACTATATTAGGGTTTTCCCCTCCTATATAAAGGGGACCCCAATCACTTTGTAAAAGAAAAGATTATTTACTGCAATAAAATATTCTTATTCTTCTCTTGTTTTACGTGCTCTCCAATTACTCTTAAACTTTATTACATTTACTTTATTGTTCACACTTTATTACTCTTAGCTGACCTCCATGTCCTTGGATAGCCGAGCTTGAGGCCCCCTAGTTTCTCAACAATATTGATTTGGTTCTATATTTCTTCTTACTTAAGCTCAATGTTACTTGTATAATCGCTGGTATTAGAATAAATCACGTATCTTTAAAACTATAAAATATCTTTAATTATTAAGATTATTTTTTTAGGTAATTAGTTTGGCGCCCACCGTGAGGCTAAAGATAATAGTGATTATTTTAGTGCTAGTTTTCTGATAACACACGTTATTCTTCACACTTTTTCTTGTCAAAGTTTCTTTGATTTCAGGCTTAATTATGTCTAGCACAGAAAATGCACCTGCTCACGGCAGTGAAGGACTTGGAGAAAACAGAGGCATAGGGATTAGTGTACCACCTGTACACCCTGAGGGAGTGCCAAACATGGAGCCGGTTGATATCATCTCCCACAATGCTTTAAACATATATGCAGGCGTAGTACCCATAAGAAATGCACACAGGGAAGCCCAAACCGGAGGCCAAGAAACGCGAGGTTTGGAAAAATGAGGAGTCAGCCTCCAAGTGATATTCGAGATGTTGCATGCTCAGTAAGTCACCATCGCTCAACTTCAAAGCTAGAACAGGACTCCTAACACACCGAACAGGTAAATATGTATGACGAGCCAGTACTAGAAATACCCGATGAAAGCGGCTCGGGGGATGACCCCAATATCATGAAATTGCTCAAGGAACTGACTAAAAGAATTAAGTTAGGAGAAAAGAAGATAGAAGACAGCGATAAAAAGGTGGAAACTTACAACTCTCGGGTAGATCAGATACCCGGAGCACCTCTAGTTTTGAAGGGCCTAGATGTCAAAAAATTCATACAAAAACCTTTCCCCTTGTGTGAAGCTCCAATTCCCATTACCAAGAAGTTTCGCAGGCCCGATATACTGAAGTACAATGGAACAACTGACCCTAATGAACACATTACTTCTTACACTTGTGGAATCAAAGGAAATGACTTAAATGATGCCAAAATCGAGTCAGTATTGTTAAAAAGGTTTGGAGAAACACTATCAAAAGGAGTTATGATCTGCTTTCATAACTTAGCTCCTAACTCTATTGATTTGTTTGCTATGCTGGCCGAGGACTTCATGAAAGCACACGTCGGGGCCATAAAAGTGGCCACAAGAGAATCAGATGTATTCAAGATAAAACAAAGGGACGACAAAATGCTAAGGGAGTTCGTGTCCAAATTTCATATGGAAAGGATGGAACTACCCTCAGTCTCCAATGATTGGGCAGTTCAGACCTTTATGCAAGGTTTGAATGAAAGAAGCATGATAATATCTTAACAGATAAAGCAGAACTTGATCGAATATCGGGCCGTGACATGGTTAGATATGCACAATCGGTATCAGTAAAAAGTTAGAGTCAAGGATGACCAGTTAGGAACCCCCTCGGGCTCGGTTCATCCGAATAGATTCGCAATCAAACCCCCGAGGGACACAGACCGGGGACCAAAATCCAGTAAGGAAAGATATCAACCGTACATCGAAGACCGGAGGAACATTTCAAGGTGTAATGCACCTCGAAATGATCGAAGAACAAATTGATGCCAAAGCTCTCAAGGATTCGTAGGTAAAATCGGGCCTGATAGATGCTAGGGAGTAGTGGAGGATCCTAAATTATCAGAATACGACTTCAGCATCGACGCCTCAAGTATTGTCTCAACCATTGGCAAAATTAAAGATACTAGATGGCCCAAGCCCATATAGACGTATCCTTCTCAGAGAAACCCCAATGTAATGTGTAAGTACCATGGTACTCACGAGCATAAGACCAAGGATACAGATAGCTCAGGTAGGAGATAGCTCGATTATTTAACAAAGGGCACCTTCGTGAATTTCTCAGCGACCGGGCCAAAAAACCATTTCCGAGAAAGAGATGCAAATAGGAGGAATGAACCTGAAGAACCTCAACACGTCATTCACATGATCATCGGTGGAGCCGATGTCCTACAGGGACCTACATTCAAATGCACCAAAGTATCCATCACAAGGGAAAAGCGGATTCGGATTTACTTGCCCGAGGACACCCTTACATTCAGCGAGGAAGATGTCGAGTCTTTATCCCAACCTCACAAGGATGCACTGGTAATTTCTATTCTTATCAATAAAGTTTAAGTTAAACATGTTCTCGTAGATCTAGGTAGCTCAACAAATGTAGTCAGATCTAGGGTCGTGAAGTAGCTTGGTGATACACTCAAATTACACTTTAATTAAATAGTGTAAGGCAGTCGGTGTCAAATATGATAACCTAACAAGGTTGGGGTCGAATCCCACAGGAAATAGGCATGAAAAAGGTTACTCGAGTAGTGTGTTACTTGACTTAGGTCGTAATTCTATTCGTTTAATTGTAACAAGAGTATGATATGATTGTGATTTGAAGACATAGCTAATTGTAACGTTGAGAATGTAAATAATTTGATTAAGGAAACCAAGGTTGTGTCCCCTTCAATAAAATGTAATGCTATCGGTGTTAATATGATTCTAATTGAAGGTTCTTTAGATATGCAAATGATTTCTAAATGACATCCCACTATTTTCCAATAGTTGTATAGTATTTCCTCTTTATGATTTTTCCAAATATAAAAGAGTTGCAATTAAAAGAAATCAATTTATGCCAAATAAAACCCACTTATTCCTAAGCGATTCTATTAAACAAGGTTTAAAGCCTTGAGTCTTTGATATTTACTTCTACCAAACTCTAACTCACTTTTCCAAGTAAAGAAAGAGTTTAATGGCTCTTGTTAATGTTTGCAACCACCAACAATAAATGAAGAATGAGAAATAAATATATATCAACCAACCATTATATATATATATATTCAATGTTAAACACCCATTAACATAACACCCATTTAAACACCCATTAACATAACACCCACTTAGGGTCCACAACCTTAGTATTTAAAGCTAGCTACTCATGCTAAAATATGAAAAGATGAGAATATTAAATGCCATAAAGATTACAAAGTGCAAGATTCTTCACTCCTAAATCTTCCAAAAGAGAGGAATATTCAAAGGTTGGAATGTAGCTCAAAAACAAGACAAGATGCCCCCACAAAATCCCAATAAATCTATTTATAGTGGCCTAAAACTCGGGACCAATTTAGGACAAAAATACCTTTCCAAGTCAATTATGCGACCGCATATCTGTTGCATAACAAACATGCGGTCCGCATTCTCATCAAAGCCACCGCATCCTCGAACCCTAGTTTTCAGGTAGTCGCCGCATCTTGGTTATGTGGTCCGCATTGTTGATTTGCGACCGCATAATGTCACTGCATTTCCAGCTTTAGTATCTTCTACATGGAGATTGCGATCCATTATGCCACCCGCAAACCTGTTATGCGATCGCATTATGGACCGCATTTTTTGAGCTTGAATTTGGCCAACAGACTGTTTGGCTTTTCGGTTCCTTTGAGCACTATGCGGTCCGTATGTTGGATTTGCGGTCTGCATTTTCACATCTACGATCACATTTTGCCCTTTCTTGTCCTTTTGCGGCTTTTTGATTTCATTTCCATGTTCTTGATTCCTTAAACCTCATACACTGCAAAAACATTAAAATTACATAAGTATAAGAGCTAATTGCATTTAAAACAAGCTAAAATCTAAGCAATTTGTATTAAATGTGTCAAAATTCTCCGGCATATCACTTGGGCTGCTCGATCAAATCATACCGGCATCTCCAGTCTTGAATAGTTTTAACATGACAAGCAAAACGACGAAAGGAGAAATCATCCTCCCAGTCAATATGGCCGAAACCGTACAAGATACCAAATTCCACGTCATTGAAGGTGACACAAGATATAATGCTTTG
Source organism: Nicotiana tabacum (assembly GCF_000715075.1). Classification (NCBI taxonomy): domain Eukaryota; kingdom Viridiplantae; phylum Streptophyta; class Magnoliopsida; order Solanales; family Solanaceae; genus Nicotiana; species Nicotiana tabacum. The sequence goes on along the minus strand of NC_134086.1, from coordinate 104,538,760 downwards.
CTCGGAAGGCTGTGGATCCATAGCGTGAGGGCGGTGCCATCTACCCTCCACCAAAGGATGAAGTTCCCAATGAAGGAATAAGTGAAAACGGTGCACAGAGAACAGCATGCTGCAAAATAGATGTTCGTTATCGAGGAAGTGGTGCCAACACCAGAACCTTTGATCTCAAAGACATCGACCCCCAAAGGTAAGCAAGTGGCTAAGTAGTAGCAACAACGTCGTGCATCAATAGAAGCAAGGGTAGTACCTAGACCCTCGAACCCTCGTTGTTCCCGAAAAGCTCGATGCTATCAACCCAACTGCTGAAAAGAAAGGTACACCTGAGAATGGAATTAATCCCCGCTCTCAGGAAAAAAACTCATTTAGTCTCTTGTTAATGCTATAGATCGCATTGCTTCGATATGATAGGAATTTCGCTCAGCGGATAAACATGTAAGACTTATATTGATGATATGACTGGTTAAGTCCCCGTGCGCAGAGAACACTTTTTTTACCACAACAGAACATTTTCTGCTTTTCTCACGCTCAATATTGTCTTTCAGCCTTGTTTTTTTTCACTTACTATTCTTTATTTATTGTTCTTCATTTACTGCTATTATCGGACCCGAGGTCCCTGATTCCATTGAGTTCAATACCTCAGTCCTTCATCAACATTGGTTTGCATATCTCTTTCTCTTTACTTACACTTAGCATCTATTTCATAACAACTAGTATTGAAATAAATCACATAGTTTTAGAACCACAAAATCAAATACAATTATTAAAACTATTTTCCAGGTAAACAGCCTTGTTCTTTTTTTTAATTGTAGAATTAATGGTTGACAACATTAGTTCATGCCTATTTGAGTTGGTCTCTGCTTGAGAAAGAGAGACTTGGTCTAGGAAAACTTGGCTAACAAGATATTGGGTCAATCGAGAGATTGTTAAGCTCAATTAAAGGGTTGAAACTATAGAAAGTAAAACCCGACTTGAGCTTTTTATCAACCGTTTTGTTCAATACCCATTCGGACTTGAGAAAGCCAAATTGGGCAAAATCACTCTCTGACCGAGAGGTATTTAGTGGGTACTTGAGTGTTTATAGCTATAATACACCCCCGACCAATAAAATAAGATTTAAAGTTTACAACCCATTAGGCAAATACCTAGGTGAAGGTCATTAGCCCTAGGCCTTCTATATCATTTGAAAATCAACAAAAACAATTTCCTAATTTATTTCTTAGTTTGTAATCATAGTTTAATTAGACCTAGAAATAACCCAAGTCTGTGGATGTGACGACTCGGCCAGTTGTCTCATGAGTTACCACTCCATTTTCCCCATTTTTGATTCTTATTTCTTTTTCTATCGGTTTTATGAGTGTTCGGGTTGGTTGGTTTGGGTTCGGAAAGGTTTTGAAAAGGTTTGAGACACTTAGTCTCTTTTCAGGAAGCTTAAGTTGGAAAGTCAACCGGATGTTGACTTATGTGTTAGAGGAAAGATGTGAGTTTCGATGGTTTGGATAGATTCAATAGGTGATTTGGGACTTAGGAGCGTGATCGGAATGAGTTTTGGAGGTTCAGAATAGATTTAGGATTGAATCGGCGGAGTTGAGAGTTTGGCGATAGGTGAGATTTTGATATAGGGGTCGGAATGGAATTTCGAGAGTTTCAGTAGTTCTGTTTTGTCCTTTGGGATGTGTGTACAAAATTTTAGGTCATTCGGATGTGGTTGGATTGAGTTTTTGATCAAAAGCGTAATTTAGAAGATTTTGGAATTTTTAGGCTTGAATCTGATGCGAATTTTGTGTTTTGATGTTGTTTTGAGCGTTCCGAATGTTGGAACAAGTTTGAATGAGGTTATGGGATATGTTTGTATGTTTGGTTGAGGTCCCGGGGGCCTCGGGTGAGTTTCGGGTGGTCAATCAGACCATTTCATGATGTTTGGAGTTGGAGAAAATTGCAGGTCAGTGCTATAGAGATATGACCTTCGCGTTCGCGAGTGGGTCCTCACTTCCGCGAAGGGTCAGTTGAGGAAGCTGGGATTTAAGCCTTCGCGTTCGGGAGGAAGTCTCCACGTTCGCGAAGGGCTGAGTATTTGTGCTTCGCGTTCGCGGGGTGGTGTTGAGCTCGCGTAGAAGAAAATGGGCAGCTGAGCTTCAGGGGAATTTATTTATCACGTTCGTGAGAGGAGCAACACGATCACGAAGGGTTAGTCCGAGGAAGCATCGCGTTCGCGATGGGCAGGTCATGATCGCAAAAGAGGAATTTTGGTCAAAGTTATTTTGTGCTTCACGAACGCGAGGCTTTGACCGCGTTCGCGAAGAAGGATTTCAGGCTTGGGCAGAATGTTTAAATAGTCGTCTTGTCCGCGATTTTAGGGTTTATTTCCTCCATTGTTGAGTGTTTTTAGAGCTTTTTGAAGGGGATTGAAGAGGGATTCAAGGGGAATCACTTGGAGGTAAGATTCATGGACTTAAATTCGATTCTAATGTGAAATCTACCTAATTAATCATGGAAATTAAGCCTAAAATTGAAGAACTAGGGCTTGAAATTGGAGACATAGAAATTGGGATTTGAGGGGTCATTTTTTGTTGGATTTTGATGCTTTTGGTATGTATGAACTCGGGGAGTGATAAGGAATCCATTGATGTGATTTTTACCGAAATTCGAGACGTGGGCCCAAGTGTCGGGTTTTGGTAATTTCGGGTTTTGTGTTGTAAATTGATTATTTTTGCTTGGGCTTCATTCCCTTAGCATATTTTAATGTCGTGATTCTAATTTTGGATATATTCGACGTGAGTGGAGGCCGATCCGAGGGGCAAAGGCATCGCGGGCTAGAGATTTGACCGGATTGAGGTGAGTAATGATTGTAAACGATGTTCTGAGGGTATGAAACCCCGGATTTGCACATCGTTGTGCTATATTGAGGTGACGCACACGCTTGATGACGAGCGTGGGTCGTGCACTGTTGGGGATTGTGACTTAGTCCGTCCCAAATGACTATTTTACTGCGTATTTGACTGAAATCTATTCGTGAACATCATGTTATGGGCTGAACGCCATATTTGGGCCTTGTGCCAACTATTTGAACCCTTAGGGGATTTTACTGATATTTCCTCACTATTTTGACTTTATACTTGAGCTCAGTCATGCTATATTCCACTATTTTCATAACTCATCCATGTTTACTCTGTTTTAACACTTAAATGATCTTTTAAATGATATTTTGGGTTGAGAATCATGTTTTACTATTGCCCGAGTGACTTGCGAGGATTTTGACTGAGTAAGGCCAAGGGCCTATTTGTAAGGAAACACTGATTAGAATTATGAGGTCGAGGGCATGAGATGTGTACGCCACGAGGTGGTTTGTTGATATAAGGCCGAGTGATGATGCCACGAGATGGCTTGATATTACGCTTGGGCCGAAAAGGGCCCCTCCAGGAGTTTGCACACCCCTAGTGAGCGCGGGTACCCCTTGTGATGTGAGAGATAGCCCGAGGAGCAAAAATCTTTATGTGATTATCTGTCTTATTTGTCTGTCATTTATCTGTTTAATTGTTGAAAAGGTATTTCCTGAAGTTTAAACTGAACTTATATGATTATTCGTGTCTTTACTGATTCAGTGTTTTAATGGTTTTACTGCTTCATTAAAGCATGCAATGTGCCTTACGTGATTTCCTGCTTTCAGTCTTTATTTATGATTATTACTCATTGAGTTGGAGTACTCACTTTACACCCTGCACCCCGTGTGCAGATTCAGGCATTGCAGATCCTGCTAGTGGGAGTTGAGAACTCCCGGTAGAATTTGGAGTCCATGAGGTAGCTGCTTGGCGTCTGCAGTCCCGTGTTTATCCCCCTTTATCATTCTATCTCTTATCAGACATTTTGTAATAGCTTATAGACTTTTCAGACTTGTATTAGGATTAGTAGATGCTCATGACTAGTGACACCCCGGTATCGGGCTGTGTTGGGTTGTTCTTCCGCATATTTGTACTGTTGACTGCTTAAACCTTGGGTTATTTTATCATGCTTTATACTTGAATCTTATTATTTAACTGCTTAAAATTGAAATGGGAAGTGTCGGCTGGCCTTGTCTTCACGAGAGGCGTCATCACGACCAGGTCCGAGTTTAGGGTCGTGACAGTGGAAGTGTAAATTGAGACAGTTTAAGCTCATACACTATAATATATACCCCTAAGTCCCATTAATAGTTCCTTGTGTAAAATCCCTAACTCTATTTGGGTATTACTATTGCATCGACCCTTTTAGAACCTTAAATAGAGGTGTAACTTGGACGAGATCAGAAATGCTGGCAACAAGGCCCGGTTATACCTCATAACACAAAGTACAACATCAAGTGATATCAGGCCCATAACAGAGTAGGGCTCCCCAAAACCTGCATAATAGGGAGTAACTGCTAGCAAGGACCAGAGTTGCCCGCTGATGAACCACCTGCATCCATTGAAGATGCAGCACCCCTAGCAAAAGGGACGTTAGAACATATAGAATAGTATTAGTATATAAAGCTAAAGGTCCCCTTTCAAAATAGAACACCAATATAAAAGAGGGAAAATCATAGAAACAGCAAGCCAAAATCAACAATATCCAAATGCCCGGTTAAAACATAGCAATTTTCAAAATACGAAAATAATAAATATTTTTGGTTGGGAGATCATTAGCGTCGATATACCACTATACTTTTAGCACGGAGTTCAATCACGCCCGATAGGCTAGGCCATCTTTCCATGAACAATGTGGTTAAACATGTGATGTGAAAAAAGGGTGTTACCAATAGTAGTACCACCATGTGCGCAACATGGCGTCCGATCTCCACCAGATTAGCTAGGCCGCCTTCCCACATATGTCGTGTGGGTTGACTTTCCAATTCACAACTATTATCAATATTATTCCAATAGAGGGGAATAATATCAACACATCAATCTCATCCCAAATGAGGGGAAAATCGCAATCTACTCCTACATCGGCACGTGTAGTTTTAGGTGTTGGTTGTTACAACCCACCCTTCCTCAATGACTAACGATACTCCCAAAAATATTTTATTGATTTGCACACAAAGGTAACATAAATACAAATGTATTCACCTCATCATCCTTCACATTTTAAAATTATTCATTAGTATTTTCAAACAATCACAAAAATAATATTTCCTTAGCTCTTTTGGCCTTTCACAAGATTCTTTATTCATGGCACGGTGATCGTATTTCATATTCCACACTTTCACATCTTTTATTTCATGAATCATCATCATAAATATCAACTTATATAATATTTCGGAAATAAAAACTTTAAGATCATTAGAAATGCATGTTTTAAACACAATAGATTTCTTTTCAAGAAATGGAATAAAATGATTGGCGATCGATGTGCAAGTTAAACTCATAAACAAGTAATACACCATTTATTCTTGAAATATTTTTTCCCAAAAGAGCAATGCACAAATTCAACTCATCAACATGTAAGATCTCAAAATACATTTGAAACACTTACAAAGCATAGGATTAGTTACAACAACCACTTATGGGCATGACTTGAGTACATAAGCTTTTAGGCAAATCTATTTTTGAAGGAATTTTGGAAAAGTTGATTAAAGGCTCATTTCATAATCTTTCTCGCATCATTTCATTTCATTGGCACCGTTGACTATACTTTATATCTCCAGCTCACTTTTTTCACTTTCAAGCATCTTTATAGATTATCAACAATATGAGTATTCAAAATTAAGGCCTTAAATATATGTATGAGCAATATGAGTTTAAATGCATGGAGTATTCTTTCCAAGTTAAGCATATTGGACTTTCATATGAAACACGACTTAAAGCCATAACCATTTAATACATATATCATTATTGAACACATTCCCGAAGGATAACATAATGTGATAGGATCATTCAGAATACTTTTGAATACATAATTCTAGATACTTTGCTTTCTATGGAAAATCGAATTCATTGGGAACAACCCGGAACATGGGAATAAGGAACTTGAGACAACCATACTTGAAACTTATGGGAAAATTATAGAATTCTATTCTAAGAAAGTAGTTTAGCCAACATATCTTGCTTGAGCTTGCCTTAGATTACCACAACGTCCCAACACTTCAAGCAATTCCAATCAACTAGAGATATGACAAAATTGAACAATAATTAGGGAGAGATTCATGGTTTCGGCTCACTTAGGCATTTCATCAAACACTAAGTATGCAAATTCCACTACAAGGTTTCTATGGTTGAATCCTTTCATCACACAGTTCAACAACCTCCCTACCACCCTTATGGGTACATTCATGCACAAAGATCAACTCCCACACCTAAAAATCATGCTTCGCATGACCTATTTTTAGTCCAAATCCCGAAATATAGGGCTAGGGAGTAGAACCTTACCTATTAGATGAAGATCTTGTGATTGACTTCCTTGATTCTTGAAGATTGGGGCAAGAATGTAGGATTAGGATGCTAGATCTTCTCCTTCTCTCTCTAAAATAGCTTTTTCCTCACTCTAAAAAATCAGATTTTACCTTGTAAAATGACCCCCTAAGGCCTTATAGCAAAATAGAGTTGGATAAAAACAATTCCAAAAATGACACCCGAAGTCAAATATGTGATGCAATTTTGTGATAGCTAAATCGTTATGTGGGCAGATGAATCAATTATGTGTCTGATAGAATGATTATGTGGGCAACAGAATTTTCTGCAGCCAACAGAATTGTTTTTCAAAATTTGCCCATTCTCTGCTCCATTTTGTGATACTTATGTGGTCGGTAGAACCGTTCTACCATTGGGAAGTTGACCATATAATGGCCTTCTTCTGCTAAAAATTCCGATCAACACTTTAGTGCATTCTTCAACCCAAAAAGTTCATACCAGATGATTTTCTGCAATCCTCAAACCCATTAGCCTACCTCGGCACTATGAAACCTTAAATTTCTTGGCAAAAATTTACGGGGCTTTACATGAAGCCGGAGAATTCACTTTCCTGGTTAGTGATGAAAAAGTGGTATTCCATTTTGCAACCAAATAGCATTGAGGTGTATTCTTTTGTAGATTTGGTGACTGGTATCATTATTGATGATACAAGTGCAACTATCAATGTTGGTGATATGTTGGAGGTCGTCTTTCTTAACTTTGAGGATGACGAGATTGTTGGTTTCATGGAATGTGTGAATTCTTTGCAAGGAATGGGGTCTTAAAACTATGCACCCCGAAAATTGTCTTTGATATTGAAAATATGAAAACTCCTCCTTCAAAGCCTTCTATTGAAAGAGCCACCTATGTTGGAGTTGAAGCTATTGCCTCCACACCTCGATATGAATTTCTTGGCCTTTGTTCTACTTTACTGGTTATTCTTTCCTCTTGTTTGACTAATGTGCAGATAGTTTCCACATTAGCGGTGTTACAAAAGAGTAAGAAGGCTATTGGGTGGACCTTGGCGGATGTTCAGGGTATAAGCCCCACCTTTTGCATGCATAAGATCAATTTGGAGGAGAGTGATAAATCATGTATTGAACATCAAATAAGACTCAATGAGGCTATGCAAGAAGTTGTCAAGAAGGAGATTATGAAGTGGTTAGATCTGGGGTTGTGTACCCCATCTCCGATAGTTCATGGACTTCTCCGGTTCAATGTGTTCCAAAGAAGGGGGCATGACGGTTGTCACCAATGATAAGAATGAATTGATTCCTATGAGAACGGTGACCGATTGGAGAGTGTGTATGGATTATCACAAACTCAATAAAGTAACAAGGAATGATCATTTTCCACTTCCTTTCTTAGATCAAATGTTTGATAGATTGCCCGGCGTACTTTCTATTTCTTTCTTAATGGGTACTCGGGCTACAACCAAATTCTTATTGCCCAAGAAGATCAAGAGAAAACAACATTTACATGTCCCTATGATACTTTTGCTTTCAAGCGGATACCATTTGGTTTCTGCAATGCACTAGCGGCTTTTCAACGGTGTATGATGGCTATTTTTACGGACATAGTGGAGGACTACCTTGAAGTTTTCATGGATGACTTCTCGATTGTTGGCGATTCTTTTGATGATTGTCTTGAAAATTTTGGACAAAGTGTTGTCTAGATGTGAAGAAACTAACTTGGCACTTAATTGGGAGAAATGTCAGTTCATGGTTGAGGAAGGTATTGTCCTTGGCCATAAAATCTCAAGGAATGGAATTGAAGTTGACAAGGCAAACATTGAGGTAATTTCTAAGCTTCCATCCCCAACTTCGGTGAAGGGTGTGTGGAGTTTCCTAGGCCATGCGGGTTTTTACCAGCGCTTTATCAAAGATTTCTCTAAAGTGGTTAACCCTTTTTGCAAGCTCCTTGAGAAGGATTCCAAGTTCAACATCAATGATTATTGCATGAGAGCATTTGAATTGTTGAAGCCCAAGTTGACAAATACTCCTATTATTCTTGCTCTAAATTGGAGTGTGCCTTTTGAACTTATGTGCAATACAAGTGATGTAGCAGTTGTGGCTTTTTTGAGGCAACATATCAACAAGATTTTCCATCTGCTCTACTATGCTAGTAAGACCATGAATAGTGCCCAAGTCAACTATACCGATACTGAAGAAGAGCTCCTTATGATTATGTGTGCAATTGAGAAGTTACACCCGTACTTGATGGGTGCAAAAGTTATAGCCCACACAGACCATGCATCGCTTTGTTACCTTATGAGCAAAAAGGACTCCAAAACTCGGTTGATGAGATGGGTATTCTTGTTAAAAGAATTTGATATTGGCATCCAAGATAGGAAAGATAGTGAAAACCAAGTAGCAGACCACTTGTCTTGTTTGGAGAAGAAAGGGAGGCTGCATGATGGCCTTAAAATCTATGATTCTTTCCCCGATGAGCAAATTCAGGCAATTTCAATGAAAGAGGTGCCATGGTTTGCGGACTTGGCAAATTTTCTTGTGTGTAGAATCATTCCGGATGAGTTCTCTTCAAGCCAAATGAAGAAGCTCAAAAGAGATTGTCAATATTATTATTGGGATGAACCATACCTTTTTCTAGATTTGTTGAATGGGGTGATTAGGAGGTGTATACTGGAAGAAGAGCATAGCGATATTCTTGGGGCTTGTCATTCTTCGATATATGGTGATCATCATGGTGGAGCAAGAACGACAACCAAAGTGCTTTGTTGTGGTTTCTATTGGCCTACTCTTTACAAGGATGTTAGTGATTTGGTGAAAAGATGTGATGAATGTCAATGAGTCGGTGGAATCTCAAAGAAAAAGGAAATGTCTCTCACAACCATCTTGAAGATTGATATTTTGGATGTTTGGGGCATTGACCTAATGGGCCATTTTGTAAGTCGTGTGTGAAAAACCTACATCTTGGTCGCGGTGGTCCAAATGGATTGAGGCGAGAAATGTAGTGACTTTCTTGAAGAAGAATATTTTCACAAAATTTGGTACTCCACGTGCAATCATAAGAGATGGGGGTCACACTTTTGCAATAAAGCTTTTGACACTTTACTTAGTAAGTATGGTGTTACTCACAAGGTCACGACTCCCTATCACCCACAAGCTAGTGGGCAAGTGGAAGTCTCTAATCGGTAGATAAAGAGTATCTTGTCTAAAACAGTGAATGGTAATCGGATGTATTGGTCCAAGAATCTTGATGATGTGTTATGGGCTTATCGGACGACTTATAAAACACCTATCCGAATGTCTCCATACTGGTTGATGTTCGGAAAATCTTGTCACTATCCAGTGGAACTAGAGCACAAGGCAATGTGGGCTCTAAAGAAGTTGAATCTTTATTGGGTGTAGCCGCTAACTTGTGGGTTAAACATTTGAATGTGTTGGATGAGTTCTGATGCCATGCTTATGCGAGTTCGTCCTTATACAAAGAAAAGATGAAATATCTTCATAACAAATACATTTGGAACAAAGAATTCAAGGTGGGCGATCATGTATTGTTGCTTAACTAAAGGTTGAGAATGTTTCCACAGAAGCCAAAATCCAAGGGGGGTGGTCTATTTGAAATTGTTTGTGTGACACCTTCTGCTACATTAGACTTGAAAAACAAAAACAATGAGGTATTCTGAGTTAATGGTCATCGGGTGAAGCACTACTTGGAAAGGTTGGAGATAACCACATGGTGGCAGTCATTTACTTCGCTTGAGGGTATTTTGCATCATGTCGCGACGTTAAATCAGGCGCTTCTTGGGAGGCAACCCATGTTCCTTTCCTTTTTCTTTTGTAGTTTGGTGTTATTTGTGTTCTAACTTGATTTGAAGTTTGCTACAAAGTTGAGTGTGACTTGAAAGAAGGGTGAACTAAAAAATGGCTAAGTGTATAAAGATTTGCGGACCACACATTTCTATGAGCCACAGCAGGAGGGCATTCGCGGCCGGACATTTCTCATGCGGACCGCACAGTTGGAATCTTGCAAAAGTGTAAAAATGTAAACTCTATGAAGTTTGAACATATCAGTGCAAAGGCTAATCTGCAACCGCAAGTGAAATTTGCGGTTGCACCCAAAAAATGTGTGGACCGCCCATTAATAGCAGAGATGGCTTCCCCAGGTAATAGAGTGCAGATCGCAATTAAAATCTGCGACCGCACTCGACCCTTTTCCCTCTTAGGAGTTTTTAGTATATATAGGAAACTTCAGTTTATTTTATAATTTTCCCTCTCCTAAAACTCACTGTTCCTCTGTGAGTTTCTTGAGAGATTTTCATTGTCCCCACAAACAACCACCTGTGCTTATACACCCTATGCACTCACGCTATCTGGTATGCTTCATTTCATATAAATTTTTGTGTTAGTTTAATTTTTAAAATTTAATTTCTTTTTAGGCAATCTTTTATGAGAGTTCATCTTTGTGTCCATATGGGGTAGATGTGAACTGGGTAGTTGATAATACAGGCTATCTTGGGTTGGGTTAGTGAGATATCATGTTTATATCATGTTGTCATGTATAATTGTGCAAGTAATTTAAAAATCTAAGTAAAAAGGTTTGCATGTGCGTAGTTTTTGAAATTTGCGACTACACTTTAATTTATGCAGTCCGCAGATTATGAGTTTTGGGCAACCTAGTGAAGCAACTGTATCTGTAGCCACTCTTTAATTGTGCGGACTGCAGAAACCTCAAGGATGCCGTAATTGGAAATGTGCAGACCACAGATTTCTTCTGCGCCCGCAAAATAGCCTTCGCACTATCTTTAGAGAGGGGCTTCTAAGCCTCTAATAATTTTTGACAGAAGTCCAGCCACACTTATAATTGTGCATTCTGCACTTCTAGTCTGTGAATGCACATCCAAAATCTGCGGACTGCAGACCCCAGTTTCGGTAGCTTGTGGTTTTTGTCATAATGCCATTATGTCCACATTGTTCTCCCTTTACATACATAAGTCTTGAATATTTTGAATGATTACATGCAACTAATAGTCTTCTTTGCCTTGATACAGAAAATGGTTCGATTGCACAACTGTGATAAAATAACAAAAGGAAGAGGTGAATCTTCTAGGGGTCATGTAGAGGTACCTTTCCCCTTGGCCAACCCAAAACTATCTGGAAAAAGTCCACAATTGGAAGAGGGAGAGGTGCATACCTCTCCGAGTCTAGTTCCTATGTAACGTCTAGGGAAGCTTTCGAGGTCAACTCAGCCTCTATTCACGAGGAGCAGACATCCACGCAATCTAGGCCACAAGGGTGATTTCAGCTGATAGATGAGGCCTCTTCTTCTCACAGCATTTTCGAGGGGTCGAAAAGTGCCAGCCAGACCTCTGATCAACAGCTACTCCAGATAGAGGCACAGACTGTACAGGATATCCTCTATGATGGTAGAGGGGGAGATGGTACATCCACAGGTGTTGAGAGATCGAAGAAAATAGAGATATGGGAGGATAGGTTCGTTAGTTTGGCTGCCTTCACTGATTTTCATATGTGGTGGCTAGTGAGATCCTTGACACTTGAGCGGCAGTTTCTATTGAAGAACTTGGATAAATACAACCTAGTTGTGTTGAGGCCATTCAAAGAAAGAAAGGTTTGGATGTGGTTTACTAAGAGAGTTAAGGATGCCAAGGAGTACCTCGTCTAAGAGGTGACTAAAGTATGAAACCTCAAGGTGAGGTTTGATCAGCACATACTAAATGTGTACTTAGGGTTTGAGGACTTGGAGCCTAAGTAGTATCAGGAGAAATGTGCAACAAAAGAAGAAGTCCGACTTTGGCTAGCAGAGATCTTAGCACCACCCGTGCCACCACCACCATGGATTACTGTTGGGGTTCCCATCCACCGTAGCATATTGAGTTTCGAGGAAAAGGGATGGCAGACTTTTGGTATGCAACAAACTTGACCCATGCCAGAACGAGACTCATTTGCCTTTTCAACGTGTTGTTCTTGTGGCTTCTATCATGGCCCGGTACCCAATTAATATGGGTGGCGTGATGTCGACCAACATTTCATTGTTAGCATATCAAACTAGCTTGACCTATCCTTATCCCAACAGCATTACAGAGTACCTTACTGACGCAAAGGTAGAGCCGAGAACTTATGACACAAAGGTGAAGCCAAAGAAGTTGTTTGACTGGTACTCCTTGATGAATGCGAGCAATCCAAAGAAGAGAGTTCAGCCTTCTACTACCACAGGCCAGTCTGATGAGCCGGTAGTGGTGGTCACTAAGGCAGCTGGCACTCCATTTATCTCTACTAAGCCCTCTTCTAGTGCTGCTGATATGCCTCCACCACCATCATCAGATCCTACCACAACCCCCAGGGCAGCCCATGCTCCAGATCCGAGGCCAGTGCCCATGCCTACATCTCCATTATCTTCTCTGCAAGTCTCCCAGATATTGGCAAGTCTCAACAACTAGATGCAGAGAGTTATTTCAAAGTTGTCTGACATATCTAGTATTATTGCAGCACAGTCATCTACATAGGTACCACATGTCTCGTCTAATCTTGATGAGAAATTGAAGAAGATTCTGGACAACCAGAAGATGATCATGGACACTCTGGTACATCACGGGTCAGTTATTGAGGAGTTGGACAAAGAAGTGAAGAATATGAGCAAGTCCCAAGCAAGCAAGAAGTTGGTTGAAAAGTTCAGGAAGGAGGTAACCAGACTTGCAACGGCGAGGGATCTACCTTTTGATATGCCACTTGACCCGCACCAATCCATCCCAGATCCATCAGCACCATCTGCACTAGTTGCACTACCTGACCAGTCTAAGGAGCCTAACCTTGCTGCCAATAATTCTGAGGCAGCGTATGTAATGCTTACACTCCCGCCATGCCCATATATGATGATGATAAGATACAATTGGCTGACCCAGCAGAAGATGATGCTGTTGGGGACACTGATATGTACAAGGATCCATAGGGAGTTTTCTTCACCCTCTTTCCTTTCACTCTTACTTTATTAAGCATTAAGGACAATGCTTACTTTTTCGGGGGAAGGGTGTGGCGTTTATTTGATATGACATTGACATATTTTGGATACGTTTGGGAATGTAATAATTGGATGATTTTTTCCTTTTTCTTATTTGTAGTTTATTTATCTTTAGTAGTTATTGTTTATTAGTTTCTTTATTTTTCCACTTTAGTTCTTGTTTTGTTGGTAGCTTCTTTTTATGTTTTCGTAAATAATAAGCCTTTGGTTTCTTAATGCCACGGTTAATTCTAAAGGTAGTTTTGTGTGAACCGGGTGACTCGTCCCAACATTGGATGGAGTGTCAACCTTCTTAAAGGAATGAGTTTGTTTTTCTGTTTAGGTAATAATAATAGTAGTAGTAATAAATAAAAGGCCTAATTAATTCATTCTCGAAAAAGAGTTACCCATGTTTTATTTGGTACCAACACACTTAACTACGTGCTTATGGTTTAAAACTGGGTTTTTGAAAGAAAATAGCCCTAGTTAGTGACTTTGAGACTATTGAGTTGACTTTGGTAATCATCGAGTGATTTATTGGACCATAGTGATCTTTAACTTGAGTGTGGTTGCTGTAGGCTCTCAACTCTATCCTTTTTTTTGGTCTAGTTGCATGAGGGACGAGGTAATTTGTTGCTAGTCCAAGTATCTGTGCAGATGGTCTAGAACATGCTCCAAATGTGCTTCAAGGCGAAATCCTAAGTTTTGCTTGGTTTGAGAAATGATTGTAGGCTTTCCTTGGCCCGTTTGAGGTTTCTATTGCCAACCTATGTCATTATCCCTAGGCAACCCCCTTTGAGCCTATAGCCTTTCTCATTTGATAATCATGTTATTTGCTTATACTCGTTTTGTCTTGATCCTCTCTTAGCACCTGAACCTTTCTTAACACTCTTCTGAAATAAGTGGCTTAAGTCATAAGTTTGGGGGGGAGAGTTGAAGAATTTGAAGGTGGTATCAAGGCACAAAAAAAGAAAAGAAATGATTTCTATGAATAGAGAAGGCAATAAAACAAAAAGAACAAAACGAAAAAGAACAAAAAGAAAAATGCAAAAAAGAGAATAAGTGGAAGGGTTGATGGATTCAAAAAGAGCTAATAAACCCTAACATGAACATCAAGGAAGAAAAAGAATGAAATGAACTAGTAAGATTGATGCCAAGTCTTTCTAGTCCCCAATAAAAAGAGAATGACTCTAAGAATTGGTAATTGTCAGCCAAAAATGAAAATGCGGAGTGCTTAACGAAAGATGTAAACCCTAACCCAAAATCCTTCATTACAACCCAAAGGAAGTCCTACTTGATTTCGAACCGATTGAGCTTACATTTGTGGTGATATACATGAGGGGCAAGCCTATGACACTTGAAGCCGTACTAGTGACATTCTCTTGTTAGAGAAGAGTGAACCTTTCATGAATCTTAAGATTGAGTGCTAACTTTTGAAGTGAGCCAAATAGAAGGTAGAAGAGGAAGAGTTTGGGGTCCACCATGACTTACATAATAGAACAAGAGTCCTTGATGAGTAAAGTCAATTCTTGAAGCTCAAATGTCACACAAGAACTATATGTGCATGATACTTGATTTGTCACCTTGTTGATAATGCATGAATAGTGTAGGTAATTGTTGGTCACAATTGAGTATGGATGGCTTATTATTGACTCGCTGAAATGACCTTTCACTTTGAGGAGGTGGGAACTAATCTATTTGCTTGAGGGCAAGCAAAGACTTAAGTTTGGAGGAGTTGATAAGTGTGGATTTTGCCAACTTATTACCACTTTTTTACTTTTGTTTTTAGTCCAAAAGTGTTGATTTATGTTCCCAAAACTAATGAAAGTGTGCAAATTGCAGGAATGTTGGAGATTTGGACTATCGTGAAGAAATCTGACTCAAAAAGGAGTATTTGGACTCACAAGGAAAGAAGGGGAGAAGTAGACTAGAAGTGCGGTCCACAAAAGTATTTATGCGGTCGCAGAAGCAAGTGCGAACCGCAGAATTCTCTCTGCGGCCACAGATCTGATATAGAAGCCCATACTTAATTGAAGAATAAGTGCGAACCACACACAATATGTGTAGCCGTAGAACATGATCATACTGACACGAATTCAAAAAGTTTAGAGACTGTGCAAAATGACCAAGACTAAAGCCTTGCTTAAAGTACAGACCGCACATGAATTGTGCGGCCGCAGAAGTTGAATTGCCGTCATAGATCAAATTGTGCGGCTGAATAATCTGTCCACCTGCAGACTCAAGCAATGTGCAAACCGCACATGGAATTGTGAGGCAGCACAACCTCCCGATGGGAATTTTTGTCAGCGAATTTTGAGCCACTATAAATAGACGGGAATCACATTTTTAGGTTAAGTTTTGAAATTTTCTTAGCTATAGCCGTTGTAGTTTAC
The DNA here is from genome assembly GCF_000715075.1 of Nicotiana tabacum. Lineage (NCBI taxonomy): Eukaryota > Viridiplantae > Streptophyta > Magnoliopsida > Solanales > Solanaceae > Nicotiana > Nicotiana tabacum. The sequence continues at coordinate 104,522,991 of NC_134086.1, read as the reverse complement.
TATTTTGGGTAATTTGTGATCATTTTGGGACAGAAATATCATAGTTTATCATTTTAATTTTATATTATGGTTTAATTAATATTTCTTCTTTGTTTTGTTCATTGTCTACTATGAGTAGTTAAATATTTACTAAGATTGTGACCCAACCCTATTATGTAAACCTTATGGGTATTTAATTTAATGCTTGTTTATGATAGGGTGTTTGTTATTTAGCCTTTTTCATACTTTAATTTTAGAATTAATGGTTGCAAACATTGATTCGTGCCTTTTTTACTTGGTCTTTACTTGAGAAAGAGGGACCTAGCCTAGGAAAACTTGGCAAACAAGAAATTGGGCCAGTTAAGGATTTGACTAGCCTACTTAAAGTGTTTTAACTAGAGATAGAAAAAATACGACTTGAGTTCATATTAACTATTTAGTTTGATGCCCATTTGGTATTGAGAAAGCAAAAAAGGGCAAAATCAATCTATGACTGAGAGGTATTAAATGGGTAACTTAGAGTTGAGAGCTATATTATACCCCCAATCAATAACACAAGTGTTAACGTAATTAAACCACTAGGCGAACACCTAGGCGAAGGTTACATCCCTAGGCTTTTTACCTATTTGAAAACAACCAAAACCAATAAGTCAATTTCAAGTTTCATTACTCTAATCGAGCATTAATAGTGTAATTTATAGAAGTAATTTGCAAAACTTACTTGATTGTAAGTGTATTTAAGCTTTTTCGTCTTCACGCATCAAGTATACACTCTAACACCCATTGTTAGCTCCCTGAGGAAATCGATCCCGACTCATAGTTGGGTACTATTCTTCCAACGACCTCTTCCACTCATTGTTGAGTTTGGATTGGGAATGGATCAACCAGAAGGCTATAAAAGACCTGAAATGGTATCTATCGAGCCCTCCGTTACTATCAAAACTGGAGGAAGATGAACAATTGCTAATATACTTGATGGTCTCGGAGGTAGCGGTAAGTGTCGTTCTAGTCCGGAAGGACAAAGGTACACAATCTCCTATCTATTATGTTTGCAAAATTTTGACGGGAGTGGAAACTCGTTATCCACACCAAAAAATTAGCCTTAGCTCTCGTTGTCGCCTTTCGAAAGCTTAGGCCTTATTTTCATTGCCACCTTATGGTCGTGGTGACAACCTTTCCCTAGCATAATGTCTTTCACAAACTTGAGTTGTTAGGTAGGCTAGCCAAATGGGCAATGAAAATTAGTGAATTTGATATTGAATATAAGTCCAGGACTGTGATCAAATCACAAATTTTGGCCAACTTCATGGCTGGTTTCAGTCCCAGGCTACTGCCTTTTGTACACAAAAAAAGCGGTGATGGAGTCGTAAATGACATCAGGAGTTTGGACCTTGTTCATGGATAGAGTATTTAACATGAAAGGGTCTGGGGTTGGGGAGGTCTTAATCTCACCCTCGGGAGAGATCCTGAGGCAGGCCATAAAAATTATTCCCTTGACTAATAATGAAGCCGAGTATGAGGCTTTGATTGCAGGACTTGAACTCGCCCGGGGCTGGACTCCGAGGTCATTGAAATCAAATGTGATTCCAACTAGCAGTAAATCAAGTATGTGGAATCTTCGACACTAAGGATGAACACATGAAACAATATATTATTAAAGTTTAAACTTTGCTCGATCGGTTCAAGGAATGGTCTATCACTCATATCCCGAGATAAGAAAACGCAAAAGAAAATGCATTGGCGAATTTGGGATCGTCCACAGAAATGAAGGGATCACATTCTGGTACTGTCGTATAGCTCATGCACTCGGTAATGGATGTTGATGGTTATTATGAAGTAAAGACAACCAAGTTAGTCAGGGACTGTAAGAATGAGATCATCGATTACCTTAAGCATGGCAAGCTACCCGAAGACCTGAAAGCATCCTGGGCACTCCGCACTAAAGCAACACGTTATTGTTTATTGGGATGGTAGTTATACAGAAGGTCATTTCAAGGAACGTCGGCCCGATGTTTGGGATCCTCAGAGGAAAACTACGTAATGAGAGAGGTTCACGAAGGAGTTTGCGAGAATCAATTTCAGTGCAGATTTGTTGGTGCTAAAATTAGTGAGATGAGGATAATATTGGCCTCGGATGGATTAAGACGCGAAGGCATTCATTTTGAAATGCGACAAGTGTCAGCATCATGTGCCGTTGGTACACCAATTGGCAGACCTGCTGCATTTGGTACTATCCTCACGGACATTCATGAAATGCGGGATATATATAGTTGGGTCGTTGCCTCCAGCTCCAATAAAGGTAGGATTTCTTTTAATTCTAACCAATTATTTCACTAAATGGGTTGAAGCGGGTCCTTACCAGAAGATCAGTAAGAGCGAAGTGGTCAATTTCTTATGAGAAAACACAATTTGCTGGTTCGGAATACCAAAGTAGATTATCTGTGACTACTGGACACAGTTCATAGGCTCCAAGGTCATAAATTTCTTGAAGATTTGAAAATTAAAAGAATAACATATTCACCATACCATCCTAGCGCAAACAGGCAAGCAAAATCAACCAATAAGGTGATATTCAAAACCTCAAAAAGAGGTTGGAAGAAGCCAAAGGCAAGTGACCTAGAGAGTTACCAGGAGGGGTATGGGCATAGCGAACATTGACCAAATCGAGCACACAGGAGACGCCTTTCTCGCTCGTATTCGGCGCAAAAGCTCTGATCCCGGTGGAAGTAGGATAACCGATCTTGTGTAACATCCCAGCGGAAGAAGAGGTAAACAATGAAGCATTTATGGTTAAACTGGAGCTACCTGATGAACGTAGGGACTTGGCGCACATAAGGACGGTGGCACAAAAATAAAGAATGGAATGATACAATGACGAAGTACCAATTTTTGCTACTTTAAAGTGTGAGATTTGATTTTAAGGAAAGCGACACATAACACCCGAGAGCTCAACGAGGTAAAGCTGTGTCCAATGTGGGAAGTCCCCTATCTATTTACGGTTGTCACCGGAAAAGGATGATAAGAACTAGAGAACCATGACGGAGTCAAATTGCCGAGCAACTAGAACGTGACTCACCTCAAAAAGGTATTACTGCTGATGGATCCCACTTATACTGAAAGTATGTGTTACACTATTTTTCCCTTCAATCGATTTTTTCCCAATTGAGTTTTTCTGGCAAGGTTTTTAACGAGGCAACAACAAAAGCTACTACGAAGGAAACATCACCGGTAGAAATAATACCTTTAAATGACAAGGCATTGAAACGACAAATCACAGCGGGATGGTTAAATAGTCTTTGGCTCGGTGGCAAATTCCTAATAGGAAGCAAAACTTGCCATCGGACCAAAGTCTATTCAACCGTTCACAAGTGTTTATCCTTGAACAAGCCACTAGGGGGTGGTTAGGTAATCTTTAGTTCGATAGCAAAGTTCCTAACGGGAAATGGAGCTTGCTATCAAACCAAAGATTATCCAACCATTCACTAGTGTTTTTCCTTAAAAGAGAAAGGCTTCCAATGTTCCAATTCACATTCTTCATATTCGAACACTAGGGGAATAATATAAGGATATGACAACCTGATTACCATGAAAACCGGGACTGCAAGACCCGAGAACAAAAATGTCTCACTGGGACCGGGGACTGCAAAGGCAGCCCTGTAAAAACAAGTTGTACAAATTAGCCACATGTAATGGTAAGTTCTTTTCTTTTAGAAAACGAACGCATATGTACTTTTGAAGATAGAAGGAATAAAATAAAGTCCTTTAATTTTTTTTCTTGTTTCTTGTCCAAACAATAAACTAATTTTATCATGTGAAAGTTAACTAAGTACTTCAAATTCTAGTGTCGGAATGAATAGGAAGTGTTCTCTTCAAGAGCACTGTAAACATAAGAGGTCCCTCTCTTATGAAACCACCATAATAAAGGGTTGATTTTAGAAGAGTTTATGCTTGGAACCCAAAATTTCTATCGGGGGAAAATACACCCGAAGCCTTGACTAATTTGATGCAAAAAGAATAAACTTTGTGCAATGCTCAAACAAAAAGTACTTCTATTCATGAAACATACTAAGCAGCACAAGTACAAAAATACAAAAGGAAAACATGTTACAACCCATATTCACGTACATTAGTTTATGTCATAAGGTAGTCGACGTAAATCCATGAAGATATTATCTTTAATATGATAAAATGTTAATCATATTGGTCTTCGATTATACAAGGGTGTATAAGGGTAGTTAACAAGTATTAGAAGTTAAACGAATCAAGGATGTTGTAACCGTATGTTCTGGTAACCCTAGAGGTGATTAATATACTCAAAAGGTAGTGTATTAAGGTATTTTAATCATATAATATCCGTATCAAAAGTCATGAAGTCAAACGAGTTATGAAACAAAAGTCAACAAAAGTTGTCGCAACTTAGGTTCATAATTTTACTTAAACTTTAGGTCAAATGTTACTAAGCTTTTCTCCCAATTTACTTGGAATTATGGAGCAATCTACACACCAAATTGAATATATATGAATTTAGTTTCCAACACATTAAACTATTTGTTAATACAATCTCAGAGTAGATAGATATTCACATTTTCGCGAGACTGCGCCAAACAGCTCTCTATGGGGCCCACATAGGCGATTTGAGACATATGGATATATATAAGATGCCTCCACCCCGTTTTAAGTCACTATTTTTCAGTATTTTTAAACCTTAGAACCCTAAAAACATTCTCTCAAGTTAATCTCATGATCCAAGACCCAAACAAAGGGCAACAACACAAATCAAGTGTCGGGAATCCCATGGCGCTAGTAAGTTTCTTGTTCTTCTTGTTGGTGCTCATTTTTGTGTTATTCCAGCTCATGTGGAAGATTGTTTTAAGTGGTTTATGTTCTATAAATACTCCCTCAGGTTTTTAATATCAACTCAAATTGATTTCAAGTCTTCTAAAGTGATTCTAGTGCCGGGAAACACTAATTGATTGCTAGTTTCACCTCCTTGTTCTTGTGGCAGCATTGGAGGGATATTTCGTGGATAATTAAGGTCAAATTGGAGATGTTATTTCTATTTAAAGGTAAGGAACCTCTTACTCTACATGTATTTAAGATTATCCAAGTTGCGGCTAAGTCATTGAAGCTAGAACTTGTGAAATATATGTCAAAAGGCTTGGTAGTAATGTTGTTAGTTGGTGGACTATTGTGAGAGGCTCAATATGATTATTATTGATGTTGTTTGGGATATTTGGTGATTTTTTTGACTTGTGGGAAGTCATATAAATAGGGGAGGTTCTGTCCGTTTCATCGTAAAATAGGTTGCGATCGATACATAATAGTTACGACGCTTAAACGATAATGATAGTGTCATCTCTCTTATTGTAGACTAAGGAGTCATGACATTTGTATAGCTTGAGGTTGGGAAATACAAGGTATGTGAGTCTATCTCTTTCCTTCTTTTTCACGACTCCGGTTGTACATAATGTAATGAACGAACTTCCAAAGATACTCTACTCTTAGAAGCTAGCGGTACTTACATTGTTTCCCTTCTTATGGAGCGATTGATGTTGATGTTGCTTCTCTTATTCTTATGTTATAAATGTTGTTGGTACTTCCTCATTCTTATAGGAGTCATGATGAATATTTAGTCCTAACAACGTGTACAGAGGATACCGACCTTACGTCACTTTGAAAGGTTCAGAATTTTATTCTAATGAGTCCAACATGCATTATATATATGTATCTATTTTACTCTACCGAGCCGCGCTATAGACAGCTGGGTACAGAACCTATTGTGCAACCACTAATCAGTTTGGTTTTACTAAGATCCACGTGGTCGGGTACGATTCTACTGAGCCTTATGATGGCCGGGTATATTTTTACCGAGCCTATTACGGTCATGTACGATATGATGATGATGATGCCCACAGAGGCGTACGTTTTAAAAGTTTATGTATATATACATATGTATCATGCATTTCATGTTAGTATCCCTTAGAGATACCCAGATGTTACATGTTGTATATTCTCTATCCCTATTAACATTACAGTTCATACTTATGATTTCTTGCCTTGCATACTCAGTATTTTATTCATACTAACGTACTTTTTATTTGTAGACACAGCATGTCGTACTGCACGTCCTGATAGACAGGTAGACGCAACTCACCTACCACAATAAGCTGCCCAGTTCAGCGGTTATTGGCGAGATCCCTTCTCCGGACTTGCCATGGTCTTGGTATGCATTTTTGTTATAGACATTATAGGTATGTCGGAGCCCTATTTTGGCAATGTAGAAGCACTTATATTCCTTTAGAGGCTCATACACAAGTGGCGTCACATGTATAATTTTGTATGCCTTGTCGGCTAATTTTTGTTGTATAGTGTTTCATGGCAGCGTGGTAGCTTGTACCTTATATATGGTTTCTTGACAGTCTTGGCATCTCATGTTATGTATGCTCATGCCATTATCTTTTATTCTTGGTTGTTCATGATCCACATCTACTATTTATATTGATCTAGTCGGCCCTTAAAGAAAATAAGGAAGGTTAGATAAAATGTACGTTGGTGCTCGCCAAGTATGGCCCGGGTGCTAGTCATGATCCTCCAGTTTGGGTCGTGATAAACTTGGTATCAGAGCAATATTGTCCTAGGGGTTGTCTATGACCCGTGTCTAGTAGAGTTATAATTATAGATGTGTAGTGTGCCACATTTATAATTAGGAGGCTACATGATATCTAGAGTTGTTACCTTCTTCCTAAATCTAGATCGTGCATAGAGTTGAGTCTTAAGTGTTCGTCTCTAATATTCACCTTGTTCTTTTTTAGCGTGCCCTCGACTAGGAAGCAAACAATTAGTAGATGGCTTGATACAGCTACGGGAGAGGGTACCATTCAGGTGCCTCAAGCCAGAGCAGGCCATAGTGAGGCTCAGAGTGAGATGTCGTCTCATACCTCATCTACTTCATTTCCTCCAGAGGATATTAGGAGGCACCCAGCATTACCAGTTCCTCCGTCTCGCACTATAGGCCATAATATGTGGAGTGTGGTGCAGTTGTTGACTAGCTTGGTAGTTACTCAGGCTCAGAGGCAGAATATCGGTGCTATTGATAAATCGATTAGTAAGAGAGTTCATGATTTTATTAATCTAGGCCCTTTACTGTTTACTGGATCACACCCCAAGGAGGACCAGCAGACTTTTGTTGATCAGGTTCATCGTACACTGTCGGTTATGCATGCTAGTGATACAGAGGCAGTAGAGTTGGCTTCTTATTTGTTATGGGATTTAGCAATTTTCTGGTATGATAGTTAAGAGAGATCCAGGGGTCCAATCGCTCCTCCAGTTGTGTGGAAGGAATTTTCTCAAGCCTTTCTTCGTCACTACTTGCCAGCTGAGATACAACGAGTTAGAGGTGATAACTTGTTGAACCTTCGACAAGGTAATATGAGTGTGCAAGAGTATTTCTTTAGCAAGGTATGCTCCCCATATGGTGGCCGAGATGAGAAATAGGGTGCATTTGTTCGTGAACGGGTTGGGATCACATTTGATAAATGAGTGCACGACAACCTCCTTGGTGGAGGGCATGGATATTTCCCGTATTCAGGCTTATGCCTAGACCCTAGAGGATCGTCAGTGCCAGTAAAAAGCAGATAGGGAACAAGATCGGGGCCAGCATAAAAGGGCAAGATTTGCAAGGTATTCTGATGACTTCTGAGGCAGTGTCAGGCCCCATTCTTCGAGGAGTTCGGCGCCACTTGTAGCTAGTGATCCTCCATAGTTTCAGAGGCCTTGATGTGATTGATTTACCTATTCTGGTCCAGGTCAGAGTTCGCGGGCATCAGGCTTGCAGTATCACAAGGATACCATGTTGTGATCAGTGCGGCAAGGCCCACTTTGGACTGTGTCGTCGAGGTTCTGATGCATGATATTCTTACAGACAACCTGGCCATATGATGCGGGATTATCCTAATATAGGAGGTGGTGGTATGGCTCAGCCGACTGGATCTGTGTCTGGTTCTTCCTCATTAGTTCGACCTCCAGCATGGGGTTTTCAGTAGTTAATAGGTCGTGGTAGAGGTAAAGGTGCAGTTTCGAGTTCGAGTGGTGCTCAAAATTGAACCTATGCTCTAGTAGGTTGATAGGATCTCGAATCATCTCCGGATGTTGTTACAGGTATATTGTCTGCATTTTCTTACGTTGTATATGCGCTGATTGATCCGGAATCTACATTATCATATGTTACACCATTTGTGGCTAATACCTTTGGTGTTGAACCTGAATTAATAAGTAAACCACTTGCGGTATCTACTCTGATAGGGGATTCTGAGATTGCTAGAAGGGTATATAAAGGTTGCACAGTGATGATTTATGGTCATCAAACCTCAACAAATTTATTTGAGTTAGAAATGGTTGATTTTGATGTGATAATGGGAATGGACTAGTTGGCCTCATGCTATGCAAATGTTTACTATCATAAGAAGTTAGGTTTCGATTTCCTGGTGAACCCGTCATTGAATAGAAGAAGAACATTGCTAGGCCGAAAGGTAGGTTTATTTCCTATCTTAAGGCAAGGAAGATGATCTCAAAAGGTTACATTTATCATCTCGTTCGCATTAGGAATGCAGAGGCGAAGCCACCTACTCTACAGTCAATCCCTGTGGTCAATGAATTTCCAGATGTTTTCCCAGATGAACTCCCAGGCCTTCTTCCTAAAAGGGAGATTGAGTTTAGCATTGATGTGTTGTCTGACACTCAACCCATATCTATTCCTCCATACATGATGGCCTCGACAAAGTTGCGAGAGTTGAAGGCGTAGTTGAAGGACCTTCTGGATAAGGGCTTCATTAGGCCTAGCTCCTCACCTCGGGGTGTGCCAGTTTTGTTCGTGCGGAAAAAAGATGGGTCGTTAAGGATGTGTATCGATTATCGATAGTTGAATAAGTTTACTATAAAGAACAAGTATCAACTTCCAAGGATTGACGACATGTTTGACCAACTCTAGGGTGCCAAGTAGTTCTTCCAGATTGACTTACATTCAGGGAATCATCAGGTGAGGGTTAACGAGAAGGATATTCCAAAGATGGCCTTCCAGACAAGATATGGGAACTTTGAGTTCTTGGTGATGTCGTTCAGGAAAACAAATGCCCCAGTAGCTTTTATGGATCTCATAAATACTATATTCAGGACCTATCTTGATGTTTTCGTGATCGTATTCATTGATGACATTCTGGTGTATTCTCGTTCGGAGGTGGAACATGCGGCCACTTGCGGATAGAATTACATACGCTTCAGGATCATAAGTTATATACTAAGCTCACCAAATGTGAATTCTGGCTGAACTCAGTAGAATTCCTTGGCCATATTATATCTGACGAGGGTATTAGTGTCGACACTCAGAAGATCGATGCAGTAAAGAATTGGCCGAGACCTACAACACCATCAGAAGTCCGCAGCTTCCTGGGGCTAGCAGGATATTATAGGTGACTTGTAGAATGGTTTTCCTCTATATAAAAACCATTGACTAAGTTAACACAGAAAGCTACTAAGTTCCAGTGGTCTGAAACTTGTGAATGAAGTTTTCAAGAGTTAAATAATTTATTGACATTCACGCCAGTGCTCACTCTCCTAGAAGGAACAGAAGGTTATGTTGTATATTGTGATGCCTCAGGTATAGGTTTGGGGTGCGTATTGATGCAACATGGTAAGGTGATTGCTTATGCATCAAGACAATTGAAGAAGCATGAAAACAATTACCCGACCCATGATTTGGAATTGGCTGCAGTAATATATACTTTGAAGATAAGGTGGCACTACTTATACGGCGTCCATGTTGACATCTACACAGATCACCAAATTTTACAACACATCTTCAAGCAGAAGGAGTTGAATTTGAGGCAGCATAGGTTGCTTGAATTACTGAAATATTACAATCGAGATATTGTACCATCCCGGTAAAGCCAATGTTGTGGCAGACGCTCTCAGTCGTAAGTCAATGGGAAGCTTAGTACACATTGAGGTAGGTAGACAGGGGTTGACTAAAGAGCTTCATCAGCTAGCCAATATGAGAATCAGATGTGTTAGACTCTAATGATGGAGGTGTTACTGTACTTAATACATCAGAATCATCTTTGGTAGCCAAAGTAAAAGCACGACAATATGAAAATCCTACCTTAGTAAGATTAAAAAAGAGCATTCAGTAGTGTAAAATTACGGCTTTCGAGATTGGAGGAGATGGGGAATTGAGATACCAGGGCTGATTATGTGTGCCTAATGTGGCAGGGTTGCGAGAGAAGATTATGAATGAGATTCATCAATCCCGATATTCCATTTATCCCGGGTAGACAAAGATGTATCATGATGTTAAGGAGAAGTATTGGTGGTATAACATGAAGAAGTCTATTGCAGAATTTGTAGCCCACTGTCCTAAATGTCAACAAGTAAAGATCGAACATCAGAAACCTGGTGGATTGCTTCAGAATATAGAGATTTCGACCTGGAAATGGGAGGTGATTAATATGGACTTAATTATTAGATTACCTCGTTCTAATCATAAGTTTGACTCCATCTGGATGATAGTTGATCGACTTACAAAATGTACCCATTTTCTGCCAGTTAAGACAACTTACACGGCTAAAGATTATGCGAAGTTGTATATAAAGGAGATTGTTAGGATTCATGGTGTGCCGGTATCTATTATATTACACCGAGGATCTCAATTTATGGCTAACTTTTGGAGGTCTTTTTAGAAGGGTTTAGACACACAAGTGAATCTCAGCACTGCATTCCATCCGCACACTAACGGGCAGGCTGAACATACCATTCAGACACTTGAAGATATGCTACGAGCATGTGTTCTAGATTTCAAGGGGAATTGGTATGATCATCTACCACTCATAGAATTTGCCTACAATAATAGCTACTATTCCAGTATTAAAATGGCTCCGTACGACGCACTGTATGGGAAAAGATGTAGATCACCAACTGGATGGTTTGAAGTCGGTGAAACAGAATTATATGGGCTAGATTTGATTCACCAAGCTATTGAGAAGGTGAAAGTGGTACAAGAATGACTGAGGATGGCGCAATGCAGGCAAAAGTATTATTCTGATGTCCGACGTTGTGATCTGGAGTTTAAGGTTGGTGATTGGGTTTTCCTGAGGATCTCACCAATGAAGGGTGTTATGCATTTCGGGAAGAAATGTAAGCTAAGTCCGCGGTATATCGGGCCATATAAATTCTTCGACGAATTGGATAGGTTGCTTATGAGTTAGAATTGCCATCCGAATTAGAATTTTTCCACCCGATTTTCCATGTATATATGTTGAGGAAATATATTGGAGACCCTTCTCGAGCCGTACCTATCAAATATGTACAAGTTACAAACGATCTATCATGTAAATAAGTGTTAGTGGCTATATTAGATCGACAAATCCGCAAGCTGAGAACAAAAGATGTAGCTTCTGTCAAAGTATTGTGGAGTAACAAGAATATGGAAGAAATGACATGGGAATCAGAAGAGGTGATGAAGTATAAATACCCTTACAATTCTAGAATAAGGATAACGAGAATGCCAGGGAAACGCAGGACGCATTAAAAGGTGAAATAGCTCTATGAGGTAAGCAATAGCTTGAGAATAGTCTTCATTTATACAAAATGGTGATATGCAGATAATGCACATATCCATAATGCTTTGTGTAGCCTTTTGAGGCAATATGTTAGGTTTTACTGCTTGTAAGTTTGGCTAGTGTCCATATTATAGGGGAAACCCGGCCGAAAATTTATGTTGGAATCCATGATGATTTAGACTGCCCATAAACCTTTACATTCGAGGACGAATGTTCCTAAGAAGGAGGGAGGGTATTACAACCCATATTCACGTACGTTAGTTCATGCCGTAAGGTAGTCAACATAAATCCCTGAAGATATTATCGTTAAGATGATAAAAAGCTAATCCTATTGGTCTTCGATTATACAAGGGTGTATAAGGGTGGTTAACAAGTATTAGAAGTTAAACGAGTCAAAAATGTTGTAACCCATATTTTTGGGTAACCCTAGAGGTGCTTAATATACTCAAAAGGTCATATTTTAAGGTATTTGAATCATATCATATCCATATCATAAGTCTTGAAGTAAAACAAGTTATGAAACAAAAGTCGACAAAAGTTGTCGCAACTTAGGTTCATAACTTACTTAAACTTTAGGTCAAGTGTTATTAAGCAATTCTCCCAATTTACTTAGAACTATGGAGTGATCTACACCAAATTAAACATCTATGAGTCTAGTTTCCAACGCATTAAATCGTTCGTCGATATGATCTCGAAGTAGAGAGATGTTCGTGTTTTCGCGAGACTGCATCAAGAAGCTCTCTGTGGGGCCCACATAGGGGGTTTGAGACATATGGATATATATAAGATGCCTCCACACCGTTTTAAGTCACTATTTTTCAGTATTTTCAGACCTTATAACCCTAAAAACATTATATCAATTTTCTCTCACAATCCAAGACCCAAACAAAGGGCAAACAACACAAATCAAGTGTCGGGAATCCCATAGCGCTAGTAAGTTTCTTGTTCTTCTTATTTTTGCTCATTTTTGTGTTATTCAAGCTCATGTGGGAGGTTTTTTTAAGTGGTTTATGTTCTGTAAATACTCCCTCAAGTTTTTAATATCAATTCTAGTTGATTTCAAGTCTTCTAAAGTGATTCTAGTGCGGGAAAACCCTAATTGATTGCTAGTTTCGCCTCCGTGTTCTTATGGCGGCATTGGAGGGATATTTCGTGGACAATTAAGTTCAAATTGGATGTTTACCATGAAAATGGCAATAACAATTAAATTTGTTGATGGGACTCTAAAAATACGTGATCTATTTTTATGCTAGTTTGCTAAGCAGTTGATGTTAAGTATGTGAGATCTAGACGAAATGGGGTTAAGGAGAGAGCTATGATCAAATCGATAGGCTAGCCACTCGGGGCCTAAGGCTTGTCGATTCTGGGCCTCGAGGTCGATCTCAAGGCTCGGCTACGAGCTATTGAGGGAAATTGGGGTAGAGATAACAGTTATAGGATAATTGAGGGAGGCTCTTTATGGCCAACAATAAGCAATAAATGAAGAACAAGTATGAAGATAATAAATGAGAACAAAAATATCAAGAGAGTATGTTAGAGGGAAAAGAGAAAGTTCTTGTATATTTCTTATGGAGCAGGTGGAGCAACAGACCTTTACAAAGTGACAAGGATCCCCTTTATACAGGAGGGAAATCCCATTATAGTACAACAAGCATTAATTACAAAGAAGCGGAGATGGGACAACTATAAGACATCCTGATTAAGGGCTAGGGTAGCTCTGTCAGTCCTAGTCGCGTGTCTTGGGAACTACCCGTTTCTTCCATGGTCGAGGCTAACGTTTTCCCGAGGTCGGGCCTCGACGAACCTCGAAGGAGGACACATGATCATAATCTTGTAGTTTCGAGACATTGAGATGGCCTTCTGAGGTGCCTCGATGTCGAGAAATTGGGCTCTCCGATTTTAGCGTATACAGATAGTCCCTGCGTTTCATAGATAGGAGTGATAAGAAATGACTTTGACATACAACTCTTTGGACTCCCCACAATGATGTCACGCTGATGATATCATACTTACGATGTAAACCTTCACGCTAACTGGTACGTCCTATGGACTTGTCTTTTCAGTGTCATTCACTGTGCTGGCGATTCCCATTCTTCAATTTGACCGTATTGCCATCGATTCAGTTTCCAATGGTGCATTGATTGCACCTGTCGATCCGTCTTGCAAAGGCATTGATGGCATTGTGGCTATATTATCATCCCCTCCTGCTTTGCCACTTTCCTCCTATTCATCTTCCCCATTGAAGGCACCACTTTGGAAGACCGAGACGAGCCCCGCAAGGCGATGGTGGTAGAAGATACTGCCGCTTAGGATGCTCACCCAAAGGGATGACGCTATAGTGGATGGTGATCGAAGATGTTGTTGCCGATGATGCCCCTTTGAGAGTAGGCTGGGCTCTTTGGCTCGTATGCCTTCTTCTACTTTATTTCCGTGTAGGGACCCCTTGTAGGCTTTTGTAATCATATGTAAGACCCCTCGCGGGCCGTTGTAATCAAATGTTTATGAATATAAAGATGTTTCCCCAATTTTGTCTTCTATGCTTGTGATATTTCCTTTCATCTACACTTATAGAGACTCTAAATGCGTGATTTTATCGGCTACTGCCAATGTCAAACCTACATGCAAATTTTTGTTCCGTCCTCTGATTGATTAATATGGCCTTGCGCGGAACCTTTTGCGATCCCTTGGATCGAACCTGGATCGGGCCGATGAACTCGGGTCGTCGGGACCTTGACTTCGAGTAGAATGAAAGTAATGTTTTGGGCCTTAAAACCATGATTTTTTACTTAAACTCCTTGGTAACCTTTGAGAAGAAATCTGTTCGGAGGCCCGTGGACAGGAACTGTCTTTGATCTCTCGAGGGCGGTCTCCGAGCGGAGGTTTGATCAAATTCGGACCACCTAGAAACTTGCTTTGAGCTCGGTGTAGATAGCCTTAGGGCTCTGTAGATAGGTCTTGAAAGAGGGTTTGTCTGAGATCAGACGGTACCCCGGGGCCAAGACCATACAAGTATAGTTTAAATGCTTATTTCCTTGGATCCTGATTCCCTTTTGACAAAAATTCCCCGAGTTTGGGTACCACCTTGGGTCTCGTAATGATGCCATTGGTTTCCTGGAGCCTAGCCTTCCCTTTGATGGAGATCCTTGAGGTCGGGTACCACCTTGGTGCTGGCGAAGGCGCCATCAGCTTCCTAGAGTTGTGCCTTGTCCTAATTGAGGTCCTCGAGGTCGGGCACCACCTCGGGATTGGCGATGATGTTGTTGGCCTTTTAGGGGCCTAACTTCTTTTGGATGGAGGTCCTCGGGACTAGAGAAGGTGTTATTGGCTTCCTAGAGCCTATCCTTGTTCTGATGGAGGTCCCCGAGGTCGGGTACTACCTCGGGACTGGAGAAGGTGTTGTTGGCTTACTGGAGCCTAACATTGTTCTGATGGAGGTCCTCAAGGTCGGGTACCACCTCGGGATTGGAGAAGGCGGCATCGGCTAGTGTTCTTAACCGATATTGAGGCAGGCAAATCATCGCCATTTTTCCTATACATAAATAAGGTTGTTTCTGCTTTTTCGGGGGTCCCACCATTTTAAGTAGTTGCTCTTCTTTTTTTGCGCCAGCCTTTCAGCACTTTGGCACCAACGCACTTGCACATATCCCCACTTTAGTTTGTCGGGGTCTGTCCGACAGGGAGGGGAGAGCTCCGCCTCCGGTCTTCAGGACCAACGAGAGTACGCCTTGCAGACTAATTCATTGATAGGAGAAGAGCATCTTGAGTTATTGAGGAAAGACGCGGATGGGGGAGAAAGTGATGTAACAAGCATTTTCCCTGGGTGAGGGAATCACAGATCATGCCGATGGATTCTTGAATGTGTACACCTACTCTTTCACATTGGGTCCTCTTGATAGGGTTGTGCTTTGACTTCTACCTAGAGTATCGGGTTACCTTGGCGCAGATCCATCCGTCATTTTGGTGAATAGTGTTGATGATGTGATTTTTTGTGAAGAATGCGGGGCTTGACTTTACTCTTAGTCACCTTATCAGGTTGTATCGGCCCTTCCACCATTGAGGTCTGCCGACCTTGCAATGTCGATCGACTATGCCCTTTGTTGTTGACGATGAGGAAGACAAAGATTGGGGTGGATGAGTCATTTTGTCCGGGTGCGGACCGCCGACATTATCCCCATGGATCTCATGCCATTCCTTGAGGAATGGAATTATACTCATAAGTGGTGCATCTCGTGCTTTCTCAGTTCTGTCTATGACAAAAGCCCGATTTTGTAACTGTTCCTTCTTTTCTTTTCTCGTAGTGATTTCATGGGCGCCAAGCGACGTTCCTGATCTACCGGATTAGTTTTGAAAGTTGGCGACCTGCTTGACTTGTGACGAGAGCAAGTGGCGAGTTGCATCCCCGGGCAGATGGGAAGCGAGACATCATGGTGAGTGATGTGTTATACTTTTCCCTCCCTTCCTTCGTTTGGAGAGGAATTTTCCCTTCATGCGCATTAAGCTTGCTGTTATAGGCCTTGAAAAGCCGTTCAAGGAGAGGCCGTGCTCCTCCGAAGAGGGGGAAGGGTTGCTAACTCCCGGGCTGAAGAACGATGATAATATGGAAGAGATGTTTTTAGAGGGTGATGGTGCTTAAAATAAGGCTGAACGGGACTGGGGCTTCAGAGCGGAAGCATCATTTGAGCCTATCGTGTTCGCGGTTCCTGGTTCTGGAAAGAGGGTTTCTCCATTGTTGTCGCCTTCTTTTTCCATCGATAATACTTTAGGAGATACTAGAAACACGGGGTCACGTACACCAAGCAATCGTGCTTTGACCAGAGCCGACTCTTTCAGGGCTGAAGGAACTAGATTGGCAGGCATGTGCTCGGCCTTCGAAGAAGCCCAGCGAAATCACTTTGTGGTGAGTTTTGGCATAGGTCTTTCGAGCTTCGTGCCTTTTGTTCCTTATTGGGCTTTCTTTTGCAGGCGTTCGACAAGCTTAAGTCCGGGCTGCTTCATTTTGAAGCTAGGCTACGGAAAGCTCTGGGTGAAGAGAGATCCCTTAGGCTCCTTTGTGTTGAAAAGGAAGTCAAGCTGGTATGCTTGCAGTATGAGGTGGATCGAAGTCGGAGATACGAGAGCTGCCCTGAGAGATAGGTACCTTGTATTTCGTATTGACGTATGCTCCTTCTTTTCGCTTTCGGAGGTTAACATTTTGATATTTCAGTTGGGTGCAAAACGGAGGAGCTGGAGCGACTTTGGGTTGAAGTTGGCAGGGTCGAACGTGAGCTAGACGACTTGCAAGCCCATGTAGATGCCCAAGTTACGACCAAGGAGAGTGTTTTGGTTAAAGTTTCCACCCTAGAGATGCAAATCCAAACTGCTCGTATGTGTGATCCTGCGCGGGCGAACATGATTGCCAGGCTAGAATCTGAGCTTTCGAAGACAAAGGCCGAGGTGGTGAATGCCCAGGCTTAGGCTGTGATGAGTAGCATTAGGGCTGACCAGAGAGCAGCAGCTTATTTGAAGAGTGTTGCCATTGCTAGAGCTGAACTAAGGAGAACTCTTGGTCGAGCAACCAGCAGTAAAGAGTATGCAAAGTGCAAATCTCGGATGGAAACCCTCGAGAAAGTTCACGCCAGGGGTTTCAATTTTTCGGAAGAGATTGAGCAAGCCAAAGGCGGAGGAGTATGATGCCAAGTTCATTCTGTCTGATGCCGAAGATGGCGAGGACAGGGTCATCGGGACATAGTCTCCAAGGGGGACATTTGTTTTCTTCTTGTTCTTGTGTATATAGCTTTCATAGTATGATTTAAATGGATCTTGTATTCTATTACCTGTATGTATAAGAGGGGAACATCGCGGCTTTGTATCTTCTGGTTTCTATTTCCCAAGATTTTAGCCAGATCAATCTGATCTCTTGAGTAAGTAGGAGTCTTTAGATTCGATGATACGGTCCTGGGGCTCATTAGGCTGGTTCGGTGGGCTCTTACGCGTTAGGTCAATGCGACCTTTAGTATAAGTTGATGTTTGAGCTCTTATGCTTTTGTTCAATCTTTTTGGGTTTAGTCTCCTAGTCGGGTTTTGACTAGAGCTCATTTGACCCTCAGGATTTCACGTTTGCGTGGGCTGGCGACAATGGCTCTTACGCCTTGGGTCGAAGTGGCCTTTTAATGTAGGCTGGCGACAATAGCTCTTACGCCTTGGGCCGAAGTGGCCTTGTAATGTAAGCTGGTAACAATGGCTCTTACGCTTTAGGCCGAAGTAGCCTTTTAATGTAAGCTAGCAATAATGGCTCTTACGCTTTGCCCTTAGGCATATATAGTTAACTATTTTGGATCCAGTTTCCGAATCGGGTTACGACTCGAGCTCATTTTGACCCTCAAGTTTTTAGATTTCAAGCTGTCGATAGTGGCTTTTAAGCTTTAGGTCAATGCGACCTTTTGTGTGTGTGGCCCTAAGGCTCATTAGGCTGGCGACAATGGCTCTTACGAGCTTGGTCGATGCGACCTTTTATGTAGGCTTTATTTTCCTCTCGTTAAGGACTTTTGAAGTAATTTTTGCCTGACTTATCGACGGTTCGGGAAGAACCTCAATTTTGAGTAACTTGCGGCGATGTTCGAGCACCTCGGGAGGTTTGGCGTGGAGGCTGAGTAGCTCGAAGCCTGTGATTTGGAGCTGATATAGTCGAAGCCTGTCACACCTCCTTTTTACACCCCGAGGGTATATGGGAGTTTTTCCAATTAAAGTGATATTATTCGAAATGGGATTAATTAATTTATTACAGTCACCACTTGGAATAGTTATTTGGTGTTCCAAGTTACCGGTTTATTTTAAAATCCCAATCGAGGAAATGTTTAGTTTTTAAAGTCTGCGAACCAGAAAGTCTAAATAAGTAATTTTGTTAACCCGGGAGAAGATGTTAGGCATTCCGGGGTTCCGTAGTTCTAGCACAGTCGCTTAAACTGTTAATATTGGCCTACTATATGATTAATTACGCATTTTAAACCTATGTGCATTTTTATGATTTTTTAATCAATTTTTCCGTTTTTTAGGAAAATTCAATGTTATTTAAAACACATCTTAAACCACGCTACATGAAATGCACCCGCGGTTCGCGACATGTTTTATTTAACATTGTTGGAAATTGAAGTCGGGTCACATGAAATGTACACACGGATTTTAGTAATCACGACTACGTCACGGGAGCCGTACCCGTAGTCATGATAATTTAATGTAGCACGCCTAAAGCAACTGCGAAGATTCATTTTTAATGTCGAAGTTACAATATTTGTGAGGGCCATGGATAGTCTAATTTATGGATGGCACACCTCCAACCTTTTATCTTTAAAGGAAATATATTTAACTATAGCCACTACAAATATTAGCTCTTAATCTAATTTATCAAGGCCCTGAGTTATGGGTTTTGTTTGGTATGGCACACCACAACTTGTTTCTTTTTAGAGGAAAAATTACACTTAATTAAAATGGCTAAGCTTAAATTAATTCTTTTGATAAAGGAGTTTAGGTTTGGGCTACATTACTCGATTATATTAGGAAGGGTTCAGCTTTGCAAAAAAACTGTATCTGGGCTTAAGACTTGCCCCAAGAAAAATGAAAGAGCCTCAGCATGCTCTTGCTGGTCCGAATTCTTGTTTGAACAAAGCTGGCCCATACTGGACATGTAAGAGGCGGGCCCATTCACTATGTGTTTCCTAACTCGGCTTGTCCACCTCTACTCACACATTTATAACAATTAAAATCAACCTGCTTTCAAATAAAATCAGGATATACAACATAGGTCTAATTCATCAATTGATTACATGGTTTATAGGATGAATAATAACCTATATTTACAATATTACTGATAGAGGGAACCTTTTACAGGTGAAAGACGAATTTTCAGGCTTGTGGCTCAGGCCAAATGTCCTAAGCCCAGATTCTTTTGTATTTTTCATCTGGCTTACTCATAGCTTCAGCCCATTTGAATTAGAGGATAGCCCTTTATCCTTCCGGATAGGGCTCATGACTTAGCATGTTCCACCACAATGATGATAATAGAATGACAAACGAATGTACTCCTAAAACAAACATTTTGATCCTTAACATGATGTAAAAATCTGATTTATTACAACTCTGAATAAATAACAAATGAAAGAAGAAAAATTTTCCAGAAAATCAAACATGCTGCATCAGATCTATTAACACATATGAACTATTATGTAAACTACTCTATTACATTTTTCAGCAACCCAACTAATCCTTGCCTCATTTGGACATGATTTGTCCATCACAAGTTGATCCACCATATGGAAATACTAGTTTCAACATAACTTTAACCAGCAGAATCCTATCTTTAGCTTAGATCTAGCTGATTTGGGCCAACTGGTGGCCAAATCTGTAGATTACAGCCATGTGACCAAAACACATCTTCACACAAAGTTACTTCTAAAAGGAGAAATTACAAGGTTCTTTTGAACATATTGACCAAATCAAAAGCTCATGAAATAGAAGACTAATCAAATCTAATCAACACAATCACAAGTTCATCATGAGAATACATTATCATATGAATTCTAGCAGCTGCAGTTTCATATCATTTCAAATAAGAGATTTTCATGAAAAAGGTCAAGCATAGTACCTTGAACAAACAGAATAAATCAGCAAGTAAGCAGGTGAACAAAGAAAATCAGCTGAAGCTTGAAGGAGGAGAAATCAAACAAACAGCAACAGCAGCCCAAAGAAATCAGAAGTTTGAACCAAATCAAGACAGCTTTGAAACCAGAAAATCCAGCTAAAGGAACCCAGAAAATCCTCCACTTCAAACCATATTTCCCAGCTTGTGAAAACCAAGAATAAGAAGTTTTTGAATGTTTTCTAAAATTTTTGAAATTTGATCTTTTTTCAGAAAAGAAAAGAGAACTTTGTACAGTAAAGATGATGTTCAATCTGTGTCAGTGAGGGAATGTTTCCCTTTTATAGAGTACAAAAAATGGAATCAAAGGGGAATATTCTAACCTAATTTTTCTGAAAATCAGAATAGTACAACATCTTTTATAGTTGTCTGTCCTTTTCCTTATCCAATACCAACATTTAGGCTAAGGATGGGGACAGCTATGAAAAGTCTAGAATATTCTGATATTTAACCTTTGTAAAAACCCAATCTTACCCTTTTAAATACTGATTATTTCAGCTTTGCCTTATGTTCTGATTTCAAATTAATTACAACCATTTTGAGGCCTTCATCTAAATGGTTAAGTTGCCTAATGATATTGCAATTCATTAACCTAAGGTTTAAATTGTTGTTCAGAGGCTCAAGCCTAAGTTTAAAATCAATTAAACCTAAGAAATTAAAACATGTAGGCAATCAAACTCAAATTCAAAAAGCTACTGAAATCCAACATGCTCAGTCCAAGAAAACCAAAAATCAAAACTAGCTAAAATCAAAATAATGAAATTGAATTCGGCTAAGGCTAAAGTAAGTAGGAATTGGCTAAATATGCTATTGATTAACCTTTTAACACCATTCTTAACAAAACTTGCAAGAACAACAAAAATAAATAAAACAAACATCAAGAAGTAAAATAAAAGGAAAAACAGAATAGGCGGATTACAATGAACTAAACCTAATCATTCCAAACTAAACAATTTGAACCTAGGCAAAATTGAATTTCTAATTGATGAAATCTTGAAACATGCAATTTTAACGAAACTAAACAGCTTGAAGCAAATAAAAGATAACCTAAATTATGCGACTAACAATTAAGAATAAAAGAGGGAGAAAGACCAAAATCAAAAAAAAACTAAAGAAAAGGTTACAAGAGGTTACCTAATGCTTATTTCTTTTGTCAATAAAAACTGAAACGCATTCAAACTCTGACCCAAAATTTGGGGGTACAAACGAACTTTAGGCAACCATCAATCCACTGCTCTTGTCAAGAGCAATGGACTCATGGAAGTCTTGGGTTCAAAAGCCCCAAAAACTGCCGAAAATGTGGAAATGGAAGGAAGTTAGGGTTCTTGAGAAGTCATATTCAAAATTTAAGGGAATTGAGGTTGATTCGAAGGGGATTAACGGTGGTTTAGGGTTTAGAGGGTGCAAGGATCATAGGGTGTGAATTTAAAGTGATTTAGGTAAACTAGGGTTTTGGGAATTCTGATTTTGATCTAATATTTTGACAGGGATTTGGGGAAATTTATTTGGAGATTCGGAAAGGAGATATGACGGGGGTTCTAGGGTGTTGAATTGGTGAGGTTTGGAGGTCTCCCGCCGTCGTGAGGCGATTTCTGGCGGCGGTTTAGGGCGGAGGTTCAGTGAGTGTATGGAAGGGTTGAGAGAGACAAAGTGAGGGGCTTTTTGGGGGGTAGGGGGTCTAATTCGGACAGTTATATGATAATTGAGTGACCAGTTCCGAGCCGTTGGATCAAATGAATCCAACGGCTGAGATGAAAGGTGGGGCAAAACGACGTCGTTTGGTGGTGGAGGATCCTGGACCGGGTATGTAATTTTGGGCTTGGGTTTTGGGTCAGATTTTAGATGGGTTTGTGGCTTAAAATGGCCCAATTGTTGAATTTAAAAACCCCATTTTTAATTAGCTCCTTATTTCCTTTTCTTTTCTTTTTCTCTTCTTTTTTTAAATTAAAATCCTAAATTAATCTAAATTGCAAAATTAAACTAATTATCTAATTACAATAATTATAAAAATTACCTAATCCTGCATTAAAAGAAAAGGATCCCTAATCTAAAAATTAAAAGGTAAAAATGTAAAAATGGGCCTTTTGTAATCTTTATTTTTTAATAAAACAAACAATTAACTAATTAATTATTAAAAAATGTAAAAACAAGACCTAAATGCAATTCATGGTATTTTTGGTATTTTCATGATTTTAATAAAAATTAAACATGCATAAAAATGCAAACAATAAATAAAAATCCTATAAAATAGCAAATAATTGGAAAAAATCTATTTTCTTGGAGTAATTTATACGCGGTAAAAATCACATGCTCACAGCTGCCCCTCTTTGCTCGAAAATATGAAGGGTTTCCGGGCAAAGATAACGTGAGCAATTACGAGGGATTTTTTCCCGTTTGAAACTCCGTGAGAAGCATCTTTTGAAAAAGACTGACCAAACCTTGCTTCGGAGGTTTCCTACATATCCTTGGCTATAAAGGAATTAGTTCAGTGTAGTTCCAGAAGTTTTGGTAGCTGGGACTACCGGAAAACTGTGATTTTACTACTGTTGCTGCTTACTGAGCTCCTTATTACACCAAAATGAAATATGAAAACAAAACTAGCTAAGCCTATCAACTACGAATTACAAGATTCCTATCCATAAACCTTCTAAAACTTGATCTTGAATCTTGGCTAGTTCTTCCTGCAGACTCTAATTTGAATCTTGATGCTCGTTCGATGCAACTGCTGATTCATTCTTCTCCAGCTTTTTGGATCAAGGCGGGTCAATGCAAAACTTGTAACTTCAATCTTATCTTGGGCAGTTCGCATCTTTTATCTGCTTCTACACTTAGAGTTCAACATCTTTTCTTGTTTCTTCTTTTCTTTTATTTGGGTTGAGACTTCTTATTTTGATCATCGCGAACCTTGTGCCTCACAGTGAAAACCTGTTCAGGCACCAAAGCAAACAAACAAACAAAATTTTCTGCCCCAGTTTTTACTAGAAAAATTTCGTGAGTTATTGTAACAAAGAACTAAACTATTTCTTTATTAAAAGCAATAAAATCAGGATAAAGAGATTAGGAGGTGGAGCCCTATATCTATAATGAAATCAACCAGGGAATGGAGATCCTATGTTGGAAAAGAGACTAGGGAGTGGAGACCATATGCCTAAAATAAATTCAACTAGGGAGTGGAGACCCTATGCTGGAAAAGAAGACTAGGGAGTAGAGACCCTATATCTAAAAATAAAATCAACTAGGGAGTGGAGACCCTATGTTGGAAAACCAGACTAGGGAGTGGACACCCTATGCCTAAAATAAAATCAACTAGGGAGTGGAGACCCTATGTTGGAAAAACAGACTAAGGATTGGATACCAAATGCCTAAAATAAAATCAACTAGGGAGTGGATACCCTATGTCGGAAAAGCATACTAGGGAGTGGAGACACTATGTCAAAAATAAAATCAACTAGGGAATGGAAACCCTATGTTGGAAAAGCAGACTAGGGAGTGGAGACCCTATACCTAAAATAAAATCAACTAGGGAGTGCAGACCCTATGTTGGAAAAACAGACTAGAGAGTGGAGACCCTATGCCTAAAATAAAATCAACTAGGGAGTGGAGACCCTATGTTGGAAAAGCAGACTAGAGAGTGGAGACCCTATGTATAAAATAAAATCAACTAGGGAGTGGAGACCCTATGTTGGAAAAGTGTACTAGGGAGTGGATACCCTATTCCTAAAATAAAATCAACTAAGGAGTGGAGACCCTATGTTAAAAAAACAGAGTAGGTAGTGGAGACCATATACCTAAAATAAAATCAACTAGGGAGTGGAGACCATATGTCGGAAAAGCAGATTACGGAGTGGAGACCCTATGTAAAAAATAAAATAAACTTGGGAATGAAGACCCTATGTCAGAAAAGTAGACTAGGGAGTGGAGATCATATGCCTAAAATAAAATCAACTAGGGAGTGGAGACCCTATGTTGGAAAAGAAGACTAGGAAGTGGATACCCTATGCCAAAAATAAAATCAACTAGGGAGTGGAGACCCTATGTTGGAAAAGCAGACTAGGAAGTGGAGACACTATGTCAAAAATAAAATCAACTAGGGAATGGAAACCCTATGTTGGAAAAGCAGACTAGGGAGTGGAGACCCTATACCTAAAATAAAATCAACTAGGGAGTGCAGACCCTATGTTGGAAAAACAGACTAGAGAGTGGAGACCCTATGCCTAAAATAAAATCAACTAGGGAGTGGAGACCCTATGTTGGAAAAGCAGACTAGAGAGTGGAGACCCTATGTATAAAATAAAATCAACTAGGGAGTGGAGACCCTATGTTGAAAAAGTATACTAGGGAGTGGATACCCTATTCCTAAAATAAAATCAACTAAGGAGTGGAGACCCTATGTTAAAAAAACAGAGTAGGTAGTGGAGACCATATACCTAAAATAAAATCAACTAGGGAGTGGAGACCATATGTCGGAAAAGCAGATTACGGAGTGGAGACCCTATGTAAAAAATAAAATAAACTTGGGAATGAAGACCCTATGTCAGAAAAGTAGACTAGGGAGTGGAGATCATATGCCTAAAATAAAATCAACTAGGGAGTGGAGACCCTATGTTGGAAAAGAAGACTAGGAAGTGGATACCCTATGCCAAAAATAAAATCAACTAGGGAGTGGAGACCCTATGTTGGAAAAGCAGACTAGGAAGTGGAGACCCTAATCCTAAAAAAACCAACTTGGGAGTGGACACTCTATGTTGGAAAAGCAGACTAGGGAGTGGAAACCCTCTGTCTAAAATAAAATTAACTAGGGAGTGGAGACCCTATGTTGGAAAAGCGACTAGGGAATGAAGACCCTATGTCTAAAATAACCTCAACTAGGGAATGGAGACCCTATGCTGGAAAAGTGACTAGGGAGTGGAGATCCTATGCCTAAAATAAAATTAACTAGGGAATGGAGACCTTATGTTGGATAAGCAGACTAGGGAGTAGAGACCCTATTCCTAAAATAAAATCAACTAGGAAGTGGAGACTCTATGTCGAAAAAGAAGACTAGGGAGTGTAGACCCTATGTCTAAAATAAAATCAACTAGGGAGTGGAGACCCTATGTTGGAAAATCGACTAGGGTGTGGAGACCCTACGTCTAAAATAAAATCAACTCGGGAGTGGAGACCCTATGTCGGAAAAGTGACTAGGGAATGGAGGCCCTATGTCTAAAATAACCTTAACTAGGGAATGAAGACCCTATGTTGGAAAAGTGACTAGGAAGTAAAGACCCTATGTATAAAATAAAATCAACTATGAAGTGGAGACCCTATGTTGGAAAAATGACTAGGAAATGGAGACCTTATGTCTAAATAATCCCAACTAGGGAGTGGAGACCCTATGTTGGAAAAGTGACTAGGGAGTGGAGACCCTATATCTAAAAATAAAATTAACTAGGGAGTGGAGACCTTATGTTGGAAAAGCAGACTAGGGAGTTGAGACCCTATGCCTAAAATAAAATCAACTAAGGAGTGTAGACTCTATGTTGGAAAAGCAGACTAGGGAATGAGACCCTATGCCTAAAGTAAAATCAACTAGGGAGTAGAGACCCTATGTTGGAAATGGAGACTAAGGAGTGGAGACCCTATGTCTAAAATAAAATCAACTAGGGAGTGGATACCCTATGTTGGAAAATCAAACTAGGGAGTGGAGACCCTATGCCTAAAAAAAATCAAATAGGGAGTGAAGACCCTATATTGGAAAAAATTTAACTAGTGATGGGGGACCCTAGGCTACCATGTTTTTGAATTTTCTTGTATCTTTTTTTTTAAATTTTATTTTAAAAAATGAGTAAAAATGCAGGAAAGAATTTGGAAGAGACTTCCCTTTTTTGGATTGATTATTGCTGCAAAACTATTTTTAGCCCTTGCGTAGTTTCTTTTGGTGGCGCGTGCTTCTTGCAAGGTTGCATCGGATCGCACTTGTTTCATGTTTGCAAACAAAGAACAATTGTTAGTTTGAAACGGTGGTTGGTTTTGTGGCCTTTATTGTTTTGATCACTTGATCTCGGCCCAACTCTTTCGATAAAATCTCTGTTGCTCGTTGGCTTTTTGGAGATCAACCTCTCTTCTAAACCCAGGGATCTTGACCTTCCAAAATTTCACATGATGGTTAGCCCGTGTGGGGATTTGGCCTTTTCATCTTATTCTGCCTTTATGGGCACTTGACTTTGGATTTCTTTCCTTTTCAATAATTTTGAATCTGGAGCATCGACCATCATGGCCAATCGAGATCGACTTGATACACCTGTTGAGGCTGGGTGCTTTTCCTTGAATTTGGCTTTTGTTAAGAAGAACCCTGTAAAACCAATCTTGCCATCTTTTCTTTGTATTAGTTTCGGAGAATGATTTGACTTAAAGGGACTCAAAGAAGAGTAAACAAAGGACAGGATTATGAATTTAACAAGAAATGTCCCTTTCGGGGGGAAAGAAGGACTTATCTGGATTGCATGCAGACTTCAATAGACATGACATGCTTCTTGTACTGGATACCTAATTTGCGCAACCATCCAATCTCTCATAAACCCATCATAAATCGTATCTTAAAACCGATAAACCTGGCCAGGATTCTATCAGTACCGATGGTTGTAGGAAATCCCTTCTTTTTGATCAATGGCGCCCTTTGCGGGTTTTCGCTAGTTGACCTCTCTCATTTCTCTTCTTATCGTTGCCTTATAGTATTCTTTGCGAGTTTTCACTAACAAGACTCTCTCATTTTCATTTTCTCTTCTCATCATCGCCTTACGGTGCCCGTGTGGGTTTTCACAATAAGACTCTCTTATTTTATTTCTCTTATTTTAATTGCATTGGATCCAAGTAGCTTCATTATCCAATCCTTGGACATTCTCACCGATTGATCGGAAGGACATGAAAGGATTTTGGGTAAACATGATTTGGACTGAATTATAACTTTGGAACCATTCAGGTGGGATCATCGCTGAACCCTTATAAATTCTGCCCTACTTTCAACTTTTGGGGGAATTTGGATTTTTATTTTGGTGTGACTAAACCCAGTTTCGATCGGGTGCCTGCATTAGGGTTATTACGAAATACAAAACGAAAAAGGGAGACAGCTATACCTTAGTGTAGGATGTGTCGGTGATGTTTCGAGGACCGAT
Source organism: Nicotiana tabacum (assembly GCF_000715075.1). Lineage (NCBI taxonomy): Eukaryota > Viridiplantae > Streptophyta > Magnoliopsida > Solanales > Solanaceae > Nicotiana > Nicotiana tabacum. The sequence goes on along the minus strand of NC_134086.1, from coordinate 104,495,581 downwards.
ACGTCCTAGTTGCTCGAGATGAGGATGCAGTACGGTCCTTTACTTTGTTTGATCGGGTTTAATCGAAGGTGTGGCTTGATTTCCCTTTGACTCTTTTGCAATCAGAGGTACTGATGTCGGTGCCACATCGTGCACTACGAACATCTGTTGTTTCCCTTAGACGGTTTTAATCCCATCCTTTGTCAGGAATTTCATCATTTGGTGTAGAGTGGATGGTATTGCTCTTATGTAGTGTATCCACGACCATCCAAATAAGGCATTGTACCTCATGTCTCCTTAAATTACATGGAATTTGGCGTTTTGGGTCGTGCCGGCCACGGTGATTGGGAGGGTGATTTCTCCTTTTGTTGTTTCACTTGCCATGTTGAATCCGTTGAGGACTTGAGTGGCGGGCATGATTTGGTCAAGCAGTCTGCGCTACTCTATCACCCTCGACGTGATAATGTTGGCCGAGCTACATGGATCTACGAGTACATGTTTTATTTGAAAAGAATTTAAAAGGAAAGAGATTACCAGTGCGTCATTGTGAGGTTGAGACAAGGTCTCGATGTCCTCTTCGCTGAATATGAGGGCGTCCTTAGGAATATATCCCCGGGTTCACTTTTCTCTGGTGATGGATATTGTTGTCCTTCTCATTACGGGTTCTTGCAGGGCATCGACGCCTCCCAAGATCATGTGGATGGCATGTGCTAGCTTGTTTGCTTGGTTCTTCTTGGCCGCCTCTCTTTCGCAGAACTGATTTTTGGCTCGGTCGCTAAGGAATTCCCGGAGATAACCTTTGTTAAGTAGTCGAGCAACCTCTTCTCGGAGTTTCTGGCAATCCTCGGTCCTGTGGCCGTGCGTATTGTGAAATTCGCACACTAAGTTATGATTCCTTTGTGAAGGATCCAATTGTACAGGCTCGGGCCACTTGGCATCTCTGATTTTACTGATGGCGAACACGTGTCTGATGCATCGATGTTGAAGTTGTATTCTGATAAGTGGGGTGCCCCCATCGGCCCTGTGTTCCTATCAAATCTGGCTCTGTTGATGAGTCCCCAAGGATCCTGTCCTAGGTCTATCCCTCGATCATTGCTAGGTGGGTTGCGCCTCGGGGCATTCCTCCTGTCTTCGATGTATGGATGATATCGTTCTTTGTTTGGTTTTGTCTCCTTTGCCATGAGCCTGCTTGGGTATACTAAGCCCAAGGGGGCTCCCATTTGGTCATCCTCGGCCCTAATTTTTGACTGGTACCGGTTGTAGAAGTCCGACCAGGTCACAGCTGGATACTCGATCAAATTCTGTTTCAATTGTTTTGAAGCCACCGAGCTTCAGTTATTCAGATCTTGAGTGAAAGCCTGCACTACCCAATCGTTGGAGACTGATAGTAGCTTCATCCGTTCCATTTGAAAGTGAGATACGAATTCTCACAACATCTCGTTCTCCCTTTGTTTAATCTTGAAAACGTCGGATTTCCTTGTTGCTACTTTGATGGCACCGACATATGCCTTTATGAAGGAGTCTGCTAGCATGGAGAATCAGTCTATGGAGTTATGAGCTAGGTTGTGATACCACATCATGGCCCCCTTCGAGAGTGTTTCCCCAAACTTTTTCAGTAATACGGACTCGATCTCATCGTTCTTTATATCATTGCCCTTTAATGCACAAGTGTAGGTAGTAATGTGTTCATTGGGGTTTGAGGTCCCGTTGTACCTTGGGAGTTCCGGCATTCTGAACTTCTTTGTAATGGGTTTCGGGGCCACTTCCTCGAGGAACGACCTTTGTATGAACTTCTTCGAATCCATACCTTTCGAGACCGGGGGTGCGCCCGGAATCTGATCGATCCTAGAGTTGTATGTCTTGACCTTCTTATCATTGGCTTCTATCATTTTCTCGCCCGATTCGATCCTTTTAGTGAGGTCCTCGAGCTTTTTTACGACGACAGGGTCTACCATCGACCCGTTATTGCTCGATCTCTCCGGTACCTATTCGGCTGGGGGAGATGTCCCCAGAGCTACCGTGCTAGGAGTTTTCTGGCAACTTTGCAGCTGAGCAATAGCCAGCTATTGTGCCTAGAACATTTCAAAAATAACATGAAGGCTAACCTTACGTTCTTCCCTAGTGGGGGTTTTCTGTGCTTCTTGTTGATCCTCTTGGCGCACGCTCCTGTCAGTGTGGTAGCTTATGTTGATGCGCTGGGTGTCGCGCGAGACCGCATCCACGGGGATTGGTTCAGGCACATTCCCAGGGTTTTGTGGTAGCCCACCAACACCCGGAACATCCACACTGTTCTCCCCGTGGTCCTCGAGATTGTTGCTTTCACCTACATACACTGAGTTAGACATATTGACCTGAAATCGAAGATCTTGGACAAGAAAAAGTGTGAAAGATAACTTGCGTTGAGTGACGAAACCATCAAGAAATTAATTAGTATTATTTTTAGCCACACGATGGGCGCCAAACTGTTTACCATGAAAATGGTAATAACAATTAAATTTGTTGATGGAACTCTAAAATACGTGATCTATTTCTATGCTAGTTTGTTAAGCATTTGATGCTAAGTATGTGACATTTAAGGACGAAATGGGGTTAAGGAGAGAGCTATGATCAAACCGATAGGCTAGCCACTCGGGCACTGAGGCTTGTCGATTTTGGGACTCGAGGTCGATCTCAGGGCTCGGCTATGAGCTATTGAGGGTAATCTGGGTAGGTATTACAGTTATGGGATAATTGAGGGAGGATCTTTATGGCCAACGATAAGCAATAAATGAAGAACAATTATGAAGACAATAAATGAGAACAACAATATTAAGAGAGTATGTTAGAGGGAAAAGAGAAAGTTCTTGTATATTTCATATAGAGCAGCTGGAGCAACAGACCTTTACAAAGTGACAAGGATCCCCTTTATATAGGAGGGGAATCCCATCATAGTACAACAAGCATTAATTACAAAGAAGCGGATATGGGATAGCTAGAAGACATCCTGATTAAGGGCTAGGGTAGCTCTATCAGTCCTAGTCACGTGCCTTGGGAACTCCCCGTTTCTTCCATGGCCGAGGCTAACATTTTCCCAAGGTAGGGCCTCGACGAACCCCGAAGGAGGAGACACGATCATAATCTTGTAGTTTTGAAACTTTGAGATGGTCTTCTGAGCTGCCTCGATGTCGAGAAATCAGGCTCTCCGATTTCACCGTATACATTGGAATTATTCTTTCTGTTTAAAGGTAAGGAACATCTTACTCTACATGTATTTAAGATTATAAGGTTGTGGCAAAGTTATTGAAACTAGAACTTGTGAAATATATATCGAAAGGCTTCGTAGTAATGTTGTTTGTGGACTATTTTAAGAGGCTCAATATGATTATTATTGATGTTGTTTTGGCTATTGGTGATTTTTTTGACTTGTGGGAAGTCATAGAAATAGGGGAGGTGATGTACGTTTCATCGTTAAATAGGTTGCAGTCGATACATAATAGTTACGACGTTTAAACGATAACGATAGTGTCATTTCTCTTATTGTATACTAAGGAGTCGTGACATTTGCATAGCTTGAGGTTGGCCAGTATATACAAGGTATGTGAGGCTATCCATTTCCTTATTTTTCACAACTCTGATTGTACATAATGTAATGAAAGAGCTTCCAAAGATACTCTACTCTTAGAAGCTAGCGGTACTTACATTGTTTCCCTTCTTATGGAGCGATTGATGTTAATGTTGCTTCTCTTATTCTTATCTTATCAATGTTGTTGGTACTTCCTGATTCTTATAAGATTCATGATGAAGATTTAGTCCTAATAACGTGTACAGAAGATACCGACTTTAAGTCACTCCGAAAGGTTCAGAATATTATTCCAATGAGTCCAGCATGCATTATATATATGTATCTATTTTACTCTACCGAGCCGTGCTATAGACGGTCGGGTACGGAACCTATTGTGCAACCACTGATCAGTTGGGTTTTATCGAGCTCCACGTGGTCGGGTACAATTCTTCCGAGACTTATGATGGCCAGGTACTTTTTACCGAGCCTATTACGGCTGGGTATGATATGATCATGATGATGCCCACAGAGGCGCATGTTTTAAAAGTTTATGTATATATGTCTGTATCATGCATTTCATGTCAGTATCCCTTAGAGATACCCAAATGTTACAGGTTGTATATTCTTTATTCTATTTACATTACAGTTTATACTTATGTTTTCCTGCCTTGCATACTCAGTACTTTATTCGTACTGACATCCTTTTTATTTGTGGACGCTACATTTCGTGTTGCAGGTCCTAACAGACAGGTAAAAATAGCTCCCCCACCATAATAGGCTTCCCAGTTCTGCGGTTATTGGCGATATCCCTTCTCCGGACTTGTCGTGGTCTTGGTATGAACTTTTGTTATAGATATTATGGGTATGTGGGGCCCTGTTCCGGCAATGTTGCAGCACTTATGTTCCTTAAGAGGCTCATAGACAAGTGGCATCACATGTTTAATTTGGTATTCCTTGTCAACTGATATTTGTTGTATAGTCTTTCATGGAAGCGTAGTAGCTCGTACCTTATATATCATTTCTTGACAGTCTTATTATCCCATGTTATGTATGCCCATTCCATTATCTTTCATTGTTGGTTGTTCATGATCCATATCTACCATTTATATTCATCTCGTCGGTCCTTAAAGAAAATAAGGAAGGTTAGATAAAATGTACGTTGGTGCTCGACAAGTATGGCCCGGGTGCTAGTCATGATCCTCCAGTTTGGGTCGTGATAAACTTGGTATCGGAGCAAGATTGTCCTAGGGTTTGTCTATGAGCCGTGTCTAGTAGAGTCTTAATTATAGATGTGTAGTGTGCCACATTTATAATTAGGAGGCTTTACATGATATCTAGAGTTGTTACCTTCTTCCTAAATCTAGATCGTGCATAGAGTTGAGTCTCAAGTGTTCGTCATATGATACATAGAGTGTATTTTTTTCGATGATGAGGAATCCCCTTGGCACTGAAGTTCTAATTTAAGCCGATCAACCTCGGTCAAAAGTCCATCCCGCTCGGATCTCATGGCGCTAAGGCTAAGATCGAGATAATGAATTGTGGTTATATGAACCTTATTGTGATCCATGATCTTCTTATACCTATTGTCGCACCCCTTTTTCCCTTGCAGAGTCCGGGTTTCGACATTCATTGGGAACACCTCGTTTCCTTTTGGGAATTCGGTATTTAAGAGTCGCCACCTAATAGTTTAAGGTGCCCTAAGGCACCTACAACAATTAACTTATATAACTAGTTTGCATTACCACAGTGGGTAAGGTCTCGAAATAACCTTGAGGGGAAGGTGTTAGGCACCCCTCGCGGTCCACAACGGTGGGTCCCAGCCGAACTCAAGTATGTGAATTAGTCACCTAACAGCTAGGCAGTCTAAGCACACATATGCAACTAAAGAAAGTTTAACAGATAGGCAATCTAAGCACACAAGTGTAAATAAAGGAAGTTTAACAGATAGGCAGTCTAAGCACACATATGTAAATTAGGTGAGTTTAACAGATAGGAAGTCTAAGCATACATACGTAAATAAGGTGAGGGAGGTCCTAGGTTTGTTAGCCTATAGGATCATATCTGTACAATAGTCGGTAAGCCTTCCTCAAATAGAGGGGTTACATGTGGCATTAACGCATAGGTCATCATATTCTTTACTACCCAATGCCTTCCCATTGGTCATAGCCTAAAGCGTTCTAGCAACCTTAAGATATATCATATGTGTGCACTACCCGTGCCTTTACTTATATAGTCTCGGAGGTATTTTAGGACTTCTAGTTAGGGTGGATCTAGACTCTCCTACAGTAATTAAAAGGAGAAAACTCTAGGCGACAAACAAAACAATTAGGACTGTCAATTAAAGAACAATTAAGGGGGCTCACATTTTACCTCCACAAATAGAACAAACCAATGCATGTCTCAAACAGCAGTGTTTTATAAATTTGAAAAGAATCCTAATGACAGGATATCTAGGTGAACACAAATCAGAACATATGCAAAGCCTTATTAAAGCGGGAACCAATACCTAATCAATTTGCCTATTAATTTAGAGGGGGTTGCTGAATCTGGATAGTTAATCAGAAGCATAGTATTACAGTTTACATGATTTTTAGTCGCCCTACAGGCTTGCCTAGGCGTGTATCAATGATATCCTATGGACATGATCTGTAGTTGTCAATTAGAAGTGCAATAACCAGTCAAACCATTTTAAACAAACAGTTTGGGTTCATTAGATCCTATAGGCATATCGTCTAGATATGAGGACTGATTTTAGACAATTCATCAATTTTAAAACATGATTGGCATGCGAGGATTAATTTTAAACTAACCAAACATAGTATCCAGAATGTAATATTGGTTTTAGACCCTACAAGCATGGTCTCTAAGTGCTAAATACGCTGAACATATTTAGCATGACTCCTAAATGCAGAAATTAACTTTAAACTTATAGGCATGATATCTAAAAGTGCAAGACTGATTTTTAGCCTATAGGCATGATATCTAAACGTGCAAGACTAATTTTTAACCTATAGGCATGATATTTAGAAGTGCAAGATTTGATTTTAACATATGGGCATGGTATCTAGAATGCATGCAAATAGTCAAACATCACAACAATATGATTTCTGATTGCAGGAGTGGATTTTAACCCAATAGTCATGATATCTAGAATGCACACAAGTGATGAACATTGTAAGGTCCTATAGGCATGGCTTCTAGGATGTAAACACTGATTTTAAATCCTATAGGCATGATATCTACTCATTCTCAATAAAATATATATAATAATCCCTCCATGTTTACTAATTTCCCCGATATCTATTTACAAAGTAATTAATATTACAAACCAAGTGTAAAAATGAATTACATGAATGATAATAGTATATTATAGGGAGCCTGGATAGGCCCAAAGCAAAACCTGGGGAACCAGGCCTTCAAACAGTCTCAAATACCACATCTCATAGTACAAGAGGGGTACTCTGATGTGTCAAAGTTCCCAAGGGCCTCAGGGACCCAGGGTAGGGCTCACACCAAGGTCCTCTTAAAAATCATCAGCGTGTGCAGTGTTGAGTAGCCAGCCCAGTGTGTCAAAGTTTAGAGGAGCCTCGTGGAATCCAAAGCAATTCTCACACTATAGGGGCAAGAGCCTAAGTGTTCTAGGGATTGAAGTGGATAGTTCTTTACAAGAGTAATTTTGAGAAAAAGTTTTAGACTTTCAGGAAATAAGGAGCAAACATGGTCATTCTTGGAACTTAGGCAAAGGTTTCAGCAAATAGTATTTAGAAACAAATAACATAGTTTATTGGCTGTTACTAAGTGACCAAACATAGAAGTAAGGCATGTTGAGGATCAAACAACCACATGTAAAGGGATTAGGGAGCAAGGTATCCAGATAGGAGATCATGCTAGTAGGGAAGTAAACAAGACATAGATCTAATTGAAAGTAGAACCCCTAGTTCTAATTAAAAACAGAAATCAACAGGCTATTGTAGTAAACACATGTACTGGACAGGAGTAGACATAAACATATAGATTGAACATTGATAGTCATGCTAGGAAACACATAGTTAGTCATTCTATTGACTACATAGTTTTGAGCAGAAGTAGCCACATAGATTGGATAGAAGTAGTCATGTTAACCAACACATGGATTGAACAGAAGTAAGTATGCTGATAAATACACAGATTTGATAGAAGTAACATGCCGATAAACACACAAAATTTAAACAGAAGTAGCATGCTGATAAACACACATTTTAATTGAATGACAATGGTAGAGGCATACCAGTTAAGGAAGCAGAAACAGAAGGTAAAGTAAGCAGGATTAAACAGCCTAGCCTTGGCTTTCAGCCGGCTAGTCTAGCAGTGATCACAAGTAGCAGAGAGAGAGATGAGAGTAAAGTTTTTTTGTGTATGTGTGTGTGAATTATTGTTCGTGTGTAAAGTAGAATGAGAGTGAATATTTATATAGGAGTCGAATAGTATAGGTAAGTTAGGCAAGGCAAATTGACATTGTAAAAATAAGGTAAGGAAATAATCAAATAATCAATCAAGCATGATTGGGGACAGGAAATTAGGGAATTATACCATAAATAACTCTAATTGAATATCAAATAATGCAAGAAGTAGATTTATCAGTCAATTAGGGTTAGATCCCTTAAATCAAGTAATTAGTTTCACAAATAAGGCAACACGGGTAATCAGAGACCAATCAAAGTGTCAATCAACCCATAGATAGACAAGAGATGTCAATTAAGAACTCAGGATTAAGGAAAACAATCAGAGATCAGTAAATTAGTTTAGTAAATAAAGGAAACCCTAAATAATTAGGCTAATCAATCAATTATTCAAATAATAATGGACAAGAGGTCGAAATCAAACACTGAATAGTCAAATAATTAGAGTATGAGCATAACCATGCGAGAAAGATCAAATTAAACATAAAAACTTCAGAAAACCTTTTGTAAAATGGAAGAGAAATCCTAGATAATTAGAAAGATACTTAAGGCTGATTAGTAGCAGGAAGATTAGGAGAACCTTAAAGAAATAGTCATGGAAACAGAAAGCACTTCAAACATACATAGATTCGAATAACAAAAATCAGAGAAATCAAAAACCTAAATTAGTGTAGTGCTAAAAATCGGTTAGTAGTAGAAAAGTAAAAGAACCTTAAAGAACAACCATGGGAATTTGAAAACACTTCGAACATGCAGAGGATCAAACAGCAGATAATAAAGAGATCAAACTTAAGATAACATAGTGCCAAAAATCGACTAATAGTGAAGAAACAAGAAACTCTTTAAAAACAAATCGATGACGAACTCAGAAAATTTCCAGATCTACAAAGATATGGATGAATTCGTGTTTGAAATGAGGGTTTTGAAGAATTAATGAAAGGGTAAAGAGAATCCAGTCTCAAACAAGAGATTTGAACAGTAAAAGCATCGGAATAGTAACACTCACAACTATAGACGGACTCTCCGATAGTGTTGAACCATATCTGATTAGATCTCTTCGAGACTTTTCCAGGAAATCATAAGAATGAGCAACCAGGAGATGTAGAAGATCAGTAGGAGCCTCAAATGGCCATGGCAATCCATGGATCGAATAGGAATCAAAGGGATTAGGGCTGGTTTTGGGTAGTGGCTGCTAGGGTTAGGATTAGGTCTCAGGGAGACGGAGAGCATTAGGAATTCTAGGGCGGCTGTTTGGTAAGAATGAATTAGGTTTGGGGGGGTCGTTTGGTTAAATTTAGTAAGAAGTGATGGTGGCTGTTGATCTCTGTGATCAACGGCCAGGATTGAAAGGTTTGGGGCCAGGTTTTAATTCAATTTGGGTCTGGTCTTAGTGGGTTAGGGATTTGGGGTTGAAATTGGGCCACTTAATTAGGCTAGGTCCGAAATAAAAAGGGTCATTTGTTAAATACCTATTTAATTGATAAAAATAATTTTAAAATAGTTAACAATTATAAAAAATAACTTTCATGCATAAAAATATTTTAAAATAATTACTTAATATTTTAAAAAATATAAAAGGCTATTTTTCAGTAAAATAATGTAATAATGCATGCATGGGCTATAATTGTAAAGTAATTGTAATTGTATCCTAAAAATGCAAATGTGGCTATTTGTACAATAATTGAAACTTGGTATAAATGTAAATGATAAAATTAAGCCATAAAATTATTATAAAACTATTTGGGATGCAATCAGTGATTATTTTATAAATAAAATACTGGGATGAATTAATTGAAATCTTCCAAAAATGCAGAAATTGTAAAAATACTAATTGATGTCAATGCATAGTTTTGAAAATATTATAGGGAAAAATTGGGTATCAACACCTATCCTCCATCTAGGCACGTTTCTCCTCAGCAGTAGCGGCCTCTTCAGCTTTGGAATTCAAGGCTACCTTCAAGCTATTCACTCACTCAATAGAGGCAGTCTCGCGCTCGGCAGTAGCAAGCACGGCATCTTGAACTTCAGACCACTTACCCTTAGCTTCTTAGAATGCAACATTTAATTGACAAGTTTCTTGACTAAGGACCATTACCTCCTGCTTGCCAAGCTATAGTCAGGCCTCGACATCACTCGCCTCAACGGATTTCGCTTCTAATACCAGGAGGAGAGGGATGAGTTGGTCCCTCTCAGCCAACAATTGATCATGCCCGAACCTAAGTCCCTATTTATTGAGGATCAATTTTTGAAGGTCCTCGAAAACAAGGAAGTTGGTTTACGAAATAAATACCAAAGTTAGAAACCTTGTCATAGAAAGTCAAGAAGGAAAAAGCAGTAAAGAGAACAAGTACAATACCGCTGATCCATTATGCACGGAATTATTTATCATATACTCCCCCGAAAGAGAGTGTATTTTCTTCTTATCTTTATCTGAAGCCAGCGATTTCAGATAATTGGCAAGTTGCATCGGCCTGGACAGTAGATGGAACTCTGTTTATTATGGAGAGAGAGACACTCCTCCTCCCCTAGGGATCTGTAGAAGGGGGGAGTAGTTGTGCCCCAAATTCCCGTAGTCAGGGGACTAGGGAGGAGGGACATCCTCCTCTCAGGCATTTGCGGCCGGTAGGGGAGATGTAGTAGTTGCTAGTGATGAAGGTATGACCGACATGGAGGGATATGAAGATGATGGTGTTGTAGGTTGAGAAGCAGTTGCGGCAAAGGCAGTGCTATTTGTTGGTTGCTCACCACTCGAAGGCAGAAGAGGCCGGTACTCGACCGCATAGTACCGAAGGTAGCAACTGGGACTAGAAATATAGAATCAACATTTTCCAAGAAATCCATTTCCTCAAAGAGCTCGCCCTCAGTTAGGATTCTAAGCTCTTCAGATTGAGCATTCTATTAAGTTGATGAAGATCATTGTTTCCTTTATAAGGAAGCCCCTTCATCACTAGCTTCCATATCATCGTCAATAACCATAGTGAATACGGCTGACTCAAGCAAGACTTTCTTCACTTTCTTACTATTACCCTCGGCTGATGAAGAACGCTGCCTTTTTGGTTTCTTGTTCTCCGGCCGGGGACTCCAAGAAGAAGCACTTGCGCCAAAAGTAGGCCCGAGGGCACCTGTCAGAGTGAGAGCCTCCTTCAACAACCGCGCGACTTGTTTGGGATCGACCAAAATGTCCTCCTTAGGGATGGAAACAGAACCCTACGGGAGACCTGAATCCAAAAAAAATGGGGTTAGCCAACTTATGTACAAAGATAGAATGAAGCAAAATCAGTTTAACGTGGTTCTTGGCTCTCCACCCATACTTGGAGGCCAACTCTTTCCACTGGCGGGTCTCAGGCATGGTGATGTCTAAAATCTTCTGAACCCACCGGTCCAGGCCTTCAACTATTGGTGGTGTCCACCGAGTTGCTGAAATAATGAAAGGAGAAGGGTTAGCAATGACATGAAACAACCTTTTTTCAGAAAAAGAGATAGACTTTAATCTTACATGAACGAGTCCTATAAAGGATGGAGTGTGGACGGGATGATATCCATGGTAGCAATGACAACAAACTGCTCTATCCATCCATGGTCATTGTGGTTATCTATGCTGGTAAGCAATGCATGGTGGCCACACTGCTGAAATTTATTACTCCCCCACAAAAGATCTTGGGGGAGTAGAGGTTCATCATATGAGCCAAGGTAAGGGGCTCCTTCGTTTCATGGCACATCCGCTGCAAATAGGCCACTGTTTGCCATACCGAAGGGCCCACCTGCGCCAAACAAACTTGGTACCAGTGGCATTGTTCCAAAATCATAAGGTCAAGTCCCCCGCTCAAAGAAAATGGACCCAAAGTGAAGGGATACGCGTAAACATACGTAAAACCCTTCTTAGTAAAGGTCACTCTCTCCACTGGTTCAGAAGCAATGATGTTTAAGGCATGGCAGTCACAACCCTCCTTCACAACAGGAATACTAGAAGGGCGAATAGAAGAATGGTATTTACCAACAACCCAAGTGTGAGTGTTTGAAGTAGGGAACTTCTCTTCGAAGTCCTTATCTATGTTGAGAGGTTTGGGATGATAGTGCTCACTGTAGGAGGATCAACATCAACATCGACCTCTTTGTCTTTGCTCCTCTTCGGGCCCCCACCGAAGAGTAGACCAGAGTCCTTGGAAGAATTAGTGTAAGAATCCATAATCAACAGAAGTTGATAAGAGTTTTTTGAAGAAGACCAAAGAGAGAAGAAAGTAGAAAGGAGTTGAATGCAAAGAAGCTGAGAGAGTTTATGACAATGTTAAGTGTGAAAGAAGAAGAATGATGCGGCTAAAATCGTGGCCATGATTACCTCGAAAACCGGAAAAATATTGCTAAATCATGGAGTAACGCATGTTTGGGATATTAAATGCATGGAGATGTGTGTCTTATCAAGCGGAAGCAATTTTTCAAAAGGGTTCAGAAAAATTTCCGCCAAAAAAGGAATCTTCATCAACTTCGCGGTGACACAAAGATGTACAACTAGAAAGTAGGGAGACTATCCGTATATGGTAAGTCGGTTTATATTAAATATTCAAATGACAGTGTGACATGTGAAAACGGAGGCAAAGGGGAGATGAAGCGAGAGAAAACTAAGGCCGAGGACAACAACTTCAGTTGGAACCAGGTAGATCCGGAAGGGAACATAGCCAATGGGAACAAACAAATATTTGTCACCAGATAATATTTAATGAAGAATATTTCTCAGTATTAAATTCACAACCGTTGTAGAGAATTTTGGCATTCATGACCTGTCGTTACATATTCATCAATGACCCTCATGATTTTCATTTTAGAGGAACTTGATCCTAGGACCATGTTTCCTAGGTATAACTATAAATAGTGACTTCAACAACCATTATAACAGACGAAGTCTCTGAAAAAACTTATGCTACACACTATTCCCAAGCTAAATAACACTTTATTTTCTGTCTAATATTGTTCTTATCACTGTCTTTGGAAGCCATACTCCCGTAACCAGGCTACCTGCTGTTTATTTTAATTCAACACTAAATCTTATACTTTAATTAATTTACTTATAATTTTGGGATCAAATCGATTCGTTTATCCATAAACCACGCTATAAATTCAACTGTATCATTTTACGGGTAAACACTCAACCAAACCAATGAGTCAAGGCTCTTTCTTGTCTACATAATTAATGATAAATTTTATTCATTGTTTCTATTCTATAAGTATCGATAACGGTGATGATAAATCTACAATGCGGACCAAAAAAAAAAATATAACATAACATGAAGCAAAAGTGTGTAATTCAACTCCTGCTCTGTCTGCTACAACATCAAGCATTATGTGTAGAGTACTATGGGAGAGGTGGACATAAGAGTTACCACCAAACTACCAATCTCATATAATTGAAAATACTAGTCTTAGGATACGTACTTTGCACGTGTTTTTCATGTCAATGAATAATTTTTTTTATGAAATCACACAAATAGTATTATACGATATGTTTAAACTATACAAAGTGTAACTTTCTAAAAAATATGTTTGTAGATCCATATAGCTAGCTCAATGAAGGATAAAATTATACCACATGGAAGTTCTCAAATTGTTTTAGAAATATCTCGCCAAAATTATTATTATTTGTATGCTTTAATATTGAAAATAAACATAAATAAATGAATAATTTTATCGCGATAATTTTTCAAATAATATAAATTAAAAAATTGAATCTGTCTTTTAGAAATATGGAAATGAAACGCCTATAAAAATAATTAATAAGTAATATATAAATTGTAAAATGACTAATATAAGTTAATATTTTACAAGAATTGGCCTTTAAAATTTTCATATTATGCATAAATTTTAAGATGGTCAAAATGAGTTAAAAATTATATTTAGTGAAAATATGGACTACAGTTTAATGACACTAGATTTAGTGTACACGCTTTGCGCGTGTACCCTATATAAAAACGTAATTTTTTAAAAAAAATAAAATAAATAATACTTATATGTATCTCTGTTATAAAATAAAGATTAACAAAAAAATATATAAGTTTCTAAAAATAATAAATATTAGTCATATGTTTAGGGATTTGGATCCAGTTTAGTGATTCTTTCTTCCAGTTTGCTTCTATTAATTGCTTCATTATGCAAAATTATTATGGGAACAATGTTTGATTTGTTCGATTTTACATATAAGACCTCGCTCGGTATATGTCATTTATGTCATATTAATTTTTAAAAAATTTGAATCTGATAGACTATCAACGATTGAAAATGTTTATCCATATTTTACTTAATTTATGAGAGCGCTAACTTGTATCCTTATTTTTATTATGCCTTAGTAATCATATTAGGCATCACAACTCGACAAATACTAATCGTTCTTATAATTGATATCTCGATCGTATCTTACTCTACATATGTTGTCTTTCTAAAGTACTGGATTGCATAATATAATCAATTTTATTTCTATTAAGAGAGAAAAAGAATATACTAACTCTTATTAAAATTAACTTTCTTATCCTATATGTGTGTAATGCGGATACTAATTAAGATTGTACTTATTATGTTGATAATTCGATGAATATTGAGATAAATTAGTTTATCCTTATTATAAATTACTCAAAAATATTTTTATTCATTTTTTGCTTGGTTTAATGGGCCAGTATTGTAATTAATTGGATTAAAAATAATGACATATAAGACTAAATTTAAAATATAAGAAATTAGTAATCTGCGACTAAAATATGAAGAAATCTCGGGTACATGATTAAGATAGAGAATAGATAAGCCATAAAATATAGAGTAAGGCATTAATGAATCGTCTTGACACAATATAATAATATTCTTGGAACCAAAAAAAATAATAATGTAAGAAACAGGTTACTATCACGACCCTAAATCCAGACCCGGTCGTAATGGCGCCTCTCGTGAAGACAAGGCCAGCCGACACAAACTTACAATTAAATTAACAGATAATAATTCATAATTAAGTCATTAATAATGATAAATCCCATAATAGAGTGAAATATATCAGTTGCGGAAAGCCAAACACAGTTCGACATCGGGGTATCACCAGTCATGAGCATCTAACATAGTCTAAGTGTATAAAAGATTTTATACAATCTATTACATAACTAGAACAAGGGAGATAAAATAGGAGGGAGAAACACTGGGCTGCGAATGCCGAGCAGCTACCTAGTGGACTCCGAATAGCCTGCTGAGCAATCAACCCTCACTGCCGGGACCTGAAGCTCCTGAATCTGCACACAGGGTGCAGGGAGTAAAGTGAGTACTCCAACTCAGTGAGTAATAACAATAAATGAAAACTGAGCGATAAGAAATCACGTAAAGCACAACAACATGCTATAAAGAAGCAGTGTAAAACCAATAAAAGGCAAGAAAATAGTGAAATCTTATAAAAACACCTTAGTTCAGAATAAGCTTCTTTAAAATACCTTTTTAACAGTTAAACAGGTAAATGAAAAGCAACTGGAAAAGATAAACATATAAAATCTGCCCCTCGAGCACAATGTCAACAAAATCAGCCCCTCGGGCAATAACATGGAACAACACCAGCCCCTCGGGCAATATCACATATCACACTAGGTACCCGCACTCACTTGGGGTGTACAGACTCTGGGAGGGGCCCCTTACGGCCCAAGCGCAATATCAAGCTATCTCGTGGCATAATCTAATAGGCTCTCGGCCTCATATCAAGCCACATTGTGGCGTACAACTCAGGCCATCGACCTCATAATCATAATCAGTACAACACTACTGCAGCGTGCAGACCGATCCAATAATAATCCTCACAACATAGGCCCTCGGCCTTACTCAGTCATAAATCTCTAAAAGCCACTCGGGCGTAGTAAAATATGATGCTCAGTCCAAAATATCTTTTACAATGTTAAAAATAGAGTAAACATGACTGAGTTATGAAAACAGTATAATAACATGACTGAGTACAGATATAAAATTAATACAATGAGGAAATAGCAGTAAAAATCCCCAAAGAGTCTAAATAATTGGCATGAGGCCCAAATATGGCATTCAACCCAAAACATGAGATAGCAAGCAGTTTTCAATCAAATACGCGGTAAAACAGTCAGTCGGGATGGGCTAAGTCACAATCTCCAACTGTGATTGACCCCATGATCGTCATCTAACATGTGTGTCACCTCAATATAGCACAACGATGTGAAATTTGGGGTTTCATACCCTCAGGACAACATTTACAATCATTACTCACCTCCATCCGGTCCAAACTCTAGCCCGTGATGCCTTTGCCTCTCGAATCGCCCTCCGGATATTCCAAATCTAACCAAAATCAGTGCAAAACCATCAAAATATGTTAAGGGAACAAAGCCCACTTGAAAGAAATTAAATTACAACACAAATTCCGAAATTGGCCAAACCCGACCCTCGGGCCCACGCCTCGGATTCCGATAAAAATTACATCAATAGACTCTTTATCACTCCTCGAGTTCATTCATATCATAAGCACCAAAATCCAACCACAAATGACCCCTCAAATCCCAAATTCTAGGTCTCCAATTACAAGCCCTAGTTCTTCAATAGTTAGGCTTAAAGTCAACAATTTCCATGATTAATGAGGTAGAAATCACATTAGGATCGAGTATTAAGTCCCTAAATCTTACCTCTAAAAGTTCCCCCCTTGATTCCCTCTTCAATCCTTTTTAAAAAGCTTCAAAATCGCCCAAAAATGGAGGAACTTATGCTCAAAATCGCGGATTAGGCCTTTTAAAACATTCTGCCCAGGCATTCAAATCCTTCTTCGCAAACGCGGTCAACCCCTCGCGTTCGCAAATCACAAACTTAGGTTGACCAAAAATCCCTCTTACGCGAACATGATCAGCCCTCGCGGACACGGCATTAACCTCGCGAACGCGATGACCAACAAGCTCAACCCTTCGCGATCGCGGGACCTCCTTCACGAACGCGAAGGCCAACTTCACAGCCTCCCAGCCTAACCTTTCACAAACGCGAAGGCCAATTGTCTGCAACACCCAACAACAGATTTCTACAATCTTTCACAATATGAAATGGTCAGTTTAACCACTAGAAACTTACCCGAGGCCCTCGGGACCTCAACCAAACATGACAACATATCCCATAACATCATTCAAACTTGTTCCAACCTTCAGAACACTCAAAACAAAATCAAAACAGCAAATTCGCATCGAATTCAAGCCTAAGAATTCCCAAAATCTTCTAAATTCCGCTTTCGATCAAAAAGTTTATCAAACCACGTCCGAATGACATGAAACATTGCACACACATCCCAAATGACACAATGAACCTACTACAACTCCCAAAATTCTATTCCGGCCCCCATATCAAAATCTCACCTATCAACCGGAACACGCCAAAATTCCTTTTTCGCCAATTCAAGCCTAAATCTACTCCAGACCTCCAAAACACATTCCAGTCACACTCCTAAGTCCCAAATCATCTCCAGAAGCTATCTGAACCATCAAAACTCACATCCGAGCTCTTTGACACATAGGTCAATATCCGGTTGATTTTTCCAACTTAAGCTTCCTCAAAAGACACTAAGTGTCTCAAACCTTACCAAAATCTCTCCGAACCCTAGACAACCAACCCGGTAACACAAAATACAGCTGAACAAGGCCATAAGAAGCAAAAATGGGGGAAACGGAGCGGTAACTCATAAAACGACCGGCCGGGTCGTTACATCATCCCCCTCTTAAACAAACGTTTGTCCTTGAACGAGTCAAGAAACATACCTGAAGCCTCAAACATGTGAGGATATCTGCTCTGCATCTCCCACTCGGTCTCCCAGGTAACCTCCTTCATGGGCCGACATCTCCACTACACTTTCATTGAAGCTATATCCTTTGACCTTAACTTTCGAACCTAACGCTCCAAAATAGCTACTGGCTCCACATCATAAGTCAAATCATCATCTAACTGAACCGTGTTGAAATCCAGAACATGAGATGGGTCCCCAATATACTTTCGAAGCATAGAAATATGAAATATCGTATGCACACTCGACAAGTTGGGTGGCAAAACAAGTTCATAAGCCACCTCCCCAATCATCCGAAGCACCTCAAACGGCCCAATGAACTGAGGACTCAATTTACCCATCTTCCCAAATCTCATAACACCCTTCATGGGTGAAACCTTCAAAAGAACCTTCTCACCAACCATGTAGGACACATCCCGAACCTTCTTGTCAGCAAAACTCTTTTGTTTCGACTGCGTTGTACGAAGCCTCTCCTGAATTACCTTCACCTTTTCTAAAGCATCCTGCACCAAGTCTGTCTCCAATAGCCTAGCCGCACCCTGCTCAAACCAACCAACTGGAGATCTACACCACCTCCCACACAAAGCCTCATATGGAGCCATCTGAATACTCGACTAGTAGCTGTTATTATAGGCAAACACAGCGAGCGGTAGAAACTGATCCCACGACCCTCCGAAATCAATGACACAAGCACGCAACATGTCCTCCAATATTGGAATAGTGCGCTCGGACTGCCCATCCGTCTGAGGGTGAAAAGTTGTGCTCAACTCAACCTGAGTACCCAACTCTAGTTGCATAGACCTCCAAAACTGTAAAGTAAACTGAGTTCCCCTATCTGAAATGATTGAAACTGGGGCACCATGAAAACGAACAATCTCCTATATATAGATCTTTGCCAACTGCTCTGAAGAATATGTAGTACACACAGGAATGAAGTGCGCAGACTTGGTCAGCCGATCCACAATCACCTAAATAGCATCGAACTTCTTCAATGTCCATGGGAGCCCAACTACAAAGTCCATGGTGATCCGCTCCTACTTCCACTCTGGAATATCCATCTGCTGAAGCAAGCCACCCGGTCTTTGATGCTCATATTTCACCTGCTAACAATTGAGACACCGAGCTACAAATCCAACAATGTCCTTCTTCATTCTCCACCACCAATAATGTTGTCTCAGATCCTGATACATCTTCGCAGCACCTAGATGAATGGACTACCACGAGCTATGGGCCTCCTCCAGAATCAACTCCCGAAGCCCATTTACATTGGGCACACATATCCGCCCTTGCATCCTCAACACCCCATCATCACCAATAGTCACATCTCTAGCATCATCATGCTGAACTCTATCCTTAAGGACAAGCAAATGAGGATCATCATACTGGCGCTCTCTGATGCGATCATATAAGGAAGACCGAGAAATCACACAAGCCAATACCCGACTGGGCTCCAAAATATCTAACCTCACAAACCGGTTGGCCAAGGCCTGAACATCAACTGCAAGAGGTATCTCCCCAACTAGAATATATGCCAAACTCCCCATACTCACCACTTTCCGACTCAAAGCATTGGCCACCACATTGGCCTTCCCCGGATGGTACAAAATAGTAATATCATAATCCTTTAGCAACTCGAAACATCTCCGCTACCTCAAATTGAGATCTTTCTTCTTGAACAAGTGCTGGAGGCTACGATGATCAGTAAACACCTCACAAGAAACACCATACAAATAATGCCTCCAAATCTTCACGCATGAACAATGGCAACCAACTCCAAATCATGAACAGGGCAGTTCTTCTCATGGGGCTTCAATTGATGAGAAGCATAAGCAATAACTCTACCTTCCTGCATCAACACACACCCAATACCAACTCTCGAAGAATCACAATACACAGTATAGGAACCTGAAGCTGATGACAACACTAACACTGGAGTTGTGGTCAAGGCAGTCTTGAGCTTCTGAAAGCTCTCCTCACACTCATCCGACCACCTGAATAGAGCACTATTTTGAGTCAACTTGGTCAAGGGTGATTCTATAGATGAGAATCCCTGAATGAACCGGCGATAATAACCCACCAAACCAAGAAAGATGCGAATCTCTGTGGCTGAGGATGGTCTAGACCAACTCTAAACCGCCTCTATCTTCTTTGGATCAACCTGAATAACCTCGCTGGACACCACGTGCCCCAAGAAAGCCACTGAACTAAGCCAAAACTCACATTTGGAGAACTTTGCATAAAGCTTCTCCTCCCTCAACCTCTGCAACACAACTCTCAAATGCTCCGCGTGCTCCTCCTGACTACGCGAGTACACCATAATATCATCAATAAAGACAATCATGAACGAATCAAGATAAGGCCAAAACACATTATTCATCAAATGCATGAACGATGTCGGGGCATTGGTCACCCCAAAAGACATTACCAAGAACTCATAATGACCATATCGGGTCCTAAAAGCCATCTTATGAATATCCGAGTTCCTGATCTTCAACTGGTGATAACCTAAACAAAGATCAATCTTGGAGAACACCCTCGCTCCTTGGAGCTGGTCGAATAAATCATCAATGCGAGGCAGAGGATACTTGTTCTTAACTGTTACTTTGTTCAACTGTCTATAATCAATACACATCCTCATAGAACCATCCTTCTTCCTTACAAATAGAACAGGCGCACCCCAAGGCGACATACTAGGCCGAATGAACCCCTTATCAAGGAGTTCATGAAGCTGCTCCTTTAACTTCTTCAACTCCGTTGGTGCTATACGATATGGTGGAATAGAAATGGGCTGAGTGCTCGGCACCAGATCAATACCAAAATTAATATCCCTATCTGGCGGCATGCCCGGCAGGTCTGCAGGAAACACATCGGGAAAATTCCTCACAACTGGAATAGAATCAATACTGGGAGTCTCTACAATAACATCCCTCACAAAGGCTAGATATGAAAGACAACTCTTCCCAACCATACGCTGGGCCTTCAAGAACGAAATTACCCTAATGGGGACATAATCAGTCGAACATCGCCACTCAATCCGTGGCACACCCAGCATAGCCAATGTCATTGTCTTAGCATGACAGTCCAAAATAGCACGACATGGAGATAGCCAATCCATGCCCAATATAACATCGAAATCCACCATACATAATAACAAATGATCTACTCGGGTCTCCAGACCCCCAATAGTCACCACACACGACCGGTACACACGGTCTACAACAACAGTATCGCCCATTGGAGTAGATAGACGAACAGATGAAACAAAAGACTCACGGGGCATATCCAAATAACGAGCAAAGTATGATAACGTATAAGAATAAGTGGAACCGGGATCAAATAATACAGAGGCATCTCTGTGGCAGACTGAGACAATACATGTGATTACGGCATCTGAAGCAATAGCATCGGGCCTAGATGGAAATGCATAGAAATAAGCCTGACCGCCGCCTGATCGACCTCCCCCTCTAGGGTGACCCTAGTTGACTGACCTCCACCCCTAGCTGGCTGGGTGGGTGGTGGTAAATTAATTGGTGTTGAAGCCGATGGCTGACTCCTCTACTGAGATAAACCCACAAGACAACGAGGATACTGCTTCCACATATCACCCATCTCTCCACACTCACAGCAACTCCCGGGTGCTGGAGATGCGGACTGAAGGGAACCCCTAGCACCGGAATGACTAGCAGATGCACTTGGCATAGAAGAGCCCTAAACTGATGGAGCACGGGATGAACTTTGACCTGAAAGGGCACTAAGTGATGGCTGGCACTGATGAGAACTATAGAAACCATGACCCGATGATACCCTATGATAACCTGGGTGAGCTGGCTGAGCATGCCTGAATGGACAGCTTCTGTCGTGCTGAAACTAACCTCTCAAAGGAGCACCACCATAACTACCCGATCCTTGAGGCCTTTTGGCCTCCCTCTTATCTCGCTCCTAGCGACGAATTGACTCAATCTCGCGAGCAATGTCTATAACCTCCTCAAACATAGCACTAGACACCTTCTCCCTGGTCATGAGAATACGAAGCTGATATGTGAGGCCACCAACAAACCTCCTAATCCTCTGTCTATATGTCAGAACCAACCAAATAGCATGGCGAGCTAACTCTGAGAACCTCATCTCATACTACATCATAGTCATCTCTCCCTAAAGTAACCACTCGAACTGCCTGCGCAGCTCCTCTTTGCAAGATTGCGGCACATACTTTTCCAAAAAGATGACGGAGAACGGCTTCCAGGTAAAAGGTGCTGCACCAATAGTCCTATGCCTCTCATAAGCCTCCCACCAAGTGAATGCAACTCCAGAATACTGAAAAGTAGTGAAAGCGACCCCGCTAGTTTCCAGAATACCCGTTGTGCGAAAAATCCTCTTACACTTGTCCAAGAAACCCTAGGCATCCTCGCCCTCTGCACCACTAAAAGTCGGAGGCTGAAGTCTACCAAACCTCTCCAACCTGCGCTGCTCGTCCTCTGGCATGGCAGAAGCTTTATAGTCCTGAGCAGCTGCAACCGGCTAGGCTGGATGTGCCCCCGGTGTTTGAAGTCCCTGCACGACCTGCTCAGGTGTGCAAGCGACGGGAGTCTAAGTGCCTCCCCCGGCCTGAGGAGTAGCTGCAGTTGTAGTTGTCACACCTCCTTTTTTACCTACACCCCTAGAAAAGGTGTATAAGAGAGTTTTTTCCAACTTAAAGTGACAATCGAAATGGGATTATTTTATTTAAAATTCAGAGTTGCCACTTGGGATAATTTATGGTGTCCCAAGTCACCGGTTTTAAATCCCGAATCGAGGAAAGATTGACTCTGTATTAAAGTCCGTGAACACATAAATCCGGGTAAGGAATTCTGTTAACCCGAGAGAAGGTGTTAGGCATTCCCGAGTTTCGTGGTTCTAGCACGGTCGCTCAACCGTTATAATCGGCTTATTTATCTGATTTTAAAAAACACTTTTAAACCTATATGCATTTTACTTCAAACCGTTTTTAATTATTTTAAGGAGGTCAGCGTTATCTAAAAACACGTCTTTGGACCACGCGACATGAAATGCACCCGCAGTCCGAGACACATTTTATTTAACGTTGTTAAGATTTGGATTAGGGTCACATGAAATGCACACCCGAATTTAGGAAGGTAATTTTAAATTACGCGCCTAAAGCAACTACACATTTTTAGCTTTGCGAGGGCCATGGAAGTTCAACTAAATGGCGCACCTCGATTTCTAAGGATTCAAGTATTAATTAAATGAGGGTCATGCATTTTGAGATTTTTATTCGGCACGGCACACCTCGATTCCATTTTTTAAAGGAAACTTGAATTAAATTTCGGAGGGCCATAAACTATGTATTGCCTAATATAGCACGCCTCCGATCTACTCAACTAAACGAATTAAAGATATTCATATTTAAAGTTGTACTTTTACTTTCAACACCTCCCAAGAAATATAATACATTGCAGAACTTTTGACTAGGGATCAATTGCAGAAGCGATTTATTAGAACCAAGAATCCTCCTTATACGTGTATGTATACAATATTGATTATAGCATGAAATAGACAAGGTAACGTATAACAATTACAACAAGATAGAAAAAAACAATCTGTAAACTTGTCGTATGAGAAGCAGATTCAAACTTTCAAAATGAACCAAATACACTGCTGAAATCGACTCCATTTGATTAACAAATTATTCCATTTAGAAATGCAGAGAATGCAAATTGTTCCATTTTAACAACTTTAATCTGAATATTCAAAACTTCGAGAATACAAATTCATACAAACCATAAACACTAAGATAGAATACCACAATTCTTGAATTAATTAAATAAAGGAGGTAGAAATGGACCTCAATGTCTCAGAACCTCCAGATCCATTACATGGCCGGAAAACAGAGTCTCAAACGGAAACCATCGGCAACGGAAAACATGAACCTCGACTCAGCCATGTCTCAATTAAATCCATATTTGAACACCAAAATTCTGAGATTGAAACTAACGACGCATAACATTTTTCTTTAAAATCAAAGCCCAATTAACACAAAAACATAAGCAATGGAAGAATAGAAGAAGAAGATTAAAGAGTTCCGAAACACCAAATCCTCACTGCCTTTTTCCAAAAATGTGATTATCTTTTTCCCCTTCTACGTGTGTGTGTGCGCCTGAATCTACTTTTCGTTCAAGGGAGGGAGATGGGGATTCAGCTAGGCTCTGTTTTTTCATCGAGCTGCTAGAGGAGGAAGATGAAGAGAGCAGCAGCTGGTGTTCAAGGTTTTGGCGAGTTTTAGTTAACGGGAAGAAGCAGAAACAGCGATGTCCATGGAGATGGAGTTTGGGTGCTAGGTTTTTTTTTAAGGAGAAGATGATCAACGATGGGGGGTGGTCTGATTCTTTTTGTTCTTGCGGCTGTTTCTTGGTTGAAGCTCAAGCCATGGAAAACTTGTTGTTCTTCAATGAAGAAGAATACAGCCGAGCAGTGGGGGGTCTCTATGGTGTTATGCGGCTGAAGGATCTCTTTTTGTGTATAGGCGTTCCCTTTTCTGTATATTTTCGTGTGTGTGTATTATATAGAAAGTGAAGTGAAAGGTCCCCTACCCAAAATGTGAATGAGAGAGAGAGAAAAAGAATTTCTGTTATTTTTTGGATTCCAATGTGCATGTGAGATGGTTAGGAATAGATAAGGTGGGATCCACATGATTTAATGAATTGATTCTTATTTGCAAATTTACTCTTCCGTTGCTTCATTACTCTTTTTGTTTTGCAAACTTTTCACGTTTTCTTTCTTTTTTTTCTTTTTCTTTTTTTTCTTTTTCTTTTTTTTTCTTTTTCTTTTGTTTTAATTCCTATTAAGGATAAGATAACACTAGTTACAAAAATACTATTTATCTAAAGTAGACAATATTAAAAAGAGAACTAAAATAATCCTATTAGAGAAACTCAAATACTACTGGATATTTACTAAATACTTATAACTTAAAATTACACTAAACCAAGTAAAAATATTTTTTGAAACTTTTCGTTTATCCTTTGTAAAAATAAAATAAAATAAAACTAGCTATACAAAAAATATCAATAATCCAACATAAAGAACAAAAATATTTTTTTGTTAGTTTTTTTTTAGTCTTTGAAATAAAATAAACCGAAGAAGTTTAAAAAATAGCTAAAATAGCGATATTAGACCTAAACTAAATATTTACATGCTAAAATGTGAAAAATCTTGGGGAGGGTCAAAAATCACATGTCTACAACTGCCCTTCTTTGACTGGAAGCGCGAAGAGTTTTCAGACAAAGAACGACTAGACATGTTTTTTGACTCGACCCTTATTTGAAGAGACTAAAACTAAGAGAAAAGGGGAATATGTCCTGGCCCTGGTATTTGAGATGCCTACATATCCTTGGCTATAAAGGAATAAGGCTACGTGTATTTTAGAGGTGAGTGAGATGATGGAGTATGCCGAGGTGGAGAGGCGGTCGAGGTGCCGTTCCGCCGAGGTTCCGGTCCGCGGTCCTGTTATTATATCAAAATCAAAAGAAATGAAAAAGACTAGCTAAGCCTGTCAACTACGAGTTACAAGATTCCTATCTATAAGTTTTTAGAAGCTTGATCTTGAGTCTTGAATGGTTCTTCATGCAGACTTTGGATTTGAATCTTGACGCTTGCTAGTTGCAAGTGCTAGCTCGTTCTTCTTCAGATTTTCGGATCAAGATCGGACATGTAGTGCTTGTGACCTCAACCATGTCTTGAGAAGCTCATATCTTTCATCATCTTCTGCATTTGGATTAACTTCTTGCCTTTCTCTTTTTTTTCTTTATTGTGACTAACTTCTGTTGATCAGCTCGGACTGTTGACTCGCATTCTTGCCGCGAGCTTATTTTGTTGCTGACTTGAATTGTAATCTGATATGCTTTCCCTTTTCTTCAGGTGAAGGCCTGATTACTGAACTTGAATTATAATCTGAGATGCTTTCCCTTTCTCCAGGTGGACGCCTGGTTACCGGCACTTCAATTGTTTGCCTTCCCTAAAACTGGTGTTGTTCTCCCTTGCTCTCTAGGTGATCGCCTGATTGCCAAAATTTTATCTGTATTCCCCTGCTCTCCATGTGGGCGCCTGATTGTTGAACTTGAATTGTATTCCCATGCTCTCCAGGTGGGCACCTGATTGCTGAACTTGAACTGTATTCCCGTGCTCTCCAGGTGGGCGCCTGATTGCTGAACTTGAACTGTATTCCCGTACTCTCCAAGTGGGTGCCTGATTGTTGAATTTGAGTTGCTTCTCCCTATTCTCCAAGTGGGTACCTGATTTCAACAAAAATAGACAAAACAAAGAAAATTTTCTGCCACAGTTTGGTACCTGGGCACATATGCGAGTGTTACACTAAATCATATTACCAAATATTACTAAGAATTTGAAAGTTAGATCCCATTATCCAGGAGGGTCCTGACAGCTCCTAGTTACACGACAGTTTTAAATCTAAATTATATCTCTTAAAGGTATTACTTTAGCTACATCTTATTATCTAAGCCGATCTTCAAACTTCACCCCATTATTCGGGAGGGTCTTGACAACTCTTAATTAAATGACAATTTTAAATCTAAGTTATATCTTTTAAAAGTGGGACTTCTGCTAAATCTTGTTATCTAAGAGGGTCTTAAACTACTCCCCATTATCCAGGAGGGTCCTGAAAATCAAAAGTCAAGTTTTATCTTAAGAGTGACAATTTTATGGCTAAATTATATTACCATACACCAGAACTTACGCTAAATTTTGTTATCCAATGGAAATTTTAAAGCTAGGTCCCATTATTCATGAGGGTCCTGACAACTCTTAATTGAATACTATCTCAAACATGCAAACTTTGAAGCCAACTTATATTCCTTGGGGTTACATTTATGCTAGATTATGCTACTCATAATTGTTTTGAATTTTAAAACAGGTCCCATTTTCCAGGAGGGTCCTGAAAATTTACGGTCAAACCTGTCTGGTGCTTGCCTTTCCTTGCAGAGGGTTTCTCCGAAACAAACGAGATTTTCTGCCCCTGTTTAAATCTTATCAATTTAAAAATATGGTGGTTGGTTTGTGGCCTTGACTTCGAGGGCGATTGCTCCTTCACTTCCCATGATAACTTGATTTCCATTTCGAAGACCTTGCTTGTTTATTAACTAGTCAATTTCTCTGTCATCCTTATCACATAAAGTACCTCCTCTCCGTTCAGACTCAATACCCTATATCTGTTGCATTACTCATAAACTGACATTTACCAAACCCTTGTGTTTCACATGAATCTCAAAGCATGACAATTGTCACCCACTCATCGCGTATATTGTTCTTTCTTGACTTAAACCACTAGCCCTGGCCTTGAGGTCTGTTTCTCCTTCACTTTCCACGATAACTTTGATTTCTGCTTGGACGACCTTGCTTGTCACTGATTAAACACCTTTTGTCAATATTACCACAGAAAATACCTTTGATCCGTTCACCAAACACCCTCCATCTTGTTACATTGTTCATGAATTGATATGTACCAAACCTTCACGTTTCACCGAAAATACCTTTGATCCATTAACCTAACACCCTCCATCTGTTGCATTGTTCCTAAATTGATATGTACCAAACGTTCGTGTTTCACCGAAAATACCTTTGATCCGTTCACCTAACACCCTCCATCTGTTGCATTGTTCCTGAATTGATATGTATCAAACCTTTGTATTTTACAACGGTCCCAAAGCATGTTGATTGTTACCAGCTCAGTGCGCTTATTGTTCTTTCCTGACTTATGACACTATGATGTGCTAGCCAGATCCCATTTTGTGTAATTGGAAAACTGGTGGCAAATTTTGAAATCATTTCTCACTTGTTAGGACCAAACAGACTCGAGAAGAGGAGGTAAACAAGACAAAAGGAACAGAGTAAAAGACAAAAGAAAGGGATGATTCCTAACAAGAAAGCTACAAAGTAGAAACCTATCAGATGTGGATACCAACTCTAATGACCATGACATGCACCTGTGGCCTATTCTGTTAAGCAAGCTTGATGTTCAACTCCTGTTATACCCCCAAACCATGAAACTAGGCTTCAATGCTCCGATTATCGAATCTGATTCACAATCCCTAATCGACTTGTAGTGCCCGAAGGGTTTTCACCATCAAGCCTCTCTCATTTTGTTCTTTCTCTCAACTTACAGTCGCCTCAAGGTGCTCGTGAAGGTTTTCACCAATAAGACTCTCTCATTTTTTATTTCTCTTAGCTTTGTCGCCTTATGGTGCCCGTGAGGGTTTTTACCAATAAGATTTTCTCATTTTAATTATTTTTCTGCTTGGACCAGAGTGTTGCCCCTGATATGAATTACCTCTCCTTGCTTGACTTGGCATCTCTCGAAGACTGATTGGAAGGTCTTGCTTTGGACCGTAACGTGGGCTTTTGGATAGGGTTAAAAATAAAGGATATCAAAGGTTCAAAACAATTCACATGGGTTCAAAAATTACAACTTTCGGAATCAGATTTCTTACAACAATCACAACTTCTGCCCTAGTTTCTTGCTTTGGGACTTTTGGATTTTTATTTTGATGGGACTGAACCGTGAGGCTGCCTACGTATTCTTAAAAGGAATCAGGTCGAACGTAGTTCATGACATAGAAATTACTTTGTTGTTGTGATTTTCTCTTTTCTCTTTCTTTTCTTTCTCTTTTTGTTTTCTTTTTCTCTTTTTGTTGTTTTTCTTTTTTTTTCTCTTTTCATTCTTTTCTTTTTCTTTTTTTCTCTTCTTCTTTTACTTATCTTTTGCGCTTGCGTTTCTGAACTTTGCTATTGATTCCAAAAGAGGGGTATGAAAGAAAATAAATAAGGCTCAAAGGGGTAACGAAGGATAAAGTGTTTAGATAGCAGAACAAAATGACTTCGCCATTCCAATCTTCAAACACATGCCAAGTACAAACCACAATTAAACAAACCAAGGAAAACATTCGTAACATCTTTTGATTGTACCAGACTTGATAACCATATCCATACATTCGTCTTCTACACCTGTTAGATACAAAGCATCATTTGACAACAGTCTCACTCTCATTACCACGAACGGCCCCTGTCAATTTAGGCAAACTTGCCTTTAGCTTCAATCAGATGCGGCATGATGCATTTCAATAGGGTTTCTTTATGTTCTATCTGCCCCAGTTTCACACAATTTGGGCTTGAAGTGATCTCAAAATGCCTTTACTTATTTCCCTCAAATGTCCCTACATCTTCAACATTATTTCATTGCTTCATGATTAAACTGACTTTTAAAACCAGGCTGAGAACTACGCGTGCATGTCATGACACTAGAGTTAATAGGAAAAGAACTATAAAAAGAAAAGAGAACTAAACAAAAATGACTAGAAATCACAGAAAACAGAAAATTGCATTAGACAGATGGTGAAAGGGTTTAGACAACAAAACAAACAAACTAAACTGGGGTTACAAACCTAGACCAAACCTAGACAACACTAAACGGGCTACTATGACTAAACAAACTAGGCAAAATAAAAGGATAGAAGGGTTTGAGTCACAAGACAATATCCGGATTACAACCCTGAAATAACCCGGACATCAGAAATGAGAACAAAATAAAGCACCAAAACTCCTCCCTGGCTAACCAAGAAAAGAGCATCTTTCCAATCATCAAACTCAACATCTTAGCCACTGACTTCTGCATCAACAATACTAGGACCTTCACAAGTCTCCATCACATTGTTCTTAACAGATTGCCTTTGGGTTCCTTTGCCTGCTCATTCTTAGGATCAATATCTGATAGTGCTGAAAGCTTCGTAACACGTGGACCTCCGAGGATCCCAGAAGAATTCTCACATTCCTTTTCAAAATAAATCATACCCACCATATGCGTCTCATTATGCGCAGGTGACGGACTTTGGCTAGTGTTTGCTTCATCTAGATTTTGCACGACAATGTCGCATGCATCAATAAGCTTCTGAATCGCGTTCTTCAGATTCCAACACTTCTCTATGTCATGCCCCATGGCATCTGAGCAATATGCGCACCTTTGAGAAATATCAAACTTCTTTGGAAGAGGGTTTAACATTTTTATCTGGATCGGCTTCAACATGTCCAATTTCCTTAGCCTCTGGAACAGACTTCCATATGACTCTCCAAATGGAGTGAAGGTTTTCTTCGTCCGCAACCTCTCATTCTTAAATGCTTGATTGGGCCGGAAACCTGATCTAAGGGGGTTTCGGTAGGCTCGTGGGGGTGGATAGGCATTTTGTGGAGCTGGGTACTGGGAAAGTGATGTACGACTTTGGGAGTTCTGTGGAGAGAGGTAGCATTGGGGAGGGTCATCTAATGCACAAGGATATCCATGGGGACGATGTCGAGGCTGGAAGTGTTGAGCAGGAACGCCCATCATATCATCTTTTCTGTTTCTCTTTCTTCCACCCAAGCTTATTGGGATGTTCTGAATGTCTTTCGAGCAACTCATGATTTTGCCTAACTTGATTCCCTCTTATACTAGCTCCCCTATTTTTAACACATCATTGAAAGGCTTTCCCAAGGCTGGGATTAAATGACTGAAGTAGTTGGGCCCCTGGGCTTGTAGGAAAAGATCAACCATTTCTTCTTCACCAATCGGGGTATTGACTCGAGCAGCTTGCTCCCTCCTTCTGAGCCCAAACTCCCTAAAGCTTTCCTCCGGTTTCTTTTCCATTTTAGATACGGAGGAGCGGTCTGGGTAATGCCTGATTTGTATTGAAAGTATCGAACAAAATCTTGAGCCATGTCACCCAGTCTAGACCATTTACCGACATCTTGACGATTATGCAATTCCAAAGCTGCCCCAGTCAAGCTCTCACTGAAATACGCCATCAACAAATCATCTTTCAAGCTAACACTTCTCATTTCACTGCAATAATCCCTCAAATGGGCTACCGGATCTCCACACCTATCATACAAGTTAAATTGTGGCACTTCAAATCCCGCGGGCAGGCGAACGTCAGAGGACACAGACAGCTCTTAGCAAGCCATGCTACCCTGGTCTCCCATTCCTTGTTTGTTCCTTATGGACTGTTCTATTCCTTTCAGCCTCCTGGGTATCCCATCTCGCCCTTCTCTTCCTGTGACTTTCTCATGTTCAGCATGAAGCTCATCCCGAAGGCTCTTCTTGTATGAGTCAGGAACCTTGCGGGCAACCTTTATGGGGTAGTATTGGTCATTATGAGCTTTGAGTGGATATTAATTGTTGGGAATAGTGGATATGACAGTAGGGCAATTTTGAGAAGACGTAATTGGAGGAAGAGTGATGGAGCTACTAGGGTGGTTGGGAAAGCTGTGATAAACGGGTGGATCTGGAGAGTATGGGGAATCATCCGGCACTACGATCGGAGTTTGGGTAAAGGCAGCATCTAAGAAGCTAGGTGGTGGCGGGGGTGGTGCCTTCCCAGTCATCTAGGCCTGATACATGTTCGTCATGTGTTGTCTCAACATCCTTACCTTATTAGCCAAACCAGTGTCCTGTTCAACCAACTGCTTTCGGGCACCGGTATCAACCAACCCAGTTTTGTTGTTGTCTGCCATTGCCTTTTATGTTGTGGAGAGGAGTTACTATTTCGAGAACCACAAACCAACCACCTTTCTAGTATGAAGATATCAAAAGGAACAAAATGGGGTCATCCCGTTAGCGTTAGGGCATTAACAGTTAAAATATCACATTGCGTGCAATGCACCTAGTCACAGTTATCGGTTCTAGAATGACTTCGAGGGTCATAAGGTCACTTGGCATCATCCCAATTTGTCCATTTGAATCTTCTCTTTTCTTTTCTTTCCTCGCACTTCTTAGCTCGCTCATTTTCTTTCCTCTTTTTCTTTCTGATTATCGCACTTTTCTTTCCTCTCATTTCTCACATCCCATGATTTCACCTCTTTTTTTCCTTTTTTCTCTCTTTTTTTTTCTTTCCTTTTTTCTTTTAATAAATAAAAAATGGTTCGATCGAACCTTATGTAGGTTGCCTACGTATCATGACGCTGCATGAATCAGATCTTTGCGTAGTTCTGGAAGATCGAGAGTAAAGCACATAAACTAACATTTTCTTTTTCATTTTCTTCTTCTTCTTTTTTCTTTTTACCTTAGTGACTACTCCGATGAGAAAAGAAAAAAACATTTTTTTTTGAATTTCCTAGACTGAATGCTCTATAACCTATTCTAAACCCAAGCTTAATGAGCATGTTTTTTTTTCTTTTTGAAACAAATACTCTATTAAGGAAAATCCTAGAAGAGAAAACCCCTTTTTTTTATTCTTTTTTTGGAAGAAAATCTAAAGAATTTTCATTTGATATCCTGACGCAAGATTTCAAACAAGCAATAAACAAAATAAAACCACATGTTTTTTTATTTCAATTTTGATTGCCTAAAGGAAAAATTCTAATGATAAACAAAAGACAAAGTATGTTTTTTTATGTACAATATCCTAAAGTTCTAATGAAAATAAAAAGAAATTTTTTTCTTATTTTTCACTAATTTCCCAAAGAAATGCCTCAAAAGAAAATCTTTTTGATTTTAAAATTAATACCTTAAAGAAAACTTTTAAAGAGGTACTAAAAGAAAATTCTCGTTTTTTCTTTTGAATTTTGGTCTGAATATAGTAAAGAAAATATAAAAATAATTTTTATTTTGATATTAATTGCCTAAAGGAAAAACAATCTCAAAGGAATTTGTTTTTTCATATCTAGAATTAGTATTCTAAAGTATAACGAAAATATAAAAACGCAAGATTTCTTTTTTTTTTTGGATTTTTGACTTGTAACACATTTCCAATTGCAAAAACAAAAGACTAAGCAAACTTAACTAGACAATACAAACTTTAACATCACATAAAAAACTGAATACTACTATACAGGACTAGAAAATAAAATAAAAACAATTGACTCAAAAACATAAAATGGCTCCTCGAGCAGCTCATGAATGCAGTGATCCTGGGGTATCTGTCATGCTCAAACTCCGGTAAGTAGCTCCAGACCTGTATGAGAAAACTTAAACCATCACTATGTGAGCCAATAACATTCCCTAAGACACATGCAAGACATGATTGGGGCTATTTTTGCAAAATGGCCTATTTGGCCAATAGGTGGCTAGAAGTGCAAAATTTGGCTAAGACCCCACAAAGCCAAGAACCTAAGATTTACTAGGAAGACCGGACCATATGTGGGTTGCCTACGTATCACGTCCCGAAAGACAAGAATCAGGTTTGCGTAGTTCGGGCAAATTGGATACGGACAAGAAGAAAAAAACAACTAATTTTAGAGAAAATATTTTGTCTTTTTTTTTTTTTGAAAAATGATGAAACATGCAAAATATTTTTGGATTTTCTTTTTCCTTTTTTTTTTGATTTTTGATTTTTTGAAAAATGATGAAAAAGAGTAAAATCTTTGTTTTTTTTTTAATTTTCAAGCTCTTTTTTTTCCTTAACAAAAATGTGACAGAAAACATAATTAGGCCCCACTCGCTTTATCTTCACACTTCACCCTCTCTTTTTATTTTTCTTTTTTTTCTTTTTTTTCTTTTTTTCATTTGCCCTCAATGATCATTTGTCCGCCAAATGACCCTTTTACCCTTGAATAAATGCAACATTTAGCACATAGGATGCATCAAGATGGTCTGTTATTTTGGGTACACCTGTCCTAGACGGACCCAACCCCTTTGTTAAGTCCCCAAAGTCATATGCATGTGATGCGAACAAGCGTTCCTACTAGGGATCCAGCATGAAGCTATGTTATTCTAGGTTTAAAAACCTGGGTTTATTTGTTCAAGACCTGGCTAACCCGAGCGGACAGCTCGAGCCGAGGGGGCAGCGTACCGGGAATACAAAAGCTTCACCGGCTTTGCAACTTATCCAAACCTCATTCTAAAATTTGGGATATGACTCTAACAGAAGAGAAGTCACACGAAGTGTACACTTCTCCATAATTTAAAAGACTCAAAGAGAGGAAGGGTTTCGTAGAAGTTTATACACAGTTCATAGAATATCAAAGCGGTAAAAGCAACAATTAGCCCATTAGGACCAAATATGTAATAAAATTAGATAATGGATAAAGCCAACTATAACAATTCATCTAAGCTCGAATTCTTGAACCCTGAACCAGAGATTATGGGTTCGATCCCCAGCAGAGTCGCCAGAGTTGTCACACCTCCTTTTTTACCTACACCCCCGGAAAGGGTGTATAAGGGAGTTTTTTCCAACTTAAAGTGACAATCGAAATGGTATTATTTTATTTAAAATTTAGAGTCGCCACTTGAGATAATTTATGGTGTCCCAAGTCACCGGTTTTAAATCCCGAATCGAGGAAAAATTGACTTTGTATTACAGTCTGCGAACACAAAAATTCGGGTAAGGAATTCTGTTAACCCGAGAGAAGGTGTTAGGCATTCCCGAGTTCTGTGGTTCTTGCACGGTCGCTCAACTGTTATAATCGGCTTATTTATCTGATTTTAAAAACACTTTTAAACCTATGTGCATTTTACTTCAAACCGCTTTTAATTATTTTAAGGAGGTCGGCGTCATGTAAAACACGTCTTTGGACCACGCCACATGAAATGCACCCGTAGTCCGAGACACATTTTATTTAACGTTGTTAAGATTTGGATGTGGGTCACATGAAATGCACACCCGAATTTAGGAAGGTAATTTTAATTTACGCGCCTAAAGAAACTACGCATTTTCAACTTTGCGAGGGCCATGGAAGTTCAACTAAATGGCGTGCCTCGATTTCTAAGGATTCAAGTATTAATTAAATGAGAGACATGCATTTTGAGATTTTTATTTGGCACGGCACACCTCGATTCTATTTTGTAAAGGAAACTTGAACTAAATTTCGGAGGGCCATAAAATATATATTGCCTAATATAGCACGCCTCCGATCTACTCAACTAAACGAATTAAAGATATTCATATTTAAAGCTGTACTTTTACTTTCAGCACCTCCCAAGAAATATAATACATTGCAGAACTTTTGACTAGGGATCGATTGCAAAAGCGATTTATTAGAACCAAGAATCCTCCTTATACGTGTATGTATACAATATTGATTATAGCATGAAATAGACAAGGTAATGTATAACAATTACAACAAGATAGAAAAAAAACCATCTGTAAACTTGTCGTATGAGAAGCAGATTCAAACTTTCAAAATGAACCAAATACACTGCTGAAATCGACTCCATTTGATTAACAAATTGTTCCATTTAGAAATGCAGAGAATGCAAATTATTCCATTTTAACAACTTTAATCTGAATATTCAAAACTTCGAGAATACAAATTCATTCAAACCATAAATACTAAGATAGAACACCACAATTCTTGAATTAATTAAATAAATGAGGTAGAAATGGACCTCAATGTCTCAGAACCTCCAGATGCGTTACATGGACGGAAAACAGAGTCTCGAACGGAAACCATCGGCAACGGCAAACATGAACCTCGACACAGCCATGTCTCAATCAAATCTATATTTGAACACCAAAATTCATATATTGAAACTAACGATGCATAACATTTTTCTTTAAAATCGAAGCCCAATTAACACAAAAACATAAGCAACCTTTTTTTAGTACTTTTTTTATTCTCAATGAAAACGGAAGAAGAAGAATAAAGAGTTCCGAAACACCAAATCCTCACTGCCTTTTTCCAAAAATGTGATTATCTTTTTCCCACTCTACGTGTGTGTGTGCCTGAATCTACTTTTCGTTCAAGGGAGGGAGATGGGGATTCAGCTAGGCTCTGTTTTTCGTCGAGCTGCTGAAGGAGGAAGATGAAGAGAGCAGCAGCTGGTGTTCAAGGTTTTGGCGAGTTTTGGTTAACGGGAAGAAGCAGAAACAGCGATGGCCATGGAGATGGAGTTTGGGTGCTAGGTTTTTTTTTTTTGAAGGAGAAGATGATCAATGATGGGAGGTGGTCTGATTCTTTTTGTTCTTGCAGTTGTTTCTTGGTTGAAGCTCAAGCCATTAAAAACTTGTTGTTCTTCAATGAAGAAGAAGACAACCGTGTAGTGGGAGGGTCTCTATGGTGTTATGCGGCTAAAGGATCTCTTTTTGTGTATAGGCGTTCCCTTCTCTGTATATTTTCGTGTGTGTGTATTATATAGAAAGTGAAGGGAAAGGTCCCCCTACCCAAAACGTGAATGAGAGAGTGAGGGAAAAAGAATTTCTGTTATTCTTTAGATTCCAATGTGCATGTGAGTTGGTTAGGAATAGATAAGGTGGGGTCCACATGATTTAATGAATTTATTCTTCTTTGCAAATTTACTCTTCCGTTGCTTCATTACTCCTTTTGTTTTGCAAACTTTTCACGTTTTCTTTCTTTTTTTCTTTTTTCTTTTTTTTTCTTTTTCTTTTATTTTAATTCCTATTAAGGATAAGATAGCACTAGTTACAAAAATACTATTTATCTAAAGTAGACAATATTAAAAATAGAACTAAAATAATCCTATTAGAGAAACTCAAATACTACTCGATATTTACTAAATACTTATAACTTAAAATTACACTAAACCAAGTAAAAATATATTTTGAAACTTTTCTTTTATCCTTTGTAAAAATAAAATAAAATAAAACTAGCTATAAAAAAATATCAATAATCTAACATAAAGAACAAAAATATTTTTTTGTTAGTTTTTCTTCTTCTTTTTTTTAGTCTTTAAAATAAAATAAACCGAAGAAGTTTAAAAATATAGCCAAAATAGCGATATTAGACCTAACCTAAATATCTACGTGCTAAAATGTGAAAAATCTTGGGGAGGGTCAAAAACCACATGTCTACAGTAGTAACGGAGACCGCCTGAGCTAGGTCAGTGCATACTGATAGAATCTGAGCTAGGGCCTCCTGAAGACCCGGAATCACAATGGGCACAGTTGATGCCTAAGCTGGTGTTGCTGGAGCGTCCACAACTGGGACCTGATCCTGAATTGGGGCGGCCGGTGGATCTGCAGATGTTGCCGTAGCTGTTGTGCGGGCCACACCCCTGCCCCTACCACGCCCGCGTCCTCGGCCTCTAGTGGCCATAGCTGGTGGTATTGGGGGTCGTCCATCTTGACCGGTAGCGCATGTCCTCACTATCTGTGAGAAAATACAATAACGGAAGTTTAGTACTCGGATCAGCATATTCGCACGACAAGAATTTCAAGAATATAAAGTTTTTCCTAAAGGTTCTCGAGGATAAATACAGACGTCTCTATACCAATGTGCGAGACTCTACTGAACCTGCTCATGACTCTTGAGACTTATGTAACCTAGGCTCTGATACTAACTTGTCACGACCCTAAACCTAGACCCGATCGTGATGGCACCTCTCGTGAAGACAAGGTCAGCCGACACAAACTCCCAATAAAATTAAAAAATAATAATTCATAATTAAGTCATTAATAATGATAAATCCCATAATAGAGTGAAATATATCAGCTGCGGAAAATCAAACACAGCCCGACATCGGGGTGTTACCAGTCATGAGCATCTAACCTAGTCTAAGTATATGAAAGAGTTTATATAATCTATTACATAACTAGAACAAGGGAGATAAAATAGGAGGGAGAAACACAGGGCTGCGAACGCCGAGCAGCTACCTAGTGGACTCCGAATATTCTGCTGAGTAATCAACCCTCACTAGCGGGACCTGAAGCTCCTGAATCTGCACACAGGGTACAGGGAGTAAAGTGAGTACTCCAACTCAGTGAGTAATAATAATAAATGAACACTGAGCGATAAGAAATCACATAAAGCACAACAACATGCTATAAAGAAGCAGTGTAAAACAAATAAAAGGCAAGGAAACAGTGAAATCTTATAAAAACACCTTAGTTCAGAATAAGCTTCTTTAAAACACCTTTTTAACAATGAAACAGGAAAATGAAAAACAACTGGAAACGATAAACACATAAAATTTGCCCCTCGGGCACAATGTCAACAAAATTAGCCCCTCGGGCAATAACATGGAACAACACCAGCCTCTCGGGCTATATCACATATCACACTGGGTACCCACGCTCACTGAGGGTGTACAAACTCCGGGAGGGTCCCCTTACGGCCCAAGCGCAATATCAAGCCATCTCGTGGCATAATCTAATTGGCTTTCGGCCTCATATCAAGCCACTTTGTGGCATACAACTCAGGCCCTCGGCCTCATAATCATAATCAGTACAACCCCACTGAGGCATGCAACCCGATCCCATAATAATCCTCACAACACAAAAATCTCTAAAAGTCACTCGGGCATAGTAAAATATGATGCTCAACCCAAAATATCATTTAAAGTATTAAAAACAGAGTAAACATGGCTAAGTTATGAAAACAGTGTAATATAACATGACTGAGTACAGATATAAAATCAAATCAGTGAGTAAATAGCAGTGAAAATCCCCTAAGAGTCCAAATAATTTGCACGAGGCCCAAATATGGCATTCATCCCAAAACATCATGATAGCCAGCAGTTTTCAATCAAATACGCGATAAAATAGTCATTCGAGATGGACTAAGTCACAGTCCCCAACGGTACACGATCCTACGCTCGTCATCTAGTGTGTGTCACCTCAATATAGCACAACAATGTGAAATTCGGTGTTTCATACCCTCAGGACAACATTTACAATCATTACTCACTTCTATCCGATCCAAACTCTAGTCCGCAATGCCTTTGCCTCTCGAATCGGACTCCGGATGCTCCAAATCTAACCAAAATCAGTGCAAAACTATTAAAACATGGTAAGGGAACAAAGGCCACTCGAAAGAAATCAAATTACAACACAAAACTCGAAATTGGCCAAACCCGACCCTTGGGCCCACACCTCGGATTCCGATAAAAATTACATCAATAGACTCCTTATCACTCCCTGAGTTCATTCATATGAAAAGCACCAAAATCCAATCACAAATGACCCCTCAAATCCCAAATCCTAAGTATCTAATTATAAGCCCTAGTTCTTCAATATTTAGGCTTAAATTCAACAATTTCCATGATTAATTAGGTAGAAATCACATTAGGATCGAGTATTAAGTCCATAAATCTTACCTCCAAGTGTTCCCCCTTGATTCCCTCTTCAATCTTCTTCAAAAAACTTCAAAATCTCCCAAAAATGGAGGAACTTACGCTCGAAATCGTGGATTAGGCCTTTTAAAACATTCTACCCAGACATTCAAATCCTTTTTTGTGAATGCGATCAACCCCTCGCGTTCGCGAAGCTCAAACTTAGGTTGACCAAAAATCTCTCTTACGCGAACGCGATGCTTCAGCATTCAACCCTTCGCGGACGCGGCATCAACCTCGCGAATGCGATGACCAACGAGCTCAACCCTTCGCGATCGCGGGACCTCCTTCACGAACGTGAAGGCCAACTTCACAGCCTCCCAGCCTAACCCTTCGCCAACGCGAAGGCCAATTGACTTCAACTCCCAACAGCAGATTTCTGCAATCTTGCACAACATGAAATGGTCTGTTTAACCACCCGAGGCCCTCGGGACCTCAACCAAACATGCCAACATATCCCATAACAAAATACAAATTTGTTCCAACCTTCAGAACGCTCAAAACAACATCAAAACACCAAATTCGCATCGGATTCAAGCCTAAGAATTCCCAAAATCTTCTAAATTCCACTTTCAATCAAAAAGTCTATCAAACCACGTCCGAATGACTTGAAATTTTGTACACACATCCCAAATGACAAAATGGACCTACTGCAACTCTCAGAATTCCATTCTGACCCCTATATCAAAATTTCACCTATCAACCGGAAAACGCCAAAATTCCTTTTTTGCCAATTCAAGCCTAAATCTACTCCGGACCTCCAAAACACATTCTGATCATGCTCCTAAGTTTCAAATCACCTCTCGAAGCTATCCAACCATCAAAACTCACATCCGAGCCTTTTGACACATAAGTCAACATCTGGTTAACTTTTCCAACTTAAACTTTCTCAAAAGAGACTAAGTGTCTCAAACCTTACCAAAATCTCTCTGAACCCGAGCCAACCAACGCGATAACACAAAATACAGCTGAACAAGGAAATAAAAAGCAGAAATGGGGGAAACGGAGCGATAACTCATGAAACGACTGGCCGGGTCGTTACAATTACGAATTATTTTAAAATAAGTGACATACACAGACAAAAAGTGAACAATAATCAAATGGAAAGTCAAATAGTATTTGGTTCAAAGTCCATACAATTAGGTTGTCGATTTTTGGTAAAATCTTATTTGATTTTGAAATTTTAATTTTTTGACCTTTTTACATTGTTTAAATAAGAAAGCACTTAATAATCAAAATTTTGGTATATTTTAAACTCCTAAGAATTCATTAGGAAAAATAATTAAATGACAATTGTGTCCCATTTAAAATCTAACTTTTGAGGGTAAAAAAAGTGAACGATATTTCGTAAGGAGCTTCGTGCTTTTAATATAACTAGTTACTATGTACGTGAAAGAACAATTTGGTAAGAACTTATTTACAAGATGATATAATCATTGTAACGTAATTAACGTGATAAAAATACAACAATCATTTAAACGCTAAAAATTAATGTTATTACATAGATAGAATACTTGAATTCAAAATTATATCGCCTTAACCTACAAAGATGATCAATTTAGTTAAGTTAAATGATATTCTATTTATGGTGTATAAATATTCAGTGTGGTAGTATCATATCTAATACTTCTTTATAGAGGACGTTTTTGGTGTATGTTTCCTTCTATAACTTTGGCTTATCCATCTCAAAAGTAAAATATAAAGTTGTCCATCTTTGAATCACCTCCAAAAAGGATTACTTTTTCACTATTGTACTTTGACATATTTGTGAGCGTTGTCTCAATTATTTATAAAATTATGTCAAATTTAAGTTATGTCGGATATAACCCGAGTAAACTTATTACTACTTTATCACATTCAAAGCAATAAAATATTAATCATAAACGTGTTTTGATAAATCAAGTCCATGATTAGTTAAGATTTTAGAGAAATATAAATATTTTTAACTGTTGCAAAAAATAATAGCAGATAATTTTTTTCCGTATATATGTGTATTATATATAGTATACATATTTTACATACTTTTTAGGAGAAATATACATTTTTTTTACCAAGTTATGGCACATGAGCATCTAATGAAAATAAACCAATTAAAGAAAAAAATTGTTAAACTTCGATATATTGGAAACTTAGACGAACTTGTTTTAGGAAGCCTAATCTAGACTAACATCAATCGATTTTCGTTGAGAAATTGCTAAAGGAATCAATTACTCATACTGAAGTAAAAATAAATAAATTAAAGATCACAATCTCACCACTTTTTTATCTTGTAAAATAAAAATATTCATCTAACCTATTATTTTAACACTTTAAAATTAGATTTATATTTTAAAAAATTATCATTTAATTATTTTCTTATTATTTAATATTTTAAAAATTAACTCTATTTGTTTGAAATATGTAGTAACTCCTAATATTTAGGTAAAAGATACAAACTTAATTTAGTTGTAGCTTTATATGTATTAAATAAAAATTAAGATTTTAAAGAATAGTAAGAATTTCAACTTTGTTTAAAATTTTATAGATGTTTTTTGTATGTAGTACTAAAATTTTCTTTATCACGTAATTTTCTTTATCACATGCCTTGTTATAAAAGAATTATAGTTAGGAACAATACTTTTCGAATTCAAGTAGGATCAACATTGTAGGGTCGGGTATATGTATAGTTTAAATAGAAAAAGAATTCTATCATTAGGTAATTAACAATTAGATCCTTAAATTATACAAATATTTAAGGATATAAAAGTTGATCAATATTTCAGGGATATTTTATTCATTCAACATTTAGCATAAATTATTCGTGCTTTTATAATAACTAGTTACTATAACGTGTAACGACCCGACTGGTCGTTTTGAGCTTTTGTACTTTGATCACCAGTTCTCGGGCATGACTAGCCCCATGTGATGTATTATGATTTATGTAAATTATCGGTTTTGGTTTTCAGGGTAATCGGAATGAATTTGAAAGAACAGTTCTCAGTTTGAAGCTTAAAATTTGAAAGGTTTGACCAAATTTTGAATTGTTAGTATATGATCTCGGATTTGAAATTTTGGTTATTTGGTTAGCTCCGTTAGGTGATTTGGGACTTAGGAGAGTAATCGGAATGTATTTTGGAGGTCCGTGGAAGGTTTAGGCTTTAATTGGCGAAATTGGAATTTTGGCGTTTTCCGGTTGATAGGTGAGATTTTGATATAGGGGTCGAAATGGAATTTTGAAAGTTGGAGTAGGTCCGTTATTTTATTTGTGATGTGTGTGCAAAATTTCAGGTCATTTGGACGAAGTTTGATAGACTTTTTATCGAAAGCGGGATTTGAAGGTTTTTGAAATTCTTAAGCTTTAATCCGATGTGATTTTGGTGTTTTGATATTGTTTTGAGCGTTTCGAAGGTTGGAACAAGTTTGAATAAGGTTATAGGATATGTTAGCATGTTTGGTTGAGGTCCTGAGGGCCTCGAGTTTAGGGTGGTTGAACGGATCATTTCATGTTGATGGAAGTTGTAGAAAAACTGTTGTTGGAGTTGCAGGTTTTTGACCTTCGCGCTCGCGATGGATGTCCTGCGATCGCGAAAGGTTAGGAGGTGAGGCAGTTCAATTTGGCCTTCGCAATCGTGAAGGTGGTCCTACATTCGCGAAGGTTGAGGCTCGTGGTCATCGCATTCGCGTGGGTTTAGCCGCTTTCGCATAGAGGAACGGTGAGCAGCTGGGTCCGGGTCAGTTTATTTTTCGCGTTCGCGAGTGGGTGGTCGTGTTCGCGGTGTGTTGTGAAGCTAAGGGCTCGCGTTCGCGATGAAGGGAAATGGTCAACTTAAGTTTGTGCTTTGCGAACGCGAGGCGTTGACCGCATTCGCGAAGAAGGATTTTGATAAGCTGGGCAGAATGATTTAAAGGGCCATATCCGCGATTTTTAGTCCAAGTTTCACCATTGTTGGGCGATTTTAGAGATTTTTGAGGAAGATTGAAGAAGGAATCAAGAAGAAACACTTGGAGGTAAGATTTATGGACTCAATACTCAATCCTAATGTGATTTCTTCCTAATTAATCATGGAATTTATGGAAATTAAGCTTAAAAATTGGAGGTTAGGGCTTGGAAATTGGAGACCTAAATCTAAAGATTTGAGGGGTCATTTGTGGTCAGATTTTGATATATTTGATATGTATGAACTTCTAAGAGTGTAGGGATTCTAGTTTTGTGATTTTTATCGGAATCTGAGACGTGGGCCCGAGGGTCGGGTTTGGCAAATTTTGGATTTGTGATGTAAATTGGTTATTTTCGAGTGGGCTTATTTTTCTTAGCATATTTTATGGTATAAATCTATTTTCGGATAGATTTGGAGCATCCGGAGGGCTGATTCGTGAGGCAAAGGCATCGCGGGCTAGAGTTTAGACCGGATAGAAGTAAGTAACGATTTTAAATGTATGTCCTGAGGCTATGAAACCCCGGACTTCACATCGTGCTGCTACTTAACGTGACACACACACTAGATGACGAGCGTGGGGTCATGCACTATTGGGGATTGTGACTTAGTCCGTCCCGAATGGCTATTTTACCGCGCATTTGATTGAAAATTATTTGCTATCATCATGTTTTGGGTTGAATGCCATATTTGGGCCTCGTGCCAACTGTTTTGGACCCTTAGGGGATTTTTACTACTATTTGTCACTGTTTTGACTTTATACTTGTACTCAATCATGCCATATTCTACTGTTTTCATAATTC
Source organism: Nicotiana tabacum (assembly GCF_000715075.1). Classification (NCBI taxonomy): domain Eukaryota; kingdom Viridiplantae; phylum Streptophyta; class Magnoliopsida; order Solanales; family Solanaceae; genus Nicotiana; species Nicotiana tabacum. The sequence continues at coordinate 104,452,075 of NC_134086.1, read as the reverse complement.
AACCATGTTTACTCTATTTTGGCATCTTAAATGATATTATGAGCTGAGCATCATATTTTACTGTTCCCGAGTGGATTTTAGAGATTTTTGACTAAGTAGGGTCAAGGGCCTGGGCTGTGAGGTTATTATGGGATCGGGCTGCATGTCGCAGCGGTATTAAAATGATTCATGATTATGAGGTCGAGGGCCTGAGTTGTACGCCATAAGGTGTCTTGATATGAGGCCGAGAGCCTGTTTGATTATGCCACGAGATGGCTTGTCATTGCACTTGGGCCGTAAGGGGCCCCTCCCGGAGTCTGTACCCCCTAATGAGTGCGGGTACCCAGTGTGAGATGTGATATAGCCCGAGAGGCTGATGTTGTTCCATGTTATTGCCTGAGGGGCGGTTCTTGATTTATGTTGTGCTCGAGGGGCTGATTACGAGTGATTGTGAGGTAGCCCTAGGGGCTGGTTCTGTTAATATTATGCCCAAGGGGCGGTTTATGGTACATGTTTTGCCCGAGGGACTGTTTACATTTCTATCTTGTTTACTCACTATTTTATCACTCGTTTGAAACTATTGAAAAATTGTTTTAAAATGTTTTACCGATACTGAGCATGATTTACGAAGTAAATGATTTCTGTACTGTGTTGGAAATATCCTACATTTGTTGTAGCGTTTTGAAGAGGCTTACGTATTTTTTTACTACTCAGCTTTCATTTACTTTATTTACTTACTGAATTGGCGTACTCACATTACTCCCGGCACCTTGTGTGCAAATTTAGGAAATTCTGAACCCGGTAGCGGGTATTGATTGTTCAGTGGTAGAGTCATCGGAGTTAGCAAGGTAGTTGTCCGACGTTCGCAGCACTGCCTTTCTCCCTCTTGTCTTCCTTGCATTGTATTTAGGATATTTTTGGACTCTTTGTTGTATTCAGACCTTAGTAGATGCTCGTGACTTGTGACACCCTGATGTCGGGCTTGTGTATTTATTCTGCACTATTCATTTAGACTTCCATTATGAGATATTTGATTAATTAAAGACTTAAAAATGACTTTTATTGATAAATGGTTAATTCGAGAGTTGTGTCGGCTGGCCTAGTTTCACGATAGGCGCCATCATGATCGGGTCGGTTTTAAGGTCGTGACAAATTGGTATTAGAACCTAGGTTACATAGGTTTCATGAATCATGAGTAGGTTTAGTAGAGTCTCACGGATCGGTACGGAGACGTCTGTACTTATCCTCGGAAGGGTGCATAACCTTTATGAAAAACTTCACATTCTTTAATTTTTATCGTACGTCCTTGATTCAACTTGGAATATAACTCATTGGATTCCTTCCATGCATTCGTATGTGCGCATAAGCGCTCCGTATCAGATATGCATTAATGGTTTGTGATTCCCTGATCGAGGGGCAAGATGTGATATTTGTGTGTTGATGTTGGGCCAGTCTGGATGACTTGAGGCTGGTTTTTACCTATAGCTTGAGCACAGAGGTGTTGATTGTTTGAGCACGTGCTTTTGGATTTGTATGTATGATAGTGTCCCTATTAGTGGGAGTGATGACTAGGTAGCTATGTGATGATGTGTGATGTGACTGCAAGATGTGTTCATATGAATTGAATGAGACGAGAAGGGTTTGCTTAAGGACAGAAATAACTATTTGGTACTTGATTTCCATTTTGATTCGATGTATGGCACTGAGTTATGGGAGTGTGAAGAATATTTTCATGTTTCTTGTTGGGGAGTGAAGTAAATTTCATGTTGCGATATGAGTTTGGACTCAGGAAGATTAAGTTGTTGCGTAATGTTTATGATGGTGGAAGGGTATAAGGAGATGTTAGCTGAGGCGAAGCAGGTGGGTTATCTCCTGTGGAGTGTTCTAAAGTTTGTGTGACCCTTATGTTGTTTGTTGGAAGATCTTTGTTAACCAGTGAAAAATGTATGTTGTAATTTGAATTTGGGTCGCTTAAGAGAGTGAGCTTGACTGTTACGAGGGTGAATGCGAGATTTGCAGAAGAATTGAAGTACTAGATGGTTTGTGTTGCACGAGCTTATGAAGGATTGAGTTTAATCTCACTATGGTATTATAGCAGTAATAGAGCATACGCATTGTGAGTTATTATGTGTTTTGATCTGTGGTGTCGAGCCAAGTGGGGGAGTTTGCTATTGACTAGTTGATTGCACATTTGTGTACTATATTGGTTCCAGTTTGGAGCGTATTGGCAAATTAGTTATGGCTTACGGAGAATGAAACCAAGGATGGCTCGAGTAAAAGAAGTTTCAATAAAGGTTATGTTATGTTTTATGGGCGTATGAGAATCACAGATTTACTTGAGTTGTTATTGGTAAAGGATGTACGATGCATAGAATAGGAAGTTGCTTAGTTGCATTAAGGTGAGGTTACATTCTGTGGTGTCGGAGTGCCAATGGAGCATAGGTCGTCCGGTTCGTTTGATCGGTCTAATTGTGGTTTGAGTAGAGTGGATGACTCTCGAGAATGGTTCTAATGGGCTGAAGATTTTACGTGTAATAATTGGAGAATTTCAAGTTGTATATTTGGCTAGCAACTGAGATTTGCATTAGAGGGTGTCGAGACTTGTGGCATTTCTATAAAAATTATGGGATAATATATATCAATATCAGGAAGGTGGAGGTAATGGCTTCGGATTCGTAGGAAGTCTCTTCGGGGTAAAAATTTTGAATGTGGTGCTTTTGGAAACATTTAAAAGAGTATTCAGCAGCTTGTGATCCTTAGACAATGTGGTTTTGTGCCTGGGTTTTACAACCTATATCCACACGTGTTAGTTCATTCCATATATTAGTTAACATAAATCTAAGAAGGAAATACCTTTGAGATGATAAGAAGTTAATCTTATTGGTCTTAAGTGATACAAGGGTGTATAAGGGTGATTAACAAGTATAAGAAGTTAAACGAATCAAGGATATTGTAACTCGTATTTTCAGGTAAACCTAGAGGTTCTTAATACACTCAAGAGGTCATGTATAAAGGTATTTTAATCATATAATATCTGTATCATAAGTCTTGAAGTCAAACGAGTTATGAAACAAAAGTCGACAAACGTTGTCGCAACTTAGGTTCATAATTTTACTTAAACATTAGGTTAAATATTTCTAAGCTTTTCTCCTAATTTATAAGGAATTACGGGGTGATCTACCCGCCAAATTAAAGATCTATGAGTCTAGTTTCCAACTCATTAAACCGTTTTTCAATACGATCTTGGACTATAGAGATATTCATATTTTCACAAGCCTGCGCAGATTGGTAGATGACAAGTAGGTGCATCACCTACTTGCCAAAATGATAGGACAAAATTAAAAGACCTAAGTCTGCCAAGAGAGGACTTTTAAGGGGTTATTAACTCAGTTATTTCATCCATTTTTCAGACCCTCAAAACCAAAGTTAACCCCTGCAACTCCTCCCCAAAAATCCCACACAAACCCTAATCGATTTCCCCTCTCTTTCAAGTTCTATTTGAAGGTACAACCTAGAGTTTGAAGAACCAAGGGAAGGGCTGAGTTATCCAACAAGTAAGGTAAGTTACTGCCATCTTTCATACATTTTTCTCTGCTGTGAATTCATGGTAATTCGTTCTATACATGTAAGAACTCACGGGACGGTGATCGGAAGACGTGAGTTCGAGTTATTCACTTGTAGCGGACTGTTTTGTGGACTGTTTTGTGTTGCTATTGGGCTGCGTGTTTTACTATCGTTTTGTGGAGTTTTGGAGGTGGAAGGGTGTGGAGAAACACCATATATATGTAGGGTTGTGGGCTGATAGTTATTCATAATATTTCCGGGTCGTTTGACACGACTACGGTGGTCGTCGTATGTATGATGTAATTAGGTTGTGCGTGGACTATTTTGGGAGGCTCAATATGTTTATTATTAATGTTGTTTGGGCTGTTTGGTGATTGTTTTGAATGGTGTGAAGTCATATATATAGGGGAGGTGTTGTCCGTTTCAACGTAAAATAGGTTGTGGTCGATACATAATAGTTATGACGCTTAAATGATAACGATAGTATCGTTTCTCTTATTGTAGACTAAGGAGTTGTGACAATTGCATAGCTTGTGATTGGGGTAGTATATACAAGGTTTGTGAGGCTATCCCTTTTCTTCTTTTGCTCGACTCTGATTATACATAATGTAATGAACGAGCTTCCAAAGATACTCTACTCTTAGAAGCTAGCAGTACTTACATTGCTTTCCCTCTTATGGAACGATTGATGTTAATGTTGCTTCTCTTATTCTTATGTTATCAATGTTGTTGGTACTTCATGATTCTTATAAGGTTCGTAATGAAGAGTTGGTCCTAATAATGTGTACAGAAGATACCGACCTTACGTCACTCCGAAAGGTTTAGAATGTGATTCCATGAATTGAGCATGCATTATATATATGTATCTATTTTACTCTACCAAGCCGCGCTATAGTCGGCCAGGTACGGCACCTATTGTGCAACCACTGATCAGTTGGGTTTTACCGAGCTCCACGTGGCCGGGTACGATTCTACTGAGCCTTGTGACGGTCGTGTACGTTTTTACCGAGCCTATTATGGTTGGGTACGATATGATGATGATGATGCCCACATAGGCATATGTTTTAAAAGTTTATGTATACATACATATGTATCATGCATTTCATGTTAGTAGCCCTCAGAGGTACTCAGATGTTCCAGGTTGTATATTCTCTATCCCTGCTTACATTACTGTTCGTATTTATGGTTCCCTGCCTTACATACTCAGTACTTTATTCGTACTGACATCCTTTTGTTTGTGGACGCTGCATGTCGTGCTGTAGGCCCTAATAGACAAGCAGGTGCAGCTCCCCTACTACAGTAGGTTGTCCAGTTCATCAGTGATTGGCGAGATCCCTTCTCCGGACTTGCCGTGGTCTTGGTATGTATTTTGTTATAGACATTATGGGTATGTCGGGGCCCTGTTCCGGCTATGTTGCAGCACTTATGTTCATTTAGAGGCTCATAGACAAGTGTCGACTCATGTATAGTCTGGTATGCCTTGTCGACTGGTTTTTGTTGTATAGTCTTTCATGGTAGCGTGGTAGCTCGTACCTTATATGTAGTTTCTTGATTGTTTGACCATCCCCTGCTATGTATGTACATGCCATCATATTTAATTGTTGGTTGTCCATGATCCATGTCTACCATTTATATTGATCTCATCAACCCTAAAAGATAATAAAAAAAGTTAGATAAAATGTACGTTGGTGCTCGGCAAGTATGGTCGGGTGCTAGTCATGGCCCTCCAGTTTGGGTCGTGACAAACTTGGTATCAGAGCAAGTCTGTCCTAGGGATTGTCTATGAGCCATGTCTAGTAGAGTCTTGATTATGGATGTGTAGCGCGCCACATTTATAATCAGGAGGCTACATGACATCTAGGGTTGTTACCTTCTTCCTGAATCTAGATCGTGCGTAGAGTTGAGTCGTAAGTGTTTGTCTCTAATATTCACCTTGTTTTTTTTCAGTGATGCCTTCGACTAGGAAGCAAACGATTAGTAGACGGCTTGATACAGCAGCGGGAGAGGGTACCAGTCAGGTGCCCCAAGTCAGAGCAGGACAAAGTGAGGCTCAAAGTGAGATGCCCTCTCATACCTCATCTACTCCATCTCCTCCAGAGGATATTAGAAGGCACCCAGCGCCTCCAGTTCCTCCGTCTGGCACTCCAGACCAGGATATGTGGAGTGCTTTGCAGTTATTGACTAGCTTGGTAGCTGCTCAGGCTCAGAGGCAGAATACAGGTGCTGCTGATAAACCAGTTAGTATGAGAGTTCGTGATTTTATTAATTTAGACCCTCTAGTGTTTACCGGAGCAGACCCCAAGGAGGACCCGTAGACTTTTATTGACCAAGTTCATCGTACACTGTGGGTTATGCATGTTAGTGATACAGAGGCAGTAGAGTTGGCTTCTTATCGCTACAGGATTTAGCGATTCTCTGGTATGATAGTTGGGAGAGATCAAGGGGTCTGAACGCTCCTCCAGCTGTGTGGAAGAAATTTTTTGAGGCCTTTCTTTGTCACTACTTGCCAGTTGAGATACGACGAGCTAGAGCTGATAAGTTCTTGAACCTTAGACAAGGTAATATAAGTGTGCGAGAGTACAGTATGCAGTTCGATTCTTTAGCAAGGTATGCTCCCCATATGGTGGCCGAGGTGAATGATCGGGTGCATTTGTTCGTGAACAGATTGGGACCACATCTGATAAATGAGTGCACGACAGCCTCCTTGGTGGAGGGCATAGATATTTCTCGTATTCAGGCTTATGCCTAGACCCTAGAGGATCGTAAGCGCCAGTAGAGGGCAGATAGGGAGCAGGATAGGGGCCAGCATAAGAGGGCGAGATTTGCAAGGTATTCTAATGACTTCAGAGGCAGCGTTAGGCCCCAGTCTTCGAGGAGTTTGGCGCCACCTGTAGCTAGTGCTCCTCCACAGTTTCAGGACTCGATATGATTGATTTACCTGTTCTGGTCCAGGTCAGAGTTTGCAGGCATCAGGCTCGCAACATCACAGGGATACTAGTCAGACGAGACCCACAATACCACGTTGTATCAGTGCGGGAAGGCCCACTTTGGACTATGCCGTTGAGGTTCTGATGCATGTTATTCTTGCGGACAGCCTGGCCATATGATGTGGGATTGTCCTAATAGGGGAGGTGATGGTATGGCTCAGCCAACTGCATCTGTGTCTGCTTCTTCTTCATCAGTTCGATCTCCACCACGGGGTTTTCAGCAGTCGACAGGTCGTGGTAAAGGTAGAGGTGCAGTGATGAGTTTGAGTGGTGGTCAAAATCGAACCTATGCTCTAGTAGGTCGACAGGATCTCGAGTCGTCTCCAGATGTTGTTACAAGTATATTATCTGTGTTTTCTTATGATGTATATGCACTGATTGATCCGGGATCTACATTATCATATGTTACACCCTTTGTGGCTAATAAGTTTGGCATTGAACCTGAATTGATAAGTAAACCCCTTGCGGTATCTACTTCGATAGGAGATTCTGTGATTGCTAGAAGGGTATATAGAGGTTGCAACTGTGATGATTTGTAGCCGTCAAACCTCGGAAAATTTATTTGAGTTAGAAATGGTTGATTTTGATGTGATAATGGGAATAGACCGGTTGGCCTCATGCTATGGAAATGTTGATTGTCGTACGAAGATGGTTAGGTTTCAATTTCCTGGTGAACCCATCATTGAATGGAAAGGGAATATTGCTACACCAAAAGGTAGGTTTATTTCCTATCTTAAGGTAAGGAAAATGATCTCAAAAGGTTACATTTATCATTTCGTTCACGTTAGGGATGCGGAGGCGAAACCGCCTACTTTACAATCAATCCCCGTGGTCAATGAATTCCTAGATGTTTACCCAGATGAACTCCCAGGCCTTCCTCCTGAAAGGGAGATTGAGTTTAGCATTGATGTGTTGCCTGACACTCAACCGATCTCTATCCCTCCATACAGAATGGCCCCGGTAGAGTTGCGAGAGTTGAAGGTGCAGTTGAAGGACTTGCTGGATAAGGGATTCATTAGACCTAGCACTTCACCTTGGGGTGCATTAGTCCTATTCGTGCGGAAGAAAGAGGGGTCGTTACGGATGTGTATCGACTATCGACAGTTGAATAAGTTTACTATAAAGAACAAGTATCCACTTCCAAGAATTGATGACCTGTTTGACCAACTCCAGGGTGCCAAGTATTTCTCCAAGATTGATTTACGTTCAAGGTATCATCAGGTGAGGGTTAAGGAGAAGGATGTTCCAAAGACGGCCTTCCGGACAAGATACGGGCACTTTGAGTTCTTGGTGATGTCGTTCGGTCTAACAAATGCCCCAGCAGCTTTTATGGATCTCATGAATACTATATTTATGCCCTATCTTGATGTGTTCGTGATTGTATTCATTGATGACATTCTAGTATATTCTCGTTCGGAGGCGGAACATGCGGGCCACTTGCGGATAGTATTACAGACGCTTTAGGATCGTAAGTTATATGCTAAGCTCTCCAAATGTGAATTTTGGATAAACTCAGTAGCGTTCCTTGGACATGTGATATCTGACGAGGGTATTAGTGTCGACAATTAGAAGATCGATGCAGTAAAGAATTGGCCGAGACCTACAACACCATCAAACGTCTGCAGCTTCCTAGGGCTAGCAGGATATTATAGGCAGTTTGTAGAAGGGCTTTCCTCTATATCATCACCATTGACTAAGTTAACACAGAAAGCTACCAAGTTCTAGTGGTCTGACACTTGTGAACGTAGTTTTCAGGAGCTGATGAATCGATTGACATTCGCACCAGTGCTCACTCTCCCTGAAGGAACAGAAGGTTATGTGGTATGTTCTGATGCCTCAAGTATAGGTTTGGGGTGCGTATTGATGCAGCGTGGGAAGGTGATTGCTTAGGCATCAAGACAATTGAAGAATCATGAAAAGAATTATCCAACCCATGATTTGGAATTGGCTGCAGTAATATATGCTTTGAAGATATGGCGGCACTACTTATACGGCGTCCATGTTGACATCTACACAGATCACAAGAGTTTACAATACATCTTCAAGCAGAAAGAGTTGAATTTGAGGCAGCGTAGGTGGCTTGAATTACTGAAAGACTACGACGTCGAGATATTATATCATCCCGGTAAAGCCAATGTTGTGGCAGACGCTCTCAGCCGTAAATCAATGGGAAGCTTAGTACATATTGAGGCAGGTAGATGGGGGTTGACTAAAGAGCTTCATCAGCTAGCCAATATGAGAATCAGATTGTTAGACTCTGATGACGGAGGTGTTACTGTACAGAATACATCAGAATCATCTTTGGTAGCCGAGGTAAAAGCACGGCAATATGAAGATCCTATCTTAGTACGATTAAGAGAGAGCATTCAGCAGTGTAAAAGTATGGCTTTTGAGATCGGAAGAGATGGGGCACTGAGATACCAGGGCCGATTATGTGTGCCTAATGTGGCAGGGTTGCGAGAGAAGATTATGAATGAGATTCATCAATCCCGATATTCCATCTATCCCGGCTCGACAAAGATGTATCATGATGTCAAGGAGCAGTATAGGTGGGATAACATGAAGAAGTCTATTACAGAATTTGTAGCCCAGTGTCCCAATTGTCAACAAGTAAAGATAGAACATCAGAAACCCTGTGGATTGCTTCAGAATATAGAGATTCCGACCTGGAAATGGGAGGTGATTAATATGGACATTATTGGATTACCTCGCTCTTATCATAAGTTTGACTCTATCTGGGTGATAATTGATCGACTTACAAAATGTGCCTATTTTATGCCAGTTAAGACAACTTACACGGCTGAAGATTATGCGAAGTTGTATATCAAGGAGATTGTTAGGCTTCATGGTGTGCCGGTATCTATTATATCAGATCGAGGAGCTCAATTTACAGCTAACTTTTGGAGGTCTTTTCAGAAGGGTTTAGGCACACAAGTGAATCTCAGCACTGCATTTCATCCGCAGATTGACGGATAGGCTGAACGTACCATTCAGACACTAGAAGATATGCTACGAGCATGTGTTCTAGATTTTAAGGGAAATTGGGATGACCATCTTCCACTCATAGAATTCGCCTACAATAATAGCTACCATTCCAGTATTAAAATGGCCCCATACGAGGCACTATACGGGAGAAGATGTAGATCACCAGTTGGATGGCTCGAAGTCGGTGAAACAGAATTATATGGGCCAGATTTGATTCACCAAGCTATTGAGAAGGTGAAAGTGATACAGGAGCGATTAAGGACGGCACAAAGCAGGCAAAAATCTTATTCCGATGTCCGACGTCGTGATCTGGAGTTTGAGGTTGGTGATTGGGTTTTCCTCAGGATCTCACCAATGAAGGGTATTATGCGTTTTGGGAAGAAAGGTAAGTTGAGTCCAAGGTATATCGGGCCGTATAAAATTCTTCGATGGATTGGACAGGTTACTTATGAGTTAGAATTACCATCCGAATTGGAATTTGTCCACCCGGTATTCCATGTATCTATGTTGAGGAAATGTATTGGAGACCCTTCTCGAGTCGTCCCTATCAAAGATGTACAGGTTACAAAGGACCTATCATATGAAGAAGTATCAGTGGCTATATTAGATCGATAAGTCCGCAAGATGAGAACAAAAGATGTAGCTTGCATCAAAGTATTGTGGAGGAACAAGAATATGGAAGAAATAACATGGGAAGCAGAAGAGGAGATGAATTCTAAATACCCGTACCTATTCCAGAATGAAGATAACAAGGATGTTGGTGGAACACATGATACATTGGAAGGTGAAATGGCTCTATGAGGTAAGCAATAACTTGAGAAAACTCTTCCTTAATACAAAATGGCGATATGCAGATAATGTACATGTCCATAATGCTTTGCATACTCTTGTAAGGCCATACATTGAGTTAACCACTTGCAAGTTTGTCCTCTATTTAGGGGAGAAACTTGGCCGGAATCCACGATGATTTAAACTCCCCATGAACCCTTACATTTGAGGACGAATGTTCCTAAGGGGGAAAGGTGTTACAACCCATATCCACACGTGTTAGTTCATGCCATATATTAGTTAACATAAATCCAAGAAGGAATTACCTTTGAGATGATAAGAAGTTAATCCTATTGGTCTTAAGTGATACAAGGGTGTATAAGGGTGATTAACAAGTATTAGAAGTTAAACGAATCAAGGATGTTGTAACTCGTATTTTCAGGTAAACCTAGAGGTTCTTAATACACTCAAGAGGTCATGTATTAAGGTATTTGAATCATATAATATCCGTATCATAAGTCTTGAAGTCAAACGAGTTATGAAACAAAAGTCGACAAACGTTGTCGCAACTTAGGTTCATAATTTTACTTAAACATTAGGTTAAATGTTTCTAAGCTTTTCTCCTAATTTACAAGGGATTATGGGGTGATCTACCCACCAAATTAAATATCTATGAGTCTAGTTTCCAAATCATTAAACTGTTTTTCAATATGATCTTAGAGTATAGAGATATGCATATTTTCACAAGCCTGCGCAGATTGGTAGATGACAAGTAGGTGCATCACCTACTTGCCAAAATGATAGGACAAAATTAAAAGACCTAAGTCGGCCAAGAGAGGACTTTTAAGGGGTTATGAACTCAGTTATTTCATCCATTTTTCAAACCCTCAAAACCAAAGTTAACCCCTGCAACTCCTCCCCAAAAATCACACACAAACCCTAATCGATTTCCCCTCTCTTTCAAGTTCTATTTGAAGATAGAACCTAGAGTTTGAAGAACCAAGGGAAGGGCTGAGTTATCCAACAAGTAAGGTAATTTACTGCCATCTTGCATACATTTTTCTCTGTTGTGAATTCATGGTAATTCGTTCTATACATGTAAGAACTCACAGGACGATGATCGGAAGCCGTGAGTTCGAGTTATTCACTTGTAGCGGACTGTTTTGTGGACTATTTTGTGTTGCTATTAGGCTGTGTGTTTTACTACTATTTTGTGGAGTTTTGGAGGTGGAAGGGTGTGGATAAACACCATATATATGTAGGTTTGTGGGATGATAGTTATTCATAACATTTCCGGGTCGTTTGACACGACTACGGTGGTCGTCGTATGTATGATGTAATTAGGTTGTGCGTGGACTGCTTTGGGAGGGTCAATATGTTTATTATTGATGTTGTTTGGGCTGTTTGGTGATTGTTTTAAATGGTGTGAAGTCATATATATAGGGGAGGTGTTGTCCATTTCAACGTAAAATAGGTTGTGGTCGATACATAATAGTTATGATGCTTAAATGATAACGATAGTATCGTTTCTCCTATTGTAGACTAAGGAGTTGTGACAATTGCATAGCTTGTGATTGGGGCAGTATATATAAGGTATGTGAGGCTATCCCTTTTCTTCTTTTGCACGACTTCGATTGTACATAATGTAATGAACGAGCTTCCAAAGATACTCTACTCTTAGAAGCTAGCAGTACTTACATTGCTTTCCCTCTTATGGAACGATTGATGTTAATGTTGCTTCTCTTATTCTTCTGTTATCAATGTTGTTGGTACTTCCTGATTCTTATAAGGTTCGTAATGAAGAGTTGGTCCTAATAACGTGTACAGAAGATACCGACCTTACGTCACTCCGAAAGGTTTAGAATGTGATTCCATGAGTCGAGCATGCATTATATATATGTATCTAGTTTACTCTACCAAGCCGCGCTATAGTCAGCCGGGTACGGCACCTATTGTGCAACCACTGATCAGTTGGGTTTTACCGAGCTCCACGTGGCCGGGTACGATTCTACCGAGCCTTATGACGACCGGGTACATTTTTACCGAGCCTATTATGGCTGGGTACGATATGATGATGATGATGCCCACAGAGGTGTATGTTTTAAAATTTTATGTATACATACATATGTATCATGCATTTCATGTTAGTAGCCCTCAGAGGTACTCAGATGTTCCAGGTTGTATATTCTTTATCCCTGCTTACATTACTGTTCATATTTATGGTTCCCTGCCTTACATACTCAGTACTTTATTTGTACTGACGTCCTTTTATTTGTGGATGCTGCATGTCGTGCTGCAGGCCCTAATAGACAGGCAGATGCAGCTCCCCCACCACAGTAGGTTGTCTAGTTCAGCAATGATTGGCAAGATCCCTTCTCCAGACTTGTCGTGGTCTTGGTATGCATTTTGTTATAGACATTATGGGTATGTCGGGGCCCTGTTCCGGCTATATTACAGCACTTATGTTCATTTAGAGGCTCATAGACAAGTGTCGACTCATGTATAGTCTGGTATGCCTTGTCGGCTGGTTTTTGTTGTATAGTCTTTCATGGTAGCGTGGTAGCTCATACCTTATATGTAGTTTCTTGATTGTCTGGTCATCCCCTCCTATGTATGTTCATGCCATCATATTTTATTGTTGGTTGTCCATGATCCATGTCTACCATTTATATTGATCTTGTCAACCCTAAAAGATAATTAAAAAAAAGTTAGATAAAATGTATGTTAGTGCTCGACAAGATGGTCGGGTGCTAGTCATGGCCCTCCAGTTTGGGTCGTGACACTGGGTCTCGTGTGGTGAGTCTAGGTTGAGGAATTTTGGTATTATAGCAAAAAGAAGTATCAAGTTGAAGGTAAATTAGAAGGAACTTGGATAGATGGGATAGCTTGATAGTAGGTCGGATCGTCATGGTAAGGATATGATTAGTTCTTTATATGCTTACGAAGTAATGAGTTTCTACAGGTGTTTTGCGGCAATGCTCTTAGGTTTAATGGCCTGCGTAGCTTGGTTGAGTTAGAGGGATTCATTCCTGACAATTTAGTTTTGTCCAAATGGAATTCGGAGAGTTCTTGATGGTTTCTACCACAGTTAGAGATGCGTATTTTCTATGAGCGTGAGGAGCAAGGGATGTGTAGTGAATTTTCTTCTAGATAGGATCAATGGACCGCGTATATCGGTCTTGTGTGGTAACTATTGGAGGTTTGGAGACCTGAGTGGATCCTTATTGCTTAGTAGGCTAGATTTTGGTGTGATATTGAGTGTGGATTGGTTGTCTCCGTATCCTGTTAATCTGGACTGTTGCGCTAAGGCGGCGATGTTGGCTATGCCGGGAATACCACGAATTTAGTGGTGAGGTTCGACGGATTATGTTCCCAGTAGAGTGTTTTCATTTTTGAAGACCCAGCGAATGGTTGGGAATGATTGTCTTTCTTATTTGTCCTTCGTGATGGATGTCAGTGAAGAGACTCCTACCATTGATTCAGTTTTGATGATGAGGGGTTTTCCGAATGTGTTTCCTACTGCCGTACATGTCGCCGGATGGGGTTGTTGATTTTAGTATTGATTTGGTGTCGGGTACCAAAGTGTATGGCACCAGCGGAGTTAAATAAGTTGAAGGAACAGCTTCTGGAATTCCTTGGTAAGGGGTCCATTGGTAGGCCAATATAGATGCGTGTTCTACATCGAGTCGGCTTGGTTGACTCTGAGTTGTATTGTTGAGGGGTGTGCTGATTCGATTGTTATTAAGGTTATTAGTGATCTGGGGAGATCTATGAGTTACCCTTCCGTGTTGTGAGGTGTTAGGATTTGTTGGTTATAGGCACATGTGGTGCGGTTTCTGCTAGGGTCTCTCAGTGGAATTCGAGCGGGAAGAGTATAGGGTATTGCTCGGCGGATGGCGTATCGATTGTGTCCTTTCGAGTTTGCGTAATGTTATGTCAATTGCTTCGCAGTGGTTATGATGATTTGTTTTGGTTCTAGATATCAAATTGCGCGCGGTTGTTGATTTTGACCATAGTTACTTGAGGTGTTTCATGTGGACCAGTATTTGGTAAGGGTCGCGTATTGCAGCGAAGTTATGTGGAGGTATGACCCTTCGGGTTAGATCCGTGTGTTCTATTTCTATGATGTGTAATGGGTCCCCATTATTGTGACGTGGCGATACTGGTGAGCTTGCGGTACAGCTTTCTCATTTGAGTCATTTCCATGATTGGAGTATGTTCGGAATGTTTCTTATTGGTGCGCAAATTGCACGAGTTGTGGCTTTAGTTTGTATTGATGTGTCATGTCACCAGAGTAGTTGTGTTGGATTAGATGAGATCGTTGGGATCTATAACAAATACAAACGGGTTAGATTTCAGCATGTTGGAAGGATAATATTGATGTTCGTCTTAGAAATTGCCATGGTCCTTGCCAAAAGAGAAGGGGCTTCACGAATGGTTGATCTGAGGAGTGGTTATGAATTTCTACGTGTTTCATTTATGATTTACAGTTTACAAAAGGGTTGGAATGAGGCTTTATTTGATAAAAGGCTTATTATCGAAATTCGGATGTTTTGAGCAACTGTTGTGATTAGAAGTTATCGCTAAAAGTGTTTGAGTTATGTGGTATGTCATGTAATTGCACCTGAGGTTGCAGGTATGGGTTATTATAGCTGGTTTAGGCTTATTCAGAGTATAGATGTGAGATTCTGATTTGGTAGATGGTTTCAGAAGGGAAATATGGTTCTAAGGTTTATGGGCTAGGTTGGATTGTGAAATTTTAGTTACATTTGGTTATTGGACCTATATGAGATAGGGTGACATATGATCACCCCCAGGTATGTGCATGGTAAGGTGACACAATGATTTGATGGTTTTCGGAACAACTCTGGCACATTCGAGGATGAAGGTATGTTTAAGTGGGGGAGGATGTAACGACCTGACCGGTCATTTTAAGATTTTGCACTTTGCTCGCTAGTTCTCGGGCATGACTAGCCCCGTGTAATGTATTATGACTTATGTAAATCACCGGTTTTGGTTTTCAGGGTAATCAGAATGAATTTGAAAGAACATTTCTTAGTTTGAAGCTTAAAATTTGAAAGCTTTGACCAAATTTTGACTTGTTAGTATATGATCTCGGATTGGAATTTTTGTTATTTGATTAGCTCCGTTAGGTGATTTGGTATTTAGGAGCGTGAGTGAAATGTATTTTGGAGGTTTGTGGAAGGTCTAGGCTTGAATTGACGAAATTGGAATTTTTGCGTTTTGCGGTTGATAGGTGAGATTTTGATATAGGAGTCGGAATGGAATTTCGTAAGTTGGAGTGGGTCCGTTATGTCATTTGTGATATGTGTGACAATGTTTAGGTCATTCGGACGCAGTTTGATAGACGTTTTGATCGAAAGCGGGATTTGAAGGTTTTTGGAATTCTTAGGCTTGAATCCGATGTGATTTTGGTGTTTTGATGTTGTTTTGAGCGTTCCGAAGGTTGGAATAAATTTGAATGATGCTATGGGATATGTTAGCATATTTGGTTGAGGTCCCAAGGGCCTCGGGTGAGTTTCGGGTGGTTGAATGGATCATTCCATGTTGATGGAAATTGCAGAAAAACTGATGTTGGTGTTGCAGGTTTTTGACCTTCGCGTTCGCGATGGATGTCCCGCGATCGTGAAGGGTTAGGAGGTGAGGCAGTGCAATTTGGCCTTCGTGATCGCAAAGGTGGTCCTGCATTCTCGAAGGGATAAGGCTCGTGGTCATCGCGTTCGTGTGAGTATAGCCGTGTTCGTGTAGAGGAATGGTGAGCAGCTGAGTCCGCGTCAGTTTATTCTTCGCGTGTGCGAGTGGATGGTCATGTTCACAATGTGTTGTGAAGCTAACGTTCGCTTGCATTTGGTCACGTTCGCGATGAAGGGAAATTGTCAACTTAAGTTTGTCCTTCGCGAACGCGAGGCGTTGATCGCGTTCGCGAAGAAAGATTTTGAATAGCTAGGCAGAATAATTTAAAAGGCCATATCCGAGATTTTTTGTCCAAGTTTCACCATTGTTGGGCGATTTTAGACCTTTTAGAGAAAGATTAAAGAATGAATCAAGGGAAAACACTTGGAGGTAAGATTTATGGACTCAATACTCAATCCTAATGTGATTTCTACCTAATTAATCATGGAATTTGTGGAAATTAAGCTTAAAAATTTGAGGTTAGGGCTTGGAAATTGGAGACCTAAATCTAAGAATTTGAGGGGTCATTTGTGGTTGGATATTGATGTATTTGATATGTATGAACTCCTGAGAGTGTAAGGATTCTAGTTTTGTAATTTTTATTGGAATCCAAGACGTGGGCCCGGGGGTCTGGTTTGGCCAATTTCAGAATTTGTGATGTAAATTGGTTATTTTCGAGTGGGCTTTTTTCCCTTAGCATATTTTAATGGTATAAATCTATTTTTGGACACATTTGGAGCATCCGGAGGGCTGATTCGAGAGGCAAAGGCATCACGGACTAGAGTTTGGACCGGATTGAAGTAAGTAATGATTGTAAATGTTTGTCCTGAGGGTATGAAACCCCGGACTTCACATCGTGGTGCTACTTTAAGGTGACGCACACGCTAGATGATGAGCGTGGGGTCGTGCACTATTGGGGATTGTGACTTAGTCCATCCCGAATGACTGTTTCACTGCATATTTGATTGAAAATTGTTTGCTATCATCATGTTTTGAGCTGAATGTCATATTTGGGCCTCGTGCCAACTATTTTAGACCCTTAGAAGATTTTTATTACTATTCCTTACTATTTTGACTTTATACTTGTACTCAGTCATGCCATATTCTACTATTTTCATAACTCGGCCATGTTTACTCTATTTTGGTATCTTAAATGATATTGTGAGATTAGCATCATATTTTACTGTACCCGAGTGGCTTTTAGAGATTTCTGACTGAGTAGGGCCAAGGGCCTGGGTTGTGAGGTTATTATGCATCGGGCTGCACGCCGCAGCGGTATTGAGCTGATTCATGATTATGAGGTCGAGGGCCTGAGTTATACACCATAAGGTGGCTTGATATGAGGCCGAAAGCCAGTGTTATTATGCCACGAGATGGCTTGTTATTGCGCTTGGGCCGTAAAGGGCCCCTCCCGTAGTCTGTACCTCCTAGTGAGCGCGGCTACCCAGTGTGAGATATGATATAGCCCGAGGGGCTGATGTTGTTCCATGTTATTACCTGAGGGGTGATTCTTGATTTATGTTATGCCCGAGGGGCTGATTACGAGTGATTGTGAGGTAGCCCGAGGGGCTGGTTCTATTGATATTATGCCCGAAGGGCGGTTTATGGTACATGTTTTTCCCGATGGGTTGTTTACATTTCTATCATGTTTACTCACTATTGAATAATTATTTTAAAAAGTTTTACTGAAACTGAGCATGATTTACGAAGTAAATGATTTCTGTACTGTGTTGGAAATATCCTGCATGTGTTGTAGCGTTTTGTAGTGGCTTACGTGTTTTCTTACTGCTCAGCTTTCATTTACTTTTATTACTTACTGAGTTGGCGTACTCACATTACTCCCTGCACCTTATATGCAGATTCAGGAAATTCTCAACCTGGTAGCGGGTATTGATTGTTCAGTGGCCGAGTCATCAGAGTTAGCAAGGTAGCTCTCTGACGTTCGCAGCACTGACTTTCTCCCTCTTTTCTTCCTTGCATTGTATTTAGGATATTTTTAGACTCTTCGTTGTATTCAGACCTTAGTAAATGCTCGTGACTTATGACACCCCAATGTCGGGCTTGTGTATTTATTCCGCACTGTCCATTTAGACTTTTATTATGAGATATTTTATTAATTAAAGACTTAAAAATGACTTTTATTGATAAATGGTTAATTTGGGAGTTGTGTCGGTTGGCCTAGTTTCATGATAAGTGCCATCACGACCGGGTCGGTTTTAGGGTCATGACAAGTTGGTATAGGAGCCTAGGTTACATAGGTCTCACGAGTCATTAGCAGGTTTAGTAGAGTCTCACGGATCGATACGGAGACATCTGTACTTATCCTCGGGAGGCTGCAGAACCTTTAGGTAAAAACTTCACATTCTTGAATTCTTATCGTGCGTCCTTGATTCAGCTTGAAATATAACTCTTTGAATTCCTTCCATACGTTCGTATGCGCGCATGAGCGCTCTGTATCAGATATGCAATGATGGCTTGTGATTCCCTGATCGAGGGGCGAGATGTGATCTTTGTGTGTTGATATTGGGCCAGTTTGGAGGACTTGAGGTCGGGTTTTTGCCTATAGCTTGAGCACATAGGCGTTGATTGTGTGAGCATGTGTTTTTGGATTTGTATGTTCGATTGTGTCCCTATTAGTGGGAGTGATGATTGGGTAGCTATGTGATGATGTGTGATGTGACTGCAAGATGTGTTCATATGAATTGAATGAGACGAGAAGAATCTTCTTGAGGACATAAAGAACTATTTGGTACTTGATTTCTATCTTGATTCGATGTATGGCCTTGAGTTATGGGAGTGCGAAGAATCTTTTCATGGTTATAGTTGGGGAGTGAAGTAAATTTCATGTTGCGATATGAGTTCAGACTCAGGAAGATTAAGTTGCTGCGTAATGTTTATGACGGTGGAAGGGTATAAGGAGATGTTAGCTGAGGCGAAGCAAGTGGGTTATCTCATGCGGAGTGTTCTGAAGTTTGTGTGACCCTTATGTTATTTGTTGGAAGATCTCTGTTAACTAGTGAAAAATATGTGTTGTAATTTGAATTTGGGGTCGCTTAAGAGAGTAGGCTTCACTATTACGAGGGTGAATGCAAGATTTGTAGAAGAATTGAAGTACTAGATGGTATGTGTTGCACGAGCTTATGAAGGATTGAGTTTAATCTCACTATGGTATTATGGCAGTAATAGAGCATATGCATTGTGAGTTATTGTATGTTTTGATCTGTGGCGTTGAGCCAAGTGGGGGAGTTTGCTATTGATTAGTTGATTGCATGGTTGTGTACTATGTTGGTTCCAGTTTGAAGCATATTGGAGAATCAGTTATGGCTTACGGAGAATGAGATCGAGGATGTCTCGAGTAAAAGAAATTTCAATAAAGGTTATGTCATGCTTTATGGGTGTTTGAGAATCACGGAATGACTTGAGTTGTTATTGGTAAAGGATGTACGTTGCATAGAATAGGAAGTTGCTTAGTTGGATTAAGGGGAGGTTACATTCTGCGGTGTCGGAGTGCCAATGGAGCACAGGTCATCCGGTTCGTTTGATTGGTCTAATTGCGGTTTGAGTAGAGTGGATGACTCTCGAGAATAGTTCTAATGGGCTCAAGATTTTATGTGTAATAATTGGAGAATTTCAAGTTGTATAATTGGATAGCAACTGAGATTTGCATTGGAGGGTGTCGAGACTTGTGGCATTTCTATAACAATTATGGAATTCTATATATCAGTATCAGGAAGGTGGAGGTAATGGCTTCGGATTTGCAAAAAGTATTTTGAATGTGGTGCTTTTGGAAACATTTAAGAGAGTATTGAGCAGCTTGTGAGCCTTAGACTGTGTAGCTTTATGCTTGGGTCTCGTGTGGTGAATCTGGGTTGAGGAATTTTGGTGTTATAGCAAAAGGAAGTATCAAGTTGAAGGTAAATTAGAAGGAACTTGGATAGATGGGATAGCTTGATAGTAGGCCGTATCGGCATGGTAAGGATATGATTAGTTCTTTGGATGCTTACAAAGTAATGAGTTTCTATAGGTGTTTCGCGATAATGCTCTTGGGTTTTAATGGCCTGCGTAGCTTGGTTGAGTTAGAGGGATTAAGACCTAACAGTTTAGTTTTGTGCAAATGGAATTCGGAGAGTTCTTGATGGTTTCTACCACGGTTAGAGATGCATATTTTCTACGAGCGTGAGGATCATGGAATGTGTAGTGAATTTTCTTCTAGATGGGATCAATGGAATGTTTTTGGGTAGTTGTGTACATAGTTGCTTGTGGCTCGGAAGGGATATGAAGTTTTCATGGTTATATTAGGATGGTATGGTATATGCGGTATGTTGTGTAGGATTGAGATTTAAGTGTGTAGGGTTACGGTTCAGTTCTGAAAGGAAGGTCATAAAATTCTTATGCAGCACGGGCAGCTTCAGATGATTAGGGAAGTGATATTACTAATTGGTGTAGCTTGATGAGGGTATACATTTTAGAAAAGGGGCAATGTGATTGAGTTAATGATACTTCATTAGTATTGCGGCACTCTCTTGTTGGATCGACTGCTGATATTCGAGTTTGCTTGGTGGCACAGAAGAATTATAGGAGTACCTCTCGTGGGATGATTGGGTATTAAAGGTGTGTAGTATATTCAGATAGTGGAGTTGGGATCGGATATGGTGATTCGTGTGCTGTGTGGATTTGGAGACTGGGAGTTCTCATAAACATGTTAGGTCGTGGTTGTGGACTATGTATACTGGGTCTTGTGTGGTAACTATTGGAGGTTTGGAGACTTGAGTGGATCCTTATTGCTTAGTATGCTAGATTTTGGTATGATATTGGGTATGGACTGGTTGTCTCCATGTCGTGTTAATCTGGACTGTTGCGCTAAGGCGGCGATGTTGGCTATGCCGAGAATGCCATGAATTGAGTGGTGAGGTTCAACGGATTATGTTCCCAGTAGGGTGGTTTCATTTCTGAAGACCCATCAAATGTCTGGGAAGGGTTGTCTTTCTTATTTGGCCTTCGTGATGGATATCAGTGCAGAGACTCCTACCATTGATTCAGATTCGGTGATGAGGGGGTTTTTGGATGTGTTTCCTGCTGTCGGGCATGTCGTCGGACGGGGTTATTGATTTTGGTATTGATTTGGTGCTGGACACCGTTGCGTATGGCACCAACGGAGTTAAATGAGTTGAAGGAACAGCTTCTGGAATTCCTTGGTAAGAGGATCATTGGTAGGCCGATATGGATACGTGTTCTACATCGAGTCGGCTTGGCTGACTCAGAGTTATATTGTTGAGGGGTGTGTTGATTCGATTGTTATTAAGATTATTAGTGATCTGGGGAGATCTATGAGTTACCCTTCCGTGTTGCGAGGCGTTAGGATTTGTTGGTTATAGGCACATGTGGTACGGTCTTTGTTGGGGTCTCTCAGTGGAATTCGAGCGGGAAGTGTATTAGGTATTGCTCGGCAGATGGCGTATCGATTGTGTCCTTTCGGGTTTGCGTAATGTTATGTCAATTACTTCGCGGTGGTTATGATGATTTGCTTTGGTTCTAGACATCAAATTGCGCGCGGTTGTTGATTTTGAGCATAGTGACTTGAGGTGTTTCATGTGGACCAGTGTTTGGATAGGGTCGTGTATTGCAGTGAAGTTATATGGAGGTATGACCCTTTGGGTTAAATTCGTGTGTTCTGTTTCTACGATGTGTGACCGGTCCCCAGCATTGTGATGTGGCAGTAATAGTGAGCTTGCGGTACAACTCTCTCATTTGAGTCATTTCCATGATTGGAGTATGTTCGGATTGTTGTTTAATAGTGCGCGGATTGCACGAGTTGTGGCTTTAGTTTGTATTGATGTGTCATGTCACCAGAGTAGTTGTGTTGGATTAGATGAGATCGTTGGGATCTATAACGAATACAAATGGGTTCGATTTCACCATGTTGGAAGGATAATATTGATATTCGGCTTAGAAATTGCCATTGTCCTTGCAAAAGAGAAATGGCTTCACGAATGGTTGATCTGAGGAGTGGTTATGACTTTCTACGTGTTTCATTTATCATTTACAGTATACAGAAGTTTTGGAATGAGGCTTTATTTGATAAAAGGCTTATTATCGAAATTCGGATGTTTTGAGCAACTGTTGTGATTAGAAGTTATCGCTACAAGTGTTTGAGTTATGTGATATGTCATGTAATTGCACCTGAGGTTGCAGGTATGGGTTATTACAGCTAGTTCAGGCTTATTTAGAGTATAGATGAGAGATTCTGATCTGGTAGATTGTTTCAGAAGTGGAAATGTGGTTCTAATGTTTATGGGCTAGGTTGGATTGTAAAATTTCAATTACATTGTGTTATCGGACCTATATGAGATAGGGTGATGTAGGATCACCCCCGGGTATGTGCATGATAAGGTTACACAGCGATTTGATGGTTTTTGGAACAACTTTGGCACGTTCGAGGACGAACGTATATTTAAGTGGGGGAGGATGTAATGACCCCGGCCGGTCGTTTTGAGATTTTGCACTTCTCTCACCAGTTCTCACGAATGACTAGCCTCGTGTGATGTATTATGACTTATGTAAATTGTCGGTTTTGGTTTTCAGGGTAATCGGAATGAATTTGAAACAACTGTTCTCGGTTTGAAGCTTAAAATTTGAAAGGTTTGACCAAGTTTTGACTTGTTAGTATATGATCTCGGATTGGAATTTTTGTGATTTGGTTAGCTCCGTTAGGTGATTTGGTTAGCTCCGTTAGGTGATTTGGGACTTGGAGCGTGATCGGAATGTATTTTAGAGGTCTGTGGAAGGTTTAGGCTTGAATTGGCGAAATTGGAATTTTGGCATTTTTCGGTTGATAGGTGAGATTTTGATATAGGGGTCGGAATGAAATTCCAGAAGTTGGAGTAGGTCCATTGTGTTATTTTTGATGTGTGTGCAAAATTTCAGGTCATTCAGATGGAGTTTGATAGACTTTTTGATCGAAAGCGGGATTTGAAGATTTTTGAAATTTTTAGGCTTGAATCCGATGTGATTTTGGTGTTTTGATGTTGCTTTGAGCGTTCCGAAGGTTGAACAAGTTTGAATGAGGTTATGGAATATGTTAGCATGTTTGGTTGAGGTCCCAAGGGCCTCGAGTAAGTTTCAGGTGGTTGAACGGATCATTTCATGTTGATAGAAATTGTAGAAAAATTGTTGTTGGTGTTGGAGGTTTTTGACCTTCGCGTTCGCGATGGATGACCCGCGACCCCGAAGGGTTAGGAAGTGAGTCGGTGGAATTTGGCCTTCACGTTCGCGAAGGTGGTCCCGTGTTCGCGAAGGGTTGAGGCTTGTGGTCATTGCATTCGCGTGGGTTTAGCCGCGTTCGTGTAGATGAACGGTGAACAGCTGGGTCCGAGTCAGTTTATTCTTTGCGTTCGCGAGTGGATGGTCATGTTCGCGGTGTGTTGTGAAGCTAAGGGTTCGCGTTCGCATGCATTTGGTCGCGTTCGCGATGAAGGGAAATGGTCAAGTTAAGTTTGTGCTAAGCCAATGCGAGGCGTTGACCGCGTTTGCGAAGAGGGATTTTGAATAGCTGGGCAGAATGATTTAAAAGGCCATATCCGCGATTTTTAGTCCAAGTTTCACCATTTTTGGGTGATTTTAGAGCTTTTTGAAGAAAATTGAAGAAGGAATCAAGGGGAAACACTTGGAGGTAAGATTTATGGAATCAATACTCAATCCTAATGTGATTTCTACCTAATTAATTATATAATTTGTGGAAATTAAGCTTAAAAATTGGAGGTTAGATTTTGGAAATTGGAGACTTAAATCTAAGGATTTGAGGGGTCATTTGTGGTCGGATTTTGATGTATTTGATATGTATGAACTCGTGAGAGTGTAAGGATTCTAGTTTTGTAATTTTTATCGGAATACGAGACGTGGGACCGGGGATCGGGTTTGGCCAATTTCGGAATTTGTAATGTAAATTGGTTATTTTTAAGTGGGTTTTGTTTTCTTAGCATATTTTTATGGTATAAATCTTTTTTGGATAGATTTGGAACATCTTGAGGGCCGATTCAAGAGGCAAAGGCATCGCAGGCTAGAGTTTGGACTGGATATAGGTAAGTAATGATTGTAAATGTTTGTCCTGAGGGTATGAAACCCCAAACTTCACATCGTGGTGCTACTTTGAGGTGACGCACATGCTAGATGACGAGCTTGGGGTCGTGCACTGTTAGGATTGTGACTTAGTCCGTCCCGAATGACTGTTTTACTACGTATTTGATTGAAAATTGTTTGCTATCGTTATGTTTTGCGTTGAATGCCATATTTGGGCCTATATTCTACTATTTTCATAACTCAGTCATGTTTACTCTGTTTTGGCATCTTAAATGATATTGTGAGCTGAGTATCATATTTTACTATGCCCGAATGGCTTTTAGAGATTTCTGACTGAGTAGGGTCGAGGGCTTGGGTTGTGAGGTTATTATGGGATCGGGCTATGCGCCGCAACGGTATTGAGCTGATTCATAATTATGAGGCCGAGGGCCTGAGTTGTACTCTACAAGGTAGCTTGATATGAGGCCGATAGCCTATTTGATTATGCCACGAGATGACTTGTTATTGCGCTTGGGTCGTAAGGGGCCCTTCCCGGAGTCTGTACAACCCAGTAAGCGTGGGTACCTAGTGTGAGATGTGATATTGCCCGAGAGGCTGATGTTGTTCCATGTTATTACCTGAGGGGCTGATATGAGTGATTCTGAGGTAGCCCTAGGGGCTGGTTCTATTGATATTATGTCTGAGGGGCGGTTTATGGTACATGGTACATGTTTTTCCCGAGGGGCTATTTACGTTTCTATCATGTTTACTCACTGTTTTATCACTCGTTTGAAACTATTGAAAAATTATTTTAAAAGGTTTTACCGAAACTGAGTATGATTTACGAAGTAAATGATTTCTGTACTGTGTTGGAAATATCCTGCATTTGTTGTAGCGTTTTGAAGTGGCTTACGTGTTTTCTTACTGCTCAACTTTCATTTACTTTTATTACTTACTGAGTTGGCATACTCACATTACTCCCTGCACCTTGTGTGTAGATTCAGTAAATTCTAAACCCGGTAGCGGGTGGTGATTGTTCAGTGGCAGAGTCATCGGAGTTAGCAAGGTAGCTGCCCGACGTTCGCAGCACTGCCTTTCTCCATCTTGTCTTCCTTGCATTGTATTTAGGATATTTTAGACTCTTTGTTGTATTCAGATCTTAGTAGATGTTCATGACTTGTGACACCCTGATGTCGGGCTTGTGTATTTATTCTGCACTGTTCATTTAGACTTTCATTATGAGATATTTGATTAATTAAAGACTTAAAATGACTTTTATTGATAGATGGTTAATTCGGGGGTTGTATCGGCTGACCTAGTTTCATGATAGGCGCCATCACGACCGGGTCGATTTTAGGGTCGTGACAGTACTTGCGTTGCGCGTAAATCTTTAGTCAAAACTTTGATATGAAAGAACAACTAACTAAATTTAATAACAAATTATTTACAAGATGATATAATCAATGTTACTTTATCATAATCAAAGCAATAAAATATTAATTATACAAATGTTATGATAAATCAAGTCCATGATTAAAGATTTTGAGAAGTATATATTTTCAATTGCTTCTAAAAATAATAGCATATAAATATTTTTTTTGGTATATATGTGAATGTATATAGTATACATATTTCACATACTATATGGCTAACTAATATAATTATTATGACAAAGCGATTAATTTTGTATTTTGCCCTGGATTTAAGTATTGTATACTCTATGTTATTTAATAAATTACAAGGGATTTCGATTTTTGTACATTTTTCACTCAAAATGATCACCTTGCTCCTTAAAATATAATAAAAATTAGTCACAACCATGCAAGAAAAACAATTACTTGTAACACCTATTAAGATGAATTTTTTAAAAATATATAACGTAACATTGTTGAGAAGGTTTTTCACAATCTTTTGAACATATGTAAGAATAATAAAATACATGATTAATCACATAATTGCGTCGAGTTCGTACCGTTTTACTTGAAAATATTATCGGAAATTACGAAGAAGTATAGGATAATTTTGAAACTCATTTCAATCGTTTGAGTTAAAACAATTTAATACTTTTGGATAAATCTCCACTATTTAATATTACTCTAATACTCTAAAATATTCCTCAATAAATTAGTACCTTAAATAGTACAAACATTTATTTTATAAAAAAAATATTTATTATCTAGAATTGTCACGACCCGATCCCCGAACCCGGTCGTGATGGCACCTCTCGTGAAGACAAGGCCAGCCAGACCAAAACGGAACACCTCTTTTAAACAGTTAATCATCATAAACAGTAATAACATATAATATAATGCTCATAAATTGCGGAATTTAATGATAATAACAGCAGGAACTATCCCGACACAGCCCAAACCAGGGTGTCACAAGTCATGAGCTACTACAGAATCTACTATAGGTCTACAAAGTACGGAATCCGTTACAACAGTTTGAAAAAAACATAAATGATAGAGGATAAGAGAGTCAAGGGGTTGCGGACGTCAACAGCTACCTCGTAACTCCAAATCACTGCCTAGCCTGGAAGGAATCAGCGCTCAGGTGCGGACTCTGCTATACCTGAATCTGCACACACGGTGCAGGTAGTAATGTGAGTACTCCGACTCAGTGAGTAATAATTACAAATAATGGCTGAAAGTATGAAAACACGTAAAGACACAAAGCAATTCCATATCAAGCAGTAAAATCACTTAAAGCAGTAAATCAGTGAAGAAATCAAATGATATTCCTTTTTAAAACAAGTAAAACAGGTTATTTAACAGGTAATTAACAAGTAGAAATCCGCCCCTCGGCACAGTATCAATCGCTCAGCATAGTATCAGCCCCTAGGGCTCACTCTCTGTACAGTATCAGCCCCTCGGGCTACCTCACAATCACTCTGCATAATGGTCAGCCATTGTTACCTGACCAAATTGCATCAAACAGTGTCATTGTTACCACTGTTTCAAATCACATGGGTACCCGCGCTTTCTGTGGGTGTGCAGACTCCGGAGGGGCCCCTTACGGCCCAAGTGCTATATCACGCCACCTCGTGGCATCATCACTAAACATATCCTCACATCACTCAAGCCACTGCATGGCATAAATAGTATCTCAGGCCTTCGGCCTCATATCACTCAGCATATCCTCACATATGGCCCTCGGCCTTACTCAGTCCAGAAATCATCATAAGCCCCTTGGGCATTAGTAAATCAGTAGTTCTCAACCCAAAACATGATGTAGAAATATCATCTAAGTTTCAAATCTCAGTAAAAGTGGCTAAGTTTGTAAAACAGTAGATATCAACAGGACTGAGTTCAAATAATAAGTCAAGTAGTAAGGAAACAGTGATAAAAATCCCCGAAGGGTCCAAATAGTTGGCACGAATCCCAATTATGGCAATCAGCCCAAATCATGATGGTAAAAAATGAATTTCAGTCAAATATTCGGTAAAATCATCAATCGGGATGGACCAAGTCACAATCCCCAGTAGTGAAGACCCCACGCTCATCATCCAGCGCGTATCTTGCCTCAATATAGCACTACGATGTGCAATCCGGGGTTTCAAACCCTCAGAACATCATTTACAACCATTACTCACCTCGAACTGGCTAATTCTCTAGCTCACGACGCCATTTCCCCTTGAATTGGCCTCCATACGCGTCAAATCTATCCAAAATCAGAACGAATACGTCACAATATGCTAAGGGAACAAAGCCCAAGCTAAAACATTCGAAAAATATCAAAAATCTCGAAATTGGCAAAACCCAAGTCCCGGTCCCACATCTCAGAATCGGGTAAAATTTACATTTTCAGAATTCTCATACCCTCACGAGTCTAACCATACCAAAATTATCCAATTCCGATACCATTTGGTCCTTCAAATCATCATTTTACATTTTTGAAAGGTTCCACAATTTTCGTCCTAAATTCCATCTCAAATCACGAATTAAATGATGAATTCAGTGATAGATTCATGTACTCTAACAAAATCTGAGTTAGAATCACTTACCCCGACCAATTTCTTGAAAAACCTTCGAAAAATCGCCAAAATTCAAGCTCTCTAGGTCGAAATATCAAATAAAACCCAAAACCTCGTATTTATAGAGTACCCCTCGGATTCTGACACCGCTGACCGCACAAAAATGACCGCGGTCCGCACAAAACCAGCGGGTTCCGCGCAAATATGACCGCGGCCGTGCAGGTCTTGCTCTGCAGGGACAGTCTTTAGTATTTTGGCCATAACTTTCGCTACAGATGTCCAAATTGCGATATCTTTACTTTTCTGGAAACTAGACATGAAGGGCTACAACTTTTATTTTTGAATCACCTCAACCCTCTGAAATGGGGGAAATGGGGCTAACCGAACCACCTCCCGAAGCTAACCGAACCATCGGAACTCACATCCGAACCCTCTAACACATAAGTCAACATCCGGTTGACTTTTCCAACTTAAGTCTTCTTAAAAGAGACTAAGTGTCTCATTTCTTACCAAATCCTCTCCGAACTCGAACTAATCATCTCGATCACATAAAACACGGATAACGAAGCGTAAAGAAGCTGAAATGGGGGAAATGGGGCGATAACTCATGAGACGACTGGCCGGGTCGTCACATCCTCCCCAACTTAAACAAACGTTTGTCCTCGAACGAGCCAAGAAACATACCTGAAGCCTCAAACAGATGAGGATATCTGCTCCGTATCTCCCACTCGGTCTCCTAGGTGGCCTCCTCCACGGGCCGACCTCTCCACTGCACCTTCACTGAAGCTATATCCTTTGACCTCAACTTCCGAACCTGGCGACCCAAAATAGCTACTGGCTCCACATCAAAGGTCAAATCGGCATCCAACTGAACCGTGCTGAAGTACAAAATATGAGACGGATCCCCAATATACTTCTAGAGCATAGAAACATGAAATACCGGATGCACACTCGACAGGCTGGGTGGTAAAGCAAGCTCATAATCCACCTCCCAAATCCTCCGAAGCACCTCAAAAGGCCCAATGAACCGAGGACTCAACTTGCCTTTCTTCCCAAATCTAATAACACCCTTCATGGGCGAAACCTTCAGCAGGACCTTCTCACCGGCCATGTAGGACACATCTCGAACCTTCCGGTCTGCATAACTCTTCTGACAAGACTGCGATGTACGAAGCCTCTCCTGAATCACCTTCACCTTCTCTAAGGCATTCTGAACCAAATCTGTCCCCAATAGTCTAGCCTCGCCGGGCTCGAACCAACCAACTGGAGATCTACACCGCCTCCCGTACAAAGCCTCATATGGAGCAATGAATACTCGACTGGTAGCTGTTGTTGTAAGCAAACTCTGCAAGTGGTAGAAACTTATCCCATGAACCTCCAAAGTCAATAACACAAGCACGCAACATGTCCTCTAATATTTGAATAGTATGCTCGGACTGTCCGTCCGTCTGAAGATGAAATGTCGTGCTCAACTCTACCTGAGTACCCAACTCTCTCTGCACGGCTCTCCAGAACTGCGAAGTAAATTGAGTACCTCTATCTGAGATGATAGAAATAGGAACGCCATGCAACCGAACAATCTCGCGAATATAAATCCATGCCAACCGCTCTGAAGAATAGGTAGTACACACAGGAATGAAGTGCGCAGACTTGGTCAGTCGATCCACAATCACCCAAATAGCATCGAACTCCTTCAAAGTTTGAGGAAGTCCAACCACAAAGTCCATAGTGATTCTCTCCCACTTCCACTCGGGAATAACCATCTGCTGAAACAAGCCACCCGGTCTCTGATGCTCATACTTCACCTGTTGACAGTTGAGACACCGAGCTACAAATCCCACAATATCTTTCTTCATTCTCCTCCACCAATAGTGCTGCCTCAAATCCTGATACATCTTCGCGGCACCCGGATGAATGGAATACCGCGAGCTGTGGGCCTCCTCCAGAATTAGCTCTCTAAGCCCATCCACATTGGGCACACAAATCCGGCCCTGCATCCTCAACACACCATCATCACCGACGGTCACATCTCTGGCATCATCATGCTGGACTCTATCCTAAGGACAAGCAAATGCGGATCATCATAATATCGCTCTCTGATGCGATCATATAAGGAAGACCGAGAAACCACACAAGCCAACACCCGACTGGGCTCTGAAATATCCAACCTCACGAACCGATTGGCCAAGGCCTGAACATCAACCGCAAGAGGTCTCTCCCCAACTGGAATATATGCCAAACTCCCCATACTCACTGCCTTTCGGCTCAAAGCATCGGCCACCACATTGGCCTTTCCCGGATGGTACAATATAGTGATATCATAATCCTTAAGCAACTCCAACCATCTCCGCTGCCTCAAATTAAGATCCTTTTGCTTGAACAAATGCTGAAGACTGCGATGATCAGTGAACACCTCACAAGATACGCCATACAAGTAATACCTCCAAATCTTCAATGCGTGAACTATGGCAGCCAACTCCAAATCATGAACGGGGTAGTTCTTCTCATGGGGATTCAACTGCTGAGAAACATAAGCAATAACTCTACCCTCCTGCATCAACACACAACCAATCCCAACTCTTGAAGTATCACAGTACACAGTATATGAACCTGAAGCTGATGGCAAAACCAACACTGAAGCTGTGGTCAAGGCTGTCTTGAGCTTCTGAAAGCTCTCCTCACACTCGTCCGACCATACGAATGGAGCACCCTTCTGAGTCAACTTGGTCAAGGGCGATGCTATGGATGAAAATCCCTGAACAAACCAGCGATAATAGCCTGTTAACCCAAGAAAGCTACGAATCTCTGTGGCTGAGGACGGTCGGGGCCAACTCTGAACCGCCTCTATCTTCTTTGGATCAACCTGTATACCCTCGCTGGACACCATGTGCCCCAAGAAAGCCACTGAAGTGAGCCAAAACTCACACTTGGAGAAATTTGCATAAAGTTTCTCTTCCCTCAGTCTCTGCAACACAAGTCTCAAATGCTCTGCGTGCTCCTCCTAACTACGCGAGTACACCAGAATATCATCAATGAATACAATAACGAACGAATCCAGATAAGGCCGAAATACACTGTTCATCAAATGCATGAATGTTGTTGGGGAATTGGTTAGCCCGAAGGACATAACAAGAAACTAATAATGACCATAGTTGGTCCTGAAAGCAGTCTTAAGAATATTTGAATCCCTGATCTTCAATTGGTGATAAACCGAATGGAGATCAATCTTGGAGAACAACCTCGCTCCCTGAAGCTGATCAAATAAATCATCAATGCGAGGCAAAGGATACTTGTTCTTGATTGTTACTTTGTTCAATTGCCTATAATCAATGCACATTCTCATCGTGCCATCCTTCTTCTTCACAAACAAAACTGGTGCACCCCAAGGGGACACATTAGGCCGAATGAACCCCTTATCTAGGAGTTCTTGAAGTTGTTCTTTCAATTCCTTCAACTCTGCTAGTGCCACACGATATGGCGGAATAGAAATGGGCTGAGTGCCCGGCACCAGGTCAATACCAAAATCAATATCCCTGTCCGGCAGCATGCCCGGCAGGTCTGCAGGAAAAACATCGGGAAAATCCCTCACAACTGGGACAGAATCAATACTAGGAGTCTCACCTCTAACGTCCCTCACAAATGCTAGATATGAAAGGCAACCCTTCCCAACCATACGCTGGGCCTTCAAGAAAGAGATCACTCTACTAGGGATATAATCAGCCACACCACGCCACTCGATCTGCGGTACACCCGGCATAGCCAAAGTGACTGTCTTAGCATGATAGTCTAGAATAGCACGACACGGAGATAGCCAATCCATACCCAAAATGACATCAAAATCCACCATGTTCAATAGCAATAGATCTACTCGGGTCTCCAGACCCCCAATAGTCACCACACATGACCGGTACACACGGTCTACAACAACAGTATTGCCCATTGGGGTAGATACATGAATAGGTAAAGCAAGAAACTCATGGGGCGTACCCAAATAACGAGCAAAGTATGATGACACACAAGAAAAGGTGGAACCGGGATCAAATAATACTGAGGCATCTCTGTGGCAGACTGGAACAATATAGCTCTTAACCGTGCAATCAACTTAATTAATAGCAGACTCCCTAACTTGGATCAAAGCCAAATAACAAAACGCACTCAATAAATCATAACGCACATACTCTATTGTTGTTGTAATACCATAGTGAGATTGAACTCACTCCTTCATAAGCTTGTGGAAACACAAATCATTTGGAATTTTAACTCTTCTACAGTTCTTGCATTAACTCACACAATAGTTAAGCCCACTCTCTAGGCAGCACAATTTAGATTTCAACGCATATTCTTCACTTGTAAATGAGATCTTCTAATAGACAACATAAGGATCACACCACCTTAGAACACTCCGCAGGATATAACCCACATATTTTGCCTCCAATTAACATTTTGTATACCTTCCATTGTCATACACATTACACAGTCACTTAATCTTCCTGAGTCTAAACTCATACCGTAACATGAAATTTACTTCACTCCAAATAGGAGACATGAAAAGATTATTCACGCGCCCATAACTCGGTGCTACACATCCAATTACAATGGAAATCAAACACTTAATGGTTCATATATCATCCAGCAGACTTTCCTCGCCACTTCCGAGTCATATAGATACATCTCACAACACTAACATACTCATCACGTAGCTATCCAGCCGTCATTCAAACCAATAGGGGCAATACCGAACATATAAGTTCAAAACACTTGCTCACACAATCAACACCTCGGTGCTCAAGCCATAGGCAAAGATCCGACCTCATGTCCTCCAGACCGGCCCAACATCAACTCATAGAGATCACATCTCGCCCCTCGATCGGGGAATCACAAGTCATTGATGCACATCTGATACTGAGCGCTTATACACGCATACGAACACGTGGAAGGAATTTCAAGAGTTACTTTTCAAGCTGAATCAAGGACGCACAATAAGAATTCAAGAATGTGAAGTTCTTTTCTAAAGGTTCTGCAGCCTCTCGAGGATAAATACAGACGTCTCCGTACCAATCCGCGAGACTCTACTAAACCTGCTCATGACTCGTAAGACCTAAGTAACCTAGGCTCTGATACCAACTTGTCACGACCCAATCCCCGAACCTGGTCGTGATGGCGCCTCTCGTGAAGACAAGGCCAGCTAAACCAAAATGGAACACCTCTTTTAAACAGTTAATCATCATAAACAGTAATAACATATAATATAATGCTCATAAATTGCGAAATTTAACGATAATAACAGTAGGAACCATCCCGACACAGCCCAAACTGAGGTGACACAAGTCATGAGCTGCTACAAAATCTACTATAGGTCTACAAAGTACGGAATCCGATACAACAGTTTGAAGAAAACATAAATGATAGAGGATAAGAGAGTCAAGGGGCTGCGGACGTCAACAGCTACCTCGTAACTCCAAATCACTGCCTAGCCTGGAAGGAATCAACGCTCAGGTGCGGACTCTGCTCTACCTGAATCTGCACACATGGTGCAGGGAGTAATGTAGTACTCCGACTCAGTGAGTAATAATTACAAATAATGGCTGAAAGTATGAAAACACGTAAAGGCACAAAGCAATTCCATATCAAGCAGTAAAATCACTTAAAGCAGTAAATCAGTGAAGAAATCAAATGATATTCCTTTTTAAAACAAATAAAAACAGGTAATTTAACAGGTAATTAACAAGTAGAAATCTGCACCTCGGCACAGTATTAATCGGTCAGCATAGTATCAGCCCCTCGGGCTCACTCTCTATACAGTATCAGGCCCTCGGGCTACCTCACAATCACTCTGCATAATGGTCAGCCATTGTTACCTGACCAAATTGCATCAAACAGTGTCATTATTACCACTATTTCAAATCACATGGGTACTCGCGCTCACTGTGGGTGTGCAGACTCCGGAGGGGCCCCTTACGGCCCAAGCGCTATATCAAGCCACCTCGTGGCATCATCACTAAACATATCCTCACATCACTCAAGCCACCGCATGGCATAAATAGTATCTCAGGCCCTCGGCCTCATATCAATCAACATATCCTCACATATGGCCCTCGGCCTCACTCAGTCCAGAAATCATCATAAGCCCCTTGGGCATTAGTAAAACAGTAGTTCTCAGCCCAAAACATGATGTAGAAATATCATTTAAGTTTCAAATCTGAGTAAAAGTGACTGAGTTTGTAAAACAGTAGATATCAACAGGACTGAGTTCAAATAATAAGTCAAGTAGTAAGGAAACAGTGATAAAAATCCCCGAAGGGTCCAAATAGTTGACACGAAGCCCATTTATGGCAATCAGCCCAAATCATGATGTAACAAATGAATTTCAGTCAAATATTCGGTAAAATCATCAATCGGGATGGACCAAGTCACAATCCCCAGTAGTGAAGACCCCACGCTCATCATCTAGCGTGTATCTTGCCTCAATATAGCACTCCGTTGTGCAATCCGGGGTTTCAAACCCTCAGAACATCATTTACAACCATTACTCACCTCGAACTGGCTAATTCTCTAGCTCACGACGCCTTTTCCCCTTGAATGGGCCTCCACGCGCGTCGAATCTATCCAAAATCAGAACGAATACATCACAATATGCTAAGGGAACAAAGCCCAAGCAAAAACATTCGAAAAATATCAAAAATATCGAAATTAGCAAAACTTGAGCCCCGGACCCACGTCTCGGAATCGGGTAAAATTTACATTTTTAGAATCTTCATACCCTCACGAGTCTAACCATACCAAAATTATCCAATTCCGATACCATTTGGTCCTTCAAATCATTATTTTACATTTTTAAAAAGTTCCACAATTTCCTTCCCAAATTCCATCTCAAATCACGAATTAAATGATGAATTTAGTGATAGATTCATGTACTCTAACCAAATCTGAGTTAGAATCACTTACCCAGACCAATTTCTTGAAAAACCTTCGAAAAATCGCTAAAATCCGAGCTCTCTAGGTCAAAATATCAAATAAAACCCAAAACCTCGTATTTATAGAGTACCCCTCAGATTCCGACACCGCTGACCGCACAAAAATGACCGCGGTCCGCGCAAAACCAGCAGGGTCCACGCAAAAACGACCGCGGTCGCGCAGGTCTTGCTCTGCAGGGACAGGCTTTAGTATTTTTGCCATAACTTTCGCTACAGCTGTCCAAATTGCAATATCTTTACCTTTCTGGAAACTAGCCACGAATGGCTACAACTTTTGTTTTTGAATCACCTCAAAATTCCTTGTAAATCAAAAGATATGAGCTTCCGAAGTAGGACCAGCAACCTACAGTCTTCACTACCGCGGCCGCGGCCACTTTGACGCGGCCAGCACTAGGTCAGCGCGCCCAATGCGAAAAGGAGCGCGGTCCGCGCCAAAACTGCTGCTCCCTCCATTTTTCTAAGTTCTGGGTGTCCGTACTCGCTCAAAACTCACCCAAAACACACCCGAGGCCCCCGGGACCTCAACCAAAGCACCAACGTATCCTAAACATTATTCAACCTCGTTCCAATCATCAAAACACCTCGACTAACACCAAAATCATCAAATCACATCGAATTCAAGCCTATGAATCTCAAGAACTTTCAAATTCCATTTTTGATCAAAAACCCAACCAAACCACGTTCGAATGACCTCAAATTTTGCAGACAAGTCCAAAATAACATAACGAAGCTACAGAACTCTCGGAATTCCATTCCGACCGTCGGATCAAAATCTTACTTATCAACCGGAATTCGCCAAAATACTAACTTCGCCAATTCAAGCCTAATTCTACACCGTACCTCCAAAACCACTTCCGATCACTCTCCTTAAGTCACAAATCACCTCTTGAAGCTAACCAAACCATCGAAACTCACATCCGAACCCTCTAACACATAAGTCAACATCCAGTTGACTTTTCCAACTTAAGCCTTCTTAAAAGAGACTAAGTGTCTCATTTCTTACCAAATCCTCTCCGAACTCGAACTAATCATCTCGATCACATAAAGCACGGATAACGAAGCATAAAGAAGCTGAAATGGGGGAAATGGGGCAGTAACTCATGAGACGACTGGCCGAGTCGTCACAAGAATAAGGTAAATATGAAAAAGATAGATAATTTGAAAAACAAAACTTAAATTCATAAACTCAATATCTTTAGAACAATACACAAAGATAAAATCAATACCTTATATTATACAAGCTTCCTATTTGTTTGGAAAGTTCCAATTGATTTTCACATTCTATATGAACATCGTAATATGTTTTTATTTTTGTAATAGAGCCATTCAATCATTGTGTTTCACTTACTTTAAACTGTTTTTAAGTAATCATCACGCATAATATATTAATAATAATATTCTAAATATTTTGCTTTTTATTTTAATATAATTTGCTGTAACATTAAATTGGAAATAATTTATGGCACATGAGCATCTAATAATAAACCAATCAAAGGAAAAATTTGTTAAACTTCGATATATAGAAGACTTGAACGAACTTGTTCTAGGAAACAATCTAACATATATCCATCGATTATCTTTGAGAAATTTGTAAAGGAATCAATTACTCATACTGAAGTAAAAATAAATATATTAAAGAGAACAATCTCATTTGTATTATTAGAACCACCTTATTACCAAGTAAAAGAAAAATGTTCATATAAACTTGTCCCTATATTTTTTATCATTTAAAAGTAGATGTTATATTTTAAAAGATTATAATTTAATTATATTTTTATCATTTAATATTTTAAAAATTAACTTAATTTATTATGTAATAACTCCTCATACTTAGGCCACATAATATATTATATAATTTAGTTTTACCTTTATATGAACAATAAAAATTAACTTTAAAGTATAGTAAGAATTTTTCAATTTGTTTAAATGCTAAAAATGTTTTTAGAACATAGTACTAAAATTTTCATTTAGTACGTTCCTTGTTTACTTATTATAGAGAATTGTAATTAGGAACAATAGTTCTTTTTGATAAAAAATTATGGACATGCTTTTCTTATTCAAGTAGGATCGACGTGGTAGGGTCGGCAATATGTGTAGTTTAAATCGAAGAAGAATTCTATTATTAGGTAATTTACTATTAAATCCTTAAATTATACAAATATTTAAGGGCATAAAAGTCGATTAATATTCTAGGGATATTTTAGTCGTTCAACATTTAACATAAATTATTCATACTTTTATAATAATATATACTAGCTTCTATACTCA
The DNA here is from genome assembly GCF_000715075.1 of Nicotiana tabacum. Lineage (NCBI taxonomy): Eukaryota > Viridiplantae > Streptophyta > Magnoliopsida > Solanales > Solanaceae > Nicotiana > Nicotiana tabacum. The sequence continues at coordinate 104,414,828 of NC_134086.1, read as the reverse complement.
TGCGCAACAATGTTAGAGTGCTTGATCTACTAATATGAAGATCAACTTTTAGGGCAGAAGGAGATTAACTTGTACAATTAATCTAAAAGACTATATAGTATATCTCCTACAAATAATGTACAAAAGACGAAAGAAATAACCAAATATTTTAGACATGGATGCATAAACTAAAGAGTAACAAAAGCTAGAGACATTAAAAATTAAATCAATCAAAATAAGTTTTTAATTTCCTCAAGAAGCAATGGCAGGAACGATCAAGACTATATATATTGTATCTCTTACAAATAATATACAAAGTACAAAAGAACAAACAAGTTGACTTGGTAAAAGTCAAACTTCACCTCCTCTGGACATTGCATTGACTATTGAAGTACAATGCATTGATCGTGGTAAAGAATCTTGAGAAGAATATATGTACTAAATTTTCAAAGCATGGATAAAATTTTTACCTGTAAATTTTGCATTACAATTTGAGACCAGTTTGCTCCGCCACTGCCGCACGATAACCTGACTATAATAATACAAAGCACAAAAAGTTATAAAAAGAACTTAGGATTTCTAGTCAAGTTGAGAATCTTATAATTGGCAATCCTCTCCTAATCAAATTGGTGTCCTACAACGAAAAAGATCCCATAAAGATAACCTCTTAATTGTTTGCAAGATCCTAATATTACCAATGTATGCAATATCGAGTTTATTCTTTGAATGAATTGTGCAGCTTTGAAAGGGTATAAAAGTTCGTCAAGTTTTCGAGGATATTTTCGTCGTTCAACATTTAGTGTTTGAATATTCGTGCTTTTATAATACGTGTCTCGCACATAAATTTTTAGTCAGTTATGGGAAAGAACAACCGGGAATAACCTTTAAAATTTCATTACTATTACCCCAAACGGTTTGTTTATTATAGTTTTCAAGAAACTATATTGTATTTGTATTTGATTCTATTTTCGTTAATGTTGGGTGCATTTATACATTATGTCCTTTTCCTTGATGATTTACACAAAACTAACTCTAAAAATTTTGTCGATTTTTATAACCTTCAAAAGTTAACTAATTTCTTAACTAAGATGATTATTTGTTGGATAAATTAAAATTATACTCCAATATTTAAGACCTTACACTAATATTTACTTATCTAGTATTTTGAAAACAACTAAGTTTTTGTGTCTATATGCCTTCCAGGTGCGGCTAATATTTCCCAAACCGAAAAATTGAGAACACAACACTTTTGCTTGTTCAAAATAAATAAATAAAAATTATATATACGGACAACATAAGCTTCAAATTGTTCTTCTCCTAGCCAGATTGGAATGTTCTAGAATTTCAACATAAGTAGAAGTTCTTGTCCTTGTGAGATTGGACTGGCATTAAAATTTCAATACAAGTAGAAAGGAATATAGTATATAGCTAAGAAGTTCGAACTTAATGGGTATTATTATCTGAAATCTTACAGTTTTATCTAACATTGAATTGTTTCGTTTAAGAACAAATTGATCTTTTAAAGGGCATAAATGTCGATCAATATTTTGGGGATATTTTTGTCGGTCAATATTTAGCGTTTGACATTCGTGTGTTTATAATAATACTAGCTTCTATGTACGTGTTTTGCACGTAAATCTTTAGTCTATCATGTATATGAAGGAACAATACATTAAATTTACGGGAAACTTATATACAAGAATACCGAATAAAGCCATTAATGTGGGAAAAATGCAACAGTATCCTCAATGGAAACATGCATATCACATGTATTCTGTGTCAACAGTTATCTTTGTGGGAAAAAATGATACATGTAATTTTATACTCTCATTCATATTATGAATAATTGAATACACTTGTTTGATCTTTAAAATACAAACTACTAAAGCGCATGAAAAATTACTGCTAGTCATTAAAATTTGTTATGAACATTGACTATTCTAGAATAACTCAAGAAGAATTTTAAGTGTAATATTGAAAGACTTGCTTTAGTTTCTAATAGTATAAACCGATGTCTCTTATCGGATCACAAAATCAAAAGAACTATAATGTCCATACAACTCCCTACTCATGTTTACAAATTACAATTTGCTTTGTGTGTGTAAATGTTGGAACTTTTCACCCAAATATCTCATGCCTCTTAAGAAAGAACAAAATCCATTACTGCTGGTTATCATACAAGGAAAAACTAAAGTAACTCCTTTTTGCCAACACCAATGTAGAACGAAAGTAAGTTAAAAGGCAATTTCTTTTAAATTTTAGGCAAAACCTTTCTGTAAACAAACATTTAAGCCGTAGTTTTGGCATTGGATTGGAGTTCTAACACAAATAAGACCGTTAGTTTAGTGCTTTAGTTTACAAAGACTTGAATTCTACAACTAATGAATTGTTTTTACGTTTCTGGACATTAATGTTGAAGACATAATTTAAATATGAAGGGTCAAAAAATCGGTCAATATTTCGGAGATATTTTTGTCCGTATAACATTCGTACTTTTATAGATAGATAGATAGATAAATAGATAGAGAATAGATAGATAAATAGATAGATAGATAGATATAGATAGATATAGATAGATAAATAGTATAACATTCGTACTTTTTTTAAGTATCATTTAAAAAAAAATTTATATAAATTCACGTATATTTCCTTCGAGAGAAAGCGAACATGGAATTTTGAATTGCTTTACCAAATTCAAATATGTTCTTGCCCTTTTGTTTTTTGAGTTTAATATGTATTGATAATTATATCAAATCTCTATGTATTTAGATCGGGACAAAGAATTCCAAGCTGCCAACAAATCTTCCAAAGATTTCTTGAGAAAAAAGACCCCAAAAAAAGGAATTAATTGAATATTCAACATATCTCAGGTGCTATCGGTGAAACTCAATATATATGTGCGTAATTTGTAGGACTACGTACAATAAAAAAATGTTATAAATTAATTGTTTGATTTATATAAGGTAATATTTTAATCAATTTTAAAGTCCTAAATATTAGTATTTCTTATCTAGTGCAATAAGGAAAGACTTTATGACCAAAATTTTAGTTAATTTTAAAGTCCTAAAAACTAGGAAATTAACTTGTATTACAATTTCATCCAATATAAAATTCAATTTTAAGGGGTAAAAAAAGTGAACGACATTTCGCTAAGTAGTTTTGTGCTTTTAATATAATATATATAGAGAGATGAAAGGCACACCTCAATATGTTCCAAAGGTACACAATAACTGATGCCATAGCACAGTCCTACTAAGAAAAGAACAACGATTCAGTAACTAAAGGAGATCTTGAGGATTTAATTATTTCATATGGCTCCAAATCATTTATTTGTTGGACTCGGCGATTTCACTTCACTCACTATTTTCTACCATTCTTCCACTAAATTACATACAAACACAAAGAATCTTGAACGTGCATTATGGATGTTTTGCTTTGATAATAGGCAACACACATTATTTTATGCCTTACTTGCTACTAATTTCATTGGTCGCAAGTGCCATTGCCTATTTTCTTACTGAATTTCAAAACGGATTTGACCATTTCATCTACTTTACTTTGGTCAGTTTCACTTGTATGATGATAGTCGAAAGCCTAATGATAAACGTTGCAACTCTCAGGTCTAATTTTCTCATGGGCATTGTAATAGGTGCAGCAATAGAAAGACTAATGATATTAAGCGGTGGTTTTTTTCAATTACCTAATGAATTGCCTAAACTTATTTGGAAGTATCCATTGTACAACCTTTCCTTCCAAAAGTATGCTTACCAAGGTATATGTATTAGACTCCTTTTGTAACAATGTACCACAACCTTCCAGTAACACTGATCATTAATTAATATAGACTAATCTATGGTTGGCCAAAAAAAAAAAAGTTACAACCGGAAAAAAAAGAGAAAAAGGGTAGCATAGAAATTCTATGCCCTCTTAGGTTATAACTAATAATAAGTTCTGAAATGTTGAGCCAGTAAAACCGCAGCCTCCTCGAGACTCTCTACCCTCACTCAGCCAATTTTAACACTACAATTCCCCATTAATCTCTGGTGAAAACAAACCGGCGTCGAAGAAAAGATTCTCTTGCGATGGCAATGGCAGCGCGAGTTAGATCCACGCTCCCTCTCCTCCGCAGAGCCCTTTGCTCTGATTCAAGATCCGCTCTTTTTCCCGCCCTCCTCTCCAATCCTGAGGTATTCATTGTTATCAGATATGAGACCTAATTTTGGTCTTTGATATTTCTGATTTGTTTGTATTTGCTGGGTTTTGCTTTGATCTATATTTTGATTTTAGGTTCTTGAAATGATTTTTGACTTGAAATTCGATTTTTTTGATTTATATGAAATGGCTGAATGTTGTTATTGTGTTATACTCCCTCCATTTCAATTTATGTGAACCCATTTGACTGGGTACGGAGTTTAAGAAAAGAGATATTTTTGATCTTGTGGAGTAAAATGAGTTACATATATTTTGTGTGGTTATAAATCATTGTGTAAAGGTAAACTGTTTCCAAATAAGGAAAGGGGCCATTCTTTTTGGCACGGACTAAAAAAGAAATAGATTCACATAAATTGAAACGGAGGGAGTATATATATGCGCGCGCCCCGTCAGAACAAACCGTAGTACGTGGAAACCTTTGTAGAAGTTTTTTTCATTCTTTTAAAATTGAAAATGATATTGAAGAAAATAGATTTAGTTTTTGCAGCTTAGGGTCGACTATTTTGGTGCGATTCTCGTATTGGATATCCTGTTGTAACCATTGGTAGTTCTATTTTATTTACACGCGAACTACTTGAAAAGTGAAATCTTTGGATGTGCACATTGCAAAAGCACATTCAATTTGAAGTTTTGCTGAATCGCTTTTCTTTTCACAGGACTATTAAAAGTGTCCATTCTGTTGCAATCTGGTAAAGTGCCCCGTTTTATTTATTTTTTTAATATATGGTTGTCATGTTTTTTACAGTTGTCAAGGAATTATGACTGCCCCAGCCAAAGAGCAAAAAGTTAAGGTTAGTAATCCTATGAGATTGTAGTTGTATTTGTATGTTCAATATTTGTTTCTGAGATAGTGGTGAATGTTCTAAAGTTTCAAGTTGAATCCTTCAATATGCCACTTATTGCCGCCAAAAGCATATCATTCCTACCCTGAATTAAATGAATATAAAACCAACTAGGTCTATCAAATCCTCAAATTGGTATCTGCATCTTTGATTTCAAATCTAAGTTGGAGCCCTTCGGCTTTTCTTTAATTTATTAGAGAAGTTATTGATATCTTCGAGCAAAATTCAAACCCTTTCTTTTTGAAGGTTAGATGTAAATCCACACTGTATATTGTCATTTGACACCAACTTGGTGTCTGTTGGTTAGAATTCATCTGAATTAGCAAATATTGAGCTCACTTGTATTAATAGGATAAAGTATCTCGCATGTAAAATTACTGACCTTTTTTTCAAATGAAGGATGAACATAACTTTTTTTGGCACGCTGCTCATTTTTGTTAAATTAATGCCTTCATGTAACGACCCGATCGGTCGTTTTGAGTATTTGTACTTCGCTCGCCAGTTCTCGGGCATGACTAGCCCTGTGTGATGTATTATGACTTATGTAAATCGTTAGTTTTGGTTTTCAGGATAATCGGAATAGATTTGGAAGAACAATTCTCAGTTTGAAGCTTTAAATTTGAAAGGTTTGACCAAGTTTTGACTTCTTAGTATTCGATCTCGGATTTGGATTTTTATGATTGGTTAGCTCCTTTAGGTGATTTTGGACTTGGGAGCACGTCCGGAATGTGATTTAGAGGTTCGTGGTAGATTTAGATTTGATTTGGCAAAATTAGAAATTTGGAGTTTTTGGTCGGCAGTGGAAATCTTGATATCGGGGTCGGAATGAAATTTCGGAAGTTGGAGTAGGTTTGTAGTGTCATTTGTGATGTGTGTACAAAATTTCAGGTCATTCGGAGTTGATTTGATAGATTTTGGTGTCGTTTGTGGAATTTGAAATTTTTTAGGTTTTTTAGGTTTGAATTCGAGATTGATTGGACGTTTTGGTATTGTTTTGAGTGATTCGAAGGCTCGACTAAGTTTGAATGATGTTATGAGATGTGTTGGCATTTTGGTTGAGGTCCCGAGGCCTTGGGTGAGTTTCGGGAGGTTATCGAATCAAATTCTTAGTTTTGAGAGTTGCAGACTTTGCTGGTTTTTGGTTGCAGAGGTTTGTTCATCGCGTTCGAAGAGAGTGTCTCGCGTTCGCGAAGAGTGTCTTCTGTGGTGGTGGGTTTATTCTATGCGTTTGCAAAGGGTAGAACGCAAACGCGAAGGGTAAGGCAGTGTGTGCATCGCGAACACATGAGTGCGGTCGCGTTCGCAAAGAGGAGTGAGGCAGTTGGGGACCCCAGATCTTTGGTCTACGCGTTCGCGAGGTGAGGCCCGCGTTCGTAAAGGAATGAGCTGGTTAAGCATCGCATTCGCGAAGCAGTTGTTGCGCTCGCTAAAGGTTAGGTAGAGAGGCAGTTTGAGTTGGCCTATGCTGTCACACTTCCTTTTTACACTACCCGAGGGTATAAAGGGAGTTTTTCAATTAATGTAACATTATTCGAGATTGGATTATTTAATTTATTTAATCATAGTTGCCACTTGGAATAAATTATGGTGTCCCAAGTCACCGATTTATTTTAAATTCCAAATTGAGGAAGTTCTTATTTTTTAAAGTCTGCGAACCAGAAATTCTAGATAAGGAATTCTGTTAACTCGGGAGAAGGTGTTAGGCATTCCCGGGTTCCGTGGTTCTAGCACGGTCGTTTAAACTGTTAAAAATGGCCTATTATTTGATTAACTACATGTTTTAACCTATTTTGCATTTTTAGCTTTTGTAAACTCTTTAGTTATTTTTTAGGAAAATTCAATATTATTTAAAACACGTCTTAAATCACGCTACATGAAATGCACCAGTGATTCGCAACACGCTTTATTTAACATTGTTGAAAATTAAAATTGGGTCACATGAAATATACAATTAAAAAAAATCACAACTACGTCACGGGAATCATACTCGTAGTTATGATGAATTATTTAAGTAACGCGCCCAAAGCAACTACGAAGATTCAATTTTCAATAGTAATATTTGCGAGGTTCATGAATGATTTAATTTATTTATGGCACACCTCAAACCTTTTTCTATAAGTGTTAGTTCCTGAATCTAATCTTATGAAGACCATGGATTATAAATTTTGCTTGGCATGACACGCCTCCATTTATTTCAAAGGGTTTTATTATTTGAAGTTGTTATGATCGGGTTATATGAAATACACCCCGAATTGAGATTCACTTATCGTAATTATGCCACGGGAATCGTACTCATGACCACAATAATTTATTATTGATCGCGCCTAAAGCAAGCTACGATATTCTAGACTGATTATTTTCCTAAAGTTTGAGATTATAGAAGGCCATATGCATGGAAATTATTATGGAAAAAAAGTATAACTGTAAGAGAATTATCTACATTGCAAATCATAGGTGGGTTAATAGCGGTGGAGTTTCTGAGTTGGGCCAGCTCTGTAGGCCCAAATCTGCTTCCTTTCCTAAGAATTGGAATCAAACCCACCTCTCATTGTTCTTCACATTACAGTTATGTACTTATGTTATTCAATATTTATCCAACAAACTAAAGTAATGATAGCTAGGATATTGTTAATTCATGAACCAAGAAACTACAACGATAGATCTGGACAGTAAAACATCAACTAAGGAACCAAACATAACGTCATTTTTCAAGAAGTAAAAAAAACAGAAAGGGCTAAAAGTATCAAATTTTCAAGGTAGCAATATATGTTATTCCTGATTTTAATGTTTAATCAAACAATTAATGACCTTAAAATTTCAATAAATCATGAAGACAATATCTGAAGAAGAAAAACAAACAAAATACCTCTAGTGAATCAACTTCATTCTCAAAACCACGGTGACCTTGACGACCTTCACGGGCTGAACTCAAATTAAGAGAACAATTGAGCTGCTGCGTTTTATGGTGAAAGAGAGCTCGTCGGAAGTGGTGAAACTTCGAAGAACCTCGGACAGCTCCTCAAAATTGTTTTGGGAATTTGAGACAGTGGTCTCTTTTTCTTTTGTAATCGACGCTGCCTTTTTTTCCCGTTTAGGTCCCTATTTTTGGTTCCCAATCAGATTCCCTTCTCAATTTTGTTAGATCATTGTCTAACAAAAGCCTTAGGCTCCGTTCTCTTTCTTCTTAGGAATTAGGATTTTCTCTTTAGTTTTTCTGCTACGCCGTTTTTCTTTTCTTTTTTTTTGTTTTTCTATGGGTCCTGCCTCTACAAATATAATCGCTCCTTCAGACGAGAGTTCTTTCTTTTAGCTAGATTGAGGAAATGTCTTCATTTTTGTGTGAGAGACGATGGATCTGTAGAAGATCAAGCAAAACGGCTAATAGGGGAAATTGGGGTCCAGCTATTTTTAGGTCTTAGCTTTATTTTATAGGGATTAGGTTAGGTCAAATGGGGAATGAGTATGAGTTCAATATTTTGGGCTTGGGTAATTTGGTATTTTTGGGCTCCAAGTTAAGCTGGCCCAAACGAAATTGAAAGACCAAATCTACTTCTTTTCTTTGTTTTTCTTTTGATTTCAGAAATCTAATTGAATTAATTAAACAAGCTAAATAAAATTCTGCTCTAGCTTAAATTAATTTGTAAAGTTCATCTTACTTATTTTACTAATTTAACACTAATTAATTTAAAAATAAAAGTTAAAATGCGGACATGCCTATTGTAGCAATATTTTTGTGATTTTTGTTTAATGAATGAAATTAAATTATGAAATTAAATTCCTAAATGCAAATTGGACCTAAAATGACATGAAATTGAAATATGATATTTTTATCATTTTTCTATAATTTTAAAATATTAAAAATGCAACTAAATAAAGAAAAAAAAAATTAAAATCCCTTAAAAAATTATTTTTGATTTATTTTTAGGAGTTATTTTCATGTAGAACAAAAATTAGGTGCTCACAGCTGCCCCTCTTTGCTCGAAAATCAGAAGAATTTTCGGGCAAAGATAAAGTGAACAATTACGAACAATTTTTGCCCATTTGAAACTCTATTTGGAAGCATTTTGAAAAAGTTTGACCGAACCTTGCTTCGGAGGTTGTCTACATATCCTTGGCTTTAAAGGAATCAGGTCGGTGTATTCTGGAAGGATGATGGAGTGATGCGTTCGAGAGTCGATTGAGTTTCCGTCGAGGTTCCGGTCCTCGGTCCTGTTATTACATCAAAAATGAAAAAGACTAACTAAGCTTATGAGGTACGAGTTACAAGATTCCTATTTATGAGTTTTCTGAAGCTTGATCTTGAGTCTTGGTTGGTTCTTGCTGCAGACTCTGATCTGATTCTTGATGTTCGTTAGCTGCGAATGTTGGTTCATTTTTCTTCAGCTCTTCGGATCAAGGCGGGACATGCAAAACTCGTAACTTCAATCATATCTTGAGCAGTTTGCATCTTTTCTTCGCTTTTGCACTTGAAGTTCACTTCTTTTCTTGTTCTTTCTTTTTTTTTATTCTGGATTGAGAAATCTTCTTACGGTCATCTCGAACCCTGTGCCTTGAAGTATAACCTGCTAAGACACCAAAACAAACAAACGAACGAAATTTTTCTGCCCCAGTTTTCACTATGAAAATTTCGCGAGTTATTGTAACAAAATCTAAACTATTTCTTTATTGAAAGCAATTAAAATCGGGATTGTGTATTCCTGAGGAAAAGAGATTAGGAGTGGAGGCCCTATATCTAAAATAAAATCAAAAGGGGATCGGATATCCTAAGTTGAAAAGATTACCAGGTTATGCTAGCATCAACTAAGGAATGAGACCCTATGCCGGAAAAGATTACCAGGTTATGCTGGCATCAGCTAGGGAGTGAGATCCTATATTGGAAAGGATTACCATGTTATGCTGACATCAGCTAGGGAATGTGATCATATGTTGGAAGAGATTAACAGGTTATGTTAGAAAAATGATCGGGTTATGCCGGAAAGGTCCTCGGGTTATGCTGGAATAAGAAAAAAGGTCATCGGGTTATGCTGGAAAAAAAAGTCCTCAGGTTATGCCGGGGAGGTCCATGGGGTATGCCGGGAAAGGTCATCGGGTTATGCTGGAAAAGAAAAAGGTTCTCGGGTTAAGCTGGGGAGGTCCACGAGTTATGCCGGTAAAGAAAAAGGTCATCGGGTTATGCTGGAAAAGAAAAAGGTCTTTGGGTTATGCCGGGGGTGTCCATCGGTTATGTCGGGAAAGAAAAAAGTTCTTGGGTTATGTCAGAAAAAGTCATCGGGTTATGCCGAAAAAGAAAAAGATCCTCTGGTTATGCCGGGGAGGTCCACGGGTTATGTCGGGAAAGTCATCGGGTTATGTCGGAAAAGAAAAGTGTCCTCTGGTTATGCTAAGAAGGTCATCGGGTTATGTCGGAAAAGAAAAAGGTCATTGGGTTATGCCGGGAAAGGTTATCGGGTTATGCTGGCAAAGTCATCGGATTATGCCGAGAAAAGGTCCTCGGGTTATGTCGGAGATCAATTAGGGAGTGGAACCCTATATTGGAAAAGACTACCAGGTTATGCTGGCAGCGACTAGGGAATGAGACCATATGTTGGAAGAGATTACCAGGTTATGCTGGCATCAGCTAGGGAGTGAGACCCTATGCTACCATGATTTGAATTTTCTTCTTCTTATATTTTAAGAAAATGAGTAAAAATGCAGGAAAGAATTCGGAAGAGACTTCCCTTTTGGATTGATTATTGTTGCAAAGTTGTTTCTAGCCCTTGCGCAGTTTCTTTTTGGTTGCACATGCTTCTTGCAAGGTTGCTTTGGATGGCACCTGTTTCATGTTTTCAAACAAAGAATGATTGTTAATTTGAAACGGCGGGTTGGTTTTGTGGCCTTGATTGTTTCAATCACTTGATTCTCAGCGCGGCTTCTTTGATGAAGATCTCAATTGCAACTGGTCGTTTCCTGGGGACCGATTTCATTTCAGGCCCTGGAGAACCTATGGTTTTTTCTAGACTTTGTCATGATGGTTGGTCAGTGGAACTCAACCTTTTCGACTTTATTTTGCCTTTGTAGGCCTTTCCTTTCTGACTTCCTTCTCTCTTTTTTTTTCTTCGGAGCATCGGAGAACTTTTTGGCTTCTCAAACTTGCTGCAACGGCTAGTCGCGTGGGACTTACCTTTTCCAACTTTATTTCGCCTTCGTAGGCCTTTCATTTCTGGATTCTTTCTTCTAACTTCAATTTCAGAACATTTGGGTGCCTTGGCTTTTCAAACCTTTGCCGAGACGGTTAGTCACGTGGGACTCAACCTTTTCAACTTCATTTGCCTTTATAGGCACTTCAATTTGACTTTCTCCTTCCAAGAGTTTTGATTTCGAAGCATCGGCCGCCATGGCTGGTCGAGGTCGATTTGATGCCCCTGATGAGGCTGGGTGCCTTTTCGCATATTAGCTTGTATCAAATGAGAACCGTGTAAATCAGTCTTACCATCCTTTCTTTGTCTTAGTTTCGGAACAGAGTTAGACCGAAAGGGATTCAAAGAAAATAAACAAAGGAATTGAGAGTGAGTTTAAACAAGATGTGTCCCTTTCGAGGAAAGGAAAGAAGGACTTATCTGGAGTACATGCGGACTTTAATGAACATGACATGCCTTTTAGACTGGATGCCTGATCTGTGTAAACTGTCCGACTCTCAGAAATTCATCCCAACTTTTGCCTCAAAATCGAGAAATCTTGCCAGGACTCTGTGGATGTCGATGGCTGTGAGGATCTTCTTTTCGATTAGTGGTGCCCTTTGCGGGTTTTCACTAGCTGGCCACTCTCATTTCTCTTCTCACCATTGCCTTATAGTGCTCTTTGCAAGTTTTCACTAACAAGACTCTCTTATTTCTAGTTTCTTTGCTTACTGTCACCTCACGGTGCCCGTGTGGGTTTTCACCAATAAGACTCTCTCATTTTATTTCTCTGTTTACCATTGCCTTACGGTGCGCGTATGGGTTTTCACCAATAAGACTCTCATTTTATTTCTCTCATTTTTTGTATTAGATCCAAGTAACTGTATCCTCCAATTTTGAACATCTTTTACCGATTGATCGGAAGGACTTGAAAGAATTTGGGGTAAAAAGAATTTGGATTGAATTACAACTTTGGAATCTTTCAGGCGAAACAATTGCCGAACCATTATAACTTCTGCCCCAGTTTCAACTTTGGGGGGAATGTGGATTTTTGTTTTGGTGTGACCGAACCCCAGAGAGAGGGTGCCTATGTATCCTTTCGGAATCAAGTCGAACATAGTTCATGAAATTTTGTTTTTTATTTTCTTTTCTTCTTTTTTCTGTTTTGTTTTGTTCTCTTTCTTTTTCCTTTCTTTTTTTTCATTTTCATTTTTTTCATTTCATTTCTTTGTATTTTCTTCCTCTCTTTTTTTGTATCTTTCTTTTTCTTCTCCTTTTTTGATTTTTTCCCTTTTTTTAATTTATTAGTTTTTTTCAATAACATTTTCAGGTTCCAAAAGGGGTAATCAAAGAAGAGTAACCGGCTCAAAGGGTTTGCAAATGGTTGGTAGTGTTTGGGTAGTGAGAAAGAAAGTCTTCTTTATCTCAACCGGAGAACATTAATGCTATATAGAGGATCCAACATAGTACCTTTTGATTGCATTTGCATTGGCAGTTGTTTCAAGGACATAAGCATCATCTTGAAGGGGATAACAGTGTGGTGGGACCATAGAAGGCACACATGACTAGCTGAATGACCTACGGGCCCCCTCGAGCTTGAAACCATCATAGCTCCCTCCTCATTCCCATTTGTGTTCATCAAACCCTTTGAACCATTTTGAACATCTGGTGATGTGGCTTTAAAAGCAGCATGACTCAAGATTCGGCCCGTTTTTAGACCGTTTTCAACCATTTCCCCAATTTTGATAGCCTCGGTGAACGGCTTACCCACAACAGACATCATGTTCTGGAAGTAGTCAGCCTCTTGGGCCTACAGAAAGACTATGGCCATTTCAGTTTTGTCCATTGAAGGCTTTACCTTGGCAGCTCGATCACGCCATTTGACAGCATATTCGCGGAAGCTTTCCGCGGTTTTCTTTTTCAAATTGGACAAGGAGTTTTTGTCGGGAGCGATGTCCACATTATATTGGAATTGGCGAACAAAATCTCGAGCCATATCGTTCCACACGTGCCAATGGGTAATTTCTTGATCCGTATACCACTCAGAAGCGATTCTGGTGAGGCTTTCCCCAAAATAGGCCATTAGCAACTCCTCTCTTCCACCAGCACCCCTCAACTGGTTATAATATCATTTTAGATGAGTGACCAGGTCTTTGTGCCCGTCATACTTTTCAAATTTTGGCATCTTGAAGTTAGCTGGCAAGTGGACATGGGGAAACATATAGAGGTCAGAGTATGAGATACTCTTCTTACCACTTAGACCTTGCATGTTTTTCAGGCTTTGTTCCAGGCTCTTCATCTTCCGTGGCATTTCCTCTTGCTCGGGATTTTTCACAACCTTTTCTTGCTCCACCGAGAGGTCATATTGTGGAGGTTGAGTGAAAGAGTACGGGGTCACATATGTAATTTCTGGTTAAAGCTGTGGACCCTAAAAGATGAACATTGGAAGTGGTGCCCTCGAAGCCGGTGCTTGGGGGAGAACCACAGAAGGCATGCCAGGATCATTGGAAGGCATTGGAGGATGCCCGTATGGGATGAGCGGGTTGGACACATGGGTGTTTGTAACCTCACCTGACCTGGGGATCAACTCAGGGATTGCACTTGGAGGTTCCCTACCATTAGACCAGGCGTCCCACATTTCCAATATGCGGAGATGCAACATCTTATTCTCTTCAGCGGCTGCTGATTCTAGCTGCAGAACAGTCGATGCCGAGCTATCCTCAGGACCGATGATTGGTGGATTGCTTGCGGTGGCCATCTGTTCCTTTGAATCTTGTGAAAGAGGAGAGACTAGACTACCAACAAAACCAACCACCAAAACCTGACTAATTTGCACACTAAACAACCTTGTTAGTTTTGAGACACTTAACATATAGGAAATCGCACATTTGGATGCAATGCACCTAAATAGTTAAACGTTTCTACCATGTGTTTGAACGGTTGCATGTTTCATCCCGGCCTTAAACTAACTCTCTTTTTCACTCAAATATCTCTTTTCTTTTATTTCTGCTTCTTTTTAATCACTCTTGATTTTTTATTTTTGCCGCTCTTTTATTTTTTGGCACTCTAGTTTCTTTTTTTTATTTTTGTCACTCTTTAATTTCTTTGTCACTCTCTTCCCTTTTTTCACTCTTTTCTTTCTCCTTGTTTTTTACTCAATTTTTCTTTCTCTTTTTTTTTTCAGTTTATTTTTCACTCAATTAATCCTATGGCTATGATCGAATTCGATGGGGATTGTCTACGTATCATAACGCCGAATGAATCAGATCTTGCGTATTTCAGGAAGATCGAGAATGGAGTAAATAAACTAACTCATTTTTTTGTTTAATTTGTTTATAAAACTCAAACCATGAAAGCTTTAAAAAAAAGAAAAACATATTTTTTTGAAATTTTTTTTCCGAAAGAAATGCTTTAAAAGAAAAAAGACATATTTTTTTGATTTTTATTTTTATGTTTGATTTTTTAAAGATAGACTTCTAAAAATTCACTCCTCTTTTGATTTGAACTTTGGAAATTTTAAATGTAAAAAGAAAATAATTTTGTTTGAACTTTCATTTGTTTTCTCTTTTCCTAAAGAAGAAAGAAAAAATATTTTTGGATTTTGGATGTTGTCTCTTAAATTTTCGAAAGAGGGATTTTTAAGAAAAAAAAATTGGATTTTAGAGTTTTTATTTATTTACAAAACACTTCTAAACAAAAGCGAAAATATTTTGGACTAAAATTTTTCAATTTTTTTTTTAATGAAAGGCCTTTTTTTTTTTTTGAATGAAAGACTTTAAACAAGGAAAAAGTTTTTTATCTTTTTTTTTAAAAATCTTTTTGGGAAAAATACTTCAAAATAAATGAAACTCGTATTTTGGATTTTGATTTTTGATTGATTTTTTTTAATTTCTTTTTTCCATATAAAAGATTTCAGAAAGAAGGAAACTACTTTTTTGAGTTTAAAAACTTTTTTTTTTTTTTGAATTTTCTAAGGAAAGATTTTTAAAGAAGGAACTAAAGGAAAATATTTTTGGATTTTTTAAAATTGGGGTCGGAACCGATGAGGTTTGTCTACGTATCTCACTTCCGGTGAGAATCAGACCCGCGTAGTTCGGTCAGTTTTGACGGAACACGGAAAACATGGCACTTGAAATTTTTTGGCTCATTTTGAAATGACCTTGTCTCATTCTTGGTTTTTTTCATCAATTTTTTTTATTTTCTTTTTTTTTTGTTGATTTTCTTTCCTTATTCTAGAAGCCGATTAACATGCAAGCCGAATCAAACAAATGTGCAAGTAGCCCGTAAGATGCATCAGGATGGTCTTTTTAATATTTGGGTACACCTGTCCTAGACGGACACAATCCCTGTGTTGAGTCCCCAAAGTCGGATGCACGTGATGCAAACAAACGTACCTACTAGGGATTCGACATGAGGCTGTGTTATTCTAAGTTTAAAAACCTGGGTGTATTATTCTAAACCTGGCTTACCCGAGCGGACAGCTCGAGCCGAGGACGGGGGGAGGGAGGGGAGGGTAGCGTACCGGGAATACAGAAGCTTCACCGACTTTGCAACTTGCCCGAACCTCATTCTAAAATTGGGATATGACTCTAACAGAAAAGAAGTCACACGAAGTGCATACTTCCCAGATGATTTAGAAGACTCAGAGAGAAGAGGGTTTCGTAACAATTTATATACAGTCCAAATAAAATCAAAGTGGTAAAAAACGGCAATTAGCACATTATGTTCAACATGTAAAAATCAGATAAAAACAAGCCAACTATAACAGTTATTCTACGCTCGATTTCTTGAACCTTAAATCAAAGTTTTGGGTTTTGGTCCCCAACAGAGTCGCCAGAGCTGTCACACCTCCTTTTTACACACCCGAGGGTATATAGGAGAATTTTTTCAATTTAAGTGACATTATTCAAAATGGGATTATTTTATTTAATTTCTTTAGAGTTGCCACTTGGGATAGTTTATTTGGTGTCCCAAGTCACCGGTTTATTTTAAATCCAAATCGAGGAAATTTTTATTTTTTAAAGTCTGCGAACCAGAAATTCTTGATAAGAAATTATGTTAACCCGAGATAAGGTGTTAGACATTCCCGGGTTCCGAGGTTCTAGCACGGTCACTTGAACTGTTAAAAATGGCCTATTATCTGATTAACTACATGTTTTAACCTATTGTGCATTTTTAGCTTTTGTAAACGCTTTAGTTATTTTTTAGGAAAATTCAATGCTATTTAAAACACGTCTTAAACCACGCTACATGAAATGCACCCGTGGTTCGCAACACGCTTTATTTAACATTGTTGAAGATTGAAATTGGGTCACATGAAATGTACACCCGAATTTTAATAATTAAAAAAACCACAACTACATCACGGAACCGTACCCGTAGCTATGATGAATTATTTAAGTAACGCGCCCAAAGCAACTATGAAGATTCAATTTTCAATAGCAACATTTGTGAGGGCAACAGATGATTTAATTTATTTATAGCACACCTCAAACCTTTTTCTATAAGTGTTAGTTCCTGAATCTAATCTTATGAAGGCCATGGATTATAAATTTTGCTTGGCATGACACGCCTCAATTTATTTCAAAGGGTTTTATTATTCGAAATTGTTATGATCGGGTTATATGAAATGCACCTCCGAATTGAGATTCACGTATCGTAACCATGCCACGGGAACCGTACCCATGACCACGATAATTTATTATTGGTCGCGCCTAAAGCAAGCTACGATGTTCTAGAGTGATTATTTTCCTAAAATTTGAGATTATAGAAGGCCATATGTATGGAAATTATTATGGGAAAAAAGTATAACTTTTCTATTATTACAGTTAGGAGAATTATCTACATTGCAAATCATAGGTGGGTTAATAGCAGTAGAGTTTCTGAGTTGGGCCAGCTCTGTAGGCCCAAATCTGCTTCCTTTCCTAAGAACTGGAATCAAACCCACCTCTCATTGTTCTTCACATTACAGTTATGTACTTATGTGATTCAATATTTATCCAACAAACTAAAGCAATGATAGCTAGCATAATGTTAATTCATGAACCAAGAAACTACAACGATAGATCTAGACAGTAAAACATTAACTAAGGCACCAAACATAATGTCATTTTTCAAGAAGTAAAAAAAAACAGAAAGGGCCAAAAGTATCAAATCTTCAAAGTAGCAATATATGTTATCCCTAATTTTAATGCTTAATCAAACAATTAATGACCTTAAAATTTCAATAAATCATGAAGACAAGATCTGAAGAAGAAAAACAAATAAAATACCTTTAGTGAATCAACTTTATTCTCAAGACCACGGTGACCTCGACGACCTTCACGGGCTGAACTCAAATTAAGAGAACAATTGAGCTGCTGCGTTTTATGGTGAAAGAGAGCTCGTCAGAAGTGGTGAAACTCCGACGAACCTCTGACGGGTCCTCAAAATTGTTTTGGGAATTTGAGACAGTGGTCTCTTTTCTTTTGGAATCGACGTCGCCTTTTTTTGTTTCGTTTAGATCCCAATTTTGGTTCCCAATCAGATTCCCTTTTCTGCTGCACCGTTTTTCTTTTTTTTTCTTTTTCTATAGGTCTTGCCTCTACAAATATAATCGCTCCTTCAGCTGAGAGTTCTTTCTTTTAGCTAGATTAAGGAAATGTCTCCATTTTTGTGTGAGAGACGATGGATCTGTAGAAGATCAAGCAAAACGGTTGATGGGAAAAGTTGGGGTCCAGCTATTTTTAGGTTTTAACTTTATTTTATAGGGGTATGGATTAAGTTAGGTCAAACGGGGAATGTGTATGTGCTTAATGTTTTGGGCCCGGGTAATTTGGGATTTTTGGGCTCTAAGTTAAGCTGGCCCAGACGAAATTGAAAGACCAAATCTACTTCTTTTCTTTGTTTTTCTTTTGATTTCAGAAATCTAATTGAATTAATTAAACAAGGTAAATAAAATTTTAAATTAGGCTCTAACTTAAATTAATTTATAAAGTTAATCTTACTTATTTTTACTAATTTAACACTTAAAACTAAAAGCTAAAATGCGGACATGACTATTGTAGCAATATTTTTGTGATTTTTGTTTAATGAATGCAATTAAATTATGATATTAAATTCCTAAATGCAAATTGGACCTAAAATGACATGAAATTGAAAAGTGACATTTTTTTTTATCATTTTTCTATAATTTTAAAATATTAATAATGCATGAAATACAACTAAATAAAGAAAAACTTCTAAAATCCCTTTAAAAAATTTGGTTTATTTTTAGGAGTTATTTTCATGTATGACAAAAATTAGGTACTCACATATACGAACGCAAGAGGGCGGTCCTGTTCGCGATGAAGGGAGCACCTGGGCAGAATATATAAAAACCCATCTTCGCGATTTTTAGCCCATTTCTCACCATTTTTGAACAGATTTGAAGCTTTTTGAGAGGATTGGAAGATGGATTCAAGGGGTAAAAGCTAAAATGAAGCCCATTTCTCACCAATACTTGATTATATGGTGATTTCTAACTAATTTGACATGAAATTAGTGGGATTTAAAAGTTAAAATTGGAGAATTAGCGATTGTAATTGGAGAGCTTTGATTGGGGATTTGAGGGGCCATTTGAGGTCCGATTTTGATGTTCTTGATATGTATAGACTCGTGGGAGGATAAGGTTCCTGTGATGTGATTTTTATGGAATTACGAGACGTGAGCCCGGGGGTCGGGTTTGGCCAATTTCGAAATTTTTGATGTAATTTGATTATTTTCACGTAGGCTTTGTTCCTTTAGAGTATATTGATGATAACATACTGAGTTTGGTTAGATTCGGGGTATTTGGAGGCCGAATCGAGAGGCAAGGGCAACGCGGGCTAGAGTTTGGCTTGGCTTAAGGTACGTAACACTTCCAAACTTGGTTCTGAGGATTTGAAACTCCGAACTATATGTTCTATGATTACTACTGAGGTGACACAAATGCCAAGTGACGGGCATGTGGGCGTGCACCGTGAGAATTGTGGCCTAGATCATTCCATGGCACCGTTTAGTAACTCTTTCTTGTTGATATCTGTGTTTCTATCATGTGATTAGTAAATGTACTGGAAAAACATGCTAGATATCCGGTTAAGGCTTCACGTCGATACTGTTGAGACCCGAGTGGTCGTTTCTTGCTGTCATCTCATTACATTCATTGATATTCTGTACACAGTCTTGCTCATGCATATCATATCATGTCTCAGTCTCAATTATTATTATTTGGCACATCATATCATAGTTTTGGGCTAGTTTTATAACATTGTGAGCCCGTGTGTGTGAGGCTAGAGAGTGATGACTGAGTGAGGACGAGAGCCTATTTGTGAGTGACAGTTATGGAATCGGGCTGCACGTCGCATTAGATTATTGCTATATGCCTTTGCTGGCTTGCGACAGCACTTGGGTTGTAGGAGCCCTTTCGGAGTCTGTAACACACCCCTAGTGAACACAGTTGATTATATTCAGGATGGATCTTCCCTTGGCATGGAGATCGATCTTCTCCATGAGGCTGGTTGGCATGTTCCTCGGTACTGGATGATTGTTGTCAGTGATGTGTATATATATTTGTGATGACCCAACCGGTCGTCTTAAGAATTAACGCCCGATCCCCTATTAACTGTTTTCCTATGTTTTTCTGCTATTATGAGTTTCGCAGAGTTTTGGAACACTTAGTCCCTAAATGAGAGCTTAAGTTTTGGAAATTTGATCGTAGTCGGAACAATGTAAAGACGACCTCGGAATGGAATTTTGATGGTTCCATTAGCTTCGTTGGGTAATTTCATGTTTATGAGCATGTTTGGATTGTATTTTGGAGGTCCGTAGCTAATTTAGGCTTGAAATGCCGAAAGTCGAATTTTTGAAGTTTCCAATTAGATAGTGAGATTTTGATCCGAGGGTCGGAATGGAATTCCGAAAGTTGGAGTTGCTCCGTAGGGTTGAATGTGACGTGTGTGCAAAAGTTCAGGTCATTCGGACAAGGTTTGATAAGATTTTGATCGAAAGCGTATTTTGAGAGTTTTTGACGTTCTTAGGCTTGAATCCGATGCTAAATTGGTGTTTTGATGTTGTTTTGAGCATTCCGAAAGTTGGAACAAGTTTGAATGATGTTTTAGGATTGGTTGGCATATTTGATTGAAGTCCTGGGGGCCTCGGATGAGTTTCGGGTGCGTAACAGAAATTGAATTAGACTTAACAAGAATTTGATTTTGCTGAACCTGTCATAACCACACCTGCGTGTGTGGGACCGCAGGTGCGGCACCACGGAAGCGGCTAGGTGGACGCAGAAGCGAGTTTGGGCCAAAGCTCCAGGACTGTAGGTGCAGCTGGGTTTTCGCAAATGTGGTGCCGCAGATGCGGCCAAGCGACCGCAGAAGCGGACCTAGCCCATTAAGTGGTTTTTGCACCTGCAGGTGCGCTCCTTTGATCTAAGATGCAGTAATCGCTGGGTAGAAATATAAAATTTCGAGGATTTAGTTCAAAACTTGGAAAAATCGAATAGGAACTCGGAGTAGGGCGATTTAGTGGGGTTTTTAAAGAGAAGATCATTGGGTAACAATTCCTTATCCCTTTCTAGTTGTATTCCACCAATATATTGTTGATTTTATCATTTAATTTCAGTTTGGAGAAGAAAATTAAGAAAAAGTTGGAAGAAAGTTCTTAGATCCAGAATTCGAATTTTGATTGGTAATTTGACCTTGGATTTGGATAATTTTGGTATGCATGAACTCCTGAGAGTATGAGGATTCTGAAAATATAAATTTTACCTGATTCCAAGACGTGGACCCGAGGGGCATTTCAGTCATTTTACCTAATTTCGCGTATTAGCTTAGAATTTATTTGTAGAATTAGTTACTTGAAGTGTTATTTAAATTATGCAATTGAATTGAATAGATTTGGGTTATTTGGAGTCGAGTACTCGTGGTAAAAGCATGGTTTCGGGTTGATTTTGAGCTGGTTCGAGCTAAGTTGCTTGCCTAACCTTGTGTGGTAGCATTCCCCTTAGGATTTGGTATTTGTGATAATTGAAATGCCTCGTACGTGAGGTGACGAGTGCGTACTTGTGTTAATTGCTGAAAATCCTATTTTCACTAAAGTAGTTTTAATTGTGTTTTCCTTTTCTGCTTATTCTACTTGAAATTTAAGCATGTTGTTAGTTTAGATAAACATGTTTAGTTGACTTAATTGCCTTATTGCTTGAACTACCTTATATGTATTATGTGAAACATATTAAGTTAGAATTACCTGTTTTACTTTGGGACTACGGGACGGCATCTCGGTAGATCCCCTGTACGCATTTTATGATTTGAGCTGAGGTGCGGGATACCGAGAGATCCCCAGCACGTGTATTGAGGATACCAAGAGATCCTCGGGATACCAAGAGATCCCTTGTATATATTGAGGATTCCAAGAGATCCCTAGCATATATTGAGGATACCAAGAGATCATCGGGATACCAAGAGATCCCTGGCGTATATTGAGGGTACTAAGAGATCCTCGGTTATTATCTTTGTGAAAAGTGATATTCTTGGTGATTGTTTTTGTCTCTGTTTCAGTTGTAGTTGTCCTTATTATCCTGTATTAATTCTTATTGTTATCTTTCAACTGTACTGTTGTATCTTATACTTTCTCACCTTATATTTCATTTAATCTTAGTAGGGCCCTGACCTTCCTCGTCACTACCCGACTGAGGTTAGGCTTGGCACTTACTGAGTGCCACTATGGTGTACTCATGCCCTTTCTGTGCATGTTTTTCATGTCCAAATCCAGGTATATCTACTCAGACTTATCACGCTTGAGACGACGTGCTTGTAGAGACTCCGAGGTATATCTGCCGCGTCCACAGACCAAAGAGTCCCTTTCTACTCTCCCTTTTTAGTATTAGCCCTCCTGTATTTTTTTTCCTCTCCTTTGTTAGTATTCTGGAGTTAGATACTGGTAGACATTCAAAGGCTTGTGATCATGAGATTTCGGGTTTTGGAAAAATGTATTTAGTTTTCGAGAGTCGATATTGTATATGTCGAGCAACACTTTTAAACATGGTTTTATTCCACTATTTTGGGTTTTAATTATTTCTTCTGCAAATTTTGTTTATTTTCCGCATTGTTAGATTTACCTAGTCGTAAAGACTAGGTTTCTTTATGATGGTTCACGGAGGGCGAACCGGGGTCATGACAAATTGATATCAAAGCTCTAGGTTCATAGGAGTCATGAATCACAAGCCGATTTATTAGAGTCTCGCAGATCAGTACGGAGACGTCTGTACTCATCTGCGAGAGGCTATGTAACTGTTAGGAAAATTCCACTTCATTTGATTTTCTTGTCGTGCGAGATTTGATGTCATTCTAAACTTCTGTATTCTATTCTCTTACAAATGGTGAGGATACGTGCTACCCGAGATAATTAGGCACCCGCGCCCCCTACTGCAACCGTCAGAGGTCGGGGCCGGGGTAGAGGTTGAGGACGCGCACGTGGTGCAGCCAGAGCACCTGCGTCAGCTGCCATCGAGGTACCACCAACAGTTCCAACCGAAGTCTAGGCACCTGATACGCCTACTGCTACTACTATTCCAGCACTTCAGGAGACTCTGGCACATTTCATTAGCATGTACACCACTTTGGCTTAGGCAGGGTTGCTTCCCCTTGCTGCAGCTATATCTCAGGCCGGGGGAGGAGCACAGAATCCTGCCATCTGCACTCCTGAGTAGCGAGTGCATGTTGAGCAGGTCCCTGAGATTATTCATGTACAGCCTGCAGTCCGAGATCAGCCCGAGGATAGGGCAGCGGTTTTCGAGGATGAGCAGTTGAGGCTTGAGAGGTTCAAGAAGTACAAGCCTCCTGTATTTAGTGGTCTAGCATCAGATGATGTCGTGGGATTTCTAGATGAGTGTTATCGTATTCTCCGTACCATGGGTACATCAGGATCGAGCGGGGTTTCCTTACTACTTTCCAGCTTCGAGGAGCCGCCTATGTGTGGTGGCACACCTATGAGTTAGACAGTCCGGATGAGGCTGCTTCACTAACTTGGACTTGGTTTTCAGATTTGTTCCTGAGAGAGTATGTTCCTCAGAGCCTCAGACGGTGCTATGACTGTCTTAGAGTATACTGTCTGTTACACTAGTTTTGCTAGACATGCACCAGTGTTGGTTTTTACTATTCGCGAGAGGGTTCGCCGGTTTATTGAGGGGCTTATTTCTAGCATCAGGTCTAGCATGGATCGTGAGTTGGAGATGGATATTTCTTATCAGCAGGTGGTGAGCATTGCTAGGAGGATTGAGGGTATGCATGCTAGGGAGAAAGAGGAGAGGGAGGCCAAGAGGTCTCGATTCGGGCCATTATTCTGGTGCCCGTGCCCTAGCTGCAGATCGTCATGGTAGGGGTTATATGATTCGCCCTGTTCATTCAGCTCTTCCAACAGCCAGTGGTATTCCAGCTCCTCTTAGGCCTCAGGAGCCTTATTATGCACCTTCGGTATCTAGCGCGCCTCCTACGCTGGGTGCTTTCAGAGGTCAGTCCAGCAGACCTGGCCTGAGTCAGTCACAGCCGCCATGTCCTCCCAGAGCTTGGTTTGAGTGTGGTGACACATGCCATGTGGTGAGGGATTGCCCTAAACTTGGGAGAAGTGCGCCTCTACAGACTTCTCAGCCACAGCATGCCCCGCAGAGTTCTCAGGCTATGGTTATAGCTCCAGTTGCTACCCTACCTGCTCAGCCAGCTAGAGGTGGAGGTCGGGGAGGTAGAGGTCGCCCTAGAGGGGGAGGTCAGGCCCGATACTATGTCCTTTTCTGCCCGTACCAAAGATGTTGCCTTCGATTCTGTCATCACAGGTATTATACTGGTTTGTCACAGAGACGCATCAGTTCTATTCGATCCAGGCTCCACTTACTCTTATGTGTCTTCTTATTTTGCTCCGCATTTGGGTGTACCTCGGGATTCTTTGAGTTCCCCCGTTTATGTTTCTACTCCTGTGGGAGATTCTCTTGTTGTGGATCGCATTTATCGGTCATGTTTGGTTGCTCTAAGTGGTTTTGAAACCAGAGTCGATTTATTATTGCTCAGCATGGTAGATTTTGATATTATCTTGGGCATGGACTGGTTGTCGCCCCATTATGCTATTCTTGATTGTCACACCAAAATTGTGACGCTGGCTATGCCAGGTGTACCACGTTGAATGGAGGGGTACTTTAGATCACACTCCTAGTAGAGTTATTTCTTTCCTTAAGGCTCAATGAATGGTTGAAAAGGGTGTGACGCATATCTAGCTTATGTGAGAGATGTCAGTATTGATACCCCTTCAGTTGATTTAGTCCCAGTAGTACGGGATTTTTCTGATGTGTTTCCAGCTGATCTTCTAGGCATGCCGCCCGATAGAGATATTGATTTTGGCATTGATCTGTTGTAGGGCACTCAGCCCATTTTTATTCCTCTGTATCGTATGGCTCCTCCTGAGTTGAAGGAGTTAAATGATCAGTTACAGGAATTGCTTGATAAGGGTTTTATTCGGCCCAGTATATCACCGTAGGGTGCTCTTATCTTGTTTGTGAAGAAGAAGGATGGTTCTATGCGTATGTGCATCGATTATCGCCAGTTGAACAAAGTTACTGTGAAGAACCATTATCCTTTGCCTCGTATTGATGATCTATTTTACCAGCTTCAGGGCGCATGGGTGTTTTCTAAGATTGACTTGCGCTCAGGTTACCATCAGTTGAAGATTCGGGAGCCAGATATCCCGAAGACTGCTTTCAGGACTTGGTATGGTCATTACGAGTTTCTTGTTATGTCATTTGGGCTGAACAATGCCCCAACAGCCTTTATGCATTTGATGCACAGTGTGTTCCGACCATATCTTGAATCGTTCGTCATTCTCTTTATTGATGATATTCTGGTGTATACTCCGTAGTCGGGAAGATTATATATATATATATATATATATATATATATATATATATATATATATATATATATGCTATGTTCTAAGGGAAAAGAAGTTATATGCTAAGTTCTCAAAATGTGAGTTTTGGTTGGATTTCGTGGCATTCTTATGCAACGTGGTATCGAGTGAGGGTATTCAGGTGGATCCGAAGAAAGTACAGGCAGTGAGAGTTGGCCCAGACCATCCTCAGCTATAGAAATCCGCAGTTTTCTTGGCTTGGCGGGTTACTACAATCGTTTTGTGGAGGGGTTTTCATCGATTGCAGCCCCTATGACCAGACTGACCCAGAAGGGTGCTCCGTTCCAGTAGACGGAAGAGTGTGAGGCGAGCTTTCAGAAGCTCAAGACAACTTTGACTACAACCCCAAATTTGATATTGCTTACAGGTTCGGGGTCTTACACTGTCTATTGTGATGCCTCGAGGATTGGCCTTGGTGCAGTTTTGATGTAGGACGGTAGGGTGATTGCCTACGTGTCCAGACAGTTGAAGGTTCACGAGAAGAATTATCATGTCCACGACCTTGAGTTAGCTGCCATTGTTCACGCCTTGAAGATCTGGAGTCATTATTTGTATGGAGTTCCTTGTGAGATTTATACTGATCATCGGAGCTTGCAGCACCTGTTCAATCAAAAGGATCTAAATTTGCGCCAGAGGAGATGGTTAGAGTTGCTGAAGGATTATGATATCACTATTTTGTATCATCCGGGCAAGGCTAATGTGGTGGCCGATGCCTTGAGTCGTCGGGCAGAGAGTTTGGGGAGTTTGGCTTATTTACCAGCATCGGAGAGGCCTATGGCGATGGATGTTTAGGCCTTAGCCAGCTAGTTTGTGAGATTGGATCTTTCGGAGCCCAGTCGGGTTCTAGCTTGCATGGTTTCTTGGTCCTCCTTATTTGATCGTATCAAGGAGCGTCAGAATGATGACCCTCATTTGCTTGTCCTCAAGGACAAGGTTCAGCATGGTGATGCCAGGGATGTGACTATTGGTAATGACGGGATATTGAGGATGCAGGGTCGGATTTGTGTACCCAATGTGGATGGGCTTCGGGAGTTGATTCTAGAGGAGGCCCACAGTTCGCGGTATTCCATCCATCCGGGTGTCACGAAGATGTAGCAGGATTTGAGGCAGTACTATTGGTGGAGGCGGATGAAAAAGGATATAGTTGGGTTTGTAGCTCGGTGCCTCAATTGTCAGTAGGTGAAGTATGAGCACCAGAGACCGGGTGGGTTGCTTCAGCAGATAGAGATTTCGGAATGAAAGTGGGATCGGATCACCATGGACTTCGTAGTTGGGCTCCCATGGACTTTGAGGAAGTTCGATGTCATTTGGGTAATTGTGGATCGGCTGACCAAGTCTGCACACTTCATTCCTATGAGTACTACCAATTTTTCAAAGCGATTGACGGAGATTTATATCTGGGAGATTGTTCGTCTGTATGGTATTCCTGTGTCCATCATTTCAGATAGAGGTACTCAGTTCACTTCACGATTTTAGAGGGTCGTTCAGCATGAGTTGAGTACTCAGGTGGAGTTGAGTACAGCATTTCACCCTCAGACGAACTGACAGTCCTAGTGCACTATTCAGATTCTTGAGGATATGCTCTGTGTGTGTATGTAATTGAGTTTGGAGGGTCTTGGGATCAGTTCTTGCCATTGGCAGAGTTTGCCTACAACAACAGCTATCAGTCCAGCATTCAGAAGACACCGTATGAGGCTTTATATGGTAGGCGGTGTAGATCCCCGGTGGGTTGGTTTGAGCCGGGTGAGGCTAGATTATTGGGCACAGACTTAGTTCAGGATGCTTTGGAGAAGGTTAAAGTGATTCAGGATAGACTTCGTACAGCCCAGTCTAGATAGAAGAGTTACGTAGACCGGAAGGTTCGTGATATTTCCTATATGGTTGGAGGACGGGTTCTGCTTCGGGTTTCACCTATGAAGGGCGTCATGAGATTTGGGAAGAAAGGAAAGTTGAGTCCGAGGTTTATTGGTCCTTTTGAGATATTGCAGCGTGTTGGGGAGGTTGTTTATGAGTTTGTCCTACCTCCCAGCTTGGCAGGAGTTCTTCCGGTATTTCATGTTTCGATGCTCCAGAGGTATCACGATGATTCGTCGCACGTGTTGGATTTCAGTTCAGTCCAGTTGGACAAGTATCTATCTTATATTGAGGAGCCAGTGGCAATATTGGACAGGCACATTAGAAAGTTGAGGTCAAAGAACATTGCATCGGTGAAAGTTCATTGGGGGGGTTAGCCGGCCGAGGAGGCGACCTGGGAGGCCGAGTAGAATATTCGCAGTCATTACCCTCATCTTTTCACTACTTCAGGTATGTCTCTATGCTCGTTCAAGGACAAACGAATGTATAAGTGTAAGAGGATGTGACGACCTGGCCGGTCGTCTTAAGAATTAATACCTCGATCTCCTATTAACTGCTTTTCCAGTGTTTGTTTCTGCTATTGTGAGTTGTCGAGAGGAATTATTTGGAGTTTCGGAGAGTTTTGGGACACTTAGTCCCTAAATGAGAGCTTAAGTTTTGGAAATTTGACCGTAGTCAGAACAGTGTGAAGACGGCCTCATAATGGAATTCCGATGGTTTCGTTAGCTCCGTTGGGTGATTTCGGGTTTAGGAGAGTGTTCGGATTGTGTTTTGGAGGTCTGTAGCTAATTTAGGCTTGAAATGCCAAAAGTCGAATTTTTGAAGTTTCCGGTTCGATAGTGAGATTTTGATCCGAGGGTCGGAATAGAATTCTGGAAGTTGAAGTAGCTCCGTAGGGTTGAATGTGACGTGTGTGCAAAATTTCAGGTCATTCGAACGAGGTTTGATTGGCTTTTTGATCGAAAGTGTATTTTGAGAGTTTTTGAAGTTCTTAGGCTTGAATCCGATGTTAAATTGGTGTTTTAATGTTGTTTTGAGCGTTCCGAAGGTTAGAACAAGTTTGAATGATATTTTAGGATTGGTTGACATGTTTGAATGAGGCCCGGGGGGCGTTGGATGAGTTTCGGGTGCTTAATGAAAATTGAATTGGACTTAGGAAGAATTTGATTCTGCTGAACCTATCATAACCGCACCTACGTGTGTGGGACCACAGGTGCGGCACTGCAGAAGCGGTTAGGTGGCCGCAGAAGCGAGTTTGGGCCAAAGCTTAAGGACCGCAGGTGCGGCTGGGTTTTTGCTAATGCAGTGCCGCAGATGCGGCCAAGCGACCACAGAAGTGGACCCAACCCGTTAAGTGATTTTCGCACCTGTGATGCCTTCTTCTGCAGGTGCGCTCCCTTGACCGCAGATGCGGTAATCCCTGGGCAGAAATATGAAATTTCGAGGGTTTAGTTCAAAACTTGGAAAAATCGAATTGGAGCTCAGAGTAGGGCGATTCTGTGGGGGGTTTTGAAGAGAAGATCATTGGGTAACAATTCCTTATCCCTTTCTAGTTGTATTCCACTAATCTATTATTGGTTTATCATTTAATTTTGGATTGGGGATGAAAATTGGGGAAAAGTTGGAAGAAAATTCTTAGACCTAAAATTCAAATTTTGATTGGGAATTTGACCTTGGATTTGGATGATTTTGGTATGCATGAACTCATGAGAGTATGAGGATTCTGATAATATAAATTTTACTCGATTCCGTACGTGGGCCCGAGGGGCGTTTTGGTTATTTTACCTAATTTCGCGTATTAGCTTAGAATTTATTTGTGGAATCAGTTATTTGAAGTGTTATTTACATTGTGCAATTGAATTGAATAGATTTGGGCCATTTGGAGTCGAGTACTCGTGGCAAAAGCGTGCTTTCGGGTTGATTTTGAGCTTGTTCGAGGTAAGTGGCTTGCCTAACCTTGTGTGGGGGACATTCCCCTTAGGATTTGGTATTTGTGTTAATTGAAATGCCTTGTACGTGAGGTGACGAGTGCGTACCTGTGCTAATTATTGAAAATCCTGTTTTCACTAAAGTAGCTTTAATTGTATTTTCCTTTCCTGCTTATTCTACTTGAAATTTAACCCTGCTGTTAGCTTAGAAAAGCATGTTTAATTGACTCAATTGCCTTATTGCTTGAACTGTCTTATCTGTATTATATGAAACATGTTAGGTTAGAATTACCTGTTTTACTTTGGTAGGAAATTGAGTTTAATTGAGTATTCTTTGAGTTATTGCTATGTGTTTTACTTTGGGACTACGGGACGGCATCCCGGGAGATCCCCTGTACGTGTTTTATGATTTGAACTGAGGTGCAGGATACCAAGAGATCTCTAGCACGTGTATTGAGGATACCAAGAGATCATCGGGATACCAAGAGATCCCTAGTATATATTGAGAATACCAAGAGATTTTCGGGATACCAAGAGATCCCTAGCATATATTGAGGATACCAAGAGATCCCCGGTTATTATCTTTGTGAAGAGTGGTATTCTTGGTGATTGTTTTTGCCTCTGTTTCAGTTGTAGTTATCCTTATTATCCTGTATTAATTCTTATTGTTATCTTTCAATTGTACTGTTGTATCTTATACTGTCGCACCTTATACTTCATTTAATCTCAGTAGGGCCCTGACCTTCCTCGTCACTACCCGACCGAGGTTAGGCTTGACACTTACTGAGTACCATTGTGGTGTACTCATGCCTTTTCTGTGCATGTTTTTCATGTGCAGATCCAGGTACCTCCACTCAGACTTATCACACTTAAGATGAGGCGCTTGTAGAGACTCCGAGGTATATCTGTCGCATCCGCAGACCGAAGAGTCCCTTTCTACTCTCCCTTTTTAGTATTAGCCCTTCTGTATTTTTTTTTCTTTCCTTTGTTAGATATTATAAAGTTAGATACTAGTAGACATTCATAGGTTTGTGATCATAAGATTACGGGTTTTGGGAAAATGTATTTAGTTTTCGAGAGTCGATATTATGTATGTCGAGCGACACTTTTAAACACGATTTTATTCCACTATTTCGGTTTTTAATTATTTCTTCTGCAAATTTTGTTTATTTTCCGCGGCTTACCTAGTCGTAGAGACTACGTGCCATCATGATGGTTCATGGAGGGAAAACCGGGGTTGTGACAATATTCCGAGATGGATCTTTCCTGGGCCTTGTGAGCCATACAATACCGAGTGGTTGTGAGGTTGTTATTGTTATTATCTAGAGATGGATCTTCTCCATAAGATGGAATGGCCTTTCTCAGTACTGAGTGACTGCTGTCAGAGATGTATATATTCCGGGATGGATCTTCCCTAGGCCGTACGAGCCATATACAGTATTGTGTGGATGAGCATTTGAGATTGTGGGCAAATGAGGCACTCATCATGGTGCATTTCATACAGCATGTGCATTGACATGTAGATGTAGCAGAGTTACACTTATTTTCCTTGATCATACTTGCTCTGTTTTACTGTTTTGAACTGCTTATTTAACTGGAAGCATGCTTACGTTTCTGTACGTTATTACTATTATCTTTGATGAGGTTGAGTTTGTCACTACCTATCAGTCCAAAGGTTGGACTTGTTACTTACTGAGTTGGTGTACTCACGTTATCCTCTGCACCTTGTGTGCAGATTTAGGCATTTCAGATCCAGTGGCGGTGGTTGATTGAGGCTTCTGACTTTGGAGATTATTGGGGTATCTGCACGGCGTTCGCAGACCTTGGCTCTCCACCTTATTTTCCAGTTGTATTTCAGTTATTTTCTTAGACATTACATTAGACTATGTAATTTCCTTAGACGTTCTTGCACCTAGTGACACCCTGGTGTTTGGGCTGGATTGTATCTATAATTGGAATTTCTCATGTTTCAAATAGTTCTTTAACTGTTAAAAGCTTCCGTAAATATTTTCAAACTTATTATTATCATGTGGATTGTTGAGTTGAGCCTGGCCTAGTTTCACGATAGGGCCCATCACGACGGGTCGGATTTTGGGTCGTGACAAGTTAGTATCAGAGTCTAGATTACATAGGTCTCACTAGTCATGAGCAGATTTAGTAGAGTCCTGCGAATC
Source organism: Nicotiana tabacum (assembly GCF_000715075.1). NCBI lineage: Eukaryota > Viridiplantae > Streptophyta > Magnoliopsida > Solanales > Solanaceae > Nicotiana > Nicotiana tabacum. Next base: position 104,383,734 of record NC_134086.1, on the reverse strand, counting down.
GGTACGGAGACGTCTGTACTTATCCTCGGGAGGCTGCAGAAGCTTTAGGAAATCCCACATTCTTGAATTCTTATCGTGCGTCCTTGATTCAACTTGAAATGTAACCTTTTGAATTCCTTTCACGTGTTCGTATGTGCGTATGAGCGCTTGGTATCAGCTACGCATTGAAGGCTTGTGATTCCCTGATCGAAGTGCGAGATATGATTTCTATGTGTTAATGCTGGGCTAGTCTGGAGGACTTGAGGCCGAATTTTGCTTATAGCTTGAGCACTGAAGTGTTGATTGTGTGAGTACGTGCTTCTGGAATTATATGTTCGGTAGAGTCCCTATTAGTAGAAGTGATGACTGGATGGCTATGTGATGAGTATGATGTGACTACGAGATGTGTCCGTATGATTTGAATGTGACGAGAGGGGTCTGCTTGAGGGTAGAAAGAACTATTTGGTGCTTGATTTCCATCTTGATTTGATGTGTAGCCCCAAGTTATGGGTGTATTGACGGATCTTTTCATGTTGGCTAGTTGGGAAGTGAAGTAGATTCCATGTTGTGTTACGAGTTCAGACTCATAAAGATTAAGTGATTGCGTGATGTTTATGACGATGGAAGGGTATAAAGAGATGTTAGTTTGAGGAGAAGCATGTGGGTTATCTCATGTGGAGTGTTCTGAAGTTGTGTGATTCCTATGTTGTTTTGTAGCGAGATATCTATTACCAATGAAATATATGTGTTGCAATTTGAATTTGGATCGCTTAAGAGTGGGCTTGAATATTACGAGGGTGAATGTGATATTTGTAGAAGATTTGAAGTACTAGATGGCTTGTGTTGCACGAGCTTATGAAGGATTTAGTTTAATCTCACCATGGTATTATGACAGCAGAAGAGTTTGGGCATTGTGAGTTCTGTATGTTCTGACCTATGACTATGAGCCAAGTGGGGGAGCTTGCTATTGATTAGTTGATTGCACGGTTATATGTTGTATTTGTTTCAGTTTGAGGTATACTAGTGAATTAGTTGTGGCTTGCAGGGGTTGAGATCGAGGATGGCTCGAGTAAAGGAAATTTTTAATAAAGGTTATGTTATGCTTTATAGGTGTATGAGAATCACGGAATGACTTGAGTTGTTATTGGTGAAGGATGTACGGTGCATAGAGCAGGAATTTATTTGGTTGCATCAAGGTGGGGTTATTTCCATAGGTGTTGTTGTTCTAATGGGCCACAGGTCGTTCGGGTCATTTGATCAGTCTAATTGAAACCGGAGTAGAGAGGGTGACTCCCAGGAATGGTTTTGAAGGATTCAAGATTTACATGTAGTAATTGAGAATATTCAGGATGTGTGTTGGCTAGAAACTGAGATTTAGATGGGAGGATGTCAGGACTTGTGGCATTTCTGTATCATTATGAATTCTACATGCTAGTAGCAGGAAGGCGAAGGTAGTGGCTTTAGATTCGCAGAAGGTCTCTTCAGACCGGGTATGTCGGTTGTGGTACTTTTGGGGGTTCTTTAGAAGAATACAATAGTTTTTGAGCCTTAAAGCGGTGTGGTTATATGCTAAAGTTCGTGGGGCAAGTTTTAGTTAAGGATATTGGTGTACTAGCAAGGAAACGTATCAATTTAAAGGTAATTCAGAAGTAACTCAGAGAATTAGGACAACTTGGTGGTAGGTTGGATCAGCATGGTAATGGATATGATCGGTTCTTGGGTGCTTATGATACGGTGGGTTTCTACAGGTGTTTCGTGGCAATGCTCTTAGGTTTTAATAGCTTGCGTAGCTTGGTTGAGTTAGAGGATTCAATCCTGACGGTTTGGTTTTGTGCAAATGGGATTCGAAGAGTTTTGATGGTTTTCTACCACGGTTAGAGACGTATATTTATGTGATGTATAGTGGTTTTCTTCTAGATGGGATCAAATGGAATGTTCTTGGCTAGTTGAGTACATATTTGCTTGTGGTTTGAAGTGGATTATGAAGTCTCACATTTATCATAGGATGGCATGGTATATGCGGTATGTTGTGTAGGGTTGAGATTGCATGTGTAAGGTCACAATTCAGTTTTGAAAGGAAGGTCATAAATTCTTAGGCATCATGGATAGTTTCAGGTGACTAGATAAATGAGATCACTGATTGGTGTGGCTTGTTGAGGGTATACATTTCAAAAAGGGCGATGTGTTTGAGTTATGGATACTTCATTAATATTGTGGCACTCTCTTGTTGGATTGATTGCTGATATTCAAGTTTGCTTGGTGGCACAGAAGAATTATAGGAGTATCCCTCGTGGAATGATCGAATATCAGATAAGTGTTAGATGTTCGAGTAGTGGAGTTGGGATCGAATATGGTGATTCGTATGCCTTATGAATTTGGAGACCAAGAGTTCTCATAGACAGGTTATGTCGTGGTTGTGGAGCGCGTATATCGGTCTTGGGTGTTGACTATTTAAGGTTGGGGCCCCGAGTGGATTCGTTGTTGCTTAGCATGGTGGATTTTGATTTGATGTTGGGTATGAATTGGTTGTCTCCGTGTCGTGCTATTCTGGACTGATACGCTAAGACGGTGATGTTGGCTATGCCGGGGATGCCACGGATTGGGTGGCGGGGTTCGACGGGTTATGTACCCAGTAAGTGATTTCATTTTTGAAGACCCAGTTGATAGTTGGGAAGGGTTGTTTTCCTTATTTGGCCTTCGTGAGGGATGTCAATGCAAAGACTCCTACTATTGATTTAGTTCCGGTAGTGAGGGATTTTCCGGATGTATTTCCTACTGTCGGGCATGCCGCCGGACAGGGTTGTTTATTTCGGTATTAATTTGGTGTCGGGCACCATATCGTATGGCACCGGGGGAGTTAAAGGAGTTGAAGGAGCAGCTCCAGGAACTCCTTGATAAAGGGTTCATTGGTAGGCCAATATGGATGTGTTTCTGCATCGAGTCAGCTTTGTTGACTCCGAACTGCTATTGTTGAGGGATATTCCATTCGATTGTTGTTATGCTTATTCATGTTCTAGAGTGATCTATGAGTTGCCTTTCCGTGTTGCGAGGCATTATGTTTTTTTGGTTATAAGCACATATGGTGCGGTTCGATTAGGGTCTCATAGTGGAATTCGAGCAGGAAGGGTATTGGATATTGCTCGGTGGATAGTGTATTGGTTGTGTCCTTTCAGGTTTGTGTGGTGTTATGTTATTTACTTCGCTGTGGTTATGATGATTTTCTCTTGGTACTAGACATCAAATTGTGCGTGGTTGTTGATTTTGAGCATAGTGACTTGAGATGTTTCATGTGGACCAGTGTTTGGATAGGGTCGTGCATTGCAGCAAAGTTGTGTGAAGGTATGATCCTTCGAGTTAGATTCATGTGTTCTGGTTCTGCGATGTGTGATGGGTTCTCAGCATTTGTGTGGTGGTGGTACTGGTGAGCTTGCGGTATGACTCTCTTATTTGAGTCATTTTTCCATAATTTGAGTACATTTGGGCTATTGCTTATTGGTGCAGGGGTCGCACGGGTTGTGGATCTAGATTGTATCAATGTTTCATGTCCCTAGAGTGGTCGTGTTGGATGAGATGAGGTCATTGAGATCTAGAATGAATACTATTGGATTTTATTTCAGCATACTGGAAGGATAATATCGGGATTCAGTTTAGAAATTTACTATGGTCCTTGCCAAAGGAGAGAGAGTTTCATGAATGGTTGATCTGAGGAATGGTTATGACTTTTTACGTGTTTCTTTCATCATTGGCAATATACAAAAGTGTTAGAATGAGGTTTTATTTAATAAGAGGTTTATTACAAGTATTGTGTTGCTGTGAGCAACTGCTGTGATTAGAAGTTATTGTTATGAGAGTTTGAGTTGTGTGGTATATCATGTGATTTCATCTTGAGTTGTGTTTATGGCTTGATACAACGTGTTCAGACTAATTCAGTGCATAGATACGAGGTTCTGATCTTATGGATAATTTCGGAAGTGGAAATTTGGTTCTAAGGTTCATGGGCTTGGTTGGATTGCGAAATTTCAGTCATGTTGCGTTATCCGGCTTATATGAGATAGGGTGACGTGGGATCACCCCAGGGTATGTGCATGGTAAGGTTATTCAGCGAGTTGTTAACTTGTGGAATAACTCTGGGCACGTTCGAGGATGAACGTATGTTTGAGTGGGGGAGGATGTAACGACCCGACCGGTCGTTTTGAGCATTTGCACTTCGCTCGCCAGTTCTCGGGCATGACTAGCCCCGTGTGATGTATTATGACTTATGTAAATCGTCGGTTTTGGTTTTCAGGATAATCAGAATAGATTTGGTAAAACAATTCTTAGTTTGAAGCTTTAAATTTGAAAGGTTTGACCAAGTTTTGACTTGTTAGTATTCGATCTCGGATTTGGATTTTTATAATTTGGTTAGCTCAGTTAGGTGATTTTGGACTTGGGAGCGCGTCCGGAATGTGATTTAGAGGTCTGTGGTAGATTTAGGCTTGATTTAGCGAAATTGGAAATTTCGAGTTTTCGGTCGACAGTGGAAATCATGATATCAGGGTCAGAATGTAATTCCGAAAGTTGGAGTAGGTTCTAGTGTCATTTTTGATGTGTGTGAAAATTTTTAGGTCATTCGGAGTTGATTTGATAGGTTTTGGCGTCGTTTGTGGAATTTGAAAGTTTCTAAGTTCTTAGGCTTGAATCCGAGGTTGATTTGATGTTTTGGTGTTGTTTTGAGTAATTCGAAGGCTCGACTAAGTTTGAATGATGTTATGGGATGTGTTGGCATGTTTGGTTGAGGTTGCGAGGGCCTCGAGTGAGTTTCGGGAGGTTATCAGACCGAATTCTTGGTTTTGAGAGTTGCAGATTTTGCTGGTTTTCTGTTGCAGAGGTTTGTTCATCGCGTTCGCAAAGGGTGTCTCGCATTCGCAAAGGGTGTATCGCATTCACGAAGAGTGTCTTCTGTGGTGGTGGGTTTGTTCTCCGTGTTCGCGAAGGAGAGGACACGAACGCGAAGGGTAAGGCAGTGTGTGCATCGCGAACGTGTGAGTGCGGTCGCGTTCGCGAAGAGGAGTGAAGCAGTTGGGGACCCCAGGTCTTTGGTCTACGCGTTCGCGAGGTGAGGTCCGCTTTTGCGAAGGAATGAGCTGGTTGAGCATCATGTTCGTGAAGAAGTTGTCGCGTTCGCGAAGGGTTAGGCGGAGAGAGAGTCTGAGTTGGCCTACGTGAACGCGAGAGGGCGGACGTGTTCGCGATGAAGGGAGCACCTGGGCAGAATATATAAAAACCAATCTTCGCGATTTTTAGCCCATTTCTCACCATTTTTGAACGGTTTTGAAGCTTTTGAGAGGATTTGAAGAGGGATTCAAGGGGTAACGCTTGGAGGTAAGATTTGTGAACTCAATACTTGATTCTATGGTGATTTCTAACTAATTTGACATGAAATTAGTGGGATTTAAAGGCTAAAATTGGAGAATTAGGGCTTGTAATTGGAGAGCTTTGATTGGGAATTTGAGGGGTCATTTGATGTCCGATTTTAATGTTCTTGGTATGTATAGACTCGTGGGAGGATAAACATTCTTGTGATGTGATTTTTATCGAATTCCGAGACGTGGGCCCGGGGATCGGGTTTGGCCAATTTCGGGTTTTTTGAAGTAATTTGATTATTTTCGTGTGGGCTTTGTGCCTTTAGCGTATATTGATGATAATATACTGATTTTAGTTAGATTTGGGGCATTTGGAGGCCGAATCGAGAGGCAAGGGCATCGCAGGCTAGAGTTTGGCTTGGCTTGAGGTAAGTAACGCTTTCAAACTTGGTTTTAAGGGTTCGAAATCCCGAACTATCTGTTCTATGATTACTATTGAGGTGACACAAATGCCAAGTGATGGGCGTGTGGGCGTGCACCGTGAGAATTGCGGCCTAGATCATTCCATGGCACCATTTAATAACTCTTTCTTGTTGATATCCGTGTTTCTATCATGTGATTAAGTAAATGTGTTGTAAAAACATGCTAGATATTCGGTTAGGGCTTCACGCCGATACTGTTGAGACCCGAGTGGTAATTTCTTGATGTCATCTAATTACATTCATTGATATTTTGTACATAGTCTTGCTCATGCATATCATAGCATGTCTCAGTCTCAGTTATTATTATTTGGCACATCATATCATGGATTTGGGCTAGTTTCATGACATTGTGAGCCCGTGTGTGTAAGATTGGAGAGTGATGATTGAGTGAGGCCGAGAGCCTGATTGTGAGTGATAGTTATGGGATCTGGCTGCACATTGCAGCAGATTATTGATATATGCCTTCGTTGGCTTGTGATAGCGCTTGGGCTGTAGGAGCCCCTCCGGAGTCTGTAACACACCCCCAGTGAGCGTAGTTGATTATATTCAGGGATAGATCTTCCCTTGTTATGTAGATGGATCTTCTCTATGAGGCTGGTTGGCCTGTTCCTCGGTACTGGATGACTATTGTCAGTGATGTGTATATATATTCCGGGATGGATCTTACCTGGGCCTTGTGTTATATACAGTACTGAGTGGTTGTGAGGTTGTTATTGTTATTATCTGGAGATGGATCTTCTCCATAGGCTGGAATGGCCTTCCTCAGTCCTGAGTGACTGCTGTCAGAGATGTATATATTCTGGTATGGATCTTCCATGGGTCGTATGAGCCATATATAGTACTGAGTGGACGAGTATTTGAGATTGTGGGCACATGAGGCACTCAACATGGTGCATTTCATACAGCATGTGCATTGACATGTAGATATAGCAGAGTCACATTTCTTTACCATGTTCATATCTGCTCTATTCATTGCTTTTTGAACTGCCTATTTAACTGGAAGCATGCCTACGTTTATATACGTTATTACCGTTATCTTTGATGAGGTTGAGTTCATCACTACCTATCAGTCCAAAGGTTGGACTTGCTACTTACTAAGTTGGTGTACTCACGTTACCCCTACACTTCGTGTGCAGATTCAGGCACTTTGGATCCAGTGGCGATGGTTGATCAAGGCTTCTGACTTAGAAGATTATTGAGGTATTCGCACGGCGTTCGCAGACCTTGGCTCTCCACCTTATTTTCCAGTTGTATTTCAGTTATTTCCTTAGACATTACATTAGACTATGTATTTTCCTTAGACGTTCATGCACCTAGTGACACCCCGGTTTTTGGGCTGGATTGTATCTATTCTTGAAATTTCTCATGTTTCAAATAGTTCTTTACTGTTAAAAGCTTCCATAAATATTTTCAAACTTATTATTATTGTGTGGATTATTGAGTTGAGGCTGGCCTAGTTTCACGATAGGCGTCATCACGACGGTTCGGATTTTGGGTCGTGACACTTCATTTGGCGATTCCATTGGCAAAGGATATCATGATCTAATGCTTTTCTCCCATGTGCTCATGGCGGTTGTTTTTGTCTTTTTGTTGCCAAGTCCAATAAGTCTGTCATATAGAACTAGTATACTTTATGAAAAGTGTTTGCAGAAGTGCTCAACAACAGAAATGGTGTATTTTTTACCATGTTAATAATCCCACATTATTGGTTGATAGAGAATCAACGTCAATCTTCTCATTATTGTTGTAGAATACTATGGTTATCGGGGTTGATTATTAGCCATAAAGTTCAAAACATCCTTGTTCTCCTGTCAATTATTTATGTCTTGGACCAGTTCATTCTTACCAATTGTACAAAATGTAGAAAGTCCTCTTGTTATATTTTGCCTCATTTATCTCAAATGTGTTCTGAGTGCTCCTCTCTTCTTGTTTGTGAATTTAAGTTTAAATTCAAAATACATATTAATCTTTGTCACTTGAAACAACAACATCATTTTTTTTTCATAGTGTCTTCAACCTAAGAGATGCTAAGAAATGGATATTTTTACCAAAGCAAGGAATACAAGTCTTACATCTGTTAACATGTTTTGCTTCTATGATGTTTTAGGTTCCTGTGATGATGTATGGGGTTTCTGGAAATTATGCCTCAGGTTTGTACATTGCACCTATAAAAACTAGTGCGTTGGAGAAGGTCGAGTCTGAGATTTTGGACCTTATTGAGGCTTCAAAGAAAAGTCCTAAATTTTCTCAGTTTATGAAGGATCTCTCTGTGCCAACAGATACAAGAATGAAGGCCATAAGTGACATTTGTGCACAGGCTAAATTTGGAGATCTCACAAGGAACTTCTTGGATATGATAAAATTATATTGTTATTTCTGGAAAAAATACTACTTTTTCATTTTTTAAACTTGAGATTTTGTTGGTTTAGATAATAAGTAGAGATGCCATAAATAAACAGAATCTCATTTTTTGAAATTAGATTCTACTTCAAGATTTTGATCCTAGTCGATTGGTTGTTTTGTTAACTCGAGGATTCACATCAAATTTGTATCTATATTTTGTTTTATAGGTTGCAAGTTCCTTTAATCGATGTTAATCTTACTAGCAAATTATAAATTCTTCTTCAATGTTACTATTTGTTGGAATTTATTTTCCTAGCTGCATGGCCATCTCTTCATACTGAAAACTGAGGCTTCCTCTGTTATCAGTTCAGGTGTTCTCTTTTACTTCGTTGGGGGGAAAGGGAGTAGGTGAGTTGTGATTAGGTTTGGTGTATATCTTCAGGAAATTCGCATTGTAGATTTTTCCCTTCAACATTGTACCCCTTCAGATTAATGCTTGAGCCAAACAAGATAATCCAGAAGATACATTCCTTTTAATTTATTTAGTAGGATTCTTGTGTACAATTTAGACGATTAGTCTCATATTGAACTACAACTACCCAATAATTGAAATTGATACACTTAAAGTTATACTACTACTAAGGTATGAACACAATCTTCTTTATGGTGTATTACACTTTGAACTAACCCGTGCAGGTTCTCAGTCAAAAGCGAATCTAAGGATTAGGTTTGAAAGCATGTATTGCGCTCTTTTTCCCTTGGATCGGTTTTTTTTCCGAAGTGGGTTTTACGGTAAGGTTTTTAATAAGGCAAAAATAAGCGTTGTACCCTAGTTTGGAAGACCGGTCTAAAACAAGGGGATCATGATCAATAGTACTCGAGCCCTCCGAATTCAGTCTCAAATACTAGGGGCCATCACACCCTAAGTTAAGAACCGAATTCCTAAGTTCAGAAATTTAGAAGGCATTCTCATTCGATATTGAAAGTCAAGGCTTGAATATTAGGATTAATTTTAAGGGTCAAACAAATTGTGTTCGCATAGGTCATTCTCGCCATGAAAAATAGCTTTTGTACCTTCAATTATTTACACAACACTCAAAGTAATAAAAAAAGTTGTCTTCTATGTTTCATCGGTTCACGTTTGCATAAGCAATATCTTCATTAATTACTTAGAACGAATATTGGGTTCTAAACCCCTAAGCCTACGGGACACCCCGAACCGGGGAATGCTATCTGACAATAAGATCGGGAAATTCAGCCTACTAAATCTCAGAGGTACCGAACCTACTAGGCAGGGCCCAAACACGAAAGTCTATGGCCAACTTAAGGGACAAAGCCTTTAGAGCTTCGGTCACAACATATAAACAGCTCGGAGACGTCTAAGTCCATACATAAAAGTTAAGGTCCTTACATATTTTTAATCAACAAAAAGATTACTTCAAACCTGATCAATATACTCGATCTTGAATTACAACCATGAAAAGATCCACCTTCGGCAAAGAATAATTGTGTCCAGTTAAAACGTTCAAATATTTTAACAAAGACTTTATTTTTAATCGGGTCCTCCGAAGTCAAAGCAACTTGGAGTTATTACTTAATCCATGCCTCATCTAGGCTTCGGGGGAACAAACATTTTAAGCAATGTCAAAATTTATGCTAAGGCATCGATGGCATATTATGAAGTTCAAAACACAAGTTTTATGTCTTAAACTTAAGCAAATAAATAAAAGTAAAGGACCCAATGTATAGCCGAAGAGAAAATATATATATACACACAAAAAGGTATTCACAGAGGCGCTATGAGACAACCCAAAAATACAAAATATGTAGCTACAAGAAAGAACAAAAAATAAACATAGGTGTGTCCTGCTTAGTCGCTGCCCGAACCATCGGGCTGATATCTCGCTCTGGCCTCGGCTTCGAGCCTCTTCGCCTCTTCGATCTCGGCTGCTAGGTCAATCTGCCGGACATGGATCTCCTCAAGAGTCTCTCTCCAAGACAGCCACTTCATATATTCGGCCTTTATTATTACACGGGCCTCGACTACCTCCATATCGTTCTTGTACTAGGCCAACATATCCTGAACTTTGGAGGCATCGTTCGAAGCTGCCTCCAATTTGGACTTCAGCAGGTGTAATATTGGCCCTGAGCATCTCGTTCTATAATGGCTAAGTCGGGTGATGCCCAAAGCTCCTCATTCAGCTGAGACCATTTGTCATTTTTTTCTCTCATAACCCAGAGTTGTACTTTGGTCGATGTTGAATCCTCTTTGGTGGCGTCCCGCTCTGAGGCCAGGAGATCTATTTTTCCCCTCAATTCCTTAGCTGAGGCTTTGACCTCGCCCATTTCAGACCTCAGCTGGTCGATCAGGGTTATCTTCTCTTAAACCTGTGAGGTTGCAGCGTTAGCATCTGCGTTTAACTTCTCGTTATTGATTTCAAACACTCTTACCTTTTCGACCAGAAGGGTGTGTTCCTATTTTGACTTCGAGGCCTCCTTTTGATCTTTTTCCAGCACAGCTTGGAGGACGGGATGGTCCCTAAGGACTTCATCTTTTTACTCACAAAGAGCTTTGTACATGTCCTTTTGCTGGACCTACTCCTTGATCTCGAACTCGAGGTGACTCACCTCCATTCGAGACTAGTGGAAGCTCTCATGATGAAGCACTGAGGCATAAAAAAGAAAAATTGTTTAAATCCGCTAAGGCAAAATGAACTCCTTAAAGATATGAGGGGAAGAAAGTATACCCTGTTTAGCGCCTGTTGTGCCTTATTGAAAAGGCTTGGCCTATATACCTCGTTCATTTTCACTTGCTTCTTTTTTGTTACCAAGGAATGGAGGTAACTGGCCACATCGACTAGCCCGGATAACATCCTAGTATTTGTCAGTACTATGAACATGACCGTCTTCTTCTGGTCAGGGTCCACTCTCTGGAGGAGGGGAGGGACTGCTTCTCGAGCTTTGGGCTCAAACTCGGTCCACCTGACCCAGGCAGTGCATCCTATTCCGGGATATCCAAATAACTGGAGTAGTCTTCCAGCATGCCGACATCTACTCCTTTGAAAAACAAATTGAGGGCCTAGTTTGTGGCCGGTGATGCCTCGGTCAGTTTTTCTCTAATGGCTCGAGCCTCATATAAAATAGGCTCCTTGTGAGACGATGACTCCGCGACATCAATGACATTGGCTACCTCTTTCAGAACAGGAGTATCTTCTTGAGAAGCAGTGGCCACATACTCCTCCTCGAGCTCCCTTGCTAAGGAGGATTCAGCTTTACGATCACCCCCTTCCGGGACTGCTGGCTCTTGTGCGGTGTCAATCGGCTCTTGGACGATGAACTCCATGTCATCATCTTCGGGGTAGTCCCTGAGCCGATAGAGGGATTCAGGATTCAGGATCCTAGCACGAGTACTTTTCTTGGTACTGTTTCTGACCCTGACTACGATCCTCTTCTTCTTGGCCTCGGCGGGAGTGTCCGAGGAGTCAAGGGACCTTTTATTCTTTCTTGTTTTCTCCTCCTTCTTTGCAGCAACTTCGGCAGTAGGTTGTACCGAAGCGAATTGTTTTTCACAGGAGGATGAGGCAACAGCCTTGGTAATTGCCCGAGGTTTGGTGGTCTTGGGCAAACCTGTGAAAAGAAAGGTCTTAGTCAGAATGATGATGAAATGAAAATGACTAATAGGTAAATTCAACTAAGAGAAGAAGGACACTCACCATGAGAACGAGCCTCCTATTTGCCTTTAGAGAGTTTGCGCCACTCATGCTTTGAATAGGTGAATTATTTGCAGATGCCCTTGACCCGCTCCCAAAAATGAGGGATTGCATGGGACTCGGGTGACAGCTACATATCAGAAAAATGATTAATGAGAAAAGAAGGGTAAAACCAAAGGAGTAAATAAAGAGGAAACAAACTTATGTTTTGAGTTCCACTTCTCGAGGAATGGCAGGAACTCGGAGAGAATAAGGTCTTCGATTTTTATTCGAACAAACCTCCCTTGCCAACCTCTGTCTCTGTCCTCGTCGATGTAGGAGAATGGAACCTTCTTTGCCCATCGGGCAAGCTTGATTAACGCCCCCAGAAGATTCAGGGTTATAAACACGAAGCAGATGGTTGATCATAAACTGCGGCTCCTCCATTTTGTTGGCAAAGTGACGGAGGAAGGTCACTATTCTTCAAAAGAACGGGTGGATCTGCCCGAGGTAGATCTCGTACCTCTTACAAAAACCAAGGAACACCATGTCCATCGACCGAGCGTGAAGGGATACATATAAACGCTTAAGTATCCCTCCACGTGCGTCGTGATATCCTCATCAGGACTGGGAACGACCACGTTTTTGCCTTCCCATTTGTTGTCCTCTCGGGCCACTTGAAGCGACTCCTCGATGATGGAGCAAACGTAACTCCATTCCTCCTCACCTCGGTCCCGTTGTTTGGAGACTTTCTCGACCTTAAAGTCATTATCTATGAAGCAGCCTCCGGGGATAAATTCTATAAGAGGAGGTTCCAGGGCTGCTACCGAAAGGGTCACCTCGGTATTTGCGGTCGGTGTAAATGTTGAAGGAGCAGTATTTTGAGGCACCACTTTTGAGGTTTTTTCCATCTTGATCTGGGAATATGAAGGTTTGAAGGCTGATATGAAGATTTGAAGATTTAAAGGCAAAGTATGAAGGTTTGAAGACTAAAAATGAAGAAATGAAGATCTGGAGGACAACTTGTGAAAATTTGAGAGATTGATGAACTAGTAAAAAATTGGCCAAATACATATGCAACCCCTTAAAGTTATCACCAATTTATTTTTGAAACTTGAACTAAAACATTTACCTATTAGATGTGTGTCTATTAAACACAAATTTGACTACTCCAAACTAATATAAGTGTGTGAATCTCATTCTCTTGAAATACATTCAACATGATAATTAACCCAATAAGAAAATTACATATCAGCAAAAAAGGACTAAATAAGAAACTAAAATATAGAATAATAAAAAAATAACTAATAAAATATAAGCAATTACATGGAATCACAAGAAGTAAAAATAGAGAAATGAAAGATAAATAATGTACAAAGAAAAATATATTTTAAAAGTTCAAAAGAAATTAAAAAGTAAAAAATAAAATTAAAAATTAAAATAATAGAAATAAAAAGTTATAAAGAAACTAAAAAGCAACATTGTAATTACACAATGTAATTACCATCAATTTTCACTTCCCCTTGAGAATTAGAGAGTGTAATTACATCTCTTCAATTACACACAATTTCATGATGAACAAGATAATATATATATATATATATATATATATATATATATATATATATATATATATATATGGGATGGCTCTATCATATATTAGATGTTAATAAGATACTACTATGAAGATGGAAATACCCTGAAACATTTAAAATTTCCTATACTATAGAGAACCAAAATTAGTAAAATATAAAACTATTTAATGTGAAAGGTGAATTAAAACAGATGCAAAAATAGGAGTATTATCAAAGATGGTAGTACCGTCTTTCTTTATCTGCTTCACACGTACTAAAAAGTTCTCATGTTAATTTAATTTTTCAAAGAGCATAACAGTTTCTCTTATAAATCATATTAATTTTATTTATTAAAATATTTTCCTACTCCGTATAAATAAGAATGAAGAATCAACTACAAGAATGTATTTTAGGACAAGAATTCACTAGGATGAATTTTTTTAATTAATCTCATTCCTTTTAGAGTTTGTTTCCAGAATTGGAAAGTCAATTTTTTTTTGAGCAAACAGAAAATATATATATATTAATTGCTAAGGAATGTCTGGTACATGTTTATCATAAGATGTGTGAAGGACACACTAGTTAATTAAGCTTGCTAAAAGTTTGCAAGCATCAAAAGATAGGAGTTTTTCATGAGTAATAATTTCAAATCTTTCACTATCCACAAAATCTATTACATCACTTGTAGGTTTAACAAAAACTTTTTTTCTTGTCTTCTGGGCATTTCTTCTTCCAGCTATTCCAAAAACTTGATTGTTTATGTCCAGGCATTTTTTGGCTAGTTGATGAGCAACCCTATTCCCCTGCCTAAAGGTGTTGGAGGATAACCTTCTGTTGGTGCATTAACCACCTGCAATCATTAACAACCCTGTTAAATAATTTGTTACTTTCATGTATTGCCTAGATTACCTCTGAGCAGTCCGTCTCTATTTCAAGTAGGAAGAGTTTCCATTCATTTGCTGTTTTGAGGCCCTGTCTTAGGGCTTTCAATTCAGCTGCTAGTGAACCATTAGCATGAGATAATTTTGTAAAGCCAACAACCCAATTGCCATTAGAATTTCTGAAAACATTACCTGAGCCACAATGTTGGTTATAGTTTGTGAAGCTAACATCAACGTTTAGTATAAAACAACCCTTTGGAGGTTTATGCCAAATGATTTTAATGACTAATTTGGGAGAGTGTATAGGAATTTTTCCAGTGAGAAGTTTGAATTCCAAAGCCCTCTACATGATAAGGGAATCATTAATAGGGTTGATAGTATTGTTATGGTTAATGTTGTTCCTATTAATCCAAATGTTCTAAATTATAAAAGGAAAATAAGATTTCCAATTGGAAAGTCAATTGGCATTAGAAGCCACGACGCCTTATGACTGCTTTCCAATTCCTTTTTGGAGATTGAATTAAAATTATGTACTTCTTTGGCCTCCTGCAACTAAAACAAGCTTGTTAATCCAACTAGTATATACTAGTCAAAAGCCTCCCCCTTTCTCATCCCCTTTTTTAATCAGTTTCCAAGGGGAAAAAATTAAATCCATTGTATCAAAATTTTCTTTTCTTGATTAATTTTTTTTCTTTGGTGCTTGAATTTATCATCAATATTAAATGATACAATCAAAAAGTTAAATATGAGAGATTAACTTTTCACTTAATACTTTTCGGGCTTTTAGCATATATCCTATGAGTTATGAATTGTACAATATTCGAAACTAAGCACCAAAAACAAATATTCATACTAGCCGGACAAAGTAACATGGCTGGACGAGGAGGGGTCGTTGACAAAGTTTGGGATGGCTATGTACCACCGGAATGTCGCCGGAATCCGGCGATCTTACGGCTGAATGGAAACTCAATATGGGAAGTAGCCCAAGAGCCTCTACATTATGTCATTGACTTGAACAAGACTTGTGGGATAGGGCCAACTATGGTGTTTGCCATTGATATCTTGGAGAAAGACCCCGAATTCGGGATCATAGGGTTAGTCCCTTGCGCGGCTGGTATCGATAAATGGTCACAGGGTTCCAGGTACACATCTTGCTTTAATGTATATATTGGATACTGATAGGACCAAACATATTGTTGTATGTGAAAGTAGACAAAACAAAAGAAAGAAAAATCAAAAAGAGATGAAAATATAATGTAAGCGCTTACATCGACATTCTTGTGATGTAAGCGCTTACCTCAGCATTCTTATGATGTAAGCGCTTACATCGGCATTCTTATGATGTAAGCGCTTACCTCGGCAAGGCATTCAAATGCCTATAAATAGGGGTCTACATTTTCATTTGTAGATCATCCCAAAACTTCTTCTTTCTCTCTTCAATTAATAAAGATTTATTCTTTGTGTGGCCGTGGAGTAGGCAAAAATTGCCGAACCACGTAAATCTTGTCTTGTCTTGTCTTATGCAATTTATTGTTTTTCTCTCTTAAATATTCTTTTCTTTCTATTAGCTTGATACGCTTCCCAACAACTGGTATCAGAGCACAGACAGTGTAATTCTGGTAGAAAAGTACAGTATTGGTGCAGGTACTATTCACAAGAATAGTGCGACACTATTGATCATCGTTACTATTCACAAGCATTATTCACATAAATTATTTTTGTGAAAAATGGCATCGGAAGAAGGGAAGGTTAAGATTGACAAGTTCAATGACAAAGATTTTGGATTCTGGAAAATGCAAATAGAGGACTATTTGTACCAGAAAAAACTACACTTACCTCTGACCGAGGTGAAACCGGAGACTATGTCCAAAGCGGATTGGGATCTATTAGATCGCCAAGCTCTTGGTGTGATTCGTTTGACACTAACACGAAATGTGGCGTTTAACATCATTAACGAGAAGACCACTACAGGTCTGATGAAGGCGTTATCAAATATGTATGAGAAGCCATCTGCTTCAAATAAAGTCTATTTGATGCGTCGATTGTTCAACTTAAAAATGACAGAAGGTGGATCAGTCACGGAACATATCAATGAGTTTAATACAATATTAACTCAGTTGAGTTCTGTTAATATAACAATTGATGACGAAATCAGGGCGTTGATTCTACTATCATCTCTACCGGAGAGTTGGTCTGCAACAGTAACTGCAGTTAGCAGTTCATCAGAAAGTACCAAACTCAAATTGAATGATATTAGAGACTTGGTTCTAAGCGAAGATATTTGCCGAAGAGAATCAAGTGATTCCCCAGGATCTGCTTTTAGTACCGAAAGTAGGGGGAGAATCAACCAAAGAGGATAGAGTTATGGTCGTGGCAGATCAAAGTCAAGGAGAAGAGGACAATCCAAAAATCGCAAGGACATTACTTGTTGGAATTGCGATAAAAAGGGTCACTACAGTAGTCAGTGTAGAGAACCAAAGAAGAAGAAGGAAGAAAATTCAGCAAATGTAATTACTGAACAAGTCGGTGATGCACTAATTTGTTGTGCAGACAGTCCAGTTGAATCTTGGATTCTGGACTCAGGTGCATCCTTTCACTCTACATCATGCAAAGAATTATTGCATAATTATATTGCTGGAAAATTTGAGAAATTTTATCTAGCAGACGGCGAACCTCTCGACATTGCCGGAAAAGGTGAAGTTCATATAAAGACTTCACAAGGCACGCTATGGAAATTGCAAAATGTACGACATGTTCCTGGCCTCAAGAAAAATCTGATATCTATGGGTTAAATTGACAATGAAGGATATACAACAACATTCGGAAACGGATCGTAGAAGATAACCAAAGGGAATTTGGTTGTGGAACGAGGCTTCAAAAGGGGAACACTGTATGCAACTACAATAGAAAGAGATACTATAGCAACAGTTGATCATGGTCATGATACAACATTGTGGCACCGGAGGCTCGGGCATATGAGTGAGAAGGGAATGAAGCTTTTGGCATCCAAAGAAAAGTTGCCAAACCTAAAACATGTTGAATTAGGTTTGTGCGAAGATTGCATTTACGGGAAACAAAAGAGAGTTAGTTTCTCAAAGGTGGGAAGGACGCCAAAGAAAGAGAAGCTGGAACTAGTGCATACAGATGTGTGGGGACCAGCTCCTATAACTTCTCTAGGAGGCTCACGCTATTATGTCACCTTCATTGATGACTCCGCAAGAAAGGTATGGGTTTATTTTCTGAAAAATAAATCTGATGTGTTTGTTACCTTTAAAAGATGGAAAGCTGAAGCTGAAAATCAGACAAGTCTAAAGTTAAAATGTCTGAAGTCTGACAATGGAGGAGAGTATGATAGCCAAGAGTTCAAAGCATTTTGCTTGGAGAATGGGATCAGAATGATCAAGACAGTTCCTGGAACACCGGAACAAAATGGTGTTGCTGAGATGATGAACAGAACCCTGAATGAACGAGCCAGAAGTATGAGAATACATTCTGGATTGCCGAAGTATTTTTAGGCTGAGGCTGTTAACACGGCAGCTTACCTCATAAATAGGGGACCCTCTGTACCACTAAATTTTGAAATTCCCGAGGAGGTATGGACAGGAAAGAAGGTAACTTTCTCACATCTGAAAATTTTTTGTTGTGTTGCTTATGTGCATGTAAACTCTAATGATAGAGATAAGCTTGATCCTAAAGCCAAAAAATGTTTCTTTATTGGCTATGGTGATGATAATTTTGGTTATCGGTTTTGGGATGATCAGAATAGAAAGATCCTAAGACACAGGAATGTCACATTTAATGAAAATGTGATGTACAAGGACAAGCTTGAAGTAGAACCAACCAACACCAGCAAACAGACAATGTCTGAAACAATTGAGTTAGAAGAAATCTCAGAAAATAAAGTGGCTAGAGGGATTACAACTGATTCTGAAATTGAAGATGACGAACTAGAAGCCGAATTTGAAGAAGAACTAGAAGCCGAACTTGGATCAGAACCGGAACCGGAACCAGAGATAGAATCAAATGCAAAATCAAATCTGGAATCAGGACCTGAATCAAATTCGGATTCTGTTACTCATGAACCTACATTGAGGAGATCTAAAAGAGTCACGAATGCTCCAGATAGGTTAACTCTCTCTCTTCACTATTTACTTCTTACTGATGCTGGAGAACCAGAGCATTTTGTTGAAGCAATGCAGGTGATAGACTCTGATAAGTGGAAGCTAGCCATGAAAGAAGAGATGAATTCTCTTCAAAAGAATAAAACATGGATACTTACGGAGTTACCAAAAGGAAAGAAGGCATTGCAGAACAAGTGGGTGTACAGAGTCAAGGAAGAGCATGATGGTAAGAAGAGATACAAAGCACGATTAGTAGTAAAAGGCTTTCAGCAGAAGTAAGGAATTGACTACACCTAGATCTCTCTCCTGTAGTCAAATTAACTACTATCAGGTTGGTGCTAAGTATCGTAGCTACAGAAAATTTGCATTTGGAGCAGCTAGATGTTAAAACTGCTTTCTTGCATGGTGACCTTGAAGAAGACATCTACATTAAGCAACCTGAAGGTTTTCAAGTTTCTGATAAAGAAAACCTTGTGTGTAAGTTGAAGAAGAGTTTGTATGATTTGAAACAAGCTCCCCGACAATGGTACAAGAAATTTGATGGATTCATGCATAAAAATGGTTTCACACGATGTGAGATGGACCATTGTTGTTATATCAAAAATCTTGATGAATCCTATATCATTTTATTGTTATACGTTGATGATATGCTAATTGCAGGATCTAGCATAAATGAGATCAACTTGGTTAAGCAACAACTGGCGAAGGAGTTTGAAATGAAAGACTTAGGACCAGCTAAGCAAATGCTTGGGATGAGGATTAGCAGAAACAGGTCGGAAGGAACCTTAAAGTTGTCTCAAGAAAAGTACATACAGAAGGTACTAAGCAGGTTCAGTCTTCATGATACAGACCAGAAGCACTCCACTTGGAAGCCATCTAAATCTGTCAAAGGACCAATCGCCTAAGACAGATGAAGAAAGGAAGTACATGTCCAAAGTTCCGTATGCTTCAGCAGTAGGAAGTTTGATGTATGTTATGGTTTGCACTAGACCTGACATAGCCCATGCAGTTGGAGTTGTCAGTAGATACATGTCAGATCCAGGAAAGGAGCATTGGGAAAGTGTAAAATGGATATTGCAATATCTCAAAGGCACTTCAGGTATGGCACTTTGTTTTAAAAAGAGCAATATTATCTTACAAGGTTTTGCTGATGCAAATTTAGGCGGCGATCTGGATAGTCGAAAAAGTACCACGGGCTACGTGTTCACCTTGGGTGGTACTGCTGTTAGTTGGATGTCCAGACTTCAGAAAAGTGTTGCTCTATCTACCACTAAAGCAGAGTACATGGCAATCTCAGAAGCTGGAAAAGAGATGATTTGGCTCAAGAATTTTCTTAAAGAGCTAGGTAAAGAGCAGGACAATTGTGAGCTTTTCAGCGATAGCCAAAGTGCAATTCATCTTGCCAAGAATCCAGTGTTTTATGCAAGATCGAAGCATATCCAGTTGAGGTATCATCATATCCGAGAGTTGATAAATGAAGGAACTCTTTCCCTACAGAAGATACCAGGATCAAACAACCCGTCAGACATGTTGACCAAAGTTGTCGGTGTTGACAAACTGAGGCTGTGCACTGCCTCAGTTAGCCTTCAAGACTGATAGAGTGAAGGCGCCACTAGAGAATAGCAAATCTTTCTTTATTTTCTTTCTTGATGTAACATAGGTTTGAGGGGGAGATTGATAGGACCAAATCTATTGTTGTATGTGAAAGTAGACAAAACAAAAGAAAAAAAAATCAAAAAGAGATGAAAATATGATGTAAGCGCTTACATCGACATTCTTGTGATGTAAGCTCATACCTCAGCATTCTTATGATGTAAGCGCTTACATCGGCATTCTTATGATGTAAGCGCTTACCTCGACAGGTGCCTATAAATAGGGGTCTACATTTTCATTTGTAGATCATCCCAAAACTTCTTCTTTCTCTCTTCAATTAATAAAGAACTATTTTTTGTGTGGCCGCGGAGTAGGCAAAAATTGCCGAACCACGTAAATCTTGTCTTGTACAATTTATTATTTTTCTCTCTTAAATATTCTTTTCTTTCTATTAGCTTGACACGCTTCCCAACAGATACATCATATGCAACTGGTTCAATTGAAATTATTGATTTCAACTTGAAACGTGTACAAATATAGAAGAAATATAGAAGAAAATGTTGAAGTTACGTTATAACGAAATATATATATAATAAAATAATACTCATTCAGAACTCACTGACTTGTAATATATTTGCCAAGGCTATACATTGAGATGACTAAAAGAGCGACAATAGCCGTGCATGGTGGTGGAATAATTAGAGCAATCCTTTGGTATCAAGGGGAGAGAGATACATTAACTTGGGAAGAAGCAAAGTCTTACAAGAGCAAATTGGAGAAACTTTTTCAAACTTGCGTAGTGATTTGAACTCTCCATTGCTTCCTCTTTTTCAGGTACAAATTTGTTTTCCTTGCTCATTTAATGATATTTATTAATATAATAACCTTTTTTGCTTTCACATGATGATTTGAATATTAAAAAATATAACGATCTACCATTTATGAAAATTGAAAACAGTAATTTGAACTGCCAAATCATATTGCATGCATGTCACAGTGAACAACACAACTTTCGTATGTTTGGCTAATTTCAGGAATTTTATTAGTGGTTTTAAATGTAATTATCTTTGTTTCCTCAAATTGACATGTTAACATCTATAAATGGACCACGTACGATGTAGAATCTGCTCTGTAAAATGTACAATTTAGTGAAAAATATTATATGAAAGACAACTAATATCCACGTTATGGCGTTATCTTTCAACTTAAACAAAGGTTGATGGCCGTAATTTTGATGATTGTGGTGTTAGATGATAGTTGTGAGTCGTAAAAGTGGAGCTTATGTTTGATAGAAAAAAAAATAGACTAGAGAAAATCATAAAGAAGCGTTAGTTGTGCAATAAACTCTTTTTCCTTTATTTGTCAACCAGAATAATTTCTTGAGAAGACACTTACCATAATCAGTGTAAACGAAAACTTGGCCAATTTTAATAATTTTCTTCCACACAAACATATGATTGCCTTAAAATTTCAAATTCCTATATAATACATTTATTTTTTAAAGAGAGAATATCTGAGGGTTCATTTAACATTAGCCTTACAATTACAGTGATATCTTCTTTCTTTTAAGTGATTACATTAAGCATCCACTGTATATTCAAGAGCTAGTGATCGTGAAGAGTGAAATATTCATGTAAAATATTTATCCGTTTCATTGTTAATTTTCTAAAAAAAATTAATATTATCATAAATTTTCTTTTTTCTTCTGACCAAATTTGCCTATTTATGTCTGTTTCAATTTTTATTAATTTTTGCTATAATTGTATAGGTAGCCCTAGCTTCTTGACAAGGACCCTTTATTTATGGGAGAAATTCAAAAATAGCCAGATTTACGACTGGTCATTCAAAAATAGCTCAATTTCAAAAGTAATCGAAACTTAGCCACTTTTTATGTAAAGATAAATCTGAGCGAAAACACTATTCAAAACCCAAAAAATACGTCAGTATATTATACTGGAGTTCCAGCATAAGTATGCTTGAACTCCAGGATATTATACTGGAGTTCCGGGATAAGTATGCTGGAACTCCAGCATAATATGATGGAGTTCCAGCATAAGTACACTAGAACTCCAGCATAATATACTGGAGTTCCAGCAAGTATAATTGTCCAGTATAATATATTGGAGTTTGGAGCACCGATGCTCCAGTCTCCAGTATATTATACTGGAGTCAGCAAAGTATATCGGTCCAACATAATATGCTGGAGTTCATACACAAGTGCACCGAACTCCATTATATTATGTTGGACCGGTCTCTGTTGCAGCAAAATAGTGGCTATTTTTCATTGACTTCGTAAACGCTGGCTATTTTTTAATGATCAGTCCGAAAAGTGGCTATACCGTGTTATTTTTACTTTATTTATTGAGGGGGTGAGAGAAGCCAGCTTGGAATTAAACCTTCCAAATGTAATAATTGTAGATGTTTTGGGCCTACCTTTGAAGCCAGATGGGCTACACCTTACTACTCCAGCCCAAGTCCAACTTGGATAGAAGTTGGCTGATGCATTTGTAAATGGGAAACTACCAACTATGTCCATTTATAAGTAACTCATTACAAAAATTGGTCAATTCATAAAAAACTAATAATATAAGTCAATTAGCTATTTGTTGAAAAAAAAATGTCAAATTTTTATTTTGAGTGGGTGTTATTAGAATAGATTGGGTACATTCTAAGGAGCTTGAATCTCAGTTTTGGGGTGATTTGGTGAAGTTTTGAGGTGGTTTGAATTGAAAATTCGAAGTAAAAACTGAACATGAAAAATATATGTGTATCACACACACACACACATACACACACACACATACACACATACACACACACACACACACACACACACATATATATATATCAATTGTGTATCACATGTATATCCATGTATACCTGTGTGTGATACATATTTCATACATGTGTCGCAGAAGAATTTTTTGAACTCGATTTAATTACAAATTTTGATACAAAATCGGTCCAAATCACCTCCAATCTTTCTCAAATTTTGTATATTGACTTATCTATATGTTTTTAATGATGGAGTGCGAAAAACGCGGATGGGTATAAGTTGTGGTACTCTGGAATCATGAGGGGTAAGAATGGAGTGGGTATCCTGGTAGATAGCCATCTTAGAGAGTCGGTGGTAGAGGTCAGGCGGGTGAATGATAGATTAATGACTATTAAGTTGGTGGTGGGTGAGTGTACTTTAAATGTCGTTAGCGCGTACGCGCCGCAAGCAGGCTTGGATGAGGAGATTAAAAGGCGTTTTTGGGAGGAGTTGGATGAGATCGTTCGTAGTATCCCGCCTTCCGAGAGGTTATTCATAGGAGGAGACTTCAATGGTCATATTGGGTCGTCTACAGGTGGTTATACTGAGGTGCATGGCGGCTTCGATTTCGGGGAGCGGAACGGAGGGGGCACTTCGCTGTTGGACTTTGCCAAGGCATTTGATCTAGTGATTGTAAACTCAAGTTTTCCGAAGCGGGAGGAGCATTTGGTTACTTACCAAAGTTCGGGGGCGAAGACTTAGATTGACTATCTCCTCCTCAGAAGATGCGACAGAAGGTTATGCGAGGATTGCAAGGTTATCCCTGGCGAGACCCTCGCAATGCAGCATAGGCTTTTGGTGATGGACATTGGTATTATGATAAGGAGGAAGAAGAGGACAGTACGAGGCCGTTTGAGGATTAGGTGGGGCGCCTTGACTAAGGATAAAGCTCAGGAGTTGGAAGGAAGGTTATCGGCAATGGGAGCGTGGAGAAGTAGTGGGGACGCAAACCCTATGTGGTCGACGAAAGCAAACTGTATAAGGAAGGCGGCGAGAGAGGTGTTAGGGATTTCTTCGGGCCACACCGGTGGCCACAAAGGAGACTGGTGGTGGAATGCAATTGTCCAAGGTAAAGTAGAAGCAAAGAAGGCGGCTTACCTGCGGTTAGTAGGGAGCACTGGCGAGGAAGAGAGGAGAGCGAACAATGAGAGGTATAAGGTAGCTAGAAAGGAGGCGAAGATAGCAGTCACGGAGGCTAAGACTGCAGCTTTTTCTTGTCTGTATGAGGACCTGGGGAACAAAGCGGGGAGAAGAAGTTATTCCGACTGGCTAAAGTGAGAGAGAGGACGGCTCGGGATCTGGACCAAGTGAGGTGCATAAAAGATGAGGACGGCAAAGTTTTGATGGGGGATGACCAAACTAAGAGGAGGTGGCAGACCTACTTTCATAAACTTCTAAATGAAGAAGGGGATCCGGATATTGTACAAGGTTAATTGAGGAATGCTGACAGTCCCCATGAATTAAGTTATTGTAGGGACATTGAGGTCGATGAGGTCATGGAGGCGATGCGTAAGATGAGAAGGGGAAAAGCTATCGAACCAGATGAAATTCCGGTTGAACTTTGGAGGTGTGTGGGTAGAGCAGGCTTGGAATGGCTTACTGGGTTATTTAATATTATACTCAAGACTAATAGGATGTCTGAAGAGTGGAGGTAGAGTACAATAGTTCCGTTGTATAAGAACAAAAGCGATATCCAGAGCTGTAACAACTATAGGGGTATCAAATTACTGAGTCATACCATGAAAGTTTGGGAGAGAGTGGTAGAAATGAGAGTGCGAAGGACGGTGTCTAATTCAGAAAATCAATTCGGGTTCATGTCGGGGCGATCTACTACAGAAGCTATCCACCTTACTAGGAGGATGGTGGAACAATACAGGGATAGGAAGAAGGATCTCCACATGGTGTTTATTGATCTGAAGAAAGCGTACGACAGGGTTCCTAGGGAGGTCTTATGGAGCTACTTGGAGGCTAAAGGGGTTCTGGTTGCCTACATTAGGGTGATTAAAGACATGTATGATGGAGCTAAGACTCGGGTTAGGACAGTAGGAGGCGACTCCGAGCACTTCTCGATTGTTACGGGGTTGCACCAAGGGTCTGCGTTCAGCCCATTCCTATTTTCCCTGGTGATGGATGCACTAACTTATCATGTTCAAGAAGAGGTTCCATAGTACATGCTATTTGCTGATGACATAGTTCTAATTGATGAAACACGAAGCGACGTCAACGAGAGGCTAGAGGTTTGGAGACATGCCCTTGAGTCTAAAGGTTTCAAGTTGAGCAGGACGAAGACGGAATATCTTGAGTGCAAATCTGGGGTCGAGCCAACGGAAGCGGGAGTGGACGTGAGGCTTGACTCTCAAGTCATTCCCAAGAGGGGTAGTTTCAAGTACCTTGGGTTGGTTATTCAGGGGATTGGGGAGATCGACGAGGATGTCACACACCGTATAGGGGTGGATGAAGTGGAGGTTATCATCGGGAGTCCTGTGTGATAAGAAAGTGCCACCGTTACTAAAAGGTAAGTTTTATAGAGAAGTGGTTAGGCCTGCCATGTTGTAGGACTGAGTGTTGGCCGGTTAAGAACTCACATATCCAGAAGATGAAAGTAGCAAAGATGAGGATGTTGAGGTGGATGTGCGGGCATACAAAGATAGATAAGATTAGGAATGAAGAAATTCGAGATAAGGTGGGTGTGGCTCCCATGGAGGACAAGATGCGGGAAGCAAGACTCTGATGGTTCGGCATTCACAGGAGGAGCACTGATGCACCGGTGAGGAGGTGTGAGCAACTGGTTGTGGTGGGTACGCGGAGAGGTAGAGGTCGACCTAAGAAGAATTCGGGAGAGGTGATCAGGCAGGACATGACGCGACTTAGAATTGCTGAGGACATGGCCCTTGACAGGGAATTGTGGAGGTCGAGCATTAAGGTTGTAGGCTAGGGGGAAGTTGTGAATATTTCTACAGCGCACTAGAGTGAGATTAGCCAGTTAGGAGTTAGTTTTAGGATTCTAGTGGTCATCTACTGATGCAGGGCTTTAGCTGCTGGTTATTATTATACCTTCCATCTATTTCGTATTTCTTATATTGCTGCTATTTTATTATGATTCTATTGATGATACTAATATATCGTCTCTTGTTGCTTTCTTGAGCCAAGGGTCTCCTGGAAACAGCCTCTCTGCCCCTCGGGGTAGGGGTAAGGTCTGCGTACATATTACCCTCCTCAGACCCCACTTGTGGGATTATACTGGGTCATTGTTGTTGTTGTTGTTGTTGTATATGTTTTCAATGAATTTCAACTATACGCATTGAAAAAGTTCCTTTTTTGCTTATATATATTTGGAATATTGTAT
Organism: Nicotiana tabacum; assembly: GCF_000715075.1. Taxonomy (NCBI): domain Eukaryota; kingdom Viridiplantae; phylum Streptophyta; class Magnoliopsida; order Solanales; family Solanaceae; genus Nicotiana; species Nicotiana tabacum. Next base: position 104,357,569 of record NC_134086.1, on the reverse strand, counting down.
TTTTTTTCTTATTTCATTACCTTATTTGCTACCCCATCCATTAAATTTCCTTTCTATCTTGCATCTAATGTTGCTAATCACTCTTAAAAATATGGAAGGTGATTTTTGCATGTGATTCTTTGAGAGAAAGAACCTTATTTATTTGATTTTTCAAGTTTTATATGTGCTTGGCTAGTTTTTATAAGTCTATAATTATGGCTAGAGCTTGGTAAGTTGAGACTTATTTGGGACATTTGTGTAAGTTTTCCTTTGTAAAAACCCATTATACATTAAAAATAACAGAATAGCACTCTTGTTCTTTTATATTCATTTTTACCTACTTCTTCATCCTTTTCATCTTTCTTGGTGATCTTAAAAGATATCGCTAAAATGGGGTATTTGCATTTTTACTCAATTTTGGGGTTACCATTGAAGTTATATCCACTTTGCACAAAAATTTGCAAGTCTATCCATTTTAGAATCAATTTCAGATTTTTCTGGTATGAAGTTGAAGAAAAAAATTTAGTTCGAAGTGTAATGCACTTAAGTCTAATTAAGTCTAAAGAACAAAAATTGCACTTAACAACAAATAAGCCTGAAGTGCAATAAATATTTTTATCCACTTAAGGTCAAATAGGTATCAAATGAAAAAATTACACTTAAGTTCAAATAGGTCTAAAGTGCAACCAATGTTTCATGCACTTAAGGCCAAATAAGTCTAAAGTACAAATTGCTCAAAAAGAAAAAATTGTTCTTCAAATTTCAACAATCCAATACACGATTCAACACTTAAATCTACTCCAAATGATCTCAAATTTGAAACATGACCTCCAAATATCATAAAGAACAAACTCCAATTATCAATTTGTCAAAAAACAACAATCTAATAAACCCATTTTGCAATTAAGAAGAAGAAAACCTAAGCAGTAGCAAAGAAAGAAGCGCCACAACTAGGGGTGGGCGTCGGTCGGTTCGGTTCGGTTATGAATATTATCGGTTACCGGTTTACAAATTTAATAAACCGATAAGATATCGGTTATCGGATATCGGTTAATCGGCTATCGATCATTATCGGTTCGGTAATCGGTTTACCCTACAAGATAACACAATCTAGAGTTAAGCAATAAAGAGAAGACAATTCACTGGAGTTAAGCAAAAAAAGAGAAGAATTCACATATAATATACCACTCATTTATGCGTTTTGTCCAGTGGCCACAACTGGAATAGTACTAATTCTTCAGCAATAGTTGTCCAACTACATTAATAATAATACAAAGTGGTAGCAATTTTACCTTAAAATTAACAAGTCCAAACATATAGTACTAACAGTTTATATTCAAGTTAACAAGACAACAACTGCTCAATCCTTATAGGCTTCACCAAAAAATCAGTGGATAAATACTTATCAACCTGGAACAATTCCCACAAAATATTCCAAGGCATTAGTTGTCTCCTCCGATATGATAACAATAATAGTTGATTTAGAATTTTTATTTCACACAATACTTTCACTTCCACAAGCGTTGAAGCCCTCAAACAGTCCAATATAATATGGATGTTGTTTGTCAAATGTCTAACCTAAAAAAAAGGAACCATAGAGCAATCCTTATATTAAGATGAATTTTGTTATAGAAATTAAAATCCTAATGTATAAGACTAAAGACTAACGCTAGGAGTAACTAGTAAGGTCTATGAAGAATGAAGATGAAGCAACTGAAGAGTGCGGCTGAGAAAGAATAGGAGAGAATAAACTGAAGCCCTAGCTTATGTATATACTTAAGGGTAAAGTTGTAATTTTATTAATTCTTATTGGGTTATCGGTTAACCGATTAACAAAATTGGCAAACCGAGGCCCGAACCGATAACCCAATAGTGAAAAACTTCTAAACAGTTACTGAATCGTTAACCCAATAACCCGATACCGATAACCCAATAAATAATTAATGGTTCGGGTTATTGGTTTTACCCGATATATGCCCAGCCCTAGCCACAACAGCTCACTATCATAAAAAATAAACCCCAATTATCAATTTGTCAAAACAACAACAAATATAACAAACCAACTTTGCAATTAATAAAGGAGTAGAAAAGAAAGGAGCGCCACAACAGCTCACTACTATAAAATACCATAAACTATCTTAAAACCTGCTCACAAATATGAAATGCCATGTAAACTCATCGTCACATTTGTTTTCACAATGCCTAAAAAGAAGAAGAAAAAGAAGGAAAATGTTTGAAGTTGTCTGTACTTGTTAAGTATATTTTTTTAAAAAGTTGATACAAATTAAATGAGGTGACGAACTAGGGGCGCCCCGTGAAATTTTTACCGTTAAAATCAGGAGAAATTTGATCAGCTTATTTGATAATAATCAGTTAATCACTTTTGTAAATAAGAAAAAGGGGGTTGCTTTTGTAACATACAGCATTGCGTTTTACGGAGCCCTTCCTCCAAAGGCAAAAACAAGACATTATGAATTCGCCATGCTACACAGACTGGAGCTCTCAATGTTGAAATAGTAACTCAAAAGATTTTACAAGCAAAGATTAGTTGTTAATGGAGAGAATAATTGCACTCAAAGAATTGGCACCTACTTGACTATCAACTTCACATAACTGAGCATTTCTACGATTAGGATTTAGGACTGCAATAGAGCAATTTTAGACAAAAAGAAAATATTATTTGCATTCCTACTTTGCCCTCACAAAAAATCTATAAAATAAGAAAAGGACGGTGCAAATCTCAAACGACATAAAAGAGGGATGCAAATGCAATTGACCCAAAAAAAAAATGATCCTCAACAAGGATTTCCTTTGGAAGATTCAAGTGTATAAGTACGCTTTTATTTGCAAGAAACAAGAAATACATTATATGAAAAGGAAACCACTTCAAGCAGTCAAAATAAAGAGGATGTTCATCTTCAGCTAAAACCACAACAGGGTTAATAACTAAAACAGGCTTCCACGCAATCAGAAGTTGAGAGGTTCCTTCAAGAGTCTTTCCATCTGGCGTGCCCTAGTCCTTATCGACATGTCAAAAACTTTCTGCCCAAATTCAATCACAAGCCCACCAAGAATGCTAGGATCAATCTGTACAAGAATGGAAATAACATCATAAGCAGATGCAATCTTTATTGTTAAGAATTTACCAAATAATTATCAGTATCATAATGTACCTTCTGTTCAATGTTCACCTTCTTCCCTTTTCCCATCACGTCTTGCAATGTCTCCTTCAATTCTTTCTCCTCTTCGGGAGGAAGAGGCTGGGTAAAGAAAACAAAAGATACAATAATCAGATATTTAAATACGAGAAAATAACAAACTATGACAACCAGATAAAGTAACATATACATCCTACTGTCCAAATTAAAATCTCGTGTATCATACAGCAGTTAACCACCCAATCCCTCAGGGTGCAAGAGAGACTGGCAAGCATGAAAAAATTCAACTCAAAGTATCAAGCATTACATTACTGAAAATAATGAAGGGTCCCCACTGATAATGATTATACACATTGAAATATTAGAATAGAACTACCCATGGTACTAATTACATTGGATGTCATTTTGTAGTCACATTAAAAGTGCAGATGTAATGACTTTTAAAGCAAACTGCTAAGTAAGAAAAACTGTAACGACACTATCTTTCTGCAGTAGAAAAGAGTTGCTTCATAACGATCTTCCAAGAGTCGCCATAAGCAGTTTATAAGCAAACTTCTTGCTTTCATCCTCCTAATTTGAGTTTCAATTACTCTTCAAAGAACGATATAATAAATACCATGTCGAAAACAAAGTTCATAGCCTGGCCAAAGTTTATACGAAGACCGAAAGATGAGGATCCAAATTCGAAATCAAACTTGTAGTTCAAAATAGGTGAACTTACAATAACAGTTGTTACAGTGGCTTTAAGCTCCCCCTTGTGTGCCATGGTTAACTCTGCAAACCTTTTTGCTATGGCATCAATATGTTTCAGCCTCCCATTTTCGGCCAAAACAACTAGAAATGCACAGGTGAAAGAGAACGTGTCAGACAAATATAAAGTGAACATAAACGGAAAGAAAATACTACCTGAGCAGATTAATAAAGCTGAAATACACGTGCTTAGATACCACATGACAATAAGAAAACAAAGAGATGAACGATGAAATTAGTGGTTGTTAAGCTCTGATCTTTAAATCAAACATAGAAACCAATGCAGAAAAGGCAACAGTAAGCCAAAGTTCTGCCAAAATGAAATATAACTTAGCAGCTTATGCTGCCAACGTGATAAGTGATAACGAGGAAGAACTATTCCTGAAGCAATGAAACAATAGGAAAAAAGTGGAAATTCCCATGTCACTAGAAACGATAAAATGACAAACAGATACCAGAATAAAAGAAAAGTTCAAAATAATTGTATTTGCAGTATTGGCTTGAGGAAAGCATGATATAGACAAGGGTTAATACAAATAAGTTGTAAGGTTTGCAAATTAGCTTAGGGGAAGGGATGCTGAATGATGATGACCACAACTTTACCACATTAGTTGAAATGGTCAAGGTCAAGACTTGAGTTGACATTATTGTTTGGTTACCTCATACGTGTTTTTGTACAACTAAAGAAAACTAAAATAAGTATAATAAAATACCCACATGCAGCTTAGCATTCAGGGAATAAAACAAGGATTGAGAATGCATATGGTTATACCACTATAGCAAAAAAAAATATTGCCATAAAGATCATTCTACCATAAACATATATATATAGAGAGAGAGAGGGCCAGTTGTAGTTCAATGTGAAATTAATCTTCTAAATTGTAAAAATGAATCCTACTAAATAAAATTAAAAGGAATGTATCTTCTGGATTGTCTTGTTTAGTCAAGCATTAATCTGAAGGGGTACAATGTTGAAGGGGTGAAACTACAATGCGAATTTCCTGAAGATATACACCAAACTAATCACAACTCACGTACTCCCTTCCCCCCAATGGAGTAAAAGAGAACACCTGAACTGATAACAGAGGAAACCTCAGCTTCCAGTATGAAGATGACCATGCAGCTAGGAAAATAAATACCAACAAATAGCGACATTGAAGAAGAATTTATAATTTGCTAGTAAGATTATCATCGATTAAAGGAACTTGCATCCTCTAAAACAGAATATAGACACCAAATTGATGCGAATCTTTGAGTTAACAAAACAACCAATCTACCAGGATCAAAATCTTGAAGCAGAATCTAATTTCAAAAAATGAGAATCTGTTTATTTATGGCATCTCTATTTGTTATTTAAACCAACAAATCTCAAGTTTAAAAAATGGAATAGTAGTATTTTCTTTTAGAAATAACAATATAATTGTATCATACCCAAGAAGTTCCTCGTGAGATCTCCAAATTTAGCCTGTGCACAGATGTCACTTATGGCCTTCACTCTTGTATCCGTAGGCACAGAGAGATCCTTCATAAACTGAGAAAATTTAGGACTTTTCTTTGAAGCCTCAATAAGGTCCAAAATCTCAGACTCAACCTTCTCCAATGCATTAGCTTTTACAGCTGAGATGTACAAAGCCGAGGCGTAATTTCCAGAAACCCCATACATCGTCACAGGAACCTAAAACACCATAGAGAAGCAAAAGACGGTAATAGATGTAAGACTCGCATTCCTTGATTTGGTAAGAGTATCCCTTTCTTGGCATCTTTTAGGTTGAAGACAATATGAAAAAAAGGACATGATGTAATTGCTTAAAGTGACAAAGATTGATACATATTTCGAATTTAAACTTAAATTCACACACAGGAAAAGAGATGAGCAATCAAGACACATTTGAGATATCATGAGGCAAAATCTAACAAAAGGACTTTCGAGATATCATTTGAGATATCATGAGACACATTTTGAGATATCATGAGGGATTCAACTTGAAACTTCAGAACATTCACCACTCTCAAGTAAGAAAAACTATCTCAGAAACAGATATTACACACACAAATACAACAACAATCTCATACGATTTACTAACCTTAACTTTTTGCTCTTTGGCTGGGGCAGTAGCATAATTCCTTGACAACTGCACAAAAAATGACAAACATATATTAAAAAAATGAACATAACATGCCATTTTACCAGATTTCAACATGGACATTTTTAACAGTCCTGTGAAAAGAAAAGCGATTCAGCAAAAACTTCAAATGGGATGTGCTTAAGCACTGTGCACATCCAAAGATTTAGTTCGCGTGTAAATAGAACAGAACTACAAACGGTTCCAACAGGATATTCAATAAGAGAATCACACCAAAATAGTGGACCCTAAGCTGCAACAATACCATCTATTTCCTTCGATTTCATTTTTAATTTTAAAAGAACGAAACGGTTTGTTGTGACTTCATATATATAACCCAATAACAACATTCAGCCATTTCACATAAATAAAAATATATAATTTCAAGCCAAGAATCATTTCAAGAATCTAAAATCAAAATATAGATCAAAGCAAAATCCAACAATCTACAAACAAATCAGCAATATCGAAGACCAAAATTAGGTCTCATATCTGATAACAATGAATACCTCAGGATTGGAGAGGAGGGAGGGATAAAAAGTCGATCTTGAATCGGAGCAAAGGGCTTTGCGGAGGAGAGGGACCGTGGATCTGACTCGCCCTGCCATTGCCATCGCAAGAGAATTTTTATCTTCGAATCCGGTTTGTTTTCACCAGAGATTAATAGGCTTTGTACTGTTGAAAATGGCGGAGTGAGGGTTAGGGGTAGAGAGTCTCGAGGAGGCTGTGATTTTACTCGCTTAACATTTCACAACCTATAACCTAAAAGGGCATAGAATTTCTATGCTACCACTAGCATTCAGTGACACGTGTACCCTTTTTTCTCTTTTTTCCGGTTGTAATCCTTATTTTACTTTCACATAGAGGAAATGTGGATGTTGTTCTAATTTGAGAAATATATAGTATTCCATCAATTTTAATTTAGATAAAAATTTTGTAAGGCAATAATATTTACGTGACTATATAAGCTTTTCATTAAAGGTAAAGTGAATAGAATAAAATATTTAAAATTAAATTATTTTTAAATATAAAAATATATTATTTTTTTAATAGACTAATAAGAAAATTGTGTCATTTTAATTGAAACAGAGTGACTATTTCTTTGGGAAAATCACATTTAAAAGATTAAGTCTATATTTACTTCAATCTTGTTCAAAGGATTCAAGCCGTCCGAACGAGCATCAATAGCATCAAATTGTAGATTAACATGTAACTTATAGTCATTAGTCAACAAGTTCATTACAAATACTCCACGTGATCAAGACGACCAAGGGGCATAAATCTCATGGGCTAATGCACGTTAAATGAAACCGTTATGAGTGCATCTTTGGCCTTGAATCAATTATGCATATTTTTAAAGTTTAAAAATTATAACTCATATTTAAATTTGCCTACCCATTTTAAAAAGTATTTAAAAATAGCTCTTAACAAGAATGATAGTTTGGTCGCACAATAAAATAAATCAGACGGTAAACTCTGAAATGAACCAATTATTAGATGCCTCTTTTAAAGATTTCGCAAGCTTTTTTGGTTTAATGTAGACTTTTCAAAGCTTTAAACCTATTACCCTAGGTTTTTAACTGCTAGTCGTTTATGCTCAACACGAGTAAAAGTCGACCTAAGGATTAAAGTTAGTCCCTCCGGTCTATAATAAGTGACCAATTTATCTTGGGCACACCCATTAAGGAAATATTAAATTCCAGACAAAAATAATTAATGTGACTTAATTAGCCTTGCAACATAATTTAATTTGAGGAGTAAAAGACTTTTTAGGGTAATTTTAAAAAAAAACAAATTGATTTTTTTTTATTTATTTTGATAGCCTCGGCAAACGGCTTTCCTATAGCGGATATCATGTTCTGGAAGTAGTCCGCCTCTTTGGCATGTTGAAAGACCGTGATCATTTCAATTTCATTCATTGGAGGCTTTACCCTGGCAGCTTGCTCACGCCATTTGATAGTATATTCACGGAAGCTTTCTATGATTTCCTTTTTCAAATTGGACAAAGAGTTTCTATTGGGAGCGATGTCCACATTATACTGGAACTGGCGAACAAAATCTCGAGTCATATTGTCCCACATGTGCCAATGGGTAATTTCTTGATCCGTATACCACTCAGAAGCAATTCCGGTGAGGCTTTCCCCAAAATAGGCCATTAGCAGCTCCTCTTTTCCACCAGCACCCCTCAACGGGTTACAGTATCGTTTCAGATGAGCGACCGGGTCTCCATGCTCGTCGTACTTTTCAAATTTTGGCATCTTGAAGCCAGCTGGCACGTGGACATGGGGAAACATACAGAGGTCAGAGTATGAGACACTCTTTTGGCCACTCAGACCTTACATGTTTTTCAGGCTTTGTTCCAGGCTCTTCATCTTCCGAGCCATTTCCTCATGCTCAGAATTTTTAACAACCTTTTCTTGTTCCATCGAGAGATCATATTGCGGAGGTTGAGTGAAAGAGTACGGGGTCACATATGTTATTTCTGGTTGAAGCTGTGGGCCCTGAAAGATGAACATTGGAGGCGGTGCCCTTCAAGCCCGTGCCTGGGAGCGAACCAGAGAAGGCATGCCAGGATCATTGGAGGGACGCCCACACGGGATGAGCGGGTTGGGCACAGGGGTGTTGGTAATCTCGCCTGACCTGGGGATCAACCCAGGGAACCCAGGGATTGCATTTGGCGGTTCCCTACCATTAGACCAGGTGTCCCACATTTCCAATATGCAGAGACGCAACATCTTATTCTTTTCAGCAGCTGCTAATTCTAGATGTAGAATAGCCGATGTCGGGCTATCCTCAAGACCGATGATTGGTAGATTGCTTGTGAAGACCATCTTTGCCTTTGGATCTTGTGAAGGAGCGGAGGCTCGACTACCAACAAAACCAACCACTAAAAACCTAGCTAATTTGCACACCCAACAATCTTGTTAGTTTTTGAGACGCTTAACAAATAGGAAATTGCACGTTTGGATGCAATGCACCTAAACAGTTAAATGTTTCTACCATGTGTTTGAATGGTTGCATGTTTCATCCCGGCCCTAACTAACTCTCTTTTTCACTCAATATCTATTTTCTTTTATTTCTGCTTCTTTTTAATCACTTTTGATTTTTTTATTTTTTTATTTTTTCATTTTTGCCGCTTCTTTTATTTTTTGGCAGTCTTTTTTCTTTTTTGTTTTTGTCACTCTTTTATTTCCCCTTTTACCCAATTTTCTTTCTCTTTTTTTAGTTATTTTTCACTCAATCAATTCTATGGCTATGATCGAATCTGATGGGGATTGCCTACGTATCATGACGCCGCATGAATCAGATCTTGCGTAGTTCGGGAAGATCGAGAATAGAGTAAATAAACTAACTCTTTTTTTGTTTACTTTTTTAAAACTCAGACCAAGAAAACCATAAGAAAAAGAAGAACATTTTTTTTGAATTTTTTTTGTTGTTTTTTTGTTTGGAATTTTCGAGAGAAATGCTTTAAAAGAAGAAAGGAAATATTTTTTTGAATTTTTTATTTTGATTTTATTTTTATTTTTTGAAATAAAGACTTCTAAAAATTCCTTTTCTTTGATTTGAACTTTAGGAATTTCAAAAGTAAAATGAAGATATTTTTGTTTGAATTTTCATTGTTTGAACTTTAGAAATATTTCTTTGTTTGAACTTTAGAAATAAAGAATTTTTTCTTGATTATATAAATGGACACTTATTTTGGACCAAAATAAAAAGGTAAAATTGGCCACTTATTATGGACCGGAAGAAGTAGAAACAAACAACACAATAAAACAATATGGGAACGCAAAACGGTAAAAAGGGAGGCAAGCTTTTTTCAACCAAAAACTATAGTACGCTTTTGCTTAATTTTAAAGTTTTACTTGTGACATTCAAATTATGCTCAACCAATGAGTGATTACAATGAATTCAAGGAGCAATTCAAAGGAGGACCACTGTGTATATGTGTAACGACCTGATCGGTCGTTTTGAGCTTTAGCGCATCGTTCAGCAGTTTGAGGCCATGAGCAGCTTCACTTCAGGTATTATGGCTTGTGCGCACAGTCGCAATTGAATTCCGGGAAGTTCGAAGTTGATTTGGAAAGAGAATTCTTATTTCGGAAGCTTTAAGTCGAAAGAATTGACTAAGGTTAGATTTTTGAGTAAATGACCTCAAAATCGGGATTCGAAGGTTCCAGCAGATTCGTATGATGATTTCGAACTTGGGCGTATATCCGGACTGGGTTTTGGAAGAACCGGGAACGTTTCGGCGCCTATTGTGGAAGTTAGCATTTTTGGAAGAACCTCATAAGTTTGGATTGAAGTTCATTTCAGGGTTATCAATGTCTGTTTGAGATTGTGAGTCTGGGAATAGTTCCGTATGGTGATTCTGGAATTGGGAGCGCGATCGGAAGTGAATTCGGAGGTCCGTAGGTCATTTTGGAGTCATTTGGCTAAAGTTAGAAATTTGAAGGCTTTTGAAAAGTTTGACCGGAAGTGGACTTTTGATATCAAGGTTGGATTTCTATTCCGAAAGTTGGAGTAGGTTCGTAATGTCGAATATGACTTGTGTGCAAAATTTGAGGTCAATCGTACATGATTTGATATGTTTTGGCATCGAATGAATAAGTTTGAAATTCTAAAGTTCATTAAGTTGGATATGATTTGAGGCCTCGAGCAAGTCCGTAATATGTCTTGGGACTGGTTGGTATGATTGGTTGGGAACCCAGGGTCCTCGGGTGGATTCCGGGTGGTTAACGGATCGAAAATGGAATTTTGAAAAGGGTTGAAGTTGCTGGTTGCTGGAGTAATCGCACCTACGAGACTAGGGCCGCAGGTGCGGAGCCGCAGAAGCGGCCCTCATGTCGCAGAAGCAGAAATAGACAGCTAGGCTGGGACTGCAGATGCAATTGTTTTGCCGCAGATGCGGGACCGCATCTGCGGAGGAGAGGGCGCAGAAGCGGAATGGGCTGGGAGCTCTAGACCGCTGAAGCGGCGTTTGGTTCGCACCTGCGAGACCGCAGGTGTGGAAACGCTGGAGGTAGTGAGGTTCTTTTAAATCGGGGGTTGGGTTCATTTCAACCTCATTTCTTCCATTGGAGTCGATTTTGGAGCAACTTTGAGGTGTCATTTTCACCACCAAGCATGAGGTAAGTAATTTATGCTAGTTTTTAGTTAAATACATGATTATATACGGATTTGGACATGGAAATTGGTAGAAACTTGGGGTTTGAGGGAAACCTAGAAAATTAATATTCTTTGAATTTGACCACGATTTTGGGTATGAAATTAGAAGAAAATCATATATTTGAGTTCGTGCGTTCATGAGTAAACTTTATCTTCGAAATTTTTTGGAATCCGGGCATGTGGGCCCAAAGGCAATTTTGTCAACTTTTCGATCGGGGTTAGGAATTGTTATAAATTGGACTGTAATGAGTAATTGAACATATATTAATGGATTTGCATAATTATTGGCTAGTTTTGGAGCATTGTGCATTGATTCGAGTTTTTGGAAGAGCGTGGAATGTCGGTTTTGGGTCTTCGAAGCGAGGTGAGTCTCCTTTCTAACCTTGTAAGAGGGAATTGTCCCCATAGGTGAGTTAATTAGTTTTGTGCTCCTATTTGTGGGGGCTACGTACGCACGAGGTGACGAGGGTCCGTGCGTAGCTATTATTATGCTATTGTCCGGGTAGTCTAGGCCCCAAAAACATGCTATACTTGAAAATATTTGTGATCCTATTGACAGTTTGAATTTCTTAAATTCTATCGAATTCGCAAATGAATTTCTAAAAGGATTAAACTTCATTTTTTTTCTTAAATCGTTAGAAAGGGAGAATTTGAATTTTCCTTGGATAGTTGTTCACTAATGAACTTGGTTAACTGTTTAAATATGTGATTCTACGTGTACCTGCGTCGCATGTATGATTCGCGAGCAAGGTGTTTGTTTATTTTATGTTGACTGCATCGCATGAATAATTCACGAGCGGGGTAATAGATGCATCTATGTTTCGTGTCATTCGACCCACGGCAGTGCATATTTTACATTTTTGTTGGATCAGGCTGTACAACCTCGGCAGGGTTTGCGCATACTGGTATGCCTTGAAGCTTATTGATATTGATATTTGCCCTCCTAGCCTTGAGATAATTGAAAATTAATAGACTATGAATTCAGAAACTTTTAATATAAAAAGGAACTTTTACCTGTTCGGGACTTATTTGAGATTTCTGCCGTTCTTAATAAAGCCATGATTATTCACATTAATAATATATTTCCATTGGACCACTAGTAAATGTCGAAGTCGGCCTCTCGTCTCTACTTCTTCGAGATTAGACGGGATACTCATTGGGTACACGTTGTTTTTGTACTCATACTACGCTTGCTGTGCATTTTTGTTGCACAGGTTCATGTGTGGCTAGTGGCACAGCGACATAGTTGATACGGAGACTCAGGTGGGTTGCATTTATCGAGACGACCGTAGCCAGCAGAGTCTCCTTCAGAGTATTGTACTGTATTTTCATTTCTGTTCACTTGTATTTCGGACATTTATCGTATTTTATTTCATTCCTAGTAAATGCTCATGCACTTGTGACACCGGGTTCTGGGATGATTATGGGGTATCTTGTATTAACTTCTTAACATTTATATTTGATTTGAAACGATTATCTTTTACTGGTAAAATTGAAGGAAAATCATAGTTTTCAAAATTATTAAAACGAGAATTTAATTAAGTATCTTGGTTGGCTTGCCTGACAGCGGTGTCCGGCTCCATCACGATCCTTAGTGAATTTTGGGTCGTGACAATATGATTTGAATAGTATCGCTTTAAAATACCATTGCCAATATAGCAGTCTCTATAAATAGCTTTCAGAATATACCAGGAGAACTACATGGTTTAGTCTTTTATATCAAGCTCATCTTAGAAGGCTCCAGATTGAAGCTTAAAATTTTTTTACTATTGGATATTGGATCTGGGTATCAGGTCGTTTAATGAGGGCTGGCCCAACCCATTTGGAATTTTTTTTAGAAGAGATAAGGTTTAAAATAACCTCTCTAAAGAGAGGTTACCACACATTTAAATGTAGTGGGACTCTTCAAAGAGGTTACTACACATTTAAGTGTAGTGGGAGCAGTTTTCCCATAACTGCTATCTTCCCTCTCCATATAAACATATGCTTTCTTCTTTTCTGAAAGACAATAGAGATAAAAAGCAAGAGTGGGATAAAAAATCTCTTCCCAATCAATACAAGTAGACATTTAGTTTGTGAAATTCTAACTTTGTTTCCAAGAGATTCAAAGTTCGACTTGGGGCAATTCTTTTGGTGGTGAGTTCAACAATTCTTCCGCTGTGTTGACAGGTACGCTAATGTTGTTCCCGTCCCGCGATTATTTTTATTATATTGGTATTAGAGCAATGTTTGCATGATCCAGTTATTCATGTAAATTGTCTTGAAATCGTTTTTTTTATAAGTTTAGGTTGAAATTTTTTTTATTGGCTAATTTTTGACAAGTTTCAGAGAAAATTGTTTCTGTTTTTTTGCGTTTTAGAAATAACGTGTTAAACATTTTTGACTAAAACTTATATAATCATATTTTACTCGTTTTGGGATTTTCAAAAATATATTATATGTGAAAAACGGATTAAAAACGAGTGAGATATGATATCTTGAAGATTGGTAATTGTTTTACTATTTTTCTGATAAAAATCTGCTTCTGTTTTTAGCATTTTAGCCATAACTTGTTAAATTGTTTTTGCCTAAAACTCATAAAATCATGTTCTACTAGTTTTGAAATTTTCGAAAATATATTATATGTAAAAAACGAATTAAAAACAAGTGAGATATGATTTCTTGAAGATTGGTAGTTTTTTACTATTTTTCTGATAAAAAACTGCTTCTGTTTTCAGCATTTTTGAAATAACTTGTTAAATATTTTTGCCTAAAACTTATATATTCATAACATACTCGTTTTGGACTTTCCGAAAATATTTTTATGTGAAAAACGGAATCTTTCAACTTTAAAAACCCTTTTATGATCTTTTTTGTCTTCTACCAGAAATTTGTGACATACGTTGTCACATTAAATGGTAACAACCATATTTCTGATTCCTTGGTCCTATTTTAGATATGGCTGAACATGGACAAGTTCGAATTACTCCAAGTGGGAGTTCTCGAAGTCAAGAAAGGGGACAACATATAAGGGTATGTCGTCGCAGGACTTATTTCTATAATTATTTAGACTCGAAGCCTGAAGTCATCAGGAATGTCCCAAGGGTGAGACAATGAGGTAAGGGATCGAAGGGCTGAACGAATGGAAATAAAAAAGAAATTTAGGGAGTTAAAAAAATTTAAAATGGGCCCTAATGTTTCTATTCCTGAAATTATACATCTTTTTCAGTTAAAAAGAGCTGAATTGGCTAATTATGTAGAAATTACTGATTGGAAAGCATGAGCTATTTTAGCGGACTCTCTTTGAAAACCTTGGGGTGAAATTTTAACTGAGATTTATCATGATATTTGGCACAATGCACCTTTTAGCGTGTATGTGCAAGAGTTAGTATTCGATTGGTACATGTATGTCCTAGCAACATGTAAATTGTTATCATGTGATTTATCTTAATGAAATTTAAATTATGTTACTTGTCTCACCAGTTACATACATTGTTTATCATTTTTTTTCTAATGGATTGAGACTTGAAATAAAGTACACACTAAGTAGAGATTTTAATATTAATTAAAATATTTAGATATACATGATGAATGAAAACGTAGTGGTGACTGTTCGATTCTATGCTAAATGTAGAATTAATATTATAATTAATTTACTTGAATGTGTAATCACATGCATAAATTAAATGAAGTAATATTGATGAGTTAAACTTGTAATACTGTCTTTAATAACAGACATGACATCGAAAAGTATCATTGTTGACTTGAACAAGGGTGACAAACTGAATGGTGAAAATTACTGTTAGAATAGTTATGTAAATAGTAGTAAATAGCCCTAATCCCATATGTATTAGAAGTAGGACATGCTCTCAGGATCTCATGATTCTATATTGTGATAGTCAAGCGGCTATTGCATATACAAAAGATCCTAAGTATCACAGCAAGACCAAACACATTGACATCAAGTATAACTTTGTGAGAGACATGGTAGCAAGTGGAGAGATAAATTTACAATACATTCCTATGCAAAACATGATTGTTGATCCTTTTACAAAGGCGATATCTAGAGACCTGTTTGAGAAACATGTTATGACTCTAGGTTTGTGAAGGATATGAATATATTTATGTATTGTGAAATGACTTAGTATTATAATATACTCATCAAAATTTGACTCTTGAATTTATACTTATATCTCGTATGCATGCGATGAATGTTTTGTTGATAAAGTGTGTCGAACAAGTCGCAGGATTTGCTCTCAAACACGACCAATCTCCTCTTACGTTAAGAATCGTGAAAAGATGAGACCTTATAGAACCTTGGATAATGCGAGGTTATATTTACTTGTAGAGGTCGGTCTTTACAACTAATCACTTATGAATTTCACTATTCGATTATGACTTATTTTGTAAACCAGATGCAAGTTTCTCTAAGAAGATAGTTTGAGGATTATTGAAGTGAGAAACTCGGGTTAGACATTTGGAGGTGTTGAATGATTAAAAGAATAAGACACGCGTGCCAATATACGATGAGAACACCGTAACATGTGTTTCATACCACGTGTGTTATCGACCATGGGATAATAGAAGAATGAATCCCTGCTTCTTCATTGTGTGAGATCCCAAAGAAGTTACATTAACTTTTATTAGAATATCCTTTGACCTTTTACTGTTTCTTGAAGTCCTAATCAATGTTACTACTTTAGCATGCTACTAATAGCCATGAGTGATTCGGCACATGTCTAGGAAAGCAGTTGATTTGGAATGGAAAGATTCGAGTAGAAAGGGAAGCCAAATAAATAATTTGTTTTTGTAATTTAACTTGTATTCATAGGCCGACCATTACACTTACCATGAGGGTATCAAATGTAATTATGAATACAAAGTTAAACATGAACTCGAGTTCACCTCTTTCGAGGATGAGGGATTAAATGACTAGCTACTGGAGTAGCAGGTGATGTCTGGGGTGTAGCGAGATCCTTATGATAGTAGTGAATCCTTTCCGAATGTGATCGGATTTATACATAGAGCTTTAGAATAACCTTAATAGGTTTGAAACATATTATAGCTCTTGATGCTCGCAGGTCACACGAACTACTTGTCTGTATGAATTAAGTATGTTATTTAATCATGATACTGGTTTGAATTCCAGCCCATCATGAGTGAAGTGAGAGATGTTGGATATTGGATCCGGGTATCGGGTCGCTCCATGAGGGCTGGCCCAACCCATTTGAAAAAGAAAGAATTTTAGAAGAGATAGGGTTTAAAGTAACCTCTTTAAAGAGAGGTTACAACACGTTTAAGTGTAGTGGGAGTAGTTTTCCCTCAACTGCTATCTTCCCTCTCCATATAAACATACGTTTTCTTCTTTTCTGAAAGACAATAGAGATAAAAAGTAAGAGTGTGATCAAAAATCTCTTCCCAATCAACACAAGAAGACATTTAGTTTATGAAATTCTAACTTTGTTTCCAAGAGATTCAAAGTTCGACGTAGGGCAATTCTTTTGATAGTGAGTTCAACAATTCTTCCGCTGAGTTGACATGTACGCTAATGTTATTCTCGCTCCGTGATTATTTTCATTACATTTACAACCTTCGTTTTTCATCACAAAGCACTATGGATTGAATGGAAAAGAGTTAATCTAACACATGTGTGTTTCCTACTGTTGTCAATACTTTATCTTCCATAGTATAGAGGAACGCTTATCATCTGTGGCTTCTTGTAATACAGATAATGTACTTTCTTGCTTACCAAGCGCCATTGTCACACCTCCTTTTTTACTTACACCCCGTAAAAGGTATAAATACAAGGGAGTTTTTCCAATTAAAGGACAATCGAAACGGAATTAATTATTTAGAGTCGCCACTTGGGAGGTTTATGGTGTCCCAAGTCACCGGTTTAAAATCTCGAATCGAGGAAAGTTGACTCTATTCACGGTCCGCGAACACAGAAATCCGGGTAAAGAATTCTGTTAACCCGAGAGAAGGTGTTAGGCATTCCCAAATTCCGTGGTTCTAGCACGGTCACTCAACTGTCATATTCGGCTTAATTATCTAATTTTTTAACAATTATAAACCTATGTGCAAATTTTAACTTTTAACCGCCTTTATTTAATTTTTAAAGAAGATTGAACGTCGTTTAAAACATGTTTTTGGATCGCGCCACATGAAATGCACCCGCACTCCTAAACACATTTTAGTCAACATTTTAAAATTTTGATTTGGGTCACATGAAATGCACACCCGAATTTAGGAAGGTAGTATTATTAAAATAACACGCCTAAAGCAACTACGCGTTTGTAACTTTACGAGGGCCATGGAAAATTTGCTAAATGGCACACCTCGATTTCTAAGGAATCGTAATTATGTCACGCGAACGTGTACACAATCACGATGATAAATTAAAAGCACGCCGAAGTGTTCTACATTGGATTGTTTTCTACTTTAAGATCAATGTAACGTGAGGCTCAAAATTCAAAATAAAACTAAGACTCAAATACACTTTATCTCTAAAATCGCTTGGTCCAATTAGCTCCAATTACTCCTGCAGTCAAGCTATTTTGTGACTGGTTTAAGCCAAACCGATTCTTTCACAATATGTACAACAACGAAATATATTGAAAACCTCGAAAAGCAACAGAAGGAACAATTTCAAACCATAACTCACCAACGAAATCAATGAATTTACAAAGGAAACATATTTGAGAATTACTAACACCTTTAAAAGTATTGTGCTCAAGATGAAACTCATTTAGTAACGTGAAGATCTGATACTCTTAGCAAACTGGTAATAACCGGAGATTAAACAAACATGCAACAACAATTCTAATAGGTAATAATATCGATGGTATAATCACAAGCAATTCAACAAAATAACACACAGCCCATAGGAAATCCGTGCCATTTTCATTCCAACAGATAAAAATATTAAGGCAGCAACGTAGAGAATTGGACCTCAGTAACAAAATCTGAAATTTCAAAACCACGGACAAGATCAATATTGGAACGTCTTATCGAAAATCTCAAACGGGACCGGAACCATTAAACAGAACCTCACCGGCGACCATATTAATTGACAAAATCCCCCATGAAATCTGGAAAACCAGTAGATGACAAACTTGAACCATAACTCAAATGGAAGACGATGAACTAAGCTCCAAAATGAAACTGCGAACAACGGAGTCTTCGGAAAGCTAAGGAACGAACCACGACCATTTCTTATGTTCGTAATATGGCGTCTTCAAACCTCAAGCCAATAATAGGGAAACTTAAACGACTAGCTTTCAATGGAAATAGACATCGCTGAGGACCCGCCGGCGATGGAGATGAGGCCCAAAAAAATGAGAGAGAGGCAGTTATTAAGGGAAGCAACTGAAGGATGGTGGTCCACGATCAGATTTGAAGATGATGGTTTGAAGCCGTTCTGTGATCGTGCGGAGGAGGTTTCTGTGCGTGGTCGCCGGTTTGGTTGAAGGTGGAAACGATGGTGATAAGAGTGAGCTTGGTGAGGGCGACGGGCAGCTGTCCCTTGTGTGAGAGAGATCTGGAGGTGGGGTGGGGCTAGTGGAGATCGCTGATGGGCTCGAGGTGTTGTTTTTGGTTCAGCCGAAAACCATGGACATGGTTGCTTGGTCTTCAAGATTGGGGTCCTCTAGGGTTTTCTTTGAGGAAGATGATGAAGCTTGGCTGGGGGGGGGGGGTTCCTTGCGCAACTGGTCGTCAATTTCTTTTTGTTTTTCAGCCCTTTTTTTGTTCTTTTCTCTTTTTCTTCTTTTTATATTGTAGATTATAGGGTTTTTAGGTTAAAGGGTATGGTCCTAGGAATTATGGGCTAGGTCCAAAATTAGGCCTAAAAATGGGTTGCTCGAGCCTAAGTTCTATTCTTTCCCTGCAAACGGGATTAAAAATACGGTCCCATTTATTAATTAATCCTACTATTCAAAAAAAAATTATTAAAATAAAACTAACCATTAAAACAAATCTATTTTTGGTATTTTCAAATATCATATTAAAATAAAAATACGATACTATTTTTGTATTTTTTTTAAGATTAAAAATGACTACAAAACATTAATGAACTGATTTTTGTAATTTTGTTTTCTTGTAATAAAATAAAGTAAAAAGTCAAAATTACTTAAAATATCTATATTATGCCTAAATTAAATATTTACGTGCTAAAATGTGAAAAATCTTGGGGAGGGTCAAAAATCACATGTCTACAGCTGCCCCTCTTTGACTGGAAAGACGTAGTATTTTCAGACAAAGAATGACTAGACAGGTTTTTGACCCGACCCTTATTTGGAGAGACTAAAATTATGAGGAAAGGGGAATGTGACCAAGCTCTGGTATCTGAGCTGCCTATATATCCTTGGCTATAAAGGAATCAGGCCACGTGTAGTTCAGAGGTGAGTGAGATGATGGAGTATGCCGAGGTGGAGAGCCGGTCGAGGTACCGTTCCATCGAGGTTCCGATCCGTAGTCCTGCTATTACATCAAAATCAAAACATGAAAAAGACTAGCTAAGCCTATCAATTACGAGTTACAAGATTTCTATCTATAAGTCTTCTGAAGCTTGATCTTGAGTCTTGAATGGTTCTTCATGCAAACTTTAGATTTGAACCTTGATGCTTGCTAGTTGCAGGTGCTAGTTCATCCTTCTTCAACTTTTCGGATCAAAACCAGGTATGCAATGCTTGTTACCTCGGCCATGTTTTGAGCAACCCACATCTTTCATCAACTTCCGCATTTGGATTCACTTCTTGCCTTTCTTTTTTTTTCTTTATTGTGACTAACTTCTGTTGATTACCTCGGATTGTTGACTCGCATTCTTGCCACGATATTCTTTGGTCGCTAACTTGACTTGCAATCTGAGATGCTTTTCCTTTTCTTTAAGTGGACGCCTGACTGTTGGACTCGAACCGTCTTCTCTTGTTACTTAACACTATTTTCCTTTGCACCTTGAACCATTTCCCCCTGAAATTTGAACTGTCTTCCTTCGAAATTGCTTTCCCTAGAAACTTGAGTTGTTTCCCCTTGTTCTCCAGGTGGGCGCCTGATTACAAGAAAATAAACAAAACAAAGAATTTTTTCTGCCCCAGTTTGCACTAAGAAGATTTGTGAGTTGTTAGCAAAATTGTAAACCACTTGTACTATTGATGAAATGATGAAATTAAAGTAAAGAATAGACTAGGAACACTATAAACTAAGCTTGACTAAAGTAAAAACTCACCCTATTCTCCAGGCGGGGCCCCTGACTGCTAACTTGAAATGTGTTCCCTGCTCTCTAGGCGGGCTCCTGACCGCTGAACTTGAATGTATTCCCTGCTCTCCAGGCGGGCTCCTGACTGCTAACTTGAAATGTATTCCCTGCTCTCTAGGCGGGCTCCTGACTTCACAACATAGACAAAACAAAGAAAATTTTCTGCCCCGATTCGGTGGCTGGGCACAGATGTAAGTGTAAAATGGATCACATTACCAAATATCAATAAGAACTTGAAAGCTAAAACTTGAATTGTACTCCCTTGTTCTCCAGGCGGGCTCCTGATTGTTGACTTGAAAGTATTCCCTGCTTTCCAGGCAGGCTCCTAACTTCAACAAAGAATTCGACAGCTAAAATTTAGGTTGTACTCCCTTGTTCTCCAGGCGGGCTCCTGATTTCAACATGAAAATATTCCCTACTCTCCAGGCGGGCTCCTGACTTCAACTTGAAATGTATTCCCTGCTCTCCAGGCGGGCTCCTGACTTCAACATGAAATGTATTCCCTGCTCTCCAGGCGGGCTCCTGACTTCAACTTGACAAAACAAAGAATTTGAACGCTAAAACTTAAATTGTACTCCCTTGTTCTCCAGGCGGGCTCCTGATTTCAACTTGAACTGTATTCCCTGCTCTCCAGGCGGGCTCCTGACTTTAACTTGAAATGTATTCCCTGCTCTCCAGGCGGGCTCCTGACTTCAACTTGACAAAACAAAAAATTTGAAAGCTAAAACTTAAATTGTACTCCCTTGTTCTCCAGGCGGTCTCCTGACTGCTAACTTGAAAGTATTCCCTGCTCTCTAGGCGGGCTCCTGACTTCAACATAGACAAAACAAAAAATTTGAAAGCTAAAACTTAAATTGTACTCCCTTGTTCTCCAGGCGGGCTCCTGATTTCAACAAAATAGACAAAAACAAAGAAAATTTTTCTTCCCCAGTTTGGTAATTGGGCACATATGTGAGTGTTAAACTGAGTCATATTATCAAATATTACTAAGAATTTGAAAGCTAGGTCCCATTATGTAGGAGGGGGGCTGACAACTCTTAACTAAATGATAATTTTAAATCTAAGTTATATCTTCTACAAGTGTGACTTCTGCTAAATCTTTCTATCTAAGAGAATCTTTAAACTACTCCCCATTATCTAGGAGAGTCCTGAAAATCAAAGGTCAAATTTTATCTTAAGGGTGACAACTTTCATGTCTAAATTATACTACCCTACAGTAGAGTTTACGCCTAATGTTATTATCTAATCGAAATCTTAAAGCTAACTTCCATTATTCAGGAGGGTCCTGGAAACTCCTAATTGAATCCTATCTTGAACATGCAAACTTCTAAGCTAACTTATATTCTTTTGGGATACATTTATGCTAGATTATGCTATTTCTGAACTTTAAACTAGGTCCCGTTTTCCAGGAGGGTCCTGAAAGTTTACGGTCAAACCTGTCTGGTGTTTGCTTTTCCTTGCGGAGGGTTTCTCCAAAACAAACGAAATTTTCTGCCCCTATTTCAATCAAAGAAAAATATTGTCAGTTTAAAATGTGGTGGTTGGTTTGTGGCCTTGACTTTGAGGACATTTTCTCCTTCACTTCCCATGATAAATTTGATTTCCACTCGAAGACCTTGATTGTTTATTGATTGACCACTTTTTGTCACCCTTATCACGGAAAATACTTCTGATCCATTCCAACCCAATACCCTTCATATATTGCATTGTGCTCTTTCATGTACTAAACCTTTGTGTTTCTCATGAATCTCAAAGCACGACAATTGCCACCCACTCATCGCGCATGTCGTTTTTTCTTGACTTAAACCACTGGCCCTGGCCTTGAGGTCTGTTGCTCCTTCACTTGCCACGAACTTTGATTTCTGCTTGGAAGACCTCGCTTGTCACTGGTTAAACACTTTTTTTGTTGATCTCATCACAGAGAATACCTTTGACCCGTTCACCCAACATCCTTTATCTGTTGCACTGTTCATGAATTGAAATATACCAAACCTTTGTATTTCTCATGGACCCCAAAACATGTTGATTGCTACCAACTCAGTGCGTTTGTTGTTCTTTCCTAACTTATGCCACTTTTGATGTGCTGGCCAGATCCCATTTTGTGCAATTGGAAAGCTGGTGGCAAATTTTGAAGTCATTTCTCACTTATTTTGACCAAACAGACTCAGGAAGAAGAAGTAAACAAGACAAAAGGAACAGAGTAAAGAACAAAGGAAAGAGATGATTCCTAACAAGAAAACTACAAAGTAGAAACCTATCAGATGTGGATACCAACTCTAATGACCATGACATGCACCTGTAGCCTATTTTGTTGAGCAAGTCTGATGTTCAACCCCTGTTATACCTCTAAACCGTGAAACTGGGCTTCAATGCTCCGATCATCCAATCTGATTCACAATCCTTATTCGACTTATAGTGCTCGAAGGGTTTTCACCATCAAGCCTCTCTCATTTTGTTCTTTCTCTCAACTTACCGTCGCTTTATGGTGCCCACGAGGGTTTTTACCAATAAGACTCTCTCATTTTTGGATTTCTCTCAGCTCTCGTTGCCCTACGCTGCCCGCGAGGGTTTTCCCCAATAAAACTCTCTCATTTTTGGATTTATCTCAGCTCCAATTTCCTTACGGTACCCGCGAGGGTTTTCCCCAATAAAACTCTCTCATTTTTGGATTTCTCTCAGCTCTCATTGCCCTACGCTGCCGATGAGGGTTTTCACCAATAAGACTCTCTTATTTTCATTATTTTTCTACTTGGACTAGAGTGTTGCTCCTGATATGAATTACCTCTCCTTGCTTGACTTGACATTTCTCGAAGACTGATCGGAAGGTCTTTCTTTGGACCGTAACGTGGGATTTTGGATAGGGTTAAAAAGAAAGGATATCAAAGGCTCAAAACAATTCTCATGGGTTCAAAATTACAACTTTCGGAATCAGATTTCTTACAACAACCACAACTTCTGCCCCAGTTTCTTGCTCAGGGACTTTTGGATTTTTATTTTGATGGGACCGAACCGTGAGGTTGCCTACGTATCCTTTAAAGGAACCAGGTCGAACGTAGTTCATGTCATAGAAATTACTTTGTTGTTATGTTTTTTTCTTTTCTCTCTCTTCTCTTTTTTTTCTCTTTTGCTTTTCTTTTTTTCTTTTTATTGTTTTTCTTTTTCTTTTGTCTTTTCTTCTTTTTCTTTTTTTTTTCTTCTCTTTTTCTTTCTTTCTTTCTCTTTCCTTTTCTTTCTCTTTTTCTTTCTTCCTTTTCTTATCTTTCATGCTTGTGTTTCTGATATTCGCTACTGATTCCGAAAGAGGGGTATGAAAGAAAATAAATAAGGCTCAAAAGGGGTGACGGGGGATAAAGTGTTTAGATAGCAGAACAAAATACCTTCGTCATTCCAACCTTCAAAACATGTCAAGTACAAACAACGCAATTAAACAAACCAAGGAAAACATTCGTAACATCTTTTGGTTGCGCCAGACTTGATGACCGTACCCACATATTCGCCTTCTACATTTGTTATATACAAAGCACCATTGGACAACACTTTCACTCTCATTACCA
Organism: Nicotiana tabacum; assembly: GCF_000715075.1. Lineage (NCBI taxonomy): Eukaryota > Viridiplantae > Streptophyta > Magnoliopsida > Solanales > Solanaceae > Nicotiana > Nicotiana tabacum. The sequence continues at coordinate 104,333,604 of NC_134086.1, read as the reverse complement.
CGAACGGCCCCCTACAAATTTGGGGTAAACTTGCTTTTATCTTCAAATTGATGCGGCAGGATGCATTTCAATAGGGGTTCTTTATGTTCTATCTGCCCCAGTTTCACACAATTTAGGCTTGAAGTGATCTAAAATGCCTTTACTTATTTCCCTCAAATGTCCCTACATCTTCAACATTGTTTCATTGCTTTTTGATTAAACTGACTTTTAAAACCAGACTGAGAATTACGCGTGCATGTCACATCGCTAGAGTCAACAGGAAAAGGACTATAAAAGGAAAAGAGAAATAAACAAAAATGACTAGAAATAACAGAAAACAGAAACTTACATTAGACAGATGGTGAAAGGGTTTGGACAACAAAACAGACAAACTAGACTGGGGTTACAAACCTAGAACAAACCTAGAAAACACTAAGTGAGATAATAAGACTAAAGGAACTAGACAAAATAAAGGATAGAAGGATTTGAGTCATAAGACGATGTCCGGATTACAGCCCTGCAATAACCCGAACAACAGAAATGACAACAAACTAAACCACCAAAAGCTCCTCTCCGGCTGACCAAGAACTGGAGCGTCTTTCCAATTACCAAGCATGGTATCTTAGCCACTGAATTCTGCATCAGCAATACTAGGACCTCCACAAGTCTTCATCATATTATTCTTAACAAATTGCTTTTGGGTTCCTTTTGCCGGCTCGTTCTTAAGATCAACCCCTGATAGTGCTGAAAGCTTAGTAGCACGTGGACCTCCAAGGCTCCCAGAAGCATTCTCATATTCCCTTTCAAAACAAGTCATACTCACCATATGCATCTCATTACGAATAGGCGATGGACTTTGGCTAGCGTCTGTTGCATCTGGATTTTGCACGACAATGCCACCTGCATCAATAAGCTTCTGAATTGCTTTCTTCAGATTCCAACACTTCTCTATGTCATGCCCCGGGGCATCTGAGCAATATGCGCACCTTTGAGAAAAATCAAACTTCTTTGACAGAGGGTTTGACATTTTTATATGAATCGGCTTCAACATGTCCAATTGCTTCAACTTTTGGAACAAACTGGCATATGATTCTCCAATAGGGGTGAAAGCCTTTTCTTCTTCCAGCAACCTCTCATTCTTAAATGCTTGATTGGGCCGGAAACCCGATCCAGGGGGTTTTTGGCAGGCTCATGGGGGCGGGTAAGACATTTAGGGAAGTGGTGTGGGCCATCGCGGGCCTTGTGGGTGTGAAGCATATGGTGGTGCATTGTGGACAGGGTACTGGGAAAGTGATGTACGACTTTGGGAGTTCTGTGGGGAGAAGTAGCATTGGGGAGGATTACAAGCATATCCACGAGGTCGACATTGAGGCTGAAAACGTTTAGCAAGAACGACCACTGGACCCTGTCGTCGGCGGGGCTCACCAACATCTTTCTATCAATGGGAGGACTATCCCGAGCAATTTGTTCATTCCATCTGAGCCAAAAATCCCTAAAACCTTTCTTGGGTTTCTTTTCCATTATCGACGCCCCCTTTTTCTCTAACCGTGGGGTCAGAAATCGGGTATACGACATTGGGAGGACAACTCTATTCCCTTTCGAGAATTGGGTTTAGAAGTTGAAGAGTCGTCATTATAGTGCATGACAATTTTTAGAAGAGTTTGAGATAAAGAGACCAGAGATTAGGGTAAGGGCTAGAAATTATCCCGAGGGGAAGGTGTTAGGCACCCCTCAGGACCCACAAGTGTGGTTCTTGGCCATGCTACAATTGTGACTTTACAAGTAAACAATCAAGGCTCAAATAAGGACTTGCATACAACATTGCAATTAGGTTGAAACTTATGAAAGTAAGTAGAAAGATAGAAAGGATTTGAAAAGTTTAAACAACTCTAAAGGAAGCGAATAAAGAAAGGGGGTCCTAGGTTTGTGATTAATATGGATCACTTCAATGCAATATCCAGCAATTACTCCTCAAAAGAGGGGTCGCACGTGATATTAGCGTACCGGTCATCATATCCATATTCTACCCTTCCCACCCCGTTAAGGTATTAAAGTGCGGAATGGTAACGTTACTTATTGCATGCTATTACCCGTCCCAATCCTATCAATCTCGGAGGCATTGAGACTATTAATCCTGAAGGGGAGGGAGTTGGGGCTTTAATGGTTTTAAAAGGATAAAATTCTAGGGCGACAAACAAAACACATAAAGCAGATATGGGAAAACACATAACAGTTTAAAGGCTCAAATAAACCTCCTCAAGTCAGAAAAGCATAGAGTTTAGCATGTCTTATATGTACTGATTAGGTCTGAATTAAACTTAAAAAAAATGCGTGAGGCAGACTGATTTATTACATACTTCAGATGAGAAATCCGAATCAGACCTACCTGCTAGTTGGAATTGTCAAAAACTGATGCACTTATGGCTTTTACCCTAAAACTTGCCTAGGTGAAACCTATAGGCATGATATCTAATAATGCAAAGTATATTGATTTTAAGGAAAAGCTTTACTGATTTTAGAAGAAGGGATCTGCAAATTTTAAGACGGGTTTTAGATTCGAAACGAGGCTGATTCAATTAACTGATCCTATATGCATGGTTTCTAAGTGTCATTGATCTTAAACAATTGCAAGAATCCTATAGACATTATATCTAGGTATTACTGATTTTAAACGTTTATAGAAGTGCAGAAGTCCTATAGGACTGGTGTCTAAAATACTGATTGTTATTTAAACCTATATACACGTTTGCCTAATGATAGATGCATATGCAGAATACAGAAAGTCCTATAGGCATGGTGTCTATATGAGAATGCAGAAAATCTTATGGACATGGTATCTATGTGAGAATGCAGAGTTTCAATGATTTATAAAATGTAGAACTTTAAAACATAGTAATTCCTATAGGCATGATCTCTAGATGAGATGCAGAATTTTATAAATGATAACCCCTATAGGCATGATATCTACCCCTTGCATGTATAGTTCCCCACCCTTTTCCACTAGCCGACCCCAAATATTTATTACAAGATTATTACAAACCAGAATTGATAAAAGAAAAATAAAATAAAAATTACATCAGAAAACTAAAAGCCCCAACCAAGGAGAGCCTGATTCGTACTTCTGTCTGAAGCATGAAGTAAACCAACTCCAAAGATCAAGTTCCAAAGCCTTTCTCTTATTTGGGATGTGTCAAAGTTCCCAAGAGTCTCAAAGGGGCTCCGGGCAATGCTTACACCCCAAATATATTTCAGAATCAAGGACATAGTGCAGTGTGGAAGGGCCAGCCCTCAAATGTCCAAGTTCAGAGGGAACTCAAGGTCCCAAAGCAAGGCTCATAGGAGGGGGGCAGAACTTAAAATCTAAGAGTAGGTGCAAGTGCAGGGGAAGGGGAGTGATAAGCTGGTGGTCATGCCAAGCAACTTGAAGTACTGGCACACCCCTGACCAACTTGTCATTTCAAGTTGAGGAGTTAGGGCTTATTGAAAGCCAGGCTCAGGCCTGGGCAGCCATTTAAGAGGCTACCAGATCATGAGCCTTAACTCAGCATACATAGGGGGTAAGGGTAGGGGATTCATAACAGAAACAGTAGACAAAGGAAAAGTGGGCAAAGGACATGATCAGCAATAAAACATACTGACACCCTTTATTTGGGGTTAATCTTAGTCCTAGTCAAATTGAGGTCTAATACCCTGAATCCCCATTTACAAACACATAGAGAGTAAAGGTATAAGGATCAAGCATTTGCAAGAAAGTAAAGCAAACAGCAGCATATGAACATGTCAAACTTTGCAGGTAATAGGCATAGATGTAAAGGTTCTAAGTAAACACATTAGGATGATTTCTAGGGACTGAATCAAGACATACCAGTAAAAGAGCAAGAACAGGATGCAAAGACAAAGTAGTAGTAGTATATTAGCCTTGACTTTCACCCAGCTAATAATAAGCAGGAGCAGAGAACAGCAGTAGAAAAGAGAGAAAGAGGGAATGCAGGTTTTGAAAGTAGTAGTAGTGTGTAAGAGTATGCAATTCGAAGTGTGTTGTAAAAAGTATTGAATTGTCCCTTTTATAGTGCAGAGAAGCAAGTAAGAAAGGTAAGAAAATAGTTTACAATCAATCACATAGAATTTCCCTTCAGCTAAGGGATTTGATTTCAAACGGGTAGAAGGTAATTAAGGAAAGAATTTGATCAGAATCTTTTCCAAAGTAGTACAAGAAGGGAAAATACATAGGAACTATTTAAGGAAAGAGTTTGATAGCAACACGGTTTGTGCAAATAAGGAAAGACAATCAATCAACAGTCAGTAGAATCCGAATTTGAGTTTTGGTATGAATGAACCCAACCAGAAAAGGTGAAGAAAGGTTTAATCAAAGAAAACCAGTAACGATCAATCAAACCCCATTAGAGGATTTCAGAATCAATCAATTAGTAGTTGGCAAAACCCCTTTTGAAGAAAGAATTCCTCATATATAAAGCACACAAACATGTCAAACAAGAAAGAACTGTCATGCTAATTAGAAAGAATCTAGTATAGAAAAGTCCAGAGTTATAAACAAAGAGGTTCAAATTCAGTACATAGACTCAAACTTAGTTTGAGAAAATCCAGGGTTCCATAATAGAACCCTAGTCCAAGCACGAGATTAAATTCGCCAAAAACCCTAAATCCTAGGGTTTTCGACTCGAATCAGATGTAGAGACGAGAAGACAAATAACTGAAACAGGCTCAGAGGTCTTTTTCAGAGACTCATGAGAAAACAAATAGGTAAAATAGCAGGTTCGAAACAAACATAGTGAAAAAGCTGATTTGAAGCATAAAGACATGTTTTAAGAAAAACTTGGAACTTAAACAAGTTCAGAAGACAAAGAGGTAGTGTAAACTTAAGGAAACAGTAGATGAAACATGTTTAGAAAGAACAAAGTCCAGAAGAAGGCAAATAAGAACTAAGAGATTAGTAGAAAATACAGTAAAGGAACACAGGGGTAAATGAACACATAAGATAAACGTGTGAAAGCATGATATAGAAACCAATAGAAGAAAGAACGGAGCACAATAGAAGAACATGCAAAATAAGGCAAACATAAAGATACAGGAGAAGAACATGCTAGGTAGAAAAGAGAACATACAAACATAACATAGACTGATTCACACAAAAAAAAAGAAGAAGAAGAGTCAGAAAACATTTTAAGATTTTTTCAGAAACCCTAAATCGAAGAGAAACAAATTTTGAAAGAAAAGATTGGGGAAAACGTTTCCAAACTCCAGTAGAACATAGATATAGCATAGATATAAGAAAACAAACATAGAAAGAACCTAGAATAGCTTAGGGTTTCGGAGAAACCCTAGAAATGAGAAAGGCTTGGAAGAAAGTCTGATCTAAGTCTAATGAGGTCAGAAACATGCTCAGAAGAACAAGAGCCACCGGAGCAAGGTCGGAGATGGCCGGAATCTTCGAATCGGTGAAGGTCTGAGTGAAGACCTTCGAGGTCTGGTCTCGATCCTTCGAGCATCAGGCATGCAAGAGCCGGAGGAGGTGAGTATAGGTCGTCCATGGCCTGAGAGGCCATGGATTCCGGTGAGTCGGAGGTTGAAGATGGGATGAGAGAGGCTAGAGTTTCAGGAACCTTCGAGAGAGTTTGAGAGATAGAGAGATGAGGAGTCTCGAAAGAATGAGACGGGGGGAAGGGGTAGGTGAGGGTTTAATTATGGAAAGGGGGATCTGGGCCGTTGATTTTGTTTGATCAATGGCTCAAATTAATTCGGAACTGGGCCGGGTTAGTTTAAGGATTGGGCTGGGGCGGATTTGGGTGGGTCTTGGGTTAATTGGGTTGGGGTTAAATTGAGGCTAAAATTGAAATCCGAATGGGCTATAATTGCAATGAAATGAGGATAAATGTTAAATAGCCAGTTTTCCCTTTTTATTTTATATAAAATAGTTAAAACAATTTTAAAAGTAAATTAAAAGTACTGACCCAATTAATAATATATAAATATAAATTTAAAAATATTGGAACCAATTTTACAATTATAAAATGCTATTAATCTTAAAGTAGGCTATAATTGCAATTATATACAATTTAGCTTCTAAAATACCAAATAAATTTGTAAAAATATACAAAAATTATATTAACTATATTTTGGTATAAATATGGGAATAAAATAAATTATTCACCAAAATTGATGATTTTGGGAATAATTATGGATTTTGCACTGCTAAAATAGACAATAAATTGATTTCAAAAATCTTAAAAATTAGGGAAAAAATACCAAAACTCTTGGGGCATGCTTATATGTGCATGTACATGCTATTTTGAAAGTATTTTGTATAAAAATACATAGGGAAAAAATTGGGTATCAACATCCATTTGAGATAGGGAGGAGCGGTCTAGGACAATGTCTATATTGTATTGGAAGTGTCGCACAAAATCTTGGGCCATATCGCCCAATGTATGCCACTTGCCGGCATCTTGACGATTATGCCATTCCAAAGCTACCCTAGTTAAGCTCTCACTGAAATACGCCATCAACAAATCATCTTTCTCGCCAACACTTCTCATTTCACTGCAGTAATCCCTCAGATGGGCTACCGGATCTCCACATCCATCATACAAGTTAAACTTTGGCACTTTAAACCCCGCAGGCAGACAAACGTTAGGGGACAAAGACAGTTCTTTGTAAGTCATGCTACCCTAGTATCCCATTCCTTGCTTGTTCTTTAAGAACTGTTCTATGCCTTTCAGCCTCCTGGATATCCTATCTCGCCCTTCTTTTCCTGTAACCTTTTCATTTTCAACATGAAGCTCATCCCGAAGGCTCTTCTTGTGACTCATGAACCTTGTGGGCAACCTTTGAGGATCAATATTGGGCATCATGAGCTCTGAGTGGGTGTTCATTGTTGGAGATAATGGATATGGCAGGAGGGCAATTTTTGGGAAAGGTAATTGGAAGATGAGTGATGGAGCTACTAGGGTGGTTGGGAAAGCCATGATAAGCGGGTGGATCTGGAGAGTGTGGGGAATCATATGGCATTGTGATCGGTGTTTGGGTAAGGGTAGCATTTAGGAAGCTAGGTGGTGGCGGGGGTGGTGCCTTCCCAGTCATCCAGGCCTGATACATGTCTGTCATGTGTTGTCTCAACATCTTTAACTCTTCAACAACCTATTGTCCTGTTCAACCAACTGCTTTCGGGCCCCAGTATCAACCAACTCAGTTTTGTTGTTGTCTGTCATTGTCTTTTGACTTTATGTTGTGGAAAGGAGTTACTACTTCGAGAACCACAAACCAACCACATTTCTGCTATGAAGATATCAAAAGGAACAAAATGGGGTCATCCCGTTAGCGTTAGGACATTTAACACCAGAAATATCACATTGCGTGCAATGCACCTAACAACAATTAATGGTTCTAGAATGACTTCGAGGGTCATAAGGTCACTTGGTATCATCCCAATTTGTCCATTTGAATCTTCTTTTTTCTTTTCTTTCCTCGCACTTCTTAGCTCGCTAATTTTTCTTTCCTTTTTTTTCTTTCTGATTATCGCTCTTTTTTTCCTTCACATTTCTCACATCCCATAATTTCACCATCTTTTTCTTTTTCTTTTTTTTTCTTTTAATAAAAAAAATAATTTGATCGAACCTTATGTAGGTTGCCTACGTATCATGACGCCGCATGAATCAGATCTTTGCGTAGTTCGGGAATAAAGGAAACAAACTAACGTTCTTTTTCTTTTTAGCTTAATGACTACTCTGACGAGAAAAGAGAAATAAAAGAAACAAATCTCTTTTTTTTTTAATTTTCTAGACTTAATGTTCTATAACTTATTCTAAACTCAAGCTTAACGAGCATATATTTTTTCCAAGACAAATACTCCATGGGAAATTATTAAGGAAAAATCCTACGAGAGAAAAATATTTTTTGATTCGTTTTTTTTAAGAAGGCAATCTAAACAATAAACCACAGAAACATATTTTGAATTTTCATTTGATATCCTGACGCGATATTTCGAAACGAGCAATGAAAAAGATAAAACAAAATGCTTTTAGATTTCAATTTTGATTACCTAAAAAAAAATTCTAATGATGAACAAAAGATAAAGTATTTTTTCTATGTACAATATCCTAATGTTCTGATGAAAATAAAAGAATTTTTTTCACCTCATTTTTCATTAATTTCCCAAAGAGACACCTCAAAGAAAATCTTTTTGGATTTTGGAATTAACGCCTTAAAGAAAACTTTTAAAGAGATACTAAAAGAAAATTCTTTTTTTCTTTTCTTTTCTTTTTGAATTTCGGTCCTAATATACTAAAGGAAACATAAAAACAATTCATTTTAAGTCCTAGATATTAATTACCTAAAGGAAAAATAACCTCAAAATTTTCTCATTTCTAGAATTAGTATTCTAAAGAAAATTTATAACGAAATATAAAATGCAACATCTCTTTTTGTTTTTGGATTTTTGAGTTACAACATATTTTTCAAATATAAAGCGGAAAATACAATAACAAAAGACTTGATATTACTGTACGAAACTAGAAAGTAAAAGACGGCATAAAATGAAGAACAGACTCAAAACATAAAAATAAAACAAATCTCCTTAAGCAACTCCTGGCTGAGCGATCCTGACCGGATGGTCACGGGGTGTCTGTCATGCTCAAACTTCGGTAAATAAATCTATACCGGTATGAGAAAACTTTAAATTAACACTATGTGAGACAATAACACTCCCTACTGGACACATGGAAGACATGATTGAGGCTGTTTTTGCAAACTGACTTATTTGGCCAAAAGGTGGCTAGAAGTGCAAAATTTGGCTATGACCCCGCAAAGCCAAGAACCTAAGATTTACTAGGAAGACCGAACCCTATGTGGGTTGCCTACGTGTCAGGCCCCGAAAGACGAGAATTAGGTATGCGTAGTTCGGGCGGATTGGATACGGTCGAGAATAAAAATAAAAAAACAACTGACATATAGAAAACACATTTTTTTTCTCTTTTTTTTTCGAAAAATGATGAAATATATAAAATCTTTTTGGATTTTCTTTTCTTTTTTTTCGATTTTTGATTTTTGAAAAATGATAAAAAGTGCAAAATCTTTTTGAAGTTTCCATGATCTTTTTTTTTCTTAATAAAATGTAACAAAAATATAATTGGGCCCTACTCGCTTCATTCTTACACTTCAACCTCTCTTTTTTTCTCTTTTTTTTTCATTCGCCCTCAATTATCATTGGTCCTCCAAATGACCCTTTTACCCTTGAAGAAATGCAACATGTAGCACATACGATGCATCAAGATGGTTTGTTATTTTGGGTACACCTGTCCTAGACGGACCCAACCCCTGTGTTGAGTCCCCTAAGTCAAATGCACGTGATGCAGACAAACGTTCCTACTAGGGATCCGGCATGAGGCTGTGTTTTTCTAGGTTTAAAAACCTAGGTTTATTTGTTCTAGACCTAGCTTACCCGAGCGGACAGCTCGAGCCGGGGGGGGGGGGGGCAGCGTACCGGGAATACAGAAGCTTCACCGGCTTTGCAACTTGTCTGAACCTCGTTCTAAATTTGGAATATGACTCTAACAGAAAAGAAGTCACATGAAGTGCACACTTCTTCATGATTTAGAAGACTTAGAGAAAAGAGGGATTTCGCAACAGTTTATATACAGTTCACGGAATATCAAAGCGGTAAAAGCAATCAATTAGCACATTAGGCCCAAATCATGTAACAAAATCAGATAATGGATAAAACCAACTATAACAATTATTCTAAGCTCGAATTCTTGAACCCTGAACCAGAGATTCTGGGTTCGATCCCCAGCAGAATCGCCAGAGCTATCACACCTCATTTTTTACTTACACCCCGTAAAGGGTATAAATACAAGAGAGTTTTTCCAATTAAAGGACAATAGAAACGGGACTAATTACTTAGAGTCGCCACTTGGGAGGTTTATGGTGTCCCAAGTTACCGGTTTAAAATCCCGAATCGAGGAAAGTTGACTCTATTCACGGTCCGCGAACACAAAAATCCGGGTAAGGAATTCTGTTAACCCGGGAGAAGGTGTTAAACATTCTCAAATTCCGTGGTTCTAGCACAGTCGCTCAACTGTCATCTTCGGCTTAATTATCTGATTTTTAACGATTATGAACCTATGTGCAAATTTTAAATTTTAACCACCTTTATTTAATTTTTAAAGAAGATTGAACGTCGTTTAAAACGTGTCTTTGGATCGCGCCACATGAAATGCACCCGCAATCCTAAACACATTTTAGTCAACGTTTTAAGATTTTGATTTGAGTCACATGAAATGCACAACCGAGTTTAGGAAGGTAGTATTATTAAAATAATGCGCCTAAAGCAACTACGCTTTTGTAACTTTACGAGGGTCATGGAAAATTTGCTAAATAGCACACCTCGATTTCTAAGGAATCGTAATTATGTCACGCGAACGTGTACACAATCACGATGATAAATTAAAAGCACGCTGAAGTGTTCTACATTGGATTGTTTTCTACTTTAAGATCAATGTAACCTGAGGCTCAGAATTCAAAATAAAACTAAGACTCAAATACACTTTATCTCTAAAATCGCTTGGTCCAATTAGCTCCAATTACTCCTGCAGTCAAGCTATTTTGTGACTGGTTTAAGCCAAACCGATTCTTTCACAATATGTACAACAACGGAAATATATTGAAAACCTCGAAAAGCAACAGAAGGAACAATTTCAAACCATAACTCACCAACGAAATCAATGAATTTACAAAGGAAACATATTTGAGAATTACTAACACCTTTAAAAGTATTGTGCTCAAGATGAAACTCATTTAGTAACGTGAAGATCTGATACTCTTAGCAAACTGGTAATAACCGGAGATTAAACAAACATGCAACAACAATTCTAATAGGCAATAATATCGATGGTATAATCACAAGCAATTCAACAAAATAACACACAGCCCATAGGAAATCCATGCCATTTTCATTCCAATAGATAAAAATATTAAGGCAGCAAGGTAGAGAATTGGACCTCAGTAACAAAATCTGAAATTTCAAAACCACGGACAAGATCAATATTGGAACGTCTCATCGGAAATCTCAAACGGGACCGGAACCATTAAACATAACCTCACCGACGACCATATTAATTGACAAAATCCCCTATGAAATCTGGAAAACCAGTAGATGACAAACTTGAACCATAACTCAAATGGAAGACGATGAACTAAGCCCCAGAATGAAACTGCGAACAACGGAGTCTTCGGAAAGCTAAGGAACGAACCACGACCATTTCTTATGTTCGTAATATGGCGTTTTCAAACCTCAAGCCAATAACAGGGCAACTTGAAACGACTAGCTTTCAATGGAAATAGACATCGCTGAGGACCCGCCGACGATGGAGATGAGGCCCAAAAAAACGAGAGAGAGGCAGCTGTTAAGGGAAGCAACTGAAGGATGGTAGTCCACGATCAGATTTGAAGACGATGGTTTGAAGCCGTTCTGCGATCGTGCGGAGGAGGGTTCTGTGCGTGGTCGCCGGTTTGGTTGAAGGCGGAAACGATGGTGATAAGAGTGAGCTTGGTGAGGGCGACGGGCTGCTGCCCCTTGTGTGAGAGAGATCTGGAGGTGGGGTGGGGCTAGTGGAGATCGCTGATGGGCTCGAGGTGTTGTTTTTGGTTCAGCCGAAAACCATGGACATGTTAAGGGGTATGGGCCTAGGAATTATGGGTTTGGAAATTATGGGCTAGGTCCAAAATTAGGCCTAAAAATGGGTTGCTCGAGCCTAAGTTCTATTCTTTCCCTGCAAACGGGATTAAAAATACGGTCCCATTTATTAATTAATCCTATTATTCAAAAAAAATTATTAAAATAAAACTAACCATTAAAACAAATCTATTTTTGGTATTTTCAAATATCATATTAAAATAAAAATACGATACTATTTTTGTATTTTTTTTAAGATTAAAAATGACTACAAAACATTAATGAACCTATTTTTGTAATTTTGTTTTCTTGTAATAAAATAAAGTAAAAAGTCAAAATTACTTAAAATATTTATATTATGCCTAAATTAAATATTTACACGCTAAAATGTGAAAAATCTTGTGGAGGGTCAAAAATGACATGTCCACACTTACGAGCTTAGAATCAATCTAATACACGTAACAACTCCTTATACCTTGACTGTTTCCTCTTCAACACATGAATATAAGCAGTTAATCCGAGCCATTCGATTTCACCTTTCCCCGCTTCAAGAATTGGACGAAAATCTGAACCATGTTTTGAAGGAGAACATCCTCCTCTTGATCATGAGCTTTTTCATATACCTAGATGAGAAAAATGAAGTAAAAGCAAAGCAGCATGATGTCAACAGTAACTGGAGTACAATAAGATTAAGAATGTAAATACTGATGCACTCTCCCTTGCCCCTAATCCCTTTCATTTAGAGCTCTAGCAGAGGTTAGATTTAAAATAATTGAAGTGGCTGTGTTCCAATGTAGATCCATCACCAGTGTATAAAGAGCACGAAATCGCCCCAATGATGGTGTACTAAATATTTCATACCTCAATGATTTTCCAAAAGCATCTGCATAAAATTTGGTGCTGAATCTACATATGCTTGATAAATCAGAGATGTAGCAATGGAACTTCATGGCACACAAAAGAAAAGCTTGATAAATGTTGAGTCTGACCACAGCTGCTGAGTTTATGTTAGAATCATAGAATATAGGATGGCATTTCGGTCTCAGATAACCACACAGCTTAACCCTCAAGTCACGGCCTGGTTTATTTAGCCAGCCAACAGTGAGTGTTGAACTCAGAGGGAAATTCAAATACCTGTGAAAAAGGATCACATCAATAAATATCTACTGATTCAATCAAATTCCCTGAGCATTGAGAAAGTCGGTTAGAAAGAAGAGTACAAACAATCATGCAGAGGGAAACATTGCTAATTGCCAAGCTTCCTAAACATTAAGTTAACAAGTTTTAATGAGTAATTGACAGCCAAATAAGGTCAGTTTAATACCGAGTATGCTAAATAAAATGGTGGTTGCGACAACCATTTCGATCGACTAGGCATGGTACTATGGTAGTAACTCCCCTTTATCATGATATAAACATTAGGAAGCACCAGAACAAACAAAATAACAGCTCATATGAAATCCACAAGTGATGCCATATTGCCACTAGGAAGATAGCTGACCTTGTGTAATCTGCCTGAATTTCCACGTTGAGCAGTTGATAAATAGTCCACTCCACCGAAGAAATGAGGTTCCATCTTCAACCACATACAATCTATCCGATCTCAGATCTGGTATAGTGCTTATCTTAAAGTTCATTCCAAATTTCTTTTTGTTCATGTCGCAGTTGTAGGCTCGAAACCCTCTCTGCAACCGTGAGAAGAACCTAGAAGCCTGTTCCTTTGAGGTTGAGATGAAAAGCAAGTCATCAATAAATCTAAGTAACAGATAGCTAGGTTTACACATTATGAGGTGAGCACATCCTGAAGCTGTACCATCAAGAAAACATTCCTCTGAAGGAAATCCAGGGGGCAGGTCCACAAGCTTTGTCAAGGAATGGAAATATTACTGACTTCTCGAGATGTCCTAAATACAAAGAGCAGAGTTGACAGGACAAAACACTCCCTTGAGGTATACCAACAGATTGCAAGAAAAATTTGCTACCTAACCGCAGCACATTGCGCTTTATGTGCTTTAGGTATACCAACAGATTTCATTGGAAGTTGTTCTTTTCTTACTTTTCTGCCTTGCACCTGGAAGATTAAGAGGGTGTTTGGCTATAAGCTTATAAGCTGGTCAAACTGGCTAGCACCTTTTGACTTATCTACGCGTTTGGTAAACACCCAAAGTGTTTATAAGCCAAGTGCTTATAAGCTAAAATTAGTCCTAAGTCATAAGTTTGTCACCCCCAATTTATGGCTTTTCAACTTATAAGTACTTTTAGTTTGACCAAAGTTTTTACTAAATTATCCTTAATAATATTTTTGAATTCACAAAATACTTTTCCGAAAATAAATTTTCTAATTTTCTCTTCATGCTATTTTCATTATTCATCCTTTTCTTTACAAAGAAATTTTTTAATTGATAATCATTTGTAAAGTTTTAGGGGTATTTTAGTCATTTTAATAAAAGAATAGCTTATCAGCACTTTTCTACCAATCACATCAACTAGTTATTATCAGTTTCAACATATTTATTCAAACACGTAAATACTTATTTAAAAAATTAGTTTCAGCACTTAAAAATGTTTTTCAACACTTTCAAGCTTATCGGTTATTTAGATTTGTTATAGCCACTTCTTGTAAGTAAGGTTCTTAAAGGATAAATACCAGGTCATGTTTAACTGGAATGATATAAGTTATTTGTCAAACTGCTATTTTCTTATTTGTTCTTTGGTTGATGGGGCCTTAAACAAACTGAAAATTCAGAAAGAATGATTTTTTCCCCTAGAAAGAATGATTCATTTCCCTTTCTAGGAGGAGTAGAACTTTGGTTGATCTGCCTCCCCTTACCCCCTGTCCCCCCACCACACCCCAGTTCTTCATAGATTATTGATACCTATAATAATGTGCAATTTTCATGACTATTTTTAACTTCAAACCTTCTTGTTGATTTACACTGCCTTGGTTGTTGGGTCATCCCATCATGTCAATTTGCAGAATAGTATTTTGTAAATGCAAATTATAATATGTACAAGGTTGCCATCAACAATGGAATGTAAGAAGTATTTGTGCCTTCAAACAAATACAATCAGTGCCAAGGAATTATGAAACAGATACACATCTAAGCGAAAGAAGCCAAGAGAAGACTATGAAATGTGCATGCAGATCTAATCCTAAGGCAGTACAACATTCTAGTAAAAAGTACATGTCCCTTCAAACAAATACATCAGTGCCAAGAAATTAAGAAACCACATACAAGTGAAAGGAGCCAAAAAGAAGGCCATGAAATGTGCATGTAGATATGTTTACCCTAAAGCACTTCAAAACATCCTACCTGTTGCTTTACAAGAATTCCATGCAACGGGCCAGTGGGAAGACAAGACCTGGCATTGACGGAGTCAGGGGCATTCTCTTTACTCACTAATGTCCAGATTTGTGGTATCCGCAATGATTTCTTAGTGCACACAACTTGAACAACTTTGCTTAAAAAATATTAATTCTTCCTCCAAATTGAGATCATCCAGCACACTTAGTAGCTTATCTTTGGTCTACAGAGTCAAAAGCTTTTTCAACGTCTGATACAATGATGAAAACTCCAGGTTTGACAGAAAAACCATTCTTCACGGGTGACAAGAAAGGGACAAGCCTTTATATACATCATTGTAGCCAAATACAGACGAACCCAACCTCTCTGGTTCATTTACTACTATACGTTTGAGCACCAAGTGCAAATCTGTGAGGACTCATTAACAGATTGGTAATTGTAACATTTGACATTTCTACCAACACCTACTTTTCTCAGACCTTTGGATTGCAATGGAGGATTCACAGTCAACATTGCCGATGCTTTAAGGTTTGCCATCATTCTTACCCCCTTTCCTTTTGGACAAAGCCGAACTTTTGAGAAACCAAATGATCTATTCCATATTATTTTCTTGACAGAAGCAACATTTAATTCTTGATAACCTTGATCTCTCAAGCAAGTCATAAATTTGGAAATAATACTCACACGTAGGCTTGCGATAATAAAATATATCTTGTTTCTCAAGCACGGCTTCATTTACGTAAAAGTTAGCTTGAACCAGTGGCAATCGAAGAAAAGAACCAAAATATCCAGTGCTCTAGTACTTTATGTTCCAGTAAGGAGTACTGATCTGATAGTCGAGGATACCTAGATAGTTTAATTTTCCTCATGCTTTGCTTGAGCGTGAACTTCTCAAACCTTCGTAGCTTAACAAGCTTGGAAATATTCTTTGTTAGAACTCTCCAATTAGAAAGAGTCCCAGTAAATTTATGGGCACTACACTTGGACAAACAGCCCAAATAAATGATACAACCTGCTTCTTTAGACAATAACACTTGGTTGGCTCCAACGGAGAGGGGGTTGTGATTCTGGAGTTGTGCTACAACTTTCGGACTTGATGTCATTGTGAGCTAATCTGCCTTCAGCACAACCATTTGTAAGTATACTTGCTTCGGTTTCGTGTCTCTGATCCTAAATAGTTAAGAAGATCACTTTCAATATCCATATCTGGAAATGCTATTTACAGACAACTGAGTAGGACCATCCATCAATTGGTCATGTCAGATAAAAATACTGTTGAATTTGGCAAATCCCACAAGCCATTTGGTAGGGATATTTTTCCTATAAAAGGAGGCCTAATGTTTAGGATTTAAACACACATCTCATTTGCCTTCTTATCTTCTTAAGACATTTGTATCTTCTCTCTTTAGTATTATTTCACTTGTATTTTTGGAGTGAAATAAAATATTGGTTGTGTCCGAGGAGCAGGCAAAATTAGCCGAACCTCGTAAATTCTGGTGTTCCTTTTATTGTTGTTTTATTGTCTTATTTATTATTTGGCGGCTGTCATAATTTTTGGTATAGTAGTTGTGACTTATTCACACTATATACATTTGGCTTCCGCAACAATTGGTATCAGAGCCAAGGTACTGTCTAAGTATGCTCTGTGGTTGCAGCATAGTCTGATCTTCCACATCAGAAACGATTTATCTTGGTAACTGAGTCAAGGTTCTGTCTGAGTATGCTCTGTGGTTGCAGCTTAGTCTGATCTTCCATACCAGAAAGGAAATAATCTTGATTTGTGTCGTCAGCTATTAAATAATATTTGTGTCAAAGATGAGAGACAATAAACAAGAAGAATCTACATCAAGTGTCAACAATACGTCATCATTGACATCTTCGCTTATGACAAGAATTGTGTCAAATGCGAAATTTGCGGTAGAAATATTTGACGGGTCCGGACATTTTGGGATATGGCAAGGCGAGGTTCTAGATGTCCTTTTTCAACAAGGGCTAGATCTGGCCATTGAAGAAAAGAAACTAGATGTTATTGGAGAAGAAGATTGGAAGATTCTCGACCGTGTTGCTTGCGGTACCATTCGATCCTACCTTGCTAGAGAGCAGAAATATCCATACACAAAGGAAACTTCTGCAACTAAATTATGGAAAGCACTGGAGGATAAATTTTTGAAGAAAAATAATCAAAATAAATTGTACATGAAGAAAAGACTGTTTCACTTCACCTATGTTCCTGGTACCACGATGAATGAACATATCACCAGTTTTAATAAGTTGGTCACAGATTTGCAAAATATGGATACAACTTATGATGATGGTGACTTGGCTTTGATGTTGTTGGCGTCACTTCCTGATGAGTACGAGCACCTTGAAACTACTCTACTCCATGGAAATGACGAAGTTTCTCTCAGAGAAGTTTGTTTGGCTTTGTACAGCTATGAACAAAGAAAGCGAGAAAAACAGAAGGGCGGAGAAGGAGAAGCACTATTTGTGAGGGGTCGTCCTCAAAATCAAATGAGGACAAAGAAGGGAAGATCCAAGTCAAGATCCAGACCTAGCAAAGATGAATGTGCCTTTTGTCGAGAAAAGGGGCATTGGAAGAAAGACTGTCTGAAGTTGAAGAATAAGGCCAAACATAACAATGGAAAGGCCATTATGGATTCAAATGTAGCTGATTGTGATGATTCAGACTTCTCATTAGTTACAACAGAGTCATCAACATCATCAGACATATGGTTGATGGACTCGGCTTGTAGCTATCATATGTGTCCCAACAGGGACTGGTTCGTGGAATTTCAAGAAGGAGAATATGGAGTCATCCACACAGCGGACAACAACCCTCTTACCTCATATGGAATTGGTTCAATACGATTAAGGAACCATGATGGAATGATCAGAACATTAACAGATGTTCGATATGTACCAGACTTGAAGAAGAATTTCATCTCTATGGGAGCCCTAGAATCAAAAGGGTTCAAAATCATTGCAGAAAATGGAGTGATGAGAGTATGCTCCGGTGCACTAGTGGTAATGAAGGCTAATCGGAAGAACAATAATATGTACCGCTATCGTGGCAGTACAATTATTGGGACAACAATAGTGACATCCAGTGACGACAAAGAGGCAGAAGCAACCAAGCTATGGCACATGCGCTTGGGACATGCTGGAGGAAAATTCTTGAAAACTCTATCAGATCAAGGATTGTTAAAAGGAGTAAAGGCTTGCAACTTGGAGTTTTGTGAGCATTGTGTCAAAGGAAAACAGCAAGGGTTAAATTTGGTACAACGATCCATAATACTAAAGGCATTTTGGATTATGTACACTCTGATGTTTGGGGTCCTCCCAAAACACCTTCATTGGGTGGGAAACACTATTTTGTAACCTTTGTTGATGATTTTTCCCGAAGAGTGTGGGTGTATACAATGAAGAGCAAAGATGAAGAGTTGGGAATTTTTCTCAAATGGAAGACGATGGTGGAGAATCAAACAGGCAAGAGGATCAAGTGTATTCGCACAGACAATGAAGGTGAATACAAAAATGATCATTTCCATAAGGTCTGTGAAAATGATGGCATCGTTCGACACTTCACTGTCAGACATACACCACAACAGAGTGGAGTGGCAGAACGTATAAACCGGACCTTGCTGGAGAAGGTACTGTGTATGTTGTCCAATGCTGGCTTGAGCAAAGAATTTTGGGCTGAGGCAGTTACATATGCATGCCACCTCATTAACACGCTTACCATCTGCTGCTATTGATGGCAAGACACTATTTGAAAAATGGTACGGAAAGCCTGCTGTAGATTATGACTCTTTGCACGTGTTTGGCTCAACTGCATATTATCATGTGACAGAGTCAAAATTGGATCCAAGGGCAAAGAAGGCTATTTTTATGGGAATTACTTCTGGAGTCAAAGGATATCGCTTATGGTGTCCTATGACAGAGAAAGTAATATTCAGCAGGGATGTTACCTTTGATGAATCTGCTATGGTAAATAAGGTAACAGAAGATACCAAACAAAATGAAGGTGCTTCTAGGCAGGTGGAGTTTGAGGGAAAATTTATTTTTCCTACACAAGAAGCAAGAGAGGAAACAAATGAAGATTACCCTCTGGAAGGAGAGCCAATAGAGGAGATTCCAACTCAGGAACTTCAACAACAACTTGAATCAATAGCAACTAGCAGGCCAAAAAGAACAATAACGAAACCTGTTCGTCTCATAGAGACGGTTGCTTGTGCAACCTCAATTGTAGTTGATGATGTTCCTACCACTTATAAAGATGCAGTTCAAAGTTCAGAAGAAGATAAGTGGAGGATTGCCATGAATGATGAAATACAGTCCCTTCATCAGAATCATACATGGAGATTGGCCAATCTCCCGAAGGGAAAGAAAGCAATTGGGTGCAAATGAGTATTTGCAAAGAAGGAAGGATTTCCTAACCAAGTAGATATTCGCTACAAAGCAAGATTGGTGGCCAAAGGATATGCTCAAAAGGAGGGAATTGATTACAATGAAGTATTTTCTCCAGTTGTAAAACATTCCTCCATTAGAATTATGGTGGCTTTGGTAGCACAATTGAATTTGGAACTAGTTCAGATGGACGTAAAAACTGCGTTTTTACATGGAAACTTGGAGGAGGAAATCTACATGACTCAGCCAGAAGGATTCAAAGTTGCTGGAAAAGAAAATATGGTGTGCAAACTTGAAAAATCATTGTACGGATTGAAACAATCTTCTAGACAATGGTACAAATGATTTGACGAGTTTATGTTACGGCAAGGGTACAAGAGGAGAAAATACGATCATTGTGTGTATTTGCGCAAGCTTAAAGATGGTTCCTTTGTATATCTTCTCTTATATGTTGATGATATGTTGATAGCTTCCAAGAATTCGGAAGAAATTGATAAGTTGAAGATTCAACTGAAGAAGGAGTTTGAGATGAAAGATCTGGGTGAGGCAAAGAAAATTCTTGGCATGGAGATAATAAGAGATAGACGTTTAAAGAAACTCTGTTTATCTCAGAAAGAATATTTGAAAAGAGTACTACAACGTTTTTGCATAAATGAAAAGACTAAGCCAGTTAGTACTCCACTTGCTCCCCATTTTAAGCTAAGTACTACTATGTCGCCAAATGATAAAGCTGAACAGGAGTATATGTCAAGGGTACCATATGCAAATGTTGTTGTGTAGCTTGATGTATGCAATGGTCTATACGAGACCTGACATTTCACAAGTTGTTGGAGTTATTAGCAGATATATGCATAATCCAGGAAAGGAGCATTGGCAAGCTGTGAAGTGGATTCTACGGTATATTCACAATACTGTAGATGTTGGGTTAGTTTTTGAGCAGGAAGACAATCAGTCTGTAGTTGGATATTGTGACTCAGATTTTGCGGGTGATCTGGACAAACGAAGATCAACTACTGGTTATGTGTTTACTTTTGCAAAGGCACCAGTTAGTTGGAAGTTTACTTTACAGTCAACAGTTGCTTTGTCTATAACAGAGGCAGAGTACATGGCTATTACAGAGGCTGTAAAGGAGGCAATTTGGCTTCAAGGATTGCTAAAGGAGCTTGGTGTTGAACAAAAAGGTATCACAATTTTTTGTGATAGTCAAAGTGCTATTCAATTAGCGAAGAACCAAGTTTATCATGCAAGGACGAAACACATTGATGTTCGGTATCATTTCGTACGAGAAATCATAGAAGAAGGTGGAGTCACGGTGAAGAAAATTCCTACTACAGAGAATCCTGCTGATATGCTGACAAAGGTGGTAACTGCGATCAAGTTTCAACATTATTTGGATTTGATCAACATTGTTGAACACTGAAGATTGAAGATGAAGACATAACCAAAATTTGTTATTGAGAGAAAAATTGAAGATGTGGAATTTTACCAAGGTGGAGATTTGTTGAATTTGGCAAATCCCACATCGGTGAGTTAGCCATTTGGTAGGGATATTTTTCCTATAAAAGGAGGCCTAATGTTTAGGATTTAAACACACCTCTCATTTGCCTTCTTATCTTCTTAAGGCATTTGTATCTTCTTTCTTTAGTATTATTTCACTTGTATTTTTGGAGTGGAATAAAATATTGGTTGTGTCCGAGGAGTAGGCAAAATTAGCCGAACCTCGTAAATTCTGGTGTTCCTTTTATTGTTGTTTTATTGTCTTATTTATTATTTGGCGGCTATCATAATTTTTGGTATAGTAGTTGTGACTTATTCACACTATATACATTTGGCTTCCGCAATAAAATACCACTACGGAAGAGGTTATATGAGCCACATTCTTCTGCTAGATAACAATAATTGATTGAAATAGGCAACATCCTGGCTCACAAATTGAAAATATCCAAATTTCAATAGTTAATTGTGGCTTAGTTGATACGTCTCAAGTGTCAACATCTTATAAAAGAATAGAACATGTTGGGTTTGAAGCCCTCGTCAACAATTTAACTTGGACAACTCTGCATGGTAACTAATGACTAATTTTCTTTCTTTTCAAATCTTTTTATACCTCAGAAGGACCAGAAACAAGAAGAGGGTGAACTGAAGCTTGAAGAAGTTTAACAAAGACTAACCTCCAAGACAGTTGCAATAATACTTTTGGCACCTTGATTCAATGGTGGAGTAGAACAGTGCTTTTCCAAAAGCCTTACATGTTGGCAATGGTGAGCTTTGCGGATGAGAGTTTTCAGCAACTTAATAATTGAATGGTATCTAGGTCAAACAAACGTGATAGAGAAGAGACTAAGCAAAGCAGGTTTAGATGTTTACAACAAGTGTCAGAAAAGAGACTAAGCAAAATAAGTTTAAGAATTCACTCCTTCCTAAAAAAATAATGAACAAAAGAATTAGTGCAAGACATGTAATACCATCAATTTTTTTAGGATAAACAACTAAGTCGTCCACACTTTCACAGCTACAAGAAAGTAGAGATAATAGTGCAGAGCATGGCAAATCGTCGAAAAGTGAATTTGAGAGAGTTGACATAGGAAAACCCATCCAATGGTTACTTCAGTTAAAGAATTAGCAAATTGAAGTCAATCAAAGAGTTAAGGGGCCTAAAATGAACAAAAATGAAGTCAATAGAACGAGAATTGTGCTTCATGACGCATCCAAGGATGTGACTTAGTGGTCAATGAAGTGGGTTGAGAACCATGAGGTCGCAAATTCAAATTCTGGAATAGGTAAAAACAATAGGTGATTTCTTCCCATTTGTTCAAGTCTTGATGGATATAGTTACCCTATATATTTGTGGTGGTGGAAGGTAACAAGCTCCAGGACATTAGCAGCAGGAAGCTCTCAAATAACCCAATCAAATGTGAACTAATGGTGACAACGCATTGATAATATAAAATTATTGACAAAAGAATTTTCTGATAAACTAGTCCCAGCAACCCCGTATATGTTTAAATACACTTTGAGCTCCTACAGCATTACCATTTACTTGTGTACAAATCAAATAACATTATAACAAAGATTAGCTCTGATGAATCTAATCTTCTTGCTTTGAAATCATACATTTCTTCTTCTGATCCTAACATGGAATGGTGAAAATTTCTTTAAATAAGTGTGATTGTAGTTTATTTAATTTGTTATCAAAATTTAATTTGTTTCCTTATGTTTCCGATTTTGGAGAGAAGAGGGGAGAGAGGAGAGAAAAAAGGAAAATGATGTAACTAAATCCCTTGATTGAAGACACAAATAATGGATTGGGAGCCTTTTAAGGTGGATTGTATATATTTTGTAAACAAAACTTGTTTATGCCGGGTAATTAATTAAACATGGATATTTAGGGTAATAAAGTTTCCAATAGTGTATAAGAATGAAAAAATCCATAAAAAAATCCCTGGATAAATCATGCTAGTTGAAATAATTGACCACTTTGTCAAAATCTCAATCCTAATCGTCTTTCTTCCCAGTGTAATTGCTAGCTGGGAACCACGAAGACAGTGGCGGATCCAAAACGTAACGTTTACAAGCAATGGCTAAGCCAAAATGTTTATTAAAGAGAATCAAAATATAAAGAAGTAAACTCACGATGAAGCTAAGAGGGTATCTGTTACATCCCAACCTACCCTTAAATGTGACTGGCACCCAATTAAAAATACCCGCCATGCGAACCAACTTATACCATACATTTAATACTTATTCAAAATTCAACCGAAATAAACGCAAATTCCTAACATTCAAATAATTAAATGCAAATGATTAGTGATCCAAATTGTTCTACAAATATTTATAAATAATAGTAACTAAAATGGAGGAACAACACTCTGGCCCAAATCTCACACTAGACCATGGAGCATCTAAGAGAATTACAAAAGGCTTATGATCGAGTGTGTGAATCCCAAAATAAAAGACATTGTATAAATAAATGATATGGACTCTCTTGGCAGCCTCCACGAACTATGCGGTGACTCATCTAAATAACCAGATCAACTAGCGAACTCGTCAGCTACTAGCTCTGTCGTCACGAATACTATCTGCATAGACAAGCAGGTAAGGAGTGAGTTATATGTAAATATAACTTAGTAAGATCCTCGACCCGCCACTCTAAATACCTCTGGAACAAGTGTTAGAAAATATAAATACGCCACAACAAGAACGACATAATAACTACGATAATTATACAATAACTCAATACATATTTATCAACAAAGTTAACAGTACTAGAAATCCAAGCAAAATCGTCCAAAAAAATCGACCAAAGTTGGTCGGTAATGGCTAATAACCGTCCAAAAGGCGACCATTTACGTGTGGATGGTATTTTGAAAGTCAGAAAGGCATACCGACCAAAGTTGGTCGGTCAATTAAATTCAAATAAAATAATTTGCCGAAAAAAAATTACTAAAATTGGTTAGTATTTTAGTTATGTAATTAAAAAATGCACCATCTGGGAATCAAACCGGGATCTGTACTGTGGCAGGATACTATTCTACTACTAGACTATTGGTGTATTTTATTTTAAGACTGTCTTTTATTTTATTTATACTCTTTAATTGTATTTTCACACGAAAATAACCGATCAAAGTTGGTTGGTTCTTTAAAATGTACGACCGAATTAACAGACCGATTTCGGTCAGTTTTTGAATATTACCATTTTTAATTTATTTTAAATGAAAAACCAATCAAAGTTGGTCGGTTTCATAAAAAAAAAATATTTTGAAAAACCGACAAACTTTGGTCGGTTTTTTGGCCGACAAAATTGATCGGTCGACTTTGGTCGTTTTTTGCCAAATTTCTAGTAGTGTAATAAGATTTAACCAACAAGAGTACACATATCTTAACACGGTATACACTAAGGACGTGTCATGACTGCAATGAAAAAAATTAAACAATACCTTTAACACCTTTACGAGTCCATAACAGCACCAAAATGCCTCAAATATGTAAAAGAGCATACACTATGCTCACTGAAGCATACGCAATGCCCCAAATATAAATATCAAGAAGTATACACAATGCTCGGGTGATGTACAAAGGCATACACAATGCCCCAACATCATGACTCATAGCCGCCGTATCAAACTCAATATCATGGCTCACAACCGTATTAAACACAACACCATGGCTCATAGCCGTATCAAACTCAACATCATGGTTCACAACCGTATCAAACTCAATATCATGGCTCACAACTGTATCAAACTATCAAACAACTTATAAAATATTTTTTTTATTTTTCATAAAATAATATATTTGCGGCTAGTCTAAGACCACCGATTCTGCCAAGCGCACACTTGTCCCAACACATGGACAAGGTAAAGAAAACACATTTTTCAAAGTGAATTTTAGAAAGCAAACATCAAAGCTTAAAGTCTCACTTACCTCGCTAACAGAAAGTTCCCTAACCTTGCAACGTCTAAGACAGCAACCAAACGGCCTCCAATGGCCTCAATCTATCCAAAATATTGAATAATACGTCCTAATTAGTCTAAGTGAATAATTTTTCATAATCTTAGGATGAGTCAAAATCAAAGCCAACCCCCAATCCGGTTAATAAATAATTGTGCACAAACATATGCCAATAGTAGTACTTCGAAAGTGCCGAAACATAGTAGCTTCAGAAAACTATACCATGACTTATACTACCATATAATTATTTCACCTTCTCATTGCCATCATCATTACATCATGATTGAAAATTATATTTTATGTACTAAATGATAAAAAGTCCATAACTGTAGCTTCTTAAATATGTTCAATTCCACAGGCAGTACGTTTTTCACAATTTCCATATCTCATATCTATCATTTACAAGCTAATAACCATTACATCATCATTATTATTTTTCAACAACATCACATAGCCATCATTACCCATCTTTCTCTTAAAAACACATACTCCTATATTTCTAGTTGTGTCCATATTTTAATTTTGTCATTGTGATTTCACAATTTACAGAATGTCTAAGCACATGCTATGTCAAAATCTAAGCCATTTACTCTATGATATTGGACAAATCTCAAAAGAAATACCTGAAAGGCCAATTTAACAAATTGGCCCAAGTCCGGAAGGGGTCTTTTCTTTTCTTTCTTTTATTATTATTATTATTATTATTATTATTATTATTATTATTATTATTATTATTATTATTATTATTATTATTTGTTTCCTATTATTTTGTATATTATATTGCACAGGTTATTAGACTAGTGAGTGTCTTAACTGTACCTCATCTTTGATCCATAGTATAAAAGTGAAGACAAAAGTGTAAGTACAAAAATAATGATTGTGGATTCTATTTATCCAACTCAATAAAAGAAGAAACTCTACCTTAGAAGTCAATAGTCATTTCAGTCAATATTATATTCAAAACTTAAATTTTGTTTAAGTTTTGAAATTTTATTATTCAATTTCACAAATTTTCATGTTTACTTTTTAGTTTTAGCAATAACGCATAACCGTTTTATAATCTAAAAGTTTTTTTATTTTTTTTGAGATCGTTTATTTTTTATTCTTAACTATAAAAATAGAGTCAGCTAACTGAGAGACGTTTTTTTTTTCAGGTGGACAAAAAGTAAAATTTTCTATTTATTTAATCTATAGAAAAATAAAATGATAGCTTGCTAATCAATTTATTCTTTAATTATATATCTTTTTTTTTGTGGTTTTCTTAATTAAAGATTATCGCATACTTCATTCCTAGATGCGGTCCAACTATAGACACGTTCTTGAACTTTATGCTTCTTCTATCCAAATTCATGTAAAGGTGTTTAGATTTTGAGAGTCAAACGAATTATTCTTTTGGTTTAGATATTTTGTATTATTAATAATTATGATTATAGTATTTTTTTATATAGTATTCATATACGTAACTTTTATTTTGAAAAAAAACTAAAAAAAATTATATCCAAATGTATGGTAAAATTAAGAAGTTTGAATCTCGTAAAGCAAAAAATATCACATAAATCGGAACAAAAGAAATAATGATTATGACTAAAATCTACTACGATAAAAATAATTTGACAGATATACTATATACTATCAAGGTGCTTGGTTTTGTCGGTACTCTTGAAAATCATGAGAGTTGGACATATTTTTTTTTTTTTTATAATTTGCAACTCTTTTATTAAATTTTTCTAATTTTATATTTCCATTCCTAAACATATTTTATACCAAATGATAATTTAGATCTATCCTTCTTTCACGTGAACAAATGAATGGAAAAAACTACACAAAGATCAAACTTATCTCTCTCTTGTAATCTTCAAATAGACCAAAGAAAAGAAACTAAATCAGAAACTTATTATGGTAGTAATATATAGATTCTAAACTGGATCAGCATCTTAAAGGAAAGAAAAAGCAAAATTATATTTCAACGGGTACTAAGTAATGAAAATGCGCTTATTTGTCGCACATGAAAAATAGCGATAATAAAAAATAATACAATTTTATTGACATGCAAACAAAATAAGATTTTGAATCCTTATATCTTTGTCAGCCACAAACAACGTTAAAACTATACAACAAATCAATAAACCACAATAAATATAGCATGCATGACGCATAAGAGGTAAAACAAAAAAAGCATGTCAAGGATGAAGTTTAAAAAAAAAAAAGGTGTCATTTTTACCATACTTATACCAGGAGTCTTAACACATATGGTTCATGTGTGTATTGTTGCTAGAATGTTGGTGTTACCAAAACAAATGTGTTACGTTGTTTTTGCTGGTATTTTGATATTATGAAATAAATAATTTTATGAACATTTAGTAAAAGGTATCAAAAGAATGAAAAGTCACGATTAGTTTATTTAGCTTTGGGAAGTAACAATTTATTTCTTTAGATTTGAGAAGTGATGATATGTTACTTTTAGCTTTGTAATTTGAATGGTTGTGACTATTAATGAAGGGGTATGAAGCACTGGTTTGGGGTTGTTTGTAGCGTTACTTATTTTCTTAATTTTATAAATAATTTATTCAAATAATTTAGAAGGGTAATTTAGTAATTGAACTGTTAACTTTTGAGCTTCCCACTTTTATAATAACTAGTCTCTCCATACGTGCGTTGCACGTGTATATTAAGTTATATAATACACGATTTTATAATTTCATAATAATATTATTAAAATAAAGGATTGAGTAAATAATTATACTTAAAAGAAAAACTACAATTTTCTTGGGATAACAATATTGTGGATTGCCGTATGGTAACGTGTTTGTCAAGATCAAGATGATTGTATATCATCTGAACCTATGACCATGAACAATCAAAGTTTAGTTACATATATGTAATTTTTGTTTATTCGGTTTTGTAAGGTACAAACATATACTAAAGTGTATCTCACCGACTACATCTTTATAAATGTGTATGTTCATTTCATCTATTTCGGTTGCTCTATCATGACCGGAATTCATGGTGTCGACATTGATATCCCTATTGAAGATACAATGTAAAGTTGGTTGTGTCTAAAAAAAAAAGTTGTGTTAGATACAATCCAACATCGAAAATTGTTCGACCATGTATTTGCAAGAAATAATTTTCGGACTACATTGAGTTGAGTATAGTTGAGCTGTCATTTATCCTTCGAAAGTCTTCTAACAAGACAAAGTATTTACCATACTTAAATAGAGGTAAAATGTAAAATCAAATTATAAAAATGATAAGACTAAAAATTATCATACATGCAATATTGATAAAAAAATAAATCATATCATAAAAATGAGATATAGTTCCTTCAATAATTATATTAATGATTGAAAAATATTTCAAATAAGAAGATCTTTACGTATCGATGGTCTGCAAGCATATATAAATTTAATAACATAAAAAAGCTAAATGTCATGAAAGAATAAGCGGAGAACGAAATAACATCTTAAAATGAACATTAACCAAGTAGTCATGATAATAAGTTTTGGTCCTTGGCGTCTTAGAGCCCGTTTGGATGAGCTTATTTTAAGTGAATTTTTAGTCAAAATAGCTTTTCAGTCATAAGGAATTTTAACTTTTGGCTTTTGACTTGTTTTTGTCATTTTAGCTTAAAAACAAATGTTTAAAAGCACTTTTTTACTTTATCCAAACACTACAAAATATTTTAGCTTAAAAGCCCATGAAAGCCATAATTTGAGAAGAAATGGCCTTCCGGGTTACAACATAATTTAATTAAAACTCAATCAAATGTGAAGTTTAAACTTATCAAGCACCCTAAACCAGTGAAATGTCACCGCCTTCTCTACTTACTTATAGCTTGTTTGACCAAGCTACAAAAATCAGCTTATTTTGCGAGAAGTTTTTTCTCAAAAGTGCTTTTTTCAAAAGTACTTTTGGTGAGAAACAATTTGTGTTTGACAAACTTATCTAAAAGAGGTCAAGGCAGAGGCAGAGCTCAGCCTAGAGCTCGAGCAGCCGCACCAACAGTGGAGCCTCAGGTAGATTTTGATGAGGAGGTTCTAGCTCAGATTGTACCTGTTGGACTAGCTTAGGTCCTGGAGGGGTTTATCACCACCCCAGTGCTTCAGGACGCTCTAGTTCGTTTGGTGGGCCTTATGGAGAGTGTGGCCACATTTTCTGTACTAGCACCATCCATCTCTCAGGCCAGGGGGAGGAGCATAGACTCCCTCTACTCGCACTCCGGAGCAGATGGCTCCCCAATATCAGACTCCAGCGGTCCCGCCAGTTGGGGTAGTTCAGCAAGTTGTTGCAGCACATGCCTGTGAGAGGCCCACCATGTCTTCTGAGGGCTTATTGAGATTGGACAAGTTTACAAAGCTCTTCCCATTTCACTTCAGTGGTGCACATTCTGAAGACCCACATGATTATCTTGATCGCTGCCACGAGGTGATGCGGAACATGGGTATAGTTGAGACCAATAGGGTCAATTTTACTGTATTTTAGATGACGGGTTCCGCCAAGAGATGATGGAAAGGTTATGTATCTACCAGACTAAGTGGATCACCTGCTCTTACTTGGGATCAGATCTCTCAGCTTTTTCTAGAGAAGTTCCTGTCACGAACCAAATCGATGGGCCGCGACGGGCACCCGACACCTTGCTCAATCGAGTACCAACATAACGTATCTTTCTTATCACATCATCATGGGTAAGTAGGCCAAAAGGGGCGTCATGAGATAACAAGTGTAAATATGAGAGAATACCCGACATAGAACGACCCAACTTGATGTAGAAACTTATACCTATGACATACGGGCCTATAAGGCTAACGTGATCCTTTATATACTCAAAATATTGGACGACAAGGCTATATAAATATCCGTATACATGACATCTGTCTACAAGCCTATAAGAGTACATAAATATCCTGAAGGTCGGGACAGGGCCCCGCTATACCAATCAATACATGTCCTAATCATACTAACCAAATAAACAACTCCGGAGCAAATGGAGCGCACCAACACCTTCTGCTGAGCTGATAGCCTACTTGGAGGGCTCTTAACCTGTCTATCGGGACTTGCGGGCATGAAACACAGTGTCCCCAGGCAAAATGACGTCAGTACAAATAATGTACCGAGTATGTAAGGAATGAAAATCAGTAAATGATAGACATGAGAGAAACATGGAGTAAAAAACTCGACATGTAAGTCTGAATAGCTCTATGAATCATTTAATATTTAAAATGTCATGCTTATGCGTATAACTGTCATACCATGAATAGGTATATGCGTTCACAACATCATCAAGCCTCTGAGAGCATCCCATTATATCATCTCGGTCGCTGTGGGCAAAATCATCAACGTATACCAGCTGATCAGGTGGTGGTGCATATATAACAACGTAACCTTTTCCCATATCCCATATACATATAATATATATTTATACATGTATATAACGCCATCTAGTCATGGGTCAATGTAAATGGATACAATGCATGAGAAGTATGTCAATAAAATCTCTCGGAATGTCATAAGACCATTATGCCTTTGATTTATATCATGAAATAAACTTTATCAACTTATGTATTTTCTGAGACCCATGAATAGATGACAGAACAATATGACACATGCGGAATCAAGAACATAGGCACCTCTAGTATTGTAACGACCCGACCGGTTGCTCATGAGTTACCGCTCCATTTCCCCAATTTCTGCTTCTTAATGTGTTGTTTAGCTACATTTTCATCGTATCACATTGGTTGGTTTGGGTTCGGAGTGGTTTTGCAGAGATATGAGACACTTAGTCTCTTTTTGGGAAGCTTTAGTTGGAAAAGTCAACCGGAAGTTGACTTGTGAGTACATGATCTCGGAACTTGATTTTTATGGTTCGGATAGCTTCGTGAGGTTATGTGGGACATAAGAGCCTGATCAGAATGTATTTTGGAGGTCCGTGGTAGATTTAGACTTGAATCGGCAAAATTAGAGTTTTGGCATTTTTCGGTTGGTAGTGGAAATTTTGATATCGGGGTCGGATTAGAATTTCGGAAATTGGAGTAGGTCCTAACCTTTCCCATATCCCATATACATATACATACATACATATATATATATATATATATATATATATATATATATATATATATATATATATATATATATATATATATATATATATACACCTTTCAAAATAGTACATATGCAGTTATAAGCATGCATAAGCATTTTTATAATTTTTCTATAGTTTTAAGGGCTCCAAATCAATTTATTTCTCCTCTTTTTATTATATAAATATCCAATAATTATCCTTCATACTTATTTTGTGATGATTTGGCCATCTAAATTCGTTATTTATGCCAACATAGTGTTTAAATATTTTTAGTGCATTTTTTGTAATTATATTTACATTTTTCAAGCTAAATTGCACTTCTTTGCAATAATAGCCCATACTAATGTATAATTATATTATTTATTCATAAAATAATATTTTATATTTTTAAAATATTAAATAACTATTTAAAATCATTTTAGTGCACAAAGACATTTTGGTACTCGTTTATTATTTTTTTATAAATTATTTAGTTGTTAAAATTGGCTATTTAAAATTTGACCCCATTTTCTATTCAATTCGAATTCTAAATTTGACCTAATACTCAGCCCAATTTTAACCCAAAATATACCCAGCCCAAACCCAGCACCTACGTGACCCACTCCTTGCCAAATCCTGGCCGTTGATCATTTTGATCAACGGTCCAGATTCACCCTTACCTAAATTAAACCTAATGACCTCCCCCAAACCCTTCATTTCCTCTCCTCTTTCACGTCGACATCTGATCCCTCTTCTCTCAAATGCTCTCAAGTCCTAACCCTAACCCTAATCGCTTTCACTGGCGAGAAACTCTCGTCTATGGAGATTATGAGTATTCTCCGACCACTACAGGACTTCTATGTCCTCTGGTTGTTGATTATATGGATCCCTAAAGAATCTCAAGGAGATTTAACCTGTTCCTTCGTCCGAAGTTTGTTTACAAGACTGTCTAGGGCCATCCTTGTTTGTGAGTACTGATTTCCTTCCGTTTTTAGTTTGAATGCTTTTAATCAAGTTTCTTTCATCTTAGCTGTTTTTGAAAACCCTAATTTTACAACTACTCGAATCCGTTCAGATCTTTGTAGATCTGAAAGGGTTCGAGTATTATCTGTTATTTTTCCTTGAAGATCTCCTATTTTGGTTAACTATTTCGATTCCATTTGCTTTCTTGTGAAATTAGGGTTCGCCCTAAGTGTTTTTTCAAAAGGGTTTTTCTAACTTTTCAGTGTTTTAACTAATTGTTTCTTTACCATCTTGACTGATTCTCGTGTATATGCTTAAAACCTAGATGTTTCTGTTTGTTGCATGTATTTTCTTCAATTTTTCTCCGTTATTTGTTTATTTTTGTCAACCCGATGTAGTGATTGATTTCTATTGAGGATTTGAACTAGTTTTCTTGCTAAAACTAGTATTCTTTAGGATATTTTTATTAATTGATTTCTATTAGGGATTTGAACCAATTTTTTCCGTTAAAGTCAGTATTCTTTTGGGTTTTTACATACTTTCCTTATTTGTGGCTTGTAATTAGTGTTATTTGCCTTATTCCAGCTGATTGATTAATTTATGGTCCATTTATGATTTGTTACCTTACTTAAGCCCCAATCATGGCTGGTAATGGATTCTCTTTGTATTAACGTGACCTTCCCGGATCTGTTTGTGCAAATTAATGGGGATTAGTCCCAATTAACTGATTGATTATATTTACCTACTTTATTTATGAACTCTAGATAATTTTTTATCTTATTTATTTCATCTCCCTAAGTGCTATATATACACTCTCATTCTTATTCTTAAACACGAACACTAGTTCATATATACTCTCACTCTCTCAAAAGCTCTCTATTCTCTTCTGTTGCTTGCAATTCTCACTAATCCAGCCGACTGTAAGCCAAGGCTGGCTATTTGCACCATCTCTGCTCTATACTATGTATTCTCTCCTTAACTGATATGTCCTGATTCAATTCCCATTCCAAAACTATGTGTTTTTCTTTGCTGCTGCAGTTCATTAGTTGTGATTTCCAGTTCTATTTACTACTCTACTGTCATTTGCTCAATATGTAATCAACATTCTTAGATTATACTGCCTAACTACTGTATCACTTAGCATGATTGGAGTTTTGTTCTATTAAAAGATATGACTAGTATAGTTAACCATAAGGATCTATTTAGCATGCCCAATCCGGCCTTTAGATAATTGCATGCAACCTATTTGTTCACTAGTATGTCTAAGCTACATTGTTTGTTTACTATCTCACCCAGCATGTCTACATCATGGTTGCTCTATATGTGATTAGTATTTCCAAACTTTGAATGCTTCATGAAGTGTCTGCCTAGTTTGTTCATTTAAGTCTTACCTATTCTAGTTTGACTAACGAGATCCTGTTAAGGTATCTAGCCCTACAAAGTATTCTGATTGTGTGCCTAAGACTTATGTGTTATCAACATGTCTTTATTGTAATCTTTGTAGCTAACTTGTCAACTTCACAACCTCATTTGTCTATCTGTTTGCTTATACACTAGGCTATATTCTATATGTCCCCCAATCCTTCTTTCCCTCTATGAAGAATCTGCTTGCCCAAAATGTTTCTGAAAC
Organism: Nicotiana tabacum; assembly: GCF_000715075.1. Lineage (NCBI taxonomy): Eukaryota > Viridiplantae > Streptophyta > Magnoliopsida > Solanales > Solanaceae > Nicotiana > Nicotiana tabacum. The sequence goes on along the minus strand of NC_134086.1, from coordinate 104,300,122 downwards.
TATGTGTTCTGTGACTTGCTCTCTGATCTCAAAAGTGTTCTTCATGTTTTCTCAAACTGTTTTCCACCCTAACTAGTACTGATTTCAGAAAATCTTCTACTACTAAGGCCCCTTTGGCTGTTGTTTACCAAACTCTTTCAAGTCATTATGCATTCTCACTTACTCTTAGTTCATTAAGTCCTGCCCCTCTGGTATGTGTACTACTTAGAGATCCTTGAGGTCTCTCTGAACTCTGGCATATCAGGGTTGGCACTTCCACACTACACATAAATTAGTTCTTATTTGAGAAAGGTCTGGGTGTGAGCACTGCCCAGGATCCTTGAAGTCCGTAGGGAACTCTGATACACCTAGACATGAATTGGGCTATGGAACTTTGGGCGTTTGAGACTAGTGAAGGCTTGGTACACCAGGATTGCTTTGGGCCTACTTCAGGCTCCCTATAGTTTAATGTATATTTATATTCAATTCTTGGTCTATAATAATTTTTGTATACAAACATTGGGGTGTTTAGTGAAAAAGGGTGGGTAGTCTCATACTGTGGGTAAAGTTGGGGTAGATAACATGCCTATAGGGTCCATTTCAATTCAAATGTGTTTTGTTAGATGACATGCCTATAGGGGTTCATTTGGTTCAAAAAATGTGTTTGTTGGATAATATGCCTATAGGATCTGTTTTGGTTCAAACAAATTCTACTTGCTTTACTTTCACACAATTAGAAGCCATGCCTATAGGATCTAAATCAGTTTTAATAATAGAGATCATGCCTATAGGGTCTAAATCAGCTTTAATAAAAATCATGCCTATAGAAATTTCGCTTTGATCAAATAAATTCTGCTTGCTTCGCCTTATGTTTAATTAGAAATCATGCCTATAAGATCTAAAACCAGTTTAGTTTAACTTTAACTCATGTTTGTAGACTCTGAATTGGTTTAATTAACTAATCTGTTCGTTTCTTTAATAAGTTTTTAACGCTGCCTTAATTAATATTACTAGAGAGCATACCTATAGGATCCAAATAGCCCGTTTAAAATTGTTCACTGTCTCATTTCATTCCTAATTAATGATTAGATACCATAGGATATCACTATTATACGCATAGGCAAGCCTATAGGGCGATTAAAAATCCTGCAACTGTAAACTATATTCTGTTATCTGTGACTGCTCATATTCAATAGGTCTAAAATAAGTAGGCAAGCTGAATATGTCTTTGACACTTTGGTCCAAACTTAATATTGCATATTCTCTGCTCACCTAGATATCCTGTTCTAGAGTTTCTCTTAAATATCTGAAAACTGTTGTTTAAGACGTGCACCTACTTGCTTTGTTTGTGGAGGTAAAATGTGAGCCTTTGATTATTCCCTCTTTAATGCAGTCCTAATTGTTTTGGTTGACACCTAGATTTTCTCCTTTATGTACCTTAAGATGGTCCAATAATACCTAAATTAGAGGTCCTAAATACCTCCAGAGCCACAAAGAAGGGACGAGTAGTGCACGCATAGGATATCTTTTAAGGTTGCTAGAACGCTTTAGGCTATGACCAAGGGGAAGGAATTAGGTAATAAGGATATGATGACTACGCGCTAATGTCACGTGTAGCCCCTCATTAAGGAGTGATTACCGGGCATTGTGTGGGTATGATCCTGTAGGCTAACCAACCTAGGACCCCTCTTTCCCAACTCTCGTTGTTTAAATGAATTTACTTTTCTTTATATATGTGCAAATTGTTCAAACCTTTTCCCTTGTTTTCATTACTTGAATCATACATGCACTTAGAATGTCAAAACATGCCTTTATCTGTGAGTATGTGTTAAAACTGTTTATTTGCCAAAATGACTAATTCACGTAGTTTAAGTTCAGCCAAGACCCACTGTTGTGGACCGTGAGGGGTGCCTAACACCTTCCCCTCAAGGTTATTTCGAGCTCTTACCCTAATCTTTGGTAATGCAAACTAGTTACATGATTTAATCGCTCTAGGTGCCCTAATGCACCATAATCTGTTGGTGGCGACTTTCTAAATACCAAATTCCCAAAAGAAAAGAGTTATTCCCCCATGAACGTCGAAACCCGGACTTTCGCCAGGAAAAAGGGGGCGCGACAGGAGTAAGTCTGTTGTGTTATTGGGATGTGTGTGCAAAATTTCAGGTCATTCGGATGAGGTTTGATAGACTTTTTGATCGATGGCAGAGTTCGGAAGTTTTGAAATCCTTAGGCTTGAATCCGAGGGTGATTTGGTATTTCGGCATTGCTTTGAGTGTTCCGATGGTTGGTATGAGTTTGAATGGTGATATGTGACTTGTTGGCAGGTATGGTTGAGGTCTCGAGGGCCTCGAGATGATTTCGACGGGTTATCAAAGAGTTGGAAAATAGAGTTTGTAGGTGAAACTGCTGTGTTTCTGTCATAATCGCACCTGCAGATTGGGGACCGCAGGTGCAAATCGCAGAAGCGACATTTTGATCGCAGGAGTGAAGGCCGGTTGGCTGGGGATGTAGCGCAGATGCGAAAGGTTAGTCGCACCTGCGAGCCCGCTGATACTGTGCTTTGATCGCAGGTGCAGATGGGGACTTTAAGTGAAATTCTGCAGATGCGGACTTCTTGTCGTAGGTTCGGGGGTCATAGGTGCGGTATTGGACTGCAGATGCGGAACCCCTGGACAGAACATATAAATTCTTGCCTTTGCAAAATTTGGTCATTTTTCCACCATTTGAGTTCAGACTTGGAGCTTTTGTGAGAGGAATTGAAGAGGGATTCAAGGGGTAACACTTGGAGGTAATATTTTTGAACTCAATACCCGATTCTATGGTGGTTTCCAACTGATTATACATGAAATTTGTGGAATTTACTGGTTAAAATTGAAGGTTGGGACTTGCGTTTTGGAGAGCTTTGAGTGGTGATTTGAGTGGCCATTTGAGGTTCGATTTTGATGTTCTTGGTATGTATAGACTCATGGGAGGATAAGGATTCTTGTGATGTGATTTTTATCAAGTTTTGAGACATGGGCCCGGGGGTCGGGTTTGGCCAATTTCGGGATTTTTAAGTTAATTTGATTATTTTTGCTTGTGCTTTGTTCCTTTAGCGTGTATTAATGATATATACTGATTTTGGTTAGATTTGAGGCATTTGGAGGCTAAATCGAGATGCAGGGGTATCACGGGCTAAAGTTTGGCTTGATTTGAGGTAAGTAACGCTTCCAAGCTTGGTTCTAAGGGTTCTAAACCCCGAACTTTGTGTTCAATGATTACTATTGAGGTGATGCAAATGCCAAGTGATGGGCGTGTGGGCGTGCACCATGAGAATCACAGCCTGGATCATTCCATGGCACCACTTAGTGACTCTTTCTTGTTGATATTTGTGTTGTAATTATGTGATCAAGTCAATGAGTTGTAAATCATGCTAATTATCATGTTAAGGCTTCATGCCAATATTGTTGAGACCCGAGAGGTTGTTTCTTGTTGTCATATCATTAGCTTCATTGATGTTCCAAACTTAGTCCTGTTCAGTCTCGATTATTGTTATTTGACATATCATATCATTGTTCGGGCTAGTATCATGACTTTTTGAGCCCGTGTGAGACTAGAGAGTAATGATTGAGTGAGGTCGAGAGCTTGATATTGAGTGACAATATGGGATCGGACTGCACGCCTCAACGAGATATTGATTATGCCTTCGTTGGCTTGATATAGCGCTTGGGCTAAGAGAAGCCCCTCCGGAGTCTTTACACCCCTAGTGAGCGCAGTTGATGATATTGAGGGATGGATCTTCCCTGGACATTGATCTTGTTCGAAGTATTGATACCTGGAGATGGATCTTCTCCATAGGGATAGAATGGACTTCCTCGGTGCAGGATAACTACGGTCAATGATGTATATATATTCCGAGATGGATCTTCCCTGTGTCGGATGGCCATATACAATACCGAGTTGTTGAGAACTTGTGAGTGGAGGTACACGGAAAATTGATCATGCTATCTGTTCATTGGTACATAGAGATTTCCTGAGCTTTATACTCCGTGCTGTTCAGACTGCATTTATTTACTGTTGAATTTTTACTTGAACTGCAAGCATGTTTACTTTTTTCTGTCAGTTTAATCGAATTACCTGTTGAGGTTTGGTTCATCACTACCTGTCAGTCCATAGTTTGGACTTTTTACTTACTGAGTTGGTGTACTCACGTTGTCGCACCCCCATTTTTTTCCTTCCGTGAAAATCGGGTTCATGATATTTGGGTATGGGACAACTCATTCCTTTGGGAAAGAGGTTTGCATTTTTTGAAGAGACACCACCTAACTATTTTAAGGTGCGTTATGGCACCCATAAGGTTCATCTACAACTATGTTTGATAATCAGAGATATGGTAAGGGCTTGAAATTATCCTAAGAGGAAGGTGTTAGGCACCCCTCAGGATCCACTAGTATGGTTCCCGGCCAGATAGTTTTTGTAAATTTGTGCAATTAGCAAATAAACAAGTAGGGCTCAAATAATAGGGGATTTAAATACACAAGTGTTTGAAAACGATTAATAAAAGCAAGGTTTTAAAAAGAGTTACGATCTAAGCATGCTTATGAATGTAAAGGGGGCGTCCTAGGTTTGTTTGTAATATGGATCACATCAATGCAATACCCGGTATGACACTCCTCAAAAAGGGGCTACACGCGGTATTAGCGCAACGATCATTATATCCATATCTACCCTTTCCCACCCTGTGAAGGTAATTAGAGCGAAGATTGGTCTCGACTCTTATTGCATGCTGTTACCCGTCCCTTCCTATCGGTCCCGGAGGAATTTAGGAATCCTATCCTATAAGAAGGTTCTAGACAGATCCTCAGGTTTAAAGGCAAAATGCTAAAGCGATATACAAAACAAGTAGGACTGTATTTAAAAGGGAAAAACACAGAAAACAAGTAGAAGGCTCAGTTATACCTCCACAAATAATGTATATAGACAACATGACTTATACACAGTTAAGGTCTAAATTTAAAATCCTAAAGTAGTGTGTTTAAGTGGTACCATCAGAATCAGATTTATTACATGACTCAGAAAAGAAGTCTAGAGCTGGCAACCATTGTTCATGTGCTGATGATTTGGAGGCACTATCTTTATGGCGTTCCATGTGAGGTATTCATAAACCATCAGAGTTTGCAGTATTTGTTCAAGCATAAGGTGCTCAATTTAAGGTAGATGAGGTGGTTGGAGCTATTGAAAGACTATAATATCACCATATTTTATCATCGCGGGAAGGCCAATGTGGTGGCCGATGCTTTGAGTAGGAACTCAGCTAGTCTGAGCAGCCTTGCATATATCCCCGTTGGTGAGAGACCACTCACATTAGATGTTCAGGCCTTGGCCAGTTAGTTCGTGAGACTGGATATTTCTGAGCCAACAGTGTTATAGCTTGTACAGTTGCTTGGTCTTCTTTGTTTGAGCGCATCAGAGATCGGCAGTACAACGACCCTCATTTGCTTGTACTTAGATACATGGTGCGGCACGGTGGTGTCAAGCAGGTTACTGTTGGAGATGATGGAGTTTTGAGGATGCATGATTGTATTTGTGTGCCTAATGTAAATGGGCTTCATGAGTTGATTCTTGAGGAGGCCCATAGTTCCCGGTATTCTATTCATCCGGGTGCCGCCAATATGTATCAGGACTTGTGGAAACATTATTGGTGGAGGAGGATGAAGAATGATATAGTTGCATATGTAGCTTGGTGTCTAAATTGTTAGCAAGTAAAGTACGGGTATTAGAGATCTGGTGGTTTGCTTCAGAAGTTAGAGATTCCTAATTGGAAGTGGGAGTGTATCACTATGGATTTTGTTGTTAGACTCCCATGGACTCAGAGGAAGTTTGATGCAGTATTGGTTATTATGGACATGCTGACCAAGTCAGCGCATTTCATTCATGTGGCAGTTACCTATTCTTCAGAGCGGTTGGCTGAGATATATATCCGTGGGATCATTCGTCTTCATGGTGTGCATGTGTTTATCATTTCTAATCGAGGTACGCAGTTCACCTCACACTTCTAGAGGGTAGTACAACGCGAGATAGGCACGCAAGTTGAGTTAAGCACATCATTTCATCCTCAGACGGATAGACAATCCGAGCGCACTATTTAGATATTAGAGGATATTCTTCATGCTTGTGTTATAGATTTTGGGGGTTCTTGGGATCAGTTCTTTCTACTTGCGTTGTTTGCCTACAAAACCATCTGCCAGTTGAGCATTCAGATGGCTCCCTATGAGGTATTATAAGAAGGCGGTGTTGATTGCTAGTTGGATTATTCTAGTCGGGGAAGACTCGGTTGTTGGGTATACAAATTTAGTACAGGATGCCTTGGATAAGGTCAAGATTATTTAGGATCGACTTCGCACAGCTCAGTCTAGGCAGGAGAGTTATGCCGACTACTGAGTTCGTGATGTTGCATTCATGGTCGGAGAGAGGGTATTACTCCGGGTTTTACCCATGAAGGGTGTGATGAGGTTCGGAAAGTAGGGCAAGTTGAACCCTAGGTTTATCGGACCTTTTGAGATTCTTTAAAGAGTAGGTGAGGTAGCTTACAAGCTCGCTTTGCCACCTCACCATTCCATCTAGTGTTTCATGTGTCCATGCTCTGGAAGTATCACAATGATCCGTCCTATGTGTTAGATTTTAGCTAAGTCCAGTTGGAAAAGGATTTGAATTATGAGGAGGAGCCGGTGGCTATTCTAGCTCAATAGGTTCGACAGTTGAGGTCAAAGAGTTATCCTTCAGTGCAAGTGCAATAGAGAGGTCAGCCGGTCGAGGCAGCTACTTGGGTGTCCGAGTCAGACATGCAGAGCAGGTATCCACACTTTTTTACCAGCCCAAGTACTTTTCTATGTCCGTTTAAGGATGAACGGTTATTTTAGAGGTGGAGAATGTGATGACTCGATAGGTCATCTATAATTTTAAACCTTAATTCTGTGTTTTGAAGCCTCCAATAGCTTCCTTAAGCCTTCCTCAATTTGCATGCATAATCGGGGTATTTTTTCAGAAGGCTTTTATGTTAAAAATTGGTAAAATATAAAATTTTACTTTAAAAATCTATTTGAGTTGACTTTGGTCAATGTTTTGGGCAAATAGACCCGGATCTGTGTTTTTACGGTCTCGATGGGTCCGTATTGTAATTTGGGATTTGGGCGTATGCCCAGAATCGAATTTGGAGGTCCCTAGCTCGAGTTATCGCTTTTGTCGAAAATTTAAAGTTTAAAGGTTTAATGAATTTAAAGGTTTGACGAATATTTGACTTTAATGATATCGTGTCCATATTTCGGTTCCAGAACTCGATATAGGTCCATTTCTATATTTATGACTTATCAGCCAAATTTGGTGAGAAATAGAGTTTGTTTGACGTTATTCGGACGTCCGGTTGTTAAAATAGAAGTTCTAAAGTTTTCTTGAAAATTTCATTTGATCTTATGCCCAACTCGTAGTTCTAGGTATTATTTTTGTGTTTTGATTGCGCGAGTGAGTTTGTATCATGTTTTTAGACTTATGTGCATAATTGGTTTGGAGCCCCAAGGGCTTGGGTGAGTTTCAGATATGCTACGGATGATTTGAACTTGGAAATTTCTGTTCTTGAATTTCTACTGGTTTCTAGGGTTTCCTTCTTCGCGATCGCGAATTTGGGTTGGGGAGGATTTTGTTCTACGTGAATACGAGAACTTGGTCGCGAACGTGGAGCATTGGGATCCTGCTCTTCGTGAATGCATCCAATCAACCGCGAATACGTAGTGTTATAGAGGTGGGGGCTGGGATTTTGAAGTCACTCTATGCGAATGCATGACAAGGATCACAAACACGAAGGCTAGGGGGCTAAGCCTACGCGAATGCGTAGAGTGGCTCGCGATCGCGTAAACCATATGGGCAGTGCCTTAGCGAACGCGTCAGGTTTCACACGAACGCAATGAACACTTGACTCCAGTGATTAAAACAGTCCCAAAAAGGGGATTTTATTCATTCTTTTAAATTTTCATACCTAGAAAACCCTAGAGGCAATTTTTCCAGGAGCTCTTCTTCCCCAATTTGTTGGTAAGTGATTCTAACGTACTTTTTTTCAATTACCCATTACATTTCATATGATTTCCACCTAAAATCTAGGATTTTCATGGTAGAAATTGGGAATTTGGGTAGAATTAGAGATTTTTGTAAAATGGAATTTAGACCTCAAGTTAGGGTCGTATTTCGAAATAAATTACATAATTACCATCAGGGATGAATGTGTAATCGGGTTTTTGTCCGAATTTCGGGGTTTAGACCAAACGAGCCTAGGGTTTTGACTTTTTTGGGGGAAAAGAGTGGGAATCCTAAATTTATGCATTTTAATTAATTCCTTTAGCAATATTTGATATTGTTGAGTCATTTGTGGTTAGATACGAATGGTTTGGAAGCAGATTCTAGAGAAAGGCCCCGATAGAGCTCTGAGTTGACTACGAAGTGAGGTAAGTGTTGAGTTTAACCTTGATTTTAGGAAATTAGGCACCCTCAGATTATGTGCTATGTGAATTTTATGTGTTGCAGCGTATATGCAAAGTGACGAGTGCTTATACGCTGTCGAATAACTTGTTCCCCTAATTTTCCATTTTCCTTAATTATTTCCTCCCATGCTTTAACTATTATGTGTCCTAAATGCCTTCCATGCTTTATTTGCTACTTGTTAATCATTGTTTCTCATGTTAAGAATGTTAAAACTTTCCATGTTTTCATGACTCACTATTATTGCCTTAATTGACTTACTTACACCTTTTAATTATCATTTACTGGACTTGTCTTGCCGTTTAATATTATATATGTGAATTGTCAATTTGGTACGAGGCTTCCTTTCTGATTTAGCTTCATATTCATCAATCATAGAGGTTCTTGTGATTTGAGTTATTGACTTGATTCCACTCATTGATTATTGGATACTGATATGATAGGATCGAGTTGCACACCGTAACAGGTGGAATAAGGGTGTATTGATATGGTGGAATAAGGGTGAATTTTTATTGATATGGTAGGATCAGGTTTTACACCGCAACAAGTGAAATAATGGTGGATTGATACTGTGAAATAAGAGTGAATTGTGATATTGATTTTGTTATATGGTGAGATTGGGTTGCGCGCCGCAACATATATTTATTTATGATTGTGATATTGTTATGGTGGAATAAGGAAGGATTGTATTGTGTGGTGGTATCGAGTTCCGTGCCACAACAATCTATGTGTTTCTATTTCCTTATGCTATGTTGGTTTTCGGAATTTTCATACAGAACTCTAAGGATCGGTAATTTCTGATCGTCACAGGTTTTCTTCGAAGTATTAGCTATTTGCTTCAGTTAACTCTTTTATTTTGTTCCATATTTTATTCTCCTATATTTATTATATACTGCATACATGTTGTAGTGTACATGTCCTGTCATAGCCTCGTCACTACTTCGTCGAGGTTAGGCTCGACACTTACGGAGTACATGAGGTCGGTTGTACTCATACTACACTCTGCACTTCTTGTGCAAATTTTGGAGTCAGTCCTAGTGGCGGTTATTAGCGTGCCCGAATTGGCCAGTTTTGCAGAGACTTGAGGTATAACTGCTCAGCGTCCGCAGCTCTTAGAGTCCCCTTTTCTTTTTATTAGTTGTGTATTAATGCTCAGATAACTTATTGTTTTATTGAGACCTTTATTTGTACTACTCTAGTAGCTCATGCACTTGTGACATTGGGTCTAGGGTTGTATAAGATATTTTAGCTGTTTTGGCTTCCGCATTTACTTTGGGTTATTACAGTTATTTCAGTTCTTTCTTATCATTTAATTTGAATTGTTGAAAATGGATAAATTGTTCTAATGTTGGCTTACCTAGCAAGTGAAATGTTAGGCACCATCACGGACCCGAGGGTGAAAATTCCGGGTTGTGACAAAGGAAATGCTCCTAGACAAGAAAGATACTTCCCAAACGGAATACTACACATTAGATCTTGATAAATGAGGATGTGAGTTAAAGGGAAAGGAAAAACTAGGCCCAGTCATCTCTCTCAAAGGGATAAGAACATGCTATATGAGCCAAGGCGCTTCTCAGTCATTATAAAATTTTTGGTCGACGTATGCCACATCATCTTCTCCGATCCAGAATAATTGAACTATGAAACCCCTCTGAACAGTTAATCTTGATTGTCCTAGAATGAGACTTCTTCATAATCAAGTTTGGAAAGGAATAAAACATGATCAAGGCAATACACCAAGGCCCATGGTTCAAATCCAGAATATTCCCTCAGTTAGAATGTGGGAACCAAAATTTGTCCCACAAGAAGCCACCCTATCTCTCACTGCTATGCGGGTACGATTACCTCAACTGCTAATCGAATTTTACGACAAGGAGGTACTAAAAAGGTGGGCAGAAAACTTGGGAAACTTCTCAAAGTTGATGCGTGCATATCAGCTACGCTAAGGGGTAGATATGCACGAATTTGTATTCAAATCCCACTGGAAACACCAACTGCAACATCCGTCACCATTGGGGACCACAAACAAGTGGTAGTATATGAAGTGGAAAACATCCTCTATACAGGATACAGGAGGTTGGGACACAACCTGAGAAGGTACACACACAAGTAGAAGCCCTTTTCCCCATCATAGGACCAGTCAGAATGCTCAAATGCTAAAGCCAATGATAATGAGGAAGAGGAGTGGAAATCGGTAATCTTCCGCAGAATAAAAAATAGGTTCACCCCCTTAGCAACGCCAAACAACAACAACCTAGGGAAGGAAAGGTAAAGTCACCAATTCAACAGGCGACATCCAAGTCCGAATGTTTGATGCAAATTCCGTAAGTTCCTCAAACAAAAACTTTCTGCTATAATTCAAAGCCTAACTCTGTGCAGGACACCATCCCAAATAATGGGACAATGGAAAACACTTCCCTCCCTCTAAATCAGCCCACCAAGAACCATCCCACAAAAGAGCAGCCCAATACGAGCATGAAAAGGAAAGTGGGACCAGAGGGGAGAGATCCAATATCTAGCAAAGACAAAGGGCCTACACTTCAAAAAGGAAGTGTCCAGGCAGCGCCCAAGGGTAACAAGTCAATAGGCCCAAAGGGCCCAAGCGAAAGCCTGTCATCTTTTTAGGGTGAGGCCCACATAAATCCCAAACCCACATGTACCAAAGGGGGCCATACTCACTCCACCACTAGAAATACCAATGATGGCCCCTACCGAGCTACATCACCCCGACCAAAACTCTCTGCAAAAAACCTCTCCATGGATACTGATAAGTAGGGATTGTTACTACTTATTTGCACCCTTTTACTTTAGTTTTAGCTCAAATATGCTTAAAGGTATTCCCGAGAACTGATAAAATGTGGTTATTGCAGGATTATTAGAAAATGAGCCAAAGAGATGAAAATCAACTCAAGAAGGAGTAATTTTTGGACAAGGACTAACACCAAGCAAAAGAGCAAAGTGCGGACCGCACAATTATTGTGCGGCCGCAAAAGATGAGGTTCAGAGAGATAGAAGTCTGGGTCCATGAAGAAGTGCAGACCTCACTATTATTGTGCGTCCATAGAATCAAAAGTGAGGCGTCACTCAAAAATGTACGGGCCGCAAAAGTCTCTCATGTCAAGCTCAAGTTCAAGAGTGTGGTCGCACTCAGAAATGTGCGGTCTGCGTAATCTGAAGAAGAGCGGCCGCATCCCAAAATTGTGCGGCCGTAGAAGTCCACCCTATCAAGCTAGCTTCAAATTGCGGACCAAACACAGAATTGTGCGGCGGCAGAACCTCCACACATGCAATTTTGTCCGATAATTTTACCTGTATATAAATAGTCTTTTTTATCAAAATTAGGTAAAATTTGAATATCTGAAAGTTGCTAGCCGTTTTTTCTTTACTGGTTTAAGCACCTTTAGCTTACTTTAGTGATTAAACATTAGATTTTCATCTATTTATCATTCAATAGGAGTTAAATCATGTTTTCTTCTTTAATTTGTTCATTTTCACCTATGAGAAGCTAAATTTCTAGCTAGGGTTGTGACCCAACCCTAGTGTGAGTACCCAATGATTGTTTGATTTAGGGCTTGTTTATGGTTGGGTGTATAATATTTAGCCCAGCTCTTGCTTTAATGGAAGAATTAATGGTTGCAAATATTGATTCAAGCCTATTTGACTTAGTCTCTACTTGAGATAGAGATTGAGTCTAGGAAAATTTGACTAATAAGAAATTGGGGTAAACTCAAGAAATTGATAGTCCTATTTAAAGGGTTGAACCTAGAGATAGTAAGACCCGACTTGATCATTTATCAATTATTTTGTTCAATACCCATTTGTGCTTGAGAAAGCCAAATTGGGCAAAAATACTCTCTTACCGAGAGGTATTGAGTGGGTAATTATGTGTTGATTGATATAATACACCCCGACCAACGAAACTCGCTCTAAAGCCCGCAACCCGTTAGGTAAACACCTAGGTGGAAGTCACAACCCTAGACCTTTTACATATTGGAAAAACAACCACAAAAATATTATCCTCTAGTTTCACATTTTATATTTGCAAATCGTAGCATAATTTAGAAGTAGAATCAAAACAAAGTTAGTGGAAGTGCAACTTAGACACTTTACGCACTTAGTCAAATATATACCACTCATCCCATCTACGCTCCCTGTGGATTCGATCCTGACTCCTAGTTAGTTAATTATAATTGCATCGACCACTTCGCAACTTCAATTTGAGGTGTGAACTTGGGCAACATCAGTTTTTGGCGTCATTGTCGGGGAGCTAAAAAAGGATTTAGCTATATATTTGGTTTTTTGTGTGATTTGTCTTCCTTTCCTTCCGAGGTACTAATCTTTTTATCAAACAATTGTAGGTGATACAATGGCTCTCAACAACAATGACCCTCTTGGAAATGTTCCATTGGGGGATGACGGGGATAATGACCAAGTTGATGAGGTTCCTCTTGAACCTCAAGCAAATAGACGAGGCTGGCCGCCTCAAACAATGTTTGCGTTCCACACCCACCTCCTCCAAGAGCACTGGCACACTGTGAGTTGCCGAATGAAGTCTGCGCAAGTGCCATAGTCCCGCCCCGCATTAGGGTGGGAAACTTTCAAATCACAAATGTCATGCTTACACTATTGGAACTGTCGCGCCCCCTTTTTTCCCTCCGTGGAGAGAAGGTCCGGGTTTCAACATTACATGGGGGTGATAACTCATTTCCTTTTAGAAATTGGGTATTTGAAGAGTCACCACTTAATGGATTATTGTGTGTTAGGGCAACCAGAGTGATTAACTCTTGGATTGGTTTGCATTACCAGAGATTTAGGGTAAGGTCTTGAAATAACCTTGAGGGAAAAGTATTAGGCACCCTTCTCGGTCCACAAGGTTGGGTCCCGACCGAACTTATACTTGTGAACTAGTCCATCAACAAACAAATAGTTTTAAACACATAATTACAAATAAGAGCAGGTTTTGGACATTACATGACTCAAATAATGAGACAAAAGAAAGGCTTAGACAAATTGTATACATATAGAAAAGTAAAGTTTAAGCAAAGGGAATTTGGGAAGGAGGGGTCCTAGGTTTGTTATCCTATAGGATCACCCCACGCAATACCCGGTAAACACTCTTCGATGAGGGAATACACGTGACATTAACATGTAGTCATCATATCCCATATCTACCCTTCCCACCTCTTAGCGGTTATTAAAGCGAGTGTTGGTTAGCGATCTCTATTGCGTGTTATTACCCGTTCCTTCTTAATTGTCTTGGAGGAGGTTAGGACCTCTACCTACAGGCAGTTCTAGATAGACCCCCTAAGGTTTAAAGGAGAAAATACTAAAGCGACAAGCAAGAACATATAGGACTTTTAGCAAATAAAAGTAGGAAGGAGCAAATAAGAGGCTCAGGTTTACCTCCGCAGATAATGCATGTAAACAGCACGACTCAAACACATACAAGGGCAATATTGTTAATAGTATCTTAAGACATGATGTCTAGGCGAATATCAGAACACATGAGATATGCAGTTTTTATTTTGTAACTCAGAAGTAGGGGCCCTAATCAGTTTACCTACTGATTTTAAGCCTGTTAATCATTAAGCAGTACACACAAAGAGGCAGTTTCCAATTTATAAGATCTGATTGCGTAAGGCTTGCCTAGGCTTGGGATAGTGCACAGTTGCTACCAGAACCATTCAAAGTTTAGAAGTCATTTTTTGCCTAAGAGCATGTTGTTCTAGGTGTTACAAAATACAGGGATTATTACCAGTTTGTTTGAAGTAGGATGAGACTGTTTATATTCCTTTTCATGCATTAGTACTTTAATTAGGCGTAGCTGCGTGAGTATGAACGTGAACCTAAACATAGTATCCAATATGCACACAAAAGTTATAGAATGATTTATATGCAAGATTCCTAAAGTAGGATTTCTAAATGCACTATATGATTGCAGAATTTCCTAAAAAGCAGGATTTCTAAATTCATAAAGGTTACAACATTGTAAAGTATACTGTCAAGTGTGCAGGAGTAGTAGTTTTTATTTTAATGCCCTTTATCCTAGAACAAAATTTCCAAGTGATAGCAAGAATGTCAAAATGAGATGCTGAAACAGTATATATGAAACCTAAGAGCATGGTCTATAATACATGATATGTTTTGCACATGTTTGTTCTAAACATGGATTCTATCACGCATATAGAAAATGTAAACCTAAAACATGGTTTCTACCCTTTTGATGTCTATAACATGCATAACTACCCTCACATTTTCACTATCCATCCCCAGTATCTATTTACAACAATTATTACAGACCAATATTACATGAATTACATGATCAGATAAGAAGAATAAGAAGTTACTCTATAGGGAGCCTGAAAGTAGGCCCAAATTTCTAGAGTTTCCAATGCCAGAATGCCTCACAGCCTTTCACATAATCCGAGTGTGTCAGAGTTCCCTAAGGACCTCAAGGGATCCCGGGCAGTGCTCACACCCAGATTTCATGATCACGGTTGAGTAAGTGCAATATAGAAGGACCAGCTCTAATGTATCAGAGTTCAGAGGGATCTCATAGGGATCCCTAGGCAGTCACACATCATAGAGGGGTAGAACATAAAACCTAAGAGTAGATGTGCAAGTACTTGAAAAGATTTAAGCAGGAAAACTGTTTGAAAAGAGACTTGTTTGAAATAGTTTTGTAAAAAAAAAACAGAGACAGTTTTGAAAAGAGAGTAGAGTAATAAGCAATAGTCAAAACATAACACCAAAGCAAGTTCATACATAACCAAGGAACATAGAACCAAGGCAGGTTCAACAACCACAAATAGGGGTAATGGGATTTTGGGACACATAGGTCACATAGGTAAGCACATAGTTACAACAACACTGAAGCATAGAATCAGCAATATGCTAAAGGGTTAAGGAACTACAGAATCAGGCTAATTAATGATATTCAACTACTTTGCACAGAAATATTAGTAAAGAAGAGTCATATTGGGGTATACTAGAAGGGGATAACATTTCATAAATATGTTGAGTCTAAGGGAGGGGACACATTCAGAAGCATGCCGATGAAGCAATGAAGTAAACATATTAGTTGCAAGTTGAACAACAAAACCATAAGTGAAAACAGACTAGAAACATAAGGAATTGAAGTAATAAAAGAAACATGTTGTTTTGAAACTTTTAATTGAAATCGGGACATACCAGCCAAGAGGACAGTAAACACAAAAGTGAAGGAGCAGGAGAGCATAATAGTCAGCCTTGGCTTGAAGCCAGCTAACTTAGAATAGTAGTAAGTAACGCAGAAAGTTTTGACTATGAGAGAGATAGCTTTTGAACCAATGTGTTCGTGTGTGTAATGAAAAGAGAAGAGAGTATATATAATAGTTTGAAAGATAGGTAAATAAGACAAGATCAATTGTTCAACAATTATAGAACTACAGAATCAATTAAGAACGAAAATCAGCCAAGTCTCCCTTAATTAAGGGAGTAATTTATCGATGATATAAAGCAGGTAACAAATAAGGAAAGAATTCAAACAACATAGGTACAAAATATGTAATTAGGGATATATACATAAGGGTCTAATTAAGGAAATAATAGTAGGAATCAATTGATAATACAATCAATGACATAATAAGGTAAAAAATAATTTAAGGGTTATGAAAATAGGAAAAATAGTCGGAAATCAGTATAAGAGTATCAACATAGTAAATCAAGGATTCAAGAATCGAAAAATAGTACTAATATTAAGGGAAATAGTATAGACTTCCATGAGTAAGCCAATAAACAGAGTATAAACAGGAAGAACCAAATCGAAAACCTTAATAAGATATTACTAGGGTGAAAATCATAAAATACTCTCATTAATCGAAGCATATCCATGAGAATCAAACATACAGACAAATCAAATGAACAAACAGTAAAGAAGAACACAAAATCCAAGACTAAAGCCAAACAATTAGGAGTTTTCAACATAACTAGTTAAGTTTAAAGGGAAAGCTTAACAAAACCTGATTAAACACTCAGGGATCAGAGAACAACACTTAGAAATCAAAATCGTCTTAAAGAAAGTTTCAGAAACCCTAGTTATGAAGGAAAATGAAGTGATGCTTTGAAAATCGAAAGATTTTTTTTCATAAAACAAGCAAAAAATAGTTCAAATATTCTCAATCTGTTAGGGAATTAGGGTTTCCAGAAAAATGACCCAGAGATAAAGAGAGGCCAACTTAGAAACCATAGGTCTAACAAAAAATTGGACGATCTTACTCAATCGAGCCATGATGGCCTGAGGATGGTGAGAACAGGCCCAAGGGTGAGCGGACCGGCCACTAGTCCCTTGGGGACCTCAAAGACAGCATGAATCCCGATCATAGGAGAGCCATTAAGGCTGGGAGTGGTGGTGAGCCATCATTGTTAACGACGAGCAAGAAACAGCGAAGAGGGATTAGGGTTAGGGCAGAGGGAGTTTGAGAGAGAAGGAGAGGGGTGACGACGGAGAGGGTGAGAGGGAATTAGGGGTTTGGGGTTAGGTCATTAGTATAATTAAGGAAGGAATTAACCTGGGTCGTTGATAAAAAATGATCAACCGCGAGGATTTGGGCGGAATTGGGTCTGGTAGGATTTAGGTTTGGGCCTGGGTCTTTGGGCTAGTGTAATTAGGTGATTTGGGCTGGTTTTATTAGGTTATAGTTGAAATAAAATGGGGCTATTTTTAAATACCCAATCAAAATTAATGAAAATAATTTATAAAATAGCTACCAATTATAAAAAATGAATTTCATGCATAGAAACATTTTAAAAATGATTATTTGGTATTTTAAAAATGCAAAAGACTAATTTTTTGTAAAAATAGTACAAAATTATATGCATGGTCTAAAATTGCAACGTTATTGCAATTATAGCCAAAAGGTGCCAATTTGGCTATTTATGGAATGATTTGGTCTTAATAAGACCATAAATAATAAATGATATCAAGAAAGGTTTTTTTTTGAAATCATTTGTGATGCAATTTTGTAATTATTTATTGGAAATAAAATACTGGACAAATTTATAAAAAATGTAGAACAATTATTGAAAAAATACTAATTGATATTAATGCATGACTCTGAAGGTATATAAGCAATTTTAAAATATTTTGGGAAAAATTGGGTATCAACAACTGACTCTCTTTACCTGGGAAGGATGAAAGAGTTTTCGGGTAAAGAAATGATGGCCAATTTTGACCGGGCCGGATATTTTGAAAGACAAGGCCGGACTCCGGTCTTCGATTTGCCTACATATACTTGGTTTTACAGGAATCAGGCCATATGTAGTTCCAGATTCATCGGCGAAGTATACAGATGAAGTCATTTCAAGAACGGACGCAACATCTAGGGCTGGGTGAGTGAACGATTTATGGGAATGGTTAGGTTTTATATGGGTGGGAGAACTGGAGCGAAATCACTCCTGCTAGGATAGCCGTTGCTTACTGGGTTACCTGCAAATAAGAATACCGCAAATGTATATTCTGCATAAATTTAAACATGATGCAAGTTCCCTTTGGACTATGAAAGTTGTCTTCGAACGGTTAGGGATGACGTCCTTAGGCCATGATGTCCTGGGCCATGAATCGTTTGATAAGAGATCCGCAGGCCGTGAAATGATGTTCTCGAGCCATGAGGATGGTGCCTCTGAACTATGATTCCTTTGAATAATGATACGCAAATTTGAGGGATCCTCAGGCAGTGGCATGGTGTTTTCCGGCTATGAGGATGATGCCTTTTAGACTATGAAGCCTTTGGATAGATTGTCAATTATTTAGCCCATGATGTGCAGTAATGATGTTAACAAGATAAAGCTTAGTCTTGTGGAATGAAGGGTGGAGCTTAGCCCGATTGGAAAACGAGTAGATAGTACTAGAAATAGAGCAATATTTATGCGAAGAGGGACACCGCTTAGTCCCATGCAGATGGGGAGGCAAGGATTGGCCTCATGCAAGTATGGAGGCAATGATTGGCCTCATACAGGTATGGAGGCAAGGAATAGCCTCATGCAGGTGTAGAGGCAAGGATTAGCCTCATGCAAATATGGAGGCAGGGATTAGCCTCATGGAGATAGGGATGCTAGGATTAGCCTCATACAGATATGGAGGCAGGGATTAGCTCATGCAGATATGGAGACAGGGATTAGCCTCATGCAGATATGGAGGCAGGGATTATCCTCATGCAGATTTGGAGGCAAGGATTAGCCTCATGCAAATATAGAGGCAAGGATTAGCCTCATGCAGATATGGATGCAAGGATTAGGCTCATGCAAATATGGAGGCAAAGATTAGCCTCATGCAGATTTGGAGGCAAGGATTAACCTCATGCAAATGTGGAAGCAAGGATTAGCCTCATGCAGATATGGAGGCAAAGATTAGCCTCATGAAAATATGGAGGCAGGGATTAGCCTCATGCAGATATGGGGGACATGGATTAGTCCCATGCAAAGAGCGAGTAGCAAATAAGAGTAGTGTATTTCTTAGCTGGAGATATATTCAGTATCTGTTGGCTGGATGGATGGTGAATTTGCTTTGTGTATTTATGCTTGTGAGTGCTATCGTTACGTCAAATGTGCCTGCGTTCAAAGAAAAATTGTAAGTTTTGTGGGGGGAGGTTGGTTCGTGCCTTTGTCCGCTAGCTTTGCTTTGCTCCATTCTAAAGGCCTTTGAGTTACCCTGGGTGACACCTGACTGATATGGAAATAAAGTTTTCGAAAATATGCAATTATTGATAAAAATATAGTTGTTTTTAGAAACTTATTGATATATTAAATAATTTTTGATGAACTAGTGACTGTAATACATCTCAAAGGCATTGCAATTGTCTTATGTCGGAATTTTGAGGTTTCTCAAAATTCTGCCCCAGTTTAGTAGATGATCCTTCGGCTGTTTGTGGATAATGGATCTAGCTGAACCTTCTTCAGAATTTTGAGAATCCTTCTCAAAATTCTGCCCCAGTTTCTTAATTGATTATTGACCGTCTGACTCTTGTTGGTGTTGGCTGGACTTGCTCCAGAATTTTGAGGACCCTCCTCAAAATTCTTCCCCAGTTTCTGATCTTGGGGGAAAATGAAAATTTTATTATGATATGACCAAACCCATAAGGCTGCCTACATATCTCCTCTTAAACGAGAATCAGGTCAAGGGCGTAGTTCAATTACATCAGATGAGGAAATGTAAATAATCTAAGCATAGTATCTCTTGCCTGCGTCTGAATTGATTGGTTTCAGCTAGATTTCTCCATCCATTTCTGCAAGTATGAGTGCTCCTCCTGTCAGCACCCTATGAACCATGTACGGACCTTGCTAGTTGGGAGAGAATTTCCCTTTGGCTTCATCTTGATGTGGGAAGATCTTCTTCAGCACCAGCTTACCTGGGGTAAATTTCATGGGTTTGACCCTTTTGTAGAAAGTTGTGGACATTCTGTTATGATAAAGTTGGCCGTGACACACTGCATTCATCCTCTTTCCATCGATAAGGGCCAATTGTTCGTAGCGACTCCTTATCCACTCTACATTGCGGAGTTCATCTTCCTGTATGACTCTTAAAGAAGGGATCTCTACTTCGGCTGGGATGACAACTTCGGTACCATAAACGTGCATGTAGGGAGTTGCCTCGGTTGATGTGCGAATTGTAGTGCGGTATCCTAATAAAGCAAAAGGTAGCTTTTCGTGCCACTGTTTGTGATTTTCTACCATCTTCCTTAGTATCTTCTTGATGTTTTTGTTGGCGGCTTCTATGGCTCCATTCATCTGAGGTCTGTAAGCTGTGGAATTCATGTGCTTGATTTTGAAAGTTTCACACATAGCTTTCATCAGATCACTGTTGAGATTGGCGGCATTATTAGTAACAATGGATTCGGGAACACCGAATCGACAAACAATTCGATCCTTGACAAAATCTGCGACGACTTTCTTGGTTACAACTTTTACCCATTTTATGAAGTAATCAATGGTTATCAGAATAAATTTGTGCCCGTTTGAAGTAGTGGGATCAATAGGACCAATAACATCCATTCCACAAGTGCAAATGACCAAGGTGAGCTTGTTTGGCGACACTTTTATCATATCGGCATGTACCTGTCATTAAAAGCATTTGCGGACATACTAGATGAAATCTATATCCATAGTCATCCAAAAGTAAATGGCCCTGAGTATCTTCTTAGCCAAGATGAAACCATTCATGTCGAGCCACAGGTCCCAACATGTACGTCCTCAAGTAATTTAGAAGCTTCTTTTGCGTCGAGACATCTTAGCAAACCCAAATCAGGTGTTCTCTTGTACATGTTTCCTCCGCTGTGGAAGAATTGATTGGACAATCTTCGGAGTGTGTGTTTCATGCTCCGGATATTCTCCATTTGACAAATACTCCTTGATGTCATGGAACCAAGGCTTTCCATCCGCTTCTTTTTCAACATGAGCACAATATGCTGGGTGATTATGGATCCTCACCCGAATGGGATCAATGTAATTCTTATCTGGTTGTTGTATCATAGATGACAAAGTGGCCAATACGTCGGCAAACTCATTCTGAATTCTAGGCACATATTGGAATTCTATCTTCGTGAACCTCTTTCTCAATTCCTGCACATGGTACAGATATGGCAATATCTTGGAATTCTTGGTGGTCCACTCTCTTTGTTGGTGCACAAGCAAATTTGAATTACCGATCACCAGCAATTCCTGAATATTCATGTCGATTGCCATGTTGAGTTCTAGTATGTAGGCTTCATACTCTGCTATGTTGTTGGTGCAGGGAAATCTGAGTTTAGCAAATACCAGATAATGTTGACCCATTTCTGATACCAAAACTACTCCAATGCCTACTCCTTTGAAATTTGCGGCTCCATCAAAGAACATCCTCCAACCGTCATATGCTTCGGTAATGTCGTCTCCTACGAACGATACTTCCTTATCAGGAAAATATGTTTTCAAGGGTTCGTATTCTCCTCCTACAGTATTTTCAGCAAAGTGATCTGCCAATGCTTGTCCCTTGACTACCTTTTGAGTTACGTAAATGATGTTGACCTCACATAAAGGTATCTACCATTTGGCCAATTTTCCAATCGGCATGGGTTTTTGGAATATGTACTTTAGAGGGTCCATCCTGGATATAAGGTATGTAGTGTAGGCATAGAAGTAATGTCTCAATTTCTGAACTGTCCAGGTCAAAGCACATCAAGTGCGCTCTAGCAGAGAGTACCGTGCTTCGTAAGGTATGAACTTCTTACTCAAGTAATATATGGCTTGCTCTTTTCTTCCAGTCTCATCATGTTGTCCCAAAACACATCCAAAGGCTCCATCCAATACAGATAGATAGAGTAGCAAAGGTCGTCCTAGTTCTGGCGGGACAATAACTGGTTGTGTGGACATGTACTCCTTGATCTTGTCAAAAGCTTTCTGACAATCGCCTGTCCAGCTTGTTTCAACATCTTTCCTCAGCATCTTGAAGATGGGTTCACATATGACTGTGGACTGTTCTATGAAGCGACTGATATAGTTGAGACGTCCTATAAACCTCATCACATCCTTTTTGCTCTTGGGTGGTGGTAACTCCTGAAGCCTTAACTTTAGATGGATCCGGCTCGATCCCTCAATGACTGATGATGAATCCCAATAATTTTCCTGCAGGATCCCCAAATGCACAATTGGTGGGATTCAGTTTCAAATTTTACCTCCTTATCCTGTCAAAGAACTTTCTCAGGTCCGCTTTGTGAACTGCGGCCCTCTTGATGTGATAATGACATCATCCACATACACCTCTATTTTCTTATGTACCATATCATGAAAGATGGTTGTCATGGTTCTCATGTAAGTGGCCCCAGCATTCTTCAGACCGAATGGAATCATCTTGTAATAGTATACACCCCAAGGAGTAATAAAAGTTGTCCTCTTTGCATCTTCTTCATCTATCCAGATCTGGTGATAGCCCCCGAAGCAATCTACAAAGGATTGGAGTTCATGCTTAGCGAAATTATCGATCAGGATGTGTATATTTGGCAGAGGGAAGTTGTCCTTGGTACTTGCATTTAAATCTCAATAGTCAACACATACTCCGACCTTCCCATCATTCTTCGGAACTGGTGCAATGCTAGCTAACCAAGTTGGGTACTCAACCACCTTGAGAACTTTGGCTTTGATCTGCTTGGTAACTTCCTCCTTGATTTTCAGGCTCATGTCTGGTTTCTACTTTCTGAGTTTCTAATTTACTGTCAGACATATGGGATTGGTAGGAAGCTTGTGAGCCACTATGGATGTGCTCAAACCGGTCATGTCATCATACGACCGTGCGAAAATATCCTCATACTCTTTTAGGAAGCGAATGTACTCTTCCTTCTCTGTTGGTGAAAAGTGAATGCTGATGCGGGTCTCCTTGATGGTTTCGGCGTCTCCCAAATTTACTACTTCGGTCTCATCTAGATTGGACTTAGGCTTATTCTCAAAGTTTTCAACTTCCCTGACAATTTTCTCGGGTATCTCATCTTCTTTGTCTGAATCACTATTCTCATGTTGCTTTTCCTCATTACATGTCATGATCACTGGTTTATTAGGAAAAGTAATAATAACAATGTAGAAAGGAAAAGTGTAAAGATAGTAGTGAATAATAAAGAGCAAACACATTTGATTAAAACTAAAAAATCATCCAGACAAAGTACGGCTCGACGAATCGAGCATTTATTTTGAAATAAGTAAATCTTAAAACAAAATTACATGAAATCTTAAATGCCTAGAATGGCTATAGAAGTAAAATATGCCAATCTACCCAGGGACTCGGCGGGCTCGGGATGGAGTGGCAGTCCAGTTCCTGAGAATGGCTCCTTTCTTCATGGTCTGAATAGTGAGGCCTTCTTCCTCCTCCTCCTCAATTATGGCACTACAGTTCATGTCCTCATCCTCCAAGAACAAATTCTTCAACCCAGCTAGTGCTTCCTCTTCAGCAGTCCCCCATATTGTATCAGCTTGGTGAAAAACTTGTTCCAAATGTAGCACTGGTTGCTCAAGAGGGTAGTACGGTCCACGCCATGGAGGCGACTAATTTCTATACTCTTGCCATGTGTACTGGTATCTGAGCCCAAAGGTGGTACCATGATTTTTCAGCTGTATTGGTTTGGTGATACCTTGGAGGTTCTTTCCCAATCCTTTGCTGGGTTCATATCCAGACTAGGCCAATATGCTTTCTATTTTACTGCTCCACCATTTATCCTTCTAGATGGCATTGGCCCATTCAATGTGATGATAGGTTTCCCCTCATAGCCTTCTTCTATGTCCAATGGCCAGGATGGTTTGACTAGTGTAAATGGGGTTACTTCCATCTGCATGAATGATTACCTCCTGGTGGTTCCATTCAAACTTCACGGCTTGATGTAGTGTGGAAGGTACGGCTCCAGTGGCATGGATCCATGGCTAGCCCAACAGAAGATTATATGAGGCTGGTATGTCAAGCACCTAAAACTCGACGTCGAACCAAGTTGGCCCCATCTGCAAGCAAAGATTGATTTCCCCGATCGTGGCCCTTTGGGATCCATCGAAAGCTTTCACGTTCATGGTTCCTACCCGTACTTCATGAAAACCTTTGTCCAACCTTTTCAGAGTGTCCAATGGACAAATATTTAGGCTTGAACCCCCGTCAACCAAGACCCTGGCAATGAACTTGTTTTCAAATTGCACCGTAATATGCAATGCCCGATTGTGATTCAATACCTCAGGCGGCAGCTCATCTTCGTGGAAGATGATCTTATGACTTTCCAATACCTGCCCCACCATATTGGCCATTTCTCTGCCACTGATGTTATTGGGTACATAAGCTTCGCTCAGTACTTTCATTAAAGCATTCTTATGCCTCTGAATTTTGCAATAGCGAGAGGATAAATATCTGAGCTGGGGTTTTGTTCAGATGGTCAACGATGGAATACTCCTTTTCTTGTACCTTCCACCACAGGTCATCCGGCCCAGTCTCAATGATAGGCTGTCTTGTAGTGGCATCCTTACTTGAATCTCCCAATTGTTCAGGTGTATAGACCCTTCTAGTCCTATTCATTCCTTGTACAGCGTCAGATTCCTCTACCTATGCCTTCCCTTTTCGCCGAGCCTCAGCAACATAATCCCAAGGTATTGCTTTTGAGTTGAATAGAGGTGTGGTCGATACTATCACAGTGAAAGGTGTGACTATTTCTACTTCAAATGGAGCAAGGGTGGCTGCAGGCGGAGCCACCTCTACCTCTAATGGAACTGACGCGGTTACACCTCGATTGGTGACTGAGTATGTACCACAATAGGAGTAAGGGTGACTGCAACTTTAAAAGCATCACCTTCTCGAATAAGCCCAGTCGACCCATCAGGGTCCCATTCTTCATTCGTCTCTATCACATGTACTCCACCGCCTCTATAATCAGGGAGAGGATTGTCGTGGACATTAGGTATGACTTCCTTTGCTTGTATGACCTTGTTCTCAAGTAGCGTCTGAATCTTATCCTTTAATGTTCGGCACTCAACAGTGGTGTGCCCTTTCATACCGGAATGGTACGCACAAGTTTTGTTTAGGATTGACCCATTGGGATGGGTTTTCTAAGGCCACAGCGGGAACATGAGTGACGTAACCTGCAACTTTCAACCTTTCATACAACTGGTCGATGGACTCAGTAATGGCGGTGTATTGTCTGGGTGGCTTGCGGTCGAAGTTGGGTCTTGGTCTTGGAAAGTTTTGACGAGTTGGAGGTGATTAGAAATGGGATGTTGGGAGTAATAGGTGTGATGGACAACGGCTAGTTGGGAATATCTGGGAGATAAAGTTTGATATGCGGGTGGTGGTGCTTGGTATGTGGATAGAGGTGTTTGATATGTGGGTGGAGGTGTTTGATATGTGGGTAGAGGTGTTTGATATGTAAGTGGAGATTTCGGACCTTGGGCAAACGTTACTGCCCCAACATCTCTCTTCTTTGATATGCCACCTGATTGTAATGCCTTATTTGTGTCCTATAGTGCCTCAAAATTCGTTGCTATCTCGCTCTTGATTCCTTCCTCGATGCTTTCTCCAAGTTTGATGATATCAGAGATTTTATGATTTTCGATAACCATCAACCTTTCATAATATTGCGGATCCTGTGCTCTGACGAAGAATTTGTTCATCTGTTCCTTGTCCAAAGATGGCCTGACATTGGCCTCTTCCGACCTCCAACGAGTAGCATACTCATGGAAAGTCTTGGTAGGTTTCTTCTTAAGATTCTGAATGTAGAAAACATCCGGTGCGTTCTTTGTATTGAATCTGAACCGGTCCATGAAATCTGACGCCAAACTTACCCAATTGGACCATTTAATGGGATCTTGGCTAATGTACCAAGACAAAGCATCCCTAGTAAGGCTCCTCATAAAGATCTTCATCCGGATCTTTTCATCTTTGTCACGACCCCGGTTTGCCCTCCGTGACCCATCGTGATGGCACCTAGTCTCTACAACTAGGTAAGCCTAAGACGCAGAAGATAACAGATTTGCGGAAGAATACAATTTAAAATAGAAATAATATAATAAAACAACGTTTAAAAGTGCCGCTCAACATACAAAATATAACTCTCAAATCTAATATATGTCACTCCCAAAACCCGGAAACCCATGAATTACAAGCTAAGAGATACATAAGAAGCTCTAACTCCAGAAATGTCTAACAAAAGGGAAGTACTATAGGGCTATACTATTACAGAAAGATAGAAAGGGACTCCTTGGTCTGCGGACGCGGAAAATATACCTCATAGTCTATACAGAAGCGCCTTGCCTCAAGGATGATAAGACTGAGTGAAAGTACCTGGATCTTCACATGAAAAACATGTGCAGAAGGGGCATGAGTACACCACAATGGTACTTAGTAAGTGCCAAGCCTAAACTCGGTCGGGTAGTGACGAGGAAGGTCAGGGCCCTACTGAGGTTAAATAAAATACAAAGTATAACAGTGTAGAACAAGATAGTATAATTAAGTGCAACTATAAGAAATAACATAAAATAGAAAGAGCAACAACAACTAGAACAAAGGCAAAATAATCACTGAGGGAACACAGCTCAACACAGAGATAACAACCGGGGATCTACTAGGATACCATCCTGTAGCCCCCAAATGTAAATGTCTAGTGGATCTCTAGGGTGTCGTCCTGTAGTCCAACTCATAATGCGCTGGGATCTACCAGAATCCCGTTCCGTAGTCCCCAAATGTAAATACCCAGTACTGGGGGAATCTACCGGGTGCAGTCCCATAGTTCCATATAATTGTGCAGGGGGATCTACAGGAATCCCACATCCATAGTCCCAAATAAAAATACAAGGGGGATCTACCGGAATCCCACATCCGTAGTCCCAAATAAACAGGAAAGGGGGATCTACCGGAATCCAACATCCGTAGTCCCAAATGTAAATACACATCATCAACATAGAAATATATTTGGCAAATGTCTGTTTCATATTAAGGTAAACAGGTAATTCTAGTCTAGCATGCTGCACAGAATTCGGGTAAAACAGTTTTAGAAGATAAAGTAATTAAATCACTTAGACATGCTTTCCTAAGCTAACAATAGGCTTAAAGTGCAAGTAATATAAACGGGAAAGGAAACATACTAGTAATTACTTAAAGAAAATTGGATTTCAAACAATTAGCACAAGTACACACTCGTCACCTCACGTACAAGGCATTTCAATTACCAAATATATCAAATCCTAAGGGGAAGGTCCCCCACACAAGGTTAGACAAGCCACTTATCTTGAACCGGCTCAAAAATTAACCCAAAACCACGCTCTTGCCACGAGTACTCAACTACAAATGTCCCAAATCTATTCAATTCAATTGCATAATGTAAATAACACTTCAAGTAACAGATTCTACAAAGAAATTCTAATTAATTTGCGAAATTAGGTAAAATGACCAAAACGCCCCTCAAGCCCACATCTTGGAATCAGATAAAATTTATATTTTCAGAATCCTCACGCTCTCACGAGTTCATGCATACCAAAATTATCCAAATCAAAGGTCAAATTCCCAATCAAAAGTCAAATTCAAGGTCTAAGAACTTTCTTCCAACTTTTTCCCAATTTTCATCTCCAATCCGAAATTAAATGATGAAACTGACTATAGATTGATGGAATAAAACTAGAAAGGATTAAATAATTGTTACCCAATGATCTCCTCTTCAATTTCCCTCCAAAATCGCCCTCTCCCGAACTCCAAGTCGAATTTCCAACTTTTGAAACTAAACTCTCGAAATTTCATATTTTTGCCCAGCTATTTCCATATCTGCAAGACTTCTTCTGCGGTTGGGGAACCGCTTCTGCGGTTCTCACTTAAAAGCCCAATCTCGCACCTGTGACCTCAAATTCTGCATCTGCGATCATGCAGATGCGGTTCCTTATGCCGCTTCTGTGGTTCCTGGCCCCCTTACTCATTTCCTCTTCTGCAACCACTGAGCCGTTTCTGCGGCACCGCACCTGTGGGACCCAAACCACAGGTGAGGTTATGACAGATAATAGCTAAAGCTGCAAACTTCAAACTCCAAAAATCTTTTCATCAACCATCCGAAATCACCCCGTGGCCCCCGGGACCTCAACTAAACATGCCAACCAATCCTAAAACATCATTCAAACTTGTTCCAACCTTCAGAATGCTCAAAAGAACATCAAAACACCTATGTTTCATCAGATTCAAGCCTAAGAATTCCAAAAACTCTAAAAATACACTTTCGATCAAAAAGTCTATCAAACCTCGTCCGAATGACCTAAAATGTTGCACACACGTCACATTCGACACTACGGAGCTATTCCAACTTCCGGAATTCCATTCCGACCCTCGGATCAAAATCTCACTATCGTACCGGAAACTGCAAAATTCTACCTTTCGGTATTTCAAGCCTAAATTAGCTATGGACAACCAAGACACAATCTGAACATGCCCCTAACACTTAAGCTTTCATTTAGGGACTAAGTGTCCCAAAACACTCCAAAACTCATTACTGAACATCCCGGCAAATCAAAATAGCAGAAATAAACCTGGGGAAAGCAGTTAATGGAGGATCAAGGCATAAATTCATAAGATGACTGTCCGAGTCGTCACATCCTCCTACACTTAAACATTTGTTCGTCCTCGAACGAGCATAAAGACATATATGAAGTAGTGAAAAGATGAGAGTAACGGCTGCCCATATCCTACTCGATCTCCCAAGTCACCTCCTCGACCGGCTGGCCCTATCATTGAACCTTTACTGATGCAATGTTCTTTGACCTCAGCTTTCTAACCTGCCTGTCCAATATTGCCACTGGCTCCTCAACATAGGTTAGATCCTTGTCCAACTGGACTGAACTGAAATCCAACATGTGCGATAGATCATCGTGATACCTCCT
This sequence comes from Nicotiana tabacum, assembly GCF_000715075.1. Lineage (NCBI taxonomy): Eukaryota > Viridiplantae > Streptophyta > Magnoliopsida > Solanales > Solanaceae > Nicotiana > Nicotiana tabacum. Next base: position 104,271,259 of record NC_134086.1, on the reverse strand, counting down.
GAGCATCGAAACATAAAATATCGGATGAACACCTGCCAAGCTGGGAGGTAAGGCAAGCTCATAAACAGCATCCCCAACACGCCTCAATATCTCAAAAGGGCCAATAAACCTCGTACTCAAATTTCCCTTCTTCCCAAATCTCATAACGCCCTTTATAGGCGAAACCCGAAGCAGAACCCGCTCTCCAACCATATAGGAAATATCACGAACCTTCCGGTCCGCGTAACTCTTCTATCTGGACTGGGCTGTGCGGAGTCTATCCTGAATCACCTTAACCTTCTCCAAAGCATCCTGAACTAAGTCTGTGCCCAATAATCTAGCCTCACCCGGCTCAAACCAACCCATCGGGGATCTACACCGCCTACCATATAAAGCCTCATATAGTGCCATCTGAATGTTGGACTGATAACTGTTGTTGTAAGCAAACTTCTCCAATGGCAAGAACTGATCCCAAGACCCTCCAAACTTGATCACACACGCATGGAGGATATCCTCAAGAATCTGAATAGTACACTCGAACTGTCCGTCCGTCTGAGGGTGAAATGCTGTACTCAACTCCACCCGAGTACCTAACTCATGCTGAATGACCCTCCAGAACCGTGATGTGAACTGAGTACCTCTATTTGAAATGATGGACACTAGAATACCATGCAGACGAACAATCTCCCGAATATAAATCTCCGCTAACCGCTCCGAAGAATAAGTAGTATACAAAGGAATGAAATGAGCGGACTTGGTGAGCCGATCCACAATAACCCAAATAGCATCGAACTTTCTCAAAGTCCGTTGAAGCCCAACTACAAAGTACATGGTGATCCGCTCCCATTTCCACTCTAGAATCTCTATCTGCTGAAGTAACCCACCTGGTATCTGGTGCTCATACTTCACCTACTGACAGTTGAGGCGCCGAGCTACAAATACAGCTATATCTTTCTTCATCTGTCTCCACTAGTAGAGCTAAATCAAATCCTGATACATCTTTGCGGTACCCGGATGAATGGAATATTGCGAGCTATGGGCCTCCTTTAGAATCAACTCTCGAAGACCATCAACATTGGGTACACAAATCCGACGCTACATCCTCAATACCCTATCATTACCAATAGTCACATCTCTGACATCACCGTGCTGAACCTTGTCCTTGAGGACTAGCAAATGAGGGTTATTATACTGCCGCTCCCTAATGCGATCAAATAAGAAAGACCGAGAAACCACGCAAGCTAGAACCCGATTGGGCTCCGAAAGATCCAATCTCACAAATTGGTTGGCTAAGGCCTGAACATCCATCGCCATAGGCCTTTCCAATGCTGATAAGTAAGCCAAACTTCCCAAACTCTCTGCCCGGCGACTTAAAGCATCGGCCACCACATTAGCGTTGCCAGGTGATACAAAATAGTGATGTCATAGTCCTTCAACAACTCAAACCACCTCCTCTGGCGCAAATTAGATCCTTTTGCTTAAACAGGTGCTGCAAGCTCTGATGGTCAGTACAAATCTCATAGGGAACCCCGTATAAATAATGGCACCAAATCTTCAGGGAGTGAAAAACGGCAGCTAACTCAAGATCTTGAACAGGGTAGTTCTTCTCATGTATCTTCAACTGTCTGGACAGGTAGGTAATCACCCTACCATCCTGCATCAACACCGCCCCGAGGCTAATCCTTGAGGCATCATAATAGAACGTATAAGACCCCGAACCTGTAGGCAATATCAAAACTAGGGCTATAGTCAAAGCTGTCTTGAGCTTTTGAAAGCTCATCTCACACTCCTTCGTCCACTGAAACGGAGCACCCTTCTAGGCCAACCTGGTCATTGGGACTGCAATCGATGAAAACCCCTCCACAAAACGACGGTAGTAACCTGCAAAGCCAAGGAAACTGCGGATCTTGATAGTTAAGGATGGTATGGGCCAACTCTGCACGACCTCTATCTTCTTTGGATCCACCTGAATACCCTCACTCGATACCACGTGGCCTAGGAATGCTACTGAATCCAACCAAAACTCACATTTTGAGAACTTAGCATATACCTTCTTCTCTCTCAGAGTCTGAAGCACAGTCCTCAGGTGCTGCTCATGATCGTCCCGATTCCGGGAGTGCACCAGAATATCATTAATAAAGACAATGACGAACGAGTTAAGATACGACCATACACACTATGCATCAAATGCATAAAGGCTATTGGGGTATTGGTCAGCCCAAATGACATAACAAGGAACTCGTAATGACCATACTGAGTCCTGAAAGCAGTCTTCAGGATATCTGGCTCCCGAATCTTCAACTAATGGTGACCTGAGCGCAAATCAATCTTAGAAAACCCCTGTGCGCCATGAAGTTGGTCAAACAGATCATCAATACAAGGCAAAGGATAACGATTCTTAACTGTACCCTTGTTCAACTGGCGATAATCAATACATATACGCATAGAACCATCCTTTTTCTTCACAAACAAGATAGGAGCACCCTAAGGTGATACACTGGGCCGAATAAAACCCTTATCAAGCAATTCCTGCAACTGATTCTTCAACTCCTTCAACTCAGGAGGAGCCATATGATACAGAGGAATAGAAATAGGCTGAGTGCCCAGCAATGGATCAATTCCAAAATCAATATCTCTATCAGGCGGCATGCCTGGAAGATCAGCTGGAAACACATCGAGAAAATCCCGTACTACTGGGACTGAATCAACCGAAGGGGTATCAATACTGACATCTCTCACATAAGCTAAATACGTGTCACACCCCTTCTCAACCATACGCTGAGCTTTAAGAAAAGAAATAACTCTACTGGGAGTGTGATCTAAAGTACTCTTACACTCAACACGCGGTACACCTGGCATAGCCAGCATCACGGTTTTGGCGTGACAATCAAGAATAACGTAATGGGGCGACAACCAGTCCATTCCCAAGATAATATCAAAGTCAACCATGCTGAGTAACAATAAATCGGCTCTAGTCTCAAAACCACTAAGAGCAACCAAACACGACTGATAAATGCGGGTCACAACAAGAGAATCTCCCACAGGAGTAGACACATAAATAGGGGAACTCAAAGAATCCTAAGATACACCCAAATGCGGAGCAAAATAATAAGACACATATGAGTAAGTGGAGCCTGGATCAAATAGAATCGATGCATCTCTATGACAAACCAGTATAATACATGTGATGACAAAATTGGAGGCAACATCCTTGGTACGGGAAAGAAGGGCATAGTATCTGGCATGGCCTCCCCCTCTAGGGTGACCTCTACCTCCCCGACCTCCACCTCTAGTTGGATGAGCAGGTAGGGTAGCAACTGGAGCTGTAACCATAGCCTGTGAACTCTACGGGGCACGCTGTGAATGAGATGTCTGTGGAGGTGTACCCCTCCCAAGTTTGGGGCAATCCCTCAGCATATGACGTGTGTCACCACACTCAAAACAAGCTCTAGGAGGATGTGGTGGCTATGACTCGCTCGGGCCAGGTCTGCTAAACTGACCTCTGAAAGCACCCTACGCGGGAGGCGCGCTATATACCGGAGGTGCATAATAAGGCTCGTGAAGTCTAGGAGGAGCTGGAATACCATTGGCTACTGGAAGAGCTGAATGAACAGGGCGACTCATAGAACCCCTACCATAACAACCTGTTGCTGGGGCATGGGCACCAGAAAAATGGCCTGACTCTCGAGACCTCTTGGCCTCCCTCTCCTCTCTCTCCCTAGCATGCATACCGTCAATCCTCCTAGCAATGCTCACCACCTGTTGATAAGAAATATTCATCTTCAACTCACGATCCATGTTAGACCTGATACTAGGAATAAGGCCTTCAATAAACCGGCGAACCCTCTCGTGAATAGTAGAAACCAAGGCTGGTGCATGCCTAGCCAAACTAGTGTAACGGACAGCATACTCTAAGACAGTCATAGCATCCTGGTGCAAATGCTCAAACTCTGCGCGCCATGTGTCTCTAAGGCTCTGAGGAACATACTCTCTCAGGAACAGATTTGAAAACTGAGTCCAAGTTAGTGAAGCAGCCTCATCCGGACTGTCTAACTTATAGGTGCGCCACCACTCATAGGTAGCTCCTCGAAGCTGGAAGGTAGTGAAGGAAACCCCGCTCGATCCTGATATACCCATGCTACGTAGAATGCGGTAACTCTCATTTAAAAATCCCAGAGCATCCTCCGATGCTAGACCATTGAATACATGATGCTTGTACCTCTTGAACCTCTCAAGCCTCAGTTGCTCCTCGAAAGCCGATGCCCTGCCCTCGGGCTAAACTAGTACTGTAGGCAGTACAAGAATAATCTCAGGGACCTGCTCAACATGCACTCACTCCTCAGGAGTGCGAGCCGCGGGAGTCTGTGCTCCTCCCCTAGCCTGAGATGTAGCTGCAGCAAGGGGAAGCAACCCTGCCTGAATTAGAGTGGTGTACATGCTCATGAACTATGCCAGAGTCTCCTGAAGAGCTTGAGTAGAAGTTGCAGTAGGCGTGTCAGGTGCCTGGTCTCCAGCTGGAACTGCTGGTGGCACCTCGGTGGCAGATTGCGCGGGTGCTCTGGCTGCACCAAGTGCGTGTCCTCGTTCTCTACCCTGGCCCTAGCCTCTGACGGCTGCAGTAGGGGCGTGGGTGCCTGATCATCTTAGGTAACACGTGTCCTCACCATCTGTGAGTGAATAGAAGACAGAAGTTTAGAATTGTGATGTCAAAATATCGCACGAGAATGAAATCAAATAAAGTGGAATTTTCCTAACAGTTACATAGCCTCTCTAGATAAGTACAGACGTCTCCGTACTGATCAGCGAGACTCTAATAAACGGGCTTGTGATCCATGACTCATATGAACTTAGAGCTTTGATACCAACTTATCACGAGCTCGGTTTGCCCTCTATGAACCATCGTGATGGCACCTAGTCTCTACGACTAGGTAAGCCTAAAATGCGAAAGATAACCAATTTGCGGAAGAATACAATTTAAAATAGAAATAATATAATAAAACAGCGTTTAAAAGTGCAGCTCGACATACAAAATATAGCTCTCAAATCTAATATATGTCTCTCCCAAAACCCGGAAACCCATGAATCACAAGCTAAGAGATACATAAGAAGCTTTAACCCCAGAAATGTCTAACAAAAGGGAAGTACTATAGGGCTATACTATTACAGAAAGATAGAAAGGGACTCCTTGGTCTGCGGACGCGGAAGATATACCTCATAGTCTATACAGAAGCGCCTTGCCTCAAGGATGATAAGACTGAGTGAAAGTACCTGGATCTTCACATGAAAAACATGTGCAGAAGGGGCATGAGTACACCACAATGGTACTCAGTAAGTGCCAAGCCTAAACTCGGTCGGGTAGTGACGAGGAAGGTCAGGGCCCTACTGAGGTTAAATAAAATACAAAGTATAACAGTGTAGAACAAGACAGTCTAATTAAGTGCAACAGTAAGAAATAACATAAAATAGAAAGAGCAACAACAACTAGAACAGAGGCAAGATAATCACCGAGGGAACACAGCTCAACATAGAGATAACAACCGGGGATCTACCAGGATACCATCCTATAGCCCCCAAATGTAAATGTCCAGTGGATCTCCCAGGTGTCATCCCGCAGTCCAACTCATAATGCACCGAGGATCTACCTGAATCCCATTCCGTAGTCCACAAATGTAAATACCGAGTACTAGGAGAATCTACCGGGTGCAGTCTCGTAGTTCCATATAACTGTGCAGGGGGATCTACCGAAATCCCACATCCGTAGTCCCAAATAAACAGACAAGGGGGATCTACCAGAATCCCACATCCGTAGTCCCAAATAAACAGGTAAATGGAATCTACCAGAATCCCACATCCGTAGTACCAAATGTAAATACACAGCAACAACATAGAAATATATTCGGCAAATTCAGTTTCATATTAAGGTAAACATGTAATTCTAGGATAGCATGCTGCACAGAATTCAGGTAAAACAGTTTGAGCAAATAAAGCAATTATACATACTTTTCTAAGCTAACAACAAGCTTAAAAGTGCAAGTAATATAAACAAGAAAGGAAACATACTAGTAATTACTTAAAGAAAAGCAGATTTCCAACAATTAGAACAAGTACGCACTCATCACCTCACGTATAAGGCATTTCAATTACCAAATATACCAAATCATAAGGAAAAGGTCCCCCACACAAGGTTAGACAAGCCACTTAACTCGAACCTGCTCAAAAATCAACCCGAAACCACGCTCTTGCCACGAGTACTCGACTCCAAATGGTCCAAATCTATTCAATTCAATTGTATAATGTAAATAACACTTCAAGTAACTAATTCTATAAAGAGATTCTAAGATAATTTGCGAAATTAGGTAAAATGACCAAAACGCCCCTCGGGCCCACATCTCGGAATTGGGTTAAATTTATATTTTCAGAATCCTCATGCTCTCACGAGTTCATGCATACCAAAATTATCCAAATCCAATGTCATATTCCCAATCAATAGTTGAATTCAAGGTCTAAGAACTTTCTTCCAATTTTTCTCCAATTTTTATCTCCAATCCGAAACTAAATGATTAAACTAACTATAGATTGATGGAATAAAAATAGAAAGGTTAAATAATTGTTACCCAATGATCTCCGCTTCAATTTCCTCCCAAAATCGCCCTCTCCCGAACTTCAAGTCGAATTTCCAACTTTTGAAACTAAACCCTTGAAATTTCATATTTCTTCCCAGCTATTTTTGCATCTGCGGTCAGATAATTGCATTTGCGATACCGCTTTTACGGTTGAGGAACCACTTCTGCGGTTCTCACTTAAAAGCCCAATTTCGCACTTACGACCTCAAATTCCGTATCTACGGTCACACAAATGCGGTTCCTTATACCGCTTCTTCGGTTCCTGGCCCCCTTCCTCATTTCAGCTTTTGCGACCACTGAGCCATTTTTGTGACGCCGCACCTGCAGGACCCAAACTGCAGGTGCGGTTATGACAGATAACAGCTGAAGTTGCAAACTTCAAACCCCAAAAATCTTTCCGTCAACCATCCGAAATCACCCCGAGGCCCCAGGGACCTCAACCAAACATGCCAACCAATCCTAAAACATCATTCAAACTTGTTCCAACCTTCGGAACGCTCAAAACAACATCAAAACACCTATATTTCATCGGATTCAACCCTAAGAATTCCAAAAACTCTAAAAATACACTTTCGATCAAAAAGTCTATCAAACTTCGTCCGAATGACTTGAAATTTTGCACACACGTCACATTCAACACTATGGATCTACTCCAACTTCTGAAATTCATTTTGACCCTCGGATCAAAATCTCACTATCGAACCGGAAACTACAAAATTCGATCTTTCAGTATTTCAAGCCTAAATTAGTTACGGATCTCCAAAACACAATTCGAACAAGCCCCTAAGCCCAAAATCCGAACACTATTCTGACTACGTCCAACTTTCCAACACTTAAGCTTTCATTTAGGGACTAAGTGTCCCAAAACTATCCAAAACTCAAAATCCAACATCCCGACAAATCAAAATAGCAGAAATAAACTTGGGGAAAGCAATTGATAGGGGATCAGGGCGTTACTTTTTAAGACGACCGGCTGGGTCGTCATAATCTTTCTCGACCCCGACAAGCTTGTCACAATAGGTCCTTAGATGAACCTTGGGATTACCTGTGCCGTCAAACATCTCAAACTTGGGAGGTTTGTATCATTCTAGCAATTCTACATCTAGTTGTATGCATAAGTCTTCATAATTCAGCCCTTTTATTCCTTTGCCACCTTCGACACCTTGAACTCAGTTTGTTAACTTCTTAAGTTCTTCAGCCATCTTTTAAATGAGAAGGTCTTTTTCGAAGGATTATGGTGTATAGGAGACGGGTTGGATGGAGTGAGGTACCATTTCTACGTATATATGGTTGGTTTGATGGGTGCCAGGGACTTGGGTGTAATGATGGTCATTGGTGGAGTTTTGGGGATCGGGAATGGGTTGTGGTGTGTTTTGGGGAGTGTGGTAAGTGGTGGTTTATGGATTTTGAATTGGTGGCGGAGTTGGCAGTGGATTGAGATTTTAGGTGGAGTTGTGTATTGATTTGGCACAGGAGGATTCTGGTTTTGTGTGTTCTGAGGAGGTGTTGGGTTCTTTGTGTTTTGTTGGTGGATGTCGGGGACATTTAAGGTGAGTGACAGGTTTGCCAAGTTGCGAACCTGCTCAAGTTCTCCTTGCAGTTCCAGTATCTTTTATTCCAGTCTCTAGACTAGATCATTTGGGGCCGGAGTACTACGACCATCTGAGGTTTCTGCGTTCTCAATATTATCCTTTCGGATACCACTTATGTTGTCCATTTTTGCTTTTCCTATGCCTTTCGTATTGCTTGGAGGAGGAGGAGGTGGAGGGCCTCTAGATATGGTATGATATGCTGATGAGGCCAATATGAGTGAACCAACCTAAGGGGATGGGAATAATAAAAATAAAGAAAAAAAGGTAACAAGTCAGTAAGGATCATGAAACATTTGTAGTATTTAAACACATATTGCGGAAATGTAAATTCATGTCCTATTTTGGGAACCTCATTATGCCTGAGGTAGGCCTAGAGACAAATAAATTTGGAGAACTTTAAATGACAATAAATGCTTCATTTCATAATATAAAAATAGACAAATCCCAAAATGACACCAAGATAAAGAAAATAAGTCACTACTGGCACTTTGGCCTTATTACATTTGGAAAGCGAGTAGACCTAATCTATTTGGTCTCAAAAGGACCTTCTTCAGGCTAAATGCTTTTGTCGGATCAAATCCTCCGATTTGCGTAGGTTCATCAGTAAGAATTCCTTTGCCAAATGTCCTCCTTCGTTTCCCTCAGTGTTCTGGCAGTCGGTGACTCTCTTCCTCACTTTTCCTTCCAATTCCAACAGACTGTATTCCAGATATTATAGCTTTTCGCTAAATTTGATGACGCTCTCCTTCCATTCATTGATTTGGTGACTTGATGGAAGATTCCTCCAACAGTCTTGCAAGAGTGAGGGTGTGATAACCATACCGAAGCTGGGGACCTCGTTCCTCATTTTTTGCAAAACAAAAGGGTTAGGCCTCTCTCCCCCACCAGACTCGACTATTTGTACATTCATGATTAGCATATCGACATTTAGTTCTCAAAATTAATGCACAGAACATGGTTGTGTCCGTTGGGATTATGGAAACCCCGGTGGACTTTTGGATAAGGCCCATCTTAAAAGATCATTATGTGGACAACATAATTGATCCGGCTAGGTTTGACCATGATGCATGCATAATTGATAAGAGTAAGGTTACTATGAGGTTTTAGGCTAGTACCCTCAAGCGGACAACTTGAGGGGGAAGGCATGGATCCATCGACTGCACCGCTGATCGACTGGTTTTACCACAAATAAGCCTTTTCGAATTTAAGGGTAATAAATAGGAAGATCGCAACCACTCATGAAGCATTGCTATAGGATTTGATACGCATAAGTGGAATATGATGTGTATCATGAAATATGCAGAAGTTAATAGCATGTAGTCAAGTATTTGCACGTAAGAAAAATAAATACAGCATTTAAATAATTGAAAAGATAGTTACAGAAAAAAGAAACAAAGAGACAAGTCAGTTTCATGAATAAAAGAAACATAAATGCTTAAAATAGGCAGTTAAATTCACATAAAGGGAAATGGTACGGGGTAAAACATGCTTGGGATGACTCATAAAAGACAAGTTTGTTATGGTAAGAGCCTAAAGGTATCGCCAACAGAGTCGCCATGCTGTCGCGCCCCCTTTTTTTTACCTCCACGGAGAGAATGTCAGGGTTTCGACATTACATGGGGGTGATAACTCATTTTCTTTTGGGAATTGGGTATTTGAAAAGTCTCCACCTAATGGATTATGGTGCGTTAGGGCACCTAGAGTGATTAAATCTTGGATTTATTTGCATTACCAGAGATTTAGGGTAAGGGCTAGAAATAACCTTGAGGGGAAGGTGTTAGGCACCCTTCTCGGTCCACAACGGTGGGTCCCGGCCGAACTTATACTTGTGAACTAGTCCATCAACATATAAATAGTTTTAAACACATAATTGCAAATAAGAGAAGGTTTTGGACATTACATGACTCAAATAATGAGACAAAGGAAAGACTTAGACAAATTGTATACATATAGAAAAGTAAAGTTTAAGCAAAGGAAATTTTGGAAGGAGGGGTCCTAGGTTTGTTATCCTACAGTATCACCCCACTCAATGACCGGTAAACAGTCCTCGATGAGGGGCTACACGTGACATTAACGCGTAGTCATCATATCCTATATCTACTCTTCCCACCCCTTAACGGTTATTAAAGCGAGTGTCGGTTAGCGATCTCTATTGCGTGATGTTACCCGTCCCTTCTTAATGGTCCTGGAGAAGGTTAGGACCTCTACCTACAGGCAGTTCTAGATAGACCCCCTATGGTTTTAAGGAGAAAATACTAAAGCGACAAGCAATAACACATAGGACTTTTAGCAAATAAAAGCAGGAAGGAGAAAATAAGAGGCTCAGGTTTACCTCCCCAGATAATGCATGTAAACAACATGACAGGAACACATACAAGGGCAATATTGTTAAACAGTATCCTAAGACATGATGTCTAGGCGAATATCAAAACACATGAGATATGCAGTTTTTATTTTGTAACTCAGAAGCAGGGGCCCTAATTAGTTTGCCTACTGATTTTAAGCCTGTTAATCATTAAGTAGTACATACAAAGAGGCAGTTTCCAGTTTTATAAGAGTTGTTTGCCTAAGGCTTGCCTAGGCATGGGATAGTGCAGTTGCTACCAGAACCATTCGACGTTCAGAAGTTGTTTTTTGTCTAAGAGCATGCTGTTCTAGGTGTTACAAAATATAGGGATTATTACCAGTTTGTTTAAAGCAAGATATGATTGTTTATATTCCTTTTCATACATTAGTAGTTTAACTAGGCATAACTGAGTGAGTATGAACGAGAACCTAAACATAGTATCCAATATGCATACATAAGGTATAGAATGATTTATATGCAAGATTCCTAAAGCAGGATTTCTAAATGCACAATATGATTGTAGAATTTCCTAAAAAGCAGGATTTCTAAATGCATAAAGGTTGCAACATTGTAGAGCATACTGTCAAGTGTGCATGAGTAGCATTTTTTATTTTAATGCCCTTTATCCTAGAACATGATTTCTGAGTGATAGCAAAAATGTTAAAACGAGATGCAGAAACAGTAAACATGAAACCTAAGAGCATGGTCTATAATACATGATATGCTTTGCACATGTTGGTTCTAAACATGGATTCTATCACGCATATAGAAAATGTAAACCTAAAGCATGGTTTCTACCTCTTTGATGTCTATAACATGCATAGGTACCCTCCCATTTTCACTATCCATCCCCAGTATCTGTTTACAACAATTATTACAGACCAATATTGCATGAATTACATGATTATATAAGAAGAATAAGAAGTTACTTTATAGGGAGCCTGAAAGTAGGCCCAGATTTCTAGAGTTTCCATTGCCAGATTGCCTCATAGCCTTTCACATAATTCAGGTGTGTCAGAGTTCCCTAAGGACCTCAAGGGATCCTGGGTAGTGCTCACAACCAGATTTCATAATCATGGTTAAGTAAGTGAAGTGTGGAAGGTTCAGCTCTAATGTATAAGTGTTCAGAGGGATCTCATAGGGATCCCTAGGTAGTCATACATTAGAGGGGCAAAACATAAAACCTAAGAGTAGATGTGACACGACCCGGATTTCCCACCCTCGGGAGTCATGATGACGCCTACTAGTGAAAGCTAGGCAAGCCAACCAACTGAACAATTTACCTTGTTTCCATTTTTAATATAATAACAGTTAAGAGCCAACAATTAGATAACAACAGAATTGAATAAGCGGAAGACTGCATTGTAAAGTTTTAATAATACTGCTAATGCCAATCCATAACAAATCTACCCAAGACTGGTGTCACAACTTCACAGACTGTCTAGGAGTACTACAAATAAAGGCCTGAAATAAATAAATACAATATTATCTCTGGAAGTACATGAAAGAAACAGGAATAGTAGATAAAAGGAAACTCCAAGGCCTGGGGACGCCTGCAGGACTACCTCGGGTCGCCTGATGAACAAGAAACAACAATCTCACTGCGGTCCGAAGTGTACAGCACTGGGATCTGCACAAAAGAGTGCAGAGTGTAGTATCAGCACAATCGACCCATGTGTTGGTAGGTTCCTAGCCTAACCTCGGCGAAGTAGTGACGAGGCTAGGATCAGACTACCAAATAAAAATGTGCAGTTAAATCATATACAACAAAAAAGAAGAAGAGTAATGTACAGTTAAGTATGGGAGGGGGTAACGTGCTGCGGGGATATCGAATAATAATAGAAGAACAACAAATAAATATGAGGATCACCACAGTTCAATTGAAAATAGGAAGGGGGAATCATCATGCTGTGGGGTACAACACTTATCAACAGGAAACCAGTAATTAATTGTAGAGAAACCGTAACTCAGTTATCAATAAAAATTAGGAAATTGAAGACAAGTGCACGACATCACCCTTCGTGCTTTAACACTCTCACCCAAAACAATACACGGCATCACCCTTCGTGCTTTACACTCTTCCTCACCCAAGCAACAATCACAAGGCAAATACGGTAAGGGAATCTATAATATCAAAATAAAATCAAGTAACAACGAAAAATCAATAAATAAACGTAAAGGACAACATAACTCAATTATCAGCAAGAATCAGGAAAATCAAGGACAAGTGCACGGTATCACCCTTCGTGCTTTTACTCTCATCCTCACCATAAAATCAATATAATCGGCACAATATTGTACATGGTGCGGCACGACATCACACTTCGTGCTTTACATTCTTCCTCACAAAATCATACACGGCATCACCCTTCGTGCTTTAACGCTCTTCCTCACCCAAACAACAATCACAAGAAATAAGGGCAAGGAAATAAATGAAATCACAATAAAATCCCAGTAAGGGAACAATAGTACAACAATCAAATCCCAGCAAGGGATACAATAACAAAACAATAACATCCCAGCAAGGGAGACAATGTCATGATTCTCTCTCTCCTTTCTTCTTTCACATTTACTTTACAACTTGAGCCAATGCTCTATAATGTTCAACAATTCAATTCTTAACTTGAGCCAATGCTCTAAAATGTTCAACAATTCAATTCTCAACTTGAGCCAACGCTCTACCATGTTCAATTAACAATAATACTTCCACAAGTCATATTCCTCAATAACAATTATCATATAGAGCATGAACAATACGAAACATAGTCACATTAATCATAGTATAAGACTCACGATCATGCTTGACACCAACGTATAGATACTCATCACCATGCCTAATGTCGTACTCAACAAATAACACATAGAAAAAAGGACACAACTCCTAATTTCTCAAGCTAAGGTTAGACCAAACACTTACCTCGATGCAACAGACACAATTCAAGCCTCAACTATTGCTTTACCTCATGATTCCACCATCAACTTGCTCGTATCTAGCCACAAGTTACTTAATTACATCAATAAATGCTAAATGAATCAATTCTAATGCATGAAATAGATTTTCTAAAGTTTTTCTCAAAAAGTCAAAAAATCGACCTGGGGCCCGTTTGGTCAAAAATCAAGGTTTGAACCAAAACCTGCCATCCCCCCACGAATCCAAATATATAATTTGTTTTGAAATCGGACCTCAAATCGAGGTCTAAATCCCCAAAATTTGAAAAAACCTAGGTTCTACCCAAAACACCCAATTTTCCCCATGAAAACTATTGATTTTGAGTTGAAATCAGGTGAAAACATATTAAGGATTGAAGAAAACTAGTTAGAAATCACTTACAAATGATTTGGAGAAGAAGTTGCCTTTGAAAAATCGCCCTAGGGTGTTTTGGTTTTGAAAGAGTGTGAAAAATGGTTGAAATGCGTCTAAGTTATGAGTTTACAGGTCTCTGATGTCGCAATTGCGACCAGGGTTTGCAATTGTGAACCCTTCAGAATCTTCGCATTTGCGAACAAAATGCCGCATTTGCGACCCAGTATATTTTTCAGTCTTCTTCGCATTTGTGATAGACCTCTCGCAAATGCGAAGTCGCATTTGCGATACAGGAGTCGCATTTGCGACTAAGGCAGTAACTGGTGGTGCATCGCATTTGCGATGAAAACTCGCATTTGCGAGGGAATGCTGGCCTGGGCTAGTTCGCATTTGCGAACCAACCCTCGCATTTGTGAGACAGGCTTCGCAAATGTGAAGTCTGCAGGCATGCAATAGAACAGCTGAAAACTGCAATTTTTCCAAGTCGAATTCTACTCCGTGGCCTATCCAAAACTCACCCGAGCCCTCAGCCTTCAAACCAAACTGCCCACCACCCTAAAAATATCACACGGACTTGCTCATGCAGTCAAATCACTCAAATAACATTAACTATGAATGTAGCATCAAAATCATGAAATTTCTTTAGAACTTCCAATTTTCTCAGATACGATCCGATTCACGTCATCTCAAGTTCGTTTATTACCAAATATCACAGACTTATGTTAAATCACATATAAAACCTGTACCGGGTCGGAACCAAAATACGGGTTCGATACCATCAAGTTTTAAACACATTCAATTTTCAAAAACTCATAAATATTCCAAAAAATAATTTTCTTCAAAAATTCATTTTTCGGGCTTGGGACCTCGGAATTCGATTCAGGCATACGTCCAAGTCCCATACTTTCCTACGGACCCTCTAGGGCTGTCAAATTATGGGTCTGGGTCCGTTTACTCAAAATATTGACCGAAGTCAACTTAAATTCATTTTAAAGCCGAAATTCATTATTTTTCACAGATTTTCACATATTGGCTTTCCGGCTACGTGCCCGGACTGGACACGCAAATTGAGGTGAGACAGAGAGAGGGTTTTAAGGCCTCAGAACACATAATTTACTTTTAAAACAAGTTATGACCTCATCACAAGAGATGCAAGTGCTTGAAAAGATTTAAGCAGGAAAACAGTTTAAAAAGAGACTTGTTTGAAATAGTTTTGTAAATAAAACAATAGAGACAGTTTTGAAAAGAGAGTAGAGTAATAAGCAATATTCCAAACACAACACCCAAAGCAGGTTCATACATAACCAAGGAGCATAGAACCAAGGCAGGTTCAACAACCACAAACAGGGGTAATGGGATTTGGAGACACATAGGTCACATAGGTAAACACATAGTTACAGGAGTACTGAAGTACAACATCAACAATATGCTAAAGGGTTAAGGAACTACAGAATTAGGTTAATTAATGATTGCCAACTACTTTGCACGAAAATATTAGTAAAGAAGAGTCATATTGGGGTATACTAGAAGGGATATAACGTTTCATAAACATGCTGAGTCTAAGGGAGGGGACACATTCAGAAGCATGCTGATGAAACGATGAAGTAAACATATTAGTTGCAAGTTGAACAACAAAACTATAAATGAAAATAGACTAGAAACATGAGGAATTGAAGTAATAAAAGAAACAGGTTGTTTTGAAACTTTTAATTCCAATCAGGAAATACCAGCAAAGAGGACAGTAAAGGAGCAAGAGAGCACAATAGTCAGCCTTGGCTTGCAGCCGGCTAACTTAGAACAGTAGTAAGTAAAGCAGAAAGTTTTGCGTGTGAGAGAGAGAGAGCTTTTGAACCAATGTGTTCGTGTGCATAATGAAAAGAGAAGAGAGTATATATAAAAGTTTGAAATCTAGGTAAATAAGTCAAGAATCAATTGTTCAGCAATTATAGAACTACATAATCAATTAAGAACGAAAATCAGCCAAGTCTCCCTTAATTAAGGGAGTAATTTACCGACGGTAGAAAGCATGTAACAAATAAGGAAAGAATTCAAACAACATAGGTACAAAATATGTAATTAGGGATAGATACATAAGGGTCTTATTAAGAAAATAACAGTAGGAATCAATTGATAATACAGTCAACCACATAATAAGGTAAAAAATAATTTAAGGGTAATGAAAATAGGAAAAATAGTCGGAAATCGGTATAAGAGTATCAACACAGTAAATCAAGGATTTAAGAATTGAAAAATAGTACTAATATTAAGGGAAATAGTATAGAATTCCCTGAATAAACCAATAAATGGAATATAAACAGGAAGAATCAAATCGAAAACCATAATAAGATATTACTAGGGTGAAAATCATAAAATACTCTAATTAATTGAAGAATATTCATGAGAATCAAACATACAGACAAATCAAATGAACAAACAGTAAAGACGAACTCAGAATCCAAGACTAAAGCCAAAAAATTAGGGGTTTTCGACATAACTAGTTAGGTTTAAAGGGAAAGCTTAACAAAACCCGATTAAACACTCAGGGATCAGAGAACAACACTTAGAAATCAAAATCGTTCTTAAAGAAAGTTTCAGAAACCCTAGTTATGAAGGAAAATGAAGCGATGCTTTGAAAATCGAAAGGTTTTTTCATAAAACAAGCAAAAAATAGTTCAAATATTCTCAGATCTGTTATAGATCTAAAGAGTTAAGAGAGGGAATTAGGGTTTCGAGAAAAATGACCCAAAGATAAAGAGAGACCGACTTAGAAACCATAGATCTAACAAAAAATAGGACAATCTTACTCAATCGAGCCATGATGGCCTGAGGACGGTGAGAACAGGCCTAGGGGTGAGCGGACCGGCCACTGGTCCCTTGAGGACCTCAAAGACAACATGAATCTCGGTCATAGGAGAGCCATTAAGGCTGGGAGTAGTGGTGAGCCATCATTGTTAACGGCGAGCAAACAACGATGAAGGGGGATTAGAGTAAGGGCAGAAGGAGTTTGAGAGAGAATGAGAGGGGTGACGACGAAGAGGGTTAGAGGGAATTAGGGGTTTGGGGTTAGGTCATTAGGTTTATTAAGGAAGGAATTAACCTGGACCGTTGATCAAAAATGATCAACAGCCAGGATTTGGGCGGAATTGGGTCGGGTAGGATTTAGGTTTGGGCTCTAGGTCTTTGGTCTAGTGTAATTAGGTAATTTGGGATTGCTTTAATAGGTTATCATTGAAATAAAATGGGGCTTTTTGTTAAATACCCAATCAAAATTAATGAAAATAATTTATAAAATAGCTACCAATTATAAAAAATAAATTTCATGCATAAAACATTTAAAACTGATTATTTGGTATTTTAAAATACAAAAGACTAATTTTTGATAAAAATAGTACAAAATTATATGCATGGGCTATAATTGCAATTATAGCCAAAAGGTGCCAATTTGGCTATTTATAGAATAATTTGGTCTTAATAGGACCATAAATAATAAATGAAATCAAGAAAGGTTTATTTTGAAATCATTTGTGATGCAATTTTGTAATTATTTATTGGAAATAAATACTAGAAAAATTTATAAAAAATGTAAAAAAGTTATGGAAAAATACCAATTGATAATAATGCAGGACTCTGAAGGTATATATGCAATTTTAAAAAATATTTTGTGAAAAATTGGGTATCAACAGGAACAACGGTGATTCTTCACCGGGGCTTCAAGTCAAAATGCGTACAAGCACTTAAAAGGGTTTGTTGACCCTTGCTGGGGAAGTAAACAAACATACGTCTCCGAGGATGATTTGAAGTTGAGGCTATTCCCTTTCTCTCTACGAGGAAGCCCATGGATTGATTAGAGAGGTTGCCAAATCATTCTATCCATACATGGGATGAATTGGCCGAGAAATTTATTTCCAAGTTCTTCTCTCCTGGGCATATGGCTTTAGGGATGAGATTCTAGCTTACAAACAAGTACCCAATGAGCCTTGGACTGAGATATGGGAAAGATATCGTAATATGGTGAAAAAGTGCACAAACAATGACATGACATAGGCTATGATTCAACAAACTTTCTATAGGGGGATCCATACTATCAATCAATGCGTGGTCAACCAACTTACTGGTGGAGATTTCATGATAACGCGGTATGAGGAAGCTTGTGAGATTCTTGATGAAATGGTAGATAGTTCATCGGCATGGTAAAGTAGAGAAAATGTTCCTCAAGGTGATCCAAATATAATTCACTTGCATAAAGAATTACATGATCATGTGCAAGCAATTGTCGAGTTGAACACAACAATGAATCAACTAGCCAAAGCTCAACCTCAACAAGTGCAAGGTCCCAAGCAAGTAAATGAAATGGAAGGAGTTAGTATGATGGTAAACAAAAGAAGGCAAAAGAGACCTCAAGTGCAAAACCGAATTGAAAATTATGTGCAAGATGATAGTGTATTTGATCAAAATAAACAATACAATGAACAAGAAGAGGTACTACAATATGTGAACAACTTCCAAGGGCGAAGAAACAACAATCAAGGCCCGAATAGACAACAATGGCGACTACAAGGAAATCATGGAAATTTGAATTCAAACAATCAAGGTAGTTGGAACAATCAAAACAAATAAGGGAATTGGAACAATCAAAGCTATCAAGGAAATTGTAATGGCCAAAATAACTAAGGCAATTGAAGTGGAAATAATCAAGGCTATTGGGGAGGTAACAACCAAGGAAGGTGGAACAACAACAACAACAACTGGGGGTCAGGTTTTCAAAGGTCTCCGATGTTTCAACAACCAAGCAGTCCACCTCCCTATCCTTCCCAAGGTCTGAGCTCTTCCAACAATGAGATAGGCCGAATAGAGAACATGTTCAAACAAATGATGGAGAAGAATGTGGAACAACACGGGACATGCCATGACCGTGACTACTGGGAGTGGAAAAGGTGGGGAAGCTACCACCTCAAGTTAAAAGAAAATTGTGGATGATGAACAATTCGTACAAGAAGATGAGATGTCAAGCAATAAAGTGCAAGCAAATGATGAGGTGATTATTGATATTGATGACAATGTGGAGGAGACTCAAGGGGAAGTGAACCCGTCTAGATAGAACATTGTTGACATACTGGAACCGGTAGTTCCAAAGGATAAGGTACCAATCCCAAGGCCTCCTCTTCCATATCCTCAAAGGAATGCAAACAAAATGGCGAGAACCAATTCAAAAAGTTCGTTAACATGATGAAGAGTTTTTCTATTAACGTGCCAATGGTTGAGGCTTTGAAACAAATGCCGAGTTATGCAAAGTTCATGAAGGAATTGGTAACAAAGAAAAGATCGATAAATTGTGAGACTATAAAGATGACACATAAATTGAGTGCAGTTGTGCACTCAATGGCTCCTAAATCGGAAGATCCGAGCGCTTTCACTATCCCCTGTACCATTGGGAGTGCCAACTTTGCCAAAGATTTATGTGATCTTGGGTGAGTATCAACTTGATGCCCTATTCCATTTTCAAAACTTTGGGAATTGGGCAACCAAGACCCATATCCATGAAGATACAAATGGCAGATCGTACAATGAAGAGACCTTTGGGTATTATTGATGATGTGTTAGTTCGTGTTGACACGTTCATCCTCCCGGCGGACATTGTAATTCTTGATTGTGAAGTGGACTATGAGGTGCCTATTATTGGGTAGACCTTTCCTTGCTACGGGGAAGGCTCTTATTGATGTGGAAGCCGCTAAGCTCACTTTCCGAGTGAGTGATGAAAAGGTGGTCTTCCATGTATACAAATCTATGAGGCAACCTAATAGCAATGAAGTTTGTTCCTTCGTGGATTTGGTGACTGATGTGATTACTGATGATGCTAGTGCCACAATGAATATTGATGATACTTTGGAAGCCATTTTGCTCAACATTGATGATGACGAGGAGAAAGATGGTTATGTGGAATGTGTGATTGCATTACATGGGATGGGGTCGTACACTTATGAACCACGTAAGTTATACTTGGATCTTCAAAGCCGTAAGGCTCCTCCAACAAAGCCCTCAATTGAGGAGCCTCCCACTTTGGAGTTAAAGCTATTGCCTTCGCATCTCAGGTATGAATTCCTTGGCCCTTGTTCTACTTTACCGGTTATTCTTTCCTTTTGTTTGACTGACGTTCAGCTAGACATCACATGGGCGGTGCTACAAAAGAAGAAGAGAGCTATAGGATGGACATTGACAGATATTTGGGGCATAAGCCCCACCTTTTGCATCCACAAGATTATTTTGGAGGACGGTGACAAACCCTCTATTGAACATCAAAGGAGGCTAAATGAAGCAATGCTAGAGGTGGTAAAAAAGGAGGTCATAAAGTGGTTGGATTCTGGGGTTGTTTACCCCATTTCTGATAGTTCGTGGACTTCTCCGGTGCAATGTGTCCCCAAGAAAGAGGACATGACTGTGGTTACCAATGACAAGAACGAGTTGATTCCTACAAGAACGGTGACTGGGTGGAAAGTGTGTATGGACTATCTCAAGCTCAACAAAATCACAAGGAAAGATCATTTCCCACTTCCCTTCCTTGATCAAATGCTTGATAGGTTGGCCGACCATGCTTTTTGTTGTTTCCTCGATGGGTATTCAGGCTACAATCAAATTCTTATTGCTCCGGAGGATCAATAAAAGACTTCTTTCACATATCCATATGGTACTTTTGCATTCTCGTGGATGCCTTTTTGGGTTATGCAATGCACCGATGAATTTTCAATGGTGTATGATGGCTATTTTCACCGACATGGTGGAGGATATTATGAATTTTTCTTGGTCGAAAATCTTTTGATGATTGCTTGAAAAATTTGGATAAGGTCTTAGCAAGATGTGAAGAAACGAACATGGTATTAAATTGGGAGTGTGAGCACGTGATTTTTGCCCAAAGCAAATTATTCCCAGAAATTCAAACAAAACAATTTCTTTATTATTTTACAATTTTTGTGAATTTTGGTGTCATTTTCTGTTAATTGTTGCATTGTATCTGTGAATTTTAATTCATATGAAAAATACAAAAATATGCATTTGCATTTAGGATTTAATTTCATATTTTTAGTATTAATTAGGGGTTAATTTGTTTTAGAACAAAATATGAAGAAAATAACAAAAATAGTTCACTTTTGCATTTTTAATTGTTTAATTGTGAATTCGTACCGAAATAGTTTTTAAAATAATTTTATAAATCAATTAGTTTAATTTTGAAATATATTAGGACTTTATTTTAATCGTTGCAATTTTATAAAATCAGAAAAATACAAAATATACAAGATGAAATACAAAAATAGATAAAAGAAACAAATAAAAAGGAAAAAGAAAACAAAAAGAAATAGAGAAAGGGTTGCCCACTATTTGGGCCATGCCCAATTGATTCACCCAGGTCCAACATCCTTTTTCTCTTTCTTTCCCCGACCCAAGCCCAAACCCCACCCGGTCCAAACGACTCATCTCCAGAGACGCCCAAACGACGTCGTTTCACAACAAACCAATCCCAGTCCTTCATTCTCCCTAATCCAACGGCTGTGGGGCTTTCTTGTTTACTTAACAAATATGTCCAAAACATTCCCAAACCCTAAAAACATAACTCACCTTCCTCGTACCCCCTGTTACTTCGCCGGAACCCCACCGCCGGCGAACACCACTTATGCCTTCG
Source organism: Nicotiana tabacum (assembly GCF_000715075.1). Taxonomy (NCBI): domain Eukaryota; kingdom Viridiplantae; phylum Streptophyta; class Magnoliopsida; order Solanales; family Solanaceae; genus Nicotiana; species Nicotiana tabacum. Next base: position 104,249,742 of record NC_134086.1, on the reverse strand, counting down.
ACCACCAAAATAACACCACGAGACCTCCTCTTCTCCCTTGTCATGAATCCACCACCCGTTTCCTTCAAATCCAGCCCTAGATCGTCGAATCCTCGATCAAAGATTCTCCGGCCAAAACCCAAAGTAACCCAATCACCACCAAATTAACACCATGTGACCGCCTGGGCCTCCTCTACCCAACCCCCATAGACCTATCTCTCGAATCTACCCGGAACAACTCGAATATCAAATCGAAGGTTTCCGACAAAAACCCTAATGCAAAATCTCCATGATTTCGGACCCTAACAACCCTAACCAGGTGTTTTCTTATGAAAACACGTGGTTAGGGATATTACGGGTCAGAAATTTTGGGGGATTTGGAGAAACAACCACTGGCCAGAGCTCTTTGTTGTCAGTGAGTTCTTGTTGGTATTTTATTTTATTTTCAATTTCTTTTTCCTTTTCTGATTTTCTGCATGTGTGAATTCCATGGCTAATGTCTACTTTAATTTGCGTTTTAATTTTTGTCAATATTGTTCTAATCTTGTGTCCTGATTTGTTGTTCCAATTCCTGATTTTAGTTTGATTTTTAGTTAAGCCATTGATAATTTGTTAATTAGTTTTACTAAGTTTTGCTTAAATTAATTTCTGGTGTTCCTTTAGTTTAAGTTAATTACTAATTAGTTCAGTTTCAGTTTAATTAGTCGTCGTTTGGTAGTTAGTTTGGTCATTAATTCTGAGTTCAATCGATAGATTCAACAAGAGTTTAAATTGGGGTATATTCAGAGCTTAAGAAACTGTCTTGGTTATAGTTGTAGTTTTAGCTTAAATTCAGGGGTAGTTTAGACATTTAGGATTGGGCAACACATGGTAGTTGAAACTAGAATCTTCTAGAGCCTTCTAGAATGGTACTTTGGTGTAGATTTCAATAATTTTAGTGGGATTACTTGGGTAACAAGTTAGAAAATAAGGGACTAATTGAATAAATAGGTAAGGGACTGATATTGAAAACTGAAAATCTGAGGGCTGCCCTCAGCTCTTCCTATAAAAGGCATGCCTAAATGCCTTAATGCCTTAATGAGGAGGTTTTTTGGGAGCCCCAATATTCCAAAAAAAAAAAAACTCTCCCAGTCCAGATCTGAAACTAAAACTTCAGATTCAAATTTTCTCCTAAGTTCTTAGGGTAAAAAAAAATGCAGTAAAAAAAATCATCAGCAAAAGTACTGTTACATTGAGCTTTTGGCTCAATCTCGAAATTTCAATAGTTGCTCTTGGTCTCATAGCTTGACTCTAATGTGTTGAAGTTCTTCTGGTGTCTATTAGTTCAATTTGGGTTAATTCAAGCTCAATTTTGATTTAGTTGGGTGCATTCAGTTGATCTATGGTCGATATCTCATTTTTATCTGGTTTCGAGTTCATTCTGGGTTGTGATCTCATTTTCTGGGCTGTGCATTTGTGTTTGGTTGATCATCCATTGGTTTATTGCTTTTGAATTGCTGTGGATGACCTCCTTTTCTTCTACTTGTGTCGATTTCCAGGTACTTTTTCAGTTTCCTTTGATGTTGACGGACTGAATCTGTGTGTTGGTCGATTGAAGAAATAAAATCCAAGTCATGTTAAATTGATGTCAAATCTGTGCAATATCATGTAAATTGGAATTTCAATGGCGTAACAGTAATAATAGAGAATTGGATGAATGAAACACTTTCTGTAATTTGTAATAAATGAACTGCAGTGGACTATTAATTTCGAATCTGTACTTAGTTGTCCTAGAAGTAGTGTGCTAGTATATGGTGGTTTGATTTCCTGTATCAATGGTCTATTAAGTTGGCATCGAATGGTTAATAACTTAGATAATTAGTGGATTGGTCATTAGCTGAAGGTTTAGAGTGAAAATCATAGCTATGACAGTCAGTTGGGTTAACATTCGTGTGATTGTATCTTAAATAACAACAGGTCTTAGAGCTTAATTGGTAACAAATTAGTAATTCAAGGCACAAAATCACATTGGTTGAGATCGTTATTAGCTGTCCAGTTGGCTTTGAACTTTGAAGCCTCTAAACGTACCTAGGTATGAATGTGGGCTAAAGTTGTGATTAATCCAATTGTAGCCCCAAATGCTCGAAATGAGAACTGTAGTGAGGTGTGGCCCGTGCACGCCTCTGGACGTTGGCATCCGTTTGGATTTGGGCCCAAATCAGCAAATGGTCTGGATATGTTTTCCCTTAGGTGGAACCCAAATGTAATAACTTCTAAACCATGACAATTAATTAGGACCTTTGTTTTATTAGTAGAGACAAACGTTTTAAAATAAAATGAGACGAGCCTCGCCGAATAAAACCACAAATTGCGAGGCCCTCAATAGATATTGTATTAATTTTACACTTCGGGATGGACCGTTTAGCGAATTTCACGGCCTCCCTCAAAATAATATTACGTTAGACTCTTTAAGCACGATTTTAATAAAATTACCTCCTTAAACTCGGGTGCGCATTGATGCGACCCAAATCCACATCTCAACGGAGTCAAAATGTGTTAACAACCACGGGTGCATTGATTGCGACGTGGTTCGAGACGCATTTTCGCGACGTTGCAATTCTTATAAAATAATGATAAAAGCGGTTTGTAAATAAAAGGCACATAAGCTAGCATGTATTAAAATCAGATACAACAATTAAGCGACCGTGCTAGAACCACGAAACCCGAGAATGCCTAACACCTTCCCCCGGGTTAATAGAATTCCTTATCCGGATTTCTGGTTCACGGACTGTAATACAGAGTCATATTTTTCCTCGGTTCGGGATCAAAATCGGTGACTTGGGACACCCTTAATCTCCCAAGTGGCGACTCTGAATAATTAATAACTAAATCCCATTCCGTTTGTCCTTTAATTGGAAAAACTTCTTTACACCCTTACGGGGTGTAGGTGAAAAAGGAGGCGTGACAGCTCTAGCGACTCTGCTAAGGATCGAACCCAGAATCTCTGGTTCAAGGTTCAAAATTCGAGCTTAGATAAATTGTTGTATTTGGTTATATCTGATTTTCCTACATGTTTTGTGCTGAATATGCTAAATGCTACTGCTTTGATATCATTTGAACTGTATATAAATTGTGCCGACACCCTTATATCTTCACCTCCGGGGATGTGCTTACTGGTTGAGACTCCCTATTCTGTTAGTGTCATACCCTGAAATAAAAAGAGGCTCGGATAAGTTGCAAAGCCGGACGATCTCGCGGGTCCCCGGTACGCTGCCCCCTCCTCGACTCGAGTTGTCCGCTCGAGTGCACTGTTTAGAACACATACCCAGGTTTTGAACCTAGAATAACTTGACTTCATGCCGGATCCCTAGTAAGAGCGCTTAATTGCATCACACTGCATTTGACTTAGGGGACTCAACACATGGGTTGGGTCCGTCTAGGGCTAGCAACCTGAAATGAAAAGACCATCCTGATGCATCCTATTTGTTCTGTACATATATTTGTTTCGAACCAGCATGTTGACCGACTTTTGAATCTCGGGAATGTTGGAAAATTAAGAAAAAGAGGAAAAGAGAAAAGAGAGAAATAACAGTTAGGGGGTTAATTGATTATTTTAGAAAAACCAATGACCAAATACTGTCGAAACTCTGCCGAAATTTTGAGAAAATGGAAAAGGAAAATATTTTATTTTTAATAGTTTGTTTTACTAAAAAGCAAAGGAAAAATAGAAAAAGAGTCTTTATTTTTGGAAAGTTGTTTGTTGAAAAAGAAAAGAAAAGAGTCTTTGTTTTAGTTTGGAAAAAATAGGTTGTTTATTGTTTGTTGAAAATAAAAAAGAAAAGGAGAGTCGTTATTATGTCTTGTTTTCAAAAATAGAAAAGGAAAAATAGTTTGTCTTGCCATGAAAAATGAAAAGAAAGATCCTTGTTTTCAAAAATATAGTAAGTTTCTTTGCACGAACTACGCAGGTTTGATTCTCACAGGGCGTGAGATACGTAGGCAACCCTCGCCGGGTCCAACCTCCCCTTTGCAAAAATAGCCAAAAAAATAAATATATCAAATTTTTAATCTTTGTCGTAAATAAGTTAGGTGATGCCGTTTTTGTCAAAAATAGCCGAATGTTCCCGAACGGGACGCCAGAAGGCTGACTTTGCAAAGACGCCCATTTTTGGTCATTTTGATCTTTGACTGGTTGACTCTCACAGCCGTAAAATTTTCGTTCTTGGGAGCGCTGAAAGGCCGTGTTTGAAAACCGAGTCTGTCATTTTAAATTTGGAAAAGGAAATAGTTAATTTTGTTTTGAGTCAAATAAAAGTTTTGTTTTTGCTTAAATCACCTTAATAAATGCGCAGGATGAGCACGATGCAAAACGAACCTTTCTCAATAATGACTAAAATCCCTTTCGAGTTGCGGCTATGGTGGAATGATTTAGGCAAAGAAGGACAAGACGAAGTCAAGAAATATCTGAAAGGTCTTACGGGTTTGGTGGAAATCAAGCCTCGGGGTGATATTATAAGAGCGTTGGTCACTTGCTGGGACCTGGCGCACAATGTCTTCCACTTCTCAGATTTTGAGCTCACCCCAACTTTGGAGAAAATAGCCGGGTACATTGGAAATGCTGAGGTTCCGTTAAGAGGAAAATATCTGGTTGCTCCAAGAGCCATCACGGTGCATCGGTTTTTAGATTCATTAAAGATACCCAGGACAGTCCATAATCCAGATTTGGCAAAAGGCTTCTGTACTCTGCGCTTCATATACGACAGGTACGACCACGTGGGAGGGTTTAACAAGATGGACATCAAGCTATGTAGTAAAAATAACCGTCAAAAATGGGATGAGCACAGACGGGTGGCTTTCATGATAACCTTTTTGGGCCTCCTGGTGTTCCCAAGGAAAGACGAGAATATTGATATAAAAGTAGCCGGGGTCATCAGTACCTTGCTTACTCAAAATGAAAACGCTCTTGCGCCTATGATTGTGTCTGACATTTTCCGAGCTCTCACTGCTTGCAAAGCTGGAGGAACCTTTTTTGAGGGGTGTAACTTGTTGCTACAAATGTGGATGACCGAGCATCTATGCCACCGTTCCCAGCTCTTGAGTTATGGTTCGTCTAATAAAACATGTATAAGAGAGTTTTACATAAGGATTGACGGGGTTAGTCTGCCTGAAGGAGTAACAACATGGATATCATACTTTCGTACTCTCACGGACAGTCAGATACAGTGGACGTTGGGATGGTTGCCTGTTGAAGAAATCATATACATGCCAGCAGCTAGGTTGCATTTTCTTTTGATGGGACTTAAGAGCATGCAGCCTTATGCTCCATGTCAGATTCTGAGACAACTCGGGAGATGCCAAACAGTTCCATGGGAGGAAGATCTTAGTGCTCTAGTAATTGAGATTAGCCCTGACGGACAATTTCCCAAAACAAAAGTCCGCGAGATTTAGAATGAATGTCAATATCTACAAGCAGATACTTGTGTGCAGGATCAGGCCAAAGGAGAAATGTCGCCAGAATACCTCGCATGGTATAGAAGAGAACTTGAGCATCAGAGGCCAGCTAAAAGACCCCACATCTAGGATTTCACTGAATCATCACAAGAGCAATGGGGTTGGCTAGCAAAAGAAGAAGGCTATCAGGCTGAAATCAGCAAGCTGAAACAACAGATTGGTCTAAAATTTGAGAACAATGTGCAAGTTGCTGCTGATCAGGGAGAAAAGAACAGGTTGGCCCAGGAAAACGAGGCGCTTAGGGCCCAAATCCAGCAAATGAGGATAGCTGCCAATAACCAACAAAGGAGCAGGTCGGATGAGCGGTTGATAAAGGGGCTGAAAAGGGAAATTAGTGAGTGCCGGGATGAGCTAAAAAAATCTGAAGGCACCATAGCGGAACTCCGGGCACAGTGGGTAAAAAGAACAGAAGAACGCATCCATTACATGCAACAATTAAAGAAGGATTATGAAAAGACCATTGCTAATCTGAAAAGAAAAGTGGTCACCCTTGAGGATAAAGCAGCTAAGCAAGCTAAAGCTTTTGAGACCGAAAGTGGACACTGCTATGATTTACTGGCCCGAATGGAAGTAGAAATACAGCAGCTGCAGGATCAACATCTTCAGGATTCTCATGTGTTGGAGGCTCGCAATAATCAAGTAAGGCGATTGCTTATAGAAAAGGGTCGAACAAGAGACAGGATTGAGACCATTGCCCACGCCATCCTAAGGAGATGTCGGGCATGTGAAGACATGACCCGCACTACCTTCTTTTCGGCAGTAATGATTTATGTCAATCGAACCATGTATGAGTTGGAGCAACTTGAAAGGGATTTGGAACCTAAGCCCGTGGCAAGGTCGAATGATGCCCCACGGGCCCCCACTTTTGAAGCACTAATGTATTCATAGATCGAGTCTATATTTTCCATTCTAGAGTTTGTTGTTTGTTAGTCTGTTTTCTTTTTGCGTCCAAATATTCTAGTATGTTCGGAGTTTGTATTTTGAGTTTAATTGGAGTCTGTTATTTTCCATTTCAAAATGTTTAGTTTGTAATAGAATGTTGTGGTAATGAAAGTCTGAAAATTCCCAAAAATCTGTTCCTTTATTTTTGCACTTATTTTCACGAACTACGCCTGGTCTGATTCGTGCGGGGTCATGATACATAGGCAATCTCCATAGGATTCTACCGTAACTGTCACGACCCAAACCGAAGGGCCGCGACGGGCACCCGGTGCCTTACTCAACCGAGTACCAACGTAACATATCTTTCTTATCATGTTATCATGAGTAAATGAGCTAGAAAACTCGTCCTGAGATAACAAGAATAAAACATAAGGGAATAGTCAACATATGAAGACCCAACATGATATACAAACTAATATATGTGACATACGGGCCTATAAGGCCGACATGACCATTAGTAAACTCGAAACATAGGCCGACAAGGCCATATAATTATCCATACACCTGACATATGTCTACAAGCCTCTAAGAGTACATAAAATCATAAAGGTTGGGACAGGGCCCCGCCATATCAATCAATACATATCCAAAGCATACTGACCAAATAGGCAACTCCGGAGCAAGTGGAGTGCACCAACACCTTCGCTGAGCTGATAGCCTACTAGGAGGACTGTCAACCTATCAATCGGGACCTGCGGGCATAAAATGCAGCGTCCCCAGGCAAAAGGGACATCAATACGAATAAAGTACCGAGTATGTTAGGCAGGAAAGCATAAACAAGAACAGTAATGTAAAGAGAGAGATAAAGGAGATACAACCTGTAACATCAGAGTGCCTCTGGGGGTTACTGATATGAAATGGATAATACATATATATACATAAACTTTTTAAAACATTCGCCTCTGTGGGCATCATCATCATATCGTACCCGGCCTCAAAGAGGACTCGGTAAAAGCGTACCCGACCATCATAAGGTTCGGTAGAATCGTACCCGGCACGTGGAGCTCGGTAAACCCAACTGCTCAGTGGTTGCACAATAGGTGCCGTACCCGGCCGACTATAGCGCGGCTCGGTAGAGTAAAATAGATACTATATATAATGCATGCTAGACTCATGGAATCATCTTCTAAACCTTTTGGAGTGACTTAAGAACATTATGGACATCCCTACCATCAATATGAACCTTAGTAGGATTTAAGGATCATACACACTTGTTTAGAATAATTTTATAAGGAAAGAACAACATGGACAACCTTAGTTGCTAGGAGTAGAGTCATTATGAAATAGCGTATCGTTTATGTTCATTTTATTTTAGACCATGCCAAAAGAAAGAAGAAAGTGCCTTAACATACCTTAAACCCGTTGAGTCCTTAATTCCTTCCAAGCAACTCTTCAAACAAGTCAACTCAATCTATCATAGTATAAGGAGATTCAAAATCAGTGCTGAGCAAAGGCTAAGTCTATAACTTAAGCTAGTAGCTCGTTTACGTAAATTTGGGCAGCATCTCCATTGTAACAAGGGCCTCCTCCAATACCATATACCAACAACAATGACCAGAGCAATCCATCAATACATAATTATCAATATCAAGACACCATATAACCACAACAAGTCACAACTACATTACGACGAGCGGCAAACTCCGATTGGAATCCGTATACCCCTTATCAATCCTTATAGACTTCTTACTTCAACATAAAAGTATCATTAACTTGATAATGAAGTCATTAATCAATGATTCCAGCCTTATACCATATATTTATAACAACGAAAATAATCCACAACTTCAACTATCCCCAACTAGCAACTTTATTCACTAGTTCAGGTCTAGCCCATCCATTTAACTTAATCAATATCAAGATAACCTTAGGCACAAGAAAGAACATAATATACATACCTCCTACAGTAACTTCAAGTCAAAATCCAAGTTATATTCATTTTACAACAACCCTTTATAGCAATACAACACCATAGAAGTGACTTAAGCTAGTCCAAGTATTATCTTATAGTTTATCATCCTAACAACTTAACCAACATACAAGCAAGCTTAAGCACAATTAGTAGGTTGTTATACTCACCTTATACAGAGCAACAACTTGGAATTTCATCCAAATACAGCCCACAACAATCCTCAATGACAACACAACCTCAAAGAGGTGTTGTTCTTCACTAGAACTAAGTTTTGATGTTGAAATATGGTGTAATCACTTTGGAATCACTTCAAACCCTTGTGATATATGTTTAGGAGGGTTAGGAGAAGTTTGGAGACGAACTTTAGTTGAAAAATGAGCAAAAATAGGCGTCCAAATCGTTTATAAATTGAAGTAGGTCAACCACCGCCTAAGTGGGTCCCATTGGGAGCTGCTTGCGCAGTCTCGCGAAAATGCGAATATCTCTCTACTCCGATGTCGTATTGACAAACGGTTTAATGCGTTAGAAACTAGACTCATAGACCTTCAATTTGGTAGGTAGAACACACCATTATTTCAAGTATATTTGTGGAAATTCTCAGATACATTTGACCTAAACTTCAGCAAATTTATGAATGTAACTTGTGATGACCTTTGCCAACTCTTGTTCCACAACTTGCTTGCCTTCAAAATGTAGAAAATGAATATCATACGACTAAAATAACTCATAGAATAACCTCCTTATCATGTTAATAACCCTAGTCTCACCCCAAAGTACATGTTATAACATTCGAAACTTGTCGACTTTCGACGAAACTTATTTTCTTCAATTGGTTTAGCTTCTAAGATTTCCAACCCTCTTGGTAATCGTTATTCATGATCTTAAATATTTGTAACCTCCAAGGTAACATTATTAACTTACTTTATTTTCTTCCAAATAGAATCTCATTTCCGAGCTTACATCAATGACTTACGATGTACTCTCACGTATGAAAACTTGGGGTGTAATAGTAACCAAGTAAAGAAAAGAAAACAATGAAAGGGAAAAGCGGAGAAGAGCGGAAAAATTGAATGAAAATAAGAGAAGAGAGAAAAGAAAAGAGAAGAGCGGAAAAACAAGAAAGGAATAGAATAAAGGAGGAAGGAAAGGATAAAAAAAGTAGAAAAGAAGGAGAGAAAAGAAAAGAGAAAAGAAAACAAAAAGAAAAGAGAAAGCTTACAGTTGGAACTAAGGAAATACCGGGATGATGCATGCGGTCGAACAAATGCATAATAGAAATGGTTAAGTGCATTCATGCCCAATGTGCGGTTATCCAATCTGTTAAATCCTAATCATTAACGGAATTGTTGTCTAAATGTGTGAGTTCAGGTAGGTGGTTAATTGTTTGGCATTCTGGAAACTCATCCATACAACACCCGTTCTAAAGATAAAGTGAACATGACTGGCCCAGAATCTGATACGAGTATTGTTGACCCATCGAAAGAAGTAGAAGAAATGGACGTTCATGCAATGAGGGAGGAAATGTATAAATTGAAACAACAAATGGTTGAAATGTACCAAGCTTGGGCGAAGGGGCATCCACCACCAGTTTATCCCACTAACCCCGCTTATATCCCACCATTGGCTCAGCCTCAGGAGCCACCCACTGTGAATTCATCTCCATCATTTCCCCTCTACCAACAATGCCAAGGCACCACTTCTCATACATCACAGGCTCCTCCATCCAAACAAGTCTCATACCCTCCTCTACCAATCACTCCCGTTTTTGTAGCACCTCCGCCTGCTACCCTACACCGATCCCCCAGTGAACCTCTATTCCAGACGCACGACAACCAGTATTATCCCCCTGAGCCTACCTTCAAAGTACAAGAACCCTACTCTTATACCCCTCATCTTGATCTCACGGCAGGCACCGAGAAGCCGCCCAAAAACCCTGAGCAGGAGGAGATGATCAAAAAGGTCAAAAGCCTGGAGCAATCATTTCGAGACATGAGGGGGTTAGGGGGCCAAGTAAGTGTGGCCTATAAAGATTTATGTCTGTTCCCAGATGTTCAGTTACTGGCCGGGTTCAAGATGCCTAAGTTTGATCTGTACGACAAGCATGGCGACCCAGTAGCACATTTAAAGAGATTCTGTAGCAAGATGAGAGGAGCAGGAGGGAGAGATGAATTGCTGATGGAATATTTCAGCCAAAGTTTGAGCGGATCGGCATCAGAATGGTACACTAGACAAGACCATAGTAGGTGGTACACCTGGGATGACTTGGCCCAAGCCTTCGCCTGTCAGTTTCAATAGAATCTTGAAATCATCCCAGATCGACTGTCATTAACAAAGATCGAGAAGAAGCCCGGTAAGAGCTTTCGAGAATATGGGTTCCGTTGGAGAGAGCAAGCGGTGAGGGTTGACCCCCCGATGAAAGAGAGTGAAATGGTTGATTATTTCTTGCTGGCTTTGGAGCCCACCTATTTTGGTCATTTGGTGTCAGCAGTGGGCAAGTACTTTAATGAAGTCGTGAAAATGGGAGGCATGGTTGAGGAGGGACTCAAAACCAATAAGATCATGAGTTATTCAGCAATCAAAGCAACCATCTAAGCCATTAAAAACGACACTGGGGGTGTGCTTGGGAAGAAGAAGAAAGAAGAGGTTGCAACTGCTGAATCCGGAGTATGGTCCAGGTCTAGAAGCCCTTCACCCTATTACAACCAACCCCGACCCTACCACCCAAATTATCCATATACCCCATATGGCCCTCCTCAACACTATTATCCACCACCAGAGCCACACTTTTTCGTCCATCATGCCCAAACTTATACCCAGCCTCCGGCTCACACACAATGGCGTGTGCCGGCTACCCAAAACACATACCCAGCTCCACAAAACACATATTCACACCCGAGGGTTTATAGTCCAGGATCCAGCTTCCACCCAAACCAGGCTTTCAGAAATGAGAGAATGCAGAAACAAAAAACATTCACTCCGCTAGGAGAATCCTATACCACTCTTTTTCACAAACTGAGGCAGGTAGGCCTGTTGAACCCGGTTGAGTCCAAAATGCCAAATCCCTTTCTTAGAAATCTGGACCATTCAGTGAGCTGTGAGTATTGTTCAGGGCTCCCGGACATGATACTGAGAAATGTTGGAGATTGAAAACTGCTGTGCAAGAGCTTATTGACACAAACAAAATCAAGGTTCAGGCCCCGAAGGCGCCCAATATCAACCAGAACCCGTTGCCAGCGCATCATGAGGCCAACATGATTGAACTGATACATAAGGGAGCAGAGTTTAAGAAGCACTCACAGGCAGTCATGACGATCCGTTCTAGTGAATCCAAAGTGAATGAAAAGTCAGCTAGTGTGAAACCATCGATTCAGTTGAAAAGAATAGACAACAAGCTGGTTGTGGTGATGGGGAAAGGATCTTCCGTTGTTGCGAAGAAACTAGAGCCGATCAAGGTAGTGGTTCGGGGAGTATCAAGCACACCTGCGACAGTCGTGAAGGGGGCTCACATAGAACCAGTTGTTATAAAGCCAGTAACCCAGCTACCAGTAATTGACAGTAAAGCCGTTCCATGGAAGTATGAACAGGTAGTTGTGACCTACAAGGGGAAGGAAATCAAAGAGGAAGTCTGTGAAACACAAGGTTTAACTCGCTCGGGATGTTGTTTTGCCCCCGAAGAGTTGAGAAAGGCTAGGGCTCCCAAGGAAAATCCGGCGCCAGTTAAGAAAGCTATTACCGAGGAAGAGGCACAAGAGTTCTTGAAAAAGATGAAAGTGCAAGATTATTCTATTGTTGAGCAGCTAAGAAAAAACGCCAGCCCAAATCTTGTTTCTTTCATTGCTTATCCACTCAGATGAACATCGCCGGGCTCTGATGAAGATATTGAACGAAGCTCATGTCCCCGATAAAATTTCAGTGAATCACTTGGAGAAAATCGCGAACAAAATCTTTGAGGTAAACAGAGTGACATTTTCTGACGATGAATTGCCCGTGAAGGGTACAGAACATAATAAAGCTCTTTATTTGACCCGTGAAATGTGAAGATTCGGTAGTCACTCAAGTACTGATTGATAATGGGTCCAGTGCCAATATCTGTCCTTTGTCTACATTGAATAAGTTGAAGGTTGATGATGACAGAATTCATAAGAATAACATCTGCGTTCGGGGGTTTGATGGTGGTGGTACAGACACAGTGGGTGACATCATACTTGAATTGACAATTGGTCCGGTCGAGTTCACTATGGAGTTTCAGGTGTTAGACGTGGCAGTGTCTTATAATCTTCTGTTGGGGTGACCATGTATCCACGCTGCCAAAGCAGTGCCTTCTATACTACATCAGATGGTTAAATTCGAGTGGGATAGACAAGAGATCGTAGTACATGGGGAAGACAACATGAGTATTGTAAGCGATACCATCGTACCCTTCATAGAGACTGATGATGATAAAGGGCCGTGGGTTTACCAGGTTTTTGATACAGTCTCGGTAGAAAAGGTTCCTGAAGGGAAAAATGTTACAACCTATGTTTTCGTATGTTAGAGTATCCGTAAGTCAATTGATGTAAGCTCAGAAATGAGATCAACTTTGAAAGTACATAAAGTAAGTTAATCCTTTTATAATGGAGGTTACAATCTTTATGATCATGACTAACGAGTACCAAAAGGGTTGGAAAGCTTAGGCACTAAATGAATTAAAGAAAATAAGTTTCGTCGAATGTCGACAAGTTTGGAATGTTATAACCTATACTTTTGGGGGGAGACAAGGGTGATTAACATGATGATGAGGTTATTTTATTAGTTAGTTTAGTCGTATGATAGTCGTGTGTTATGTTTTTAAGTCAAGCAAGTTGTGGAACAAAAGTTGGAAAAGGTCATCACAAGTTACATTCAAAAATGAGTTGAAACTTAGGTTAAATGTAGCTGAACTTTTCTCCCAACATACTTTGAATCAAGGGATGATCTAGTGTGAAGTCATATATATAGGGGAGGTTCTATCCGTTTCATTGTAAAATAGGTTGTGGTCGATACATAATAGTTACGACGCTTAAATGATAACGAGAGTGTCATTTCTCTTATTGTAGACTAAGGAGCCGTGAAATTGCATAGCTTGAGGTTGGGAAGAATATACACGGTATGTTAAGGCACTTTCTTCTTTCTTTTGGCATGATCTAAAGTGAAATGAATACGCTACTTCATAACGGATCTACTCCTAGCAACTAAGGTTGTCTATATTGTTCTTTCCTTATAAAATTATTCTAAGCAAGTGTGTATGATCCTTGAATCCTACTAAGGTTCATATTGAGGGTATGGATGTCCATAATGTTCTTAAGTCACTCCAAAAGGTTTAGAAGGTGATTCCATGAGTCTAGCATGCATTATATATAGTATCTATTTTACTCTACCGAGCCACTCTATAGTTGGCCGGGTACGACACCTATTGTGCAACCACTGATCAGTTGGGTTTACCGAGCTCCACGTGGCCAGGTACGATTCTACCGAGCCTTAAAATGACCGAGTACATTTTTACCGAGTCCTCTTTGAGGCCGGGTACGATATGATGATGATGATGCCCACAAAGGCGAATGTTTTTAAAAAGTTCATGTATATATATGTATTATGCATTTCATGTCAGTAGTCCCTAGAGGCACTTAGATGTTACGGGTTGTATCTCCTCTATCTCTCTTTACATTACTATTCTTGTTTATGCTTTCCTGCCTTACATACTCGGTACTTTATTCGTACTGACATCCCTTTTGCCTGGGGATGCTGTGTGTCATGCCCGTAGTTCCCGATTGATAGGTTGACAGTCCTCCTATTAGGCTATCAGCTCAGCGAAGGTGTTGGTGCACTCCACTTGCTCCGGAGTTGCCTAGTTGGTCAGTATGCTTTGGATATGTATTGATTGGTATGGCGGGGCCCTGTCCCGATCTTTATGATTTTATGTACTCTTAGAGGCTTGTAGATAGATGTCAGGTGTAGGGACACTTGTATGGTCTTGTCAGCCTATGTTTTAAGTTTACAAATGGTCATGTCGGCCTTATAGGCCCGTATGTCACATATATAGGTTTGTATATCATTTTGGGTCTTCATATGTTGAGTATTCCCTTATGTTTTATTCTTGTTATCTCATGACCAGCTTTTTGGCACATTTACTCATGATAGTATGATTAGAAAGATATGTTACGTTGGTACTCGGTTGAGTAAAGTACCGGGTGCCCATCGCGGCCCTCTGATTCGGGTCGTGACAAAAGTGGTATCAGAGCAGTTCTGTCCTAGGGATTCTACAAGTCGTGTCTAGTAGAGTCTTGTTTATGGGTGTGTAGTGCACCACACTTATAAGCAGGAAGCTACAGGGCATTTAGGACTGTCACTCTTTCTTCTTATTCTAGATCGTGTGGTAGAGCTCTGTTGTAAGAATTCAAACTCCTAAATTCTACTTTAGTCCTAATACAATGATACCTACATTTAAAACGATGGTTGGTAAAAGATTGTATGTGGCTGTGAAAGAGTTGAGTTAGAGGAGCTCGATTTTGCATGATGCATATGATGGGTAAATATAAGGTCTTCAGTAGATCATGTGTGTACTAAGAAGTGTAAGCTTCTCGATAAGGAGCCTTAAGGCAAAGAATATCTATCCACCCCTAAAGGCAATGAAAGATTCAAAAGATAGATACAAGCTTCAACAAGTAAAAGGAGCAAGATGGGAAGGGTACAAGGCACCTAGTTAATAAAGATTATCGGTATTTTCATCTCTGGCAGAAAAATATAAGCATTGTAAGTTACCCTCAACAGTAACAAAGGTATGTATAATTGACCATACCCATCTCAGTTATACCCTATTGGGGGCTAACATGTGTAGATTAAGAAAGGGGCGAGATATCAGGATCCCGTTGGGGTTAGGATAACCCATAATGGTGAATTGATTGTTTGTGTTAGTTGACAATTTCTGAAGCATAATGCAAATGTGCTAATAAATCTCCTTGTGAGATACCCAGATGGCCCACTCTAAAATAGTACAACTAGATATGAGTACTTTAAAGATAGCCACTGGAAGCCTTGAAGGTATAAATATTACCTTAGCATGGCTCGTGTTCCTAGGAGAGAGAATTTTAGGCATCCCGAAGAGCCAGTGAGATGAAGCAAGGGGAGCTAAAAGCAAAAGAATGTCTTGTTAATGTTTTCAGAAAAAAATGATAGATATAAATGTTAGTAGGAAAATAAGAATAGAGTTAATGAAGAATTTTGAGTAAGATGTCCACATGGATGACAACGTGGAAAGAAAATGATGATGAAAATGACAGAATTATAGAGTCTCTAGTTAAGTGAAGGAAAAAGATGAGAGGTGACATGCCTTGAAACAACAAAGGAGTATAGGCCATAAAGTCATATCTTCTTTTCGAGATATAAGTTCGCAACTCTAACGCGATTACCAGCAGGAAAAGATATACCCCCAGAGTAGTAGAAATCAGTATGGGCTGGTAAACAAGATAAACTAAACGTGAACTAGGGACTAAATGATATGATAATAGTCGACATCATGAGAATTTCAGAGGTTGCTGTCACGACCCAAAATCCCAACCCGGTCGTGATGGCGCCTCTCGTGAGGACAAGGCCAGCCAATCAACAAAACAGTACATCTCTTTATAATTGCTTAGTAGGAATAAGTCTAAATCATGGGCAATATAATCTTAAATGTGAAATAAACATGATATAACAAGGAAAACCCTCCCAACTCAGCCCAAAATCGGGGTGTCACAAGTCATGAACTACTACCGAGTTTACTAATATTTTACAAAGTCTGGAATTATCATAAATAACAAAGATAAGGGAGAAAACGGGGCTGCGGACGTCAACAGCTACCTCGTTACTCCTAGTCACCACCTGGTCTGGAAAGAATCAGCGCTCAGGAGCGAACTCAGCTCTGCCTGTATCTGCACACATTGTGCAGGGAGTAATGTGAGTACTCCGACCCAGTGAGTAATAAAAATAAATAACGACTAAAAACATGAAATCTCATAACGGCACAATATAGTGCTATCCCAAGCAGTAAAATTAGTTATACAGTAAAATAGT
This sequence comes from Nicotiana tabacum, assembly GCF_000715075.1. Taxonomy (NCBI): domain Eukaryota; kingdom Viridiplantae; phylum Streptophyta; class Magnoliopsida; order Solanales; family Solanaceae; genus Nicotiana; species Nicotiana tabacum. The sequence continues at coordinate 104,233,352 of NC_134086.1, read as the reverse complement.
GAGTATCAGATAATTCTTCTTTTAAAATAGTAAAGACAAATAATTTCCACAGTAGGGATAAATCAAAAGCTTGCCCCTCGGGCTCAATATGTAAATCTCAGTATAGTATCAGCCCCTCAGGCTCACTCCCATTTCACCAGCACACAACATCAGCCCCTCGGGCTCACTCCCAACTCACCACACACAAGCAACGGCCTCTCGGGCCCACTCCCAACTCACCTGGGTACCCTACGCTCACTGGGGGTGTGTACAGACTCCGGAGGGGCTCCTACAGCCCAAGCGCAATATCAATAGGCCTGAAAGCCTTCACACATCACACACGAGGCCTGAAAGCCTCCTCATATAACACTCGAGGCCTGAAAGCCTCCTCATATAACACTCGAGGCCTGAAAGCCTCCTCATATAACACTCGAGGCCTGAAAGCCTCCTCACATCACTCAACATATCCTCACGTATGGCCCTCGGCCTCAATCAGTCCAAAAAATAATCATAAGCCTCTTGGGCATCAGTAAAACAATAGTGCTCAGCTCAACAACATTATAAATATCATTAAATCTCGAGTTGAGTATAAATGTAGCTGAGTTCACAAAATAATATAATTCAATTGGACTGAGTTCAAATAATATTTTAATTCGTGAGGAAAATAGTGATGTAAATTCACAGAAGATTTTAGATAATTGGCACGAAGCCCAAATATGGCAATAAGCCCCATTCATAGTGAAAAACAATAAATCTTTATCAATTACGCGATAAAAATATCAACTGGGATGAACCAAGTCACAATCCCCAATAGTAAATGACCCCGCGCTCATCATACAACGCGTGTCTCATCTCAACATAGCAGCATGTTGTGCAATCCAGGGTTTCAAACCCTCAGTGCATCATTTAAAATCATTACTCACCTCAAGACGGTCCAACGTCTACTCTGCTATGCCCTTGCCTCTCGAATTTACCTCTTTGCGCGTCGAATCTGGTCAAAACCACAACGAATACATTACAATAGGCTAAGGGAATATAACCCAATCGAAAAGACTCGAAAAATATCGAAAATCACGAAATTTGCAAAACCCGAGCCCCGGGCCCACTTCTCAAAAAATTATGAAATTTACATCACCAGATTCCTCGTCCCGCCACAAGTCCGTACATGCCAAATTTACCAAAATCAGAGCTCAAATGACCCCTCAAATCTCCATTTAATTCTCTTAAGTTTCAAGCCCTAAACCACCATTTTTGTCCATAAATTACTTGAGTTTTCAGCTCTAATCCATGCATTTAACTTGGAAATAAGTAGAAACAACTCACCTTTGATGCTTGATGAAATCCCCCTTGAAATCCTCTCCAAAATAATCCAAGCCAAATGAAAGAAATGAAAGAAATAAGCCAAATCCGTGTTTAAAGAATCTGCCCGTGCTTCGTCGAGTTGTACTTTGCACTTGAGCTATACAAGTTGTACATCCTATTAAAAATTTTCCTTATCGGACACCTTCTGCTTAAACACTCATAACGTCTTGTATAAATATCCAAATGACAAATGGTTTAAAGATTTAGAAACTAGACTCGAAGATCTTCAATTTGATAGGTTGTACAGCATATAACTCTTTATATATCCCGAGATATGAGCTTCTAAAGCGCATCCATAAATTCTGTCGAAATCGCTCTACCAGCCATTTTCGATACATCATAACTTTCTGAGATTATATCCAAATCACGAATGGTTTAACTTTCTGAAAACTAGAATGTAAGGGCTATAACTTTTGTGTTTTGCAATATTTCTTATTTCTTATATATTACAAAATATGAGCTTCCAAACTGGACACTCGCGCCTGAAATTTTCTGGGCATAGCAGAAGCCTAAAAATTTCTGCAATTTTTTTCAAAAATGAAATAGTCCGTTTAACCACCCAAAACTCACCCGAGGCCAGTGGAACCTCAACCAATCATGCCAACATCTCCCATAACATCGTTCAAACTTGTTCCAACCTTCGTAACGCTCAAAACAATATCACAACACCAAATTCACATCAAATTCAAACCTATGAACTTTGAAACTTCTAACTTCCACATCCGATGCCGAAACACGTCAAAACTAGTCCGAATGACCTCAAATTTTGCAGACAAGTCCAAAATGACATAACAAAGCTACAGCAATTCTCGGAATTCCATTCCGACCGTCGGATCAAAATTTCACCTATCAACCGGAAATCGCCAAAATACTAACTTCGCCAAAATGAGCTAATTTCTTCACCGGCCCTCCAAAATTAATTCCGATTGCGCTCCTAGGCCTTAAATCATCCCCTGAAACTAACCGAATCATTGGAATTCAATTCCGAACCCTCTAACTCACAAGTCAACGTCCGGTTGACTTTTCCAAACTAATTCTTCCTTAAAGAGACTAATTGTCCCATTTCATACCAAACTCGATCCGAATTGACTCAAATTCACCAAGTACATATATTGAAACATGAATAAGCATTTAACGAGGAATACGGGACGATAATACAGGAAACGACGGTTCGGTTCGTTACATTCTCCCCAACTAAAACACACGCTCGTCCTCGAGCGAGTTAAGAAACATACCTGGAGTTTCAAATAGGTGCGGGTACCTGCTCCGCATCTCCTCCTCGGTCTCCCAAGTAGCCTCCTCCACGGGCCGACCTCTCCACTGTACTTTCACTGATGCTATATCTTTTGATCTCAATTTTTGAACCTGTCGACTCAAAATAGCCACTGGCTCCACATTATAAGTCAAATTTTCATCTAACTGTACTGTACTGAAATATAAAATATGAGACGGGTCCCCAATGTACTTCCGGAGCATGGACACATGGAATACCGGATGAACACCCGACAATCTAGGCGGCAAAAGCAAGCTCGTAAGCCACCTCTCCAATCCTCCTAAGTATCTCAAATGGTCCAATAAACCGCGGACTCAACTTCCCTTTCTTTCCGAACCTCATAACACCTTTCATCGGCGAAACCTTCAGCAAAACCTTCTCGCCCTCCATAAATGACACATCTCGGACCTTCCGGTCCGCATAACTCTTCTGACGCGACTGAGCTGTGCGAAGTCTTTCCTGATTCACCTTCACCTTTTCTAAGGCATCCTGGACCAAATCTGTCCCCAACAACCTAGCCTCACCGGGCTCAAACTAACCCACTGGAGTTCTACACCGCCTCCCATATAAGGCCTCATACGAATACTGGACTGATAGCTGTTGTTGTAGGCAAACTCTGCAAGTGGTAAAAATTCAACCCAAGAACCTCCAAAATCAATCACGCAGGCACGCAACATATCCTCCAATATCTGAATAGTACGCACGGACTGTCCGTCCGTCTGAGGATGAAATGATGAACTCAACTCCACCTGAATGCCCAACTCGTGCTGAAAAGTCCTCCAAAACTGAGAAGTGAACTGAGTACCTCTATCCGAAATAATAGTAAGTGGAACACCATGCAACCGCACAATCTCCTGAATAAAGATCCTAGCCAACCGCTCCGTAGAATATGTGGTACACACCGGAATGAAATGCGCTGACTTGGTCAGCCTATCCACAATGACCCAAATCGAATCAAAATTCTTCAAAGTCCGAGGAAGGCCACTCACGAAATCCATAGTAACTCTCTCCCATTTCCACTCAGGAATAATCATCTGCTGAAGCAAACCGCCCGGTCTCTGATGCTCATATTTCACCTGGCGACAGTTGAAACACCGAGCCACATATCCCACAATGTCTTTCCTCATTCTCCTCCACCAGTAATGCTGTCTCAAGTCCTGATACATCTTTGCAGCACCCGGATGGATGGAATACCGTGAACTGTGGGCCTCCTCAAGAATCAAATCTCTAAGCCCATCAACATCGGGCACACAAATACGGCCCTATATCCTCAATACGCCATCATCACCTATAGTCACATCTTTGGCATTATCATGCTGAACTCTGTCCTTAAGAACAAGCAAATGCGGATCATCATACTGGTGCTCTCTGATGCGATCATATAAGGAAGATCGAGAAACCACACTAGCCAATACCCCGGCTAGGCTCAGAAATATCTAACCGCACCAACTGATTGGCCAAGGTCTGAACATCAACTGCAAGAGGCCTCTCCCCAACTGGGATGTAAGCCAAACTCCCCATACTGACTGCCTTTCGGCTCAATGCATCGGCCACTACATTGGCCTTTTCCGGATGATATAGAATGGTAATATCATAGTCTTTAAGTAACTCAAGCCATCTCCGCTGCCTCAAATTAAGATCTTTTTGTTTAAATAAATGCTGAAGACTGCGATGATCAGTGAATACCTCACAAGATACGCCATATAAATAGTGCCTCCAAATTTTTAAGGCATGAACTATAGCAGCCAACTCCAAATCATGAACATGGTAGTTCTTCTCATGGGGCTTCAACTGACGAGAAGCATAAGCAATAACTCTACCCTCCTGCATTAGCACACAACCAATCCCAACTCTGGAAGCATCACAATATACCGTGTATGAACCTGTAGCTAATGGTAACACCAACACTAGAGCTGTGGTCAGAAGTGCCTTGAGCTTCTGAAAGCTCTCCTCACACTCGCCGAACCATACAAATGGGGAACCTTTCTGAGTCAACTTGGTCAAAGGCGTTGCAATAGAAGAAAACACCTGAACAAATCAGCAATAATAGCCTGCTAGCCCAAGAAAACTCCGAATCTCTGTGACTGAGGACGGTCTAGACCAACTCTGCACTGCTTCTATCTTCCTTGGATCAACCTATATACCCTCGTTGGACACTATGTGTCCCAAAAATGCCACAGAACTTAGCCAAAATTCACATTTGGAGAATTTTGAATAAAGCTTCTCCTCTCTCAATCTCTGCAACACTACACGCAAATGCTGGGCATGCTCCTCCTGGCTACGCGAGTACACCAGGATATCATCAATGAATACAATAACAAATGCATCCAGATAAGGCTGAAATACACTATTCATCAAATGCATGAACGCTGCTGGGACATTGGTCAGCCCGAAAGACATAACAAAAAATTCATAGTGACCATATCTAGTCCTGAAAGCAGTCTTGGGAATATCCGACTCCCTGATTTTCAACTGGTGATAGCCCGAACAGAGATCAATCTTAGAAAATACCCTCGCTCCCTGAAGCTAATCAAATAAGTCATCAATGCGAGGCAAATGATACTTGTTCTTCACTGTTACCTTATTCAACTGACTATAATAAATGCACATTCTCATTGTGCCATCTTTCTTCTTCACAAATAAAATAGGTGCACCCCACGGGGACACGCTAGGCCGAATGAACCCCTTATCTAAGAGTTCCTAAAGCTGGTCTTTCACTTCTTTCAGCTCTGCTAGTGCCATACGATATGGCGGAATAGAAATGGGCTGAGTGCCCGGCACTAAGTCAATGCCAAAATCAATATCCCTGTCCAGCGGCATGCCCGACAGGTCTGCAGGAAATACATCAGGAAAGTCCCTCACAACTGGGACAAAATCAATACTAGGAGTCTTAGCTCCAGCATCCCGCACAAAAGCCAGATATGATAGATAACCCTTCCCAACCATATGCTGGGCTTTCAAGAAAGAAATTACTCTGCTAGAGACATAATCAGTCGTGCCACACCACTCGATCCTCGGAACACCCGAAATAGCCAAAGTAACTGTCTTAGCATGACAGTCTAGAATAGCATGATATGGAGATAACCAATCCATGCCCAGAATAATATCAAAATCTACCATGCTCAACAGCAATACATCAACTCGGGTTTCCAGACCCCCAATAATCACAGCACATGACCGATACACACTGTCCACAATAATAGTATCGCCCACCGGGGTAGACACATGAACAGGTAAAGTAAGAGACTCCCGGGGCATACTCAAATGACGGGCAAAATATGAAGACACATAAGAATAGGTGGATCCCGAATCAAATAAGACAGAGGCATCTTTGTGGCAGACTGAGATAATACCTGTGATAACAGCATCTGACGCAAGAGCATCTACCCGGTCTGGAATAGCATAAAACCGAGCCGGACCACCGCCCGCTCGACCTCCCCCTCTGGGGCGGCCTCTAGCTACCTGACCCTTACCCCTAGCTGACTGGGTGGGTGCTGAAGTAGTTGGTGCAGAAGATGAGGACTGACCCCTCTACTGTGATGAACTGGCGGTACGACGAGGACACTGCTTCCACACATGTCCTAACTCTCTGCACTCATAATAACCCCTAGATGCTGGAGGATGGGACTGAAAAGAACCCCTCGCACCGGAGTGACTAGCTGGTGCACTCGGTGCAGAAGAATCCTGAACTGACGGGGCACGTGAAGAACTCTGAGCTGGAAGGGCACTGAGTGATGACTGGCCCTGCTAAAATCCCTGATAACCACGGCCTGAAGATGGACCACAGTACTCTGGACGAGCTGACTGATGAGGCCTGTAAGAACGGCCTCTACTCTGCTGAAACTGGCCCCTAGATAGAGCACCACTGTGACTAGCTGATCCACGAGGCCTCTTAGCCTCCCGCTCCTCTCTCTCTAGACGACGATCCGTCTCAATGTCGCGAGCAACATCTACTGCATCCTCAAAAGTATGGCTCAGAATCCTTTCTCGAGCCATCATAATACGAATGGGATAATTAAGCCCATCCACGAACCTCCTAATCCTTTCCCAATCAGTCGGCACCATCCATGGAGCATAATGAGCCAGCTCCGAGAACCTCACCTCATACTGAGATACGGTCATATCTCCCTGACGAAGATACTCAAACTGCCTGCGGATCTCCTCTCTCTGAGATCGCGGTACCACTTCTCTAGAAAGAGAGTGGAGAACTCCTGGCAGGATACACCGCTAGCCTCCAAGATCCATGCTGTCCTCAGCATACGTCTACACTAGTCAAGAAAACCTTGGGAATCCTCGCCCTGAGCACCACTGAAAGTAGGAGGTGCAAGTCTGCTGAATCTCTCAAGACGACGCTGCTCATCATCTGGCATAACTAGGACCATATTATCCTGAACCGGTGCAACCGGCTGAACTAGGGAAACCTGCTGTACTAGTGGTGCCTCTGGTGTCTATAATCCCTGCACTACTGGCTCAGGTGTGCGAGCAGCGGGGGTCTGATTGCCTCCCCCTGCCTGTTAAGTAGCTGCTGCAGTGGTGGCTGAAACTGCCTGAGCCAGGCCAGTGCAAACTGTCAGAATCTGAGCCACGGCCTCCTGAAGACCCGGAATAACAATAGGCACAGCTTGTGCCTGAGCAGGTGCTGCTGGAGTCTCTGCAGCTGGAGCCTGATCCTGAGCCGGGGCAACTGGTGGGTCTATAGATGTTGCCCCTGCGGCTCTGCCTCGACCACGAACTCGACCACGACCGCATCCACGACCTCTGGTGGCCTCAGTTGGTGGCAATGGTGGTCGTCCGTCCTGTCCATTAGCGCGTGTTCTCGCCATCTACGAGAGAATAGAACAACAAAATTTAGTTTTCAGACCAACAAAGTCGCACGACAAGAATTTCCAAGAATATGAAATTTTCCTAAAGGTTCTACAGCCTCTCGAGGATAAATACAGATGTCTCCGTACCGATCCGCGAGACTCTACTAAACCAGCTCATGACTCGCGAGACCTAGTAACCTAGGCTTTGATACCAACTTGTCACGACCCTAAATCCCAACCCGGTCGTGATGGAGCCTCTCGTGAGGACAAGGCCAAAATGACATAACGAAGCTACAACAATTCTCGGAATTCCATTCCGACCGTCGGATCAAAATTTCACCTATCAACTGGAAATCGCCAAAATACTAACTTCGCCAAAATGAGCTAATTTCTTCACCGGACCTCCAAAATTAATTCCGATTGCGCTTCTAGGCCTTAAATCATCCCCCGAAACTAACCGAATCATCGGAATTCAATTCCGAGCCCTCTAACTCACAAGTCAACGTCCGGTTGACTTTTCCAAACTAATTCTTCCTTAAAGAGACTAATTGTCCCATTTCATACCAAACTCGATCCGAATTGACTCAAATTCACCAAGTACACATATTGAAACATGAATAAGCATTTAACGGGGAATACGGGATGAAAATACAGGAAACGACGGTTCAAGTCGTTACAGTTGCGTTCCGGCGATAATAGAATGGATGACAAAAGAATGCCCTTTAATGGTCATTCAGGAAGTCGCTTCCCTAAAGCAAGCAATATGAGCAAAGTTAAGCTTAAGGGACTATGTGCGCCAGTTACACTAAGTGTCATCCTCGCGAGCAAGGAATTTTATTATCCTTGGTACAAAAAGCATTACCACAAGGCGAGTAAGGGTAATCGATGATGTGAAAAGACGTCAAATATATAGAGGTAAAATATCTATAGGTAGATCGTCGTAGCTCCAGCTCTTAGTACTCCTCTAAAGGGGGGAATAGGGAGTGATGTGGCATGAAGTCAGAATTTAGTGGTTCTACTAATCATGGAGTGGTAGAAGAATAATGCGGTAATGTGAAAAAGGGATGAGATTGTACTTATTCAAAGCCTACAAATATGCTACGATATAAGTGCATTATACAAACACGACGTCAAGGAAAGGAAGTAAGGGTTCCTGCCCGAAATGTCATTGATAGATCAGAGACCAGTGCATGAGGTAAGTTAAAACAAAGGAAATAACCCAAAAAAAGATTACGCGGAAAATTGATGTGAAGATAGGCCAATGAGTATTTGGGATTTGATTAAGGAAGAACCCAGTTATGGCTAAACAGGAGGTTATAGATAAGTCAACAGATCATGCAAGATAAACGTAGTGAATCTTAATATAGTGAACTCAGTCTCGCAAATATGACATCATAAACCTTGAGAAATGCTCAGATAGGAGTTGGGGTATTTAAAGGTATTGTATAAGTATTACAGGAATAATGGAGGGTGCCACTAAGGAGATAATCAAAATCTGATTTTACAAGTAATCCTACGAGCACAACGACACGGAGGTATGTAAGTAAGGATGTTTGTAGGCGAGTAAGAATATCAAAAATTCCTTCGAGTATACAGTATAACAAGATCAAAACTTTACAAGATCCAAAAGGTCTCCTAAGTACTACCACGAAAGACTAGCCGAGGAAATAAGGAAGAAGGTTTCCACCTAAGCATAGTGACCTAAAAAGGAAATGATCTTTGATCTTGTAACAGCAGTCTCACTATAATATTGCATGCACTCCATAAGAAAGTGGCACCTATCATGGCTAATGAACAGAAAAAAGGGAAAAAAACATCACATGTGATACTTGAGAGCATACGCGTTACAGGGAATTCCAGTGTTCGTGGGCACTATGCTAAGCCAAGTATCCATGTAGCAAGTGGAAGAACGACCAGAAAAAGTAATTATTTACATTTAAAGACAGCTAAGAATGAGCAAAAGGGAATCTAAGGTGCTATCAAGTTAAAGGAAGGTTCTGAGTAGAATAAATAAATATGTGTAGGTCGCAAGCGAAAGTATAGTAGAGTGAAAAGATTTTGGGTAGATGTGAGTAAGGGTGAGAAAAGGTGAGTTAGAAGCTGATATGAATAGGTAAGACCTCGGTATTAAGCCCATCAAATAAGAGAGATGATGGTTTATATATGTTATAAAAGGCTCAGTATAGCTTGAATTAACACGGAGGAGTCTAAGACTAGGAGCATTTAGAAGAGATGGAATGCTCCTCTGGTCGTAATGTAAGGATGTAATAGTGGTAAATTATAAAAGGATGATATATAGGCCTTCATTTGAGTAATGATTCAAAGAGAAGAGATTTCATGGATGGCACGAGACTAGGATACCCCCATAAGACGAATCACATTGGGATGCTATGAAATACGGTTATTGAAGTATAGTATTGTCCCTAGGTGGATTAGGAAAACCACTTCAAATGTTCCTCGATAAGACGTGAGACTTGTGGCAATGTATTACGTAAGAGGTTTCAAGTTAGTGGTGGATTATGGATTAACATTAAGGTAAATCAATAATAGATGGATAAAGATTCCAAAGTATGAAAGGAGATTATGATGTCATTATTTAGATGAACAGTAATAAGGATTATACATATAGGATAAGCGGGAAGAGAGTAACCTGGAGTTGGGTGGCAGACCTCGGTAATAGTAAATCAAAGTAAGAGTTATTGTATAATATGACCTACCTAGTTGTATTAAAGCCATAAGCATAGATAACTGAGGCTATGAAACAAGATATAGCAAAAGTCGTAAGTTTAACAAAGTACTGAGTGAAGAACTTCAGTATACCCATAGATGCCCAGACGGACAACATATCAAGCTTTGTATATATTTACAACGTGCTACCTAGAGATTGAATAAAAGCTGGAGAAAAAAAGAGTCGCATAGGCGCACATACAAGGAAAAAGTCGTATAGGCTGCATGACAAAAAGGAGCAACAATTATGAGATTGGAAGGGGTCCGACCACAAGTCATGGTATGAGAAGGAGGACTAAAGGGGGAATACCCTAGACTTTGGATTTATTCAAAGAATAGTTGCCTACATGGCTAGAAGAGTATTCAAGTGTTCACAAGAGCTATGGGTTATGAAAATGATAAGTGGATCAGTCAACATTCGAGGACGACTGTTCCAAAGGGGGGAATGATGTTACACCCTATGTTTTCGTTTGTTAGAGTATCCGTAAGTCAATTGATGTAAGCTCAGAAATGAGATCAACTTTGAAAGTACGTAAAGTAAATTAATCCTTATATAATGGAGGTTACAAATCTTTATGATAATGACTAACGAGTACCAAAAGGGTTGGAAAGCTTAGGCCCTAAATGAATTAAAGAAAATAAGTTTCGTCGAATGTTGACAAGTTTGGAATGTTATAACCTATACTTTTGGGGGGATACAAGGGTGATTAACATGATGATGAGGTTATGTTATGAGTTAGTTTAGTCTTATGATAGTTGTGTGTTATGTTTTTAAGTCAAGCAAGTTGTGGAACAAAAGTTGGAAAAGGTCATCACAAGTTACATTCAAAAATGAGTTGAAACTTAGGTTAAATGTAGCTGAGCTTTTCTCCCAATATACTTTGAATCAAGGGATGATCTACATATGTAAATTTAATATCTATGCGTCTAGTTTTCAACTCATTAAACCATTTATCAATACGATTTCGGAGTATAGAGATATTTGCATTTTCGCGAGACCGCGCAGCTAGTAGGTGACAAGTAGGTGCATCACCTACTTGCCAAAAAGAGAGGCCTCAACTAAGTAGGTCAAGAGGGGACTTTTAAGGGATTATAAACTCAGTTATTTCACCTATCTTTCAGACCAATAAAACCCAATTTAACCCCTGCAACTCCTCCCCAAAAAATCCCACACAAACCCTAGGGTATTCCGGGTGTTACGACGCAATTCTAGTGTTGAAAAGTCCGGACAACTTGCTAGTTTCTCTTTCTCCTTCTTGTAGCCGTGTTGATGAACTTATTTTTGATGAAAAAGGACCAAGTTTCGTGGGTTATACTCAGTACAAGGTAAGTTTATGCTTCTCCTTCCATTATCTATGCGTTTGCGAGTTGTAACTCGATCGTAAAGAATAGACCTAGCTAGTTTCGAAAGAATGGTATGTTGTTTGTTCTTGTGTAATGGTTGGATGGTTGTAAACGTATTTTTAAGTTGAATTCATGGCTGGTTTATTGGATAAGAGGTATAATGATGTACCTTTGGTTGTATTTCCCAATTTGAAAGAAAAGACAAGTCGAAACGTGTTTAAGTAAACTGAAAAATTATTTTTGAGTTGATGAACTTGTGGGAATATTTTTGGGCCGTTTCGTGTTGGTATTGGGTTGTCTCTTTTACTACTATTTTTATGGAGTTGAGAGGAGGAATGTTGTGGAGAAACACCACATAATGGCAAGGTTGTTTGTTGGTCGTTCGTCGTAACATTTTCGGGTTGGTTGACACTATTATGGTTGTCGTGTTGTGTATGAAGTGATAGGGGTATGTTGGGCTGTTTGTGATTGTTTTGACTAGTGTGAAGTCATATATATAGGGGAGGTTCTGTCCGTTTCATTGTAAAATAGGTTGTGGTCGATACATAATAGTTACGACGCTTAAACGATAACGAGAGTGTCATTTCTCTTATTGTAGACTAAGGAGCCGTGAAATTGCATAGCTTGAGGTTGGGAAGAATATACACGGTATGTTAAGGCACTTTATTCTTTTTTTTGGCATGATCTAAAGTAAAATGAATACGCTACTTCATAACGGATCTACTCCTAGCAACTAAGGTTGTCCATGTTGTTCTTTCCTTATAAAATTATTCTAAGCAAGTGTGTATGATCCTTGAATCCTACTAAGGTTCATATTGAGGGTATGGATGTCCATAGTGTTCTTAAGTCACTCCAAAAGGTTTAGAAAGTGATTCCATGAGTCTAGCATTCATTATATATAATATCTATTTTACTCTACCGAGCCGCTCTATAGTCGGACGGGTACGACACCTATTGTGCAACCACTGATCAGTTGGGTTTACCGAGCTCCTTATGATGGCCGGGTACGTTTTTACCGAGTCCTCTTTGAGGCCGGGTACGATATGATGATGATGATGCCCACAGAGGCGAATGTTTTTAAAAAGTTCATGTATATATATGTATTATGCATTTCATGTCAGTAGCCCCCAGAGGCACTCAGATGTTACAGGTTGTATCTCCTCTATCTCTCTTTACATTACTGTTCTTGTTTATGCTTTCCTGCCTTACATACTCGGTACTTTATTCGTACTGACATCCCTTTTGCCTGGGGATGCTGCGTCTCATGCCCGCAGGTCCCGATTGATAGGTTGACAGTCCTCCTATTAGGCTATCAGCTCAGTGAAGGTGTTGGTGCACTCCACTTGCTCCGGAGTTGCCTAGTTGGTCAGTATGCTTTGGATATATATTGATTGGTATGGCGGGGCCCTGTCCCGATCTTTAGGATTTTATGTACTCTTAGAGGCTTGTAGACAGATGTCAGGTGTAAGGACACATGTATGGTCTTGTAGGCCTATGTTTTGAGTTTTCAAATGGTCATGTCGGCCTTATAGGCCCGTATGTCACATATATAATTTTGTATATCATTTTGGGTCTTCATATGTTGAGTATTCCCTTATGTTTTATTCTTGTTATCTCATGACTGGCTTTTCGACTCATTTACTCATGATAGTATGATAAGAAAGATATGTTACGTTAGTACTCGGTTGAGTAAAGCACCGGGTGCCCGTCGCGGCCCTCTGATTCGGGTCGTGACAAAAAGTGTCCCGGTCCCCAGAATAACAGTTGCAACTGTCATGGTAGCCTCTAAAATGTTGAAAAACGGGTTTGTACTAGGCAAAGGGTTGGGTGCTGATTTGCAAGGTATTGTTCAGCCAGTTTATTTGCCCAAGAATCTGGATACCTTTGGGCTGGGTTTCAAGCCTACGACGGCGGATGTAAGACGAGCCCGCAAGATGAAGAAAAGAGGCTGGGTTCTTCCCAAACCAATTCCACGTCTGTCCAGGTCCTTCGTTAAGCCATGTATCAGGAAGCAATTATTGGCAAAGGTGTCGGGTCCACTGATTGGTGCGGATGGGAACTTGGAGAAAGGGCTTGAGAAGGTATTTGCTGAGGTGAACATGGTTGAGGCTAGGGAAGGGTCGCGGTAGTGGGTTTGGTTTTCCTTTTGTTCACCTAGATTATTCCAGGGTTTGTAATTTAGTTGCTATGTTCCGTCCGTTTGGATGAGTTAAAACCCTGTTATCTTTACATTCAATGAAATGCAATTCCTTTTCTTTCTTAATTCCTAGTTTTGTTTCCATTTCTTTTTCTTTTTCTTTTCTATACAGTTCTCTTTATGCTGATATCGATGACATGACATGCATGCGGAGGTGGAATATGATGATGACAAGGCCTATGAGGAAGTTATTAAAGAATTAATTCACTTTGAAGAAAAACCCAAACCTAACCTAAATGATACAGAAGTAGTTAATCTAGGGGACCTAGACAATGTTCGTGAAACTAAAATAAGTGTTCATCTGGAGCCACAACTCAAGGAGGGGATAATCAAAGCATTGTTCGAGTACAAGGATGTTTTTGCATGGTCGTATGATGACACGCCGGGTCTAATTACCGATTTAGTGGTTCACAAATTGCCCACTGACCCGGCATTCCCTCCTGTCAAGCAGAAGCTGAGAAAGTTCAAAACGAACATAAGTGTAAAGATCAAAGAAGAGATCACCAAGCAGTTCGATGCGAAGGTCATTCTGGTTACACGGTATCCCACCTGGTTAGCTAATGTTGTGCCTGTGCCGAAGAAAGATGGCAAGACCAGGGTGTGTGTCGATTACCGGGATGTTAACAAGGAAAGTCCAAAAGACAATTTTCCGCTGCCGAACATCCACATATTGATTGATAATTGTGCCAAACATGAGATTGGTTCTTTTGTGGATTGTTACGCGGGTTATCATCAGATTTTAATGGACAAGGAAGATGCAGAAAAGATGACATTCATCACGCCATGGGGAACATACTGTTATCGAGTCATGACGTTTGGTTTGAAAAATGCTGGGGCAACTTATATGAGAGAAATGACAATAATATTCCATGATATGATACACAAGGAAATCGAGGTGTATGTGGACGATGTGATTGTAAAGTCTAGGTAGCAATTTGACCATGTCAGGGATCTGAGAAAGTTCTTCCAAAGGCTTCGCAGGTACAATCTCAAGCTTAATCCTGCAAAGTGCGCGTTCGGGGTGCCGTCTGGAAAGTTGTTGGGGTTCGTAGTCAGCTGCCGGGGCATTGAACTGGATCCATCAAAAATCAAGGCCATCCATGAATTTCCACCTCCGAGGAACAAGACCGAGGTGATGAGTTTGCTGGGGAGATTGAATTATATCAGCAGATTCATCGCCCAACTCACGACAACTTGTGAGCCTATCTTTAAGCTGTTAAAGAAAGACGCTGCGGTCAAGTGGACAAACAAATGTCAGGAGGCGTTTGATAAGATAAAGGGGTATTTGTCAAATCCACCCGTGTTGGTTCCTCCAGAACCAGGGCGACCTTTGATTCTATATTTAATGGTACTGGACAATTCGTTCGGCTGTGTATTGGGTCAACATGATATCACCGGAAGGAAGGAGCAGGCCATCTATTACCTCAGCAAGAAGTTCACACCCTACGAGGTTAAATATACTCATCTTGAAAGGACATGTTGCGCCCTAACTTGGGTGGAACAGAAGCTGAAACAATATTTGTCATCTTATACTACTTACCTCATATCTCGTTTGGACCCGTTAAAGTATATCTTTCAGAAGACTATGCCCACAGGGAGTCTTGCAAAGTAGCAGATCCTGCTCACAGATTTTGACATTGTCTACGTGACTCGGACTGTGATGAAAACACAGGCCTTGGCGGACCATCTGGCCGAGAATCCAGGTATGGGTGTAGATATGGGTGTCCAGGAAGTCTTGGTCATGGGTGACTCGGACTGCTCACAGTTTGTTTCCCTGATGAAGAGGTGATGCATGTTGAAGAATTGGAACAAGTTGAGAAGCCAGGATGGAAACTTTTCTTTGATGGGGCCGCAAACATGAAAGGCGTGGGAATAAGAGCGATGATTATTTTTGAAACAGGGCAACATTACAGTGTTACAACTCAACTTCGTTTTTATTGTACGAACAACATGGCAGAATATGAGGCATGTATCTTGGGGTTGAGATTAGCTGTAGATATGGGTGTCCAGGAAGTCTTGGTCATGGGTGACTCGGACCTACTGGTACACCAAATTAAAGGAAAATGGGAAACACGGGACTTAAAGCTTATACCGTACCGACAATGTTTGCATGAGCTTTATCAGCGGTTTCAGTCAATAGAATTCAAGCACATTCCAAGGATTCATAACGAAGTGGCCGATGCGTTGGCTACTCTAGCATCGATGTTACACCATCCGGATAAGGCTTACGTTGACCCTTTGCAGATTCAGGTCCGCGATCAGCACGCTTATTGTAATGTAGTGGAAGAGGAACTTGACGGTGAGCCGTGGTTTCATGACATCAAGGAATATATCAGGATTGGTGTGTATCCGGTACAGGCCACCGATGATCAGAAAAGAACGATTCGACGGTTGGCAAGCGAGTTCTTCCTTAGTGGAGGAGTGTTATATAAAAGAACTCCAGACCTCGGGTTGCTGAGGTGCATGGATGCGAGGCAGGCTACATCTATCATGAATGAGGTACATTCGGGAGTCTGTGGACCGCATATGAGCGGATATGTTTTGGAAAAGAAGATCATACGGGCAGATTACTATTGGCTTACTATGGTGCGAGATTGTATCGGTTTCATACGCAAGTGTCATCAGTGCCAAGTGCATGGAGACTTGATTCATTCTTTGCCATCAGAACTACATACGATGTCCGCCCCATGGCCTTTTATTGCCTAAGGCACGGATGTTATTGGGCCAATTGATCCAGTAGCATCAAATGGGCACAGGTTTATTCTGGTAGCTATACATTATTTTACCAAATGGGTGGAAGCCAAGACGTTCAAATCTGTGACCAAGAAAGCTGTGGTGGATTTTGTGCATTCGAACATTATTTGTCGGTTTGGGATACCGAAGGTGATTATCACAGACAATGGGGCTAATCTTAATAGTCATCTGATGAAGGAGACAGGTGAGCAGTTCAAGATTACTCATCGTCATTCTACTCCATACCACCCTAAGGCAAATGGTGCGGTTGAGGCAGCCAATAAGAATATAAAGAAAATACTCCGATAATGGTGGTAGGATCTAGACAGTGGCATGAAAAGCTGCCTTTTGCATTGTTGGGATACCGCACCACTGTTCGTACCTCGGTGGGGGAAACTCCTATTACATCTCGCATTTTTGTACGTTACAATTTCATTTTTAGTAAATCG
This sequence comes from Nicotiana tabacum, assembly GCF_000715075.1. NCBI lineage: Eukaryota > Viridiplantae > Streptophyta > Magnoliopsida > Solanales > Solanaceae > Nicotiana > Nicotiana tabacum. Next base: position 104,216,483 of record NC_134086.1, on the reverse strand, counting down.
ACGTAGACGCGGGGATGAGATCATCTTGACGTACTTAAGCTATTTATAACAAGCGGAAAAAATAAGTTCCATGAAGGATAAAGGATGCACGAATTAGGGAAAAGGAGTTCCGTTGAAAGTGGCCAATTTGGGATAAAATACGGGTTAAGCGATAATACCCGATAATTATAAACTAGTACCATGGAAGGTACCATATGACCATGGTAGTATAATATATAAAGTATATATGAAGTATTTTAAAAAAATAATAATAAAATAAATAGAATTTTAAGTAATTGTGATAATTCTTAAATTATGCGGGTAATAGATTAATTATCGGATAACGAAATATTACCCGGTTAACTAATAAGTGGTTAAATTAATAAGATTACACCCAAAAAGAACGTGGCATCCAATCCTTTTCCAAACAATGACTCATGGTCATGTTGGAATAGGTGGCTACCTAAGGGATTGATTGAATTTAATACGTAGCTTCTTGGTCTTAAAAATGTTAGGCCCCACGTAGTCAATTCAAGCTTTAAACAAAGCAAATTTTCCATTTCTCATGAACAACCACCAGCAGAATGACAAGATCCCACAAGAAAACGTTTTCCAACCAAAAAAACAAAATCCAACGAAGATTATTGGAAGTTTAATAGCGTACACATTTTGGGATTCTAAAGGAATACGGTGCAATATTCTCCGAGAATATTATACGGAGTTTTCCCTACTCTAGGTATGTTAAGGCTAAGCCCTTATTTCATTTTGCATGATCTTGTCATTACACGATTTTGTCAATGAGCCATAAAGAAAAATTCACATCCCGAAATTTACGTATATTTTGCTAGTCTTGCAAGTTACGTATATTTTTCTAGTTTTGTAACTTACGACGGTCGGGTTGGACCAAATAATGTGTCGGTTTGGGTCATATTCAAAAACGAATTTTGCATTTAAAGGGAAGCTGTTTCATGGTATGACCATGTAAAAAGCCGAAATATTGCGGGTTCAACAAGCTATTGTATTCTCTTTCTTGTCAACGACATTGAAATGGCTGAGCTTTGGAACACTAAATACGAATTTAGTCAAAAATAAGAAAAAGGTTTTAAAATCAGAAGGAGATGTTACTTCCCAAAAGTAGAAACAAGAGACTCTGTAATGGGTAATGGAAGGCCAAGAATGATGACTCACTAAGTTAAACGTAATTTTTATTTTCTGTCATTAATTCAATATGCCTCTTAATCTTGTCTCTTATACCTTCAATAGTTAATTTCATTTTAATTGTTGTAGGATCATTCAATATTCTCATTATCAAGATTTCATATTCAATTGAGTATTTCTTTCTTCCAGTCAAGAGAGCAGAGAGTCTATATATATAGTATTAAAAGTATTTTCATTACCATCGAGCTATAATCGATGGGCAGGCCCCTATTGGGAAACCTCTGATCAGATGGTAAGTTATATGACGATCCTACTGTGGCCGAGCGCATATGGGCGAGCCCAGTTGGTCGAGATACAGAGCCTAGTATGGCCGAGCGCTTATGAGCGAGCCTATTACGGCAGAGCAGATATATATGTATACCGAGCCTTATAGGGACGGACAACTATTTTACTTACTATATTGAGAGAATTGAGTCAGTATTATCAGATGAGCATATCCTCGAGTTTTCTTTGACTCCCAGTTGTTCTTAGTTGTTATATTATCGGTTCAGTTTTAGTTTTAGTATATTGCCTTACATACTCGGTACATTATTTCGTACTGACGTCCATTTCTGGGGACGCTGCATTTTATGCATGTAGGATCAGACAGACAGACGGGTAGACCTCCTCAGTAGGTGTTGCCCGAGATCAGCTTTATCGGTAAGCTCCCCTTCTTTCAGAGTTACCGGGGCTAGCAGTGTGGTGTGTATCTTGTGTATATATGTAGATAGGTTATGGGTAGGTCGGGGCCCTGTTCCGATCATAGTACATCTATTATTAGAGTCTTGTAGATATGTCCTGTCAGTTAATACATGATGTTGGACTGGTAGGTCCTGTACGTATATTTTGTTGGCTTGTCAGTTGTAGTAAATATGACGGCCTTGCCGGCCCAGCCTTATGTTGATGGTTAGTCAGCGTTAGTCTCTATTCAGTTTTATACTTTACATCGTACATTTTCTTGCAGCCCATGGCCAAAAATATGACATTACATGTTCAAAGTCTCTGAGTCACAGGTGATACGCAAGGATAGTTGAGGCACTGAGTTCCAGTCTCGGCCCTAAGCTTGGGTCGTGACAAAAACTGGTACCAGAGCAGTTCTGTCCTAGGGAGTCTACAAGCCGTGTCTAGTAGGATCTTGTTTATAAATGTGTGGTGCACCACATTATATAAACAAGGGACTACAGGGCATCTAGGAGTTGGTTACCCTTCTTTTAAATCTAAATCGTGCTGTAGCACAGAGTTATAGAAAATTTGAGTTAAACTTATGTGTTGACGTTTGCATGCATAGATGGCGATAACTAGGAAGACTACGACTATTCAAAGGAGAGAAACAGTAGTAGGCGAGGAGACTAGCAGGGTACCCCTAATAGATGGGACCCAATGGAGTCGCAGGGAGAGACCCCTACTCAGCGATTACCAGCTCCTCCGCCACCTGAGGAGATTCCTAGGGAGACCACACATCCAGTTCCCCCTTCGCTTCCATCAGATCAGGACTTGAGGGGTGTGGTGCATTTGTTGGCACAGTTGGTAGCTACCCAGCAACAGGCTAGGGCATCCTCTAGTGCAGGACCTTCTGAGGGATCTAGGAGTTCAAGGGTCCGAGAGTTTATTGCTTTTAATCCCCTAGAGTTCACGGGGACAAATCAGAGGGGGGACCCGCAGGATTTCATAGATCAACTTCATAGGATTTTTCGGGTTATGCATACCATGGAGAAAGAGGCAGTTGAGTTAGCAGCTTTTCGACTCCGAGATATAGCCATCCTTTGGTAAGAGGGATGGGAAAGGTCTAGGGGACGTAATACCCCTCCTGCTATTTGGGAGGATTTTTCAAATGCCTTCCTCGACCAGTATTTACCACGAGAAATTCGACAGGCCCGACTCGATCAGTTTCTAGCACTCAAGCAGGGCAATATGAGTGTTCGAGAATATAGTCTTCGTTTTGACTCCTTGGCCAGATATGCACCATCCATAGTTGCTACTATGCGGATAGAATCCACAGGTTTATAGCGGGGTTGGCCCCAGAGTTGACCGAGGCGTGTGCCACCGCTGCATTACAGGATAGTATGGATATCTCACGAATTCAGGCATTTGCCCAAAATATAGAAAGGGGTAGGCGTCGGCAGCAGAGTGTGGAGAGGACTGAGTCAGGGCAACGTAAAAGGATGAGATTTGTCATGTTGCAGGAGCAGTATCAGGGGAGCTACCGGCCCCAGTACTTCAAACGACCACCTAGACCACCGCCACCTCAGCTACAGGGGTACATGAATGACCGCTATACTCAATCAGGACCAGGTGAGAGCCCCCAGGCATCAGGGTTGCAGCAACAACGAGGTTTGAGACAGACAGGGCCATTTCAGCCGCGATGTGCCATCTGCGGTCGAGGACATTTGGGCCAATGCCGAGCCGGTTCTGATGCTTGTTATACATGTGGACGTCCAGGGCATATGATGCGAGATTGCCCAAATAAGGATTCTGGGGATATGGCGCAACCAGCGAATTTAGCAACAGGATCAGCTATGTCTGTGCATCCTTCAGGGCATGAGTCTCGGTCTTTGGCTGGTAGAGGTCGAGGTAGAGGTAGAGGGTTCAGTTCAGGTAGTAAACAGAATTGTATCTATGCGCTAGCAGGTCGACAGGACCAAGAGTCTTCACCAGACGTTGTGACAGGTATGTTGACTATTTGTGCTCACGATGTTTATGCCTTGATAGACCCAGGATCTACCTTATCATGTATTACCCCATTTGTCGCGCGAAAATTTGGTATAGTGCCTGAAATACTAAGTGATCCATTTACGGTATCTACACCGGTCGGAGAATCGATTATCGCTAGACGTGTTTATCGAGGTTGTACGATAACAGTTTGTGGTCGTCAAACCTCAGCCGACCTAGTTGAACTAGAAATGTTGGATTTCGATGCTATCATGGGCATGGACTGGTTGGCAGCTTGTTATGCCACGGTTGATTGTCGAGCGAAGACAGCTAGATTTCATTTTCCGGGTAAGCCAGTCCTCAAATGGGTAGGTAATACAGCGACACCCAGAGGCAGGTTTATTTCCTATTTGAAGGCAAGAAAAATGATCGCAAAAGGGTACATCTATCATATTGTGTGAGTTAAAGATGCCAATGCTGAGAAATCTATACTTCAGTCTATTCCAGTAGTAAAGGAGTACACGAATCTATTTCCATATGAACTTCCAGGTATTCCTCCAGAGCGTGAGATTGATTTTGCAATCGATTTGCTTCCGGGAACACAACCAATATCGATCCCTCCATATAGAATGGCACCTGCCGAATTAAAGGAGTTGAAGGAGCAATTAAAAGATTTACTGGAAAAAGGTTTTACTAGGCCTAGTACCTCACCCTGGGGTGCACCGGTATTGTTTGTACGAAAAAAGGACGGATCACTAAGGATGTGTATCGACTATAGGCAACTGAACAAGGTAACTATTAAGAATAAGTACCCCCTTCCAAGGATAGATGACTTGTTTGATCAGTTGCAAGGAGCTAGATGCTTTTCAAAGATAGATTTGAGGTCGGGGTACCACCAGGTTAGAGTTCGGGAGAAAGATATCCCCAAGACCGCCTTCAGGACCCGATATGGCCACTCTGAGTTTCTTGTTATGTCCTTCGGGTTGAAGAATGCACCTGCCATATTTATGGACTTGATGAATATCCTATTCCGGCCATATTTGGATCTGTTCGTGATTGTCTTTATTGATGATATTCTGGTTTATTCACATTCAGAGGATGAGCATGTAGATCACCTACGAGCAGTACTCCAAACCCTCCGTGATAATAAATTGTATGCTAAGTTTTCTAAGTGTGAATTCTGACTAAAGTCCGTAGCATTCTTGGGGAACATTGTATCCGACGGAGGTATAAAGGTAGATACTCAGAAGATTGAGGTTGTGAAATCCTGGCCTAGACCTACCACTCCGACAGAGATTCGTAGCTTTCTAGGCTTAGCAGGATATTATCGGAGGTTCGTAGAGGGGTTTTCTTCTCTTTCAGCACTATTAACAAAGCTGACGTAGAAAGCGACTAAGTTTCAGTGGACAGAGGCCTGTGAGCAGAGTTTCCAAGAGCTTAAGAACAGATTGACCTCAGCGCCAGTTCTGGCACTTCCAGATGGTCTAGATGGTTATGCCATGTATTGTGATGCCTCAGGTGTCGGGTTAGGATGTGTCCTGATGCAACATGGAAAAGTAATTGCATATGCTTCAAGGCAGTTAAGGAAGCATGAGCGGAATTATCCGACCCACGACCTCGAGTTAGCTGCGGTTGTCCATGCACTTAAGATATGGAGGCATTATTTATATAGTGTGCATGTTGATATATTCACAGATCATAAGAGCCTGCAATATATCCTCAAGCAAAAAGAGTTGAATTTGTGACAAAGACGATGGCTTGAATTATTGGAAGACTATGATGTTAACATTCTCTACCATCCAGGGAAAGCTAATGTTGTAGCAGATGCTTTAAGTCACCGATCTATGGGTAGCTTAACATATGTAGAGGCCGAGAAAAGACAATTGACAAGGGAGATTCATCAATTGGCTTGTTTGGGGGTTCGATTAGTGGACTCCATCAATGGAGGAGTTGTACTCCAAAATACTGCAAAATCATCTCTCATTGCTGAAGTAAAGGAGAGGCAATATGAGGATCCAGAGTTAGTCAAGTTGAGAGAGCAGGTTCCACAACAAAAGAAGTCGTTGTTAGAACACAAAGGAGATGGGGTTCTCAGATACAAGGGTCATTTGTGTGTTTCAGAGGTAGCAGGGCTACGAGACAGGATTATGTCAGAAGCACATTATTCATGGTATTCTATTCACCCTGGGTCAACAAAGATGTATCATGACATTAAGGATGTGTATTGGTGGAACGATATGAAAAAGAACATTGCCGAGTATGTCGCTCAATGCCCTAGTTGCCAGCAGGTGAAAATAGAGCACCAGAAGCCCGGAGGGCTAATGCAGACTATAGAGATCCCGACATGGAAATGGGAGGCAATTAACATGGACTTTATCACAGGTTTACCTCGTTCCCATCATAAGCTTGATTCTATATGGGTGATAGTCGATAGGCTCACGAAATCAGCTCATTTCCTACCGGTCAGATCTACCTATACAGCAGAGGATTACTCAAAATTATATATTAAGGAGATATTGCGACTACACGGAATACTCGTATCTATTATATCTGACCGTGGGGCCCAGTTTACAGCACATTTTTGGAGGTCATTTCAGAAAGGTCTAGGAACTCAGGTGAATCTCAGCACAGCTTTTCTTCCACAAACATATGGACAAGCCGAGCGCACGATTCAGACGCTCGAGGATATGTTGCGAGCATGTGCGCTGGATTTTAATAGAAGTTGGGATGAACATCTACCTCTTATTGAGTTTTCATATAATAACAATTACCACTCCAGTATCCAGATGGCTCCGTACGAGGCTTTATATGGGCGTAGGTGCAGATCTCCCATAGGGTGGTTCGATGTTGGAGAATTTGGGTTATATGGGCCAGACCTGGTTCAACAGGCCATAGAAAAAGTAAAGCTTATCCGGGAGCGATTGTTGACAGCTCAGAGTCAACAGAAGTCATATTCTGACGTGCGGCGACGAGATTTAAAGTACGAGGTTAATGACTGGGTATTCTTAAAGGTGTCACCTATGAAAGGTGTAATGCGATTTGGCAAGAGAGGCAAGCTTAGCCCACGGTATATTGGGCCTTATAGGATCATTCGGAGAGTGGGCCAAGTAGCTTACAAGTTAGAATTGCCCTCGGAATTGGAGTCTGTTCATTCGGTTTTTCACGTATCTATGTTACGGAAGTGCATTGGCGATCCTACCCGAGTAGTACCCACGGATGATGTACAGATTACAGAGAACTTATCATACGAGGAAGTTCCGATTGCCATCCTAGACCGTCAAATCCGCAAGCTGCGGAATAAGGAGGTAGCCTCCGTGAAAGTACTTTGGAGAAACAATAATGTGGAAGAAATGACTTGGGAGGGCGAGGAAAGCATGAAGTCTTAATATCCCTACTTATTTCCTCCTCCTGAAAAGGATTCGACCGAGACATCATAATCATAAGGTATGTGTATAAATTCTTACGTTGGTCATGAGAGGCTGTCATCGTTATTCATAATTATGGTCCTGAATGTCGTTAGATTACTAAGCTCCTACGGGGAGAGTTGATAGTGGTGTTTTTACAGAGATGACCTTTCCAAAGTTATATAGATCACGGGGAGTTGAACATTCGAGGACGAATGTTTCTAAGGGGGGAAGGATGTTACATCTCACATTTTCGTACGTCACAATTTCGTTTTTAGTTAACCGACGTAGACACGGGGATGAGATCATCTTGACGTACTTAAGCTATTTATAACAAGTGGAAAAAATAAGTTCCATGAAGGATAAAGGATGCACGAATTAGGGAAAAGGAGTTTTGTTGAAAGTGGCCAATTTGGGATAAAATACGGGTTAAGAGATAATACCAGATAATTATAAACTAGTACCATGCAAGGTACCATATGACCATGGTAGTATAATATATAAAGTATATATGAAGTATTTTAAAAAAATAATAATAAAATAAATAGAATTTTAAGTAATTGTGATAATTCTTAAATTATGCGGGTAATAGATTAATTATCGGATAACGAAATATTACCCGGTTAACTAATAAGTGGTTAAATTAATAAGATTACACCCAAAAAGAACGTGGCATCCAATCCTTTTCCAAACAATGACTCATGGTCATGTTGGAATAGGTGGCTACCTAAGGGATTGATTGAATTTAATACGTAGCTTCTTGGTCTTAAAAATGTTAGGCCCCACGTAGTCAATTCAAGCTTTAAACAAAGCAAATTTTCCATTTCTCATGAACAACCACCAGCAGAACGACAAGCTCCCATAAGAAAACGTTTTCCAACCAAAAAAAACAAAATCCAACGAAGATTATTGGAAGTTTAATAACGTACACATTTTGGGATTCTAAAGGAATACGGTGCAATATTCTCCGAGAATATTATACGGAGTTTTTCCTACTCTAGGTATGTTAAGGCTAAGCCCTTATTTCATTTTGCATGATCTTGTCATTACACGATTTTGTTAATGAGCCATAAAGAAAAATTCTTATCCCGAAATTTACGTATATTTTGCTAGTCTTGCAAGTTACGTATATTTTTCTAGTTTTGTAAGTTCCGACGGTCGGTTTGGACCAAATGATGTGTCGTTTTGGGTCATATTCAAAAACGAATTTTGCATTTAATGGGAAGCTGTTTCATGGTATGACTATGTAAAAAGCCGAAATATTTCGGGTTCAACAAGCTACTGTTTTCTCTTTCTTGTCAACGACATTGAAATGGCTGAGCTTTGGAACACTAAATACGAATTTAGTAAAAAATAAGAAAAAGGTTTTAAAATCAGAAGGAGATGTTACTTCCCAAAAGTAGAAACAAGAGACTCTGTAATGGGTAATGGAAGGCCAAGAATGATGACTCACTAAGTTAAACGTAATTTTTATTTTCTGTCATTAATTCAATATGCCTCTTAATTTTGTCTCTTATACCTTCAATAGTTAAGTTCATTTTAATTGTTGTGGGATCATTCTTCTGTTTCTCATAGGATGAATATAAATCATTTTCAATTAAGTATTTCTTTCTTCCAGTCAAGAGAGCAGATAGTCTATACATATAGTATTAAAAGTTATTTCATTACCATCGAGCTATAATCAATGGGCAGGCCCCTATTGGGCAACCTCTGATCAGATGGTAAGTTATATGACGATCCTACTGTAGCCGAGCGCATATGGGCGAGCCCTGTTGGTCGAGATACAAAGCCTAGTATGGTCGAGCGCTTATGAGCGATCCTACTACGGCAGAGAAGATATATATGTATACCGAGACTTATAGGGACGAACAACTATTTTACCTACTATATCGAGAGAATTGAGTCAATATTATCAGATGAGCATATCCTCGAGTTTTCTTTGACTCCCAGTTGTTCTCAGTTGTTATATTATCGGTTCAGTTTCAGTTTCAGTATATTTCCTTACATACTCGGTACATTATTTCGTACTGACGTCCCTTTCTGGGGATGCTGCATTTTATGCATGCAGGGTCAGACAGACAGACCGGTAGACCTCCTCAGTAGGTGTTGCCCGAGATCAGCTTTATCGGTAAGATCCCCTTCTTTCGGAGTTACCGGGGCTAGCAGTGTGGTGTGTATCTTGTGTATATATGTAGATAGGTTATGGGTAGGTCGTGGCCATGTTCCGATCATAGTGCATCTATTATTAGAGGCTTGTAGATATGTCCTGTCAGTTAATATAGGATGTTGGACTGGTAGGTCCTGTATGTATATTTTGTTGGCTTGTCAGTTGTAGTAAATATGCCGGCCTTGCCGGCCTAGCCTTATGTTGATGGTTAGTCAGCGTTAGTCTCTATTCAGTTTTATACTTTACATCGTACATTTTCTTGCAGCCCATGGCCAAAAATATGACATTACATGTTCAAAGTCTCTGAGTCACAGGTGATACACAAGGATAGTTGAGGCACTGAGTGCCAGTCTCGCCCCTAAGCTTGGGTTGTGACAACTCCTTACTCTTTGGTGTACGGCACGGAAGCAGTGATACCCGCAGAAGTGGAAATCCCGTCTCTCCGAATCATAGTAGAGGCTGAGATCAATGATGATGAATAGGTGAAAAGCCTCCTGGAGTAGTTGAGTTTGATTGACGAAAAGAGATTGGCATCCGTGTGTTATGGTCAGTTGTACCAGCAAAGAATGGCAAGAGCGTACAACAAGAAAGTGCGTCCGAGGAAGTTTGAAGTCGGACAGTTAGTGCTGAGACGTATTTTGCCTCATTGGGTTGAAGCAAAAGGAAAGTTCGCCCCAAACTGGCAGGGGCCATTTGTTGTAACCAGAGTGTTGTCTAATGGTGCACTATATTTGACAGACGTAGAAGGAAAATGTGTAGAAATTACCATCAAATTCGATGCGGTCAAGAGATACTATGTATGATTTCTTTATTTTGATTGTATTTGTTGGTATTTGGCATACTTTAAAGATTGAATTGACGAAGGCGTTTTGTTCTTCTATCTAAACACTTTTACCCCTTGTCACCCCCTTTGAGCCTTATCTATTATCTTTCATATTCCTCTTTCAGAATGAATAGCACCATTAAGAAACGCGAGTGCGGAAGAAAAGAAAATGAAAAGAAAAAAAAGAGTAAAAAAAAAGGAAAAAAAGAAGGAAAAGAAAGGAAGAGGAAAATTGAAGGTGAAAATAAGAAAGAAAAGAAAGGGAAAAGAAAAGAAAATGAAGAAAAGAAAGGAAAAGAAGAGCAGAAAAGAAAAACAACAACGTAGTCTCTATGACGTGAACTACGTTTGACTTGATCCCGAAAGGGTACGTAGGCAACCTCTCTGAGGTTCAGTCATACCAAAATAAAATTCAAAAGTCCCTAAGCAAGAAACTGGGGCAGAAGTTGTGGTTGTTGTAAGAAATCTGATTTCGAAAGTTGTAATTTTAACCCATTTTGAAATTAATTTGAGTCTTTCATACCCTTTTTTTCTAGCCCCGTCCAAAACCCACATTACGGTCCAAAGAAAGGCCTTCTGATCAATCTTTGAGAAATGCCAAGTCAAGCATGTAAATGTAATTTATGTCTGGGGCAACACTCTGGTTCAAGCAAGAAAAGCAAAAAGATAAAAATGAGAGAGTCTTATTGGTGAAAACCTGCACAGGCATCGTAAGGCGACGAGAGTTGAGGGAAAGAATAAAATGAGAGAGTCTTATTGGTGAAAACCCTTGCGGGCACCTTGAGGCAAAAGTAAGTTGAGAAATGATTGATGGAGAAAGGTCTGTTGGTGGAAAATTGTTTCGAGGCACCACAGGACGAACAAGGCTAAGGTTTGGATAAAGTAATAAAGTGATGGAAATTCTGGGGCAACAAAGGGTGGTGACCAAGAGTTGGTTAGTTGGACAGATTGGGCCGACTAGTCCGAAATGCATGTCATGACGATTGGTACCAGCTGTTCCGGTCAGATAAGTTTCCTACCCTTTTCTTTTTAGCAGTCATCCAGTTTTGGATTCTTCTTATCCTTATCTCGTAACTCATTGCATTTCATTTTCTTTGGGGGTTTTATCTGTTTAAAATGTTTCAATGTTAGTTTTGTTCAAAGCAAGTGGGAAGGGATTTCAAAACTCACTACCAGATTTCGAAAAGTGTAAGGCGCGATGTGGTCAGAGCATGTCAAAAACAATGTGATGAAAGGTGGAATACAGGGAATCACCGGAAATATTATCGGTGGAATGATTGGGAAATGTTGTGGGAAGTGCAAAGGTTCAGAAAAAGGGTCAGAGGTGTGAAACAACAACATGGGTACAAAACACTAGGTTTGTCAGAGTCAGGGGTTCGAAGATCAGTCAGAAAGTCAAAGCGGTTCAGGGCCAGTTTGGGAAGCCAGTCGGAACAAAACAATGCAGCAGAAAGATCTCCAGCAAGAATACCACCAACTAACCACCATTTTTGAACTGACAAATATTCTTTGATTAAAACAAGGGCAGGAAAGTTCGTTTTAGAGGAACCCTCCATGGAGAAAGGCAGTCAACAAGCAGGAGCCCACCTGGATAGCATGGGAATACATTCAAGTTTGGAAGTCAGGAGCCCTGCTGGAAAACAGAGGAATACATTCAAGTTCAAGTTCAGCAGTCAGGAGCTCGCCTGGATAACAGAGGAATACATTCAAGTTCAAGTTCAGCAGTCAGGAGCCCGCCTGGATAACAGAGGAATACATTCAATTTAAAGATTCAGAAGTCAGGAGTCCGCCTGGAGAACAGAGACATACAGTTCAAGTTTCAGTAATCGGGAGCCCACCCGTACAACAAGGGAATACATTCAAGTTCAGCAATTTGAAGAAAGGAGCAACACCTCAGTTTGTAGTTTGCAATGGCAACAAGGGATTTTACCAAGAAAACACAAGACAACAAGGCAACGAGGAAGTACAACAACAAGTTTGAAGAATTTAGATAGGATTTTGTAATTCATAGGTCATAGTTTAGTTTAGCTTCTTTTATTTTGCCATGGTGTAATAGGGAAGGTCAGCAAGCAGTAGCAGCAGCAATCACAGTGAAATCATAGCTCCTGGTAGTTCCAGCTACCAGACACTCCTGAACTACACTGACTTGATTCCTGTTTAGCCCAGGATATATAGGCAACCTCCGAAGCAGGGTGCGGTCAAACTTTTTTTAAAAAAAAAAATGCTTCACATGGAATATTCAAACGGGCAAAAATCGCTCATTTTCGCTCACTTATCTTTGCACGAAAACTCTTCGGGTTTTCGGGAAAAGAGGGGTAGCTGTGAGCACGTGATTTTTTCCCAAAGCAAATTATTCCCAGAAATTCAAACAAAACAATTTCTTTATTATTTACAATTTTTGTGAATTTTGGTGTCATTTTCTGTTAATTGTTGCATTGTATCTGTGCATTTTAATTCATATGAAAAATACAAAAATATGCATTTGCATTTAGGATTTAATTTCATATTTTTAGTATTAATTAGGGGTTAATTTGTTTTAGAACAAAGTATGAAGAAAATAACAAAAATAGTTCACTTTTGCATTTTTAATTGTTTAATTGTGAATTCGTCCCGAAATAGTTTTTAAAATAATTTTAGAAATCAATTAGTTTAATTTTGAAATATATTAGGACTTTATTTTAACCGTTGCAATTTTATAAAATCAGAAAAATACAAAATATACAAGACGAAATACAAAAATAGATAAAAGAAACAAATGAAAAGGAAAAAGAAAACAAAAAGAAATAGAGAAAGGGCTGCCCACGATTTGGGCCTTGCCCAATTGATTCACCCAGGCCCAACATCTTTTTTCTCTTTCTTTCCCCGACCCAGGCCCAAACCCCACCCGGTCCAAACGACCCATCTCCAGAGACGCCCAAACGACGTTGTTTCATAGCAAACCAATCCCAGCCCTTCATTCTCCCTAATCCAACGGCTGTGGGGCTTTCTTGTTTACTTAACAAATATGTCCGAAACATTCCCAAACCCTAAAAACATAACTCACCTTCCTCGTACACCCTGTTACTTCGCCGGAACCCCACCGCCGGCGAACACCACTTATGCCATCGACCACCAAAATAACACCACGAGACCTCCTCTTCTCCTTCGTCATGAATCCACCACCCGTTTTCTTCAAATCCAGACCTAGCTCATCGAATCCTCGATCAAAGATTCTCCGGCCAAAACCCAAAGTAACCCAATCACCACCAAATTAACACCATGTGACCGCCTGGGCCTCCTCTACCCAACCCCCATAGCCCTATCTCTCGAATCTACCCGAAATAGCTCGAATATCAAATCGAAGGTTTCCGACCAAAACCCTAATGCAAAATCTCCATGATTTCGGAAGCTAACAACCCTAACCAGGTGTTTTCTTATGAAAACACGTGGTTAGGGATATTACGGGTCAGAAATTTTGGGGGATTTGGAGAAACAACCACTGGCCGGAGCTCTTTGTTGTCAGTGAGTTCTTGTTGGTATTTTATTTTATTTTCAATTTCTTTTTACTTTTCTGATTTTCTGCATGTGTGAATTCCATGGCTAATGTCTAGTTTAATTTGCGTTTTAATTTTTGTCAATATTGTTCCGATCTTGTGTCCTGATTTGTTGTTCCAATTCCTGATCTTAGTTTGATTTTTAGTTAAGCCGTTGATAATTTGTTAATTAGTTTTACTAAGTTTTGCTTAAATTAATTTCTGGTGTTCCTTTAGTTTAAGTTAATTACTAATTAGTTCAGTTTCAGTTTAATTAGTCGTCGTTTGGTAGTTAGTTTGGTCATTAATTCTGAGTTCAATCGATAGATTCAACAAGAGTTTAAATTGGGGTATATTCAGAGCTTAAAAAACTATCTTGGTTATAGTTGTAGTTTTAGCTTAAATTCAGAGGTAGTTTAGACATTTAGGATTGGGTAACACATGGTAGTTGAAACTAGAATCTTCTAGGGCCTTCTAGAATGGTACTTTGGTGTAGATTTCAATAATTTTAGTGGGATTACTTAGGTAACAAGTTAGAAAATAAGGGACTAATTGAATAAATAGGTAAGGGACTGATATTGAAAACTGAAAATCTGAGGGCTGCCCTTAGCTCTGCCTATAAAAGGCATGCCTAAATGCCTTAATGAGGAGGTTTTTTGGGAGCCCTAATATTCTAAAAAAAAAAACTCTCTCAGTCCAGATCTGAAACTAAAACTTCAGATTCAAATTTTCTCCTAAGTTCTTAGGGTCAAAAGAAAAATTGCAGTAAAAAAAATCATCAGCAAAAGTACTGTTACATTGAGCTTTTGGCTCAATCTCGAAATTTCAATAGTTTCTCTTGGTCTCATAGCTTGACTCTAATGTGTTGAAGTTCTTCTGGGGTCTATTAGTCCAATTTGGGTTAATTCAAGCTCTATTTCGATTTATTTGGGTGCATTCAGTTGATCTGTGGTCGATATCTCATTTTTATCTGGTTTCGAGTTCATTCTGGGCTGTGATCTCATTTTTTGGGTTGTGCATTTGTGTTTGGTTGATCATCCATTGGTTTATTGCGTTTGAATTGTTGTGGCTGACCTCCTCTTCTTCTACTTGTATCGATTTCCAGGTACTTTTTCAGTTTCCTTTGATATTGACGGACTGAATCTGTATGTTGGTCGATTGAAGAAATAAAATCCAAGTCATGTTAAATTGATGTCGAATCTGTGCAATATCATGTAAATTGGAATTTCAATGGCGTAGCAGTAATAATAGAGAATTGTATGAATGAAACACTTTTTGTAATTTGTAATAAATGAACTGCAGTGGACTATTAATTTCGAATCTGTACTTAGTTGTCCTGGAAGTAGTGTGCTAGTATATGGTGGTTTGATTTCCTGTGTCAATGGTCTATTAAGTTGGCATCAAATGGTTAATAACTTAGATAATTAGTGGATTGGTCATTAGCTGAAGGTTTGGAGTGAAAATCATAGTTGTGACAATCAATTGGGTTAAAATTCGTGTGATTGTATCTTAAATAACAACAGGTCTTAGAGCTTAATTGATAAAAAATTGGTAATTCAAGGCACAAAATCACATTGGTTGAGATCGTTATTAGCTGTCCAGTTGGCTTTGAACTTTGAAGCCTCTAAACGTACCTGGGTATGAATGTGGGCCAAAGTTGTGATTAATCCAATTGTAGCACCAAATGCTCGAAATGAGAACTGTAGTGAGATGTGGCCCGTGCACGCCTCTAGACGTTGGCATCTGTTTGGATTTGGGCCCAAATCAGCAAATGGCCTGGATATGTTTTCCCTTAGGTGGAACCCAAATGTAATAACTTCTAAACCATGAAAATTAATTAGGACCTTTGTTCTATTAGTAGAGACAAACGTTTTAAAATAAAATGAGACGAGCCTCGCCGAATAAAACCACAAATTGCGGGGCCCTCAATAGATATTGTATTAATTTTAGACTTCGGGATTGACCGTTTAGCGAATTTCACGGCCTCCCTCAAAATAATATTATGTTAGACTATTTAAGCACGATTTTAATAAAATTACCTCCTTAAACTCGGGTGCGCATTGATGCGACCCAAATCGAAATCTCAACGGAGTCAAAGTGTGTTAACAACCACGGGTGCATTGATTGCGACGTGGTTCGAGACGCATTTTCGCGACGTTGCAATTCTTTTAAAATAATAATAAAAGCGGTTTGTAAATAAAAGGCACATAAGCTAGCATGTATTAAAATCAGATACAACAATTAAGCGACCGTGCTAGAACCACGGAACCCGGGAATGCCTAACACCTTCTCCCGGGTTAACAGAATTCCTTATCCGGATTTCTAGTTCGCGGACTGTAATACAGAGTTATATTTTTCCTCGGTTCGGGATCAAAACCGGTGACTTGGGACACCCTTAATCTCCCAAGTGGCGACTCTGAATAATTAATAACTAAATCCCGTTCCGATTGTCCTTTAATTAAAAAAACTCCTTTACGCCCTTACGGGATGTAGGTGAAAAAGGAGGTGTGATAGGGAGAAATGTCACATCATGGTTAAGGAAGGCATTCTACTCGGCCACAAAATTTGAAAGCATGGTATTGAGGTTGACAAGGCCAAAATTGAGGTGATTTCTAAACTTCCGCCCCTGCATTCGTGAAGGGAGTACAGGGTTTCTTGGGTCATGCAGGGTTCTATCACCATTTCATCAAGGATTTTTCCAAAATGATGAACCCCTTGTGTAAGATTTTGGAGAAGTATACCAAATTCCATTTCAATGAGGATTGCATGAAGGCATTTGAATTGCTCAAGTTCAAATTGACAACTATTCCTATTATCACTGCACCGGATTGGAGCATGCCTTTTGAGCTCATGTGTGACACAAGTGATGTGGCGGTTGGAGCAGTTTTGGGGCAGAGAACTAATAAAATCTTCCATCCTGTCTACTATGCTAGTAAGACCATGAACGATGCCTAAGTCAATTACACGGTGACTGAAAAAGAGCTCCTTGCTATTGTCTTTGCTATGGAGGAGTTCTGCCCATACTTGATGGGTACAAAGGAGATTGTACACACCGATCATGCGGAACTTTGGTACTTAATGAGCAAGAAGGATTCAAAGGCGAGGTTAATGCAGTGGGTGCTTTTATTGTAAGAGTTTGATCTAGATATCCAAGACAGCAAATGTGGTAAAAATCAAGTGGCGGACCACTTGTCTCGATTGGAGGAGGAGGGGAGGACACATGATGGCCTTAAGATCAATGATTCCTTCCCCAACGAGTGGCTTATAGCAATTTCAATAATCGAGATGCCATGGTTTGCCAATTTAGCAAATTATCTTGTGAGTGGCATTGTACCGCATGAGTTCTCTTCAAACCAAAGGAATAAGATCAAATAGGATTGCCTTGACTATTATTGGGATGAACCGTATCTTTTTCGGATTTATACCAATGGTGTGATTTAATGATGTGTGCCGAAGGAAGAACAAATGGAAATTCTTGAGGCTTGCCACTCTTCACCATATGGTGGTCACCATGGTGGAGCTAGAACGACAACAGAAGTGTTGAGTTGTGAATTATATTGGCCTACTCTCTACAAGAATGCTAGTCATCTAGTTAAGCGTTATGATGAATGTCAAAGGGCTGGTGGGATTTCTAAGAAGAATGAGATGCCCCTCACCACCATCTGGGATATTGACATTTTTGATGTATGGGGTATTGATTTTGATGGGTCCGTTTGTGAGCTCTTGTGGAAACACCTACATTCTAGTCGCGGTTGATTATATGTCTAAATGGGTGGTAGCCATTGCTTTGACCAATAATGAAGTGAGAAGTGTGGTGGTATTTTTGAAGAAGAACATCTTTACAAGATTTGGTACTCCAAGGGCTATCATAAGTGATGGGGGTTTGCATTTTTGACACAAAGCTTTTGATACCTTACTCACCAAGTATAGTGTCACTCACAAAGTCTCGACCCCCTATCACCCACAAGCAAGCGGAGAAGTGGAAGTTTCCAACTGGGAAAGATCAAGAGTATTTTGTGAAAGATAGTGAATACCAGCCGGACGGATTTGTCAAGAAAACTTAATGATGCTTTATGCGCTTATAGGATGGATTATAGAATACCGATTGGGATGTCTCCATATCGATTGGTGTTTGGGAAGGCTTGTCATCTTCCGGTGGAGCTTGAACATAAGGCTATGTGGGCATTAAAAAGTCTTAATCTTGAATGGGATGTCACCGCCAACTTAAGGGTGACACAATTTAATGAGCTTGATGAATTCTGGTACCATGCATATACAAGTTCTTCCTTATATATGGAAAAGATGAAGTACTTCCATTACAAGTACATCCAGAACAAGGAGTTCAAAGAAGGTAATCTTGTATTATTGTTAAATTCTCGATTACGGATGTTTCCGGAAAAGTTAAAGTCAAAATGGAGTGGCCGGTTTGAGATTATTGGTGTGACACCATTTGGTGCATTGGACTTGAAAAATAAGAACGACGAAGTGTTTAGAGTCAATGGGCACCATGTGAAACACTATTTTGGAAAAGTTGATGATGGCCACATCATGGCGGTTCTTCATTTCAAATGATTGGTAATTTGCGTCATGCCGAAACGTTAAATCAAGCACTTCTTAAGAGGCAACCCATGTGTCTTTTTCTTTATCTTTTTCTTGTCCTTTAAATAGGTTTTGTTTTGTGCTAACTAGTTTTGAAGTGTTGCAGGAATGAGTGTACTTTGCAGGGACTATGCCTGGAAAAATGGCTAAGTGTTCAAGAAGTGCGGACCGCACAATTTTGTATGCCACAACAAAGAGGAATCTGCGGCCGCACAACTAGAGACCCAGAATTGCAACTCTCAGAAGTTTGAAATAGCAAGGAAATGGACGTTCTGCGGCCGCACTTGAAATTGTGCGGTCCACACAACTTTTTGCGGACGCACTCACTTTTGTGGGGACTGTAGAACTTCAGTTAGGCTCAGGTAAAGAGTGCGTACAACACTCAAAATTGTGCGGCCGCACTCAACTTCACTTTTGATGTAATTTGGTCAACCTATAAATAGGTCCTCACAGCACTATTCACAACTTTACACACTCTAAACTCTTGAGACCTAAGCAAGCATAGTGCGCACACATTGTTTCACTCTCCACACTCATTTCATTAGTCTAGATTCTTCCTTGCATCCTTCATCACTGGTATATTTAATTCATGTTTAGATTTTTCAATTTTCTAAGTTTTTGTTTTTGAATTAAATAGTTATTTTTAGGCCTAAAATGTCAAATATTCTTTATGTGTGCTTAAAATTGTGTTGAGTAACATCGTGTGCACTCATTGGGGGTTGGGTAAATCATGTATCATATTTAATTGTCCAATATCATGTCTATATTGTGCAAAAAGTTGAAAAATAGTAGTCAGTGCCATATGATTTCAAATTGTGTGGCAGCACATTAAATTGTGCGGTCCGTAGATTATGCTTTAGGTCACAACACTGAGCATGCAATGTGCAGACCGCACTCAAAATTGTGCGGTCCGTAGAAAATTGTGTGGTATGCGTAAAAATGTGTACGACCTCACTTTGAAACTTCAAAGAACAAGTAGTCTGAACCTGGTTTTATGCGGCCACACTCAAAATCGTGCGGTCCGCACAAGGAAGTCTACGACCGCACTCAAAATTGTGCTGTTTGCAAAAGGCATTCTGCGGCTGCACTAAATATTATGCAGTCTGCACTTTCACATCTATGAACTGTCTTGTTTTTCTAAAACTGATAACTGCTTCTGGACTTTAACTAACCTATGTGCTTTGTATTTCAGACAATGGTTCGATCACGAGGTAGAGGTGATACTTCTAAAAGGAGGGGTGAACCCTCCCGAGGCCGAGGCAAGGGCAACCTCCCACTCTCAGTCCAAAGAGAAATAAACAAGAAGGCTAGTGCAAGCACAACCTGATGCACAATCTCAACCAAAATAGTTTCTGGGTAGACTACAATTGAGAGATGAACCCTCCTCCTCTACTAGTTTTTCTAAGGGTTCGGAGGAGGGTAGCCAAGATTGTAAGCCCTCTTCCTCACATGCCCCCGCAACACCTATCCCTATTGATGATGATGCTCCGGATGATGGTAGAGGAGGTGACACTAGAGTGGGAAGCCTAGAGAGGTCGAAGAAGAAGGAAATATGGGAAGATAGATTTATGAGCTTGACAGCCTTTACAAGGTTCAGAAAACGGTGTCCCCAGAGATCGTTCACACTTGAATGACAATTCTTAGTGAAGGACTTGGATAAATACAATCTAAATGTCCTTAGGCAGTTCAGGGAGCGCAAGGGGTGGATGTGGTTCATCCAGAGTATTATGAATGCCAACGAGCACTTGGTACGTGAATTCTATGCCAATGTGGCACACATCAAGAAATGTACCAAAGTGCGGAATTTGAAGGACAGATTCGACTACTGCACTTTGAACACTTACATGGTATTTGAGGAGGTTGAGGTAGTCCAGTACATGGAGAAGCTTCCTATGGGTGATGTAGCTCGCCTTGGCTGGCAGAGATCTTGGCAGCTCCAAGACCACCACCACCGTGGATCACAACGGGGGTTTCCATTGCATGGAACACCTTTAATTTTGAAGCAAAAGGGTGGTAAACTTTTGTGTGCAGACAGATAGACCCGAGTCGGAATGAAAACAATCTTCTACTCCCCCGAGCAGTTTTGGTGGAATCTATCATGGCTGGTACCGAATCAATGTGGGTGCCATCATGTCGGAATACATGTTAGTGGTTGTCCGAAAAGGTTAAAACTCTTTTCCATATCCCAACACCCTTATAGAATGCCTTACAGATGCAAAGGTGGAGCCGAGGAGATTTGATACACAGGTGCGAGCCAAAAATCCCTTCTCATGGTACTCTTTGCAAGGACCGGGGAACCCAAAGTTCAAGGGTAAAGCAACTACCACAAGTGGCCAGTCTGATGAGCGAACAGTGGTGGTTACAAATTCAGCTACTAAGCCTTTTACAGCTGCTATGCCTTCCACAACAGTCGGTCCTTCCACCGAGATAGCTGACATGCCACCACCTCCATCTTCTAGACCATCTACATCAGTACCAATTCCTGCCTCATCCACATATCCACTCACTACTGCGAGTCTCAAAAATTTGATGCAGATAGTTACTTCAAAGTTGTCTAACATATCCAGTATTGTTGCAACATAGTCTTCTACCCCAGCAGAATCACAGATACCTCTTTCAGTAGAGGAAACATTGAAGAAGATTCTGGAAATCGAGAAGACTATTATAGATACTCTGGTGGCACATGATGAAATCATTGAGGATTTGGGTAAACAAGTGAAGAAGATACGGAAATCTCAGGCTTCAAAGAAATCAGTGGATAGATTGAGAAAAGAAGTGGGCAAAATAGCCTTCTCTGTGGATATACCACTTGATCTGCTGATGTAGTCAGCACCAGTAGCACCATCAGTACCTGAGGCATCAGAGGCAGCAACTGGCCAGTCTAAGGAGCCAAATCTTGCTGCCCACACTGCTGAGGAGGTGCTTTAGATGTTCACCAACTTCGTTATTCCCGGCCAGAGGATGATGAGATCCAGTTGGAGGATCCCGACGGTGCTGATGATGCCATGCACACTGAGACCACATAGGGAGTTCTCTCAACTCTATGCCCTTCATTATTCTAATTTTTGTTAAGCATTAAGGACAATGCTTATTCTTATTTGGGAGGGGGGGTGGTGGTCTATTTTTGTTGATTTGATATGACTTTGGCCTATAATAACTTTAATACTCTTTTTTTATTTTATATTTATTCTCTCTTTCATTATGTATATATTCCTCTCTCTCTTTTGATGTATATATTCTATTCTCCTCAGTTTGTATATTCATTTGTCTTACTTTTAGTAGTTTATTTCATAACTACTTTAGTTTGTTTTTCTCAGTAGTATAACTTCTTATTTACTTTAATAGCTTCTTTTTGATTTGGTAGAATCTTTTTATGCTTAAGTGAGCAATAAGCCTTTGCTTTTCTTAATGCAACGGTTCTTTCCAAAGGTGGGTTTCGTGTGAACTAGGTAGATATTCCCAATGATGGATGGTGTAATAACCTTCTTAAGGGATTGAGTCTGTTTTGATGTTTAGGCAAAAATAGTAGTATTAATGAATAAAAATGGTCAAGCATGCTTCACTTAGTACCAACACATTTAACTATGGCCTTATGGTTAAAAACAAGTTCTTGGCAAGAAATAGCTTTAATTAGTGACCTTTAGACTCTTGTGTTGACTTGAGCAATCATCAAGTGGTTTAGTTGAACCATTAATAATTTTCAATCTTGAATATGGTTGTTGTGGGCCCTTGACTCTATCCTCTATAACAATCTAGTTGTGTAAGAAGTGAGATTTTTGTTGTAAGTCCAAGTACCTGTGTGAATGGTCTAGAACTTGCCCCGAATGTGTTTTTAGGCAACATTTTAGGTTTTGCCTGGCTTGAGACTCTCCTTGGCCTGGCCTGTTTGGAATTTTCCATGTCCCACCAATATTGCTATCCCTAGTCAACCCATTTTATCCTAAGACCTTCTCATTTGATATCCACTTTACAAGCCCTTACCTGTTTTGTACTAACTCTCTCTTGGCATCGTAGCTTTTCTTATCACTTTGGAGAAGTAATTGGCTAAAATGTAAGTTTGGGGGAGAGACGAGGAGTTTGAAAGTGGTATGAAGGCACAGAAAGAGAAGAAAAGAAGATTTGGATAGGCAAAGACAAAGAAAGAATGAACAAAAGAAAAATGCAAAAAGAATGTGAATAAAGTGAAGAGTTGGAGGGATTCAAAGAAAAGAAATGATGCAAAGCATGGAGAAAATGGGATTTATTCATTCTTTCAAATTTTCATACCTAGAAAACCCTAGAGACAATTTTTCCAAGAGCTCTTCTTCCCCAATTTGTTGGTAAGTGATTATAACCTACTTTCTTTCAATTACCCATTACATTTCATATGATGTCCACCTAAAATCTAGGATTTTCATAGTAGAAATTGGGGATTTGGGTCAAATTAGGGATTTATATAAAATTGGAATTTAGACCTGAAGTTGGGGTCGGATTTTGAAACAAATAACATAACCGCCCTCGGGGATAAATGGGTAATCGATTTTTTGTTCGAATTTCGGGTTTGGACCAAGTGGGCCTGGGGTATTGACTTTTTGGGGGAAAGAGTGGGAATGCTACATTTATGCATTGTAATTCATTCCTTTAGCAATATTTGATATTATTGAGTCAATTGTGGTTAGATACGAGTGGTTTGGAGGCAGATTCTATGGGAAAGTCCCCGGTAGAGCTCTGAGTTGACTGCAGAGTGAGGTAAGTATTGAGATTAACCTTAATTTGAGGAAATTAAGAACTCTCGAACTATGTGCTATGTGAATTTCATGTGTTGCAGCATATATGCGAGATGACGAGTGCTTATACGCCGCCGAATAACTTGTTTCCATGATTTTCCATTTTCCTTAATTATTTCCTCCCCTACTTTAACTATTATGTGTCCTAAATGCCTTCCATGCTTTATTTGCTACTTGTTAATCACTGTTTCTCCTGTTAAAAATGTTAAAACTTTCCATGCTTTCATGACTCATTGTTATTTCCTTAATTGACTTACTAGCACCTTTTAATTATCATTTACTGGACTTGTCTTGCCGTTTAATATTACATATGTGCATTTTCAATTTGGTACGAGGCTTTCTTTCTGATTTAGCTTCATATTCATCAATCATAGAGGTCCTTGTGATTTGAGTTATTGACTTGATTCCACTTATTGAATATTTGATACTGATATGGTGGGATCGGGTTGCACACCGCAATAGGTGGAATAAAAGTGGATTGATATTCATCAATATGTGTGCGCCACAACAATCTATGTGTATATATTTCTTTACACTATGTTTGTTTTCGGTATATTCATACAGAACTCTAAGGATCGACAACTTCTGATCTTCACTGGTTTTCTTCGAAGTTTTAGCTATTTTCTTCAATTAACTCTTTTATTTTGTTCTGTATTTTCTTCTCCTATCTTTATTATATACCACATACAGGTTGTAGTGTAAGTGACCTACCTTAGCCTCGTCACTACCTCGTCGAGGTTAGGCTCGACATTTACAGAGTACCTAGGGTCGGTTGTACTCATACTACACTCTGCACTTCTTCTGCAAATTTTAAAGTCAGACCTAGTGGCAATTATTAGCATGCTCGGATTGGCCAGTTTTGTGGAGACTTGAGGTACAACTGCTCAGCGTCCGCAGCTCCTAGAGTCCCCTTTCCTTTTTATTAGCTGTGTATTTTCCCTCATACAACTTATTGTTTTATTCAGACCTTTATTTGTACTACTCTAGTAGCTCGTGCACTTGTGACACTAGGTCCAGGGTTGTATCAGATATTTTAGCTATTTTGGCTTCTACACTTTACTTTTGGTTATTTTAGTTATTTCAGTTCTTTCCTATCATTTAATTTGAATTGTTGAAAATGGATAAATTGTTCTAACGTTGGCTTGCCTAGCAAGTGAAATGTTAGGCGCCATCATGGTCCCGAAGGTGGGAATTTCGGGTCGCGATAAAGGAAATGCTCCTAGACAAGAAGGATACTTCCCAAACGAAATACTATGCAACAGATCTTGATAAATCAGTATGTGAGTTAAAGGGCAAGGAAAACCTAGGCCCAATCATCCTCTCGCAAAGAGATAAAATAGGCTATATGAGCCATGACGCTTCTCAATCATTATAAAATTTTTGGTCGACGTATGCCACATTATCTTCTCCAATCCAGATTAATTGAACTATGGAATCCCTCCAAATAGTTAATCTTGATTGACCTAGAATGAGACTTCTTTATAGTCATGTTTTGAAAGGAAGACAACCTGATCAAGGCAATACGCCAAGGCCCATGGTTCATATCTAGAAATTTTCCCTCAGTTAGAAGGTGGGAACCAAAATTTATCCCACAAGAAGCCACCATCTCTCACTACTATATGGGTGCAATTACCTCAACTACCAATTGAATTTTACGACAAGGAGGTACTAGAAATATTTGACAGAAAAATTGGGAAACTTCTCAAAGTTGATGCATGCACATCAGCTATGTTAAGGGGTAGAAATGCGCAAATTTTTATTCAAATCCCACTGGAAAGACCAGTTGCGACATCCGTAACCATTGGGGACCACAAACAAGCAGTAGTATATGAAGGGGAAAACATCCTCTATACATGATGCAGGAGGTTGGGACACACCCTATGAGGGTGCACACACAAGCAGAAGCCTCTTTACCCATCATAGGACCAGCCAGAATGCTCAAATGCTAAAGCCAATGACGACGAGAAAGAGGAGTGGAAATCGGTAATCTTCCCAAGAACAAGAAAATAGGGACACACCCTCAGCAACGCCAAACAACAATAACACAGGGAAGGAAAGGTAAAGGCACAAATTAAACAGACGACATCCAGGTCCGAATGTTTGATGCAAATTCTTTAATTTCCTCAAAACAAAAATTTTTCGCTATTATTTGAAGCCTAACTCTGTGCAGGACACCATCCTAAATCATAGGACAAAGGCAAACACTTCTCTCCCCATAAATCAGGCCACAAAAGAGCAGCCTAATACGAGCATGAAAAGGAAAGTGGGACCATAGAGGAGAGATCTAATATCTAGCACAAAGGGCCTGCGCTTCAAAAAGGAAGTGTCCAGGCGGCCCCCAAGGGTAACAAGTCAACAGGCCCAAAGGGCCCAAGCGAAAACATGTCAGGTTTTCAGGGTGAGGCCCACACAAATCCCAAACCCACATGTACCAAAGAGGGCCATACCAACTCCACCACCAAAAATCCCAATGGTGGCCCCTACCGAGATACATCACCCCTACCCTAATGTGGGTACCTAATGTGTGTTTGATTTAGGGCTTGTTTATGGTTAGGTGTGTAATATTTAGCATAACTCTTGCTTTAATTGTAGAATTAATGGTTGCAAATATTGATTCAAGCCTATTTGACTTAATCTCTACTTGAGAAAGAGAGATTGAGTCTAGGAAAACTTGGCTAATAAGAAATTGGGGTGAACTCAAGAAATTGATAGTCTCAATTAAATGGTTGAACCTAGAGATTGTAAAACCCGACTTGATCATTTATCAACTGTTTTGTGCAATACCCATTTGCGCTTGAGAAAGCCAAATTTGGCAAAATCACTCTCTTACCGAGAGTTTTTGAGTGGGTAATTATGTGTAGATCGATATAATACATACCGACCAATGAAACTCGCTCTAAAGACCACAACCCATTAGGAAACCACCTAGGTGGATGTCATAATCCTAGATCTTTTACAACTTGAAAAACAACACCAAAAATATCATTCTCTAGTTTCATATTTTCTATTATCAAACTGTAGTAAGTTTAGAAGTAAAATCAAAACAAAGTTAGTGGAAGTGAAACTTAGACACTTTACGCACTTAGTCCAAATATATACCACTAATCCCGGCTATGCTCCCTATGGATTCGATCCCGACTCCTAGTTGGGTAATTATAATTGCATCAACCGCTTCACAACCCCAATTTGAAGTGTAAACTTGGACGACACCATATACTCAAGTGCCATCCCTGATAAACCCCCAAAACTTAAGTGATTTGACAATTTCCGTCAACTCAATCGGATCCCCATTTAATTCTAAATCCAGTGTATTAGACACAGGTTACAAAATACACAGCACGAGTTTCGATTTAACCCCATAATCACTCATGACCCTTGATTACCCCAAAAATCCTCTAACTAATACTAGCCCAAAAAAGGAAAACTAGAAAAACCCAAAAAATGGATCAACCCACCAAACCCCCAATCATTCTGACTTCCATCCCTCCGCCAAAGGACCACACGCCGGCGTCCTGGTTGGATATTGCTCTTCATGGTCAGGGACTATGCTACAATTTTCAGCTGGAAAACCAGCCGATAACCCTCATTGTCCAAAATTCAGCCCATCTAGCAAGGGTCACAATAGAAGCCCTAAGTAAGGGGTTGTTGACGTTTGAGCCCAGCTATGGCAATCAATGATTCTATATAGCAGTTTCAACCTTCTGCAGCCAACCAACAATACACCATTAATACACAATCTCATGCAGCAAATCTTTAACACTATCCCATTCTTCTCAGACACAACAACGCCTGACCCATCGGTGATATCACAATTCTCAGTACTGGAACAATGGCAACAGGACCCTTCGTCTTCAACGCCAGAGAACACATTCTCCTCCATTGGGGAATATCTCGAAAGAGATATTGAATGCCTTAGATATTCTCAAAGGATAGGAAACAACCAAGGAGATGGAGCCTCATAACTCTTATTGCCCAACGAGAACTGACTCCCTATGTCTAGAGGTAGTAAGGGCACTAAAATTCAGTGTGAATTACAACAAGACTGTAATTCTTCTCTGTCCCACAACACTTGCTAGATGTGGATTGAAATTGTCCTCTTACCAGCACCAGGGGGTGTTGAAACCACTCTTGACCCTAACTCCAGTAATGAGATCCCAACCATTAGCAAGGAAGAAAGAAATGATGCCTACCTAGGGAAAGGACAAGGCATCAATATGAACTCTCCCAACAAACCCAAACCCCCAAAGAAATTTATCATATGGAAAGTTAGGGGGGAAAATACTGCAGAGTTTCAAAGACACTGCTCAGAGATGGTCAAAATGCATAAACTAGCAATGCTAATCTTGTTGGAGACCAAGATAGCAGATCACAAGAAGCTTACAAAAAACCTATAATATGACATGGACATTCAGTTCCCAGCAGTGGGCCACTCTGGAAGCATCGTCATCATGTGGAAAGAGACCATCCTTCAGGTAGATGAAGTATCAATTATATCACAAGGTATCCATGCAATGGTCAAGGTACTAACCTCCAACCCCCCTTGGTTTTTTCTGCAATTTAGGCAAGCAAGTATCTAGAAGGTAAAAACACCTTTTGGGATAACTTGATCGATTCTTCTAAACAGTTAAATGGTAGTTGGTTTGTGGGTGTGGACATTAATGAAGTATTGAAAGCAAGAGACAAATTTGGGGGTAACCCTATTAACACAAGTAGAAGTAACTTGTTTTGGAATTATATTAACCAGTGCAGACTAGTTGACCTAGGTTATAAAGGAAGTAAGTACACTTGGTCCAACAAAAGATACAAAAATAGGTCAAGCCTAATCCTAGAGAGAATTGATAGGTGTTTTGCTAGAACTACTAGGTAAATGAATTCGTAGATGCTTCTATTACCCATTTAGCTATGACCCACTCTGATCACGACCCTCTCCTCGTCAAGCTCAATAATACCACCCAAGTTGTTAATGCCAAACCCTTTAGATTTGAGTCCATGTGGTGAAGTCACCCAGCCTTCCCAGCCTTAATCCAGGATTCCTTCCCAACTCACTCCTCCTTAGTTCCTTCATCTCTTAGATTCAAAAATAGTGTCATAAATTGGAATAAGCTTACCTTTGGAAACATAATCCACA
This sequence comes from Nicotiana tabacum, assembly GCF_000715075.1. NCBI lineage: Eukaryota > Viridiplantae > Streptophyta > Magnoliopsida > Solanales > Solanaceae > Nicotiana > Nicotiana tabacum. The sequence goes on along the minus strand of NC_134086.1, from coordinate 104,188,259 downwards.
AAAATAAGAGACTATTGGCCTGGATATGTGGGATCCAGAAATCTCCTAACTACCAATTTAGTCATTTCCTCCAAAACTTGAAAAACACTCTCAGCGAGGAACTTGACTCAATCCTTAAAAATAAAGAAGATTTCTCGAAATTGAAAGCTAGGATAAGCTGGCTCTCTGATAGGGATGCCAACACCAGATTCTTCCACACCTCTACTCTAAATAGAAGAAGGAGAAATAGAATCCTCTCCCTTAAGGATGAGGTAGGGAATTGGCAACATAAACCCCATGAAATTAAAGACTTCATAGTCAGCTTTTTCAAGGACCTTTACACCTCTTCTCACTCACAATCCCCCATCTCCACTACCATTTTTAGCCCCCAAAATTCATCACTATCCACTATGCAAAAAGACAACACGACCCTCCCCATCAATGATAGTGAAATCAAAAGAGTTTTCTTCTCTTTCAAACCCTTCAAAGCACCTGGAACCGGATGGATTACATCCATTCTTTTATCAGAAGTACTGGAACATTGTGGGAACGGATGTCATCCAATTCTACAGAAATTGTTTCTCAACAGCAACAATGCACCCCAGTATGAATGAGACCCTCATGTACTTAATTCCAAAATGCCTCCAAGCCTCCATGATAAAGAATTTCAGTCCTATAGGTCTATACAATACTGTATACAAAATTTTGACCAAAATCCTAGTCAACAAAATTAAAACATACCTGGCTCACATTAGTGGTCCCAATCAGGCAAGCTTCCCCTCCAATTGGAGAGTCTCTGATATTGCTATCATTGTAAAGGAATATATCACCCACTTTGGGAAAATGAGAGGCAAAATACCTCACATGATCCTAAAAATTGACGTGGAGAAGGCCTTTGACAGAATTGAATAATCCTTCATTAGGGACACCCTCCAAGCTTTCAACTTCCCCACTGGCACCATTAATCTCATTATGTCCTGTGTAAACTCATCCTCTATCTCTATTCTAGTAAATGGGAATCAAACCAACCCATTCAAACCTACCAGAGGCATCAGGCAGGGTGACACCCTATCCCCTTACCTGTTTATTATGTGCATGGAAAAACTCTCCAGAGCTATTGAGAAGGCGATGTCCATAATAATGAGTGGTGTTCAATTAGCATAAGCAGGTATGGTCCCAAGATCCCACTTGTTCTTTGCTGATGATCTGACTTTATTAGCAATAGCAAACCAGAAAAATTGCTCCACAATTATTAGCACTTTAAACTCTTTCAATGAAGCCTCAAGCCAAAAAATCAATCTTGTCCAATCAAGAGTTTTCTTCTCTGTCAATTGCCAACCCCACCAAATGGATTCAAACTCCAACAGCCTGTCCATTCAGGCCACAGATACCTTTGGCAAATACCTGGGGTTCCCCATCTCCCACAAAAGACCAGTTAATGGTGATTTCCAATTCATCATTGATAACATGCACTCCAAAATGACTGGCTGGAAAACTAACCACCTAAACATGACTAGTAGAACTACCCTAACAAAGACCTCATTGAACAGTATCCCTGGCCATGTCAGGCAATTCATCAAACTTCCCTCAAAAGCATCCAAGGAGATTGATATAATTCAAAGGAACTTCATCTGGGGTACCACACCAAACTGGAGGAAGATGCACCTAGTGGGTTGGGATACTATCACAAAGACTATGTCCTAGGGAGGTCTGGGAATTCAAAAGGTAGAGTTGAAAAATATAGCTATCCACTCAAGACTGGCCTGAAGGCTCTTTTACAACACATCCTCCCTCTAGGCAAGAACTCTTATTGCAAAGTACTGTAACTGGCGACACCCCGCTAAAAAAGAAAAATCAGCCACTTAGCAATGCATTCTCAAAGGGTTGGAAACATGTTCACAAGCCAGGAGATGGGTGGTTCACAAAGGGAACTGAGTCAGCATTATAAATGACCCCTGGATCCCAAACCACCCATCTATTAGGACTAGGGTAGAAGGTCCCCTAACCCAAGATAACCTGTCAACCACAATTGCTACAATATATAATAATGGGGTCTGGGATACTTCCTTCATCTCCCTAAATATCCCTACAAACATCAGAAACATGCTCTTAACCACTTTCATTCCACCCAATCCTATAAAGGAGGATAAGATGATCTGGGGAAACACTAGCAATGGCCTCTTCAACACCAAATTAGCCTACACTCTTTTTGCAAACAGTGCCTCCTCGAAAGGGACAAATATTAGCAACAACTACTCGTAGATCTAGAAACTGAAGGCCCCCAATAAGATCAAATCCTTCATATGACTTTTCTACCATGAAAGGCTCCCAACATGGACTTTCCTACACTATATTGGGGTTTAATGTGATACATTGTGTTGTTTCTGCAATAAGGCTCTTGAGACCTCTACCCAAATCTTCTTTGAGTGTCCCAACGCAAAATCTTTCTATCAGAATTTAACCTCAAAGAGTACCAGTGCAGTACAAACCCAAAACCCCACCTTCAATAGCAGGAACTGGCCTGCCACATGGGCTACTCTCAAAAGAAAGCCTTTAAAGAACATCCTTACTTGGGAAGATTTATTCCTTTTTAGCTTCTGGCAGATCTGAATTGCTATGAATAATAACTTCTTCAGCAAGAAGAAAGATATGGTCCCTGCTACCATTATTTTGGCAAAGGCTATTGAGTATATCACTATCCCAATAAACAAAGCACCCACAAAAGAAAAAACCATCTGGGTCAAATGGATACTCCCATCAAAAAACCAGTATAAGCTCAACACTAATGGGGTTGCTATTGGGAATTCTGGAAAGAGAGGCGTGGGAGGAGTTTTCATAAACTCCAGCGGAAACTGGGTTCTGGGTTTCATGGGAAGCCTGCAACACACAACTAATACACAAACATAACTTCTTGTTGTTCTAAGAGGATTGCAGGTTGCTGAACAAAGAGGGCTCACACCATTGGAAATCAACATAGATTCTACTAAAGTAATAAGAATGCTGATCTCAGAAAACTATTTATTTGACTCAATTATTTTTGAATGTAGGTCAATCATCCAAAGATTAGGAGATGTGGTGGTGAAGTACAGCTATAGGAAGACGAACAAAGTAGCAGACCTGATGGAAAGGAGGGTGCAAAGAAGGAACTTTTTGATAGCCTTAATTTAACGGCAGTTCCTCCGGTGTTTGTAAATCATGCTTTTTGGGCAGACATCGCTGGAACTATTTTCTCTAGACAAATTTTGGACTGTAATATTATTACTATTGATTATAGCGTATGAGAATAATCATATCCCCCTGAAAACAATGCTACTGCTTTATCGTAATAGGTAATTTTAGTGTGTGTGTGTCTATATATATATATAATAGCCTCGTTAACAAAATAAAAAGCATTTGATGTTAAAATATTATTTGCCGATTATAAATAAAAATTATCCAAAAATCAATTATTTTTCTTTTTTTTCATGTTACATATAAAAGATAAGAAAATTATTCAAATTTAAAATTCTATAAGATGCATATTTCATTAGTTAATTGTTGAAGAAAGCTAATACATTATTAATAAATTTCTAACTAAAAGTATAAAGATTTAAACTTTAAATAAGACATTTTAAAGCTACCTTATGTCACGACCGAAAATCCATTAAAGATCGTGATGGCACCGAACAATGTTTTCAGATAAGCCAACAATAAATAATTAATTTAGTTCTCATTTTAGTATTTTTAAATCATAATTTCCTTGAATTAAACAGTGAAGGATGAAATTTACAGAGTGATAATATTAACCATTTCAATACTGAAAAATCTATAATCACCCAAAACCCGGTGTCACAAGTGCATGGGCATCAACTAGGAAGATAAAATAAAATACAACAACTCTGGAATACAAATTAGACAGGAAAGATAAAAACAACTCTGAAGGAGACTCTGCTCAGTGCGGATCGTAACATGAAATGCATCTCACTTAAGTCCCCGCATTAACCACGCCTCTGCGCCCACAAAGCCACTAAACATATATGTGCCCGCACAACAAAATGTGCAGCAAGTGTAGTATGAGTACGTAACTCAACGCGTACCTAGTAAATATCCAGTCTAACCTCGAAACAGTAGTGACGAGGGGTTAACTGCAACACTTACTATGGGCTATAAATAAAGTACCAATGATATAATTAAGCATGAATTATATAGAACGGCTGTAAGCTCAATATCTTGAAGTAAGTAAACAACTCTTTTATAGATAAGAAATTTCCAAATTTATTTTTCATCATCTAAATATTTATATCTTAGGCCGACGAGGCATATCATTTATTATAAATTTCAAAGAAACCAATTCAATCATGCACAAATCATGCCGAGGTCGTACGATCCGATCCAACATAAAAATATAAATTGTGCCGAGGGTCAAACGACATGAATCTTTGATGCATCTATTTAACCTTCCAAGGCGAATGGCTCGCTCCCATAAGAGTAATGAAAATTTACCCCGCTCACGGAAATATATTTGCGACACGATTGCACATAGATTGCTTAAGTTATTATCATAATATTCCTTAATTCCATTCAAATATACGAAATTCAAATGGAAGCTTTTAGAAACTCAAATTCCTCAATTTATAATCTTTTCAAGGAAATTTAATAAGCATACTCGATCTCAATTACTTTCAAGGTAATTAATAAACAAAATCAAATAACGGTATCAACAAGGCATAGTGTAAACCTAGAACTACCCAGACATAGGCATAATTAGTAGCTACGTACGACTCTCTTCATTTCGTGTGTACTTAGCCCCCTTAAATAGAAGCATGCATTAATTCAATATACTTATGGGGTTAATTCCCTCTTACAAAGTTAGAAAAGAGACTTCCCTCGCTCCAAAGTTCCATAGTCGGCTCCAAACTAGTCAATAAATGTGCATATTCATAAATACATACTCTAATACTCATTGTAATCCAATTTAAACAAATTCCCAACTCTGCTCGAAAAGTCGATAAATCAACCCTCTGGCCCACGTGCCCGGATTCCAAAAATTTTCGAAGACGAACTTTACCCATATTACCACGAACTAAAATATATAACTTATTCCAAATTCCATGTCTAATTTCGTGGTAAAAACATAAAATACCAATTTCTAGGTTTTTCTTCAAAATCCTAATTTTTCTCCAAATTTTCAAATGTAAATCCATATATAATCCATTTATTTAACTTGAAATAGGTGGGAATCACATACCTTAACATAGATGATGAAGATGGAGCTCCAAAATCGCTTAAGACCGGCTCCCATGGAGGAAATGAAGTGAAAAATGAGCAAAACCCTCGTTTTAAAGAAGCACACTACCCAGCCCGTCCTTCTCACCTGCGGAACAACAACCGCTTCTGCGTCAACGTAGGTGCGGTCAAATTTCGCTCCTACGATCCTCACTACCCAGCCAAGAACTCGCACACCAAATGACGCATCTCCGAAAATCGCTTTTGCGATGGACAATGTGCACCTGTGATGGCTCCCACTTATGCGCCTCTCTTGGCCGCTTCTGCGGCTCTGCACCTATGGCCAAAACCTCGCAGGTGCAGTTACACCAGATACCAGCTGCCTCAGCATTCCCTTAGTCCAAAACTTGCTCCGTTAACCATCTAGGACCCACCTGAGGCCCCTGTAACCTTAACCAAATATACCAACATGTCACAGAACACATTACGAATTTAGTCGAGTCTTCAAATCACATCAAACAATGCTAAAACCATGCATCGCACTCCAATTCAAGCTTAACGAACTTTAAAACTTCAAACTTCTACATTTGATGCCGAAACCTATCAAATCACGTCCGATTGACCTCAAATTTTCCACACATGTCACATTCGACATTACAGACCTACTCCAACTTCTGGAATCAGAATCCGATCCCATTATCAAAAAGTCCACTCCCGGTCAAACTTTCTAATAACCTTCAAATTTCCTACTTTCGCCAAATGACCCTAAAATGACCTACGGACCTCCAAATCCATTTCCAGATGCGTTCCCAATACCAAAATCACCATACGAATCTATTCCCAAACTCTGAATCCCAAACGGACATCGATAACATTGAAATGTACTTCAACCCAAATTTTTGAAATTATTCCAAAATTCCAACTTCCACAATAGGTGTTAAAACGCTCCCGGGTCATCCAAAACCCGACCCGTACATATGCAGAGTGAAAAATCATCATAAGAACCTGTTGGAACCTTCAAATTCCATTTCCGAGGTCGTTTACTAAAAAATCAAACCTTGGTCAATTCTTCCAACTTAAAGCTTTCAAAATGAGAATTTTATTTCCAAATCAACTCCGAACTTCCAGAAATTTAATTTCGACCACGTGCACTAGTCATAATACCTTAAGTGAAGTTGATTATGGCCTCAAATCGCCAAATGACATGCTAGAGCTCAAAACGACCGACCGGGTCATTACATTCTCTCCCACTTAAGCATACATTCATCCTTGAATGTGCTAAAAATTGCTCTAGAGTTGTCCAAAATCACTGTTTAACACCTCATGCACCTACCCGTGCTACCACAACTCAGTTGAATACACTAGCTCGAGTCAGTCTGAAGTTTGTCCCTTTTTCTTAGTCAAATAAGCCTTTTAATCCTAATTCCAACATCCGAAATTCTCTACCAGGCCTGTTTCCATCATGCGAACACCGTATCAATCACTACACGATGCACCAATACATGATTGCATACCTTTGCTGGATCCACACCATGTACCGTATAATTCATATGACTATAATAATATCCTCTGATAGCAATAGACGAAACCCCACGAATATGATGCTCACAACACACCTCATGACACAAATAAGTCCTGTTCCAACTCTTGTAATGCTGCCATGACGGAATAGATGTGTAGATATTCATAACCAACTGCCGAGTCAATAAATAATTGAGTTCCTCCTCTTTACAAGAACTATTACCTCATTATGAACAAAATAACGATATTTTCTGTTTAATACACTTCATATAAATCTGATCGCATTGATCCTATGCCCAGTAATCTCGTCTCGCCAAGTACAAGTGTCGCGCCCCCTTTTTCTAAAGGCGAAATCGGGTTTATGACATTTGGGAGGACAACTCATTCCCTCTTGGGAATTGGGTTTTTGGGTTGAAGAGTCACCACCTGATGATTAAAGTGCATTAGGACACTAAAGAAGACTTCGAGTTGGAAAACTAGAGTTCGGGTAAGGGCTAGAAATTATCTCATGGGGAAGCTATTAGGAACCCCTCAAGATCCACTAGTGTGGTTCCCGGCCATGTTACAATTGTGACTTTAACTAACAAGTAAGCAAATAAAGGTCTCAATAGAAGGGGATTTACACACAATGTTGCTAGTGAATTGAAAGTTTTAAGAAAGATAAAGAAAAAAGAAATCTTAAGCAAATAGTCTGGACAGTTAAAAAAAGGGCTAACAAGTAAAAGGGAAGGGCTCCTAGGTTTACAAACAATATGGATCACATCAATGCAATACCCGACAATCACTCCTCAAAAGAGGGGTCGCACGTTGTATTAATGCACCGGTCATCATGTCCATATCTACCATTTCCCACCCTGTTAAGGTATTAAACGCGGTATAGTGTCGTTACTTACTGCATGTTATTACCCGTACCGATCCTATCAGTCCCGGAGACATTTGGGACTACTAGTCCTAAAGGGAGGGAGGTTGGTTTTCTTTTTAGAGTATTAAAAAGACAAACTTCTAATGCGACAAACAAAACACATAAGCAAGTAGGGGGAAACAAATAGCCGTTTAAGGGCTCAAACAAGCCTCCTCACTTAAAGGAGCAAATTATTTAGCATGACTTCAAATACTGGTTATAGTCTAAATTAAATTTAAAAGCGTTAGGACATGCTGATTTATCACATATTTCTCAGATGAGGAATCCGAATTAGCCTTGTCTGGTTGTAGTTATCAAAACTGACACAGTTAATTAATGACCTAATGGTTTGCCTAAGTGAGACCTATAGGCATGATATCTAACGGAGCGTACTGATTTTAAAGAGAGGATTACTGGTTTGATAAACAAAAGATCTGCAGATTTTAAATGACCTTTTGACTGATTTTAGACTCATAGACGAAATAGACGAAGCTGATTCAATTGATTACTCCTATAGGCAAGTTATCTAAGCGTTATTAGTTTTAAATGATTACATAGATGCAAGAGTCCTATAGACATGGTATCTAGAATGAAGTTGGTTATTATTAAACCAATGATTGTTTTCCCAATGACATGCAGAAAACTATGATCATAATTTTCTATATGTAGAAATGCAGATCTTAGAGACAGGATTTCTATATGCAGAAAAACTTAAAGGCATGGTTTCTAAGATGAGAATGTAGAAGTGCAGGAAAACTTATAGGCATGGTTTCTAAGATGAGAATGCAGAAATCAGAAAATCTTATAGGCATGAGTTCTAAGATGAGAATGCAGAAATCAAAAAAGAAATCTTATAGGCAAGTTTTCTACCCTTTGCATACATTCATCCCCATCCCTTTTCACTAGCCAACCCCAATAGTTATTACAAATTATTGCAGAACCGAATGAATCAGAAAAAAAGTGAAATCACATCAGAAATTCCAGCTACAACCAAACAGCCTAATTCAGACTCAAAGTCCAACAATATGAGATAAACCAACTTCCGGGATCAAATTTCCAAAAGCCTTTCTCATGTTTGGGATGTGTCAAAGTTCCCAAGAGTCTCAAAGGGCCCCGGGCAGTGCTTACACCCCAAACACATTGCAAAATCAAGATCATAGTGCAGTGTGGAAGGGCTAACCCCCTGATGTCCAAGTTCAGAGGGAACTCAAGGTCCCAAAACAAGGCTCATAAGAGGGGGGAAGAACATATGAGTCTAAGAATAAGTGTAAGTGCATAGGGGAATGAGGGGGAAAACCATGGTAGGCTAGTGGTCATGCTCAGCAATTGGGAATGCTGGCACACCCCCGACCAGCCTGTTAGCCAAATCTTAAGAGTTAGGATCCATTGTGGATCAGGTTATGACCTGAGCAGCAATTTGAATACTACCAGGCCATGAGCCTTAACTCAAACACATAGAAGGGAATAGGGGTAGGGATTCACAATAGAAACATGTGCAGGGAAAGAACATATTTAGGACAAATCATTGAAGATGGGCAGTAAAGTAAAGAAGATTGCAGAAAACTGTAAATAAGCACATAGGGGTGAGGCAGAAACGTTAAATCAGAACATACCAGTTTCAGGGGAAAACAAGTAAAAACAGTAGTCTGAGAAAAAGCCAAGTTTCAAGCCAATCAATTCCAAAAGATCTTAAGCAAAAGCAGAGTGTTGAAAGGGTATTGAATTCAAAGCAATATTGCAAGTGTGCAAGTATTTAATTGGAGTTAAGGACTGGTAGTGCGTAGGTCGTGTGAGCTGAAGGTGTAAGGTGTCTTAAAAGTACAGAAGGGCAGTCCCTTTTATAGTGAAGAAAGAAAGTAAGAAAGGCAAGAAAATATCATTGAAATCAACCTCCCTTTGGTTAAGGGATTCTGATTTTAACGGGTAAATATTAGTTAAGGAAAGAAGTTTTAATTAAAACCTTTTCAAAGTAGCATAAAAAGGGTAAGTACATAGAAGTTATTTAAGGAAAACAATCAATGACATACGGTTTGTGCCAAATATGGCAAGGGAATCAATCAAACAACCATGAAACCAAAATTACAAGTTCAATTCGAATGAAAGTCAAGAAAGGTAAAAGAGGTTCAATCGAAGAAAAATCAATGACAATTCATCAGCATTATTAAAGGGATTTCAGAATCAATCACTTAATTGGTGAAAACTTTTGAAAGAGGAATTTCTCATATATAAAGCACACATATCAATCAAAAGGAATCGTCAGGTTTCTTAGAAAAAGAGTTTAACATTGAAAGACTTAGATCCACAAGCAAAAGAGATTCGAGTTCAGTTACAGACTCATAGTGAGGCTGAAAGCCTAGGGTCCCAAAGTGGAACCCTAATACCACTTGCCAAAGAAACCCCCAAATCTTAGGGTTTCAAATAGAGTCAGACAATGGAGATGTGAAGGCATGCCACTTGAGAGGGGCTCAGAAGTCTTTTCCAAAGACTTATAAGAGACAAACACACACGATAGAAAGAACACTGATTCAAAGTCATGAGAACATGCTCGAGAAAACTTGGAATTTAAACAAGTTCAGAAGAAAGAGATGATACGAGCATTAAACAAAAGCATATGAAATATGCTTAGCAGGAACACAAACAGAACTCAGCAAAGTGAACAAAATCAAAGAACTTAACCATAAACACATATAGCAAACAATAAGGATTAACAACACGGATTAATATGAGAGCATAAGAGTGACAACAAAAATAGAAGTCTCACATAATAGAAAAGAAACTAAAGATCAAACTCATGCATAGTAGAAAAGAAAACATACGAGCCTAGCATAAATAAACACACATAAAGAAAGAATAGAAAGAATTAGAAAGATAGTTGAAGAAACTTTTTCAGAAACCCTAAAATCGAAATTGAACGATTTTAAAAAGGAAGTTTGGGAAAAACCATTAAAATGTCAAATAAAGCCTAGACATATCATAGATCTAAGAAAATAGGCTGGTACAAAACCTCAGACGGCTTAGAGTTGCAGAGAAAACCCTAGCAATGAGAAAGGTCTTGAGGAAAGTCAGATCCTGAGTAGAAAAGACTCATATTGCTTGAACATGTAAGAATAATGGCCGGAGAAGCCATAGATCTACAAATATGAGAAGGATCTGAAGAAGGCCATTGATGTCGGGCTTCAAACCTTGAATAACTTAGGTTTTAAGGTTTGAAAGGATGAGTACAGACCGTCCATGGCCGGAGACGCCATGGACTCTGGTGGAAACATGGTGAGATAATGTCGGAAACGATTAGGGTTTCAGAGAGGTTTGAGAGAGTTTGAGAGATGAAGAGGGTTCAAAGGCAGCGTCTCAGGGGAAATGAATTAGGTTAAGGGTGGTTTTGGAACTAAAAAAGGAAATAGGAGTTTATGGCCGTTGATCAAAAATGATCAACGGCCTGGATCAAAAGGGAGCCGGGTGGGTTTTTAAATTGGGTTAGGGGTCGGGTAATTTGGGAATTGGGCTGGTTTAATTAGGGGGAGGAATTGGTTCAAATTGAGGGACAAAATTGAAAGGTGAAAGGGCTGTAATTTAAATAGAAATGGGCTAAGTGTTAGATAGCCTATTTTCCCTTTTTATTTTATAAAAATAGTAATCATAATTTTAAAAGTAAATTAAAAACACTGAGCATCAAATACTATATAAATATTAATTTAAAAATACTGGAAATAATTTTATAATTATAAAATGCTACTAATCGTGAAATAGGTTATAATTGCAATTACATGCAATTTAGCTTAAGAATACCAAATAGATTTCTAAAAAATAAACAAAAATCACCTTAATTATATTTTGGTATAAATATGAGAATAAAATAATTTATTCACCAAGATGATAATCTTGGGAATAATTATTGGATTTTGTACTGCTAGAAATAGACAATAAATTAATTTTAAAATCTTAAACAATTAGGAAAAAATACCAAAACTCTTGGGCATACTTATATATTTATGTACATGCTATTATGAAAGTATTTTGTATACAAAATACATAGGGAAAAATTGGGTATCAACAGCTGCCCCAAAGAGTTGTCGGATAAAGATATGATGGCCAATTTTGACCGAATGAAATGATTTTGAATAGTTTTGACCGAGCTTTGCTTTATGAGCTGCTTACATATCCCTGATATTATAGGAATCAAGCCATATGTAGTTCGGGATCCATCGGCGGAGTATGCCGATGGAGATTTTCTAGAAGCGGACGCGATGTTCAGGTTGAGAAAGGATGGTCAGAGTCTGATAGGCTGCGGGAACTGGAGCGGGATCGCTCCTGCTGAGACGGCCGTTGCTAGCTGGTGTACTTGCGGAGACGGCCGTTGCTAGCCGGTGTACCTGCGAATGAACAATACCAGCATATATATATATATATATATATTGTACATAAATTTAAACGTGATGCAAGTTCCCGTTGGACCGTGAATGTTGTCTTTGGACGGTTAGGATGACGTCCTCGGACCATGATGTCCTGGGCCATGAAGCGTATGATAAAGGATTCGCAGGCTATGAAATGATGTTCTCGGGCTATGAGGATGATGCCTCCGAACCATGATGCCTTTGAATAATGATATGCAAAAGATAAAATGGGGGTCCTCAGGCCATAGCATGGCGTTCTCGGGCTATGAAAATGGTGCCTCCAAACAATGACGCCTTTGGACAAATTGGCGATCTTTCAGGCCATGAAAATGCAGAAGGTGGCGATCTTTCAGCCGATGCAAGACGTAAATAAAGGGTGGCGGTATTTCAGCCATGCAAGAGAAATAAGATGGCGGTATTTCAGCCGTGCAAGAGGAATAGAGTGGAAATATTTCAGTCGTGCAAGACAAATAAGGTGGCGGTATTTTAGCCATGTAGATGGAGGTAGATCTTAACCTCAGAAGGCAAAAAGGTAGCCTTATGCAATGCAGAAGATGCAGATAGAGGTAGAGCTTAACCTCGGAAGGCAGAAAGGTAGCCTTATGCAATGCAGAAAATGTAGATGGAGATAGAGTTTAGTCTCGGAAGGAAAAAAGGTAGCCTTATGCAATGCAGAAGATGCAGATGGAGACAAAGCTTAACCTCAGAAGGCAGAAAGGAAGCCTTATGCAATGTAGAGAAATGCAGATGGAGGTAGAGCTTAACCTCGGAAGGCAGAAATGTAGCCTTATGCAATGCAGAGAAATGCAGATGGAGTTAGAGCTTAACCTCGGAAGGCAGAAAGGTAGCCTTATGCAATGGAGATAGAACTTAACCTCGGAAGGCAGAAATGTAGCCTTATGCAATGCAGAAAATGCAGATGGAGACAGAGCTTCGTCTCGGAAGGCAGAAAGGTAGCCTTAGGCAATGCAGAAGATGCAGATGGAGAGAGAGCTTAACCTCAGAAGGCATAAAGGCAGCCTTATGCAATGCAGAGAAATGCAGATGGAGGTAGAGCTTAAACTCGGAAGGCATAAAGGTAGCCTTATGAAGAAAATAAAAGGCGAATAGTAATGAAATCTCTTAGCTGATGGATGATAGCTGATAACTGATTGCTATATTGTGGCTGCTGTGGATGTCGTGTACGGATAGCAGCTGTAAATAGGTGATGATTTCGAGAGTTGTATTCCTGGGAAGTATGAGTGTATAGATATATCTGATGATTTTACGACTTGAGTGCCTGCATCCAAAGAAAAATCGTGAGTTTTGTAAAAAAGGAGAAGGTGAGTTCATTTCCCCATGAGCATCGTCCTGCTTGGTGTTGTGTATCATTGAGGTAGCGTTGCTAAACAAAGCAATTTTGATACCAGATATGCATGATTTAGAAAAAATATAACATAAATACATAATTTAAATTAGTTTTCTTTAGATGAACCGATGAATGCAACGCGGTTCAAGACATTGCAACCTCTGTCGCTCCGGAATTTTGAGGGCCCTCTTTAAAATTCTGCCCTAGTTTACTGGGCTGGTGCTTTTGACGGCTGCGTGCGATAAATGGCTGAAATCATCTTCGGAATTTTAAGGGTCCTCCTCAAAATTCTGCCCAGTTTCCAATAGCAGGGGAAATGAAAATTTTATTGAATTGTGACTGAAACCATAGGGCTACCTACGTATCCCCTCTTAAACGGGAATCAGGTCAGGCATAGTTCAAATACATTATACAGGAGATCATAAGAGTTACACATAGTATCGCTTCACCACATTTGAATTGATCGGCTTCGGCCAGACTTCACCGTCCATTTTTGCAAGTATGAGGGATCCTCCAGTTAGAACCCAGTAAAACATGTATGGACCCTGCCAGTTGAGAGAGAACTTCCCTTTGACTTCATCTTGATGCGAGAAAATATATTTTAACACCAGCTGCCCCAGTGTAAACTGTCTTGGCTTTACTCTTTTGTTGAAGGCTCTGAACATTATGTTCTGATAAAGTTGACCATGGCAAACTGCATTCATTCATTTCCCATCTATAAGAGCTAACTGCTCGTAGCGACCTATTCTGCATCGTCAAGTTCTGCTTCCTGTATGATTCTCAAAGAGGGAATTTCTACCTAGGCGGGAATGACTGCTTCTGTACCATAAACCAACATATAGGGAGTTGCCCCAGTTGATGTGCGAACTGCGGTGCGGTATCCCAATAAAGCAAATGATAGCTTCTCATTCCACTGCTTATGTTTCTCTATCATCTTCCTTAGTATCTTCTTGATATTCTTATTGGTGGATTCTATAGCTCCATTTATCTGAGGTCTGTAAGCCGTAGAATTCTTGTGTTTGATCGTGAAGGTTTCACACATGGCTTTCATCAGGTCGCTGTTGAGATTGGAACCATTATCAGTGATGATTGACTCTGAAATTCCAAACCGACAAACAATACGGTTGCGGACAAAATCTGCTACCACTTTCTTAGTCACTGCCTTGTATGATACTGCTTTAACCCATTTGGTGAAATAATAAATTGCCACTAGAATGAACCTGTGCCCGTTTGATGCGGCAGGCTCGATAGGTCCGATAACATCCATGCCCCAAGCGGCGAATGGCCATGGCGAGCTTGTTGCAGTAAGCTTATTTGGAGGCATCTTTATCGTGTCTACATGTATCTAACAGCGATGGCATTTTCGGACATACTGGATGCAGTCCATTTCCATAGTCATCCAAAAATAACCAGCTCAAAGTATTTTCTTGGCTAAGAGAAAGCCGTTCATATGTGGTTCGCAGGTCCGTACATGAATTTCTCCAGTAATCAGGATGCTTCCTTTGTGTCGACACACCTTAGTAATCCCAAATCAGGAGTCCTCCTATACAAGATTCCTCCTCTACGAAAGAAGTTGTTAGATAGTCTCCGAAGTGTGTGCTTTTGAGTAGGATTTCCGAGTTCTGGATATTCACCCTTCGTCAATTATTCCTTGATATCATGAAACCAAGGTTTTCCGTCTGCTTCTTCTTCCACATGAGCACAGTAAGCTGGTTGATCATAGATCGTTACCGGAATAGGATCAATGAAGTTCTTGTTTGGGTGATTTATCATGGACGATAGGGTAGCCAATGCATCGGCAAACTCATTCTAAACTCTGGGAACATGTTGGAACTCTGTCTTTGTGAACCTCTTCCTCAACTCTTGTACATGATGCAGAAAAGGGAGTATTTTGGAGTTCTTGGTTGACCATTCTTCTCGGACATGATGTATAAGCAGGTCTGAATCTCTGATAACTAGTAATTCCTGAATGTTCAAATCAATGGCCAGCTTGAGCCCTAAGATGCAGGCTTCGTACTCGGCCATGTTGTTAGTGCATGGGAACCTAAGCTTGTCAGATACCGGATAATGCTGACCGGTTTCTGATACTTGGACTACTCCTATGCCAACTCCTTTGAAATTTGCTACTCTGTCGAAAAACATTTTCCATCCCTCATAGGATTCTACAATATCTTCCCCTATGAAAGATACCTCTTAATCAGGAAAGTACGTCTTTAGAGGCTCGTATTCTCCATCAACGGGATTTTTAGCAAGATGATCTGCCAGTGCTTGTCCTTTGATTGCCTTCTGAGTCACGTAAACAATGTCGAATTCACTCAGCAGGATTTGCCACTTGGCTAGCTTGCCAGTGGGCATGGGCTTCTGAAAGATGTACTTTAAAAGATCCATTATTGATATGAGATAAGTAGTATTGGCACCAAAATAGTGCCTCAACTTCTGAGCTACCCAAGTCAGAGCACAACAGGTGCATTCTAATAGAGAATACCGGGCCTCGTATGGGGTGAACTTCTTGCTGAGATAATAGATGGCCTGCTCCTTTCTTCCTGTTTCATCATGCTACCCCAGGACACAACTGAAAGCTCCATCCAATACTGCAAGGTAGAGTAATAGAGGTCTACCTGGACCAGGCAGGACCAAAACTGGCGGTGTTGACAAGTATTCCTTGATTTTGTCAAAGGCTTTCTGACAATCATCAGTCCATTTGGTAGCGGCGTCCTTCTTCAACATCTTAAATATTGGCTCACAAATGATAGTGGATTGAGCTATGAACCGGCTGATGTAGTTAAGTCTTCCCAAGAAACTCATAACCTCTTTCTTGTTCTTCGGTGGTGGCAATTCTTGGATGGCTTTAACCTTTGACGGATCCAATTCTATTCCGACTCACAATGAACCCAAGTAGTTTTCCAGTAGGAACCCCGAATGCACACTTGGCGGGATTCAGCTTCAATTAGTACCTTCTTAGTCTGTTGAAGAACTTTCTCAGATCTTCCATGTGGTCAGTGGCTCTCTTGGATTTGATGATGATATTGTCTACATACACCTCGATCTCTTTGTGTATCATGTCATGGAAAATTGTAGTCATGGACCTCATGTAGGTGGCCCCAACATTCTTTAACCCAAAAGGCATCATCTTGTAACAATACATCCCCCACGGTGTAATGAAAGCCGTTTTCTCCGCGTCTTCCTTATCCATCCATATCTGATGATACCCAGCAAAACAATCAACGAACGATTGTAGTTCATGCTTGGCGCAGTTGTCAAATAGAATGTGTATGTTAGGCAAGGGGAAATCGTCTTTCGGACTAGCCCGATTGAGATCCCGGTAGTCGACACAAACTCTAACCTTCTCGTCCTTCTTCGGCACTGGCACAATATTGGCTAACCATGTTGGATACTATACTACCTTGAGAACCTTGGAGTTGACATGCTTGGTGACTTCTTCCTTGATTTTCAAACTCATGTCGGGTTTGAACTTCCTGAGCTTCTGTTTTACTGGTGGACATGTCGGATCGGTTGGCAGTTTGTCAGCTACAATAGATGTATTGAGACCGGTCATGTCATCATAAGACCAGGTGAATATGTCCTCATATTCCCCTAGAAATTCCATGTACTCTTTCTTTTCTGATGGTGACAGATGAACACTGATGCGCATTTTTTTGACATTTTCTGCGTCTCCCAGGTTGACAATCTCAGTTTGGTCCAGGTTAGACTTAGGTCTGTTCTCAGAATCCTCAACCTCTTTATCAACCTCTTCTGGTATATCATCATCTTTTGAGTCTATATATGTTTGTTGCGTTGTCTCGTTGCATGTCACAATCGTTGGTTCATCAAGATAAG
The DNA here is from genome assembly GCF_000715075.1 of Nicotiana tabacum. Taxonomy (NCBI): domain Eukaryota; kingdom Viridiplantae; phylum Streptophyta; class Magnoliopsida; order Solanales; family Solanaceae; genus Nicotiana; species Nicotiana tabacum. The sequence continues at coordinate 104,171,077 of NC_134086.1, read as the reverse complement.
TAATAGTAATGTTGTGTAAATAAAGTAAACGATAAAAAGTAATAAGAGCAAGATTTATGAGAAACTGAAATGCTTTGATAAATTTCATAATTGTTTTGAACATTGGAGCTCTTATTTCAAAATGCGGAAAGAAAGTCAACTAGCGAAATATAAAGATAATGCATGGTGCTTTGTTCAGCCTTGCTACCCTGAAGCTTTCCGGGCCCTGGTGGTTCTGATGGACCAATTGTTGAAGCATGCTCCTCGACTCATAGCTTGTATAGAAGGGCCTTCCTCCCCCTCCTCCTCGAAAATGACACAATAGTCCATATTGTCGTCTTCCAAAAACAAATTCCTCATTGCCGCCAGTGCTTCCTGTTCTTCCGACCCATATATGACATCGGCTAGCTGGAAGGTCTCCTCTAAGCGAGGTATTGGATGATCCAGCGGGTAGTAGGGACTGCGCCATGGTGGCGACCAGTGGTTGAAATCCTCCCAAGTGTATTCATATCCCAAACCGAAAGTGGTACCGTGTTTTTTTTCAACTTGATAGGCTTAGTGATTCCTTGGAGATTCTTGCCAAGTCCCTTGCCAGGTTCATATCCACACCAATTCAGTATACTTTCAATTTTGTTATCCCACCATTTATCCTTGTCCACGGCGTTGACTCGCTCAATGTGATGGTAGGTTTCTCTGCCTATCTTCCTTCCCTCCGTTTGCTGGGATGGTTTGGTGACTGTATATAGGATTGCTATCGTCGCCATGAATAATTACCTCTAGGTGATTCCACTCGAATTTCACTGCTTGATGTAGGGTTGATGCTACATCTCCAACGGCATGAATCCATGGCCGTCCCAACAGCAAGTTGTAAGATACCGGTACGTCTATTACTTGAAAGTCAAGGTCGAACCCAGTAGGCCCCATTTGTAAACACATGATAATCTCCCCAATAGTGGACCTTTAGGAACCGTCGAAGGCTTTAACGTTGATGGCCCCATCCTTGATCTCATGCAGGCTCTTTCCCAATGTTCTGAGAGTCACCAATGGACAAATATTGAGGCTGGATCCCCTACCAATCAGGACCCTGGTGATAAAATAATCCTCGTATTGCACAGTGATGTGCAACTCCTTGTTGTGGCTCAACCCTTCAGGTGGCAGTTCATCTTCGTGGAAAGTGATTTTGTAACTCTCCAATACTTGCCCTACTATGTTTGCCATTTCTCCTCCAGTTATGTTGCTGGCCACATATGTCTCGCTTAGCACATTCAATAAGGCATTCTTATGTGCGTCATAGCTTTGTAGCAGAGCCAAGATAGAGATCTGGGCTGGAGTTTTGTTCAACTGATCAATGACCGAATACTCTTTGGCTTGTATCTTCCTCCAGAGATCATCAGGCCCAGTTTCAGTGATGGTTGGTCGTCCAGAGGCCTGCTTACTGGACTTATCTAGATGTTCTGGAGTATAAACCCTACCGGTTCTTGTCATACCCTATGCTACAATTGCTTTTACAGATTTGGTTTTCCATTTCCTTCTCGCCTCGGCAGTGTAATCCCACGGTATGGCCTTTGGGTGGAATAGTGTTATGGCTGTTATGGCCACCGAAATGGGCACCCTTGCTTTGGGAGGTAATATAGAAGCCTAAAATTGTACAGGTGCCTTTGGGGACCCAAACTCGACCTCAATAGGCCCTAGCGTCTTTGCAGAAGAAGGTGCTTCGAACTCAAGTGGCATGGACATGTTCACTTCGGTGTCTCCAGAAGGTTGCATCTGTACCACAATTGGGTTAAGGGTGACTGTTGGTTTCTTTGGCTCGTCATCTTTAGTGATCAGTCCAATCGACCCTTTGGGGTCCCAATCGTCTTCTATCTCAATCATGTGAACATTTCCACCCTTGTGGTCTGGTAGAGGGTTGTTACGGACATTCGGAGTAGGCTCCTTTGCCACAATGATCTTGTTGTCAATTAAAGCTTGGATCTTATCCTTCAGAGAGCGACACTCATCAATGGTATACCCCTTCATGCCGGAATGATATGCACAGGTTTTGTTTGGGTTGACCCATAGGGAAGGGTTTTCGGGGTTTATGGCAGGGATAGAGGGGACGTAACCAGTAGCTTTGAGCCTTTCATACAACTGGTCGATAGGTTCAACAATGGCAGTATACTGTTTGGGGGGTCTACGGTCGAAGTTTGGTCGGGGTCTAGGGAAATTTTGGCAAGGGGGAGGTTATTGATAGTGGGCTTGTTGGGTGTTGTAGGCATGGTAGACATGTGCGAGTTGAGAGTATTTGGGCGAAGTGGGCTGATATGTGGGAGGTGGAGATGATTGGTAAGTAGGCGGTGAAGCTTGGTGAGAGGGCAAGGGTGCATAGTAATTTGGGGTAGGCTGATATGTGAGTGGAGGTAATGGGTAGGTTTGGTATTTGATTGGGGACTTTGTTCTCTGTGCAACCATCACGGCACTCACATCCCTTTTCTTGGACGTGCCACCAGACTGTAGAGCCTTGTTGGTGGCTTGTAACGCTTCAAAGTTTGTGACTATACCACTTTTAATACCTTCCTCGATCCTTTCCCCTAGCTTAATGATGTCGGAAAATTTTCGTCCTTCAATCAACATCGACCTCACATAATATTGTGGGTCTTGCGCCTGGACAAAAAAATTTGTTCTTCTTCTAAAGCCGGCCTGACCTTAGCAGCTTCTGATCTCCAACGAGTAACATACTCGTGGAATGTCTCTGTAGGTTTCTTCTTTATGTTCTGGATGTAGAACACATCTGGCGCATTCTCCGTGTTGAATCTGAATTTGTCCATGAAATCGGATGCCATACTTACCCAATTTGACCACTTCTTCGGGTCTTGGCTAATGTACCAAGATAGAGCATCCCCTTTCAGGCTTCTCATAAAGAGCTTCATGCGAATCTTTTCATCCTTCCCTACTCCGACCAACTTGTTGCAGTAGGTCCTCAAATGGACTCTGGGATCCCCTGTGCCATCAAACATCTCGAACTTGGGAGGTTTGTACCCCTCAGGCAGTTCGACATCTGGCTGAATGCAAAGGTCTTCGTAATTCAATCCCTTGATCCCCTTGTTTCCTTCAACACCCTGAACTCTGCTAGCCAGCTTCTTGAGTTACGCAGCCAGATTCTTGATAATAGAGTCTTTGTCGTCAGACTTAGGTATGCTTGAAATAGGTTGAGTATAGTGCGGTATGGTTTCATCATAGATGGGGGTGTTGTGGAGATGATTATTTTTGGAGTTTAGTGGTTCAGGGATGAGCAGTGGGGTGTTGTTTGAAGTGTGGCATGTGTTGTAGCGGTGATGGGGAGCAGGTTGGTTTTGTGTTTTAGGGATGTTTTGTGGAGGTGTGGGGTTTTGAGTGTTGGGAAAGTTGACATCTGGGGTGGTGAGGGAAAACGACAAGCTTGCCAAGTTCCGAACTTGGTCCAGTTCTTCCTGAAATTTCAACAACTTTTGCTCGAGCTGGGAGGCACTTTCCTTGGAAACCTGAATACCTTGAGGAACCTCTACCCGTTCAACTAAGTTCTCCTTTCTGATGTTGCTCAAATCTTCCATTTTCCCCTTGTTCTTGTTTTTGATAGGACTTAGAGGAGGAGGAGGCGGAGGGCCCTTAGATCTCTTGGAGTATGATAACGATGCCAGAGTGCACGAACTAACCTTTGGGGAGGTGAATAAAACAAAAAAAATAAAGGTAGCAAGTTAGTGCGGGTTGTAAGAAAAAGTTGTGATATTGAAACTAATAATGCGAGAATATAATTCGTGCCCTAATTTGGGATCCTTATTGTGCACGAGGTAGGCCTAGTGACAAATTGATTTGGAGAACTTATAATGCTAAATGCCTCATTTTATTGATAAAAATAAGACGAATCCCAAAACGACACTAAAAATAGCAAAAAATAAAATGTCACTAATGGCCATTGGCCTTATTACATTCTTAAAGCAAAATAAAAGACTCCTAGCTACTTGGTCCCAGAAGGACCTTCTTCAGGTTGAATGTTTTCGTTGATCAGATCCTCCAGCTCGCGTAGATTTTCTAGTAAGAATTCCCTCTCCAGACGTTCTCTTTTGCATTCCTCAGCGTTTTGACAGTCGGTGACTCTTTTCCTCACTTTCCCTTCCAACTCCAGCAGACTGTATTCCAGATATTTCAGCTTCTCACTAGCCCTGGTAACTCTCTCTTTCCATTCGTTTATTTGGTTACTTGACGGGAGGTTCCTCCACCAGGTCAGCAAGAGTGAGGGTATTTTGACCATACCAAAGTCAGGAACTTTATCATTCATTTCTACAAAACAAAAGGGTGAGGTCATACTTCTAACAGATTTGGTTATTAAATATCAAAAATTAGCATGAGAAGCATTTAGTTCTCCAAACAAATGCAGAGATGTGGTAATATCCGTTTGGGTTCCAAGGGAACCCAGTGGACTTTGGACAAGGCTATCTTAAAGAGTCATTATGCAAACAACATAACTGACTCGGCTAGGTTTGACAGTGATGCATGCACAATTGAACAGAGTAAGGTTTCTATGGGGTATTAGAGTGGTACCCTTGAGCGGACAATTCAAGAGGGAAAGGAACGGAACCGTCGACTGCACCACTGATCGACTGGTTTTACCGCAAATACGCCTTTACCAAATTTATGGGGTGATAATATTGGAAGGCGTAACCACTCATTATAAGCATTGCTATGGGATTTTATTTGGCACGAGTGGAATATGATGTTGAATATGCAATTACAATAATGAAATAAGTTGTCACGTATTTGCACGTTCATAAAGTAATGATTACAATAATTGGTCATAATTACAACGGCATTGAAGGAAATTAGTAAAAGGAAGCATTAAAGAAAAGAAACAAAGAGCCACGTCAGTTTCATAGCAGAAAAGCGGTAAAGATATTAAATAAAGGTAATAAAAAAGCATTGAAGCCACAAGTAACATGAGATGGTAAAAGCATAAAGAAGTCCCCAGCAGAGTTGCCATGTTGCCGCACCCCCTTTTTATAAAGGCGAGATCGGGTTCATGACATTTAGGAGGACAACTCGTTCCCTCCTGGGAATTGGTTTTTTGGGTTGAAGAGTTGCCACCTGATGATTAAAGTGCATTAGGACACTAAAGAAGAGTTCGAGTTGGAAAACCAGAGTTCGGGTAAGGGCTAGAAATTATCTCGAGGGGAAGGTGTTAGACACCCCCCAAGATCCACTAGTGTGGTTCCCAGCCATGTTACAATTGTGACTTTAACTAACAAGTAAGAAAATAAAGGTCTCAATAGAAGGGGATTTACAAATAATGTTGCTAGTGAATTGAAAGTTTTAAGAAAGATAAAGAAAACAAAAATCTTAAGCAAATAGTCTGGACAGTTAAAAAAAAGGGATAACAAGTAAAGGGGAAGGGGTCCTAGGTTTACAAACAATATGGATCACATTAATGTAATACTCGACAATCACTCCTCAGAAGAGGGGTCGCACGTGGTATTGGTGCACCAGTCATCATGTCCATATCTACCCTTTCCCACCTTGTTAAGGTATTAAACGCGGAATAGTGTCGTTACTTACTGCATGTTATTACCCGTACCAATCCTATCAGTCCCGGAGGCATTTGGGACTACTAGTCCTAAAGAGAGGGAGGTTGGTTTTTTTTCTAGAGTTTTAAAAGAACAAAATTCTAATGCGACAAACAAAACACATAAGCAAGTAGGGGGAAACAAATAGCAGTTTAAGGGCTCAAATAGGCCTCCTCACGTAAAGGAGCAAATTATTTAGCATGACTTCAAATACTGGTTATAGTCTGAATTAAATTTAAAAGCGTTAGGACAGGCTGATTTATCACATATTTCTCAGATGATGAGTCCGAATTAGTCTTGTCTGGTTGTAGTTATCAAAACTGACACAGTTAATTAATGACCTAATGGTTTGCCTAAGTGAGACCTATAGGCATGATATCTAACGGAGCGTACTGATTTTAAAGAGAGGATTACTGGTTCGATAAACAAAAGATCTGCAGATTTTCAATGATCTTATGACTGATTTTAGACTCATAGACAAAATAGACGAATCTGATTCAATTGATTACTCATATAGGCAAGTTATATGAGTGTTATTGGTTTTAAATGATTACATAGATGCAAAAGTCCTATAGACATGGCATCTAGAATGAAGTTGATTATTATTAAACCTATGATTATTTGCCTAATGACATGCAGAAAACTATGATCATAATTTTCTATATGCAGAAATGCAGATCTTAGAGACAGGATTTCTATATGCAGAAAAACTTATAGGCATGGTTTCTAAGATGAGAATGCAGAAGTGCAGGAAAACGTATAGGCATGATTTCTAAGATGAGAATGCAGAAATCAGAAAATCTTATAGGCATGAGTTCTAAGATGAGAATGCAAAAATCAAAAAGAAATCCTATAGGCAAATTTTCTACCCTTTGCATACATTCATCTCATCCCTTTTCACTAGCCAACCCCAATAGTTATTACAAATTATTATAGACTGGAATGAATCAGAAAAAAAAAGTAAAAGCACATCAGAAATTCCAGCTACAACCAAACAGCCTAATTCAGACTCAAAGTCCAACAATATGAGATAAACCAACTTCCAGGATCAGATTTCCAAAAGCCTTTCTCATGTTTGGGATGTGTCAAAGTTCCTAAGAGTGTCAAAAGGCCCTGGGTAGTGCTTACACCCCAAAAACATTGCAGAATCGAGATCATAGTGCAGTGTGGAAGGCCCAACCCCCTGATGTCCATGTTCAGAGGGAACTCAAGGTCCCAAAGCAATGCTCATAAGAGGGGCGCAGAACTTAAGAGTCTAAGAATAAGTGTAAGTGTATAGGGGAATTAGGTGAAAGCCATGACAGGATGGTGGTCATGCTCAGCAATTGGGAATGCTGGCACACCCCCGACCAACTTGTTAGCCAAATATTAAGAGTTAGGATCCATTGTGGATCAGGTTATGACCTAAGAAGCAGTTTGAATATTGCCAGGCCATGGGCCTTAACTCAAACACATAAAAGGGAATATTGGGTAGCGATTAACAATAGAAACAGGTGCATGGAAAGAACATACTTAGCACAAATTATTGAACATGGGCAATAAAGTAAACAGGATTGCAGAAAACTATAAATAAGCACATAGGGGTAAGGCAGAAACGTTAAATCAGAACAAACCAGTTTCAGGGGAAAACAAGTAAAAACAGTAGTCTGAGAAAAAGCCAAGTTGCAAGCCAATCAATTCCAAAAGATCTCAAGCAAAAGCAAAGTGTTGAAACAGTATTGAATTCAAAGCAATATTGCAAGTGTGCAAGTATTGAATTGAAGTTAAGGACTGGTAATGCGTAGGTCGTGTGAGCTGAAGGTGTAAGGTGTCTTAAAAGTGCAGAAGGGCAGTCTCTTTTATAGTGCAGAAAGCAAGTAATAGAGGCAAGGAAATATCATTGAAATAAACCTCCCTTTGGTTAAGGGATTCTGATTTCAACAAGTAAAAATTAGTTAAGGAAAAGAGTTTTAATTAAAACCTTTTCAAAGTAGCACAAAAGAGGTAAGTACATAGAAGTTATTTAAAGAAAACAATCAACGACATACGGTTTGTGCCAAATATGGCAAGGGAATCAATCAAACAACCATTAACCAAAATTACAAGTTAAATTCGAATGAATCAAGTCAAGAAAGGTAAAAGAGGTTCAATCGAAGAAAATTCAGTGACAATACATCAGCCTTATTAAAGGAATTTCAGAATCAATCACATAATTAGTGAAAACTTTTGAAAGAGGAATTTCTCATATATAAAGCACACAGATCAAGCAAAAGGAATCATAGGGTTTCCTAGAAAAAGTGACTAACATTGAAAGTCTTAGAGCCACAAGCAAAAGGGATTCGAGTTCAGTTACAGACTCATAGTGAGTCTGAAAGCCTAGGGTCCCAAAGTGGAACCCTAATACCACTTGCCAAAGAAACCCCCAAATCCTAGGGTTTCAAATTGAGTCAGACAATGGAGATGAGAAGGTAGGCCACTTGAGAGGGGCTTAGAAGTCTTTTCCAAAGACTTATGAGAGATAAACACACACGATAGAAAGAACACTGATTCAAAGTAATGAGAACATGCTCGAGAAAACTTGGAATTTAAACAAGTTCAGAAAAAAGAGATGATACGAGCATTAAACAAAAGCATATGAAATATGCTTAGCAGGAACACAAACAGAACTCACCAAAGTGAACAAAATCAAAGAACTCAACCATAAACACATATAGCAAACAATAAGGATTAACAACACAGATTAATATGAGAGCATAAGAGTGACAAAAAAAATAGAAGTCTCACATAATAGAAAAGAAACAAGAGATCAAACTCATGCATAGTAGAAAAGAAAACATACGAGCATAACATAAATAAACACACATAAAGAAAGAATAGAAAGAATTAGAAAGATAGTTGAAGAAACTTTTTCAGAAACCCTAAAATTGAAATTGAACGATTTTAAAAAGGAAGTTTGGGGAAAACCATTAAAATGTCAAATAAAGCCTAGACATATCATAGATCTAATAAAATAGGCTGGTACAAAACCTCAGACGGCGTAGAGTTGTAGAGAAAACCCTAGCAATGAGAAAGGTCTTGAGGAAAGTCAGATCATGAGTCGAAAAGACTCATATTGCTTGAACATGCAGGAATAATGCTCGGAGAAGCTATAGATCTACAGATCTGAGAATGATCTGAAGAAGGCCATTGAAGTCGGGCTTCAAACCTTGAATAGCTTAGGTCTGATGGTAAGAAAGGATGAGTACAGACCGTCCATGGGCGGAGACGCCATGGATTCTGGTGGAAACATGGTGAGATAAGGTGGGAAACGATTAGGGTTTCAGAGAGGTTCGAGAGAGTTTGAGAGATGAAGAGGGTTCAAAGGAGGCATCTCAAGGGAAATGAATTAGGTTAAGGGTGGTTTGGGAACTAAAAAAGGAAAGGGGAGTTTATGGCCGTTGATCAAAAATGATCAACAGCCTGGATCAAAGGGGAGCCATGTGGGTTTTTAAATTGGGTCAGGGGTCGGGTAATTTGGGGATTGGGCTGGTTTAATTTGGGGACGAAATTGGGTCAAATTGAGGGCCAAAATTTAAAGGTAAAAGGGTTGTAATTGAAATAGAAATGAGCTAAGTGTTAAATAGCCTATTTTCCCTTTTTATTTTATAAAAATAGTAATAATAATTTTAAAAGTAAATTAATAAAACTAAGCCAACAAATACTATATAAATATAAATTTAACAATACTGGAAATAATTTTATAATTATAAAATGCTACTAATCGTGAAATAGGCTATAATTGCAATTACATGCAATTTAGCTTAAAAATACCAAATAGATTTGTAAAAAATATACAAAAATCACCTTAATTATATTTTGGTATAAATATGAGAATAAAATAAGTTATTCACCAAGATGACAATCTTGGGAATAATTATTGGATTTTGTACTGCTAGAAATAGACAATAAATTGATTTTAAAATCATAAAGAATTAGGAAAAAATAACAAAGCTATTGGGAATGATTTTACATGTATGTACATGTTATTTTGAAAGTATTTTGTATACAAAATACATAGGGAAAAATTGGGTATCAACAACTGCCCCTCTTTACCCGGGAAGGATGAAAGAGTTGTCGGGTAAAGATATGATGGCCAATTTTGACCGAATGAAACGATTTTGAAGAGTTTTGACCGAGCTATGGTTTATGAGCTGTTTACATATCCCTGGTATTATAGGAATCAGGCCATATGTAGTTCGGGATCCATCGGCGGAGTATGCCGATGGAGATTTTCTAGAAGCGGACGCGATGTTCAGGTTGAGAAAGGATGGTCAGAGTCTGATAGGCTGTGGGAACTGGAGCGGGATCGCTCCTGCTGAGACGGTCATTGCTAGCTAGTGTACCTACGAATGAACAATACCAGAATATAAATATATATTGTGCATAAATTTAAACGTGATGCAAGTTCCCGTTGGACCGTGAATGCTGTCTTTGGACGGTTAGGATGACGTCCTCAGACCATGATGTCCTAGGCCATGAAGCGGATGATAAAGGATTCACAGGATATGAAATGATGTTCTCGGGCTATGAGGATGATGCCTCCGAACCATGATGCCTTTGAATAATGATATGCAAAAGATAAAATGGGATCCTCAGCACATAGTATGGCGTTCTCGGGCTATGAAAATGGTGCCTCCGAACAATGACACCTTTGGACAAATTGGCGATCTTTCAGCCCATGAAAATGCAGAAGGTGGCGATCTTTCAGCCGATGAAAGACGTAAATAAAGGGTGGCGGTATTTCAGCCATGCAACCGAAATAAGATGGCGGTATTTCAGTTGTGCAAGAGGAATAGAGTGGCGACATTTCAGCTGTGCAAGAGAAATAAGGTGGCGGTATTTCGGCCATGTAGATAGAGGTAGAGCTTAACCTCGGAAGGCTGAAAGGTAGCCTTATGCAATGCAAAAAATGAAGATGGAAACAGAGCTTAGTCTCGGAAGGCAGAAAGCTAGCTTTATGCAATGCAGAAGATGCAGATGGAGATAGAGGTTAACCTTAGAAGGCAGAAAGACAGCTTTATGTAATGCAGAGAAATGTAGATAGAGGTAGAGCTTAACCTCGGAAGGTAGAAAGGTAACCTTATACAATGCAGAGAAATGTAGATGGAGGTAGAGCTTAACCTCGGAAGGCAGAAAGGTAGTCTTATGAAATGTAGTAAATGTAGATGGAGACAACGCTTAACCTCGAAAGGAAGAAAGATAGCCTTATGCAATGCAGAAAATGCAGATGGAGACAGAGCTTAGTCTCGGAAGGCAGAAAGGTAGCCTTATGCAATGTAGAAAATGCAAATGGAGATAGAGCTTAGTCTCGGAAGGCAGAAAGGTATCCTTATGCAATGCAGAATATGCAGATGAAGACAGAGCTTAGTCTTGGAAGGCAGAAAGGTAGCCTTATGCAGAAAATAAAAGGCGAATAATAATGAAATCTCTTAGCTGATGGATGATAGATGATAATTGATTTCTATATTGTGGCTGCTGTGGATGTCGTATACGGATAGCAACTGTAAATAGGTGATGATTCCGTGAGTTGTATTCTCGGGAAGTATAAGTGTATAGATATATCTGATGATTTTACGACTTGAGTGCCTGCATCCAAAGAAAAATCGTGAGTTTTGTAAAAAGAGAGAAGGTTAGTTCGTTTCCCCATGAGCTTCGCTTGTCCTGCTTGGCGTTGTGTATCATTGAGGTAGTGTTGCTAAACAAAGCAATTTTGATACGAGATATGCATGATTTAGAAAAAATGTAACATAAATACATAATTAAAAATAGTTTTCTTTAGATGAACCGACGAATGCGATGCGGTTCAAGACATTGCAACCTCTCTCACTCCGGAATTTCGAGGGTCCTCCTTAAAATTCTGCCCCAGTTTACTGGGCTGGTGCTTCTGACGTCTGCGTGCGATAAATGGCTGAAATCATCTTTGAAATTTTGAGGGTTCTCCTCAAAATTCTGCCCCAGTTTCCAATAGCGGGTGAAATGAAAATTTTATTGAATTGTGACCGAACCCATAGGGCTGCCTACGTATCTCCTCTTAAACGGGAATCAAGTCAGGCGTAGTTCAAATACATTACACAAGAGATCGTAAGAGTTACATAGAGTATCGTTTCACTGCATCTGAATTGATCGGCTTCGGCCAGACTTCACCGTCCATTTCTGCAAGTATGAGGGCTCCTCCGGTTAGAACCCGGTGAACCATGTATGGACCCTACTAGTTGGGAGAGAACTTCTCTTTGGCTTCATCTTGACGCGGGAAAATCTTTTTTAACATCAGCTGCCCCGATGTAAATTGTCTTGGCTTAACTCTTTTGTTGAAGCCTCTGGACATTCTGTTCTGATAAAGTTGACCATGGCAAACTGCATTCATTCTTTTCCCATCTATAAGATCTAACTGCTCGTAGCGACTCCTTACCCATTCTGCTTCGTCAAGTTTCTGCTTCCTGTATGATTCTCAAAGAGGGAATTTCAACCTCGGTGGGAATGACTGCTTCTGTACCATAAACCAATATATATGGAGTTTCCCCAGTTGATGTGCGAACTGTGGTGCGGTATCCCAATAAAGCAAATGATAACTTCTCATGCCACTGCTTATGTTTCTCTATCATCTTCCTTAGTATCTTCTTGATATTCTTATTGGCGGCTTCTACAGCTTCGTTCATTTGAGGTCTGTAAGACGAAGAATTCTTGTGTTTGATTTTGAAGGTTTCACACATGGCTTTCATCAGGTCGCTGTTGAGATTGGAATAATTATCAGTGATGATTGACTCCGGAAATTCCAAACCGACAAACAATACGGTTGCGGACAAAATCTGCTACCACTTTCTTAGTCACTGCCTTGTATGATACTGCTTCAACCTATTTAGTGAAATAATCAATTACCACTAGGATGAACCTGTGCCCGTTTGATGTGGCTGGCTCGATAGGTCCGATAACATCCATGCCCCAAGCGGCGAACGACCATGGCGAGCTTGTTGCAGTAAGCTCGTTTTGAGGTACCTTTATCATGTCTACATGTATTTGATAGCGATGGCATTTTCGAACATACTGGATGCAGTCCGTTTCCATAGTCATCCAAAAATAACCAGCTCGGAGTATTTTCTTGGCTAAGAAAAAGCCGTTCATATGTGGTCTACAGGTCTCCGCATGAATTTCCTCCAATAATCTGGATGCTTCCTTTGCGTTGACACACCTTAGTAATCCCAAATCAGGAGTCCTCCTATACACGATTACTTCGCTACAAAAGAAGTTGTTAGATAGTCTCTGAAGTGTGTGCTTCTGAGTAGGATTTGCGAGTTCTAGATATTCACCCTTCGTCAATTATTCCTTGATATCATGAAACCAAGGTTTTCTGTCTCTTTCTTCTTCTACATGAGCACAGTAATCTGGCTTATCATAGATCTTTACCAGAATAGGATCAATGCAGTTCTTGTTTGAGTGTTGTATCATGGACGATAGGGTAGCCAATGCATCGACAAACTCATTCTAAACTCTGGGGTCATGTTGGAACTCTGTCTTTGTGAACCTCTTCCTCAACTCCTGTACATGATGCAGATAAGGGAGTATCTTGGAGTTCTTGGTTGCCCATTCTTCTCGGACCTGATGTATAACCAGGTTTGAATCTCCGATCACTAGTAATTCCTAAATGTTCATGTCAATGGCCAGCTTGAGCCCTAAGATGCAGGCTTCGTACTCGGCCATGTTGTTAGTGCACGGGAACCTGAGCTTGGCAGATACCGAATAATGCTGATCGGTTTCTGATTCTAGGACTGCTCCTATGCCAACTCCTTTGAAATTTGTTGCTCCGTCGAAAAACATTCTCCAACCCTCATAAGATTCTGCAATATCTTCCCCTATGAATGATACCTCTTCATCAGGAAAATACGTGTTTAGAGTCTCGTATTCTCCATCCACGGGATTTTTAGCAAGATGATCTGCCAGTGCTTGTCCTTTGATTGCCTTCTAGTCACGTGTCAAATTCACTCAGCAGGATTTGCCACTTGGCTAGCTTGCCAGTGGGCATGGGCTTCTGAAAGATGTACTTTAAAGGATCCATTCTTAATATGAGATAAGTAGTATAGGCACAGAAATAGTGCCTCAACTTCTGAGCTACCCAAGTCAGAGCACAACAGATGCGTTCCAATAGAGAATACCAGGCCTCGTACGGGGTGAACTTCTTACTGAGATAATAGATGGCCTGCTCATTTCTTCCTGTTTCATCATGCTACCCCAGGACACAACTGAAAGCTCCATCCAATACTGTAAGGTAGAGTAATAGAGGTCTACCCAGCTTAGGAAGAACCAAAACTGGCGGCGTTGACAGGTATTCCTTGATTCTGTCAAAGGCTTTCTGACAATCATCAGTCCATTTGGTAGTGACGTCCTTCTTCAACATCTTAAAGATTTGCTCACAAATGACAGTGGATTGAGCTATGAACCAGTTGATGTAGTTAAGTCTTCCTAAGAAACTCATAACCTCTTTCTTATTCTACGGTGGTGGCAATTCTTGGATGGCTTTGACCTTTGACGGATCCAATTCTATTCCTCGGTGACTCACAATGAACCCAAGTAGTTTTCCGGTAGGAACCCCGAATGCACACTTGCCGGGATTCAGCTTCAAGTTGTACCTTCTTAGTCTGTTGAAGAACTTTCTCAGATCTTCCATGTGGTCAGTGGCTCTCTTGGATTTGATGATGACGTTGTCTACATACACCTCGATCTCTTTGTGTATCATGTCATGGAAAATGGTAGTCATGGCCCTCATGTAGGTGGCTCCAGCATTCTTTAACCCAAACGGCATCATCTTGTAACAATACATACCCCACGGTGTAATGAAAGCCGTTTTCTCCGCGTCTTCCTCATCCATCCATATATGATGATACCAAGCAAAACAATCAACGAACAACTGTATTTCATGCTTGGCGCAGTTGTCAATTAGAATATGTATGTTTGGCAAGGGGAAGTCGTCTTTCGGACTGGCCCGGTTGAGATCCCGGTAGTCCACACAGACTCTAACCTTCTCGTCCTTCTTCGGCACTGGCACAATATTGGCTAACCATGTTGGATACTTTACTACCCTGAGAACCTTGGCTTTGACTTTCTTGGTGACTTCTTCCTTGATTTTCAAACTCATGTCGGGTTTGAACTTCCTGAGCTTCTGTTTTACTGGTGGACATGTCGGATCGGTTGGCAGTTTGTGACTACAATAGATGTATTGAGACCAGTCATGTCATCATAAAACTAGGCGGATATGTCCTCATATTCCCTTAAAAATTCCATGTACTCTTTCTTTTCTGATGGTGACAGATGAACATTTATGCGCGTTTCTTTGACATTTTCTACATCTCCCAGGTTGACAATCACAGTTTCGTCCAGGTTAGACTTAGGTCTGTTCTCAGAATCTTCAACCTCTTTAACAAACTCTTCAGGTATATCATCTTCTTCTGAGTCTATATATGTTTGTTGCATTGTCTTGTTGCATGTCACAATCGTTGGTTCATCAAGATAAGTAATAGTAATGTTGTATAAATAAAGTAAACGATAAAAAGTTATTCACCAATGGGAATAATTATTGAATTTTGTACTGCTAAAAATAGACAATAAATTGATTTTAAAATCTTAAAAATTAGGAAAAAATACCAAAACTCTTGGGCATGCTTATATATGTATGTATATGCTATTTTGAAAGTATTTTGTATATAAAAATACATAGGAAAAAATTGGGTATCAACAGCTGCTCCTCTTTACCCGGGAAGGATGAAAGAGTTGTCGGGTAAAGATATGATGGTCAATTTTGACCGAATGAAATGATTTTGAAGAGGACTACTCAACCCATGTAACTAATTGAACAATCGAAAAGGTGTTATGAACCTTCCTCAGAAAATGAGAAACAAAACACATAAGAATAGATATGGGAACTGTACTCAACATCACATTATTGCAGCGTGCAACCCGATCCAACCATGATACCCGTGGTGGTGTGCCACCTGATCCACATATAATAATATACTTATCGATATAAAATTCTCAAACCTACGGAATACCTGAATGCTAACCACAAGCATGCAGAGTGCATAATACAAACCCTGGGGAGACAGATAGCGCTATACGCCACGAAACTCAAGCACAACGAAGGTGCAATGAATGACGTGTATCTTGAGAGACATCTTGCTCTCACAACACCACAAATTACATGGGATCTCAACACGAGTGAGAATAATTAAACCGCCTCACAACCCACATGGCACAACACAGTATTACATGAAATAGCCAACGATGAAATAACACCCAATGTCCGAGACCCTTCCGAAAACAACACTATGCTGAAATGAACACATCTGGCCTGATATAGAGCCCACATTCACATTTAGATCCATCCATAGATCTCAAGCCAATTTCGATCGCATCGTATTGGGCCAATAACCTTTCAGGGGTCCACAATAACCCTTTTTCCATGACACACAAGAATAGCCATCAAATCCTGAACAAACATCCTCAGTTCAATACCAAATGAATAGAGCGCTTTCCAGGCCTAAACTCTAACATTAGCGGTAGTACCACAATTTCCATACTTGGTTTCAATCTTCAATCAATCAAGTGACTACATGTCACACTTATACAATTTTCCCGTGGGATACACTCCCATGACCTTCCGCACTAGGTAGCAAGTCTGCACATCCATACCACCGGCCATACTAATGCTACAAAGCGAATCAAGGACCCGTAAATCCGTAAACAAGGCATCTTACACATGACACCAATCTCAGGTGACCCTAAAGACAATTCCAGCTTACTCTAACCATCTGAATCCCTTCTCGCTCATCCGAGCTCTTGGCATTCTTGTCGACACCAAACTGCAATCCTGATCCTCAACCCCTCAACTTTCAAATTTCATGTCGCTTATCGCACTTATATTACCAATACACGGGAGTCCAGGAATTTCATCATAACTCCTGAACCACTGATAAGATACACACTTCCTCATATAGAAACCTTTCATTTCACTAATTCTAGAAGAACCATTGCAACACCTGACTGAATTTCCATAATTGCATAAAAATACAAACCTCGAGTAATGGTCTAAACCACCAAAATCCTTCTGAGACCCATCTACACATAACAGGCCATAATACTTTAATTCCTCCGAATAAAATACATTACGGAGGTCGTCAATCCTCGCACGTATCGCCACAAATCACATGTATAACTTGACACTCCGAAGGAACTAATCATTTCCACCATCATGCCAACTCAACCATTGCTAACTGATCCAACTTCTTCGAGTTTACTCTAGGCTTGCCTTAGGAATAATAATAATAGCCCTATTCAAAACATCACGAACCCAAATCCACACTCATCTTGAGTGACATTATTTCATGAGACCACGTTGTCTAAAAAACAATGAACCATCTCACACCCTCCTTGTGTGCATATTCGCGTCTTCAACTAGTACACTCGTTCTGTATATTCCTCCATGAATCAAAAGTTATTTTCTCCCGTTCCTCCAATGCTACAACGTAGACTGAAGATAACATAGGATACTCCAAGCCCATTTTATAATCCATTGCAAAAGCTCGATACTTAACCGTACTACAGACTCGAAATTCTTAGGCATCACACTTTAACTTTGAATCCACTAGGACCGTTGTTTGAGAGTCACCCACTCTGACTTGGTCCTAAATGTAATCAACTCTAAGGCTCTACTTGCACATTCACCCTCTCAAAGAAGTACCCGGCTTAATCACCTTCCTTGTAAATCACCTCTACACAGAGCATAAATCCTGAGTCTTCTCAAAGCCTGAAAATGAATCGATAAGGCCAATTACAACACATATTCCTCAAATCCTTTGATAAATTTACCACTGATGTCCCTTCCTTAGTCGTATTAACCCACCAATATGCCTATAATCAAAAACCTCACAAGTAGATAACCATGCAATCCAATCGTAGGCAGTGGGGCTCTCCCACTTAGCTTGAAGCTACCAATGCATAATTGTGGAACCCACGAAGAATTCCTCTTCCTCATTGACATGATCTTGCACAATCAACCAGCCAAATTTCTCGAAATCCTTCTATTAATATTTCATGAACACTCTGAATCACTAGCCACATTTAAATGTTCGACCTCTTACTGGATTGCCAGTAGAATACTTCGTAGAAGTTTCGTCAACCAAGCGACCGCTAACCTACTCACAGGAGATAACCCACATGTGGAAATTACATGCCGACATCTTCCAACATCGTTGCATTGGGTATAATTACTACAAAATCAGTAATCCATCCCGAGCCCGTGCTCATTCACCAGTTGTACAAGTCCGTTCACCCCTCATGGACATCAACTAAAGGTGAGAAAATACATTCTAATCCAAAGTCATGTTGTATCCTTCTTCATATCAAGCAACTCCTTTATGTCATATCCAATCTCCCATCGTATAATAGCCAATATTCCAAATTAAGTCCGTAGACCTAGTCACTGTCCACCATGAATCCTAAATCACTCTAAACTTTTCTCAAGGCCTGTAGTCATCCTACCATAAAACCCATATGCTACTCTGCCGCTCTCCCACTTTGGTCAAACACACTCCTTTAAGCAACTACCCGACTCCTATTTCTTACACCTGGCCTTCTAGAATTTTAACCACCGCAAGGCATCTCCCACATGCCCTTCTTCATCCTTCACTCCCCAGTTGTTGACCTAAATCAAAAATCCATCTCTATTGAACCTAGATCAATAGATTACAACCAAATTTAAACCCTTTCGATGATCATCTATCTCGAACCATCAACATCAGGAACACCAATTCAATCCTAAACCACCATCCACTGTGGTCTCTGATTGCCTCTTTTCCAGCACTATTTCATACTACCCTACCCCGTGGGAGATTTGATGAAGACCATAACAACGGCGAACTTAACACATTCAATCAAGGGCGATGACACCACATTACTGATGAAAATTCTACCACGCTTGAAAACACCAAGTCTCGTTACTCCATCAATTCAAATCCGAGCATTCGTAGTCAGATTGCCTTTCCTCCACCGGAAATAAAATACTAAATCTTTGTATCATGTACTGAGTAAACCTCCTTCCACGTTATTTACTGCTTTGATGCATAGACAAGTATCCTATCATTACACAAACAGTGTGCGATATCAACACATGAATCGTCATAAAAATCAATGACAAACCTCAAAACCTTAGGTAATACTGATACTGAGCTTAAACGATATAACAACCTTCCGCAAAGCGACGACAAAAGCCCAGTCTAATACGCATGGAGAAACATCCTGCAGCATATCTGTAGTACCATTACAATTCCTGATTTATAACAAGCGCTTCACGTCGTATAAGATAGAATAGGAAAGAAACAAAGGCATATGCCTCAAAGGAATCAAATTGCACGATGAGGAATCAAGGAGGGGAGTGCTCCTAACAACCCTGTAGCCTCTTGAAGATAAGTACAGACGTATCTGTACTGATCCGCAAGATTCTACTAGACTTGCTCATGACTCATGAGACCTAAGTGAACCTAGAGCTCTAGTACCATGTTGTCACGACCCAAAATCCATTAAAGATCGTGATGGTGCCGGACACCGCTATTAGGCAAGCCAATAAAAATAATTAATTTTAGTTCTCATTTTAGTATTTTTGAAATCATAATTTCCTTCAATTAAATAGTAAATAATGGAATTTACAGAGTGAATAATAATATTTTAACCATTTCCATGTTGAACAACCCATCATCACCCCAAAATCCGGTGTCACGAGTGCATGAACATCAACTAAGAAGATAAAATAAAATACAACATCTGTTTGGAATACAAATTAGACAGGAAAGATTAAAACAACTTTGAAGGAGACTCTGCTGACTGCGGATCGTAACATGGAATGCATCTCACCTAAGTCTCCGCATTAACCACGCCTCTGTGCCCATAAAGCCACTAAACATATATGTGACTGCACAATAAAATGTGCAGCAAGTATAGTATGAGTACGTAAATCAACGCTTACCTAGTTAGTATCCAGTCTAACATCGAAGAAGTAGTAACGAGGGGTCGACTAGGACACTTACTATGGGCTATAAATAAAATAATAATGATATAATTAAGCATGGATTATATAGAACGGTTGTAAGCTCTATATCATGAAGTAAGTAAACAATTCTTTTATAAATAAGAAATTTCCAAATTTATTTTTCATCATTTAACAATTTATATCTCAGACCGATGAGGCAATATCAATTAATATAGATTCCAAGGCAGCCAATTCAATCATGCGCAAATCATGCTGAGGTTGTACGGCCCGATCCAATATATAAATATAAACTATGCACTGCCAAGGGTTGAATGACACGAACCATAGATGCAACTATTTAACCTGTTAAGGCTAACGGCTCGTTCCCATGAGAGTAGTGAAAATATACCCTGGTCGTGGTTTGCGATGCGGTTGCACATAAATTTCTTTAGTTATTATTATATTATTCCTTAATTCTTTTCAAAAATACGAAATTCAAATAGAAGCTTTTAGAATCTCAAATTCCTCAATTTATACTCTTTTCAAGGCAATTTAATAAGCATACTTGATCTCAATTCCTTTCAAGGCAATTAACAAACAAAATCAAATAATAGTATCAACAAGGCATGGTGTAAACCTAGAACTAATCGGACATAGGCATGCTTTAGCTATGTACAGACTCTCGTCACCTCGTGCTTACGTAGCCCCCGCAAATAGAAGAACATATTAATTCAATTTACCTATGGGGTTAATTCCCTATTACAAGGTTAGAAAAGAGACTTACCTTGCTCTGAAGTTCCATATCCGGCTCCCAAGCCTTTCCAACAACTCAAGCCGAAGCCCAACGCTTCAAAACTAGTCAATAAATGTGCATATTCATAAATATATGCTCTAATAATCATTATAATCCAATTTAAAGAAATTCCCAAATCCGCTCGAAAGTCGTTAAATCAACCCTCGGGCCCACGTGCCCAGATTCCAATTTTTTTGAAGATAAACTTTATCCATAATACCACGAACTCAAATATATAACTTATTCCAAATTCCATGTCCAATTTCGTGGTCAAAATCCAAAAATACCAATTTCTAGATTTTTCTACAAAATCCCAAATTTTATATAAATTTTCATGCCTAAATACATATATAATCAAAGTATTTAACTTGCAATAGGTGAGAATCACTTAACTTGACAAGGATGATGAAGATAGAGCTCCAAAATCGCTCCAAGACCGGCTCCCATGGAGAAAATGAAATGATAAATGAGCTAAACCCTCATTTTAAAGAAGCACACTGCCCAGCCCATACTTTGCACCTGCAGACCAATACCGCTTATGCGGCTCCATAGGTGCGGTCAAAATTCCGCTGTTGTGGTCCTCACTGCCCAGCCAAGAACTCGCACCTGCGGACAAAATGTCGCATCTGCACAAATAGCTTCTACGATGGACAGTGCGCTCCTGCGATGTCTCCCACTTCTGCGCCTCTCCTAGTCGCTTCTGCGGCTCTGCACCTGCGGCTCCGCACCTACAGCCAAAACTTTGCAGGTGCGATTACACCAGATACCAGCTGCCTCAGTATTCCCTTAGTCCAAAACATGCTCCGTTAACCATCCTGGACCCACCCGAGGTGTGATGACCCAAAAGACCATCACTTGTTTTAAAACAAAACTTTCGTGTTCTGAGGCCCTGAAAACCTCATTTAGAGTCACCTCGATTTGCGTGCGTAGTTCGGGCACGTAGCCAGAAAACTTAAACATGATAATCTGTGAAAAATGATAAGTTTTGATTATAAAATGAGCTAATTTGAATTCGGTCAACGCTTTGGATAAAAAGACCTGGACCCGTGATTTGACTGTCCCGGAGGGTCCATAGGAAAATATGGGACTGGGGCGTATGCCCGAAATCGAATTCCGAGGTCCCAAGCCCGAGAAATGAATTTTTAAAGTAAATTATTTTCTGGAATTTGTTTAAAGAAATTTGATTAGAACATGATGGTATCGGGCCCGTATTTTGGTTCCGGTGCCAGGTACAGGTCTTATATATGATTTAAGACATTTCTGTGGAATCTGGTGAAAAAACGGATGTCATGTGATGTGGCTCAGACTTAAATTGCAAAATTTATGTTTAAAGAAGTTTTGAGAAAGTTTCATTGATCTCGAGATTTAATTTGATGTTCATGAGGTTATTTTGATGATTTGATTACACGAGTAAGACCATATGATGTTTTTGAGTTAGTATGACATTTGGTTTGGAGCCCCGAGGGCTCGGGTAAGTTTCAGGATGTTTTTACACTTAGGAAAAAGTAGCAGATTCATAGAAGTTGCAGGTCTCTGAAGCCAGGTCTCGCGGTTCGTGGTGGAAGCTCTGCGGCCGCGGTGAGATTTGTGCGGTCCACAGTGAGCAAGGCCAAGACTTCGCGGCCGCGCTCGATTTCTTGTGGTCCGCGGTGGAGACCTGTGCGGCCGCGGTCCATTTTGTGCGGTCTGCACAGGGCACTGGACCGCAATACCTCAGGAAGGCCTGTGCGGCTGCAGTACATTTTGTGCGGTTCGCAAAGGGGATCTGAGAGGGGTATAAATAGATGGAATTTCCAGTTATTTTCATTTTTTAAAACCCCAAAAACATAAGAGGCGATTTTTCAAACAACCTTTCTTCTCCAAATCAATTGTAAGTTATTTTTAACTAGTTTTCGTCAATCATTAACATCTTTTAACATGATTTCAACTTCAAATCAATTATATTCATGGTGGAATTGGGAATTTTGGGTAAAACCTAGGAATATTGAAATTTGGGGATTTAGAACTCATTCCAAAACCAATTATATATCCGTGCTCGGGGGTAAATGGGTTATTGGGTTTTGGTCCGAATTTCGGGTTTGGACCAATCGGGCCCAGGGTCGATTTTTGACTTTTTGGGGAAATCTTTATAAAACCTATTTTCATGCATTAGAATTGATTCATTTAGCATTTATTGATATTGTTAAGCAAATTGTGGCTAGATACAAGAGAGTTGGTGGTGGAAACAAGAGGTAAAGCGGTAGTTGAGGCTTGAATTGTGTTCGTTGCATCGAGGTAAGTGTTTGGTCTAACATTAGCTTGAGGGATTAGGAGTTGTGTCCTATTTGCTATTTGCTTCTTATCGAGTACGACGTATAGGCATGGTGACGAGTATCTATAAGTTGGTGTCAAGCATGACCGTGGGTCTTATATTGTGGTTTTCATGATTTCGTTGTATTATTCATGCCTTGGTGAAGATTCCTAATTGTTGTATAAAGCTTGTGGAAAAATTTGTGACCTATGAACATTGAGGAGCGTTGGCTCAAGTTGTATAGTGAAATTGTGAAAGTATAAGTTACAATTGAACTTTTAGAGCATTGGCTCGAGTTGTGAAGTGAATTGTGAAGTAAAATTTGAGAAAGAGTTATTAAATTGTTCCCTTGCCGGGATATTGCTGCTTTAATAATTATCTCCCTTGTCAGGATGTTGAGATTATTGATATTGTTCCTTTGCCAGGATTTAATTGTTTAATTGTGTTCCCTTACCGGGATTTCTATTATTATTTTGTTTATTCCCTTTCCCCTTTGTTTGTGATTGTTGTTTGGGTGAGGAAGAGTATTAAAGAACGAAGGGTGATGTCGTGCATTGTTTGTTATTGTGAGGAAAATGTGTAAAAGAACGAAGGGTGATGTCGTGCCGCACGACGTACCATTCTATTGATTATATGTTGAGAAAAGAGAGTAAAAGCACGAAGAGTGATGCCGTGCACATTTTGATTATATGATTTTTTTGGTGAGGACGAGAGTAAAAGCACGAAGGGTGATGTCGTGCATATTTTTTTATTATATGACTGCTTTGGTGAGGCTGAGAGTAAAAGCACAAAGGGTGATGCCGTGAAATTGTTGATTTCTGCTTCTTTGTTGATATTCAAGTTATGTTATTTCTTTCTTTACTTGATGTCTTTCTATTCGGCACAGTTTTCTCCCCCACAGCATGTTCCCCCTCCCACATTGACTGGTTATTTCTGTATTTCTTTTCCGCTGTATATGTATTTCTTTTCCGATGTGTGTGTGTGTATATATATATATATATATATATATGAACTGCACAGGTTTATTTGGTAGTCTGGTCCTAGCCTCGTCACTACTTCACCGAGGTTAGGCTAGACACTTACCAGCATATGGGGTCGATTGTGCTGATATTACACTCTGCACTGTGTGCAGATCCAGGAGCAGCTTTCGGACTGTAGTTGGAGGGCTTCCTTCAGTCCACTCGGAGACCCAAGGTAGACCTGCAGGCGTCCGCAGGCCCTGACGTATCCCTCTATCTGTATTTCTTTTTTCATTTCCTTTGTTCAGAAACATTGTATTGTATTTCTTAAGACCTTGTATGTAGTAACTCTTAGATAGTCTGTGACACTGTGACACCAGGTTTTGGGGTATTTGAGGTTTTTTTAAAGTTGTAATAGACGTAGCCTTAAGATATATAATTGTTGATTTCCGCTTATTATTTAAAATTTCGCGTTTATCATATTTTTGGCTTGTGTTTGTTAAAAGGGGCAAAAATAAAAGTGTAGCAAGTAGTTAAGGTTTGGTTTTCCTAGCTCCCACTAGTATGCGCCATCACGACTTCCGAGGGTGGGAAATACGGGTTGTGACAAGTTGGTATCTGAGCTCTAGGTTACATAGGTCTCAAAATTCAGAGACAAGCTTAGTAGAGTTTGAGGGATCGGTACAGAGACGTCTATATTTATCCCCCAGAGGCTACAAAGTTAGGAAAAACTTCACATTTATTCTTTCCTATCATGTAGTTTTGTTTCTCAATGTTAATTGAACTTTTACTTTATTCTTTTGCAAATGGCGAGAACACGTGCTTCCTCATCCTTTGCTCAGCAGCCCGAGCCCCCAACAGCCGCTCTCACGAGGGATAGAGGGCGAGGACGAGGTAGGGGTAGATCTCAGCCCCGAGTAGCAGCCCAAGTGACGGAGCCTCAGGTTGATTTTGATGAGGAGGTTTCGGCTCCAGCAATTTCGATGGGCCCAGCTCATGTCCCAAAGGGGTTTATTGCTACTCGAGTTCTTCAGGATGCTCTGGTCCGATTAGTGGGCCTCATGGAGAGTGTCACCCGGGCAGGCTTTCTTTTTGTAGCACCAGTCGTCTCTCAGGCTGGAGGAGGGGCCCAGACTCCTGCTACTCTCACTCCGAAGTAGGTATCCCCTCAGATTCAGACTCCAGCGGTTCAGCCAGTTGGAGCAGTACAGCCGGGTGTGGTAGCTCAGACCGGTGATGGAGCCGCTATGTCCGTCGATGCTTTGTGGAGATTGGATAGGTTCACCAAGCTCTTCACTTCTACTTTTAGTGGTGTATCTACTGAGGATCCTCAGGATTTTCTAGACTACTGCCATGAGGTTCTAAGGAACATGGGCATTATTGAGACCAACGGGTTGATTTTGCTACATTTCGCTTCTCTGGATCCGCCAAGACTTGGTGGAGTGATTTTTGCTTAGCGAGACCAGCCGGATCGCCAGCCATGACTTAGGAGCAGTTCACATAGCTATTTCTGGAGAAGTTTCTCCCCGTTACTCAGCGAGAGGCTTATTAGAGGCAGTTCGAGCGCCTCTAGTAGGGTTCCATGACTGTTACCTATTGTGAGACCAAGTTCATCGACTTAGCTCGACATGCACTCATTATACTCCCCACCGACAAAGAGAGGGTGAGGAGGTTTATTGACGGTCTTATCTAGCCGATTCGTCTTCAGATGGCTAGAGAGGTTGGGAGTGAGATTACTTTTTAGGAGGCGGACAATGTGGCCCATAGAGTTAAGATGGTTCTATCATAGGAAGGAGGACATGGGTCAGACAAGAGGCCCCGTCATTCAGGCCAATTCAATAGTACTTTATCCAGAGGTCGAGATTCGTATGGTAGAGGCCATACTCCTAGGCCCTTTTAGTCAGCGCTCCAGGTTTTTCACGGTACTTCAGGTGGTTGTGGTCCCCAGATGCAGTATCCCGATCAGCAGTCCTACAGTGCACCACCTACTCCTATCAGTGCATCGCCGCTTTAGAAGTTTTCGGGGTGGTCATTCAGGCCATCAGGGCCAGAAGTCTCAACAGCTGAGGGCTTGTTATACTTGTGGTAATATAGGTCACATTGCTAGGTTTTGCCCTCGAGCACCGAGTAGCTCTTAGCATCAGGGTTCTCGTGCTATGGTACAAGTACTAGGTGTTCCACGGCCTGCCCATCCAGCTAGAGGTAGGGGTAGAGATGCTAGAGGTGGAGGTAGAGGTACTAGAGGTGGAGCTTAGGCCGCCATAGATGGAGGTAGAGGTACTAGAGGTGGAGCTCAGGCCGCCAGAGGTGGAGGCCAGCCAGCTGGAGGCTATCCCAGAGATGTAGATTAGGGTGGTGGGGCCCAACCCCGATGTTACGCCCTTCTAGCCAGGACCGAGGCTGAGGCTTCAGATGCAGTCATTACATGTACTATTTTGGTTTGTGATAGAGATGGTTCAGTGTTATTTGATCCAGGGTCTACCTACTCGTATGTGTCATCTTATTTTGCACCGTATCTGGTCAAGCCTAGTGATTCATTGAGTATTCTTATTTATGTATCTACACCGGTGGGTGATTTTATTGTGGTAGATCGAGTCCATCGTTCTTGTATTGTGGTGATTGGGGGTCTTGAGACTCGTTTGGATTTGTTGCTTCTAGACATGGTCGATTTCGATGTTATATTGGGAATGGACACATCACTTTACCACACTATATTGGACTATCATGCCAAGACTGTGACCTTAGCCTTACCAGATTTGCCCCGTTTAGAGTGGAGAGGAACTATTGGTCATTCTACCCGCAGTGTTATCTCGTATGTGAAGGCTCGACGTATGGTTAGGAAGGGGTGTTTGGCCTATTTGGCATATGTTCATGATTCTAGTGCTGAGGTCCCTTCTATTGATTCTGTGTCCGTTGTTAGAGAGTTTCCTGATGTTTTCTCTACAAACCTGCCGGGTATGCCACCCGATAGGGATACTGACTTTTGCATTGATTTGGCTCCGAGCACTCAGCCCATTTCTATCCCGCTGTATCGTATGGCCCCATTGGAGTTGAAAGAGTTAAAGGAACAATTGCAAAACTTGCTTGAGAAGGGTTTCATTAGACCCAGTGTTTTGCCTTGAAGTGCACCGATGTTATTTGTTAAGAAGAAGGACAGATCGATGAGAATGTGTATTGATTACCGGCAGTTGAACAAGGTTACAATCAAGAATAAGTATCCATTACCGAGGATCGATGATTTGTTTGATCAGCTTCAGGGTGCCAAGGTGTTTTCAAAGATTGATTTTAGATCTGGCTACCATCAGTTGAGGATTAGGGCATCTGATGTCCCTAAGACAGCTTTTTGCACTCGGTACAGGCATTATGAGTTCCTGGTCATGTCATTTGGGTTGACTAATGAACCAACAACTTTTATGGATTTGATGAACCGAGTGTTCAAGCATTATTTGGACTCGTTCGTGATAGTCTTCATTGATGATATTTTAATATATTCCTGTAGCCGGGAGGAGCACGAGCAACATCTTAGAGTGGTTCTCCAAACCTTGAGGGATAGTCAGTTATATGCTAAGTTCTTGAAGTGTGAGTTCTAGTTGAGTACAGTTGCTATTTTGGGTCATGTATTATCAGTAGAGGGTATTCAGGTTGATCCAAAGAAGATTGAGGCAGTCAAGAATTGGCCTAGACCAGCATTAGCTATAGAGGTTTGGAGTTTCTTGGGATTGGAAGGCTACTACTGTCGGTTCGTGGAGGGGTTCTCATCTATCACAGCCTCGATGACCGGGTTGACCCAGAAAGGTTCCTAGTTCAGATGGTTGGACGAGTGTGAGGCGAGCTTTCAGAAGCTTAAGACAGCTCTGACTATGGCACCAGTGTTGGTTTTGCCCACAGGTTCAGGGTCTTATACAATTTATTATGATGCAACTCGTATTGGTCTTGGTGTAGTGTTGATGCAGGATGGCAAGGTCATTGCCTATGCTTCGCGGTAGTTGAAGATTCATGAGAAGAACTATCCGATTCATGACTTGGAGTTGGCAGCCATTGTTCACGCATTCAAGATTTGGAGGCATTACCTGTATGGCGTGGCATGTGAGGTGTTCACGGATCACAAGAGTCTTCAGTATTTGTTCAAGCAAAAGGAGTTGAATTTGAGACAGAGGAGGTGGTTGGAGTTGTTGAAAGTTATGATATCACTATCTTGTATCATCCGGGAAAGGCCAATGTAGTGGCCGATGCTTTGAGTAAGAAGTCAGCTAGTATAGGCAGTCTTGCTTATATTTCGGTCGGTGAGAGACCGCTTGCTTTGGACATACGAGCTTTGGCTAATCAGTTTGTGAGGTTGGATATTTCTGAGCCTGGTCGTGTATTGGCTTGCACGGTCGCTCGTTCTTCTTTATTGGAGCGTATCCATGATCGGTAGTATGATGATCCCCATTTGTGTATCCTTAGAGACACGGTGCAGCGCGGAGGTGCCAAGCAGGCTACCTTAGATGATGATGGAGTTTTGAGATTGCAGGGTCGTGTTTGTGTGCCTAATGTGGATGGGCTCTGAGAGTTGATTTTGGAGGAGGCCCATAGCTCCAGGTACTCTATTCATCCGGGCGCCGCGAAGATGTATCAGGATTTGCGGCAGTATTATTGGTGGCGTAGAATGAAGAAGGATATCGTTGCATATGTAGGTCGGTGTTTGAATTGTCAGCAGGTTAAGTACGAGCATCAAAGGCCTGGTGGTTTATTTCAGAGAATTGAGCTTCCCGAGTGGAAGTGGGAGCATATCACTATGGATTTCGTTGTTGGACTCCCGCAGACTCAGAGGAAGTTCGACGCAGTATGGCTCATTATCGATAGGCTGACCAAGTCAGCACATTTCATTCCTGTGGCAGTCTCCTATTCATCCGAGAGGTTAGCTGAGATCTATATCCGGGAGATTGTTCATATTCATGGTGTGCCTGTATCTATCATTTCGGACCAAGGTACGCAGTTTACCTCGCATTTCTGGAGAGCAGTTTAGCGAGAGTTGGGCACCTAGGTTGAGTTGAGTACAACATTTCATCCTCAGACGGACAGGCAGTCCGAGCGGGCTATTCAGATTTTGGAGGATCTGCTCCGAGCTTGTGTCATTGACTTTGGAGGCTCGTGGGATCAGTTTTTGCCTCTAGCAGAGTTTGCCTACAACAACAGTTACCAGTCGAGTATCCAGATGACTCCTTATGAGGCTTTATATGGTAGGCGGTGTTGATCTCCTGTTGGATGGTTGAGCCGTGAGAGGCTCGATTATTGGGTACTGATCTGGTTCATGAGGCTTTGGACAAGGTCAGGATTATTCAGGATAGGCTTCGTATAGCTCAGTCCAGGCAAAAGCGTTATGCATACCGCAAGGTTCGAGATTTGGCAGTCATGGTAGGTGAGTGGGTATTGCTTCGAGTCTCACCTATGAAGGGCGTGATGAGATTTGGGAAGAAGGGCAAACTTAGCCCTAGGTTCATTAGCCCGTTTGAGATTCTTGATCGAGTGGGAGAGGTGGCTTATAGACTTGCATTGCCGTCGAGCCTATTAGCCGTGCATCCAGTGTTTCATGTGTCCATGCTCCGAAAATATCACGGCGATCCATCCCACGTGTTAGATTTCAACACTATCCAGTTAGACAAGGACTTGTCTTATGAGGAGGAGCCGATAGCTATTCCAGACCGGCAGGTTCATCAATTGAGGTCGAAGAGTTTTCCTTCTGTTCGTGTTCATTGGAGAGGTCAAACTCTTGAGGCATTAACCTGAGAGTCTGAGTCTGATATGCAGAGCCGTTATCCCCATCTTTTCCCTAACTCAGGTACTTCCTTCTTCTGTCCGTTCGAGGACGAGCGGTTGTTTTAGAGGTGGAGAATGTGATGACCTTTTAGGTCATCACTTGTTTTAAAACAAAACTTCCTTGTTCTGAGGCCTTGAAAACCTTATTTAGAGTCACCCTGATTTGCGTGCGCAGTCCGGGCACGTAGCCGAAAAGCTTAAACATGATAATCTGTGAAAAATGATAAGTTTTGATTATAAAATGAGCTAATTTGACTTCGGTCAACGTTTTGGGTAAACGGACCCGGACCCGTGATTTGATGGTCTCGGAGGGTCCGTAGGAAAATATAGGACTTGGGCGTATGCCCGAAATCGAATTCTGACGTCCCAAGCCCGAGAAATGAATTTTTAAAGGAAATTATTTTCTGGAATTTGTTTAAAGAAATTTGATTAGAACATGATGGCATCGGGCCCGTATTTCAATTCTGGCACCCGGTACAGGTTTTATATATGATTTAAGACATTTCTGTGGAATTTGGTGAAAAACGAATGTCATGTGACATGATTCGGACTTAAATTGCAAAATTTATGTTTAAAGAAGTTTTGAGAAAATTTCATTGATCACGAGATTAAATTTGATGTTCATGAGGTTATTTTGATGATTTGATTACACGAGTACGTCCATATAATGTTTTTGAGTTAGTATGATATTTGGTTTGGAGCCCCGAGGGCTCGGGTGAGTTTCGAGATGTTTTTACACTTAGGAAAAAGATGTAGATTCATAGAAGTTGCAGGTCTCGCGGTCCGCGGTGGAAGCTTCGCGGCCGCGGTGGGGACTCCGCGACCACGGTGGGATTTGTGCGGTCCGCGTTGAGCAATTTTTAATATGATTTCAACTTCAGATTAATTATTTTCATGGTGGAATTGGGAATTTTGGGTAAAACCTAAGAATATTGAAATTTGGGGATTTAGACATCAAATTGAGGTCGGGGTTCCCAAACTAGTTATATATCCAGGCTCGGGGGTAAATGGGTAGTCGGGTTTTGGTCCGAATTTCGGGTTTGGACCAAGCAGGCTCGAGGTCGATTTTTGACTTTTAATCTTTATAAAACCTATTTTGCATGCATTAGAATTGAATCATTTCGCATTTATTGGTATCGTTAAGCAAATTGTGGCTAGATACAAGCAAGTTGGTGGTGGAAACAAGAGGTAAAGCAGTAGTTGAGGCTTGAATTGTGTTCGTTGCATCGAGGTAAGTGTTTGGTCTAAACTTAGCTTGAGGGATTAGGAGTTATGTCCTATTTGCTATTTTCTTCTTGTCGAGTACGACGTATAGGCATGGTGATGAGTATCTATACGTTGGTGTCAAGCATGACCGTGAGTCTTATATTGTGGTTTTCATGATTTCGTTGTATTATTCATGCCTTGGTGAGATTCCTAATTGTTGTATAAAGCTTGTGGAAAGACTTGTGACCTATAAACATTGAGGAGCGTTGGGTCAAGTTGTATAGTGAAATTGTGAAAGTATAAGTGGCAATTGAACTTTTAGAGCATTGGCTCGAGTTGTGAAGTGAATTGTGAAGTAAAATTTGAGAAAAAGTTATTAAATTATTCCCTTGCCTGGATAATGTTGCTTTGTTAATTATCTCCTTTGCCGAGATGATGAGATTATTGATGTTGTTCCCCTGCCGGGATTTAATTGTTTAATTGTGTTCCCTTGCCGGAATTTCTATTATTATTTTGTTTATTCCCTTGCCCCTTTGTTTGTGATTGTTGTTTGGGTGAGGAAGAATGTTAAAGCACGAAGGGTGATGTCGTGCATTGTTTGTTGTTTGGGTGAGGATGAGTGTTAAAGCACAAAGAGTGATGTCGTGCATTGTTTGTTATTGTGAGGAAAGAGTGTAAAAGCACGAAGGGTGATGCCGTGCCACACGACGTACCATTCCGTGCCGATTCTATTGATTATATGTTGAGAAAAGAGAGTAAAAGCACGAAAGGTGATGCCATGCACATTTTGATTATATGATTGTTTTGGTGAGGACGAGAGTAAAAGCACGAAGGGTGATGTCGTGCACGTTTTTTTTATTATATGACTGCTTTGGTGAGGCTGAGAGCAAACGCACGAAGGGTGATGCCGTGCAATTTTGATTTCTGCTTCTTTGTTGATATTCTAGTTATGTCGTTCTTTCCTTACTTGATGCCTATCTATTCGGAACTATTGTCGCTCCCACAGCATGTTTCCCCTCCCACATTGACTGGTTATTTCTGTATTTCTTTTTTGCTGTATATATATATATATATATATTTCTTTTTCGTTGTATATACAATTGAACTGCACAGGTTTATTACGTAGTCTGGTCCTTGCCTCGTCACTGCTTCGCCGAGGTTAGGCTAGACACTTACCAGCACATGGGGTCGGTTGTGCTGATACTATACTCTACACTGTGTGCAGATCCAGGAGCAGCTTTCGGACAGTAGTTGGAGGGCTTCCTTCAGTCCACTCGGAGACCCAAGGTAGACTTGCAGGCGTCCACAGGCCCTGGCGTCTCCCTCTATCTGTATTTCCTGTTTCATTTCCTTTGTTCAGAAACAACGTATTGTATTTCTTCAGACCTTGTATATAGTAACTCTTACACAATCTGTGACACTGTGACACCAGGTTTTGGGGTATTTGAGGTTTTTTTAAAAGTTGTAATAGATGTAGCCTTAAGATATATAATTGTTGATTTCTGCTTATTTATTTAAAATTCTGCGTTTATCATATTCTCTGCTTGTGTTTGTTAAAAGAGGCAAAAATGAAAGTTTAGCAAGTAGTTAAGGTTTGGCTTGCCTAGCTCCCATTAGCAGGCGCCATCACGACTCCCGAGGGTGGGAAATCCGGGTCGTGACACGAGGCCCCCGGAACCTTAACCAAATATATCAACATCTCCCAAAACATATTACAAACTTAGTCGAGCCTTTAAATCACATAAACAACGCTAAAATCATGAATCACACTCCAATTCAAGCTTAATGAACTTTAGAGCTTTAAACTTCTACATTTGATACCGAAACCTATCAAATCACGTCTGATTGACCTCAAATTTTGCACAAAAGTCATATTCGACATTACGGACCTATTTCAACTTCCTAAATCGGAATCGACTCCGATATCAAAAAGTCCACTCCCGGTCAAACTTTCCAAAACCTTCAAATTTCCTACTTTCGCCAAATGACCCCTAAATTACCTACGGACCTCCAAATCCACTTCCGGACGCGCTCCCAGTACCAGAATCACCATACGAAGCTATTCTCAGACTCAGAATACCAAACGAACATCGATAATATTGAAATGCACTTCAACCCAAATTTATGAAATTCTTCCAAAATGCCAACTTCCACAATAGGCGCCGAAATACTCTCGGGTCATCCAAAACCTGATCTGGACATACACCCAAGTCTAAAATCATTATACGATCCTGTTGGAACCTTAAAATCCCGATTATGAGGTCGTTTAGTCAAAAATCAAACCTTGGTCAATTCTTCTAACTTAAAGCTTTCGAAATAAAAATTTTCTTTCCATATCAACTCCGAACTTCCCGAAATTCAATTTCGACCACGCGTACAAGTCATAATGCTTGAAATAAAGCTGCTCATGGCCTCAAACATTCGTATGACGCGCTAGAGCTCAAAACAATCGGCCGGGTCGTTACACCTAAATTATAAAAAATTTCAAGATTGATGGAAGAACTTTGTAATTGTAGTTTGTTTCGTAGATTTCATTCTCTTAGTGCCGATATACCGCTTGAATTGGTGAAGATTTATTTTCAAATTTTTTGTAAAAAGGTATTTCCTTATAGATAATCTAAGAGCTTACCAATAGTAAATTTTATATTTAAATATTTTTTTGGAATTTGTCCATTGAAAAAGATATCATGTGCAAATCTTATATCCTATGCAAGATAGAAACTTTATTTAATGGAAAATATTGTGCATATATTTCTAGAATTACTAGTAGTAATCTTAAAGATTTTATATGGTCATTATAGAGGGGTAAATTTATAAAGAGTATTATGTTATAAATACGGTTGTTGTTGGTATAGGTAAAAAACTGTTATAGAGAGGTAAAATATAACTTAAAAATCGATTTTGAAAAAAACTTGACTTTTATATTAAATTGTTATGATATAGGGATATTATTATAGAGATGTGTGACTATACCATCAATTTATTGATTCGCCTGCACAACCACATGTAGTATGCTAATATTTAGGTTAACTTAATGGAGGGCAAGGCATCACTCCCCAACAACTTCTTATATATACAAGAAAAGTCATAGGCCGACCGAGGATTTATACAATTTGATGTGTTCGATCCAGTGGCGACTCAATCAAATCAAATATGTGATCTAAAGCCAAAACTTAAAAAAGGTCCTAAATATTTTGGTAATTTTTTTTATATATTTCATATGATGTTTATTTTTGAAGCTTCCTAATATGCGAGGAAGTCAATTATATTTGAATAATTATTATTTTTTTCAGTTATGTTCAGTCCGTTTAATATAATTCTCATGAGACATATTGATCTTAAGTTAGACTTATTGATTTTAGTTAACAAACTTTTTTCAATTAAGGCAACTGTCAGAGAAAATATTAAAATTATTCTATTAGCAGTAGAAACATTTAAAAAATATAATTAAGACTTCACATATGCAAATTAGAGTATCATCTTTTACTTTTACAAATTTTCTGCTATCACTTTTAATTCTAAAATAGGTAAAACTATCAAATTCATATATCATTTTGCTTTGAAAGACATTCAAGATTGTTGAAGAGATAATTAAGTTAATAAAGATATGTCATTTCTAACGGTTTAAGCTTTTAGATAAGATGATCACACTTTTAATAAAAGCCTATTTGACCAAGCATCTCCATGGACAAAATCCCCCCCCCCCCTCAACAAAGTACCTTTTAAAAAAGTTGAGATGTGTGACCAAGCTTTTAAGAGGAAACATACTATAAGACAATACATTTTCTAATCTAATCGTTTAATAATCAAGTTAGCTAAGCTTTAAAATACTTAAAAAGAAGAATTGAAAAATCTTACAAACACCGAAATTATAAATAAGAATGATTCAAGTTCAAATGCATTAGACAAAATTAAGATAGGAAATAACTACAAATAACTCACACACACACACACACACACACACACACACACACACACACACACACACACACACACACACACACACACACACACACACACACACACACACACACACACACACACACACACACACACACACACACACACACACATATATATATATATATATATATATATATATATATATATATATATATATATATATATATATATATATATATATATTGGGTGAGAATGAGTAAAACCACTGTTTTAATGGCTTTAGGGTTGAGCCGCCCCTGGTTCAATCTTTAGGATTCTTTGCTCTTATTTATTGTACTTTTAAAATAATGAATTCAAAAATAACTAAAAAAATATTATTGGATTTTTACGATATTTTAAGTATTGAAGATGTTGGATTCAAATTAAGTTGCAGCTTAAGAGCAACAATTGCCGTTGCCCAGACTATCGTGTATCTGTGTTGTACATGTATTGATATTTGTTTTCTAACAATAAGGTCACTCATTTCGCAAGCTCGCATGTGATTTTAGATACTAGTTACTCCTTCTATCCCATTTTATATAATATATTTTCCTTTTTAGTTTATCCTAAAAGAATGATATATTTTCATATTTAAAAACATTTCTACTTTAAATTTCTTGGGGAACCTTGACATAACTGATAGAGTTGTTGCAAGGTGACCAGGATAGA
The DNA here is from genome assembly GCF_000715075.1 of Nicotiana tabacum. Lineage (NCBI taxonomy): Eukaryota > Viridiplantae > Streptophyta > Magnoliopsida > Solanales > Solanaceae > Nicotiana > Nicotiana tabacum. The sequence goes on along the minus strand of NC_134086.1, from coordinate 104,135,841 downwards.
TGTAACGACCCGATCGTTCGTTCTAAGAGTTATAGTCGCGTCTCCCCCATATATGCTTCTTTATGTATTGTTCAGCTGTGTTGAGTTGTATCGAGTTGGTAGGCTTGGGTCCGGAGTAGTCTTGAAGCGAAATGAGACACTTAGTCTCTTAGTTAGAAAGCTAAGATAGAAAAGTTAACCGAAAGTTGACTTATGAGTAAACGAATTCAGATTTGGATTTTTATGATTCGATTAGCTTTGTTGGGTGATTTTAGACTTAGGAGTGTATCCGGAATATAATTTGGAGGACCGCGATAGAATTACGCTTGAATTGACGAAAGTTAGAAATTTGGCGACTTTGGTCGGCAGCAGAAAATTAGGTATCGGGATCGGAATGGAATTCCGGAAGTTGGAGTAGGTTCGTAGTGTCATTTGTGACGTGTGTAAAAAAATTGAGGTCATTTGTACGTGGTTTGATAGGTTTCGGAGTCGTTGGCGAGTTTTGGAAGTTTAGAAGTTCTTAGGCTTGAGGACGAGGTTGATTTGGTGTTTTGGTATTATTTTGGGTGTTCTGAAGGTTCGACTAAGTTCGAGTAATAAAATATGACTTGTTGAAATTATTGGTTGAGGTCCCGAGGGCCTCGGGTGAGTTTCGGATAGGTTTGGGTTGTGTTGCGCTCGTTTTTCTTATGTTTCGACGACGTTTCTTCAAGCATAAATGATATCATATTGAACAAATGAGCTCCGATTTCTTTTTTAATTGAAGAATTAGATCCGTATCGTAATTACTGACCCGTAGTAAAAAGAATCATCGAATTTGGACATCGTATAAGGATTTTATGGTCATTTTACTAAGAATTAGGTTGACAGATTTTTCAGATTAATTACGAAATTGCTAGTGACAGCGTATTTAAAAATCTACACTATTTGCAAATATTGAAATCAACATATCTCATTCATTATAAGGTCAAATAGAGTAATTTAAGAAACTAACTTGACTAAAATTTCACAAGAAATCTATTGGAGGCATAAAAAAATGAATTTCGGGATCGTTTGGCACAAGAAACGAGGCAAAAAAATATTTAAAATAAGGGTTTGTTCATTCATTCATATTTTGAGTTGGAGAGCTCGGATTTGGACGATTTTGGAGGTGATTAGCACCATATTGATTGGGGTAAGTGTTCTCTACTCGATTTTGGTTATATTTCATAAATCCATCTTCGTTTTTGGGATTTGATTGATGATTTCAAAATGAAATTGAGGGAGTTAGAGCTTGAGTTTTGGAGAGTTTGAGAGACAAAACGGATTCGGATTTTGACAAATTTATATATGGTTAGACTCGGAAAAGAACGATGCTATTTTTGATTGATTTCGAGACGTGGGCCCGGGGGCCGGGTTTTGGCCGATTTCGGATTTTTGTCCTATTTATGTAGTTTTTATTGTGGAATTTCATTCTTTAGACTATGCTGATAGTATTATTCTTATTTTGGCTAGACTCGAAGCTTTTGGAGACCGAGTCCAGAGACGAGGGCATCCCGGAGTAGGATTTTACGGTGTTGAGGTAAGTAACAATTTTAACTCTGATTTTGGGGGTATAAACCCAGAGAAATTATTATCATATGATTGTTTGGTGGTGATACCCATGCTAGGTGATGGGCGTGTGGGTGTGCACCGCGAGGGATTAAGACTTGGTCCATCGCGTGAGGCTGTGAGGCCTAATGGCTATTATCTGTGGTTATGTGTTTACTTGTTGTTGAACTTGTTTGCCTTCATGTTAGAGATCATGTTTAGGCTTTATTCATGCTCACATTATTTTTACTCGGTCATAGAAATTATTGCACATGTTTACCTCAGTCTCTATTATTTGCCAATATGTTGTGATACTTGATGTGAGTTGTGTTCCCTTATTTGTTGATGATGGTGAGGCTAGTGAGGTACATGATTTAGTGAGGATGAGGGCTTGGTTGTGGAGATATTAATACCATTGCGCGTGAGCTGTCCGCGTAACACATGAGCTGACCGTGCAGGTCCAGGTATTAATACCATAGAGCATGAGTTGTCCGCGTAGCAGGTGAGTTGACCGTGCAGATTCAGATATTGATATGATAGCACGTGAGTTGTCCGTGCTTAGCGCTTGGGCTTTGGGAGACCTTTCGGAGTCTGTACACACCCCTAGTAAGCGCAGAGTGTTGTGTGTATTGAGTGTTGAGTTCTGAATGCGAGTGCTGAGTGATGGAGTGACATTTCTATGAGGTTGCATTTACTTTTGTTGTTGCTGCATTTACCTGTTATTTTCTTTGTGGTATTTGTTGGTTTTATGCAATTTACTTGTTTATTCATGTTTATTGTATATTGTGAAAATAAATAGTTGGACTGCTTTGCTTAGCTCGTCACTATTGCTCAGTTCCTTAGTTATTTTTGTTATTACTGAATCGGTTGAACTCATACTACACCCAACACTTTATGTGCAGATCCAAGTAAGTTAGAGTGCGACGACCGTTGAGTTCAGGTCGGCTATCTTTGGAGACTGCAAGGTAGCTGCTAGCGTCCGCAGGGCCTTGTTACTCCTTTTGTCATTTCTTCTTTTGGACAGTTAGATAGTTTATATATCTTAGTTCATAGTTTTAGACGCTCATGACTTAGTGACACTCTGATGTTTGTGACTCGTTTTAGTATTTTATATTAATTATATTTAGAGTTGATTTAGTTTATGAGAAATTTAAATGTTGAAAATGTTTTATTAAATTCTTATAATCGATTTAGTAGTAATATTTTGGGAAATAGGCTTGCCTTATAACACGATAGGTGTCATCATGACATAGTTAGATTTTGGGTCTTGACAAGTTGATATTGGAGCCTAGGTTACATAGGTCTCACGAGTCATGAGCGGGTTTAGTAGAGTCTTGCAGATCGGTACGGAGACGTCTGTACTTATCTTCGAGAGGTTGTAGAACCTTTAGGAAAACTTCACCTTCTTGAATTCTTATCATGCGGTATTGATTCAGCTTGAAGTGTAACTCTTTAAATTCCTTCCACGCATTCGTATGCGCACATGAGGGCTCGGTATCAGTTGTGCATTGACGAATTGTGATTCCCTGGATGAGGTGCGAGATGCAATTTCTGTGCGTTCATGTTGTGCCAGTCTGGAGGACTTGAGGCCGGGTTTTAACTGTAGATTGAGCATTGAGGTGTTGATTGTGTGAGGGCGGGCTTATGGACCTATATGTCGGATAATGTCCCTATTAGTGGAAATGGTGGCTGGATGGATACGTGATGAGTATGATGTGACCGCGAGATGAGTTAATATGATTTGAATGTGACGAGAAGGTATTGGTGAAGGTTTCACCTATTTGAGGCTCCAAATATGTTTCTAGACTGGTTCGAGGATGAACGTTTGTTTAAGAGGGGAGGATGTAACAACCAGGTCATTCGTTCTGGGAGTTATAACCTTGTTTCCCCCATTTATGCTTCTTTATGTATTGTTCAGCTGTGTTGAGTTGCATCGAGTTGGTAGGCTTGGGTCTGGAGTAGTCTTGGAGTGAAATGAGGCACTTAGTCTCTTAATTAGAAAGCTAAGTTAGAAAAGTCAACCGGAAGTTGACGTATGAGTAAACGAATTCGGTTTTGATTTTTATGATTTGATTAGCTTCGTTGGTGATTTTAAACTTAGGAGTGTGTCTGAAATATAATTTGGAGGTTCGTGGTAGAATTAGGCTTGAATTGGCAAAAGTTAGAAATTTGACGATTTTGGTCGGCAGCGGAAAATTAGGTATCGCGGTCGTAATGGAATTCCAGAAGTTGAAGTAGGTTCGTAGTGTCATTTGTGATGTGTGTACAAAATTTGAGGTCACTCGGACGTGGTTTGATAGGTTTCGGAATCGTTGGCGAGATTTGGAAGTTTAGAAGTTCTTATGCTTGAATCCGAGGTTGATTTGGTGTTTTGGTGTTATTTTGGGTGTTTTGAAGGTTCGACTAAGTTCGGGTAGAGATATATGACTTTTTGGATTATTGGTTGAGGTCCCGAGGTCCTCGGGTGAGTTTCATATAGGTTTAGGTGGTGTTGCACTAGTTTTTCATATGTTTCGACGCCGTTTCTTCAATCATAAATTATATCGTATTGAACAAATGAGCTCCGATTTCTTTTTTGATTGAAGTAATAGATCCGTATAGTAATTACGGACCCGTAGCAAAAAGAATCATCGAAATCGGACATCGTATGAGGATGTTATAATTTTAATAAGAATTAAGTTGCTATATTTTTCAAATTAATTATGGAATTACCACTAACAACATATTTAAATTATGCACTATTTGTAAATATTGAAACCAACATATCTCATTCATTATAAAGTCAAATTGAGTGAATGAAAAGCCTAACTTGACTAAAATATTATAAGAAATCCATTGGAGGAATAAAAACGAGTTTTGGGATTGTTTGGCATGAGAAACGAGGCCGAAAAATATATAAAACAAGGGTTTGTTCATTCAGTCATATTTTTGAGTTGGAGAGCTCGGATTTGGGCAATTTCGGAGACGATTTTCACCATGTAAATTGGGGTAAGTGTTCTCTACTCGGTTTTGGGTATATTTTATGAATCCATCATCGTTTTTAGGATTTGATTGATGATTTCAAAGTGAAATTGAGGGAGTTAGGGCTTGAGTTTTGGTGAGTTTGAGGTTAGGATTTGAGAGACCAAACAGAGTCAAATTTTGACGAATTTTATATGGTTAGACTCGGGAGAGCATGAGGTTTCTAATTCTTCCATTTTTGACTGATTTCGAGATGTGGGCCCGGGGGCCGGGTTTGGCCGATTTTGAATTTTTCGCCTATTTATGTAGTTTTTATTATGGAATTTGATTCTTTAGACTATGTTTATAGTATTATTCTTATTTTGATTAGAATCGGAGCTTTTGGAGACCGAGTCCAGAGATGAGGGCATCCCGAAGTAGGATTTTACGTTGTTGAGGTAAATAACAGTTTTAACTCTTGCTTTGAGGGTATAAACCCAGTGAAATTGATATCATGTGATTGTTTGGGGGTGATACCCACGCTAGGTGACAGGCGTGTGGGTGTGCACCACAAGGGATTGAGACTTGGTCCGTCCGGTGAGGCTATGGCTATTATCTGTGGTTATGTGTTTACTTGTTGTTAAAATTATTTGCCTTCATGTTAGAGATCTTGTTTAGGCTTTATTCATGCTCACATTATCTGTACTCAGTCACAGAAATTATTGCACATGTTTACCTAGTCTCTATTATTTGCTAATATGCTGTGATATTTGATGTGGGTTGTGTTCCCTTATTTATTGATGATGGTGAGGCTAGTGAGGTACATGATTTAGAGAGGCCCAGGGCCTGGTTGTGAGGATATTAATACTAGAGCGCGTGAGCTATTCGTATACCACGTGGGCTGACTGTGCAGGTCCAGGTATTGATACCATAGCGCGTGAGTTGTCCGCGTAGCACGTGAGTTTACCGTGCAGATCCAGGTATTGATATGATAGCACATGAGTTGTTCGTGCTTAGAGCTTGGGCTTTGGGAGCCCTTCCGGAGTCTGTACACACCCCTAGCGAGCGTAGAGTGTTTTATATATTGAGTGTTGAGTGCTGAGTGTTGAGTGCGAGTGCTAAGTGATGGAGTGACATTGCTGTGAGGTTGCATTTACTTTTGTTGTTGTTGCATTTACCTGTTAATTTCTTTGTAGCATTTGTAGGTTTTATGGAATTTACCTATTTATTCATGTTTATTGTAAATTGTGAAAATAAATAATTGGACTGTTTTGCTTAGCTCATCACGACTGCTCAGTTCCTTAGTTATTTCTGCTATTATAGAGTCGGTTGTACTCATACTACACTCTGCACTTTATGTGCAGATCCAGGTGAGTTAGAGTACGGCGATCGTTGAGTTCAGGCCGGCTATTTTTGGAGACTGCAAGGTAGCTGCTAGCGTCCACAGGGCCTTGTTATTCCTTTTGTCATTTCTTCTTTTGGACATTTAGATAGTTTATATATCTTAGTTCATAGTTTTAGACGCTCATGACTTAGTGACACCTTGATGTTTGTGTCTCGTTTTCGTATTTTATATTAATTATATTTAGGGTTGATTTAGTTTATCAGAAATTTAAATGTTGAAAATGTTTTATTAAGTTCTTATAATCGATTTAGTAGTAATATTTTGAGAAATAGGCTTGCCTTGTAATACGATAGGCGCCATCACGACATGGTTAGATTTTTGGTCGTGACAAGGTCAAGGGTTCGAGTCCTGAGAATTGGATCTTAAAGAAATATAGGGTAAGACTGCATATAATAGATCCTTGTGGTCTGGCTATTCTCAGATCCTGCGCATAGCGAGAGCTAAGTGCACCGAGCTGCCCTACTTTAAATTTCTTACTTTTACCTTTAATGAAGTGTTGTTTTGAATATTTTTGCCAGGTATCACAGCGAAATCAATGTGCTACTATTTCATCTCAATTCAGAGGCGGACCTACATAGTAGGTAGAGGGGTCACCGGAATTCGTTAGCCTCCGCTAAAACATTGTATTGTATTTTGTATATACACTGAGTACCCCGTACAAAAATACCTTGGTGCCCCTTTGTTAAACAAATTGTTGGATGGTAGATTTGGGAAATTGGATATTTTAACTCCCTTACTGTTGTTGTTGACCCAGGATCGAATCTCATCTCTTACAATTATATTGTTTAGTGCTTGAACATAATAGTTAATTTAATTAATTTTATTCTTTTTCAAATCCCTGTCTCAAAATCAAAATCCCCAAAATGTAGCTCCTCTCTCCAAAAACAGAAAAATACAAACCATTTTCCTTTCTTTCAACAACCACCTCGACAAAGTAGCAGTATTTGTCGACTCCGATCGACAACGAAGAGTTTGCTCTTTGCTAATAAGTTATCACAAGATTTCAAAAAGCCGCACTCTAAAATTTGTCGCTAGTTATTGGCATATCTATAGATACTGGTGCCCCGTCGCACTCAAATCTTGAGTCCGCCTCTGTCTCAATTAATAATTGAGTATGTGGTTAAGATTTTAGTGTAGAAGTCGTCCACTTTCTTTTAGTGTTAGTTTTAGCAGTAACTGGGTAGGCCATAGGGCTATTTAAGCGCACAGTTAGGAGCCGCTTTCTTCAATTAAATGATTTATTAGTCTTAGCATTAACTAGGCAGGTAGCTTTCTTCAATTGAATGATTTCAGGAATAATATGGTACTCCATATCTGAGGTTCTCCATGTTAAGATGCCAGCATGTCTCGTACTACAAGCTCTTATATTTCCATAAATATCAATGCTATCCCCACTCATTATTTCCACCCTACAGCAAATATTATGCAACATTTTGAAAAATATATTATCTTTCAATATTTGAATAACTTGAAACATAACACACTCACCTTTCCACAAGTAGTTCAACTCTTGCTAATACGATTTCTGCAACTTTATTTTTTTCCATCTTTCCAATCAATTAGAACACATATTATTCAAATGAAAACAAAGAGGGTACAATGTTTACAAACTGACAAAAACTAAGAGCCTTTTTGGATTGGCTTAAAAGATGGTTTGACTAGCTTAACCAGCTTTTAAGCACTTTTTAACTGTTGAAACTGCTTGGCAACCAAAAAAAGGCTTCAAAAGCACCAAGTTGGATAACCCATCTTTTTTGAAATTGGCTTAAAATCCATATTACTTTGACAAAAAATATTACATTCTTATCTCTTATAATTTTTCTTAATCCCGAATTACCCCTCAGTAAAAAATCCTAAAACATACAATCTCTCCTCTTTTATCCATTCTTGCAGCCTCTGCTTCTTTCTACCTCTCCTTCCATAACCTTCCCCAACTTCAGCTCCGATTTTGGAAGCCTCTTCATTCAATGTAAAATATTTTTGAATTTCACTTTCTGATGTGTTTTCAAAATTTTGAAATAATGAATATCATAAACAAGTTTATCTGCAGAGTTGAACTCAAAATTGCAAAATTTGGTGCCTATTTTCCTAATGTGATTTCTTTATTTTGGAATTTTGAATATCATAAACAAACTGCTTTTCAGCACTTGTGTATACCTGAGGTGCATTAGCACTAATTTAGAATTAAATATATTTTAGTAATCAGCTCTTTTGTAATGTTAACAACTTTAAGGATATTTCTGGTATTTTAACAAAAAGAAGTTCTTATCAGTATTTGCTTACCAAATACTTCAATAACTTTTTTATCCAAACAAGTAACATCTTATTTAGCAAATAAGCTTCAGCACAAGTTCTTAACAACTGCTTTTTTCCGGCTAATCCAGACGGGCTCTAATATTGGGATGACTATCCACTGCACCGTTAGCAGTCTTTCTTTATATTTACAGATCAGCTACTACAATATAATTTCAGATCCCTAAAATTTGTTCGTGTAGTTATTCATCACTATTAGAGTACTGATCGAGATGAAATCTAATCACACTACTTTGTCAAGTTTTTGTGTTCATTCAGAATCCCACACCACTTCTATCATAAGACTCATTGTGTAAGATAAAAGCGATTTATATTAAATGATCGAATGACAGCGTGACACGTAGAACCGTAGGCACACGGAAGATGAAGCGAATGGAAACCAAGGCCGAGGACAACATCTTCAGTTGGAACCGGGTATATCCCGAAGGGAACATCGCCAACGGGAGCAAACAAATATCTGTCACTAGATGATATTTAATGAAGAATATTCCTCAGTATTAACTACATAACCATTGCAGAGAATTTTGGCATCAAGACCTACCGTTACATATTCATCAATCACCCTCATTATTGTTACTTAAAAGGGGCTTGATCCTAAGACACCGTTCCCGAGGTATAACTATAAATAGTGACTTCAACAACCATTATTACAGTCAAAATCTCTGGAAAAACTTATGCTACACATTATTCCCAAGCGACAATTGCCGCTGCCCAGACTATCGTGCATTTGTTTATACATATATCGATATTTGTTTTCTAAGCAATAAGATCACTCATTTTGCAAGCTCACATATGATTTTAGATACTAGTTACTCCTTCTATCCCATTTTATACAACACATTTTCTTTTTTAGTTGGCCAAGTAGACTAATATCTTTTTATATTTAAAAACAATTCTACTTTAAACTTCTTAGGAGTCTTGGCATAACTGGTAAAGTTGATGCCAAGTGACCAGGAGGTCATGGTTCGAGCCGTGAAAATAATCTCTTAAAGAAATGCAGGTATAGACCCTTATGGTCCGGCCTTTCTTGGACCCCGCACGTAACATGAGCTTAGTGCACTCGGATGCCCTACTTAAAACTTCTTACTTTTACCTTTAATAAAGTGTTATTTACCTTTAAAAAAGTGTTATTTACCTTTTACATTCTTATCCCTTACAATTTCCCTTAATCTGAATTACCCCTCAGTAAAAAAACCTAAAACATACAATTTCTTCTCTTTTTCCATTTTTGCAGCCTCTGCTTTCTTTGTCCTCTTCTTCCTTAACCTCCCTAATTTCAGCTCTGATTTTGGAAGCCCCTTCATTCAATGTAACTATAATATTTTTGTTGAATTTCAATTCCTAGTATATTTTCAAAGTTTTGGATTTATGAATATCATAAATAAGTTTATCTGTACAATGGAACTCAAAATTGTAAAATCTGATGTCTATTTTCCTGATGTGTTTTCTATATTTTGGAATTTTGAATATCATCAAAAAACTGCTTTCAGTACTTGTGTATACCTTAAATGCATTAGCACTAATTCAGAATTAAATATATTGTAGTAATCAACTCTTTTATAATGTTAACAGCTTTAAGGATATTTCTGGTATTTTACTAGAAAGAAGTGTTTATCAGTACTTGTTTACCAAATACTTTAACAGTTTTTTAAACTTTAGAACTTTTATCCAAACATGTATCTTCTTATTTATAAAACAAGCTCCAACACTTAAAAGCTGTTTTTAAGCACAAGTTCTTAAAAGTTACTTTTTTCTGGCTAATCCAGAGGGGCTCTAATACAGGGATGACTATCCATTGCACCGTTAGCGGTATTCCTTTAAATTTGCAGATCAGCTACTACAATATAATTTTAGATCTCCAAAATTTGTTCGTTTAGTTGTTCATCACTGTTACAGTATTGATCGAGATAAAAGCTTGTAAGAGTAGAGATTTCAAAACTGATAGGAAACAAATACATCTTATGTTTGAAAAGTGCATAAACAGAATTATATAATCTAAGGCTACTGTGAACAAGTGGCAACTGCTGCAGAAACGCATGTACGCCTTCAAATCCAACAACCATCAAACGCAGCAACATCGACATCCGGGATCTGCACGCAATGTGCAGGAAGTGCAGTATGAGTACAATCAACCCCATATACTCAAAAGGTAACAAACCTAATCTCAGGTTGAAAGCAGTGACGAGCTGGAACATAGGTCGGGTCCAACACAAATAACCAACAACAGTTCGTACAACATAGAACAAATAAATAAGGAAATGCTCTCAGTGGTAAAAATGTTCAACTTTTACACGGTTTTTCAAAAATAGTTTCGCTATTCAAGAATATCAGTGAAAAACCCAAATCCTTTATCGAAATCATCGTAATATTATGAGATACTTTGAAAATAGTAATTATTCCTGAAAAATTCTTTCCACAATAGGTAAACGTGTTTCATTTCCTTTCCAAATAACAAGTGTGAAATACCACTCTTTGCTCGCATACCAATGTGTAAAAGTCATGAATGATGCGATACTTGTACAACATAAGGAAAAATGCATCTCTATGCATGTATGCCATATATGCATGCCAATGCCATGTATCTCAGAGATGAATCATTTACTCACACTCTTAAAGTACTCAACCTCATTGTATCACACTTTCCACTCATCATTCTCAACCACTCGGTACTGTATAAGGCCTATATGGCCCAGGAAGATCCATCCCAAAATATATATACATCACTAACCATCAGTCACTCAGTTCCGAGGAAGGCCAATCCGGCCCCATGGAGAAGATCCATCTCCAGGTTTATAAATGCTTTGGACAAGATCCATGTCCAGGGAATATCTATCGCTCAAAATAATCAATCGCGCCCACTGTGGGTGTGCAGACTCTGGAGAGGCTCGTATGGCCCAAGTGTTGTAACAAGCCAATCATGGCATAAATCAATCAGGCCATCGACCTTACTTAGTAATCAATAAAACATGCTGTAGGGTGCATCCAGATCCCATAACTATCACTCATAATCAGGCTCTCGGCCTCACTCCGTCATCAATCTCTCCAGTCTCACCCACGGGCTCACAATGTCATGAAAACTGACCCGGAACAATGATATGATGTATCAATAAGTAACAATTGAGACTAAGATGTGATATGAATGCATGGATGTGACTAAGAACGAAATGTCAATGAATTCAATAAGATGACAGCAAGAAACGACCACTATGGTTCCCGACAATATCAGCATAAAGCCTAAACATGATATCTAGTGTGATGTATCACATAGTGAAAAACACCATTATGAACAAAGTGGGCCACTAAACAGTTCCCTGGAGACAACAGAGTCACAACCCACATGGTGCACGCCCACACGCCCGTCACCTAGCATGTGCGTCACCTCAACACCAACCATATAACACATAATTCAGGGTTTCCTGCCCTCATCACTAAGTTTAGAAGAGTTACTTATCTTAAACAAGATAATTCTGACACCGAGCAAGCCAAGCGATGCTCCAAGAATGCCATCACACGCGTTCAGACCTCCGAATGGCTCAAAACTAATAAAAACAACTCACATATATCAAACAATGCTAAAGGAACCAATCCCAATCGAAAAAGGTCGAATCATTAATCAAAAGCCCAACTCGCGCCCGCACCTTGGAACCCGACAAAACTCATAAAATCTGTCAATCCATTTAATTCCAAGTTCAACCATACTAGTTTCACTCAAATCCGACTCTGAATCGGTGTTCAAAACTCAAAAATTCTTATTATGAAACTTTAGGCCAACACCCTCAATTTCTTCTTTAAAAGTCATCAATCAAAAGTTAAAATCGAAGATAGATTCACGAAATATAACGAAAACCGAGTAGAGAACACTTACAGTAATTCATATTCGGAAAATCACCTAAAAAATTGCCTGATTCTGAGCTCCCCAACTCAAAATATGTTAAATGTACAAAACCCTCATTTTAATACTGTTCTGCATTGTTTTTTATGCCAAAAGATCTCGAAACTTGCTTTTAATACCTGGAATGGATTCCTTGTGAAATTCTAGTTAAGTTAGGCTCTTGAATTACTCCATTTGACCTTATATTGAAGGAGATATGTTGGTTTCAATGTTGAAAATAGTGTAGATTTTTAAATACGTAGCCAATGGTAATTTTGTAATTAATCTAAAAAATCTGGCAACCCAATTTTTAGTAAAATAACTATAAAATCCTCATAGAATGTCCAAATTTGACAATTCTTTTTGATATGGCTCCGTAATTACGATACGGATTTAATGCTTTAATCAAAACGAAATCGGAGCTCATTTGTTCAATGTGCTACCATTTATGCTTGAAGAAACGACGTCAAAACAAAAGAAAAACGAGCGCAACTCAATCCAAACCTATCTGAAACTCACATGAGCCACTCGGGACCCCGTCGAAACATACTAACAAGTTCCATATCATAATACAAACCTACTCGAAGCCTCAAAATACACATAACAATATCGAAAAGACGAAACGCATCTCAAATCAAACTTAATGAACTTTCGAACTTTCGACTTCCAAAAAACTCACGCCGAAACATATCAAATCAACTCGGAATGAACTCAAATTTTGCACACAAGTCATAATACATCATACGGAGCTACTTGTGCCCCAAACTACCGAGCGAAGTTCAAATGCTCAAAACGACTGGTCAGATTGTTACATTCTCCCCCACTTAAACATATGTTCGTCCTCAAACATGCTCAGAGTTCCAAAAGCCATCAAATCGCCGTGTAACCTTACTATGCACATACCCAAGGGTGTTCCCATGTCACCCTATCCCATATAGATCTGATAACGCAACATGACTGAAATTTCTTAATCCAACCTAGCCTATAAGTCTTAGAACCCAATTTCCAACATCCGGAATTTTTTATAAGATCAGAATCTCGCATCTACACACTATATAAGTCCGAACAAGCTATATCAAATCATATCTGTAATCCTAGATGTAATTACATGATATACCATATAACTGAAACACCCATAGCGATAACTTTTCTAATCACAGTAGTTGCTCAAAACAACCCAATACCGGTAATAAACCTCTTATCAAATAAAGCCTTGTTGTAACACCTTCATATACTTCTAATAATGAAAGAAACACGCAGAAACTCATAACCATTCATCAGACCAAGAAGTTGTGAAACTCTCTCTCCTTTAATAGGAATTATAGCAAATTTTTAAGCTGATCAACATCAATATCCTTCCAAATATACCACAATCTGATCCGATAACACCCATTCTAGGTACGATGACCTCATCCCATCTAACATAATCACTCTAGTGACATGGCACATTAATACAACTTAGCGCCCTAACCTGTACAACCCGTGCACCAAATAGCAACATTCCAAATGTACTCAATCCTAAAAATGCCTCAAACGAGATGACTATCCTGCCAACTTAATAAGTACCATCACAATACCGTGCTAAGAGCCTAGCACACACCGTAGAACCAAAACACAAGAATCCCACACAAAGGATCATATCTCAACATAACCTTTCTACAATGCGTGAGCCCATCCAAATGCCGGTCCAATTTATATTCCTCGAGCCGCCTTGCTTAAAATCAATAACCACACAAAATTTGACATCAATTACCCAAAGTTCATTACCATAACCATGTAGAGAAAATAACACAATACCACGACCCGGAAAGGATATAACCAACTTGAAATCAATCATGCAATACCTAAATACTCATCCCGCTCAAATACCGATATGAAGCCCAAATAGAACCGCACCATGTGTGCATATAACCAATGAATCACAACCCTCCGTAGCATAGAATAGTAACTCACAGATCATCTCAAAACACGAATAAGATTAACAACAACAGAATGGCACGGCCCTTAACAATAATAGTATAGAGCCAACCAATCCGTCTCGGTGTAGAACACACATCAATATCAGGCCTACCAATGAACCCCAAATCAATTCTCGTCACCCACAATACATAATTAACCCTCCGAAAGTACACAATGACTAAATCACAACACATACTATCCTCTGACTAGCTTTGGCCACATTTTCACAATCCACAACCATGAAACAATCTGCTCCTGAGAACTCCTAGTCTCCAAATTCGTAGAACACACGAATCACCATATCTGATCTCTACTCCACCGCCTGAATGTCTAACACATCCCTCATACACGATCATCCCGTGAGGAATACTTCTATAATTCTTCTATGCCACAAAGCAAAATTTGAACGCCGACAGTCGATCAACTAGGAGAGCAGCATAATACCAATGAAGTATCCATAAATCAAAATACATCGCCCCTTCTGAAATGTATACTCTCATCAAGCCATACTAAATAGTAATATCATTTACCTAATCTCCTTCATAACTGAACTGTGATCTTATGCATGCAAATCTCAATCCTACACAACATACCGCATATACTATGCTATCATACAAAAAATACGAGAACTTCATACTCCACTCCGAGTCACAAGCAACTACTCACTCAATCATCCAAGAACTTTCCATTTGATCTCGTCCAGAGAAAATCACTATACATCACATGCTCATCATGCCAGTGGAAATATACTCCTCGAGCCGTGGTATAAAGTACTGAGATCTCTTCGAAACCTATTTGCACATAATTAAGTCATTAGAACTAAGTCTCTCTAACTCAACCAAGACACGCAGGTCACCAAAAACCCAAGAGAATTGCCATGAAACACCTATAGAAACCCACCACATCATAAGCACCCAAAGAACCGATCATATCCATTACCATGCCGATCCAACATACTACTAAACTATCATATTTCTCCGAGTCCTTTCTGAATTACCTTCAAATTGATACTTCTCGATGCCATAATATCACAATCCTCAACCAAGACTCACCATATGAGAACCTACCATAAAACCACACTGCCCTAAGGCTCATAAGCCGCTGAATGCTTCCAAAAGTACCACAACCGAGATACCCGCTCCGAAAAAACCTTCTATGAATTTAAAGCTGTTCATTTTTACCTTTCTTATATTGAATGTAGAATCCAAAATGATATAAAAATACTGCAAGTCTCGACACCATTCAATGTAACTCTCAGCTTCTAGCCATATACAAATCCGCAACATTCTCAATTGCCACGTATAAATCTTGAATTCACTAAAACCATTCTCGAGAGTCATGCACTCTTCTCAAATCTCAATTAGACTGATCAAACAAACCGAACGACCTCTACCCCATTAGAACTCCAACACCCAAGGAAGTAACCCCCCCCACCTTAATGCAACCAAATAAATTTCTACTCCACGCACATTACATCCTTCACCAATAACAACTCAAATCATTTCATGATTCTCATATAATCATAAAGAATACAACTCGTATCCAGAAATCCCCTTACTCGAATCATCCTTAATCTCAACCTCTGCAAGTCATAACTGATTCACCAGTATACCTAGAACTGAAACTAATACGACACATAGCCGTGCAATCAACTTATCAATAGCAGACTCCCCCATTTGGCTCAAAGTCATAGATCAAAGCATATAAAAACTTACAATGCCCATATTCTATTACTTCCATAATACCATAGTGAGATTCAACTAAATCCTTCATAAGCTCATGCAACATAAACCATCTACAAATCTCGCATTCACCCTTGTAACAGTCAAGCCCACTCTCATAAGCGATCCAAACTCAAATTGCAATAGATATATTTCACTGGGAAAAGAGAACTCCCAACAACAACATAGGGATCACACAAACCTCAAGACACCCCGCAGGAGATAACTCACATGCTTTGCCTCAAGCTGACCTTTCTCTATACCCTTCCACATTCATAAACATTATGCAATCACTTAATCTTCTTGAGTCTGATCTCATATCACGACATGAAATCTACTTCACTTCCCAACTAAACAACATGAAAAGATTCTTCAGTACACCCATAACTCGGGGCTATACATCAAATTAAGATGGAAATCAAACACCGATTTGTTCTTTCTACACCTCAAGCAGACCCTTATCATCACACTCAAATCATATGAACACATCTCAGAGTCACATCATACTCATCATGAATCCATTCAGAGAATCTACCAATGGGGACACTATCGGACATATATGTCCAAAAATGCATGCTCACACAATCAACAACTCTGTGCTAAAACTACAGTCAAAACCCAACCTAAAGTCCTCCAAACTGGCCCATCATCAGCATACCGAAATCATGTCTTGCACCTCTTCAATGGAATCACAATACATTGATGCACAGTTGATACCAAGCGCTCACATGCACATATGAATGCATAGAAGGAATTCAAAGAATTACGCTTCAAGCTGAATCAATGACGCACGATAAGGAAAAAAAAGATGGGATGTATATCCTAAATGTCCTGTAGCCTCTCAAAGATAGGTATGGACGTCATCATACCGATCCGCAAGACTCTACTAGACATTTGCTTATAGCTTGTAGAGCCTACGAACCTAGAGCTCTGATACAATCTGTCATGACCCAAAATCCACTAGTCATGATGACACCTAACCCAACCCGCTAGGTAAGCCAACTACTAACTAATTCAATTTCAACATTTCTAATAAGTCAGTTAAACAAAATAAATTATCTGGATCTATTACACCTCCCAAGGATTGGTAGTACAAATCATGAGTTTCTAAGAGTAGAGATTTCAAAACTGATAGGAGACAAATACATCTTCTGTTTGAAAAGTATATAAACAAAGTTATATAATCTAAGGCTACCGTGAACAAGAGGCAACTACTGCAGGAACGCATGTACGCCTTCAAATCTAGCAATTATCGAGAGCAACAACATCGACATCCGGGATCTACATGCAATGTGCAGGAAGTGCAGTATGAGTACAACCGACCACATGTACTCAAAAATAAACAAACCTAACCTCACGTTGAAAGTAGTGACGGGCTGGAACATAAGCCGGGTCCAATACAAATAACCAATAGCAGTTTGTACAACGTAGAGCAAATAAATAAGGAAATACTCTCAAAGGTAAAAATGTTCAACGTTTACACAATTTTTCCAAAATAGTTTTGCTTTTCAAGAATACCAGTGAAAAACCCAAATCCTTTATCGAAATCATCGAAATATCATGAGATTGTTTGAATATAGTAACTTTTCCTGAAAAATCATTTCCATAATAGGTAAACATGTTTAGTTTCCTTTCCAAATAACAAATGTGAAATAGCACTCTTTGCCTGTATACCAATGAGTAAAAGTCATGAATGATGTGATACTGTACAACATGAGAAAAATGCGTCTCTATGCATGTATTCCATATATGCATGTCAATGCCATGTATCTCAGAGATGAATCATGTACTCACACTCTCGAAGTACTCAACCTCACTGTATCACACTTTCCACTCATCATACTCAACCACTCGGTACTATATATGACTATACGGCCTAGGTGTTTTTACCCAATTTTTCCCAAAATATTTTAAGTTGCATATATACCTTCAAAATCATGCATTATCACCAATTGGTATTTTTTCACATTTGTTTATTTGTACAGTATTTTATTTCCAATAAATGATTACAATATTGCATCACAAATGATTTCAAAGGCATTTATTGATTTAATTTATTGTTTATAGTCCTATTAAGACCAAAATATTCCATAAATAGCCAAATTGACACCTCTGGGCTATAATTGCAATAACTTTGCAATTATAGCCCATACTTATTATTTTGCACTATTTTTACCAGAAATTAGTCCTTTATATTTTTAAATTATTTTGACTAATTTAATTCGGGTATTTAACAAATAGCCCATTTCTATTTAAAGTTTAGCCTTAATTAAACCAGCCCGGACCCTTAATTAAACTAGCCCATACCCCAAGCACAATCCCTAATACTACGCGACCAAATGCTGATTAAATTCTGGCCATTGATCAATTTTGATCAACGACTGAGATTCATTAAATTGATCAACGGCCGAGATTCATTATTTCCTAATTTAACCTAAACCTATACCCCCAAACTCCTCATTCACTCTTCACTCACCCGTCGTCACCCTTCTCCTTCTCTCTCAAAATCCCTCTGCCTAAACCCTAACTCCCCATTACCGGCTGCTTGCTCCCCGGTAATAATGGTGGCTCACCACCACCCCTAGCCCTAATGGCTCCCCCATGAACCGATTTTTGCTGTCTTGAGGTCCTCAAGGGACTAGTGGCTGTTCAATCACCACCTATGACATGTTCTCGCTGTTCTCAGGCTACCATGGCCTAATTGAGTAAGATCTTCATATTTCTCGGCTAAACCTATGGGTTTCTAAGCCGGTCTCACTATTTCTGGGTTATTTTCTAGAAAACCCTAATCTCTTCTCCTGTACCTCTTAGATCTGTAATAGATCTGAGGTTTTTCTTAGCTATTTTTGTTTGTTTTATGAAAAAACCTTTCGATTTCTCAAAGCGTCGCCTTATTTTCCCATTAGCGTTTCTGGAACTTTTTTTGAGAAACATATTTTTGGTATTTCAATGTTGTTCTCTGAATCTCATATGTTTGAACGACCTTTTGTTAAAATTTCTTTTTAATCCTAATTTGTTATGTTAAAACCCCAAATTTAACAATATGTTATAATTCCGAGTTCGTTCTTGCTTATCGATTCTGCTATGTGTGTGTTCGAAGTCCATGAATATGTTTCGACTAGTGATTTCTACCCCACTAATGTTGTACAAGGGTTTCTGATTTGTCTCTTTCTGGCAATACTCAGTACTTATTATTCATGGAAGTTTATAATGTTTCCCTTAGTATTAGTACTATTTTCCGATTCTTTAAATCCCTGATTTCCTGGGATGATACTCTTTACTGATTTCCGACTACTGTTCCTATTTTCACAACCCTTAAAATATTTTTTTTACCTTGTTATGTGATTGACTACATTATTGCTCGATTCTTACTGTTATTTCCTTAATTAGAACTCTATGTATCTACCTCTAATTGCTTATTCTGTACTTAAGTTTTTTGAACTCTTTCCTTATTTGGTACATGTTCTTTACCGTTTGAAATGGCTCCCTTAATTAAGGGAAGAGTTGGACTGATTTTAGTTTAATTGATTCTGAGTTCTCCAATTATTGAACAATTTGATTCTTACCTTATTGACCTAGCTTTCAAACTACTATATATATATATATATATATATATATATATATTCTTTCTTCTTTATTAAAGACAAGAACATTAGTTCACAACTCCCTCACACACTTAAAGCTTTTATGCTCTCTTTCTTGTTACTTGCTACTATTACTGAATTAGCCGGCTGCAAGCCAAGGCTAATTATTGCCCCCTACTGCTCTTCACTTTGTGTCTATTCTCCTTAACCGGTATGTTTTGATTTCAATTCAAGTCCTAAACACTATATGTTTTCTTGTTGTTTTAGTTTACAAGTTACCAGTCTATTCCTATCTATTATCTGACCTTTCAATATGTAACTAGCCTGATTGGATCATTGTTAGTTCTGTCCTAATTCAAATATATAATCAGCATGATGAGCATGTCCATTACTTGTAGTATGTACCGGCGTTACACTATTAGTATATGTTTGAATGGTTATGTGTTAGTTGGTTTTGGTTTGCACCTGCTTTGCAAAACTGATTTGTTACCCTAAGTTATTCTGATGCTATGCCCAATCATGTTTAGTACTTCTATATCCTCACTGTTGCTATGAAGTCATATACTATGTCATCTCCCAATCCTATGAACCCCCCTAAA
The DNA here is from genome assembly GCF_000715075.1 of Nicotiana tabacum. Lineage (NCBI taxonomy): Eukaryota > Viridiplantae > Streptophyta > Magnoliopsida > Solanales > Solanaceae > Nicotiana > Nicotiana tabacum. The sequence goes on along the minus strand of NC_134086.1, from coordinate 104,115,901 downwards.
TACTTCTGATTCTATAACTATGTTCTAATTAGCACCTCTGAAATCCATGCCTTACTGCTTGCACTATTAGCTACTCCTTAGTTACAAAAGACTTCTATTTATTATATGTTCATTATGTGTCCCCAAATCCCAATTCCCTTGTATGAATCATATGGTTGATCTGTTGTTTGTTTGATTACACAATTCTTGTCAAAACTGTTTTACTGCTAAACAACTCTCCTATTTTATAAAACTACCTCAATTTAGTCCTTTTCAATACTATTTTTCCTATCAAACCTTTTCAAAACTATGTCAAGAACTCCAAATCCACTCTTAAGTCCCTAGGTTCTGCCCCTCCAGTATGTGACTGCCTTGGGATCCCTGTGAGATCCCCTGAACTCTGATACACTGGGCTGACCCTTTCACACTACACTTGCTCGGTTTTGGTTATGAAATCTAGGTGTGAACACTGCCCGGGATCCTTGATATCCTTAGGGAACTCTGACACACCCGGACATGAGACTAGCTATAAACTTGGCATTTGAGGCTATTGTAAATTTAGTATCTTCATGATACACTTGGGCCTGCTTGAGGCTCCCTATAGTTAACTTCTTCCTTTTATTTATTTATTTATGTAATTTATTCAGCTGATCTGTAATAGTTATTTGTAAATAAATGTTGGGAATGGCTAGTGAAACGGGAGGGTAGCTATATAATCCTATCAATATCATTGGGGTAGAAAACATGTTATAGGCTTTGCATTATTTATATCTGCATTAGAATCCATGTTTTTAGGATCAATACACTCACCCAAATCGTGCCAAATATGCACTAGATATCATGTTCCTAGGATTTCACGTCTACTGTTTTAGCATCTCATCCGTCACTAATCTATGTTTTATGTCTATCACTTAGAAATCCTGCTCCTAGGTCAATAACTACATTAGCATAAAAGTTGTTACTCTTGTGCATTCAGAAGTCATATTTCAGTAATTCTGCAATTTTGTGTGCATTTAGAAATCATACCTTAGGAATTCTGTTTTTTAACGATCCTGCCATTTGCATGTGCATATTAGATACCATGTTCTAGGATCTTGTTTGCATTTTGTTTAAGATGCCTAGTTAATTATTGATTCATGAAAAGGTAATGAAAAATAATCACATATTGTGATGTTTTCTTAATAAAAATGGTAATAATCTCTGCATTCTCAGATTCGTATCAACTAGAACAACATGCTCTTATGGTGAAACGACTTCTGAACTATAATGATTCTGGTAACTATTATGCATGATCCCACGCCTAGGCAAGCCTATAAGGCGATTAAAGTCCTGCAACTATAAAACTGCGCTTTAAAACTGCTCGTATTCATAGGTCTAAAATTAGTAGGTCTTTGACACTTCAATCCTAATTCAATGTTGTATACTTCCTGCTCACCTAGATATCGTGTTCTGAGTTTTATTACCTGAAATAATCATTTGAGACGTGCATCTATTTGTTTTGCTTGTGGAGGTAACCAATGTGAGCCTTTATTTGTTCCTTCTTTATGTGCAGTCCTAATTATTTTGATTGATACTTAGATTTTCTCCTTTAAATACCTTAAGATAAACTAGACCTATCCAAAAGTAGAGGTCCTAAGATACCTCCAGGACTGAGAGGAAGGGATGGGTAGTGCACGCATAGGACATTTCTCGAGGTTACTAGAATGCTTTAAGCTTTGACCAAAGGGAGACAATTGGGTAGTAAGGATATGATGACTACGCGCAAACGTCACGTGTAGCCCCTTTTTGAGGAGTGATTACTGGGCATTGTGTGACCCCTCTTTCCCAACTCCCGATGTTTAAACTATACTTTTCTCTATATATGTACAACTTGTTTAAGTCTTTTCCTTTTGTCTCACTACTTGAGTCATACAATGTCTAAAAATATGCCTTTATTTACAAGTATGTGTTTAAAATATTTATTTGTTAAAAGGACTAATTCATAAGTATAAGTTTGGCCAGGACTCACTATTGTGGATAGAGAGGGGTACCTAACACCTTCCCCTCAAGGTTATTTCGAGCCTTTACCCTAAATCTTTGGTAACACAAACTAGTCTAAGAGTTAATTGCACTAGGTGCCCTAACACACCATAATACGTTAGGTGGTGACTCTTCAAATACCCAATTCCAAAAAGGAAAGGAGTTATCAACCTCATGAATGTCGGAACCCAGACTTCTCTCTCCGAGGAGGGAAAAAAGGGAGGCGCGACAGCATGGTGACTCTGCTGGGGATATTTTTAGGCTCTTAATATAACGAACTTATCTTTTGTGAATTAGTCCAAGCATGCTCCATTCCCTACCCTTTTCCCTTATTTGAATTTAACTGTCTATTTTTGAAAGCCTTTATGATTTCTTTTATTTCCGAAACTGACTTGTCTCCTTGTTTTCTTTTTCTGTAACTGCCTTAAATTATTTAAATACTGCATTTATTATTTTTACGTGAAAATACTTGACTATATAATATTCATTGCTGCATAAATCATGCTCCACAACATATTCCACTCGTGCGTATTAAATCCTATAGCAATGCTTGATGAGTGGTTACGTTCTTCCTATTTACTACCCTTAAATTCGGAAAGGCTTATTTGCGGTAAAACTAGTCGATCAGCGGTGCAGTCAACGGTTCCGTGCCTTTCTCCCTCAAGTTGTCCGCTTGAGGGTACCGGTCTAAACCCCCATAGTAACCTTACTCTGATTGAAATTGTGCATCCATCATGGTCAAACCTAGTCAGATTAATATGATGTCCACATAATGATCCTTTAAGATGAGCCTTATCCAAAAGTCCACCGGGGTTTCCATAATCCTAACGGACACAACCATGTCCTGTGCATTAATTTGGAGAACTAAATGCCAATATGCTAATCATGAATGTACAAATAGTCGAATATGGCGGGGAAGACGGGCCTAACTCTCTTTGTTTTGTAGAAAATGAGGCACGAGGTCCCCAACTTTGGTATGGTTATCACACTCTTACTCTTGCTAGATTGGTGGAGGAATCTTCCATCAAGTGACCAAATCAATGAATGGAAAGAGAGGGCCATCAAATCTAGCAAAAAACTGGAATATCTGGAATACAGTCTGATGGAATTGGAAGGAAGAGTGAGGAAAAGAGTCACTGACTGCCAGAACACTGAGGGAAACGAAGGAGGACATTTGGCAAAGGCATTCTTACTGATGAACCTACGCAAACTAGGGGATTTGATCAACAAGAGCATTCAGCCTGGGGAAGGTCCTTCTGGGACCAAGTAGGCTATATTTATGTGCTTTCTTAAATGTAATAAGGTCAAGTTCCAATAGTGACTTGCTTTTCTATTATCTTAGTATAGTTTTGGAATTTACTAATTTTTACATGATTAAATGAAGCGTTTACCGGCATCTAAAGTTCTTCAAATTTAATTGTCGCTAGGCCTACCTTGGGCACACCGAGGATCCCAAATTGGGACACAAATTTGTATTCCCGCAATATGTGTTTAAATACTACAAACATTTCAGAACCCTTACTGACTTGTTTACCCCATCCCCTAAGGTTGGTTTGCTCATAGTGGCATCATCAGCATATCATACCAGATCTAGAGGCCCTCCACCTTCTCCTTCGAGCAATACAAAAGACAGAGGAAAAGCAAAAATGGATGACTTAAGTGGTATTCAAAAAGAGAATGTTGAGAACACAAAAACTTCAGACGGTCGGAGTACTACGGTGCCAAATGATCTAGTCTTGAGATTAGAACAAAAGATATTAAAACTGCAAGGAGAACTTGAGCAGGTTCGCAACTTGGCAAACTTGTCACTCACCCTGAATATCCCCGACATCAACCAACAGAACACAAAGAACCCAACACCTCCCCAAAACACACAAAATCCTCCTGCACTGAATCAATATGCAACCCCACCCCAAAATCTCAATCCTTTACCAGTACCAACTCTGCCATAAAATCACCATCAACCGATTTAGTACCCACCAACCACCACTTACCACACTCCCCAAAACACACCACAACCCATTCCCGATCCTCAAAAGTCAACCAATGACCATCATTACACCCAAGTCCCTAGCACCCACCAAAGCAACCCTATATATGTGGAAATTGTACCTCACCTTATCCAACCAATCTCCTATACACCAGAACCTTCCGAGAAGAACTTGCTCATTAAAAACATGGCTAAAGAACTCAGGAAGTTGACGAGCTGAGTTCAGGATGTTGTAGGTGACAATGGAATAGAAGGTTTAAACTATGAAGACCTATGTATATAGCTAGACGTAGAACTGCCAGAGGGGTATAAGCCTCCCATGTTCGAGATGTTTGATGGTACAAGTGATCCTAGGGTCTATTTGAGGACCTATTGTGACAAGCTTGTCGGGGTCGGAAAAGATGAAAAGATCTGGGTGAAACTCTTTATGAGAAGTCTTACTAGAGTTGCTTTGTCCTGATACATCAGCCATGATCCCAAGAAATGGTCTAATTAGGTAAGTATGGTGTCAGATTTCATGGACTGATTCATGTTCAATACAGAGAATACACATGATGTTTTCTACATCCAAAATCTTAAGAAGAAACACTTCGAGACCATCCGCGAGTATGCTACTCGTTGGAGGTCGGAAGCGGCCAAGGTCAGGACATCTTTGGACGAGGAATAGATGAACAAGTTCTTTGTCAGAGCATAGGATCTGTAGTATTATGAAAGATTGATGGTCATTGAAAACCATAACTTCTCTGATATCATCAAGGTTGGGAAAATAATTGAGGAAGGCATCAAAAGTGGGATGGTAACGAATTTTGAGGCATTATAGGCCACAAACAAAGCATTACAATTAGGCGGCATATTAAAGAAGAGAGATGTTGGAGCAGTAATGGTGGCCCAGGGCCCAAAATCTCCACTTACATATCAAACACCTCCACCCACATATCAAATTCCTCCACCCACATATCAAACACCTCCGCCCATATACCAAGCATCGCCACCTACATATCAGCCTTCATCTCCTAGATATTCCCAACCAGCCACTATCCATCACACCTATAACTCCCAACCATTCCATTTCCAATCACCTCCAACTTTCCAAAACATTCCAATATCGAGACCCAATTTTGACCGAAAGCCACCCAGACAATACACTACCATTGCTGAACCTATCGACCAACTATATGAAAGGTTGAAAGCCGCTAGTTATCTCACCCCCATTCCTACTATAGCATTAGAGAATCCATCTCAATGGGTCAATCCAAAAAAAATTGTGCGTACCACTCCAGTATGAAAGGGCACACCACTGATGAGTGCCGAACAATGAAGGATAAGATCCAGACGCTAATTGATACCAAGGTCATACGGGCAAAGGAAGCCATACCCAATGTCTGCAACAACCCCCTCCCTGATCATAGAGGTGGTGGGGTACATGTGATAGAGACGGACAAAGAATGGGACCCTAAGGGGTTGATTGGGCTTATTCGAGAAGGCAATGACTTTAAAGTAGCAGTCACACTCTCCTATTGTGGTATAGACTCAGTCACCAATCAAGGTTGAGGTAGCTGTACCGGTTCCATTTGAGGTAGAGGTAGCCCCACCTGCGTCCACCCCTGCTCCATTTGAAGTAGAAGTTTTCACGCCTTTCACAGTGACAGTATCAACCACACCTCCTTTCAACTCAAAATCAATACCCTAGGATTACATTGCCGAAACTCGGTGAAAGGGAAAGGCAAAAATGGAGGAATCTAATGCTACACAAGGAATGACTAGGATTGGAAGAGTCTATACACCTAAATATTTGGGAGGACCAAGTAAGGATTGCACTACCTGGAAGCCTGTCATTGAAATAGGGAAAGATGACTTGTGGAGGAAAGTACAAGCAAAAGATTATTCCGTCATTGCCCATTTGAACAAAAACCTAGCTTAGATATACATCCTGCCACTGTTGCAAAACTCAGAGGCGCATAAGAACACTTTAATGAAAGTACTGAGTGAAGCTTATGTACCTAATAACATCACCGGTGGAGAAATGGCCTATATAATAGGGTAGGTACTGGAAAGTTATAAGCTTATCTTTCACGAAGATGAGCTACCACCTGAAGGATTGAATCACAACTGAGTATTCTATATTACAGTACAATTTGAAGACAAATTCATTGCCAGAGTTTTGGTTGACGGAGGTTCAAGCCTCAATATTTGTCCGCTAGACACTCTGAAAAGGTTGGACAAAGGTTTTCATGAAATACGGGTAGGAAACATGAACGTGAAAGCATTGGACGGGTCTCAAAGGGCCACGATCGGGGAAATTAATCTTTGTTTGCAGATGGGGCCACCATGGTTCGACACCGAATTTCAGGTACTCGACATACCGGCCTCATATAATCTTCTGTTAGGCCGACCATGGATCCATGCCACTGGGGTTGTGCCTTCCATACTACATCAAGCCATGAAGTTCGAATGGATTTGTCAGGAGGTGATCATTTATAGAGATAGGAGTAACCCTATTTACACTAGTCAAACAATCCCGATCATTGGATATAAAAGAAGGCTAGGAGGGGAAACCTATCATCACATTGAACATGTCAACGCCATTGAGAAGGACAAATAGTAGAGTAGCAAAATAGAAAGCATATTGGCATGGTCTGGGTATGAGCACAGGAAAGGGCTGGGGAAGAACCTTCATGGTATCACTAAACCAATACGGCTGAAGGGTCATGGTACTACCTTTGGGCTCGGATATAAGTACACATGGCAAGAATACAATGATTGGTCGCCTCCATGGCGCGGACCGTATTACCCTTTCGAGCAATCAGTGCCCCGTCCAGATCAAGATTTTTACCAAGCTAATACGATATGGGGAACCGCAGAATAGGAAGCATTAGCTAGGTTGAAAAATATGTTCTTGGAGGATGAGGACATGGACTGTAGTGCCATCATTGAGGAGGAGGATGAGGAAGAAGGACTCACCGTTTAGACTGTAATGAAGGGAGTTGTTCTTAGGATTTGGACCGCTACACCATCCCGGGCCCGCCGAGTCCCTAGGTAGCTTGGCAGAATTTTATCTTATTTTATAGGTACTCTAAGCATTCAAGATTTTCAATAACTTTGTTTTACAATTTACTTGTTTAAAAAATGCTCGATTCATCGAGACGTACTTGTCTGGATGTTTTTTTAGTTCTAATCAAATGCATTTGCTCTTTATTGTTCATTACTAGTTTTACACTTTTTCTTTCTACAGCGTTATTATTACTTTTCCTGATGAACCGGTGACTGTGACATGTAATGAGGCAACACAACATGAGGATAGTGATTTAGAAGATGAAATACTCGAGGAAGTTGTTAGGGAAGTTGAAAATTTCGAGAATAAGCCTAAGTCCAATTTGGACGAAACCGAAGTAGTAAATTTGGGGTACGCCGAGAGTGTCAAGGAGACTTACATCAACATTCACTTGTCACCAACAGAGAAGGAAGATTACAACCATTTCTTAAAAGAATATGAAGACATCTTCGCATAGTCATATGATGATATGACCGGTTTGAGTACGTCCATAGTAGCTCATAAGTTGCCTACTAATCCCATGTGTCCGCCAGTGAAGTAGAAACTCAGAAAGTTCAAACCAGACATGAGCTTGAAAATTCAAGAAGGATGTTACCAAGCAGATCAAAGACAAAGTTCTCAGGGTGGTCGAGTACCCAACATGGTTAGCTAACATTGTGCAAGTTCCGAAGAAGGATGGGAAAGTCAAAGTATGTGTTGACTATCGCGATTTAAACAGAGCAAGTCCCAAGGATGACTTTCTACTGCCAAACATACACATTTTGATCGACAACTGCACCAAGCATGAACTCCAATCCTTTGTAGATTGCTTCGCGAGTTATCACCAGATCTGGATGGATGAAGAAGATGCAGAGAAAACAACTTTTATCATACATTGGGGGGTATACTGCTACAAGATGATGCCGTTTGGTCTAAAGAATTCTGGGGCTACCTACATGAGAGCCATGACGACCATCTTCCAAGATATGATACAAGGAAATAGAGGTGTATGTGGATGACATCATCATCAAATCCAAGAAGGTCGCAAATCACATAGCGGACTTGAAAAAGTTCTTTGATAGGCTAAGGAGGTACACCTTGAAACAGAACCCCACAAAGTGTTCATTCGGGGTTCCCGCAGGAAAGTTACTGGGATTCATTGTTAGTCATCGAGGAATCGAGCTGGAGCCATCTAAAGTCAAGGCTATTCAGGAGTTACCACCACCTAGGATAAAAAAGGATGTGATGAGCTTTAAATTACGTCTCAACTATATCAGTCGATTCATACCACAGTCCATAGTCATATGTGAACCTATCTTTAAGATGCTGAGGAAAGATGCCGAAACAAGCTGGACAGAGGATTGTCAGAGAGCCTTCGACAAAATCAAAGAATACTTATCCACCCCACCAGTTTTGGTCCCATCGGAACTAGGATAACCTTTGCTACTCTATCTATCTGTATTGGATGGAGCCTTCAGATGTGTTCTGGGATAACATGACGAGATAGGGAGAAAGGAGCACGCCATATACTACTTGAGTAAGAATTTCACATCTTACAAAGCATGGTACTCTCTGCTGGAATGCACTTGCTGTGCTTTGACCTGGATAGCTCAAAAATTGAGGCATTACTTCTGTGCCTATACCACATACCTCATATCCAGGATGGACCCTCTGATGTACATATTTCAGAAACCCATGCCGACTGGGAAGCTAGCCAAATGGTAGATACTATTGAGTGAGTTCGACATTGTCTATATAACTCAAAAGGCGGTCAAAGGACAAGCATTGGCAGATCATCTTGCTGAAACCCGGTGGAAGGAGAATACGAACACTTGAAAATGTATTTTTCCGATGAAGAAGTATCATTCGTAGGAGAAGACATTACTAAATCATACGATGGTTGGAGGATGTTCTTTGACGGAACTGTAAATTTCAAAGAAGTGGACATTGGAGCAGTTTTGGTATTAGAAATGGGTAAACATTATCCAGTATCTGCTAAACTCAAATTTTCTTGCACCAACAACATGGCGGAGTATGAAGCCTGCATACTAGGGCTTAACATGGAAATCGACATAAACATCCAAGAGTTGCTGGTAATAGGTGATTCAAATTTGCTTGTGCACTAGGTACAAGGAGAGTGATCCACAAGGAATTCCAAGATATTGTCATATCTGCACCATGTGCAAGAATTGAGAAAGTGGATCACAAAGATAGAATTCCGACATGTGCCCGGAATTCGGAATTGTTTACTGATACATTTGTCACCTTGTCATCTATGATACAACATCCATATAAGAATTTCATTGATCCCATCCTAATAAGAATCCATAAGCAGTCGACGTATTGTGCTCATGTTGAAGAAGAAACAGATGTAAAGCCTTGGTTCCACGACATCAAGGAGTATTTGTCAAAGGGAGAATATCCGGAGCATGCAAACCACACTCAGAAACACACACTCTGGAGATTGTCCAATCACGTCTTCCACATCATAGGAAATCTGTATAGAAGAACTCCCGATCTGGGATTGCTAAGATGTGTCGACGCAAACAAAGCTTCTAAATTGCTTGAGTATGTACATGCTAGGACCTGTGGTCCGCACGTGAATGGTTTTGTCTTGGCTAAGAACATACTTAGGGCTAGTTACTTTTGGATGAACATGGAGACAGATTGCATCCAGTATGTCCGCAAATGCTTTCAGTGCCAGGTGCATGCCGATATGATAAAAGTACCGCCAAGCGAGCTCAATGCAACAAGCTCACCTTGGCTATTCGCGGCCTGGGGAATGGATGTCATTGGCCCAATCGAGCCCACTGCTTCAAATGGGCACATGTTTATTTTGGTAGTGATTGATTACTTCACAAAATGGGTAGAGGTTGCATCTTACAAAGCTGTAACCAAGAAAGTCGTTGCAGATTTTGTCAAAGATCGTATTGTTTGCCGATTTGGAGTTCCCCAGTCCATTGTTACTGATAACGCCACCAATCTCAACAGTGATTTGATGAAAGCTATGTGTGAAACTTTTAAAATCAAGCACAAGAATTCCACAGCCTACAGACCTTAGATGAATGGAGCCGTAGAAGTCGCCCACAAAAACATTAAGAAGATACTAAGGAAAATGGTAGAAAATCACAAACAATGGCACGAGAAACTACCTTTTGCTTTATTGGGATGCCGCACTATAGTTCGCATATCAATCGGGGCAACTCCCTACATGTTGGTTTATGGTACCAAGGCTGTCATTCCAGCCGAGGTAGATATTCCTTCTTTAAGAATTATACAAGAAGCTGAACTCAGTGATGCAGAAAGGATACAGAGCCGCTATGAACAATTAGCCCTCATAGATGGAAAAAGGATGAACGCAGTATGTCATGATCAGCTTTATCAGAATAAAATGTCCAGAGCTTTCAACATAAGGGTCAAACCAGCAATTTGCACCAGGACAGCTGGTGCTGAAGAAGATCTTCCCACATCAAGATGCAGCCAAAGGGAAATTCTCTCCCAACTGGAAAGGTCCTTACATTGTTCATAGGGTGCTGACAGGAGGATTACTTATACTTGCAGAGATGGATGGAGAAATCTAGCCAAAACCAATCAATTCAGACGTAGTCAAAAGATATTATGCTTAGATTATTTACATTTTATCATCTGATGTAATTGAATTATGCTTGACCTGATTCCCGTTTAAGAGGGGATACGTAGGCAGCCTTATGGTTTCGGTCATATCATAATACAATTTTCATTCCCCCAAGATAAAAAACTGGGGGAGAATTTTGAGGAGAACCCTCAAAATTTCAGAGCAAGTCCAGCCAATGCCAACATGTGTTAGACAGTCAGAAATCGGTTAAGAAACTAGGGCAGAATTTTGAAAAATTCTGAAGAAGGTTCAGCAAGGCCCATTATTTGCGAACGGTCAAAAGATCATCTACCAAAATGAGGCAGACATTTGAGGAGAACCCTCAAATTCTAACACATGGAAGCTGCAATGTCTCTAAAATGTGTTACAATCACTAGTTCATCTAAAAAATCACTTGATATATCAATGTGTTTCCAAAATAACTCTATTTTCTACCAATAATTGCATATTTTCGAAACTCTATTTTCATAGCAGCCAGGTGTTACCCGGGGAAACTCGAAAATGCCTCCAAAATGGAGCAAAGCAAGACCAATGGACAGAAGTACAAACCAACCTTCCCCTCACAGAACTTACAATTTTTCTTTGAATGCAGGCACATCTAACGTAGCAATAGCGTCCGCAAATATATACATGATAACTATCAATCAGGCCCTGAGAACCCGAATATATGTCCATCTAAGATATACACTATTCTTATTTGCTTCTCGCTCTTTGAATGGGACCAAGCCTTATCATGCATACCTTCATGAGACTAATCCATGCCTCCATAATTGCATGAGGCTAATACTTGCCTCCATACTTGTATGAGGCTAATCCCTACCTCCCCTATCTGCATGAGGCTAATCCCTGCCTCCATAATTGCATGAGTCTAATCCTTGCCTCCATACTTGCATGAGGCTAATCCCTACATCCCCTATCTGTACAAGGCTAATCCCTGCCTCCCTAATCTGCATGAGGCTAATCCCTGCCTCTATCATTGCATGACGCTAATCCTTGCCTCCCATTTGCATGTGGCTAATCCTTGCCTCCATTTTGCATAAGGCTAATCTCTGTCTTCATCAGCATAAGGCTAATCTTTGCCTTTCTTTGCATAAGGTTAATCGTTGCCTTCTTATCTGCATGAAGTTAAGCTCTACCTCTACATTTGTATGAGGATAATCTCTACCTTCCCTTGCATAAGGATAATCTCTGCCTTCATCTACATAAGGCAATCTCTGCCTTCATTTGCATAAGGTTCATCGCTGCCTTCACCTGCATGGGACTACGCCTTGTCCTACATCTTTGATGAGGTTAAGATCTACCTTTATCTGCATAAGGCTAATCGCTGCTTTCATTTGCATGAGACTAACCTTGGTCTCCATACTTGCATAAGGCTAAGTTCTTCCTCCTATTTACGTTTTCACCGAGACTAAACGCTGTCTTTCAAGCATTATTTACTTCGTTTCTCTTTTAGGGTAAGCTCTGCCCTCCAATTTGCAAGACTAAGCCTTGTCTTGTCGACATTATATTATTGCATTTCATGGGCTAAAATATCGCCAATCTGTCCAAAGGTACCATAGTCTAACGACATCAGTCTCGTAGCCGGAAGACACCATGTCATGGCATGAGGATCTCTCTCAAATTTGCATTATCATTATTCAAAGGCATCATAGTTTGGAGGCACCATCTTCATGGTCCGAGAACATCATTTCATGGCCAGTGAATCTCTCATCAAACAATTCATGGTCCAAGATATCATAGTCTAAGGACTCATCCCTAACCGCCCGAAGACAACTGTCATAGTCCAACGGAAACTTGCATCATGATTAAATTTATGCACAATACACGCTTGTAGTATTCTTACTTTTGTAGGTAACCCGGCGAGCAACGACTATCCCAGCAAAAGTGATCCTGCTCCAGTTCCCTCAATTGTATCAAACCTAATATCTCTCATGAACCGTTCATTCGTGCATCCCTAGATATTGCGCTTGTTCTTGCAACGACTTCACCGGTATATCTTGTCGGTGAATTCGAAACTACATACGGCCTGATTCCTGTAAAATCAGCGATATGTAGGCAGCTCAGAAGCCAGGGTGCGGCCAAGATCTCTCAACCATTTCGCTCGGTCAAAATTGGCCATCATATCTTTACCCGACAACTCTTTCATCCTTTCCGGTAAAGAGGGGAAGCTTTTGATACCCAATTTTTCCAAAATATTTTTAGTTGCATATATACCTTTAAAATCATGCATTAACACCCATTGGTATTTTTTCCATAATTTTTCCATATTTTTTTATTTGTCTAGTATTTTATTTCCAATAAATGATTACAAAATTGCATCACAAATGATTTAAAAGGCATTTCTTGATATAATATATTGTTTATGGTCCTATTAAGACAAAAATATTCCATAAATAGGCAAAGTGGCACCTCTTGGCTATAATTGCAATAACTTTGCAATTATAGCCCATACGTATAATTTTGCATTAGACATTAGTCCTTTATATTTTTAAACACAAATGATCATTTATAAATTATTCTCATGCAATAGAATCACTTTATAATTAATAATTATGTTATAAACTATTTTTGACTAATTTAATTCGGGTATTTAACAAATAACCCATTTCTATTTCAATTTTAGCCTTAATTAAACCAACCCAAACCCTTAATTAAACTAGCCCATACCCCAAGCCCAATCCCTAATACTATCCTACCCAATGCTAATTAAATCATAGCCGTTGATCAATTTTGATCAATGGCCGGGATTCGTTCTTTCCTAATTTAACCTAAACGTATACCCCCAAACCCCTTATTCACTCTTCACTCACCCTCTGTCACCCCTCTCCTTCTCTCTCAAAATCCCTCTTCCTAAACCCTAACTCTCCTTCGTCGGCTACTTGTTCGCCAGTAATAATGGTGGCTCACCACCACCCCTAGCCCTAATGGCTCCCCATGACAATATTCTTGCTCTCTTGAGGTCCATAAGGGCCCAGTGGTTGTTCACTCACCACCCATGGCCTGTTCACGTCGTTCTCAGGCCACCATGGCTCGATTGAGTAAGATCTTCAAATTTCTCGGCTAATCCTATGGGTTTATAAGTCGGTCTCTCTATTTCTGGGTTATTTTCTAGAAAACCCTAATCTCTTCTCTTGTACGTCTTAGATCTGTAATAGATATGAGGTTTTTCAGAGCTATTTTCGTTTGTTTTATGAAAAAACCTTTCGATTTCTCGAAGCGTCACTTTATTTTCCCATTAGGGTTTCTAGAACTTTTTTTCAAAAACATATTTTTGGTATTTTAATGTTCTCTGATTCTCATATGTTTGAACGACTTTTTGTTAAAATTGCAGTTTTAACACTATGTTATAATCCTGAGTTCATTCTTGCTTATCGATTCTGCTATGTGTGTATTCGAAGCCCATGAATATGTTTCGATTAGTGATTTCAACCCAAATAATGTCTTACAAGGGTTTCCGATTTGTCTCTTTCTAGCTATACTCAGTACTTGTTATTCATGGAAGTTTATAATGTTTCCCTTAGTATTAGTACTATTTTCTGATTCTTTAAATCCCTGGTTTAATGGGATGATACTTTTTACTGATTTCTGGCTACTCTTCTTGTTTTCACAACCTTTAAAATATTTTCTAACCTTGTTATGTGATTGACTGCATTATTGCTCGATTCTTACTATTATTTCCTTAATTAGAACTCTATGTATCTACCCCTAATTGCTTGTTTTGTACTTAAGTCTTTTGAACTCTTTCCTTATTTGGTACCTGTTCCTTACCGTTGAAATGACTCCCTTAATTAAAGGAAGACTTGGACTGATTTTACTTTAATTGATTTTGAGTTCTTCAATAACTGAACAATTTGATTCTTAACTTAGTTACCTAGATTTCAAACTACTATATATATTCTTTCTTCTACTCTCATTAGACACGAACATTAGTTCACAACTCCCTCACACACATAAAGCTTTTCTGCTCTCTTTCTTGTTACTTGCTACTATTACTGAATTAGCCGGCGGCAAGCCAAGGCTAATTATTTCACCCTATTGCTCTTCACTTTTGTCTATTCTCCTTAATCGGTATGTTCTAATTTCAATTCAAGTCCTAAACACTATGCGTTTTCTTGCTGTTTTAGTTTACTAGTTACCAGTCTATTCCTATCTATTATCTGACAATTTAATATGTAACTAGCATGTTTGGATCACTGTTAGTTTTGTCCTAATTCAAATATGTGATCATCATGATATGAGCTTGTCCATTCCTTGTAGTATGTACTGGTTTTACTCTGTTAATATATGTTTAAATGGTTATGTGTTAGTTGGTTTCTGGTTAGCACCTTCTTTGCAAAACTAATTTGTTACCCTAAGTTATTACGATGCTATGCGCAATCATTTTTAGTACTTCTATGTCCTCACTGTTGCTATGAAATCCTATACTATATCATCTCCCAATCCCATGAACCCCCTTAAGTACTTCTGATTCTATAACTATGTTATAATTAGCATTTCAAAAATCCATGCCTTACTGCTTGCACTGTTAGCTACTCCTTAATTACAAAAGACTTCTGTTTATTATATGTTCATTGTGTGTATTATGTGTCCCCAAATCCCAATTCCCTTGTATGAATCATGTGGTTAGGACTCTGTTTGCTCTGTGATTGATCTGTTGTTTGTTTGATTACACAATTCTTGTCAAAACTGTTTTACTGCTAAACAACTCTCCTATTTTATAAAACTACCTCAATTGAGTCCTTTTCAATACTATTTTTCCTATCAAACCTTTTCAAAACTATGTCAAGCACTCTCACTCCACTCTTAAGTCCCTAGGTTCTGCCCCTCTAGTGTGTGACTGCCTTGGGATCCCTATGAGATCCCTCTGAACTCTGATGCACTAGGGCTGGCCCTTCCATACTGCACTTACTTAGTTTTGGTTATAAAATCTGGGTGTGAGCACTGCCTGGGATCCTTGAGCTTCTTAGGGAACTCTGACACACCCGGACATGAGATTGTCTATAGACTAGGCATTTGAGGCTATAGAAAATCTGGTATCTTCAGGATATACTTGGGCCTGCTTCAGGCTTCCTATAGTTAACTTCTTCCTTTTCTTTATTTATTTATGTAATTTATTCAGCTGGTCTGTAATAATTATTGGTAAACAAATGTTGGGGATGGCTAGTGAAACGGGAGGGGTAACTATATAATCCTATCAATATCATTGGGGTAGAAAGCATGTCATAGGCTTTGCATTATTTATATCTGCATTAGAATCCATGTTTTTAGGATCAATACACACACCCAATCATGCCAAATATGCACTAGATATCATGTTCCTAGGATTTTATGTCTACTGTTTCAGCATCTCATCCGTCATTAATCCATGTTTTATGTCTATCACATAGAAATCCTGCTCCTAGGACACTAACAATATTAGCATAAAAGTTGTTACTCTTGTGCATTGAGAAGTCATATTTCAATAATTCTGCAATTCTTGTGTGCATTTAGAAATCATGCCTTAGGGATTCTATGTCACAACCCGATCCCCGAACCCGGTCGTGATGGCACCTCTCGTGAAGACAAGGCCATCCAGACCAAAACGGAACACCTCTTTTAAACACTTAATCATCATAAACAGTAATAACATATAATATAATGCTTATAAATTGCAGAATTTAACGATAATAATAGCAGGAACCATCCTGACACAGCCCAAACCGGGGTGTCAGAAGTCATGAGCTACTACAGAATCTACTATAGGTCTACAAAGTACGAAATCCGATACAACAGTTTGAAGAAAACATAAATGATAGAGGATAAGAGAGTCAAGGGGCTGCGGACGCCAACAGCTACCTCGTAACTCCAAATCACTGCCTAGCCTGGAAGAAATCAGCGCTCAGGTGCAGACTCTACTATACCTGAATCTGCACACATGGTGCAGGGAGCAATGTGAGTACTCCGACTCAGTGAGTAATAATTACAAATAATGGCTAAAAGTATGAAAACACATAAAGGCACAAAGCAATTCCATATCAAGCAGTAAAATCACTTAAAGCAGTAAATCAGGTAATTAACAATCGCTCAGCATAGGTAATTTAAAACAGGTAATTAACAAGTAGAAATCCGCCCCTCGGGCACAGTATCAATCGCTCAGCATAGTATCAGCCCCTCGGGCTCACTCTTAGTACAGTATCATCCCCGCGGGCTACCTCACAATCACTTCGCATAATGGTCAGCCATTGTTACCTGACCAACTTTCATCAAACAGTGTCATGGTTACCACTGTTTCAAATCACATGGGTACCCGCGCTCACTGTGGGTGTGCAGACTCCGGAGGGGCCCCTTACGGCTCAAGCGCTATATCAAGCCACCTCGTGGCATCATCACTCAGAATATACTCACATCACTCAAGCCACCGCATGGCATAAATATTATCTCAGGGCCTCGGCCTCATATCACTCAGCATATCCTCACATATGGCCCTCGGCCTCACTCAGTTCAGAAATCATCATAAGCCCCTTGGGCATTAGTAAAATAGTAGTTTTCAGCCCAAAACATGATGTAGAAATATCATTTAAGTTTCAAATCTGAGTAAAAGTGGCTGAGTTTTTAAAACAGTAAATATCAACAGGACTAAGTTCAAATAATAAGTCAAGCAGTAAGGAAACAGTGATAAAAATCCCCGAAAGGTCCAAATAGTTGGCACGAAGCCCAAATATGGCAATCAACCCAAATCATGATGGTAATAAATGAATTTCTGTCAAATATTCGGTAAAATCATCAATCGGGATGGACCAACTCACAATCCCCAGTAGTGAAAACCCCACGCTCATCATCCAGCGCGTATCTTGCCTTAATATAGCACTACGACATGCAATCCGGGGTTTCAAACCCTTAGAACATCATTTACAACCATTACTCACCTCGAGCTGGCTAATTCTCTAGCTCACGACGCCTTTGCCCCTCGAATTGGCCTCCACGCGCGTCGAATCCCTACTAAGTTCTTGAAAAACATTCGAAAAATCACCAAAATCCGAGCTCTCTATGTCAAAATATCAAATAAAACCCAAAACCTTGTATTTATAGAGTACCCCTTGGATTCCGACCCCGCTGACTGCACAAAAATGACCACGGTCTGCGCAAAACTAGCGGGGTCCGTGCAAAAACGACCGCGGCCGCGCAGGTCTTACTCTGCAGGGATAAGCTTTAGTCTTTTGTCCATAACTTTCTCTACGAATGTCCAAATTGAGATATCTTTACCTTTCTGGAAACTCAACACAAAGGGCTACAACTTTCGTTTTTAAATCACCTCACAATTCTTTGTGGATCAAAAGATATGAGCTTTCGAAGTAGGACCAGCAACCTGCAGTCTTCACGACCGCGGCCGCGGCCACTTTGCCGCGGCCAGCACTAGGCCAGCGCACCCAGCGTGAAAAGGAGCGCGGTCCGCGCCAAAACTGCTGCTCCCTCCATTTTTCTAAGTTCTGGGGTGTCCGTACTCGCTCAAAACTCACCCGAAACACACCCGAGGCCCCCGGGACCTCAACCAAAAGCACCAACGCATCCTAAACAATATTCAACCTCGTTCCAATCATCAAAACACCTCGACTAACACCAAAATCATCAAATCACATCGAATTCAAGCCTATGAATCTCAAGAACTTCCAAATTCCATTTTTGATCAAAAACCCAACAAAACCACGTCCGAATGACCTCAAATTTTGCAGACAAGTCCAAAATGACATAACGAAGCTACAGAAACTCTCGGAATTTCATTCTAACCCTCGGATCAAAATCTCACCTATCAACCGGAATTCGCCAAAATACTAACTTCGCCAATTCAAGCCTATTTCTACATCGTACCTCCAAAACCACTTCCGATCACTCTCCTAAGTCAAAAATTACCTCCCGAAGCTAATCGAACCACCGGAACTCACATCCAAACCCTCTAACACATATGTCAACATCTGGTTGACTTTTCCAACTTAAGCCTTCTTAAAAGAGACTAGGTGTCTCATTTCTTACCAAACCCTCTCCGAACTCGAACTAATCATCTCAATACCATAAAACACGGATAACAAAGCGTAAAGAAGATGAAATGGGGGAAATGGAGTGATAACTCATGAGACGACTGGCCGGGTCGTCACATCCTCCCCAACTTAAACAAACGTTCGTCCTCGAATGAATCAAGAAACATACCTGAAGCCTCAAAAAGATGAGGATATCTGCTCTGTATCTCCCGCTCGGTCTCCCAGGTAGCCTCCTCCACGGGCCGACCTCCCTACTGCACCTTCACTGAAGCTATATCCTTGACCTCAACTTCCGAATCTGGCGACCTAAAATAGCTACTGGCTCCATATCAAAGGTCAAAATCGTCATCCAACTGAACCGTGCTGAAGTCCAAAACATGAGACGGATCCCCAATATACTTCCGGAGCATAGAAACATGAAATACCGGATGCACACTTGACAAGCTGGGTGGTAAAGCAACCTCATAAGCCACCTCCCCAATCCTCCGAATCACCTCAAAAGGACCAATGAACCGAGGACTCAACTTGCCTTTCTTACCAAATCTCATAACACCCTTCTTGGGCAAAACCTTCAGCAGGACCTTCTCACTGACCATGTAGGACACATCTCGAACCTTCCGGTCCGCATAACTCTTCTGACGTGACTGCGTTGTACAAAGCCTCTCCTGAATCACTTTCACCTTCTCTAAGGCATCCTGAACCAAATCTGTCCCCAATAGTCTAGCCTCGCCGGGCTCGAACCAACCAACCGGAGATCTACACCGCCTCCCGTACAAAGCCTCATATGGAGCCATCTGAATACTCGACTGGTAGCTATTGTTGTAACCAAACTCTGCAAGTGGTAGAAACTTATCCCATGAACCTCCAAAGTCAATAACACAAGCACGCAACATGTCCTCCAATATTTGAATAGTACGCTCGGACTGTCCATCCCTCTGAGGATGAAACGTTGTGCTCAACTCTACCTAAGTACCCAACTCTCTCTGCACGGCTCTCCAGAACTGCGAAGTAAACTGAGTACCTCTATCTGAGATGATGGAAACAGGAACGCCATGCAATTGAACAATCTCCCGGATATAAATCCCTGCCAACCGCTCTGAAGAATAGGTAGTACACACAGGAATGAAGTGTGCAGACTTGGTCAGCCGATCCACAATCACCCAAATAGCATCGAACTTCTTCAAAGTCTGAGGAAGTCCAACCACAAAGTCCATAGTGATTCTCTCCCACTTCCACTCGGGAATAACCATATGCTGAAACAAGCCACCCGGTTTCTGATGCTCATACTTCACCTGCTGATAGTTGAGACACCGAGCTACAAATCCCACAATATATTTCTTCGTTCTTCTCCACCAATAGTGCTGCCTCAAATCCTGATACATCTTCGCGGCACCCGGATGAATGGAATACCGCGAGCTATGGGCCTCCTCCAGAATCAGCTGTCTAAGCCCATCCACATTGGGCACACAGATCCGGCCCTACATCCTCAACACACCATCATCATCGACGGTCACATCTCTTGCATCATCATGCTGAACTCTGTCCCTAAGGACAAGCAAATGCGGATCATCATACTGGCGCTCTATGATGCGATCATATAAAGAAGATCGAGAAACCACACAAGCCAACACCCGACTAGGCTCCGAAATATCCAACATCACGAACTAATTGGCCAGGGCCTGAACATCAACCGCAAGAAGTCTCTCCCCAACTGGAATATATGCCCAACTCCCCATACTCACTGCCTTTCGGCTCAAAGCATCGGCCACCACATTAGCCTTTCCCAGATGGTACAATATAGTGATATCATAATCCTTAAGCAACTCCAACCATCTCCGCTGCCTCAAATTAAGATCCTTTTGCTTGAACAAATGCTGAAGACTGCGATGATCAGTGAACACCTCACTTGATACGCCATACAAGTAATGCCTCCAAATCTTCAATGCGTGAACTATGGCAGCCAACTCCAAATCATGAACGGGGTAGTTCTTCTCATGGGGCTTCAACTGCCGAGAAGAATAAGCAATAACTCTACCCTCCTGCATCAACACACAACCAATCCCAACTCTTGAAGCATCACAATACACAGTATATGAACCTGAAGCTAATGGAAAAACCAACACTGGAGTTGTGGTCAAAGCTGTCTTGAGCTTCTAAAAGCTCTCCTCACACTCGTCCGACCATACGAATGGAGCACCCTTCTGAGTCAATTTGGTCAAGGGTTCCCTGAACAAACCGGCGATAATAGCTTGCTAACCCAAGAAAACTACGAATCTCTATGTCTGAGGACGGTCTGGGGCAACTCTGAACCGCCTATATCTTCTTCGGATCAACCTGTATATCCTCGCTGGACACCACGTTCCCCAAGAAAGCCACTGAACTGAGCCAAAACTCACACTTGGAGAATTTTGCATAAAGATTCTTCTCCCTCAGTCTCTGCAACACAACTCTCAAATGCTCCGCGTGCTCCTCCTGACTATGCGAGTACACCAGAATATCATCAATGAATACAATAACAAACAAATCCATATAAGGCCGAAATACACTGTTCATCAAGTGCATGAATGCTGCTGGGCCATTGGTTAGCCCGAAGGACATAACAAGAAACTCATAATGACCATATCTGGTCCTGAAAGCAGTCTTAAGAATATTTGAATCCCTGATCTTCAACTTGATCTAGTGATAACCCGAACGGAGATCAATCTTGGAGAACACCCTCGCTTCATGAAGCTGATCAAATAAATCATCAATGCGAGGCAAAGGATACTTGTTCTTGATTGTTACTTTGTTCAATTGCCTATAATCAATGCACATTCTCATCGTGCCATCCTTCTTCTTCACAACCAAAATCGGTGCACCCCAAGGGGACACACTAGGCCGAATGAACCCCTTATCTAGGAGTTCCTGAAGCTGTTCTTTCAATTCCTTCAACTCTGCTGGTTCCATACAATATGGCAGAATAGAAATAGGCTGAGTGCCCGGCACCAGGTCAATACCAAAATCAATATCCCTGTTCGGTGGCATGCCCGGCAGGTCTGCAAGAAAAATATTGGGAAAATCCCTCACAACTGGGACAAAATCAATACTAGGAGTCTCAGCTCCAACATCCCTCACAAATGCTAGATATGAAAGGAAACCCTTCCCAACCATACGCTGGGCCTTCAAGAAAGAGATCACTCTACTAGGGATATAATCAGTAACGCCACACCACTCGATCCGCGGTACACCCGACAAAGCTAAAGTGACTATCTTAGCATGACAGTCTAGAATAGCAGGACACGGAGATAGCCAATCCATGCCCAAAATCCACCATGCTCAATAGCAATAGATCCACTCGGGTCTCCAAACCCCCAATAGTCACCACACATGACCGGTACACACGGTCTACCATAATAGTATCGCCCACTAGGGTAGATACATGAACAGGTAAAGCAAGAAACTCATGGGGTATACCCAAATAACGAGCAAAGTATGATAACACATAAGAAAAGGTGGAACCGGGATCAAATAATACAGAGGCATCTCTATGGCAGACTGAAACAATACCTATAATGACAGCATCTGAAGCAATAACATCTGGCTTGCCAGGAAGTGCATAGAAACGGGCCTGACCGCCCCCTGATCGACCTCCTCCTCTGGGGCGACCCCTAGATATATCACCTCCACCCATAGCTGGCTGGGCGGGTGGTGAGGTAACTAGACTAGTAGTCGAGGGCTGACCCCTCTGCTGAGATGAACTAGCCATACGACGAGGACACTGCCTCTACACATGTCCAAACTCTCCACACTCATAACAACCCCCAGGTGCTGGAGAAGGGGACTGAAGGGAACCCCTCACACCGGAGTGACCAGCTGATGCACTCAGCATAGAAGAACCCTAAGCTGACTGGGCACGAGATGAACTCTGGGCTAGAAGGGCACTGAGTGATGACTGGCCCCGCTGAGATCCATGATGACCATGACCCGAAGATGCCCCGCGATACTGGGTGGACTGGCTGAGCATGCCTGAAAGAACGGCCTCTACCATGCTGAAACTGGCCCCTCGAAGAAACACCACTATAACTGCCAGATCCTCGAGGCTTCTTGGCCTTCCTCTCCTCTCGATCCTGACGGCGAACCGTTTCAATCTCGCGAGCGATATCGGCCACCTCCTCGAACGTAGCACCCAACACCCTCTCTCGGGTCATAAGAATACAGAGGTGATAGTTAAGGCCATCAACAAATCTCCTGATCCTCTCACGATCTATCGGAACCATCCAAATGGCATGACGAGCCAACTCAGAAAACCTCGACTCATACTGTGACACAGTCATATCCCCCTATCGCAACCACTCAAATTGTCTATGTAGCGCCTCTCTGTGGGACTGCGGCATATACTTCTCCAAGAAGAGAGTGGAGAACTACTGCCAAGTAAGGGGCACTGCTCCAACTGGCCTACGCCTCTCATACGCCTCCCACCATGTAAAGGCAGCCCTAGTAAACTGAAAGGTGGTAAATGCCACACCACTGGTATCAAGAATCCCTGGTGTACGGAGCTTCCGCTGACACTTATCTAGAAAACCCTGGGCATCCTCGCCCTCGGCTCCACTAAATGACGGAGACTGGAGTCTACCAAACCTCTCAAGATGACGTTGCTTATCATCCATCATAACTGGCACAATAAACTCCTGATCTGGTTCAACCGGCTGAGCTGGAGGTGCCCCCAGTGTCTGTAGTCCCTGCACTACCTACTCAGGTGTGCGAGCAGTGGGGGTCTGATTGCCTCCCCGGTCTGTGAAGTAGCTACTGCTATAGTGGCTGAAACTGCCTGAGCCAGGCCAGTGCAAACTAATAAGATCTGTGCCAAGGCATCCTGAAGACCCGGAACCATGATAGGCATAGTTGGTGCCTGAACTGGTGCTGCTGGAGCATCCATAGTGGTAGCCTGATTCGGATCTGGGGCAGCCGATGCATCAACAGGTGCTGCCCTCGCTGCTCTGCCCCTGCCACGTCCACGACCGCGTCCACGACCTCTGGTGGCCTCAGTGGGTGGCACTAATGGTCGTCCACCTCGTCCGGTAGCTCGCGTCCTCACCATCTATGAGAGAATGGAATATCAGAGGTTTAGTACTCGGACCAACAAGTTCGCACGACAAGAGTTTCAAGAATATGAAATTTTTCCTAAAGGTTCTGCAGCCTCTCGAGGATAAATACAGACGTCTCCGTACCGATCTGCGAGACTTTACTAAACCTGCTCATGACTCGTGAGACCTAAGTAACCTAGGCTCTGATACCAACTTGTCACGACCCGATCCCCGAACCCGGTCGTGATGGCGCCTCTCGTGAAGACAGTGCCAGCCAGACCAAAACAGAACACCTCTTTTAAACAGTTAATCATCATAAACAGTAATAACATATAATATAATGCTCATAAATTGCAGAATTTAATGATAATAACAGCAGGAACCATCCCGACACAGCCCAAACCGGGGTGTCACAAGTCATGAGCTACTACAAAATCTACTATAGGTCTAAAAAGTACGGAATCTGATACAACAGTTTGAAGAAAACATAAATCATAGAGGATAAGAGAGTCAAGGGGATGCGGACGTCAACAACTACCTCGTAACTCCAAATCACTGCCTAGCTTGGAAGGAATCAGCGCCCAGGTACAAACTCTACTATGCCTGCATCTGCACACATGGTGCAGGGAGTAATGTGAGTACTCCGACTCAGTGAGTAATAATTACAAATAATGGATGAAAGTATGAAAACACGTAAAGGCACAAAGCAATTCCATATCAAGCAGTAAAATCACTTAAAGTAGTAAATCAGTGAAGAAATCAAATGATATTCCTTTTTAAAACAAGTAAAATAGGTAATTAACAAATAGAAATCCGCCCCTCAGGCACAGTATCAATCGTTCAGCATAGTATCAACCCCTCGGGCTCACTCTCAGTACAGTATCAGCCCCGTGAGCTACCTCACAATCACTTCGCATAATGGTCAGCCATTGTTACCTGACCAACTTTCATCAAATAGTGTCATTGTTATCACTGTTTCAAATCACATATGTACCCACGCTCACTGTGGGTGTGCAGACTCCGGAGGGGTTCTTTACAGCCCAAGCGCTATATCAAGCCACCTCGTAGCATCATCACTCAGCATATCCTCACATCACTCAAGCCACCACATGGCATAAATAGTATCTCAGGCCCTTGGTCTCATATCACTCAGCATATCCTCACATATGGCCCTTGGCCTCACTCAGTCCAGAAATCATCATAAGCCCCTTGGGCATTAGTAAAATAGTAGTTCTCAGCCCAAAACATGATGTAGAAATATCATTTAAGTTTCAAATCTGAGTAAAAGTGGCTGAGTTTGTAAAATAGTAAATATCAACAGGACTAAGTTCAAATAATAAGTCAATTAGTAAGGAAACAGTGATAAAAATCCCCGAAGGGTCCAAATAGTTGGCACGAAGCCCAAATATGGCAATCAGCCTAAATCATGATGGTAACAAATGAATTTCTGTCAAATATTCGGTAAAATCATCAATCGGGATGGACCAACTCACAATCCCCAGTAGTGAAAACCCCACGCTCATCATCCAGTGCGTAACTTGCCTCAATATAGCACTACGACGTGCAATCCGCGGTTTCAAACCCTCAGAACATCATTTACAACCATTACTCACCTCGAGCTGGCTAATTCTCTAGCTCACGACGCCTTTGCCCCTTGAATTGGCCTCCACGCGCGTCAAATCCCGACCAATTTCTTGAAAACCTTCGAAAAATTGCCAAAATCCGAGCTCTCTAGGTCAAAATATCAAATAAAACCCAAAACCTCGTATTTATAGAGTACTCCTCGGATTCCGACACCGCTGACCACACAAAAATGACCGCGGTCCACGCAAAACCAGCGGGTCCGTGCAAAAACGACCGCGGCCGCGTAGGTCTTGCTCTGCAGGGACAGGCTTTAGTATTTTGGCCATAAATTTCGCTACGGATGTCCAAATTGAGATATCTTTACCTTTCTGGAAACTAGACACGAAGGGCTACAACTTGAATTTTTGAATCACCTCAAAATTGCTTGTGGATAAAATGATATGAGCTTCTGAAGTAGGACCAGCAACCTGCAGTCTTCACGACCGCGGCCGTGGCCACTTTGACGCGGCCAGCACTAGGCCAGCGCGCCCAGCGCGAAAATGAGCGCGGTCCGCGCCAAAACTGCTGCTCCCTCCATTTTTCTAAGTTTCGGGATATCCATACTCGCTCAAAACTCACCCGAAACACACCCGAGGCCCCCGAGACCTCAACCAAAAGCACCAACGCATCCTTACATTATTCAACCTCGTTCCAATTATCAAAACACCTTAACTAACACCAAAATCATCAAATCACATCGAATTCAAGCCTATGAATCTCAAGAACTTCCAAATTCCATTTTTGATCAAAAACCCAACCAAACCACGTCCGAATGACCTCAAATTTTGCAGACAAGTCCAAAATGACATAACAAAGCTACAGAAACTCTCAGAATTCCTTTCTGACCCTCGGATCAAAATCTCACCTATCAACCGGAATTCGCCAAAATACTAACTTCGCCAACTCAAGCCTAATTCTACACCGTACCTCCAAAACCACTTCCGATCACTTTCCTAAGTCACAAATCACCTCCCAAAGCTAACTGAACCATCGAAACTCACATCCGAACCCTCTAACACATAAGTCAACATCCGATTGACTTTTCCAACTTAAGCCTTCTTAAAAGAGACTAAGTATCTCATTTTTACCAAATCCTCTCCGAACTCGAACTATTCAACTCGATCCCATAAAACACGGATAACGAAGCGTAAAGAAGCTGAAATGGGGGAAATGGAGTGGTAACTCATGAGGCGACTGGCCGGGTCGTCACATTCTGTTTTTTAAAAATCCTTCCATTTGCATGTGCATATTAGATACTATGTTCTAGGATCCTGTTTGCATTTTGTTTAAGACACCTAATTAATTACTGCTTCATGAAAAGGTAATGAAAAATAATCTCAAATTGTGATGTTTTCTGAATTAAACTGGTAATAATCTCTACATTCTCAGATTCGTATCAACTAGAATAGCATGCACTTATGGTAATACGACTTTTGAACTATTAATGATTTTGGTAACTATTATGCATGATCCCACGCCTAGGTAAGCCTATAGGGCGATTAAAGTCCTGCAACTATAGAACTGCACTTTAAAACTGCTCGTATTCATAGGTCTAAAATTAGTAGGTCTTTGACACTTCAATTCTAATTCAATGTTGTATACTTCCTCCTCACCAAGATATCGTGTTCTAATTTTTATTACCTGAAACAATCATTTGAGACGTGCATCTATTTGTTCTGCTTGTGGAGGTAAAAAATGTGAGCCTTTATTTGTTCCTTCTTTATGTGCAGTCCTAATTGTTTTGA
Organism: Nicotiana tabacum; assembly: GCF_000715075.1. Classification (NCBI taxonomy): domain Eukaryota; kingdom Viridiplantae; phylum Streptophyta; class Magnoliopsida; order Solanales; family Solanaceae; genus Nicotiana; species Nicotiana tabacum. The sequence goes on along the minus strand of NC_134086.1, from coordinate 104,088,805 downwards.
TTGACGCTTAGAATTTTCTCCTTTAAATACCTTAGGATAGTCTAGAACTACCCAAAAGTAGAGGGCCTAAGATACCTCCGGGACCACGAGGAAGGGACGAGTAGTGCATGTATAAGACATTTCTTAAGGTTACTAGAATGCTTTAGGCTATAACCAAGGGGAGGGAATTGAGTAGTAAGGATATGATGACTACGCGGAAACGCTACGTGTAGCCCCTCATTAAGGAGTGATTACTAGGCATTGTGTGGGGTGATCCTGTATGCTAACCAACCTAGGAGCCCTCTTTCCCAATTCCCAATGTTTAAACTTTACTTTTCTTTATATATGTGCAACTTGTTTAAGTATTTTCCTTTTGTCTCGTTACTTGAGTCATACAATGTCCAAAAATATGCCTTTATTTGCAAGTATGTGTTTAAATTATTTATTTGTTAAAAGGACTAATTCATACGTATAAGTTAGGCCAGGACTCGCCATTGGGGACTGAGAGAGGTGCCTAATACCTTCCCCTCAAGATTATTTCAAGCCCTTACCCTAAATCTCTATTAATGCAAACTAGTCTAAGAGTCAATTGCTCTAGGTTCCCTAACGCACCATAATCCGTTAGGTGGAGACTCTTCAAACACCCAATTCCAAAAAGGAAAGCAATTATCATCCCCATGAATGTCGGAACCCGGACTTCTCTTTCTGCGGAGGGAAAAAAGGGGGGCGCGACACCAGGGAAGATCTATCCCAAAATATATATACATCACTAACTATCAGTCACTCAGTACTGAGGAAGGCCAATCTGGCCACATGGATAAGATCCATCTCTAGGTGTATTAATTATTCGGACAAGATCCATGTCTAGGGAAGATCCATCCCTCAAAATAATCAACCGCACAATTTGTGGGTGTGCAGGCTCAAGAGGGGCTCCTACGGCCCAAACACTATAACAAGCCAATCATGGCATAATTCAATCAGGCCATTGGCCATACTTAATAATCAATAAAACACGCTGCAGAGTGCAACCCGATTCCATAACTGTCACTCATAATCAGGCTCTCGGCCTCACTCAGTCATCAATCTCTCCAATCTCACCCATGGGCTCACAATGTCATGGAAACTGGCCCGGAACAATGATATGATATATCAATAAGTAACAACTAAGACTAAGATGTGATATGAATGCATTGATGTGACTGAGTATGAAATATCAATGAATTCAATAAGATGACAGCAAGAAACGACCACTATGGGTCCCAACAATATCAGCATAAAGCCTAAACATGATATCTAGCATGATGTACAACTCAATTACTTTATCACATAGTGAAAAACACCATTATCAACAAAGTGGGCCACTAAACAGTGTCCTGGAGACAACAGAGTCAGAACTCATAGGGAACACGCCCACATGCTCGTCACCTAGCATGTGCGTCACCTCAATACCAACCATTTAACACATAATTAGGGATTTCCTACCCTCAACACTAAGTTTAGAAGAGTTACTTATCTTAAACAAGCCAATTCCGACACCGAGCAAGCCAAGCGATGCTCTAAGAATGCCATCACATGCGTTCCGACCTCCGAACGGCTCGAAACCAATCAAAAACAACTCAAATACATCATACAATGCTAAAAGAACCAATCCCAATTGAAAAAGGTCGATCTTTAATCAAAAGCCCAAAATTGGCAAAAAAGTCCAACCTGGGCCCGCAACTCGGAACCCGACAAAACTTATAAAATTTGTCAACCTATTCAATTTTGAGTTCAACAATACTAGTTTCACTCAAATCCAACTCCGAATCGGTGTTCAAAACTTAAAAAATTATATTATGAAACTTTAGGCCAAAGCCCCCAATTTCTTCTTTAAAATTCATCAATCAAAAGCTATAATCGGGGATAGATTCACGAAATATAAACACAACCGAGTAGGGAACACATACCCCAATTCATATGCTGAAAATTGCCTCAAAAATTGTCCAATTCCAAGATCCCCAACTCAAAATATGTTAAATGCACAAAACCCTCCTTTTAAATATGTTAAATGATCCAATAAATTTTATTGCCCATAAAGGTAGTAAGTCAAATAAACTTCAAATCAATACTAATGCTGATAAAGGAAATTCATTCGACACTAGGAATGATAATAGTGTTGGATATCTATTTTTTAGTTTTGCAATGGTTTTAATGAAATTGCATAACCTAATTTATCTTTTTTTTAGTATTTGGTTGTGTAATTAATAGTACTTATTAGATGTACTTATTTTAGCATGACCTAATAGCATTTTTAGATTATGTTAAATTTTTATTATGGCGTATTAATTAGTAATATTTTATTTATGTGATTATATTATCTTTGTTATTGAATATTTTTGTATAATAATATGACTCATCTCATATTATTGTATTGTTTTCTTGGAAAAGATATTATATAGTTGTATCCTACTAGAACTAAAGTAATATTTGGAGTACAAGTTACATATTTTGTGCTATGAAGACTTTATCGGAGAAAACCCAAAAAAAAAACCAAAAACCCGAGAAAAAACTAAATTGAAAAATCCAACTTTATTGTTTTGGTTTGGTTTATAGATTATAAAAATCCAACACCATTGGTTTGGTTTGGTAAATGAAAAATCCGAACCAACCCAACCTATGTACACCCCTAGTGTAGACTATAACAGAGGTAGACATAAGCGTTACCATCAAACTACCAATCTCTTATCATTAGAAATATGAAAGGCTAACCAGCAGCCTCCTCAGTCAAAGCTTGTTGCACCGGGCTTGCCTAGTGCGATTTACATCTCCTGTATAGTTTGCGAGCTATTGCATAGTGAGTAGGTTACTCAGTGCGCATCTGAAAGGTAGCGGCTGCGGATTTCCTTGGGAATTTTCCAAAAAACAAATATGAAAGGCGCACCTTCAGTATGTTCAAATGGTACACAGTAATTGATGCCATATCACATTCCTACTAAGAAAGGAACAACGATTAAGTAACTAACGGATACCTTGAGAATTTAATTATTTTATGCGTGTTTACCTCAAAAAATAAGAGCAACAATTTGTAATGACTCGACCGATTGTTTTGAGCATTTGTATTTTGCTCAATTATTTGAGGGCATGAGTAGCTCTGTATGAAGTATTATGACTTATGTGAATCGTTGGTTTTCGTTTCAGGTTATTTGGAATTGATTTGGAAGAATGATTATTAACTAGAAGCTTTAAATTTGAAAGGTTTTATCAAGTTTTGACTTTTTAGAATTTGACCTCGGATTGGATTTCTGATGGTTCCGTTATCTCCATTGGGTAAGTTTGTACTTTGGAGCGTGTCCGGATTGTGATTTGGAGGTCCGTAGTAGAATTTGGCTTGAAATAGTGAAATTTGAAATTTTGAAAAGTTTGACCGGGAGTAGACTATTTGATATCGGATCGGATTCCGATTTCAGGAGTTGCAGTAGGTCCATAATGTAAAATGTGACTTGTGTGCAAAATTTGAGGTCAATCGGACATGATTTGATAGGTTTCGGCATCGGTTGTGGAAGTTTGAAGTTTCAAGTTCATTGATTTCAAATTGAGGTGTGATTCGTTGTTCCGATGTTGTTATGTGTGTTTTGACAGTTCAAGTAGGTCCATGTTATGATATGGGACTTGTTGATATGTTCAAACAGTGTTCTGAGGGGCTCGAGTGAGTTCCGGATAAGTTTGGGTTGTGTTGCGCTCGTTTTTGATGTTTCGACGTCGTTTTTTAAGCATAAATGGTATTATATTAATCAAATAAGTTAAGATTTCTTTCTTTTTTGGTTGAAGAATTAGATCCGTATCATAATTACGGATCCATATCAAAAAGAATCGTCGCATTTGGACATCGTATGAGGATTTTATGGTCATTTTACTAAGAATTGGGTTGCTAGATTTTTCAGATTAATTATGAAATTGCCACTTAATTCGTATTTAAAAATTTGCACTATTTTCAAATATTGAAACCAGCATATCTCCTTCAATATAAGGTCAAATAGAGTGATTGAAGAGTCTACCTAGACTAAAATTTCACAAGAAATCCATTTGAGGATTCAAAAGTGAGTTTTAGGATCATTTAGCAAGAGAATCGAGGCAAAATAGCTTGCAGCAAAATATATAAAACAAGGGTATGTTCATTATGTCATATTTTGAGTTGGGGAGCTCGGATTTGTGCGATTTTGGAGGCAATTTTTACCATATGGATGGGTAAGTGTTCTCTACTAGATTGTAGTTATATTTTATGAATCCATCTTCGATTTTGGCATTTGATTTATGATTTCAAAGTAAAATTTGGGGGTTTTTCCTTAAAGTTTTATAAAGTTAATTTTTAAGTTTTAACCATCGATTCGGAGTCAGAATTGGATGAAACTAGTATGGTTAGACTCATAATTGAATGGGTTGTCGAATTATATGAGTTTTATCGGGTTTCGAGATGCGGGCTTTAGGTTGGGCTTTTTGGCGGATAATGGGGTTTTGATTAAAGATTTGACCTTTTTTGATGGTGATTTGTTCCTTTAGCATTGTTTGATATATTTGAGTTGTTTTTGGTTAATTTCGAGCCGTTCGGAGGTTAGAACATGTGAGATGGCATTTTTGGAGAATCTCTTCATTTTCTCACTATTGGAATTGGCTTGTTCGAGGTAAGTAATGATTGTAAATCTAGTCCTGAGGATATGAAACCCCGTATTTCACATTATTTTACTATTTTGAAGTGACGCACATGCTAGGTGACGGGCCTGTGGGCGTGCACCATTGGGGATTGTGACATGGTCCGTCCTGTAGCAACTATAAAGTTGTGTATTTGCCTTAAATTATATGATACTTATATGTTTTAGAAAGAATATCCTAAAAATTGGGCTGAATGCCATATTTGGGTATTGTGCCATAGCTGTTTGGACCCGTATGGGCTTTTCTTATTATCCTCTCACTATTTTTGGTTTAAGATCTATACTCAGTCATGTTGTGTTTACTGATTTCATAACTCAGTATTTACTACTCCGTTTGATGATAAAATGATTATTTGGGCTGAGCACCATGTTTTACTGATAGCCCGAGTGGCTTGAGAGGTTTCTGACTGAGTGAGGCCGAGGGCCTGTGTCGTGAGGATATTATGGGATCTGTCTGCATGCCGCAGCATGTTGTTATTGATTAATAATTTTGTGAGGTCGTGTGCCTGATAGATTTATGCCACGAGGTGGCTTGTTATAAGGCCGAGGGCTGATTGATTTATGCTACGAGGTGGCTTGTTATAGCGCTTGGGCTATATGAGTGCCTCCGGAGTCTGTTTACCCTAGTGAGCGCGGTACCCTGAGTAAGTGATATGATGTTTTGTTCGAGGGGCTATTCTTGATTCATGTTGTGTCTGAGGGGGTGTTTACAAGTGATTGTGAGGTATGCCCGAGAGGCTGTATATGAGTGACTGTGTGGTTTCCCGAGGGGCTTTTTATGATTCATTTTTGCCCGAGGGGCTGTTCACAAATGATGTTTTGCCCGTGGGCTGTTTATGTTTTCATCATTTTTACTCACTGTTTCATCACTTCGTTGAAAACTGTTTAAAGATATTTTAAATGGTTTTATTGAAACTGGATTTGAATGAGCTGAGTTGATTCAAAACCCTGATTTTAAAAGCCTTTTGTATTTTAGAAATCATGCCTTGGGAATTCTGTGTCACGACCCGATCCCCGAACCCGGTCGTGATGGCGCCTCTCTTGAAGACAAGGCCATCCAGACCAAAACGGAACACCTCTTTTAAACAGTTAATCATCATAAACAGTAATAACATATAATATAATGCTTATAAATTGCGGAATTTAACGATAATAACAGCAGGAACCATCCCGACATAGCCCAAACCGGGGTGTCACAAGTCATGAGCTACTACAGAATCTATTATAGGTCTACAAAGTACGAAATCCGATACAACAGTTTGAAGAAAACATAAATGATAGCGGATAAGAGTGTAAAGGGGCTGCGGACGTCAACAGCTACCTCGTAACTCCAAATCACTGCCTAGCCTGGAAGGAATCAACGCTCAGGTGCGGACTCTGATATACCTGAATCTGCACACATGGTGCAGAGAATAATGTGAGTACTCCGTCTCAGTGAGTAATAATTACAAATAATGGCTGAAAGTATGAAAACACGTAAAGGCACAAAGCAATTCCATATCAAGCAGTAAAATCACTTAACGCAGTAAATCAGTGAAGAAATCAAATGATATTCCTTTTTAAAACAAGTAAAACAGGTAATTTAACAAGTAATTAACAAGTAGAAATCCGCCCCTCGGGCACAGTATCAATCGCTCAGCATAGTATCAGCCTCTCGGGCTCACTCTCAGTACAGTATCAGCCCCTCGGGCTACCTCAAAATCACTCAGCATAATGGTCAGCCATTGTTACCTGACCAACTTTCATCAAACAGTGTCATTGTTACCACTGTTTCAAATCACATGGGTACCCGCGCTCACTGTGGGTGTGTAGACTCTGGAGGGGCCCCTTACGGCCCAAGCGCTATATCAAGCCACCTCATGGCATCATCACTCAGCATATCCTCACATCATTCAAGCCACCGCATGGCATAAATAGTATCTCAGGCCCTCAGCCTCATATCACTCAGCATATCCTCACATATGGCCCTCGGCCTCACTCAGTCCAGAAATCATCATAAGCCCCTTGGGCATTAGTAAAATAGTAGTTCTCAGCCCAAAACATGATGTAGAAATATCATTTAAGTTTCAAATCTGAGTAAAAGTGGTTGAGTTTGTAAAACAGTAAATATCAACAGGACTAAGTTCAATTAATAAGTCAAACAGAAAGGAAATAGTGATAAAAATCCCCGAAGGATTCAAATAGTTGGCACGAGGCCCAAATATGGCAATTAACCCAAATCATGATGGTAACAAATGAATTTCTATCAAATATTCGGTAAAATAATCAATCGAGATGGACCAAGTCACAATCCCCAGTAGTGAAAACCCCACGCTCATCATCCAGCGCATATCTTGCCTCAATATAGCACTACGACGTGCAATCCGGGGTTTCAAACCCTCAGAACATCATTTACAACCATTACTCACCTCGAACTAGCTAATTCTCTAGCTCACGACGCCTTTGCCCCTTGAATTGGCCTCCACGCGCATCGAATCCCGACCAAGTTCTTGAAAAACCTTCGAAAAATCGCCAAAATCCGAGCTCTCTAGGTCAAAATATCAAATAAAACCCAAAACCTCGTATTTATAGAGTACCCTTCGGATTCCGACACCACTGACCGCACAAAAATGACCGCGGTCTGCGCAAAACCAGCGGGGTCCATGCAAAAACGACCGCGGCCGTGCAGGTCTTGCTCTGCAGGGATAAGCTTTAGTCTTTTGTCCGTAACTTTCTATACGGATGTCCAAATTGAGATATCTTTACCTTTCTGGAAACTAGACACGAAGGGCTACAACTTTTGTTTTTAAATCATCTCACAATTCTTTGTGGATCAAAAGATATGAACTTCCGAAGTAGGACCAGCAACCTGCAGTCTTCACGACCGCGGCCGCGGCCACTTTGCCGCGGCCAGCACTAGGCCAGCGTGCCCAGCGCGAAAAGGAGCGCGGTCCGCGCCAAAACTGCTGCTCCCTCCATTTTTCGAAGTTTCGGGGTGTCCGTACTCGCTCAAAACTCACCCGAAACACACCCGAGGCCCCCGGGACCTCAACCAAAAGCATCAACGCATCCTAAACAATATTCAACCTCGTTCCAATCATCAAAACACCTCGACTAACACCAAAATCATCAAATCACATCGAATTCAAGCCTATGAATCTCAAGAACTTCCAAATTCCATTTTTATCAAAAACCCAACCAAACCACGTCCGAATGACCTCAAATTTTGCAGACAAGTCCAAAATGACATAGCGAAGCTACAGAAACTCTCGGAATTCCATTCTAACCCTCGGATCAAAATCTCACCTATCAACCGGAATTCGCCAAAATACTAACTTCGCCAATTCAAGCCTAATTCTACACCGTACCTCCAAAACCACTTCCGATCACTCTCCTAAGTCACAAATTACCTCCCGAAGCTAACAAAACCATCGGAACTCACATCCGAACCCTCTAACACATAAGTCAACATCTGGTTGACTTTTCCAACTTAAGCCTTCTTAAAAGAGACTAAGTGTCTCATTTCATACCAAATCCTCTCCGAACTCGAACTAATCATCTCAATACCATAAAACATGGATAACAAAGCATAAAGAAGATGAAATGAGGTAAATGGAGTGGTAACTCATGAGACGACTGGCCGGGTCGTCACATCCTCCCCAACTTAAACAAACGTTCGTCCTCGAACGAATCAAGAAACATACCTGAAGCCTCAAATAGGCGAGGATATCTGCTCCGCATCTCCCGCTCGGTCTCCCAGGTAGCCTCCTCCACGGGCCGACCTCTCCACTGCACCTTCACTGAAGCTATATCCTTTGACCTCAACTTCCGAACCTGGCGACCCAAAATAGCTACTGGCTCCACATCAAAGGTCAAATCGTCATCCAACTGAACCGTGCTGAAGTCCAAAACGTGAGACGGATCCCCAATATAATTCCGGAGCATAGAAACATGAAATACCGGATGCACACTCGACAAGCTGGGTGGTAAAGCAAGCTCATAAGCCACCTCCCCAATCCTCCGAATCACCTCAATAGGCCCAATGAACCGAGGACTCAACTTGCCTTTCTTCCCAAATCTCATAACACCCTTCTTGGGCGAAACCTTCAGCAGCCTCTCACCGACCATGTAGGACACATCTCGAACCTTCCGGTCCGCATAACTCTTCTGACGTGACTGCGTTGTACGAAACCTCTCCTGAATCACCTTCACCTTCTCTAAGGCATCCTGAACCAAATCTGTCCCCAATAGTCTAGCCTCGCCGGGCTCGAACCAACCAACCGGAGATCTACACCGCCTCCCGTACAAAGCCTCATATGGAGCCATCTGAATACTTGACTGGTAGCTGTTTTTGTAACCAAACTCTGCAAGTGGTAGAAACTTATCCCATGAACCTCCAAAGTCAATAACACAAGCACGCAACATGTCCTCCAATATTTGAATAGTACGCTCGGACTGTCCATCCGTCTGAGGATGAAACGTTGTGCTCAACTCTACCTGAGTACCCAACTCTCTCTGCACGACTCTCCAGAACTGCGAAGTAAACTGAGTACCTCTATCTGAGATGATGGAAACAGGAACTCCATGCAATCGAACAATCTCTCGGATATAAATCCCTGCCAACCGCTCTGAAGAATAGGTAGTACACACAGGAATGAAGTGTGCAGACTTGGTCAGCCGATCCACAATCACCCAAATAGCATTGAACTTCTTTAAAGTCCGAGGAAGTCCAACCACAAAGTTCATCGTGATTCTCTCCCACTTCCTCGGGAATAACCATCCGCTGAAATAAGCCACCTAGTCTCTGATGCTCATACTTCACCTACTGACAGTTGAGACACCGAGCTACACATCCCACAATATCTTTTTTCATTCTTCTCCACCAATATGCTAGCTCACATCCTGATACATCTTCGCGGCACCTGGATGAATGGAATACCGTGAGCTATGGGCCTCCTCCAGAATCAGCTCTCTAAGCCCATCCACATTGGGCACACAGATCTGACCCTACATCCTCAACACACCATCATCATCGATGGTCACATCTCTGGCATCATCATGCTGAACTCTGTCCCTAAGGACAAGAAAATGCGGATCATTATACTGGCGCTCTCTGATGCGATCATATAAAGAAGACCTAGAAACCACACAAGCCAACACCCGACTAGGCTCCGAAATATCCAACCTCACGAACCAATTGGCCAGGGCCTGAACATCAACCGCAAGTGGTCTCTCGCCAACTGGAATATATGCCCAACTCCCCATACTCACTGCCTTTCGGTCAAAGCATCGGCCACCACATTAGCCTTTCCTGGATGGTACAATATAGTGATATCATAATCCTTAAGCAACTCCAACCATCTCCGCTGCCTCAAATTAAGATCCTTTTGCTTGAATAAATGCTGAAGATTGCGATGATCAGTGAACACCTCACTTGATACACCATACAAGTAATGCCTCTAAATCTTCAATGCGTGAACTATGGCAGCCAACTCCAAATCATGAACGGGGTAGTTCTTCTCATGGGGCTTCAACTGACAAGAATCATAAGCAATAACTCTACCCTTCTGCATCAACACACAACCAATCCTAACTCTTGAAGCATCACAATACACAGTATATTAACCTGAAGCTGATGGCAAAACCAACACTGGAGTTGTGGTCAAGGCTGTCTTGAGCTTCTAAAAGCTCTCCTCATACTCGTCCGACCATACAAATGGAGCACCCTTCTAAGTCAATTTGGTCAAGGGCGATGCAATGGATGAAAATCCCTGAACAAACCGGCGATAATAGCCTGCTAACCCAAGAAAACTACGAATCTCTGTGGCTGAGGACGGTCTGGGCCAACCCTGAACTGCCTCTATCTTCTTCGGATCAATCTGTATACCCTCGCTGGACACCACGTGCCCCAAGAAAGCCACTGAACTGAGCCAAAACTCACACTTGGAGAATTTTGCATAAAGATTCTTCTCCCTCAGTCTCTGCAACACAACTCTCAAATTCTCCGCGTGCTCCTCCTGACTACGCGAGTACACCAGAATATCATCAATGAATACAATAACGAACGAATCCAGATAAGGCCGAAATACAATTTCATCAAGTGTATGAATGCTTCTGGGGCATTGGTTAGCTCGAAGGACATAACAAGAAACTCATAATGACCATATCTGGTCCTGAAAGCAGTCTTAAGAATATCTGAATCCCTGATCTTCAACTTGTGATAACCCGAATGGAGATCAATCTTGGAGAACACCCTCGCTTCCTGAAGCTGATCAAATAAATCATCAATGCGAGGCAAACGATACTTGTTCTTGATTGTTACTTTGTTTAATTGCCTATAATCAATGCACATTCTCATCGTGCCATGCTTCTTCTTCACAACCAAAACCGGTGCACCCCAAGGGGACACACTAGGCCGAATGAACCCCTTATCTAGGAGTTCCTGAAGCTGTTCTTTCAATTCCTTCAACTCTGCTGGTTCCATTCGATATGGCGGAATAGAAATTGGCTGAGTGCCCGGCACCAGGTCAATACCAAAATCAATATCCCTGTTCGGTGGCATGCCCGGCAGGTCTGCAAGAAAAACATTGGGAAAATCCCTCACAATTGGGACAAAATCAATACTAGGAGTCTCAGCTCCAACATCCCTCACAAATGCTAGATATGAAAGGAAACCCTTCCCAACAATACACTGGGCCTTCAAGAAAGAGATCACTCTACTAGGGATATAATCAGTCACGCCACGCCACTCGATCCGCGGTGCACCCGACAGAGCCAAAGTGACTGTCTTAGCATGACAGTCTAGAATAGCAGGACACGGAGATAGCCAATCCATGCCAAAAATGACATCAAAATCCACCGTGCTCAATAGCAATAGATCCACTCGGGTCTCCAGACCCCCAATAGTCACCACACATGACCGGTACACACGGTCTACCACAATAGTATCGCCCACTGGGGTAGATACATGAATAGTTAAAGCAAGAAACTCACGGGGGCGTACCCAAATAACGAGCAAAGTATGATGACACATAAGAAAAGGTGGAACCGGATCAAATAATACAGAGGCATCTCTATGGAAGACTAAAACAATACCTGTAATGACAGCATCTGAAGCAATAGCATCTGGCTTGTTGATGCACTCAGCATAGAAGAACCCTGAGCTGACGGGGCACGAGATGAACTCTGGGCTGGAAGGGCACTGAGTGATGACTGGCCCCGCTGAGATCCATGATGACCATGACCCGAAGATGCCCCGCGATACTCTGGGTGGACTGGCTGAGCATGCCTGAAAGAACGGCCTCTACCATGCTGAAACTGGCCCCTCGAAGAAGCACCACTATAACTGCCAGATCCTCGAGGCTTCTTGGCCTTCCTCTCCTCCCGATCCTGACGGCGAACCGTCTCAATCTCGCGAGCGATATCGGCCACCTCCTCGAACGTAGCACCCAACACCCTCTCTCGGGTCATAAGAATACAGAGGTGATAGTTAAGGCCATCAATAAATCTCCTGATCCTCTCACGATCTATCGGAACCATCCAAATGGCATGACGAGCCAACTCAGAAAACCTCGACTCATACTGTGGCACAGTCATATCCCCCCGTCGCAACCACTCAAATTGTCTACGTAGCTCCTCTCTGTGGGACTGCGATACATACTTATCCAAGAAGAGAGTGGAGAACTGCTGCCAAGTAAGGGGCGCTGCTCCAACTGGCCTACGCCTCTCATACGCCTCCCATCATGTAAAGGCAGCCCTAGTAAATTAAAAGGTGGTAAATGCCACACCACTAGTCTCAAGAATCCCTGGTGTACGGAACTTCTGCTGACACTTATCTAGAAAACCCTGGGCATCCTCGCCCTCGGGACCACTAAATAACGGAGGCTGGAGTCTACCAAACCTCTCAAGATGACGTTGCTCATCATCCGGCATAACTGGCATAATAAACTCCTGAGCTGGTGCAACCGGCTGAGCTGAAGGTGCCCCCAGCGTCTGTAGTCCCTGCACTACCTGCTCAGGTGTGCGAGCAGTGGGGGTCTGATTGCCTCCCCGTCCTGTGAAGTAGTTACTGCTGTAGTGGCTGAAACTGCCTGAGCCAGGCCAGTGCAAACTAATAAGATCTGTGCCAAGGCCTACTGAAGACCCAGAACCATGATAGGCATAGCTGGTGCCTGAACTGGAGCTGTTGGAGCATCCATAGCGGGAACCTGATCCGCAGCCGAGGCAGCCGATGCATCAACAGGTGCTGCCCTCGCTGCTCTGCCCCTGCCACATCCACGACCGCGTCCACGACCTCTGGTGGCCTCAGTGGGTGGCACTGGTGGTCGTCCACCTCGTCCGGTAGCTCGCGTCCTCACCATCTGTGAGAGAATGGAATATCAGAAGTTTAGTACTCGGACCAACAAGTTCGCACGACAAGAGTTTCAAGAATATGAAATTTTTCCTAAAGGTTCTGCAGCCTCTCGAGGATAAATATAGACGTCTTTGTACCGATCCACGAGACTCTACTAAACCTGCTCATGACTCGTGAGACCTAAGTAACCTAGGCTCTGATACCAACTTGTCACGACCCGATCCCCAAACCCGGTCGTGATGGCGCCTCTCGTGAAGACAATGCCATCCAGACCAAAACAGAACACCTCTTTTAAACAGTTAATCATCATAAATAGTAATAACATATAATATAATGCTCATAAATTGCGGAATTTAACGATAATAACAGCAGGAACCATCCCGACACAGCCCAAAATGGGGTGTCACAAGTCCTGAGCTACTACAGAATCTACTATAGGTCTAAAAAGTATGTAATCCGATACAACAGTTTGAAGAAAACATAAATGATAGAGGATAAGAGAGTCCAGGGGCTGCGGACGTCAACAGCTACCTCGTAACTCCAAATCACTGCCTAGCCTGGAAGGAATCAGCGCCTAGGTACGAACTCTGTTATACCAGAGAGTAATGTGAGTACTCCGACTCAATGAGTAATAATTACAAATAATAGCTGAAGGTATGAAAACACGTAAAGGCACAAAGCAATTCCATATCAAACAGTAAAATCACTTAAAGCAGTAAATTAGTGAAGAAATCAAATAATATTCCTTTTTAAAACAAGTAAAACAGGTAATTTAACAGGTAATTAACAAGTAGAAATCCTCCCCTCGGGCACAGTATCAATCGCTCAGCATAGTATCAGCCCCTCGGGCTCACTCTCAGTACAGTATCAGCCCCGCGGGCTACCTCACAATCACTTCGCATAATGGTCAACCATTGTTACCCTACCAACTTTCATCAAACAGTGTCATTGTTACCACTATTTCAAATCACATGGGTACCCGCGCTCACTGTGGGTGTGAAGACTCCGGAGGGGCCCCTTACGACCCAAGCGCTATATCAAGCCACCTCGTTGCATCATCACTCAGCATATCCTCACATCACTCAAGCCACCACATGGCATAAATAGTATCTCAGTCCCTCGGCCTCATATCACTCAGCATATCCTCACATATGGCCCTTGGCCTCACTTAGAAATCATCATAAGCCCTTTGGGCATTAGTAAAACAGTAGTTCTCAACCCAAAACATGATGTAGAAATATCATTTAAGTTTCAAATCTGAGTAAAAGTGGTTGAGTTTGTAAAACAGTAAATATCAACAGGACTGAGTTCAAATAATAAGTCAAGCAGTGAGGAAACAGTGATAAAAATCCCCGAAGGGTCCAAATAGTTGGCACGAAGGCCAAATATGGCAATCAGCCCAAATCATGATGGAAACAAATGAATTTCAGTCAAATATTCGGTAAAATCATCAATCGAGATGGACCAAGTCACAATCCCTAGTAGTGAAAACCCCACGCTCATCATCCAGCGCGTATCTTCCCTCAATATAGCACTACGACATGCAATCCGGGGTTTCAAACAATCAGAACATAATTTACAACCATTACTCACCTCGAGCTAGCTAATTCTCTAGCTTACGATGCCTTTTCCCTTTGAATTGGCCTCCACGCGCGTCGAATCCCGACCAATGTCTTGAAAAACCTTCGAAAAATCGCCAAAATCCGAGCTCTCTAGGTCAAAATATCAAATAAAACCCAAAACCTCGTATTTATAGAGTACCACTCGGATTCCGACACCGCTAACCGCACAAAAATGACCGCGGTCCACTCAAAACCAGCGGGGTCCGCGCAAAAACGACCGCGGCCACGCAGGTCTTGCTCTGCAGGGACAGGTTTTAGTATTTTGGCGATAACTTTTGCTACAGATGTCCAAATTGCGATATCATTACCTTTCCGGAAACTAGACACGAAGGGATACAACTTGCATTTTTGAATCACCTCAAAATTCCTTGTGGATCAAATGATATAAGCTTCCGAAGTAGGACCAGCAAGCTGCAGTCTTCACGACCGCGGCCGCAGCCACTTTGACGCGGCCAGCACTAGGCCAGCGCGCCCAGCGTGAAAAGGAGTGTGGTCCGCACCAAAACTGTTGCTCCCTCCATTTTTCTAATTTCCGGGGTGTCCGTACTCGCTCAAAACTCACCCGAAATACAGCCGAGGCTCCCGGGATCTCAACCAAAAGCACCAACGCATCCTAAACATTATTCAACCTCGTTCCAATCATCAAAACACCTCGTCTAACACCAAAATCATCAAATCACATCGAATTCAAGCCTATGAATCTCAAGAACTTCCAAATTCCATTTTTGATCAAAAACCCAACCAAACCACGTCCGAATGACCTCAGATTTACAAACAAGTCCAAAATGACATAACGAAGCTACAGAAACTCTCGGAATTCCATTATGACCCTCGGATCAAAATCTCACCTATCAACCGGAATTTGCCAAAATACTAACTTCGCCAATTCAAGCCTAATTCTACACCGTACCTCCAAAACCACTTCCGATCACTCTCCTAAGTCACAAATCACCTCTCGAAGCTAACTGAACCATCAGAACTCACATCCGAACCCTCTAACACATAAGTCAACATCCGGCTGACTTTTCCAACTTAAGCCTTCTTAAAAGAGACTAAGTATCTCATTTCTAACCAAATCCTCTCCGAACTCGAACTATTCATCTCGATCCCATAAAACATGGATAACGAAGTGTAAAGAAGCTAAAATGGGGGAAATGGAGCGGTAACTCATGAGGCGACTGGTTGGGTCGTCACATTCTGTTTTTTAAAAATCCTTCCATTTGCATGTGCATATTAGATACTATGTTCTAGGATCCTATTTGCATTTTGTTTAAGACGCCTAATTAATTACTGCTTCATGAAAAGGTAATAAAAAATAATCTCAAATTGTGATGTTTTCTGAATAAAACTGGTAATAATCTCTACATTCTCAGATTCGTATCAACTAGAATAGCATGCACTTATGGTAATACGACTTTTGAACTATTAATGATTTTGGTAACTATTATGCATGATCCCACGCCTAGGCAAGCCTATAGGACGATTAAAGTCCTGCAACTATAGAACTGCGCTTTAAAACTACTCGCATTCATAGGTCTAAAATTAGTAGGTCTTTGACACTTCAATTCTAATTCAATGATGTATACTTCCTCCTTACCTAAATATCGTGTTCTAAGTTTTATTACCGGAAACAGTCATTTGAGACGTGCATCTATTTGTTCTGCTTGTGGAAGTAAAAAATGTGAGCCTTTATTTGTTCCTTCTTTATGTGCAGTCCTAATTGTTTTGATTGACTCTTAGAATTTTCTCCTTTAAATACCTTATGATAGTCTAGAACTACCCAAAAGTAGAGGTCCTAAGATACCTCCGGGACCACGAGGAAGGGACGAGTAGCGCATGTATAGGACATTTCTTAAGGTTACTAGAATGCTTTAGGCTATAACCAAGGGGAGTGAATTGGGTAGTAAGGATATGATGACTACGCGGAAACGCTACGTGTAGCCCCTCATTAAGGAGTGATTACTAGGCATTGTGTGGGGTGATCCTGTATGCTAACCAACCTACGAGCCCTCTTTCCCAATTCCCAATGTTTAAACTTTACTTTTCTCTATATATGTGCAACTTGTTTAAGTATTTTCCTTTTGTCTCGTTACTTGAGTCATACAATGTCCAAAAATATGCTTTTATTTGCAAGTATGTGTTTAAATTATTTATTTGTTAAAAGGACTAATTCATACATATAAGTTAGGCCAGGACTCTCCATTGGGGACTGAGAGAGGTGCCTAATACCTTCCCTTCAAGGTTATTTCAAGCCCTTATCCTAAATCTCTGGTAATGCAAACTAGTCTAAGAGTCAATTGCTCTAGGTTCCCTAACGCACCATAATCTGTTAGGTGGAGACTCTTCAAACACCCAATTCCAAAAAGGAAAGCAATTATCATCCCCATGAATGTCGGAACCCGGACTTCTCTCTCTGTGGAGGGAAAAAAGGGGGGCGCGACACTAGGGAAGATCTATCCCAAAATATATATACATCACTAACTATCAGTCACTCAGTACTGAGGAAGGCCAATCTGGCCCCATGGAGAAGATCCATCTCTAGGTGTATTAATGATTCGGATTTGTGGGTGTGCAGGCTCAAGAGGGGCTCCTACGGCCCAAACACTATAACAAGCCAATCATGGCATAAATCAATCAGGCCATTGGCCATACTTAATAATCAATAAAACACGCTGCAGAGTGCAACCCGATCCCATAACTGACACTCATAATCAGGCTCTCGGCCTCACTCAGTCATCAATCTCTCCAGTCTCACCCATGGGCTCACAATGTCATGAAAACTAGCTCGGAACAATGATATGATGTATCAATAAGTAACAACTAAGACTAAGATGTGATATGAATGCATGGATGTTACTGAGTACGAAATATCAATGAATTCAATAAGATGACAGCAAGAAACGACCACTATGGATCCCAACAATATCAGCATAAAGCCTAAACATGATATCTAGCATGATGTACAACTCAATTACTTTATCACATAGTGAAAAACACCATTATCAACAAAGTGGGCCACTAAACAGTGTCCCGGAGACAACAGAGTCAGAACTCACAGGGAACACGCCCACATGCCCGTCACCTATCATGTGCGTCACCTCAATACCAACCATTTAACACATAATTCAGGATTTCCTACCCTCAGCACTAAGTTTAGAAGAGTTACTTATCTTAAACAAGCCAATTCTGACACCGAGCAAGCCAAGCGATGCCCCAAGAATGCCATCACATGCGTTATGACCTTCGAACGGCTCGAAACCAATCAAAAACAACTCAAATACATCAAACAATGCTAAAAGAACCAATCCCAATCGAAAAAGTTCGAATATTTAGTCAAAAGCCCAAAATCGGCAAAAAAGTCCAACCTGGGCCCGCAACTCGGAACCCGACAAAACTTATAAAATTTGTCAACCCATTCAATTTTGATTTCAACCATACTAGTTCTACTCAAATCCGACTCCGAATCGGTGTTCAAAACTTAAACAATTATATTATGAAACTTTAGGCCAAAACCCCCAATTTCTTTTTTAAAATTCATCAATCAAAAGCTTAAATTGGGGATATATTCACGAAATATAAACACAACCGAGTACGGAACACATACCCCAATTCATATGCTGAAAATCGCCTAAACAATTGTCCAATTCCAAGCTCCCCAACTCAAAATATATTAAATGCACAAAACCCTCCTTTTAAATATGTTAAATGACCCAATAAATTTTATAGCCCATAAAGGTAGTAAGTCAAATAAACTTCAAATCAATACTAATGTTGATAAAGGAAATTCATTCGACACTAGGAATGATAATAGTGTTGGATATCTAGTTTTTAGTATTGCAATGGTTTTAATGAAAATGCATAACCTAATTTATCATTTTTTTTAGTATTTGGTTGTTTAATTAATAGTACTTATTAGATGTACTTATTTTAGCATGACCTAATAGCATTTTTAGATTATGTTAAATTTTTATTATGGCGTATTAATTAGTAATATTTTATTTATGTGATTATATTATCTTTGTTATTGAATATTTTTAGTATAATAATATGACTCATCTCATATTATTGTATTGTTTTCTTGGAAAAGATATTATATAGTTGTATCCTACTAGAACTAAAGTAATATTTGGAGTACAAGTTACATATTTTGTGCTATGAAGACTTTATCGGAGAAAACCCGAAAAAAAAACCAAAAACCCGAGAAAAACCTAAATTGAAAAATCCAACTTTATTGTTTTGGTTTGGTTTATAGATTATAAAAATCTGAAACCATTGGTTTGGTTTGGTAAATAAAAAATCCGAACCAACCGAACCTATGTACACCCCTAGTGTAGACTATAACAGAGGTAGACATAAGCGTTACCATCAAACTACCAATCTCTTATCATTAGAAATATGAAAGGCTCACCAGCAGCCTCCTCAGTCAAAGCTTGTTGCACCGGGCTTACCTAGTACGATTTACATCTCCTTTATAGTTTCCGAGCTATTGCACAGTGAGCAGGTTACTCAGTGCGCATCCGAAAGGTAGCGGCTGCAGATTTCCTTGGGAATTTTCCAAAAAACAAATATGAAAGGCGCACCTCAGTATGTTCAAATGGTACACAGTAATTGATGCCATATCACATTCCTACTAAGAAAGGAACAACGATTAAGTAACTAAAGGAGACCTTGAGAATTTAATTATTTTATGCGTGTTTACCTCAAAAAATAAGAGTAACAATTTGTAACGACCCGACCGGTTGTTTTGAGCATTTGTATTTTGCTCAATTGTTTGAGGGCATGAGTAGCTCTGTATGAAGTATTATGACTTATGTGAATCGTCGGTTTTTGTTTCAGGTTATTTAAAATTGATTTGGAAAAATGATTATTAGCTAAAAGCTTTAAATTTGAAAGGTTTTATCAAGTTTTGACTTTTTAGAATTTGACCTCAGATTGGATTTCTGATGGTTCCGTTATCTCCATTGGGTAAGTTTGTACTTTGGTGCGTGTCCGGATTGTGATTTGGAGGTCCGTAGTAGAATTTGGCTTGAAATAGTGAAATTTGGAATTTTGAAAAGTTTGACCGGGAGTAGACTGTTGATATCGGATCGGATTCTGATTTCATGAGTTGCATCAGGTTCATAATGTAAAATGTGACTTGTGTGCAAAATTTGAGGTCAATCGGACATGATTTGATAGGTTTCGACATCGGTTGTGGAAGTTTGAAGTTTCAAGTTCATTGATTTTGAATTGAGGTATGATTAGTCGTTCCGATGTTGTTATGTGTGTTTTGAGAGCTCAAGTAGGTCCGTGTTATGAAATGGGACTTTTTGGTATGTTCAAACAGGGTTCTGAGGGGCTCGAGTGAGTTTCGGATAAGTTTGGGTTGTGTTGCGCTCGTTTTTTATGTTTCGACGTCGTTTTTAAAGAATAAATGGTATTATATTAATCAAATAAGCTCCGTTTTCTTTTTTTGTTGAAGCATTAGATCCGTATCATAATTACGGAGCCATATCAAAAAGAATCGTCGCATTTGGACATCGTATGAGGATTTTATGGTCATTTTACTAAGAATTGGGTTGCCAGATTTTTCAGATTAATTACGAAATTGCCACTGAATTCGTATTTAAAAATTTGCACTATTTTCAAATATTGAAACCATCAAATATCCTTCAATATAAGGTCAAATAGAGTGATTGAAGAGTCTACCTTGCCTAAAATTTCACAAGAAATCCATTTGAGGATTCAAAAGTGAGTTTTAGGATCATTTAGCAATAGAATCAAGGCAAAATAGCTTGCAGCAAAATATATAAAACAAGGGTATGTTCATTTGGTCATATTTTGAGTTGGGGAGCTCGGATTTGTGCGATTTTGGAGGCGATTTTTACCATATGGATGGGTAAGTATTCTCTACTAGATTGTAGTTATATTTTATGAATCCATCTTCGATTTTGGCATTTGATTGATGATTTCAAAGTAAAATTTGGGGGTTTTTCCTTAAAGTTTTATAAAGTGAATTTTTAAGTTTTAACCATCGATTCGGAGTCAGAATTGGATGAAACTAGTATGGTTAGACTCATAATTGAATGGGTTGTCGAATTATATGAGTTTTATCGGGTTTCGAGATACGGGCCCCAGGTTGGGCTTTTTGGCCGATAATGGGGTTTTGATTAAAGATTTGACCTTTTTCGATGGTGATTTGTTCATTTAGCATTGTTTGATATATTTGAGTTGTTTTTGGTTAATTTCGAGCCATTCGGAGGTCAGAACGTGTGAGATGGCATTTTTGGAGCATCTCTTCGTTTTCTCACTATTGGAATTGGCTTGTTCGAGGTAAGTAATGATTGTAAATCTAGTCCTGAGGATATGAAACCCTGTATTTCACATTATTTTACTATTTTGAAGTGACGCACATGCTAGGTGACGGGCCTATGGGCGTGCACCATTGGGGATTGTGACATGGTCCGTCCTGTAGCAACTATAAAGTTGTGTATTTGCCTTAAATTATATGATACTTATATGTTTTAGAAAGAATTTCCTAAAAATTGGGCTGAATGCCATATTTGGGTCTTGTGCCATAGCTGTTTGGACCTGTATGGGCTTTTCTTATTATCCTCTCACTATTTTTGGTTTAAGATCTATACTCAGTCATGTTGTGTTTACTGATTTCATAACTCAGTATTTATTAATCTGTTTTGATGATAAAATGATTATTTGGGCTGAGCACCATGTTTTACTGATAGCCCGAGTGGCTTGAGAGGTTTCTGATTGAGTGAGGCCGAGGGCCTGTGTCGTGAGGATATTATGAGATCGGGCTGCTCGCCGCAGCATGTTGTTATTGATTAATAATTTTGTGAGGTCGTGTGCCTGATAGATTTATGCCACGAGGTTGCTTGTTATGAGGACGAGGGCCTGATTGATTTATGCCACGAGGTGGCGCTTGGGCTATATGAGTGCCTCCGGAGTCTGTTTACCCAGTGAGCGCGGGTACCCTGAGTGAGTGATATGATGTTTTGTTCGAGGGGTTGTTCTTGATTCATGTTGTGTCTGAGAGGGTGTTTACAAGTGATTGTGAGGTATGCCCGAGAGGCTGTATATGAGTGACTGTGTGGTTGCTCGAGGGGCTTTTTATGATTCATTTTTGCCCGAGGGGCTGTTCATAAATGATGTTTAGCCCGTGGGCTATTTATGTTTTCATCATTTTTACTCACTGTTTCATCACTTCGTTGAAATTGTTTAAAGATATTTTAAATGGTTTTACTGAAACTGGATTTGAATGAGCTGAGTTGATTCAAAACCCTGATTTTAAAAGCCTCTTGTATTTTACTGAGATTTCATGATATGAACTGTATATGTTTTATTGCTCGTCACTACTGCTCAGTCTTTATTTACGTTACTCCCTGCACCTTGTGTGTAGACCCAGGTATTTGTGGACCTGGTAGCGGGTGTTGATTATTCGCTGGCAGATCCATCAAAGTTAACAAGGTAGCTGATTGACGATCGTAGCTCTGCTTTACTCCCTCTTTATCTTCCCTTAATTGTATTCAGTTATTTCCAAGCTATGTTAGTCTTGATATTGTTAGACGGTTGTAGTAGATGCTCATGACTAGTGACACCCCAATGTCAGGCTTTCTTTTCTGCACTTTTGTTTTTGATTTACACTCCTTATAAAGTTTCTATATTAAATAAATTTGGAAATTATCTTGAAAATGAAAATCTCATTTTGTTTTGGTAATGTGTCGGCTTTTCTAGTACCACGATAGGCGCCATTACGATAGGGATAGTTTTGGGTTGTGACAAGTTGGTACAAAGCCTAGGTTACATAGGTCTCATAAGTCATGAGCGGATTTAGTAGAGTCTTGCACATCGGTACTGAGACATCTGTGCTTATCTTTGAGAGGCTGCAGAACCTTTAGGAAAATTCCACATTCTTGAATCCTTATCGTGCGGTACTGATTCAGCTTGAAGCATAACTCCTTGAATTCCTTCCACGCATTCGTGTGTGCACATGAGCGCTCGGTATTAGCTGTGCATCGACAACTTGTGATTCCCTGGATGAGGTGCAAGATATGATTTCTGTGTGTTGATGTTGGGCTAGTATAGAGGACATGGGCCTGGATTTTCCTATAGCTTGAATACTGAGGTGTTGATTATATGAGTGTGTGCTTTTAGATTTATATGTTCGGTAGTGTCCCTATTAGTGGAAGTGATGACTGAATGGCTACGTAATAAGTATGATGTGACTGTGAGATGTGTTTATATGATTTGGATGTGATGAGGAAGGTCTGATTGAGGGTAGAAAGAACTATTTTGTTCTTGATTTCCATCTTGATTTAATGTATAGCCCCGAGTTATAGGTGTGTTGAAGGATTTTTTCATGTTGTTTTATTTGGGGAATGAGGTAGATTTCATGTCGTGATATGAGTTCAGACTTACGGGGTTAAGTGATTGTGTAATAGTTATGATTATGGAAGAGTATAGAGAGATACTAGTTTGAGGCTAAGTAGGTGGATATCTCTTGTGGGTGTCCTGAGGGCATGTCATCCCTATGTTGCTTTGTAGCGAGACCTCATTTACCAGAGAATTATATATGTTGAAAATTGAGTTTGGATCGCGTATGAGAGTTATCTTGACTGTTACGAGGGTGAATGCGAGATTTGTAGATGATTTGAAGTACTAGATGGTTTGTGTTGCACGAGCTTATGAAGAATTTAGTTCAATCTCATTATAGTGTTGTGGTAGTAATAGAGTATGGGCATTATGAGTTTTTGTATGTTCTGACCTATGGTTTTTAGCTAAGTAGGGGAGTCTTTAATTGATAAGTTGATTGCGCGGCTAAGTGTCGTATCAGATTCAGTTTGAGGTATACTGGCAAATCAGTTATGGCTTACAAGGGTTGAGATCGGGGATGACTCAAGTAAAGGAAATTTTAGATAAGGGTTGTGTTATGATTTATGGATGTATAAGAATCATGGAATGACTAGAGTTATTATTGGTGAAGGATGTGATGTGCATAGAGAAGGAATTTGTTTGGTTGCATTAAGGCGGGGTTACATCCTGGGGTGTTGGAGTGCTAATGGAGCACATGTCGTTCGGTTCGTTTGATTAGTCTAATTGAAGTTTCAGCAGAGTGGATAATTCCCAAGAATGGTTCTAATGGATTCAAGATGTATATGTAACAATTGGGGTGATCTTTAGGATGTGTATTTGGCTAGAAACTGAGATTTACATTGGAGGGTGTCAAGACTTGTGGCATTTCAATATCATTATGGATTCTACATATTAGTATGAAGAAAGTGAAGGTAATGACTTTAGATTCGCATGAAGTCTCTTCAGGGTAAGTATTTTGAATGTGGTACTTTTGGGGATATTTGAGAGAGTATTCAGCGACTTATTAGCCTTAAACGGTGTGGTTTTATGCTTGGGTCTTGTGTGGTGAGTTAAGGATTGCGGTATTACAGCAAGGAAAAGTATCAATTCGAAGGTAATTCAGAAGGAACTTGGATAAATAGGACAGTTTGGTAGTAGGTCAGATCAGCATAGTAAGGGATAAATAGTAGTTTCATGTGTAAGGTCACAGTTCAGTTCTGAAAGGAAGGTCATAAATTCTTAGGCATTATAGCCAGTTTTAAATGACTAGGTGAATGATTTTACTATTTGGTGTGGATCGATGAGAGTATACAATTCAGACGGGGGCAATGTGTTTTAATTTATGGATACTCCATCGTTACTGTGGTACTCGTCTAATTGATCGACTGCTGATACTCAAATTGTGTGATGTGGCACGAAAGAATCAGAGAAGCATTCCTCGTGGGATGATCATGTATTAGAGATCCGTTAGATATTTGGTCGGTGGAGTTGGGATCAGATATGGTGATTCATGTGTTCTATGGATTTGGAGACTGAGAGTTCTCATGAGTAGATTGTTTCATGGTTATGGACTGTGAAATGTAGCTAAGGTAGTCAGAGGGCAGTCTATGTTGTGATTCAGTCATTGTGGACTTTCGGAGGGTTATTTATCAGTTGTGGGTGATCAAAGTTTATTTTGGGTTCATTGGTAGGCCCAATATGGATGTGTGTTCTGCACTGGGTCGAATTTATTGACTCTGAACTACAATTATTGAGGGATGTGACATTCGATTATTGTTGAGCTTATTCATGTTCTGAAGTGATCTATGAGCTACTCTTTTGTGCTACAAGGGGTTATGATTTGTTGGTTATATACATATATGGTGCAGTTCTATTGGGGTTTTATAGCAGAATTTGAACGGAAAGAGTATTGTGTATTGCTTGGTGGATGGCGTATTGATTATGCTCTTTCGGGTTTTGTGTGGCGTTATGTCATTAGATTCTCCGTGGTTATGGTAATGCACTTTGAGTACTTGATGTCGAATTACACGTGGTTATTGATTTTGATTAAGGTGGCTTGAGGTATATGCCATGGATTAGTGTTTAGATAGGGCACGTGTTGTAGCAAAATTATGTTGAGGTATGAACCTTTGTGTTAGATTCGTGTGATGGTCCTACGGGGTGTGATGGATTTTCAGTATTTCGTTGTGGCAGTACTTGTTAAGCTTGTGGGACAGTCCTCTCGTTTGAGTCATTTTTTAACGATTTGAGTACATTTGGGATGTTGCTATAGGGTGCACAAATTGCACAGGTTATGGCGTTGGATTGTATTGATGTATCATGTCATTAGAGTGGTCGTGTTGGATGAGATGATGTCATTTGACCTAGAATGAATACTATCAGAATTGGTTACATCATAGAAGAGGGAGCTCCATGACTTGTTGATCTGACGAATGGTTATGAGTTTCTATGTGTTTCTTTCATCATTGGCAGTATATGAAAGTATTAGAATGAGGCTTTGTTTGTTAAGAGGTGTATTATCGGTATAGGGTTGTTTTGAGCATCTATTGCGATTAGGAGTTATCGCCATGAGTGTTTGAGTTATGTGGTATATCATGTGATTACATCTTGGGTTACGGATATGGTTTGATACAGCTTGTTCGGACTTATACAGTGTGTAGATGCGAGATTCTGATCTTATAGAAAATTCCGGAAATTGGGCACTAAGACTTATGGAATAGGTTGGATTAAGAAATTTCAGTCATGTTGTGTTATCAGACCTATATGGGATAGGGTGACGTGGGATCACCCTCGGGTATGTGCATAGTGAGATTGTACAGCTAGATGATGGCTTTTGGAACAACTTTGGGCACGTTCGAAGACGAACATATGTTTAATGGGGGAGGATGTAACGACCCGATCGGTTGTTTTGAGCATTAGCACCTTGATCAGTTGCTTAAGGGCATGAGTAGCTCCGTACGAAGTATTATCCCTTATGTGAATCGTCGGTTTTGGTTTTCAGGTTATTTGGAATTGATTTGGAAGAATGATTCTCAGCTAGAAGCTTTAAATTTGAAAGGTTTGACCAAGTTTGGACTTTTTAGAATTTGACCTCGGATTAGAAATCTGATGGTTCCATTAGCTCCATTGGGTGATTTTGGACTTAGGAGCGTGTCCGAATTATGATTTGGAGGTCCGTAGTAGAATTTGGCTTGAAATAGCGAAAGTTGGAATTTTCAAAAGTTTGACTGGTAGTGGACTTTTTGATATCGGATCGGATTCCGATTTCGGGAGTTTCAGCAGGTCCATAATGTAAAATGTGACTTGTGTGCAA
Source organism: Nicotiana tabacum (assembly GCF_000715075.1). Lineage (NCBI taxonomy): Eukaryota > Viridiplantae > Streptophyta > Magnoliopsida > Solanales > Solanaceae > Nicotiana > Nicotiana tabacum. The sequence continues at coordinate 104,062,525 of NC_134086.1, read as the reverse complement.
AATTTTAGGTCAATCGAACGTGATTTGATAGGTTTTGGCATCGGTTGTGGAAGTTTGAAGTTTGAAGTTTATTGATTTCTAATTGAGGTGTGATTCGTCGTTTTGATGTTGTTATCTGTGTTTTGAGGCCTCGAGTAGGTCTTTGTTATGATATGAGACTTATTGGTATGTTCGAACAGGGTTCCAAGGGGTTCAGGTGAGCTTCAAATATGTTTGGGTTGTGTTGCGCTCGTTTTTGATGTTTTGACATCGTTTTTCAAGAATAAATAGTACTACATTAAGCAAATGAGCTCCGATTTCGTTTTTTATTAAAGTACTAGATCCGTATGGTAATTATGGAGTCATAGCAAAAAGAATCGTCGAATTTGGATATCGTATGAAGATTTTATGGTCATTTTAGTAAGAATTGTTTTGCTTGATTTTTAAGATTAATTATAAAATTGCCGCTAAATTCGTATTTAAAAATATGCACTATTTTCAAATATTGAAACCAACATATCTCCTTCAATATAAAGTCTAATGGAGTAATTCAAGAGCCTAACTTGACTAAAATTTCACAAGGAATCCATTGGAGGATTCAAAAGTAAGTTTCGGGATCATTTAGGATGAGAATCGATGTAGAATAGCTGATAGAAAATTATATAAAATATGGGTTGTTCATTTGATCATATTTTGAGTTGGGGAGCTCCGATTTGGGTAATTTTGGAGGCAATTTTCACCATATAGATTGGGGTAAGTGTTCTCTACTCGATTTTCGTTATATTTCATGAATCTATCTTCGATTTTGGCATTTGATTAATGATTTCAAAGTGAAATTTGGGGGGTTTTTTCCTAAATTTCAATAAGTGAATTTTTAAGTTTTGAACTTCGATTGTGAGTCATAATTGGATGAAACTAGTATGGTCAGACTCATAATTGAATAGGTTGTTGGATTTTGTGAGTTTTATCGGATTTTGAGATGCGGGCCCCGGGTTGAGCGTTTTGGCCGATTATGGGCTTTTGATTAAAGATTTGACCTTTTTCGATTGTGATTGGTTCCTTTAGCATTGTTTGATGTATTTGAGTTATTTTTGGTTAATTTCGAGTCGTTCGGAGGTCGGAACGCGTGAGATGGCATTTTTGGAGCATCCCTTGGCTTGCTCGGTATTGGAATTGGCTTGTTTGAGGTAAGTAATGATTGTAAATCTAGTCCTGAGGGTATGAAACCCTTAATTTCACATTGTTTTACTATTTTGAGGTGACTCACATGCTAGGTGACGGGGGTGTGGGCGTGCAACATTGAGGATTGTGACTTGGTCCATCCTGTAGCAACTATAAAGTTGCGTATTTGTCTTAAATTTATATGATACTTATGTGTTTTAGAAAGAATTTCCTATAAATTGGGCATAACGACTTATTTGGCTCTTGTGCTAGAGCTGTTTGGACCCTTAGGGGCTTTTTCTTATTATCCTCTCACTTTTTTTTATATAAGATTTATACTCAGTCATGTTGTGTTTACTGATCTCATAACTCAGTCTTTATTACTCCGTTTTGATGCATAAAATGTTATTTTGCGCTGAGTGAGGCCGAGGGCCTGTGTTGTGAGGATATTATGGGATTGGGTTGCACACCGCAACATGTTGTTATTGATTCATGATTTTTGTGAAGCTGCGTGCTTGATTGATTTATACCATAAGATGACTTGTTACGAGGCCAAGGGCCTGATTGATTTATGCCACGAGGTGGCTTGTTATAGTGCTTAGGCTGTAGGAGCCTCTCCAAAGACTGTACACCCCCAGTGAACGTGTGTACCCTGAGTGAGTGATATGATATTTTGCCCGGGAGGCTGTTCTTGATTCATGTTGTGCACAGGGGCTGTTTATGAGTGATTGTGAGGCATGCCCGAGGGGCTGTATATGAGTGACTATGAGGTTCTCCGAGGGGCTATTTATGCTTTCATCACTTCGTTGAAAATTGTTGAAAGATGTTTTAAATGATTTTACTAAAACTGCATTTAAATGAGCTGAGTTGATTCAAAACCCTGATTTTAAAAGCCTGTTATATTTTACTAAGATTTCATGATATGAATTGTCTATGTTTTATTGCTCGTCACTACTGCTTAGTTTTTATTTACTTTGGTTATTTACTGAGTTGGCGTATTCACGTTACTCTCTGCACCTTGTGTGCAGACCCAGGTATTTGTGGACCCGGTAGCGGGTGTTGATTATTCGGGGGCAGATTCATCAAAGTTAGCAAGGTAGGTGCCTGACGATTGCAGCCCTACTTTACTCCTTCTTTATCTTCCCTTAGTTGTATTCAGTTGTTTCCAGGCTATGTTAGTCTTGATATTGTCAGACGGTTGTAGTAGATGCTCATGACTAGTGACACTCCGATGTCGGGCTTTCTTTTCCGCACTTTTATTTTTGATTTACACTCCTTATGAAGTTTTTATATTAAATAACTTTGGAAATTATCTTGAAAATAAAAATCTCATTTTGTTTTGGTAAGGTGTCGGCTTGTCTAGTATCACGATAGGCGCCATCATGACAGAAATATTTTGGGTCGTGACACAATTAAATATGATTTGTGATTTTAAAGATATGCGATTTATTTCAATACTAGTGAATATACAAGTAATATTAGGTTTAAGTAAGAAGAATTGATGAACCAAACTAGTATTGTTAGAGCAATAAGGACCTCGAGCTCGATTGTCTCAGGGGCCTCGAGGTGAGTTAAGAACAATAAAGTATGAGCTAAGTAAAAATAATAAAGTTGAAGAAGAATTGTGGAGCGCATTAAACGAGAAAAGCAGAGTAGGATGTTCAATTGCAGTGAATGAGATGATCTTTACAAATGATTAGGGTCACCTTTATATAGGAGGGGAAACCCTAATATGGTACATTTCCAATTATGGTAAAGAATTCTATTAGTACAGCTGTATAACAACCTAGTACGGACTTGTACTATTTCGTACAAATCTTATCCCATAATTTATGCCCTGATCCATGTGTCCTTGAAAAATTCCCGCTCTTTCTTGAGTGTCATCGAATTTGTACTGACCTCGAGGCAGATCATGACGGGTCTCTGACTTGGTGTGTACATCCAATCCAGGTTCTTACTTCGAGCTTCCCGAACTCGAGCTCGGGATATAATCAAGTCTTCGAAGTCGAGCTCTTCGATTTCGACCGTATACAATGTGGCTCCAAATCATTTATCTGTTGTACTCGACGATTTCACTTCACTCACTTTTTTCTACTATTCTTCCACGAAATTACATACAATCACAAAGAATCTCTTTATCATGCATTCAAATTGATGTTTCCTATAATAGGAAAATGAATAGAAAAAAGCCAACTAAAAAGGATTAGCCTTTTTCCCCTACCAAAGAAGCAAAGAATACAAGAAGAAAACTCAAATATGATTGTAGAAATAATTATGTATAGAAAGATGAGTACATTGAGTAATCCTGACATTGTAAAAATGTCCAAAGATCATGCGAAATATCTTCCAAGTTGAACAACAACTCCCCTTATCCTTTACTTCATAAAGGATATGAAGAAAATATTTTGTTGGAGAATAAGTCATTCTATAAGGCCATGAAGATTGGCCTTTATCATTTTGTGTTACACACTTTCTCGACCCTTTGGTTTTTGTCATAAATGAGAGTTTTAAGGAGCATTAATAGGAAATACATTGGAAGGGGTTTTGATTTGTTCATAGTCGATTTTAGGTTCGAATTTTTTATGTATCTGGTATCAACCGTGCCTTAAAGTGATTTTTGGGATGCGGTCTAGTAAGGAGAATTTATGAAGTGATTTTTAAGCTTTTAAAAATTAAGTTGAATGAAGAAAATGAAGGAAAAAAAATCCACAAAAAGGAAATAAAATATAAATAGAATCCTTGGCCGAGGAGAGGTGCGAAGTCACCTTTTTCATTCCCTATATATATATATATATATATATATATATATATATATATATATATATATATAGAGATAGATAGAAGCTGATTTTTTTTTTTGAGGATTATTTTGAGAGAGTAATAGTATGTAATATGGCAAGAGACGACTAGTCTCAAACTATTGAAAAGATCATTATGTAATCTAGTGAATTAGTTAGCCATTTCTGTCCTATTTTGACTTTGCAAGGACTCCATATTTAAACTTGTAACAGTTAATCATTGTCAAATGTATATAAAAAGGACAAATTAGTCAAATCATAGTTTTTACATTAATGATCAGTAAGTCGTAAGTCATAACTGTGGTCTGTGGGAAGACTGGCCATTTTGCTAGAGCATTTGCTTAATATGGACAATTTAACGTGTTTTACCTCATTGGTCCTAATTTTTGTCGTTTTTATTATCCTACATAGACATGTTGCTATTCTTTAGAATAGTACTAATTAGTTGTTTTTTTGATTTGCGGCCAACTGTTCCTGTGATGGAAATTTTGATTATTGGTTGATATAGAAATATATAAAAAGTTTTGTTTTTTGGTTACAATTTTTGGGCTTCATCAGGGAGGGTATATTTCAGTTTGGATTGATGATTTCTGTCAGTTTGGACCCTCGATGGAAAGCAGGAAGTAGAATAGAATGTTGTGAAGGGCCAAATCGGATAAAAAATTGGAAGAGTTTTCTTGACTTGGAATGACTTATGGGTTACTTGTTTCCACTAGAAAAAGTGGCAACAATCCATACGCGAAGGTCTCACTGGCTATGCTTACCCTAGTGAGCTCTTGGCCGTCATGGGTCCTTCTGGCTGTGGCAAATCTACACGTCGTGACGCTTTAGCTGGTAAATTAATATCACTACTATTAGTAATATATGATCCGGGCGATTGAATTTCAGCACGACATAGAGCGCAGATATTCTGATCAATGGTCACAACAGAAATTGGCTTATGGAACATCTGTAAGAATACTTTTATTATGTTGTAACTTAGTTCGTTGAAAAGCTAGAAAAATTCTCGAGTAGAATGCATAATAACTTTCCATACCAGCAAAATCAGGCATATGTGACTCAAGATGAAACTTTTCCATACCAGCATTAACTCTTTAACTGTCCTTAAAGAGATGGTCTGTATAATAATTTAGAGAAATATAAAACGATTTTTTTTTCAGAATACAACAAAGCCTCTAATAATACTAATGATTTTCTATACCAGTTTGTTGGAAATTTTTGTGTATTTATAGTCAACCAACAGACCCTTTTAGAAAAGATGTCTTGTTTCACAAACAAACATATATGGATAGATCCTTTATAATAGACATAACTGTTTATTCGAATTTTGAATTTAAAATTCAAATAAATTGATTTTTCTATCACAAAATAAAATAATTAACTTTAGGATCCGACCCGATCCTTGCCCAAGCCACAAGCCCAAGCCCAAGTCCAAGTCTTTGGTTATATAATATATAAATATATAGTGTACTTAATAGCACACGCATAAAAGTATGTGTCCTAAATCAAAGACATGAAAGGGACAAGTGCTTAAAAGGCTCCAAAAAAGCCTTCTCTCTTCCGATATGGGAACAATCCCACTTCCCAACTCTAAAATAACAAACTATCTTACAATCCCCCACTAGTTTGTTATTTCACTTCATAATTAACACTTGTGAATAATAGAAAGTATCTTATATAGATTTGAACTTTCCTTTAGTGCAAGTACTTTAAAATTTTGACGAAGTTATTGGTATCTTAAGATTCTTGTGCCAAAACCGAAAATACCACACTCATTGCGTTATCTAGTAGCTTAGAGAATCTAGTATTTTCTTTAGCATGCTTATGGCCATGTGCTCATCCTAAATTCATGAATATTTACAAGATCAACCCGTTAAATCTTGCTAGAAGCGGTACCACTTCAATATTCATATAGGTGAAATTAGTTACTATGTCCCTGTTACTCAAGACATTAATAATTCCATAAAGATTAATCAAACTCTTCATATAACATTATGCACTTTGGAATTTGTCTTTATCCCCCTGTTATAACAAGCATTTAACAACTCCTTAACTCTTCACATAACAGTAAGTAGTACAATGGAATTGGAGCTCCTAAAGAGGAGATCAATGCTTAAACAACACAAGTAACCTGTTATTACCCATTGAACTTATATTGTTAGAGTGTATACTAACTCAAAGGGGGGTTCCCATTACTTGTATTTAATTTAAGGGTCTCAGCCCCATCCCTTCAAAACATTTTGTACTACATCTATACCTAATGGCTTCGTAAATGGATCAACCAAATTCTTATTTGATCTCACATATATTATAACTGTAGCTCCATTTGTAATTAATTCTCTTGTATAAGCATGTCTCAAGCACGTATGTCTCGATTTCCCATTGTATATTTTATTGTGAGCAAGGCACATTGTAGTCTTACTATCACAGGATATGAAAATAACTGGCATAGGTTGTCGCCACAACTTTAAATCAAGTAACATATTCCTCAGCCATTCTGCTTCTTTTCTAGCAGTTGCTAATACAACAAATTCAAATTCCATAGTAGAAAGGAAAATATATGTTTGTTTCTTGGCTGCCCAACTAATGGCTCTACCGCCTAGAGTAAATATCCATCCTGATGTGGATTTATTATCATCAATAATTTGTAACGACATGACCTGTTGTTTCGAGAGTTATAGCCTAATTTCCTTATTTCAGCTTCCTTTTGTGTTCTTCAGCTATATTATGATATGTTGGGTCAGTTCGTTCGGGTCTGAAGTAGATTTGGAGAGGATTTGAGACATTGAGTCTCTTTTGGTAAAACTTAAGTTTCGAAAGTTGACCGGATATTGACTTATGTATAAACGACCTCGGATGTGAATTTTGATGGTTCCGTTAGCTCAGTTAAGTGATTTTGGACATAAGAGCGCGTCCGGAATGTGATTTGGAGGTCCGTGGTAGAATTAGGCCTGAATTGGCGAAAGTTGGAAATTTGGCGATTTTGATCGGTAGTGGAAAATTTCATATCGGGGTCGGAGTGGAATTCTAGAAGTTGGAATGGGTCCGTAGTGTCATTTGTGACATGTGTGTAAAATTTTAGGTTATTCGGAGGCGATTTGATAGGTTTCGGCGTCGTTCGCGGAAATTGGAAGTTTAGAAGTTCTTAATCTTGAATCCGAGAGTGATTTGGTGTTTTGAGTGTTCCTAAGGTTCGACTAAGTTCATAGGTTGATATTTGACTTGTTGGTATGTTTGGTAGAGATACCGAGGGCCTCGGGTTGATTTCGGGTGATTGACGGAACAAGGTTGGAATTTGAGGAATTACTGAAGTTGAACTCAGTTGTCATAACCGCACCTGCGGAATGGGGACCACGGGTACGAGCCTGTAGAAGTGGAGAAGAGGCCACAGGTGTGCCGAAGGTTGAGTGTTGGCTGGAAGCACAAGTGCGAGCTTTGGGGCGCACCTGCGAGATCGCAGGTGCGACATTTTGCAGATTCTGAGGATTTAAGTGGGAACCGCACCTACGATGGATTTTCAGCAGGTGCGGCGTCGCAGAAGTGACATGAGGACTGCATATACAGAAGTTCTTGGCAGAATGTATAAAAGGTGGACTTCGCGAATTTTGGGTCATTTTCCACCATTTTAGTCGGCGTTGGAGCTTTTGAGAGCGATTTTGTGGAGGAATTCAGGGGTTTATCAGTCAGGTAAGTGGCTTGATCCCTAATACTCGTATAGTAATGATTTCCCGTTTAATCATGAAATTAGTGAAGATTAGGGGTGAAATGAGGGGTTAGGGCTTGGGATTTTTTGAGTGTTTGATTGTGATTTTTCGGGGCCAAATGGAGTCGGATTTTGATAAACCTTGTATGTATGGACTCGTGAGTAAAAGGGCTTTCTAGTTTTATGTTTCTTGTCGAATTCCGAGATGTGGGACCGGGGGCCGGGTTTGGGTGAATTTCAGGATTTTGGTCTAAATTGATAGTTTTTTCGTGTGGAATTGATTCCTTGGTCTATATTGATTGCATTATATTGCGTTTGGTTAGATTTAGGACGTTTGGATGCCGGTTTGAGAGGCAAGGGCATCGTGGAGTAAGATTTTTAGCTTGATTGCGGTAAGTAACTCTTCCAAAATTGGTTTTGAGGGTTCAAAACCCCGAACTATATGTTATGTAATTAGTACTGAGGTGACGCAAATGCCAAGTGACGGGCGTCCGGGCGTGCATCATGAGAATTGTGGCCTGGTTCATTCCATGTCACCACTTAGTGACTCTTTCTTGCTGATATCCATGTTTCTATCATGTATTAAGTAACTGTGCTGTAAATCATGCTAGATATCCTGTTAGGGCTTTATGCCAATACTGTTGAGACCCGAGTGGTCGTTTCTTGCTGTCATTTTATTAGATTCATTGATATTCTTTACTAAGTCTTATACATGCATATCATATCATGTCTCAGTCTCAGTTGTTATTATTTGGCATATCATATCATTGTTTCGTGCTAGTCTCATGGCATTGTGAGCCCGTGTGTGTGAGACTGGAGAGTGATGACTGAGTGAGGCCGAAAGCCTCATTATTAGTGACAATTATAGGATCATGCTGCACGCCGTAGCGGTTATGTTAACGATTATGATAGCACTTAGGCTGTAGGAGCCCCTCTGGAGTCTGTAACACACCCTAATGAGTGCAGATGCTATTTTGATGGATGGATTTCCCTTGACATGGATTTGTCCGAAGCATTGATATCTGGAGATTGATTTCTCCACAGGTTGTATTACCCTTTTCCTTAGTGCCGAGTGACTTATAAACAACGATGAGTATGTTCTGGGATGGATTTCCCTGGGTCAGATGGCCATATGCGGTACCGAGTGGTTGAGTGTGTATATATGTATATACCTGGAGATGGATTTTCTCCTTAGGGTTGGATTACCCTTGTTCCTTGGTACTGGTTGACTTGCAGTCAATGTTGTATATGTTCCCGGATGGATTTCCCTGGGTTGGATGGCCATATGTAGTACCGAGTGGTTGAGCACATGAGAGTGGGAGTACATGGTGCATTTTATACATTTTGTGCATTGGCATGTAGAGTTAGCTGAGCTTTATATCTAACATCGTTTAGATCTGTATTGCTTGAGCTGTATTCTTGGAGTGATATCATGCCTACATTTCCTGCACAGTTTATTTCTATTACCTATTGAGGTTACGTTCATCACTACCCATCAGTCCATAGTTTGGACTTATTACTTACTAAGTTGGTGTACTCATGTTACCCCCCACACCTAGTGTGCAAATCCAGGTATCTCAGGCAACGGTAGCAGCTGTTGACTATTCCAGTCGTAGACTTTCATTAGAGATAGCGAGGTAGTTGTCTGACGATCACATTCATGTTTTTCTCCTTATTTATCTTCTTTTTAGTGTATTTTGGCTACTCTCAGACTATGTTAGTCTTGCTATATTTCAGAACAGTTGTAGTATTTGCTCATGACTTAGTGACACCCGAGGTCGGGCTTTTATTTCCGCATTTTTGTTTTTTAATTAATCTCTTTTACAAAACTTCAATATGAAAAAGGCTATTATCTATCTTTTAATAAAATATCAAATTGTTTGGGAGTGTGTCAACTTTCCTAGTTCCATGATAGGTGCCATCACGACCGGGTTAGTTTTGGGTCATGACAAGTTGGTATCAGAGCCTAGGTTGCATAGGTCTCACGAGTCATGAACCGGTTTACTAGAGTCTCGCGGATCGGTACGGAGACATTTGTACATATCTTCGAGAGGCTGCAGAACCTTTAGGAAAACTTCATATTCTTGAATTCTTGTGGTACGAATCTATTGATTTTGGTAGCTAAACTTTTATTATTTTATTCTCCCACAGATGGTGAGGACACGTGCCACCGGTCAGGACGGACGGCCACCAGTACCACCAATTGGGGCCGCTAGAGGCCGAGGTCGCGGTCGAGGCCGTGGCAGGGGCGGGGGAAGTAGGCCGCATAGCAGCTAGGGCAGCACCTACAGATCTGTCAACTGCCCAAGTTCATGATCAGGACCAGTTGTGGATGCTCGAGTAGGACGAGCTCAGGCACCAGCTGTGCCTATTGTTATCCTAGGTCTTTAGGAGACCTTAGCTCAGAATTTTACCGTATACACCAGTCTTGCTCAGGCAGTCACCATTTATTCTATAGCAGCTACTTCCCAAGCCAGGGGAGGCACTCAGACTCCCGCCGCCCATACACCCGAGTAGGTTGTTCAGGGTCTTCAGACACCGGAGGCACCACTAGCCCAGCCGGTTGCACATTTTCTGGATTATCTGGTTCCAGTCATGCCTGATGACGAGCAGCGTAGATTGGTAGACTTCAGCCTCTAGCTTTTAGTGGTGTAGAGGGTGAAGTAGCCTAGGGTTTGTTTGATAAGTGTCAGAGGATTCTCCGTACAACGGGTATTCTAGAGACCATTGGGCTCTCGTTCACTACCTTACAATTCTCTGGAGTTGCCTTTACTTGGTGGGAGGCTTATGAGAGGCGTAGGCCTGTTTGTGCAGTGCCCCTTACCTGAAAATAGTTCTCCGTTCTCTTTTTGGAGATGTATGTTTGAGCACGTGAAATTTTAAGTCACATGAATTACTCCTACATAATTCCAAAAATTAGATTTTTTCTTTTAATTATTTGTTAATTTAGGAATTATTGTAGAATTTTCCTGATTGTTTGCATTTTTATGTGCATGTTAAATCTTGTTTAAATCATAAAAAAATACAAAAATACATTGCATTTGCATTTAGGATTTAATTTTACATTTTTTAGCTTAATTAGTAGTTTAGTGTTTTACAAAAATGAAAAATCATAAAAAATAACTTATTTTTGAATTTTTTATTTTTAGCTGCGAATTTAGGTAGTTTTCTTTTAATTTGGTATTTATTTTTTAGAGATAATTAATTTAATTTGGTAGAATAATTTGATTTAGGGATTAATTTAGGTTTTATTTTTAATTTTGAAAAGAAAAAGAATTTTGAAATAAAATAAAAGGGAAAAGAATTGAAAAGATTCAGATTTTTGGGCCAAATGCTTTAAATATCCTAAGCCCAATTGATCAAATACCCCATAACCCGGTTAAAACCAGCCCAAACCCTCCTTTTACTCGGTTTGCCCCACATATGACCAAACGACACCGTTTCACTCGTTTAATTTGAGCCTTCGATTTCTCTTGATCAAACGGACGAGAACTGAGTCCCATTTTCGTATAAAACTGTCTGATTGCCCCTATCCCCTCAGTCCGTCTCTCACTTCATCTGCCTCACCATCAGAGACAACCTAACCCTAATCCGCCGCCCCAAAATACCTACCATCTCCGGTGGCGGCGCCACCCCCCAACCACCCCAAATCTACACCACATAACCCCTATGACTCCCTCATACCAAATTCATAACCCTTTGCCCTTGAATCTGTACGGAATTCCTCGAATCTTAAATAGAAAATATGAACTCTAAAATCCCAAAACCCCAAATCAGTGAGTTTAATGAAGATTTGAGGCCAAAATTGATCTTATTCATATGTTTTCATTGAGAACACACGATTAAGGCCCATTTCGATCAAAATTGAAGGCTCGAGGTATTTTTCAGCTTCTTTTCCTTTTCCTACATTTTTTTTCCTCTTCATCTCTTTTTTGTTTCCTCTTTTCTTTTTCTTCGTTATGTGTTCGTATTTTAATTACTGTTCTGTTGCGTAATTAGATTAATGACAAGTCTAGTTTATTTTTTTTTTGTTTTTTTTAATTAAGACTAAATAGTTCATTTCCCTTTTCTTTTAGTTTTTGGTTTCATTTTAAAGGGTTTTCTGGTTTGTTCTTTTGGAAATTTTGGTCGGCTCGTTAATTTGTGATTTTTGATTATGGTTGGAACTGAGTTTTGAAAATCAGAAAGGCCAAAAGGGGAAATTAAGCCGGTTTGGTAAGCCTAATTTTAACAATTTGACCCATGACCCATTTAGATTTCTGAAGTAATTTTCAAGGTTTTACGGGGTAGTCTAGGATTTTTAAGTAAGAGAATCTTTAATAACTTAATAGGGAAGTTTCCTAGAAGCTGGGGATTGGAGCTAATTTGAAAAATTAATTTTTTAAGCTAAGGATATAACAGCAAAAATGAAAATTTCAAATGGATTAAAGTGCAAAAGCTGAATTCCTTTATGCTGCCCTAAGGCTTGCCTATAAAGGCACTCTTTCTTCATTCATAAGTAAAAGAAAATAGAGATTGAAAATCCTAAAAATTGAAACGACTGGTTTTTGGAAAGCTCTGAAGAAGACATTGAAATTCTGGCATTTCTTTGCTTCAAACTAGTTTAATTTTGTTTTAAAATTTTGATAGTTGATGAAAGTAATTTTGGGACTTTAAAGTCTTTTTATTCATCTGTTTTCTCTACTGGATTGAATAAGTTGTGGTTTTGATTTTATTGCCAGTTAAGAAAAATATTTGAGTTTGGGGTTTAAAGTTTTGTTTGAGCTGCTGATTTTTGGGTACTGTTGCATTGGATGTTCTTGTTGTTGTTGTTGTTGTTGATACTTCTTCATCTTTCTTTGTTTGTTCTATTGCATTCCTGGTATTTTCCAAACCATTGTCAACAAGTGTTTAGGAACATGTATCTCGAGCTGAAGCCTGACTGAATACAAGTCGTTTTAAATTTCATCTCATTTTTTTTCCTCTATTTCATTGATGTTCTGTAACAGACTTTATATTACACATGTTATCTTAGTTGTCTTATGTCATTAGTATGTTGTAGAAATGAACCTGTGCTCCTTAAGAAATTGGGATATTGATCTTTTTGGATTCAAGTGAATGGTGCTAATTTCCTGGATGTTGTTATTGTTGATATTGAGAAAGAGTTAATTGAGTTTAAGTTCAAGTTTTGTTTGTGAGTTTAGCTTAGGACTGAATTTAAGCATAAATGTTTGGGTAGCTGGAGTCGAGCATTTATTCTCAGTAGCCTTTGAAATTGCTTTGTGTCTCAATTATTGTGTAGTGATGAAGTTTATCAGGTTTATCATTGGGTGAAAATAGTAGTTTGGGCGTTGGTATGGACTCGATATTGAAGTCTGTCCCTCAGCTTTGGCTTTGGTAAGTTTAGGGTTCTTTGAGCCTTGGACGTTTGGGCCATGTGCAAGGAAGAACAGTGTGCCAGTGCTATTTGGACTTGTTTCTTGAGCCCATCAACGTGTTTAGTTGCTGATGTTGGATTTACCTTTCCACAGTAGATTTGTCCGACTTGCATGAGATATTAAAATCTAGAATTTCAGCCAATCAGTCTGTGTTCACGTAGTTAAAATCCAAGAGTTAAAAACGTTTATTCAAGTTTTTGTTTCATATAGCTTTGATTGATCTGTGACTAATTAACTTTGTACAAATTATTTGTTTCCCGGAATTGGGCGTAATGATGGCCCAATTGTTGAAAGGTCCCCATAACTTGGACTTCCCCTTTGTCCGTCTAATCTTTGGGGCTGGATTCGACCTATAAGCCCAACTTTCTTCTTAGTGAATATTTGTGCAAACAATGGTTCTGAAGTGTATTTTTGTTTAAATTATTTAAGCTCTCCTTAAATTGAGGTGTGCCATATTAGAGAATGCAAATAGTATATGGCCCTCCTAATTTCGGAAAAAATAAGTTTTCTTTTAGACAATTAGATTTGAGGTGTGCCATATCGAGTAAGATATAGCTTATGACCCTCAAAAGCTTAGTTTGAATTCAATTAAAAATTGGAATTGAGGCATGACATGCCAAATAAAAACTCAAAATGCATGGCCCTCACTTAATTAATTTTAATCCTTTAGAAATCGAGGTGTGTCATTTAGTTTGATTTTTCCATGGCCCTCACAAACTTGAAAGTGCGTAGTTGCTTTAAACGCGCTATTTAAAAGTTACTTTCCTAAACTCGGGTGTGCATTTCATGTGACCCAAATCCAAATCACAACAACGTTAAATAAAATGTGTCGCGGACCGCGGGTGCATTTCATGTGGCATGGTTCAAAGACGTGCTTTAGATAACGTTGAATTTTTCTTAATAATAATTAAAAGCGGTTAATAAGTTAAAATATACCATAGGCTAAAATATGTATTAAAATCAAATAATAGGCCAATTATGATAGTTTAAGCGACCGTGCTAGAACCACGGAATTCGGGGGTGCCTAACACCTTCCCTCGGGTTAGTAGAATTCCTTATTCAGAATTTCTGGTTCGCAGACTTCAAAATGAAAGTCGAATTTCCTGATTTGGGATTTAAAATAAACAGGTGACTTGGAACACCAATTAAAATATTCCAAGTGGCGACTCTAAAAAAGTAAATAAAATAATTCCATTTCGAATAATGTCACTTTAATTGGAAAAACTCCCTTATACGCTCTCGGATGTGTAAAAAAGGAGGTGTGACAGCTCTGGCGACTCTGCTGGGGATCGAAACCCAGAACTTCGGTTCAGCGTTTAAGAATTCGAGCTTAGAATAGCTGTTGTAGTTGGCTTTATTTATTATCTGATTTTTTACATGTTTGAGCCTGTTTGAGCCTAATGTGCTAAATGCCGTTTTTTACCGTTTTGATATTGTATGAACTGTATATAAACTACTATGAAACCCTTCTTCTCTTTGAGTTTTCTAAATCATCTGGGTAGTGTGCACTTCATGTGACTTCTCTTCTGTTTAGAGTCTTATCCAATTTTAGAACGAGGTTCAGACAAGTTGCAAAGCTGGTGCAACTTCTGTATTCCCGGTACGCTACCCCCCTCGCCTCGAGTTGTCCGCTTGGGTAAGCCGGGTCTAGAACAATACACGCAGGTTTTAAACCTAGTGTAACAAAACCTCATGTCGGATCCCTAGTAGGAACATTTGTTGCATCACGTGCATTTGACTTTGGAGACTCAACAGAGGGGTTGGGTCTGTCTAGGACAGGTGTACCCAAAACGAAAAGACCATCCTGATGCATCCTACTTGCTACTTGTGCATTTATTTGCTTCGGATTTGCATGTTGACCGGCTTATGAATAATAAGAGAAAAGTTGGGCTGAAAAAAACCAATGTCCAAAAAATATACCGAAATTGTGCCGAAATTTTGGAAAAAAAAAAGAAAAAGAAAAAAGTAAATCTTGTTTTTTTTAAATAGTTGGTTTTATTTTTTCAAATCTGCCCGAACTATGCTAGTTTGATTCTCACCGGATGTGGGATACGTAGGCAGCCCCTATCGGGTCCAACTTTCATTTTTGCAAAATTAGCCCAAAAAGAACAAATTTTTTTATTGTAAATAAGTAAGGTGATGTCATTCTTGTTTAAAATAGCAGAATGTCCCCAAAAGGGCGTCGGAAGGCCGTTTTTGCAAGAACAACTACCTTTGGTCGCTTTTTCAAGGTTTTTGGCCGGTTAGCAAAGACAGCCTTAAAATTTTCTTCCCCGAAGTGCTGAAAGGCCGTATTTGCAAAGCCGAATTTTTTTTATGAAAATTTTGAAAAACAAATAGTGATAACTTTTTCTTGAGTCAAAATGAGTCATAATCTTTTTTTTTTAAAATTAAATCACCCTAATAAATGTGCAGGATGAGGACAAATGAAAATGAACCCTTCGCAGCTCTTAAGAAGATCCCCTTACAGCTCCACATGTGGTGGAACGACTTAGGAAAAGTCAGCCGAGGAACCGTGGTAAACGTTTTGGGTGGTCTTGTCGGACTTTTGAACATCAAACCAAGATTGGACGTGATTGAAGCCTTGATACCTTTTTGGGATCCGACTCGCAATGTGTTCCGTTTTTCTGGTTTTGAGCTCACATCCACGCTAGAGGAAATTGTGGGTTGTGCCGGCCTCAGCGAAAACCTTAGAAATCGGTAACCGGCGTCATCGAGACCAGTATCTCCTCACAAATTTCTGGATATGTTGAATATTAGCCGGGATATTCAGGATGGGAATTTGATTGAAGGGTTTTGCACTTTCTAGTTCTTGTACCAACGCTATGGCAATCCCCAAGGTTTTGAAGCACCGAATATTGGTCTGACCCATGCCGGAAATAAAGATAAATGGGAGGCAAGGCGGGGTTTGGTTTTTATAGTAACATTCCTGGGTTTTGTAATCTGTTCGTGAAAAGACAGTAACATAGAATTGGGCCTCGTGGGGATGTTTGATGTCGCAATCAAGAAAGCTAATTGCACCCTGGTTCCTCTGATCTTGTCTGAGATTTACCGAGCTTTGACCATCTATCGAGAAGGGGGAAAATTCTTCCAAGGTTGTAACCTACTACTACAATTGTGGATACAGGAACATCTCTGCCACCATGTCAGGTATATGAACTACGGCATGACCGATTTAGATTGCATCGAAAAATTTGAAAGCTGAGTGGTGGGTGTTAAATTCCAGAGGGTACCGAGGCTTGGTTTGCACACTTGAGTTCTTTAACTTCAGATAAATTGAGTGGACTTTCGGATGGCTCCCTACCACCGAAGTCGTATACATGTCAGCCGAAGTGTGCTATCTTCTCCTAATGGGCATCCGGAGCATCCAACCATATGCTCCTCACAGGGTTTTGTGCCAATTGGGCGGGTTTCCAACCGTCCCCCATGACGAAGATTTGATTGGGCATGTCGTCGAACTAGGCCCAAAGGCTGTATTTCAAGAAGGAAGAGTTTGCCAAGTTTGGAATGAGTGCAGATTTCTTGAACCTAAGACTATGGCGAGGGATCTAGCTAGAGGTGAGGTAGACCCCAATTACATGATTTGGTTCGGTAAAAGGTTTCAGATTCCCGACAGACCTGCTAAGAGACCCCATGTCCAACAATTCACTAGCGACTCGTAGGAGCAGTGGGGCTAGTTGGCAAAAGAAGAAAGATATAAGGCCAAGATCAGTAAATTAGAGGGACAAATCAAGGACCTCAAATTTGGCAATAGTATCCAAGCTGCCATAGATGAAGGTGAAAAGAAAAAGCAAACTCAGGAAAATGAAGCCGAGCAGATGTAAGGCTTATAAGTGGTCTAAGAAAGAAAGTACTCGAGTGTCATGATGACCTAGAAAAATCTGAGGCCAGTCTAG
Organism: Nicotiana tabacum; assembly: GCF_000715075.1. Classification (NCBI taxonomy): domain Eukaryota; kingdom Viridiplantae; phylum Streptophyta; class Magnoliopsida; order Solanales; family Solanaceae; genus Nicotiana; species Nicotiana tabacum. Next base: position 104,045,571 of record NC_134086.1, on the reverse strand, counting down.
CAAAAGTCCGAGCACAATTGGCAAAGAATGCAGAAGGTCGGGCAGAGTTTATGTGACAAATGAAAGAAAATATGAGGGGACAATCACCAATCTGAAGAGAAAGCTAACTACCCTTGAAAATGAGGCAGCCAAACAGGCTAGGAATTTTAAAGCCAACAGGGAACATTGTTGTGCTTTGATGCCTCAGATGGAGGAAGATATGCAACAGTTGCAGAATCAAAATCATCATGACACTCAAATGTTAGAAGCTCGGAATCAGCAAATCGGGCGTTTGCTTCAGGAAAAAGGTATTGTTCGAGAGAGGGTTAGAGCCATTGCCGACTACATCGTCATGAAATTCCACGCCTGTGAGGACATGACTCAAACTACTTTCTTTGCTGCAGTAATGACATTTGTCCGCCAAATAATGAGTGACTTGAAGCGGCTTCAAGGGGATCTCACACGTAGACCCGTGGCAAGACCGAATGATGTCCCAGGGGCCCCAGGAGTAGAAGCCCTTATGTATTAATGATTTTTTATTTATCGAGTCTGTATCTTGGTTTATGGTTTAGAATTTACTTTTGAGTCTGTTGGTAGTTTTAAAATTCCAAGAAATGAGTAGTCTTTTGTAATAGAAAAGTTTAGCAGTTTTGTTAATGGAAATTGAAAATTCCCAAAACCAAAAAAAATTGTTTTTTTATTTTTCGCATTTATTTTCTTGAACTACATAATGATTTAATTCACGCGGCATCATGATACGTAGGAAATTCTCATCGGATCCGGTCATGATTTTGTAAATAACTCAAATAAGAGAGGGATATGAAAGAAAGAACCAAAAGAAAATTCAAAAAGAAAGAAAAGAGAGCCAAGGAAAAGCCAAAAGAAAAACGAAAAAAGAGTAGGGAAAGAGAGGAAAGAAAAGAGCGGAAAATGGGAATAGAAGCACAAAAGCCAAAGTGGAAAGAAAAGAAAACTGGGGAAAGTAAGCAAAGCCGGGATGAAACATGCAACCGTTGCGAAACACGTAAAAACACATTTAACTGTATAGGTACATCACACCCCAACGTGCGATTACCTATGTGTTAATTGCTTCAAATTGACCAGTTTGTTGTCTACTATTAAGTCTAGGTTTTATAGTAAAGTGGTTGATTTTGTGGTAGTCTGACTTCACATCCATACTTTACGAGGTCAAAAAGAATTGTTGAAATGTCTTCGGAAATTCCTCTACCAGCAGTTCCTATTCTCGAGGATAGTCCGATCTCGGCCATCCCAACTTTTGAGTCATCAGCTACTAAGGAAAATAGTATTCTACGTCTCCATATGATAGAAATGTGGGACGCCTGGGCAAACGAAAAAGAACCACCAAGTGCGATACCCGGATTCTCTGAGCTATTTACTAGGGCAAGTGGGACCTCCAACATCCCCATAAGTTATCCAAATATCCCACTGGGATATCCTACCATTTCAGCCCACTTTGCTGGAACACCTTCTGAGGCCTGCCCCCAGGTGTTAACTTCAAGTGCGGCTTCAAATATATTCACCGCGCAATCTTGTTCAGCCACGACACAACCTGCTTTACCCAGGCCTAGCTTCGATCTATCTTCCTTCACATTTCAAGCACCATCTTTCCCAATAGAACCTACCTGGTTTACTACCAATACTTACCTTCAGCCGCCTCGGTACAAGTTTACCGCAGGGCAGGAGAAAACAACAAAAACCTCTGAACAAGAGGATGTTGATAGAAAGATGAGAAGCATGGAGAAACATCTAAAAAATATACAAGGTATGAGTGGGCAAAAGAGCGTATCTTACGCCGACCTATGCATGTTCCCGCACGTACATCTACCTTGTGTTTCAAAACCCCGAAGTTTGAAAAATATGACAAGCATGGGGATCCCATTGCCCACCTCAAAAGGTACTGCAACAAACTGCGGGGAGCGGGTGGAAAAGAAGAACTTCTCAAGGCCTACTTTGGAGAGAGTTTGGTCGGCATCGCTTCAGAATGGTATATGAATCAGGATATATCTCGTTGGCATATTTAGGATGACCTGGCTTGGGACTTTGTCAGGCAGTTTCAATATAACATCGGCATCGCCCCTGACAGGAATTTATTGTCAAATCTAAAGAAGAAGTCCTCGGAGAGCTTCCGAGAGTATGCTGTCAAATGGCCCGAGCAAGCGGCCAGAGTCAAACATCCAATGGATGAAACAGAGATGGTCAGTGTCTTCCTTCAAGCCCAAGAGGCATATTATTATCAAAACATGATGTCTACAATGGGTAAACCGTTTGCCGAAGCCATCAAAATCGGTGAAATGGTTGAAAATGGGTTAAAACCAGGGCGAATCTTGAGTCGGTCTGCTATAAGGCTACCTCCCAAGCAATCCAAGGCGGGTCTGGAAGAGTAGCAAACCGAAAGAAGAAGGAAGAAACATCAATGGCAACTTCAAGTGCAAGAAAACCCCCTCCACCCAGACCTCTTTTCTCTAAAAGAACCCCACAACATTACTATCCCCACCAAGATGTGGCTTATGCTATGGTTCCTCAGCCATATGCAGTGATGAATGCCCAACCCTACGTCAGGCCACAACAACAATTCAATCAGAACCGAGCTCCATTTCCCAGAAATCAACCTCCACACCGACCTCCACATAACAACTTCCGTGCCCGAGAACCACCTAAGATGGAAAATTTCACACCCATTAGTGTGTCTTATTCCATCATTTTCCCCAAACTTGTTCAGATGGGTTTGTTGCAGCCTGTACCCCAAACTAGGCAGAACCTAGAGTCGCCCGCTTAAAGAGCTGGTACTCGATGTGCCTACCATTCAAGGGCAGAAGGGCATGATACAGATGACTGTTAGATCTTGAAAAGGGCTGTGGAAAATCTGATAGAACAAAAGAGAATAGTGCTAAAGGACGAAGTTGTTCCTAATGTAACCAACAATCCATTACCAGCTCACAACAACGGGCCGATTATTGGAATGATCTGTGGAGATAGAGAATTTGATCCAGCTCTAAAAGCCATCATTGCCATAGCCGATGTGGAAAAGAAGCCAAAAGCTGTTGCAAAACAAGACAAGGGGGAGAAAAAGAGCAGACCTACTCCCCAGAATACAAAAAAGAAAGTGGAAGCTGAAACTAGGACATCGCCCTCCAAAGATGCCGTTCTCCATGTTCGTTGAGGCCATAAGAAAGAACATATGTCATTGAGTCCTCCTAGAAGTTTTGAGCTAAACAAGGGAGCTAAAATGTATGTGCCCAAAGGGACCTACGTGGTACGGGGGCCGATAACTCCACCAAGGCTAAATGAGCCAGTGGTTAATGGCCGCACACCGCAAAGGACCATGAAAGATCCCACTGCCGTTCCATGGAACTACAATAAAGTTGTAGTAATGTGCAAAGATAAAGAGATCTCGGGAGAAGTTAAGGAAAATAACCCGACTGAGAAATACCTCAATCTAGAGGAAGTGAATAGTTCAACAAAGAAGCGTTTCCCACCTAAAAAGCAGAAGCGTTCTTCCAGAAAATGAAAATGGCAGACTACGAGATAATCAACCAGCTCCGAAAGTCCCCTGCCCAAGTCTTCTTATTGTCTTTGTTAATGAATTCAAGTCTCCGTATTGATCAAAACTCTTAATGAAGCATACGTACCCATTGAAACCACTGTAGAATAGCTGGAGAGGATGGCATAAAGGTTTTTTTGTAGTCAATCAAATCTCTTTCAGCAAGAATGATTTGCTCCCAGAAGGGGCCGCACACAATAAAGCCCTTCATCTAACAGTTAAATGCGAAGGGTATTATGTGAAAAGGGTCATGCTATATGGTGGTTCTGGGTAGATATTTGCCCACTCTCAACTCTGCAATGTATGGAAATCGGTACTTAGAGAATAAGAACCAACAACATCTTTGTGCGTGCTTTTTACGGCATAAAGAGAGATACAATAGGCTAAATTGATCTGGTCCTAACTATCGGCCCGATGGACTTCGAGGTGACCTTTGAGGTCTTGGACATGGATACTTCCTATAATTTCCTCTTGTGAAGGCCGTGGATTCATACAGCAGGGTTTGTGCCTTCTACTCTCCACCAGATGGTGAAATTTGAACATGAAGATGAGGAGATTGTAGTTCATGGGAAAGCTGAGCAATCGATTTATCGGGACCCGTCAGTCCCTTGTCTTGAAGCTAGAGAAGGAAGTGAATATATAGTCTATCAGGTTTTTGAGATCGTGGTCGTAGACCAACGTGAAGAAGGAAACCCTTGCCCTCAACCATTTCTTTCAAATGAATCAATTATGGTGGCCAAAGAAATGATCAGCCATGGTTACAAACCCGGGAAGGGGCTCGGGAAGTCATTGCAAGGAATTGCCAAACTTATCACTATGGCTGCTAGTGAAAAGTTCTTTGGGGTGGGTTTCCAACCCACATCAGCTGATGGAAAATGGGCGAACGAAAGAAATAACAATGGTTGCTTTTGCCTCAGTCGATTCTGTATCTTTATAGGACATTTGTCAAGCCTAAGTACAATGAGGAAGAGGAAGATGCGGCCTTTACGGCCAAGAAAATTGAAGAAATCTGTGGGGTTATGAGGCAGATGCTGTATGAAACCCACATGGTCCAACTAGGGGAAGGCTCAAGCACCACTGAGGTGCTATACATAGGACCCAGTGCCAAACTGCAAAATTGGAAGGCTACTCAGTTCCCAATCAAGAGGGAATCCTGGTAGTCCAGTCCTGCCACTTTTCTGCATCACGAGTTATATCAGGGTGTAACTCGGATGTTTTCTTTAGTTTCCTATTTTTAATTCCCAATGTAAACCCTGTTATCTTCCAAACTCAAGGAAATGAAATCAATATTTCATCGTTCATATTTCTTTATTATTTCTGATTTTTGTTATTTTTCTCTTTTATTTCTTCTTTCAGTTCTAATAATGCGTCTTTAAATAATATGACATGCTTGCAGACTTCATGCCCAGATTCAAACACGCTGTCTAGCTGTGAAATAATGAACCAAGAACCGGAATATAATGAAGAAGAGTCTATTAGGGAGATAAATCGAGAATTGGAACAATTTGAGAATAAACCTAAGCCAAATATAAATGATATTGCGTCGGTTAATTTGGGTAGTTCTGAAGAAGTTAGGGAAATCAAGATAAGCATTCACGTAGATAAAAAAACTCGGGACGCATTGACCCAACTCTTGTTTGAATTCAAAGATGTGTTTGCTTGATAATACGATGACATGCCAGGACTGAGTGTCGATCTATTGTTTCAAAAGTTTCCCACCTACCCCAATTATCCCCTATCCAGCAAAAGCAAAGAAAGTTGAAAACTAATATCAGTGACAAGATTAAAGAAGAGCTCACAAAACAGTTGAACGCGGGGGTGATCCGAGTGGTTCGATATACCACATGGTTAGCCAATGCAGTTCTAGTGCCAAAGAAGTACGAGAAAATTCGAGTGTGTGTGGATTATAGAGATCCGAACAAAGAAAGTCCTAAGGATAACTTCTGTTTACTGAACATCCACATCCTTGTTGATAACTACGCCAAAAATGAGATACTATCCTTCGTGGATTGTTATGCAAGATATCACTAGGTGTTGATGGATGAAGAGGATGTAGAAAAGACAGCTTTTACCATACCCTAGGGCACATACTGTTATAGAGTCATGCCTTTTGGTCTGGAGAACGCCGGGGCAACCTACATGAGGGCCATGACTGCTATTTTTCATGATGTGATACACCAAGAAATAGAGGTGTATGTAGACGAGATGATCATCAAATCCAGGACCCAGGACGATCATGTTCGGGACTTGAGAAAATTCTTTGAGCGGCTACGTAAATACGATCTGAAGCTAAACCCAGCCAAATGTGCATTTGGGGTTCCATATGGCAAACTCCTGGGATTCATAGTTAGTCGGAGGGGCATCGAGTTAGATCCAGCAAAGATAAAGTCCATTCGAGATCTGCCTCCTCTAAGAACTAAGAAAGATGTTATGAGCTTGTTGGGAAGATTGAACTACATCAGCCGATTCATTTCTCAGTTGACGTCTACATGTGAACCCATTTTCAAGGTGTTAAAGAAAGATGCAGCAATTAAATGGACAGACGAGTGCCAAGAAGCTTTTGACAAAATCTAAGAATACCTATTGAACCCACTAGTCTTGGTCCTGCATGAACTGGGAAGGCCTCTGTTCATGTATTTGACAGCCTTGGAGCATTGTTTTGGATGTGTCCTCGGACAACATGATATGACCGGGAAAAGAAAACAAGCGATATACTATTTGAGCAAAAAGTTCACAAGTTATGAAGCCAAATATACCCTGTTGGAAAGAACTTGCTGCACTTTAACTTGGGTTGCTCAGAAGCTGAGGCATTACCTGTTGGCCTACACCACTTACCTTGTTACCAGGTTGGACCCTTTAAAGTACATATTCTAGAAGCCAATGCCCACAGGGAGATTAGCAAAATGGCAAATCCTGCTCACTGAATTTGACATAGTCTACGTCACTCACACAGCAATGAAAGCCAGGCGTTAGCAGATCACTTGGCTGAAAACCTGGTTGATGATGAATACCAGCCTTTGAGCACCTATTTCCCGGATAAAGAGGTAAATTTAGTTGAGATAGCATCAAAAGATGCCCATGCTTGGAAAATTTTCTTTGATGGAGCTGTGAACGCAAAAAGTGTTGGAATTGGGAAAATCTTGATCTGACTCACTGGTCAGCATTATCCAGCCATGGCCTGGCTTTGGTTTTTCTACACAAACAACATTTACGAGTATGAAGCCTGCATTATGGGTATGAACATGGCAATTGACCAAGATGTCAAAGAATTGTTAATCATGGGAGACTCGGATCTGATTATCCGACAAGCTCAAGGAGAATGGGAGACCCGAGATGTCAAACTTATTCCCTAAAAGAAACATGTGGAAGATATTTGCAAGCGATTCAAGTCAATAGAGTTCAAGTACATCCCTCGTTGTCACAATGAACTAGCTGATGCACTTGCTACTTTAGCATCGATGCTGCTATACCCAGGCAATACCCATATTGATCCCTTGGAAATCCAAATCCAAGAAAGGAACAGTTACTGTAATACGGTTGAGGAAAAACCAAATATTCAGCATGGTACCATGATATCAAAAGATTTCTGAAAACTAACGAATACCCCGAGCAAGCCAGTTGAGACCAAAAGAGGACCATTAGACGGCACGCAAGTGGTTTCTTCTTGAGCAGTGATGTCTTGTACAAAAGGACTCCGGATCTCAACTTGTTAAGATGTGTCGACATCGGAGAGGCTGGAAAAATCATGTATGAAGTGCATGCAGGAGTGTGCGGACCCCACATGAACGGGTAACTTTTGGCAAAGAAAATCCTTCGAGTGGGCTATTACTGGATGACTATGGAAAAACACTACTTCAGTTTTATCCGAAAATGTCACCAATGTCAGGTGCATGATGATTTGATTCATACACTGCCTACGAAACTGAATCCCATGTTGGTACCTTGGCCGTTTGTTTCTTGGGGCATGGACGTCATTGGGCCGATTGATCCAAAAGCTTCAAATGGGCATAGATTCATATTGGTCGCTATCGACTACTTCACAAAGTGGGTTGAAGCAAATACTCTCAAATCTGTCACCAAGAAAGATGTAGTAGACTTCGTACATTCCAACCTCATCTGCCGTTTTGGTATTCCTACAACTATGATTACGGATAATGCTGCAAATTTGAATAGTCATTTTATGAGGGAGATATGTGAACAATTCAAGATAATGCATAGGAACTCTACTGCTTATCATCCCAAAGCCAATGGTGTTATAGAAGCAGCAAATAAAAACATCAAAAATATTTTGAGAAAGATGATTCAAAGTTCCAGGCAGTGGCATGAAAAGTTGCCTTTTGCATTATTGGGGTATCGCACCATGGTGCGCATATCGGTCGGAGCAACCCCGTACCTTTTGGTTTATGTAACTGACTTCGTAATACCCGTGAAAGTTGAAATCCCTTCTCTCTGGATCCTTTTTGAAGATGAAATTGAAGACAGTGAGTGGGTCAAAACCCGTTTTGGAATAGTTAACCCTGATCGATGAAATGTGGATGTCCGCAGTCTGCCACGGGCAGTTGTATCAACAAAGAATGGCCCGTGCCTACAACAAGAAAGTGCGGCCTAGACATTTTGAAGTGGGGCAACTCGTTTTAAAGCGTATCCTTCCCCATCATCAGGAAGCAAAAGGAAAATTTGCTCCCAACTGGAAAGGTCCAAACATTTTCAGAAAATTATTGCCAAAAGGGGCATTGTATCTGTGAGACATTGAAGGGAATGACCCTAAAACAGCTGTGAATGCAGGTGCAGTTAAAAGGTATTATGTCTAATCCTTCTGCAGCAATAGCATTATCCGATTGGGATGACAAAGGCTTTCATTCTCGCTACCCCAAACACTCTTATCCTTTGCTAACCCTTTGGGCTGGTTACCTTTCTTTCATTACCCTCTTTGGAACTTGAAGACGCTTGTAACAAAAAAAAAACAAAAAAAAAATCAAACAAAAGAAACAATAAAACAAAATGTTTCCCTGAACTACGTTCGACTTGATTCCGAAAGGATACGTAGGCAGCCTCTCTCCTGGGGTTCAGTCACACAAAAACAAAAATCCAATTTTCCCCAAAAGTTAAACTGGGGCAGATGTTATAATGGTTCGGCGATGATCCCGCCTGAACAGTTTCAAAGTTGTAATTCGATCCAACTCTTTTTACCCAAACCTTGTTCAATTCCTTCCAATCAATCGGTGAAAGGTTTTCAAAATCGGAGAACGTAGCTGTTTGGATCTGATACAATCAAGATGAGAGAAATAAAATGAGAGAGTCTTATTGGTGAAAACCCACGGGCACCATAATTCGACGGTGAGCAGAGAAATTGAAAATGAGAGAGTCTTGTCAGTGAAAACTCGTAAGGAGCACTATAAGGCGACGGTGAGAAGTGAAATGAGAGAGGCCGATTGGAAAAAACCTGCAAAGGGCACCGTGGATCGAAAGCAAGAAACCCCTCACCACCATTGGTATTGAAAGAGTCCTAACAAGGTTTCTCGGTTTTAAAACACGGGTCGCAATTGGTTTATGAGAAATTGGATAGTTGTGCAAATCGGGTATCCAGTTCAAGAAGCATGCCATGTCTATTGAAGTTTGCATGCACCCTGGATAAGTCCTTCTTTCCTCCCCAAAAGGGACACTTCTCCTTAAATTCATTTTCTTGTCCTTTGTTTATTTTTTCTTGAATCCCTTTCGGTGTAACTCTGTTCCGAAAATAATACAAAGAAAAGGTGGCAAGATTGATTATACAGGGTTCTGCTTAATAAAAGCCAAGCCCAAAGAAAAGTACCCAGCCTCATCGGGTGCATCAAGTCGATCCTGACTGGCCATGATGACTGATGCTCTGATAATAGAGTTATTAAAATGAAAAGAAATACAAGGTCAAAAGCCCCTAGAGGCAAAATAAGGTGAAAAGGCCAAAAGCCCCCCCCCCTCGCACAGTTGAACCATCATCTGGAAAGTTTGGAAAGTTGAGTTCCTAGGTTTTAGGAGAGAGATTAATCTTCAGAAAAGCCAGCAAGCAGCAGAGGTTCTCACCAAAAGAGTTGGGCCGAGATCAAGTGATCAAAAATAATTAAGGGCAAAAAACCAACCATCGTTTCGAACTAACAATTGTTCTTTGTTTGAAAATAGAAACAGGTGCAATCCAAAGCAACCGTGTAAGAAGCAGGTGCAACCAAAAGGGAAAAGATGCGCAAGAGCTAGAAACAGCTTCGTAGTAATAGTCAACTCGAAAGGGAAGTTTTTACCAAATTCTTTCCTGCAGTTTTACTAAAAAAGAGAGAAAATGAAATGAAAAATAAATTGAACTAAAAAAAAAGAGATAAGAGGAAAAACAAATGATGATAGCATAGGATTCCCAACTTTAATCTTTTATGCTTTTGCCAACTTTAGGGCTCCAATCCCTAAGTTGAGATTTTTAGACATAGGGCTTCCATTCCCTAGTCACCTTTTTCCAACTTTAGGGCTCCAATCCCTGAGTTGAGATTTCTAGACATAGGGCCTCCATTCCCCAGTCGCCTTTTTGCCAACATTAGGGCTCCAATCTTTGAGTTGAGATTTTTAGACATAGGGCCTCCATTCCCTAGTTGCCGTTTTGCCAACACTAGGGCTTCAATACCTGCGTTGAGATTTTAGATATAGGGCCTCCATTCCCTAGTCGCTTTTTGCCAACATTAGGGCTCCAATCCCTAAGTTGAGATTTTAGACATAGGGCCTCCATTACCTAGTCGTCCTTTTGCCAACATTAGGGCTCCAATCCCTGAGTTGAGATTTTTAGACATAGGGCCTCCATTCACTAGTCGCCTTTTGCCAACATTAGGGCTCCAATCCTTAAGTTGAGATTTGTAGACATAGGGCCTCCATTCCCTAGTCGTCTTTTGCCAACATTAGGGCTCCAATCCCTGAGTTGAGATTTTTAGACATAGGGCCTCCATTCCTTAGTCGTCATTTGCCAACATTAGGGCCTCCATTACCTAGTTGATATTTTGAGACATAGGGCCTCCATTCCCTAGTCGCCTCTTTTGCCAACATATGGCCTCCATTCCCTAGTTGAGATTTTAAGAAATAGGGACTCCATTCCCTAGTCTCCCTTTTTGCAAACATAGGGCCTCCGTTCCCTAGTTGAGATTTTTGCCAACATAGGGCCTCTATTCCCTAGTTGAGAGTTTTAGACATAAGGTCTCCAATACCTAGTTACCTTTTTTGCCAACATAGGGCCTCCATTCCCTAATTGAGATTTTTAGACATAGGGCCTCTATTCCCCAGTCGGCTTTTTTGATAACATAGGGCCTCCATTCCCTAGTTGAGATTTTTAGACATAGGGCCTACATTCCTTAGTTGCCTTTTTCACCAACATAGGGCCTCCATTCACTAGTTGAGACTTTCATACATAGGGCCTCCATTCCCAAGTCGCCTTTTTTGCCAACATATGGCCTACATTCCCTAGTTGAGATTTATAGACATAGGGCCTCCATTCCCTAGTCGCCTCTTTTGCCAATATAGGGCTTCCATTCCCTAGTTGAGATTTTTAGACATAGGGCCTCCATTCCCTAGTCTCCCTTTTTGCAAACATAGGGCCTCCATTCCCTAGTTGAGATTTTAGACATAGGGCCTCCATTCCCTAGTCGCCTTTTGTTTTGCCAACATTAGGACTCCATTCCCTAGTTGAGATTTTAGACATAGGGCCCTCATTCCCTAGTCACCTTTTCCTCCTAAACAAACAATCCTTATTTTATCGCTCTCATAAAAAAAGAGAAAAGAAAAAAAGGTTTAGATCTTAGTTACAAATAACTCACAAAATTTTCCTAGTGCAAACTGGGACAGAAAAATTTCGTTCGTTTGTTTGTTTTGGTGTCTGAGCAGGACTGACTTCGAGGCACATGATTCAAGTTAACTAAAAGAATGAGTTTCGATCCAGAAAAAAGAAAAAAAGAAAAAAAACAAAAATAAGTGAACTTAGAATGCTGAAACGGAGAAAGACGTGGACTGCTCAAGATATGATTTAAATCATAGGCTTCGCATGTCTCACCTTGATCCAAATCTGAAGAAAATCCCGGCACGTACAGTTGACGAGCATCAAAATTCAGATTGGAGTCTGCATCGAGAACAAGCCAAAACTCAAGATCAAGTTTTAAGAGAGTTATAGATAGGAATCTTGTAACTTGTAGCCGATAGGATTTGCTAGCTTAGCTTTTTATTTTTCATTTTTGGTGTAATAAGGAGTTCAGCAAGCAATAGCAGCAACAACAACAGTGAAATCACCTTCCTGGTGGTCTTAGCTATCAAAACTTCCAGAACTACACTAACCTGATTCCTTTATAGCCAAGGATATGTAGGCAACCTTTGAAGCAAGGTTCAGTCAGATTCTTTTCAAAAATGCTTCTCATGGAGTTTCAGATAGGCAAAAATCCCTCGTAAGTGCTCATTTTATCTTTGCCCGAAAACCCTTCGTGTCTCCGAGCAAAGAGGGGCAGCTGTGAGCACGTGATTTTTGCCTCATATGAATTACTCCTACATAATTCCAAAAATTAGATTTTTTCTTTTGATTATTTGTTAATTTATGAATTATTGTAGAATTTTCCTGATTGTTTGCATTTTCGTGTGCATGTTTAATCATGTTTAAATCATAAAAAAAATATAAAAATACATTGCATTTGCAATTAGGATTTAATTTTACATTTTTAGATTAATAAGTAATTTTGTGTTTTACAAAAATGAAAAATCACAAAAAATAATTTATTTTGCATTCTTTATTTTTAGCTTCGAATTTTGGTAGTTTTCTTTTAATTTGGTATTTAATTAAATTGTGGTAATTATTATTTAGAGCTAATTAATTTAATTTGGTAGGATAATTTAATTTAGGGATTAATTTAGGTTTTATTTTTAATTTTTAAAAGAAAAAGAATTTTGAAATAAAAGAAAAGGGAAAAGAATTGAAAAGATTCGGATTTTTGGGCCAAATTCTTTAAATCTCTCAAGCCCAATTGATCAAATACCCCATAACCCGGTTAAAACCACACCAAACGACACCGTTTCACTCGTTTAATCTGAGCCTTCGATTTCTCTTGATCAAACAGATGAGAACTGATTCGCATTTTTGTATAAAACTGTGTGATTGCCCCTACCCCCTCAGTCCGTCTCTCACTTCATCTCCCTCACCATTAGAGACAACCTAATCCTAATCTGCCGCCCCAAAATCCCTACCATCTACGGTGGCGGCACCACCCCCAAACAACCACAAATATACACCACATAACCCCCATGACCCCCATGACCCCCTCATACCAAATTCATAAACCTTTGCCCTCGAATCTGTCCGGAATTCCACGAATCTTAAATCGAAAATCTGAACCATAAAATCCCAAAACCCCAAATCAGTGAGTTTAATGAAGATTTGAGGCCAAAATTGATTTTATTCGTGTGTTTTCGTTGAGAAAACACGATTAAGGCCCATTTTGGTCAAAATTGAAGGCTTGTGGAATAATTTCAATGATTTGGCTCGTCCGATTTTAGGTATTTTTCAGCTTCTTTTCCTTTTCTTGCATTTTTCTTCTTCCTCTTCATCTCTTTTCTGTTTCCTCTTTTCTTTTTCTTCATTATGTGTTTGTTTTTTAATTATTGTTATGTTGCATAATCAAATTATGACAAGTCTAGTTTATTTTGTTTTGGGTTTTATTATTTAAGAATAATTAGTTCATTTCCCTTTTCTTTTGGTTTTTGGTTTCATTTTAAAGGGTTTTCTGGTTTGTTCTTTTGGAAATTTTGGTCAGCCCGTTAATTTGTGAGTTTTAATTATGGCTCGAACTGAATTTTGAAAATCAGAAAGCCCAAAGAGAGAAATTAAGCCGGTTTGGTAAGCCCAATTTTAACAATTTGACTTGGGTCAATTTGATCCATGACCCATTTAGATTTCTGAATTAATTTTCAAGATTTTAAGGGGTAGTCTAGGATATTTAAGTAAGAGAATCTTTAATAACTGAATAGGGAAGTTTCCTAGAAGCTGGGGATTGGGGCTAATTTGAAAAATTATTTTTTTAAGCTAAGAATATAACAGCAAAAATGAAAATTCCAAAGGGATTAAAGTGCAAAAACTGAATTCCTTTATGCTACCCTAAGGCTTGCCTATAAAGGCACTCTTTCTACATTCACAAGAAAAAGAAAACAGAGACTAAAAATCCTAAAAATTGAAACGGATGATTTTTGGAAAGCTTTGAAGAAGACACTGAAATTCTGGTATTTCTTTGCTTCAAACTGGTTTAATTTTGCTTTGGAATTTTGATAGTTAATGAAAGTATTTTTGGGACTTTAAAGTCTTTTTATTCATCCGTTTTCTCTACTGGATTGAAGAAGCTGTGGTTTTGATTTTATTGTTGTTGAGAAAAATGTTTGAGTTTGGGGTTTAAAGTTTTGTTCGAGCTGCTGATTTTTGGGTACTGTTGCATTGGCTGTTCTTACTACTGTTGATACTTCTTCATCTTTCTTTGTTTGTTCTATTGCATTCTAGGTATTTTCCAAACCATTGTCAACAAGTGTTTAGGAACATGTATCTCGAGCTGAAGCCTGACTGAATACAAGTCGTTTTGAATTTCATCTCATTTGTTTTCCTCTATTTCTTTGATGTTCTATAACAGACCTTGTATTATACATGTTATCTTAGTTTTCTTATGTCATTAGTATGCTGTAGAAATGAACCTGTGCTCCTTAAAAATTTGTGGTATTGATCTTTTTGGATTCAAGTGAATGGTGCTAATTTCCTAGATGTTGTTACTGTTAATATTGAGAAAGAGTTAATTGAGTTTAAGTTCAAGTTTTGTTTGTGAGTTTAGCTTAGGACTAAATTTAAGCATGAATGTTTGGGTAGCTGGAGTCGAGCATGTATTCTCAGTAGCCTTTGAAATTGCTTTGTGTCTCAATTACTGTGTACTGATGAAGTTTATCAGGTTTATCATTGGGTGCAAATAGTAGTTTGGGCGTTGGTATGGAATCAATATGGAAGTCTGTCCTTTAGCTTTGGCTTGGGTAAGTTTGGGGTTCTTTGGGTCTTGGACGTTTGGGCCATGTGCAAGGAAGAATAGTGTGCCAGTGCTATTTGGGCTTGTTTTTTGTGCTCAACCGCGTGTTTATTTGTTGTTGTTGGATTTACCTTTCCACAGCAGATTTGTTTGAATTGTATGAGATATTAAAATCCAGAATTTCAGCCAATCAGTCTGTGTTCACGTAGTTAAAATCCAAGAGTTAAAAATGTTAATTCAAGCTTTTGTTTCATATACCTTTGATTGATTTGTGACTAATTAACTTTGTACAAATTATTTGGTTTCCAAAATTGGGCCTAATGCTGGCCCAATTGTTGAAAGGTCCCTATAACTTGGACTTCCCCTTTGTCCGTCTACTCTTTGGGGTTGGATTCGACCTATAAGCCCAACATTATTCTTAGTGGATATTGTGCAAACAATGGTTCTGAAGTGTATTTTTGTTTAAATTATTTAAGCTCTCCATAAATTGAGGTGTGCCATATCGAGTAAGATATAGCATATGGCCATCAAAAGCTTAGTTTGAATTCCCTTTAAAAATTGGAATTGAGGCGTGTTGTGCCAAATAAAAATTCAAAATACATGACCCTCACTTAATTAATTTTAATCCTTCAGAAATCGAGGTGTGCCATTTAGTTTGAATTTTCCGTGGACCTCGCAAACTTGAAAGTTCTTTGTTGCTTTAGGCGTGCTATTTAAAAGTTACTTTCCTAAACTCGGGTGTGCATTTCATGTGCCCCAAATCAAAATCTCAACAACATTAAATAAAATATTTCGCGGACCGCGGGTGCATTTCATGTGGCGTGTTTCAAAGATGTGCTTTAGATAACGTTGAGTTTTCCTTAATAATAATTAAAAGTGGTTAATAAGTTAAAATATACCATAGGGTAAAACATGTATTAAAATCAGATAATAGGCCAATTATGTTAGTTTAAGCGACCGTGCTAGAACCACGGAATCCGGGGGTGCCTAATACCTTCCCTCGGGTTAATAAAATTCCTTATTCAGAATTTCTGGTTCGCAGACTTCAAATTAAAAGTCGAATTTCCTCAATTTGGGATTTAATATAAACCGGTGACTTGGAACACCAAATAAACTATTCCAAGTGGCGAATCTAAAAAATTAAATAAAATAATCCTATTTCGAATAATGTCACTTTAATTGGAAAAACTCCCTTATACGCTCTCGGGTGTGTAAAAAAGGAGGTGTGACAGTATGTGCCACAGTCCCGCATAGAGGAGCTGCATAGACAGTTCGAGTAGTTGCATTAGGATGATATGATTGTGACGAGTATGAGATAAAGTTTTCTAAGTTAGCCCGTCATGCAGTTTGGTTGGTTCCTACAAACAGGGAGCGGATCAGAAGGTTTGTGGATGGCCTCGCATATCAGCTACATATTCTTATGACCAAAGAGAGGGTGTCTAGCTCTTTTTTGAGGAGGTGGTTGACATTGCTCGGGAGATAGAGTTTGTTCGCCGACAGGAGCGAGTTGAGAGGGAGGCCAAAAGGCCTTAGGGATCTGGTAGTTTTGGTGGTGTTCCTTATGGAGGTCAGTTCCAACATGACAGAGGCCATCAATTCAGACATGCTCAATCAGATCGTCCGGGTCACTGTGGCGGATCATTTGTCCATCCTTCTCTCACAATTCACAACAGGGCCAATCATCTCTCAGTGCCCTTCCAGCTCAGAGTTCGCTCATGCACTATCAATTCAGGGTTCATCTATGCTTGGTTCTTCTAGTGGGCATCCTAGTACTCGGGGCTCCCTTCTGTCCCTATTGCTAGTGGTCAATAGAGGTTGCATTGAGTTTGGGGATTTGGGTCATATCAAGAGGTTCTGTCCCCGCCTTATGGTAGGTTCATCCCAGCAGAAGAGTCAGCCTTCGGCCGCAACACCAATTACTTCCTTACCCGCCCAGCCAGCTCGGGGTGGAGGTCAGTCAGCTAGGGGTTGCCCTATAGGGGGAGGCCTATCAGGTGGCAACTAGGCCCATTTCTATGCACTCCCTTCCAGATTGGATGCAATTGCCTCTGATGCTATGATCACAGGTATTATCTCAATTTGCCACATGGATGCCTCTGTATTATTTGATCCTGGTTCCACTTTTTCATATGTGTCATCATTTTTTTCTTGTTATTTAGATGCACCCTGCGAATCTCTTATTTCATCTATTCATGTATCTACTCCTGTGGGCAATACTATTGTGGTGGACCACGTATATCGGTCTTTTGTGGCGAATATTGGGGGTTTAGAGACCCGAGTAGACCTTTTTCTGCTTAGTATGGTTGATTTGATGTGATACTGGGCATGGATTAGTTGTCCCCGTGTCATGCTATTATGGAGTGTCACGCTAAGACGATGACGTTGGCTATGCCTAGGGTGCCACAGATTGAGTGGCGAGGTTCCTCGAATTATGTTCCCAGCAGAGTGATTTCATACTTGAAGGCCCAGCGGATGGTTGGAATGGTTGTCTTTCTTATTTGGCCTTTGTGAGGGGTGTTAGTGCACTGACTCCTACTATTGATTCAGTTTCGGTGGTGAGAGATTTTTCTGATGTATTTCCTGCAGACCTACCGGGCATGCATTCAGACAGCGATATTGACTTCGGTATTGATTTGTTGCTGGGCACTCAGCCCATTTCTATTCCACCATATCGTATGGCACCAACGGAGTTAATGTGAGGATGTGCATTGATTATAGGCTATTGAAATAAGTCACAATCAAGAACAAGTATCCTCTGCCTCGTATTGATGATTTATTTGACCAACTTCAGGGAGCAAGGGTGTTCTCCAAGATTGATCTCAGGTCAGGATATCACCATTTGAAGATTAGGGACTCGGACATTCTTAAGACAACTTTCAGGACCCGATATGGTCATTATGAGTTCCTTGTGATGTCTTTTGGGCCGACCAATGCCCCAATAGCCTTCATGCATTTGATGGACATCATGTTTTAGCCCTATCTCGACTCGTTTGTTATTTTATTTATTGATCATATCCTAGTTTACTCTCATATCCAGGAGGAGCATGCAGAGCATTTGTGTTACACCCCATATTTTCGTACATGAAAATACGCCATAAATAAATTAATGAGAGTTGGGAAGTGAGATGTCACGTCCCGCAGTACTACATTATGGCGATGTTTCACCCGGTAGTGTTGTACGTTGAATTTGTTGTAAGGTAATTGACATCAGTCCAAGGAAAATATTATTTGGAGATTATAAGGATTATGTTATTTCCCAAGTGATGAGTAAATTCGTGAAGAAGGAAAGGGAAACAAGTCAAAGAAAATGATTTTTCATCGAAGTTTGTCGATTTTGGATAAAATACGGGTCAAGTAATCATACACGATAAATATAAACTAGTACCATGCAAGGTACCATATGACCACGGTAGTATAATATATAAAGTATATATGAAGTATTTTAAAAATAAATAGAATTTTAAGTAATTTGTGGTAATTTTTAAATTATGTGGGTAATTGATTAATTACCGGGTAACATAACATTACCAGATTAACTAATAAATGGATAAAAAATTAATAAATTATCCCACCCTCACCCCACGTGGCAAGAATCCACAAGATTTGAAATGACTAAGAATTCATTTTGCTAGATGGCTTGCCATAACATAAGTCTTATACATAGCATTTAGTGGAAATGCCTTGAAAAGGATTCAAAAACAATAATCTGCCTTTGGCATTTGCCAAGGACGTTGGAAAGCACAAACACAATCTCAAACAACTAAAGCTTCATTTCAAGCCATTTTGTGCAAATAAAATTCGACCCCTTAGGAAATTTTGATTGAAATTTCAAAAGCAACAACAATTTACATTGTATTTTGTATTGAGACAAAAACGTGAAAACAAACAATAGCAAGAACATTTTCTTGCTTGGTTCATACATTGTAATGCCAAGAGCAGAAGCTTAATTCCGTCCAAATTTTGCGGTTCTAAAAGAGTACAGTGCAATCCTCGCCAAGAATATTATACGGCTTTTTTCCTACTCCAGGTATGTTAAGGCCCTCCCTTCTTTCTTTTGGCATGGTCCAAATTATACTGAAGAAACGAGCAAATACACAGTTTTCTATAAATTACTCTATTCATAAAAATAGTAGGGGTGTCTATATTCTTGATTCCCCATGAAGATTATTATTATTTTCTATTCATGGGTCTCAGAATAATACGCAGTTGGAAAAGTTTATCCGGAAAGAATATCGAGATTATTATGTTTTTTTTCCATGCATTTCACTCATTTATACATGTGCATTGACCCATGACCAGATGTCGTTATATACGCACCACCACCTGATCAGCTGGTATATGATGATGATGTTGCCCACAGTGGCCAAAATATAATTCAAACGGCGTTATAGACGCATATATATATGTAAATATGATTCAAATGGAGTTATATACGCGTAAATATGTATGTATATATGTATATGGATTATAGGAAAGGTTCTGGCGTTATATACGCACCACCACCTGATCAGCTGGTATACGATGATGATTTTGCTCACAGTGGCTGATATGATATGATGGGATGCCCTCAGAGGCTGATGATATTATGAAACATGTACCTATGCACGACATGACATTCATACGCATATGCATAACGTTAAAGGTAATTTATGATTTACAAAGTTATTCAGACTTACAGGTTGAGTCATGTACTCTATATGTCTTCCATGTCTCTTATGTATTTATTTATGTGCCTTTCATACTCAATACATTATTTGTACTGATGTCCCTTTTGCTTGGGACGCTGCATTTCATGCCCGCAGGTCCCGATAGACAGGCCGAGAGCCCTCCATGTAGGCTATCAGCTCAGCGGAAGATGTTGTTGTGCTCCATTTGCTTCGGAGTTGCTTGTTTGGTTAGTATGAGTTAGACGTATATTGTTTGGTATGGCGAGACTCTGTCTCAACCTTTATGATATTTATGTTTTTTAGAGGCTTGTAAACATATGTCGTGTATGTGAAAGATTGTACGGCCTTGTCGGCCTATGTTTTGAGTTTATAAATGATTATGTTGGCCTATTAGGCCCGTATGTCATGTGTATATGATGATGTAATAACAAAGATACATTACGTTGGTATTCGGTTGAGTAAGGTACCGGGTGCCTGTTGCGGCCCATCGGTTTGGGTCGTGACAAAAGTGGTATCAGAGCAGTTCTATCCTAGGAAGTCTACAAGCCGTGTCTAGTAGAGTCTTGTTTATGGGTGTGTCATGCACCACACTAATAAGCAAGAGGCTACAGGGCATTTAGGATTTTCACTCTTTCTTCTTACTCTAGATCGTGTGGTAGAGCTCACTTATATGAATCCAAGTTTTGAAATTCTATTTTATTCGTAATAAGACGATGCCTACTTCCCGAAAGAAGGTTGGAAAGAGAGATTGTTGTGGAAAAGCTGAGTCAGAGGAATTGGACTTTGTATCATACTTATGATAAGTAAATATGAGGTCTTCAACAGATCATGTGCGTATTGAAAGGTGTAAGCTTCTTGATAAGGAGCCTTAAGGAAAGAATGCCTATCCACCTTTATGGTGAAAGACAATGAGAGATTAAAAGGATAAATACAAGTTTCAACAAGCAAAAGAAGCAAGATGAAGAAGGGTACGAGGTGCCCAGTTAATGAAGGTTAACAACGTTTATGATTGAGGTAGAGGAACGTAACCTTTTTGAGTTATATTCAACAGTAACAGAGGGTATGTATAATGGGCCGCACCCATCTTAGTTATACCATATTGGTGGCTAACAGGTGTAGATTAAGAAAAGGACAGGATATCATGATCCGGATGGGGTTAGAGTGGCCCAAAATAGTGAATGGATTGTTTTCTTTAGTTGACATTTCTGAAGGATATTGCAAATGCGCTAATAGATCTCCTCGTGAGACACCTAGATGGTGCACCATCAAATATTAAAGCTAGATATGAGCACTGGAAGCCTTAAAGGAATAAATATTACCTTAGTGTGGCTTCCGCCCCCAGAAAAGAAAGAATGTTAGGCAACTGGAAGAGCCAAGGGATGGAGCAAGTGGAGCCAAAAAGCAAACGAATATTTTGTTCGGGTTTTTAGAGTAAAGCAGTGGACATAGATAATTAGCGGGAAATGAGAAGAAAGTTAATAAAGCATTATAAGTAAGATTTGATACACGGATGACAACGGTAGGTCAAAAAAATGATGACAGTATTATAGAGTTTACAATCAAGTGAAGGAAAAGACAAAAGATTACAGGCCTTGAGACAATAAAAGAATATAGGCCATAAAGTCATATCCTCATTTCGAGAAATAAGTTTGTAACTCCAACGCGACCAGCAGGGGGGAGAGTTAATCCCTAGAGTAGCAGAAATCAGTATGGACTGGTAAACAAACTAAATATAAATTAAAGACTGAATGATTGGAAAGTACTCGGCATCATAGTAATTTTAGATTCTATTCCGGCGGTAATAGAATGGACCACAGAAGAAGATTCATGATGAATTCCGAGAATGGTCATTCAGGGAGACACTTCCCTAGAGCAAGCAATGTGAGAAAAGTTAAGCTTAAGAGACTATATGTGCCAGTTACGCTAAGTGTCACCCTCGCGAGTAAGGGTATTTGTCATCCTTAGTACAGAAGGATTGCCGCAAGGCGAGTAAGGATCATTGATGTTGATAAACGACATCAAAGATGAAGAGGTAAAACATCTATAGGTAGATCCTCATGGCTTCAGCTTTTAGTACACCCCTAAAGAGGGGAATATGGAGTGATGTGGCATTAAGTCAAAGTTAAGTGATTCTAGTGACTATGGAGTGGTAAAGGAAGAATGCGATAAATGAAAGAGGAATAAGATGGCACTTATCCAAATCTTACAGATACGCTACGATTCAAGAATACTGTGCAAGCACGACATCAAAAAAAAGGAAGTGAAAATTCCTGCTCGAGCTGTTATTAATAAATAAAGAGCCAGTGCAAGACATAAGTTAAGACAAAGGGATTAACCCAAGAAAGATTAAGAGGAATATTGGTATGAGAATAGGCCCACGAGTAGTTAGTAATTGGTTAGTAAGATCCCAGTTATGGCAAAACAGGAGGTTACAAACGAGTCATCAGATCGTTTATGATAAGCATAGTAGAACCTAACATGGAGAATTCAGCTTCGAAGAATATCATTATAATACTTGAGATATATTCAAACAAAAGTCGGGATAGTTAAAGGTACCGTATGAGTGTTACGGGGATTAAAAAAAAGAAGAAGTGCCACTGGGAAGGCAGTCAAAATATCAGTTTAGAAGCAACCATACAAGCACAAGGGCATGGAAGTAAGCAACTACGGATGATTATAGGCAAGTAAGGACATCAAAAAGGTCCGTAATAAGCCCACAGCTTTACGAGAGTCAAGGGTTCTCCCTAAGTACTACAACTAAAGACTACCTGAGGAGATAAGAAAGAAGGTTTCAGCCTAAACACAACTGCCTAAAGAGGAAATTGTCGTGTAACAACAATCTCGCAACAACATTGTAAGCATTCCAAATGAAAAGTGGCACCTACCGTGGTTAATGAACGGGAAGTAAGAATTAAAAGTAATATTCGAGATCATATGAGTTGTATGAAAACTTTTCCAAGTGTGGGCACTAAGGTGAGCTAAGTATGGACGCAACAAAGGGGCAGAAGGACCAGGAAAAGTAATAGCTTGCGTTGAGAGAAACCTAAGATGGAACGAAAGAATTATTTGATCAATGATCTAGAGTTAGTACGTGATGGATACACTCAAGATTTTGGAGCATTGTCCAGGCAACATATTTGTTGACAATCATACAGCCATAGAAGACTCCAGTATAAGTTAAAAGGAAGAATTGAGCCTAGAGTATAGACAAAGGATTGAATAAAAAGATTGTATCATGGATATTCCATAATGCCCATGAAAGGCTAAGGTAATAATTGATACCATGAACCACGGATTGGAAGATAGCTTAAGCCTACATAAAAGATGATCAGAAGGAAGAGAAAACTAAAGAATTACTTCACCTAAGTAAATAAGGAGTCTGATTATTGGACCTAGAAAAATTATAGAAGTTGTGCTTAAGAACATGACAGAATCACTCTTAATATCAGACGTTCAAAAGAAATAACACAACAACCATAATCTATAATGGCTTTATAAGAAAGCCAGTTAGAAGAAGCACCAGCCTTCTAAGAAGTCAATATGAAGCTCCCACTGGATTGTGTATATACCAGAGGTGCGAGTATTATAATAGAGCTTCAAGTTATGAAGGTGAATTACACCTAAGTGGAAGGGAGGTCAGGAAAGAGATAGAAGATACAATGCGAGATTTTAAGGTAAGTAAGGTAAAGGTGAACAACGTACGAGATACTCAAAGACAGAAGATCGTGAATAGTCCATACTTTAGATAGAAGGCTATCAGCACGGGGATCCAGTAACCGGGAATGATAACGGCATCGTCAGCGGCATGTCTTCCAACCTATGGTTTCTAAGTACTGAGAGATCTAGTTAAGAGAATAGAGAAGAGTTGGAGACAGTGTGATGTATCGCTTGGCATTCCAGAATAATATAAGGAGATATATGGTGTAAGCATGTTGAAGGAAAGTTGCGAGTATTATAAATGGATATTTATAGGTCGCAAGCTAAAGTATGGTAGAGCGATAAAGTTTTAAGAAAACATGAGTAAAAATGAGGAAAGACAAGTAAAAAGGCGACGAGAATGGATAAGTCCTCAGGATTAAGTCCATGAAAACAAGAGAGATAATGGTTTCTCTAAGTTATTGAAAATTCAGTATAGCCTGAATGAACTCAAAGGAATCTATGATTTATAGCATTAAGAAAAAATGGAATCTACCCTGTTAATAGAATGAGGGGTAATTATTATAGACAAAAAAATGACGTTTGGGCCTTCAATTAAGTAATGATCTGATGGATAAAAGAAAGGGATCTCATGAATTGGACATGATTAAAATACCCACGCAAGGTGAATCACATTGGGATGTCGTGAGATACGGTTATGAAAGAAGGGTATCGCCCCAAGTGGGTCAATCTAATCATTTCAGATGTTCCCCGATAAAACGTGAATCCTAGCTGCAATATTACATAAAACGTTAAGTTATCAGGGGTGGATTATGGATCAAAATTGAAGTGAATCAACAATGGATGGATAAAAGTTACAAAGTATGAGAAGAGATTAGGTCGTCATTCTTAAAGATGAATAGTAATGTGGAGGCAGTAAAGGACATATATTTATACATACGAGATGAGCAATGAAAGTAACCTGAGATTTTGTAGCAGACCTCAATAACGAGAAATCAAGGTAAGTGTTATGGTATAATATGACCTATGTAGATGCAGTAAAGTCATACGAATGGATAACCAGGTCTATAAAATAAGATATAGCAGTATTCGTAAGTTCAACAAAATATCAAGCGAAGAACTTCAGGATTGGCTAAAAGCTGGAGGAAAAAGGAGAAGAGAGTCGCATAGGCACACTTATAAGGTCAGTGTCGTAGAAACTGCATAATGAAATGTAGCAGTAGTTACGAGATTGGAAGGAATTCAAACACAAGTCATGGCGTGGGAAAGAGGCCAAAAGGGGGGAATGCCCTAGCCTTTGAACTTATTCACAGAACAGTTGCCTAGATGGCAAAGGGACTACTAAAGTATTAGCAAGAGCTATGGGATAGGAGAATGATAAGCACATTAGTCAACATTCGAGGACGAATGTTCCAAAGGGGAGAATGATGTTACACCCCATATTTTCATACATGAAAATACGCCATAAATAAATTAATGAGAGCCGGGAAGTAAGATGTCACATCCCGCAGTACTACATTATGACGATGTTTCACCCTGTAGTGTTGTACGTTGAATTTGTCGTAAGGTAATTGACATCAGTCCAAGGAAAATATTATTTGGAGATTATAAGGATTATGTTATTTCCCAAGTGATGAATAAATTTCTGAAGATGGAAGGGGAAGCAAGTCAAAGAAAATGATTTTTCGTCGAAGTTTGTCGATTTTGGATAAAATACGGGTCAAGTAATCATACACGATAAATATAAACTAGTACCATGCAAGGTACCATATGACCACGGCACTATAATATATAAAGTATATATGAAGTATTTTGTAAATAAATAGAATTTTAAGTAATTTGTGGTAATTTTTAAATTATGTGGGTAATTGATTAATTACCGGGTAATATAACATTACCCGATTAACTAATAAGTGGATACAAAATTAATAAATTATCCCACCCCCACCCCACGTTTCAAGAAGCCACAAGATTTGAAATGACTAAGAATTTATTTTTCTAGATGGCTTGTCATAACATAAGTCTTACCCATAGCATTTAGTGGAAATGCCTTGAAAAGGCTTCAAAATCAATAATCTGCCCTTGGCAAATGCCAAGGACGTTGGAAAGCAGAAACACAATCTCAAACAACTAAAGCTTCATTTCAAGCCATTTTTTGCAAATAAAATTCAACCCCTTAGGAAATTTTGATTGAAATTTTAAAAGCAACAACAATTTACATTGTATTATATATTGAGACAAAACGTGAAAACAAACAATAGCAAGAACATTTTCTTGCTTGGTTCATATAGTGTAATACCAAGAGAAGAAGCTTAATTCCGTTCAAATTTTTCGGTTCTAAAAGAGTATGGTGCAATCCTCGCCAAGAATATTATACGTCTTTTTTCCTACTCCAGGTATGTTAAGGCCCTCCTTTCTTTCTTTTGGCATGATCTAAATTATACTGAAGAAACGAGCAAATACACAGTTTTCTATAAATTACTCTATTCATAAAAATAGTAGGGGTGTCTATATTCTTGATTCCCCATGAAGATTATTATTATTTTATATTCATGGGTCTCAGAATCATACGCAGTTGGAAAAGTTTATCCGGAAGGAATATCGAGATTATTATGTTTTTTACATGCATTTCACTCATTTATACATGTGCATTGACCCATGACCAGATGGCGTTATATACACATATATATGTAAATATATGTATATGGGATATGGGAAAGGGTTACGGCGTTATATACGCACCACCACCTGATCAACTGGTATATGATGATGATGTTGCCCACAGTGGCCGAAATATGATTCAAACGGCGTTATATACACATATATATATATATGTAAATATGATTCAAATGGCGTTATATACGCGTAAATATGTATGTATATATGTATATGGAATATAGGAAAGGTTATGGCATTATATACATTCCACCACCTGATCAGCTGGTATACGACGATGATTTTTCCCACAATGGCCGATATGATATGATGGGATGCCCTTAGAGGCTGATGATATTATGAAACATGTACCTATGCACGACATGACATTCATACACATATGCATGACATTAAAGGTAATTTATTATTTACAAAGTTATTTAGACTTACAGGTCGAGTCATGTACTCTATATGTCTTCCATGTCTCTTATGTATTTATTTATGTTCCTTACATACTCAGTACATTATTCGTATTGATGTCCCTTTTGCCTGGGACGCTGCGTTTCATACCCACAGGTCCCTATAGATAGGTCGACAGCCCTCCATGTAGGGTATCATCTCAGCGGAAGATGTTGGTGTGCTCCATTTACTTCGGAGTTGCTTGTTTGGTTAGTATGAGTTAGACGTATATTGTTTGGTATGGCGGGACTCTGTCTCGACCTTTATGATATTTATGTTTCTTAGAGGCTTGTAGACATATGTCGTGTATGTGAAAGATTGTACGACCTTGTCGGCCAATGTTTTGAGTTTATAAATAATTATGTTGGCCTATTAGGCCCATATGTCACGTGTATATGATGATTTAATAAGAAAGATGCATTACGTTGGTATTCGATTGAGTAAGGTACCGGGTGCTCGTTGCGGCCCATCGGTTTGGGTCGTGACAATTTGAGAGTTGTATTGCAGCGATTAAGGGAGGAGAAGCTTTATGCAAAGTTCTCCAATTGTGAGATCAAGCTTAGTTTATTGGCGTTCTTGGGGCACGTGGTGTCTAGCGGGGGTATTCAGGTTGATCCGAAGAAGATAGAGGCGGTTCAGAGTTGGCCCAGACCGTCCTTAGCGGGGTTACATGGTGTCTATCAGGTTATTACCGTCAGTTCATTCAGGGATTTTCATCTATTGCATCACCCTTGACCAAATTGACCCAAAAGGGTGCTCCTTGAAAGTGGTCGGATGAATGTGAGGTGAGCTTTTAGAAGCTCATGACGGCCTTGACCACAGTCTAGTGTTAGTTTTGCCATCAGCTTCAGGTTCTTATACGGTATATTATGATGCTTCTCGGGTCGACATTGGGTGTATGTTGGTGTAGGAGGTTAGAGTGATTGCTTATGCTTCTCATCAGTTGAATCCCCATGAGAAGAACTACCCCGTTCATGATTTAGAGGTGGCTGCCATTGTTCATGCGTTGAATATTTGGAGGCATTATCTCTATGGTGTGTCTTGTGAGGTGTTTACTATCATCGTAGCCTCTATCACTTGTTTAAACAGAATGATCTCAATTTGAGGAAGTGAATATGATTAGAGCTACTAAAGGACTATGATATTATTATTTTGTACCATCCGAGAAAGGCCAATGTGGTGGCCTTTGCCTTGAGTAGGAAGGCAGTAAGTATGAAAAGTCTTGCATTTATTCGTGTTGGGGACAGACCTCTGGCGGTTGACGTTAAAGCCTTGGCCAATCGGTTTGTGAGGTTGGATATTTCGGAGCCCAGTCGGATCCAAGCTTGTGTGGTCTCTCAATCTTCCTTGTTTGATCGTATCAAAGAGCGCCCGTATGATGATCCTCATTTTCTTGTCTTCAAGGACAAGGTTCTGCCTGATGATGCAAGAGATGTGACTATTGGTGATAACAGGGTATTGAGAATATAGGGTCGGGTATGCGTGCCCAATGTAGATAGGAGTCGGGAGTTAATTCTAGAGTAGGCCCACAGCTCGCAGTATTCATCCATCCGGGTGCCGTGAAGATGCATCAGGATTTGAGGCAGCACTATTGGTTGAGGAGGATGAAGAAAGATATAGTTGGGTTTGTAGCTTTGTGCCTCAATTGTCAGCAGGTTAAATATGAGCATCAGAGACCGGGTGGCTTGCTTCAGCAGATAGAGATTTCAGAGTGGAAGTGGGAGCGGACCACCATGGATTTCGTAGTTGGACTCCCACGGACTTTGAGGAAGTTCGATGCTATTTGGGTGATTGTGGATCAGCTGACCAAGTCCGCGCACTTCATTCCTATGTGTACTATCTATTTTTCAGAACGGTTAGCTAAGATTTATATCCGAGAGATTTTTCGCCTGCATGGTGTCCCAGTTTCCATCATTTCAGATAGAGGTACTCAGTTTACATCACAGTTTTGGAGGGCCGTGCAGCAAGAGTTGGGTACTAAGGTTGAGTTGAGCATAGCTTTTCACCCTCGGACGGACGGGCAGTCCAAGCGTACTATTCAGATATTGGAGGACATGTTGCGTGCTTGTGTAATTGATTTCGGGGGTTCATGGTATCAACTTCTTCTACTCGCGGAGTTTGCTTACAACAACAGTTATCAGTCAAGTATTCAGATGGCTCCGTATAAGGCTTTATATGGGAGACTGTATAGATATCCATTAGGATGGTTTGACCTGGGCGAGGCCAGACTTTTGGGTACAGAATGGTTTAGAATGCATTAGACAAGGTGAAAGTTATTCAGGAGCGACTTCATATAGCATAGTCAAGGAAAAAAACTTATGCTGACAGAAAGGTTCGTGATGTGTCTTATATGGTTGGGGAGAAGGTTCTACTGAAGGTTTCACCAATGAAGGGACATATGAGATTTGGAAAGAAGGGCAAGCTGAGCCCTCAGTGAGCGCAGATAATATTTTGATGAATGGATTTCCCTGGACATAGATTTGTTTGAAGCATTGATATCTGGAGATGTATTTCTCCAGAGGGCTGGATTACCCTTTTCCTCGGTACCGAGTGACTTATAGTCAACGATGAGTGTGTTCCGGGATGGATTTCCCTAGGCCGGATGGCCATATGCAGTACCGAGTGGTTTAGTGTGTGTGTATATATATATATACCTGGAGATAGATTTATCCTCACGGTTGGAATACCCTTGTTCATCGGTACTGGTTGACTTGCAGTCAGTGTTGTATATGTTCTGGGATGGATTTCCCTGGGATGGATGGCCATATGCAGTATCGAGTGGTGGAGCACTTGAGAGTGGGAGCACATAGTGCATTTTATACATTCTGTGCATTGGCATGTAGAGTTAGCTGAGCTTTATATCTCACATTGTTCAGATATGTATTTATTTTATTGCTTGAGCTGTATTCTTGGAGTGATAGCATGCCTACTTTTCTTGCACAGTTTATTTCTACTACCTGTTTGGGAGTGTGTCAGCTTGCCTAGTTCCATGATAGTTGCCATTACGGCCGGGTTAGTTTGGGTCGTGACACACTTGTAATCCAACTTGCATCAGAATATCCCTCTAATACATTAGGGAAACCATTATAGCAAATGCCCAAGTGCTTTATATATTTTAAATATCCAAGTACTCTACTTATTGCTTTCCAGTGATCATTACCTGGATTACTGGTAAACCTTGAAAGTTTACAAACAATAAATGCTATATCGGGTCTAGTGCAATACATTTCATACATCATATTACCTATCACACTTGCATACTCCAAGTGTGCTACTCCTCCTCCAGTATTTGCAGTTAGCTTAACACTAGAATCATAAGGAGTATTATACTCCTTTATTCCTAAATGACTAAATTTAGTAAGGATTTTATCAATATAATGAGCCTTTGACAAAATCATTTGCTTGTTATCTCTTTTGACCTTGATTTCTAAAATAGTATCAACTTCATTTAAATCTTTCATTTAAAAAACCGACATTAGATATTTCTTGGTCTCAGCAATTCCTCGTAGATTCGTACCAAAAATCAGCATGTCATCGACATATAAATAAATTATTACTCCATATTTTTTGTAAATTTAGAGTAAATGCATTTGTCTACATGATTATGTACGAACCCGTTTGATAGTATTACACTATTAAACCTTTCATGCCACTATTTAGGCGCTTGTTTGAGACCATAGAGAGACATTATCAATTTACAAACTTTCTTCTCGTTTTCCGGAAGAACAAATCCTTCAGGTTGTTGCATATATACATTTCTTCACTAAGGTTTCCATTTAAAAGGCGTCTTAACATCTATTTGATATACATAAAGATCATAAATAGAGGACAAGGATAAAATGACTCTAATGGATGTTATTTTTGTAACAGGAGCATATGTATCAAAATAGTTTATGCCTTCCTTTTGAGTGAAACCTTTTGCAACTAATCTTGCTTTGAAGATTTGGATAGAACCTTCTGTATTGTAATTTCTTCTAAAGACCCACTTACAACCAATAGGCTTTGATCCAAGATGAAGATTAGCTAAAACCCAAGTGTTGTTGGATATAATTGAGTCCATTTCATCATTAATTTCCTCTTTCCAAAAGGCAGCGTCTCTAGAAGACATTGCGTCTTGAGACGTCTTTAGGTCTTCTTCAACATTCAATATAATAGGAATTTGATTACAAACGCTTGTCCTATCTCCTTCAACAAGAAATACTATAGATTGTGAAGAAATAAAATCATAACCAAGATGTTTTTCTTTTCTTATTCTTTGGCTTTTCCTTGGTTCTATTTGCATATATTCAGTTCTCTCTTTATTTGTAATAATTTTAGAAAGTGCCAATTTATTTGCATCAATACATTTTCCATTTATTTCAGATATTTCATCAACATTGTCATTTATAAATCAATTTTCAATAAATTCAACATGTATAGATTCTATAATGACATGAGATTCTAGATCTAGCAGTCTATATGCTTTAGAGTGTTGTGTATACAAAAATACTTTTAATTCCTCTAGGACCCAATTTTGCTCTTTTATGGTCAGGTACTATATAATAGGATATACACCGCCACACTTTAAAATAATTTAAATTTGATTTTCTACAATTCCAAAGTTCATAAGGCGAAACATGCATACTTTTTAAAGACACTATTTAAAACATAAGATGCAGTTAGTAGTGCTTCACCCCATAAATTATGTGGCAAAGTGAATTAAGTAACTTAGCATTAACCATGCCCGCTAAAGTTCTATTTTTTCTTTCCGCCAACTCATTTTGCTGAGGAGTATAGGGGGCACTCATTTGATGTATTAGACCATGCTTTTCATAGAACTTATTAAATTCGTTAGGAAAATATTCTCCACCTCGATCACTTCGAATAATTTTAATTTTCCTACTCCTTTGACTTTCCACAACAGACTTGTATTATTTAATCTTTTGAAAAGCTTCATCTTTAGTTCTAAGTAGGTAAACATATGTAAATCTAGAGAAGTCATCTACAAAAATAATAAAATATCTTTTGCCTCCTCTAGTTAATTCTTCATTTAATTCACACAAGTCGGAATATATTAAATCTAATAGTTCTTTGGATCTTTCATCTTTTTGAAATGGTTTCTTTGTCATCTTTTCTTGTATGCAAATTTCATATTTTATATGTTGAGTTTTACATGAGATATAACCATTTTTGAACATATAATTCAAGGAGCCAAAATTTAAATGTCCTAGTCTAGTATGCCATAAACAAGAATCAGACTCAATGATATAGGCAGAAAAATAATTTATTTCATTAATAATTAATTTGAATATGCCATTTCAGTTATAACCTTTTCCAATAAAGACTCCGTTCATAGACACTATTACATGATCAGACTCAATAACTATCTTGAGGCCTTTCTTTGACAGCAAAGCAATGGACATTAAATTTTTCTTCATGTAAGGAACATGATACACATTCAGTAATGTCAACTTCAGGTCGGATGTGAAGTTAATATCAATGCTTCCTTTTCCAGCAACATTTGCCGCAACATAATTTCCCATCAAGACTTGTTTAGAATCTTTCACTTTCGCATATGTCTTGAACATCTTCTTGTCATAACAGATATGAATAGTAGCACCTGAATCTAGCCACCAATCTTGAGTATTTGTAGCAGCGGTAGCCATATTCAATTCGGTGACCTTACCAATTTGCATTGCGGAAACTATGGCAACCAGTAATTGGGCAGAATTTTCCACTACATTTGCCTTTTTAGAATTTTTAGAATTTTCAATCTTCTAACGTCATATGGTCTTTCTTCCCATAGTGATGACAACTAAAGTTATTTCTCTTTTTAAAAGAAGACTTTTTGGAAACTTTTAGATTTTTTTCCCACTTCCTGAACCATTCTGACTGACAGCATTGACTGCAGAACTCGAGGGCTGACTAATAGCATCACGAGCAAGAGTTGTACTTTCAATTTGAATGTGAGTACAGAATAGTTCCACAATCATTTGATCCATCGAATGTAGGATTTTATTTCTATAGTTATTCCAGAAGGAAGGCAATTTTGAAAGAATAGAATCTATTTGAAGTGCATCAGGAATTTTAACTTCAAGATCACTTAATTTTGATACTAATATTTGCAATTCATGAATCTGATCCATTATAGGTTTAGTAACAAATATTTTAAATTCAAAGTATTGCAAGGCCAGAAATTTGTCGATACCTCATTTTTCATTCTGGTATGCAGTTTGTAGAGCTTTCCAAATCTCCCTTGGGGACTTTAGATTGCAGTAGAGATCATAGAGTAGATCTATCAAGGTATTTAGAATATGACCGCGACACAACGGTTCATCATGTTCTCATTTCTTTGTTTCTTCCTTGACTGCATGAGAACCTTCTACTATGGGATCAGGTATCACAGAAAAGGTAGAATCAAGAATATAGTAGATATTCAGAGCAGACAGTAAGAATATCATCTTATCTCTCCAGTGGGTAAAGTTCATTCCATCTAAGAGACTTGTAACTACCCGATCGGTCGTTTTGAGCTTTTGCACTTGATCGCTAGTTCTCGGGCATGGATTGCCCTGTGTAATGTATTATGACTGATGTAGATCGTTGGTTTTGGTTTTTAGGAAAATCGGAATGGATTTGAAAGAACAGTCTCAGATGAAAGCTTTGAATTTGAAAGGTTTGATCAAGAGTTGACTTTTTTGTATATGATCTTAGAACGAAATTTTTATGATTTGGTTAGATTCATTGGGTGATTTATGACTTAGGAGCGTGATCAGAATTGGTTTTGGAGGACCGGAGTAGAACTACGCTTGAATTGGCGAAGTTGAAATTTTGGCAATTTCTGACTGGTAGGTGAGATTTTGATCCGGGAGTCGGAATGGAATTCCGAGAGTTGCAGTAGCTTCGTTATGTCATTTGGGATGTGTGTACCAAATTTCAGGTCATTCGGACATGGCTTGGTTGGGTTTTCGATCTAAAGTGTATTTCGGATGATTTTTGAAACTTAGGCTTGAATCTAATGTGATTTGGTAGATTTGATGTTGATTGAGGTGTTTTGACGATTTGAGCAAGTTTGAATAAGGTATTGGGTTATGTTTGTGCTTTTGAGGTCCCAGGGGCCTCGGGATGATTTCGGGTGGGTAACGGAAGAGTTGAGGTGTAATTGCAGCTTCAGATTTTGCTGCTTCTGGTATTTTCGCACCTGCGGTCCCCAAACCGCAGGTGCGGCGTCACATATGCGTGTTTTTGGCCGCAGAAGCGGGAGAGGAGGAGATGGTCTGGGATCGCAGAAGCGGTCAGGTTAGCCGTATCTGCAGAGTCGCAAATGCGGAGGATGTTTCGCAGATGCGGGGCCTGGTCCCTTTAGTGAGTTCCGCAGAAGTAGACAGGTGACCGCAAATGCGGTACCACAGAAGCGGGCTTTTGTTCGCAGATGCAAAATATCCCTAGGCAGATTGTTTTAATTCGTTTCATCCGCAATTTTGAAGCTCATTTACTCCATTATTGATCATTTTGAGAACTGGTTGAAGGAAATTGAAGAGGGATTCGAGGGGAATCACCTGGAGGTAAGATTTTTGAACTCAATACTCGATTATTATTGTGAAATCCACCTAGAAATTCATGGAACTAAGCTAAAAATGGAAGAACTAGGGCTTGGAATTTTGAACTTTTGAATTGGGATTTGAAGAACCATTTGAGGTCAGAATTGAGAACTTTTGGTATGTATGAACTCGTCGGGCGATAAGGAATCTAATGAGGTGAAATTTTTTGAGTTTCGAGAAGTGGGCCCGGGACTTGGGTTTTGGTAATTTCGGGATTTGTGCCCGTTATTGATTTTTTTCGCTTGGGCTTTGTTCCATTAGCATATTGTGATGTATTCGTTCTTATTTTGGATAGATTCGACGCGCGTGGAGGCCGATTTGAGGTGCAAAGGCGTCGCGAGCTAGAGATTTCGCCGGTTCGAGGTGAGTAATGATTGTAAATGATGTCCTGAGGGTTTGAAACCCCGGATTACACATCGTAGTGCTATATTAAGGTGAGACACGCGCTGGATGATGAGCGTGGGGTCTTTTACTACTGGAGATTGTGACTTGGTCTGTCCCGATTGATGATTTTACCGCGTATTTCACTGAAACTTATTTGTTATCATACTGATTTGGGGTGATTGCCATATTTGGGCTTCGTGCCAATTATTTGAACCCTTCGGGGATTTTTATCACTATTTCCTCACTGTTTTGACTCATTACTTGAACTCAGTCCTGTTGATATCTACTGTTTTACAAACTCAGCCATTTTTACTTAGTTTTGAGACTTAAATGATATTTTAAATCATATTTTGGGCTAAGAACTATTGTTTTACTAATGCTCGAGACGCTTGTGATGATTTTCGGACTGAGTGAGGCCGAGGACCATATATGAGGATATACTGAGTGATATGAGGCCGAGGGCTTGAGATACTTGTTTACGCCACGAGGTGGCTTGAGCGATGTGAGGCTGAGTGCCGAGTGATGTAAGGCCGAGTGCCGAGTGATGATGCCACAAGGTGGCTTGATATAGCGCTTGGGCCGTAAGGGGCCCATCTGGAGTCTGCACACCCACAGTGAGCGCGGGTACCTATTTATTTGAGAGTGAGCCCGAGGGGCTGATATGAGTGATTGTGAGGTAGCCCGAGGGGCTGGTACTATTCTGAGATATTGCCCGAGGGGAGAACTTTTATGTGTTCATCTTTCATATTTACTTGTCATTTTACCTGTTATACTGTGGTATTTGTGCCCGAGGGGTGGATTTTCTATGCTTATCGGCACTAACTGTTTTGCAATCATTGCGTAATTGTTGAAAAAGTCATTTTCAAAAGAGGTTTAAACTGAGCTAAGATATTTCTAAAGATTTCACAGCTTCACTACTTTTCTCAAAGGGTTTTACACTGCTTCTATACAACATGTTGGTTGCTTTACGTAATTTCTTACTGCTCAGTTGTTATTTACCTTTCTTACTCACTGAGTTGGAGTACTCACTTTACTCCCTGCACCTTGTGTGCAGATGCAGGTATTTATTCCCCCGACAGCGGGTTTTGTGCTGATCGGAGGCTGAGTTATCGGAGTTTAGCAAGGTGGCTGCCAGTGTTCGCAGCACCGCTTTTCTCCCTTTTCGTTCATCATTCTTGTTTTGTACATTTTATACCTTGTAGTTGTATTTATACTCTAATAGATGCTCGTGTCTTGTGACACCCCGGTATCGGACTGTGTTTGGGATGTATTCCGCACTTTATAAACAAATCTTTTGCTTAGTTTGTGGTTATCTAATCATACTAAAACTGTTTATTAATATTAACCATTCTGAAAAGGTGAAATGGGTTAGTTGGCTTGCCTTGTCTTCACGAGAGGCGCCATCACGACCGGATCGGGGTTTGGGTCATGACAAGTTGGTATCAGAGCCTAGGTTACATAGGTCTCACAAGTCATGAGCAGGTTTAGTAGAGTCTCGCGGATCGGTACAGAGACGTCTGTATTTATCCTCAAGAGGCTGCAGAACCTTTAGGAAAAACTTCACATTCTTGAATTCTTATCGTGCGTCTTTGATCCAGCTTGAAAAGTAACTCTTGAAATTCTTTCCACACGCTTGCATGCACGCATGAGCGCTCAGTATCAGACGTGCCTTGATGGCTTGTGATTCCCTGATCGAGGGGCGAGATGTGATCTCTGTGAGTTTGATGTTGGGTCAGTCTGGAGAACTCAAGGCCGGATTTTTGCCTGTGGCTTGAGCACCGAGGTGCTGATTTTGTGAGCAAGTGTGTTGCACTTATATATTAAGTATTGCCCCTCTTAGTGGAAGTGACGGCTGGATAACTGTGTGGTGAGTACGTTAGTACTACGAGATGTATCTATGCGACTTAAAAGTAATGAGGAAGGTCGGCTGGAGGATAGAAGAACTATTAGGTGCTTGAATTCCATCTTTATTCGAAGTATAGCCTTGAGTTATGGGCGCGTGAAGGATCTTTTCATGTTTTCCAGTTGAGAGTGAAGTAAATTTTATGTTGCGGTACGAGTTCAGACTCAGGAAGACCAAGCGACTGTGTAATGTGTATGACGGTGGAAGGTATATAGAAATGTTACATTGAGGCGAAGCAGGTGGGTTATCTCCTGCAGAGTGTTCTGAAGTGGTGTGATCCTTATGTGTATGTTAGAAGATCTCATATGTAAGTGAAAAAAGTGCGTGTTGAAATTTGAAATTTCGGGTCTCTTAAGAGAGTGGGCTTAACTGTTGCGGGGATGAATACGAGATTTGCAGAAGATTTAAAATACTAGATGATTTGTGTTTTCACAAGCTTACAAAAAGATTTGAGCTTAAACTCACTATGGTATTATGGACTCAATAGAGTATAAGTGTTATGAGTTATCGAGTGTATTTTGATCTATGTCACCGAGCCAAGTGGGGGAGTCTGCTGTGAGTAGTTGGTTGAACGGTTAGGTGCTATGTTGGTTCCAGTTTGAGGCGTACGGGCGAATTAGTTATGGCTTGCGGAAATTGAGACCGAGGATGACTCGAGTAGAGGAATTTTTTTGACAAAGGTTGTATTATGCTTTATAGAGTAAGAAAAATCACGGGATGTCTTAAGTTGTTGTTGGTAAGGAATGCTCGGTGCATAGAGCAGGAGGTTGCCTGGATGTGTTGGGATAAGGATTTCATTATGCGGTGTCAGAGTGCTAATGAGGCACGGGTGGTTCTATTCGTTTGATCAAGCTAATTGCATTTTGAAGAGAGTGAGTGACTCTCAAGAATGGTTCTAATGTGTTCGAGGTTCTACATATAACAATCGGGTATCTTAAAGTTGTATATGGGGTTTGAAACTATGTTTTCATGGGAAAAGGTCAAGACTTGTGATATTTCTATATTGAATATAGGACTATATGTATCAGTCTCAGGAAAACAAAGGTAACGGATTTTAGATTCGTAGGAAGTTCGTCAAAGTAAAGTGTTCTGGAATGTGGTGTTTCTGGGAGTAATTGAGTGAGTATTCAGCGGCTTATAGGTCTTAGACAGTGTAGTCTTGTGCTTGGGTCTCATGTGGTGAGCCTGGGTTGAGGAATTGTGATACTACAACAAGAGAGAATATCAAGTTAAAAATGAATCAGAAGGAAATTTAGATAGATGGAATAGTTTGATAGTAGACCGAATCGGTATGGTAAGGATATGATTAATTTCTTGTGTGTGTTCGAGGTAATGAGTTCTTTCAGGTATTTTGTTGTGATGCTCTTAGGTTTTTATGGCTTGCTTTGCTTGATCGAGTTAGAAGGATTCAGTCCTGACATGTCTGATTTGCGCAAAGGGAACTTGGAGAGTTCTTGATGGTTTTTACCACGGTTTGGAGATGTATATTTTCTATAGGCATGCGGATCATGGGATGTATGGTGATTTTTCTTCTAGATTGGGACCAATGGAATGTTCTTGACCAAATGAGTACATAGTTATTTGTGGCTCGGAAGGAAGATGAAGTTCTCATGTTATCCTGAGATGGTATGGTATATGCGGTAGGTTATGGAGGATTGACAATTGCGTGTGGAAGGTTACGGTTCAGTTCTGAATGGAAAGTCCTGAATTCTTAGGCAGCGCAGGCAGTTTCAGATGATTAAGAAAAATGTAGTGCTAATTGGCGTGGTTTGACGAGGGTATGTGTTTCAGAAAAGACAATGTGATTAAGTTGATGGTACTTCGGTAGTATTACGACACTTTCTTGTTAGATCAACTGGTGATATTCGAGTTTGCTTAGGGGCACAAGGAAATTTTTGAGTATCTATCGTGGAATAATTGGGTATTTGAGGCGTAGCATGTATTCGGACTGCAAAATTAGGATCGGATGTGGTGATTCATGGGCCAGTGGATTTGAAGACGGAAGTTCTCATATTCAGGCTATGTTGTGGTTGTGGATCGTGTATATTGGCACTGTTTAGCGACTACCGGGATTTGGAGGATCGAGTGGATCTTTCTTTGTTGGTATGTTGGATGTTGGATGTGATGTTGGAGTTCAGATTGATTGTCTCAGTGTTGGGTTATTCTAGACTATTACGCTATGGGCCATGTTGTAAATGCCACGGGTTGAGTGGCGAGGTGCGACACATTATGTTCTAGTAGAGTGGTTTATATTTCAAAGACCTAGCGAACGACTGGGAAGGATTGCCTTTCTTAATTGAGCCTTCGTGATGGATGTCAGTGCAGAGGATTCTACCATTGATTCAGTTTCGGTGTTGAGGAACTCTTCGGATGTGTTCCTTGTGGCCGGGCATGTCGTCGGGCAGGGTTGTTTATTTCGGTATTGATTTGGTGCCGGGAACCATATCGTATGGCTCCGAAAGGAGTCATAGTAGTGGAAAGAGTAGCTTTGGGCTTCTTTGATAAGGAGTTCGTTGGCAAGCCAATGTGGATGCGTGTTCTAGCTGAGTCGTCTTAGTTGGCCCCAAGCTATATTGTTGAGGGACAAGTTGATTCGACCGTTATTGAGCTTACTAGTGATTTGGGAGATCTATGAGTTGCCTTTCTATGTTGCGAGACGTTATGATTTGTTGGTTATGAGCACATATGGTGCGGTTCTATTGGGATTCATAGTGGAAGTCGAGCGGGAAAAGTAATTGGGTATTGCTCGGTGGATGGCATATCGGTTATGTCGTATAAGGTCTGCGTGGTATATGTTCCTTGTTTCATCATGGGTGTAGTGATTTGCTTTGGTTCCAGGCGTCAAATTGTGCGCGGTTGTCAATTTCGAGCATAGTGGCTTGAGTTGTTTCATGTGGAACAAGTGTTTGGATAGAATCACGCATTTTTGAAGCGAAGCTAGGTGGAGATATGACCTTGCGGGTTAGATTTGGGTGTTCTATTTCTATTATGTGAGATAGGTCCTCAATCTTGTATTGTGGTAGTACGGGTGAGCTTGAGGTACAGTTCCTTCATTGAGTCATTTTCATCATTGAGTATGTTAGGACCGTTGCTTATTGGCGCGCGTATTATGCCAGTTGTGGCTTAGGCCTCTATTGATGCGTCATGTCACCAGAGTGATGTGTTGGATTAGAGGAGATCGTTGGGATCATTAATGAATACGAACGGATTCGATTTCAGCATGTTGGGAGGATAATGTCGAGGTTCGGCTCGAAAATTTGCTATGGTATTTGCCAAAAGAGAAGTGGCTACATGAATAGTCAATCTCAGAAATGGTTATGGTTCAGTGCGTATTTCATTTATCGTTGGCAGTATATGAAAGTGTTGGAATGAGACTTTAGTTGATAAGAGGTTTTCTACCAGTATTCGGTTGTTGTGGGCAGCTGCTGTGAATAAAAGTTATTGCTACGAGTGTTTGAGTTATGTGGTATATTATGGGATTGTTCCCGAGGTTGCAAGCATGGGTTATTACAGCTGGTTCGGGTCTATTCAGAGTATAGGTGTGAGGTTTTGATCGTATTGATGGCTTATGGGCCAGATTGGATTGTACTATTTCAGTTGCAATGTGTTATCAGACCTATATGAGATAGGATGACGTGGGATCACCCCCGGGTATATGCATGGTAAAATTATTCAGCTACGGGTTGGCTTTTAGAACAACTCTGGGTACGTTCGAGGACGAACATGTGTTTAAGTGGGGGAGGATGTAACACCCGACCGGTCATTTTGAGCTTTTGCACTTGA
Source organism: Nicotiana tabacum (assembly GCF_000715075.1). Classification (NCBI taxonomy): domain Eukaryota; kingdom Viridiplantae; phylum Streptophyta; class Magnoliopsida; order Solanales; family Solanaceae; genus Nicotiana; species Nicotiana tabacum. The sequence continues at coordinate 104,005,909 of NC_134086.1, read as the reverse complement.
TCGCCAGTTCTCGAGCATGACTTGCCTCGTGTAATGTATTATGACTGATGTAGATCGTTGGTTTTAGTTTTTAGGAAAATCGGAATGGATTTGAAAGAACAGTCTTAGATGAAAGCTTTGAATTTGAAAGGTTTGACCAAGAGTTAACATATTTGGATATGATCTCGGAACGAAATTTTTATGATTTGGTTAGCTTCATTGGGTGATTTTTGACTTAGGAGCGTGATCAGAATTGGTTTTGGAGGACCGGAGTAGAACTACGCTTGAACTGGCGAAGTTGAGATTTTGGCGATTTCCGGCTGGTAGGTGAGATTTTGATCCGGGAGTCGGAATGGAATTCCGAGAGTTGCATTAGCTTCGTTATGTCATTTGGGATGTGTGTGCAAAATTTCAGTTCATTCGGACGTGGTTTGGTTGGATTTTTGAGCGAAAGTGCATTTCGGAAGAATTTTGAAACTTAGGCTTGAATCTGATGTGATTTGGTAGATTTGATGATGTTTGAGGTGTTTTGACGATTTGAGCAAGTTTGAATAAGGTAATGGGTTATGTTTTTGCTTTTTGTTGAGGTCCCGGGGGCCTTGGGATGATTTCGGATGGTTAATGGAAGAGTTGTGGTGTAATTGCAGCTTCAGATTTTGCTGCTTCTGGTATTTTCACACTTGTGGTTTGGGGACCGCAGGTGCAGCGTCACATATGCGTGTTTTGGCCGCAGAAGCGGGAGAGGAGGATATGGCCTGGGATCGCAGATTCGCAGATGCGGGGCCTGGTCCCTTTAGTGAGTTTCGTAGAAGTAGACGGGTGACCGCAAATGCGGTACCGCAGAAGCGGGCTTTTGTTCGCACATGCGAAAAATCCCTGGGCAGAATGTTTTAATTCGTTTCATCCGCAATGTTTAAGCTCATTTACTCCATTGTTGATCATTTTGAGAGCTGGTTGAAGGAAATTGAAGAGGGATTCGAGGGGAATCACCTGGAGGTAAGATTTTTTAACTCAATACTCGATTATTATTGTGAAATTCATGGAACTAAGCTAAAATGGAAGAACTAAGGCTTGGGATTTTGAACTTTTTAATTGGGATTTGTAGAACCATTTGAGGTCAGAATTGAGAACTTTTGGTATGTATGAACTCGTGGGGTGATAAGGAGTCTAATAATGTGAAAATTTCTGAGTTTCTAGAAGTGGGCCCGGGGCTCGGGTTTTGGTAATTTCGGGATTTGTGCCCGTTATTGATTTTTTTCGCTTGGGATTTATTCCCTTAGCATATTGTGATGTATTCGTTCTGATTTTGGATAGATTCGACGCGCGTGGAGGCCGATTTAATGGGCAAAGATATCGCGAGCTAGAGATTTCGCCGGTTCGAGGTGAGTAATGATTGTAAATGATGACCCGAGGGATTGAAACCCGGATTGCACATCGTAGTGCTCTGTTGAGGTGAGACACGCGCTGGATGATGAGCGTGGGGTCTTTTACTACTGGGGATTGTGACTTGGTCCACCCGATTGATGATTTTACCGCGTATTTGACTGAAACTTATTTGTTATCATCCTGATTTGGGCTGATTGCCATATTTGGGCTTCGTGCCAATTATTTGAACCCTTCGGGGATTTTTATCACCATTTCCTAACTGTTTTGACTCATTACTTGAACTCAGTCCCGTTGATATCTAATGTTTTACAAACTTAGGCATTTTTACTCAGTTTTGAGACTTAAATGATATTTTAAATGATGTTTTGGGCTGAGAACTACTGTTTTACTAATGCCCGAGGGGCTTGTGATGATTTTCGGACTGAGTGAGGCCGAGGGCCATATGTGAGGATATACTGAGTGATATGAGGCCGAGGTCTTGAGATACTTGTTTACGCCACGAGGTGGCTTGAGCGATGTGAGGCCGAGTGCCGAGTGATGTGAGGCCGACTGTCGAGTGATGACGCCACGAGGTGGCTTAATATAGCGCTTGGGTCGTAAGGGGCCCCTCCGGAGTCTACACACCCACAGTGTGCGCGGGTACCCATTATTTTGAGAGTGAGCCCGAAGGGCTAATACTATTCTAAGAGTGAGACCGAGGGCTAATACGAGTGATTGTGAGTTAGCCCGAGGGGCGAACTTTTATGTGTTCATCTTTCATATTTACTTGTTATTTTACCTGTTATACTTTGGTATTTGTGCCTTAGGGGCGGAATTTCTGTGCTTATCGGCACTAACTGTTTTGCAATGATTGCGTAATTGTTGAAAAAGTCATTTTCAAAAGAGGTTTAAACTGATCTAAGATATTTCTAAAGATTTCACAGCTTCACTACTTTTCTCAAAGGGTTTTACATTGTTTCTATACAACATATTGGTTGCTTTACGTGATTTCTTACTGATCAGTTGTTATTTACCTTTATTACTCACTGAGTTGGAGTGCTCACTTTACTCCCTCCACCTCGTGTGCAGATGCAAGTATTTATTCCCCCGGCAGCGGGTTTTGTGTTGATCAGAGGCTAAGTTATCGGAGTTTAGCAAGGTGGTTGTCAGCGTTCGCAACACCAGTTTTCTCCCTTTTCGTTCATCAGTCCTGTTTTGTACATTTCAGACCTTGTAGTTGTATTTATATTATAATAGATGCTCGTGACTTGTGACACCCCTGTATCGGACTGTGTTTGGGCTGTATTCCGCATTTTATAAAGAAATCTTTTGCTTAGTTTGTGGTTATCTAATCATACTAAAATTGTTTATTGATATTAACTATTCTGAAAAGGCGAAATGGGTTAGTTGGCTTGCCTTGTCTTCACGAGAGGCGCCATCACCACCGGATCGGGGTTTGGTCGTGATAAGACCATGTTTAATGAACTCTTTAGACTTCTCAACAACAGACATGAATGTCTCCATAGCAGAATAACTCTTTAGGATTGTTAAAAAATAACAAACAAAAATGGCTTTCAGGTGTGAAAATTGACTGTCTTTAAAGAGTTATCGTATGTATACTAATTTAGGGAATAAAAAATGATTCTTTTCATGATAAAACAAAGCCTGCAATAATACTTGTGATATTATATACCACTTTGTTGAAAATTCATGTGTATTTATAGGCAACCAACAGACCCTTTTAGAAAAGATGTCTTTTTTCACAAACAAAAATATCTGGATAGATCCTTTCATAACATACATAACTATTTATTCGAATTTTGAATTTAAAATTCAAATAAATTGATTTTTCTATCACAAAATAAAATATTTAACTTTAGGATCCGATCGGCCCGCGGCCCAAGTCCATGTCTAATTCTTTGATTATATAATATATAAATATGTAGTGTACTTAATTGCATATACTTAAAAGTATGTGTCCTAAATCAAAGACATGAAAAAGGGACAGGTTCTTAAAAGGCTCCAAAAAAATCTTCTCTCTTTCGATGTGGTAACAATCCCACTCCCCAACTCTAAAATAACAAACTATCTTAAATACTAACCTTTAAAGAAGCTTTGCTAAGAATTGAGTTTTGACGATTAACAAGTATGTGCAATGAACGTGTGCTAAGAACCGGGTTCTCTTAGTAGCTGCGGAAGGTCCTTATAGGGCAGTAACTTTTATACAAACTTACTGCAGCCCAATATTGTTGGGAGTGACTCTTGATGCGACAAGGGTCGCCTAAGGATATCTGGCAGGATATCTGATAGATATGAGTCACAAGATTTGTGGAGTCCTCGTGACTTCAGGATTTGCAAGCAAACGAGAGTTTGACTATGCGTAGGACTCCCAAAGATCTCGGAACATTGGGAAGTCAAATACATTGCCTATGGTTTGTTGAAGAAACATCATTTTGCCCATTGACTGAAGAACATAGCACGACATTTTTCAGTTCAGCACTCACGTCAAGTCTCTCATCAAGTGTCTTCTGAAAGTCATTTTCTTGAGTTAGTTTAGTTCATGTATATTAGGAGATTGAGTTGTAATCAAGATGTAATTCAAACAATGTTTGTTGGAGTATGGTCTGAGTGTGCAACTTAGAATAATTTGTAATTCCACACAACAAGTAGAAGTAGGAGAAGTTTGAGGGTAATGGGTTACAAGTGTTGTAATAAGTACATTTGACTTAGTTATTCTGTGAAGTTAAAGTTAAAATCCTATACGGTTAGTCATGGTTTTTGAACCTTTGAGCCGGGTGATTTTTCACATAAAAATTATTGTTCTTACTTTACTGTTTATTTGATTTACGCGTAAGGAGTAAGACAAAGAACCAAGTTTCTTTAGTAATTTAGGAAGGCAACCAAATTAACGATTGATATTAGAGCAGGTTCTCTTAAACATGGTTAACACCTAACGAGATCTTGAAAGAAATGATGCTCCATCTGGAATCAATGAAAGACAGTCAACTACTACTGCACTTTAATGAAAAATACTAAGTTATGACAGCAGAATTGAGAAAACGAATGCCAAGGCCAAGAAAATTCTCAAATGAGGATTTGCTCTTGATGAGTATAACATGATAGTTCCTGCTCCAATGCAAAGGAGATTTGGTATGCACTTCAAACTACTCATAAAGGAACCAATCAGGTGAAGAGATCAAGAATTGAGTTGCTCATGAGAAACTATAAATTTTTCTCTATGAAGGAATATGAACCTATTCAAGAGATGATGACCAGGTTCATTATCATTGTATTAGTGGAAAAAATACATGACACGTAGACTGTTAGTAAGCTGATGAGGCATGATACAGGGGAGAAACACCCATGTGGTTATATTGAATAGAAAAAGGGTCTGACAGTTGTAAGGAGGGAAACAAAAGCGTAATTAATAAAGGCTGCAAATATGGAAAGATACACGAATCAAAAGTAAATAAGGAAGGTAAATCGAAGCAGTTACAAGGAATCCCTATTCATAAATGTTTCCATTACGGTTGTATGATGTAACGAGAAATCAATAAAATTAATCCATTAATGAGACCAAATTAAGTAAGGGAACTGTTACAATTGTACGCTCCTCTATAAGGGTTGACATTTCATTTGTAAGGAGGGACACGATTATTACTGAAATCTATATTGTTATTCTCTACTTTATTCTCCGAGCTTTAAGCCTAAATATTTGGGATTCATTGTTAGTTAATATCTTATATTCTTAGTCAATTATTTTCATTTTTTGATCCATTTCATCTAAAATCATTTCGGAAAGTGAAGCAAAATTTTGGTTATCAGTAACCCGATTTCTCCTAGATATTGACTTTGACCAAAAATTTTATTTTTGGTTAAACAAATTAGTTCCGTTATCGCAAATCTGGTAATCTATTCACTTTCCAAACTTCATATTTTAACAACCAAGTATGTCAACCATTAACAAGAACAATAATCTTAACCAACAAGGTGGAACTCCAACACACCACAAACCTACAGGATCCCCTCGGCAATCGCTTGAGAATTCACCTGAAAGGTCTGCTTCATGCGCTGATGATCAGCAAGGAGAAGACCAATGCAGTTGATTGCGGAATAGGTGAACAATGCGCTACGGGCTTTTGTTAGAGGATTATACGATGAAGCGCAAACTCCTCCGCCAGTTAAGATGACAACTTTGGAATTCCTAATTAATCTCGAGGTAGAGGGTCAGGTATACCAAATAATTCTAATTAACAAAGTTTAAGTGTAGAATTAGTTGAAGGAGAAAAATGATTATATAGAGCAAATACCAGGCGTACCACACATGATCAAAGGTGTGGATATAGATAAGTATTCACAAAAATGATGGAAGCGGAGTGCAACTACTTTACCAATTCCTAAAAAGTTTAAAATGGATTAAATTCCAAAATATGATGGAACAACTGACCCTCGAGATCATGTGAATGCATTCACTACTAGTGTGAAAGGCAACAATTTAACCAAGCAAGAAATCGAATCCGTTTTGGTTAAAAAGTTTGGTGAAACGCTCATGAAAGAAGCGTTAACATGGTATTCCCTTTTACCTAAAAACTCTATTGATTCTTTTGCTCAACTTTCCGATTCATTTATAAAAGGACATTTGAGAGCTTATAAAGTTGAAAAAAGGATGGAAGACATCTTTAAGGTAAAATAAGGGAGTATAGAATTTCTCAGGGAATTGGTAGATAGATTCTAGTGGGAGAGGATGATGTTACCTCGAGTACCCGATAATTGGGAAGCTATGGCATTCACAAGTAACTTGAACGAGAAAAGTTCAGAAGCCACAAGGATGCTGAGAGAAAGTTTGCAAGAATTTCCACCAATAACATGGAACGATGTGTACATGTCACGACCTAAGTTCGCCCTCCGTGAACTGTTGTGATGGAACCAAGCCTCTACGACTAGGTAAGCCTAACAATTGCGGAAAAAGGGAAAACAACAAATAAAATAAATAAAAACTGTGGAATTAACATAGTGAAGGTTTAAAGATGCCGCTCGGCATATACAATATAGTCTCTCAAACTGAACAACTTCCAAAAACACGAAATCTCATTAAATCACAAGCTATGGATACTACATTTTGCTCTAACTCCAGAATGTCTAATCAAAATAAGTACGGAAGGGCTAGAACTATAAGAGAGAATGGAAAGGGACTCCTTGGTCTGTGGACACAGCATATATACCTCAAATTCTCTAGAGAATTGCCTCGTCTCAAGGGTAGTAGGGCTGAGTCGAAGTACCTGGATTTGCACATGAAAAACATGCGCAAAAAGGGCATGAGTACACCACAACGGTACTCAATAAGTGCCAAGCCTAACCTTGATCGAGTAGTGACGAGGAAGGTCAGGTCCTTACTGATTATACCTGAAAAACGACGTAAAACAGTAGAGAATACGACAATATAATTAAATGCTAACAGTATGAAGTAACACAAGATAATAAGAATAACAACGACTATAACAGAGACAAATTAATCACAGATGGAATACAGGTCAAGACAGAGATAACAATCGGGGATCTCTCAGTATCCCAATGATATCCCGGGGATCTCTTAGTATCCTCAATATATGTGCTGGAGATCTCTCGGTATCCCGAGGATCTCTTAGTATCCTCAATATGTGTGTTGGGTAAATCTTGGTATCCCGAGGATCTTTTAGTATCCTCAATATCTGTGCTGAGGATCTCTCGGTGTCTCGAAACTATCTTAGTATCCTCAATATACGTGCTGGGAATCTCTCGGTATCCCGCACCACAGTCCAAATCCATATATGTGGAGGGGATCTCCCGGAATACAAATCCATAGTCCCAAAGTAAACAGGCAAGGGGTTCTCCCAGGATACCGTCCCGTAGTCCCAAAGTAAACACACAACAGCGACACGAAGAATACTCAATTCAATTCAAATTTCATACCAAGGTAAAATAGGTATTTCTTACCTAGCATGCTGCACATAATCCAAATAAGGCAGTATGAGCAAGTAAGGCAATTAAGTCAATTAGACATGTTTTCCTAAGCTAACAACAAGCTTAAATTTGCAAGTAGTATAAACAGGAAAGGAAACACAATTATAGTTACTTAGTGAAAACAAGATTTTCAACAATTAGCACAAGTACGCACTCGTCACCTCACATATAAGGCATTTTAAATATCAACAATACCAAATCCTAAGGGGAGTTCCTCCACACAAGGTTAGGAAAGCCACTTACCTCGAACCGGCTCAAAAAATCAACCCGAAACCACGCTCTTGCACCGAGTACTCGACTCCAAATGGCCCAAATCTATTCAAATTAATTGCATAATATAAATATAACTTCAAATAACTGGTTCCACTAATTAGTTTTAAGCAAATATGCGAAATTAGGAAAATAATAACAAAAATACCCCTCGGGCCCACATCTCGGAATTAGGTAAAAGTTACGGATTATGAACCCCCATTCACTCATGAGTCTAACCATACCAAAATTATCCAAATCCGATGTCAAATCCCCAATCAAAACTCGAAATTTAGGTCTACGAACTTTTCAAAATTTTTCCCCAATTGCTCACCCCAAATCCGAAATTAGATGATGAATGTCCCTGTCATGAACACGTTGACCATCTTCCCCTCTTCTACGCGAACTTGGGATCATCTTCGCGAACGCGTAGGTATAAGACCTCACAGCCTCGCGAACACGGGAACACCTTCGCTAATGCGAAGCATAAAACTTCCACCAGCCCCAGGTCCTCTTCGCGAACGCGAGACCCCACTCACAAACGCGAAGAAGGAAACCAGAACTGACCTGCTGCAATTTTTATGCAATTCTCTAAGTCCCAAAAATGACCCGTTGAGCATCCGAAACACAGCCGAGGCTCTCGGGACCTCAACCAAACATGCCAACCAATCCTTAAACATCATTCAAACTTGTTCCAACTTTCGGAATACTCAGAACAACATCGAAACATCAATTTAACATCAGATTCAAGCCTAAGAACTCCAAAACCACTCAAATTATGCTTTCGATCAAAAAGTCTATCAAACACTACAGAGCACGTCACATTCAACACTATAGAGCAACTCCAACTTTTGGAATCCCATTTCAACCCCGATATCAAAATCTCACTATCGAACCATAAACTTAAAAAATTTAACTTTTGGCATTTCAAGCCTAAATAAGCTTCAGACCTCTAAAACACAATCCGAACACGCCCTAAGCCCGAAATCACCCAACGGAGCTAACGAAACTGATAAAATTCCATTCTGAGGCCGTCTTGACACTGCTCCAACTACAATCCAAATTCTAAAGCTTAAGCTCTCTTTTAGGGACTAAGTGTCCCAAAATACTCCAAAACTCAAAACCAAACATCCCGACAAATCAAAATAGCAGAAACAAACACGGAGAAAGCAATTAATAGAGGATCGGGGCGTTAATTTTTAAAATGACCAGCCGGTCGTTACATACTCCAACAGTTAAACATTCGTTTGTCCTCGAACGAGCATAGAGACATACCTTAAGTAGTGAAAAGATGAGGGTAATGGCTGTGTATATCATGATTGGTCTCCCAGGTCGCCTCCTCGACTGACTGACCCCGCCACTGTACCTTCACTAATGCAATGTTCATTGACCTTAGCTTTCGAACCTGCCTGTCTAATATTTCCACAGGCTCCTCAACATAAGATAGATCCTTATCCAACTAGATTAAACTGAAATCCAACATGTGTGATGGATCACCGTGATACTTCCGGAGCATCGAAATATGAAACACCGGATGAACTTCTGCCAAGCGAGGAGGTAAGGAAAGCTCATAAGCGACCTCCCAACATGCCGTAATATCTCAAAAGGACCAATAGACCTTGGACTCAACTTCCCTTTCTTCCTAAATCTCATAACGCCCTTCATAGGCGAAACACGAAGAAAAACCCACTCTCCAACCATATAGGAGACATCACGAACCTTCCGGTCTGCGTAACGCTTCTGTCTGGACTGGGCTGTACGGAGTCTATCCTAAATCACCTTAACCTTCTCCAAAGCATCCTGAACCAAGTCTGTGCCCAATAATCTAGCCTCACTCAGCTCAAACCAACCCACTGGGGATCTACACCGCCTATCATATAAAACCTCGTACGGTGCCATCTGAATGCTGGACTAATAGCTGTTGTTGTAGGAAAACTCTGCCAATGGCAAGAACTGATCCCAAGATCCTCCAAACTCAATCACGCACGCACAAAGCATATCCTCAAGAATCTGAACAGTGCACTCAGACTATCCGTCCGTATGAGGGTGAAATGTTGTACTCAACTCCACCTGAGTACCCAACTCATGTTGTACGACCCTCCAGAACTATGATGTGAACTGAGTACCTCTATCTAAAATGATAGAAACTAGAATATCATGCAGACGAACAATCTCTCGGATATAAATCTCTATCAATCGCTCCAAAGAATAGGTAGAACACATTGGAATGAAGTGTGCGGACTTGGTCAGCCGATCCACAATCACCCAAATAGCATCAAACTTTCTCATAGTCCGTAGGAGTCCAACTATGAAGTCCATGGTGATCCTCTCCCACTTCCACTTCAGAATCTCTATCTGTTGAAGAAATCTACCCGATCTCTAATGCTCGTACTTCACCTGCTGGCAATTGAGACACCGAGCTACAAATCCAACTATATTTTTCTTCATCCGCCTCCACCAATAGTGCTACCTCAAATCCTGGTACATCTTCGCGACACCCGGATGAATAGAATACCCCGAACTATGGGCCTCCTCTAGAATCAACTCCCGAACCCCATAAACATTGGGTACACAAATATAGCCCTGCATCCTCAGTACCCCATCATCACCAATAGTCACATCTCTGGCATCATCGTGCAGAAACTTGTCCTTGAGGACAAGCAAATGGGGATCATCATACTGACGCGCCCTGATATGATAAAATAAGGAAGACCGAGAGACCACACAAGCTAGAACCCGACTGGGCTCCAAAAGATCCAATCTCACAAACTGGCTAGCTAAGGCCTGAACATCCATTACCATGGGCCTCTCTACTGCTAGTAAATAAACCAAACTCCCCAAACGTTTTGCCCGACGAATCAAAACATTAGCCACCACATTAGCCCTGCCCGAGTGGTACAAAATAGTGATATCGTAGTACTTCAACAGCTCTAACCACCTCCTTTGACGTAAATTAAGATCCTTCTACTTGAACAGATGCTGCAAACTCCGGTGATCAGTATAAATCTCACAAGGCACACCGTACAAATAATGACGCCAGATCTTCAAGTCGTGAACAATAGAAGCTAACTACAGATCATGGACAAGATAATTCTTCTTATGTACCTTCAACTGTCTGGACGCGTAGGCAATCACCCTACCATCCTGCATCAATACCGCTCCAAGGCCAATCCTCGGGGCATCAAAATATACAGTATAAGACCCCGAACTTGTAGGCAATATCAAAACTAAGGTTGTAGTCAAAGCCTGGTCATAGGGGTTAGCCTGGTCATAGGGGTTGCAATAGAGGAAAACCCCTCAAAAAATTGATGGTAATAATCCGCTAAGCCAAGAAAATTGCAGATCTCTGTAGATGAGGATGGTCTTGGCCAACTCTACACTGCTTCCACTTTCTTTGGATCCACCTTTATCCCCAAACTTGACACCACGTTACCCTAGAACACCACAGAATCCAACCAAAACTCACATTTCTAGAACTTTGCATATAACGTCTTTTCTCTCAAAGTCTGAAGCACTGTCTTCAGGTGTTGCTCATGATCTTCCCGACTCCAAGAGTATACCAGAATATCATCAATAAAGACAATGATGAACGAGTCAAGATATGGCCGAAATACACATATATGAATGCTGATGGGGCATTGGCCAGCCCAAATGACAAAACAAGGAACTCGTAATGAATATACTGAGTACTGAAAGCAGCCTTCGGGATATCTGGCTCCTGAATCTTCAACTGATGGTAACCTAAACGCAAGTCAATCTTAGAAAACACTCGTGCACCCTGTAGCTGGTCAAACAAATCATCAATACGGGGCCAAGGATAATGATTCATCACTGTAACTTTGTTCAACTGGCAATACTCATTGCACATACGCATATGAGTATCTTTTTTCTTCACAAACAAGACAGGAGTACCCCAAGGTGATACACTGGGCCAAATAAAACCCTTATCAAGAAATTTCTATAACTGATCCTTCAACTCGGTAGGGCCATACGATACGGAGGAATAGAAATGGGTTGAGTGCCTGGCAATAGATCAATGCCAAAATTAATATCTCTATCGGGCGGCATGCCCGGAAGATCAGCTGGAAACACATCAGAAAAATTTTGTATTACTGGGACTGAATCAACTGTAGGGGCATCAATACTAATATCACTCACATAAGCTAGAAACGCATCATACCCCTTCTCAACCATACACTGAGCCTTAAGGAATGAAATAACTCTACTGGGAGTATGATCTAAGGTATCCCTCCACTCTACTTGCGGTACACTTGGCATAGCCGGCATCACGATTTTGGCGTGACAATCAAGAATAGCATAATGGGGTGACAACTAGTCCATGCCCAAGATAACATCAAAATCTACTATGCTGAGCAATAATAAATCGGCTCTGGTCTCAAAACCACTAAGAGCAACCACACATGAGTGATAAATGCGTTCAACAACAAGAGAATCTTCAACAAGAGTAGAAAATAAATAGGGGAACTCAAAGAATCCCGAGATACACCCAAATGCGGGGGAAAATAAGAAGACACATAAGAACAGGTGGAGCCTGGATCGAATAAAACCGATCCATCCCTATGACAAACCAAGACAATACCTGTGATAATAGAATCAGAGGCGACAACCTCAGTACGGGTAGGAAGGGCATAGTATCTGGCCTAGCCTCCCCCTCTAAGGCAACCTCTACCTCCCTGACCTCCACCTATAGCTGGCTAAGCAGGTGGGGTAGCAACTAGTGTTGTGATCATAGCCTGAGAACTTTGCAGAGCGTGCTGTGTTTGAGAAGTCTGTGAAGGTGCACCTCTCCCTAGCCTAGGGAAATTCCTCACCACATGGCGTATGACACCACACTCAAAACAACCTCGCAGCTGATGTGGTAGTGGTAACTGTGCGGTACAGGTACTCTGAGACCCCTAAACACCTGAATCACTGTGTAAAGCCCAAGAAGCAAACTGAGCTTGCTGACCCACGAAACCTCCACTATGCCTTACTCTTCTTCCGAAATAAGGGCCAGTGGGTCACTCCACTCTACGAGGTCTCCTTGCTTCCATATACTCTCTCTCTTGACCTCGTCTGTCCTCTCTCTCCTGGACCCACATATCCTCTACTCGGCAAGATATCCTCACCACTCGCTGAACTGGGACCACAGGTTATGTTGCCATGATACTTAGAACCTGACCAATGCAAACTCGCTACTCTAAAGTGGGGGCGACAGAAGTCTGGGTCCCTTCCCCGATTTCTAATGTAGTCGGTACAACCTATATTAATCTCTCCTGAAACAATGTACCAAACATACTTAGGAACTGTGATAAGGGCTCCTAAAGTGCTGGAGTAGTAGTAGAAGTAGGTGTATCAGGCACCTAGGCTCCAGCTAGAACTGATGGTGGCTCCTCTATAGCAGCTTGCGCAGGTGCTCTGGCTACACCGCGTGCACGTCCTTGGCCTCTACCCCGGCCCCAACCTCTGACAGCTCTCGCAGGGGGCGTAGGTGTTTGGTCACCTCCGATAGCATGTGTACTCACCATCTATGAGAGAATGGAAGACAGAGGTTTAGGACTGTGATGTCAAAAATCTTGCACGACAGGGAAATCAAATGAAGTGGAATTTTCCTAATGGTTAGATAGCCTCTCGTAGATAAGTACAGATGTCTCTGTACCGATCTGCGAGACTCTAATAAACAAGCTTGTGATTCATGACTCCTATGAACCTAGAGCTCTGCGACCTATGAACCTAAGACTAACAATTGTAGAAAAAGGGAAAACAACAGATAAAACAAATAAAAACTGCGAAATTAACATAGATAAGGTTTAAAGATGTCGCTCGGCATATACAATATAGTCTCCCAAACTGAACAATTTTCCAAAATGCGGAATCTAATGAAATCACAAGCTATTGATACTACATTGTGCTTTAACTCCAGAATGTCTAATCAAAATAAATACAGAAGGGCTAGAACTATAAAAGAGAATGGAAATGGACTCCTTGATCTGCGGATGCGACAAATATACCTCGAAGTCTCTGAAGCATTCGCCTCGCCTCAAGGGTGATAGGACTGAGTCGAAGTACATGGATCTGCACATGAAAAACATGCGCATAAAGGGCATGAGAACACCACAGCGGCACTCAGTAAGTGCCAAACCTAACCTCGTTCGACTAGTGATAAGGAAGGTCAGGACCCTACTGATTATAGTTGAAAAACGAGGTAAACCATTATAGAATATGACAATATAATTAAATGCTAACAGTGTGAAGTAACACATGATAATAAGAATAACAACAACTATAACAAAGACAAAATAATCATAGAAGGAATACAGCTCAACAAAGAGATAACAGTCGGGGATCTCTCAGTTTCCCGAGGATCTATTAGTATCCTCAATATTTGTGCTGGGGATCTCTCGGTATCCCGAGGATCTCGTAGTATCCTCAATATATGTGCTGGGGATCTCTCGATATCCCGAGGATCGCTTAGTTATATGTGTTGGGGATCTCTCGGTATCTCAAGGATCTCTTAGTATCCTCAATATATGTGCTAGGGATATCTCGGTATCCCGAGGATCTCTTAGTATCCTCGATATACGTGCTGGGGATCTCATTGTCACAACCCAAATCGATGGGCCTCTACGAGTGCCTGAGTTCTACCTGTCAAACATTCCTAATCATGCGTCTTAGATATGAACCTATATAACATCTGTTGTATTACAAAGATAACATACATGAAGGAAACCTACCAATAAGGCATATGTATGTATACATGCAGAATACAGTGGGCGAGCCAGCAAGGCTGCTATAGACAACTATACATCCAATAAATGAAAGCCGACAAGGCCACATATAACCCAATAAGACATACTGTCTACAGACCTCTAATAGAAACATAACTGTACAAAGATGGGACTGAGCCACATCATACCCATATACATATATATATATATACATACATATATATATATATATATATATATATATATATATATATATATATATATATATATATATATATATACACTAAGTGTATAGTATAAAATCAAAAGCAGCTCCGGATCAAGTGGAGCACGCCAACTCTCGCTGATCAGGGATCCTAAGAAGAGGGACCGTCAACTTGCCCACCTGTGGGCATGAAATGCAGGCCCCGTGAAATGGGGCGTCAATACGAAAAATGTACTGAGTATGTAAGGCATGAAAATTAGTACATAAAAGACATAGATGAAACATGGAATAAGGAAACACATCTTTAAATCTGAATAACTTCGTAAATTCTGAAATGTTTATGGTGTCATGCAAGTGCGTATAAATGTCATGCCATGCATAGGTATGGGTGTACATAATATCATCAAGCCACTGAGGGCATCCCATCATATCGTCTCGGCCACTATGGGCAACATCATCAACATATACTAGCTGATCAAGTGGTGGTATGTATATAATGATGTAACCTTTTCCCATATCCCATATACATATATTTACATATATATGCATGTATAACACCATCTGGTCATGGGTCAATGCACATGTATAAATGAGTGAAATGCATGAAAAATACGTAATAATCTCAATATTCCTTCTAGATAAACTTTTCCAACTGTGTATTATTCTGAGACTCATGAACAGAAGATAATAATAATTTTCATGGGTAATCGATAATATAGACACCCCTATTGTTTCTATGAATAGAGTAATTTATGAAAACTGTGTGTTTGCTTGTTTCTTCAGTATAATTTGGACCATGAAAAAATAAAGAAGGGAGGGCCTTAACATACCTGAAGTAGGGAAAACTCCATATAATATTCTATTGGAAACCTTCGTGTATTGAACTTAGAACCCAAAAATCGGATTAAGCTTCTGCGCAATTTGTTCCTGCTTCTTTAAAACTTATGAACGAAATTTTTTTGCCTAGGATTCGTTGAAAGTTGAAACGAAATCATTTCTGAATGAAGCTTGTTTGAAATGAAATTTGCCTCTTCTTCAACACTTCTTTTGAGCTAAGGTTAATACATTATTCAAGATCCATCTTCTAATCCTAAATGAAATAAGATTCCTACTAAAGTTACATTTTACCTTAGGTGGCCACATGGATTTAGTGACTTATGAGTCATGTTTAGCCATTGTGGCTTTATGCCACATGGGAGGGTGGGTGAAGATTATTAATCTTTATCCACTTATTAGTTAACTGGGTAATATCCCATTACCCGGTAATTAACCAATTACTTGTATAATTTAAAAATTATCTCAAATTACTTAAAATTCTACTATATTTTTAATATAGTTTATATAAATATATCGTATTATCACGGACATATGGTACCTTGTATGGTACTAGTCCATAATTATCGGGTAGTATCACTCGACGCGAACTTTATCCCAAATTGGCCATTTTCAACGAAACTCATTTTCTTTAATTCGTGTACCCTTTATCCTTCAGGACACTTATTTATTACTTGTTATAAATAACATAAATGCGTTAACATTAAGATATCTCATCCCCGAGTCTACGTCAATTAACCGAAGACGAAACTTTTAACGTACGAAAATGCGAGATGTAACATCCTTCCCCCCCTTAGAAACATTCGTCCTCGATTGTTCAACTCCCTGAGACCTATATAACTTTGGCAGGTTCGCCTTTGTAACAACACTACTACTAACTCTCCCCGTAGAAGCTTAATAACCCAACGCCACATAGGACCATAATTATGAATAACGATAATTGACTCACACGACCAATGAGATAACTAACATAAGAATCTGTACATGTACCTTGAGGTTATGACGTCTCAGTCAGACCCTTCTCTAGAGGATGAAATAAGTAGGGATATCTAGACTTCACGTCTTCCTCGGCCTCCCAAGTCATTTCTTCCACATTGTTGTTCCTCCAAAGTACTTTCATTGAGGCTACCTCCTTATTCCATTGCTTGCGGATTTGTCGGTCTAGAATGGCAACCGAAATTTCCTCGTATGACAAGTCCTCTGTAATCTGTACATCATTCATAGGCACTACTCGGGTAGGATCGCCAACGCACATCTGTAACATAGATATGTGAAAAACCAGATGGACAGACTCTAATTCCGAGGGTAATTCTAACTCGTAAGCTACTTCGCCCACTCTCCGAATGATCCTATAAGGCCCAATACACCGTGGTCTAAGTATGCCTTTCTTGCCAAATCTCATCACACTCTTTATAGGTGACACCTTTAAGAATACCCAGCCATCATCCCCGAACTCTATATCTCATCGCCGCACGTCAGAATATGACTTCTGACAACTCTAAGCTGTCAATAATCAATCCTGGATAAGCTTTACTTTTTCTATGGCTTACTGAACAAGGTCTGGCCCATGTAATTTACATTATTGATGCAT
Organism: Nicotiana tabacum; assembly: GCF_000715075.1. NCBI lineage: Eukaryota > Viridiplantae > Streptophyta > Magnoliopsida > Solanales > Solanaceae > Nicotiana > Nicotiana tabacum. Next base: position 103,988,958 of record NC_134086.1, on the reverse strand, counting down.
AAAATAATCTTTTATATTTTTAAAATGTTAAACAACTATTTTAAATCATTTTTGTACACGAAAATATTTTAGGAAAATCATTTATTATTTTTTGTAAATTATATAACTATTAAAAGTGTCTGTTTAAAATCTAGCCTATTTTATTTTCAATTTCAACCCCAACCTAACCCAATTACAAGCCCAATTTTCAATTAAAACTACCCAGCCCAAACCCCGAAGACCCGATCCAGCCCCAATCACATCTAATCTCGGCCGTTGATCATAGAGATCAATGTCCACCATTAATCCCTTCCTTTTTTAGTCCCAAACGACCCCCAAACCCTCTTATTCTCACCCATCCGCTGCCTTGGAAAGCCTCCTCTTCTCTCAAACGCTCTCAACCTAACTCTAATCATACCTTGCTGACACTTATCTATGGTGATCTCCGGTGGTTTCTCACCACCTCCCAGGCTTCCAATGGCCCCTCTCACATTATTCTTGCCAGCTCCAGGGCCCTCAAGGGACCAGGGCTAGTGACTTGAATCTATGGTTCCTCCCTCGCTTGTTTCAGGCCATTCCAGTGTGATTCCGAGTAAGATCGTCCTATATTGACTACGATCTATGGGTCTCTTAGTACATTTCTTCATCTCTTTGTCATTCTCTTTGAAACCCTAATTTCTTTTTCTAAACCTTTTAAATCTATACAGATCTAAGATGATTTGGGTTTGTTTCAAGTGAGTTTTACAATAACCTTAAGATTCTTTACAGGAAAAGTATGATTTTCAAGTGGCTTTCATTTGTTTCCTAAACTAGGATTTCCGGAATTTCTTTTTACAAATTGCTTGATGACTGTTTGTGTTTAATCTTCTGCTTCTCATATATTTTGACTGATTTTGTGAGACTGCTACAACCTTAGATTTCTTATATTGAAAGCCCAAATTTTTTAGGTTCTTCATTTGGTTTCTGAGTACTGGTACATCTGAGCATGTTCTTGCTTTGGGTTCTTGTGATTTCTCATGATTTTCTTGTTCTAATATGCTTCTACTGAATCTCTTAGTTCAACCCTTTCACTGATTCTATATGCTTGTGTTCATCCTGACTATTCATGTCAAGAGCTATACTTTTCTCACTAAATCAGTGTTGTTTAACCTTTGTTTTGTTAAAATTATGTGTCGATTTCCTACTATTCATGCCTCCTAGTTTTATATGCCAAACATGCCAACTCTTTCATGACTTTCTCTTTGATTATTCTGAATTCCTTGCTTCTTGGTTTGATTTGAACACATTCCCTTAAATTTTCAATTCTTACCTCTCTACTCAATTTGATTGAATTTCTTGCCTTAATTATTTTTTCCCTGCCTTGTTTGTATTCTACCGATTCTTACTGATTTGTTTCTTAATAAAAACTTTTATTCATTTACCCCTAATTGCCTACTCTATACCAAGCCTTGCTTGATTCTTTTCCTTAAATACTTAGCATGCTTTTACCGTTGATTTAATTATCCCCTGATTAAGGGAAAGACTTGTTGATTTACATGTGACTTCCTTAATTTACTACTTAATTGATATCCTACCTTATTTGTTAAGCTTTTGATTACTATATAAACCGCCTCTTATTTTATGTTCTGGACAACGAACACTGGTTCATCTACATTATTATACTCTCAAAAGTTCTTTACTCTCTCATGTTCTTCGCAATTCTTATTAGTCAAGCCGGTTGTAAGCCAAGGCTGGATACTGGCATCATCTCTACTGTGTATTCTGTATACTCTCCTTAACTGGTATGTTATGATTCAATTCACATTCCAAACTATGTGTTTCCTTTGTTGTTGTAGTTCATCAATTTGTGATTTCCAGTTCTATATGCTATTATACTTAATTTGCAATCAGCATGCCTAGATTACTATATCACAAAACATGTTTAAGTTCGTAGCTATTATACTGTTTGGCACACCAAACCTGCTTTAAATAATTGGTTCACTAGCATGTCCCAAGTTGCATTGTGTGCTTATAATTTCATCCAGCATGACCAAATCCTGCCTGTTCTGTATATGATTAGAATTTGTAAAGCCTTGAATGTTTCATGAAGTGTTTGTCTAGTCCAGTTTGCTCTATTTCACTAATGAGATCTTATTTGTGTCTTAAACCTATGTATTCTCCACTTAACTTTGCAACTACAATCTGTGTATTTAATTGCCATCACTAAGGTGCATTCTAGGTGTTCCCCGTACCTCTTTCCCTTGTGTGAGTTCTGTTCTGAAACTGTGTGTTCTCTGACTTGCCTTCTGATTGATGTGAAAATGCTTTTCATGTTTTCTAAAACTATTCCTACTCTAACTATGTTATGATTTTCATAAAATTCTTTTTAGTACTAAGATCCTCTTTCTCCGTTTACCAAAAACTATGTCAAACACTCTTAATTCACTCTTAGAATACTAGGTTCTGACCCTCTGATATGTGTACTGCCTTGAGATCCTTGAGATCTCTCTGAACTCTGGCATGTCAGAGCTGGCCTTTCCACACTGCACCTAAATCAGTTATTGTTTGAGAAAAGGTCTAGGTGTGAGCACTGCCCGGGATCCTTGAGGTCCTTAAGGAACTCTGACACACCTAGACATGATATTGTCTATGGAACTTTGGCATTTGAGGCTATTGGAGGCTTGGAAGTCATTTGGGCCTACTGTAGGCTCCCTATAGATTACCTTTTGTTTATTTATGTATTTTAATTCATTGGTATGTAATAACTATTATAAACAACATTGAGATGGTTAGTGAAAAGGGGTGAGTAGTTACACATATGTTGAGTAAATCGGGTAGATACAATTCCTGTAGGGTTGTGTTAATGTGTTTACTATGTTTGCTTTATTTCCACAATATTAGAAACCATGCCTATAGGATCTAAATGGTTTTAATAATAGATATCATGCCTATAAGGTTAAAATCAGCTTTAGATTAAGATATTATGCCTATAGGGTTTTAATTAATTCAAATGTATTTGCTATGTTTGCTTTACTTCCACAATAGAAACCATGCCTATAGGATCTAAATGGCTTAAATAATAGAAGTCATGCCTTATAGGGTTAAAATGAGATCTAATAGAAATCATGCCTATAGAAATTAAAATCAGTTTAGTTAAACAAATCAGTTTAATTCGTGTTTTTCATTCTGAATTAGTTTAATTAACTGTCTGTTTCTCTGAATGAGTTTTCAAACACTGCCTTAAACTAATACCGCTAGAAAATATGTCTATAGGATCTCAAGTTATTCGTTTAAAAAATTGTCCACTGTTTTATTGCATCCCTAATCAATGTAGATATCATGCTTTTAGGACGTCACTGTCATGCATTTAGGGAAGCCTCTAGGGTGATTTAAATTCTGCAGCTATAAAACTGTACTTTGTTATTTAAAACTGTTCAGATTTAACAGCTTTAAAATCAGTAGGCAATCTAAATAGGTTTTTGACACTTTGTCCTAATTCAAAGATGTATAATCCCTGCTCACCTAGATATCATGTTTTAGGATTTTCTCTTAAACACCCGACTGTTGTTTGAAGATGTGCATTTACTTGTTATATTTGTGGAGGTGACTATGAGCCTGTGATTTGTTCTCTTTAAATGCAGTCCTAACCGTTTTTCATTGATGCTTAGACTTTTCTCCTTTAAAAAACTTAGGAGTGTCTAGAAATGTCCAAAAGTAGAAGTCCTAAAATACCTCCAGGTCCACAATGGAAGGGAAGGGTAGTGCACGCACAGGACATTTTCAAGGTTGCTAGAGTGCTTTAGGTTATGACCACGGGGACGGAATTGGGTAGTAAGGATATGATGACTACGCGCTAATGTCACATGTAGCCCTTCATTGAGGAGTGTTTATCGGGTATTGTGTGGGGTGATCCTGTAGGCTAACCAACCTAGGACCCCTCTTTCCCAATTCCCGATGTTTGAACTTTACTTTTTCTCTATATATGTGCAACTTGTTCAAAGTCTTTTCTTTTTGCCTCATTAATTGAGTCATACGATGTCCAAAACATGCCTTTATTTGCAAGTATGTGTTATTTATTTAAAAGGACTAATTCATAAGTATAAGTTCGGCCGGGACCCACCGTTGTGGAACGCGAGGGGTGCCTAACACCTTCCCCTCAAGGTTATTTCGAGCCCTTACCCTAAATCTCTGGTAATGCAAACTAGTGTAAGAGTTAATCATTCTAGGTGCCCTAACGCACCATAATCCATTAAGTGGTGACTCTTCAAAAACCCTAATTCCCAAAAAGAAATGAGTTATTACCCCCATGAACGTCGGAATCCGGACTTCTTTCTCTCCGCGGAGGGAAAAAAGTGGGCACGACAGCATGACGACTCTACTGAAGACATTTTAGGCTCTTACCATAACGAACATATCGTTGGTGAATTAGTCCAATCATGCTCCATCCCACGTACCCCTTACCCCTTATTTGAATTTAACTATCTATTTTCAAGCATTTATGATTTCTTTATTCCTGAAACTGACTTGTCTCCTTATTTTCTTTTTCTGTAACTGTCTTTCAATTATTTAAATACTGCATTTATTATTTTTCTTACATGAAAATACTTGACTACATGCTATTTATTGCTGCATAAATCATGATCCGCATCATACTTCACTTGTGCATATTAAATCCTATAGCAACGCTTGATGAGTGGTTGCGCTCTTCATATTTATTACCCTTAAATTCGGAAAGGCTTATTTGCGGTAAAATTAGTCGACCAGTGGTGCAGTCGATGGTTTCGTGCCTTCCCCCTCAAGTTGTCCGCTTGAGGGTACCAATCTAAACCCCCAAAGTAACCTTACTCTGATCGAAATTGTGCATGCATTATGGTCAAACCTAGTCGGTTAATATGTTGTCCACATAATAGCCCTTTAATACAAGCCTTACCCAGAAGTCCACCGGGGTTTCCATAATCCCAATGGACACAACCACGTTCTATGGAGAATTAAATGCCAATATACTAATCATGAATGTATAAATAGTCGAGTCTGGTGGGGGAAAAGGGCCTAACCCTTTTGTTTTGCAGAAAATGAGGCACGAGGTCCCCAGATTCGGTATGGTTAGAAACATCCCACTATTGATGCTAGATTGGTGGGAGGACCTTTCCTCAAGTGACAAGAAACATCTAAGGAGGTACCTGGGTAACTTGCCTTCCCTGCTAGACAATGAGCCAAACAACAAGTTGATTGTGGTTGCCACTTTGTTCTGGGATAGTGAAAGGTTTGTGTTCCATTTCGGCAACATATAAATGACACCACTTCTAGAAGAAATTGGAGGGCTTGAGGGATTGACTTGGGATAGTCCCGGGTTATTGGTGCTGGAGAACTGCATCGGTAAAAGGGTTTTAAAGATGATGGGGTTGAAGAAGAATGCTGACTTGGTATGCCTGAAGGAATCTTATATACCCTTTGAATATCTGTATGAGAGGTATATCCATAGCAAGTCCTACTGTACCTACCATGGTGAGCTCTCTCTCACTTCTCTGGGCCACATCCACCGTAGAGTGTTCGATTTCATTGTATGCTTCTTAGGCTTAATAGTATTCCTAATGAAAAGGGAAAGAATCCACACTAGGTTGGCCATGGTCTCCAAAACTTTGATGGAAAGGATCAATGGACAGACATACACTATAGTCCCCATGATCATAGCCGACATCTACAAGGCTCTGGAGTGTTGTCAAAGAGGGGTCAAGCATTTCTAGGGTTGTAACTTTTTGTTGTAGTTGTGGTTATTAGAACATCTTCAAAAAGGTCACTATCGCCAAGAATTTCCGCAAAGCGCTTGGAACAACCATATTGCCTTCCATCACCCGAAGTGGATGACCTACATTCCGGAAAGGTTTGCTCAGCCGGAAAGTGCCACAGAATGGGTGTAGTTATTCGACAATCTGACCGAGGAGCAAGTGCAATGGATGTTTGAATGGTTCCCAACAGACGAATTCATCATCAGATCTAGGGATGCCCCACACCTAGTGTTGATCGGGCTGAGAGGGATATACCCTTATGTCCCTATCCGAGTTATGAGGCAAGTAGGTAGGAAACAAGTTGTACCAAGGGTTCCTAAGATGAATCATTTCAGAGAAGACTTTCAAGACGAAGCCGTCCCTTGCAAGTGCCAAGCTTAGCACATGTGGCACTGCAAGATCATTATTGAAAAGAACACCATCGAGCCTGACAGGTATCATGCTGGGTGCCAACCCCTCTACCCGCATGGTTAGAAGACAATATGAAGGGAATGATGATGCCAGGAGCCGGTCGAGGGAATAGAATTATAGACAAAGAGACTGAAGCTCAAGTCAAATACAACAGGATGTGCAAAACGGTCCACGACTCTGAGAATGAGCATCGGGAAATACATGAGAGGAATGTGAGGTTGATCGAAGAATAGAAAGAAATGGCAGTCACTTCCAACAAGAAGTTGGAATATTTGGAGCGAGGAATAGTGGAGCTTGAATGTAAAGTCATAAATAGGATTGAGGATTGCCTAAACGCTAAAGGAGCTGAATGAGAACATCTGGCCAGAGCCTACTTGTTGTTGGGTCTGTGCGAGCTGGGGGACCTATATGATGGAGTTTGGAAGATCGAATTTGGGGAAGGTCCTTTCGGGACCAAATAGGCTAGATTTATTTGCTTTCCTGAAATGTAATATAGGCAAGTTCCAGTAGTGACTTATTTTTCTATTATTTTAGTGTCGTTTGGGATTCGTCTATTTTTCATTTTATGAAATGAAGCATTTATTGACATCTAAAGTTCTCCAAATCTATTTGTCGCTAGGCCTACTTCGGGCACAATGAGGCTCCCAAATTATGAAATGAATTTACATTTCCGTAATATGTGTTTAAATACTGCAAACGTTTCAAAATCCTCACTGACTTGTTACCTTTTGTTTTTCCTTATTTTGATTATTCCCATCCCTTTATGTTGGTTCACTCATATTGGCCTCATCATCGTATCATACCAGATCTAGAGGCCATCCACCTCCTCCTCCAAGTAATACAAAAGGTAGAGGAAAAGCAAAACTGGACGATTTAAGTGGTATTCGAAAGGAGAATGTTGAGAACGCAGAAATTTCAGATGGACGAAGTACTCCGGCACCGAATGACCTAGTCTTGAGATTGGAACAAAGGATACTAGAACTACAAGGAGAACTTGAGCATGTTTGCAACTTAGCAAACTTGTCACTCACCCTGAATGTCCCTGACATCAACCAACAGAACACAAAGAACCGAGCACCTCCCTAAAACACACAAAATCAACTTCCACAAAACCCTCATGCACAACATCAATATGTAATCCCACCCAAAATCTCAATCCTCTACCAATACAAACTCCGCCACAACACCACCATCAACCTATCCAGTACCCGCCAACCACCACTTACCACACTCCCCAAAACATACCACAACCCATTTCTAATCCTCAAAACTCAACCAATGACTATCATTACAGCCAAGTCCCTGGCACCCATCAAAGCAACCCTATATATGAGGAAACTATACCTCACTCTATCCAACCAATCTCCTATAGATCGGAATCCTTCAAGAAGGACCTGCTCATTAAAAACATGGCTGAAGAACTCAAGAAGTTGACGAGTCGAGTTTAGGATGTCAAAGGAGATAAAGGAATGGAAGGTTTGAACGATGAGGACTTATGCATACAGCCAGATGTAGAATTACCGGAGGGATACAAACCCCCTAAGTTTGAGATGTTCGACGGTACAGGTGATCCTGGGGTTGATTTGAGGACCTACTGTGACAAGATTGTCGGGGTCGAGAAAGACGAAAAGATCTGAATGAAACTCTTTATGAGGAGTTTTACTGGGGATGCTTTGTCTTGGTACATAAGCCAAGATCAAAAGAAATGGTCCGATTGGGTGAGTATTGTGTTGGATTTCATGGACCGGTTCAGCTTCAATACAGTAATGCAGCGGATGTTTGCTACATTCAGAATCTTAAGAAGAAACCTATTGAGATTTTTCGCGAGTATGCTACTCGTTGGAGGTCGGAAGCGGCCAAGGTCAGGCCATCTTTGGACGAGGAACAGATGAACAAGTTCTTCGTCAGAGCAGAAGATCTGCAATATTATGAAAGGTTGATGGTTATTGAAAATTATAAATTCTTTGATATAATCAAACTTGGAGAAAGAATCGAATAAGGAATCAAGAGCAGGATGGTAATGAATTTTGAGGCGCTATAGGCCACAAATAAAGCATTACAATCAGGCGGCATATCGAATAAGAGAGATGTTGGAGCAGTATTGGTGGCTCAGGGCCCGAAATCCCCACTTTCATATAAAACACCCCTACTTACATATCAAACACCTCCACCCACATATCAAACACCTCTACCCACATACCAAGCACTACCGCCCACATATCAACCCCCATCTCCCAGATATTCCCAACCCGCCGATGTCCATCACTCCTATAACCCCCAACTGTCTCATTTCTAGTTGCCACCGACCCGTATAAATTATCCAAGACCAAGACCTAACTTCGACCACAAGCCACCCATACAATACACCACCATTGCTGAACCCATCGACAAACTGTATGAAAGGTTGAAATTCGCTAGTTATGTCACCCCCATTGTTGCTGGGGCATTAGAGATCCATCCCAATATGTCAATACGAACAACACTTGTGAATACCACTCCGGTATGGAGGGGCATACCACTGATGAGTGCCAAACATTGAAGTATAAGATCCAGACATTAAGTGACAACAAGGTCATACAGGCGAAGGAAGTCGCACCTAACATTCGCAATAACCCCCTCCCTGATCATAGAGGCGACAAGGTACATGTGATAGAGAAAAATGAAGAGTGGGACCCTAAGGGGTCAATAAGGCTCATTCGAGAAGGCGATGACTTTAAAGTTACAGTCACACTTACTACTATTGTGGTACAGACTTAGTCACCAATCGAGGTTGAGGTAGTTGCACTGGTTCCATTTGAGGTAGAGGTGGCTCCACCTGCGGCCCATCCCCTCCATTTGAAGTAGAAGTGGTCACACCTTTCACACTGACAATGTCAACCATGCCTCCTTTCAACTCAAAAGCAATACCTTGGGATTACGTTGTCGAAGCTCGGAGAAAGGGAAAGGCAAAAATGGAGGAATCTAATGCTGTAGAAGGAATGAATAGGACTGGAAGAGTCTACACACCTGAACATTTGGGAGGACCAAGCAAGGATGCCACTACCAGGCAGCCTATTATTGAGACATGACTAGATGACCGGTGAAGGAAAGTACAAGCAAAGGAGTATTCTGTCATTGATCATTTGAACAAAACCCTTGCTCAAATATTTATCCTATCACTGTTGCAAAACTTAGAGGAACATAAGAACACTTTAATAAAGGTGTTGAGCGAGGCTTATGTACCCAATAACATTACTGGCAGAGAAATGGCCAATATGGTAGGGTAAGTGCTGGAAAGTCATAAGATTATCTTTCACAAAGATGAGCTACTGCCCGAGGGGTTAAATCACAATCGAGCATTGCACATCAGAGTGCAATTTGAAGACAAATTCATTGCCAGGGTCCTGGTTAATGGAGGTTCGAGCCTCAATATTTGTCCATTGGACACAGTGAAAAGGTTGAACAAAGGTTTCCATGAAATACGGGTAGGAAGCATGAATGTGAAAGATTTTGATGGGTCCCAAAGGGCCACAATTTGGGAAATCAACATTTGCTTGCAAATGGAGCCAACTTGGTTCGACGTCGAGTTTCAGGTGCTTGACATACCAGCCTCATATAATCTTCTATTTGGTCGACCATGGATCCATGCCACTGGAGTTTTGCCTTCCACGCTACATCAGGCCGTGAAATTCGAATGGAATAATCAGGAGGTGATCATTCACGGAGATAGGAGTAACCCCATTTACACCAGTCAAACCATCCCGGCTATTGGACATAGAAGAAGGCTAGGAGGGGAAACATATCATCACATTGAGCGTGTCAACACCGTTGAGAAGGACAAATAGTGGAGTAGTAAAATAGAAAGCATATTGGCATGGTCTAGGTATGAGCCCGACAAAGGGCTGGGAAAGAACCTCCAAGGAATTACTAAACCAATACGGTTGAATGGACACGGTACTACCTTTGGGCTCGGATATCAGTACACATGGCAAGAATACAATGATTTGTCGCCTCCACGGCATGGACCATATTACCCTCTCGAGCAACCAGTACCACGTTTAGATCAAGCTTTTTACCAAACTGATACAATATGGGGGACTATAGATGTGGAAGCATTAGCTGGGTTGAAGAATCTATTCTTGGAGGATGAAGACATGGACTGCTGTGCCATAATTGAGGAGGAGGAGAAGGAAGAAGGCCTCACTATTTAGACCGTAAAGAAGGGAGTTGTTCTCAGGAACTGGACTGCCACACCGTCCCGAGCCTGCTAAGTACCTGGGTAGCTTAGCAGCTTTTCTTTATATAGACATTCTAGGCATTTAAGGTTTTCAGTAATTTTGATTTAAAAATTTACTTGTTTCAAAATAAATGCTCGATTCATCGAGTCGTACTTGTCTGGATGATTTTTTGGTTTTAATGAAATGCATTTGCTCTTTATTATTCATTACTATTTTTACACTTTTTCTTTCTACAGTGTTCTTATTAATTTTCCTGATGAATCGGTGATTGTGACATGTAATGAGGCAACGCAACATAAGAATAGCGATTCAGATGAAGAAGATGAAATACATGAGGAAATTGTCAGGGAGGTTGAAAACTTTTAGAATAAGCCTAAGCCCAATCTGGACGAAACTGAAGTAATAAATTTGGGGGATGCTGAAACCGTCAAGGAGACTCGCATCAGCATTCACTTGTCACCAACAGAGAAGGAAGAATACATCAGTTTCCTAAAGGAGTATGAGAACATTTTCGTGTGGTCATATGACGACATGACCGGTTTGAGCATGTCCATAGTGGCTCACAAGTTGCCTACTAAACCCATTTTTCTGCCAGTAAAGTAGAAACTCTGAAAGTTCAAACCAGATATGAGCCTGAAAATCAAGGAGGAAATTACCAAGCAGATTAAAGCCAAAGTTCTTAGGGTGGTTGAGTACCCAACTTGGTTAGCTAACATTGTGCCGGTTTCGTTGACGGATGAGAAAGTCAAAGTATGTGTTTACTATCGGGACTTAAACAGAGCAAGTCCCAAGGGCGACTTCCCACTGCCAAATATACACATCTTGATCGATAATTGATCCAAGCATGAACTCCAATCCTTTGTATATTTCTTCGCGGGTTATCACCAGATCTGGATGGACGAAGAAGATGCAGAGAAAACAACTTTCATTACACCTTGGGGGGTATATTGCTACAAGATGATGCCATTTGGTCTGAAGAATGGTGAGGCTATTTACATGAGACCCATAGCAACTATATTTCATAATATGATACGCAAGGAAATAGAGGTGTATGTGGACGACGTAATTATCAAATCCAAGAGAGCCGCAGACCACATAGCAGACTTGAGAAAGTTCTTTGATAGATTAAGTAGGTACAACTTGAAACTGAACCCCGCAAGTAGTTAGTCGCTAGGGGATCGAGCTGGATTCATCCAAAGTAAAGGCTATTCAGGAGTTACCACCACCTAGGAGCAAAAAGGACGTGATGAGCTTCCTAGGACGTCTCAACTATATCAGTCGATTCATAGCACAGTCCACGGTCATATGTGAACCCATCTTCAAGATGCTGAGGAAAGATGTCGAAACAAGCTGGACAGAGGATTTTCATAGGGCCTTCGACAAAATCAAAGAGTACTTGTCCACACCACTAGTTCTGGTCCCGCCAGATCCAGGACGGCCTTTGTTACTCTATCTATCTATCTTGGATGGAGCCTTTAGATGCATTTTGGGACAACATGATGAGACAGGAAGAAAGGAGCAAACCATATACTACCTGAGTAAGAAGTTCACACCTTACGAAGAACAGTACTCTTTGCTGGAATGCACTTGTTGTGCTTTGACCTGGACAGCTCAAAAATTGAGGCACTACTTCTGTCCCTACACTACATACCTCATATCTAGGATGGACCCTCTAAAATACTTATTCCAAAAACCCATGCCGACTAGAAAGTTGACCAAATGGCAGATACTGTTAAGTGAGTTCGATATCATCTACGTAACTCAAAAAGTAGTCAAAGGACAAGCATTGGCAGATCATCTTGCTGAAAACGTAATGGGAGGAGAATATGAACCCTTGAAAACGTATTTTCCTAATGAAGAAGTATCATTTGTTGGAGAAGACATTACCAAGGCATACGACGGTTGGAGGATGTTCTTTGATGGAGTTGCAAATTTCAGAGGAGTGGGCATTGCAATAGTTTTGGTATCAGAAACTAATCAACATCATCCGATATCCGCTAAACTTAAATTTCCCTGCACCAACAACATGGCGGAGTACGAAGCTTGCGTACTAGGTCTTAACATGGCAATCGACATAAACATTCAAGAGCTGCTGGTGATCGGTGATTCAGATTTGCTTGTGAACCAGGTACAGGGAGTGTGGGCCACCAAGAATTCCAAGATACTTCCATATCTGCACCATGTGCAGGAATCGAGAAAGAGGTTCATATAGATAAAATTCCGACATGTGCCTAGAATTCAGAATGAGTTTGCCAATTCCTTGGCCACCTTCTCATCTATGATACAACATCTAGACAATAATTACATCAATCCCATTCCGGTGAAGATCCATAATCAGCTGGCATATTGTTCTCATATTGAAGAAGAAACATATGGAAAGCCTTGGTTCCATGACATCAAGGAGTATTTGTTTAGGGGGGATTATCCGGAGCATGCAAATCATTCTCAGAAATGCACACTCCGGAGATTGTCCAATCACTTCTTCCACAGTGGAGGAAATATGTATAAAAGAACTCCCAATATGGGATTGCTAAGATGTGTCGACGCAAAAAAAGCTTCTAAACTGTTTGAAGATGTGTATGCCGGAACATGTGGCCCGCACATGAATGGTTTTGTCTTGGTTAAGAAGATACTCAGGCTGGCTATTTTTGGATGACCATGGAGACAGACTGCAGCCAACATGTTTGCAAATGCTTTCAAATCCAGGTGCATGCCGATATGATAAAATTGCCTCCAAACGAGCTCAATGCAACAAGATCACCTTGGCCATATGCCGCCCGGGGAATGGATGTTATTGGTCCGATTGAGCCCACTGCTTCAAACGGACACAGGTTTATTCTGGTAGCCATTGATCACTTCATAAAACAAGTAGAGGTTATATCCTACAAAGTTGTGACCAAGAAAGTCATCACAGATTTTGTCAAAGATCGTAATGTCTGCAGATTCAGAGTTCCCAAGTCCATTGTTACTGATAATGCTGCCAACCTCAATAGCGATCTGACGAAAGCCATGTGTGAAACTTTCAAAATCAAGCACAAGAATTCCACGGCCTACAGACCTCAGATGAATGGAGCTGTAGAAGCCGCCAAGGAGAACATCAAGAATATACTAAGGAAGATGGTAGAGACCACAAACAATGGCACGGAAGCTACCTATTGCTTTATTGGGATACCACACTACGGTTCGCACATCAACCGAGGCAATGCCTTACATGTTGGTTTATGGTACCGAGGCCGTCATCGTAGCCGAGGTAGAGATTCTTTATTTAAGAATCATATAAGAAGCTCAACTTAGTGATGCATAGTGGATAAGGAGTCACTATGAACAATTGGCCCTTATCGATGGAAAGAGGATGAACGCACTATGTCCCGACCAACTTTATTAGAACAGAATGTCAAGAGCTTTCAACAAAAGGGTCTAACCAAGGAAATTTGCACCAGGTCAGCTGGTACTGAAGAAGATCTTCCCACATCAAGATGAATCCAAAGGCAAATTCTCTCCCAACTGGTAAGGTTTGTACATGGTTCATAGGGTGCTGACATGAGGAGCACTCATACTTGCAGAAATGGATGGAGAAATCTGGCCAAAACCAATCAATTCAAGTGCAGTCAAGAGATACTATGCTTAGATTATTTACATTTCCTCATCTGATGTAATTGAACTACACTTGACCTGATTCCCGTTTAAGAGGGGATATGTAGTCAGCTTTATAAGTTCGGTCATATCACATTAAAATTTCCATTCTCCCCCCTCCCCTAGATCAGAAACTAGGGCAGAATTTTAAGGACGCTCAAAATTCCACAGCAAGTCCAGCCAACACAAACATATGTCAGACAGTCAAAAATCGGTTAAGAAACCGGGGCAGAAATTTTAGGAAGGTTCTCAAAAATCCGAAGAAGGTTCAGCAGAGCCTATTATCAGCAAACGATCAAACAGTCATCTACCAAACCGGGGCAGAATTTTGAGGAGGACCCTCAAAATTCTTACATAAGGAAGCTGCAGTGTCTCTGAAATTTATTACAGTCACAAGTTCATCTAAAATTACTTAATATATCAATATGTTTCAAAAATGACTCTACTTTTATCAATGATTGCATATTTTTCGAAAACTTTATTTCTGTAACAGTCAGATGTTACCCAAGGGAATTCGAAAAGGCCTCTAGAACGGAGCAAAGCAAGGCCAACGGACGAAGGCACGAACCAACCTCCCCTTACAAAACATACAATTTTTCTTTGAATGTAGGCACGTTTGACGTAGCGATAGCATCCGCAAATATATACACGTAACAAATTCGCTATCAATCAGGACATCATACACCGAATATGTTTCTAGCTAAGACACATACTACTCTTATTTGCTATTTGCTCTCTGTATGAGGCTAATCCTTGCCTCCATATTTGCATGAGTCTAATCCTTGCCTCCACTATTTGCATGAGGCTAATCCTTGCCTCCATACTTGCATGAGAATAATCCCTGCCTCCCTATCTTCATGAGGCTAATCCTTGTCTCCCATATCTACATGAGGCTAATACTTGCCTCCCATATCCGTGTGGGACTAAGCATTGTCTCTCTTTGCGCAAATATTGCTCTATTTCTCGTATTATCTATTTGCTTTTCAATCGGGCTAAGATCTGCCGTCCGTTTCACAAGACTAAGCCTTGTCTTGTTAAGATAATATTATTGCATCCCATGGTCTAAAATATTTCCAATCTATCCAAAGGCATCATTCTCATAGCCGGAAGACACCATGCCATGGCCTGAGGACCCCTCAAATTTCCATTCATTATTCAAAGGCGTCATGGTTCAAAGGCACCATTTTTCATGGCCCGAGAACATCATTTCATGGCCTGCGAATCCCTCAATAAAAAAATTCGTGGCCCAAGACATCATGGTCTAAGGACGTCATCCTTAACCATCCAAAGATAACTCTCATAGTCCAAAAGGGAATCTGCATCATGTTTAAATTTTCGCACAAACACATGTTCGTAGCTTCTTTTTATTTGAAGGTAACCAATAAGCAACCGCTATCCCAGCAGGAGCAACCTCGCTCCAGTTCCTTCAACTATCTCAAGTTTACCATAACCATTCGTTCACCTATCCCGAAATCTCGTGTCCATTCTTGTAATGACTTCATCAGTATATTGCGTCGATGAATCCAGAACAACACATGACCTGATTCCTGTAAGACCAGGAATATATAGGCAACTCGAAGACCAGAGTCCGGCATCTGTATTTCAAAACATCCCACCCGGTCAAAATTGGTCATCACTTCTTTACCCGAAAACTCTTTCATCATTCCCGAGTAAAGAGCGGCAGTTGTTGATACCCAATTTTTCCTCATATGTTTTGACATATATATATACTTTCAAAATAGCACATATGCAGTTATAAGAATGCACAAGTATTTTTACAATTTTTGTATGATTTTTTAAAAGATCTAAATTGATTTATTTCTTCCCTTTTTTATTTATAAAATTTCCAATAATTATCATTAAAATTATTTTTGTGGTGATTTAGTCATCTAAATTCCTCATTTATGCAAAAATATCATCTAAATATTTTAGTAAATTGCATTTACATTTTTTAGGCTAAATTGCATATCTTTGCAATAATAGCCCTATTAATGCATAATTACATTATTGATGCATAAAATGATCTTTTATATTTTTAAAATATTAAACAACTATTTTAAATCATTTTAGTACACAAAAATGTTTTTGAAAAATCATTTATTATTTTTTATGAATTATATAATTATTAAAAATGGCTATTTAAAATCTAGCCTATTTTATTTTCAATTTCAGCCCCAACCTAACCCGATTACCAGCCCAATTTGCAAGTAAAACTACCCAGCCCAAACACTGAAGACCCGATCTGGCCCCAATCTCATCTAATCTTGGTCGTTGATCATATAGATCAACAACCACTATTAATCCTTCCTTTTTAGTCCCAAACGACCCCCAAACCCTCTCATTCTCACCCATCCGCCACCCTGGAAACCCTCCTCTTCTCTCAAACGCTCTCAACCTATACCTAATCAAACCTTGCTGACACTCATCTATGGCAATTTCCGGTGTTTTCTTACCACCTCCCAGGCCTCCAATGGCCTCTCTCACGTTATTATTTCCATCTCCAGGGCCCTCAAGGGACCAGGGCTAGTGACTTGCATATAAGGTTCCTCCCTCGCCTGTTTCAGGCCATTCCAGTGTGATTCCGAATAATATCATCCTATATTGACTACGATCTATGGGTTTCTCAGTATGTTTCTTCATCTCTGTGTCGTTCTTTTTGAAACCCTAATTTAATTTTCCAAACCTCTTAGATCTGTACAAATCTAAGATGATTTTGGTTTATTTCATGTGAGTTTTACAACAACCTTAAGATTCTTTACAAGAATCGTATGATTTTCAAGTGATTTTCATTTTATCCTAAACTAGGGTTTCCGGAATTTCTTTTTACAAATTGTTTGATGACTGTTTGTTTTTAATCTTCTTCTTCTCATATATTTTGACTGATTTTGTAAGTCTGCTACAACCTTAGCTTGCTTGTACTGAAAGCCCTAAATTTTTAGGGTTCTTCGTTTGGTTTCTGAGTACCGGTACTTTTGAGTATGTTCTTGCTTTGGGTTCTTGTGATTTCTCGTGATTTTCTTATCCTAATATGCTTCTACTGAATCTCTTAATTCAACCCTTTCACTGTTCTATATGCTCGTGTTCATCCTAACTATTCATGTCAAGACTTGTACTTTTCTCACTGAATCAATGTCATTTAACCTTTGTTTTGTTAAAATTATGTGTCGATTTCCTACTATTCATGTCTTGCCTTATTTTATATGCTAAACATGCTGACTCTTTCTTGACTTTCTCTTTGATTATTCTGAATTCCTTGCTTCTTGGTTTGATTTGAACACTTTCCCTTAAATTTTCAATTCTTACCTCTCTACTCGATTTGATTGAATTGCTTGCCTTGTTTGTATTCTGTCGATTCTTACTGATTTGTTTCCTCAATAAAATCTTCTATTCATTTACCCTAATTACCTACTCTATACCAAGCCTTTCTTGATTCTTTTCCTTAAATACTTAGCATGCTTTTACCGTTAATTTAATTTTCCCCTGATTAATGGAAAGACATTCTGATTTACATGTGACTTCCTTGATTTATTACTTAATTGATCTCCTACCTTATTTGTTAAGCTTTTGATTACTATATAAAACCCCTCTTATTTTAAATTCTGGACAACGAACACTAGTTCATCTACACTATTATACTCTCAAAAGCTCTTTACTCTCTCATGTTCCTTGTAATTCTTATTAGTCCAGTCGGCTGTAAGCCAAGGCTAGATACTAGCATCATCTCTACTCTGTATTCTGTATACTCTCCTTACCTGGTATGTTCTGATTCATTTCACATTCCAAACTATGTGTTTCCTTTGTTGCTGCCGCTCATCAATTTGTGATTTCCAATTCTATATGCTATTCTACTTAATATGCAATCAGCATGCCTAGATTACTATATCACAAAGCATGTTTAAGCTCATAGCTATTATACTGTTTGGCATGCCAAACCTGCTTTAAATAATTGGTTCACTAGCATGTCCCAAGCTGCATTGTGTGCTTATGGTTTCATCCAGCATGACCAAATCCTGCCTGTTCTGTATATGATTATTATTTGTAAAGCCTTGAATGTTTCATGAAGTGTTTGTTTAGTCCAGTTTGTGTTATTTCACTAATGAGATCCTATTTGTGTCTTAAGCCTATGTGTTCTGAACTTAACTTTGCAACTACAATATGTGCATTTGATTTCCATCACTAAGGTGCATTCTGGGTGTTCCTCCTACCTCTTTCCTTTGTGTGAGGTCTGTTCTGAAACTATGTGTTCTCTGACTTGCCTTCTGATTGTTGTAAAAATGCTCTTCATGTTTTCTCAAACTATTACTACTCTAACTGTGTTCTGATTTTCATAAAATTCTTTCAATTACTATGACCCTCTTTCTTTGTTTACCAAACTCTTTCAAAGTCATTATGCACTCTCATATTACTCTTAGAATACTAGGTTTTGCCCCTCTGATATGTGTACTGCCTTGAGACCCCTTTGAGGTCTCTCTGAACTCTGGCATGTCAGAGCTAGCCTTTCCACACTACACCTAAATTAGTTATTGCTTGAGAGAAGGTCTAGGTGTGAGCACTGCCCAGGATCCTTGAGGTCCTTAGGAAACTCTGACACACCTAGACATAATCTATGGAACTTTGGCATTTGAGGCTATTGGAGGCTTGGAAAGTCATTTGGTCCTACTACAGGCTCCCTATAGATTAACTTTTGTTCATTTATGTATTTTAATTCATTGGTCTGTAATAACTATTGTAAACAACATTGGGGTGGTTAGTGAAAAAGGGGTGAGTAGTTATACATATGTTGGGTAAATCGAGTATATACCATGCCTATAGGGTTGTGTTAATGTGTTTACTATATTTGCTTTACTTCCACAATATTAGAAACCATGCCTATACGATCTTAATGGTTTTACTAATAGATATCATGCCTATAAGGTTGAAATCAGCTTTATATTTAGATACCATGACTACAGGGTTGTATTAATTCAAATGTACTTGCTATATTTACATTACTTCCACAATAGAAACCATGCCTATAGGATCTAAATAGCTTTAATAATAGAAATCATACCTATAGGGTTAAAATAAGCTCCAATAGAAATCATGTCTATAAAACTTAAAATCAGTTCAGTTAAACAAATTAGTTTAATTCGTGTTTGTTAATTCTAAATTAGTTTAATTAACTATCCGTTTCTCTAAATGAGTTTGCAAACACTGTCTCAATTAATACCGCTAGAAAACATGTCTATAGGATATCAAGTTGTTCATTTTAAGAATTGTCCGCTATTTTACTGCTTCCTTAATCAACGTGGATATCATGCTTTTAAGACGGCATTGTTATGCGCTTAGGCAAGCCTAGGGTGATTTATATTCTGCAACTTTAAAATTGTGCCTTATTATTTGAGACTATGTAGATTTAACAGGTCTAAAATCAATAGGAAATCTAAATAGGTCTGTGACACTTTTTCCTAATTCAATGTTGTATAATCCTTGCTTACCTAGATATCATGTTCTAGGATTTTCTTTTAAACACCTGACTGTTGTTTGAAGACGCACATTTACTTGTTATATTTGTAGAGGTGACTGTGAGCCTGTCATGTGTCCTCTTTAAATGCAGTCCTAACTATTTTTGATTGGCGCTTAGACTTTTATCCTTTAAATAACGTAGGAGTGTCTACAACTATCCAAAAGTAGAGGTCTTAAAATACCTCCAGGGCCATAAAGAAGGGATGGGTAGTGCACGCATAGGACATTTTCAAGGTTGCTAGAGAACTTTAGGTTATGACCAAGGGGAGGGAATTGGGTAGTAAGGATATGATGACTGCGTGCTAATGTAATGTGTATCCCCTCATTGAGGAGTGTTTACCGCGCATTGTGTGGGGTGATCATGTAGGCTAACCAACCTAGGACCCCTCTTTCCCCATTCCTGATGTTTTAACTTTACTATTTCTCTATATATGTGCAACTTGTTCAAATTCTTTTCCTTTTGTCTCATTACTTGAGTCATACGATGTCCAAAACATGCCTTTATTTGCAAGTATTGTTATTTATTTAAAAGGAATAATTCATAAGTATAAGTTCGGTCGGGACCCACTGTTGTGGACCGCGAGCGGTGCCTAACACCTTCCCTCAAGGTTATTTCGAGCCCTTACCCTAAATCTCTATTAATGAAAACTAGTCTAAGCATTAATCGCTCTAGGTGCCCTAACGCACCATAATTATTTAGGTGGTGACTCTTCAAAAACCCAAATTTCCAAAAGGAAATGAGTTATTACCCCCATGAACGTCGGAACCCGGACTTCTCTCTCTCCGCGGAGGGGAAAAGAGGGGCTCGATAATACGCAAACTCAATAAGCGGTAGATGATCATCCTAGCTACCTTTGAAGTCTATTACACAAGCTCGTAACATATCCTCTAGTGGTTGAATAGTACGCACAGCTTGTCCGTCTGTCTGGGAATGAAATAATGTACTAAGATTTACGTGAGTCCCCAATCCTTTTTAGAAGGACTTCCATAAGTTAGCTATAAATTAATCTCATCTATCCGAGATAATAGATACAGGGACACCATGCAGTTGTACTATCTCCTTGATATAAAGCCTCGCATAATCCTCTGAGGAATATGGAGTTCAAATGGGTAGAAAATGGGCTGTCTTTGTAAACCTATCAACAATTACCCATATTGACTCAAACTTACGTTGGGTACGAGATAAGGCTACGATGAAGTCCATATTGATTACTTCCAATTTCCAAGTCAGAATCCCCATATCTTGCAATAATCCACCGGGTTTCTGATGCTCAACTTTAACCTGTTGATAGTTAGGACACTGAGCAACAAACTCTATTATATCCTTTTTCATTCCGTCCCACCAATACACTTCCCTGATATCATGATACATCTTTGTTGCTCCTGGATGGATAGAATAATGAGAATAGTGATTTTCTCCCATAACCTGCCGACGCATCCCTGCAATATTAGGTACACATAATCGTCCTTGATATCTAAGGACCCCATCTTTTGTAATTTCAAATGGTGTCTTATCCCTCTAAAGGGTGGTATCCCTATAATGAACTAACACAGGATCCTCGTACTGGCGTTCTTTTACATCAGTTACTAAAGAGGATGTTGTCGTATCCTGAAGAGTAATTCCAATGTCACCTAAGTCCAGTAACCGAACTCCAAGACTAGCTAGCTAATGAACCTCATGGGCTATTCCCCTATTTTTTGGCTGTAAATACGATAGGCTACCCATAGATCTACGGCTGAGGGCGTCAGCTACTACGTTCGCCTTCCCCGGATGGTATAAAATATCAACGTCTTAGTCTTTAAGTAGCTCAAATCATCTCCTTTGATGTAGATTCAATTCATTTTGCTAGAAAATGTACTGGAGGCTCATATGGTTCGTACAGATATCAACATGAATGCCATACAAGTAGTGTTTCCACATCTTTAGTGCATGAATCACCGTAGCTAACTCTAAATCGTGGGTCGGGTAGTTCTTCTCATGATTTCTTAGTTGTCTAGAAGCATAAGGCACAACCTTACGATGTTGTATTAGCACACAACCCAATCTAACGCCTGAAGCATCACAATAGATAACGTAACGATCGGTCCTTTTTGGAAGTGTTCGAACTGGTGCTGATGTTAATCTATCCTTTAATGCCTGGAAACTTCGTTCGCAAGCATCAGTCCATTGAAACTTTGCTCCCTTCTAAGTCAACTTGTCAAAGGTGCTGAAAGAGAAGAAAATCCCTCTACAAATCTCCTGTAATAACCTGCCAAACCAAGAAAGCTACGAACCTCCGTCGGTGTTGTGGGTCTAGGCCAAGTCTTTACTTCCTCAATCTTTTGTGTATCCACCCGGATGCCTTCACCCAAAATGATATGCCCAAGGAAAGTTACTGAGTTCAACCAGAATTCACATTTAGAAAATTTTGCATACAACTTCCCTTCTTATAGAACTCTATGCACAGTACGCAGATGATCAGCATGCTCTTCCTCTAAACGAGAATACTCCAATATATCGTCGATAAATAAAATTACGAACATATCTAAAAAGGCCTGAACATACAGTTCATAAAATCCATAAATACTGTTGGGACATTGGTCAGACCGAACGAAATAACCCGAAACTAAAAGTGCCCATATCTAGTCCTAAATGTTGTCTTCGGAATATCTTCATCCTTAACCCTTACTTGATGGTACCCGAACCTCAAATATATATTTTAAAAAAAGTTGGCACCTTGCAACTGATCAAATAAATCATGAATTCTTGGGAGCGGGTACTTATTCTTGATCGTCACCTTATTCAGCTGCCTATAATCAATACACATTCGTAAGGAACCATCTTTCTTTCTCACAAACAAAATAGGTTCTCCCCATGGTGACGTACTAGGTCTGATAAAGCCTTTTTCAAGTAAGTCCTTTAATCGTTCTTTCAACTCTTTTAGTTCTACGGGGTCCATTCTATAGAGAGGAATAGATATTGGGTGAATATCTAGTAGTAGGTCTATAGAAAACTCAATTTCTCGCTTTGGGGGGGGGGAGATCGGTAAGCTCATCGGGAAAAACATCGAGAAACTCATTAACCACAGGGTTAGACTGAATGGTTGGTGACTCTACTTCCACGTCCTGAACCTGAACTAAGTGATAAATACAACCCTTTCTGATCATCTTACTTGCCTTGAGATAACAAAATGAATCTTCCTCTCAGTGATGCTGTATTATCTTTCCACTCCAAAATAGGCTCCTTGGAAATTGAAATCGGACTATCTTTGCTCTACAATCAACATTGTCATGACAAGAAGCCAACCAATCCATACCCATAATAACATCAAATTCTACCATATCTAACTCAATTAGATCTACTACGGTAAATCAACCATGAACTACTATTATACAACCCCTATATACCCGCTTAGCTATCACTGAGTCCCCAACAGGTGTAGACACCTCGAAAGGTTTAACTAATTCAGGTTTTATTTCAAACTTACTAGCAACCAATGGAGTAACGTATGATAAGGTGGAGCCTGGGTCAATCAGTTCATATACATCAAAGGAGGAAACTGATAATATACCTGTAATAACATTAGGTGATGACTCTTGGTCCCGTCGCCCTACTAACGCATAAATGTGGTTCTGAGGATTGGTCGAACTAGACGTTATGCCTCTACCTCTACCACGATTCATTGGTGCTTGTAGACCTTTCCCAAGGGGCGTACTGATGATGACGAACCAGTTATAGCTCCTACTGGCTGAGCTATGCTTGCATCAACTCTCATCGGACAATCCCTCATAACGTGGCCCGGATAACCACAAGTATAACAAACACCTAATCCCATACGACACTACCTGGTACGATACTTATCACAGTGAGCACATCATGGCAAGGGCGGCCTCATCTGATTTGACTCACCCCTATACTGACAACCTAAGGCCCTGAAATTTTGACCTGACCCTGAATATGTAGAACGATCGAATCTCTTACCGCCAAACTTAGGGTGTGCGCTAGCTAATGGCTGGGTTGGATACCTCGGGTACTGCTACCTCTGACCACCTCGAAACTTACCAGAAGGACCCGAAGACCTCGCACTCTGTTTCTGGGTCCTATCATGCTCACGACCAGCCCTCTGTTTCTGTTTATGCTTCTCTACACCCTCAGTGTATGCATGAATACGAGGAATATCCATGTCTGGCTGAAGCGAGACCGACATACAATCGTTAAACAAGTGAGGCTCTAATCCTATCACCAACCGGTGAACCCGATCCTCCATTTTAGATACAATAGTGAGAGCATACCTATCTAATTAATCAAACTGAAGAATGTACTCCCGAACACTCATGTTACCCTGTTGAAGGATCAAGAACCTATCAACTCTAGCTCGCCTAAGCTCTGGTGGCAGATAATGACGAAGAAAAGCTTCTGTAAACTCCTATCGTACTTTTGGAGGAGCATACTCACCTCTAGACAATTCCCAAGACTTGTACAATTAACTGCAACATCTTGGAGTCTATAGGAATCTAGCTCAACTAACTCAGTCGCAATGGCCTTCATTACCCTTAACGTCCTCTACACCCTATCAATAAATACTTGAGGGTCCTCATTCGGATCTTCCCCAGTGAATACTGGAGGGTCTAAATTAATGAAGTCACAAATCCTCGCACTCACAGACCTGTCTACGTGATCAATACATACTTCTTGATGCTGAGCTTGTGCGATTACTAATCGGGTCAATAACTGAATAACATGTCTTATCTCTTGACCCGACACATCCGGCTGAGGTGCTGAATGTACAGGGGCGGGCGCTGGTGCCCCTCGAAGCTCTTCTGAAAAGGGCGGGGTATGTAACGTCTGAGATTGAACCTCAAAATGAGACTCTCCCCGAGCCTTGGTAACTCATGGCGCTTGACTAGTAGTCTCACCAGCCACGAATTTTCCCTTCTGGGCGGCCGTACTCTTTGGAGGCATCGCTGAAAATATAACATATCGTTAGGAACATGAATTATTGTATCGCACGATGTAAGATAAAAAGAGAGGATAACATCCTATATGTCTTGTAGCCTCCTGTTTATAAGTGTGGTGCACGACACACCCATAAACAAGACTCTACTAGACACGGTCTATAGACAATCCTAGGACAGAACTGCTCTGATACCACTTTTGTCACGACCCAAGCCGATGGGCCGCGACGAGCGCCTGAGTCTTACCTATCAAATACCCCTAAGCATGCGTCTAAGACAAAAACCTGAATAACATCTGCTGAATTACGAGAATATTATACATGAGAGAAACCTGCCAAAAAGGCATATGTACGTATACATGCAGAATACAGTGGGTGAGCCGGCAAGGCTGCTATAGACAACTATACATCCAAAACTGAAAGCCGACAAAGCCACATACAACCCAACTAGATATACTGTCTACAAACATCTAATATAAATACAACTGTACAAAGACGGGATTGAGCCATGTCATACCCATATATATATATATATACACGATCGTATTGTACCAAAATCAAAAGTATCTCCAGATCAAGTGGAGCACACCAACTCTCGCTGATCAAGGATCCTAAGAAAGGGATCGTCAGCTTGCCTACTTGCACCTACGGGCATGAAACGCAGGCTCCATAAAATAGGGCGTCAATACGAAAAATGTATTGAGTATGTAAGGCACGAAAATTAATACGTAAAAGACATAGATGAAACATGGAATACAGAAACACATCTTTAAATCTGAATAACTTTGTAAATTCTGAAACGTTTATAATGTCATGCATGTGCGTATAAATGTCGTGCCATGCATAGGTATGGTTGTACATAATATCATCAAGCCACTGAGGGCATCCCATCATATAGTTTTGACCACTATTGGAAACATCATCAACATATACCAGTTGATCAGGTGGTGGATCGTATATAACGCCGTAAACTTTTCCCACTATATACATATATTTACATATATATATATGCATATATAATGCCATTTGGTCATGGCTCAATGCACGTGTATAAATGAGTGACATGCATGAAAAATACGTAATAATCTCAATATTCCTTCCGGATAAACTTTTCCTTTTGCGAATTATTCTGAGACCCATGAACAGAAGATAATAATAATTCTCATGGGGAATCAAGAATATAGACACCCCTACCATTTCTATTAGTAGAGTAATTTATGGAAATTGTGTGTTTTCTCCTTTCTTCAGTATAATTTGGACCATTCCAAAAGAAAGAAGGGAGGGCCTTAACATACCTGAAGTAGGGAAAACTTCGTATAATATTCCGTTGAAAACCTTCGTGGATTGAACTTAGAACCCGAAAATCGGATTCAGCTTCTGCGCAATTTGTTCCTGCTTCTTTAAAACTTATGAACCAAATTTTTGTGCCTAGGATTTGTTGAAAGTTGGAACGAAATCATTTCTGAATGAAACTTGTTTAATACATTATTCAAGATCTATGTTCTGATCCTAAATGAAATAAGATTCCTACTAAAGTTACATTTTACCTTAGGTGGACACATGGATTTAATGGCTTATGAGTCATATTTAGCTATTGTGGATTTATTCCAAGTGGGAGGGTGGGTGAATATTATTAATCTTTACCCACTTATTAATTAACTGGGTAATGTTTCGTTACCCGATGATTAACCAATTACTCGCATAATTTAAAAATTATCCCGCATAATTTAAAAATTATCTCAAATTACTTAAAATTTTACTTATTTTTAATATACTATATATATATATATCATATTATCACGGCCATATGGTACCTTGTATGGTACTAGTCCATAATTATCGGGTAGTATCGCTCGACCCGCACTTTATCCCAAATTGGTTGTTTTCAACAAAACTCGTTTTCTTTAATTCGTGTAACATTTATCCTTCATGACACTTATTTATTTCTTGTTACAAATAACATAAATGCGTTAACGTCAAGATGATCTCCTCCCCGAGTCAACATCAATTAACCGAAGATGAAACTTTTAACGTACGAAAATGCGAGATGTAACACCCTCAGTATCCCGCACTACAATCCAAATCAATATATGTGCAAGGGATCTCACGAAATACAAATCCGTAGACCCAAATTAAACAGGCAAGGGGATCTCCCGGGATACTGTCCCGTAGTCCCAAAGTAAACACACAGCAGCGACACGAAGAATACTCAATTCAATTGAAATTTCATACCAAGGTAAAACATGTATTTCTAACCTAGCATGCTGCACATAATTCGAATAAGGAAGTTTGAGCAAGTAAGGCAATTAAGTCAATTACACATGTTTCCTTAAGATAACAGCAGGCTTAAATATGCAAGTAGTATAAACAGGAAAGTAAACACAGTTACTTAATGAAAACAGGATTTTCAACCATTAGCACAAGTTTGCAATCGTCACCTCACATACAAGGTATTTCAAATATAAACAATACCAAATCCTAAGGGGAGTTCCCCCACACAAGGTTAGGCAAGCCACTTACCTCGAACCGGCTCAAAAAAATCAACCCGAAACCACGCTCTTACAACAAGTACTCGACTCCAAATGGCCCAAATCTATTCAAATCAATTTCATAATATAAATATAACTTCAAGTAACCAATTCCACTAATTAATTCTAAGATAATACGCGAAATTAAGAAAAAAAATAACAAAAATGCCCCCGGGACCACGTCTCAGAATCGGGTAAAAGTTACGGATTATGAACCCCCATTCACTCACGAGTCTAACCATACCAAATTATCCAAATTCAATGTCAAATCCCCAATCAAAACTCAAAATTTAGGTATAAGAACTTTTCCAAAATTTTCCGCAATTTCTTACCCCAAATCCGAAATTAGATGATGAATTCATATTTAGATTAATGGGTTATAAGCAAAAAGGAGTTAAGAATCATTACCCAATCGATATCTCTGAAAATCTCTCAAATCCGAGCTCCCAACCTCTAGTTTTGATAAAAGTATCCAAACCCTCGACTTTAGAATTTTATATTCTGCCCAGAAAATTCCTTCTTCGCGAATGCGGAAGGACCC
The DNA here is from genome assembly GCF_000715075.1 of Nicotiana tabacum. Lineage (NCBI taxonomy): Eukaryota > Viridiplantae > Streptophyta > Magnoliopsida > Solanales > Solanaceae > Nicotiana > Nicotiana tabacum. The sequence goes on along the minus strand of NC_134086.1, from coordinate 103,961,445 downwards.
TTGCGTTCACAAAGCACAACTTCACTTGGTCCATCTTTCTTTCATCGCGAACGCGATGCCTATCGCGAACGCGATGACCATCTTCACGAACGCGTAGGTATAAGACCTCACATCATCGCAAACGCAAAGCATAAAACTTCCACCAGCCGCAGCTCCTCTTCGCGAATGCGAGACCCCACTTGCGAACGTGAAGAAAGAAACCAGAACTGACCTACTACAATTTTTCTGCAATTCTCTAAGTCCAAAAAATGACCCGTTGAGCATCCGAAACACACCCGAGGCCCCCAGGAACTCAACCAAACATGCCAACCAATCTTGTTCCAATCTTTGGAATTCTCAAAACAACATCAAAACACCAAATTAACATCGGATTCAAGCCTAAGAATTCCAAAAACTGTCAAATTACACTTTTGATCAAAAGGTCTATCAAACCTCATCCGAATGACCTGAAATTTTGCAAGCACGTCACACTTAACACTACGGAGCTGCTCCAACTTCCGGAATCCCATTCTGACCCCGATATCAAAATCTCACTAGCGAACAAGAAACTTTAAAAATTCAACTTTCGGCATTTCAAGCTTAAATAAGCTTCGGAGCTCTAAAACACAATCCGAACGTGCCCCTAAGACCGAAATCACCTAATGGAGCTAACGGAACCGACACAATTCCATTCCAAGTTCGTCTTCACACTACTCCGACTACGGTCCAAATTCTAAAGCTTAAGATCTCTTTTAGTTAATGTCCCAAAGCACTCCGAAACTCAAAACCAAACATCCCGACAAGTTAAAATAGCAGAAACAAACATGGGGAAAGAAGTTTATAGGGGATCAGGGCGTTAATTCTTAAAACGACTGGACAGGTCATTACAGTACAACATGTACAGTACGAAGTTGTGGATAGAAGAAGATACGGTTACACAACCAAAAGCCGATGAAAGGACAGGATCGAGACATTCCGAATCAGAAAAAATGTTTGGTAAAAACAACTATGAGCCATACATAGGACCTGCAGTGTGAGACTCTTGATCTAAACAGGAAAGTGCACGGTTCGATTAAAGACCAAGGCAAAATGACATGAGTTCTTCATCTAGGTTCAAAAAGGAACGAGATGCCCGAAGTTATGATTCTAATACATAATAAAGGATAGGAGATAACGTCAGCACTTTCGAGTTAGCTGCTGTTTTAAGTGGTATGGGAGTTAAGGTGTGGTGGCCTAAAGAAATGAGATCAGATCTGAGCAAACACAATCCTGATTTTCGGTGCAACTTTCATAATGATCATGCCCATAAAACAATAGAATGTAGGCTTTGTAAGGAGAGGTTGAACATTTGTTGAAGCAAGGTTATCTTATTGATTTGTTCAGTGAGAAAGGAAGACAATCGCACATGAAGAACAGACAAGAGCCCCCGAAACCTCTATCAACAAAAAGAGCAGCCAACATAATAACTGGGGGAGATGAGGTCAATGGAGTAACATATACAGCTGCACAAAAGACGTCAAAAGTAACAATTACCCACGGGAAGCAAGTTCGCCAAGTCTTGGATGGCAACAGTATATCATTCAATAATGAAGATGTGGACGGCTTGATGATTCCTCACAATGATGCACTGCTAATATCGTTGCTTATAAATGATACTAATATAAAACGAGTTTTGATTGATACAGGTAGCTCAGTAAACATCATTTTATTGAGGGTGGTGAATGAAATGCAAGCTAACGCTGATGTCATACCAAAAGCATGAACATTATCTAGGATTGATAATTCAAGCTTAGTTACAAAAGGGGAAGTTGTACTTACCACATTTGTAGAAAGGTTCATCAAGGATATGAAGTTCCAGGTGATAGACGTGGATATGGCCTATAATATGATTCTGGAGAGACCATGGATTCATGATATGGATGTTGTCCTATCCACTTTTTATCAAGTCATTAAATTTGCTTAACAATGGGGAATCCGTAAAATCCACGGAAACCAGCAAGCTTCACGAAATATTAACTCGATGGTATTTGCAAGCATAGGAGCCAACGATTAAAATGCTGAATAGCAATTACAAAATTAAGTTGAGAATGTTGTTGTTAATGTTTCAACTGAAAACACGCAAAGAAAAACTTATGCTGATTCGAGACCCATTGTAATTTAGGAGCCTGAGGAAAATGACAACATTAAAACAACCACCGAGGAGCTCGAAGCCATAATGTTATTTGTACACTGGCCAGATAGAAAAGTTTACATCTGAGCAAACTTAAGCCTAGAAATGAAAGGTAAATTAATTTAATTTATACGAGCTAATGCAGATTGCTTTGCTTGGTCGCACTCAGACATGATAGGTATACCACCAGAGGTGATCACCCACAAGTTGAAAGAGGATCCAATATATCCACATGTCAAGAAAAAAAACAGGAAGCAAGGATCCTTCAAAAATTAAGTTATCCAATATGAGGTACAAAATCTTTTAATAATTGGGTCGATACGAGAGGTGAAGAACCATGATTGGTTACCTAATACCGTGGTAGTTCCCAAAAAGAATGGAAAATGGCGAGTTTGTGTAGATTATACTAATTTAAATAAGGCTTGTCCTAAAGATTCATTCCTTTACCGCCTATAGATCAAATAATTGATTCTACCGCATGACATGAACTTTTGAGTTTTTTAGATGCATACTCAAGATATAACCAAATAAAAATGGACCCTCTAGATGAAGAAAAAACTTCGTTTATCACAAACAGGGGCACTAACTGTTATAAAGTCATGCGATTTAACTTGAAAAATGCTGGAGCCACATATCAAAGATTGGTGATTAAAATGTTTCAAGAACATCTAGGAAAAACTATGGAAGTCTACATAGACGATATGCTAGTCAAGTCAACACCGGCGGGAGATCATTTTCAACACTTGTTAGATACTTTTGAGATTCTCCACAAGTATGAAACTAAATCCTGAAAAATGTGCTTTTGACATGGCTTCAGGTAAGTTTATAGGTTTTCTTATTTCTAATAAGGGTATTAAAGTGAATATTGCGCAGATTAAAGTTATCTGTCACGACCCGGATTTCCCACCCTCGGGAGTCATGATGGCGCCTACTAATGTGAGCTAGGCAAGCCAATCCTTAACAGCTTACTTCATTAACAAATCACTTCTTTTAACGATAATCAGTGATAGCAAGAAAACAACAGAATTTAATAAATATACGGAAGACTTAAATTAAAGAAACTGAACAATAATACGGAAATCAACATATGCCTCTACCCAAGAACTGGTGTCACATTATTCATGAACTTCTAAGAGTACTAAATACAACCGTTTGAAAGAAAAATATAAATTGCTTGTCTCGAATACATGAGATAACAGACTGAAATAAAGATAGAGGAGACGCCAGGCCTGCGGACGCTTGCAAGGCTACCTCAGTGTCTCACTTGACTGAAAGCTGGCTCCCGCGCTACTACAGCTGTCCAAGACCTGGATCTGTGCAAAAGAGCACAGAGTGTAGTATCAGCACAACCGACCCCATGTGCTGGTAAGTGTCTGGCCTAACCCCGGCGAGGTAGTGACGAGGCTAGGACCAGACTCCAGATAAACCTGTGCAGTTATATACTATATGGCGGAAAAGTAAACAGGTAATAAGCAATCAAAGCTGGGAAAGGGAACACATGCTCCGGGGATAGCAGATAAAACAAAATACCAATAATAGTAAGGAAACTACAATTTAACTTCTAACACAGATAAAGAGAAATAAGGCAACTTTTACTTTCATTTTCATCTTGTTGCAGGCGTGCAACCCGATCCCATTTCTCATATCTTGTGGTAGGCGTACCACCCACTCCCATTTCGGTATATCTTATGGTAGGCGTACCACCCCCTCCTATTTCATTATAGCTTGTGGTAGGAGTACCACCCGCTTCCATTTTATTATAGCTCGTGGTAGGTGTACCACCCGCTCCCATTTTATTATATCTTGTGGTAGGCGTACCACCCGCTCCCATTTCATTATATCTTGTGGTAGGCATACCACCCGCTCCCATTTCATTATATCTTGTGGTAAGCATACCACCCGCTCCCTTTTACATTTCATCACACAATCACAAGAAATCTCAACAAGGGAACATAAATAATATAATAACTTCCCGGTAAGGGAACAACAATATTGAATTAGTCATCCTGGCAAGGGAGAATAAGCTATAACCAACCTCAACTCAACTTGTACTCAGTTCAATTATTAAAAATGCTCAATCATAAAAGATCATTAAGTAAAGCACCCAAGTGTCATTTAAGAACACAACAACTTTCAATTTAAGACTCATGGTCATGCTTGACACCAACGTATAGATACTCGTCATCATGCTTATACGTCGTACTCAACACGAAGCAAGTAGCAGGTATGACTCAACTCCTAATCCCTCAATCTAGGGTTAGACCAAACACTTACCTCGATGCCTTTATCACCACTTAAGTCTCAACTATATCTTTACCCCTTGATTCCACCATCAATCCGCTCGAATCTAGTCACAAACAATAAGTGCTAAATGAATCAACCCCAATGCATGAAAATGATTTTTCTAAAGTTTTACCCAAAAGTCAGAAATCACCCCCCGGGCCCACGTGGTCGAAACCCGAGGTTCGGACCAAAACCCGATTACCCATTCCCCCATGAATCCAAATATATAATTTGTTTTGAAATCGGACCTCAAATTGAGGTCCAAATCCCCAATTTTAGAAAACCTAGGTTCTACCCGAAACACCCAATTTCCTCCATGAAAATCTTTGATTTGAACTTGAAATCATGTTAAAAGATGTTAAGGAGTGAAGAAAATGAGTTAGAAATCACTTACCAACGTTTTGGAGAATAAAGGTTGTTTGAAAAATCGCCTCTTATGTTTTGGGGTTTTTTAAAAGTGAAAAATAACTGAAATTCCCGTTTATTTATACTCCTCTCTGACCCCCAGTGCGAACCACATTAAATAGACCTCGGTCGCATAGCCTCTACCACGGACCGCACAAAGGCGATCGCGGTCGCACTGGCCCCTCCCTTAAGGCCTGCAGTTCAGCACCCTAGGCGGACCGCATAAAGGTGACTGCGGCTGTACAGCCTTCACCACGGACCGCACAAAGGAGACCGCAGCCGCGCTGGCCCCTCCGCGGTCGCACACAATTTCTCGTGGACCGCACTAGAGGGTTCAAAGACTACAACTTCCTGAACCTACAACATCTGTCTTTCTAAGCCTAATGCATTCCGGAGCCCACTCGAAACTCACCCGAGCTCTCGAAACTCCAACCCAAGTATACACACAACCTTAAAAATATATTACCGACATATTCGTGTACTAAAATGACCAAAATAACATCACGAGCATCGAATTAAACCTCGAGATCAATAAAATTTCTCAAAACTCTTTTAAACATCAAATTTTTCAATTAAGGTCCGGATCACGTCAAACGACGTCCGTTTTTAATCAAATTTCACAGGTATGACTCAAGTCATATATAAAACATGTACCGGGTGCCGGAACCAAAATACGGTCCCGATACCATTGCTTTCTAATCAGTTTTCATTTCAAATTTCCTTAAACAATTTCTGAAAACAATTTCTGAAAACAATTTCACTTAAAAATTCATTTCTCGGGCTAGGGACCTCGGATTCATATTCCGGGTATACGCCCAAGTCCTATATTTTCCTACGGACCCTCAAGGACCGTCAAATAACGGGTCCGGGTCAGTTTACCCAAAATGTTGACCAAAGTCAAATTTATTCATTTTAAAGTCAAGACTTAGCATTTTTCACAGAATTTTATATTTATGTTTTCCGGCTTCGCGCCCGGACTGTGCGCGCAAATCGAAGAGACTCTAAATGAGGTTTTCAAGGCCTCAGAACACATAATGGGTAGGAAAACAGGTGACGACCCTTTGGGTCGTCACATTATCGAGGAAATACTAGATATACTCATGAGCGAGAAAGAAGTGCAGAGATTAACAGGCAGGATAGCAGCCTTGGGGAGGTTATTATTGAAGTCGTCAGAAAAGAGTTTTAAATTCTTTTTAGTATTGAAAAAGCAGGATCAGTTTGATTGGATTGCTGAGTGCCAACAAGATCACAAGGACCTCAAGTCTTATCTATCAAATCCACCTTTGCTAGCCAAACCAAAAGACGGTGAAAGGGTGCTCATTTACCCAGTAATGTCAGAAGTGGTGGTAAGTGCAGTGTTTGTACGAGAGGATAAAGGTAAGCAATCCCCAATTTATTATGTTAGTAAATATTTACTAGATATGAGACTCGATATCCACACTTGGAAAAAATTGTTTTAGCATTAATTATGGCATCTAGTAAGTTAAGACCTTATTTTCAATGTCATCATATTTCTGTTATAGCTGCTTTCCCCTGAGGAATATACTGCACAAATAGGAATTATCAGGTGGAGTAGCTAAATGGGCAATAGAAGCTAGTGAGTATGATATCGTATATCGGCTCAGAATTGTAATAAAATCGTAGGTTTTAGCAAATTTTAGCACGAATTTGGTTTCTGAAGCAGAAAAAGAACTAGAGTTATTTACCGGAGCTAATCCGGGAACTTAGACACTATTCACTGATGGTTTAGAAATTGTTCTGATTCCACCTTCAGGGGAAGTTATAAGACCAGCAATAGAATATTATCTAATCATTAACAATAAGGCAGAGTACGAAGCTATAATTACCGGTTTGAAATTGGCACGAGCACTTGGTATAGAACAAATTATGATCAAAAGTGACTCGCAGTTGGTGGTTAAACAAATGCATGGGACATACATGGTAAGAGAAATGCTAATGCAACAATACGTGGAAAGGTACGAGAATTGCTTAGACAATTTTAGACATGGAAGGCTATGTAGATATCCAGGAAATAGAATGCAGAAGCAAATGCGTTGGCGAATCTCGTGTCAGTCGCAGATGTAACAAATGCAGAAATGTTATCATGATACATTTGTTTCACCTGGCAATCGACCAAGACAAGAGCGAGTTAAATTTTAATAATCTAACTTGCGATTGGAGAAATGAATTAGTGAACTTTTTGCAGTATGGTTTCTTGACGGAGGACAAGAATAAGTCACAATTGCTTCGGCAAAAAAGAACTTGGAATTACTTAATTTGTGGAAATTTATATCGAAAGATGTTTGGTGGACCTTTAGCACGGTGTCTCGGCACATCGTAAATGGTGTATGTGACGAGAGAAGTACATGAGGGGCATTGCAGCTATCACGCCGATGGAAGATTGTTGGTGAAGACACTAATAAGAGCAGTATATTATTGGCCCAAAATGAAACAAGAAGCAGAAAACTTTGTAGCCATGTGCAATAAATGTCAACAATATGCCAATAAAATGCACCGCCCAGCAGAGCTGTTGCATTCAATTATTTAACCATGGCCTTCATGACATGGGTCATGGACATTGTAGGGTCGTTGTCCCAAGCTAAAGGAAATGTATGATTTCTGTTAGTTTTGACAGATTATTTTTCAAAATGGGTAGAAGTAGGTACTTTCAAACAAGTGCGGGAAAAAGAAGTCCGAGATTTTATTTGGCGAAACATTATATGTCGATTTGGGGTTCTAAAGGAAATCGTATGTGATAATGGCCCACAGTATATAGGCACGAAAATCATAGAATTCTTTCTGGAAGATTAAACAGATTACTTCCGCACCTTACCACCCTGCAGCCAATGGACAAGCTGAATCAATAAATAAAGTTATTATCAATAACTTGAAGAAGAGATTAGAAGAATCAAAAGGAAAATGGCAAAACGTATTACCGGGGGTGTTATGGGCTTATTGAATGACAGTAAAAACAAGTATGGGCGAGATTTCTATTTTCACTTGTATACGGAGCAAAAGCTTTAATTTCGGTGGGGATAGGTAAACCAAGTACGAGGTACGCAAATGCTACTGAAGCGGTTGATCACGTCCTAACGCATGCCTCTAATGAGGTATGACATGATCATTTGCAATAATAATACCCAACAAGGAGTCAGGATCGAATCCATAGGGACCTGAGATATGACTTATTAGTGTATATTTGGAGTGAGCATGTGAAGTATCTAGATTGTACTTCCACAAATATGGTTTTGTTTTTTCTTCTAAAATTATGCTAATTATTACAATCCTAAAGATATGAAATTAGAGAATATTGTTTTTTATTGTTTTTTAAAAATATAAAAAGGCCTAGGGTCGTGACCATGATCTAGGTGTTTGCCTAATGGGATAAAGACTTTTATGTTGTTTATTTGATTGCGGTGTATTATAGCTCACAACACTACATTGCCCACTCAATACCTCTTGGTCAGATAGTAGTTTTGCCCAATTTGGCTTTCTCAAGACCAAATGGGTATCTACCAAAATGGTTTATAAGAGCTCAAGTCGAGTTGTTACTATCTCTATGTTGAACACTTTAATTTGGTAAGTCAATCTCTCAATTGATCCAATTCCTTGTTAGCTAGGTTAACCTAGACTAAGTCTCTCTTTCCCAAGAAGAGACTAAGTCAAAAAGGCATAAATCAAGATTTGCAACAATTAATTTCACAATTGAAGCATCAAACTAGCTAAATAAAAAACATCCATTCATAAACAAGCATAAATTTAATAACCCATAAGGTTTACACATTAGAGTTGTGTCACAACCCTAGTAGAAAATCTAGCCACTCATAATGGGTATAGAGGAAAATAAAGAAGAAAAGATAATAAAATTCATATTGAAAGATTAAAAGATAAAAATCCAATGTTAAATCACAAAAATAAACTAAAGTTGCTTAAAGAAGCAAGGAAAACGACTACAACACTTTTAATATTCAAAAATCGACCTAATTTCATGAAACTATTCTATTTATACAAAAACTGGAATTTTTGGACAAAAATGCCCTTTCAGATGTTCTTTGGCTGCACAACTCCATGTGCAGTCCATACATTGCTTCAGTCTTGATAGGAGTTGAATCTACGACCACACAATTCTACAATGCGGCTGCATCTCTCATATTCTGCGGTCTGCACAATTCTTAGTGCTGCTGCACGAGGCTCTTCTGCGAACCACACATTTCTGAGTGCGGTTGCGTAGCTGACTTCTGTGGTCGCACAATCATTGTGCGGTCCGCATTTCCTTTTATCCTAAAATGATAACTCTCTCAACTTCTACTCTTGGTTAGCTTCTCTGGCCGCACATTTCATGTGCAGTCTGCACTTTGAACTAGGACTCTAAGAGAATTTCCTTCGCATTCTACTGGTGAAGATGAAAATCTGCAGTCTGCACTTGAGCTTTAGTGCCTGATGTTGTCCTTGAGTTCATATCACTCCTTCTTGAGTTGGATTTAATCTTAGTAGCTCATTTTCCAATTCTCCTGTAGTTAAGCATATTTCATCAGTTTTTGGGAATACAATAAAACACTTTTGGACTAAAATGAAAGCTAAAAGGCGCTAATAAGTAGTCAAAATCCCCACTTATCAACTCTCCCAAACTTAAGCTTGTGCTGGTAATCAAGCAAATTGTCACGACCCAGATTCCCCACCTTCGGGAATAGTGATGGCGCCTACTCATGAAAGCTAGACAAGCCGACAGTTACAGTTTTACCACCATTATTATTAATGAAACTGGAACAGATAATAATGAAAAACAAGATAATTATGAAATGCGGAAGTGATATAACATTTCCACAACTCAAGTACATAACTACCCCATGGATCTGGTGTCACAATCCACGAACATCTAAGATTTTCTACAAATATATGTCTGAAAGAAGTACATCTGTTCTCGAAATAGAAAGAGATAGGAAAAGCTAAAATAGGGAAAGGGGACTTCAAGCTTTGCGAACGCCGGCATATCTACCTTGGTCTCCCTGGATTGAAGGCAGCAACCTCGAAGCTACTCACAAGGTCCCGCACCGAAATCTGCATAAAAAAGTGCAAAGGCAGTATCAGTACAACCGACCCCATGTACTGGTAGGTGTTGAGCCTAACCTCTATGAGTTAGTAACGAGGCTAGGACACGACAACCATATAAACCTATGTAGTTAAATTATATGCAAGAAACAGTAATAACAGAATTGAATAGATAAAAGACGGGAAAGTGAAACATGCTGAGGGGGGATATTAAATTCTGATAGTAATAAAGTAGGGAAACAAGGTAAATATCAACTCTGAACCAACAGAAAGGATAACACAGTAACAATTGCACGATATAACCCTTTGTGTTTTTACTCTCATCCTCACCATAAAAATCAACAAAAACGGCACGGCATCACTCTTCGTGCTTTTACTCTCTCATAATCATGGCACAGCATCACCCTTACTGCATTAACACTCACCGAATATGGCACAACATCACCCTTCGTGCTTTAACACTCTTTCACAATATCATACACGGCATCACCCTTCGTGCTTTAACACTCTTTCACAATATCATGCACGACATCACCCTTCGTGCTTTACACTTTTCCTCACCCAAACAATAGAAACAATAACGTCCCGGTAAGGGAATCAACAATACAAATAATAACATCCCGACAAGGGAATCAACTATAACAAATCTTGTTTCAATAGTTAACTTCACAAAATAAATCTCAATCTGAGTCAATACTCAACAATGGTCAATTACCAAGAAAATATCATAAGCCATGTTCAACATGGATAATCATCAACTTAAGTATGAATAGTACATAATAAGAATCACAACGATCACAGCTTAAGACTAACTTGCATGCTTGACATCAACGTATAGATACTCATCACCACACCTATACGTCCTACTCAACATTAACACGTAGCAAATAAGACAACAACTCCTATTTCCTCAAACTAAGGTTAGACCAAACACTTACCTAGATTCCATGGCCCAAATCAAACCTCAATTACCACTTTACCTCTCGGTTCCACTTCTAATCCTCTTGTATCTAGTCATTATTTACTTAATAACATCAATATATGCTAAATATACCAATTCTAATACATGAATATAGATTTCTTAATGTTTTCCCCAGAAGGTCAAAAATTGACCCCGGGCCCGCTTGGTCAAAACTCGAAGTTCGGATCAAAACCCGATTACCCATTCACCTCCGAGCCCAGATATGCAATTGATTTTGGAATCCGACCTCAATTTGAGGTCTAAATCCTCAAATTTCAAAATTCCCAAAACACCCAATTTCCCATGAAAACCCCTAGATCTTTGTGATAAAATGTTGCAAAAAATTGGAATAGATTGAAAGAGTTGAGTTAGAAATCACTTAACTATGATTTGGAGAAGTTTGGAACTTTGGAAAAAGTTTAGAGAATGACTTGAAATCCGGTCCAAATGATGTTTTGATCAGGTGTAGATGTCGCAATTGCGACAGGAACTTCGCAATTCCGAAGCTCGCAAATGCGAGACAGGCTTCACAATTGCGAACCTGCTGCATGTCTGCTCCTCTCGCAATTGTGAGCTATTTGTCGCAATTGCGATCATTGACCCTCCTTGCTGACTTCGCAATTGCGAAGGAGTGTTCGCAAATGTGAACTATGCTGGCCAGGGCTTCTTCATAATTATGTTAAGGCCCTCGCAATTGCCAAGCCTATGAGGCTTGCAATTGCCAAGCCTGACCTCGCAATTGCGAGCTTAGAGCCTGCAACAATACCAGATGCAACAACAATATTTTCCTAAGTCCAAAATCACTCTATGCCCTATCTAAAACTCGCCCGAGCCCTCAGGACTCCAAACCAAACATGCACACAAGTCTAAAATCATTATGCGGGCTTGCTTGTGCGATCAAATCGCAAAATAACATCTTAAACAACGAATTTAGCATCAAAATCAATGAAATTCTCAAGAAAACTTAAATTTCTATTTTCACAACTGAGGGTCCGAATCACGTCATATAAACTCCATTTCTCACCAAATTTTATAGACATCACTTAAATACCATATTAAACCTGTACCAGCTCCAGAACAAAAATACCATCAATTTCTATCATTATTAATTTTTTAAAACTCCTTATATTTTCCAGCAAACAATTTTCTTAAAAAAATCATTTCTCGGGCTAGGGACCTTAGAATTCGATTTCGGGCATACGCCCAAGTCCCATATTTTACTATGGACACTTCAGGACCATTAGAATATGGGTCCCGGTCCGTTTACCCAAAATATTGACCAAGGTCAACTTTAATTAATTTTAAAGGCAAATTTCCATATTTTCTTAAATTTCACATAAAAGCTTTACAAAAATATGCCCGGACTGCGTACGCAAATTGAGGAGGAAGAAAATGAGTTTTTCAAGGTCTCGGAACTCAAATTGGGATTCTAAAACACAAGATGACCTCTTGGGTCATCACACAAAAAAGGTAATTCTCACTTCCACAAGTTAAGAGTTATTCCAACTAATTTAAGGTGAATCAATCACACATCAATTTGGACCAACAATTACCCAAAACACTTATGAATAATCAACAAGGCAATGATTTAAAGTTTTAAGCACATATAGTTCTAATGTGACACTTGAGCATCAAGAGTTGACTTTATTCATCAAGGAAGTTCGCTCTTTCATGTAGGTCATTGTGGATCCCAAACTCCTCCTTCTCTACTCTCCGTCAGTATAACTCACCTAGGAATGTGCCACACTATTCAAAGATTTGTGAAAAGTTCGCTCATCTCTCTCAAAAGAATGTCACAAGTACGGCTCTAAGTACAATATGCTTGCCCCTCATGTAAATCACCACTAATTTAAGTTTACTCAACTTGAAATTATGTAGGCCTTTTTTAGAATGTAATGAAGGACTTTGGACTAAGGTTGGATATGTTGGAATATAACGAGTTCATCTTTCCTTAAGCACTCCATTTTCTCTTTTTGGCTAATATTTTGCCGACTCTTTGAGGCATTTTATTTTTCCTTAAGGTAACTAGAAGACATAATATCACTCTTTCTTGGTCATGATATTCATTTTCTCCTTCTTTGGTTTCTCTATGTTCTGCATCGTTGCTTTTCTTTGAATCCCTTCAACTCTTCAACTTATTCACTTTCTTTTTGCATTTTTCTTTTTGTTCTTTCTTTCCTTTTCTTTGCCTTTCCTTTTCTTCATTTCTTTTCTCTTTTTGTGCCTTCATACCTTTTTCAAACTCCTCGTCTCTTATCCAAACTTATATTTTAGCCAATTGTTTCTCAAGAGTATTAAGGAAAGCTCGGGTGCCAAGAGAGGGTCACTACAAAACGAGTAAAGGATTGAAACATAGTTATCATATGAGAAAGATTTTAGGCTCAAATGGGTTGACTAGGGATAACAACACTGGTGGGACATGGAAAATTTCAAGCGTACCAAGGAGAGCCTACAATCACTTCTCAAGCCAAGCAAGACTTAAAATTTTGCCTAGAAACACATTCGGGGCAAGTTTTAGACCATTCGCACAGGAACTTGGACTTGCAACAAAACATCTCACCTCTCACACAACTGGATTGTTAAAAACGATAGAGTCAAGGTCCCACAACAATCATATTCAAGATTGAAAATCACTAATGACTCGATAAACCACTCGATGATTGATTAAGTGAACACAAGAGCTAGAAGGTCACTAACTAGAACTATTTCATTCCAAGAACTTGTTTTTAATCATAAGCACATAGTTAAGTGTGTTGATACCAAGTGAAGCATGCTTGACTCTTCTAGTCTGACTCAATTAGGTCCTCTTATTCATTATTACTACTATTCTTACCTAAACATAAAAACAGACTCAATCCCTTAAGAATATTGTTACGCCATCCATCGTTGGGAAGAGTTACCCGGTACACAAATAAACCACCTATGGAAAGAATCGTGGCATTAAGAAAACCAAAAGCTTACTGACCACTTAAACATGAAAAGAAATTACTAAATTAAAAATATGCTATTAAAGTAAATAACAAGCTATTAGACTAAACATTGACTATTTAAGAAAACAAAATAAAGCAGCTAACAAGCAAACTACTGAAGGCATAAATGAATAAACAAACTGAGAGAGGGAAAGATAACATATACATAAATAAAGATAGAAGAATATGTATATGAATAAAAAAAGAAAATGTTATAATTATTACAGGCCAATGTCAAATATTAAATCAAATAAAATCCACCACCCCCAAATAAGAATAAGCATTATCCCCAATGCTTAACAAAATAAGAACAAAGAAGGGAAAGAGTAAAAAGGACTTCCTATGTGGTCTCTGTGTCCATAGCAGCGTCATCACCCTCAAGCTCCTCCAACTATATCTCATCATCCTCTGTTCGGGGAGTAGCTGGGTTGGCAAATATCTGTCGTGCTGCCTCAGTAGTATGGGCAGTGAGGTTTGGCTCTTCAGACTGTCCAGTTGGTGCCACTAGTGCTGATGGTGATGTTGGGTCTACTGGTACTGCTGGAGTTGTCTCCATTAGCAAATCAAATGAAAGGTCCCCAACGGCTGCTATCTTGGTCACCTCTCGTCTCAACCTGTCAACTGACTTCTTCGAAGCCTAGTATTTCCTTATCTTCTTCACCTGCTTCCCAAGCACCTCAATTGCTCCCCATGTTCCACAAAAGTGTCCATGATGGTCTTCTAGTTTTCCAATATCTTCTTCAAAGTGTCCTCCACTATCGGAGGAATATGGGGTGCCGGGGTAGATGTCTTGGTTGCAACAACACTGGATAGGTCAGACATCTTTGCAGTAGCTATCTGCATCCAATTGTTGAGGCTCTCCAGTGCCTGGGAGACTTTCAGCGTAGAAAGTGGATGAGCAAGCATAGGCACCATCTTCAAAGTAGAAGTGGATGGAACTGATGCTAACGGCCTGGAAGATGGAGGTGGAGGCATGGCAGCTGTACTGGTAAAAGGCCCGGCTACAGTGGTAGACATGTTAGCTGAATCTGTAACTACCATCGAAGGCTCATCAGACTACCCTACGGTAGTAGTCGGCTAACCCTTTTTCTTTGGGTTCCTCGGGTCCTTCAAAGAGTACCAAGTGAAGGGTTTCTTCGCATGAACCTTAGTGTCAAAACTTTTTGACTCCACCCCTACATTCGTTAGATACTCCATGATAGTGTTGGGATACAGGTTGCATCTATCACCCTGCCTACCGACCAGAGACAGGTTGGCTAACATGATGGCACCCACATTGATTGGGTACCCCGCTATGATGGAAGCCGCTATAATTTCCCTCAGGATTGGGAGATTGTTTTAGTTCTGGCACTAGTGTAGTCGTCTGCACACAAATGTCTGCCAACGTTTAGCTTCAAAGTTCAGGGTGTTCCGCTGGATAGGAACCCCTGTTGTCATCCATGGTGGCGGTGGTGCCAAGGGCGAGCTGAATCACCAAGTGCGAACATCTCAAAATATTGCACCGACTCCACATCCTCAAGCCCCAAATAAGTGTTTAGGGTTCTCTGATTGTGAGCACATGAGTTTTGGACGATGTGAAATACTCTTACAAATTAAAGAAATAGACTTTTACCCATTGTTTGCAATTTTCTAGGATTTTTGTTAATTGTTTGCATTTGTGTGCATGTTTACTTCTATTTAAATCATGAAAAAATATCAAAAATACCATGCATTGCATTTAGGTTTTGTGTTCACATTTTAGGATTAATTAATTAATTTATTCATTTATTAAAAATAAAAATTACAAAAAGGCTCACTTAGCCTTTAATTCTAGATCAGTAGTTTTTCCCTTGTAATTTAGGACCAATTAATTTTTATAAATCTTATGGTTTGATAAATAGTTTGATTTTACAACTTAGACCAATTTAGGGTTTAATTTAGGATTGTTATTAATTCAAACAAAAAAAACAAAAGAAAAAGGATTAAAAAAAGAAGGAAAAGAAAGAAAGATTGGTTCTAAATTCAAATTGGGCTAACATTTTAGCCTAATTCTTACCCCAAATCCACTTAAATACATGCCTTACCCAACCGAAAATGACCCAACCTGCCCAGCCAACCGGATATGACCCGCCCCACTCTCCCCAAATATAAGATACATATTATAGATAAAGACCCAGCCCTAAATTTTCTTCCAAACGGCGCCGCAACACTTATAATCATCTCCTTCACCCCAAAATCGTTCCCAACTCGCCTGAAACTCAAGAGAGTTCACTCACACACGGGCCCAATCTCACCACTTCACCAAGATTCTAACGGCTTCTGACAAATTTCCTCTCCCATGTGCTGGACTCGTTTGGGAATTTCTAAAGAATGAATTCCGAAAATGGGAGCCGTGGATTATTTTGGCATCAATCCTCTCCTTCCATCCGTTAGGATTCGCTCTAAAAGAGATTTCTTTCAGATTTCTTGTGAAAAAAGAGTAGAAGCTTCGAGATAGGGGTATATATACCAAGGTCTGGTTTCAGGCTGGGAGAGATTTTTTAGGTAGAGGTCAGTTGAAAAATTAGGGGTGTAAAAAAGCTTCTTGTCTTCTATTTTGTTCATCTGCAATTTTCTTTGTTTAATTCCAGTCACGATAGAAAAATACAAAAAAAAATAATTGTTTCGTTTAGTTTGATATTAGCATCTCTGTTCTCTTCATCTTTAAATTCAGAAATTTTCACCTTTATTATGTGTTTGGACTGAGTTCAAGAGCTGAGGTTTGTTCGAAGGTCACGATTTGCGGTTCCGAGATTAATTTGTTGTTTTTGTACGTATCAATTTTTTGCATATCAAAGAAAGATCATTGCAGGTTTATTTGTTTCCTTCGCTACTGTTCTGGTGTACAAAATATGAGGAAACCTTAGAAGTAAATGTTTGAGATTGAGATTTAATAGAACGTTTATTTGCGAGTCTCGAATGGTGTTGACTCTGGATTTTGAATCGAGCTCTGTTTCCTCTTTGTGCTTAAAGCATTTTCAGAGTTTGGATTCGCTCATTTTGAATATGATCAATTGAATTCCAGCATGATTTTTGATTCCATAATTCTATTAGAGTACTCTTAGCGTCATTTTTAGGCTTAAACTTGCTCAAAACTTGCTTACTTCAAGTTTGAGGTCATTGTATGAAGGTTCAGTGATTGCTTGTCCTGTTTCTCATGAACATCTCTGGGTTTTTTTTGTTAAATTTGAGTTTTAAAAAAATGAAATCGAAAATCATCTTCTGAGTTCCTTGCTTATTTTTATATGAACTAGCACTGAGTCTTGTCTTCAAGTATAAATTAGTGTCAAGTTGTTCTTTACCTCGCATGTTCAAGAACGAGTTCTTGGGGAATCCTTTTGTTGCTGGGGTTTGAATTTGAAATGCTGGGAATCCTTTATTTCTTCTTCTTTTTCTGTTTTGATTTATCTGTTAAGATATGCTATTAATTTAGCTAAAAATCAGTTTGAATTTGTGTCAGCTTTGTGCTAAGTCTGATCGTTTCTTAGTGATTCGAGTCTGAAACTATCCTAATCCACTTTGTTAATAAAGATTCATGTGTGCCTCCTTGATATGGTTTGAGTTGCTTGCTAGAAATTGTATGAATTGAGTTGTGTCATTGGAATCTACTGTTAAAATACTTATGCATAAACTAACCTGCTGATTTACCAATTCTGTCAGCGTGCTAGCTGCAATAAGTTATGTTCCCCTACTCTTAATTCGAGTTTAAATCCTTTTGAATCCTGTCGTTAGTACTCTAATGTGTGTGAGTCGATTATGAGAATGAATGGTTGAATCCTTAAAGTTTCCTCTACTGACCCTCCCTGGGTTTTTGTTTGTTTTTTAAACGAGAAGTCTGTCAGGATCATTTTGATTATGTTTGCTTCAAGTCAGATTCTCCTGTATGTTTATTTGAAATTTATGCATCAAGCTTCTTATTTGCGCTATTTTGAAATTTATGAAATCAGGCTTCTAATTGACCTTAAGTGTTTGTGATCCTTGCTAGGCGTATCTATCTATGTTGCATTTCATGAGCTTGATTGAAGAGAGAAGTAAACTAAGCCACTATCTCTCATTACATTTCCTTTAGAAAACACTTTCATTAAATTGTGTTCATACGAAAGCAGGGTTTGTTTGAGTTTGGGGATTGAAACATGTATCTGTCTGAACAACTTGTTGGAAATCTTGTTTTCGTTTTTGCCATAAAGAGCTATAGCACAAGCTGCATTTCATAAATTCGTGTTGTTATATATCTCAAACTTGCTAGTCAATTGATTTTGGGAATGTGATTTGGAGTATTGAAATGTGTTGGGAAAGGAAATGGAGTGTACATGTTAAAGAGAGGGGTTGAGAGTAAAGGTGTTAAACGGGCTGGGTTGGGCCGGTTCCGGACTAGCCCAGACCGGTAGAACCCGGAACCGGACCAGACCAGTAATAAAGGGTTGGGCTGGATTGGGGGTTTGGGGGGTTGGCGCGGTTCACCTGGCCCAAACGGGTAACCGGAACCGGTTGAACCCGGTAGAGTATAGTAACTCTTACCGGGTTAACCGGCCCGGTTCAAACGGCTACTTTTTTTTTATAAATTTTTCGGACTTGGGGTCCCCACAGACCGTTTGGCAACGGTTAGACCATGTTTTGGTCCGTTGGCCAACGGAAATATTGCACAAATAGCCAATTTTTATTTTAATTTTTAACCCTTTTTCAATTTACAAAACTAACCTTCTTTAAAACTATAAATACCCCCCCCCCTTCTTTATTTCTTCACTCAATACTCATTTCTCAATCTTAATTTCTGTCATTCTCTCATTCTCCAATTTGCAAGAATTCAAATCTTCAATCTAATTTTATTTGGCTCTCTTTTCTTGAATTTAATTTATCGTGTTTTGTTATTCGGAATTTGAAGTTTGAACTTTGAACAATTGAAGTTCAAAATTGAAATACTTGCTTGACGTTTGTTCGTGGTAACATCGAAATTGCCTAATCAAGTGCTCAATTTATTGGCGAATTCGGTGCACTCCCTCCAACTCTTTCTCTTATTTACTATTTTAATTGCATATTTAATTTTAGCTTATACTTTAATTTTTACAATATGTTTAATGCTGCTAAAAGAGTGTGTAAAAGAGTTACTTGTAGGGGAAATAAAAAAAGAGATAGTCCTTCAGCATCTGGTAGTAATAGTAATAATCCATTATCATTTACACATGTATCCGAATCATCGCATAATGATAATTTAGATATAGATTATGAAAAATTACAAGATGATTTTGGAATAGAAGATAATGAAATAGGAATGGAAGATGAGATACCAGCTACACCTACTAGTGTTGGAGTTGGTAGTGTTGGGGTTGCTACAAGGGGTGGTGGTCGTGGCACTAGAAGTAGACCACCTGTGGCTACGACTATTAATCGTAGAAAAAGAAGTAAGGTTTGAAATTTTTTTGAAATAATAGAAGGTACTGATATAGTTAAATGCAAACTTTGTAAAGGTGATTTTAAACATTTGACTAGAGGAAATTTAGGGGGGACTGGGACGCTTAGTAGACATATGAGAACTGAGCATCCCATAGAATGGGGCGCTGATGGTGATGGAAATCAAACAACTCTTAACCCTACTACTGGAGGTCTAGTGAAATATGATAAAATGAAGGATCGTGAGGAGTTAGCAAAAATGATTGCTTTGGGTTGTCTACCTTTTTCTTTTGCTTCTTCATCATATCTTATTATGTATATTCAAAGGATTTACAATCCTTTATTTAAAGGTATCCCTAGAAGTACTTGTAGAGCTGATATCTTTAGACTTCATGGACAATATCAAACATACATACGTTATTTGTTTAGCCACCTTCCTTGTAGAGTTTCTCTAACTTCTGATATTGGCCATGCTGTTAATGGAAATGATTATTTGACAATTACATGTCATTGGATAGATGATACTACTTGTATGCAAAAACGTATTATCGCTTTTAGATATGATGAAGATCAGAGTCATACTGCTGTATTTATAAATAGTACTATTTGTGAAGTTGTTGAATTCTAAATCAAAAAGTATTGTGTATGTCTTTTGATAATGCTTCTAAGAATAATGCCGCAATTTCAATATTAAAATTGCATTTGCAACCACCTCTTGAGGAAATTTTTCATGTTAGGTATACATGTCATGTTTATAATTTAATTGTTAAAAGTGGCCTTAATTTATTTTTGACTGATATTACTCATGTTAGAAGAGCAGTTTGTGTTATTCAAGGAAATAATAGACAATCTAGAATAAAGGAATTTAAGAATAAGTGTGTCCAGTATAACCTTAAACCCAGATCCATGCCAGACGAAATTGTTACTAGATGGAATTATACATATATATTTTTAAAATGTTGCTACAAATATAGATTCCCAATAACTGAAGTTGCTAATGCTCATTGTACTGATCCAAACCGTATGCTAACAAGTGGTACTTGGGAGGTCATTAATGATGTTGTTAAATTTTTACATAAATTTTATACAGCTACTGTTGAGTTTTCTGGAGCATATTACCCTACTGTTACTATGGCTTTAGTACATATAGCTGAAATTTCTTTTCTACTCTTTGAATTTAAGAAGAAAGAAAAATATAGGGATGTTGTTAAAAAAATGCAAGCAAAATTAAAAAAATATATCTTTCTAATTCCTCCGATTTACTTAATTGGTGCTGTTTTAAATCCTTCTATTAAGATGTCTGATTGTCACCAATTAATGAATGCTTTATATACTTATATGGAGACTGGACCAACTAAAACCCCAGATTTATATACTTGTATGAACAAGCTAAATGAATATTTACAACAATTATATAATTATTATGCAAATGTAATTGATGATGATGCTCTTAATGTAGACAATGTTAATCCAACTATGCATTGTACCACTTCTGCTACTGTGGATGATGAAGAAGGCCTTGATAGTTTTAATATTTTTTTTACATTTTCTAACACTCAAACAAGTAGCAGGAACATTGATGAACTTCAATTTTACTTGCAGAAGCAAAAAGAGCCTCGCACAAAAGAATTTTCACCGTTGGGATGGTGGCATGAGAATGAAAAGCAATTTCCTGTTCTTTTCGCTATGGCTCGGGATGTGCTGAATGTACCAATTTCTATTGTTGCATCGGAGAGTGCATTTAGCCAAGCAAGACAACAACTTGGAGACACCCGCCACTCATTGGGAAGCAATGCGTTTGGAAGTTTTAGTATGTTTCAGAGATTGGATTAGATCGGAACAAAGAAATCAAGGACTTGAAGATGTTGATAGCCCAGAAAACGAGGAACTTAAAGATATATTAACATATGGTAACCCATCCGAATTTAACACTCCAGAAGAAGGTCAATCGGTTCATATTGATTATGATGAACTTACTAAGGCAATGCAAAACCTTTGAATTTACTATTTTACTTGTTGAAAAAAATGTAAACCTTTCAATTTGTAAGTTTGAAACTTTGAAATTTGAATTAAGACATAAAAGTAGCACTTGCAATAAGTACATTTGTTTTCCATCTCCCTTGTATTCTTTATGTTAGTACTTTGTAATGCACTTATTACAATATTTATACAAAATTTCAAAAAAACAAATTAAAATTACACTAAACCCGGCCCCGTCCGGCCCTCTCAACCCGTAACCCGTACGGTTCAGTTTTTTACCCGGAACCCGAACACGTTAAACCCGTTAAGAATCAACCCAAAACTGGCCCGGACCGTAACCCGTACGGATCCAAAAAATGGAGGCCCGGACCGGCCCGATTAGCCCGTTAAACACCCATAGTTGAGAGCACGTTAATTAATTGGGAAGGTCTGCAGTTTGAGCTAGCAGAAGTCGTGGCACTATCACACTCTAATTCACCTTTATTTGGTTGTTTCTTTGTTTGTTCAGTTATTATATTCTTGTTATAGTCGACTATGGACTCGGCGAAAATAATGTGTTTAAATTATTTCAAATGTTTATTGGAATATAGGATTTGGGAAAAGTCTAGCCCATTAGCAATTAATCATCTACAGGATTGGGCGTTAGTTTGGTCAAGTGCAATGGAACTCTTTAGTAAAAGTACCTCATGGATTCGGGCCTCTTCGCTCACAATCACCAGTTCATTCACAAATTGTAGCTTGCTTTAGGCACGTTCAATATATTATTGTGGTTGTGTACACGTTCGCATGACATAATTACGATTTTAAAACAGAATCGGAGTATGCGTTCGCGCAACTTCGACTAAACTTTCTTAATAATACTAATAATAAAGCGTCATTAATTGTGGACACGTATGCGTGACATAATTTTTTGACGCGCCAAACAAATGGGTACACGTACGCGTGACCCGTTTCAAGATAATTTCTTAATTAAAAGAGGCAAATGTACATACGTTCTAAAAATGAGTAATTAAATAATTTGATTAAGCCAAGTATGATCAAAGCGACTGTGCTAAAACTACGGAACCCGGGAATGCCTAACACCTTCTTCCAGGTTAACATAATTTCTTACCCAGATTTCTGTGTTCGCAGAACATAAATAAGAGTCAATTTCCACGATTTGAGATTTTAAACCGGTGACTTGGGATACCATAAATTATCCCAAGTGGCGACTCTAATTTTAAATAAATAATCCCGTTTCGATTGTCACTTAAATTGAAAAAAACTCCCTTATACCCTTTCAGGTGTAGAAAAATGAGGTGTGACAGCTCTGGCGACTCTACTGGGGACAAGAACCCAGAATCGCTGGTTCAGGGTTCAAGAATTTGATATTTTTAATATAATTTTATTTGGCTTTATTTATTGTTAATGTTACTGTATTTTGTGAACCTTTTGTGCTAATTGTTATCTATTTACCGCTTTGATATTATTTGAATTGTATATAACTGCCTTCTTACGCCACCCCTCTGATTCTTCTGAAAATGGTGCACACGTTCGCGTGGCCCGCGTTTTCTATAGAAGTCATACCAAATAGAACGAGGCCGGGCCAGTAACAAGGCCGGGTAGACTTTAGTGATCCCGCTACGTTGCCTTCTCTTCGGCTCGAGTTGTCCGCTTGGGTAATCCAGGTCAAGAACATAACCCCGAGTTTAAACTTAGAATAACACAAACTTATTCCGGATCCCTGGTAGGAACGTTTGTTTGCATCACGTGCATTTGCCTTTGGGGATTCAACACAAGGGTTGGGTCCGTCTAGGACAGGTGTACCCAAAATAATAGACCATCGTGATGCATCCTATGTGCTATGTGAATATTTATTTGTTTCGGCTTGCATGTTGACAGGGTAGGAAAAGAAAATCAAGAGGAAAACCAAGAGTGATGTAGGGAAGAAATAAAGCCCAGTTCTGAAAAATCCCTGGTATTTGGAAATGTCCCGAAACTCTACCAAAATTTTCAAATAAAAGAGAGAAAAAGAAAAGAGTCAAGGAAAAAGAGTCATTTCAAAATGAGTCAATAATATGTCTCTTTCAAATATGTCAAAACTGACCAAACTACGCAGGACTGATTATCCCCGGATGTGGGATACGTAGGCAACCTACATAAGGTTCGGCCTTATTTTTCAAAAAAAGAAAAGAAAAGAAGAAGAAGAGTAAATAGTCAAATAGATGTAATTTAGGCTCTGGTCAAAAGAGTAAGCCGACCCAGCTTCGGTTATGTCTTAAGCCATTCTTGTCGGGATAGCCTTAGAGTATCTTTCAGTTGTCGAAGGCTATTTTCGTAAAGAACGGATAAATCTGTCGGTAAAGTGTCATTTTTTTCATAAAATACTTTTCCACGTCCTCAAAATTTATTTTGAATTGTAAAGGGGTCATGTTTGCAAAAACGACCACTTTTGCTAAAAGTATAATAGAGGGGAGGGGGTCATGTTCTGTTGATTTTTCTTTTAGAAATTGAAAAAACCTGTTTTACAAAAAGTTCACCAGAGTCAAAACTAAACTTAAATTTCCACAGGTACAAATGAACACTGTCCCGAATCTGTTAGAGTTGGTCATAGAATAGGCTCGGCTGCAGCTACGTATGTGGTGGAATAATCTAGATGAAGATGGTCGGGATTGGGTAAAAGAGCAGTTGGGTGCCCTTATAGACATTCTGGAAATCGAACCACGGGAAGATCTAATCAAGGCTTTGGTAACTTTTTGGGACCCCGTCCACAATGTTTTTCATTTCTCGGATTTTGAGATCACCCCTACTCTGGAGAAAATGGCCGGTATATTGAGTTTGTCCAGGATTTGAGGAAATAAAAACTTATATTCCCAAGGGCTCCTTCTGTGCACAAGTTTTTTGACCTCCTGAATATCAGTAAGCAAATGAAGAAGACCCACATAAATAAAGGATGTTGTTCTTTCTACTTCCTATACTTCAGGTTAGGGCACTCATCTGGGTTTGAAACGTATGAAAAGGGTTTGAACAACAAACAATATAAGGGCACCTGGAAAATTCATCGTCGGTTCGCTTTCATTGTGGAGTGTTTGGGGATTATGGTCTTTCTAAATGCAGAAGGGACAATGGATATCAATATGGTCAGAATTGCACAAATCCTCACTACTAAGAAAGTTCATACATTTACTCCGTTAGTGCTGGCAAACATTTATCGAGCATTGACATTGTGCAAGGCTGGGGCTCAATTCTTTGAAGGTTGCAATATTCTTCTACAAATGTGGTTGATCGAGCATCTCCACCATCACCCCAATTCATGAGCTATGGTTCGAGCACATATAACTTCATCAAGAGCTACGAGGAAAGGGTGAAAGACTACAATGCTCTAGAAAGGTTTGAAGCCTGGGTCTCCCACTTGAAAGCTTTAAAAGAAAGTCAGGTCGAGTGGACTATAGGATGGCTCCCGATGACAGAAGCAATACACATGACGGCTACCAAGGGTTACCTAATGTTGATGGGTTTGAGGAGTGTCCATCCATATGCGCTGCAGATGGTCTTAATGTAGTTAGGAAGATATCAGGTGGTTCTCGAAGATGAAGATCTAACCAGCCTAGTCATTGAGCTACATCCAGAAGCTGTATTGCCCAAAACCTTAGTTCAACAGGATTGGAATTGTTGCCGGTATCTAAAAAATGGCACCCAGGTACCAGATGTTGCAAAGGGGGAAGTGGATCTAGATTACACTGCATGGTTTGAGAAAAGGTCTTGTGCAAACAACGAGCCAGAGCCTGAGCCCGAGCCTGAGCCCGAGAGGCCTGCCAAAAGACCTCATGTTCAAGCTTTTGATAATAAAGTCCAAGAAAGGTTGGCCTGGGGAGAAATGGAGAAAAAATATCAAGCCGCCATTCACACCTTGGAATAGAAATTTAGAAACATAGAATTCAATAATGATATCTAGGAACAAGAAGCGGAAGGTGAAAGGAGGAGGTTGGCCAAAGAAAATGAAGCCCTCCGAGCCCAAATCGGAAAAATGAAAATAGCAGCTGAGAACCCTGTTAGGAGTGAAAATAGACAAGCTCAGGATAAGAGTATATGATTACGGGTTTGAGTTAGAGAAGACTGAAGCTGAACTAGCAGAGGCCCGAGCCAAGTTAGCTAAGAATGCGGAGGGACGGGCAAGTTTCGTTCGGAAACTGAAGGAGAAGTACGACAAAGGAATGGCGGGTCTAAAGAAAAAGGTCAATGTCCATGAGAACGAAATGACCATGCGGGCAAGAGACTTCAAAGCATAAAGGAGAACTGCTATGCCCTGATGACGCAGCTAGAAAAAGACCTGCAGTAGCTTCAAGAGAAAAGTCATACAGCCGAACAAGTTTTAGAGGCTAGATCTCAGTAGATTGGACGGTTGCTACAAGAGAAGGGTATCATCAGGGAGAGGGTTAGGAGGATTGCGGATTACATTGTGATGAAATGCAATGAATGCGAGGACATGACCAGGTCCATGTTCTTCGCTTTGGTTATGATTTTTGTTCGTCGGATCATGGGCGACCTGTTTCGCCTCCAAGAAGATATGGCGCATAGGCCCGCAGCGAGACCAACCAGAGCAGCAGTGGAAGCACTTATGTATTTTTGATTTTATTCTTTTTTTTAATGTGTATTGCAGTTTCTTCTAGAGTCTATTGGTCCATTTTGAGTCTTGCTTTAGTTTTTGAAAATATTTAAGTTTGTAGGGTGGAGTCGTTGTAATAGAAAAAGTCCAGAATGTTTTCATTTTATAAAAATTTGAAAAAAAATCAAAAAATGTGTCTTTCTTTGAATTCTCATTTATCCCCTGAACTACTTAATGATCTGATTTATGCGGCGTCAGTATACGTAGGCAATCCCCATAGGATTCGATCATAACCAAAAAATGAAAAGGAAAAAGAGGAGAGAAAATAAAAGGAAATTGAGGGGAAAGAAATAATGGCAAAACGAGAGAGAAAAGTGAGTGCAAAATAAAAGGGAAGTAACAAAAACAAGTGGGAAGGTCCAATAGTGATTAAAGAGGGATTGAAGTAAAAAGAAAAAAAAAAGATAGAAGAAAGCGCAAAATAAGAAGAGTTAGTTAAAACCCGGGATGAAGCATGCAGTCGTTCAAATATACGATAAAAGCTTTAACTGTTTAGGTGCATTGCATCCCAAATATGAGGTTGCCCATTTGTTAAATCTTAAACACTAACAAGTTGTCGTTGTCATTGAGAACAGGAAGGTGGTAAGTTTGTTTGGCATTCTGGCAACCCATCCGTACAACACCAGGTGTAAAAACAAGTTGATCATGGCTGGCCAAGAACTCGATGCAAGTATTATTGATCCAGCGAGAGAGGTGGAGGAGTCTGAGGTTGGTTTGAAAGAGGAGTTACATAAGTTGAAACACCAGATCACCGAAATGTACCAGGCATGGATGAAAGTGGATCCACCACCATCATACCCCGCCAACCCTGCTTTCATCCCGCTACTAGCTCAATCCCAAGAACCTCCCACTATTGAATCATCTCCACAACATGCACCAAGATTCACCCCTTACCACCACTATCATGTCACCACTTCCCAAACCATACAAGCTCCACCAGCTAAAACAACCCCATACCCCCTTT
Source organism: Nicotiana tabacum (assembly GCF_000715075.1). Lineage (NCBI taxonomy): Eukaryota > Viridiplantae > Streptophyta > Magnoliopsida > Solanales > Solanaceae > Nicotiana > Nicotiana tabacum. The sequence goes on along the minus strand of NC_134086.1, from coordinate 103,934,634 downwards.
ACCAGCTACCCCTGTTTTTGTAGCACCTCCACCAGCTACACTCCATTGATATTCCAGTGAGCCATTATTCCAGACCCAAGATAATCAGTACTATCCCCCCAGAGCTCACCTTCAAAGCCCCAGATCATTATTCCGACACTCCTCATTACGACCTTCCTGTTAAGACTGAGAAACCACCTAAGAACCGGGAATAGGAGGAGATGTTTAGGAAGGTGAGAAGCCTAGAATAGTCGCTCAGAAACATGCAAAGGTTGGGAGGTCAAGTAAGTGTACCCTACAAAGATCTGTGTTTGTTCCCTAGCGTACAAATACCTGTTGGGTTCAAAATGCCCAAATTTGACTTGTTTGACGAACACAGAGATCATGTGGACCACTTAAAGAGATTTTGCAGCAAAATGAGAGGAGCCGGTGGGAAAGACGAGCTATTAATGGAATAATTTAGCCAGAGTCTGAGTGGTGCGGCATTGGAGTGGTACACTCGTCAGGATCATAGCAGATGGTATACCTGGGATGATTTGGCCCAAGCATTCGCTCGTCATTTCCAATAAAACATCAAGATTGTTCCAGATCATTTGTCTTTGACTAAGATTGAGAAAAATGCTAGTGAATGTTTTAGGGAATACGGTTTCCACTGGAAAGAACAGGAAGCAAGGGTTAACCCTCCAATGGAGGAGAATGAAATGGTGGAATACTTTCTTCAGGCCTTGGAGCCTACTTACTTTGGTCATCTGATCTCGTCCATAGGTAAGTCTTTCAATGAAGTAGTAAAAATGGGAGGAATGGTAGAGGAAGGGCTCAAATCAAGCAAGATCATGAGCTACTCTGCCATCAAAGCAACTACGCAGGAAATCCATAATCTTAAACCAGCCTATTTCAAAGGTTGAGGTAGTTGGATGTTTTGAGGCCAATTGAGTCAAAACTACCAAACCCCCCTCCAAAGAACCTAGATTATTCTCTTAGATGTGTGTACTGTTCTGATACTCCGGGGAACAACACAGAAAAGTGTTGGCACTTGAAGAACACCATCCAAGAGCTTATTGATACGAACTAGATTGTGGTCCAGAGCCTAGAAGCACCCAACATCAACCAGAACCCATTACCAGCCCATGCTGAAATGCACATGATTGAGATAGTGCACAAAGATGGGAAGCCTAAGAAGCCTTCACAATCTGTCATGATGATCCGGTCTAGTGAAAGTAAGTCAATCAAGGACCTGGTTGTCACAAAATCAACCTCTTCAATAGCTAAAGGATCAACAGACAAGTGAGCATGCCAAATGATAAGCTAGATGTGGTAATTGAAAAGAGGTCCCCAAGTGATGTTGTAGCAAAGCAAGAAAAGCCAAAGGTGATCGTGTTGGAGGTAGAAAGTAAGCCGATCATAATTGTGGAGGGTGCTCGCACGAACCCTATCATTATCAAACCTGTGACCCAACTGTCGGTAGCTAATACCAAGACTGTCCCATGGAACTATGAGCGAGTAATAGTGACCTATAAGGGGAAGGAAGTGAAAGAGGAAGTTAATGAGGCCCAGGGATTAACTCGTTCGGGGAGATTCTTTGCCCCGAAAAGGTTAAGAAAAGTAAAACACTCAGAGACAATCCAGTTCTAGTGAAGAAACTGGTTACTGAAAAAGAAGCAAAGGAGTTTTTGAGAAAAATAAAGATACAGGATTACTCCATCGTAGAACAGTTGAGAAAGACTCCTGCTCAGATTTGCCTGTTATCATTGTTGATCCATTTAGATGAGCACCACCAGGCCCCCTGATGAAGATTCTGAACTAAGCTCATGTCCCCGACAAAATCACAGTGAACCATTTGGATAAGATTGCCAATAAGATATTTGAGTCTAACAGGATCACATTCTCGGATGATGATTTGCCTTTGGAGGGTACAGAACACAATCAAGCCATTTATATCACAGTAAAATGCGAAGATTCTATGGTCACAAGGGTATCAGTTGACAATGGTTCTAGTGCAAACATCTTCCCTCTCTCTACTCTAAACAAGTTAAAAGTTGATGATGAGAGGATTCACAAGAACATCATATGCGTCCGAGGTTTTGACGAAGGGGGAAAAGACTCTGTTGGCGACATCATGCTCGAGTTGACAATAGGACCAGTTGAATTCACCATGGAGTTCCAGGTACTGGATGTGGCTGTTTCTTACAATTTTTAATTGGGTAGGCCTTGGATAAATATTGCCAAGGCGGTTCCGTCTTCTTTACACCAAATGGTGAAGTTCGAATGGGATAGACGAGAAATCGTCGTGCATGGCGATGATAATTTATGTGCTCTCAATGATACCTTCATCCCGTTTATTGAAGCTGAGGATGATAAGGGGCCGTGGGTCTATCAAGTGTCTGAAACAGTATCAGTTGAAAAGGTTCCAAAAGGGGAATACATCCCGGGTCAAAAGTTAGCTTCTGCAATCATCATGGTAGCAACCGAGATGTTGAAAAATGTTTTTATGCCGGGCAAGTGTCTGGGTGCATCTATGCAAGGTATCGTGCAGCCAGTGCCCTTGCCTGAAAACTTAGGCACATTTGGTTTGGGGTTCAAGCCTATAAGGGATGATGTAAAGAAGGCTCGAAAGTTGAAAAAGAAGGCATGGTATCTCCCTAAGCCAGTCCCACGTCTCTCCAGGTCTTTCATCAAGGTAGGGGTCATGAAGCGTCCAGTAACAACAGTTCCAAAGCATGTGGTTGATTTTGATGAAGAATTGGTTAAAAGGTTCTAGATTCTATTTGATGAATTGAACATTGTAGAAATCGGGGAAGGATCCAGCAAAGCTGATGTGCAGTTTATTGGGCCAAAAGTGAAGCTTAACAATTGGGATGCCACTCATCTCCCTACCCGGAAGGAGTTTTAGTAGTTTGCTTTTTCTTTCTTTCAATTATCTGGATTATTCCAGGGTTGTAATTCAGATTTTTTATTTTTCGTCTATGTTGATGTACAAAACCTTCTATTCTTTATTTTAATGAAATGCAATTTCCCTTTTCCATTACTTCTGATAGTGTCATTTTCTTTTCTTTCTTTCTACAGTTCTTTTTATGCTGGATTTAATGATATGACATGCATGAGGAATCTTCAGCCAAGTCTTATAAGTCAATCTAACTATGAAATAATAATCCAAGAAATAGAGTGTGATGATAAAGTAGAATATGATGAAGAGGAAGCATTTGAGGAAATTAGTAAAGAGCTAAGTCACTTTGAAGAGAAACCCAAGCCTAATTTGAATGAAACTGAAGCAATCAATGTAGGGGATCCAGATAATATTAGGGAAACCAAGATAAGTGTACACTTGGAACCGTAAATCAGGGAGGAAATAATCAAAGAAATGTTTGATTGTAAAGACATTTTTGCATGGTCATATGAAAACAAGCTGGGTCTAAGTACTGACTTGGTGGTTCACAAATTGCCGACTGACCCAGCATTCCCTCCAGTCAAGCATAAGTTAAGAAAGTTCAAAACTGATATGAGTGTGAAGATCAAGGAGGAAATCACAAAGAAGTTGGGCACAAAGGTCATTCGAGTCACGCGATACCCCACTTGGTTAGTTAATGTTGTGCCAGTGCCAAAGAAGGATAGCAAGACTAGGGTGTGCGTTGATTACCATGATCTTAACAAAGCAAGTGCAAAGGATAATTTTCCGTTGTCAAATATCCACATTTTAATTAACAACTGTGCCAAGCATGAGATTGGATTTTTTATGGATTGCTATGCGGGGTACCACCAGATCTTGATGGATGAGGAGGATGCATAAAAGATAGCATTCATCACACCATGGAGAACTTATTGCTACCGAGTAATGCCATTTGGTTTGAAAAATGCTGGGGCAACTTACATGAGGGCGATGACCACTGTGTTCCATGACATGATACACAAGGAGATTGAGGTTTATGTGGATGATGTGATCGTAAATTCAAAGCAATAGGCCGACCATGTCGAAGATTTGAGGAAGTTTTTCCAAAGGCTCCGCCGGTACAATCTTAAGCTTAACCCTGCCAAGTGTGCATTTGGTGTTCCATCTTAAAAACTGTTCAGATTCATGGTTAGTCGTCGAGGCATTGAAATGGACCTGTAAAAAATCAAAGCTATTCAAGAATTTCCACCTCCAAGGAACAAGGCTGAGGTGATGAGTCTGCTCGGGCGTTTGAACTACATCAGCAGGTTTATTGCTCAACTCACAACAACTTGTGAGCATATCTTTAAGTTGATGAAGAAGGATGTTGCAGTCAAATGGACTGATAAGTGCCAGGAGGCATTTGATAAGATCAAGGGGTACTTGTCAAACCCATCTGTGTTGGTCCCGCCGGAACTCAAGAGGCCTTTAATTCTTTATTTGATAGTCCTAGACAATTCATTCAGTTGCATGTTGGGTCAACATGACATCACTGGAAGAAAGGACCAAGGTCTTCTATTATCTCATCAAGAAATTCACATCATATGAGGTTAAGTATACTCCCCTTGAAAGGACATGTTGCACCCTAACTTGGGTGGCACAAAAGTTGAAGCATTATCTGTCGTCCTACACTACCTACCTCATTTCTCATGTGGACCCTCTAAAGTATATTTTTCAGAAGCCTATACCCACGTGAAGACTTGCAAAGTGGTAGATTTTACTCACAGAGTTTGACATCATCTATGTGACTCGGATAGTGATGAAAGCCCAAGAATTGGCCGATCATTTGGCGAGAACCCGGTGGATGAAGAGTATGAGCCCTTGAGGACTTATTTTCTTGATGAAGAGGTGATACATATTGACGAGGTGAAACAGGATGACAAGCCAATTTGGAAACTTTTCTTTGATATAACCGCTAACATGAAAGGTATCGGAATAGGGGTTGTGCTCATTTCTGAAATAGGGCATCACTACCCTGTTATAGCCCAGCTTCGTTTCTATTGTACCAATAACATGGATGAGTACGAGGCATGCATTTTAGGATTGAGGTTAGTGGTAGATATGGGAGTTCAGGAAGTCTTGGTCTTGGGAGACTCGGATCTTTTGGTGCACCAGATTCAAGGAGAATGGGAGACTCAAGATTTAAAGCTCATACTGTATCAGCAATATTTGCACGATCATTGTCAACAGTTTCGATCAATAAAATTCAGGTATATTCCAAGGATCCATAATGAGTTTCTCGATGCTTTGGCTACCTTGGAATCAATGTTGCACCATTCGGACAAAGCTTATGTTGACCCTCTGCATATTCAAGTTCGTGATCAGTACGCCTATTGTGATGTGGTTGAGGAAGAAATTGATAGTGAACCATGGTTCCATGATATCAGGGAATACATCAGGATGGGGTATATCCGGTACAAGCCACACGTGATCAAAAGAGAACAATTCAACGTTTGGCTAGTGGATTTTTCTGGAGCGGTGGAATCTTATACAAAAGGACTCTAGATCTTGGGTTGTTAAGATGCGTAGATGCTAAACAAGCCACGATTATCATGACTGAAGTGTATTCCGGGGTTTGCGGGCCACATATAAGTGAGTATGTTCTAGCAAAGAAAATTCTTCGAGCAGCTATCACTGGCTCACCATGGAACGGGATTGCATCAGATTTGTGCGCAAGTGTCATCAGTGCCAGGTACATGGAAACTTGATTCATTCTCTGCCATCTGAGTTGCATACAATGTCCGCACTGTGGCCTTTTGTTGCTTGGGGAATGAATGTCATTGGACCAATTGAGCCCGCGGCATCAAACGGGCATATGTTCATTCTGGTGGCCATCGATTATTTCACTAAGTGGGTTGAAGCTAAGACTTTCAAATTTGTAACCAAGAACGCAGTGGTGGATTTTGTTCATTCAAATATCATTTGTCGGTTTAGAATCCCAAAGGTAATCATCACAAATAATGGTGCTAATCTTAACAATCATCTGATGAAAGAAGTATGCCAGCAGTTTAAGATCATGCATCGAAGTTCCACTCCGTATCGTCCCAAGGCAAATGGAGATGTTGAGGCAGCCAACAAGAACATAAAGAAGATACTTCAAAAAATGGTGCAAGGTTCCGGGCAATGGCATGAAAAGTTGCCCTTTGCTTTCCATCTCTTCGGAATGTTGTTGAAGCTGAAATTGATGATGATGAGTGGGTTAAAACCCGTTTGGAGCAATTAAGTCTGATTGATGAGAAGTGTGTCATTGCCAGTTGTATCAACAGAGAATGGTAAGAGCATACAACAAGAAGGTGCGTCCCCGGAAATTTGAAGTGGGTCAGCAGGTATTGAAACGCATCCTTCCATATCAGGCTGAAGTGAAAGGCAAGTTCGCCCCAAATTGGCAGGGGCCGTTCATTGTAACGAGAGTGTTGTCCAGTGGTACTTTATATTTAACAGATATAAAAGGAAAATGTGTAGATATGGATATCAATTTTGATGCGGTCGCAAGATACTATGAATGATTTTTTTGGTTTGTCTAAATTGTTCTTTGTACTTGGCATGTTTTGAAGATTGGAATGATGAAGACATTTTATTCTGTTGTCTAAACACTTTATCCTTTGTTACCTTATTTATTTTCTTTCATACCCCTCTTTTGGAATAAGTAGCAAAGTTTAGAAACATGGACACAAAAGGCAAATAAAGAGGAAAAAGAGGAAAAGAGAAGAGAAAAAGAGAAAGAAAGGAGTGGAAAAGAATGAAAAAGAAAAAAAGAGAAAGAAAAAGTAAAAGAGAAAAGTAACAACAACAAAGCAATTCCTATGACATGAACTACGTTCGACCTGATTCCTTTAAAGGATACGTAGTCAACCTCACAGTTCGGTCCCATCAAAATAAAATTCAAAAGTCCCCAGGCAAAGAAATCGGGGCAGAAGTTGTAGTTTCGTAAGAGATTTGATTCCAAAAGTTGTAATTTTTGAACCCATTTCAGTTGTTTTTGAGCCTTTATAATATCATTTCCTTCCCTATCCAAAAGCCCACATTACGGTCCAAAGAAAGACCTTCCAATAAATCCTTGAGGAATACCAAGTCAGGCGAGATAGAGGTACGAGTCATCAGGGGCAACACTCCGTTCTACACAAGGAAAATAAATAAATGAGAGAGTGCTATTGGTAAAAACCCGCACGGGAACCGTAGGGGGGTAAAAAGATGAGAGAAATTAAAATGAGAGTTTTATTGGTGAAAACCTTCACGGGCACTGTAAGGCGACAGTGAGTTGAGAGATGAACAAATGAGAGAAGTTTGTTGGTGAAAACCCTTTAGGGCGCTGCAAGCCGAACAAGGTCAGTGACTTGGCGAAGAGATTGGGTTATGGAGATCACGAGGCATAAAATATGACATCTGAGAGGTGGTTGGTTGAACAGGCTAGACTAATTAATCCAAAATGCATGTCATGATCATTGGCGCTAGCTGGCCTTACTCAGATAAGTCTCTTTTCCTTTTCTCCCTCAAACAGTCATCCTGTTTCAAGTTTTCTTATTTATTTCTAACTCTCAAAGTCATTGCATTTCATTTCTTTTGGGGTTTATTTCTCTATGGGTTGTCCAATGTCAGCCTTGTTTAAGCAAGTAAGAAAGGAATTCAAAGCTTACTACCAACTACCAAATTGCAAAAAGCAAAGTGCGGCCAAAGCATACCAGAAATAGCATAAGGCAAAATGAAAAATAAGGTGGTAATGAAAGTGCAAGTGGCCGAGTGGTTCATGAATTTTGTGGAAGATACAGAAGTTCAAATTGGAAGGATAGAAATGTAAAACAGCGGGTTGAGTGCAGGTCACTCGGGTCATTCAGGTTCCTGTTGGTTGAAATTCAGTTAGAAAGTCAAATAATTCTTGGCCAGTGCAAGGCAGCCAGCCAAAACAAAGCACGACAGTGAAAGGGCCACCTTCAACAAGAATGCCGCAAACTAACCACCACACTTTTAAAACTGATAAAATTTTCATTGATTAGACAGGGGCAGGAAATTTTGTTTGTTCCGGAGGAACCTTCCTTGAGGAAAGCATGTACCAGACAGGTTCGACCGTAAATCTTCAGGACCCTCCTAGATAATGGGATTTAGTTTAAAATTTCCAGGGCCTTCCTGGATAATGGGATTCAATTTTTAAAGGTTCTCAGGACCCTACTAGATAATGGTACTTAGTTGAATTCCAAGACCTTCATAGATAACAAGATTTAGCATAAGCTCTATCTTAAGGAAATATAAATTGGCTTTAAAGCTTTCACTCTTAAGATGAGATTCAATTTGAAATTTTCAGGACCCTCATAGACAATGGGATTTAACTTTTAAATTCTTAGAAATTTTGGGTAACATGATTCGATTAAAACTCACAGATGTGCCCAGATACAAAACTGGGGTAGAAAAGTTTTTTTGCTTTGTTTATTTTGTTGAAATAAGGTGCCCACCTGGAAAACAAGGGAATACAGTTCAAGTTTTGATAATCAAGCGCCCACCTGGAGAATAAGGGAATACAATTCAAGTTTTGGTAATCAGGCGCCCACCTGGAGAAAAAGGGAATACAATTCAAGTTTTGGCAATCAGGCGCCAACCTGGAGAACAAGGGAATACAATTCAAGTTTTGCAATCAGGCGCCCACCTGGAGAATAAGGGAATACAGTTAAAGTTTTGGCAATCAGGTGCCCACCTGGAGAACAATGGAATATAGTTCAAGTTTTGGTAATCAGGCGCCCACCTGGAGAACAAGGGAATATAGTTTAAGTTTTCGGCAATCAGGCGCCCACCTGCAGAATAAGGGAATACAATTTAAGTTTTCGGCAATCAGGAACCCACCTAGAAACAAGGGAATACAATTCAAGTTTCGGCAATCAGGCGCCCACCTGGAGAACCAGGGTGTATAATTCAAGTTTTTGTAATCGAGCGCCTACCTGGAGAACAAGGGAATACATTTTAGGTTTTTGCAATCAGGCGCCCACCTGGAGAACAAGGGAATACAGTTCAAGTTTTGGCAATTAGGCGCCCATCTGGAGAATAAGGGAATACAGTTAAAATTTTGGCAATCAGGCTCCCACCTGGAGAACAAGGGAATGAAATTCAAGTTTAGGTAATCAGGCGCCCACCTGGAGATCAAGGGAATACGGTTCAAGTTTTGGCAATCAGGCGCCCACCTGGAGAACAAGGGAAGACAATTAAAATTTTGGCAATCAGGAGCCCACCTGGAGAACAAGGGAATACAATTCACGTTTTGGTAATCAGGCGCCCACCTGGAGAACAAGGGGATACAATTCAAGTTTTGGCAATCATGTGCCCACCTAGAGAACAAGGGAATACAGTTCAAGTTTTGGCAATCAGGCGCCCACCTGGAGAATAGGGGAATACAATTCAAGTTTTGGTAATCAGGCGCCCACCTGGAGAACAAGGGAATACAATTCAAGTTTTGGCAATCAGGCGCCAACCTGGAGAACAAGGGAAGACAATTAAAATTTTGGCAATCAGGAGCCCACCTGGAGAACAAGGTAATACAATTCATGTTTTGGTAATCAGGCGCCCACCTGGAGAACAAGGGGATACAATTCAAGTTTTGGCAATCATGTGCCCACCTAGAGAACAAGGGAATACAGTTCAAGTTTTGGCAATCAGGCGCCCACCTGGAGAATAAGGGAATACATTTAAAGTTTTGGCAATCAGGTGCCCACCTGGAGAACAAGGGAATATAGTTCAAGTTTTGGTAATCAGGCGCCCACCTGGAGAACAAGGGAATATAGTTTATGTTTTCGGCAAACACGCGCCCACCTGCAGAATAAGGGAATACAATTTAAGTTTTTGGCAATCAGGAACCAACCTAGAAACAAGGGAATACAATTCAAGTTTGGACAATCAGGCACCCACCTGGAGAACCAGGAAGTATAATTCAAGTTTTGGTAATCACGCGCCTACCTGGAGAACAAGGGAATACAGTTTAGGTTTTTGCAATCAGGCGCCCACCTGGAAAACAAGGGAATACAGTTCAAGTTTTGGCAATTAGGCGCCCATCTGGAGAATAAGGGAATACAGTTAAAATTTTGGCAATCAGGCTCCCACCTGGAGAACAAGGGAATGAAATTCAAGTTTTGGTAATCAGGCACCCACCTGGAGATCAAGGGAATACGGTACAAGTTTTGGCAATCAGGTGCCCACCTGGAGAACAAGGGAAGACAATTAAAATTTTGGCAATCAGGAGCCCACCTGGAGAACAAGGGAAACAATTCACGTTTTGATAATCAGGCGCCCACCTGGAGAACAAGGGGATACAATTCAAGTTTTGGCAATCATGTGCCCACCTAGAGAACAAGGTAATACAGTTCATGTTTTGGCAATCAGGCGCCCACCTAGAGAATAAGGGAATACAATTCAAGTTTTGGTAATTAGGCGCCCACCCGGAGAACAAGGGAATACAGTTCAAGTTTTGGCAATCAGGCGCCAACCTGGAGAACAAGGGAATACAATTCAAGTTTTGCAATCAGGCTCCCACCTGGAGAATAAGGGAATACAGTTAAAGTTTTGGCAATCAGGTGCCCACCTGGAGAACAATGGAATATAGTTCAAGTTTTGGTAATCAGGCGCCCACCTGGAGAACAAGGGAATATAGTTTAAGTTTTCGGAAATCAGGCGCCCACCTGCAGAATAAGGGAATACAATTTAAGTTTTCGGCAATCAGGAACCCACCTAGAAACAAGGGAATACAATTCAAGTTTCGGCAATCAGGCGCCCACCTGGAGAACCAGGGTGTATAATTCAAGTTTTTGTAATCGAGCGCCTACCTGGAGAACAAGGGAATACATTTTAGGTTTTTGCAATCAGGCGCCCACCTGGAGAACAAGGGAATACAGTTCAAGTTTTGGCAATTAGGCGCCCATCTGGAGAATAAGGGAATACAGTTAAAATTTTGGCAATCAGGCTCCCACCTGGAGAACAAGGGAATGAAATTCAAGTTTAGGTAATCAGGCGCCCACCTGGAGATCAAGGGAATACGGTTCAAGTTTTGGCAATCCGGCGCCCACCTGGAGAACAAGGGAAGACAATTAAAATTTTGGCAATCAGGAGCCCACCTGGAGAACAAGGGAATACAATTCACGTTTTGGTAATCAGGCGCCCACCTGGAGAACAAGGGGATACAATTCAAGTTTTGGCAATCATGTGCCCACCTAGAGAACAAGGGAATACAGTTCAAGTTTTGGCAATCAGGCGCCCACCTGGAGAATAGGGGAATACAATTCAAGTTTTGGTAATCAGGCGCCCACCTGGAGAACAAGGGAATACAATTCAAGTTTTGGCAATCAGGCGCCAACCTGGAGAACAAGGGAAGACAATTAAAATTTTGGCAATCAGGAGCCCACCTGGAGAACAAGGTAATACAATTCATGTTTTGGTAATCAGGCGCCCACCTGGAGAACAAGGGGATACAATTCAAGTTTTGGCAATCATGTGCCCACCTAGAGAACAAGGGAATACAGTTCAAGTTTTGGCAATCAGGCGCCCACCTGGAGAATAAGGGAATACATTTAAAGTTTTGGCAATCAGGTGCCCACCTGGAGAACAAGGGAATATAGTTCAAGTTTTGGTAATCAGGCGCCCACCTGGAGAACAAGGGAATATAGTTTATGTTTTCGGCAAACACGCGCCCACCTGCAGAATAAGGGAATACAATTTAAGTTTTTGGCAATCAGGAACCAACCTAGAAACAAGGGAATACAATTCAAGTTTGGACAATCAGGCACCCACCTGGAGAACCAGGAAGTATAATTCAAGTTTTGGTAATCACGCGCCTACCTGGAGAACAAGGGAATACAGTTTAGGTTTTTGCAATCAGGCGCCCACCTGGAAAACAAGGGAATACAGTTCAAGTTTTGGCAATTAGGCGCCCATCTGGAGAATAAGGGAATACAGTTAAAATTTTGGCAATCAGGCTCCCACCTGGAGAACAAGGGAATGAAATTCAAGTTTTGGTAATCAGGCACCCACCTGGAGATCAAGGGAATACGGTACAAGTTTTGGCAATCAGGTGCCCACCTGGAGAACAAGGGAAGACAATTAAAATTTTGGCAATCAGGAGCCCACCTGGAGAACAAGGGAAACAATTCACGTTTTGATAATCAGGCGCCCACCTGGAGAACAAGGGGATACAATTCAAGTTTTGGCAATCATGTGCCCACCTAGAGAACAAGGTAATACAGTTCATGTTTTGGCAATCAGGCGCCCACCTAGAGAATAAGGGAATACAATTCATGTTTTGGTAATTAGGCGCCCACCCGGAGAACAAGGGAATACAGTTCAAGTTTTGGCAATCAGGCGCCAACCTGGAGAACAAGGGAATACAATTCAAGTTTTGCAATCAGGCTCCCACCTGGAGAATAAGGGAATACATTTAAAGTTTTGCCAATCAGGTGCCCACCTGGAGAACAAGGGAATATAGTTCAAGTTTTTGTAATCAGGTACCCACCTGGAGAACAAGGGAATATAGTTTAAGTTTTCGGCAATCAGGCGCCCACCTGCAGAATAAGGGAATACAATTTAAGTTTTCGGCAATCAGGAACCCACCTAGAAATAAGGGAATACAATTCAAGTTTCGGCAATCAGGCGCCCACCTGGAGAACCAGGGAGTATAATTCAAGTTTTGGTAATCAGGCGCCCACCTGGAGAACAAGAGAATACAGTTTAGGTTTTCGCAATCAGGCGCCCACCTGGAGAACAAGGGAATACAGTTCAAGTTTTGGCAATTAGGCGCCCTTCTGGAGAATAAGGGAATACAGTTAAAATTTTGGCAATCAGGCTCCCACCTAGAGAACAAGGGAATGAAATTCAAGTTTTGGTAATCAGGCGCCCACCTGGAGATCAAGGGAATACGGTTCAAGTTTTGGCAATCAGGCGCCCACCTGGAGAACAAGGGAAGACAATTAAAATTTTGGCAATCAGGAGCAACCTGGAGAACAAGGGAATACAATTCACGTTTTGGTAATCAGGCGCCCACCTGGAGAACAAGGGGATACAATTCAAGTTTTGGCAATCATGTGCCCACCTAGAGAACAAGGGAATGCAGTTCAACTTTTGGCAATCAGGCGCCCACCTGGAGAACAATGGAATACAGTTCAAGTTTTGATAATCAAGCGCCCGCTAGAGAACAAGGGAATACAGTTCAAGTTTCGGCAATCTGGCACCCACCTAGAAAACAAGGGAACTCATTTCAGAATCCAATTCAAGTTAGCAACAACAGAAGCTCGCTTTGAGAGTGCGAGCCAACAGTTCAAGATGCACCACAGAGCTATAAAGGATTCAAGATCAAGTTTTGAAGACATATAGATAGGAACTTCGTAACTCATAACTGATAGGCTTAGTTAGTTCTTTTAGATGTTGATGTAATAATGGGACCGCGGACCGAAACCGGAACCTCGATGGAACAGCACCTTACTCGACTCTCCAACTCATCCTTCCAGTATTTTCCAGAACTACGTGTCCTTTATAGACAAGGATATGTAGGCAACTTCGGAAGCAAAGTTCGATCAGATCTTTCAAAAATGCTTCTCACAGAGTACCCAAACGGGCAAAAATCGCTCGTATCCGCTCACTTTATCTTTGCCCGAAAACTCTTCGTGATTTCAAGCAAAGAGGGGCAGCTGTGAGCACGTGATTTTTTGCCCTATGTGAAATACTCCTACAAATTAAACAAATATATTTTCCCCCAATTGTTTGCAATTTTCTAGGATTTTTGTAGGATTATTGTTAATTGTTAGCATTTGTTTGCATGTTTACTTCTATTTAAATCATGAAAATACCAAAAATACCATGCATTGCATTTAGGTTTTGTTTTCACATTTTAGGATTAATTAATTAATTAATTAATTAATTACTTTATTAAAAATGAAAATCACAAAAAAGGGCTCACTTCTAGATCAGTAGTTTTTCACTTGTAAGTTAGGACCAATTAATTTTTATAAATCTTATGGTTTGATAAGTAGTTTGATTTTACAACTTAGACCAATTTTAGGTTTAATTTAGATTTTTATTAATTAAAAGAAAAGAAAAATAAAATAAAAAGGATTAAAAAAAGGAAAAGAAAGAAAGCTTGATCCTAAATCTAAATTGGGATGACATTTTAGCCAAATTCTTATCCCTAATCCGCCTAAATACATGCCTTACCCGGCCCAAAATGCCCCAACCCGTCCAGCAAACCGGATCTGACCCGCCCACTCTCCCCAAATATAAGATACATATTATAGACAAAGACCCAACCCTAAATTTGCTCCCAAACGGTGCCCAATCACTATTCATCATCTCCTTCACCCCAAAATCATTCCCAACTCGCCTAAAACTCAAGCGAGTTCACTCACACACGAGTCCCATCTCACCACGTCACCAAGATTCTAACGGCTTCTGACAAATTTCCTCTTCCATGTGCTGGATTCGTTTAGGAATTTCTGAAAAATAAATACCAAAAATAGGAGCCGCGGATTGATTTTGGGATCAATCCTCTCCTTCCATCTGTCAGGATTCATTCGAGAGAGGGGTATATATATACAGGTCTGGTTTCAGGCTAGGAGAGATTTTTTAAGCATAGGTCATTTGAAAATTAGGGTTCTAAAAATGCTTCTCGTCTTCTCTTTTGTTCATTTGTAATTTTCTTAGTTTAATTCCAGTCACAATAGAAAAATACAAAAAAAAATTGTTTCTTTTAGTTTGATATTAGCATCTCTGTTCTCTTCATCTTTAAATTTAGAAAATTTCACCTTTATTATGAGTTTGTGTCACGCCCCAAAATTCGAGGAGCACGACCGGCGCTCAACCGAGTAAACCCGACTGAGCAAGCCTGTTAGGTTTTATTCTACCCAAACTAATTCATGAATAAATAGGAGATGGACTCCATTAATCATACTTAGTAAGTATTTCATTAACAACTTCCATTTCATTTCCATTAGCAGCTTAAATAAAAATTATCAAAATATTACAAGTTTTATAAGTCTTTCCCAACATCAATATTTATACTTTAATTCCAATACCCGACACTACCCACAACCTGTCTACGGAGCCTCTAAATACAACTGAAGAGTAATGAAATATGGAAATGCCGGTAACAAGGCACCGGCTATACCTCAAATACAAAGTACATGATGAACAGATAAAATAGGACCCCGAAATGAAGTGGGCTCACCAAGTCAGCTGAAAGAATGATGCGGCACTAGCTGCGACCAACACTGCCTGCTATAGAAACACCTACATCCATTTAAAAACGATGCACCCCCGACAAAAGGGACGTTAGTGCCATCGAATAGCACTAGTATGTATAACTAAACACCATCTACTTAGAAAGAACTTTCATACAAGAATAAGAAATCACAAGTATAACTCAAAACTTCAAACGATCACCACATTATCAAATAAAATAATCATACAACTTTCACATCATTTTCCCATAGCTTTTAGTTTGGGGCATTTCACACTATTCATCATTTGTTCACAATACCACCGCTATGTTGAGCGGAGTCCGATCTCGACCCGATCGGCTAGGTCGCCTCATTTGAGACATATACTTCAATCACAATCTCATTTTCCTTCTTTTCAGGAATTCATTCATAATACCACCGCTATCTTGAACGGAGTCTAATCTCGGCCCGATCGGCTAGGCCGTCTTTCCAAGGCATTGTCCCCATCGCATTAATCACTTCGTTTCACATATATCATTTCATAGGCACTTGGGGCCACAACTTATCACATTATTCGTGGCACTAGGCCACATTTTTATATCGTTCCCATATTCAACATTAGCTTTTCCACTTAGGATAGTAGGTGCACACAAGAGCGGTTTAAATCATAAGTATAGATAAGACTTCACGTAGATGGCACAACAGTGCAACTTCAATCGAAATTTAAGGTCTAAGCATTTCAATACATGATTCATATTTCATAATTCATGTTCCACATTGTTCCCATTTTCAATATTTACTTTGCCACTTAAGATCATAGGCGCATACGAAGGCAATTTAAATCATAAGCATAGAGAGGATTCATCAAGTTTGGCATATTAGTCCCAAAGTAATCTTGGCATGACATTTAGGCATTAACACATAGACCATGTTCTCCACACATCCTCCATATACACAGAATAACACATTAAACACATAAAGAAGTACCTACCACATACATTTTCACAATAATAATCCACTTAACATAACAAGTACTGTATCAACCACGTTTCGAACTTACAACATTTACACGTGCACCATGGAAGCTCAATTTCTAAGAGATGGGGTTTTAGCCATACATAACTCAATGGAGCTTTCCCTAAATCCCTACAATACACCAACACCTCTAGCAATAACAATCTACAAGGAGATAGCGGAAATCGATTAATAATTAGGAAGATTATCCATGGTGTGACTCTCTTAGGAGTTTTATCAAACACCTAGCATGTGAAGTAGACTACAAGGTTTAGAAATGGCAATTCCTTCCTCCCTCAACCAATTTTAACATGAACTACCGATATTAGTTCTTTAACATCACATACTACAACTTAGTCCCACATGCATGGCCTATTTATGACCCCCACAACATATTTGAACCTTTAACCTATTGCTTGATGTTTTGGAAGTAAGACTTACCTGGATGGAGGACAATCTATGGTTATCTTCCGTGATTCTTGAATATTTGAGCAAGATTTAGATTATTATGAAGTTAGGCCCCTCCTTTATCTATCTATATGCTCTCATCTCTCTCTAAAATCAGTAGAAAATAACTCCAAAATGAACCTGAAAACCTATATATTAAAATGGGGTTGAGTTATAAAAATAGGATAAATAAGCCTCTGACGTCGGGTCTACGTTAGCAGAATAGACCACAAAACAAGAATGTGGGCCGCATAATGCACCACAAAATAGGTACCCAAAACTGGGCAACACTGGCCCAATTTGCGACAGATCTGCGACCACAAAGTCGAAAATGCGACAGATTTGCGATCGCAGATTCGACACAGGATCGCATTTTTCTAGCCTTTGGTATTTTGATCATAACTTTGTGTAGAAATGTCCAAATGACAAACAGTTTGAAGCGTTGGAAACTAGACTCAAATACCTTTCATATGATAGGTTATTAACCATATAAAACCTTATACATATTTAGATGTGCTTGTTCAAAGTGTGGACTTGTGCAAACTCATTTGGAACTTAGCCTATTATGAAAATTTTGCCATTTGGCTTACACTTAGGCCTCTGGTTGGTCCCCACATTACTTAATATATGACTCATACACTTGTTTACCAAATCCAATTGATGCCCACCATGTTAATAGCACGTAAAATATTATAATTAGCCTACGTGGCATCACGAAATCCTAGATTACCTAGCAAAATTTTTCGGGGCCTTACATCCCCCCCCCTTAGGATCATTCGTCCTCGAATGAGGAGTAGAGTCCATCGCAAACACTTTAACATCACATATCTCTTTTCTAACCTACCTCAAGTCCCTAAATTTTGACTAACTCCCAAATTTTTTAGAAATTCCGACAGAGTCTCCTTTGTAACTAGGACTATTCACCTGTCAGGGAACTACCAAAACTATCCTAAAAACACATCCACAACTCGACAAAGCACCACAATGTATATATCAATAACACGAACCTCAGCATTACAAGCACTACATTATCACGATGATACCTGGACATGGACTACACATTTGTAAATCATAACACCTATAAGGTACCTTTCAAGTCAAACCTTTTGATATACAATCAAGTGAAAATATTTTCCTTCCACGATACTTTCGGCCTTCAAGGTGGCCTCCTCGACTCACAAGCTTTGCCATAACACATTCAAGGAAGCAATCCCAACCACTAAACTTATCTAACAAGGATGACAACTAGATACCTTGCATAATATAACTATCCATTAATATTCACCTTCAATAATTTACAACAGGATGATACACAAATGATCCCCACCTACCTTCTTAGACATAGACATATGAAAACACAAATTCATGAGGAACAACTATGGGGAAACATCATACTCGTAGTGCGACCCAATGGGAAATGCGCTTACATACCCTTCATCATCAATTCACCTAACATCTATATGGGAAAATTTTGAGAATAACCGGTCCACCCTCCTGAATTCTAAATCTCTACTCGAACACTCATGCTAAACCTTTGATGACCTTCGGCGATTACTCTAAGATGTGTTATCATAAACTGGCCATAAAACTACCTATCAAACATATGTGATCACACGGGGATGATCCCCATTTGACATGTTTGGACCTTCAATACCTAATAAAATTAATGGAATTAGGAACACAGAGTTCAAGATTGGGCTGGAGTTATCCAGGAATTCATTAATGCGCTGAGTAGAGTACTTTCTGAGGTTATATGCTAAGGGACATGAAAGTTACAACTAACAATGCTAACATGATTAATCACTGTGACGACATCAATTATTACACAAATGAGGCATAGGGGTAAGTAGTACACTGGCAATAGGAATCATTAAGGAGGAATATTCAAGTACATGACCCAGCAGTCTCCTAGAGTGTAGGGAAAATCAATTTACACTCTGGCACCTGGAATGCGATATGGGATTCAAAATACATGAACTGGAATTACACTCCTGACTTTATCTGACACAAGGAATCAATGCCATAAGCCCATGATGATGAAAATGAAGTTAAACACTTATGAGATTATCATAATTCAAACAGTTTAACCCTCTCTGACAATTAATCCTATATGAGAG
Source organism: Nicotiana tabacum (assembly GCF_000715075.1). NCBI lineage: Eukaryota > Viridiplantae > Streptophyta > Magnoliopsida > Solanales > Solanaceae > Nicotiana > Nicotiana tabacum. The sequence continues at coordinate 103,915,984 of NC_134086.1, read as the reverse complement.
AACTAAAGATACGACAACTTGTCTTCCAAATAAATATGCTCATGATATGTGCAAAAATCTGAAGGCATCTAATCTCAACCTCGTTCACGAGTAAAACCACATAGCTAGGATATCTAGATGTTGGGATGAAATCATGTATCGGTTAGAGGCGTTCTAATGGTTTTGCTCTGGAGAGAAAGACAAATGACACTCCTATCCACCCAAGGAGGTGGAATACAATACCAAGGGTAGCAAAACTCCCCTCACATAACAATGATATAGTCAATTATTCTAGAAGTCGAGTGAGCAGAAGGCCACGTAACCTATCCAATCCGACCCATTTAAGAATTTTTTAAAAAGGGACGCACTTTGGTTTGAAATCACGGCAATATAAGCTTGAACTTAGGGTAAATCATTACTTTTGGAACCCATGAGACAAGACCACATAGCCCTAGAAAATTGTCAATCAATGGTAAGAAGGCACTTAAAATCATTGCGAGTTGGTATAGCACAAGGCCTCAAAGTGCCCACATGGATAAGTTTGAAAGAATGAGACGTCTTAATGAATTTATAGGGGAAAGATAACTTAGGTTATCTAGTCACAGGGACAAGCAGAGTAGGTAAATGATTGTTAGAAGAACATCTACAAGGAATACCAGCATTATTTATTTATTCTAACAAAAGGAATATGTCCCCACCCTTGATGCTATACGACTTCCTCTTTGATGCCATAAAACATAAAATGAGTTTTTTTACAATGAGAGTTATCAGATGAAAATAGATGGTAAGGCAGCACAACTAAGAGCACCGCTTGGAATTGATAAGCTTAAACAGACTTGAAGACATTAGAAGTCTGTAGAAAAGGGGAAATTTTCCCACTCTCAAGGAACTTGTAGAGTGCATAAAAGTAAGGTTAATAAAATCAGATCATATAGTTGGATAACTAGTCGAGACATTGAGATAATATCACACTGAAGATTACGGGTAAGCAACACGCGATGCAAGACAAATGAAAAGAAAGTGAAAGAGCCTTATAGAAGTAACCTTTACATTGTAACCACTAGGAATGGTGGTAATATAAAGCGATTACGAGAAGCTACATTTTTTAAAGAAGATCTCTGTATGTAGTCACGTGACGTATAACTCCAGAATTCAAAAAAATTCCAATCATGTTTAGCGACTCTACTTCACAAGGAAGCACTACAACACACTTCTACACAACCAACTATTACCAGCCAAATTGGGAGACGCTCCAAGACTTGACTGAGAGAGAAGCTTTGGCATACGAATGTGTTACTAGATGTATTGCTCCTTGGTCAACCCAAAACCAAAAGGCAAGAGTTAGACTGATAAGAAAATCGTTGGACTAGCACATGTTTAGATAATCCATTATCGAAAGGAGATCATTCAATCTTAGCAATTGTGGCATGCTATCAACCCTTGATGAACTTGAAGTGAGGTGGGAACCCAATGAGATAGTATAGAATAATCATGGAGGGTTTGCAGATGTTCATAATGAGTTCTTCATGGATTTTGACTTGAGAACTACCCAGATACTAATGAAAGACAGAAAAACATGAGAAATAGGTGTTGTGCTATAATAACCCCAAAGGTGTGCTTGGTCTTGACGGAGAGCCTAGTAAGGGTCCTTACAAGAAAGGAAGTGTTACAATGACTCATAGAAGGATATGTTCTCTCATGGTTATCGAACAAGTGTGGGGAAACTAGCACAATGAATTCACTAACTAAAGAACATAATTAACACATGTTGTGGAGGTGTAAAGAGAAAATAAACATTTGTTATAAGCTGGACATGCTTCTGTTGTATTAACTCCCAACTGCAATATACGACCATGTCACGAGCAACCACAATACTAGGGCAAAGTGAGCTACTTACTGCGGGATGTCCCAAGTGGACACGAAAGTTATGGAAACACAAGATCTTCCTATGACGGGGATGTGAGGATCTCAATTTTCAGAGAGACTTTATGCATACAGTGACCATTTCGATTGTCATGCACTCATGTGAGGTATTAAGATATAGCTTAATCGATACGTAGGTAACATACTGATATACTACATGATCTGGTGGTGCAGAGATATTAATAGGAACAAGGGTACTCCCCTTAGCAACAAGTTCTATCAATCCCTCCATGGCTCGATATATTCTCCTAATAAACGCTTGGGCAATCTCCCTCATATTCAATGGTGGGGGCATTCCCTCCTTTCTACTTCCAAAATCATGAATTACTCATCTTGAGATTAAGATATAGAATGGAAATTAGCTCCCTATCTTGAGCTCTACTGCACGATCTAGAGTATCAAAGAAGGGTAAAATTCCTAAATGTCCGATAGCCTCCAACTTATAGATGTGGTCGACTACACACCGATAAGAAGGACTCTACTAGACATGGCTCCGAGACATTCTATGACACTTTAATATCTTAGGCTCTGATACCAAGTTTGTCACGCCCCAAAATCTGAGGAGCGCGACCGGCGCTCAATCGAGTAAACCCGACTGAGCAAGCCTGTTAGGTTTCATTCTACCCAAACTAATTCATGAATAAATAGGATATGGACTCCATTAATCATACTTAGTAAGTATTTCATTAACAACTTCCATTTCATTTCCATTAGCATCTTAAATCATAATTATCAAAATATTACAAGTTTTATAAGTCTTTGCCAACATCAATATTTCTACTTTAATTCCAATACCCGACACTACCCACAACCTGTCTACGGAGCCTCTAAACACAACTAAAGAGTAATGTAATATGGAAATGCCAGTAACAAGGGTTCGGCTATACCTCAAATACAAAGTACATGATGAACAGATGAGACAGGACCCTGAAATGAAGTGGGCTCACCAAGTCAGCTGAAAGGATGATGCAGCACTAGCTGCGACCAACACTGCCTGCTATAGAAACACCTACATCCATTTAATGAAGTAGCGCCCCCGGCAAAAGGAACGTTAGTGCCATCGAATAGCACTAATATGTATAGCTAAAGACCATCTGCTTAGAAAGAACTTTCATACAAGAATATGAATCACAAGTATAACTCAAAACTTCAAACGATCACCACATTATCAAATAAAAGAATCATACAACTTTCACATCATTTTCCCATAGCTTTTAGTTTGGGGAATTTCACACTATTCATCATTTGTTCATAATACCACCGCTATCTTGAGCGGAGTCCGATCTCGATCCGATCGGCTAGGTTGCCTCATTTGAGACATATACTTCAATCACAATCTCATTTTTCTTCTTTTCCGAAATTCATTCACAATACCACCGCTATCTTGAGCGGAGTCCAATGTCGGCCCGATCGGCTAGGCCACCTTTCCAAGGCATTGTTCCCATCGCATTAATCACTTCGCTTAACATAACAATTATTGTATCAATCACGTTTCAAACTTACAACATTTACACGGGCACCATGGAAGCTCAATTTCTAAGAGACCTGATTTTAGCCATACATACCTCAATGGAGCTTTCCTTAAATCTCTACAATACACCAACACCTCTAGCAATAACAATCTATAAGGAGATAGCGGAAATTGATTAATAATTAGGAAGATTATCCATGGTGTAACTCTCTTAGGAGTTTTATCAAACACCCAGCATGTGACTACAAGGTTTAAAAATGGCAAACTACCCATATTAGTTCTTTAACATCACATACTACAACTTAGTCCCACATGCATGGCTTATTTCTGACCCCCACAACATATTTCAACCTTTAACCTATTGCATGAAGTTTTGGAAGTAAGACTTACCCGGATGGAGGACAATCTATGGTTATCTTCCTTGATTCTTGAAGACTTGAGCAAGATTTAGATGATTATGAAGTTAGGCACCTCCTTTATCTCTCTATATGCTCTCATATCTCTCTAAAATCAGTAGAAAATGACCTCAAAATGAACCCGAAAGCCTATATATTAAAATGGAGTCGGGTTATAAAAATACGATAAATAAGCCACCGACGTCGGGTCTGCGATCGCATAATGGACCGCAAAATAAGAATGTGGGCCGCATAATGCACCGCAAAATAGGTCCCCAAAACAGGGCAACACTGGCCCAATTTGAGTCAGATCTGCGACTGCAAAGTCGAAAATGCGGCAGATTTGCGATCGCAGATTCGACACAGGATCGCATATTTCCAGCCTTTGGTAATTTGATCATAACTTTGTTTAGGAATGTCCAAATGATTAATGGTTTGAAGCGTTGGAAACTAGACTCAAATATCTTTCATATGATAGGTTACTAGCAACTTAAAACCTTATACATATTTAGATGTGCTTGTTTAAGTTGTGAACTTGTGCAAACTTATTTGGAATCTTAGTCTATTATGAAACCTTTCCCATTTGGCTTACACTTAGGCCTCTCTTTGGACCCCACCTTACTTAATATATGACTCATACACTTGATTACCAAATCCAATTGATGCCCATCATGTTAATAGCGCATAAAATATTATAATTTGCCTACGTGGCACCACAAAATTTTAGATTACCTAGCGAAATTTTCCGGGGCCTTACAGTTTGGATTGAGTTCGAGAGCTGAGTTTGTTCGAAGGTCACAATTTGCGGTTCTGAGATTAATTTTTTGTTTTTGTATGTATCAATTTTTCTCATATTGAAGAAAGATCATTTCAGGTTTATTTCTTTCCTTCGCTACTGTTCTGGTGTGCAAAATATTTTTGAAAGCTTAGAAATAAATGTTTGAGTTTGAGATTTAATAGAAGCGTTTATTTGCGAGTCTCAAATGGCGTCGACTCTGGATTTTGATCGAGCTCTGTTTCCTTTTTGTGCTTAAAGCATTTTCTGAGTTTGGATTCGCTCATTTTGAATATGTTCAATTGAATTCCAACATGAGTTTTGATTCCATAATCCTCTTAGAGTACTCTTAGTGTCATTTTTAGGCTTAAACTTGCTCAAGACATGCTTACTTCAAGTTTGAGGTCATTATATGAAGGTTCAGTGATTGCTCGTCCTGTTTCTCATGAACATCTCTATTGTTTTGGTTGAATTTGAGTTTTAAAAAAATTAAATCGAAAATCATCTTCTGAGTTCCTTGCTTATTTTTATATGAACTAGTATCGAGTCTTGCCTTCAAGTATAAATTAGTGTCAAGTTGTCCTTTACCTCACATGTTCATGAACGAATTCTTGGGGAATACTTTTAATCCGCTTGCTCATAAGATAGTGAATTGCCGCATGATCCGTATGGACAATTACTTTTGCTCCTATCAAGTACAGGCGGAACATCTCAATAACAAACACAATGGCAAAGAGCTCTTTCTCCGTAATGGTGTAGTTGACTTGGGCACTATTAATAGTCTTACTTGCATAATAGACCGGATGAAAGATCTTGTTAAAGCATTGCCCCATAACAGCCCCCACCGCTACATCACTTGCATCGCACATGAGCTCAAAAGGAACACTCCAATTTGGAGTGGTGATGATAGGAATCAACTTGAGCTTTAACAATTCAAAGGCTCTCATGCAATTATCATTGAAATGAAACTTGGCATCTTTCTCCAAAATCTTGCACAACAGGTTCACCACTTTAGAGAAATCCATGATGAAACGCCGGTAAAATCTCGCGTGGCCTAAGAAACTCCACATGTCTTTCACTGATGTTGGAGGTGGAAGTTTTGAAATCACCTCAATCTTTGCCTTGTCGACTTCAATTTCATTCTTTGAGATCTTGTGACCAAGGACAATGCCTTCCTCAACCATGAAATGACATTTCTTCCAATTGAGCACCAAGTTTGTTTCTTCAAATCTTGCCAACACTTTATCCAAGTTTGCTAGACAATCATCAAAAGAATTCCCGACCACCGAAAAGTCATCTATGAAGACTTCAAGGAAATCCTCCACCATGTCCGTGAAGATAGCCATCATACATCACCGATGTATTGCATAACCCAAATTGCATCTGCGAGAATATGAAAGCACTATAAAGACATGTAAAAGTAGTTTTCTCTTGATCTTCCAGAGCAATAAGAATTTAAATGTAGCAGGAATACCCATCAAGTAAACAATAGAAAGCAAGGGAAGTGGGAAATGATCCTTCCTTGTTAGTTTGTTGAGCTTTCGATAGTCCATACAAACTCTCCACCCGGTCACCGTTCTTGTTGGAATAAACTCATTCTTATCATTGGTGACCACCGTCATGCCCCATTTCTTTGAGACACATTGAATTAGAGAAGTCCACAAACTATCGAAAATGGGGTAAATAACCCCAACATGCAAGCACTTGATGATCTCCTTATTGACAACCTCTTGCATGGCTTCATTGAGTCTCCTTTGATGTTCGATAGATGGTTTGGCACCTACCTCCAAGTTAACCTTGTGTATGAATAATGCAGTGCTTATTCCTCGAATATCCGCCAATGTCCAACCAATAGCCTTCTTCCTCTTTTGTAGCACCGCTAATGTAGAATCTACCTGCACGTTAGTCAAACAAGAGGAAAGAATAACCAATAAAGTAGAAGGAGGGACAAGAAGTTCATGCAAAGATGTGGAGGTACTGGCTTAAACTCCAAGATGGGAGGATCCTCAATTGAAGTCTTTGTTGGAGGAGTGGTTCTATTTTCGAGATCCAAGGACAATTTGCGGAGATCATAAGTGTACGACCCCATTCCTTGCAAAGAGTTCACACATTTCACGCAACCCTCAATCTCATCATCAACACAATTGAGCAAGACAACCTACAATGTATCATCAACATTCATCATATCACTTGTTTCATCCACAATCACATCGGTCACCAAGTCTACGAAAGAGCACACCTCATTGCTATTGGGTTGCCTCATAGACTTACACACATGGAAAACTACTTTTTCATCAACAATCCAAAAGGTGAGTTCTCCGGCTTCAACATCAACTAGATCCTTCTCGTAGCAAGGAAAGGTCTCCCAAGAATAATTGGCACCTCAAAGTCAACCTCACAATCAAGAATAACAAAATCTGCCAGAAGAATGAATTTATCAACGTGAACCAACACATCATCAACCACTCCCAATGGTCTCTTCGTGGCAAGATCCTCCATTTGTAATTTCATAGATGTGGGTCTTGATTGCCTAATCCCAAACTCTTGAAAACCGAATAAGGCATCAAATTAATACTTGCCCCAAGATCAGAAAGAGCTTTAGATAATTCGGCACTTCTAATAGTACAAGGAGTTGTGAAAGAGCAGGGATCTTCCAATTTAGGAGCCAACAAATGCACAGTTGCACTCACTTGATGAGTCATCTTTATAGTTTCACAATTCATCGACCACTTCTTCGTCACCAAATCCTTCATAAAATTTGCATAACCGAACATTTTCTCCAAAGCCTCAATCAATGACACATTAATAGATAGACTCTTCATCATGTCAATGAACTTTTGAATTTATTCTCGCCATTTTGCTTGGTAAGCCTTTGAGGATATAGAGGAGGTGTCCTAGGCATTGGGGCCTTAGTCTTTGGCACTATCAGTTTCGGTATGTCAACAATGTGCTCCCTAGACGGGTTCGCTTCCTCTTGAGTCTCCCCCACATGTCATCAATACCAATCCCCACTTCATCATTTGCTTGCACCTCATTGTTCAGGATCTCATCTTCTTGCACTATTTGCTCATCATCCACAAGTTTCCTTTGACTTAAGGTGGGTGCATCCCCACTTTTTCCACTCGTTGTAGTAACGGCCATGGCATGTCCCGTGTTGTTACCACCCTTTGGGTTCACCACTATGTCACTTGGTAATTCCTCCTTAGGACGAGTGTTCACATCTTATGAGATTTGCCCCAATTTAACTTCCAAGTTGTGAATTGAAGTGTTGTGTGAGGCTAGTTGAGGATCGGAGTCGGCATTGTTCTCCATCATTTGTTTGAACATGTTTTCAATTTTTCCTATCTCATTATTGGAAGAACTTGTACCATGGGACGGATATGGAGGCAGGTTGTTCGGTTGTTGATATATCGGGGGTCTTTGAAAACCCAGCCCCTAATTGCCTTGGTTATTGTTCCATCCCCCTTGGTTGTTACCTACCCAATATCCTTGGTTGTTTTGACCATTCCAATTTCCTTGATTGTTACTGTTCCAATTGCCTTGATTATTACCACCATTCCAATTACCTTGGTTGCTAGAATTCCAATTCCCTTGGTTACTGTGAGGTTGCCATTATTGTCGATTCGGGCCTTGAAAGTTGTTTCTTTCCCTTTGAAGTTGTTCACATATTGCAATTCCTCCTCTTGTTCATTATAAGATTCATCTTGATCAAACCCACTATCTTCTTGCACATAATTCTCCACGCGGTTTTGTGCTTGTAGACCATTTTGCCTTCTCTTGTTTACCATCATACTAACTCCCTCCATCATATTGACTTGTTAAGGACCTTGCACTTGTTGAAGTTGAGGCTTGGTTAATTAATTCATTGTGGTGGTCAACTCGGTAATAGCTTGCCCATGATCATGCTATTCTTTATGTAAGTGAATCACATTTGGATCACCTTGAGGAACATTTTCTCTACTTTGACATACCGATGAAGTATCTGCCATCTCATCTACAATCTTACAAGCTTCTGCATACGGTGCTGTCATGAAATTTCCACCGGCAAGTTGGCTGACCAGACATTATTTGGTAGTATTGATCCCCCGATAGAAAGTTTGTTGAATCATAGCCTCTGTCATGTCATCGTTTGGGAACTCTTTCACCATAGTTCGGTACCTCTCCTATATTTCATGCAATGGCTCATTTGGCTCTTGTTTGAATTATAGAATCTCATCTCTAAGAGTAGCCATATGCCCGGGAGAAAAGAACATGGAAATAAATTTTTCTGCCAACTCATCCCATGTATGGATGGAATGGTTTGGCAATCTCTTTAACCAATCCAAGGCTTTCCCCCATAGAGAGAAAGAAAATAGCCTCAACATTAAAGCATCCTTGGAGACGTTTGTCTGTTTACTCCCCCAACAAGTATCCACAAATCCCTTCAAGCGTTTGTATGCATTTTGACTCAAAGTCCAGGTGAAGAATCCTCGTTGCTCTAGTAATGTGAGCATAATATTCGTGATTTTAAAGTTGCCCATCCTAATGTGGGGCGGGACTATGGCACTTGAATATCCTTCATTTGGTAACACTCGGTGTGGAGTCGCTCTTTGTGGAGGTGAAGATGGAACAAGAACGTTTTATTGAGGTGATCGACCTCATTTATTTTCTTGAGGTTCAAGACAAACCTCTTCAACTTGGTCATCTTCCGTGTCCACATCCCCCATAGGAATATTTTCGATTGGATCATTTTTGTTAAGAGCCATTTTTGCACCTACAATTATTTCACAAAAAAGAGTAGTAACACAGAAAGAAACGAAGATAATTCACACACAGAACCATATATATATAGCTAAATCCATTCTTAGCTCCCCGACAATGGAGCCAGAAATTGATCACGTCCAAATGCACGCCTCTAATGAGGTATGACACGGTTGTTTGCAATAATAATACCCAACAAGGAGTCGGGATCTAATCCACAGAGAGCTGAGATGGGACTTAGTCGTGTATATTTGGAGTGAGTATATGAAGTATCTAGATTGCACTTCCACAAATATGGTTTTGTTTTTACTTCTAAAATTATTCGAAGGATTACAATTTTAAAGATATGAAACTAGAGAATATTGTTTTTGGTTGTTTTTCAAAGATATAAAAAGGCTCAGGGCTGTGACCATGACCAAGGTGTTTGCCTAATGGGATAAAGACTTTTATGTTATTTATTTGATTAGGGTGTATTATAGCTCAAAACACTACGTCGCCCACTCAATACCTCTCGGTCAGAGAGTGGTTTTGCCAAATTTGGCTTTCTCAAGATCAAATAGGTATCTACCAAAACGGTTGATAAGAGCTCAAGTCGGGTTGTTACTATCTCTAGATTGAACCCTTTAATTGGGCAAATCAATCTCTCAATTGACCCAATTCCTTGATAGCTAGGTTAACCTAGACTAGGTCTCTCTTTCTCAAGAAGAGACTAAGTCAAAAAGACATAAATCAATATTTGCAACCATTAATTTCACAATTGAAGCATAAACCTAGCTAAATAACAAACACTCATTCATAAACAAGCATACAATTAATCACCCATACGATTTACACACTAGGGTTGGGTCACAACCCTAGTAGAAAATCTAGCTACTCATAATGGGTATAGAATAAAATAAAGAAGAAAAAATGATAAAACTGATATTTAAAGATTAAAAGATAAAAATCCAATGTTAAATCACCAAAATAAACTGAAGTTGCCTAAAAAAGCAAAGAAAATGGCTATAGCACTTTTAATATTTAAAACTTGACGTAATTTCGTGAAACTATTCTATTTCTACAAAGTTGTTTCGAACAAAAATACCCTTTTGGAGGTTCTGCGGCCGCACAATTTCATGTGCGGTCCGCACTTTGCTTCAGTCTTGACAGGAGTTGAATCTGCGGCTGCACAATAATTGTGTGGTACGCATTTCCTTTAATCCCAAAATGATAAATCTCTAAACTTTTGCCCTTGGTTAGCTTCTGCGGCCGCACATTTCATGTGTGGTCTGCAATTTTCACTAGGACTCTGATAGAATTTCCTTCGCATTTTGTGGCCGTGGATGGAAATCTACGGTCCGCACTTGAGATTTTGTGCCTGATTTTGTCCTTGAGTTCAGATAACTCCTTCTTGAGTTTGATTTCATCTTAGTGGCTCATTTTACAATACTCCTGCAATTAAGCATATTTCATCAGTTTTCGGGAATACGATTAAACACTTTTGTACTAAAACAAAAGCTAAAAGGCGCTAATAAGTAGACAAAATCCTCGCTTATTAACGGCAAATTAGGAAGAGCTTTGAACGAATTTGGATTTGTAAAAAGAAAGGAGGGAAGCAACATTAATTCAAATGGCAGCTCAGAAGCAAATGATGAATGAGATTATAACAGGAAAGCCAATTTAAGGTATTTTAAGATTGGTGACTTCGTTCTCAAGAAGGTGTTTAGGTTAACGAAAGCGACAAATGTAGGAATGTTGAGTCCAAATTGGGAAGTCCCATAAAGAGTTAGAGGCATCGCTGGAAAAGGAGCATACGAGTTAGAAATCATGGCTGGCAAGGTGCTACCATCGAATTAAAATGCAGTTCATTTGAAGAAGTATTACGTATAGACGAGAAAATACCCACGGTCAGGTATCACACAAGTTCAATTTTATTTGATTATTCTGAATTTTACTAACCACTTTAGATAATAGGCACAAAGCTGGCCCATACAAAATAATTATTTTAAACCTTAAAGACACATGGAAAACTGAATTATTCACGTTCTAGGTTACAACTTTTCTGATAGAAAAAGGGTTACGTAGTCATCATTTAAAAAATTATCTCTGAGTCTTGTTTGTATTTTCTATTATAGGTAAAGGAAAAAGAGAAAGGAGTTGATCCAGTGTTCGAGATACTTCGATGCAACACTGGGCGGGACTATGCATATAGAAGGCTACACAAGGAAGAGAAGTGTATACAAAGGGCATAGTTCAGTCTAGATCAAAACCATGAAGCGACCCTTGAAATTTTTGCAAAGGAGTTCAAACTCGCAAAGAGGATGTACGATATCCCCATGAGTTTCTAGGTTAAAGCCATAAATTTAGTCGCGTGAAAGTATACCTGAATTTGTAAACTTGCTACAATGAATGTAGTTATGAATATGTTGTATGAATAGTTATGAGAATGATGTAAGAAATTTATTTGAAAGTACAAAGAATAAAACTTCTTCAAATTATTTCTCTTTTCATGTCTACTTCATGTTTCATATATTTGCACCAATATGAAGATGAGACGTCATCTTCATATGTGTCGATAATATAAAAGGGTCCTATTTTATAAAACCCTATGTATATCAAAGGCACGTTTATTAAAGCATTCTTAAGTGCAAGTGAAAGCTCAAATATTTAGAGGGAAAAAGCATAAAATGTGGCAAAATACAATAAAAATATTTATATGTGTTAACCCTAAAGAACAAGGGTGATATTTTTTGTCATCAAACCCCAAAAAAATAGGGGCGGGAAAAAACAAGCCTTCCAAAAAAAAACATTCAAAAAAGTTGTTAAAAAAGGGAAACATAGGGAAGTTCGAAGTAAAAGAGAAAAGATAAGAAGCATCATCAACGAGAAAACAGGGATCAAGTTGGGGAGAAGAGAACTGAACGTCAGCTCCACCAGGAACAAGTCCATCTCTATTACCCTTAGAACCTTTATCTTCAGGTGTGGAAAATCTTTGATGTTGCGGAGTTTGATCAATTGTTTCTTTAGCCCTAACAATCTCAGCATCAAGGTCAAAACCTTTTTGACTGGCTTCGATTAAAGTCTCAAGGAAAGTGTTCAGAAAAGACCATCTTACATCTAGTGATAACTTATCCTCGAGGACCTTATAGTCTCTCTCCCACTTATCAATTTCGGAAATTCAACTACAATTTTTCTTATTCCCCTCTAGCTGCTAGAAGGCTCAGCTTCTGCATAAGAAGCAGCAATGGGGGAAACAACTGGAGTAACAACAGGCAAAGACATAGGGGGGAGGGTTAATAGTAAATGACACTGGAAAGGAAGCAAGAGGCAATTCTTCAGAAACAGGCTTGAAGCCAGCTTCACCCTCAAATCCACGAGGCAAACAACCTTTCAACAGGACTTGATGGGGGGTTAATTGCATCTTCATTAGGAATCTCCGGAGGAATATTTTCTAGCTCGTCAACAAGTCTGAAAGGAATTGAATTCGATGGAGGATCGTAAGAAGTGGGGGTTTCATCATTAGAAGTCACATGTCTCCTAACACACGACCTTCTCACTAAAGAACCTTCTTCAACTTCCTCCTCATTATCAGACCCACGAGCTTCAACAGTTTTCCACTTGGATAAAGAAGCGCTTAAAATTCGTTCCTGAGCAAGGCTTATAGAAAGCCTTGTTGATGGACATGCAGGATTGATGCCACGAATAGCAAACCCTAGTAAAAAAGAGATGATAAAAAATTTACATGTGAACTAGTAAAAGGAGAAGAAGAACGGCAAGAGTGAAGCGTACCGTGTGTCTTCACTTTCAAACCAAATTTTTGAGAAAGAAATTTCCATGATCTCTTGTCCATAGGAGCAGCAGTCAACATCTTTTATACCCAAGCGTAGAAGTTAGGAATCTCTTCAAAGACTTCCATTGTTGCTGAAAATATGGGTATATGATTACATGAAGGAATTTAAGCTAAAAGCAAAACAAAAAAAAAACTTACGTGCAAAGTTCCATTTTTCTAGAAAAGGCATGTTCTCTTCACCCACTAACTCACTAGTGGGACCAGCAACAAAACGGGCGTACCAGCCACGGTCCTTTTCATCCTCGGGGCTAACTAACACTCTTTTACTTCTAGCCATGTGGGAAAAGACTTCTTCGCAAAACAATTTGGGGGAGTAAAGGTGAAGTAAGTGACGAAAGGTAAAAGGGACCGAGACCAAATCTGACAAATAACAAGGCACGCTAGAACCCTCCAATCTATAGGACCAATGTGGCTAAGACACATATTAAAGTATCAACGAAATCCACTGATCACCCGATCAATAGGAGTCTTAAACCCTAAAGTGAAAGGGTAGATATAAACAAAAGAAAAAATAGGCATGGTAAGAAATGATTCTTCGGTTAGCACCAGGGATTAAAATTGGAAAATTCGGTTTCCAATGGCATTCTCGTCGAACTAAAGCAAGAAGGCCGGGAGTAATTAAACTTGGATAAAGGTAAGCGGGGTTAAGGGAAGCCACACAAGACACTTGATTTCTCATGGTCTCACAATCAAATACAAAAGAAAGTCCTTGAGTAACAATCACAACAAACATAAGCTCACGTACAGGTTCACTCTGGTCCCTATTTCTAGAAGAAGATCTAGTGGTCAAAGGAGCCCTAGGTTAGATAACAAACCAAGGCTACGAAGTCTACTACCTATCCTACTTCTTGTAGGGGCAGTAAAAGGAGCAAGTTCGTGAACGATCACAACTTTGCGAGGGTCTAGTGTTGTTGAAGACATAATTAACAAATGAAATATAGAGAAAAGGTACCAAAAAACTAAGATAATGGATACAAAAGGAAGAAGGCTTCAAGAAATCAAAAAGTGGGAAGTATTTATAAGCTGATATAATCGGCGTTAAAAATTAGTCATTATGAAGTGTCATAATGGAACCATCACTTCTTGACTGACACAACCGCAGAAAACCCTAAATAGCACCGAGAAAACTGCAGATCCAATCATATGAAGCCATGTAGCATGAGCATTAAATGAATATGACATATGCCACATCGATTCTGAGGAAGGCATAATGATACTCGAGAAACAGCTATAAAGAATTCCCGCCAAAATCTTACCACTTCCCGAATATTCAATTGAGAATATTCAGAAAGTAGGTGGACTATCTGTATTGGTGGAAAAATGACATGACACGTAGACTGTCAGTAAGCTGACGAGGCATGATACGCGGAATGTTGACATAAGGAATTAACGCGTGCAAGAAAATGCAGGGGAGAAACAAACAGGGTTATATTGAAGAGCAAACTAGACCTGACAACTGTAAGGAGGGAAACAAGAGCGTAATGAGTAAAGGTTGCAAAGATGGAAAGATACACGAATAAGAAGTAAGTAAGGAAGGGAAATCAATGCAATTACAAGGAATCCCTTGTCACGACCCAAACTGAAGGGCCATGACTAGCACCCGACCACACTTGCCGAGCACCAACGTACATTTCATCTAACCTTCATTATTATCTTTTAAGGCTGACGAGATCAATATAAATGGTAGACCTAAATCATGGACAACCAGCAATAAAATATGATGGCATGAATATACATAGCAGGGGATGACCAGACAATCAAGAAACTACATATAAGGTATGAGCTACCACGCTACTATGAAAGACTATACAACAAAAACTAGCCGACAAGGCATACCAAACTATACATGAGCCGACACCTGTCTATGAGCCTCTAAAAGAACATAAGTGTTGCAACATAGCCGGAACAGGGCCCCGACATACCCATAATGTCTATAACAAAAATTGCATACCAAGACCAAGGTAAGTCCGGAGAAGGGATCTCGCCAATCACCGTTGAACTGGACAGTCTACTGTGGTGGGGGAGCTGCACCTGTCTGTCTATCAGGACCTGCAGCACGACATGTAGCGTCCACAAATAAAAGGACGTCAGTACGAATAAAGTACTGAGTATGTAAGGCAAGGAACCATAAATACGATCAGTAATGTAAGCAAGGATAAAGAATATACCACCTGTAACATCTTAGTACCTCTGAGGGCTACTTACATGAAATGCATGATACATATGTATAAATACATAAACCTTTAAAGCATTCTCCTCTGTGGGCATCATCATCATCATATCGTACCCGGCCATAATAGGCTCGGTAGAATCGTACCCAGCCACGTGGAGCTCGGTAAAACCCAACTGATCAGTGGTTGCACAATAGGTGCCGTACCCGGCCAACTATAGCGTGGCTCGGTAGAGTAAAATAGATACATATATATAATGCATGCTCGACTCATGGAATCACATTCTAAACCTTTCGGAGTGACGTAAGGTCGGTATCCTCTGTACACGTTATTAGGACTAAGTCTTCACTATGAACCTTATAAGATTCAGGAAGTATGAACAACATTGATAACATAAGAATAAGAGAAGCAACATTAACATCAATCGTTCCATAAGAGGGAAAACAATGTAAGTACTGCTAGCTTCTAAGAGTAGAGTATCTTGGAAGCTCGTTCATTACATTATGTACAATCGGAGTCGTGCAAAAGAAGGAAAGGGATAGCCTCACATACCTTGTATATACTTCCCCAATCTCAAGCTATGCAATTGTCAAAACTCCTTAGTCTACAATAAGAGAAACGATACTATCGTTATCATTTAAGCGTCATAACTATTATGTATCGACCACAACCTATTTTACGATGAAACGGACAGCACCTCCCCTATATATATGACCTTACACCATTCAAAATAGTCACCAAACAGCCCAAACAACATCAATAATAAACATATTGAGCCTCCCAATATAGTCCACACACAGCCTAATCACTCCATACATACGACGACCACCATAGTCGTGTCAAACAATCTGGAAATGTTACGAATAACTATCAGCCCATAACCCTACATATATATGGTGTTTCCCCACACCCTTCCTCCTCCAAAACTCCACAAGATAGTAGTAAAATACGCAGCCCAACAACAACGCAAAACAGTCCACAAAACAATAACATTACTACCAAACCTTTCGATATATATCTCACAAGTTCTAGCTTCAATGGCTTAGCCGCAACTTGGATAATCTTAAATACATATAGAGTAAGAGGTTCCTTACCTTTATACAGAAAGAACAACTCCAATTTGACCTTAAATTTCCATGAAATATCCCTCCAATGCTGCCACACAACAAAAAAAACGAAACTAGCGATCAATTAGTGTTTTTCGGCACTAGAATCACTTTAGAAGGCTTGAAATCACCTAGGATTGATATTAAGAACATGAGGGAGTATTTACAGAACATAAACCCTTTAAAACAACCTCCCACACGGTCTGGAACGACACAAAAATGAGCAACAACAAGAAGAACAAGAGACTTACTAGCGCCACGGAATTCCCGACACTTGATTTGTGTTGTTTGCCCTTTTTTGGGTCTTGAATCTTGAGAGAACCTTGAGAGGATGTTCCTAGGGTTCTAAGGTCTGAAAATAGTGAAAAGAAATGACTTAAAACGGGTTGTAGTCATCCTATATAGGTCCAAATATCTTAAACCGACTTAGTGGGCCCCATAGAGAGGTGCTTGGTGCAGTCTCGCGAAAACGCGAATATCTCTCTACTCCGAGATCGTATAGATGAACGGTTTAATGAGTTGGAAACTAGACTCATAGATATTTAATTTGGTGGGTAGATCACCCCGTAATTCCTTGTAAAATAGTAGAAAAGATTAGAAACATTTGACCTAATGTTTAAGTAAAATTATGAACCTAAGTTGCGACAACTTTTGTCGACTTTTGTTTCATAACTTGTTTGACTTCAAGACTTATGATACGGATATTATATGATTAAAATACCTTAATAAATGACCTCATTGAGTGTATTAAGCACCGCTAGATTACCTGAAAATACGAGTTACAACATCCTTGATTCGTTTAACTTCTAATACTGGTTAATTACCCTTATACACTCTTGTATCACTTAAGACCAATAGGATTGACTTATTATCATCTCAAAGATAATTCCTTCTTGGATTTATGTTAACTAATATATGTCATGAACTAACACATGTGGATATGGGTTGTAACACCCTCCCCCCTTAGGAACATTCGTCCTCGAATGTAAGGGTTTATGGGGAGTTTAAATCATCGTGGATTCCAATGGAAATTTCCGATCAATTTTCCCCTATAAAATGGTCACTAGCAAAACTTGCAAGTAATTAAGCCCAACATATGGTTTCACAAGTCTACACAAAGCATTATGCGTATTTACATTATCTACATATCACCATTTTGTATTAAGGAGGAGTATTCTCAAATTATTGCTTACGTCATAGAGCCGTTTCTTCTTCCAATGTATCCTGTCTTCCACCAGCATCCTTGTTATCTTCATTCTGGAATAAGTAAGGGTATTTTGACTTCATCTCCTTTTCTACTTCCCATGTCATTTCTTCTATATTTTTGTTCCTCCACAATACTTTGACGGAAGCTACATCTTTTGTTCTCAGCTTGCGGACTTGCCGATCTAATATCGCCACTGGCACTTCTTCATATGATAGGTCCTCTGTAACTTGTACATCTTTGATAGGGACGACTCAAGAAGGGTCTCCAATACATTTTCTCAACATAGATACATGGAATACCGGGTGGACAAATTCCAATTCGGATGGCAATTCTAACTCATAAGCAACCTGTCCAATCCGTCAAAGAATTTTATACGGCCCGATATACCTTGGACTCAGCTTACCTTTCTTCCCAAAACGCATAATATCCTTTATTGGTGAGATCCTCAGGAAAACCCAATCACCAACCTCAAACTCTAGATCACGACGTCGGACATCAGAATAAGATTTTTGCCTGCTTTGTGCCGTCCTCAATCGCTCCTGTATCACTTTCACCTTCTCAATAGCTTGGTGAATCAAATCTGGCCCATATAATTCTGTTTCACCGACTTTGAACCATCCAACTGGTGATCTACATCTCCTCCCGTATAGTGCCTCGTATGGGGCCATTTTAATACTGGAATGGTAGCTATTGTTATAGGCGAATTCTATGAGTGGAAGATGATCATCCCAATTCCCCTTAAAATCTAGAACACATGCTCGTAGCATATCTTCCAGTGTCTGAATGGTACGTTCAGCCTGTTCGTCAGTCTGCGGATGAAATGCAGTGCTGAGATTTACTTGTGTGCCTAAACCCTTCTGGAAAGACCTCCAAAAGTTAGACGTAAATTGAGCTCCTCGGTCTGATATAATAGATATGGGCACACCATGAAGCCTAACAATCTCCTTGATATATAACTTTGCATAATCTTCAGCCGCGTAAGTTGTCTTCACTGGCAGAAAATGGGCACATTTTGTAAGTCGATCAATTATCACCCAGATGGAGTCAAACTTATGATAAGAGCGAGGTAATCCAATAATGAAGTCCATATTAATCACCTCCCACTTCCAGGTCGGAATCTCTATATTTTGAAGCAATCCACCGGGTTTCTGATGTTCTATCTTTACTTGTTGACAATTGGGACACTGGGCTACAAATTCAGCAATAGACTTCTTCATATTATCCCACCAATACTGCTCCTTGACATCATGATACATCTTTGTCGAGCCGGGATGGATGGAATATCGGGATTGATGAATCTCATTCATAATCTTCTATCGCAACCCTGCCACATTAGGCACACACAATCGGCTCTGGTATCTCAGTGCCCCATCTTTTCCGATCCTAAAAGCCATACTTTTACACTGTTGAATGCTTTCTCTTAATCGTACTAAGATAGGATCTTCATATTGTCGTGCTTTTACCTCGGCTGCCAAAGATGATTCCGATGTATTCTGTACAGTAACACCTCCGTCATCAGAGTCTAACAATCTGATTCTCATATTGGCTAGCTGATGAATCTCTTTAATCAACCCCCATCTACCTGCCTCAATATGTACTAAGCTTCCCATTGATTTACGGCTGAGAGCGTCTGCCACAACATTGGCTTTACCGGGATGATACAATATCTCGACGTCGTAGTCTTTCAATAATTCAAGCCACCTACGCTGCCTCAAATTCAACTCTTTCTGCTTGAAGATGTATTGTAAACTCTTGTGATCTGTGTAGATGTCAGCATGGACGCCGTATAAGTAGTGCCGCCATATCTTCAAAGCATATATTACTGCAGCCAATTCCAAATCATAGGTTGGATAATTCTTTTCATGCTTCTTCAATTGTCTTGATGCATAAGCAATCACATTCACATGTTGCATCAATACGCACCCCAAACCTATACCTGAGGCATCACAATATACCACAAAACCTTCTGTTCCTTCAGGAAGAGTGAGCACTGGTGCATATGTCAATCGATTCTTTAGCTCCTGAAAACTATGTTCACAAGTGTCAGACCACTGAAATTTGGTAGCTTTTTGTGTTAACTTAGTCAATGGTGATGATATAGAGGAAAATCCTTCTACAAACCGCCTATAATATCCTGCTAGCCCTAGGAAGCTACGGACTTCTGATGGTGTTGTAGGTCTCGGCCAATTCTTTACTGCATCGATCTTCTGAGTGTCGACACTAATACCCTCATCAGATATCACATGGCCAAGGAATGCTACTGAGTTCAGCCAGAATTCACATTTGGAGAGCTTAGCATATAACTTACGATCCTGAAGCGTCTGTAATACTATCCGCAAGTGGCCCGCATGTTCCACCTCCGAACGAGAATACACTAGAATGTCATCAATGAATACAATCATGAACACATCAAGATAGGGCCTGAATATAGTATTCATGAGATCCATAAAAGCTGCTTGGGCATTTGATAGCCCGAACGACATCACCAAGAACTCAAAGTTCCCATATCTTGTCCGGAAGGCCGTTTTTAGAATATCCTTCTCCCTAACCCTCACCTGATGATACCCTGAACGTAAATCAATCTTAGAGAAATACTTGGCACCCTGGAGTTGGTCAAACAGGTCATCAATTCTTGGAAGTGGATACTTGTTCTTTATAGTAGACTTATTCAACTGTCGATAGTCGATACACATCCGTAACGACCCATCTTTCTTCCGCACGAATAGGACTGGTGCACCCCAAGGTGAAGTGCTAGGCCTAATAAAGCCCTTATCCAGCAAGTCCTTCAACTGCACCTTCAACTCTCGCAAATCTGCTGGGGCCATTCTGTATGGAGGAATAGAGATCGGTTGAGTGTCAGGCAACACATCAATGCTAAACTCAATCTCCCTTTCAGGAGGAAGGCCCGGGAGTTCATCTGGGAAAACATCTGGGAATTCGTTAACCATAGGGATTGATTGTAAAGTAGGCGGTTTCGCCTCCGCATCCCTAACGCGAACGAGATGATAAATGTAACCTTTTGAGATCATTTTCCTTGCCTTAAGATAGGAAATAAACCTACCTTTCGGTGTAGCAATGTTCCCTTTCCATTCAATGACGGGTTCACCCGGAAATTGGAACCTAACCATCTTCGTACGACAGTCAACATTTGCATAGCATGAGGCCAACCAGTCCATTCCCATTATCACATCAAAATCAACCATTTCTAACTCAAATAAATTTGCCGAGGTTTGACGACTACAAATCATCACAGTGCAACCTCTATATACCCTTCTAGCAATCACAGAATCTCCTATCGGAGTAGATACCGCGAGGGGTTTACTTATCAATTCAGGTTCAATGCCAAACTTATTAGCCACAAAGGGTGTAACATATGATAATGTAGATCCCGGATCAATCAGCGCATATACATCATAAGAAAATACAGATATAATACCTGTAACAACATCTGGAGACGACTCGAGATCCTGTCGACCTACTAGAGCATAGGTTCGATTTTGAGCACCACTCGAACTCGGCACTGCACCTCTACCCCTACCACGACCTGTCGACTGCTGAAAACCCCGTGCTGGAGGTCGAACTGATGAGGAAGAACCAGACACAGATCCAGTCGGCTGAGCCATACCATCACCTCCTCTATTAGGACAATCCCGCATCATATGGCCAGGCTGCCCGCACGAATAGCATGCATCAGAACCTCGACGACACAGTCCAAAGTGGGCCTTGCCGCACTAATCACAATGTGGTGTTGGGGGTCTCATCTGACTAGTATCCCTGGGATGTTGCGAGCCAGATGCCCGCGAACTCTGACTTGGACCAGAATAGGATCGATCATATCGAGGCCTCTGAAACTGTGGAGGAGCACTAGCTACAGGTGGCGCCGAACTCCTCAAAAATTGTGGCCTGATGCGGCCTCTGAAGTCATCAGAATACCCTGCAAATCTCGCCCTCTTATGCTGGCCTCTATCCTGCTCCCTAACTGCCCTCTGCTGGCGCTTACGATCCTCTAGGGTCTGGGCATAAGCTTGAATACGGGAAATATCCATGCCCTCCACCAAGGAGGCTGTCGTACACTCATTTATCAGATGTGGTCCCAACCCATTCACAAACATATGCACCCTATCACTCATCTCGGCCACCATATGGGGAGCATACCTTGCCAAAGAATCAAACTGCATACTGTACTCTCGTACACTCATATTACCTTGTCTAAGGTTCAAGAACTTATCAGCTCTAGCTCGTCGTATCTCAACTGGCAAGTAGTGACGAAGAAAGGCCTCAGAAAATTCCTTCCACACAGCTGGAGGAGGGTTCGGACCCCTGGATCTCTCCCAACTATCATACCAGAGAACCGCTAAATCCCGTAACCGATAAGAAGCCAACTCTACTACCTCTGTATCACTAACATGCATAACCCGAAGTGTACGATGAACCTGGTCAATAAAAGTCTGTGGGTCCTCCTTGGGGTCTGATCCGGTAAACACTGGAGGGTCTAAATTAATAAAATCACGAACTCTTGTACTAACTGGTTTCTTAGCAGCACCTGTATTCTGCCTCTGAGCCTGAGCAGCTACCAAGCTAGTCAATAACTGCAAAGCACTCCGCATATCCTGGTCTGGAGTGCCAGACGGAGGAACTGGAGGCGCTGGGTGCCTTCTAATATCCTCTGGAGGAGATGGAGTAGATGAAGTATGAGAGGGCATCTCACTTTGAGCCTCACTTTGTCCTGCTCTGACTTGGGGCACCTGACTGGTACCCTCTCCCGCTGCTGTATCAAGCCGTCTACTAATCGTTTGCTTCCTAGTCGAAGGCATCACTGAAAAAAAAGGTGAACATTAGAGACGAACACTTACGACTCAACTCTACGCACGATCTAGATTCAGGAAGAAGGTAACAACCCTAGATGTCATGTAGCCTCCTGATTATAAATGTGGCGCGCTACACATCCATAATCAAGACTCTACTAGACACGGCTCATAGACAACCCCTAGGACAGACTTGCTCTGATACCAAGTTTGTCACGACCCAAACTGAAGGGCCATGACTAGCACCCGACCACACTTGCCGAGCACCAACGTACATTTCATCTAACCTTCATTATTATCTTTTAAGGCTGACGAGATCAATATAAATTGTAGACCTAGATCATGGACAACCAGCAATAAAATATGATGGCATGAATATACATAGCAGGGGATGACCAGACAATCAAGAAACTACATATAAGGTATGAGCTACCACGCTACTATGAAAGACTATACAACAAAAACTAGCCGACAAGGCATACCAAACTATACATGAGCCGACACCTGTCTATGAGCCTCTAAAAGAACATAAGTGTTGCAACATAGCCGGAACAGGGTCCCGACATACCCATAATGTCTATAACAAAAATTGCATACCAAGACCAAGGCAAGTCCGGAGAAGGGATCTCGCCAATCACCGCTGAACTGGACAGTCTACTGTGGTGGGGGAGCTACACCTGTCTGTCTATCAGGACCTGCAGCACGACATGTAGCGTCCACAAATAAAAGGACGTCAGTACGAATAAAGTACTGAGTATGTAAGGCAAGGAACCATAAATACGATCAGTAATGTAAGCAAGGATAAAGAATATACCACCTGTAACATCTTAGTACCTCTGAGGGCTACTTACATGAAGTGCATGATACATATGTATAAATACATAAACCTTTAAAGCATTCGCCTCTGTGGGCATCATCATCATCATATCGTACCCGGCCATAATAGGCTCGGTAGAATCGTACCCGGCCACGTGGAGCTCGGTAAAACCCAACTGATCAGTGGTTGCACAATAGGTGCCGTACCCGGCCAACTATAGCGTGGCTCGGTAGAGTAAAATAGATACATATATATAATGCATGCTCGACTCATGGAATCACATTCTAAACCTTTCGGAGTGACGTAAGGTCGGTATCCTCTGTACACGTTATTAGGACTAAGTCTTCACTATGAACCTTATAAGATTCAGGAAGTATGAACAACATTGATAACATAAGAATAAGAGAAGCAACATTAACATCAATCGTTCTATAAGAGGGAAAACAATGTAAGTACTGCTAGCTTCTAAGAGTAGAGTATCTTGGAAGCTCGTTCATTACATTATGTACAATCGGAGTCGTGCAAAAGAAGGAAAGGGATAGCCTCACATACCTTGTATATACTTCCCCAATCTCAAGCTATGCAATTGTCAAAACTCCTTAGTCTACAATAAGAGAAACGATACTATCGTTATCATTTAAGCGTCATAACTATTATGTATCGACCACAACCTATTTTACGATGAAACGGACAGCACCTCCCCTATATATATGACCTCACACCATTCAAAATAGTCACCAAACAGCCCAAACAACATCAATAATAAACATATTGAGCCTCCCAATATAGTCCACACACAGCCTAATCACTCCATACATACGACGACCACCATAGTCGTGTCAAACAATCTGGAAATGTTACGAATAACTATCAGCCCATAACCCTAAATATATATGGTGTTTCCCCACACCCTTCCTCCTCCAAAACTCCACAAGATAGTAGTAAAATATGCAGCCCAACAACAATGCAAAACAGTCCACAAAACAATAACATTACTACCAAACCTTTCGATATATATCTCACAAGTTCTAGCTTCAATGGCTTAGCCGCAACTTGGATAATCTTAAATACATCTAGAGTAAGAGGTTCCTTACCTTAATACAGAAAGAACAACTCCAATTTGACCTTAAATTTCCATGAAATATCCCTCCAATGCTGTCACACAACAAAAAAACGAAACTAGCGATCAATTAGTGTTTTTCGGCACTAAAGTCACTTTAGAAGGCTTGAAATCACCTAGGATTGATATTAAGAACATGAGGGAGTATTTACAGAACATAAACCCTTTAAAACAACCTCCCACACAGGCTGGAACGACACAAAAATGAGCAACAACAAGAAGAACAAGAGACTTACTAGCGCCACGGAATTCCCGACACTTGATTTGTGTTGTTTGCCCTTTTTTGGGTCTTGAATCTTGAGAGAACCTTGAGAGGATGTTCCTAGGGTTCTAAGGTCTGAAAATAGTGAAAATAAATGACTTAAAACGGGTTGTAGTCATCCTATATAGGTCCAAATATCTTAAACCGACTTAGTGGGTCCCATAGAGAGGTGCTTGGCGCAGTCTAGCGAAAATGCGAATATCTCTCTACTACGAGATCGTATAGATGAACGGTTTAATGTGTTGGAAGCTAGACTCATAGATCTTTATTTTGGTGGGTAGATCACCCCGTAATTCCTTGTAAATTAGGAGAAAAGATTAGAAACATTTGACCTAATGTTTAAGTAAAATTATGAACCTAAGTTGCGACAACTTTTGTCGACTTTTGTTTCATAACTCGTTTGACTTCAAGACTTATGATACGGATATTATATGATTAAAATACCTTAATAAATGACCTCTTGAGTGTATTAAGCACCGCTAGATTACCTGAAAATACGAGTTACAACATCCTTGATTCGTTTAACTTCTAATACTGGTTAATCACCCTTATACACTCTTGTATCACTTAAGACCAATAGGATTGACTTATTATCATCTCAAAGATAATTCCTTCTTGGATTTATGTTAACTAATATATGGCATGAACTAACACATGTGGATATGGGTTGTAACATCCCTAGTCATAAATGTTTCTATTATGGTTGCATGTTGTAATGGGCAATCAATACGATTAATCCCATTAATGAGACCAAATTAAGTAAGGAGACTGTTACAATTGTATGCTCCTATATAAGGGCTGGCATTTCTTTTGTACGGGGGGACACGATTATTACTGAAATCTATACTGTTATTCTCTATTTTATTCTCCGATTTTTAAGCCTTAATATTAGGGAGTGATTATTAGTTCATATATTATATTCTCAATTAATTATTTTCATTCTTTGTTCCATTTCTTCTAAAATCATTAGGAAAAGTGAAGTAAATTTTGGTTATCACTAACCCAATTTTTTCTAGATATTGACTTAGACCGAAAATTCAATTTTTAGTTAAACAATCATAACAAATTAACTAAAGTGGTTGGGTAAGGTATTGACCTCTGAAGAACTAGTTATCAAGGTTCTAAGGATTCTTTCTGCTTCATGGGAATCAAAAGTTACAGCCATTCAGGAAGCAAATGAGTTGGACGAGATATCACTCGATGAGTTGATTGGAAACTTAAAAACTCATGAGATGAGAAATCTAGAACTATGCAAGGAGGAACTAAAGAGAGATAATGCACTGGTTCTTAAGGATTCTGAAGAAGATGGTTCTGACAATGATGATCTGGACATAGAAATGTTTTCTAAGTTCAAAAGGTTCATAAAGAAATCCAAGAATGCATCAAAATGGAAAATAATATCAAACCTAAGCATATTGACAAGTCCTCTTATGATGGGTGTTACAAGTTTAACAAACTGGATCACATGGTCAAAGATAGTCCAATGTGAAATTGAATGGAATAAAAACAGAGTTAAGAAATAAAAAAGGGATAAAATAAAGGAGCGAGGCCTAAACAAAAGCAAAATTCTAGGCAAGGGATTCACTAAGGCCATGAAACAAGCTTTCCTAGCAGCATACGAACATAGTGAAAGTGACAAAGAGGAGGAGAAAGAAGATGAGGCCCTCAGTATTTATGTTGTAATTGACTAACACGAGGTCGTTAAGGTTAAGCCTCTCGTACAACTAGGTATGCATATTAGAAGATCATCTCCTTTTGATGGAGACCACTATGATAAATAGAAGATGTGTATGGAAATGTTCCTTCAAACAACTAATTTTGACCTATGGATAATTGTCAATCACGGGCCAATCATCAGTGCTAAAGTGGACAATAATGGAAATAAGATCATCAAAAGAGAGAAAGAATATGATAATGAGGATCGCCAGATAATTTAAAAAAATGCTAAAGCAATGGATCTCCTTTATAAGACCATGCCAATAAATATCCTATATAAGGTATCCTCTTGAATCTCTGCCCATGACATTTAGAGGACTCTGGAACCTGATTATGGAAATAAAAATATTGAGCTAGCACTGATGAAAATTGAGGTAAGAAAAACAGAAGAGGAGGTGATGAGGATGATGGTCATGGGTGACTCGAAGGCTGAAGATGAAACAAATCAGGTAAGTAATTCTAATTTGAAAGAAAACATTCATGTTATGTCTATGTCACGACCCAAAATTCACCAGTCGTGATGGCACTTAACCCAACCCGCTAGGTAAGTGTCACGACCCGGATTTTCCACCCTCGGGGGTCGTGATGGCACCTACTCGTAGAAGCTAGGCAAGCCACAAAATTTAGAAATTTTAACTCCTTCACTTTTGTCCCTTTTAACAATTTGTAATAACAGGTGATACATATTTAAATAATAGCGGAATACGAAAATATGCGGAAGACTTAGACTAATATAATGCCAGAATCAGTACGAAAATATCAACATACGTCTCTACCCAGAAATCGGTGTCACAATATTCACGGACTGTCTATGAATACTACATACAGATGTCTGAAGAAAAGAAATACAATCTGTCTCAAATACAAATGAAAACAGAACATATAAGTATATAGAAGAAACGTCGGGCCTGCGGATGCCTGCAGGACTACCTTGGGGTCTCTGTGGACTGAAGGCTGGCTCCCCAAGTGCTACTGTCCCAGAGCTGCTCCAGTATCTGCACAGAGTGCAAAGTGTAGTATCTGCACAACCGACCCCATGTGCTGGTAAGTATTTGGCATAACCCCGGCGAGGTAGTGATGAAGCTAGGACCAGACTCCAGATAAACCTGCGCAATTACATAATATACGGCGGAAAAATAAACAGGAATAAACAGTTTAAATGGGAGGGGGTACATGCTTCGGGGAACATATCAAATCCAACAGGAATAAAGAGAAATGTGAGAGAAACAACTCAAAATCTACAACAAGTAATAATAACACTGTTGCGGCGCGCAACCCGATCCAATATATATATCTAACATAGTTGTGGCATGTAACCCGATCCCATATATATAATATTGTTTCGGCGTGCAACCCGATCCAATATATATATAACATTGTTGCGGCGTGCGACCCGATCCAATATGTATTGCATTGTTGCAGCGTGCAACCTGATCCAATATATATAGCATTGTTGCGGCATGCAACCCGATCCAATATATATCGCATTGTTGCGGCTGCAACCCGATCTAATATATATAGCATTGTTGTGGCGTGCACCCGATCCAATATACTTATATACCTTAAACTCAATCGTACCGCGAGTCCCGACAAGGGATCAACAATAAACTACATTATCCTGGCAAGGGAATTCAACAGTAAAGTATATACATCCCGGCAAGGGAGAATCAGCTATAACCAATATCAACTCAATCCCTACTCATCTCAGATAACACTAATACTCAACTTTAATTAATTCCCATGTAAATAAACTAGAGCCTTGCTCAACATCGAGAATCACCGGTCAGAACATCCGTAGAATCATTCAAGGACATAACACATATGAATTTAAGACACACGGTCATGCTCGACACCAATGTATAGATACTCGTCACCATGCCTATATGTCGTACTCAACAAGAAGCAATTAACAAATAGGACACAACTCCGAATCCCTCAAGATAAGGTTAGACAAACTCTTACCTCGATGCCACGAACACAATTCACGATTCAATTATAGCTTTATACCTTGATTCCACCATCAATTTGCACGCATCTAGTCACAAGTTACTTGATTATGTCAACAAATGCTAAATGAATTGACCCAATGCATGAAAATGAGTTTTCCAAAGTTTTACCTAAAAAGTGAAAAATTGCCCCCGGGCCCACATGGTCGAAACCCGAGGTTCGAACCAAAACCCGATTACACATTCCCCCACGAAGTCAAATATATAATTTGTTTTGAAATCAGACCTCAAATCAAGCTCCAAATCCCTAAATTTTGAAAACCCTAGGTTCTACCCAAAACACCCAATTTCCCCCACGAAAATCATTGATTTTGAGTTTAAATCATGTGAAAAGATGTTAATGATTGAAGAAAACGAGTTAGAAATCACTTACTAATGTTTTGGAGAAGAAATGTTATTTCAAAAATCGCCTCTTATGTTTTTGGGGTTTTGAAAAATTAAAAAATAACTGAAAATCCCGTTTTAATATACCCCTCTCAGACCCTCTGTGCGGACAGCAAAAAATGTACTACGGCCGCACAGTCCTTCCTGAGGATACTGTAGTCAAGTGTCCCTGTGCGGACCGCACAAAGTTGATTGCGGCCGCAGAGCCCTCCACCGCGCACCGCACAAGGTCGACCGCGCACCGCACTGGCCCCTTCCGTGGTCGCACACGTTTTCTTGTGGACTGCACTTGCGGGTTCAGAGACCTGCACCTTCTCTGAACCTGCAACATCTAGTTTTAAGCATACGACATCCCGAACCCTACCCGAAACTCACCCGAGCCCTCGGAACTCCAAACCAAGTATACACACAACCTCAAAAATATCTCACGGACTTATTCGTACGATCACATCATCCAAAAATCATGAATTAAACCTCAAAACTCAACATTTTCATCAAGAACTCTCAAAGTTCATAACTCTTCAACCGGAAGTCCAACTCACGTCAAATAAACTCCGTTTTCACCAAATTTTATAGTTATTTTTTAAATACTATAACAAGTTTGTACCGGGCTCCGGAACCAAAGTACGTTCCCGATAACAATGGTTTCAAACATTAATTCTTTTCTTTATTTCCTAGATAATTCAGTAAAACAATTTCTTTCAAAAATAGATTTCTAAGGCTTGGGACCTCAGAAAACAGTTCCGGGCATACGTGCAAGTCCCATATTTTACTACGGACCTCTCAGGATCGTCGGAACACGGATCCAGGTCCGTTTGCTCAAAATATTGACCAAAGTCAACCATTATCAAATTTTTAACTCTAGAATTTCTATTTCTCTTATTTTCACATAGAAGGCTTTTCGGATATAGGTCTGGACAACGCATGCAAATCAAGTTGGGGTAAAAGGGAGGTTTTTAGGCCTCGGAACACTGAATGCACTTGCAATACAAGTGATGACCTTTTGGGTCATCACATTCTCTACCTCTAAAACAACCATTCCTCCTCGAACGGACATAAGAAGAAAGTACTTGTCACGACCCAATCCCCGAACCCAATCGTGATGGCGCCTCTCGTGAAGACAAGGCCAGTCATACCAAAATGTAATACCTCTTTTAAATAGTTAATCATCATAACAGTAATAACATATAATATAATACTCATAAATTGCGGAATTTAACGATAATAACAGCAGGAACCATCCCGACACAGCCCAAACCGGGGTGTCACAAGTCATGAGCTACTACAGAATCTGCTATAGGTCTACAAGGTACGGAATCCGATACAACAGTCTGAAGAAAACATAAATGATAGAGGATAAGAGAGACAAGGGGCTGCAGACATCAACAGCTACCTCGTAACTCCAAATCACTGCCTATCCTAGAAGGAATCAGCACTCAGGTGCGGACTCTGCTATACCTGAATCTGCACACACGGTGCAGGGAGTAATGTGAGTACTCCGACTCAGTGACTAATAATTACAAATAATGGCTGAAAGTATGAAAACATGTAAAGGCACAAAGCAATTCCATATCAAGCAGTAAAATCACTTAAAGCAGTAAATCAGTGAAGAAATCAAATGATATTCCTTTTTAAAAGAAGTAAAACAGGTAATAAAACATGTAATTAACAAGTAGAAATCCGCCCCTCGGGCACAATGTCAATCGCTCTGCCTAGTATCAGCCCCTCGGGCTCACTCTAAGAACAGTATCAGCCCCTCGGGCTACCTCACAATCACTCAGCATAATGGTCAGCCATTGTTACCTGACCAAATTGCATCATACAGTGTCATTGTTACCACTGTTTCAAAACACATGGGTACCTACGCTCATTGTGGGTGTGCAGACTCCGGAGTGGCCCTTTACGGCCCAAGCGCTCTATCAAGCCACCTCGTGGCATCATCACTCAGCATATCCTTACATCACTCAAGCCACCACATGGCATAAATAGTATCTCAGGCCCTCGGCCTCATATCACTCAACATATCTTCACATGGCCCTCGGCCTCACTCAGTCCATAAATCATCATAACCCCCTTGGGCATTAGTAAAACAGTAGTTCTCAACCCAAAACATGATATAGAAATATCATTTAAGTTTCAAATCTGAGTAAAAGTGGTTGAGTTTGTAAAACAGTAGATATCAATAGGACTGAGTTCAAATAATAAGTCCAGTAGTAAGGGAACAGAGATAAAAATCCCCGGAGGGTTCAAATAGTTGGCACGAAGCCCAAATATGGCAATCAGCCCAAATCATGATGATAACAAATGTATTTCAGTCAAATATTCAGTAAAGTCATCAATCGGGATGGACCAAGTCACAATACCCAGTAGTGAAAGACCCCACGCTCATCATCCAGCACGTGTCTTGCCTCAATATAGCACTACGATGTGCAATCCGGGTATTCAAACCCTGAGGACATCATTTACAACCATTACTCACCTCGAACTGGCTGATTCTCTATCTCGCGATGCCTTTGCCCCTCGAATTAGTCTCCACGCGCGTCGAATCTATCCAAAGTCAGAACGAATACATCACAATATGCTAAGGGAACAAAGCCCAAGCGAAAACATACGAAAAATCTCAAAAATCTCAAAACTAGCAAAACCCGAGCACCGGGCCCATGTCTCGAAATCGGGTAAAATTTACATTTTCAGAATCCTCATACCCTCACGAGTCTAATCATACCAAAATTATCCAATTCTGATACCGTTTGGTCCTTCAAATCATCATTTTACATTTTTGAAAGGTTTCACAATTTTCTTCCCAAATTCCATCTCAAATCACGAATTAAATGATGAATTCAGTGATAGATTCATGTATTCTAGCCAAATCTGAGTTAAAATCACTTACCTCGATGAATTTCTTGAAAAACCTTCAAAAATTCGCCAAAATCCGATCTCTCTAGGTCAAAATATTAAATAAAACCCCAAACCTCGTATTTATAGGTACCCCTCAGGTATCGGCTACCGCGGGCCATACCAAAACTCACGCGATCCGCGCAAAGGCAACGTGCGGCTGCACAGGCCTCCCTCTGCAATGTTATGCTTTAGTATTTTGGCCATACAATTTGCTATAGATGTCCAAATTACGATATCATTACCTTTATGGAAACTAGACACGAAGGGATACAACTTTCGTTTTTGAATCACCTCAAAATTCCTTGTAGATTAAAAGATATGAGCTTCTGAAGTAGGACCGGCGGATCGTTTCCCACCGCGGCCGCACACCATTTTGTGTTGTCCGCATGACACCTACCGCGGCCGCGGCCGCTTTTGTGCGGTCCGCACAGCACTCATCGCGGGCGCACCTATATTTCTGTGGACCGCATGGGTGAGTTCTGGGGCCTACAACCCCTGTAGACCTGCTACAGCTATGATTTTTGCACTAAAACATCCCGGAACTCCCGGAACTTCAAACCAATTGTACCAACACATCTCATGACATTGTTCAAACTTGTTCAAAACTTCGGAACGCTCACAACAACATCAAATCACCAATTTAACATAGGATTCAGGCCTAAGAGCTCCAAGAACTCTTAAATTATGCTTTCGATCAAAAGATCTATCAAATCTCGTCCGAATGACCTGAAATTTTGCACACACATCACAATTGACACAAATGAAGCTACTGCAACTCTCAGAATTCCATTCCGATCCCTATATCAAAATCTCGCCTATCAACCGGAATTTGCAAAAATATCAATTTCGCCAATTCAAGCCTAAATCTTCTCTACAACTCCAAAACCCATTTCGATCGCGCTCCTAAGTCACAAATCACCTCCCGAAGCTAACCGAACCATCGGAACTCACTTCCGAGCCTTCTAACACATAAGTCAACATCCGGTTGACTTTTCCAACTTAAGCCTTCTTAAAAGAGACTAAGTGTCTCATTTCTTACCAAGTCCTCTCCGAACTCGAACTAATAATCTCGATCATATAAAACACGGATAACGAAGCGTAAGGAAGCTGAAATAGGGGAAATGGAGCGGTAACTCATGAGACGACTGGTCGGGTCGTCACAGTAACTGAGTCGGGAAAAAGATAGGGATATCGGCCCCGCATATCGGACTCGGACTCCCAGGTCGATGCCTCAGCGGGCTGACCTCTCCACTGAACACGAACAGAAAGAAAACTCTTCGATCTCAATTGATGAACCTACCGGTCTAGAATAGCTACCGGTTCCTCCTAATAAGACAAGTCCTTGTCCAACAGGACAGTAATGAAATCTAACACGTGGAATAGATCGCCGTGATACTTCGGAAGCATGGACACATGAAACACTAGATGCACGGCTGATAAGCTCGGCGGCAATGCAAGCCTATAAGCCACCTCTCCCACTCGATCAAGAATCTCAAACATACCAATGAACCTATGGATAAGCTTGCCCTTCTTCCCAAATCTCATCACGCCCTTCATTAGCGACACTCGAAGCAATACCCGCTCACCGACCATGAATGCCAAATCTCGAACCTTGCGGTCGGCATAACTCTTTTGCCTGGACTGAGCTGTATTAAGTCTATCCTGAATAATCCTGACCTTGTCCAAGGCATCCTGAACTACATCCGTACCCAACAACCGAGCCTCTCCCGGCTCAAACCATCCAACCGGAGACCAACACTACCTACCATATAAAGCCTCATAAGGAGCCATCTAGATACTCGATTGGTAGTTGTTATTGTAGGCAAACTCTGCTAAGGGCAAAAACTGATCCCATGAGCCTCCAAAGTCAATGACACAAGCTCGGAGCATATCCTCCAAAATCTGAATAGTCCGCTCGGACTGCTCGTCCGTCTGAGAATGAAACGCTGTGCTCAACTCAACCCGCATGCCAAACTCTCGCTGAAATACTCACAAGAAATGTGAGGTAAACTGCGTACCTCGGTCCGAAATAATAGACTCGGGCACACCATGAAGACAAACAATCTCCCAGATATAGAGCTCAGCTAACCTCTCGGAAGAATAATAGACTGCAACAAGAATGAAATGCGCTAACTTGGTCAGCCTATCAACAATAACCCATACTACATCGAACTTCCTCTAAGTCCGTGGGAGTCCAACAACAAAGTCCATAGTGGTCCGCTCCCACTTCCACTTAGGAATCTCAATTTTCTGGAACAAACCACCAGGCATCTGATGCTCATACTTGGCCTGCTGACAATTCAAACACCGAGCCACATATGCAACGATGTCCTTCTTCATTCTTCTACACCAATAATGCTTCCGCAAATCCTGATACATCTTAGCGGCGCCCGGATTAATAGAGTACCTGGAACTATGGGCCTCCTCTAAAATAAACTCTCGGATCCCATCCACATTAGGCACACAAACTCGACCCTGCAATCTCAAAACTCCATCATCACCTAAGGTAACCTTCTTGGCACCTCCATGATGCACCGTGTCTCTAACGACACACAAATGGGGATCATCATATTGTCGATCATGGATACGCTCCAATAAAGAAGAACGAGGGACCGTGTAAGCTAACACCCGACTGGGCTCAGAAACATCCAACCTCACAAACTGATTGGCCAAACCTGAACATCCAAAGCAAGCGGTCTCTCACTGACCGGAAAATAAGAAAGACTGCCCATACTGGCTGATTTCCTACTCAAAGCATCGGCCACCACATTGGCCTTTCCCAAATGATATAAGATGGTGATATCTCAATCTTTTAACAACTCCAACCACCTCCTCTACCTCAAATTCAACTCCTTTTGTTTGAACAAATATTGAAGACTCTTGTGATTAGTGAACACCTCACATGTCATGCCATACAAATAATGCCATCAAATCTTCAACACATGAACAATGGCTGCCAACTCCAAATCATGAACTGGATAGTTCTTCTCATGAATCTTCAACTACCATGAACCATACACAATGACCTTGCTATCCTGTATCAACACTGCACTGAGTCCAATACGAGATGCATCACAATAGACTGTATAAGGCCCTGAACCTGTGGGCAAAACAAACATCGGTGCCATAGTCAGAGTTGTCTTGAGATTCTGAAAGCTCGCCTCACACTCATCCAACCATCTGAACTGGGCACCCTTCTAGGTCAACCTGGTTATCGGGGCTACAATAGATGAAAACCCCTCCACGAACAGATAATAGTAACCTGCCAATCCCAAGAAACTCCAAATCTCTGTAGTTGATGCTGGTCTAGGCCAGTTCTTGACTACCTCAATCTTTTTTGGATCGACCTGAATACCCTCCGCTGATACCACATGACCCAAGAATGCAACTGAACTAAACTTGAACTCACACTTCAAGAACTTAGCATATAACTGACTATCCGTAAAGGTCTAAAGAACCACTCTAAGATGCTGCTCGTGCTCCTCCCGGCTGCGGGAATATATCATAATGTCATCAATGAAGACTATCACAAACGAATCCAAATAAGGCCTGAACACTTGGTTCATCAAATCCATAAAAGCTGTTGGGGCATTTGTCAACCCGAATGACATAACCAAGAACCGAGTGCAAAAAGTTGTCTTAGGGACATCGGATGCCCTAATCCTCAATTTTTGGTAGCCAGATCTCAAGTCAATCTTCGAAAATACCTTGGCACCCTGAAGCTGATCAAACAAATCATCAATCCTCGGCAATGGATACTTATTCTTGATTATACCCCTTTTCAACTACCAGTAATCAGTACACATTCTCATCTATCCGTCCTTCTTCTTAACAAACAACACCGGCGCACCCCAAGGCAAAACACTCGGCCTAATGAAACCCTTCTCAAGCAAGTCTTGCAACTCCTCTTTCATCTCTTTCAACTTAGGCGGGGCCATACGATACGGCAGAATAGAAATGGGCTGAGTGCTCGGAGCCAAATCAATGCAGAAATCAATATCCCTGTCGGGTGGCATACCCGTCAGGTCTGAAGGGAAACCCTCAAGAAACTCATGAACAATAGGCACAGAATCAATAGAAGGATCCTGAGCACTAGAATCACGTACATATGGCAAATAGGACAAACGCCCCTTCTCGACCATGCGCCAAGCCTTCACATAAGAGATAACACTACGGGTAGAATGACCAGGAGTCCCTCTCCACTCTAACGAGGAAAATCCAGTAATGATAAGGTCACAGTCTTGGCATGGCAGTCCATGACAGCGTGGTAAGGTGATAACCAGTCCATTCTTAATATAACATCGAAATCTACCATGTCCAAAAGCATAAAATCTACACGAGTCTCAAGACCCCCAATCACAACTATACATGGACGATGGACTCGATCTACCATAATAGAATCACCCACCAGTGTAGACACATAAATAGGATCACTCAAAGAATCACTAGGCATAACCAGATATGGTACAAAATAAGAGGACACATACGAGTACGTAGACCCTGGATCAAATAACACTGAAGCATCTATATCACAAACCAGAATTGTACCTGTAATAACTGCATCTGAAGCCTCAGCCTTGAGCCTGGCTTGAAGGGCATAACATTGGGGCTGGGCCCCACTACCCTAGACTACATCTCTGGGACGGCCTACAGTTGGCTAGCCTCCACCTCTAAATCCTCTACCTCTACCTCTAGCACCTCTACACCCACATCTAGTTGGCTAGGTGGGCTGTGGAACACCTAGTGCCTGAACCATAGCACGGGGACCCTGCTGCTGCAACTGAATACCCACCAATCTCGGACAAGCCCTCTTGATATGACCATACTCACCACACTCATAGCATCTACCTGAGTGATACGGCTGAGGAAACTGAGACTGACCCTGGCGACCTAAATGACCACCCCGAAAACTCTGGAGCGTTGATGCACTGATATGAGCTGGTAATGCACTGTAGGACTGCTGATCAGAATACTGCATCTAAGGACCATGGCTATCTGAAGCAAGGACCTCCAAACAAGGTACCACTGAATCTACCTGAATGATATGGCCTCTTGTTCGACCCATGACCACCTCCTGGTGACAGAACCATCTCAACTCTACGAGCCACATTGGCCGCCTCTTGAAAGTAATCTCACTCCTAGCCTCCCTAGACATCTGAAGACGAATCGGCTGAATAAGACCATCAATAAACCTCCTCACCCTCTCCTCTCGGTTGGAAGTATGACAAGAGCATGGCGAGCCAAGTTGATGAATCTGGTTTCATACTGGGTAACAATCATGGAACCCTGTTGGAGACGCTCAAACTGCCTCCGATAGGCATCTCTCTGAGTAATGGGGAGAAACTTCTCTAGAAATAGCTGTGCAAACTACTCCCAAGTCAAGGCTGGCGATTTGGATGGTCTAGCCAAACAATAATCTCTCCACCAAGTCTTGGCGGATCCAAACAAACGAAATGTAGCAAAATCGACCCCATTGGTTTCAACAATCCCCATGTTCCTAAGAACCTCATAACAGCTGCCTAGAAAATCTTGGGGATCCTCAATAGATGCACCGCTGAAAGTAGTAGTGAAGATCTTGGTAAACCTATCCAGCCTCCACAAAGCATCGGCAGACATAGCTGCTCCATCACCGGTGTGAGACACCACACCAAGCTAAACTGCTCCAATTGACTGAACTGCTGGAGTCTGAATCTGGGGAGCTACCTACTCCGGAGTGCGAGTATCAGGAGTCTAGGCTCCTCCTCCAATGTGAGAGATGGCTGGTGCAACAGGAAGCAAGCCTGCCTGGGTGGCATTCTCCATAAGGCCCACTAGTCGGACCAAAGCATCCTGAAAAACTAGGGTGGCAATAAACCCCTCTAGGACCTGGACTGGGCCCACCAGAATGGCTGGGGATGGAACCTCATCATCAAAATCAACCTGAGGCTCCATCACTGGTGCTACTGCTCGGGTCTGAGCTCTGCCCATACCTCGACCTCTAGCACGGCCTCAGCCTTGCCCTCCCCCCTCGTAGGAGCTGCTGCCAGGGCTCGAGCTACTAAGCACTGTATGAGGAAGCGCATGGTCTCTCCATCTGTGAAAGAACAGAGTAGAAATTCAATTAGCAATGAGAAATGACACTGCACGACAAGAAAGAACAAATGTGAAGTTTTCCTAACTCTGTAGCCTCTAGGGGATAAATACAGATGTCTCCATACCGATCCTTTAGACTCTACTAAGCTTGTCCGTGAATTGTGATGCCTATGTAACCTAGAGCTCCAATACCAATTTGTCATGACCCGGATATCCCACTCTCGGGGGTCGTGATGGCTCATACTCGTAGAAGTTAGGCAAGCCACGAAATTTAGAAATTTTGACTCCTTTATTTTTGTCCTTTTTAACAATTTGTATAACAGCTGATAAATATTTAAATAATAGCGGAACACGAAAATATGCGGAAGACTTAGAATAATATAATGCCAGAATCAGTATGAAAATATCATCATACGTCTCTACCCAGAAACGGGTGTCACTATATTAACGGACTGTCTATAAATACTACATACAGATGTCTGAAGAAAAGAAATACAATCTGTCTCGGATACAAATGAAAACAGAACATATACGTAGATAGAAGAGACACCGGGCCTGCGGACACCTACAGGACTATCTAGAGGTCTCTGTGGACTGAAGGTTGGCTCCCCAATTGCTATTGTCCCAGTTCTGCTCTGGTATCTGCACAAAGTGCGGAGTGTAGTATCAGTACAACCGACCCCATCTACTAGTAAGTGCTTGGCCTAACCCTGACGAGGTAGTGACTAGGCTAGGACCAGACTTTAGATAAACCTATGCAATTACATAATATATGGCAGAAAAATAAACAGGAATAAACAGTTTAAATGGGAGGGGGTACATGCTTCGAGGAACATATCAAATCCAATAGGAATAAAGAGAAATATGAGACAAACAACTCAAAATCTACAACAAAAAATCTACAACATGTAATAATAAAACTGTTGCGGTGCGCATCCCAATCAAATATATATCTAACATAGTTGCGGTGTGCAACCCGATCCCATATATATAACATTGTTTCAGCATACAACCCTATCTAACATATATAGCATTGTTGCGACGTGCAACCCGATCCAATATGTATTGCATTGTTTCGGTGTGCAACCCGACCCAATATATATAGCATTGTTGGGGCGTGCAACCCAATCCAATATATATAGCTTTGTTGCGGCATGCAACCCGATCCAATATATATAGCATTGTTGCGGCGTGTAACCCAATCCAATATATATAGCATTGTTGCGTCGTATTACCCGATCCAATATATATAGCATTGTTGCGGCGTGCAACCCGATCCAATATACTTATATACCTTAAACTAAATCGTACCGCAAGTCCCGGTAAGGGATCAATAATAAACTATACTATCCCGGCAGGGGAATTCAACAGTGAAGTATATACGTCTCGGCAAGGGAGAATCATCTATAACCAATCTCAAGTCAATCCCTACTCATCTTATCTAACACCAATACACAACCTTAATTAATTCCCATGTAAATAAACTAGAGCCTTGCTCAACATCGAGAATCACCGGTCAGAGCATCCGTAGAATCATTCAAGGACATAACATATATCAATTTAAGACTCGCGTTCATGTTCGACACCAACGTATAGATACTCGTTACCATGTCGATACGTCGTATTAAACAAGAAGCAATTAACAAATAGGACACAACTCCTAATCCCTCAAGCTAAGGTTAGACCAAACACTTACATCGATGCCACGAACACAATTCACGATTCAATTATAGCTTTACCCCTTGATTCCACCGCCAATTCGCTTGTATCTAGTCATAAGTTACTTAATTACGTCAATAAATGCTTAATAAATCGACCCCAATGCAGGAAAATGAGTATTCCAAAGTTTTACCCAAAAAGTGAAAAATTACCCCCGGGCCCGGATGGTCGAAACCCAAGGTTCGAACCAAAACCCGATTACCCATTCCCCCACGAACTCAAATATATAATTTGTTTTGAAATCAGATCTCAAATCGAGGTCCAAATCCCCAATTTTTGAAAAACCTAGGTTCTACCCAAAACACTCAATTTTCCCCATGAAAAAAATTGATTTTGAGTTGAAATCATGTAAAAAGATGTTAATGATTGAAGAAAACGAGTAAGAAATCACTTACCAATGTTTTGGAAAAGAAAGGCTTTTTGAAAAATCGCCTCTTATGTTTTTGGGGTTTTAAGAAATGAAAAAATAACGGAAAATTCCCTTTTAATATACTCCTCTCAGACCCCCTGTGCGGACCGCACAAAATGGACTGCAGCTGCACAGTCCTTCCTGAGGATACTGCAGTCTAGTGTCCCTGTGCGGACTGCACAAAGTCGACTGCGGCCGCACAGCCCTCTACCGTGCACCGCACAAGGTCGACCGCGGACCGCACTGGCCCCTTCCACGATCGCACATGTTTTCTTGCGGACCGCACTGACAGGTTCAGAGACAAGCAACTTTTCTGAACCTGCAACATCTTGTTTTAAGCCTAAGACATCTCGGAACCTACCTGAAACTCACCCGATCCCTCGGAACTCCAAACCAAGTATACACACAACCTCAAAAACATCCCACGGACTTATTCTTACGATCACATCATCCAAATAACATGAAAATCATGAATTAAACCTCAAAACTCAACATTTTCATCAAGAACCCTCAAAGTTCATAACTCTTTAACCGGAAGTCCAACTCACGTCAAATAAACTTCGTTTTTTACCAAATTTCACAGTTATTTTTCAAATACTATAACAAGTTTGTACCGGGCTCTGGAACCAAAGTACGGGCCCGATAACAATGGTTTCAAATATTAATTCTTTTCTTTATTTCCTAGATAATTCAGTAAAACAATTTCTTTCAAAAATTGATTTCTAAGGCTTGGGACCTCGGAATTCAGTTCCGGGCATACGCCCAAGTTCTATATTTTACTGCGGATCTCCAGGGATCGTCTGAATACGGATTTGGGTCTGTTTGCTCAAAATGTTGACCAAAGTCAACCATAATCAAATTTTTAACTCTAGAATTTTTATTTTTCTTATTTTCACATAGAAGACTTTTCGGATATAGGTCCGGACAATGCACGCAAATCAAGGTGGTGTAAAAGGGAGGTTTTTAGGCCTCAGAACACTGAATGCACTTGCAACACAAGTGATGACCTTTTGGGTCATCACAGTAAGCCAACTAATAACTATCAAATTCTAATAATATTAATAAGACAATTAAAGAAAAGGAATTTTCTGAATCTTAAACATTTCCTAAGGACTAGTACTACAAATCATGAGCTTATAAGAATAGAGTTTACAAAGCTGGTATGTAGTAAATACATCATTTGCTTGAAAAGTACATAAACAGAGTTTTATAAATCTAAGGCTACCATGAACAAAAGGCAGGTACAGTTGGAACATAGGTACATCTTTAATCCCAGCTCTTGTCAATCACAGCAACATCATCAGTCAACATCTACGCGAAAGGTGCAAAAGTTTATTATGAGTTCAACCGACC
This sequence comes from Nicotiana tabacum, assembly GCF_000715075.1. Taxonomy (NCBI): domain Eukaryota; kingdom Viridiplantae; phylum Streptophyta; class Magnoliopsida; order Solanales; family Solanaceae; genus Nicotiana; species Nicotiana tabacum. The sequence goes on along the minus strand of NC_134086.1, from coordinate 103,874,827 downwards.
CCATGTACTCAATAAGTAACAAACCTAATCTTAGGTTGAAAGTAGTGACGAGTTCGAACATAGGTCGGGTCCAACACCAATAACCAACAGTAGTTCATAATAATGTAAAGCAAATAATAGAAGAAGTAACTCGAAATTTAAACTGCTCAGCTTTTTCATAATTTTCGAAAATAGTTCTTCTTTTCAAGCATATAAGTAAAAACCCAAATCTTTTACAGAAATCGTCGAAAAATATGAGATAATTTGAAAACTTATTTTTTTTTAAAAATTCTTTCCACAATAAATAAGATGTTTCATTTTCTTTCTAGATAGCAAGTGTGGAATACCTCTTTATGCTCACTTATCAGTATGTGTGAAAAGTCATGAATGACGTGATACTGTACAACATGAGAAAAATGCATCTATATGCATTTATGTCATGTGTGCATGCTAATTAAATGTATCTCAGAGATGAATCATGTGCTCACACTCTCAGAGTACTCAATTTTACTGTCTCACACTTTTTTCTCATCATGCTCAATCACTCAATACCGTATATGGCCAATCCGGCCCAAAGAAGATCCATCCCGGAATATATAAATCAATTGACCAACAGTAACTCAGTACCGAGTAGGGCCAATCCAGCCCGTAGAGAAGATCCATCTCCAGGTATATAATGCTTCGGACAAGATCCATGTCCAGGGAAGATCCAACCCTCAATATAATCAACAACACTCACTGGGTGTGTGTGCAGACTCTAGAGGGGATCCTCTAGCCCAAGCGCTATCATAAATCAGTATAACCGCTGCGGCGTGCAGCCCGATCCCATAAATGTCACTCATAATCAGGCCCTCGGCCTCACTCAGTCATCAATCTCTCCAGTCTCTCGGCCTCACAATGCCATGAAACTAGCCCAAAATGATGATATGATATGTCAATAAATGGTAATAGAGACTGAGATATGATATGCATATGACTGGGTATGACTGAGTATATAATGCAAAGAAAGCAGATAACTCAAAAGAGGAAATGACTTTAGTGGGTCCCAACAGGATAAGCATGTAGCCTAGACATGGTTTCTAACATGGATTACAGCTCAATAGCTCAAGTACGTAGAAATTTCATGGTTACAGGTAAGATCAAGTAACTACATAGTACCACAAAAATAGCGGAGTAACAATTCACACAGTGCACGCCCACACGCCCGTCATTTCGTATGTGCGCCACCTCAACACCAAACACATAACACCTAATTCAGGGTTTCATACCCTCAGCACCAAGTTTAGAAGTGTTACCTCGAACAAGCCAAATCCAATACCTAGCAAGCCAAACGATGCTCCAAAAATGCCATCCCGCGCATACCAACCTCCGAACAGCTTAAAACTAGCCAAAAGAAACTCAAATACATTAAATAATGCCAAAGAAAACAATCCCAAATAATAAAGTTTGAATCTTTAATCAAAATTCCAAAATCGACCAAAAATTCAAACCTGGGCCCGCTCCTCAAAACCTGACAAAATCCACAAAATCTAATAACCCATTAAATTACGAGTCCAACCATACTAGTTTCACTCAAATCCGACTCCGAATCGATGTTCAAAACTCAAAAATTCACTTTATGAAATTGTAGATAAAACCCTCAAAATTCACTTTGAAATCATCAATCAAATGTAGAAAACAAAGATGGATTCCTGAAATATAACCAAAATCAAATTTAGAACACTAACCCAAACCATATGGTGAAAATCTCCTCCAAAAATTGTCCAAATCCGAGCTCCCTAACTTAAAATATGACCAAATGAACAAACCTTCGATATTAAGTTTTTTGGCAAGCTATTTTGCCTCGTTTTGCATGATAAACGATCCCAAAACCTTTCTTTTGATGCCTCCAATGGATTCCTTATGCAAAATCAGTCAAATTAGGCTATTGAATCACTTCATTTGACCTTATAATGAAGGAGATATGTTAGTTTCAATATTTGAAAATAGTGTAGATTTTTAAATACGAATTCAGTGACAATTTCGTAATTAATCTAAAAAAAATCTGGCAACCCATTCTTAGTAAAATGGCCATAAAGTCCTCATACAATGTCCAAATTCGATGATTCTTTTTGTTATCGCTCTATAATTACGATACAGATCTAATGCTTCAATCAAAATAGAAATCGGAGCTCATTGTTTCAATATGGTACTACTTATTTTTGAAGAAACGATGTCGAAACATAAGAAAAACGAGCGCAACACAACCCAAACCTATCTGAAACTCACCCGAGCCCCTCTGGACCCCGAACTAACATACCAACAAGTTCCATAACATAACACGGACCTAATCAAGTCCTTAAATCATGCATAACAATATTGAAACGACGAAACACACCTCAAATCAAACTTAATGAACTTTCGAACTTTTGACTTCTAAAAACTCACGCCGAACATATCAAATCAAATCGGAATAAACTCAAATTCTACACATAAATCATAATACATCATACAGAGCTACTCGTACCTCCAAACTACCGAGCGAAGTGCAAATGCTCAAAACAACTGATGGGTCATTACATTCTCCCCCACTTAAACATACGTTCATCCTCAAACGTGCCAATAGTTGTTCCTAAGCCGTCAAACCTTTGTGTAACCTTACCATGCACATACCCGGGGGTGATTCTACGTCACCCTATTATATATAGGCCCGACAACACAACATAATTGAAGATCATTACTTCAACCTTAGTTTGTAAACCACAGAATCCAATTTCCAATATCCGGAATTTCCTACAAGACCTGAATCTCACATCTACGCACTGTATAAGTCTAAACAAGCTACATCAAACCATAACCATAACCCAAGACACAATTACCTGATATATCACATAACTAAAATACTCATAGAGATTACTTTTGACCACAATAGCTGCTCGATAACCAACTCGACACCGGTAATGAACCTTATATAAACTAAACTCTTGTTCTGAACCTTTGTACATTGCCAATGACGAAAGAAACATGCAGAAACTCGTAACCACTTATCAGACCAACAAGTCATGGAACTCTCCCTCCTTCGACAAGAACTATAGCTAATTTCTAAGCCGACTTGCAATATTATCCTCCATACATGCTGTAATCAAATATGATAGTATCCATTCAAGATCCAATGACCTCATCTCATCCAACACAACCACTCTAGTGACATGCCACATCAATACAATCTAAAGCCATAACCCGTACAATCCGTGCACCAATAAGCAACAATCCAAATGTACTAAATCATGGAAAATGACCCAAACGAGAGAACCATCCTGCAAGTTCAACAAGTACCCACCACAACCTAAATGCTATGAACCCATCATACCTAGTAGAACCAAGATGCACGAATCTAAAACAAAGGATCATATCTCAACATAACTCCGCTGCAATGCGTGACCCCATCCAAACACTGGTCCATATTATATACCTCAAGCCACCCTGCTCAAAATCAATAACCACACACAATTCGACTTCAAGTACCCAAAGTGGATTACCATAACCACGGGGAAGCAAATGACACAATGACACACAAAACTTGAAAGAACATAATCAATACGCAATCAATCATACAATACCCAAATACCCATCTCGCTCAAATTCCGCGATAAGTCCCCAATAGAACTGTACCATGTGTGCATATAACCAATGAATCACAACTTCTCGTAGCATAGAAGAGTAACTCACAGATTATATCAGAACACGAATAAGATCAACAACAACCGAGTGGCACATCCCTCAACCATAGCAGTATGGAGCAAACCAATCTGACCCGGTGTAGAATACACATCCTAATTGGGCCTATCAATGGACTCCAAATCAACTTTGGTCACCCACAAATAGATATATAACCCTCCGGAAGTCCACAATGACTGAACCATGAAGCATACTATCATCTGGCTAGCTTTGGCCACATATTCACAGTCCACAACCACGAAATAATTTGTTTCTAAGAACTCCCGGTCTCCAAATTCATAGAATACACGAATCACCATATTTTATCCCAACTCCACAGCTCGAATGTTTAGCACATCTCTCACATGCGACCATCCCACGAAGAATACTTCCATAATTTTCTTCCATGGCACATAGAAAAATCTCAATATCAGCAGTCGATTTGCTAGGCGATTACCGCAATAGCAATGAAGCATCCGAAGTCAAAATACAGTACACCTTCTAAAATGCACACTCTCCTCAAGCAATACCAAATAGTTATAGAAATTATCTAAATACCGAAAATCGCCCATGATGTCTAAGAATTTAAGACCTTCCCTTCAAAACTAAACTGTGACTTGTACATGCAAATCTCAATCCTACACAACACACCACATCTATCATGATATCATACGAAAGTATGAGAATCTCATAATCATCTCTGAGTCGCAAGTAGAATACCTACCCAATTAGTCAGAAACCTTCCATTTGATCTTACATAGGAGTAAATCACAATACACAACATGCTCTTCTCACCAGTAGGAAATATCCATCTCAAACTGTGATAGAAATCATCGAGAACTCTTTGGAATCCATTTACACATAACCAGACCATCAGAACTAAATCTCTCTAACTTCACCAAGTCACGCGGGTCACCAAAACCCAAGAGCATTTCCACGAAGCACCCGTAGAGCATCACCATGTCATAAGAACCAAAAGAGCTAATCATATCCATTACAATGTTGATACAACCAATTACCAAGCTACCTATTTATTCGAGTTCCTTCCGAATTACCCTCAAGTTGACACTTCTCTTTTCTAAAACACCATGATCCTTACCCAAAGCTCACCACAAGAGATCCTAGCATAAAATCACATCGCCTTAAGGCCCATAGGCCATTGTATTTCCTCTTAATCACCCCAAAAAAATAGCACAACCAAGACGCCCACTCTGAAGAGACCTTCTGAAGTCGTTTCCTTTACCTTACTAATATTGAAATGTAAACTCCATAATGATATAGAAATATCATGAGTCTCGACACCTTCTAATGTAAATCGGAAAAATTCTCAATCGATACATATAACTCTTGAATCCATTAGAACATTCTTGAGAGTCCTCCACTCTGCTCAAATCTCAATTTCTCTGCCCAAACAACCGAACGACTTGTGCCCCCATTAGCACAATAACACCCAAAGAAGTAATCCACACCTCTAAGAAATCGAGTAAAATCCTACTCCATGTGCACCATCTCTCACGAATAAAAATTCAAATCATTCTATGATTCTCATAGACACATAAAGTGTAATACAACCTGTATCCAAAAATTTCCTTACTCGAGTCATCCTCGATCTCAACCTCTACAAGTCATAACTGATTCACAAGTGTACCTCAAATCGAAACCAAATAACACATAACTATGCAATCAACTCATCGATAGCAGACTCCACCACTTGGCTCAAAGCCATGGAATAAAACATTTGATAACTTAAATAACCATAACCCATTACTATCATAATACTGCAGTGAGATTCAACTAAATCCTTCATAAGCTCATGTAACACAAACCATCTAGTACCGCAAATCATTTACAAATCTCTCATTCATCCTTGTGAGGGTTAGGTCAATTATTACAACCGATCAAAAATCAATTCGCACAAATATAACCCACTGATAGAAAAAACAAGCCTCCACACAACATCATAAAAATCATACATCCGTAGATTACCTCGCAGGTTATAACCCACATGCTTATCCTCAAACTGACATCTCTTTATACCCTTTCACAGGCATAAATACTATGCATTCACTTAAACTTCCTGAGTCTGAACTCATAACACGACATGAAAATCTACTTCACTCCATTAAACAACATGAAAGATCCTCAACATACCCATAACTCAAGACTATACGTCAAATCAAGATAGAAATCAAGCACCCAATACTCCTTTCTACATCTCAAGAAAACTCTTCTCATCACATTTAATCCATCTGAATACTTCCTACAATCACATTATACTCACCATATAGCCATCCAACCACTCATTGAGCCACAAATTCCACTTGTGGGAACACTACCGGACATATAAGTCCAAAAGCACGTGCTCCCATAATCAAAATCTCTATGCTTAATATACAGTTAAAACCCAGCCTTATGTCGCCCAGATTGGCCCATCATAATCACACAAAAATCGTATTTCTTACCTCATCCATGGAATCAGAAACCAGTGACGTACCTCTGATACCGAGCACTCACATGCGCATACGAATGCATGGAAGGAATTCAAAGAGTTATGCTTCAAACTGAATCAATGATACACGATAAGGAAAGATAGATGGGAAGTTTATCCTAAATGCCCTGTAGCCTCTCAAAGATAGGTATGGACATCATCATACCGATTCGCAAGACTCTATAAGACACTTGCTCATGACTTGTAAAACCTATGAACCTAGAGCTCTGATACCAATCTATCACAACCCAAAATTCACTAGTCATGATGGCACCTAACTCTACCCACTAGGTAAGCCAACTAATAAAATTCTAATTCCAATAATATTATTAAGACAATTAAACAAAAGGAATTTTCTAAATCTTAGACATTTCCCAAGGACTGGTAGTACAAATCATGAGCATCTAAGAATAGAGTTTACAAAGCTGGTATGAAGTAAATACATCATCTGCTTGAAAAGTACATAAACAAAGTTTTATAAATCTAAGGCTACCATGAACAAGAGGCAATTACATCCGGAACGCGGGTACATCTTCAATCTCAGCTCTTGTCGATCACAGCAACATCATCAGTCAACAACAGCACGCAAGGTGGAAAAGTGTATTATGAGTACAACCGACCTCAGGTACTCAATAAGAAACAAACCTAACCTTAGGTTAAAAGTAGTGATGAGCTGGAACACAGGCCGGGTCCAACACCAATAACCAACAACAGTTCATAACAATGTAAATCAAATAATAGAAGAAGTAACTCAAAATTTAAACTGCTTGGCTTTTTCATAATATTCGAAAATAGTTCTAGTTTTCAAGCATATTAGTGAAAACCCAAATCCTTTCCGAAATCGTCGAAAAATATGAGATAATATGAAAACTGTAATTTTTCTAAAAAATTATTTCCACAATAAATAAGATGTTTCATTTTCTTTCCAGATAGAAAGTGTGAAATACCTTTTTATGCCCATATATCAATATGTGTGAAATGTCATGAATGACATGATATTGTACAGCATGAGAAAAATGCATCGTTATGCCATTATGTTATGTGTGCATGCCAATACCATGTATCTTAGAGATAAATCATGTACTCACACTCACAAAGTACTCAATCTCACTATCTCATACTTTCTGCTTATCATGCTCAATCACTCAGTACCGAATATGGTCAATCCGGCCCAGGGAATATCCATCCCGGAGTATATACATCAATTGACCAATAGTCACTCAATACTGAGTAGGGCCAATCTAGCCCGTAGATTAGATCCATCTCCAGGTATATAGTGCTTCGGACAAGATCCATATCCAGGGAAGATCCATCCCTCAATATAATCAACCGCGCTCACTAGGGTTGTGGACCGACTCCGAAGGGGCTCCTTCAGCCCAAGCTCTATCACAAATCAGTGTAACCACTACGGCGTGCAGCCAAATCCCATAAATGTCAGTCATAATCAGGCCTTCAGTCTCACTCAGTCATCAATCTCTCCAGTCTCTCGGGCTCATAATGCCATGAAACTAGCCAAAAATGATGATATGATGTGTCAATAAATGGTAACAAAGATTGAGATATGATATGCATATGAATGCATATGACTGAATATATAAAGCTGAAAGCAGATAAATCAACAGCGGAAATGACCTCGGTTGGTCCCAACAAGATAAACATGTAGCCTAGACATGGTTTCTAACATGGATCATATCTCAATAGCTCAAGTACGTAAAAAAATTCATGGCTGCAAGTAAGATCAAGTAACTACACAGTACCACAGAAATAGCGGAGTTCACACAGTGCATGCCCAAGTAAGCCAAACGATGCTTCAAAAATGCCATCTCGTGCATACCGACCTCCAAAAAGCTCAAAACTAGCCAAAAGAAACTCAAATACATTAAATAATGCCAAAGAAAACAAACCCAATCGATAAAGGTCAATTCTTTAATAAAAATTCCAAAATCGACCAAAAAATCAAACATAGGCCCGCGCCTTGAAACTCGACAAAATCCATAAAATCTGACAACTCATTCAATTATGAGTCCAACCATACTAGTTTCACTCAAATCTAACTCCGAATCGATGTTCAAATCTCAAAAATTTCACTTTATGAAATTTTATATAAAACCCTTAAATTTCTCTTTAAAATCATCAATCAAATGCCAAAAACGAAGATGGATTCATGAAATATAACCAAAATCGAGTATAGAACACTTACCCCAATCCATATGGTAAAGTCACCTCCAAATATTGTCCAAATCCGAGCCCCCCAACTTAAAATATGACCAAATGAACAAACCTTCGATAATAAATACCAGCAATTTTGCCTTGTTTTTTGTGTCGAACGATCCCTAAAACTTACCTTTGATGCCTCCAATAGATTCCTTGTGAAATATCAGTCAAGTTAGGCTCTTGAATCACTCCATTTGACCTTATAATGAAGGAGGTATGTTGGTTTCAATATTTGAAAATAGTGCAGGTTTACAAATACGAAGTCGGTGGCAATTTTATAATTAATCTAAAAAAATCTGGTAACCCAATTCTTAGTAAAATGACTATAAAATCCTCATACGATGTCCAAATTCGATGATTCTTTTTGCTATGGCTCCATAATTACGATACATATCTAATTCTTCAATCAAAATAGAAATAAAAGCTCATTTGTTCAATGTGGTACCATTTATGTTTGAAGAAATGACGTTGAAGCATAAGAAAAATGAGCGCAACACAACCCACACCTATCTAAAACTCATCTGAGCCCCTCGGGACCCCCTACGAACATACCAACAAGTTCTATAACATAACATGGACTTACTCGAGGCCTCAAGTCACGCATAACAACATCGAAATGATGAAACGTACCTTAAATCAAACTTAATGAACTTTCCACTTCCAAAAACTCACGCCGAACCATATCAAATCAACTCGGAATAAAATCAAATTTTGCACATAAGTCATAATACATCATACGAAGTTACTCGTGCCTCCAAACTATCGAGCGAGTGAAAATGCTCATAATGATCGGTCGGGTCATTAAAGTCTAAAAATAGCTAATAACCATAATAATGACCATGATGAGTGAGATAGATAGGTTAAGTGCTGGAAATGATCAGTTAGTAAGTAATCTTTCATGTGTCAAACTTGATTTCAAAAATATTGAATTAAACCATACTGATCTTAAAAAGAATTAAGGAACTTAAGAACAAAGTCCTTGAACTCACTTCACATAATAAACAACAAGCTCGTGCGAATGGAAAGGCAATAATATTTGTAAAACAATCTCTAAAAGGAACTGAAAGAGCTGAAGGATAGTCTGTATGATGCTGACAATAGGAATAAAGTACTACAAGAAAATCTTGAAAGGCAAAGTATGAACTATATAGGCAAAGCATGTGGCAAGATCTTCTGATGCTTTGAACTGGATGGATGAAAATAGCAGCATAAATAAATCAGGAATTAGTTATCAGAAACCTGTACCTAGATTTGATCCTAAGTATGTAGTAATTTGTGATAGTAATATATGCACTCACTGTGGAAAGGTGAGACACTTTAGTGACAGTTGCCCATATTTAATTCATGCTTAGTTCAAAAATACTTTTGGCCGACTTAGACATGTGGAAATAGAAGAAAAACCCACAGTTACTCCCATGTTCAAGCTAAGTGGATTAAGGTTAATAAGAAAAAGATGTTCAATGCTCTTCCTTTCTGGGCAAAAAGAGATTTGATTCATCATTTTTCCAACGAAAAAGGACCTAAGCTTGTCTGGGTTCCAAAAACTAACCTATGATTTTTGTTGCAGGCTAAAGTGAGAGGAAGCAAAGATTAATATTTAGACAGTAGCTACTCAAGACATAAGATTGGTGAAAAGAAGAATTTTCTCTCACTGACAGTCTTCCAAGGAGGGAGAGTGCACTTTGAAAATAGGAAGAAGGGACAAATAACAGGTATCGGTAAAGTTGGTAAATTACTATCTCATGTTATAAAAGATGTATACTATGTAGTTGGACTCAAACATAATCTCCTTAGTATCTCTCAAATGTGTGATAAAGGTAATAAGGTAAAGTTCAATTCAACAATCTGTACAGTCACTAAGCTGGATACTAATGAAATTGTTTTGAAAGGTAAAACATAACAATATCTACAAGATATCTATTATGTCTCTTCCTCATAGTGAGCATACATGTTAAAGTATAGTGGAACATGATCCACTACTGTTGCATACAAGACTGGATCATGCAAGTCTATCTCTCAACTTAATAAGCTAGCAGCAAAGGACCTGGTCCTTGGGTTACCAAAAGCTCAGTTTGCATCTGATAAGGTTTGTGATGCATGTCTCAGAGGTAAACATTTAAGGTCATCTTTTAAATCTAAGAATGTTGCCAGTACCTCCAGACCCCTTGAACTTCTCCATATGGACCTACGTGGACCCACTAGTATAAAGAGCATGGGAGAAAAGAAGTATATGTTTGTGATTGTTGATGACTTCTCTAGATACACATGGACCTTATTTTTAGCATCTAAGGATGAAAGCTTATATGTATTTTGTGTGTTTTTCAGAATTATTCAATAGAAACAAGGAAGTGTTGTGTCAAGTATAAGAAAAAAATCATGGAACTGAGTTTGAAAGTTTTAATTTCCTTGAATTCTGTAGCATTCACGGCATTGAACATAACTTATCTGCACCTAGAACTCCACATCAAAATGGTGTTATGGAAAGAAAGAACAGATCTCTAGAAGATATGGGTAGGCTCATGTTAATTGCCAATGGATTGCTTAAAAGCTTCTGGCTGAGGCAGTCAATACTGCCTACTGTGAGCACCTAGCTTTTTACTATATTTAAGTTTTTGTCACCTTCTACTACGTAAAATATTTTAGGGGTTTAATTTACAATTTTTATCTTTGTTACACCTTTTTTATAGGGTAAAAATTAAAAATAATTTAAAAGGTCAATTATTACTATTAGTATTATTTTTATTTTTATCTTTATTTTTTGGGTGGGAAGAAAAAGAGGAAAAGGGGAAGTAGGAAATTAAAAAATAAAAGTAAAGGAAGGTGAGAATTTAAAAAAAAAAGTAAAAGAAAGTGGAAAATTAAAAAAAGAAAAGTAAAAGAAAGTGAAAAATAAAAAAGAAAAGTAAACGTAGTGGAAATGTAAAAAAAGTAAAAGAAAGTAGAAATTTAAAACAAAGTAAAAGAAAGTGGAAATTAAGAAAAAAGTAAAAGAAAGTGGAAATCTAAAAAAGGTAAAGAAAGTAGGAAATAAAAAAAAAAGTAAAGGAAGGTAGAGAATTTTTTTTCTTAAAAAACAGAAGGAAAATGGGAAGTGGGAATTATTTTTAAAAAAAAAATCTGAAAATTCTAAAAATTTGTTAGTAAATAGAAGAGAAAAATGTGAGAAGAAAGAGGAGAGAAAAGAAAGGAGGAAATTGAAAAAAAAAATCTTCTTCTGTGCTAAGGGAATTCTATTTGTCCCGTTCTTTCTTTCTCTTTCTTTCGAAAAATTCAGCAATTCATCTCCCTATTTAGTACCACCCAAAATAGTCTAGTTGAGGTCAAGATTTCGGGTTCGAGAGGTTGTTTCGAGGTCCCCATTGGTTCCGGTCGAGGTTCCCGTTCAGTCGAGATTTTTTCGTGTAAAGCATCTTGAAAGGTCCATTTCTACTACTCTTTAAAGTTTCTCCTTGTATTTTTATTGTCACGACCCAAAATCCACTATAAATCGTGATGGCACCTAATGTCGCCGTCAGGCAAGCCAAATGTGATTGATCAACGTAATTACTCATTTTTATTATTTTGAAATCATAATCCCCATTAACTAAATAGTATAAAAGTTGGTACTCGTAAACCTAGTGCTCTACTAGACTTGCTCATGACTCGTGAGACCTAAATGAACCTAGTACTCTGATACTATATTTCACGAACCAAAATCCACTAGAGATCGTGATGACGCCTAACACCACTGCCATGCAAGCCAATAATAAATAATTAACTTGATTACTCATTTTAGTATTTTGAAATCATAAATTTTTCCTTCAATCAAATAATAATAAATAAATTACAAAGTAAATAATATTGTTTTAACAATTTCAATACTGAACAATCCCATAATCACCCCAAAATCTGGTGTCACAAGTGCATAAGCATCAACTAGGAAATAAAATAAAATACACCATCTATCCGGAATACAAATTTGGACAGGGAAGAAAATATAAATACTCTGAAAGAGACACTGCTGACTATGAGTCGTAATATGGAATGCAGCTCACCTAAGTCCCCCCACGTTACGCCCGCAAGGCCACTAAATATATATGAGCCTGCACAACAAAATGCGCAGCAAGTGTAGTATGAGTATGTAAATAACATGTACCCAGTAAGTATCCAGTCTAACCTCGAAGAAGTAGTGACGAGGGATCGACTTTGACACTTATGAAGGGCTATAAATAAAATGCCAATGATATAATTTAAACATGGATTATATAGAACGGTTGTAAACTCAATGTCATGAAGTAGTAAACAATTCTTTTATAATTAAGAAATCTCCAAATATATTTCTCTATCATTTAACAATTTATCTCAAGCCAATGAGGCAATAACATTTATCAAAATTTCAATGCAATCAATTCAATCATGTGCAAATCATGTCGAGGTCGTACGACTCGATCCAACATATAAATATAAATTGTGCACTGTCGAGGGTCGATCGGCACAAACCATAAATGCATCTATTTAATCTGCCGCGGTGAACGGCTCGCTCCCATGAGAGTAGTGAAAATTTATCCCGCTCGCAAAATATATTTACGATGCGGTTACACATAGATTTCTTAAGTTATTATAATATTCCTCAATTATTTTCGAAAATACGAAATTCAAATGAAAACCTTTAAAATCTTAAAATCCTCAATTTCAATTCTTTTCAAGAAAATTAATATGCAACCTTAATCTTGCTTCTTCTCAAGGCAAACAATAACCTTAAATCAAATAGCAATATCAAGGCATGATGTAAACCTAAAACTACTCGGACATAGGCATAGCTAGTAGCTACGCATAAACAATCACCTCGTGTGTACGTATCCTCCACAGTTATAAGCACATGTTAATTTAGTTCATCTATCGGGTTAATTTCCTCTTACAAGGTTACAAAAGAAGACTTACCTCGCTCCGAAGTTTCATAGTCGGCTCCCAACCCTTTCAAACACTAAAATCGATGTCCAACACTCCAAAATTAGTCAATAAATGAGCAATTCCATAAATATATACCTTAATACTCTTTATAATCCCAGTTACAACAATTTCCAACTCCGTTCGAAAAGTCGATAAAAATCACCCTCGGGCGCAAGTGCCTGGATTCCGAAAATTTTCGAAAATAAACTTTACCCATAACCCTACAAACTCAAATATATAATTTATTTCCAATTTCATGTCCAAATTCGTGGTCAAAATTCAAAAATACCAATTTCTTGGTTTTTCTTCAAAATCCCTAATTTTCTACAATTTTTCATGTCTAAATCCATATATAAACCTTGTATTTAACTCACAGCTAGAAGAAATCACTTACCTCTTATTTCAAAATCCCTAATTTTCTACAATTTTTGATGTCTAAATCCATATATAAACCTTGTATTTAACTCACAACTAGAAGAAATCACTTACCTCTTGATGATGATTGAATCCCCTCTCAAAATGCTCTAAAAAATCGTCCAAGTCCAAGTGGAAAATGAGAGAAGTGGGTCAAGTCTCGGAATAAAAATCCCTTGGCTCCAGTCGCAGATGTCGCATTTGCGGCAGAGGGTTCGTAAAATGTGACCTTCGCAAATGCGAAGAAAGCATCGCATATTGAACCACTGACAGAGCTGGCCTTCATCGCAAATGCGATACAGAGTTCGCAAATGCAAACTCTTCAGGCTTCGCAAAAGCAACCATATTGTTGCAAATGCGATCCTTTCCCTCAGCCGCCAGGTTCTCAAATACGAACATTTCCTCGCAAATGCGATGGTCGCATTAGCGACCAAAACATTGCAAATGCGATCATACCAGAACCAGCAATCCAACTTCTTAACAAAACACTCTGAAGCCACTCTGCCACTCACCCGAACCCATAGGGCTCCAAACCAAACACCCACAAAAGTTTAAAAACATAATTCAAACTTGCTCTAGGCCTTAAAATCACATCAAACAACGTCGAATTGATGAATCGCATCCCAATTCAATCTTAATGAACTTTAGAACATAAAACTTCTACATTCGATGCCGATACCTATCAAATCAAGTCCGATTGATCTCAAATTTTGCACACAAGTCACATTCGACATTACGGACGGACTACAGCTTTCGAAACTGGAATTCGACTCCGATATCAAAAAGTTCACTTCTGGTCAAACTTCTTAAAAAACTTGAAATTTCTAACTTTCTCCAAATGACCCCAAAATGACCTACGGACCTCCGAGTCCACTTTCGGACTCGCTCCCAATACCAGAATCACCATACATAACTATACCAAGACTCGGAATCCCAAACGGATATTGATAACATTAAAATGCACTTCAACCCAAATTTATGAAATTTTTCCAAGATGTTAACATCCACAATAGGCGACGAAATGCTCTCGGTCATCCAAAACTCAATCCAAACATATGCCCAAATCCGAAATCATTATATGAACCTGCTGGAACCTTCAAATCCCAATTTTGAGGCCTTTTACTCAAAAATCCAACCTTAGTCAATTCTTCCAACTTAAACCTTCCGAAATAAGAATTTTCTTCTCAAATCAACTCTGAACTTCCGAAATTTCAATTCCGACCAAGCGTACAAGTCATAATACCTTAAGTGAAGCTACTCATGGCCTCAAACTGCCGAACGACGCGCTAGAACTCAAAACGTCTGGTCGGATCATTACAGCGGCACTGCCCTCACGTTCGCGAAGCTCAACAAACTTATGCCCAGAATTCCTTATTCGTGAACGTGGCAAGTCCCTCGCATTCATGAAGCGCAACCTACTTCATCCCCCAGTTGCTCTATGCGAACGCATGACAAGGCCCTCAAACGCGACGCTTTTCCAGCCTACCCTTCGCGAAAGCGTATGCCCAATCGCGAATGCATAGAACAAAAGGGCCCAATCCAAACTTCCTTATTCGAGAATGCGTGAGACCCTTCTTGTTCGTGAAGAACAAAACAAGCAATAGCAAATCAACAACAATAATTCAACAAAAATTAGTCTAAAGCCACCCTGAAACACACCCGAGGCCCCCGAGACCCCGTCCAATCACACAACAAGTCCCAAAATACGAAACGAACCTGATCGAAACCTCAAATCATACTAAACAACATCAAAACTACGTACTGATGATCAAAATCCTTCTTTAAACTTTCAAACTACCAAACTTCGACGAACGCGTCCGAATCATATCAAAACATCCCGGAATAACGCCAAACTGTGCGTGCAAGTCATAAATCACAATACGAACCTATTCCAAGTCTTGGAACCTCAAACAAACATCGATAACTCCAAAGTCTACTTCAAACCAAACTTATGAAATTCTAAAACTTTCAAAAAATACCAACCTTCCATAATAAGTGCTGAAATGCTCCTGAGCGACCCGATACTCAACCCGAACATACGCCCAAGTCTGAAATTATTGTACGAACCTATTGGAACTTTTAAATCCCTATTTTGAGGACGTTTACTCAAAAGTCAAATCTTAGTCAATTCTTCCAACTTAAAACTTATGAAATTAGAATTTTCCATCCGACTCAACTCCGAACTTCTCAAAATTCAATTCCGACCACACGTACATGTCATAATACCCGATGTGAGGCTACTCAAGGCCTCAAACTGCAGAGCGACGCGCTAGAGCAGAAAATGAATGGCCGGGTCATTACATTTATTGTGAAGGTTTTGATGATTATGAATGTGCTAAAATCCCTCCCCGTGCTCATTTGTTAAGCTCTTTTCTGTGATTCTTAATTTTATAGTGAAATAATTTGCTTTCCCGTGTTAGCTTATTAATTCACATTGGGTTACTATTCCATTTGATTAGTCATAGAAATTTCTAAGATGGAATGTTCAATTAGTCTTAAAAAATGATTTGGGCCTAAGTTGTTTAAAAAATTCATGCCGGTTAAGGTGAAAAGATTAATGGTCGTGGGTATTTATTTATGTCATGTTCAATTCAAAAGGAGCTATAGTTACGCCAAACTTGATAAATACTTTAGCTAGCCCATTTCTTATAAATTAATAGATATCAAAATAATTCGAAATATAGATTTTTGGTAATTTACTAATTTGTAAATAGTTTAAAGGTTGACTGAGTTGCAAATAATTTTTTAAATCATACATTTCTTCCTTTGTCCATAATCCATGGCCTTCACAGTTATTTCAAACGTAGCAAAAAAAAACTCATAAATCGCTAGTAATAAATCAATTATCATGATTTTGTGTATGTTCGCGTGACATAATTACGATGTCACGACCCGATTCCCGAACCCGGTCGTGATGGCGCCTCTCGTGAAGACAAGCCCAGCCAGACCAAAACGGAACACCTCTTTTTAAGCAGTTAATCATCATAAACAGTAATAACATATAATATAATGCTCATAAATTGCGGAATTTAACGATAATAACAGCAGGAACCATCCCTACACAGCCCAAACCAGGGTGTCACAAGTCATGAGCTACTACAGAATCTACTATAGGTCTACAAAGTACGGAATCCGATACAACAGTTTGAAGAAAACATAAATGATAGAGGATAAGAGAGTCAAAAGTCATGAGCTACTACAGAATCTACTATATAGTCTCAAAAGTTATCCTGTACACGCACGCGTGACACAATTCCGCATTTTTAAATTTATAACACGAATATACGTACGCGTAATTCGATTCAAAGAAGGGTCCTTAATCACAATAAGTATAAGCGGTAGTAAAATTACGTGATAAAAATATATTTAATAAAAATCGAGATAATTAAGCCAATAATAAAAACAGTTAAGCGACCGTGTTAGAACCACGGAATTCGGAAATGCCTAACACCTTCTTCCGGATTAACAGAATTCCTTACTCAGGATTTCCGGTTCGCAGAATAAATAACAGAGTCATATTCTCCTCGATTGAGGGATTAAAACCGGTGACTTGGGACGCCCTAAAATTCCCAGGTGGCGACTCTGAAATTAAATAAATCCCGTTTCGACTGTCCTTAAATTGGAGAAAACTCCCCCACGCGCCCCCGCGGGCGCGGAAATAGGAGGTGTGACAGCTCTGGCGACTCCGCTGGGGACTTTTAGTTGTAACCCAGAACCACTGGTTCAGGGTTTAAAGAATTCGAGCTTAAGATAACTGCAATAATTGGCTTTATTTACTATATGATTTTCAACTGTTTATATGCTAATATGCTAAATGTTGCTTTTTATCGCTTTAATATTATTTGAATTGTGAATATATACAACTGCTACGAAACCCCTTTCTTTCTGAGTCTTCTGAATTTATGGTGTACACGTGTGCGTGACCCACCTTTCTGTTAAAGTCATACCAAATAAGACGGAGTTGGGACAAGTAACTAGGCCGGGCAGACTTTCGTGCTCCCGGTACGTTGCCCCCGCTTCGGCTCAAACTGTCCGTTTGGGTAAGCCAGGTTTAGAACAATCAACCTAAGGTTTTACACTCAGAATAACTCAGCCATGTACCGGATCCCTAGTAGGAACGAATATTTGCATCATATGCATTTGGCCTTGGAGACTCAACACAGGGGTTGGGTCTGTCTAGGACAGGTGAACCCAAAATAAAAGGACCATCATGATGCATCCTACTTGTTACTTGTGCATTCATTTGCCTCGAACATGCTTGTTGACCAGCTTAAATAAAATCATGGTGATAAGAAAGGAATAAAATGGGTTGTTTTAAAAATTTCGAAAAAAAAGATAGTTTTAAATTTTGAAATAAAGGTATTTAATAAATAAAATAAAAAAATTTCGAAAATGATTTTTTTTTAGTATAAATTTTCCAAAATGAATTTTGACTTTATTAAAATTAAATTTCAGATACAAAATGAGCACCACACAAAGTCCCTCATCCACAAGTACGGAAGAATTTCTATGTCAGCTTCAAATGTGGTGGTATGATTTAGGCGAAGACAGTCAAAAATGGGTCGTCAATCATTTGGGAAATCTCACGGACATTATGAAAGTTAAACCCCGTGATGATCTGATTGCGGCGTTAGTAACTTTCTGGGACCCTGTTCACAATGTTTTTCATTTCTCTGACTTCGAGCTTACTCCTACATTAGAGGAGATAGCTGGCTATGCTGGTTTTGACGGAAGTCTAAGAAATCAAAGCTTGATATTCACAAAGGCTCCTTCGGTACATCGATTCTTCGGTCTTCTGAAAATCAGCAGTCAAATCAGGAAAAGCAATGTCATCAATGGATGTTGTTCCTTCAACTTTTTGTATTCAAGGTTCGGAAAATCAGATGGGTTCGAAATTCATGAGAAAGGCCTTACTAATAAGCAAAACAAAGACACTTGGCAGATTCACCGTCGATTTGCTTTCATGGTGGCTTTTCTAGGAGTCATGGTCTTCCCAAATAAAGAGCGAACAATTGATATTCGCACCGCGAAAGTTGTGCAAATCCTCACCACTAAAGAAAATCACACCCTTGTCCCCATCATTCTATCAGATATTTATCGGGCTTTGACTTTATGCAAATCAGGAGCAAAAGTCTTCGAAGGATGCAAAATTTTGTTGCAAATGTGGGTGATTGAACATCTCCAACAACAGCCCAAGATCATACAGTATGGGTCAAATAATGGTAATTGCATCGAAAGCTATGAGGAAAGAACAAAAAATTATCAGGTTCTAGAAGGAATAGAAGCATGGGTATCTCATCTAAAGGCTTTAACGGCAAATCAAATTGAATGGACCCTGGGATGGCTCCCGATGAGGGAAGTAATACACATGTCAACCTCAAATAGTTATCTACTGCTATTGGGATTGAGAAGCATTCAGCCGTATGCACCACTGAGAGTCCTAAGGCAATTAGGGAGATATCAAATAGTTCCTGATGATGAAGATTTGAGTGTGCAAGTAATCGAATTACACCCAGAAGCCACTATTCCCGAGGCTCTACTTCAGCAGATGTGGAATGGGTGCAGATACTTGAAAAGTGATACTCAAGTCCCAGACGCTACAAAGGGTGAGATAAATCCTGGATATGCAAGGTGGTTCGAAAAACGGTCTCGCGTGGATGATATACCAGAACCCGAGCTAAGAAGGCCAACAAAAAGACCCCATGTTCAAAACTTCAATGATAAAATCCAAGAACGGTTGATCTGGGGAGAAAAGGAAAAAGGGTACAAAGCAACTATCCATGCCCTAAAAGAAAATCTAAGAAGCCTCAGTTTGGAGAAAGATTTGCAAGAACAAGAAGCCGAAGGCGAGAAAAAGAGTCTAGCTTGTGAGAATGAAAATCTTCATGCTCGATTCCAAAAAATGAAAAGAGTTTCTGAAACGCCAAAGAGGAGCTTGAAGGATCAAAAAACCAAGCAAGATTATGATTCCATTCTTGCGGAAAATGAAAGCGCGTTGAGCAAAGCAAAAGAAAGGATCCAACAATTAAACGAAGAAGCCAGATCTAACAAGGAACGCCAGGATAGGCAATCCGAAAAAGACAAAGCACAATTCAAGAAGGAAAAAGACTATTGGACGCGATCAGAAGACCAGCTTCGTGCACAACTAGAAGAGGCAAGAAGATGCAACAGAGAACATCAACAAGCAGACCTCGACAGGGAAAGATCGCAAGCAAGATTAGAGCAGGCTAGACTCCGAGCTCTGTTAGAATCAGCTCTAGATCGTGAAAACCGTGTCATAGATATAGCCACCACTCGTCAGCAGCAATTGCAAGACCAAGACCAACGTCTCCAAGGTTTCAGGGCACAAATCCACGACCTGGCAGTCTTCACATCTCAAAGTTATGTAAATTGCCAAGGAATGGATTATGAAAGGTTTACAGAGCATGCGCCCACTTTTTCTCGTCATCTAGCAATGGAGTTGGAAAGGATGTATCATACGCTGGGAGGCCATCCAGGTCAAGCCCCACATTGAGCAGATAATCCAATATTTGACAGCAAAAGTGGAAAGTGGGGCATGTTGTGAGAATGTTAAGAATTGTATCTTTTATTTTGATTTAAGTGTGTGTGTTTTCATGCCATTTTCTTAAAGTTTCCAAATGTAATTCCATCTTTGTGTAATAAAAAAAAGTGATTGCCTTTGGTCCGAACTACGCAAGGTCTGATTCATGTAAGGCATGATACGTAGGCAATCTCTAAGATTCGACCACCACGATAAAAGATATATATAATAAATAAAAGTGAATAACAATAAAAATTTCAAGAAAGCTGGGACGACACAAACAGCCGAGCAAATGCATAATAGAAAGGGATTATTTGTCTAGGAGCATTGCATCTCAACGTGTAATTATATATGTGTTAAACTCTCAAAACTAACAAGTTTGTTCATTTTCAGAATTCAAGCAGTTAGTTTCTCTAAAGAGTATACTGGCATATTATCACTATCACACAAGATCAAAAGGACCAATACCCGAAAGTATGTCTATTCCAGATGTTGACACAGGTATGGAGCTAGAGGAGATGAATGTCGGGAAAATGAAAGAAGAGATGTTTAAACTCAAGCAACAAATGGCTGAGATGTACCAAGCCTGGTCTACAGGACAGTTACCCCCATCTCACCCAAATAACCCTGCTCCATCAATGACCCAAACTCAGGATAATATCACCACTGAATTATCCCCAAATTTCCCCATTTACCAGCACTACCGAGGCACCACCTCTCAGACACCATAGTCTCCACCTCCAAAACCAGTTCCGTACTTTCCTCCAACTATGACTCATGTTTTCGTAGCACCTCCCCCTGCTACATTTCACAAATCTCCTAGTGAGCCTACATTCCAGGCCCAAGACAACCAATATTACCCCCCGGAGCCCACCTTCAAAGCCTCCGAAATCAATTCAACTGCTCCTCGGTTTGATCTCCCAACTGAAATTGACAAGCCAGCCAAAAATGCTGAACAAGAAGAGATGTTCAGGAAGGTCAAAAGTCTAGAACAATCGTTCCGAGACATGCGGGGATTAGGTGGGCAAGTCAGTGTAGCATACAAAGATTTATGCTTATTCCCCAATGTACAATTACCAGTTGGCTTCAATATGCCCAAATTTGACCTATACAGCGGGCACGGCGACCCAGTAGCCCACTTAAGGGGTTTCTGTAGCAAGATGCGAGGAGCTGGGGGAAAGGATGAATTATTGATGGCTTACTTCAGTCAAAGTCTAAGCGGATCAGCTTTGGAGTGGTATACACGCCAGGACCATGGAAGATGGTACACCTGGGATGACCTGGCACAGGCATTCGCATACCATTTCCAATACAATCTGGAAATCATCCCAGATCGATTATCTTTGACAAAATTTGAGAAGAAGCACAATGAAAGCTTCAGAGAGTATGGTTTTCGGTGGAGAGAACAGGCAGCAAGAGTGGATCCTCCTATGAAGGAGAGTGAAATGGTAGACTACTTCCTCCAAGCCTTGGAACCGACTTACTATGCCCACTTGGTTTCAGCGGTTGGGAAATCATTCAACGAAGTAGTGAAGATGGGAGGTATGGTGGAAGAAGGCCTCAAGACAAATAAAATCATGAGCTATTCAGCAATTAAGGCAACTACTCAAGCTATTCAAGGCGGGGTAGGAGGAATCGGAAGAAAGAAGAGGGAGGAAGCAACAGTAGTTGATTCAGGAATTTGGTCGGGACCCAGAGGTTCACCGCTTTACTATAATCAACCACGACCTCGCCAATCAGCTTACCACCATGATTCATCCCAACACTACTATCACCCTTCAGAGCCTCATTTTTCCATTAACCATGCTCAAGCATACAATCAGCCACCTGTTCACACCAATTGGTGTGCTCCTGTCACACCAAATACTTACCCACGAGCCTATCCCGGACCAGGTTTCAGGCCTAGGCCAGCATTCAGGGGAGAAAGGGAACAGAAAAAGAAAACTTACACTCCATTGGGAGAGTCTTACACCAGTCTGTTCCACAGGCTGATACAGCTAGACATGCTGAGACCAATACAATCCAAGCTACCCAATCCTCCTCCAAAGAATCTGGATTACACCATTAGCTATGAATATTGCTCCAGTGCACCAGGCCATGATACGGAGAAATGTTGGCATTTGAAAAATGCAATACAAGAGCTGATTGATACTAATAAAATCGAGGTTCAAACCCCCGAAGCCCCAAATATCAACAGAAATCCAATGCCAGCCCATCAAGAGGCTAATATGATAGAAATCATACAAGCTGATGGGGAGACAAAGAAGCCGTCACAAACTGTCATGATGATCAAATCTCATGAAACCAAGCCAGATAAGCAGTTAACAGAGGAGAAGCCGGTATCTAAGCAGAACAGAAATGGTGATGGACCATATATGATAATCGAGGAGGGATCATCGAGCAAAGTTGCCGCAAAACAAGAAAGGCCGAAAGTGATAGTACCAGGGGTTGCTAACAAACCCATTATATTTGTGGAAGGAGCCCGTACAGATCAGGTTATTATTGCACCTGTAATCCAGCTGCCGGTCGTCAACAACAAAGCCATCCCATGGAACTATGAACGGGTGACTGTAATGTACAACGGCAAAGAAATCAAGGAAGAAGTGTGTGAGGTGCAAGGCTTGACACGTTCGAGAAGATGTTTTACACCCGAAGAGTTGAGAAAAACTAAAAACAATCCAACGCCAACAAAGAGAGCTGTGACGGAAGAAGAGGCGGAGGAGTTTTTAAGAAAAATGAAACTCCATGATTATTCTGTTGCGGATCAATTAAAGAAGACCCCCGCTCAAATTTCATTGTTGTCATTAATGATACATTCAGAGGAGCACCGTCTGGCTTTGATGAAAATCCTGAATGAGGCTCATGTTCCTGAAAAGATCTCTGTAAATCATTTGGGAAAAATAGCCAACAGAATCTTTGAGACAAACAGAATTACATTTGCTGATGATGAATTACCTGTGGAAGGTACCGAGCACAACAGAGCTCTTTACCTCACCGTGAAATGTGAAAACTCCGTAGTAACCCGGGTATTGGTTGACAATGGGTCCAGTGCAAACATATGCCCTCTCTCCACTTTAAACAAATTAAAAATTAAAGAGGAGAGGATGCAGAAGAATAGTATCTGCGTACGAGGATTTGACGGTGGAAGCAGATATTCATTTGGCGACATAGTGTTGGAACTAACTATAGGGCCAGTTGAATTCACAATGGAATTCCAAGTGTTGGACATGACTGTTTCTTACAACTTGTTGTTGGGTCGACCATGGATCCATGCTGCTAAAGCAGTCCCGTCAACACTACATCAGGCTGTCAAGTTTGAATGGGATCATCAAGAAATAGTCGTGCATGGAGAAGAAAGTTTAAATGCTCACAACAGTACCATTGTACCGGTCGAGGGAACAAAAATTGACCAAGGACCATGGGTATACCAAGTGTCCGACACGGTGTCAGTAGAGAAAATTCCAGAAGGGAAATACCTTCCGAATCCAAAGGTATCCTCTGCATCAGTCATGGTAGCTTATGAAATGTTAAAGAATGGCTTTATACCCGGCAAAGGTCTGGGCTTATCTTTACAAGGGATTATACAACCAGTATCTCTCCCCGAGAACTGGGAAACATTCGGTTTAGGGTTCATACCCACCACCAATGACGTGATAAGGGCCAGGAAGTTGAAACACCAAGCATGGGTTCTTCCAAAACCAGTACCACATCTGTCAAAGTCTTTTGTCAAGACCGGCGCTAAAAAATGCCCGATAACAACAATTACTAAATCCCGGGTCAATCCTGAAGAGGAATTAATTGAAAGGTTCGAGAAATTGTTTAGTGATGTGAATATGTTGGAAAGTGGAGAAGGGTGTAGCAACGCAGAAGTTCAATTCGTTGGGCCAGAAACAAAGCTCAATAATTGGAAAGCCACTCCTCTCCCAATTCGAAAGGAGTCTTGGTAGTTTATTTTGATTTTCTTTCAGTTTGTTTGGGTTACTTCAGGGTTGTAATCCCAAAGCTTATCTTACAGTTTGTTTGAAGTGTGCAAACCTTGTTATCTTTCATCATCCAATAAAAAGCAGTTTCCTTTTTATTATCATTCCTGATAGTTTTCTTTTCTTTTTCTTCTTTCCTGTACAGTTCCTTTTACGCTGGCTCTAGTGATATGGCATGCATGAGGAATCCTCAGCCCAGTCTTAAAAATCAATCTGGTTCCGAAGTAATAATTCAAGAAATATATTGTGATTATGAATCAGAATATGATGAAGATGAGGTTTTTGAAGAGATTAGTAAAGAGTTAATTCACTTTGAGGAGAAAACCAAACCTAACTTGAGTGATACCGAGGACATCAATATAGGGGACACGAGTAATATCCGAGAAACTAAAATAAGTGTCCATCTGGAACCAAAGATCCGAGAGGAGTTAATTAAAGCACTCATAGAATTCAAAGATGTTTTTGCATGGTCGTATGACGACATGCCGGGCTTGAGCACTGATTTAGTGGTCCACAAATTGCCCACCGATCCAACGGTGCCTCCTGTCAAGCAGAGGCTGAGAAAATTCAAGCCTGATATGAGTGTGAGAATTAAGGAAGAAATCACCAAACAATTGGAAGCAAAGGTCATTCGAGTCACTCGATATCCTGTTTGGTTAGCTAATGTCGTTCCTGTGCCAAAGAAAGACGGCAAAATTAGAGTATGCGTCGACTATCGCAATCTCAACAAAGCAAGTCCAAAGGATAATTTCCCATTACCCAATATCCATATTTTGATCGACAATTGTGCCAAGCATGATATAGGGTATTTCGTGGATTGTTATGCCGGGTATCATCAAATTTTAATGGATGAAGAAGATGCAGAAAAGACGGCATTCATCACACCATGGGGAACTTATTGCTACAGGGTAATGCCATTCGGTCTAAAGAACGCCGGAACAACCTATATGAGAGCAATGACCACAGTGTTTCATGATATGATACACAAGGAAATTGAGGTATACGTGGATGATGTGATCATA
The DNA here is from genome assembly GCF_000715075.1 of Nicotiana tabacum. Classification (NCBI taxonomy): domain Eukaryota; kingdom Viridiplantae; phylum Streptophyta; class Magnoliopsida; order Solanales; family Solanaceae; genus Nicotiana; species Nicotiana tabacum. Next base: position 103,849,564 of record NC_134086.1, on the reverse strand, counting down.
AAATCAAAGCATCAGGCCAACCACGTTGGGGATTTGAGGAAGTTCTTCTTAAGACTTCGCAGGTACAACCTCAAGCTTAACCCGGCCAAATGCGCATTTGGAGTTCCATCCGGAAAGTTGCTGGGATTCATAGTCAGTCGACGAGGCATTGAGCTAGATCCGTCAAAGATTAAAGCCATCCAAGAACTGCCACCTCCAAGAAACAAAACTGAAGTAATGAGTTTGTTGGGGAGGTTAAATTACATCAGCAGGTTTATTTCTCAGCTCACAACAAACTGTTAGCTATGAATATTGCTCCAGTGTTGGTCCCGCCCGTGTTTATGAGTTCGTTCGATAAGATAAAAGGATACTTGTCAAACCCACCCGTGTTGGTCCCGCCAGAGCCAGGAAGACCTTTGATTCTTTACTTGACGGTTTTGGAAAATTCATTTGGTTGCGTATTGGGGCAACATGACCTCACTTGCAGGAAAGAACAGGCCATCTACTACTTTAGCAAGAAGTTCACAGCTTATGAGGTTAAGTATACTCATCTGGAAAAGACATGTTGCGCCCTAACATGGGTAGTTCAAAAATTGAAACACTATTTGTCATCCTACACTACTTACCTCATTTCTCGGTTGGATCCATTGAAATACATTTTTCAAAAGCCTATGCCAACGGGAAGACTTGCAAAGTGGCAGATATTGCTCACAGAATTTGACATCATCTATGTGACTCGAACTGCAATGAAGGCTCAAGCGCTGGCCGATCATTTGGCCGAAAACCCGGTCGATGAGGAATATGAGCCGTTGAAAACTTATTTTCCTGACGAAGAAACAACGCATATCGACGAGGTGGAGCGAATTGAAAAGCCTGGCTGGAAACTTTTCTTTGATGGAGCCGCTAACATGAAAGGAGTCGGAATAGGAGCTGTAATCATTTCTGAAACAGGGCATCACTGTCCTGTTACGGCTCAGTTGCGATTTTATTGCACCAATAATATGGCTGAATATGAAGCTTGTATTTTGGGGTTAAGGCTAGCCGCAGACATGGGTATCCGAGAAATCTTAGTTATGGGAGATTCGGATCTGTTGGTACATCAAATTCAAGGAGAATGGGAAACCCGAGACTTGAAGCTCATCCCATACCGACAATGTCTACATGATCTTTGTCAGCTGTTTCAATCAGTGGAATTCCAACATATTCCAAGAATCCATAATGAGGTTGCCGATGCATTGGCTACCCTGGCATCAATGTTGCACCATCCGAAAAAAGCTTATGTAGATCCAATACATATTCAAGTCCACGATCAGCACGCTTATTGCAATATGGTTGAGGAAGAATTTGATGGTGAACCATGGTTCCACGACATCAAGGAGTATATCAGGATGGGGATATATCCCGCACAAGCCACAGGAGACCAAAAGAGGACCATTAGGCGATTGGCAAATGGATTCTTCTTAAGCGGAGGAGTTTTGTATAAAAGAACACCAGATCTTGGATTATTAAGATGCATAGATGCCAGACAAGCTACAACTGTCATGTCTGAAGTACATTCAGGAGTTTGCGGACCCCACATGAGTGGATATGTGTTGGCAAAGAAAATCCTCCGAGCTGGTTACTATTGGCTTACCATGGAGCGAGATTGTATCAGTTTTGTGCGCAAGTGTCATCAATGCCAAATGCACGGAGATTTGATTCATTCTCCACCATCCGAGTTGCACACAATGTCGGCACCATGGCCCTTCGTTGCCTGGGGCATGGATGTAATTGGACCAATTGAGCCGACAACATCCAATGGGCACAGGTTCATTCTGGTAGCTATTGATTATTTTACCAAATGGGTTGAGGCCAAGACATTCAAATCAGTGACCAAGAAAGCTGTGGTCGATTTTGTCCACTCAAATATCATATGTCGATTCGGAATCCCGAAGGTGATCATCACAGATAACGGTGCTAATCTTAACAGCAACCTAATGAAGGAAGTATGTCAACAGTTTAAGATTACACATCGCAACTCTACCCCATATCGGCCCAAGGCGAATAGAGCAGTAGAAGCAGCCAACAAAAACATAAAGAAGATACTTCGGAAAATGGTAGAAGGTTCAAAACAATGGCATGAAAAATTACCATTTGCATTATTGGGATACCGCACTACTGTTCGCACTTCAGTAGGAGCCACTCCTTATTTGTTGGTATATGGCACTGAAGCAGTAATTCCTGCAGAAGTTGAGATTCCTTCCCTTCGGATCATCGCCGAAGCAAAGATTGATGATGATGAATGGGTCAAAACCCGTCTAGAACAGTTAAACTTGATTGATGAAAAACGATTGACCGCAGTATGCCATGGTCAATTATATCAAAGAAGAATAGAAAGAGCATACAACAAAAAGGTACGTCCCCGGAAGTTTGAAGTAGGTCAGCATGTGCTGAAACGTATTCTTCCACATCAGGTTGAAGCAAAAGGCAAATTTGCCCCGAATTGGCAAGGACCATTCATTGTGACCAGAGTATTATCGAATGGTGCACTATGCTTAACAGACATTAAAGGCAAGTGCATAGACATCGCGATCAATTCTGACGCGGTAAAGAGATATTATGCATGAATTTTTGAATGTTTGTATTTAGCATTATTTCGAAGATTGGAATGACAAAGGCAATTTATTCTGCTATCCGAAACACTATACCCTTTGTTTCCCCTTTGAGCCATACTTGTTTCTTTCCTACCCTCTCTTGGAATCAATGAAAATCAAGTATGAAATAAAAAAAAAACATCACTATTATTTAGTGAACTACGTTTGACCTGATTCCTCAAAGAAGGATACGTAGGCGCCTCACGGCTCGGTCATAGAGTGCACAATATACATAAAATGTGCACAAAAAGAAACATCAAGCGACCCCAATCAAGGAACTGGGGAAAGAATTGTATTGGAAATAAGAAAAAGATTCCAAGAGTTGTAATTTTAAACACATACCAAAACTGTTTAACTTTTAATACCTTTTCCATTTCTAACCCCATACCAGAAAGACCTTTCGACCAATCTTAGAAAAATGCTGAGTCAAGCAAATGAAGATGGTTCATAATACTCTGGTACAAACAAGAAAAAAAAGTAAAAATGAGAGAGTCTTATAGGTGAAAACCCACACGGGCACCATAAGGCGACGGAAGTTGAGAGAAAAGTAAAATGAGAGAGTCTTATTGGTGAAAACCTTCGTGGGCACCATAAGGCGAAAAGGAAGTGAGAAATGAACAAATGAGGAAAGTTTATCGGTGAAAACTCTTTGAAACGTTGCAAGTCCAACAGGTCTGTGAAATGAAAAATGAGGTTGGATTATGGGAATTTTGGCAAAAACAAAAATGAGACAATTGAAAGGAGATTGATTAAAAGACTGGGTTGATTAATCCGAAATGCATACCCTGTTCATTGGTGCCGGTAACTCCAATCAGATAAGTTTTTATTCTTTCTCCAAACAGTCATCCAAACTTGGATTTTTCTTTTCATTCTATAATTGTCGAAATCAGTGTATTTCATCACTAATAATCTTACTTTCCTAAAAAGTTTTGAGATAAGCTTTATTCCAAACAAATAAGAAAGAATGTCAAGATATACTACCAAGATTCAAGGTTACAAAATACGGCCACGAAAGGTGGGAGATAAAAGATATGGGTGTAAGAAAGGTGAAATCGAAAGTGGTTCAGCAAAGTCAGAAGGGACATATGATTACTATTAAAAGGGTTTGAAGGAAAACATAAAGAGGGGAATCCTATAGTCAAGGATCAATTACAAGAACAAAACAGTCTTTTCAACCATTCCAAGGCAATAAAGAGAGACGAAGAGAAGCATCACCATCGGCAAGAATACCCCAGTCAACCACCCTGCTTTAAACTAACGAAGTTTCTTTGATTTAAATAGGGGAAAATACAATATTTGTGTCAAGAAATACCTGGTAAAGAATTAAAGAAGTCAGGCGTCCACCTGGAGAATGAGGATGAGAAAAGAAGAAGTCAGGCGTCCACCTGGAGAATGAGGATGAGAAAAAGAAGAAGTCAGGCGTCCACCTGGAGAATGAGGATGAGAATAGAAGAAGTCAGGCGTCCACCTGGAGAATGAGGATGAGAAAGAAAAGAAGCAGTCAGGCACCCACCTGGAGAATGAGGATGAGAAAAAGAAGAAGTCAGGCGTCCACCTGGAGAATGAGGATGAGAATAGAAGAAGTCAGGCGTCCACCTGGAGAATGAGGATGAGAATTAAAGAAGTCAGGCGTCCACCTGGAGAATGAGGACAAAGAATTGAAGAAGTCAGGCGTCCACCTGGAGAATGAGGATAAGAATAGAAGAAGTCAGGCGTCCACCTGGAGAATGAGGATGAGAATTAAAGAAGTCAGGCGTCCACCTGGAGAATGAGGATGAAGAATTAAAGAAGTCAGGCGTCCACCTGGAGAATGAGGATTAAAGAAGTCAGGCGTCCACCTGGAGAATGAGGATGAGAAAAAGAAGAAGTCAGGCATCCACCTAGAGAATGAGGATGAGAATAGAAGAAGTCAGGCGTCCACCTGGAGAATGAGGATGAGAATTAAAGAAGTCAGGTGTCCACCTGGAGAATGAGGACAAAGAATTGAAGAAGTCAGGTGTCCACCTGGAGAATGAGGATAAGAATAGAAGAAGTTAGGCGTCCACCTGGAGAATGAGGATGAGAATTAAAGAAGCCAGGCGTCCACTTGGAGAATGAGGATGAGAAAAAGAAGAAGTCAGGCGTCCACCTGGAGAATGAGGATAAGAATTGAAGAAGTCAGGCGTCCACCTGGAGAATGAGGATAAGAATTGAAGAAGTCAGGCGTCCACCTGGAGAATGAGGACAAAGAATTGAAGAAGTCAGGAGTCCACCTGGAAAATGAGGATAAAAAATAAAGAAATCAGGCGTCCACCTGGAGAATGAGGATGAGAATTAAAGAAGTCAGGCGTCCACCTGGAGAACGAGGACGAAGAAGTTAAAAAGAAAGTCAGACGTCCACCTGGAGAACGAGGATGAAGAAGTTAAAAAGAAGTCAGGCGTCCACCTGGAGAATGAGGATGAAGAAGTTAAAAAGAAGTCAGGCGTCCACCTGGAGAATGAGGATGAAGAAAGAAAAGAAGCAGTCAGGCACCCACCTGGAGAACAAGGGAATACAATTGAAGTATTGAAGTCAAAAGCCCGCTCATATAAGAAAGGAGCACACTTAGAATCAATAAAGCAGAGGAATCCAACAAAATCCCCAGCAAGAAACAACAAGAGTCCCAAACAGATGAAAGAAATACGGGACACAATGAAAAGGAATACGGAATAAGCCAAACGCCCAAGAGTCACCAAGAAATAAAGACAACAAGAAACGCAAGGGCATAATCTAGATAAGATTTTATAATTCATGTACCATAGTCTAGTTTAGCTTTTTGTATTACCTTGGAAGTAAGGTGTAATAAGGAGGTCAGCAAGCAGTAACAACAGCACGAAGCAGCAGTAACATCACAGTCCCACGGTAGTCCCAGCTACCCAAAACTTCCCGAACTACATTGACCTGATTCCTTTATAGCCAAGGATATGTAGGAAACCTTTGAAGCAGAGGTTCGGTCAAATCTTTAAAAAAATGCTTCCCACGGAGTATTCGAACGGGCAAAAATCGCTCGTATCCGCTCACTTTATCTTTGCACGAAAACTCTTCGAGTTTCCGCACAAAGAGGGGCAGCTGTGAGCACGTGATTTTTGCTTTAATGAAAACTACTCCAAAATAAATCAAAAAATAAAATAAATTTCTTTTACTGTGTAATTTTTGAATTTGCGTGATGTTAAATATTTGTTTTATGTCCGTAAATATTTACGGTGTCATAATAGAATGAAAAAATAAAATAAAATACATGTTGCATGCATATAGGATTTAATTATGTTTAAAATATAATTTAAACAAAATCACAAAAAATATGCAATAGTTCTATTTTAAATATTCCACTGTGTGATTGATGTTTTGTCTATGTGTTAAATAATTGTTATAGAATAATTAATATAGTTTGTGAAGTTAAAATTGTTTTATAATTAAAATTAGAAATTTAAATTAGAAAAAATGAGAAAAAATGTATATATATATACAAAATCGGACATGGATTAAAATCCAGGCCCAAATGAATTAATTCCCCCCCACAGCCCTATCCAGATGACCATGTCCAGTCCAATTCAGCTACGCCAAACAACGTCGTTTGGTGATCATTCATCAAGGGCCGTTAGATTAGATCAATTTAACGGCTGAGATACACTACCCTTACCCGTAACCCGTAACCCGACCCTTTGACCCAATACAGGCCGACCCTGAACTTAGACCAAACGACGACGTTTGGTTAAGTGGATTGATCTCAACCCTTCATTCTATCTAATCCAACGGACAATATCAATCCACCCCACCCCTATATAAGTCCCAGGCCCCTACCCCGGCCCCAAACTAAACACCCCCCCCTCCTACACTGTTCATCATCGTCCCCCAAACCCCCACTCCTAACCCTAGCCGCCCTAGGATCCCACCGCCTGAAACCCGGCGGCATCAACGCCGCCGGTCACCAAAATAACACCCTAGAACCCCCTGAACCTCCTCTATCCGAATATGTTAGTCGTTTGGCTCGAATCTTCCTGAAGGTTCTCGAATCTTCATTTGAAGATTCGAGCCAAACTTAGATCTAAACCAACCAGCCCCAAATTAACACCATGGCTTCCCCTAACTACCCTCGTTGTGGATCTGGTGTTGGTTTGGTTCGAATCGCCTCAGAACTCTTCGAATCTTCTTTTGAAGGTTTGAATCAAATCTGAACTCACTCAGATTCTTTCCAAACTAACACCAAACGACCCCTAGGCCTCCCTCACCCTTGTGTCATCTTTGGTTCCCTTCGAATCTGCCTAGAAGTGTTCGAATTTAGGATCCAAGAATCAGAAAACCCTAAAAATTTCAAAACATGGAATTTGCCTGAGTTAAATAGAAGATTGGGGTCTAATCGACCTTAGTCGAAGTATTTTCAGTTGAAAATACTTCGACTAAGGTCTGTTTGATTTCAAAAAAGGTCCGAATTCAAAGTCAAGTTCGAGTCCATATGAAATTGAAGATTCAGAGGTATTTTCCTATTTTTCTTTTGTTTCCTACATATGTTGTTGCCTATTTTAGTTGTCTATTTAATTTTTTCATTTTTTTATTGTTTAATTTCGTGATTCTGCCTCCTACCTATCTACTTGATCCGAATGTGAATTGTTTCTGTTGGTTGTGATTAATTACAATGTGTGTAATCGACTCGATTAAGTTCGTCGATTAGTTATATTATAGAATTCTATTTCTGAAAATGCTATTTGAAATAATCTGTTTATCAGTTGTTTGTCGACAATTGTTGTAAATAATCAGTTTGACTAATACTCGTTAATTAAATCAGCTTTGTTTGAAATTCAATAAGATGCTGTTGATTTCTTAGCATTAAGTTTCAGGCAGTGTCAATATACTGACCATGCCCCTGCACTTATGCTAAATTCAATTTCAATTCAGATTTTTGTTCTGTTAAGTTCTGTGTATTGTTAATACGTTTGTACACAAGTTCAGTGTTCAATCTGAATTTAGTTTTGTCCATTAGCTATTAGACATTGGGTGTGGGATCAATTAGCTATCATTAAAAAGACAAAATGTTTGTTTTGATTTAGGAATTGGTTTTTAGCTGCTAAACAGTTTAATTCAGATAAACCTGTTAAGATTTAGGCAGTCTTTGGTCTGGGGCAGTAAAAACTGTAATTACAGTAGGATTTTCAAGGGTATTTCTGGGATAGAAACAGTAGGGTAATGTGATAATAGTAGTGGGCTGAAAGTGGAAAGTTAATGGCTATTATTTAGTGTGATAATGGGAAACAAAGGGTAATGGGCTGCTGAAAATCAGGGAAAAGTTAGCCTAATGGGATTTAAAGTGGAAAAACAGATTTTTAATGGAAATTTTCTGTTTTTAAAAGATAAAGGGGGTCCGGGCAGCACTTAAAAAGGGGGGACAGACCTGTATAAGATAGAGGGGATTGGGACTGATTTAGGAGAGTTTTACACACAGACTTTGAGAGCTTAGAGAGAGTTTAAAAATAGACTTTAAGAGGAGAAAAAAAATCAGATTTGAAAGCAGATTTTAAGAATTTAGGAGTTTTCAGACAGATTTGGAAGGAGATTTAGAGAGAGATTTTTAAGGGAGATACAAAGAGTGAACAGATAAAAGAGAGGAAAATCAAGCAAAAACAGAAATCTGAAATGGAAGATAGAAAGAAAGGAAAACAGAAACATTAAAACAGAATTCTACATCGGAAGTTAGTATTGAACAGAATTCTACATCGGAAGAAAAGGAAGGTTGAAATTGAAAGCTTTTCAGTCTGCTTTGTTCAAAGTCCCAAAATCAGAAACATTATTTTTGTATTAAATCTATCCGGATTTGTTCGACCTCTTTGTTCAGTTAAAAAATCTGAAATTTCTTAAAAAATACTGTCACTGTGCATCTGGGTTCCTCGAGTCTTATTATTGCTCAAATCTATGGAAATACTGTTGTTCTGCTGATTTTTATTACTGCTGCTACTGCTGAAATTCACTCCTTCTACCTTCATTTTCAGGTACATATCTCTTAAAATCTATGTAGGAAAGAGATTCAATATGAAAAATAAATAAAGTTTGAATTGTAATACTGTCTTCTATTCATTTGAGTTCTTTAGTTAAAAATTTCAGCTTTGGTTTCATGTTGGTTAACCAGTAGTGAGTTCGACTCGATGGCTACAAGTTAATTGTCTTATTTTGAAATTCATATAAAACTTTGTAATAATGTTATCCATGTCAAAATTTCATTAGTTTAGTTATCTTTGAGTTGTGTAAATAGGAAGCATGGTAGAAAGTTGGCTTTTATTTACACTTTATGGTATTGTTAGCTAGGTATAGTATAATATGGAAATATCAAGGAAAAATACGCTATTGGTTTATTTTGTTAGTAAGTTAGTTGTTGTTTAAAGCTAGATGATGTTGGTTGCAATTTGCTATCTTTTGGCACAAACCTTGGTTATGTTATAATCAATAGTTGAAAGACGCGTTAGTATAATCCGCTATGTTCACGATGTCAAATATGATGAGTAATATTGTATGCAATATCTTTTATTAAGTCAACAGGAAGATTTGTTCTCTTTCTTAATAATAAAGGGCCTAGGAACTTATACAATGTGAAAGATAATGCTTAGCAATAATTCATATAGATTGAGAATCAAATGGGTTTGATTATATATTGAGAATCAAATGGGTTTGATTATATATATATATATATATCCCAACTCAATCATAAGCATAATTAATTAAAATAATTTCGCCTATTAGATTAAAAACAAGTATATGAGAATAAGTTGAGATGTACATGCACAGATTGCAACACTTTAAATCAATGGTAAGTAAAAATAGAATTTGCACTAAATAAAAATAATGAAAATTCTTGGAAAATATTTCCTCCCTTTATGAATCATTCATTTTCAGTTTCATATGCAATTTATTCTTTGGCATGTATATATATGTCATATTTGTTAAAAAAAATAGTATTAATCATATTTTTATTCTGTTCTTTGAATTTAAATAGTTGGAATGAATATAATTTATACTCGGAAATTATAATCGACGGGCAACCTTTAATAGATTATAAATTCTTTTCAAAGAATTTATAGGCCTCTAAAATGGGAGTTCTCATGATTTTCACATAAAAAATATATGAATATAATAAACAATTTGTGGAAAATCCCTAATACCATTACAAGTATTTTGCGCAATTAGGGATGCGTTCGCGTACCCTGATTATATTTTTAAAAGAAAATTCAGATTATGCGTACGCGCAATTTCGAGCGAATATTTAAGAAAAGGATTTTTCCAAAGGCATTAAAACAATTTCATAAAAAAAAAACCGAGATGTGCGGTTCACTATTTAAGAAAAACAAATTTTCTTGATTCGACACAATTTCGAAAAAATGATTGTTTAATAAATATATTATCAAAAGTTATCGTGTACACGCACGCGTGACACAATTCCGCATTTTTAAATTTATAACACGAATATACGTACGCGTAATTCGATTCAAAGAAGGGTCCTTAATCACAATAAGTATAAGCGGTAGTAAAATTACGTGATAAAAATATATTTAATAAAAATCGAGATAATTAAGCCAATAATAAAAACAGTTAAGCGACCGTGTTAGAACCACGGAATTCGGAAATGCCTAACACCTTCTTCCGGATTAACAGAATTCCTTACTCAGGATTTCCGGTTCGCAGAATAAATAACAGAGTCATATTCTCCTCGATTCAGGGATTAAAACCGGTGACTTGGGACGCCCTAAAATTCCCAGGTGGCGACTCTGAAATTAAATAAATCCCGTTTCGACTGTCCTTCAATTGGAGAAAACTCCCCCACGCGCCCCCGCGGGCGCGGTAAAAAGGAGGTGCGACAGCTCTGGCGACTCTGCTGGGGACCGAACCCAGAATCTCTGGTTCAGGGTTTAAAGAATTCAAGCTTAAAATAACTGCAATAATTGGCTTTATTGCGCAGACTTGGTCAGCCGATCCACAATCACCCAAATAGCATCGAACTTCTTCAAAGTCCGAGGAAGTCCAACCACAAAGTCCATAGTGATTCTCTCCCACTTCCACTCGGGAATAACCATCTGCTGAAACAAGCCACCCGGTCTCTGATGCTCATACTTCACCTGCTGACAGTTGAGACACCGAGCTACAAATCCCACAATATCTTTCTTCATTCTTCTCCACCAATAGTGCTGCCTCAAATCCTGATACATCTTCGCGGCACCCGGATGAATAGAATACCGCGAGCTATGGGCCTCATCCAGAATCAGCTCTCTAAGCCCATCCACATTGGGCATACAGATCCGTCCATGCATCCTCAACACACCATCATCACCGACGGTCACATCTCCAGCATCATCATGCTGAACTCTGTCCCTAAGGACAAGCAAATGCGGATCATCATACTGGCGCTCTCTGATGCGATCATATAAAGAAGACCGAGAAACCACACAAGCCAACACCCGACTAGGCTCCGAAATATCTAACCTCACGAACCGATTGGCCAGGGCCTGAACATCAACCGCAAGAGGTCTCTCCCCAACTGGAATATATATCAAACTCCCCATACTCACTGCCTTTCGGCTCAAAGCATCGGCCACCACATTGGCCTTTCCTGAATAGTACAATATAGTGATATCATAATCCTTAAGCAACTCCAACCATCTCCACTGCCTCAAATTAAGATCCTTTTGCTTGAACAAATGCTGAAGACTGCGATGATCAGTGAACACCTCACAAGATACGCCATACAAGTAATGTTTCCAAATCTTCAATATGTGAACTATGGCAACCAACTCCAAATCATGAACGGGGTAGTTCTTCTCATGGGGCTTCAACTGCCGAGAAGCATAAGCAATAACTCTACCCTCATGCATCAACACACAACCAATCCAACTCTTGAAGCATCACAATACATAGTATATGAACCTGAAACTGATGGTAAAACCAACACTGGAGCTGTGGTCAAGGCAGTCTTGAGCTTGTGAAAGTTTTTCTCACACTCGTCCGACCATACGAATGGAGCACCCTTTTGAGTAAACTTGGTCAAGGGCGATGCAATGGAGGAAAATCCCTAAACAAACCGACGATAATAGTCTGCTAACCCAAAAAAGCTACGAATCTCTGTGGGTGAGGACGGTCTGGGCCAACTTTGGACCGCCTCTATCTTCTTTGGATCAACCTGTATACCCTCGCTGGACACCACGTGCCCCAAGAAAGCCACTGAACTGAGCCAAAACTCACACTTGGAGAATTTTGCATAAAGCTTCTCCTCCCTCAGTCTCTGCAACACAACTCTCAAATGCTCCGCGTGCTCCTCCTGACTACGCGAGTACACCAGAATATCATCAATGCATACTATAACGAACGAATCCAGATAAGGCCGAAATACACTGTTCATCAAGTGCATGAATGCTGCTGGGGCATTGGTTAGCCCGAAGGACATAACAAGAAACTCATAGTGACCATATCTGGTCCTGAAAACAGTCTTAAGAATATCTGAATCCCTGATCTTCCATTGGTGATAACCCGAACGGAGATCAATATTGGTGAACGCCCTCTCTCCCTGAAGCTGATCAAATAAATCATCAATGCGAGGTAAATGATACTTGTTCTTAATTGTTACTTTGTTCAATTGCCTATAATCAATGCACATTCTCATCGTGCCATCCTTCTTCTTCACAAACAAAACCGGTGCACCCCAAGGGGACACACTAGGCCAAATGGACCCCTTATCTAGGAGTTCCTGAAGTTCTTCTTCCAATTCCTTCAACTCTGCTGGTGCCATACGATATGGCAGAATAGAAATGGGCTGAGTGCCCGGCACCAGGTCAATACCAAAATCAATATCCCTGTCCGGTGGCATGCCCGGCAGGTCTACAGGAAAAACATCAGGAAAATCCCTCACAACTGGGACAGAATCAATACTAGGAGTCTCAGCTCCAACATCCCTCACAAATTCTAGATATGAAAGGCAACCCTTCCCAACCATACGCTGGGCCTTCAAGAATGAGATCACTCTACTAGGGATATAATCAATCACACCACGCCACTCGATCCACGATACACCCGGCATAGCCAAAGTGACTGTCTTAGCATGACAGTCTAGAATAGCACGACACAGAGATAGCCAATCCATGCACAAAATACCATCAAAGTCCACCATGTTCAATAGCAATAAATCAACTCGATTCTCCAGACCTCCAATAATCACAACACATGACTGGTACACATGGTCTACAACAACAGTATCTCCCACCAGGGTAGATACATGAATAGGTAAAGAAAGAAACTCTCAGGGCGTACCCAAATAATGAGCAAAATATGAGGACACACAAGAATAGGTGGAACCGCGATCAAATAATACCGAGGCATCTCTGTGGCAGACTGGAACAATATAGCTCTTAACCGTGCAATCAACTTAATTAATAGCAAACTCCCCAACTTGGATCAAAGCCATATAACAAAACGAACTCAATAAATTATAACGCACATACTCTATTGTTGCTGTAATACCATATTGAGATTGAACTCACTCCTTCATAAGCTTGTGGAAACACAAATCATCTGGAATTTTTAACTCTTCTGCAATTCTTGTATTCACTCACACAATAGTTAAGCCCACTCTCTAGGCAGAACAATTTAGATTTCAACGCATATTCTTCACTTGTAAATGAGATCTTCTAATAGACAACAAAAGGATCACACCACAATAGAACACTCCGCAGGAGATAACCCACCTGTTTTCCCTTCAATTAACATTTTGTATACCTTCCACTGCCATACTTACACAGTCACTTAATCTTTCTGAGTCCAAACTCATACCGTAACATGAAATTTACTTCACTCCAGATAGGAGACATGAAAAGATTATTCACGCACCCATAACTCGGGGCTACACATCCAATTACAATGGAAATCAAACACTTAATCGTTCATCTATCATCCAACAGACCTTCCTCTCCACTTCCGAGTCATATAGATACATCTCGCAGTACTGACATACTCATCACGTAGCTATCCAGCCGTCATTCAAACCAATAGGGGCAATACCGAACATATAAGTTCAAAACACTTGCTCACACAATCAACACCTCGGTGCTCAAGCCATAGGCAAAGATCCGACCTCAAGTCCTCCAGACCGGCCCAACATCAACTCATAGAGATCACATCTCGCCCCTCGACCGGGGAATCACCAGCCATTGATGCACATCTGATACTGAGCGCTCATACGCGCATACGAACACGTGGAAAGAATTTCAAGAGTTACTTTTCAAGCTGAATCAAGGACGCACGATAAAAGTTTCAAGAATATGAAATTTTTCCTAAAGGTTCTGCAGTCTCTCAAGGATAAATACAGACGTCTCCGTACCGATCCGCGAGACTCTACTAAACCTTCTCATGACTCGTGAGATATATGTAACCTAGGCTCTGATACCAACTTGTCACGACCCGATCCCCGAACCCGGTCGTGATGGCACCTCTCGTGAAGACAAGGCCAGCCAAACCAAAACAAAACACCTCTTTTAAGCAGTTAATCATCATAAACAATAATAACATATAATATAATGCTCATAAATTGCTGAATTTAATGATAATAACAGCAGGAACCATCCCGACACAGCCCAAACCGGGGTGTCACAAGTCATGAGCTACTACAGAATCTACTATAGGTCTACAAAGTACGGAATCCGATACAACAGTTTGAAGAAAACATAAATGATAAAGGATAAGAGAGTCAAGGGGCTACGGACATCAACAACTACCTCGTAACTCCAAATCACTGCCTAGCCTGGAAGGAATCAGCGCTCAGGTACGAACTCTGCTATACTTGAATCTGCACACATGGTGCAGGGATTAATGTGAGTACTCCGACTCTGTGAGTAATAATTACAAATAATGGCTGAAAGTATGAAAACACGTAAAGGCACAAAGCAATTCCATAACAAGCAGTAAAATCACTTAAAGTAGTAAATCAATGAAGAAATCAAATGATATTCCTTTTTAAAACAAGTAAAATAGGTAATTAACAAGCAGAAATCCGCCCCTCGGGCACAGTATCAATCGCTCAGCATAGTATCAGCCCCTCGGGCTCTTCTCAGTACAGTATCAGCCCCTCGGGCTACCTCACAATCACTCAGCATAATGGTCAGCCATTGTTACCTGACCAATTTTCATCAAACAGTGTCTTTGTTACCACTGTTTCAAATCACATAGGTACCCGCGCTCACCGTGGGAGTGTAGACTCCGGAGGGGCCCCTTACAGCCCAAGCGCTATATCAAGCCACCTCGTGGCATCATCACTCAGCATATCCTCACATCACCCAAGCCACCGCATGGCATAAATAGTATCTCAGGCCCTCGGCCTCATATCACTCAGCATATCCTCACATATGGCCCTCGACCTCACTCAGTCCAGAAATCATCATAAGCCCCTTGGGCATTAGTAAAACAATAGTTCTCAGCCCAAAACATGATGTAGAAATATCATTTAAGTTTCAAATCTGAGTAAAAGTGGCTGAGTTTGTAAAACAGTAGATATCAAATGGACTAAGTTCAAATAATAATTCAAGCAATAAGGAAACAGTGATAAAATCCCCGAAGGGTTAAAATACTTGGCACGAAGCCAAAATATGGCAATCAGCCCAAATCATGATGATAACAAATGAATTTCAGTCAAATATTCAGTAAAGTCATCAATCGGGATGGACCAAGTCACAATCCCCAGTAGTGAAAGACCCCACGCTCATCATCCAGAGCGTATCTTGCCTCAATATAACACTACAATGTGCAATCCGGGGTTTCAAACCCTCAGGACATCATTTACAACCATTACTCACCTCGAATTGGCTAATTCTCTAGCTCACGACGCCTTTGCCCCTTGAATTGGCCTCCACACGCATCGAATCTATTCAAAATCAGAACGAATACGTCACAATATGCTAAGGGAACAAAGCCCAAGCGAAAACATTTGAAAAATATAAAAAATCTCGAAATTAGCAAAACCCGAGCCTCGGGCCCACGTCTCGGAATCGGGTAAAATTTACATTTTCAGAATCCTCAAACCCTCACGAGTCTAACCATACCAAAATTATCCAATTCCGATACCATTTGGTCCTTCAAATCATCATTTTACATTTTTGAGAGGTTCCACAATTTTCTTCACAAATTCCATCTCAAATCATAAATTAAATGATATATTTAGCGATAGATTCATGTACTCTAACCAAATCTGAGTTAGAATCACTTACCCCGACCAATTTCTTGAAAAACCTTCGAAATATCGCCAAAGTCCGAGCTCTCTAAGTCAAAATATCAAATAAGACCCAAAACCTCGTATTTATAGAGTACCCCTCAGATTCTGACACCGTTGACCGCACAAAAATGACCGCGGTCCGCTCAAAACCAGCGAGGTCCGCGCAAAAACGACCGCGGCCGCGCAGGTCTTGCTATGCAGGGATAGGCTTTAGTATTTTGGCCAAAGCCTTCACTACAGATGTCCAAATTATGATATCTTTACCTTTCTGGAAAATAGACGCGAAGGGCTACAACTTTTGTTTTTGAAATACCTCAAAATTCCTTGTGGATCAAAAGATATGAGCTTCCGAAGTAGGACCAGCAACCTGCAGTCTTCACGACCGCGGCTGCGGCCACTTCGACGCGGCCAGCACTAGGCCAACGCGCCCAGCGCGAAAAGGAGCGCGGTCCGCGCCAAAACTGCTGCTCCCTCCATTTTTCTAAGTTCTGGGGTGTCCGTACTCGCTCAAAACTCACCCGAAACACACCCAAGGCCCCCGGGACCTCAACCAAAAGTACCAACGCATCCTAAACATTATTCAACCTCGTTCCAATCATCAAAACACCTCGACTAACACCAAAATCATCAAATCACATCGAATTCAAGCCTATGAATCTCAAGAACTTCCAAATTCCATTTTTGATCAAAAACCCAACCAAACCGCGCCCGAATGACCTCAAATTTTGCAGACAAGTCCAAAATGACATAACGAAGCTATAGAAACTCTCGGAATTCCATTCCGACCCTCGGATCAAAATCTCACCTATCAAGCGGAATTCGCCTAAATACTAACTTCGCCAATTCAAGCTTTATTCTACACCTCACCTCCAAAACCACTCCTGATCACTCTCCTAAGTCACAAATCACCTCCCGAAGCTAACTGAACCATCGGAACTCATATCCGAACTCTCTAAAATATAAGTCAACATTCGGTTGACTATTCCAACTTAAGCCTTCTTAAAAGAGACTAAGTGTCTCATTTCTTACCAAATCCCCTCTGAACTCGAACTAATCATCTCGATCACCTAAAACACGGATAACGAATCATAAAGAAGCTGAAATGGGGGAAATGGGGCGGTAACTCATGAGACGACTGGTCGGGTCGTCACATACGATTTCCAAAATCAGGCAAGGTATGCATTCGCGCAACTTTGACAGAATAATTTTAATAATAATAAAAGTGTTATCAATTCTGTACACACATTCATGATATAATTTTTAATGTTCCAAACAAAATGGGTACACATATGTGTGACTCATTTCAAGATAATTCTTTAATTATGAATAATCAAGCAATAAAAGCGGATAGACAGAACATAGAAACCAATAAATCATAGTTTGTCCAAAATTAATTCAAGCCAAGTTATAGTCAATAAAGCGACCGTGTTAGAACCACGGAACTCGGAGAATGCCATACACCTTCTCGCCGATCAACAGAATTCCTTACCCGGACTTTCATTTTGGAGATCAAATAATAAAAGAGTCAAATCTTCTTTTGAATAGGGATTCAAATAAAAGGTGACTTGGAACAACTAAAAATCTATTCCAAGTGGGGACTCTGTATATAAAATAATCCCTACTCAGATTTATCACTTAAATTGGAAAAACTCATTTCCCCGCAAAAAGGAGGTGTGACACATGTTACTTGTTAAATAGGTGCATGATCAGACCCATTCTAGAGAAAATTCCTTATGAGTTACTTCAAGAAAAAAAATCCCAACATCACTCACCTAAGAGCTTTTGGTTGTAAATATTTTATGCACTGCATTGGCAAAGAAGCTCTAGGTAAGTTTGATGATAGAAGGAATGAGAGGGTATTCTTGGGATATTCACCATATACTAAAGCATACAAGGTGTTTAATAAAAGAACTGTGTGTGTGAAAATAAATATTCATGTAATTTTTGATGAATCTAACAACATCGCTAAGAAAGGTTTGCAGGATGAAGACTATGATAGGACTCACATAGGAAAAAACTTCTGGAGAATCTGAGCAACAGCTTGAAGGAGCATCTAAGTAATTAGGAGGGTGATGAAAGTGATTAGGAAGAACATGAAGAAGAGGAACAACTCTGATAGATACTCAGACAGGAAAAGTTACACGCACTAACACTGGTTCTTTAGGCCACACCATTATTAAACCATCTATGGGTCTACAAGTTAGGCCATGGAAACACCAGAGCTCTCATCCTCTTGAATACACCACTTCTTATCAAAATACAAGAGTACAAAAAGATAATCATTGAAAAACTTGTGTGCACTCACTGCATTTCTCTCTAAAATAGAGCCTAAAACATAAAGGAAACCCTAAATGATCCTGGATAATCGTCATGCAGTAGGAGCTAAATCTTTTTGAAAGGAGCAAGATGTGGCATCTGGTGACTCAAAAATTGAACTGTTATAGGTACCAAATAGGTGCTTAGGAATAAGCTGTATGAGCAAGGAAATATCATAAGGAACAAGGCTAGACTAGTGGTTCAGGGATACAATCAAGAAGAAGAAATTGACTATGATGAAACGTTTGCGCTAGTAGCCAGAATGGAAGCCATCACAATATTGATAGCCTTTGTTGCACATATGGAATTTACTTAATATTAGATAGTTGTAAAGAGTGCATTTCTGAATGGCTACTTAAAGGAGAAAGTGTTTGCTAAATAGCCTCCCATCTTTGAAAGTGAAGAATTTTGTCACGATCCCGGTTCGCCCTCCGTGAACCATCGTGACATCACCTAGTCTCTATGACTAGGTAAGCCTAACAATGCAGAAAATAAACCAATTTGCGGAAGAAAATAATAAGAACGAAATAGTGAAATAAAACAGTGTTTAAAAGTGTCGCTCGGCATATACAATAACAACTCTCAAATCTGAACACATTTCCCAAAACCCAAAATCTCATGATCACAAGCCTTTGAATGTATACTAGTATCTAACTCCAAAATATTTAACAAAGAAAGGAAAATATAGAAGGGCTAATACTAAAAAAAAGGGGAGTAGAAAGGGACTCTTCGGTCTGCGAACGCGGCAGATATACATTAGAGTCTCTACAAGCGCCTCACCCCAAGTGTGATGAGTCTGAGTGGAGGTACCTGGATATGCACATAAAAAATATGCACAGAAAAGGGCATGAGTACACCACAGCGGTACTAAGTAAGTGCCAAGCCTAACCTCGGTCGGGTAGTGACGAGGAAGGTCAGGGGCCTACTAAGATTAAATACAATATATTATATGTGACAGTATAAGATAAAACAGTACAGTTGAAAGATAACCATAAGAATCAATACAGGATAATAAGGATAACTACAACTGAAATAGAAACAGAAAACAATCACAAGGAATACCACTCTTCTCAAAGACAATAATCGGGGATCTCCCAGTATCCCGAGGATCTCTTAGTACCCTCAATACATGCCAGGGATCTCTTGGTATCCCAAGGATCTCTTGGTATCCTCAATATTTGCTAGGGATCTCTTGGTATCCCGAGGTTCTCTTGGTATCCTCAATATACGTGCTAGGGATCTCTCAGTATCCCGCACCTCAACTCAAATCATCAATATGTACAGGGGATCTCCCGGGATGCTATCCCGTAGTCCCAAAGTAAAACGCACAGCAACAACACAAGGAATACTCAATTAAGCTAAATTTCGTACCAAGGAAAACATGTAATTCTAACCTAACATGCTTCACATAATACAATTATGGTAGTTTGAACAATAAAGCAATTAAGTAAATTAAACATACTTTTCTAAGCTAACAGCAGATTTAAATTTCAAGTAGAGTAAGCAAGAAAGTAAAACACAATTTAAGCTACTTAAGTGAAAAAAGGATTTTTCAACAATTAGCACAAGTACGAACTCGTCACCTCATGTACAAGGCATTTCAATTACCACAATACCAAATCCTAAGGGGAATATCTCCCACACAAGGTTAGGCAAGCCACTTACCTTGAACCGGCTCAAAAGTCAACTTGAACCACGTTCGTGCCACGAGTACTCGACTCCAAATGGCCCAAATCTATTCAATTCAATTGCATAATGTAAATAACAGTTCAAGTAACTGATTCTACAAATAAATTCTAAGATAATAAGCGAAATTAGGTAAAATGATCAAAAAGCCCCTCGTGCCCATATCTCAGAATTGGGTGAAATTTATATTTTCAGAAACCTCGTACTCTCATGAATCTATATATAACAAGAACACTGAAGTCGGAGTTCAATTGACCCCTCAAATACCCATGTTAAGGTCTCTTAATCTCAAGCCCTAATTACCCATTTTTCCCAAATTTTTTACCACTAATTAGGTCTTTAATCACATATAAACGAGTTATGAAGTCAAAAATGTTATCTCCAAGTGATTCCCCTTTGGTTTCCTCAAAAATCACCCTCAAAAGCTTCAATCCCGTTCAAAAATGGTGGAAAAATAAAGAAGGGTCGCGGATGGGCTATTTAAATACTGCCCAGATATTGCTTCTTCGCGAACGCTGAAGGCGCCTTGCATTTGCGAAGCACAAATTCGCTTGGGACCAGATTCCTTCATCGCAAAAGCGATAAACGGGATGCGAACGCGATGCACAGCCTTCTCCTCTTACGCGAATGCGGGAACACCATCGTGAACGCGTAGGTATGAAACCTCCCAGCTTCGCGAATGCGATGCACAGAAACTCCCCCAGCCCTAGCTCCTCTTCGCGAGTGCAAGACCCTACTCAAGAACGCAAAGAAGGAAACCAGAACTGGACTGCTGCAACTTTTCTGCAATTTCAACAAGTCCCAAAATGCCCCGTTGAGCATCTGAAACACACCCGAGGCCACCAGGACCTCAACAAAACATGCCAACCAATCCTAAAACATTATTCAAACTTGTTCCAATCTTTGGAACGCTCAAAACAACATCAAAACACCAATTTAACATCGGATTCAAGCCTAAGAACTTCAAAAACTCTCAAAATACGCTTTCGATTAAAAATTCTATCAAACCTCGTCCGAATGACCTGAAATTTTGCACACATGTCACATTCAATACTACAAGGCTACTCAAACTTCCGGAATTCTATTTCGACCCTCGGATCAAAATTTCGCTATCGAACCGGAAACTTCATAAGTTCAACTTTCATCATTTCAAGCCTAAATTAGCTACGGACCTCCAAAACACCATTCGAACATGCTCCTAAACCCAAAATCACCCAACGGAGCTAACGAAACCCTCAGAATTCCATTCCGATGCCATCTTCACACTGTTTCGACTACGGTCAAATCATCCAAGAGCTTTGTATGAGAGACTCTTAAAATTTCTCTTAACCAATGACTTTCTAAGGTGGAAAAGTGGACAACACACTGTTTCTGAAGAATAAAGAAAAGAATCTTCTGATTGTAGATGTGTCTGTGCATGATATTATTTTTGGATGCACTAATGAAACACTGTGCAAATAATTTGCTAAAATGATGGGGAATAAATTTGAAATAAGTATTGATGGGTGAGTTTAATTTCTTTCTTGAGCTACAAATCAAGCAGACACCTAGTGGAACCATGCTTCACCAGCAAAAATACATCAATGAAATCTTGAAGAAATTCAACATAGATTCTTCAAAGTCAATTTATATTCCTATTGCCATTGCAAGAAAGCTTGATCTTGATAAAGAAGGCAAAAATATGGAACAAGACTGTACAAAAGAGTGATTGGTTCACTGTTGTATCTCGCTGTAAGCAGATCTAATATTGTGTTCAGTGTGGGTCTATGTGGAAGGTTTCAGGAAAATCCCAAGGAATCTCGCTTAAAGGCAGTCAAAAGAATACTACATACCTTAGAGGAACTCCTGATTTGTGTTTGTGGTATCCGAGAGGATACAACTTTGAATTAGTTGGTTATGCTGATGTTGACTATGCAGGTTTTCATGTTTACAGGAAAAGCAGTTCAAGAATTCCTCACTTCCTTGGTTCTTACCTAGTGTCTTGGGGAACAAAGAAGCAAAACTTAGTGCCCTATCTACAGTTGAAGCAGAATATGTAGCTATGACATCTTGTTGTGCACGATTGCTATGGATAAGACAGCAGCTCAGGGACTATGGTATTTTTATTGATTATATTCCTATCTTTTGTTACAAAACTATTGCTAATATTGATAAAACTCCATGTCAACATGAGAGAACTAAACATCTTGATATCAAATATCACTTTCTCAAAGATAATATTGAAAAGGAAAATATTTCAATAAATTTCTATAAAACTGAAGATCAAATTGTTGACATTTTCACTAAGTCACTAAGTAGGAACCACTTTGAAAGAAACAGGCTGGAACTAGGATTAATTAAGTCCTCCCACTAGGTTAAACTCCAATGATTGGCTAGGAAAAGGGTCGATAGCTCTAGATGTCTGAGGTATCAAATACTTGATTCAGTTTCATACTTGCTCTAAGTATACATACTTGCCTCGAAAATCTAGTTGATGATTGTGTCCTACGATATTGACTTACTGTGTTTGAAGCTTTACTACAGACACGATTGAGGAATTGCAAAGGAGTTTTTTCTTTGACTCAGGTACGTGTCATCTTATTTAAAAACATTAAAACTTAATAACTGAAATTACTATTGCTTTTAGACTTCCTTAATTAAGTAGGAATCAATTCTATTCGTTATCAAAGTCAAGGATCAAAGGGGATTTTGTTGAGATAAGACTCTTATTAATTTTAAAATTTTGTTCATCAAGTATAACCATAGTTAGAGTCCTATTAGAACTCAAATCAGTTACTCTCTCTCTCTCTCTCTTCGAGTAAAATTAGTACTACTCCCTTTTAAAACCATCACTTAGCACTTCTCCCAAATTCATAATTTCTCTTCAACCCTAAGCAAAACAAAATCAAATTATCTCGTCTTCTCTCCACCATGATTAAGCCTAGACAGACTCTCTCAAAGACAATTACCCTAAAAACTGGTCTAATCCAAAATTGAGAAGTCTAAGCCAAAAAAGGTGTAAAATCCATTGTTAGTTTTGGACTATTACCTGCTACTTCTCAACCTATACCATCTGTTATCACTGAACCATCACTCACTGTCACTATTCCACCTCCATCCTCTACCATCTTCATATCTCCATCTCCAAAACCAACCACCCAAGCAACTGTAACTACCCCATAGTCATCTCCAAACCCATAAATGCCAAGGCTACTTCAAGAAAATCGGTAAAGATGAAAAATCGGTTGATAGTGTTGTTGCTAAGGGTGAACAAGAGGTTAAGGGGCCTACTGCTCGGGGGAACCAGCAATCGACAAGGATACTTAGGTAAAACATTCCCTATAAAAACGTGATGTTCTGACATCTACCATTGAGTTGTCCACATTTGATACTGTTGAACCTCTAAGAGACACCGCATATAGAAAGCACTATAAAAAGGAAGCAGTAGCTCAACATGGGAACTTAGAAGTAGTTATAGACCTACCTGTGGTCGAGAGGGAAGGTAAATAAATATGGGATAGTGAAGGTTCTTATGGAAGTTCTTATAACTGGACTGATGAGGAGGATGATGGGACAAATAATGAGGGAGAATGGGAACAAGAGAAAGAGCACAATTCTGAGGAAAAGAAAAGTGAGGATGAGGAGGAATCAGAAAAAGAGAATAGAGGTACAATAGAAGAACAACAGAGTGAACAAATGGGAGATTCAAAAGGAGAAAAGGGAAGTGAGGGAGAAGAACATTCTGAGAGTAAGGGCAATGAAGGTGTAGGAGATAATGAAAAAGAAAGTGAAGGTGAGGATTCTGAATCTTAAAGTAAGGAAGAAAATACAAATGAAGAATTTGAAGGCTCTATAACTATTGCAAATACAATCATGACCCATTTGGAAGAAGTTAATGAAGAGGAGGGGTCGGAGGAACCTAGGCCTTCCTTAACTCCTTCTATAAGAGATAAAGAGGTTGAAAGTGATGAGGATGACCTACCACTATCTAAGGTGGGGAAGAAGAAAAAGAAAGCCCCTGGAAATCCTAGAAGAATAGTTTCACACTCAAGAAAGGAAGTGGCTCCTTCTACTAGGATTCCAATCACCAGTAGCAAGAGAAAGTTGTTGATGCACAAATGATCAAGGAGTCTAGGAGTGCCAAGAGGACAAGAAAGTCAGTTACTGCTGCTGAAACTGTTGTTGAGTTGGATGAGGATGATGAACATGGTTCTTTAATTAAGGGCAAGAAACCATCCGTGAAGAGGGCTGATGTCAAACCTACCAAAGCAACTGCCTCCACTCATAAAAACATCAAAGGGAAGAAGAAAAAGGTTGAGTCAGAGATAGTTGACAGGATGACAGAATTCAAAAATAGAAAAGTCTTGAATGGGAAGATACTTTCCAACACTGATGAAAAGGGTATGGCACAATTGATAGAGAAGCTTGACATACTGGGATGGACACACATGTTTGTGAAATCCTTTCCCCCTATGTGTGTACCTAAATTGGTTGTGTTGCATGCTAACTTTCTATTTGATGGCAAAATGGTGAAGAGCTCTGTGAGAGATTTTGAGTTGGAATTTGATGATGAAGAACTTGGGCTAAATCTAAACATCCCATCCCTGGGATTTGAAAATTATTTGAAGAAAAAATGGTCAACAATTGATAATGATGTGGATACAAGCATTGTGGTTACTAGAAAGTTTTTCCAAAAAGTTTGACTTGGATGCTCCTCAAAAGGTGTATAAGACTGATATGACATCTTTTCACCAGTTGTAATTTTATTTTATGAATTCATGCATTCTGCAGAGTTTTGAGAGGAGGCATGAGGTCACTCTTCTTGACATGGTTGTGATGGAGCTGTTAGACACAGGCATGGCCATCAACTTACCTAGTTTGATGATCCAACATATGGCAAGGGTTGCATACACTTCCCAGCCTAAGCATATGCCATATGGTTTCATGTTGAATAAGATATTTGAAAATCTCAATATCTCCCTGCCTGAGCCAAAGTTCGGCAATCACAAAAATGTTTTAGATGCAGTCACAATTAGGTAGTGTGGCTATGGTAAGATCAAGGCTAGAGGTCCAACTGGTACTGCTATTTTGCCTGGAAGCAACAGAGCTGCTGAGCTTTCTAAAAGGTTGAAGTTAGACTTGGAAGAAAATTAAACTTAGGAAAGACAATGATGAATTGCGAAAGAAAACCAAGAAGCTTGGGGAAGAGATGAGAAAAGACAAAGAGGCTTATGCACAGTAGATTGTTACTCTTGTGAAGGCCTTTACCGCTTGTCGTTTGTCTGCTTCTAGTTGCCTAGTGGTTCCATGTCTAGTTCTAATTAGAATGCAGGATGTTCTAGTTTATTTGGTTTTAATGTTCTTAGATCAAGGCCGTATGCTTAATTTGGCACTACTAAATGAGTTCTCTTATGTTTTTTACTAGCTTCTCGCATGATTTGTATCATAAGCATTGTTCATCTACTTTAATTTTTCTTGTGCTTGTGGTGTAGCCTCAATAGCCATGAATCTTGTATTAAATGATTTCTAGTTTGTCTTACAACTTTTTTGATTTTTTTCGATAATGCCAAAAGAGAAAGATGGAGTGGGGGAAGTGGAGAGAGAGTTGTTTGTTGGGAGATTTGTTTGTTCAAATATTGATTATGTTCTTCTCAAATGTGATGTTGTGTCGGTTTACAAAAGTTATTACCTGGTTCATGAGCACAAAGTTTGTCATCATCAAAAAGAGAAACTTTATTGAGAAGTGAGTTTTGATGATTAACAAGTGCATGCAATGAACGTGTGCTAAGAATCAAGTTCTCACAATAACTTCTGAAGCTTCTTACAGGGCAGTAACTTTTATACAAATTTACTACAACCCGATATTTCTTGGAAGGACTCTTGATATGATAAGGGTTATTGCCTAAGGATATCTGGCAGGATATCTAGCAGATATGAGTATCAAAATTTGAGGAGTCCTCGTGACTTCAGGATTTGCAAGCAAACGAGAGTTTGATTACGTGTAGGGCTCCCAAAGATCTCGGAGCATTGGGAAGTTAAATACGTTGTCTATGGTCTGTTGAAGAAACATCCTTTTGCACACTGACTGAAGAACATAGCACAATATTTTTTAATTCAACACTCATGCCAAGTCTCTCATCAAGTGTGTTCTGAAAGTCATTTTCTTGAGTAAGTTTAGTTCATGTATATTAAGAGATTAAGTTGTAATCAAGATGTTATTCAAAAAATGTTAGTTGGAGCATTGTCTAAGTGTGCAAGTTAGAGTAACTTGTAATTTCACATAACAAGTAGAAGCATGAGAAGTCTAAGGATATTGGGTTACAAGTGTTGTAATCACTACATTTGGCTTAGTTATTCTAGTGAAATTGAAGTTAAAATCCTATGTGGTTGGTCGTGATTTTTGCACCTTTGAACAGGGTGATTTTTCACGAAAATATTATTGTTTTTACTTTACTGTTTATTTTATTTACAGCGTAAGGAGTAAGGTAAAGAACCAAGTTTCTTTAGTAATTTAGGAAGGCACTCAAATTAACAAGTTGTTTACTACACTGCGCAACTCTAACTGCCAGATTTAGTGACAAAATTAGAGAAAATACAAATAGCATAATAGACTATAAAGGAGATGAGGTTACAAGCAGGGGCGGAGGCACGTTGAGCCAAGCGGTGTCATCCGACACCACTTGGCCGGAAAGTTTTATTTATTAATATATATGTAAATAATCTGCAAAAGGAAATATAGTCTAAATATAATAAATGACACTACTTGACGTTAACAACTATGTTGGCCCGTTGGTGAAGTAATCCAGTTTCTGCTTGTGGTGAGGCGTTCGACTCCCCACGGTGAAAACAGCTTTATTCTTAATATTTTTTAGTATTCTTCTGGAAATTTATTGAAAGAAGCAGCGTCCTATGGATTCGAATGGATAATGAGCTATTGAGTAAATTTTTGTTGCCTTATATAGTTTTTTTTTGGGTAATATTTGTACTGAGTCTATTATGAGTACATTTTATAAAAATAAAAGTTCGTGGGGGAGAACTATACTACTATATTTGAATTGTGTTTTTCTAAAGTGTGATTTTATTTAAAGTAATCTTTTCGTTTGTACGTCTCTCTAAATTTCGACACCGCTTACAAAAAATTCTGCGTATGCCCCTGGTTACAAGGTGCCATGAACACGAGAATTGGAGGATGAGGCTCTAAAGGAATTAGCATAGGAGAAAAGAGGAGACTTAGTATTTGCATGGAGATTCTAACGCAACCAAAACTTCTCCTTCTTGATGAACCAACTAGTAGCATGGACACAGCTGCATCGTATTATGTGATGAGAAGAATTGCATGCAAAGAGAGGAAAGAACCATTGCTGCATCTATTCATCAGCCCAGTGCGGAAGTTTTCAAGCTCTTCCAAAATCTATGTCTCATGCCTTAAGGCAGAACAATGTATTTTGGACCTGCTAGTGCAACAATTGAGGTAAGCATAGATGAACTACTAAATTATTAACTTGCCAAGTAGTGAACTTACAGTGCAAGTGTATGTAAAAACTTTCATCAGTTTTCTCTATTTCTAATCTCTTCTTTTGTTATGATACTTTTTGGGGACAAATGATTTCCCTTGCCCAAGTCTTCCGAGTCCGTCTGATCATTTTCTTAAAACAATAAACAAAGACATTTATGAGTTAAACTTGTAAATAGTATCATACTCTTTCCTTTTCTAGGAATTAAAACGGCAAATGTTGTATTTTACTGAATGTCCAATCATCCTATTAATAGGATATCGAATATAGTTCGGCTGAAAGAAAACAGACTGAAAAAGTAGTAGCTAGATCTTCTGTAAATTCATATGAATCATTTGAGAGTTACCATAAAATTCGGAACCATATCTTAGAAATATGTCAACAGGTAAGCAACTCCCAAAAGAGAAGGAAGGAGGAGGGGTTGTTTGCAAGGCTATGAGAAGGAAGCATTCTAACAAGCATTATATATTTTCAGGGTGGTGCAATATTGGGAAAAAAAGTCACGCGAATTTTACTACACAAAGCATTGTTTTGACAAGGAGGTTAGTTGTGAACATGTTCCGTGATCTTGGCTACTATTGGATGTGATTCGTGTCTTATGTTGTCATTGCTTTAGGTCTTGGCTCTATCTATTATAACGTCGACTCAAGCTATGATTCAATCGAGGTATAGACAATAGAGATGAACATGCATGTTTAAAAATGAATTTGAAGGGTTAAATTTAAGGACTATCAGAATGGAAACACACAATTATTGGAGAAGATATCTTGAGAAATAGATGGCAATTAGAAATGACATACTCAAAGTGGATAGACCTAGTCATTCTGGCAGGTACATTAATTTTGTACCGGTTGGTGTTCATCTTTAGTGTCAAGACAAATGAAAAGGTTGTGCATGCAAGAAAGGCATCCACATCAGTTCTATCAAACCAAAGTAGGTAAATCATGAACAAGTCTCTACCCACCTCGCCTCTCGGTGGACACACTTCATATGACGTTTCTACCAACAATGCAGTAGCGGAAGTAAGATTTTCACTAAGGAGATTCAAAAAATAAAAATAATAAACACGCGAATATATAATTTAAAAAAATAATGTGACGATCCGGTCAGTCATCTCATGAGTTACTGCTCTATTTCCCCATTTCTATTTTTTATGCTTTGATTATCCGTTTTATGTGGTATCGGATTGGTCGGATCTAATACAGAATGATTTTGGTAAGGTTTGAGACACTTAGTCTCTTTTGAGGAAGCTTAAGTTGGAAAAGTCAACCGGATGTTGACTTATGTGTTAGAGGGCTCGGATGTGAGTTCCGATGGTTCAGTTAGCTTTGGAAGGTGATTGGGGACTTAGGAGCGTGATCGGAATAAGTTTTGGAGGTCCGGAGTAGATTTAGGATTGAATTGGCGAAAGTGGAATTTCGGTGATTTTCGATTTGTAGGTGAGATTTTGATATAGGGGTCGAAATGGATTTCGAGAGTTGCAGTAGTTCCGTTTTGTTATTTGGGATGTATGTGCAAAATTTCAGGCTATTCGGACGTGGTTTAGTTGGGTTTTTGATCAAAAGTGGAATTCAGAAGATTTTGGGAACATAGGCTTGAATCCGGTGCGTTTTGGTTGGTTTGATGTTGTTTGATGTATTTTGAAGATTGGTACAAGTTTGAATAAGGTTTTGGGATATGTTGGTGCTTTTGGTTGAGGTCCCGGGAGCCTCAGGGGTGATTTCGGATGGTTGACGGGGAGTTTGAGGAATTGTTGCAGCTGCAGATTGTGCTGCTTCTAGTATTTCCGCACCTGCGGCTTGGGGACCGCAGGTGCGACGCCGCATATGCGGGAAAGGGGTCGTAGAAGCAGAATTTGTTAAGGTGTCAGGAAACCGCAGAAGCGGTTTTAGGGACCGCACCTGCGATGCTGCAGATGCGGGAATGGCACCGCAGATGCGGAAAGTGGTGAGTTAAGTGAAAAACCGCAGAAGCGGTTGGTTGACCGCAAATGCGGTACCACATAAGCGGTAAATAGGGTTGCAGATGCGAAAATGCCTGGGCAGAAGGTATAAATTGTGTCCTTCACAATTTTTGATCTATTTTCACCATTTCTATCTCGGGTTTGGAGCATTTTGGACGATTTGAAAGAGGGATTTCAGGTGAACTTCATTGAGGTAAGGAATTTGGACCCAAAATTTGTTCCTATGCTATTTTTTACGGATTAGAGCTATAATTAATGGATGAATAGGGTAATTCTTCTCGTGGACCTTCAACTGCCGCAAAGCAGATGCCATAACCTTCCCACCCTGCATCAATACCGTACCCAGACAATACTAGATGCATCATAATATACTGTATAAGATCCTGAATCTATGGGCAACACCAACACTTGCGCCGTAGTCAAAGTTGTCTTGAGCTTTTGGAAGCTTGCCTCACACACGTCTGACCATCTGAACGGGGCACCCTTCTGGGTCAACCTAGTCAATGAGGCTGCTATAGATGAAAACCCCTCCACAAACTGATGGTAATAACCTATCAATCCCAAGAAACTACGGATCTCTGTGGCTGAAGTAGGCTATGGCCAATTCTGGACGGCCACAATCTTCTTAGGATCAACCTACATACCCTCTGTTGATACAACGTGCCCCAAGAAGGCGATCGAGTCCAACCAAAACTCGCACTTTAAAAACTTAGCAGATAACTGACCGTCTCAGAGTTTGAAGTTACGATCCTAAGATGTTGCTCGTTCTCCTCTCGACTATGGGAGTAGATTAAGATATTATCAATGAACACAATCATAAAAGAATCCAAATAAGGCTTGAACACCCGGTTCATCAAGTTCATAAATGTTGTCGGGGCATTTGTCAGCCTGAATGACATCACCAGAAACTCATAATGCCCATATCGAGTCCAAAAAGCTGTCTTAGGGACATCGGACGCCCTAATCCTCAACTGATGGTAGTCAGACCTCAAATCATTCTTCGAAAATACCTTGGCACCCTGAAACTGATCAAATAAGTCATCAATCCTCGGCAATGGATACTTGTTCTTGATGGTGACTTTGTTTAATTGCCGGTAATCTATGCACATCCTCATTGTTCCATCTTTCTGCTTCACAAAGAACATAGGCGCACCCCAGGACGAGACACTAGGTCTAATGAAGCCCTTATCAAGTAAATCATGCAACTGCTCCTTCAATTCTTTCAACTCTGGTGGGGCCATATGGTATGGCGGAATATAAATGGGCTGAGTGTCCGGAGTCAAATCAATAGAGAAGTCAATATCTCTGTCGAGTCGCATCCTCAACAGATCTGTAGGAAACAACTTTGGAAACTCACGAACTTA
Source organism: Nicotiana tabacum (assembly GCF_000715075.1). NCBI lineage: Eukaryota > Viridiplantae > Streptophyta > Magnoliopsida > Solanales > Solanaceae > Nicotiana > Nicotiana tabacum. Next base: position 103,818,883 of record NC_134086.1, on the reverse strand, counting down.
CTGAATCCATAAAAGGAACCTCCGCACTAGAATCTACATAAGCCAAATAAGATAGACACCCCTTCTCGACCATATTCCGAGCCTTCACATAAGAGATAACCATGCTGGTAGAATGGTCAAGAGTCCCCCTCCACTCTAATTGAGGTAACACCGACAAGGCTAAGATCGCCGTCTTGGCGTGACAATCCAATATTGCATGATAAGGTGATAGCCAATCCACACCCAAGATGATATCAAAATCTACTATATCGAGAAGTATGAGATCTGTGCTAGTCTCAAGACTCCCAATAGTAGCCACACATGAACGATAGACACGATTTACAATAATAATATCTCCCCCAGGTGTGGACACATACACAGGAGCACTCAAAGAATCACGAGGCACAACTAGATATGAAAGCAAAATAGATGACACGCAGGAATAAGTAGAGCCCAGATCAAATAGAACTTAGGCATCTCTATGGCAAACTGGAACAATATTTGTCATAACAGTGTCAGATGACATAGCCTCAGGCCTAGCTAGGAAATCATAACATCGAGGTTGGGCCCCACCACTCTGTACTACATCTCTATGATGGCCTTTAGCTGGTTGGTCTCCACCTTAAGCAGCCTAACCTTAACCTCTAGCGGCCTGACTTCCACCTCTAACGGCCTGACCTCCACCTCTGACTGCTTAACCCCTGCCTCTAGCTGGGTAGGTGGTGGTGCAACCGGTGCCAAAACCATGGCGCAAGAACTCTACTGTGGCGTGCTGCCCAATAATCTCGAACAAGTTTTCCTGATATGCCAAAAAACAACAACACTCAAAACATCCAGCATGGTGTTGTGGCTGCTGAAACTGAGACTGACCCCAACGGGCCGAATAACCACGGTGATAGCTCTAAATGGAGGTGCACTAATAGGAGTTGATGGTGCGTTGTAGGATGGCTTCCCAGAATAAGGCACGTAAGGACCACGACCCCATGAAGCATTATGGGATGCCTAAAGCGCCGACTGAAATGGCCTGGGAGGATGACCCCTAACAAAAGTACCCCTACCTCCAGATGAGGCACCACTAAAACCACCGGAATGACAAGGCCTTTTATCAGACCCATACCCTCTCTCCTGTGCAAGAACCATCTCGATCCGCCCAACAACATTAGTGGTCGTCTGAAAGGAAGTCTCACCCCCGGTCTCCTTGGCCATCAATAGCCTAATAGGATAAATGGGTCCATCAATAAATCTCATCATCCTCTCCCTATCAGTAGGAAGCAAGATAAGGGCATGACGAGCTAGATCCACAAAACAGGTCTCGTACTGAGTGACCGACATACTGCCCTGCTGGAGATGCTCAAACTGCGGTAATCCTACCTTAGTGTGATAGGAAGGAAATTTTACACCCCATATTATCGTACTTGAAAGTATGCCATTAGTGAATTTATGAAAACTCGGAAATGAGATGTTACATCCCGCATTTTCATACGTTAAAGTTTTGTCGTAAGTTAATCGACGTAAGTTCGGGAATGAGATTATTTTGGGATTATAAGTATTATGCTATTCCAAAAAAGTGAAAATTAAATTCGTGAAGGTGATAGGACAAAAAATTGAAGAAAGTGAGTTTTGTCAAAGTTTGTCAATTTGGAATATAATACGATCTGAGCTATAATATCCAGTATTTATGGAGTAGTGCCATACAAGGTACCCCATGACCCCGATAGTAGCGTACATAAAGTATATTAAAACTGAGTAGTATTTTAAGTAATTTGAAATAATTCTTAATTATGTGGATAATTGGTTAATTATTAGTTAATAAGAGATTAACTAGTTAATTAAGGAATTGGTGGGTGATTAATTAAGGACTTTGGATAAGCCTAAACACCCCCCCTCCCCAACATGGCAGCCAAGAAAGCCAAAAATGTTGACTCTTAAGTTCATATATAGGTGGCACATTTAGAGGATAATGTGGCTTAGTCACCTAATATGTGGGCCCCACACCCACCAAGATTTAAAAATCTCTCTAAATCACTTAAGGAGATTTGATATCTCTACAATATGGGGAATAAAGGCTTCGGCCAATTCATACGAGGATTCATATGGTAGTAACGTGATTAATTCAAACGAGATTTCTTAATATCTTAGCAACTTAAGATTTTGCAATTTTAAGGGAGTACAATGCAATCTTTCTCAAGAATATCATACAGGTTTTCCCTACTCCAATTTTGTCATCACGTTTTTTGTCGCAATTGTCGTGTGTTAGAGGGATTGTCAAGATAACTGGTTCATGTATGTTAAGGTTATCCCTTATTTCCTTTTGGCATGATCCATACGATATAAACAAAATGAGCAAATGCACAACTTTTATAGATGACTATATTCATAAAAATATTATAGGTGCCTATTGTCACACCTCCTTTTTACACACCCCTAAGGGAGTTTTTCCAATTAAAGTGACATTATTCGAAATGGAATTATTTAATTTATCAGAGTTGCCACTTGGAATAATTTATTTGGTGTCCCAAGTCACCGGTGATTAATTAAGGACTTTGGATAAGCCTAAACACCCCCCTCCCCAACATGGCAGCCAAGAAAGCCAAAAATGTTGACTCTTAAGTTCATATATAGGTGGCACATTTAGAGGATAATGTGGCTTAGTCACCTAATATGTGGGCCCCACACCCACCAAGATTTAAAAATCTCTCTAAATCACTTAAGGAGATTTGATATCTCTACAATATGGGGAATAAAGGCTTCGGCCAATTCATACGAGGATTCATATAGTAGTAACGTGATTAATTCAAACGAGATTTCTTAATATCTTAGCAACGTAAGATTTTGCAATTTTAAGGGAGTACAATGCAATCTTTCTCAAGAATATCATACAGGTTTTCCCTACTCTGATTTTGTCATCACGTTTTTTGTCGCAATTGTCGTGTGTTAGAGGGATTGTCAAGATAACTGGTTCATGTATGTTAAGGTTATCCCTTATTTCCTTTTGGCATGATCCACACGATATAAACAAAATGAGCAAATGCACAACTTTTATAGATGACTATATTCATAAAAATATTATAGGTGCCTATTGTCACACCTCCTTTTTACACACCCCTAAGGGAGTTTTTCCAATTAAAGTGACATTATTCGAAATGGAATTATTTAATTTATCAGAGTTGCCACTTGGAATAATTTATTTGGTGTCCCAAGTCACCGATTTATTTTAAAATTCCTAATCGAGGAAATTTTCGACTTTATTAAAAAGTCTGCGAACCAAAAATTCTAGATAAGGAATTATTTTAATCCGGGAGAGGGTGTTAGGCATTCCCGGGTTCCGTGGTTCTAACACGGTCGCTTAGTGATTATTACTGGGCTTAAATATTTAAACTACTCATTTTTAGGACCTATGTGCACTTACCTTTTCCAGCTTTTTATCACTTGATTTAAACGTAATTAAAGAATTGAGTTACGCGTACGTGTACTCATTTCCTTTGGCGCGTCAAAGATTACGTCCCGCGAACGTGTCCACAATTAATAATGCTTTGTTTATTTTATTAAGAAAGGTTTGGTTGAAATTGCGCGAATGCATACCTTGAGTTATTTTTAGAATTAAATTCACAATTATGTTACGCGAACGTATACATAATCACACTAATAGTCTAAGTCGAGCCTAAAGCAAACTACGAGTGTTATGATTATTTAATATCTAGGTTAATACTAATGTGAGGGCCATAGCTCGTAGATTTTTGTTTGTGTATGGCACACCTCGATTTATTTTTAGAACAAAATCATAATTATGTTACGCGAACGTATACATAATCACAATGATAAATTAAACCGCGCCTAAAGTATTTTTTACGAATATTCATCAATTGTTTTCCTAAGATAATTTTGGGGTTGTTATAAGGTCATGAATTATGGATAAGATATGTTGAAGTAAAGATTTAGTCATTTTATACTGCCAAAGAATTTAGCATATCAAATTGAGTTTAGACTAATTTCTACAAAATTATGCTTTAAGATAAAATAAAATAAAAAACAACTAATCTTAAACAAACACGCAAGAAAGGGAACATTTCATTTCAAGATAATAAGCTATTGAGCGACACAAAGCATAATTTAGTCAATCAGCTTAAAAATCGAAAGAGAAAACAGTTACATGGACACTAAACACCTACTTATCATTTAACGCGGATTGAATTTATGAACCAGTACAGAAGTTTGAACTTAGTATATAAAAAATGGAAGTTTGAAATTAGGCATCACCTCTACATGGAAATCACCATATTTTTTAACACAGATTTCACGAATGAACATACTGGATTTAACATAGCACGTACAACACAACATAGACAAATCAGGTTTTGTTCATTCATTCGATAAAGAGCTACATATGGCCATGGAGCATACCTAGACGCAGAGAACACCAGAAATTTTAACCAATTAAAATATGGAAATAGAGGATGGAGCTCAGCTACACCGCTTCAACGGAAACTCAGCAACAGCAAGCCAACAAACTCGAACCTCAAATTCCAGTTTACTTTTGATTTTTGCTTGAAACCATTTTTTTTCGGATTCCAGCTTCTTAATGTGTTTGTGTATTTTCACGTGTGTGATCTTGGGTGTGATACGACAAAGTAAAAGTGAGGAGATCACAGAGATGTAACGCCACGAAACCCGCTGCTCCGGCGAAACAGAAGAAGGCTGATGTCGCTGGTGTTCTTGCTCGAGGGAGTGTCTTTTTCTTTTTCTTTTATTAAGAGATGAGAGAGGAGCAGGACGACGCTATGGCTGGGGATGGGTCTGGTCCGGCGGCTTAGTTCAGGCATTAGGGGGATCTCTCATTGTGTGTTGAAGGTTTTTTGAAGAAGGAGAAGAAGAAGGGAGTCCCAAGCCGCCGTTTTCTCCTTTTTTGATCTAGGAACTGATGGTTGTCTAAAAAAATGTATTTTTATATGTAGGTGGTAGTTTTAGTAAAGGGTAATGGGTATTTGGGTAGTAGGCTGGGATTGTATGAGCTTGGCTAATTTGATATTTTTGGGCTTCAAAATAAGTTGGCCAACACGAAATTGAAAGACCAAATCTACTTCTTTTTCTTTGTTTTTCTTTTGATTTAAAAAAAATCTAATTGAATTAATTGAACAAGCTAAATAAATCCTAAATTAGGCTCTAACTTAAATTATTTTGTAAAATTAATCTTACTTATTTTTTACTAATTTAACACTAATTAATTAAAACTAAAAGCAAAAATATGGACATGACTATTCTAGTAATTTTTTTGTGATTTTCGTTTAATGAATGCAATTAAAATATGAAATTAAATTCTTAAATGCAGATTAAACCTAAAATGTCATGGAATAAAAATGTAACAATTTTTTATGATTTTTCTTATGATTTTTTAAAATATTAAAAATGCATGAAATGCAGCTAAATAAAGAAAAACTCCTAAAAATCAATTGAAATTATTTTTGGTCTATTTTTAGGGGTTGTTTTCATATAGGGCAAAAATTAGGTGCTCACACCTATGTTCTTGATTCCTCATGTGTTCTATTGTTCTATCAGATGTTCATGGGTCTCAGAAAATACGTAAGTTGATAAAGTTTATTTCATGATATTAATCAAAGGCATAATGGGCTTATGACATTCCAAGAGATTTTATTAACGTACTTCTCATGCATTGCATCCATTTACTCCGGAGTTGCTTATTTGGTCAGTATGATTAGGACATGTATTGATTGGTATGGCGGGATCCTATCCTGACCTTTATGATATTTATGCACTCTTAGAGGCTTATAGATAGATGTCATGTATACAGATATTTGTATGGCCTTGTCAGCCTATGTTTTTAAGTATATAAAGGATCACGTTGGCCTTATAGGCCCGTATGTCACAGGTATAAGTTTCTATATCAAGTTGGGTCGTTCTATATCGAGTATTCCCTCATGTTTACTCTGATTATCTTATGTCGCCCATTCTAGCCCACTTACCCATGATGATGTGATAAGAAAGATACGTTATATTGGTACTCGGTTGAGTAAGGTACCGGTGCCTATTGCGGCCCATCGGTTTGGGTCGTGATAAAAGTGGTATCAGAGCAGTTCTGTCATAGAGAGTCTACAAGCCGTGTCTAGTAGAGTCTAGGCTACAGGGCATTTAGGATTAACCCTATTTCTTTTTACTCTAGATCGTGTGGTAGAGCTCACTTATAAGAACAGACTCCTAAATTTTATTTTATTCTTAATAAGATGATACCTACATCCGGAAAGACAGTTGGTAAAAGATTGCATGTGGATGTGGAAGAGTTCAGTCAGAGGAACTCGATTTTGCATAATGGTAATGATGAGTAAATGTAAGGTCTTCAGCATATCATGTGTGTACTATGACATGTAGCTCCTTGATAAGGAGCCTTAAGGCAAGAATATCTATCCACTCATATGGTAAAAAGCAATAAAAGATTCAGAAGGTAGATACAAGTTTCAACAAGTAAAAGAAGCAAGGTGAAGAATGTTACGAAGTACCTAGCTAGTGAAGATTATCATTAATTACCATTCAGGAAGAGATTTATAAGTATTTTGAGTTACCTTCAACTATAACAGAGGTATATACAATTGGTCACACCCATCTTAATTTTCCCTGTGGGAGCTAATAGATATGGTTTAAGAGAAGGACGAGATATCAGGATCCGACAGGGGTTAGAGTAACCCAAAATGGTAAATGGATTATCTGCGTTAGTTGACATTTTCGAAGGATATTGCAAATGTGTTAATAGATCTCTTTGTGAGATACCCAGATGGTGCACTCTAAAATAGTATAGCCAGATATGAGTACTACAAAGATAGGCAGTAGAAGCCTGGAAGGCATAAATATTATCTTAGTATCGCTCCCGTCCCTAGTAGAGAGAAAATGTTCGGCAACTCGAAGAGCCAATGGATAGAGCAAGGGGAGCTAAAAGCAAAATAATGTGTTGTTCGAGTTTTCAGAATAAAGTTATAGACATAAATTTTAGAAGGAAATAAGAATAAATTTAATGAAGCATTATGAGTAAGATATGATACATGGATGACAACGGTAGATCAAAAAGGTGACAGTATTACAGAGTCTATAGTCAAGTGAAGGAAAAGACGAGAGGTGACAGGCCTTGAGGCAAGAAAAGAGTATAGGCCATAAAGTCATATCCTCATTTCGAGAAACAAGTTCGTGACTCCAATGTGATTACCAGAAGGAAAAATTAGACCTCAGAGTAATAGAAATCAGTATGGGCTAGTGAACAAGATAAACTAAAATATGAATTAGGGACTGAGTAATTTGATAATACTCGCCATCATGGGAATTTCAGAGATTGCGTTCCGGCGATAATAGAATGGACGACGGAAGAATAACCTTTAAAGGTCATTCAGGAAGACGCTTTCCCAAAGCAAGCAATGTGATCAAGGTTAAGCTTAAGGGACTGTATGTGCAAGTTATACTAAGTGTCACCCTCGCGAGTAAGGAAATTTGTTATCCTTGGTACAGAAGGATTACCACAAGGCGAGTAAGGATCATTAATGATGAGAAAAGGACGCCAAAGAGGAAGAGGTAAAACATCTATAACTAGCTCGTCATAGCATTGAATCTTAGTACTCCCCTAAAGGAGGGAATATGGAGTGATGTGATAAAGTCAAGAATTAAGAGGTTCTAGTAACTATGGAATGGTAAAGGAAGAATACGATAAAAATGAGAAAGGGATGATATTACACTTACTCAACTCCTACGTATATGCTACGCTTCTAGAACATTAAGCAAGCACGACGTCAAGGAGAGGAAGTAAGGGTTCCCGCCCGGGATGTTATTAATAAATAAGAAGCCAGTGCGAGAGGTAAGTTAAGACAAAGGAAATAACCCAAGAAAAATTATGTGGAATATTGATATGAGACGGGGAGAACAAGTAGTTATTAGTTGATTCAGGAAGAGCCTAGTTATGGTTAGACAAGAGGTTATAGACAAATCAGGAGATCATGCAAGATAAACATAGTAAAACCCAATATAGTGAATTCAACCTCGCAGTTATGACATTGTAATAGTTGAGATATATTCAGAGAGGAGTTGGGATAGTTAAAGGTATCGTATGAGTATTACGGAAATAAAAGAGAGTGCCACTGGGAAGATAATCAAAATATCAGTTCAGAAGCAACTCTACAAATACAAGGGTGTGGAGGTAAGTAACTATGGATAATTATAGGCGAGAAAGAACATAAAAATAAAAATTCTATCGAGTAGGCGGTGTAATAAGCTCGCAGCTTTACAATGAGTCATATGGTTTTACCCAAGTACTACAACGAAAGATTAGCTGAGGAAATAAGGAAGAAGGCTTCAACCTAAGCACGATGACCTAAACAAGAAATGGTCTTGTAACAACAATCTCACAACAACATCGTATGCACTCCATAAGAAAGTGGCACCTATCATGGCTAATGAACGGGAAAGAGAAAAAAATAAAAAGGTGGTATTTAAGATCATATGGGTTGTATGTATTCCAATATGTCTGGGCACTAAGATAAGCCAAGTATTCATGCAACAAGTGGCAGAACGACCAGGAAAAGTACATGCTTACATTTAAAGAAAGATGAGAAAGAACGAAAGGAATTATTTGATCGATGATCCAGAGTGAGCTACGTTATGAATGCACTCAACATTTCAGAGTATTATCCATGCAGCATATATGTCGACAATCATACAGCCGTAAAGACTCCGGTATAAGTTAAAAGAAAGAATTGATTCCAGGTCATAGACAAAGGATTGAATTGTTAGAAGATTGTATCATGGATATTCCATGGCACCCATAAAAGTCTAAAGTAATAACTAAAACCAGGAGCCACAAATCGAAAGATAGCTTAAGCCTACATAAAGGTTGATCAGAAGGAAGAGGAAACTAAAGACTTACATCAACTAAGAAAATCAAGAATCTGATTATTGGACCTAGAAAATTATAGAAGTTGTGATTGAGAACATTGCAGGATCACTCTTAATATCATAGGTACAAAAGAGATAGTACAAAAACAATATTCTATAACGGCCCTATGATAAAGCCAGTTAGAATAGTACCAGCCTCATAAAAAATTAGTATGAAGCTCCCACCGGATTGTGTATACACTAGAGGTGCATATATTATAATAGAGCTTCAAGTTGTGGATGTAAATTACACCTATGTGTAAGGGAGGTTGTGAAAGAGATAGAAGTTGTGATACGAGATTTTAAGATAAGTAAGGTAAAGGTAAACAACGTACAAGATACTCAAATGCAGAAGGTTGTGAATAGTCCATACTTCAGATAAAAGGCTAGAAGTGCTGAGATTTAGTATCCAGGAATGATAGCAGCATCGTCAGTGGAATATCTTCCAGTCTATGATTTCTAGGTATCGAGAGATCTACTCGGAATTTAGTGCTTCGCGATCGCGAGACCTTGGTCGCGATCGTGATGAAGGAAACCCAGAACTGGGTAGTGCTTTTATTAAACATTTCATCCGCGATTTTGAGCCATTTTTCTACCATAGCTGAGTATTTTGAGAGCTCTTTGAGGGAAATTGAAGAGGGATTCGAGGAAAAGTGATTGGAGGTAAGATTTATGAGCATAAAACCTGATTCTATTGTGAAATTAACCTAGAAATTCATGGAAATTTAGCTAAAAATGGAAGAACTAGGGCTTGGGATTTTGAGATTTTAAATTGGAATTTGAAGGGCCATTTGAGGTCGGATTTGAGAACTCTGATATGTATGGACTCGTGGAAGGATAAGGAACCCGTTGATGTGAAAATTTCTGAGTTTTGAGAAGTGGGCTCGGGGCTCGGGTTTTGCTAATTTCGTAATTTTTTAAATTTTTCGATTGTTTTCGCTTGGGTTATGTTCCCTTAGCATATTGTGACGTATTCGTTCTGGTTTTGGTCAGATTTGATGCGCGAGGAGACCGATTTGAGAGGCAAAGGCATAGCGAGCTAGAGTTTTAGCTGGTTCGAGGTGAGTAATGAATGTAAATGATGTCCTGAGGGTTTGAAACCTCGGATTTGCACATCGTAGTGCTATATTGAGGTGAGACACGCGCTTGATGATGAGCGTGGGGTCGTTTACTATTGGGGATAGTGACTTGGTTCGTCCCGAGTGATGTTTTTACTGCGTATTTGATTGAAGCTTATTTGTTATCATCGTTATTTGGTCTGATTGGTATATTTGGGCTTCGTGCCAACTATTTGAACCCTCCGGGGAGTTTCCTCACTATTTGACTTACTACTTGAACTTAGTTGTACAATTTTCCACTGTTTTACAACTTAGCTACTTTTACTCGGTTTTGAAACTAAAATGATATATTAAATGATGTTTTGGGCTGAGAACTACTATTTTAGTAATGCCCGAGGGGCTTATATGATTTCTGGACTGAGTAGCCAAGGGCCAGATGTGAGGATACTATGGGATCGGGCTGCGCGCCGCAGCAGTGTTATACTGATATTCATAAGAGGCCGAGGGACTAGATTTGATGCCACGAGATGGCTTGATATTGCGCTTGGGCCGTAAGGGGCCCCTCCCAGAGTCTGCACACCCCCAGTGAGCGTTGTCGACGAAATATACGGATCGGGATGCACGACGTAGCAGGTGCTATAGGGTATCGTTCTATGTGTTGATTTTCTCTATATGTCTATCACTTAACCGCTTATTTGTTGTAGCATTACCATATTTCGTTTCCATTGGTTTATTGCTTTCATATTACTTGTTTAACCTTCTTGGCACCTCCGTGCCGCACTATGTCTATAAGGACAAGCAAATGAGGATCATTATACTGCCGATCTTGGATACACTTAAATAATGAAGAACGAGCAACTGTCTAAGCTAGCAAACGGTTGGGCTGAGAAATATCCAACCTCACGAACTGATTGACCAAAGCCTGAACAGCCAAAGCAAGCGGTCTCTCACCGAATGGAATATACGCAAGGCTGTCCATACTAGTTGATTTCCTACTCAATGCATCGGCCACCACATTGGCCTTTCCCAGATGATACAAGATAGTTATATTATAGTCTTTCAACAGATCCAACCACCTCCTCTACCTCAAACTTAGCTCCTTCTGCTTGAACAAGTATTGCAAACTCTTGTGATTCGTGAACACCTTATATGACACGCCATACAAATAATGCCTCCAAATCTTCAGCACGTGAACAATGGTGGTTGCTAACTCCAAATTATGAACTGGATAATTTTTCTTATAGATCTTCAGCTGTCGCGAAGCATATACAATAACCTTGCCATTCTGCATCAATACCATACCAAGTCCAATACGAGATGCATCATAATATACTGTATATGGCCCTGAACTTGTGGGCAAAACCAACACTGGCACTATAGTCAAAGCTGTCTTGAGCTTCTGAAAGTTCGTCTCACACTCATCTGACTGTCGCACCCCCTTTTTCCCCTCTTATGCATCTGGATATCGGGTTTATAACATTTTAGGACAACACATTTCTTTTGGGAACTGGTTTTGCATTTGAAGAGTCACTACCTGATGATTTAAGGTGCATTAGGACACTTATAAGGGTTCACTTCTAAGTTCATTTGATAACCAGAGATAGGGTAAGGGCTTGAAATTATCCCAAGGGGAAGGTGTTAGGCACCCCTCAGGATCCACTAGTGTGGTTCCCGGCTAGACAGCTTCTTGTGAATTTGTGTAATTTAGCAAATAGACAAGTATAGACTCAAATTGTAGGGGGATTTAAATTTAAACACATAAGAGTTTGAAAGAGCAATTAAAAGATAAATTTTGAAAGGAGTTACAGATCTACAAATATTTGAGGATATATAAAAGAAGGGGGACCTAGGTTTAAATATAATATGGATCACATCAATACGATACCCGGTATGGCACTCCTCAAAAGAGGGGATACACGTGGTATTAGCGCATCGGTCATCATATCCATATCTACCCTCTCCACCCTATTAAGGTATTAAATCGCGAATTGGTCTCGACCACTATTGCGTGCTATTTCCCGTCCCATTCCTATCAGTCCTGGAGGAACTTGGGACTACTATTCCAAAAAGGGAGGGGTATTAGGCTGACTTTTAAGTTTAGAAAGGTGAAAATGCTAAGGCGACATACAAAACACATAGGACTTCACGTTAGGGGAAACAAGTAAACAAATAAGGGGCTTATGTATACCTTCTCAAGCAAAGCACATAAATAGCACGACTTAAACGCAATCAGGGTCTAAATTTTAAAATATTGAGGCAAGGGGAGTTTTAATCGTTAAGGCAGACCAGTTTATTACATAACTCAAATAAGACGTCTGAATCAGGCCTTCCTGTTGGTTGTAGCAATTACTACTTAACAAAGGCGGATTCCATTTTTACTGTTGTTATCATCTAAGGCTTGACTACGTGTTTGGGTGAGATCCTATGAACATGGTTTCTACTACTGATCCGAAATGTGGCAAAGCAATAACAATTTTAAATGAACGATTTGGATCTTATAGGCATGCTTTCTAACCGCGTTAAAGTAAAGAGTAAGGTTGTTTAAAACTGATTCAGAGTCAAACTGATTTTAAATTGGTTTCAGATTCTATAGGCAGGATATCTAGTATTGCTCATTTTAATTCCGATAGACACATGATATCTAGCTTGATCGTTAAATGAAACAGGCAGGATTTACTTCCTATAGGCATGATTTATATAAAAGGGTACTAATTCTTACCCTTATGGACGTAATGTCTGATTTTAGCCGTTTAGATCCTAATAACATGGGGTCTAAGCGTGGCCATAACATGCAAATTTTGAAACAAGTCCTATGGGCATGTTATCTAAATGGATTTGACATGCAGAATTTAACAAGTCCTATAGATAGGTTTTCTAAATGCAGAGTTAAACATGCAAAAAATAAGTCCTATAGGCATGGCATCTAAGAGTGGTAATAAACATGCAGAAATTTAAACTAGTCCTATAGGCATGTCTTCTACCCTTCTACAGCTAAACATGTATAATTACCCATCCCTTTTCACTAGCCAACCCCAACGTTTATTACAACTTATTACAGACCAAATAATGAATTGCATCAGAAAAAGTGTAAAGAAGAAGTTACAACCAGAGGAAGCTTGATTCTTGACTTCCTCTCTGAGTTATAGAATAAACCACCTCAAACGCCATTGTTTCAAAGCCTTTCTCAGACTTGAGTGTGTCAAAGTTCCCTAATGGTCTCAAGGGGACCCCGAGCAGTGCTAACACCCAAGTTTGCATAACCAGATAGAGATGAGTGCAGTGTGGAAGGGCCAGCCCTTATGTGTCCAAGTTCAGAGGGAGCTCATGGGCCCCAAGGCAAGGCTCACAAAAGAGGGGCAGAACCTAAGTCTAAGAGTATAGTGAAAGTGCAGAAGCAGAGATTTGTTTAAAACTGGGTTGAGAATAGCAAGGGGTAAGGGTAGTTTGGAAAACAGTAGTAGTATAGCTAAAATTATACAGCATCAGTAATTGCCCAAAGGGGCAGGGATTTGGGAATACATTGTAGGTAGCATATGACCCTAGGAGGGGTCAAATCTGGACATGCACATCAATAAGTGATGCCAGCATGCCCATAAACTAGTCACATGACAAAACACATAGAGAGGATATGAAACATATGATCTAGAGAGGGTCAGGTTTGAGTTATGCACAGTAATGTCTAATGCTGACATGCCCTCAAACCAACCAAGGAATACAAACACATAGGGGATATGGGGTTTGGGATTCATAATTCAACATAGGTGACTGACAGAGTTCAAACATTAGAAAAAATGTTAATTCAGAAGGGGAAGGGGCAGATCACAGCATGCTTAATAATGGAACTCGATTAGACACAAGCAGGAAACAGGTAAGAGTGAGAGAAATAGTAAAGAAACATGTTGCTATTGATGCTGAAGATTAATTAGAACATACCAGTAAAGAAGCAAATGCAAAAAGAAAGTAAGCAAATTTCCCACGGCCTAGCCTTGGCTTTCAGCCGGCTAGGTAAGGCAGCAACACATGTAGTAACAGAGAAACGAGAGAGAGTTTTGAGTGAAGTGTGTGTTCTGAACTCAAGTGTTCCTCTCCCTTCGAAAGAAGAGGGGTGTAGGGTATTTATAGTTTTTGAAAACGAGTGAAGGAAAAGTAATAAGATACAAACATAGAAACAATCATAGGTCAGAATCAATTACACAAGTGATTCTCTTTAATTAAGGAATCACTGTTTAACGGTAGTGACAGATTCAAAAAAAGAAAAGAAAATCAGTTTGTAAGTAGACTGATTGTTGCCATAAAAGGAGTAGTAAAACCATTAAGTAAGCAATCAAGTCTCCGTACAGAGATATTCTTATTTTGGAAAAGAAATCAGCAAGGTAAATATTACAGTAAAGGAAAGAATCAATCAGCTTTGAACAGGCCAGTGAAATTAGGGTTCATAAAGGAAAAGCTTTAGAAATCAATCATAAGATGAAGATCAATCAAGGAAGAAACTCCAAAATATAAATAGAGTGACCAAGACATCAGACATGTGAGGCCAAACCTATTTGGCAAAAGAAACAGCATACAATAGCAGCAGGAATAAGCATACGGTTCAGTAGATAGTCAGGGCTCACACATATAGCCAAAGCAAATAAGAGAGTCAATAGCGAGTAAAGGTCTCACAGTAACAAGTGAGGAAACCTCTTGAAAAAGTTAGGGTTTCAACAATAGTTGAGTTTAAAGGATAGTAAAACTCAGAATCAAATAACATCATAAAGAAAAGAGCTAGAAACAAAGAACTTTAATCGTATCACGTGCATGCTCAAACAAATAGTTCCAGGCCAAGAAGGCCTAAGGTTTCAGCAATAATCGAGTTTAAAAAGATGGTAAATAGACAAGTCAAGCAAGAGTTTAAACAAACAAGCACACATCTAACAAACATCTTCAAGACTCGATTGAGACCCAAAAGAAATTAGGGTTTTAGCATGCTAACTCAGATAGAAGAACAACACGAGCAAAACATAGCAAAATCACAAATATGTTAAAATCAGAGAAGAGATTTTGAAATAACTTAAAAGAAAACCCTAATCGGAAAAGATGAAATGTCGTTTTGAAAGCAAAGTTAAAGAAACTTCGAGAAAATGGTTAAACATTCAAGGTAATCACAGATCTAAAGCAGATCAGAAAGAAAGTTAAAAGATCTTAAAGATTAGGGTTTCAAAAAATCCAAAAAGGTAAGAAAGGCCCTGAAAGTTATCGATCTAACAAGGAGAGTCAAGGTTCTGACTCGAGCGGCCATGATTGGCCGGAGAAAAGGTCAAGGATGACCGGAGAAGAGTCATGAACTAGAATCGAACAAGGACTGGACTAGGATTCTTCAAGGTCTGGCCGTGAAACCACAAGAACAAACACATAGAAGCCATGGAAGGCTGCTACAGGTCTCAAATGACCATGGAAGGCCATGGGTTAGACAAATATCAGGGTGGGGTGAGAGGGCGGAGGATAGGGTTCATGAGATTTTCAGAAAGAGTTGAGAGAGAAGGGGATTCAAGGGCGGTGGTAGGTGAGAAATGAATTAGGTTTATGGGTTGGTTTGGGTTAAAAATGGTAAGGGGTAATGGGAGTCATTGATCTAAATGATCAACAGTTGGGATTAAAGTGGTTAGGTGGGGAGCCCGGGTTGGGTCATTTAAACGGGTAAAGGGTCAGTTTAATTTGAAATTGGGTCGGGGTAAATTGGGTTCAAAGTTGGGGTTCAAATTAGGCTGAAATTGAAATGAAATCTGGCTAGATTTTAAATAATCATTTTCCCCATTTATTTTATAAAAATAGCAAATTAAATTCTAGAATTACATTTAAAGTACTAGAATGTTTTATAACATATAATTATCAATTTAAAAATACTGGACTTAATTTTTATAAATATAAACGCATCTAAATCTTAAAAGAGGCTAATATTGCAATTATATGCAATTTGGCTTTAAAAATACTAAATATATTTGTAAAATATGCAAAATTTATCTTAGCTATATTTTGGCATACATATTAGAATCCAATAAATGAATCACCAAAATGATAATTTTGGGAATTATTATTCGATTTTTTATGAACAAAATAGGAAAATAAATTGGTTAAAAAATCTTTAAAAATTAAGGAAAAATAATAAAGCATTTGGACATACTTATATACGCACACATATGAAATTTTGAAAGTATTTTGAATATTAGAAAAATATATAGGAAAAAATTAGGTATCAACACCGACCACCTAAACTAGGCACACTTCTAGGTCAACCAGGTCATCGGGGCTACGATAGATGAAAACCCCTCCACAAACCCACGGTAATAATCTGCCAAACCCAAGAAACTCTAGATCTCTATAGCTGATGTGGTTCTAGGACAGTCCTTGACTACCGCAATTTTCTTAGGATCCACCTGAATACCCTCTACTGATACAACATGGCCCAAGAATGCAACCGAACTCAACCAAAACTCACACTTTGAAAACATGGCATACAACTAACTATCCCTTAGATCCTGAAGAACGAATCAAAGATGCTGCTCGTGCTCTTCCCGGCTGCACGCATAGATCAAAATATCATCAAAGAAAACAATTATGAAGGAATCCAAATAAGGCTTGAACACTTGGTTCATCAAGTCCATAAAAGCCGCTAGGGCATTTGTCAACCCAACTGACATCACTAAGAACTCATAATGCCCGTACCGAGTGCGAAATGCTATCTTAGGGACATCAGATGCGCTAATCCTCAACTGATGGTATCCAAATCTCAAATCAATCTTCGAGAACACCTTGGCACCCTGAAGCTGATCAAACAAATCATCAATCCTCAACAATGGATACTTATTCTTAATTGTGACCTTGTTCAACTACCGATAATCTATACACATCCTCATCGATCTGTCCTTCTTCTTAACAAACAACACCGCACACCCCAAGGTGAGACACTAGGTCTAATGAAGCCCTTATCAAGCAAGTCTTGCAACTGTTCTTTCAATTCTATCAACTCTGGCGGGGCTATATGATATGGCAGAATATAAATGGCCTGAGTGCCCAGAGCCAAATCAGTGCAAAAGTCAATATCCCTGTCGGGCGGTATGCCGGGTAGGTCTGCAGGAAATATCTCTAGAAACTCACGAACAATAGGCACAGAATCCATAGAAGGAATCTCAGCACTAGAATCACGAACATACGCCAAATAGGCCAAACATCCCTTCTCAACCATATGCCGAGCCTTCATATATGAGATAACCCTACAGGTGGAATAACCAAGAGTCCCTCTCCACCCTAAATGTGGTAGACCCGACAAGGCTAAGGTCACAGTCTTGGCATGACAGTCCAAGATAGCGTGGTAAGGTGATAACCAGTCCATCCCCAATATGACATCAAAATCAACCATATCCAAAAGTAACAGATCTACTCGGGTCTCAAAACCCCTAATCGCAACTATTCATGAATGATAGACACGATCCACCACAATAAAATCACCCACTGGTATAGACACATATATAGGAGCACTCAAAGAATCACTAGGCATGACCAGATACGGGGCAAAATAAGATGACACATAGGAGTATGTAGACCCTGGGTCAAATAGAACTGAAGCATATTTACTACAGACCAGAATGGTACCTGTGATAACTGTATCGGAGGCCTCAGCCTCAGGCCTGGCTGGAAGAGCATAGCATCTAGGTTGGGCCCCACCACTCTGAGCTATGAACCTGGGACTACCTCTTGCTGGCTGGCCTCCACCTCTAGCGATCTGACTTCAACCTTTAATACATCTACCTCCACCTCTAGCACCTCTACCCCGACCCCTAGCTGGTTGAACGGGCGGTGGAACACCTGGTGCATGAACCATAGTAAGGGAACCCTGCTACTGCGATTGAACACCCACTAATCTCAGACAAGCCCTTTGGATATGACCATACTCACCGCACTCAAAGCATCCACCTGAGTGCTACGGCTGAGGGAACTGAGACTGACCCTGGCGGGCCGGCTGACCATGAGAATAGCTCTGAAAAGGAGGTGCCCTTATAGGAGCTGATGGTGCATGGTAGGACTGTTGATCAGAATACTATATATGAGAACCACGGCCACCTGAAGCACCATGAGAAGTCTGAAGTGCTGAATGAAATGGCCTAGGAGGATGGCCTCTACCAAAAGAATCCCTGCCTCCAGATGAGGCACCACTGAACCTGCCTGAATGACGGAGCCTCTTGTCAGACCCCTGACCACTACCCTGTGGTATAACTATCTCAACTCTCCTGGCCACATTGGCCGCATCCTGAAAAGAAATCTCGCTCCCAGTCTCCTTAGACATCTGCAATCGAATCGGCTGAGCAAGTCCCTCAATGAACCTCCTCACCCTCTCTCTCTCTCTCTCTCTCTCTCTCTCTCTCTCTCTCTCTCTCAGTGGGAAGTATGATAAGAGCATGACGAGCCGAAGCAATGAATCTGGTCTCGTACTGAGTGACAGTCATAGAGCCCTGCTGGAGACGCTCAAACTGCCTTCGATAGTCCTTCCTCTAAGTGATTGGAAGAAAATTCTCCATATATAGCTAAGAGAACTTATCCCAAGTCAAGGCAGGTGACCCAACTAGCCTAGCCAAACAATAATCCCTCCACCAAGTCTTGACGGAACCTGACAGGCAAAAAGCAGCAAAGTCGACCCCATTGGTCTACACTATCCCTATGTTTCGAAGAACCTCATGACAGTTGTCTAAATAATCCTGGGGATACTTTAAAGATGTACCACCATAAGTAGTAGTGAACAGCTTGGTGAACCTGTCCAATCTCTACAAAGCATCGGTAGACATAGCTGCTCCATCACCGGTCTGAACTATCATACCCGGCTAAAATGCTCCCACTAGTTGAGCTATTGGAGTCTAAAACTAGGGAACCATCTGCTTTGGAGTGGGGGTAGCAGGAGTCTGTGCTCCTCCTCCGACCTAAGAGACAGCTGGTGCTATAGGAAGTAAGCCTGCCCGGGTGACACTATCCATAAGGCCCACTAGACAGACCAGAGCATCCTGGAGTACTGGGGTAGCAATGAACCCATTTGGGACCTGAGCTGGGCCCACCAGAACTGCCTGGGCCGGACCCTCATCATCAAACTCTACCTAAGTCTCTGCCGCTGGTGTTGCTGCTCTAGGCTAAGCTCTTCCCCTACCTCGGCCCCTAGCACGACCTCGACCTCATCCTCTGCTCCTCGTGGGAACTGCTGTAGGGGGTTCGGGCTACTGGTCAGTAGATGAAGAATCGCGTGTTCTCGCCATCTACAAAATAACAAAGTAGAAATTCAATTAGCATTGAGAAACCAAATCGCACGACAAAGATGAATAAAAGTGAAACTGTTCTTAACTTTGCATCCTCTGGGGGATAAGCACAGACATCTCCGTACCGATCCCTCAGACTCTACCAAGCTTGTCTGTGAATTGTGAGACTTAAGCAACCTAGAGATCTGATACCAATTTGTCACGACCCGGACTTCCCAAACTCGGGAGTCGTGATGGCACCTACTCGTGAAAGCTAGGCAAGCCGAGTATTATATATCTTATTAGCCTTTTTCTTAACCTTTTAACAATTTTAAATCAACATGCGATCAACAGCGGAATAATAATGATAATTAAAGAAATGCGGAATACAAAATCTGATAACTTAGCCAAATACTTGTACGAAAATTATAAAATATGTCTCTACCCAGAAATGGTGTCACAATATCACGGACCATCTATGAATACTACAAACAATTGTCTGAAATACAAGATACAATCTGTCTCTGAAGTAAATGAAAACAGAATATAAAATATTGAAGGGGACGCCAAGGCCTGCGGACGTCTGCAGGACTACCTCGGGTCTCTGCTGGACTGAAGGCAGCAACCACTCTAAGGTCCAAAAGCTATGGTACCGAGATCTGCACACAGTGAAGAGTGTAGTATCAGCACAATCGACCCTATGTGCGGGTACGTGTCAAGCCTAACCTTGGCGAAGTAGTGACGAGGCTAGGACAAGACTACCAAATAAACCTATGCAGTTTAAAGCATATACGACAAGTAATAATTGCGGAAACTAGTAGTTAAAGATGGGAAGGGGAAACATGCTGCAGGGGAAATATCAAGTACCAACAGTAACTCAGGAGAAAAACAAAAAGAACATTTTAAAGTTCGCATCAGTAAGAATAAGGAAACAGTAACAAATCAATATCCACTTTTATTCTTTATTGCTGCAGCGCGCAACCCGACCCAAATCATATCACACTATTGAGGCGTGCAACCCGATCCAATCATATATCACTATTGCGGCGTGCAACCCAATCCAATCATATCTCATTGTTACGGCGTGCAACCCGACCCCTCATGTCCTCCCTTATTACTCCATGTTGCGGCATGCAACCCGATCCCATATAATATTATTGCGGTGTGCAACCCGATCCCAATATATAATTCAACACCAATCACAAAAGAATCCCGGCAAGGGAACAATAAGGAAACAATAATATCACGGCAAGGGAATCAACAATGAGAATAAACACATCCCAGCAAGGGAACCAATCAGTAAGAATTAAATACGTCCCGACAAGGGAATCAGCTATAACCAAACTTGGACCAACATTTAACTTCACAAATGAAACCTCAACTGGAACCAATACTTAACAATAAACAAATACCACGAGAATAATCATAATTCTTGCCCAACACGGAGAATCAACAATTTAGGAAGTTGTAGTACTTATTAAGAACACAACAATTACAATTTAAGACTCACGTGCATGCTTGACAACGACGTATAAGTACTCGTCACCACACCTATATGTCGTACACTACACTAGCACATAGCAAATAAAGCACAATACCTATTCCCTCAAGCTAAGGTTAGACCAAACACTTACCTCAAACTTCCACGGCTAACTCAAGCCTTAAACACCGCTTTTCCTTTAGAATTCGCCTCCAAATTACTTGTATCTAGTCCAAATTAATTCAACAACGTCAATAAATGCTAAAGAATTCATACCCAATGCTTAATTATAGGTTTTCTATCATTTTCCCAAAAAGTCAAAAATCGACCCCGGGCCCGCTTGTTCAAAACTCGAGATTCGGACCAAAACTCGATCACCCATTCGCCCACGAGCCCAAATATGCAATTAGTTTCCAAATCCGACCCCAAAACAAGGTCTAAATTTTGATTATTTAAAAAGCCTTAACTCTACCCAAATTCCCAATTTCTAACATAAAAACCCTAGATTTTTGGATGGAGATTGATGAAATGCAATGGAAAATCAAAAGAAAAAGGTTTAGAATCATATACCAATGCTTTGGGAAAGAACTTGTTCCTTGAAAATCGCCTCAATGATTTCTAGTTTTGAAAATATGAAAATATGGGCTAAATCCCGACTTTGCTATTGTTTTAAGTGCTGGGCGACAGTGTTCATCGCGTTCGCGAGAACACTGTCGTGATCTCAAAGAGCTGCCAGAAGTGGACTTACGCGATCGCGAGTTGCCCTACTCATTCGTGAAGGACAAGCCTCCCTGACCATCGCCTTCGCGTACAACATTACGCGTTCGCGTAGAAGAAATAACAAGTCCCCAGCCCACCTCCATTTTTACACTATGCGTTCGCATGACACAGGTCGCGTTCCCGATGAGCAACCCCCCAGTGCTCCGCGTTCGCGATTGTGGGTTCGCGTTCGCGAAGAACAAATCCACCCCAGTCCCAATTTCCCTCTCGCGATCTTTTGTGCACCCGAGGCAGTAAAACCTACAACTTTTCTAAGTGTAAAAACCTTTTGAAACCTATCCTAAACTCACTCGAGCCCTCGGGGCTCCAAACAAAATATGCACACTAACTCAAAAACATCATATGGACTTACTTGTGTGATCAAATCGCCAAATTTACACCTTTAACAACGAATTTAGCATCAAAATCAAAGAAGAATCTCAAGAACTCTTAAGTTCAAATTTTAACAACTGAGGGTCCGATTCAAGTCATATCAAGTCCGTTTCCTACCAAATTCTTAAATACCATATAAGACCTATATCCTACTCCAGAACCAAAATACTAGCCCGATACCAACAAATTCAAACACATTTAAATTTCCAAAACTCTTATAATTTCAGTTAAACAATTTTCTTCAAAAATTCATTTCTCGGGCTTGGGACCTCGGAATTTAATTCCGGGCATATGCCCAAGTCCCATATTTTTCTACGGACCCTCCGAGACCATCTAATCACGGGTCCGGATCAGTTTACCTAAAATGCTGACCGAAGTCAACTTAAATTTAATTTTGAAGACCAAATTAGCATTTTTATCAAATTTTCACATAAAAGCATTCTGGATACACGTTCGGACCGCGAACGCAAATCAAGGTGAGATAAAAGGAGGCTTTTAAGGCCTCAGAACACGGAATTTACTTGTAAATCAAGTGATGACCTTTTGGATAATCACATCTACCATGTTTGAGTAGTTAATTTGTTATGTCTTTTTTTTTTTTATCATTTTGGTTTTTCATTATTTTTTTGAATAATTTTTGAATCTTCAAATTTATTGGAGCTTTGTCCTAAAATTTATCACTTGTTTTGAAATCATCACATTGATTTACTTCTCGTATTCTATGTAGATTGAATAGGTATTGTTTGAATTTTAATGAATAAATTTTTTATTAAATTAAAGGAATTTATATAGTCATCGAATAACTTTTTTGTTCTGTATTTTTCTTTATTATATTATCCAATATTTAGTATAATTACATTATTAATAGAAATTATTAGCATATTACTTGCTTAATATTTTTGTTTGCTGCTTTTTTTTGTAATATAATAAAAAATATATATTTTATTACTCTTGAAATATTTTTTTATTTTAAATTTTATTATATTTTTCTCAATAATGTTGTCTAAGTTTTAATGAATAACTATACTTTTTATATCAAAAAAGAAAAACGAAAATGATTAAAAAGAAAAAGAAACAAAGAAATTAACTAACCTAAACAAATCCTCACTCATGTTTGAGTAGTTAATTTTAATTAGCTAATTTCTTTGTTAATTTCTAATAATTAGTTATTAATTAAATAACTAAGTATTAACTAATTATGCAATGTGGATTATTTTTAGGCTACCATTTGGGTAAATGTGGTGTCTTTTTCTGTGGCTTTTAGTAATACTAGTACTTATATACGCACGTTGTGCGAAGAATATTAATATATAAACCCGTCAACTGATAAATATTGATGCAATAATATAAAATCAATGAGTAATAATATAATTAGTAGGTTCAAAAGTTGCCTGATTTGATAGATATATATCTCTTGGAGTTTTAGCCGTCCAAGAAACCTTTTTATCATGCACAATCTTATTTATATATTGTTTGTAATAATTATCCCCGTTTGTGAGAATGCTGCTGGCATAATTGGATCAAATAGAAATTTTGAGAATAATAAATGTTTTTATTAAGAAGATGTTGGTGATGGAATAAAGCGTATTTTTTTAATAAGTGGATTTTGAGGTTGGTTGTTTTCTAAGAATTGTCCAAGTTTATCAATAGTTTTATTAAGTGATATTATTTAAATTATTTTTCCAATTAATTCAAATTATAAAAATCCTAACATTAAGTCTGATTTCCTCTTTTCGTATATTTTTTCTTCTATATTTGATTAGTAGATAATATTAGTATATAAACCCGTCAAGTGACTTTTTATTATGTTGTCACTTGGCTTATTGTGTAGATAATATTATTATATAAACCCGTCAAGTGATTTTTTATTATGTTGCCACTTGGCTTACTATGATGTCTTTGCCTCTCTTATTATATATAGATAGATATTAAAATTTAAATTAAAAAATAGTAACTAATTATTAACAACACAAAGTGCATAATTTATTTTAAAAAAATTTAAATTCAAAATGATACTAGTTATTACTTAATTTAACTAATTTTGTCCTAAAATTGCCAAGTAACTTTTATTATGTTGCCACTTGGCTTACTATGGTGTCTTTCTCTATAATGACCCTACTGGTCGTTTTGAGCTCTAGGGTGTCGTTCGGCGGTTTGAGGCCATGACCCACTTCACTTCAGGTATTATGACTTGCATGCATGGTCTGAATTGAATTTCAGGAAGTTCGGACTCAATTTAGAAAGAAAATTCTCATTTCGAACTTTGAATAAGTTTAATGCCATTTGGGTGATTGTGGATTGACTGACCAAGTCCGCGCACTTCATTCCTATGTGTACTACCTATTCTTCAGAGCGATTGGTAGGGATTTATATCCAGGAGATTGTTCGGTTGCATGGTGTTTCGGTTTCCATTATCTCAAATAGAGGTACTTAGTTTACTTCGCAGTTTTGGAGAGTCGTGCAGAGAGAGTTGGGTACTCAGGTGGAGTTGAGCACAATATTTTATCCTCAGACAGACGGACAGTCCGAGCGTACTATTTAGATATTGGAAGACATGTTGTGTGCTTGTGTTATTGATTTTAGAGGTTCATGGGATAAGTTTCTACCGCTTGCAGAGTTTGCCTACAACAACAACTACTAGTCAAGTATTCGGATGGCTCCGTATGAGTCTTTGTATGGGAGGCGGTGTAGATCTCCAGTTCGTTGGTTCGAGCCCAGCGAGGCTAGGATATTGAGCACAAATTTGGTTCAGGATGTCTTAGAGAAGGTGAAGGTGATTCAGGAGAGGCTTCGTACAACGCAGTCGTGTCAGAAGAGTTATGTGGACCGAAAGGTTCGGGATGTGTCCTATATGGTGGGTGAGAAGGTTTTGTTGAATGTTTCGCCCATGAAGGGTGTTATGAGATTTGAGAAGAAAGTAAAGTTGAGTCAGCGGTTTATTGGGCCTTTTGAGGTGCTTCGGAGGATTGGGGAGGTGGCTTATGAGCTTGCGTTGCCGCCCAGCTTGTCGAGTGTGTATCCGGTATTTCATGTTTCTATGCTTCGGAGGTATATTTGAGATCCGTCTCATGTTTTGGACTTCAGCACGGTTCAGTTGGATGATGATTTGACCTTTGATGTGGAGCCAGTAACTAGTTTGGGGCGCCAGGTTCGGAAGTTGAGGTCAAAAGATATAACTTCAGTAAAAGTGCAGTGGAAAGGTCGGCCCGAGGAGGAGGCTACCTGGGAGACCGAGTGGGAGATGCGGAGCAGATATCCTCACCTATTTGAGGCTTCAAGTACGTTTCTTGACTCGTTCGAGGATGAACGTTTATTTAAGTTGGGGAGGATGTGACGACCCGACCAGTTGTCTCATGAATTATCGCTACGTTCCCCCTATTTTTGCTTCTTTATACTTCGTTATCCGTGTTTTATGTGGTCGAGTTGATTGGTTTGCGTTTGGTATGGTTTTGGCAAGAAGTGAGACACTTAGTCTCTTTTAAGACGGCTTAAATTGGAAAAGTCAACCAGATGTTGACTTATGAGTTAGAGGGTTCGGATGTGAGTTCTGATGGTTTGGTTAGCTTCGGGAGGTGATTTGTTACTTAGGAGTGTGATCAGAAGTGGTTTTGGAGGTCCGGTGTAGAATTAGGCTTGAATTGGCGAAGTTAGTATTTTGGCGATTTCCGGTTGATAGGTGAGATTTTGATCCGGGGGTCGGGATGGAATTCCAAGAGTTTTTGTAGCTTCCTTATGTCTTTTGGGATGTGTGTGCAAAATTTCAAGTCATTTGGATGTGGTTTGGTTGGGTTTTTTATCAAAAGCGTGTTTCGGAAGTTTTTAGAAAACTTAGGCTTTAATTCGATGTGAATTGGTGGTTTTGGTGTTGTTTGTGGTATTTTGAAGATTGTAACAAGTTTGAATGAGGTTTTAGGAGGTCTTGGTGCTTTTAGTAGAGGTCCCGGGGGCCTCGGGTGAGTTTCGGATGGTCAATCTGACCAATTTCTATGTTGAGAAGTTGCAAAATTTGAGCAGTAGTTGCAGAGGATTTTTGGCCTTCGCGATCGCGTTAGGGCCCTCGCGATCGGGTAGAAGGAATCAGGTCCCAGGGCAATTGCTCTTCGTGTTCGCGTATGTGGGGTCATGTTCGCGTAGCTCTGGGAAGTTAAAGCATCACGTTCGCAGCAGCAACATCGCGTTCGCATAGTGTTATTTTGAGAAACCGGAATTTAGTGCTTCGCGATCGCGAGACCTTGGTCGCGATCGTGATGAAGGAAATCCAGAACTGGGCAGTGCTTTTATTAAACATTTCATCCGCGATTTTGAGCCATTTTTCCACCATAGCTGAGTATTTTGAGAGCTCTTTGAGGGAAATTGAAGAGGGATTCGAGGAAAAGTGATTGGAGGTAAGATTTATGAGCATAAAACCTGATTCTATTGTGAAATTAACCTAGAAATTCATGGAAATTTAGCTAAAAATGGAAGAACTAGGGCTTGGGATTTTGAGATTTTAAATTGGAATTTGAAGGGCCATTTGAGGTCGGATTTGAGAACTCTGATATGTATGGACTCGTGGAAGGATAAGGAACCCGTTGATGTGAAAATTTTTGAGTTTTGAGAAGTGGGCTCGGGGTTCGAGTTTTGCTAATTTCGTAATTTTTAAAATTTTTCGATTGTTTTCGCTTGGGTTATGTTCCCTTAGCATATTGTGACGTATTCCTTCTAGTTTTGGTCAGATTTGATGCGCGATGAGACCGATTTGAGAGGCAAAGGCGTAGCGAGCTAGAGTTTTTGCTGGTTCGAGGTGAGTAATGAATGTAAATGATGTCCTGAGGGTTTGAAACCTCGGATTTGCACATCGTAGTGCTATATTGAGGTGAGACACGCGCTTGATGATGAGCGTGGGGTCGTTTACTATTGGGGATAGTGACTTGGTTCGTCCCGAGTGATGTTTTTACTGCGTATTTGATTGAAGCTTATTTGTTATCATCATTATTTGGTCTGATTGCTATATTTGGGCTTCGTGCCAACTATTTGAACCCTCCGGGAAGTTTTATCACTATTTCCTCACTATTTGACTTACTACTTGAACTCAGTTGTACAATTTTCCACTGTTTTACAACTTAGCTACTTTTACTCGGTTTTGAAACTAAAATGATATATTAAATGATGTTTTGGGCTGAGAACTACTATTTTAGTAATGCCCGAGGGGCTTATATGATTTCTGGACTGAGTAGCCAAGGGCCAGATGTGAGGATACTATGGGATCGGGCTGCGCACCGCAGCAATGTTATACTGATATTGATAAGAGGCCGAGGGCCTAGATTTGACTCCACGAGATGGCTTGATATTGCGCTTGGGCCGTAAGGGGCCCCTCCCGGAGTTTGCACACCCCCAGTGAGCGTTGTCGACGAAATATACAGATCGGGATGCACGCCGCAGCAGGTACTATAGGGTATCGTTCTATGTGTTGATTTTCTCTATATGTCTGTCACTTAACCGCTTATTTGTTGTAGCATTACCATATTTCGTTTCCATTGGTTTATTGCTTTCATATTACTTGTTTAACCTTCTTGGCACCTCAGTGCCGCACTATGTCTATAAGGACAAGCAAATGAGGATCATTATACTGCCGATCTTGGAAACACTTAAATAATGAAAAACGAGCGACTGTCCAAGCTAGCAAACGGTTGGGCTCAGAAATATCCAACCTCACGAACTGATTGGCCAAAGCCTGAACAGCCAAAGCAAGAGGTCTCTCGCCGAATGGAATATACGCAAGGCTGTCCATACTAGTTGATTTCCTACTCAATGCATCGACCACCACTTTGGCCTTTCCCAGATGATATAAGATGGTTATATTATAGACTTTCAACAGATCGAACCACCTCCTCTACCTCAAACTTAGCTCATTCTACTTGAACAAGTATTGCAAACTCTTGTGATTCGTGAACACCTTACATGACACGCCATACAAATAATGCCTCCAAATCTTCAGCACGTGAACAATGGCTGCTAACTCCAAATTATGAACTGGATAATTTTTCTTGTAGATCTTCAGTTATCGCGAAGCATATACAATAACCTTGCCATTCTGCATCAACACCACACCAAGTCCAATACGCGATGCATCATAATATATATTGTATATGGCCCTGAACTTGTGGGCAAAACCAACACTGACGCCATAGTCAAAGCTGTCTTGAGCTTCTGAAAGCTCGCCCCATACTCATCTGACTGTCGCACCCCCTTTTTCCCCTCTTATGCATCTGGATATCAGGTTTATAACATTTTAGGACAACGCATTTCTTTTGGGAACTGGTTTTGCATTTGAAGAGTCACCACCTGATGATTTAAGGTGCATTAGGACACTTATAAGGGTTCACTTCTAAGTTCATTTGATAACCAGAGATAGGGTAAGGGCTTGAAATTATCCCAAGGGGAAGGTGTTAGGCACCCCTCAGGATCCACTAGTGTGGTTCCCGGCTAGACAGCTTCTTGTGAATTTGTGTAATTTAGCAAATAGACAAGTATAGACTCAAATTGTAGG
Organism: Nicotiana tabacum; assembly: GCF_000715075.1. Lineage (NCBI taxonomy): Eukaryota > Viridiplantae > Streptophyta > Magnoliopsida > Solanales > Solanaceae > Nicotiana > Nicotiana tabacum. The sequence continues at coordinate 103,790,512 of NC_134086.1, read as the reverse complement.
GGGATTTAAATTTAAACACATAAGAGTTTGAAAGAGCAATTAAAAGATAAATTTTGAAAGGAGTTACAGTTCTACAAATATTTGAGGATATATAAAAGAAGGGGGTCCTAGGTTTAAATATAATATGGATCACATCAATAAGATACCCGGTATGGCACTCCTCAAAAGAGGGGATACACGTGGTATTAGCGCATCGGTCATCATATCCATATCTACCCTCTCCACCCTATTAAGGTATTAAATCGTGAATTGGTCTCGACCACTATTGCGTGCTATTTCCCGTCCCATTCCTATCAGTCCTGGAGGAACTTGGGACTACTATTCCTAAAAGGGAGGGGTATTAGGCTGACTTTTAAGTTTCAAAAGGTGAAAATACTAAGGCGGCATACAAAACACATAGGACTTCACGTTAGGGGAAACAAGTAAACAAATAAGGGGCTTATGTATACCTTCTCAAGCAAAGCACATAAATAGCATGACTTAAACACAATCAGGGTCTAAATTTTAAAATACTAAGGCAAGGGGAGTTTTATTCGTTAAGGCAGACCAGTTTATTACATAACTCAAATAAGACGTCTGAATCAGGCCTTCCTGTTGGTTGTAGCAATTACTACTTAACAAAGGCGGATTCCATTTTTACTGTTGTTATCACCTAAGGCTTGACTACGTGTTTGGGTGAGATCCTATGAACATGGTTTCTACTACTGATCCGAAATGTGGCAAAGCAATAACAAATTTAAATGAACGATTTGGATCCTATAGGCATGCTTTCTAACCGCATTAAAGTAAAGAGTAAGGTTGTTTAAAACTGATTCAGAGTCAAACTGATTTTAAATTGGTTTCAGATTCTATAGGCAGGATATCTAGTATTGCTCATTTTAATTCCGATAAACATGAAATCTAGCTTGATCGTAAAATGAAACAGGAAGGATTTACTTCCTATAGGCATGATTTCTATAAAATGGTACTAATTCTTACCCTTATGGACGTAATGTCTGATTTTAGCCGTTTAGATCCTAATAACATGGGGTCTAAGCGTGGCCATAACATGCAAATTTTGAAACAAGTCATATGGGCATGTTATCTAAATGGATTAGACATGAAGAATTTAACAAGTCCTATAGATAGGTTTTCTAAATGCAGAGTTAAACATGCAAAAAATAAGTCCTATAGGCATGGCATCTAAGAGTGGTAATAAACATGCAGAAATTTAAACTAGTCCTATAGGCATGCCTTCTACCCTTCTACAGCTAAACATGTATAATTACCCATCCCTTTTCACTAGCCAACCCCAACGTTTATTACAACTTATTACAGACCAAATAATGAATTGCATCAGAAAAAGTGTAAAAAAGAAGTTACATCCAGAGGAAGCTTGATTCTTGACTTCCTCTCTAAGTTATGGAATAAACCACCTCAAACGTCATTGTTTCAAAGCCTTTCTCAGACTTGAGTGTGTCAAAGTTCCCTAATGGTCTCAAGGGGACCCCGAGCAGTGCTAACACCCAAGTTTGCATAACCAGATAGAGATGAGTGCAGTGTGGAAGGGCCATCCCTTATGTGTCCAAGTTCAGAGGGAGCTCATGGGCCCTAAGGCAAGGCTCACATAAGAGGGGCAAAACCTAAGTCTAAGAGTATAGTGAAAGTGCAGAAGCAGAGATTTGTTTAAAACTGAGTTGAGAATAGCAAGGGGTAAGGGTAGTTTGGAAAACAGTAGTACTATAGCTAAAATTATACAGCATCAGTAATTGCCCAAAGGGGGCAGGGATTTGGGAATACATTGTAGGTAGCATATGACCCTAGAAGGGGTCAAAACTGGACATGCACATCAATAAGTGATGCCAGCATGCCCATAAACTAGTCACATGACAAAACACATAGAGAGGATATGAAACATATGATCTAGAGAGGGCCAGGTTTGGGTTATGTAGAGTAATGTCTAATGCTGACATGCCCTCAAACCAACCAAGGAATACAAACACATAGGGGATATGGGGTTTGGGATTCATAATTCATCATAGGTGACTGACAGAGTTCAAACATTAGAAAAAACGTTAATTCAGAAGGGGAAGTGGAAGATCACAACATGCTTAATAATGGAACTCGATTAGACATAAGCAGGAAACAGGTAAGAGTGAGAGAAATAGTAAAGAAGCATGTTGTTATTGATGCTGAAGATTAATTAGAACATACCAGTAAAGAAGCAAATGCAAAAAGAAAGTAAGCAAATTTCCCACGGCCTAGCCTTGGCTTTCAGCCGGCTAGGTAAGGCAGCAACACATGTAGTAACAGAGAAACGAGAGAGAGTTTTGAGTGAAGTGTGTGTTCTGAACTTAAGTGTTCGTCTCCCTTCGAAAGAAGAGGGGTATAGGGTATTTATAGTTTTTGAAAACGAGTGAAGGAAAAGTAATAAGATACAAACATAGAAACAATCATAGGTCAGAATCAATTACACAAGTGATTCCCTTTAATTAAGGAATCAATGTTTAACGGTAGTGACAGATTCAAAATAAGAAAAGAAAATCAGTTTGTAAGTAGACTTATTGTTGCCATAAAAGGAGTAGTAAAACAATTGAGTAAGCAATCAAGTCTCCGTACAGAGATATTCTTATTTTGGAAAAGAAATCAGCAAGGTAAATATTACAGTAAAGGAAAAGAATCAATCAGCTTTGAACATGCCAGTGAAATTAGGGTTCATAAAGGAAAAGCTTTAGAAATCAATCATAAGATGAAGATCAATCAAGGAAGAAACTCCAGAATATAAATAGAGTGACCAAGACATCAGACATGCGAGGCCAAACCTATTTGGCAAAAGAAACAGCATACAATAGCAGCAGGAATAAGCATACGGTTCAGTAGATAGTCAGGGCTCACACATATAGCCAAAGCAAATAAGAGAGTCAATAGCGATTAAAGGTCTCATAGTAACAAGTGAGGAAACCTCTTGAAAAAGTTAGGGTTTCAACAATAGTTGAGTTTAAAGGATCGTAAAACTCAGAATCAAATAACCTCATAAAGAAAAGAGCTAGAAACAAAGACCTTTAATCGCATCATGTGTATGCTCAAACAAATAGTTCCAGGCCAAGAAGGCCTAAGGTTTCAGCAATAATCGAGTTTAAAAAGATGGTAAATAGACAAGCCAAGCAAGAGTTTAAACAAACAAGCACACATCTAACAAACATCTTCAAGACTCGATTGAGACCCAAAAGAAATTAGGGTTTCAGCATGCTAACTCAGATAGAAGAACAACACGAGCAAAACATAGCAAAATCACAAATATGTTAAAATCAGAGAAGAGATTTTGATATAACTTAAAAGAAAACCCTAATCGGAAAAGATGAAATGTCGTTTTGAAAGCAAAGTTAAAGAAACTTCGAGAAAATGTTTAAACATTCAAGGTAATAACAGATCTAAAGCAGATCAGAAAGAAAGTTAAAAGATCTTAAAGATTAGGGTTTCAAAAAATCCAAAAAGGTGAGAAAGGCCCTGAAAGTTATCGATCTAACCAGGAGAGTCAAGGTTCTGACTCGAACGGCCATGGTTGGCCGGAGAAAAGGTCAAGGATGACCGGAGAAGAGTCATGAACTAGAATCGAACAAGGACTGGACTAGGCTTCTTCAAGGTCTGGCCGTGAAACCACAAGAACAAACACATAGAAGCCATGGAAGGCTGCTATAGGTCTCAAATGACCATGGAAGGCCATGGGTTAGACAAATATCAGGGTGGGGTGAGAGGGCGGCGGATAGGGTTCATGAGAGTTTCAGAAAGAGTTGAGAGAGAAGGGGATTCAAGGGCGGTGGTAAGTGAGAAATGAATTAGGTTTATGGGTTGGTTTGGGTTAAAAATGGTAAGGGGTAATGAGAGTCATTGATCTAAATGATCAACAGTTGGGATTAAAGTGGTTAGGTGGGGAGCCCGGGTTGGGTCATTTAAACGGGTAAAGGGTCGGTTTAATTTGAAATTGGGTCGGGGTAAATTGGGTTCAAAGTTAGGGTTCAAATTAGGCTGAAATTGAAATGAAATCTGGCTAGATTTTAAATAATCATTTTCCCCATTTATTTTATAAAAATAGCAAATTAAATTCTAGAATTACATTGAAAGTACTAGAATGTTTTATAACATATAATTATCAATTTAAAAATACTGGACTTAATTTTTATAAATATAAACGCATCTAAATCTTAAAAGAGGCTAATATTGCAATTATATGTAATTTGGCTTTAAAAATACTAAATATATTTGTAAAATATGCAAAAGTTATCTTAGATATATTTTGGCATACATATTAGAATCCAATAAATGAATCACCAAAATGATAATTTTGGGAATTATTATTCGATTTTTTATGAACAAACTAGGAAAATAAATTGGTTAAAAAATCTTTAAAAATTAAGGAAAAATAATAAAGCATTTGGACATACTTATATATGCACACATATGAAATTTTGAAAGTATTTTGAATATTAGAAAAATATATAGGAAAAAATTAGGTATCAACACCGACCACCTAAACTAGGCACACTTCTAGGTCAACCAGGTCATCGGGGCTACGATAGATGAAAACCCCTCCACAAACCCACGGTAATAACCCGCCAAACCCAAGAAACTCTAGATCTCTATAGCTGATGTGGGTCTAGGATAGTCCTTGACTACCGCAATCTTCTTAGGATCCACCTGAATACCCTCTACTGATACAACATGGCCAAAGAATGCAACCGAACTCAACCAAAACTCACACTTTGAAAACTTGGCATATAACTAACTATCCCTTAGATCCTGAAGAACGAATCAAAGATGCTGCTCGTGCTCTTCCCGGCTGTGCGAATAGATCAAAATATCATCAAAGAAAACAATCACGAAGGAATCCAAATAAGGCTTGAACACTTGGTTTATCAAATCTATGAAATCTGTTGGGGCATTTGTCAACCCGAATGACATCACTAAGAACTCATAATGCCCGTACCGAGTGCGAAAAGCTATCTTAGGGACATCAGATGCCCTAATCCTCAACTGATGGTATCCAGATCTCAAATCAATCTTCGAGAACACCTTGGTACCCTGAAGCTGATCAAACAAATCATCAATCCTCAACAATGGATACTTATTCTTAATTGTGACCTTGTTCAACTACTGATAATCTATACACATCCTCATCGATCTGTCCTTCTTCTTAACAAACAACACCACGCACCCCAAGGTGAGACACTAGGTCTAATGAAGCCCTTATCAAGCAAGTCTTGCAACTGTTCTTTCAATTCTATCAACTCTGGCGGGGCTATATGATATGGCAGAATATAAATGGCCTGAGTGCCCAGAGCCAAATCAGTGCAAAAGTCAATATCCCTGTCGGGCGGCATGCCGGGTAGGTCTGCAGGAAATATCTCTAGAAACTCACGAACAATAGGCACAGAATCCATAGAAGGAATCTCAGCACTAGAATCACGAACATACGCCAAATAGGCCAAACATCCCTTCTCAACCATATGCCTAGCCTTCATATATGAGATAACCCTACGGGTGGAATAACCAAGAGTCCCTCTCCACCCTAAATGAGGTAGACCCGACAAGGCTAAGGTCACAGTCTTGGCATAACAGTCCAAGATAGCGTGGTAAGGTGATAACCAGTCCATCCCCAATATGACATCAAAATCAACCATATCCAAAAGTAACAGATCTACTCGGGTCTCAAAACCCCTAATCGCAACTATTCATAAATGATAGACACGATCCACCATAATAAAATCACCCTCTGGTGTAGACACATATACAGGAGCACTCAAGGAATCACTAGGCATGACCAGATACGGGGCAAAATAAGATGACACATAGGAGTATGTAGACCCTGGGTCAAATAGAACTGAAGCATCTCTACTACAGACCAGAACAGTACCTCTGATAACTGCATCGGAGGCCTCAACCTCGGTCCTGGCTGGAAGTGCATAGCATGTAGATTGGGCCCCACCACTCTGAGCTATGAACCTGGGACTACCTCTTGCTGGCTGGCCTCCACCTCTAGCGATCTGACGTCAACCTTTAATACATCTACCTCCACCTCTAGCACCTCTACCCCGACCCCTAGCTGGTTGAACGGGCGGTGGAACACCTGGTGCATGAACCATAGTAAGGGAACCCTGCTACTGCGATTGAACACCCACTAATCTCAGACAAGCCCTTTGGATATGACCATACTCACCGCACTCAAAGCATCCACCTGAGTGCTACGGCTGAGGGAACTGAGACTGACCCTGGCGGCAATAACTCTGAAAAGGAGGTGCCCTGATAGGAGCTGATGGTGCATGGTAGGACTGTTGATCAGAATACTGTATATGAGAACCACGGCCACCTGAAGCACCATGAGAAGTCTGAAGTTCTGAATGAAATGGCCTAGTAGGATGGCCTCTACCAAAAGAATCCCTGCCTCCAGATGAGGCACCACTGAACCTGCCTGAATGACGGAGCCTCTTGTCAGACCCCTGACCACTACCCTATGGTATAACCATCTCAACTCTCCTGGCCACATTGGCCACATCCTGAAAAGAAATCTCGCTCCCAGTCTCCTTAGACATCTGCAATCGAATCGGCTGAGCAAGTCCCTCAATGAACCTCCTCACCCCTCTCTCTCTCTCTCTCAGTGGGAAGTATGATAAGAGCATGACGAGCCGAAGCAATGAATCTGGTCTCGTACTGAGTGACAGTCATAGAGCCCTGCTGGAGACGCTCAAACTGCCTTCGATAGTCCTTCATTTGAGTGATAGGAAGGAACGTCTCCATATATAGCTAAGAGAACTTATCCCAAGTCAAGGAAGGTGACCCAACTAGCCTAGCCAAACAATAATCCCTCCACCAAGTCTTGGCGGAACCTGACAGGCGAAAAATAGCAAAGTCGACCCCATTGGTCTACACTATCCCTATGTTTCGAAGAACCTCATGACAGTTCTCTAAATAATCTTGGGGATACCTAAAGATGTCACCATAAGTAGTAGTGAACAGCTTGGTGAACCTGTCCAATCTCTACAAAGTATCGGCAGACATAGCTGCTCCATCACCGGTCTGAACTATCATACCCGGCTAAACCGCTCCCACTAGTTGAGCTATTGGAGTCTGAAACTGGGGAACCATCTGCTCTGGAGTGGAGGTAGCAGGAGTCTGTGCTCCTCCTCCGGCCTAAGAGACAGCTGGTGCTACAGGAAGTAAGCCTGCCCGGGTGACACTATCCATAAGGCCCACTAGACAGACCAGAGCATCCTGGAGTACTGGGGTAGCAATGAACCCATTTGGGACCTGAGCTGGGCCCACCAGAACTACCTGGGCCGGACCCTCATCATCAAACTCTACCTAAGTCTCTGCCGCCGGTGATGCTGCTCTAGGCTAAGCTTTTCCCTTACCTCGGCCCCTAGCACGACCTCGACCTCATCCTCTGCTCCTCGTGGGAACTGCTACTGGGGGCTCAGGCTACTGGTCAGTAGATAAAGAAGCGCGTGTTCTCGCCAACTGCAAAATAACAAAGTAGAAATTCAATTAGCATTTAGAAACCAACTCGCACGACAGAGATGAATAAAAGTGAAACTGTTCTTAACTTTGCAGCCTCTAGGGGATAAGCACATACGTCTCCATATCGATCCCTCAGACTCTACCAAGCTTGTCTGTGAATTGTGAGACCTAAGCAACCTAGAGCTCTGATACCAATTTGTCACCACCCAGACTTCCCACCCCCGGGAGTCGTGATGGCACCTACTCGTGAAAGCTAGGGAAGCCGAGTATTATATATCTTATTAGCCTTTTTCTTAACCTTTTATCAATTTTAAATCAACATGCGATTAACAACGGAATAATTATGATAATTAAAGAAATGCGGAATATAAAATCTGATAACTTAGCCAAATACTTGTACGAAAATTATAAAATATGTCTCTACCCAGAAATGGTGTCACAATATCATGGACCATCTATGAATACTACAAACAATTGTCTGAAAAACAAGATACAATCTGTCTCTGAAGTAAATGAAAACTTAATATAAAATATTGAAGGGGACGCCAAGGACTGCGGACGTCTGCAGGACTAACTTGGGTCTCTGCTGGACTGAAGGCAGCAACCACTCTAAGGTCCAAAAGCTCTGACCGAGATCTGCACACAGTGAAGAGTGTAGTATCAGCACAATCGACCCCATGTGCTGGTACGTGTCAAGCCTAACCTCAGCGAAGTAGTGACGAGGCTAGGACAAGACTACCAAATAAACCTATGCAGTTTAAAGCATATACGACAAGTAATAATAGCGGAAACTAGTAGTTAAAGATGGGAAGGGGAAACATGCTGCGGGGGGAATATCAAGTACCAACAGTAACTCAGGAGAAAAACAAAAAGAACATTTTAAAGTTCGCATCAGTAAGAATAAGGAAACAGTAACAAATCAATATCCATTTTTATTCTTTATTGCTGCAGCGCACAACCCGACCCAAATCATATCACACTATTGAGGCATGCAACCCGATCCAATCATATATCACTATTGCGGCGTGCAACCCAATCCAATCATATCTCATTGTTACGGCGTGCAACCCGACCCCTCATGTCCTCCCTTATTACTCCATGTTGCGGCATGCAACCCAATTCTTTATAATATTATTGCGGTGTGCAACCCGATCCCAATATACAATTCAACACCAATCATAAAAGAATCCCGGCAAGGGAACAATAAGGAAACAATAATATCCCGGCAAGGGAATCAACAATGAGAATAAACACATCCCGGCAAGGGAACCAATCAGTAAGAATTAAATACATCCCAACAAGGGAATCATCTATAACCAAACTTGGACCAACATTTAACTTCACAAATGAAACCTCAGCTGGAACCAATACTTAACAATAAACAAATACCACGAGAATAATCATAATTCTTGCCCAACACGGAGAATCAACAATTTAGGAATTTGTAGTACTTATTAAGAACACAACAATTACAATTTAAGACTCACGTGCATGCTTGACAACGACGTATAAGTACTCGTCACCACACCTATACGTCGTACACTACACTAGCACATAGCAAATAAAGCACAATACCTATTCCCTCAAGCTAAGGTTAGACCAAACACTTACCTCAAACTTCCACGGCTAACTCAAGCCTCAAACACCGCTTTTCCTTTAGAATTCGCCTCCAAATTACTTGTATCTAGTCCAAATTAATTCAACAACGTCAATAAATGCTAAAGAATTCATACCCAATGCTTAATTATAGGTTTTCTATCATTTTTCCAAAAAGTCAAAAATCGACCCCGGGCCCACTTGTTCAAAACTCGAGATTTGGACCAAAACTCGATCACCCATTCGCCCACGAGCCCAAATATGCAATTAGTTTCCAAATCCGACCCCAAAACGAGGTCTAAATTTTGATTATTCAAAAAGCCTTAACTCTACCCAAATTCCCAATTTCTAACATAAAAACCCTAGATTTTTGGATGAAGATTGATGAAATGCAATGGAAAATCAAAAGAAAAAGGTTTAGAATCATATACCAATGCTTTGGGAAAGAACTTGTTTCTTGAAAATCGCCTCAATGATTTCTAGTTTTGAAAATATGAAAATATGGGCTAAATCCCGACTTTGCTATTGTTTTAAGTGCTGGGCGACAGTGTTCATCGCGTTCGCGAGAACACTGTCCTGATCGCAAAGAGCTGCCTGAAGTGGACTTACGCGATCGCGAGTTGCCCTACTCATTCGCGAAGGACAAGCCTCCCTGACCATCGCCTTCACGTACAACATTACGCGTTCGCATAGAATAAATAACAAGTCCCCAGCCCACCTCCATTTTTACACTATGCGTTCGCATGACACAGGTCGCGTTCGCGATGAGCAACCCCCCAGTGCTCCACGTTCGCGATTGTGGGTTCGCGTTCGCGATGAACAAATCCACCACAGTCCCAATTTCCCTTTCGCGATCGCGAGAGTTACTACGCAATCACGATGCACAAAATGTCTGTGCACCCGAGGCAGTAAAACCTACAACTTTTCTAAGTGTAAAAACCTTTTGAAACCTATCCTAAACTCACTCGAGCCCTCGGGGCTCCAAACAAAATATGCACACTAACTCAAAAACATCATATGGACTTACTTGTGTGATCAAATCGCCAAATTTACACCTTTAACAACGAATTTAGCATCAAAATCAAAGAAGAATCTCAAGAACTCTTAAGTTCAAATTTTAACAACTGAGGGTCCGATTCAAGTCATATCAAGTCCGTTTCTTACCAAATTCTTAAATACCATATAAGACCTATATCCTACTCCAGAACCAAAATACTAGCCCGATACCAACAAATTCAAACACATTTAAATTTCCAAAACTCTTATAATTTCAGTTAAACAATTTTCTTCAAAAATTCATTTCTCGAGCTTGGGACCTCGGAATTCAATTCCTGGCATATGCCCAAGTCCCATATTTTTCTACGGACCCTCCGATACCATCTAATCATAGGTCCAGACCAGTTTACCTAAAATGCTGACCGAAGTCAACTTAAATTTAATTTTGAAGACCAAATTAGCATTTTTATCAAATTTTCACATAAAAGCATTCTGGATACACGTTCGGACCGCTAACGCAAATCAAGGTGAGATAAAAGGAGGCTTTTAAGTCCTCAGAATACGGAATTTACTTTGTAAATCAAGTGATGACCTTTTGGATAATCACATCTACCATGTTTGAGTAGTTAATTTGTTATGTCTTTTTTTTATCATTTTGTTTTTTCATTATTTTTTTGAATAATTTTTGAATCTTCAAATTTATTGGAGCTTTGTATTAAAATTTATCACTTGTTTTGACATCATCACATTGATTTGCTTCTCGTATTATATGTAGATTGAATAGGTATTGTTTGAATTTTAATGAATAAATTTTTTATTAAATTAAAGGAATTTATATAGTCATCGAATAACTTTTTTGTTCTGTATTTTTCTTTATTATATTATCCAATATTTAGTATAATTACATTATTAATAGAAATTATTAGCATATTACTTGCTTAATATTTTTGTTTGCTGCTTTTTTTTGTAATATAATAAAAAATATATATTTTATTACTCTTGAAATATTTTTTTATTTTAAATTTTATTATATTTTTCTCAATAATGTTGTCTAAGTTTTAATGAATAACTATACTTTTTATATCAAAAAAGAAAAACGAAAATGATTAAAAAGAAAAAGAAACAAAGAAATTAACTAACCTAAACAAATCCTCACTCATGTTTGAGTAGTTAATTTTAATTAGCTAATTTCTTTGTTAATTTCTAATAATTAGTTATTAATTAAATAACTAAGTATTAACTAATTATGCAATGTGGATTATTTTTAGGCTACCATTTGGGTAAATGTGGTGTCTTTTTCTGTGGCTTTTAGTAATACTAGTACTTATATACGCACGTTGTGCGAAGAATATTAATATATAAACCCGTCAACTGATAAATATTGATGCAATAATATAAAATCAATGAGTAATAATATAATTAGTAGGTTCAAAAGTTGCCTGATTTGATAGATATATATCTCTTGGAGTTTTAGCCGTCCAAGAAACCTTTTTATGATGCACAATCTTACTTATATATTGTTTGTAATAATTATCTCCGTTTGTGAGAATGCTGCTGGCATAATTGGATCAAGTAGAAATTTTGAGAATAATTCATTTTTTTATTAAGAAAATGTTGGTGATGGAATAAAGCGCATTTTCTTAATAAGTGGAATTTGGGGTTGGTTGTTTTCTAAGAATTGTCCAAGTTTATCAATAGTTTTATTAAGTGATATTGTTTAAATTATTTTTCCAATTAATTCAAATTATAAAAATCCTAACATTAAGTCTGATTTCCTCTTTTCGTATATTTTTTATGCTATATTTGATTAGTAGATAATATTACTATATAAACCCGTCAAGTGGCTTTTTATTATGTTGTCACTTGGCTTATTGTGTAGATAATATTATTATATAAACCCGTCAAGTGATTTTTTATTATGTTGCCACTTGGCTTACTATGATGTCTTTGCCTCTCTTATTATATATAGATAGATATTAAAATTCAAATTAAAAAATAGTAACTAATTATTAACAACACATAGTGCATAATTTATTTTAAAAAAATTTAAATTCAAAATGATACTAGTTATTACTTAATTTAACTAATTTTGTCCTAAAATTGCCAAGTAACTTTTATTATGTTGCCACTTGGCTTACTATGGTGTCTTTCTCTATAATGACCCTACTGGTCGTTTTGAGCTCTAGGGTGTCGTTCGGCGGTTTGAGGCCATGACCCACTTCACTTCAGGTATTATGACTTGCATGCATGGTCGGAATTGAATTTCAGGAAGTTCGGACTCAATTTAGAAAGAAAATTCTCATTTCGAAAACTTTAAGTTGGAAGAATTGACTAAAGTATGATTTTTGAGTAAACGACCTCGGAATCGGGATTTGAAGGTTCCAAAAGGTTCGTATGATAATTTTGGACTTGTGCATATGTTCGGATCCGGTATTGGATGACCCAAGAGTGTTTCAGCGCCTATTGTGTAAGTTAACATTTTGGAAGAATTTCATGAATTTGGGATGGAGGTGTATTTTATGTAATCGATGTCCGTTTGGGATTCCAAGTCTGAAAATTGCTCTGCATGGTGATTCTGGTATTGGGAGCGCGTCCAGAAGTAGATTCGAAGGTACGTAGGTCATTTTGGTATCATTTGGCGGAAGTTAAAAATTTGAAGGTTTTTGAGAAGTTTGACGGGGAGTGGACTTTTTAATATCGGAGTCAGATTCCGATTCCGAAAGTTGGAGTAGGTCCATAATGTTGAATGTGACTTGTGTGAAAAATTTGATGTCAATCGAACGTAATTTGGTATGTTTCGGCATCGAATATAGAAGTTTGAAATTCTAAAGTTCATTAGGCTTGGAATGGGGTGCGATTCATGATTTCGATCTTGTTTGACGTGATTTGAAGGCTCTACTAAGGTCATAATATATTTTGGGATGCTCTAGTATAATTGTTTAAGGTCCCGTGGGCCTCGGTTAAATTTCGGATAGTTAACGGATTAGAATTTGGACTTGGTTAATGGCTGAAGCATCAGATCTACTGGTGTCTGGTTTCCTTCTACGTGTTCGTGAAGGTAATCCTGCGCTTGCGTAGAGGAAGTGGAGGGCTGCAGGAATTTACCCTTCGCATTCGCGAAGGAAGCACCGCATTCGTGTAGGGTTACTGGTGAGGCAATCGTGGTTGTTATCCGTGTTCGCATAAAAGGGATCATGTTAGTGAAGTTCTAGCCCGGTGTGCTTCACGTTTGTGGGAGGAACCCTTGGGTTCGCGTAAGAGAAATTCTTGGCAGTGGCTTGTGTGCTTCGCAAATGCGAGGAAGGTTCCGCGTTCGTGAAGAAGAAGGGCAGCACCTAGGCAGATTGTTTTAAAACGGGGGTTGAGTTCATTTTACCCATTTTTCACACGGCTTGGGAGATTTTTGGAGCTCTTGTGATGTTCTAATCATCAGTACCACACAAGGGGGGGGGAGGGGGCGATTTGTGTGGTACCCAATTTTCCCTCTAGAAGAACCTGGTTCTTCTAGGTATTCTAACTACTACTGTTTGCAGAATAATAAGTACATAAAATAAAGAACACAGAGATTTTTATGTGGAAAACATCTGGCTCAAAAGGTGAAAAAACCGCAACCTACTACTTAGTAGGATTTTCCCAAAACAGCATTACAAAACTCTTTGTAAAGCTAAGGATTAACTTTAATCCCGTTGTGGCACACAACCTCAACTGTTGCGACAGCTTCAAGTTAGCTATAACTTGAACACTCTAAGTACCTAATACAATTGCTTCTATGAAAGCTGAAAGGTACAACTTTAAACCATCTACTGCAATTGAACTATAATAAAAGAAATACACAATGGAACTGGTTCTTCTATCTTGTTCAAGTAGCTTCAGGAGTGCACACTCAAATCTCACATAAATTGCTTGCAAAATCGCCTTGCTATTTTGCTCTCAATTTAGTTTAACTTTTGTGTTTGTGCAATACCTGTAAAAGAGAACAATCACTGTCATTTAATAAGTTAGTAATCAGAGTTTGATTGGGATACAATTGCTGATATTCTATCATAATTGAGTCCTTGAAGATCTCAAACTCCAACACTATCTTTATCCTAGATTGTGTTCTTTTCATATAAGGAGACTTTCTCCTCTTATCCAATATGCAAACTTTTCGATCAGATCGGGAGATATTGCTGATTGATCAGTATGACTTATCTCCTTCACGTGCATCTCACATGTATAGGTTGATCATGACTGTGCTTCACAAGATGGACCTGGTCCATGACTGAGTTCATTTGTCATACTTCAAAACTTCACCTGTTCTTGGGCCAACAAATTCCCCCTTATTGATGATGACAAACTCTTTGCTTTTTACTAATCAAGGGACCTATAAGAACTCAACTTAACCATCAACCCTAAACTTAGAAAATTCACTTATCATCAAGGACCAGGTTAATTAGGTTATAAATATCACTTATTTAAGAATAATGTGTATAGCACAATATCTCTTCCCCCTTTTGGCATCATCGAAAAGTTGCATACACAATGTTAATCCCAGATTTTAATAAGTACTCATGGCCACTGGGGCAACTGCAAGTGCAATCATGGTGCAATCATTAGTAATCAAACAAACATATTTAAACTACCAAGGTCAGAATGATCATTGAACAAGAGAAAACAACATTTGTCATTGATAGAGATATGTTTCCACTAACAATCCACAAAAATAAAGAAAAACATTCAAACCATGAGCAAAAAACAAAAATGTCCCTAATCTGGGTCATTGGGCAACAAGACCAGTTCAGGAGACAAAGGCTAGGAGTCCTAAGGCTTGGAGGAACTGGAGGGTTGAGTTTGGAGAAGATTCATAATGTTTTAAAGAATTCCATCATTCTTCTCCTTTTCTTTGGCAAGCTCAATTCTGAGACCATCCGTCTTAGTTTCCACTTCAACCACACGAGCCTTGAGCCTAGCAATTTCAGCATCCTTAGTTGCACATTCCTGAACCAGAGTCCTAACTTTGCTATTGATGGGTGTCTTCAGAGATGAACCAGGTTCAACTAGGATGGCATTGACTGGATAGTCACAGGCAAGAAGAGTTTTGATGACAAAATTTTCCTTGCTCGAGGCCATTTCCCATTTCTTCAGACGCACATTTAGCCTGTCCAGAACTGTAGTTAGTATGAAGCCGTATGGAGTAGCATGAGCCTTGGAGCCATTTATGACTATGTCTAGCAGTTTGATAACAAAGGCAGGCCAGTTGATTTGCTTTCCTCTCTCCAGGCACTCCATAAGAACCAAATTCATGTAGTTAGCAGTGTGCCTTCTCTCATGTGTGGGAAATAAGCACTTGTTGACAAATTCAAACACAACCTTGTGCTCAGGCCTCATCTCACTTTTTTGCACAGCCCTGACTTCATTCACCTCCTCTGAATCACAAAACTTCTTGGTGATTTCAAAGGCAGTCGGGAGGGAGTCCAGGCATGGCCACCTTTGCCTAGTATAGTCATCAAACCCTTCAGAGGGTATGTCCAGGATCTCTCCCAATTTCTTTGAATCAAACTGCACTTGGACTCCCTTCACCAGGCTACTAACAACTCCATCCTTAACAACAACATTTGCCATAAATTCAATCAACTCATTTCTGGCTAGCCTACTATCTATCTGAAGGACCATGTCCTTCCATCCCTAAGCAGCTAAAGCATCCCCTAATCTCATCATCCCTGGTTCCACCAGGTCCTTCAACAATCTACCTTTTAAAATCTTTCTTTTGCCAAAAATGACTAGCTTGTACTGTTCCTTCTCAGAATCATTTTCTTCTTCTTCTTCTTCACCTCAGTCATCATCATCAGAAACTTTTGTTTGTTTAGCTTTTACTGCAGATCTTGTCCTCTTGGCTAGTGTGGGTTCAGCAGCCACATGCACAAAGGAAGACTTCTTGGAGAAAGTCTTGGACTTTTTAGGCTTGGGTGTAGAAGCCTCCTCTGTTGTACCCCTTTGTTGATGGACCAGTTCCATCTCCTCTTCCTCAACAACCTCTGAGGATTCTGCAATCTTTTCATTTCCCTTATCCATTTTCTTTTTCTTACTTTCTTCTAAGGCTTTTTGTAGATCAGCTTCACTATGTTTTTCCCTGCTTCTTGTGGCTCTACCCCTAGGCACTGAAGAGGCAGTAGGTGTTGGGGATGAAGCTTTTCTTTTCTTGGAAGGCTTGAGAACATTTGGGGCTTTTGTTGTGGGAGTTCTGCGTTTCTTTGGATCATAGCTTGCCCCAACCTTTTTTAGTAGATCAACCAAGGTTTTGTCAGTAGATGAAACAGGTTCATCTCTTTGTTTGCTCAGATGAACCAACCTCTCAGCAGCTTCCCCAGAACCACTTCCCCTGACTTCAGGCCACTCGCTTCTATCCTTTCATGTTCAACCTCACAAATAGAAGGTACTACACTATTCACAATTTCCCTCTCTTCACCACATGCACCCTCTCTCTCTCTTTTTCTTTTTCATAATTCTTTTTACCTCCACTCCTACGTTTCTCAGGCAATTCAACATCCCTAATTGGTCCAACTAGAACAAACCTAGTCTCTAAGTTTTCAATCACAGATGAACTTACCTCAGTAGGAAATTCTTGAGTCTTCTCAGAGTCAGAAAACCCATGTCCTTCCCCCTCAGTCGCTGATTGATATGATTCAGACTCAAAGCTGGAGTCGGAATTTGGAGCTTGGCTTTCTTTCATTTGGATTGCTTTCAACCTTTCATTTAAAGTCTTTCTCAAAGCCCTAGATGCTACAGTCTTTCAAGCAAGCATTTTCTGCCTTCGTAGTCTAGGTTTTGGAGATACACTGAGGGGAGTAGATGAGGATGAATTTGAGGGAGGTGGTGGTGGAGGAGTTCCAAGATTTTCTTGTGGGTTAAACATGATTGTCGGTTTCTTGAAAAAGTTTGGGAATTTTGGAAAAGAGGGCAGGTGATAGTGAAGACGAGTTTTTGACGGTTTGGAGTTATGATGAAGGTTGTAGAATTGATGTGTATTTAAAGTGAATTGCACATTTAATAAGTAACGGCAGCATTTTGCAGTGGTCAAATTTGAGTCTAATCAACCTGAAATTCCAGATTTTGAATGATCTATTTGGCTTCCCTATATATTAGGCAAAAATTACGGTTTAGATTTCTAAATGGACGGAACTGGTTCAATGCTAACAGATAGAATTTTCTAGGAATTTGACAAGTATAGGACTTCTGCTCATGATTGAATTATTAATCTTTCTAATTGTGCAGAGTATAGAAAACATACCTGAACTTTCATATGAACTGATACTGATGAACCAGGTTCTTCATTTAGAACTCTCTTGCACATGCCTCAAATGCCATAATAGAAAATTTTTTGTAAGAGATCAGTGAGTCATATTAACACATGTCACAGGAGTATACTAATTAAAGTATGAAGTTGAGTAAGAATTATTCTAGATATTTACACATGATAGAGTTCCTAGCCAAAAAAAAATTCATTTTTTCAATTTTTTTTTCCATTGTGCATTCTAAGCTGGACCTATTAGGTGATCTTAATCATCCATAATTCCAACCTGTTCCTCTCAAAGTTTTCTCTACTCAGTGCTTTGTGAAGATGTCAACAATTTGTTTATCAGTAGCATAAAATTTTATGGAGATCAATCCTTTCTCATAGTTATCTCTCAAGAAGTGGTGTCTAACATCTATGTACTTAGTCCTCTTATGACGAACATGGTTCTTTGTCATACTTAGCATTATTGTTATCATAGAATATAGGAATGCAACCAACGTCAATTCCAAAATCTACCAGCTGCTGTTTGATCCATAGCAATTGAGCACAACAAGATGCAGCTACAACATATTCAGCCAGTGGATAAGGCCACTAGAATTTTGCTTTTTAGTAGCCCATGATACAAGACATGAACCAAGAAAGTGAGACATACCTGATGTGATTTTCCTATCCACAAGGAAACCTGCATAATCAGCGTCAACATATTCTACTAGATTGAAATTACTACCTTTAGGATACCAAAGACACAAATCAGTGGTGCCTTTCAAATATCTTAGTATCCTCTTGACAGTAGTCAAGTGAGATTCTTTAGGATTAGCCTGAAAGTGAGAACAAAGCCCTACACTAAAAACAATGTCAGGTTTACTGGCAGTAAGATACAAGAGTGAACCAATCATACCCCCAAAATAATTTTTGATCAATTGATGAACTAGGTATATTAATGTCTAATTTAGTGGCAGTTAAAATGGGTATGTCTGTTTCTTTTGATTCTTCCATTTTAAACTTTTTGATAAGCTCTTTTGCATACTTCTGCTGATGGATCATGGTTCCATTAGGACTTTGTTTAATTTGCAAGCCTATGAAGAAGTTAAGCTCACCCATCATACTCATTTCAAACTCACTCCCCATTAGTTTTGCAAAATCCTTACTTAGCTTATCAGTGGTGGCCCCAAAGATTATGCCATCAACATATATTTGTAACACAAGGAGATCTTTACCTTTTTTTATTAGGAATAAGGTACTGTCAATTTTACCTCTTTTGTAGCCATGTTCAAGCAAAAATTTGGATAGTTGTTCATACCATGCTCTTGGAGCCTGCTTGAGTCCATAGAGAGCCTTGTCTAATTTGTACACATGCTCAGGACATTCCTTGCTCTCTTAACCTGGAGGTTGTTGCACAAACACTTCTTCTTTCAGGTAGCTATTCAGGAAGGCACTTTTATCATTCATCTGATGAAGAGTGAATTCCATGTGTGCTACAAAGGCTGTGAGGAGTCTTATTGCCTCTAGTCTTACAACTGGAGCAAAAATGTCATCATAATATATTCCCTCCTCTTGGCTATAACCTTAGACCACCAGTCTTGCCTTGTTTTTTATAACTGTTCTATCTTCATCAAGTTTGTTTCTGAAGACCCATTTTGTACCAATAACTGATCTGTCCTTGGGTCTTGGAACTAGATGCCAAACTTAACTTCTCTCGAACTGATTGAGTTCATCTTGCATTGCATTCACCCAATTTGCATCCTGCAAAGCCTCAACAACATTTTTAGGTTCAATAAGAGATAAGAAAGCATCAAAAGCACACAGATTCTTTAATTGTGATCTAGTTTTGACTCCAGATGTTGGATCAGTGATAATGTTCTCAATAGGATGAGAACTTTGATACTTGTGAGGTTTCACAACCAACTGGTTTCTACTAGATGTTTCTCCCATGTTCTGTTGCTGAGGAACAGAGTCATGAACAAGTTCCTTTAAGGGATTTATTTCAATTCCTCTTTGACTAGTTCCCCCTATCAGGTTGCCCTGAATGTAAGAACATGTTCCATCACATGTTCCTTCTTTTGGTGCCACTTTGACTTCTGTTGAGGCTTCAGTCAAATCATTTACCAATCCAATGGCTTCATCTTCATGTTCCCGTCTCTCAGAAAGAATGTTAGTTTCATCAAATACTACATGCACACTTTCTTCTATACACAAAGTTCTTTTATTGAACACTTTATATGCTTTTCTATATGAAGAATATCCCAAGAATACTCCCTCATCACTTCTGGGGTCAAACTTACCTAGGAAGTCTTTTCCATTATTGTGCACAAAGCACTTGCATACAAATGCCCTAAAATGGGATATATTTGGTTTTCTCCCTTTAAGTAACTCATAGGGAGTCTTCTCTACAAGAGGTCTAGTCATAGATCTATTGATAATGTAACATGCAGTGTTTATAGCCTCTGCCCAGAAGCTATGGGGCAGTTTACTAGAGATAAGCATAGTCCTAGCCATGTCTTCAAGAGTCTTGTTCTTTCTTTTAACTACTCCATTTTGTTGAGGAGTCCTAGGGCAGAGAAGTTATGATCTATACCATTTTCATTACAGAATTCAGCAAACTTACCATTTTCAAATTCAGTTCCATGATCAGACCTAATGGATGCAAGTTGATTTCCTAATTGTTGGGTTTTTCTAACAAAAGCAGTAAACATGTCAAATGCTTCATCTTTAAATGTTAGAAATAGTATCCAGGTAAATTTAGAATAATCATCAACAAGTACCATTACATATTTCTTTCCACATCTGCTCATAGTTCTCATTGGACCACAAAGATCCATATGGACCAGTTCTAACGACTTGGTTGTGCTTACCATTTTCTTGCTTTTGAAGGATGATATTACCTGCTTTCCCCTTGCACAGGCCTCACAAACTTTGTATTCCTTGAACTTGATGTTAGGTAACCCTAACACCAAGTCCTTAGAGACTAATTTGTTTAGTTAATTCAGAATGGCATGACCAAGTTTTTTGTTCCACTAGAGGGGATCATTATCCAGCATACTTAGGCAGGTATGTTCCTTTTCTGAGAGAGTAGACAAATCTACAATGTAAATATTGTTAAATCTTTTTCCCTGCAAAACAATCTTTTTAGTGGTAAGGTTAATCACAAAGCATTTGGCAAAGGTGAATGCTACAAGGTTACCTCTGTCACACAGTTGTAATGTCCAGTCTTGGCACAGTGTGTGCAGATTTTGTTCTCAAGAAGAGTGAGGTACTTACTTTTAGGATCCCATTAAGGTGCTTGAGTCCCATATCCAAGTCCTCTTTTATTGCTACTGTGATGTTCTTGTAGCCAGGAAAGTGCATCAGAAGCCTTGTTCCATTTGCAAGTTCTGTCTAGTTCATGTTTTACCTTCCCTAGATCTTCCTTTAATGCTCTTATCTGCTCATCCTTCCTGTACATCTCATCCTTTATTTTTCCTAAGTTTTCTTCTAGGGTGAGATGTGTGTGATCAACTTTCTTCTTTCCTGTTCCTAGTTTCAGTTTTAAGTTCTCAGACCTATGTTCTAGGACACTAGTGTCAAGTTCAAGAACCTGGTTCTTCAACTCAGCATTTTTACTTTCACTCTCATTTGCCCTAGACTTTAGATTTTTGCACTTGGCTTTTAGTATCACACATTCCCTAGACAGATCTTCCTTCTCATTGTTAATTATCTCAGACTCATCAATGAAGTCTAGCAGTAGCTCAGACAACCTTTCTTTAGACAGGAATTTAATCTTGTCTTTGAGATGAAGAATACTTACCTCTTGTTCATCATCTGATTCTCTGATGGCCATAAGTGCTTGTTCATCTCCAGCTTCATCTTCTGAGTCCTCATCTGATGTTTCTCCCCAGGCAGTAACCATAGCCTTTGTTGATCCTTTGTTCCTTTTTGGTTGAGCCTGTTCCTTCTTCCTGTTCCTTCGTTCAACCCTTTCCTTCTTCCACTCAATTTCCCATTGAGGATAATTCTTGATCATGTGATCAGCCTTACCACTTTTGTAGCAACCCTCATTGGACTATTTCTCAGGAGCCCTTGGTTTGTTGAAGGTTGTACATCTTGAAGAACCCTTTACTCTCATCAGATACTTTTTGAAATCTCTTGTGATCATAGCCATTTCATCATCCTCCAGATCTAAACCTTCAGTAATTCTGAGAGCCGGACTTATTTCCTTCTTGGGTGCATCCATTTTCATGGTTTGCCTTCTCAGTTCATAGGCAATGAGGTTTCCAATTAGTTCATCCAGCTTGAGAGTAGCAATATTCTTTGATTCCTGAATAGCAGTGATTTTGCTTTCCCAAGAGACTGGCAGAACCCCTGTCAAAATCTTTTCAACTTTTTCTTCTTTAAGAATAATCCTTCCAAGAGACTTAAGTTCATTTTTCAGTGTGGTGAACCTTTTATACATCTCTTGGATGGTTTCTCCTTCCTTCATGGTGAAATTATCATATTGAGAATACAGCAGTGTTCCTCTGGACCTCTTCACTTGAGGTGTTCCTTCATGAGCCACTTGAAGTGTATCCCATATTTCCTTAGCAGTGGTACAACTTTGAATTCTACTGTACTCATCTGGATCCAGTCCACACACAAGCCATTTCTTGGCCTTGGCATTCTTCTCCCATTTCTTCAAGTCTTCAGCAGTGTAGTCAGCTCTTGTCTTTGGCACATCCACTCCTTCACCATTTTTCTTTGTAGTTGCTAGAGGACCAATAGTGACTATGTCCTAGAGTTCATAGTATTCTCCTATTATGTGATCCCTCATCCTGTTCTTCCACCAAGAATAGTACTGACCATTGAAAAGTGGAGGCCTAATAGTGGATTGCCCTTCCCAGTTCTCAGGTGGTGCACTCATTTTGATCTTTTCCTAATGTGTTAACCTCTTCAAGGATAACCTGCTCGGATACCAATTGATATTCTAATCGTCAATACCACACAAGAGGGGGGGTGATTTGTACCCAATTTTTGCTATAGAAGAACCTGGTTCTTCTAGGTATTCTAACTACTACTGTTTGCGGAATAATAAGTACATAAAATAAAGAACACAGAGATTTTTAAGTGGAAAACACCTGGCTCAAAAGTTAAAAAAACCACGACCTACTACTAGGTAGGATTTTCCCAAACTACCACTAAAATCACTCAGCCAAAATAGCATTTACAAAACTCTTTGTAAACCTAAGGATTATCTCTAATCCCGTTGTGGCACACAGCCTCAACTGTTGCGCCAACTTCAAGTTAGCTATAACTTGAACACTCTTAGTACCTAATACAATTGCTTCTATGAAAGCTGAAAGGTACAACTTTAAACCACCTACTACAACTGAACTAGAATCAAAGAAAGACACAATGGAATTGGTTCTTCTATCTCGTTCAAGTAGCTTCAGGTGTGCAGACTCAAATCTCACATAAATTGCTTGCAAAATCGCCTTGCTCTTTTGCTCTCAATTTAGTTTAACTTTTGCTTTTGTGCAATACCTCTCAATTTAAGTCTCTTGGAAGGATTATTCTTGAAGAAGACAAAGTTGAAAAGATTTTGACAGGGGTTCTGCCAGTCTCTTGGGAAAGCAAAATCACTGCTATTTAGGAATCAAAGAATATTGCTACTCTCAAGCTGGATGTACAATACCAATAGTGACTATGTCCTAGAGTTCATAGTCTTATCCTATGATGTGAACCCTCATCCTGTTCTTCCACCAAGAATAGTACTGACCATTGAAAAGTGGAGGCCTAACAGTGGATTGCCCTTCCCAGTTCCCAGGTGGTGCACTCATTTTGATCTTTTCCTAATGTGTTAACCTCTTCAAGGATAACCTGCTCGGATACCAATTGATATTCTAATCGTCAATACCACACAAGAGGGGGGGGTGATTTGTACCCAATTTTTGCTATAGAAGAACCTGGTTCTTCTAGGTATTCTAACTACTACTGTTTGCGGAATAATAAGTACATAAAATAAAGAACACAGAGATTTTTAAGTGGAAAACACCTGGATCAAAAGTTAAAAAAACCACGACCTACTACTCGGTAGGATTTTCCCAAATTACCACTAAAATCACTCTGCCAAAATAGCATTTACAAAACTCTTTGTAAACCTAAGGATTAACTCTAATCCCGTTGTGACACACAGCCTCAACTGTTACGCCAACTATAACTTGAACACTCTTAGTACCTAATACAATTGCTTCTATGAGAGCTGAAAGGTACAACTTTAAACCACCTACTACAATTGAACTAGAATCAAAGAAAGACACAATGGAATTGGTTCTTCTATCTCGTTCAAGTAGCTTCAGGAGTGCAGACTCAAATCTCACATAAATTGCTTGCAAAATCGCCTTGCTCTTTTGCTCTCAATTTAGTTTAACTTTTGCGTTTGTGCAATACCTCTCAATTTAAGTCTCTTGGAAGGATTATTCTTGAAGAAGACAAAGTTGAAAAGATTTTGACAGGTGTTCTGCCAGTCTCTTGGGAAAGCAAAATCACTGCTATTCAGGAATCAAAGAATATTGCTACTCTCAAGCTGGATGTGCAATACCAATAGTGACTATGTCCTAGAGTTCATAGTCTTCTCCTATGATGTGATCCCTCATCCTGTTCTTTCACCAAGAATAGTACTGACCATTGAAAAGTGAAGGCCTAAAAGTGGATTGCCTTTCCCAGTTCCCAGGTGGTGCACTCATTCTGATCTTTTCCTAATGTGTTAACCTCTTCAAGGATAACCTGCTCGGATACCAATTGATATTCTAATCGTCAATACCACACAAGAGGGGGTGATTTGTGTGGTACCCAATTTTCGCTATAGAAGAACCTGGTTCTTCTAGGTATTCTAACTACTACTGTTTACGGAATAATAAGTACATAAAATAAAGAACACAGAGATTTTTAAGTGGAAAACACCTGGCTCAAAAGTTAAAAAAACCACGACCTACTACTCGGTAGGATTTTCCCAAACTACCACTAAAATCACTCAGCCAAAATAGCATTTACAAAACTCTTTGTAAACCTAAGGATTAACTCTAATCCCGTTGTGGCACACAGCCTCAACTGTTGCGCCAATTTCAAGTTAGCTATAACTTGAACACTCTTAGTACCTAATACAATTGCTTCTATGAAAGCTGAAAGGTACAACTTTAAACCACCTACAACAATTGAACTAGAATCAAAGAAAGACACAATGGAATTGGTTCTTCTATCTCGTTCAAGTAGCTTCAGGAGTGCATACTCAAATCTCACATAAATTGCTTGCAAAATTGCCTTGCTCTTTTGCTCTCAATTTAGTTTAACTTTTGCGTTTGTGCAATACCTGTAAATGAGAACAATCACTGTCATTTAATAAGTTAGTAATCAGAGTTTGATTGGGACACAATTGCTGATCTTCTATCATAATTGAGTCCTTGAAGAACTCAAACTCCAACACTATCTTTATCCTAGATTGTGTTCTCTTCATATAAGGAGACTTTCTCCCCTTATCCAATATGCAATCTTTTCGATTAGATCAGGAGATATTGCTGATTGATCAGTATGACTTATCTCCTTCACGTGCACCTCACATGTATAGGTTGATCATGACTGTGCTTCACAAGATGGACCTGGTCCATGACAGAGTTCATTTGTCATTCTTCAAAACTTCACCTGTTCTTGGGATAAAATCTTGAAAGGGAGATTTTCATCATCTATATCAAGGTAAGTGATTCCCACATATTGCAAGTTAAATACTTTGATTATGTATGGATTTAGACATGAATATTGATAGAAATTTGGGATTTTGAAGAAAAATGTAGAAATTGATATTTTTGGATTTTGATCACGAATTTGCATGGAGTTAGAAATAAATTATATATTTGAGTTCGTGAGGGTATGAGTAAAGTTTATTTTCGAAATTTTCATAATCCCAGCACGTGGGCTCGAGGGTGATTTTTATCGACTTTTCGATCGGGGTTAGAAATTGTTATAAATTGGATTATAATGAGTATTAGAGTATATCTCTATGGGTTTGTACATTTTTTGGCTAGTTTTGGAGCGTTGGTCATCAGTTTGAGTCATAGGAAGGGCTTGGGGCCGGTTATGGAGTTTCGGAATGAAGTAAGTCTCCTTTATAACCTTGTAAGAGGGAAATTACACCATAGGTGAACTAAATTAATATGTGATTTTAATTTGTGGGGGCTACGTACGCACGAGGTGACGAGAGTCCGTGCGTAGCTATTATTATGCTTATGTCCGGGTAGTCTATGACCCAAATCATGTTATATTTACGATGCATGCATCTTACTTGTTAAATTGACTGCTTAAAACATATTGGAACTTGATAAAGGAAATTTTAAAAGGTTAAATTTCACCTACTTGGGTTTTGGATGAGTCACTTGACCGTTAATGAGAATTTGCATTTCTTTGAAAATAAATTCTTGATTGGTTGCTTGAATGTGTTTATCTTTTGTGGAACGGGCCGAACGCCTCGGTAGATTAAATATATGCATCTATCTCCGTTCGACCCTCCGGCAGTGCACAATTTAATATTATGTTGGATCGGGTCGTACGACCTCAGTACGATTTGCGCATGATGACTTGATTGCTTGGGCATTGATAATAAATTATATAACCTCATTGGCCTGTGATAAATTGCTAAAAGATGAAAATTAATTTGGAAATCTCCTATTAACCAAGGAATTGTTTACCTACTTCACGTTATTGAGTTTATAGTAGTCTTATAAAATCCATAATTAAATCATATTATCGGTATATTATTGTTGGCCATAGTAAGTGTCGGAGTCGACCTCTTGTCACTACTTCTTCGAGATTAGACTAGATACTTACTGGGTATGCATTATTTTCGTACTTATAGTACACTTGATGTACATTTTTATTGTACAGGCACATGTACGACTCGTGGCCTAGTTGGGTGCGGCAGCATGGTTGACATGGGGACTTAGGTGGGTTGCATCTTATGTTGCGATCTGTAGCCAGCCTGTGATGACCCAAAAGGTCATCACTTGTTTTAGAAATGAAATATGCATTACGAGGCCTTAGAAACCTCTTTCAGCATCACCTCAATTTGCGTGCGCAGTCCAGGCGCGTAGCCGGATAGATATTATGTGAAAATTTGTGAAAAATGATGAATTTTGACTTTAAAATGAATTAAGTTGACTTTGGTCAATATTTTGGGTAAACAGACCCAGATCCATAATTTGACGATCCCGGAGGGTCCGTAGGAAAATATGGAACTTGGGCGTATGCACGGAATTGAATTTCGAGGTCCTAAACCCGAGAAATGATTTTTTTAAAGAAAATTGTTTGCTGAAATTAATTATGAGATTTGGAAATGAATTGTGATTAGTAGTATCGGTCCCGTATTTTAGTTTCGGCACCCGATATAAGTCTTATATGTGATTTAAGATAAGTCAGTGAAGTTTGGTAAGAAACGAACTTGAAATGACGTGAATCGGATCATTTTTGAGAAAATTTGAAAGTTTGAAGTTCTTAAGAAAATTTCATGACTTTGTTGCAAAATTCATAGTTGTTGATATTATTTTAGTGATTTGAATGCACGAGCGAGTTCGTATGATGTTTTTAGGTTGGTGTGCATGTTTGGTTTGGAGCCCCGAGGGCTCGGGTGAGTTTTGGATAGGCCATGGGGTGGATTTTAGACTTGAAAAATTGCAGATTCTCGGTTGGTGTGTTCAGGTTTGTAGGCTTCGCATTTTTAAAGCCTGGCTCGCAAATGCGAAGGCCTTGTCACAAATGCAATCAAAGGCCCAGGCCAGATCTCGCAATTGCGAGGAATTTTATCGCAAATGCGATACCCCCCCCCCTCCCAGCCAGTCGTCGCAAATGCGGCGCTTTCTTCACAAATCCCAACTCGCAAATGCGAGAGCTCCTTCGCAATTCCCAACATAGAAGATGTCGGGGTTCGCAATTACTAACCCCTGTTCGCATTTCCCATACCTGCGACCTGCAACTTTTATACTTAGCTGAAAATCAACCATTTTTCACATCTTTTCAAAACACAAACTCCTTAGAGCAATTTTTCAAGAACAACTTTTCTTCCAAATCATTTGTAAGTCAATTTTAACTCGATTTCTTCAATCATTAACATCTTTTAACATGATTTCAACTCAAAATCAATGATTTTCATGGGGAAATTGGGTGTTTTGGGTAGAACCTAGGTTTTTCAAAAATTGGGGATTTAGACCTCGATTTGAGGTCCGATTTCAAAACAAATTATATATTTGGGTTTGTGGGGGAGTGGGTAATTGGGTTTTGGTTCGAACCTAGAGTTTTGACCATAAGGGCCTGGGGTGATTTTTGACTTTTTGGGCAAAACTTTGGAAAATTCATTTTCATGCATTCGAATTGATTCATTTAGCGTTTATTGATGTAATTAAGTAACTTGTGACTAGATACAAGCGATTGGTGGTGGAATCAAGGGGTAAAGCTATAATTGAAACGTGAATTGTGTTCGTGGCATCGAGATAAGCGTTTGGTCTAACCTTAGCTTGAGGGAATGGAGTTGTGTCTTATTTACTACGTGTTAATTGTGGAGTACGATGTATAGGCATAGTGACGAGTATCTATACGTCGGTGTCAAGCATGCCCGTGAGTCTTGTATTGTAATTGTTATGACTCCGTTGTGAATTATTGCACTTCACATGTTACTGAAATATTATTGTTCCCTTGCCGGGATGTTATTGAGATATTATTGTTCCCTTGTCGGGATGTTACTGAGATATTATTGTTCCCTTGCCGGGATATTATTGAAATATTATTGTTCCCTTGCCAGGATGTTATTGAAATATTATTCTTCCCTTGTCGGGATGTTATTGAAATATTATTGTTCTCTTGTTCCTTTGTCAGGATGTTGTTATATTGCTCTTGTTCCCTTGCCGGAATTCTTTGTGAATGTCATTGATTTGTAACTGGGATCGGGTGGCACGCTTGCCACAAGATAAATGAAATAGGAGCTGGTGTCACACCTGCCACGAGATAAATGAAATGGGAGCGGGTGGCATGCCTGCCACAAGATAAATGAAATTAGAGCGGGTGGAACGCCAGCCACGAGATACATGAAATGGGAGCGGGTGGCACGTGTTACATCCCGCATCTTCGTATGTTAAAGTTTCGTCGTAAGTCAATCGACGTAAGTTTGGGGATGGGATTATTTTAAGATTTTAAGCATTATGCTATTTCAAACAAAGTGATAAGTAAATTCGTGAAGGTGAAGGGGAAGCAAGTCAAAGAAAATGAATTTTCGTCCAAGTTTGGCATGTTGGGATAAAATACGTCCCGAGCTAAAATACTCGGTATTTATGGACTAGTGTCATACGAGATACCACATGACCATGATAGTAAGGTGTATAAGGTATGTGAAAAGTGAGTAGCATTTTAAGTAAGTGGGAATAATTCTCAATTCTGCGGGTAATTTATTAATTATCGGGTAACGGGACATTACCTAAAAAACTGGGGATATATTGGATAAAATTAACCTCAAAACGTGGCACCAAGCCACATCTTGAAAACATGACTATTAATAATTTTTGATTAGTTGGCAAGTAATGTGTCAAGAACAAAAGACACCTCACTTTCTTATAGTTAAAATGCAAAGACATGTAAGTAATGTGGAAAGTACAAAACCTTCCATTCCTATTTATTGAATACAAGGATCATATGAGATATTTGCTCTTTACCAACGAAAGATTCAAACCAAATTCCTACAATTCAAGTTCTTATATTAGACCACCATTTTTTTTTTGTGTCATGTGTTAGTATTTTCAAGAAAACGGAAATATTTATCTTTTCATATTGGATCCTAGTTTTGTCTTTCTCACAATCTTAGATTCAGAAAATCCTCTTACATTGTTTCCATGCTATAGTTGTATATATAGCATTCTATTTTTTAAAACTTGATGTTGCACTGTACGGATAGTACTGAAACAACAATCCGATAAATACTCTTGATGTTACCATAACAACATAAAATTTTACGGTTCTAAAGGAGTACGGTGCAATCTTCTCCAAGAATATAATGCGGAGTTTTCCCTATTCCAGGTATGTTAAGGCTATCCCTTCTTTCTTTTGGCATGATCCCTACGATATGAACGAAACATGCAAATGCAAAAATTTCAAAAGTGACTCTACTCATAGAAGTAATAGAAATATCTATGTTTTTTAATTTCCAGGTGTCATAATATTTTATCATATGTTCATGGGTATCAGAAAAATACGAAAGATGAAAGGATGTTACTTTGTGATATTGCTCAAGGGGCAAAATGGTCTTATGACATTCTGAATGGTTTTATTGACGTACTTTTCATGTATTGCATCCACGTGCATTGACCCATGACCAGATGGCATTATATACACGTATATATGCAAATATATGTATATGGGATATGAGAAAAGGTTATGGCGTTATATACGCACCACCACCTGATCAGCTGGTATATGATGATGATGTTGCCCACAGTGGCTGAAATATGATTCAAACGGCGTTATATACGCATATATGGGTATGTATTCAAATGGCGTTATATACGCATATATATGTATGTATTCAAACGGCGTTATATACGCGTATATATGTATGTATATATATGTATATGGGATATGGGAAAGGTTATGGCGTTATATACGCACCACCACCTGATCAGCTGGTATACGATGATGATTTTGCCCACAGTGGCCGATATGATATGATGGGATGCCCTCAGAGGCTGATGATGTTATGAAACATATACCTATGCACGGTATGACATTAATACGCATGTGCATGACGCTGAAAGTAATTTATAATTTACAAAGTTATTCAGACGTACGGGTTGAGTCATGTACTCCATATGTCTTCCATGTCTCCTATGTATTTATTTATGTGCCTTACATACTCGGTACGTTATTCGTACTGACGTCCCTATGCCTGGGGATGCTGTGTTTCATGCCCGCAGGTCTTGATAGATAGGTCGAGAGCCCTCCAAGTAGGCTATCAGCTCAGTGGAAGATGTTGGTGCGCTCCCTTTGCTTCGGAGTTGCATATTTGGTTAGTATGATCTAGACATCTATTGCTTGGTATTGCGGGACTCTATCCCGACCTTCGTGACACTTATGTACTCTTAGAGGTTTGTAGACATATGTCGTGTATGTGAAAGATTGTACGTCCCTGTCGGCCTATGTTTGAGTTTATAAATGATTATGTTAGCCTATTAGGCCCATACGTCACATGTATATAATGATGTAATAAGAAAGGTACATTACGTTAGTACTCGGTCAAGTAAGGTAATGGGTGCCCGTCGCGGCCCATCAGTTTGGGTCATGACAAAAGTGGTATCAGAGCAGTTCTTTCCTAGGGATGTCTACAAGCCGTGTCTAGTAGAGTCTTGTTTATGGGTGTGTCGTGCACCACACTTATAAGCAGGAGGCTACCGGGCACTTAAGACTGCCACTCTTTTTTCTTACTCTAGATCGTGTGGTAGAGCTCACTTATAAGAATCCCAGTTCTGAAATTCTATGTTATTCGTAATAATACGATACCTACATCCAGAAAGACGGTTGGTAAAAGATATGGCTATGGAAGAGTTGAGTTAGAAGAACTCGACCTTGCATCATGCTTATGATAAGTAAATGTGAGATCTTCAACAGATCATGTGCGTACTGAAATGTGTAATCCCCTTGATAAGGAATCTTGAGGAAAGAATACATATTCACCTTAATGGTGAAAGACAATGAGAGATTAAGAAGATAAGTACAAGTTTCAGTAAGTAAAATGAGCAAGGTAAAAAAAAAAGGGTACGAGGTACCTAGTTAATGAAGGTTAACATCGTTTATAATTAAGGCAGAGGAACATAAGCTTCTTGAGTTATATTTAATAGTAACAGAGGTATATACAATTGGTCACACCCTTTCCAGATATGTCTTATAAGGGTTAACAAAAGTAGTATAAGAAGATATGATGGATGGATTGATTGCGTCAGTTGACATTTTCGTAGGATATTGCAATTGTGCTAATAGATCTCTTTATGAGACACCGAATGATGCCCTCTGAAATAGTGCAGCCAGCTATGAGTACCACGAAGACATGCACTATAAGCCTTGACGGAATAAATATTACCTTAGTGTGGCTCGCGTCTCTAGTAAAGCGAGAACGTTAAACAACTTGAAGAACCATTGGATAGAGCAAAGGGAAGTAAAGAGCAAAAGAATCTCTTGTTCAAGTTTTTAAAATAAAGTAATAAGCATAAATGTTAGCGGGAAATTATAAAAGAGTTAATAAAGCATTATGAGTAAGATGTGATACATAGATGACAACGGTATATCAAAAGATGACAATGTTACAAAATCTATAGTCAAGTGAAGGAAGAAACGAGAAGTGACAGGCCTTAGGACAACAAAAGAGTATAGGCCATAAAGTCATATCCTCACTTCGAGAAACAAGTTCGCGACGCTAACGTGATTCAGAAGAAAAAGTTAGACCCCAGAGTAATTGAATTCAGCATGGACTGGTAGAAAAAGACGAACTAAATATGAATTAGGGACTGAGTAATTTGATGGTGGTCGGCATTATGAGAACTTCATATTGCTTTACCGGTGATAATAGAATAGACCACAGAGGAAGATTCGTGAGAAACCCAGAGAATGGTTATTCAGGAAGACGCTTCCCTACAACAAGCAATGTGAGCAAAGTTCAGCTTAAGGGACTGTATGTGCCAGCTATACTAAATTTTACCATCGCGAGTGAGGAACTTTGTTATCCTTGGTACAAAAGGATTGCCTCAAGGAGAGTAAGGGTCATTGATGATGTGAAAAGACGCCAATGATGAAGAGGTAACACATCTATAGGTAGATCATCGTAGCTTCAGCTCTTAATACACCCCTAAAAGGGGGGAATATGGAATGATGTGGTATTATGTCAGAATTAAGTGGTTCTAGTGACTATGGAATGGTAAAGGAAGAATGCGATAAATAAAAGAGGAATGAAACGGTACTTATCCAAATCTTACAGATACGCTACGATTCTAGAATATTGTGCAAGCATGACGTCAAAGAGCGGAAGTAAAGGTTCCTGCCCGAACTGTTATTAATAAATAAGAAACCAATGCGAGTTGTAAGTTAAGACAAAGAAGATAATCCAAGAATGATTACGAGGAATATTGATATGAGAATGGGCCAACGAGTAGTTAGTAATTGGTCAGGAAGATCCTAGTTATGGCTAAACAGGAGGTTACAGACGAGTCATTAGATCGTGTGAGATAAACATAGTAGAACCCAACGTGGAGAGTTCAGCCTCGAAGAATATCATTATAATATTTGAGATATATTCAAACAAGAGTGGGGTAGTTAAAGGTATGGTATGAACGTTATGGAAATAAAAGAGAGTGCCACTAGGAAGACAGTGAAAATATAAGTTCAAAAGCAACCCTACAAGCACAATGGTGTGAGATAAGTAACTACGGATAATTGTAGGCGACAAAAAATAAATAAATTTTTTTATTGGGTATACGATGAAGTAAACTTGTAGCAACGAGAGTCAAGGGTTCTCCCTAAGTACTACAACAAAAGACTAGTTGAGGAAATAAGGAAGAAGGCTTCAACCGAAGCACAACGACTTAAAGAGGAAATGGTCGTGTAACAACAATCTCGTGACAACATTATAAGCATTCCAAAGAAAAGTGGCACCTACCGTGGCTAATGAACGGGAAGTAAGAATTAAAAGTAATATTCGAGATCATATGAGTTGTATGAAAACTCTGTCAAATGTGGGCACTAAGATAAGCTAAGTATGGACGCAACAAGGGGCAGAAAGACCAAGAAAAGTAATATCTTACATTGAAAGAAAGCTGAGATGGAACGAAAGGAATTAATCGATCAATGATCCAGAGTTAGTATGTTATGGATACACTCAAGATTTTGGAGCATTATCCAAGCATCATATTTGTTGATAATCATACAGCCATAGAAGACTCTGATATAAGTTAAAAGAAAGAATTGAACCCAGGGCATAGACAAAGGATTGAATTGTTAGAAGATTGTATTTTGGATATTCCATAACGCCCATGAAAGGCTAAGGTAATAACTGATACCATGAGCTAAAGGTCGGAAGATAGCTTAAGCCTATGTAAAGGTCGATCAGAAGGAAGAGGGAACTAAAGAATTACATCACCGAAGTAAATCAGGAGTCTGATTATTGGACCTGAAAATAATTATAGAAGTTGTGCTGGAAAACATGATAGAATCACTCTTAATATCAGATGTTCAAGAGAAATAACACAACAGTCATAATCTATAATGGCCCTACAAGGAAGCCAGTTAGAAGAAGTACCAGCCTCATAAGAAGTCAGTATGAAGCTTCCACCGGATTGTGTATGTACCAGAGGTGCGTGTATTATAATAGAGATTCAAGTTATTGACGTGAATTACACCTAGGTGGAAGGGAGGTCAGAAAAGAGATAGAAGATACGATACAATATTTTAAGGTAAGTAAGGTAAAGGTGAACAACGTACGAGATACCTAAAGAAAGAAGATTGTGAATAGTCCATACTTTGGATAGAAGGCTAGAAGTGCTAAGATTCATTATCTAGGAATAATAGCGGCATCGTCAGTAGCATACCTTCTAGCTTATGGTCTAGGTATCGAAAAGCTTGACTAAGAAAATAAAGGAAGGGGATCTCATGAATTGTATAGGATTAAAATACCCACGTAAGGTGAATCACATTAGGATGCTATAAAACACGGTTATGAAAGCTTGGTATTGCACCAAGTGGATGAGTCTAATCATTTTATATATTCCCCGATGAGGAGTAAGCCTTAATGTCATTGTATTACGTAAGAAGTTTCAAGATATCAATGAAAGATTGTAGATCCACATCGAGGTGAATCAACAATGGTCAGATATAAGTTATAAAGTATGACATGAGGCTAGGCCATGATTCTTAAGACGAACTGTAATGAAGGGGCATTGAAGGACTGAGATTTATACCTAAAGGATAGGCCACAAAAGTAACTGAGAGCTTGGTGAACATACCTCAGTAAAGGTAGATTGAAGCAAAAATTAAGGTATAGTATAACCTACATATATGTGGTAAAGTCACGCGAATGGATACCAGGTCTATGAAATAAGATATAACCATATTCGAAGTTCTACAAAGTAACGAGCGAAGAACTTCAGTACACCTATAGATGCCTAGAAAGGCATCCTATTAAGCCTTGTATATGTTTACAAAGTAAGGCCTAGAGATTGGCTAAAAGCTGGAGGAAAAATGAAAGAAGAGTTGCATAGGCACACTTACAAAGTCAGTATCGTAAAGGCTGCATGATTGAAGGTAGCAACAATTACGAGATTGGAAGGAATTCGATCACAAGTCATGGTGTGATAAAGAGGCCTAAAGGGGGGAATGCCCTGGCCTTTGGATTTAATCGCAGAACAGTTAACCAGATGGCAAGGAGAGTAATAAAGTATTCGGAAGACATATGCTATGAAAATTATAAGAGCATCAGTCAACATTCGAGGACGAATGTTCCAAAGGGGGGAATGATGTTACATCCCACATTTTTGTATTTTAAAGTTTCATCGTAAGTCAATCGACGTAAGTTCGGGGATGGGATTATATTAAGATTTTAAGAATTATGCTATTTCAAACAAAGTGATAAGTAAATTCGTGAAGGTGAAGGGGAAGCAAGTCAAAGAAAACGAATTTTCGTCCAAGTTTGTCATGTTGGGATAAAATACGTCCCGAGCTAAAATACTCGGTATTTATGGACTAGTGCCATATGAGGTACCACATGACCATGATAGTAAGGTGTATAAGGTATGTGAAAAGTGAGTAGCATTTTAAGTAAGTGGGAATAATTCTCAATTCTGCGGGTAATTTATTAATTATCGGGTAACGGGACATTACCTAAAAAACTAGGGATATATTGGATAAAATTAACCTCAAAACGTGGCACCAAGCCACATCTTGAAAACATGACTATTAATAATTTTTGATTAGTTGGCAAGTAATGTGTCAAGAACAAAAGACACCTCACTTTCTTATAGTTAAAATGCAAAGACATGTAAGTAATGTGGAAAGTACAAAACCTTCCATTCCTATTTATTGAATACAAGGATCATATGAGATATTTGCTCTTTACCAACGAAAGATTCAAACCAAATTCCTACAATTCAAGTTCTTATATTAGACCACCATTTTTTTTTGTGTCATGTGTTAGTATTTTCAAGAAAATGGAAACATTTCTCTTTTCATATTGGATCCTAGTTTTGTCTTTCTCACAATCCTAGATTCAGAAAATCCTCTTACATTGTTTCCATGATATAGTTGTATATATAGCATTCTATATTTTTAAACTTGATGTTGCACTGTACGGATAGTACTGAAACAACAATCCGATAAATTCTCTTGATGTTACCCTAATAACATAAAATTTTGCGGTTCTAAAGGAGTACAGTGCAATCTTCTCCAAGAATATAATACGGAGTTTTCCCTATTCCAGGTATGTTAAGGCTATCCCTTCTTTCTTTTGGCATGATCCCTACGATATGAACGAAACGTGCAAATGCACAAATTTCAAAAGTGACTCTACTCATAGAAGTAATAGAAATATCTATGTTTTTTTAATTTGCAGGTGTCATAATATTTTATCATATGTTCATGGGTATCAGAAAAATACGAAAGTTGAAAGGATGTTACTTTGTGATATTGCTCAAGGGGCAAAATGGTCTTATGACATTTTGTATGGTTTTATTGACGTACTTTTCATACATTGCATCCACGTGCATTGACCCATGACCAGATGGCGTTATATATGCGTATATATGTAAATATATGTATATGGGATATGGGAAAAGGTTATGGTGTTATATACGCATCACCACCTGATCAGCTGGTATATGATGATGATGTTGCCCACAGTGGCTGAAATATGATTCAAACGGCATTATATACGCATATATATGTATGTATTCAAACAACGTTATATACACATATATATGTATGTATATATATGTATATATATATGTATATGAGATATGGGAAAGGTTATGGCGTTATATACACACCACCACCTGATCAGCTAGTATACGATGATGATTTTGCCCACAGTGGCCGATATGATATGATGGGATGCCCTCAGAGGCTGATGATGTTATGAAACATATACCTATGCACGGCATGACATTTATACGCATGTGCATGACGCTGAAAGTAATTTATTATTTACAAAGTTATTCAGATGTACGGGTTGAGTCATGTACTCCATATGTCTTACATGTCTCCTATGTATTTATTTATGTGCCTTACATACTTGGTACATTATTCGTACTGACGTCCCTTTTGCCTGGGGATGCTGCGTTTCATGCCCGCAGGTCCTGATAGACAGGTCGAGAGCCCTCCAAGTAGGCTATCAGCTCAGCGGAAGATGTTGGTGCGCTCCATTTGCTTCGGAGTTGCGTATTTGGTTAGTATGATCTAGACATCTATTGCTTGGTATGGCAGGACTCTATACCGACCTTCGTGACACTTATGTACTCTTAGAGGCTTGTAGACATATGTCGTGTACGTGAAAGATTGTACGTCCCTGTCGGCCTATGTTTGAGTTTATAAATGATTATGTTAGCCTATTAGGCCCATACGTCACATGTATATAATGATGTAATAAGAAAGGTACATTACGTTGGTACTCAGTCAAGTAAGGTACTGGGTGCCCGTCGCGGCCCATTGGTTTGGGTCATGACAGCACGCCTACCAAGAGATACATAAAATGGAAGCGGGTGGTACGCCTGCCACGAGATACAGGAAATGGGAGCGGGTGGCACGCCTGCCACGAGATAAATGAAATGGGAGTGGGTGGCACGCCTACCACGAGATACATGAAATGGGAGCGGGTGGCACGCCTGCCACGAGATACATAAAATGGGAGTAGGTGGCATGCCTGCCACGAGATACATGAAATGGGAGAGGGTTGCATTCCTGCACCAAGATGCGTGAAATGGGAGCGGGTTGCACGCCTGCAACAAGATGTAAAATGAAAGTGAATTCTGCCTTTGTTTCCCTTATCCTTTTTAGTAGTCGGATTTTGGTTTCTTTATATTCTCCTGATATTCTGTTGTTATCTGTTATTCCCCTAAAGCATGTTTCCCCTGCCAAATTTTTAATTGCAATTATGTGTTTCTATTTCCGCTTTTTATGATATAACTGCACAAGTTTAATTGGTAGCCTTGTCCTAGCCTCGTCACTACTTCGCCGAGGTTAGGCTAGACACTTACCAGCACATGGGGTTGGTTGTGCTGATACTACACTCTACACTATGTGCAGATCCCGGAGCAGCTCTTGGACCATAGTTTTGAGGCTATCTTCAGTCCATGCAGAGATCCAAGGTAGACCTGCAGACGTCTGCAGACTCTGGCATCTCCTCTATCCTTTATTTCTTGTTTCATCTCTTTGCTTCAGAAATAGTGTGTCTTTTATTTTCAGACCTTGTATTTAGTAGTCTTAGACCGTCTGTGGTACTGTGACACCAGGTTTTGGTTGATTAAGGCTTAAAGTGTTGTAATAGACACATGTCTAGATATTTTGTTGCTTTTATTCCGCTTATTCTAAATTTCCGTTGTTTACTCGTTGTTGTTTTATATAATGTTAAAGAGAATAAAATTGGTAAAAAAGGTAAGTTTTTCAATAATTGGCTTGTCTA
Organism: Nicotiana tabacum; assembly: GCF_000715075.1. Taxonomy (NCBI): domain Eukaryota; kingdom Viridiplantae; phylum Streptophyta; class Magnoliopsida; order Solanales; family Solanaceae; genus Nicotiana; species Nicotiana tabacum. The sequence goes on along the minus strand of NC_134086.1, from coordinate 103,752,473 downwards.
GCGCACATTAGTAGGCGCCATCACGACTCCCGTGGGTGGGAAATCTTGGTCGTGACAAGTTGGTATTTGAGCTCTAGGTTACATGGGTCTCACAGTTCACATACAAGCTTAGTAGAGTCTGAGGGATCAGTACGGAGATATCTGTATTTATCCCCCAGAGGCTACAGAGTTAGGAAAAACTTCACCTTCATTCTTTCCTGTCGTGCAATTTTGTTCTCTCAGTTCTAAATTGAAACCCCTACTCTTGTCCTTTCGCGAAAAGCGAGGTCACGTACCGCTTCTTCAACCGAATAACAGTTCAGACCGGTGATGGAGCAGCTATGTCTGCCGATACCTTTTGGAGATTAGACAAGTTCACCAAGCTCTTCACTACTACTTTCAGCGGTGCATCTTCTGAGGATCCCCAAGATTATCTAGATAGCTGTCATGAGGTTCTCAGGAACATGGGGATAGTTGAGACCAATGGGCTCGATTTTGCTACTTTTGCTTGTCTGGATCCACCAAGACTTGGTGGAGAGATTATTGTTTGCCTAGACCAGCCGGATCACTAGCTTTGACTTGGGAGCAGTTTACTCAGCTATTTCTGGAGAAGTTTCTCCCCATCTTTCAGAGAGAGATCTATCGGAGGCAGTTTGAGCGTCTCCAGCAGGGTTCTATGACTGTTACTGTCGCACCCCCTTTTTCTCGCGAAATCGAGTTTAGGACATTTGGGAGGACAACTTGTTCCACTTTGGGAATTGGGTTTGAATTGGAGAGTCTCCGCCTAATGATTAAAGTGCATTAGGACACTAGGAAGGAATTGATCTAGAAAATCAGAGATTGGGTAAGGGCTAGAAATTATCCCGAGGGGAAGGTGTTAGGCACCCCTCAGGATCCACTAGTGTGGTTCCCGGCCATGCTATAATTGTGACTTTAAGTAACAAGTAGGCAAATAGAAGTTTTAAATATAAGGATTTTTCATGTAATGGCTGCAAATAGATTAAAGTTTAAAGAAAACAAAAGGAAGCTGAATTTTTGAGGAAAACAGTTTGAAAATTCTGAAAAAAATAAATAGGTAAAGGGAGGGGGGGGTCCTAGGTTTATAAATAATATGGATCACTCCACACAACATCCGGTAATCACTCCTCAAAGAGGGGCTACACGAGATGTTATCGTGTGGTCATCATATCCACATTTACCCTTTCCCACCTCGTTAAGCTATTAAAGCGCGGAGTGGTTTTGTTACTTATTGCATGCTATTACCCGCCCCATTCCTATCAATCCCGGAGGTAATTGGGACTACTAATCCTAAAAGGGAGGGGTATGAGGTTTTGCAGTTTTAAAGGACAAAATTCTAAGGCGACAATCAAAACATATATAGCAAGTATTGGGAAAGCATGTAAACAGATACAACTCAAATAAACCTCCTTAAACCAAAGAGAGAATATATTTTTAGCATGTCTTACACGTACTGATTATGGTTTGATTAAACTTAAAAGGTTAAAGCAGGCTGATTTATCACATATTTTCAGATAAGAAGTCCGAATTAGACTTGCCCGCTGGTTGTAATTATCAAAGACTAGCGCAGTTATAGCTTTTACCCTAAAGCTTGCCTAGGTGTTGGGCGAAACCTATAGGCATGATATCTATTAGTTTCAGAAATAAAGCAGTAAACTGATTACATAAAGGTTGCCAGTTTTTTACCAAGTTCTGCAGATTAAACTTAAAACGAGCGAGGCGATTCAGATTTGATTGGTAGTTCCTATAGGTATATTTTCTAGGCGTTGTTAATTTAAAACACTGTCATTGGCGTACAGGAATCCTATAGGCAGGTCACCTTATATGCAGTCGATTGTCTAAGCCTATAAACTCATTTGCCTAGTGACAGATGCAGGTGAAAAATGCAGGAAGTCCTATAGCATATTATCTATATGATAATGCAGAAGTGCAGAAACCTATAGACATGGTCTCTATATAATGCAGAAGCGCAGAAACCTATAGACATGGTCTCTATGTAATGCAGAAGTGCAAAAACTTATAGACATATTATATATATGAAATGCATAAGTGCAAAAAACTTATAGACATGGTATCTATATGAAATGCAGAAGTGCAAAAGCTGAAAGCAGGATACGTGAATGCAGAAATATAGTAACCCCCTATGAACATGGTATCTACCTCTTTGCATGCACGATTGACCATCCCTTTTTCACTAACAACCCCAATATTTATTATAAATTATTACAACCCAGAATGAATAAGAAGAGCAAAATTACATCAGAAATTAAAGTACAACCAAGGGGAGCCTAATTCAGACTCTAGGTCTGAAATATGAGATGAACCAACTCCAAAGATCAAGATCCCAAGCATTTCTCTTATTTGGATGTGTCAGAGTTCCCTAAGAGCCTCAAATGGACTCCGGGAAGTGCTCACACCCAAACACATACATGATTATGAACATAGTGCAGTGTGGAAGGGCTAGCCCTCAAGTATCCAAGTTCAGAGGGAACTCAAGGTCCCAAGGAAAGGCTTACAGGAGGGGGGCAGAGCTTAGAAGCTAAGAGTAAGTGTAAGTGCAGAGTTTGAAAAGGGGGAAGGGGAAGTGGTAGAGAAACAGGGACAAGCTAGTGGGCATACCTAGCAATGGGAAGTGCTGGCACACCCCCACAAGCCTGTTAGAACACATTGTTTTGGGAGTCAGGATCCTCTAAGGGATCAAGTCCAGACATGAACAATAACTTCTATATTGTCGTGTCATGAACTACAACTCAAATCACATAGAGGGGAATAGGGGTACAGGGATTCATAGCAGAAACAAGTAAAAGAAATTAACATGCTAATTAAACATTCAACTCTATATAGACAGTAAAGTAGACATGGATGCAAAGGCTATAAGTGAACACATTGGGATGATGCTGAAGCTAAAACTAGAACATACCAGTCTCAAAGAAACACATGAAAGAAAGCAGTAGTCTTGCAAAGCCAAAGTGCAAACAGGCAGTCAGAATGCTATGATCTTAGAAATGAATCGTGAGGTTGTAAGGGTGAAGTATGAAGTGTAAAAGTGTTGAACTGAAGGTCTGTTCAAGTGCAGAAGGGTCGTGCCCTTTTATAGTGTAGAAAGCAAGCAGAAATAGGTAAGCAAATAGTTTGAAAATCAATTACACAAGGTTTCCCCCTAATTAAGGCATAAAAGGGGTAAATACATAAAGGTCTATTTAAGGACAGGGGCTTGACAACACACGGTTTGTGAAAATAAGGAAAGGAAATCAGTTAACAGCCAAGAAAATCGAAAATTGAAGATTTTGTATGTATGACCCAAGTTAGAAAGATGGGAAAGATTTCAACTTAAGGAAAATCAGTGCCAATCAATTAGACTTATTAAAAGGAATTCTGAATCAATCACAAGTTGGAAAACCATTCTGAAGAAAGATTCGTCATATATAAAAGCATAAAGACACGTTAAACATGAAGAAATTTGTCATGCTATTCAGAAGAGTCTAGTGTAGGAGAATCAGAATTGTGTGCAAACAAAAGAAGTTCACACTTAGTTCATAAACCCAGAAATAAGTCTGAAAGAGTCAAGGGTCCTCAAGCAGAACCCTAGTTTGATCATATGACCAAACTCGGAGGAAACCTCCAAATTCTAGGGTTTCCGACTCAAGTCAAATGAAGAGGCAACAGGCTAAGAGATTTCCTTTCTGAATCTCATGAGAAGACAAGAAGATACAAATAATATTCAAAGCAGACAGAGTGTAGGAGCATAATGAGAAAATAGTTATGACAGTAGAAGAAACGTGTTTAAGAAAACCTTTTAGAAGGGACTTAAACAGAGTTCAGTAGAAGGCAAACAAAACTTAAGAACTCAGTAGGAAATACATACAGTAGAAGAACACAAAAATACTGGAAAAGCATAGCAAAAGATCATATAGGAAGATACAGTAAGATAAACATGCGAGCATGGTACAAAACACACTAGAAAAACAAAGCACAGAAGAACATGCATGATAAAGGAAAACATAAGAGCACAGTAGAAGAACATGCATGGTAGAAAAGAAAACATCAAAACATAGTATAGACAAATACACACAAGGAAAAGAAGAAGAAAAGTCAGAGAAACATTTTAAGCTTTTCAGAAAAACCCTAAATCGGAAAGAAGTGATTTTTGAAAGAAAAATTAGGAAAACGTTTAAAAACTCAAGCAGAGCACAGATATAGAACAAATTTAAGAAAAAAATCAGAGAAAAGCTCGAATAGCTGTGGTTTCAGAGGAACCCTAAAGCGAGAAAGGCTTGGAAAAGGTCCGATCTGAGTCGGATAAGTCAAAAATAGGCTCATAATGCTTGGATATGCCGGAGCAAGGCCGAAAAGGCCATAGAACCTCGAATCGGAGAGGATCTGAATGAACACCGTTGAGGTCAGACCTTGAAACTTCGAACACCAAGTGTTTAAGAGCAGAGGGAGATGAGTTTAAGCCATCCGTGGCCTAAGAGGCCATGGATTCCGGTGAGCTGAAGGTAGAAGACATTAAGAGATGATTAGGGTTTCAAGAACCTTTGAGAGGGTTTGAGAGATGAGAGGATTCAGAGGCGGTGGTTGGTGAGAAATGGGATAGGGTTGGGGGTGTTTAGAAATTAAAAAGGAAAGGGGAAATTCTGGCCGTTGATCGAAATGATCAACGACCTGGATCAAAAGGGGAAACCAGGCGGGTTGGATAAGTGGATTAGGGGCGGGTCATTTTAGGAATTGGGATGGCCCGTTTGACTTTGAAATTGGGGTTAATTGGGGCTGATTTTAGGCTATAACTGAAATGAAATAGGGCTAGTGTTTAAATAACCACTTTTCCCTTTAATTTTTATAAAATTAGTAAAATAATTTCTGAAAACAAATTAAAAGTAATAAATTAATTAATAATGTAAAAATATTAAATTAAAAATATTAGAATAAATTTTGTAATTATAAACGTAATTAAATCTTAAGATAGGCTAAAATTGCAATCATATGCAATTTAGCTTTAAAATACTAAATAAATTTGTAAAAATGCGTAAAAGTTACCTTAGCTATATTTTGGTATAAATGTGAGAATAAAATAAGTTATTCACCAAAATGATGATTTTAGGAATAACTATTAGTTTTTGTACTGCTAAAATGAGCAATAAATTGATTTAAAAAATCTTTTAAAAAATTAGGAAAAATACTAAAACACTTGGGCATACTTATATATGCACATATATGCTATTTTTAAAGTACATTACATATATAAAATGCACAGGAAAAAATTGGGTATCAACAGTTACTCAGTATGAGACCAAATTCATCAACTTGGCTCGTTATGCTCTTATCATACTTCCCACCGAGAGAGAGAGCGGATGAGGAGGATCAATAAGGGACTTATTCAACCAATTCCATTTCATATGGACAAGGAGACTGGGAGTGATATTTCTTCTAGGAGGCAGCCAATGTGGCCAGGAGAGTTAAGATGGTTCTATTGTAGGGAGGTGGTCAGGGGTCTGACAAGAGACCTCGTCATTTAGGCCGATTCAATGGTACCTCGTCTATAGGTAGAGATTCATATGGTAGAGGCCATCCTTCTAGGCCTTTTTAGTCAGCACTTCAGGTTTCTCATTGTGCTTCAGGTGGTCGTGGTTCTCATATGTAGTATTCTGATCAGCTGACCTACAGTGCACCACCAGCTTCTATTAGTGCACCGCCGCTTCAAAGTTTCCAGGTTCGTCAGCCCTAGCAGCTGAGGGCTTATTTTACTTGTGGCAACACGAGGCACATTACTAGATATTGCCCTCGAACACCGAGCAGTCCTCAGCAGTAGGGTTCCCGTGCCATGGTTCAGGCACTGAGTGTTCCACAGCCCACCCAGCCAGCTAGAGGTGGGGATAAAGGTGCTAGAGGTGGAGGTAGAGGTATTAAAGGTGGATCTCAGGCCGCTAGAGGTGGAGGCTAGCCAGCAGTAGGCCGTCCTAGAGATGTAGTTTAGGGTGGTGGGGCCTAGCCCCGATGTTATGCTCTTCCAGCTAGGCCCAAGGTTGAGGATTCCGATGCAGTTATCACAGGTACGGTTCTATTTTGTGATAGAGATGCTTCAGTGTTATTTGATCCAGGGTCTACATACTCATATGTGTCCTTTTATTTTGCACAGTATCTAGTCATGCCTAGTGATTCTTTGAATGTTCCTGCTTATGTGTTTACACCGGTGGGTGATTCTATTGTGGATGATCGAGTCCATCATTCATGTATAGTTATGATTGGAGGTCTTGAGACTCGTGTAGATTTGCTTCTTCTGGACATGGTCGATTTCGATATCATATTAGGGATGGACTGGTTATTACCTTACCACGCTATCTTGGAATGCCATGCTAAAACTGTGACCTTAGCCTTGCCGGGTTTACCTCGTTTAGAGTGGAGAGGGAATCCTGGTCATTCTACCTACAGTGTTATCTCGTATGTGAAGGCTCGACATATGGTCGAGAAGGGGTGTGTGGCCTATTTGGCCTATGTTCATGATTTCGGTGCTGAGGTTCCTTCTATTGTTCTGTGCCCGTTGTTCATGAGTTTCCTGAGGTATTTCCTTCGGACCTGCCGGGTATACCACCCGACATGGATATTGACTTTTGCATTGATTTGGCTCCGGGCACTCAGCCCATTTCTATTCCGCCATATCGTATGGCCCCGCCTGAGTTGAAAGAGTCGAAGGAGCAGCTGCAAGACTTGCTTGAGAAGGGTTTGATTAGGCCGAGTGTTTCGCCTTGGGGTGCGTCAGTGTTGTTTGTTAAGAAGAAGGACGGATTGATGAGGAGGATGTGTATTGATTACTGGCAGTTGAATAAGGTTACAATCAAGAATAAGTATCCATTAACGAGGATTGATGATTTGTTTGATCAGCTTCAGGGTGACAAGGTATTTTCGAAGATTGACTTGAGATCTTGCTACCATCAGTTGAGGATTAGGGCATCTGATGTCCCTAAGACAACTTTCCGCACTCCGTACGGGCACTATGAGTTCTTCGTGATGTCATTCAGGTTGGCGAATGACCCAGCAGCTTTTATGGATTTGATGAACCGAGTGTTCAGGACTTACTTGAATTCATTCGTGATAGTCTTCATTGATGATATTTTGATATATTCCCGCAACCGGGAGGAGCACGAGCAGCATCTTAGAGTGGTTCTTCAGACCTTGAGGGATAGTCAGTTATATGCTATGTTCTCAAAGTGTGAGTTCTGGTTGAGTTCAGTTTCATTCCTAGGTCATGTTGTATCAGCAGAGAGTATTCAGGCTGATCCGAAGAAGATTGAGGCAGTCAAGAACTGGCCTAGACCAGCATCAGCTATGGAGATTCGGAGTTTCTTAGGGTTGGTAGGCTACCATCGTCGGTTCATGAAGGGTTTTCATCTATTGCAGCCCCGATAACCAGGTTGACCTAGAAGGGTGCACAGTCCAGATGTTCGGATGAGTGTGAGGCGAGCTTTCAGAAGCTCAAGACAGCTCTGACTACGGAACCAGTGTTTGTTTGCCCTATAGGTTCAGGGCTATATATAGTTTATTGTGATGCATCTCTTATTGGACTTGGTGCAGTGTTGATGCAGGATGGCAAGGTCATTGCCTATGCTTCGCGGCAGTTGAAGTTTCATGAGAAGAACTATCCAGTTCATGATTTGGAGTTGGCAGCCATTGATCATGCATTGAAGATTTAGAGGCATTATCTGTATGGCGTGGCATGTGAGGTGTTCATGGATCACAAGAGTCTACAGTATTTGTTCAAGCAAAAGGAGTTGAATTTGAGGCAAAGAAGGTGGATAAAGTTGTTGAAAGACTATGATATCACCATCTTATATCATCCGGGAAAGGCCAACATGATGGCCGATGCTTTGAGTAGGAAGTCAGGCAGTATGGGAAGTCTTGCTTATATTCTGATCATTGAGAGACCATTTGCTTTGGATGTTCAGGCTTTGGCCAATCAGTTCGTGAGGTTGGATGTTCTGAGCCTAGTCGTGTGTTAGCTTGCATAGTTGCTCGTTCTTCATTATTGGAGCGTATCTGATATCAGCAGTATGATGATCCCTATTTGTGTGTCCTCAGAGACATGGTATAGCACGGAGGTTCCAAGCAGGTTACCTTAGGTGATGATGGAGTTTTGAGATTGCAGGGTAGAGTTTGTGTGCCTAATGTGGTTGGTCTTCGAGAGTTGATTTTAGAAGAGGCTCATAGCTCCCGGTACTCTATTCATACGGGCACCTCGAAGATGTATTAGGATTTGCGGCAGCATTATTGGTGGCAGAGAATGAAGAAGGATATCATTGTATATATGGCTTGGTGTTTGAATTGTCAGCATGTTAAGTATGAGCATTAGAGGCCTGGTGGTTTGTTTCAAAAGATTGAGATTCCTGAGTGGAAGTGGGAGCGGATCACTATGGACTTCGTTGTTGGACTCCCACAGACTCAGAGGAAGTTCGATGTAGTATGAGTTATTGTTGATAGGCTGACTAAGTCAGCGCATTTCAATCCTGTGGCAGTCTCCTATTCTTTCGAGAGGTTAGCTGAGATCTATATCCGGGAGATTGTTCGTCTTTATGGTGTGCCCGAGTCTATTATTTCGGGCCAAGGTATGCAGTTTATCTCGCATTTTTGGAGAGCAGTTCAGCGAGAGTTGGGCACAAAGGTTGAGTTGAGCACATCATTTCATCCTCAAACGGACGGGCAGTCCGAGCGGACTATTCAGATTTTTGAGGATATGCTCCGAGCTTGTGTCATTGAATTTAGAGGCTTGTGGGATCAGTTTTTTCCTTTAGCAGAGTTTGCCTACAACAACAGCTACCATCGAGTATTCAGATGGCTCCTTATTAGGATTTATTTGGTAGGCGGCGTTGGTCTCCGGTTGTATGGTTTGAGCCGGGAGAGGCTCGGTTGTTGGGTACGGATCTGGTTCAGGATGCCTTGGACAAGGTCAGGATTATTCAGGATAGGCTTCATACAGCTCAGTCCAAGCAAAAGAGTTATGTTGACCTTAAGGTTCGTGATTTGGCATTCATGGTCGGTGAGCGGGTTTGCTTCGAGTGTCGCCTATGAAGGGTGTGATGAGATTTGGGAAGAATGGCAAGCTTAGCCCTAGGTTCATTGGCCCGTTTGAGATTCTTGATCGAGTGGGAGAGGTGGCTTATAGACTTGCATTGTCACTGAGCTTATCAGCTGTGCATCCAGTGTTTCATGTGTCCATGCTTCGGAAGTATCACGACGATCTATCCCACGTGTTAGATTTCAGCACTGTCCAGTTGGACAAGGACTTGTCTTATAAGGAGGAGCCGGTAGCTATTCTAGACCGGCAGGTTCATCCATTGAGGTCGAAGAGTTTTCCTTCTATTCGTGTTCAGTGGAGATGTCAGCCTGCTGAGGCATCGGCCTGTGAGTCCGAGTCCGATATGCGGAGCCATTATCCCCATCTTATCCCCGAATCAGGTACTTCCTTCTTATGTTTGTTCGAAGACGAACAATTGTTTTAGAGGTGGAGAATGGGATGACCCAAAAGGTCATCACTTGTTTTAGAAATGAATTATGCATTTCGAGGACTTAGAAACCTCTTTCAGCATCAGCTCAATTTGCGTGTGCAGTCTGAGCGCATAGCCAGATAGACATTATGTGAAAATTTGGGAAAAATAATAAATTTTGACTTTAAAATGAATTAAGTTGACTTCGGTCAATATTTTGGGTAAACGGACCCGGATCCATGATTTGACGATCCCAGAGGGTTCGCAGGAAAATATGGGACTGGGCGTATGCCCGGAATCGAATTCTGAGGTCCCAAGCCCGAGAAATAAATTTTTTAAAGAAAATTATTTTCTGAAATTAATTATGAGATTTGGAAATGAATTGTGATTAGAACTCAATAGTATTGGGCCCGTATTTTGGTTCTAGTGCCCGATACAGGTCTTATATGTGATTTAAGATAAGTCTGTGAAGTTTGGTAAGAAACGGACTTGAAATGACGTGAATCAGATCGTTTTTGAGAAAATTTGAAAGTTTGAAGTTCTTAAGAAAATATCATAACTTTGGTGCTAAATTCATAGTTGTTGATGTTATTTTAGTGATTTGAATGCACGAGCGAGTTCGTATGATGTTTTTAGGTTGGTGTGCATGTTTGGTTTGGAGCTCCGAGGGCTCGGGTGAGTTTTGGATAGGCCACGGGTGTTGATACCCAATTTTTCCCTATATATTTGTCTAATATGCAAAATATTTTCAAAATATCATACGTGTGCATATATAAGTATGTCCAAATGCTTTATTATTTTTCCTTAATTTTTAAAGATTTTTTAACCAATTTATTTCCCTATTTTGTTCATAAAAAATCCAATAACAATTCCCAAAATTATCATTTTGGTGATTCATTTATTGGATTCTCATATTTATTCCAAAATATAGCTAAGATAATTTCTGAATATTCTTCAAATTTATTTAGTATTTTTAAAGCCAAATTGCATATAATTGCAATATTAGCCTCTTTTAAGATTTAGTTGCGTTTACATTTATAAAAATTAAGTCCAGTATTTTTAAATTGATAATTATATGTTATAAAACATTCTAGTTTTTTCAATTTAATTCCAGAATTTAATTTGCAATCTTTATAAAATAAATGGGAAAAATGATTATTTAAAATCTAGCCAGATTACATTTCAATTTCAGCTTAATTTGAACCCCAACTTTGAACCCAATTTACCCCGACCCAATTTCAAATTAAACCGACCCTTTACCCGTTTAAATGACCCAACCCGGGTTCCCCACCTAACTACTTTAATCCTAGTCGTCGATCGTTTAGATCAACAGCTCCCATTACCCGTTACCATTTTTAACCCAAACCAACCCTTAAACCTAATTCATTTCTCACTTACCGCTGCCCTTGAATCCCCTTCTCTCTCAACTCTCTCTAAAACTCTCATGAACCCTAGCCGCCGCCCTCTCACCCCACCCTGATATTTGCCTCCCATGGCCTTCCATAGTCATTTAAGACCTGTACCAGCCTTCCATGGCTTCTATGTGTTTGTTCTTGTGGTTTCACGGCCAGACCTTGAAGGAGCCTGGTCCAGTCCTTGCTTGATTCCAGTTCATAGCTCTTCTCCGGCCAACCATGGCCGTTCGAGTCAGAACCTTGACTCTCCTGGTTAGATCGATAACTTTCAGAGCCTTTCTCACCTTCTCTGGGTTTTTCGAAACCCTAATCTTTAAGATCTTTTAACTTTCTTGCTGATCTGCTTTAGATATGTGATTACCTTGAACTTTTAAACATTTTCTCAAAGTTTCTTTAACTTTGATTTCAAAATGACTCTTCAACTTTTTCGATTAGGGTTTTCTTTTAAGTTATTTCAAAATCTCTTCTTTGATTTTAACATATTTGTGATTTTGCTCGTGTTGTTCTTCTATCTGAGTTAGCATGCTGAAAACCCTAATTTTTTTTGAGTCTCAATCGAGTCCTGAAGATGTTTGTTAGATGTGTGCTTGTTTGTTTAAACTCTTGCTTGACTTGTCTGTTTACCATCTTTTAAACTCGATTATTGCTGAAAACCCTAGGTATTCTTGGCCTGGAACTATTTGTTTGAGCATGCACGTGATGTGATTAAAGTTCTTTGTTTCTGGCTCTTTTCTTTATGAGGTTTTTTGATTCTGAGTTTTACTATCCTTTAAACTCAATTGTTGTTGAAACCCAAACTTTTTCAAGAGGTTTCCTTACTTGTTACTGTGAGACCTTTACTCGCTTTTGACTCTCTTCTTTGCTTTGGCTATATGTGTGAGCCCTGACTATCTACTGAACCATATGCTTATTCTTGCTGCTATTGTATGTTGTTTCTTTTTCCAAATAGGTTTGGCCTCGCATGTCTGATATCTTGGTCACTCTATTTATATGCTAGAGTTTCTTCCTTGATTGATCTTCACCTTATGATACTTTATGAACCCTAATTTCACTCGCCTGTTCAAAGTTGATTGATTCTTTTCCTTTACTGTAATATTTACCTTGCTAATTGCTTTCCCAAAATAAGCATATCTCTGTATGGAGACTTGATTACTTACTTAATGGTTTTACTACTCCTTTTATGGCAACAATCAGTCTGCTTACAAACTGATTTTTTTTCTTATTTTGAATTTGTCACTACAGTTAAACAATGATTCCTTAATTAAAGGGAATCACTTGTGTAATTGATTCTGACCTATGATTGTTTCCATTTTGTATCTTATTACTTTTCCCTCACTCATTTTCAAAAACTATAAATACCCTGCACCTCTCTTCTTTCGAAGGGACACGAACACTTGATTTCAGAACACACATCTCAATCGCTCTCTCTTTTCTCTATTAGTACTTGTGTTGCTGCCTTACCTAGTCAGCTGAAAGCCAAGGATAGGCTGTGGGAAATTTGCTTACTTTCTTTCTGCATTTGCTTCTTTACTGGTATGTTCTAATTAATCTTCAGCATCAACAACAACATGTTTCTTTACTATTTCTCGCACTCTTACCTATTTCCTGCTTGTGTTTAATCGAGTTCCATTATTAAGCATGTTGTGATCTACCCCTTCCCCTTCTGAATTAACGTTTTTTCTAATGTTTGAACTCTGCCAGTCACCTATGATGACTTATGAATCCCAAACCCCATATCCCCTATGTGTTTGTATTCCTTGGTTGGTTTGAGGGCATGTCAGCATTAGACATTGCTGTGCATGACCCAAACCTGACCCTCCCTGGATCATATGCTTCATATCCTCTCTATGTGTTGTGTCCTCTGGCTGGTTTATGGGCATGCCAGCATCACTTATTGTTGTGCATGTCCAGATTTGACCCCTCATAGGGTCATATGCTACCTACAATGTATTCCCAAACCCCTTCCCCTTTGAGCAATTACTGATGCTGTATAATTTTAGTTGTACTACTACTATTTTCCAAACTACCCTTACCCCTTGCTATTCTCAACCCAGTTTTTAACAAATCTTTGCTTCTGAACTTCCACTATACTCTTAGACCTAGGTTTTTCCCCTCTTATGTGAGCCTTGCCTTGGGACCCATGAGCTCCCTCTGAACTTGGACACATAAGGGCTGGCCCTTCCACACTGCACTCATCTCTATCTAGTTATGCAAACTTGGGTGTGAGCACTGCCCAGGGTCCCCTTGAGACCCTTAGGGAACTTTGACACACTCAAGTCTGAGAAAGGCTTTGAAACAATGGCGTTTAAGGTGGTTTATTCCATAACTCAGAGAGGAAGTCAAGAATCAGGCTCCCTCTGGTTGTAACTTCTTCTTTACACTTTTTCTAATGCAATTCATTATTTGGTCTGTAATAAGTTGTAATAAACGTTGGGGTTGGCTAGTGAAAAGGGATAAGTAATTATGTATGTTTAGCTGTAGAAGGGTTTAAGACATGCCTATAGGACTTGTTTAAATTTCTGCATATTTATTACCACTCTTAGATGTCATGCCTATATGACTTATTTTCTGCATGTTTAACTCTGAATTTAGAAAACCTATCTATATGACTTGTTAAATTCTGCTCGTCTAATCCAACATTTAGATAACATGCCCATAGGACTTGTTTCAAAATTCTGCATGTTATGGCCACGCTTAGACACCATGCTCTTAGGATCTAAACGACTAAAATCAGACATTACGTCCATAAGGGTAAGAATCAGTACCCTTTTATAGAGATCATGCCTATAGGAAGAAAATCCTACCTGTTTCATTTTACGATCAAGCTAGATAGCATGTCTATAGGAATTAAAATGAGTAATACTAGATATCCTGCCTATAGGATCTGAAACCAATTTAAAATCAGTTTGACTCTGAATCAGTTTTAAACAACCTTACTCTTTACTTTAACGCGGTTAGAAAGCATTCCTATAGGATCCAAATCGTTCGTTATTGCTTTGCCACATTCCGGATCAGTAGTAGAAACCATGTTCATAGGATCTCACCCAAACACTTAGGCAAGCCTTATGTGATAACAACAGTAAAAATGGAATCCGCCTTTGTTAAGTTGTAATTGCTACAACCACCAGGCAGGCCTGATTCGGACTTCTTATCTGAGTTATGTAATAAACTGGTGTGCCTCAAAGATTAAAACTCCCCTTGCCTTGGTATTTTAAAATTCAGACCCTGATTGTGTTTAAGTCGTGCTATTTATGTGCTTTGCTTGAGGAGGTATACATGAGCTCCTTATTTGTTTACTTGTTTCTCCTAACGTGCAGTCCTATGTGTTTTGTATGCCGCCTTAGATTTTTCACCTTTTGAAACTTAAAAGTAAGCCTAATACCCCTCTCTTTTAGGAATAGTATACCTAAGTTCCTCCAGGACTGATAGGAATGGGAAGGGTAATAGCACGCAATAGTGGTCTAGACTAATCCGCGCTTTAATACCTTAATGGGGCGGGAGTGTCGATATGGATATAATGATCGGTGCACTAATACCACGTGTATCCCCTCTTTTGAGGAGTGTTATACCGGGTATCGCATTGATGTGATCCATATTATATTTAAACCTAGGACCCCCTTCTTTTATATATCCTCAAGTATTTGTAGAACTGTAACTCCTTTTCAAAATTCATATTTTAATTGCTCTTTCAAACTCTTATGTGTTTAAATTTAAATCCCCCTATTATTTGAGCCTATACTTGTCTAATTGCTAAATTGCACAAATTCACAAGAAGTTGTCTAGCCGGTAACCACACTAGTGGATCCCGAGGGGTGCCTAACATCTTCCCCTTAGGATAATTTCAAGCCCTTACCCTATCTCTGGTTATCAAACGAACTTAGAAGTGAACCCTTATAGGTGTCCTAATGCACCTTAAATCATTAGGTGACGACTCTTCATATGCAAAACCCAGTTCCCAAAAGGAATGAGTTGTCCTAAAAGGTCATAAACCTGATCTCCCAATGGATAAGAGGGGAAAAGGGGGAGCGACAATATGGCGACTCTGCTGGGGATATTTACGCTTTTACCATTTCAGACTGTAATTGTGAATTTGTACCTCCTTATGTGCAATTACTTGTTTAATCCCTTTAAGCATTCAATTTCCTTCTCAACTGCAAAACTGGCTTGTCTCCTTTGTTCCTTTTTTTATTACTGCTTTAAATTATGAAACTTCTATATTTACTACTTTCTTAACGTGGAAATACGTGCCAACATGCTATTAATTATTGCATAACCATGCTCAACATCATACTCCACTCGTGCCAAATAAATACCATAGCAACTCTTATAATGAATGGTTGCGCTCTTCCTATATTATCACCCCCTAAATTCGGAAAGGCATATTTGCGGTAAAACCAGTCGATCAGCGGTGCAGTCGACGGTTCTGTGCCTTTCCCCTTGAGTTGTCTGCTCAAGGGTACCAGTCTATACCCCCATAGAAACCTTACTCTACTCAAATTGTGCATGCATCATGGTCAAACCTAGCCGGGTCAGTTATGTTGTCCACATAATGATCTTTTAAGATAGCCTTGTCCAAAGTCCGCGGGTTTCCCTAAACCCAAACGGACATCACCACGTTCTGTGCATTTATTTGGAGAACTAAATGCTTCATGCTAATTGTTGGTATTAAATAGTCGAGTCTGATGGGGGTAAGGGCCTAAATTTATTTTTCTTGTAGAAATATGAGGCACGAAGTCCCTAAATTCGGCATAGTCACCAACATCCACCCAAGACTACTAAGCTGGTGGGCAGATCTTCACTCTAGTTATCAAACTCTTATCCGAAAGTATTTGGGAAATCTGCCTTCCCTCCTAGAAATCCAACCCAATAACAAGATCATAGAAGTTGCCACACTATTTTGGGATTGTGAAAGGGCTGTGTTCTGCTTTGGGGACATTGAAATGACAACCTTGCTAGAGGACAAGGGCTTCCTCAAAATGATGGGTTTAAAGAAGAAACCGGAATTGACATGTCTAAAGGAGTCTTACATCTCTTTTGACTATTTGTATGAAAGGTACGGTCACAGCAAATCCTACTGTACCTACCCTGACGAGTTTTCCATCACATCATTGGGGCACATTCATATTCATGTTTTGTTTCCTGGGGCCGATCGTGTTTCCGATGAAGAAAGCAAGAATCCACACCAGGCTGGCTATGGTAACTAAGACCATAATGGAAGGGATCGGTGGGCAGACGTTCAGCATTGTGCCCATGATCGTTGCCGACATATGTAGAGCCTTGGAGAAGTGTCAACGAGGAACAAAACAATTCGAAGGCTACAATTTATTACTTCAACTTTGGCTCATGGAACATCTTCAAAGGGGCGAATACCAACAAGAGATTCAGCGAAGGGATTGGGATTCACATCGCTTTCCATCATTCGAAGCGAATGAATTACATCCCCGATATGTTCGCTCAACCGGAGGATGCCAAAGGATGGGTTAATCTGTTTGATAATCTGGCTAAAGAATAGGTCTAATGGATGTTCGAGTGGTACCTGACCGAGGAGTTCATCGCCCCATCCCGAGACGCACATTTCCTGATATTGATTGGGCTGATAGGAACATACCTTTATGTCCCTCTCCGAGTTATGAGACAAGCTGGTAGGAAGCAGTTTATACCCAGGGTCGACAAGATGAGTCATTTTCGGGCTGATTTCCAGAATGATGATAGTCCTTACAAGTGCCAAGCGCAGCATATGTGGCACTGCAAAATCATAATGGGGAGAGATACCATCGAGTCAGATAGGTATCATGCTGGTTGCACTCCTTTCTACTTAGATTGGTTAGAAGACAATCATTATGGTCTAGGCCAGCCAGGGTTTGCTCGAGGTCACAGGATCATAGATAAAAGGGCCGAGGCACAGGCCAAATACAAGCAACTACGCAAAAGAATTTGTGAGTGCGAAAGTAAACACCGCGAAATACAAGAGTCCAACCAGAAGTTAATCGAGGAATGGAAGGACATGGCCGTCAGTGCCAACAAACGACTGGGATATTTGGAGCTAGGCATAGTGGAATTGGAAAGAAAGTTTCTCAAGAGGGTCGAAGACTGCCAAAATGCAGAAGGAAATGAAGGCAGACATATAGACAAAGCTTACCTATTGCTGGGACTTCGCGAGTTGGGGAGGCTGTTTGACAAAGGCAAAGATGCCGAATCTGGGGAAGGTTCTTCTGGGACTAAGTAGATAGGAGTTTGTCTTTTCGCTTTAAAATGTAATAAGGCCAATGTCCATTAGTGATTTTTTTTTCATTTCCTATCTATTTAATGTCAATGTGGATTCGTCTTATTTTCTATCAATAAAATGAGGCATTTAGCATTCTAAGTTCTCCAAATTAATTTGTCACTAGGCCTACCTCGGGCACAAAGAGGTTCCCAAATTAGGACACGTTTTACATTCCGCATTGTGTGTTTAAATATTGCAACACTTATTATAATAATTACTAACTTGTTACCTTTTTGTTTTATTATTCCCTCCCCAAAGGTTAGTTCGTGCACTCTGGCAACATCATCCTATTCCACGAGATCCAGGGGCCCTCCACCCACTCCTCCTCTTAGTCCTGTCAAAAACAAGAACAAAGGCAAGATGGAAGATTTGAACAACGTCAGAAAGGAGAATTCAACTGAACGGGTAGAGTCCACTAATGGTCATGGTGCTCAGGTTCCTAAGATAAATGCATCTCAACTTGAACAAAAATTGCTGAAATTCCAAGAAGAGCTTGATCAGGTTCGGAACTTGGCAAATCTATCATTTTCCCTCACCACTCCAGATATCAATTTCCCAAACGCTCAGAACCCCATACCTCCACAAAATATCCCAAAGCCACAGAACCATCCCGTTCCTCACCATCACTGCGACACCTGCCATCTCCCAAACAATACTCCACTACTCATCCCAGAACCTCAAAACTCCACAAATGACCACTTTCACACCCACCATAACACCCCCATCTATGTGGAGACCATGCCACACTCCACACAACCCATCGCAAGCACACCCGAGTCTGATGATATAGATTTACTCATTAGGAACCTGGCTGAGGAACTTAGGAAATTGACTAGCCGGATTCAAGGCATTCAAGGAAGCAAGGGAATTGAGGGGTTGAACTATGAAGATCTTTGCATACAGCCCGATGTTGAACTGCCCGAGGGGTACAAACCTCCGCAGTTCAAAATGTTTGATGGTACAGGGGATCCATGGGTCTATTTAAGAACGTACTGTGACAAGCTGGTTGGAGTAGGGAAAGATGAGAGAATCTGCATGAAGCTTTTCATGAGGAGTTTGAAAGGAGATGTTTTGTCTTGGTACATCAGCCAAGATCCGAAGAAGTGGTCAAGCTGGGTAAGCATGGTATCCGACATTATGGATAGGTTCAGGTTTAACATAGAAAATGCGTCGGATGTGTTCTATATTCAGCATCTGAAGAAGAAGCCTACAGAAACGTTCCGCGAGTATGCTACTCGCTGGAGGTCCAAAGCTGTTAAGGTCAGACCTTCCTTAGAGGAGGAACAGATGAACAAATTCTTTGTCCGGGCTCAAGACCCGCAGTATTATGAATGACTAATGATGATCGAGAGCCACAAATTTTCTGACATTATCAAGATAGGTGAAAGGATTGAAAAGTTCATCAAAAGCAGTATGGTTACAAACTTCGAGGCCTTGCAAGCTACAAATAAGGCCTTACAGTCTGGTGGTGTGTCCAAGAAAAGGGACGTGGGGCCGTAATGGTTGCACATAGAACCAAATATCCCATCAAATACCAAACTTACCCAACACCTCCATTCACATATCAGCCAACTCCGAACTACCAAGCACCATTACCCTCCTATCAAGCTCCACCACCCACTTATCAATCACTTCCACCTCCCACATATCAGCATACTTCGCCCAGATATTCCCAACCCACACATGTCTACCAAACTTACAATGCTCAACCATCCCACTATCTATCACCCCATGCACGCCAAAACTTCCCTAGGCCTCGACCAAATTTTGATCGCAGACCTCCAAAACAATATACAGCCATTGCTAAACCTATTGACCAGTTGTACGTGAGACTCAAAGCTGCTGGTTGTGTCACCCCATCCCTGCTACAACTCCTGAGAACCTTTCTCAGTGGGTTAACCCAAACAAATCTTGTGCATACCACTCCGGCATAAAAGGGCACACCATCGACGAATGTCGTTCCTTAAAAGACAAGATCCAGACTTTAATTGATAACAAGATTAATGTGGCAAAGGAATCCGCTCCAAATGTCCGCAACAACCCTATGCCTAATCATAAGGGTAGAGGCATCCACATAATTGAAATAGAGGATGATTGGGATCTCGAGGGATCAATCGGGTTGATCGCAGAAAGCGATGACCCAAAGAAGCCAATATTTACTCTTAATCCAATCATAGTCCAGATCCAGCCATCTGGGGACGCCGATGTAAATATGTCTGTGCCACTTGATTTTGAAGCAACGTCATCTCCAAAGACACCAGCGACAATTGAGGTAGAATTCATGTCTCCAGCAAATGCACTCGCACTATTTGAAGTTGTAGTTTTACCACCCAAGGCATGTGCTCCGTTCGGAGTAAGGATAGCCACACCGATCCTAATGGCGATGTCGACCATGGAACCATTCCATACAAAGGTTGTACCCTGGGACTATACAGCCGAGGCAAGAAGGAAATGCAAGGTTAGGTTCGAAGAGACCATTGCAGCACAAGGTATGACAAGAACTGGTAGAGTCTATATCCTGGAACATCTAGCTGAGTCAAGCAACCAGGCCTCCAATCGGTCACCCATCATTGAGACAGGTCCGGACGATCTTTGGAGAAAGATACAGTCCAAGGAATACTCGGTCATCGACCAGTTGAACTAGACACTGGTGCAAATTTCCATTCTTGCTTTGCTAAAAAATTCTGAGGCACACAAGAATGCTCTACTAAGGGTTCTAAGTGAAGCATATGTACCAAGCAACATCACTGGTAGAGAAATGGCTAACATGGTAGGACAGGTGTTGGAGAGCCATAATATCACTTTTCATGTGGATGAGCTGCCTCCCGAGAGGCTAAGGCACAACAAGGCATTGCACATTACCGTGCAATACGAGGACTATTTCATCACTAGGATCCTGATCGACGGGGGTTCTAGCCTCAACATTTGTCCACTGGTAACACTCAAGAAGTTAGGTAAATGACTACACGAGATAAAAGATGGAGCTATCAATGTGAAAGCTTTCGATGGATCCCAAAGGTCCACTATTGGGGAGATTAGTCTATGCTTGCAAATTGGGCCAACCTGGTTCGATGTTGATTTCCAGGTGATAGATGTGCCAGCATCCTATAATCTACTGTTGGGACGACCATGGATTCATGCCGCTGGGGCCGTAGCATCAACACTGCATCAGGTCGTAAAGTTCGAATGGAATCAATAGGAAGTGATCATTCATGGTGACGGTAGAAACCCTATATACAGTCGTCAGACCATTCTGGCAATCGAAAGAAGAAGACAGCTAGGTGGAGAGACTTACCATCACATTGAACGGGTAAATGTTGTTGATAAAGACAAATGGTGGGATAACAAGATCAAGAGTATACTGAATTGGAGTGGGTACGAACCTGGCAAAGGCTCAGCAAGAACCTCCAAGGAATCACTAAGCCCATAAAGCTCAAGAAATATGGCACTACTTTTGGTCTGGGATATGAGTACACCTAGGAGGAATTCAACAACTGGTCACCACCATGGCACGGTCCTTACTATCCATTGGAGCAGCCAATACCACATCTGGAGCAGACCTTCCAACCGGCCGATATTATTTATGGGTCAGACGAAAAAGAAGCACTGGCATCGATGAAGAACTTGTTCCTAGAAGACAATGACATAGACTGATGTGTTATTCTTGAAGAGGAGGGGGAGGAAGACCCTTCCATACAGGCCGTAAGCAGAGGGGCACGCCTCAATAACTGGACCATCAGGACAACCAGAGCCCGACGAGGCTCGGGGTAGTAAGGCTAAAACAAGCATCATGCACTGTTTTTATTTTACTAAATGATTTTCCTTTTGCATTTTAATTCCCACAATAAGATCTCCAATGTTCAAAATGATTATGCAATTTATCAAAGTATTTTAACTTTTCTTATGAATCAACACTCATTATTATTTGTTGCTCATTACTTTACTTATACAGCAATACTATTGCTTATCTTGATGAACCAATGATTGTGACATGCAATGAGATAACGCAACAAACGGACATTGATTCAGAGGAAGATGACATACCAGAGGATATTATCAAAGAAGTTGAGAACTTTGAGAACAGACCTAAGTCCAACCTGGACGAGACCGAATTGTCAACCTGGGAGATGCAGAGAACATCAGGGAAACACGAATCAGCGTTCACCTATCGCCATCAGAAAAGAAAGAATACACAAAAAGAGTTTGAGGACATATTCGCCTGGTCGTATGATGACATGACTGGTCTGAGTACGTCATTTGTGGCTCACAAACTGCTAACCGATCCAACGTGTCCACCAGTAAAGCAAAAGCTCAAAAAGTTCAAACCTGATATGAGTTTGAAAATCTAGGAAGAAGTCACTAAGAAGGTCAAAGCTAAGGTTTTCAGGGTAGTAGAATACCCCACATGGTTAGCCAATATCGTACCGGTACCAAAGAAAGACGGGAAGGTCCAAGTCTATGTCGACTACCGGGATCTCAACTTGGCCAGTCCAAAAGATGACTTCCCTCTGCTGAACATACACATCCTGATTGACAATTGCGCCAAGCATGAGCTGTAGTCATTTGTAGATTACTTCGCTGGTTATCATCATATCTGGATGGATGAAAAAGATGCTGAGAAAATGGCTTTCATTACGCCATGGGGAATGTACTGTTACAAGATGATACCATTCGGCCTGAAGAATACATGGGCCACCTACATGAGGGTCATGACTACCATTTTCCATGATATAATACACAAGGAGATAGAGGTATATGTAGATGATGTTATCATCAAATCCAAGAAGGCCACTGATCACATGGAAGATTTGAGGAAGTTCTTCAATAGATTATGGAGGTACAACCTGAAATTGAACCCCGTGAAGTGCGTATTTGGGGTTCCTGCTGGGAAATTGCTTGGGTTTATTGTGAGTCACCGAGGAATAGAACTGGATCCATAAAAAGTCAAAGCTATTCGAGAATTTCCACCTCCAAGGAACAAGAAGTACGTAATGAGTTTCTTAGGAAGATTGAACTACATCAGCCGGTTTATAACACAGTCTACAGTTATCTATAAGCCAATCTTTAAAATATTGAAGAAGGACGTTGCTACCAAATGGACCGACGACTGCCAAAAGGCCTTCGACAGAATCAAGGAGTACCTGTCAACACCACCAGTCTTGGTCCCGCCCGAGCCAAGTAGACCCTTTTTACTCTACCTTGCAGTATTGGATGGAGCTTTCGGTTGGGTTCTAGGGCAACATGATGAAACGTGGAGGAAGGAGCAGGTCATTTATTACCTTAGTAAGAAGTTTAGCCCGTACGAGGCTCGGTATTCTCTATTAGAGCGCACCTGTTGTGCTTTGACTTGGGTAGACCAGAAGCTGAGACATTACTTCTATGCCTATACCACATATGTCATATAAAGGATGGATCCTTTGAAGTACATCTTCCAGAAGCCCATGTCTATTGGCAAGCTAGACAAGTGGCAAATCCTGTTAAGTGAATTTGACATTGTCTACGTAACTCAGAAGGCAATCAAGGGACATGCACTAGCAGATCACCTTGCCGAGAATCTCGTGGATGGAGAATACGAACCCCTGAAAACGTATTTTCTTGACGAAGAGGTATCCTTCAAAGGAGAAGACATTGCAGAATCCTATGATGGTTGGAGAATGTTTTTCGATGGAGCGGCAAACTTCAAATGAGTTAGCATAGGAGTAGTCATAGTATTAGAAACCGGTCAGCATTATCTGGTGTCTGCCAAACTCAGGTTCCTGTGCACCAACAACATGGCTGAATATGAAGCTTGCATCTTACGGCTTAAAATGGCCATTGACATGAACATTCAAGAGTTGCCAGTGATTGGAGATTTTGACTTACTTACACATCAGGTACGAGAAGAATGGGAAACCAAGAACTCCAAGATACTCCCATATCTGCATCATGTACAGGAATTGAGAAAGAAGTTCACAAAGACAGAATTCAAGCATGTTCCCAAAATCCAGAATGATTTCGCTGACGCATTGGCTACTCTGTCGTCTATGATACAACATCCAGACAAGAATTTCATTTAATCCCATTCCAGTAAAGATCCATGATCAGCCAGCTTATTATACCCATATTGACGAAGAAGCAGACGAAAAGCCTTGGTTTCATGATATCAAGGAATATTTGGAAAAATGAGAGTACCTAGAGTTTGCAAACCCTAGTCAGAAATGCACACTTTGGAGGTAGTCCAATAATTTCTTTCACAGCGGAGAAATCCTATACAGGAGGATTCCTGATCTAGAATTATTAAGGTGTGTCGACGCAAAGGAAGCATCCAGGCTACTAGAGGGACTTCACGCTGGGACCTGCAGTCCACATATGAACGGTTTTGTCCTAGCCAAAAAGATACTCCGGGCTAGTTACTTTTGGATGACTATGGAATCGGACTGCATCCAGTATGTCCAGAAATGCCAGCGCTGTCAAATACATGCAGACATGATAAAGGTGCCTCCAAATAAGCTTAATGCAGCGAGCTCACCATGGTCGTTCGCCGCTTGGGGAATGGATGTTATTGGAACAATTGAGCATTTGCATCCAATGGAATGAGAAGCTATCATTTGCTCTATTGGGGTACCGCACCACGGTCCTCACATCAACCGGGGCAACCCCCTATATGGTGGTTTATTGTACAGAGGCAGTCATTCCCGCTGAGGTAGAAACTCCTTCCCTAAGGATCATATAGGAAACTAAGCTCGGCAACGCAGAGTGGGTGAAAAGTCATTATGAGCAACTAGCCCTTATAGACGAAAAGAGAATGAATGCAGTTTTCCATGGTCAACTCTATCAGAACAGAATGTCCGAAGCCTTCAACAAAAAAGTCAAGCCGAGACAGTGCACACTGGGGCAGCTGGTTACAGAAAAATGTTCTGCATCAGGATGAAGCCAAAATGAAATTCTCTCCCAACTGGTAGGGTCCATACATGGTTCACTGGGTTCTAATAGGATGAGCCCTCATACTTGCAGAAATGGACGGAGAAGTCTGGCCAAAGCCGATCAATTCAGATGCAGTCAAGTGTTACTATGTTTAATCTTTATGCTTTCCGTATATGATGTAATTTGAACTATGCCTGACCTGATTCTTGTTTAAGAGGGGATACGTAGGCAGCCCTATGGGTTCGGTCACAATTCAATAAAATTCTCATTTCCCCCCACAATTGGAAACTGGAGTAGAATTTTGAGGAGGACCCTCAAAAATCCGAAGTAATTTCAGCCAATCGTCGCAAGCAACAGCCAAAAGCATCAACCCATTTAACTGGGGTAGACCCTCAAAATTCCGTAGCAAGAGAAGTTGCAATGTCCCGAACCGCGTCACAGTCATCGATTCATCTAAAAAAATTATTATTATGTCATATTTTTACAAAATCATGCATATTACTAAAATTGCTTTGTTTAGCAATGCTACCCCAATGATGCATACAGTATCACCAGATCAAAGCCAAGCAAGTCAAATAGGGCCAACAGGGATACAAACTAACCTTCCCCCTTTAAAAACTCATTATTTTTCTTTGGATGCAGGCATTTGGATTGCGAAATCATCAATCATATTATACACTCACGAGACGAACATTGTTCGGGAATACAACTCTCAGAACCGTTGCAGTTATCTATATTTGCTATCCATACACACCAGTGACATTCTGTATGTTACAATGTCCCCAGCAGTCATAATATTGCAACCTGCTATCAGCTAAGAAAGCTCTATTACCACTTGCCATTTTATTTATTGCATAAGGATACCATTCTACCTTGCGAGACTAAATGTTGTCTCCATCTGCATTTCTACATTGCATAAGGCTACCATTCTGCCTTCCGAGACTAAATATTGTCTCCATCTACATTCCTGCATTGTATAAGGCTATCATTCTTACTTCCAAGACTAAATACCGTCTCCTTCTGCATTGCATAAGGCTACCATTCTTTCTTCTGAGGCTAAACGTTGTCTCCATCTGAATTTCTACATTGCATAAGGCTACCATTCAGCCTTCTGAGTTAAGCTCTACCTCCATCTGCATCTCATGGGCTGAAAGATCGCCTCATACTACACTGCACGGCTAAAAGATCGCCCAATACTGCATCTCATGGGCTGAAAGATCGCCTCATACTACATTGCATGATTGAAAGATCGTTGTATACTGCATCCGCATGGCTGAAAGATCGCCGCATACTACATCTACATGGTTGAAATATTGCCTCTGCATGGCTGAAAGATTGCCTCACACTACATTGCATGGCTGAAAGATCGCCTCATACTGCATCCGCATGGCTAAAAGATCGCCGCATAATACATTCACATGGCTGAAAGATCGCCATATACTACATCTGCATGGCTGAAAGATCGCCAAATTATACAAAGGCATCATCGTTCGGAGGTACCATTTTCATAACCCGAGAACACCATGTCATGGCCCGAGGATCCCTTTTAATCTTTTGCATATCATTATTCAAAGGCGCCATGGTTCGGAGGCACCATCCTCAAAGCCCGAGAGCATCATTTCATGGCCTGTGAATCCTTTATTGCACGCTTCATGGCCCAGGACATCATGGTCTAAGGACATCATCCTAACTGTCCAAAGACAGCATTCATGGTCCGACGAGAACTTGCATCACGTTTAAATTCATGCATAGTATACGCTTGTATTGTTTCTAATTGCAGGTATACCATCAAGAAACGACCATCCTAGCGGGAGCAAGCCCGCTCCAGTTCCCGCAACCATACCAAACCTTAACCATTCCCACAAGCCATCCACTCACTCCATCCGGGATATTGCATCCGTTCCTGAAGAGTCTCCATGTGATGACCCAAAGGGTCATCACCTATTTGCTTATCCATTATGTGGTTTTGAGGCCTTGAAAACGTTATTTAGAGTCTCTTCGATTTACGTGCGCAGTCTGGGCGCGTAGCCAGAAAGCTTAAATATGAAATTCTATGAAAAATGTTAAGTCTTGACTTTAAAATAAATAAATTTAACTTTGGTCAAAATTTTGGGTAAACGGACCCGGACCCATGATTTGACGGTCTCGGAGGGTCTG
The DNA here is from genome assembly GCF_000715075.1 of Nicotiana tabacum. Taxonomy (NCBI): domain Eukaryota; kingdom Viridiplantae; phylum Streptophyta; class Magnoliopsida; order Solanales; family Solanaceae; genus Nicotiana; species Nicotiana tabacum. Next base: position 103,726,260 of record NC_134086.1, on the reverse strand, counting down.
TAGGAAAATATGGGACTTTGGCGTATGCTCGAAATCGGAATCCGAGGTCCCTAGCCCCGAGAAATGAATTTTTAAGTGAAATTATTTTCAGAAATTGTTTAAGGAAAAATAAAGTGAAAACTTATTAAAAAGCAATGGTCTCGGGCCCGTCTATTGGTTCTGGTGCCTAGTACAGGTCTTATATATGACTTGAGTCATTCCTCTGATATTTGGTTAAAAACGGACGTCGTTTGACGTGATCTAAACCTTAATTGAGAAATTTGATGTTTAAAAGAGTTTTGAGAAATTTTATTGATCTAGAGGTTTAATTCGATGCTTGTGATGCTATTTTGGTCATTTGAGTACACGAATATGTCCGTAGGATGTTTTTGAGGTTGTGTGTATACTTGGGTTGGAGTTTCTAGGGCTCGGGTGAGTTTCGAGTGGGCTTCGGAATTCCTTAGGCTAAGAAAGTCAGATGTTGCATGTTCAGGAAGTTGCAGTCTCTGAACCCTCTAGTGCGGTCTGCGAGAAATTGCGTGCGACCGCGGAGGGGCCAGCGCGCCCATGGTCGCCTTTGTGTGGTCCGCGGTGGAGGCTATGCACCCCCAGTCGCCTTTGAGTGGTCCGCCCAGGGTGCTGAACTGCAAGTCTTCAGGGAGGGGCTAGCGCGGCCGCGGTCACCTTTGTGCGGTCCGCGGTGGAGGCTATGTTGCCGCGGTCCATTTGATGCGGTCCGCACTTGGGGTCTGAGAGGGGTATAAATAAAAGGGAATTTCAGTTATTCTTCACTTTTTTAAAACCCCAAAACATAAGAGGCGATTTTTCAAACAACCTTTCTTCTCCAAAACGTTGTTAAGTGATTTCTAACTCATTTTCTTCACTCATTAAAATCTTTTAACATGATTTCAACTTCAAATCAAAGATTTTCATGGGGGAAATTGGGTGTTTTGGGTAGACCCTAGGTTTTCTAAAATTGGGGATTTAGACCTCAATTTGAGGTCCGATTTCAAAAAAAAAATAATATATTTGGACTCGTGAGGGAATGGGTAATCGGGTTTTGGTCCTAACCTCAAGTTCAACCATGTGGGCCCGAGAGTGATTTTTGACTTTTGGGTAAAATTTTAGAAAACTCATTTACATGCATTGGGGTTGATTCATTTAGCACTTATTGATGTAATTAAGTAACTTGTGACTAGATTCGAGTGAATTGGTGGTGGAATCAAGGGGTAAAGCTATAGTTGAGACTTGAGTGGTGATCAAGGCATCGAGGTAAGTGTTTGGTCTAACCCTAGCTTGAGGGATTAGGAGTTGAGTCATACTTGATACTTGCTTCTTGTTGAGTATAACGTATAGGCATGGTGACGAGTATCTATACGTTAGTGTCAAGCATGATTGTGAGTCTTAAATTGAAAGTTGTTGTGTTCTTAAATGACACTTGGGTGCTTTACTTAATGATCTTCTATGATTGAGCATTTTCAATAATTGAACTGAATACAAGTTGAGTTGAGGTTGGTTATAGCTGATTCTCCCTTGCCGGGATGACTAATTCAATATTGTTGTCCATTGCCAGGAAAATTATAATATTGTTGTGTTCCCTTGCCGGGAAGTTATTATATTATTTATGTTCCCTTGCCGGGATTTCTTGTGATTGTGTGATGAAACGTAATAGGGAGCGGGTGGTACGCCTACTACAAGATATAATAAAATGGGAGCAGGTGGTACGCCTACCACAAGATATAATGAAATGGGAGCGGGTGGTACGCCTACCACAAGATATAATGAAATAGGAGCGGGTGGTACGCCTACCACAAGATATAATGAAATGGGAGCGGGTGGTACACCTACCACAAGATAAAATGAAATGGGACTGGGTGGTATGCCTACCACGAGATATAATGAAATGGGATCGGGTGGTACACCTACCACGAAATATACTGAAATGGGAGCGGGTGGTACACCTACCACAAGATATACTGAAAATGGGAGCGGGTGGTACCCCTACCACAAGATATGAGAAATGGGATCGGGTTGCAGGCCTGTAACAAGATGAAACTGAAAGTGAAAGTTGCCTTATTTCTTTTTATCCGTGTTAGAAGTTAAATTGTAGTTTCCTTACTATTCTTTGGTATTTTGTTTTATCTGCTACCCTCGGAGCATATTTGCCTTTTCCCAACTTTGATTGTTTATTACCTATTTACTTTTCCACCATATAGTATATAACTGCATAGGTTTATTTGGAGTCTGGTCCTAACCTTGTCACTACCTCACCGGGGTCAGGCCAGACACTTACCAGCACATGGGGTCAGTTGTGTTGATACTATACTTTGTGATCTTTTGCACAGATCTAGGTCTTGGACAGCAGCAGTAGCGTGGGAGCCAGCTTTCAATCCAGTGAGACACCGAGGTAGCCTTGCAAGCATCCGCAGGCCCGACGTCTCATCTATCTTTATTTCAGTATGTTATCTCATGTATTCGAGAAAAATAGTTTATATTTTGTCTTTCAAACGGTTGTATTTAGTACTCTTAGAATTCGTGAGTAATGTGACACTAGTTCTTGGGTAGAGGCATATGTTGATTTTTGTATTATTGTTCAGTTTCTTTAATTCAAGTCTTCTGTATATTTATTAAATTCCGTTGTTTTCATGCTATCACTGATAATCGTTAAAAGAAGTGATTTGTTAATGAAGTAAGCTATTAAGGATTGGCTTGCCTAGCTCACATTAGTAGGCGACATCACGACTCCCGAGGGTGGGAAATCCGGGTTGTGACAAGTTGGTATCAGAGCTTTAGGTTACATAGGTCTCACAACTCACGGACAAGCTCAGTAGAGTACGAGGGATTGGTATGGAGACGTCTGTATTTACCCCCAGAGGCTACAGAGTTAGGAAAATCTCACATTTATTCTTTCTTGTCGTGGTTCCTCAGAGGCTAATTGGATTTCTACTCTGTTCTTTTGCAGATGGCAAGAACACACGCTTCCTCATCTACCGCTCAACAGCCCGAGCCCCCAGCAGTAGCTCCTACTAGGGGCAGAGGCCGAGGCCGCGCTAGAGGCCGAGGTATGGGCAGAGTTCAGCCCCGAGCAGCAGCACCAGTGGCAAGGCCTCAGGTTGATTTTGAGGAGGAGGTTCCGGCCCCAGCAGTTTCCAGTGGGCCCAGCTCAGGTCCCATAGGGGTTTATTGCTACCCCAGTTCTTCAGGACGCTCTGGTCCGATTGGTGGGCCTCATGGAGAGTGTCACCCGAGCAGGTTTGCTTCCTGTAGCCCTAGCCACTCCTCAGGCTGGAGAAGGGGCTCAAACTCCTATTACACGCACTCCGGAGTAGTTATCTCCTTAGATTCAGACTCCAGCGATTCAGCCAGTTGGAGCAGTTCGGCCGGGTGTAGTAGCTCAGACCGGTGATGGAGCGGCTATGTCTGCCGATGCTTTGTGGAGGCTGAATAGGTTCACCAAGATCTTCACTACTACTTTCAGCGGTGCTTCTTCTGAGGATCCCCAGGATTTTCTATATAGCTGTCACGAGGTTCTCAGGAACATGGGTATTGTTGAGACCAATGGGGTCGGTTTTACTACATTCCGCTTGTCTAGATCTGCCAAGACTTGGTGGAGGGATTATTGCTTAGCTAGGCCAGCTGGGTTGCCATTTTTGACTTGGGAGCAGTTTACAGTATTGTTTTTAGAGAAGTTTCTCCCCGTTACTCAAATAGAGGCCTATCGGAAGTTGTTTGAGCGCGACCAACGGGGTTCCATGACGGTCACCCAGTATGAGACCAGGTTTATCGACTTAGCTCGCCATGCTCTTGTCATACTTCCTACCGAGAGAGAGAGGGTGAGGAGGTTTATCGATGGTCTTATTTAGCCGATTCGTATTCAGATGGCCAAGGAGGCTGGGAGTGAGATCATTTTTCAGGAGGCGGCCAATATGGGCCGCAGAGTTAACATGGTTCTGTCACAGGGAGGTGGTCAGGGGTCAGATAAGAGGTCCTGCCATTCAGGCAAATTTAGTGGTACCTCATCTGGAGGTAGAGATTCATATGGTTGAGGCCATCCTTCTAGGCCCTTTCAGTTAGCTCTTCAGGCTTTTCATGGTGCTTCAGGTGGCCGTGGTCCTCCGATTTAATATTCTGATCAGCAGTCCTTCAGTGCACCACCAGCACCTATCAGTCCACCGCCTCTTCAGAGTTTTCAGAGTCGTCAACCCCAGCAACCGAGGGCTTGTTTTACTTATAGTGACACGAGGCACATTGCTAGGTATTGCCCTCGGGCTACGAGCAAGTCTCCGCATCAGGGTTCCCGTGCTATAGTTCAGGCACCAGATGTTCCACAGCTCGCCCATCCAGCTAGAGGTGGGGGTAAAGGTGCTAGAGGTGGAGGTAGAGGTCCTAGAGGTGGAGCTCTGGACACTAGAGGTAGAGGCCAGCCAGCAGCAGGCCATCCTAGAGAGGTAGTTCAAGGTGGTGGGGCCCAGCCCCGATATTATGCTCTCCTAGACAGGCCCGAGGCTGAGGCTTCAGATGCAGTTATTACAGGTACGGTTCTGGTTTATGATAGAGATGCTTCAGTGTTTTTTGATCCAAGGTCTACATACTCGTATGTGTCATCTTATTTAGCACTGTATCTGGTCATGCCTAGTGTTTCGTTGAGTATTCTTGTTTATGTGTCTACGCCGGTGGGTGATTCTATTGTGTTAGATCGAGTCTATCGCTCTTGTGTAGTTGTGATTGGGGGTCTTGAGACTCGTGTGGATTTGTTACTTCTAGACATGGTTGATTTCGATGTTATATTGGGGATGGACTGGCTATCACCTTACCACGCTATCTTGGACTGTCATGCCAAGATTGTGACCTTAGCTTTACCGAATATGCCTCGTTTAGAGTGGAGAGGGACTCCTGGTCATTCTACCCATAGCGTCATTTCTTTTGTGAAGGCTCGGCGTATGGTCGAGAAGGGGTGCTTGTCCTATTTAGCTTATGTTCGTGATTCTAGTGCAGAGGTTTCCTCTATTGATTTTGTGCTCGTGGTTTGTGAGTTTCCTGAGGTATTCCCTTCAGACCTGTCGGGTATGCTGCCCGACAAGGATATTGACTTTTGCATTGATTTAGCTGCGGGCACTCAGCCTATTTCTATTCCGCCGTATCGCATAGCCCCGCCTGAGTGGAAAGATTTGAAGGAGAAGTTGCAGGACTTTCTTGAGAAGGGTTTCATTAGACCCAGTGTTTCGCCTTAGGGTGCGTCGATATTGTTTGTTAAGAAAAAGGATGGTTTGATGAGAATGTGCATTGATTACTGGCAGTTGAACAAGGTCACCATAAAGAATAAGTATCCACTACCGAGGATCGATGATTTGTTTGATTAGCTTCAGGGTGCCAAGGTATTTTCAAAGATCGACTTGAGATCTGGCTACCATCAGTTGAGGATTAGGGCATCCGATGTCCCTAAGATAGCTTTCCGCACTCGGTACGGGCATTATGAGTGTTTGGTCATGTCATTTGGGTTGACAAATGCCCCAGCAGCTTTTATGGATTTGATGAATCGAGTGTTTAGTCCTAATTTGGACTCATTCGTGATAGTCTTCATTGATGGTATTTTGATATATTCCTGCAGCCAGGAGGAGCTTGAGCAACATCTCAGAGTGGTTCTTCAGACTTTGAAGGATAGTCAGTTATATGCTAAGTTCTTGAAGTGTGAGTTCTGGCTGAGTTTAGTTGCATTTCGGGGTCATATTGTATCACCAGAGGGTATTCAGGTTGATTCGAAGAAGATTGAGGCAGTCAAGAACTGGCCTAGACAAACATCAGCTATAGAGATTCAGAGTTTCTTGGGATTGGTAGGCTACTATCATCGATTTGTGGAGGGGTTCTCATCTATTGCAGCCCCGATGACCAGGTTGACCCAGAAGAGTACCCAGTTCAAATGGTCGGACGAGTGTGAGGCGAGCTTTCAAAAGCTCAAGACAACTCTGACTACCGCATCGGTGTTGGTTTTGCCCACAGGTTCAGGGCCTTACACAGTTTATTGCGATACTTCCCGTATTGGGCTTGGTGCAGTGTTGATGCAGGATGGAAAGGTCATTTCCTATGCTTTGAGGTAGTTGAACATTCATGAGAAGAACTATCTGGTCCATGATTTAGAGTTGGAAAACATTGTTCATGCATTGAAGATTTGGAGGGATTATCTGTATGGCGTGGCATGTGAGGTGTTCACTGATCACAAGAGTCTTCAGTATTTGTTCAAGCAAAAGGAGTTGAATTTGAGGCAGAGGAGATGGTTAGAGTTGTTGAAGGATTATGATATCACTATCTTATATCACCCGGGAAAGGCCAACGTGATGGCTGATGCTCTGAGTAGAAAGTCAGCCAGCATGGGCAGTCTTGCTTATATTCCGGTCGGTGAGAGGCTTCTTGCGTTGGATGTTCAGTTTTTGGCCAATCGATTTGTGAGATTGGATATCTTTGAGCCTAGCTGAGTATTAGCTTGCACGGTCGCTTGATCTTCATTATTGGAGCGTATCCGTGATCAACAGTTTGATGATCCCCATTTGTGTGTCCTTAGAGACACAGTGCAACGTGGAGGTGCCAAGCAGGTTACCTTAGGTGATGATGGAGTTTGGAGATTGCAGGGGCGATTTTGTGTGCCTAATGTGGATGGGCTTCGATAGTTTATTTTAGAGGAGGCCCATAGTTCTCGGTACTCTATTCATCCAGGCGTCGCGAAGATGTATTAGGATTTGCAGCAGCATTATTGGTGGTGTAGAATAAAGAAGGATATTGTTGCATATGTGGCTCAATGTTTGAATTGTCAGCAGGTTAAGTATGAGCATTAGAGGCCTGGTGGATTGTTTCAGAGGATTGAGCTTCCCGAGTGGAAGTGGGATCGAATCACTATGGACTTTGTTACTGGGCTTTCGCTGACTCGGAAGAAGTTCGCCGCAGATTGGGTCATTGTTGATAGGCTGACCAAGTCAGCGTATTTCATTCCTATGGCAGTCTCCTATTCATCAGAGAGGTTAGCTGAGATCTATATCCGGGAGATTGTTCGCCTTCATGGTGTGCCTGTGTCTATCATTTCGGACCGAGGTATGCAGTTTACCTCACGTTTCTGGAGAGCAGTTCAGCGAGAGTTGGGCCCTCAGGTGGAGTTGAGTACAACCTTTCATCCCCATATGGACGGCCAGTCCGAGCGGACTATTCAGATTCTGGAGGATATGCTCTGAGCTTGTGTCATCAATTTTGGAGGTTGGTGGGATCAGTTTTTTCCTTTAGCAGAGTTTGCCTACAACAACAGCTACCAGTCGAGTATCCAAATGGCTCCTTATGAGGCTTTGTATGGTAGGCGATGTCAATATCTGGTTGGATGGTTTGAGCCGGGGGAGGCTCGGTTGTTGGGTACGGATCTGGTTCAGGAGGCCTTGGACAAGGTCAGGATCATTTAGGAGAGGCTTCGTACGGCTCAGTCCAGGCAAAAGAGTTATGCAGACCGCAAAGTTCGAGATATGGCTTTTATGGTTGGTGAGCGGGTATTGCTCCGAGTGTCGCCTATGAAGGGCGTGATGAGATTCCGGAAAAAGGGCAAGCTTAGCCCTAGGTTCGTTGGTCCATTTGAGATTCTTGATCGAGTGGAAGAGGTGGCTTATAGACTTGCATTGCCGCCTAGCTTATCAGTCGCGCATCCAGTATTTCATGTGTCCATGCTTCGGAAGTATCACGGCGATCCATCCTACGTGTTAGATTTCAGTATTGTCCAGTTGGACAAGGACTTGTATTATGAGGAGGAGCTGGTGGCTATTCTAGACTGGCAGGTCCGTCAGTTGAGATCGAAGAGTATTCCTCCGGTTCGTGTTCAGTGGAGAGGTCAGCCTCCTAAGGCATCGACCTGGGAGTCCGAGTTCGATATGCGGAGCCGTTATCCTCATTTATTCCCCGACTCAGGTACTTCCTTCTTTTGTCCGTTCGAGGATGAACGGTTGTTTTAGAGGTGGAGAATATGACGACCCAAATGGTCATCACCTATTTTCTTACCCATTATCTGCTTCCGAAGCCTTGAAAACCTCATTTAGAGTCGCTTCGATTTGTGTGTACAGTCCGGACGCGTAGCCGGAAAGCTTAAATATGAAATTCTGTGGAAAATGTTATGTTTTAACTTTAAAATGAATAAATTTGACTTTGGTCAACATTTTGGGTAAACAGACCAGGACCCGTGATTTGACGGTCCCATAGGGTCCGTAGGAAATTATGGGACTTGGGTGTATGCCCGAAATCGGAATCCGAGGTCCCTAGCCCGATAAATGAATTTTTAAGTGAGATTGTTTAAGGAAATTTGAAGTGAAAACTGATTAGAAAGAAATGATATCAGGCCCGTATTTTGGTTCCGACGCTTGGTACAGGTCTTATATATGACTTGAGTCATTCCTGTGAAATATGGTCAAAACGGACGTCGTTTGACGTGATCCGAACCTTAATTGAGAAATTTGATGTTTAAAAAATTTTGAGAAATTTTATTGATCTCGAGTTTAATTCGATGCTCGTGATTTTTTTATGGTCATTTGAGTACACGAATATGTCCGTAGGATGTTTTTCAGGTTGTGTGTATACTTGGGTTGGAGTTTCGAGGGCTCGGGTGAGTTTTGAATGGGCTCCGGAATGCCTTATGCTTAGAAAGTTAGATGTTGCAGGTTCAGGAAGTTGCAGTCTCTCAACCCTCTAGAGTGGTCTGCGAGAAATCGCGTGCGACCGCGAGGAGCCAGCACGGCCACGATGCCTTTGTGCGGTCCGCGGTGGAGGCTGTGCGGCCGCAGTCGCCTTTGTGCGGTCCGCCCAGGGTGCTGAACTATAGGGCTTTAGGGAGGGGCCAGCGCGGTCGTGGTCGCCTTTGTGCGGTCCGCGGTGGAGGATGTGCGGCTGCGGTCCATTTGATGCGGTCCGCACTAGGGATATGAGAGGGGTATAAATAAACGGGAATTTCAGTTATTTTTCACTTTTTCAAAACCCCAAAACATAAGAGGCGATTTTTCAAACAACCTTTCTTCTCCAAAATGTTGGTAAGTGATTTCTAACTCATTTTCTTCACTTCTTAACATCTTTTATCATGATTTCAACTTCAAATAAAAGATTTTCATAGGGGAAATTGGGTGTTTTGGGTAGAACCTAGGTTTTCTAAAATTGGGGATTTGGACCTCAATTTGATGTCCGATTTCAAAACAAATTATATATTTGGACTCGTGGGGGAATGGGTAATCCGGTTTTGGTCCGAACCTCGGGTTTCGACCAATGGGCCCGAGGGTGATTTTTGACTTTTGGGTAAAACTTTAGAAAACTCATTTTCATGCATTGGGGTTGATTCATTTAGCACTTATTGATGTAATTAAGTAACTTGTGACTAGATTTGTGCGGATTGGTGGTGGAATCAAGGAGTAAAGCTATAGTTGAGACTTGAGTGGTGATCAAGGCATTGAGGTAAGTATTTGGTCTAACCCTAGCTTGAGGGATTAGGAGTTGAGTCATACTTCCTACTTGCTTCTTGCTGAGTACGACGTATAGGCATGGTGACGAGTATCTATATGTTGGTGTCAAGCATGACTGTGAGTCTTAAATTGAAAGTTGTTGTGTTCTTAAATGACACTTGGGTGCTTTACTTAATGATCTTCTATGATTGAGCATTTTCAATAATTGAACTGAATACAAGTTGAGTTGAGGTTGATTATAGCTGATTCTCCCTTGCCGGGATGACTAATTCAATATTGTTGTCCCTTGCCGGGAAAATTATAATATTGTTGTGTTCCCTTGACGGGAAGTTATTATATTATTTATGTTCCCTTGCTGGGATTTTTTTGATTGTGTGATGAAATGTAAAAGGGAGCAGGTGGTACGCCTACCTACCACAAGATATAATAAAATGGGAGCGGGTGGTGTGCCTACCACGAGATGTAATAAAATGGGAGCGAGTGGTATGCCTACCACAAGATATAATAAAATGGGAGCGGGTGGCATGCCTACCACGAGATATAATGAAATGGGAGCGGGTGGTACGCCTACCACAAGATATAATGAAATGGGAGCGGGTGGTACGCCTACCACAAGATAAATGAAATGGGAGCGGGTGGTATGCCTACCACGAGATATAATGCAATGGGATCGGGTGGTACGCCTACCGCAAAATATACTGAAATGGGAGCGGGTGGTACATCTACCACAAGATATACTGAAAATGGGAGCGGGTGGTACGCCTACCACAAGATATGAGAAATGGGATCGGGTTGCACGCCTGCAATAATATGAAACTGAAAGTAAAAGTTGCCTTATTTCTTTTTATCCGTGTTAGAAGTTAAATTGTAGTTTCCTTACTATTCTTTGGTATTTTGTTTTATCTGCTACCCTCGGGGCATGTTTCCCCTTTCCCAGCTTTGATTGCTTATTACCTGTTTACTTTTCCGCCATATAGTATATAACTGCATAGGTTTATCTGGAGTCTGGTCCTAGCCTCGTCACTACCTCACCGGGGTTAGGCCAGACACTTACTAGCACATGGGGTCGGTTGTGCTAATACTATACTTTTGGCTCTTTTGCACAGATCCAGGTCTTGGACAGCAGCAGTAGCGCGGGAACCAGCTTTCAATCTAGTGAGACATCGAGGTAACCTTGCAAGCATCCGCTGGCCCGACGTCTCATCTATATTTATTTCAGGTTATCTCATGTATTCGGGACAAACAGTTTATATTTTTTCTTTCAAATGGTTGTATTTAGTACTCTTAGAAATTCGTGAGTAATGTGACACTAGTTCTTGGGTAGAAGTGATTTGTTAATGAAGTAAGCTATTAAGGATTGGCTTGCCTAGCTCACATTAGTAGGCGCCATCACGACTCCCGAGGGTGGGAAATCCGGGTTGTGACAAGTTGGTATCAGAGCTTTAAGTTACATAGGTCTCACAACTCATGGACAAACTCAATAGAGTCTGAGGGATTGGTACGGAGACGTCTGTATTTACCCCAAGAGGCTACAGAGTTAGGAAAATCTCACATTTATTCTTTCTTGTCGTGCGGATTTGTTCCTCAGATGCTAATTGGATTTCTACTCTATTCTTTTGCAGATGGCAAGAACACGCGCTTCCTCATCTACTGCTCAACAGCCCGAGCCCCCAGCAACAGCTCCTACTAGGGGCAGAGGCCGAGGCCACGTTAGAGGCCGAGGTATGGGCAGAGTTCAGCCCCGAGCAGCAGCACTAGTGGCAAAGCCTCAAGTTTATTTTGAGGAGGAGGTTCCGGCCCCAGCAGTTTCCGGTGGGCCCAGCTCAGGTCCCAGAGGGGTTTATTGCTACCCCAGTTCTTCAGGACGCTCTGGTCCGATTGGTGGGCCTCATGGAGAGTGTCACCCGAGCAGGTTTGCTTCCTGTAGCCCCAGACACTCCTCAGGCTGGAGAAGGGGCTCAGACTCCTGTTACACGCACTCCGGAGCAAGTAGCTCCTCAGATTCATACTCCAGCGGTTCAGCCAGTTGGAGCAGTTCAGCCGGGTGTAGTAGCTTAGACCGGTGATGGAGCGGCTATGTCTGCCGATGCTTTGTGGAGGCTGGATAGGTTCACCAAGATCTTCACTACTACTTTCAGCGGTGCTTCTTCTAAGGATCCCCAGGATTTTCTATATAGTTGTCACGAGGTTCTCAGGAATGTGGGTATTGTTGAGACCAATGGGGTCGATTTTACTACATTCCGTTTGTCTGGATCCGCCAAGACTTGGTGGAGGGATTATTGCTTAGCTAGGCCAGTTGGGTTGCCATATTTGACTTGGGAGCAGTTTACAATATTGTTTCTGGAGAAGTTTCTCCCCGTTACTCAGAGAGAGGCCTATCGGAAGCAGTTCGAGCACCTCCAGCAGGGTTCCATGATGGTCACCCAGTATGAGACCAGGTTCATCGACTTAGCTCGCCATGCTCTTGTCATACTTCCTACCGAGAGAGAGAGGGTGAGGAGGTTTATCAATGGTCTTATTTAGCCGATTCGTCTTCAGATGGACAAGGAGGCCGGGAGTGAGATCTTTTTTCAGGAGGCGGCCAATGTGGCCCGCAGAGTTAAGATGGTTTTGTCGTAGGGAGGTGGTCAGGGGTCGGATAAGAGGCCCTGTCATTCAGGCAGATTCAGTGGTACCTCATCTGGAGGTAGAGATTCATATGGTCGAGGCCATCCTCCTAGGCCCTTTCAGTCAGCTCTTCAGGCTTTTCATGGCGCTTCAGGTGGCCATGGTCTTCCGATTCAGTATTCTGATAAGCAGTCCTTTAGTGCACCACCAGCACCTATCAGTGCACCTCCACTTCAGAGTTTTCAGGGTCGTCAACCCAGCAACCGAGGGCTTGTTTTACTTATGGTGACACGAGGCACATTGCTAGGTATTGCCCTCGGGCTTCGAGCAGTTCTCCGCATCAGGGTTCTCGTGCTATGGTTCAGGCACCAGATGTTCCACAGCTCGCCCATCTAGCTAGAGGTGGGGGTAACGGTAGAGGTGGAGGTAGAGGTCCTAGAGGTGGAGCTCTAGCCGCTAGAGGTAGAGGCCAGCCAGCAGCAGGCCGTCCTAGAGAGGTAGTTCAGGGTGGTGGGGCCCAGTCCCAATGTTATGCTCTCTTAGCCAGGCCCGAGGTTGAGGCTTCAGATGCAGTTATTACAGGTACGGTTCTGGTTTATGATAGAGATGCTTCAGTGTTTTTTTATCCAAGGTCTACATACTCGTATGTGTCATCTTATTTTGCACTGTATCTGGTCATGCCTAGTAATTAGTTGAGTATTCCTGTTTATGTGTCTACGCCGGTGGGTGATTCTATTATGGTAGATCGAGTCGATCGCTCTTGTGTAGTTGTGATTGGGGGTCTTGAGACTCGTGTGGATTTGTTGCTTCTAGACATGGTCGATTTCGATGTCATATTGGGGATGGACTGGCTATCACCTTACCACGCTATCTTGGACTGTCACGCCAAGATTGTGACCTTAGATTTACCGAATATGCCTCGTTTAGAGTGGAGAGGGACTCCTGGTCATTCTACCCGTAGCGTCATTTCTTATGTGAAGGCTCGGCGTATGGTCGAGAGGGGGTGCTTGTCCTATTTAGCTTATGTTCGTGATTCTAGTGCGGAGGTTTCCTCTATTGATTCTGTGCTCGTGGTTCGTGAGTTTCCTGAGGTATTCCCTCCAGACCTGTCAGGTATGCTGCCCGACAGGGATATTGACTTTTGCATTGATTTGGCTCCTAGCACTCAGCCCATTTCTATTCCGCCGTATCGCATAGCCCCGCCTGAGTGGAAAGATTTGAAGGAGAAGTTGCAGGACATGCTTGAGAAGGGTTTTATTAGACCCAGTGTTTCGCCTTAGGGTGCGCCAATATTGTTTGTTAAGAAAAAGGATGGTTTGATGAGAATGTGCATTAATTACCGGCAGTTGAACAAGGTCACCATAAAGAATAAGTATCCACTGCCGAGGATCCATGATTTGTTTGATTAGCTCCAGGGTGCCAAGGTATTTTCAAAGATCGACTTGAGATATGGCTACCATCAGTTGAGGATTAGGGCATCTGATGTCCCTAAGATAGCTTTGCGCACTCGGTACGGGCATTATGAGTTTTTGGTCATGTCATTTGGGTTGACAAATGCCCCAGCGGCTTTTATGGATTTGATGAACCGAGTGTTTAGTCCTTATTTGGACTCATTCGTGATAGTCTTCATTGATGATATTTTGATATATTCCCGCAGCCAGGAGGAGCATGAGCAACATCACAGAGTGGTTCTTCAGACTCTGAAGGATAGTCAGTTATATGCTAAGTTCTCGAAGTGTGAGTTCTGGCTGAGTTCAGTTGCATTTCTGGGTCATATTGTATCACCAGAGGGTATTCAGGTTGATCCAAAGAAGATTGAGGCAGTCAAGAACTGGCCTAGACCAACATCAGCTACAGAGATTCGGAGTTTCTTGGGATTGGCAGGCTACTATCGTCGGTTTGTGGAGGGGTTCTCATCTATTGCAGCCCCAATGACCAGGTTGACCCAGAAGGATACCTAGTTCAGATGGTTTGACGAGTGTGAGGCGAGTTTTCAAAATTTCAAGACATCTCTGACTACAGCACCGGTGTTAGTATTGCCCACGGGTTCAGGGCCTTACACAGTCTATTGTGATGCTTCCCGTATTGGGCTTGGTGCAGTGTTGATGCAGGATGGCAAGGTCATTGCCTATGCTTCAAGGCAGTTGAAGATTCATGAGAAGAACTATCCGATTCATGATTTGGAGTTGGCAGCCATTGTTCACGCATTGAAGATTTGGAGGCATTATCTGTATGGTGTGGCATGTGAGGTGTTCACTGATCACAAGAGTCTTCAGTATTTGTTCAAGCAAAAGGATTTGAATTTGAGGCAGAGGAGATTGTTGGAGTTGTTGAAGGATTATGATATCACTATCTTATATCACCCGGGAAAGGCCAACGTGATGGCCGATGCTCTGAGTAGAAAGTCAGCCAGCATGGGCAGTCTTGCTTATTCCGGTCGGTGAGAGGCTTCTTGCATTGGATGTTCAGTTTTTGGCCAATCGATTTGTGAGATTGGATATCTTTGAGCCTAGTTGAGTATTAGCTTGCACGGTCGCTCGATCTTCATTATTGGAGCGTATCCGTGATCAACAGTTTGATGATCCCCATTTGTGTGTCAAGTAGGTTACCTTAGGTGATGATGGAGTTTTGAGATTGCAGGGGAGATTTTGTGAATGTGGATAGGCTTCGAGAGTTGATTTTAGAGGAGGCCCATAGTTCTCGATACTCTATTCATCCAGGCGTCGCGAAGATGTATCAGGATTTGCGGCAGCATTATTGGTGGCGTAGAATGAAGAAGGATATTGTTGCATATGTGGCTCAATGTTTGAATTGTCAGCAGGTTAAGTATGAGCATTAGAGGCCTGGTGGATTGTTTCAGAGGATTGAGCTTCCCAAGTGGAAGTGGGAGCGAATCACTATGGACTTTGTTACTGGACTTCCGCTGACTCGGAAGAAGTTCATGCATATTGGGTCATTGTTGATAGGCTGACCAAGTCAGCGCATTTCATTCCTGTGGCAGTCTCCTATTCATCCCAGAGGTTAGCTAAGATCTATATCTAGGAGATTGTTCGCCTTCATGGTGTGCCTGTGTCTGTCATTTCGGACCGAGGTACGCAGTTTACCTCGCATTTCTAGAGAGCAGTTCAGCGAGAGTTGGGCCCTCAGGTGGAGTTGAGTACAGCCTTTCATCCCCATATGGGCGGCCAGTCCGAGCGGACTATTCAGATTCTAGAGGATATGCTCTAAGCTTGTGTCATTAATTTTGGAGGTTCGTGGGATCAGTTTTTGCCTTTAGCAGAGTTTGCCTACAACAACAGCTACAAGTCGAGTATCCAAATGGCTCCTTATGAGGCTTTGTATGGTAGGCGATGTCGATCACTGTTGGTTGGTTTGAGCTGGGGGAGGCTCGGTTGTTGGGTACGGATCTGGTTCAGGAGGCCTTGGACAAGGTCAGGATCATTCAGGAGAGGCTTCGTACAGGATCTCGAGTTTAATTCGATGCTCGTGATTATTTTATGGTCATTTGAGTACACGAATATGTCCGTAGGATGTTTTTCAGGTTGTGTGTATACTTGGGTTGGAGTTTCGAGGGCTCGGGTGAGTTTCGAGTGGGCTCCGGAATGCCTTAGGCTTAGAAAGTTAGATGTTGCAGGTTCAGGAAGTTGCAGTCTCTCAACCCTCTAGATTGGTCCGCGAGAAATCGCGTGCGACCGCGAGGGGCCAGCACGGCCACGGTGCCTTTGTGCGGTCCGCGGTGGAGGCTGTGCGGCTGTAGTCGCCTTTGTGCGGTCCGCCCAGGGTGCTGAACTGTAGGGCTTTAGGGAGGGGCCAGCGCGGCTGTGGTCGCCTTTGTGCGGTCCGCGGTGGAGGATGTGCGGCTGCGGTCCATTTGATGCGGTCCGCACTGGGGATCTGAGAAGGGTATAAATAAACGGGAATTTCAATTATTTTTCACTTTTTCAAAACCCCAAAACATAAGAGGCGATTTTTCAAATAACTTTTCTTCTCCAAAATGTTGGTAAGTGATTTCTAACTCATTTTCTTCACTCCTTAACATCTTTTAACATGATTTCAACTTCAAATAAAAGATTTTCATAGGGGAAATTGGGTGTTTTGGGTAGAACCTAGGTTTTCTAAAAATTGAGGATTTGGACCTCAATTTGAGGTCCGATTTCAAAACAAATTATATATTTGGACTCGTGGGGGGATGGGTAATCGGGTTTTAGTCCGAACCTCGTGTTTCGACCACATGGACCCAAGGGTGATTTTTGACTTTTGTGTAAAACTTTAGAAAACTTATTTTCAGGCATTGGGGTTGATTCATTTAGCACTTATTGATGTAATTAAGTAACTTGTGACTAGATTTGAGCGGATTGGTGGTGGAATCATGGGGTAAATTTATAGTTGAGACTTGAGTGGTGATCAAGGCATTGAGGTAAGTGTTTGGTCTAACCCTAGGTTGAGGGATTAGGAGTTGAGTCATACTTGCTACTTGCTTCTTGTTGAGTACAACGTATAGGCATGGTAACGAGTATCTATACGTTGGTGTCAAGCATGACTGTGAGTCTTAAATTGAAAGTTGTTGTGTTCTTAAATGACACTTGGGTGCTTTACTTAATGATCTTCTATGATTGAGCATTTTCACTAATTGAACTGAATACAAGTTGAGTTGAGGTTGGTTATAGCTGATTCTCCCTTGCCGGGATGACTAATTCAATATTGTTGTCCCTTGCCGAGAAAATTATAATATTGTTGTGTTCCCTTGCCGGGAAGTTATTATATTATTTATGTTCCCTTGCTGGGATTTTTTGTGATTGTGTGATGAAATGTAAAAGGGAGCAGGTGGTACACCTACCACTAGATATAATAAAATGGGAGCGGGTGGTATGCCTACCACGAGATATAATAAAATGGGTGCGAGTGGTACGCCTACCACAAGATATAATAAAATGGGAGCGGGTGGTACTTCTACCACGAGATATAATGAAATGGGAGTAGGTGATACGCCTACCACAAGATATAATGAAATGGGAGCGGGTGGTACGCCTACCACGAGATATAATGAAATGGGAGCGAGTGGTACGCCTACCACAAGATATACTGAAATGGGAGCGGGTGGTACGCCTACCACAAGATATACTGAAAATGGGAGCTGGTGGTACGCCTACCACAAGATATGAGAAATGGGATCGGGTTGCACGCCTGCAACATGATGAAACTTAAAGTGAAAGTTGCCTTATTTATCTTTATCCGTGTTAGAAGTTAAATTGTAGTTTCCTTACTATTCTTTGGTATTCTGTTTTATCTGCTACCCCCGGAGCATGTTTCCCTTTTCCCAGCTTTGATTGTTTATTACCTGTTAACTTTTTCGCCATAAAGCATATAACTGCACAGGTTTATCTGGAGTCTGGTCCTAGCCTCGTCACTACCTCACCGGGGTTAGCCCAGCACTTACCAGCACATGCAGTCGGTTGTGTTGATACTATACTTTGTGCTCTTTTGCACAGATCCAGGTCTTGGACAGAAGCAGTAGCGCGGGAGCCAGCTTTCAATCCAGTGAGACACCGAGGTAGCCTTGCAAGCATCCGCAGGCCTGGCATCTCCTTTATCTTTATTTCAGTCTGTTATCTCGTGTATTCGAGACAAACAGTTTATATTTTTTCTTTCAAACGATTGTATTTAGTACTCTTAGAAGTTCGTAAGTAATGTGACACCAGTTCTTGGGTAGAGGCATATGTTGTTTTCCGTATTATTGTTCAGTTTCTTTAATTCAAGTCTTCCGTACATTTATTAAATTCCGCTATTTTCATGCTATCATTGATAATTGTTAAAAGAAGTGATTTGTTAATTAAGTAAGATGTCAAGGATTGGCTTGCCTAGCTCACATTAGTAGGCGCCATCACGACTCCCGAGGGTGGGAAATTCGGGTCGTGACACTCCATCGGCATATGCCGCCGATAGATCCGGAACTACATATGGCCTAATTCCTGTAAGACCAGGGATATATAGGCAGCTCAGAAGCCAGGGCACGGCCTAAACCTCTTCAAACTGTTTTGCTCGATCAAAATTGGCCATCATATATTTACCGGACAACTCTTTCATCATTTCCCGATAAAGAGGGGCAGTTGTTGATACCCAATTATTCCCAATATATTTTTCTAATATGAAATATACTTTAAAAATATCATATGTTTGCATATATAAGTATGTCCAAATGATTTATTATTTTTCCTTAATTTTTAAAGATTTTTTAACCAATTTATTTCCCTATTTTGTTCATAAAAATCTAATAATAATTCCCAAAATTATCATTTTGGTGATTCATTTATTGTATTCTCATATTTATACCAAAATATAGCTAATATAATTTTTGCATATTTTTACAAATTTATTTAGTATTTTTAAAGCCAAATTGCATTTAATTGCAATACTAGCCTCTTTTAAGATTTAGTTGCGTTTACATTTATAAAACTTAAGTCCAGTATTTTAAAATTTATAATTATATATTATAAAATATTCTAGTACTTTCAATTTAATTTCAGAATTTAATTTGCTATTTTTATAAAATAAATGGAGAAAATGGTTATTTAAAATCTAGCCAGATTTCATTTCAATTTCAGCCTAATTTGAACCCCAACTTTGAACCCAATTTACCCCGACCCAATTTCAAATTAAACCAACCCTGTACCTGTTTAAATGACCCAACCCGGGTTCCCCACCTAACTACTTTAATCCTAGGCGTTGATCGTTTAGATCAATGACTCCCATTACCCCTTACCATTTTTAACCCAAACCAACCCATAAACCTAATTCATTTCTCACCTACCACCGCCCTTGAATCCCCTTCTCTCTCAACTCTTTCTGAAAATCTCATGAACCCTATCCGCCGCCCTCTCACCCCACCCTGATATTTGTCTAACCCATGGCCTTCCATGGTCATTTGAGACCTGTAGCAGCCTTCCATGGCTTCTATGTGTTTGTTCTTGTGGTTTCACGGCCAGACCTTGAAGGAGCCTGGTCCAGTCCTTGTTCGATTCTAGTTCATGACTCTTCTCCGGTCATCCTAGACCTTTTCTCCGGCCAACCATGGCCGTTCGAGTCAGAACCTTGACTCTCCTGGTTAGATCGATAACTTTCAGGGCCTTTCTTACCTTTTTTGGATTTTTTGAAACCCTAATCTTTAAGATCTTTTAACTTTCTTTCTGATCTGCTTTAGATCTGTGATTACCTTGAATGTTTAACCATTTTCTCGAAGTTTCTTTAACTTTTCTTTCAAAACGACTCTTCATCTTTTCCGAATAAGGTTTTCTTTTAAGTTATTTCGAAATCTCTTCTTTGATTTTAACATATTTGTGATTTTGCGCGCGTTGTTCTTCTATTTGAGTTAGCATGCTGAAAACCCTAATTTTTTTTGGGTCTCAATCGAGTCCTGAAGATGTTTGTTAGATGTGTGCTTGTTTGTTTAAACTCTTGCTTGACTTATCTGTTTACCATCTTTTAAACTCGATTATTGCTGAAAACCCTAGGTCTTCTTGGCCTGGAACTGTTTGTTTGAGCATGCATGTGATGTGATTAAAGTTCTTTTTTTCTGGCTCTTTTCTTTATGAGGTTATTTGATTCTGAGTTTTACTATCCTTTAAACTCAATTGTTGTTGAAACCCAAACTTTTTCAAGAGGTTTCCTCACTTGTTACTGTGAGACCTTTACTCGCTTTTGACTCTCTTCTTTGCTTTGGCTATATGTGTGAGCCCTGACTATCTACTGAACCATATGCTTATTCTTGTTGCTATTGTATGTTGTTTCTTTTGCCAAATAGGTTTGGCCTCGCATGTCTGATATCTTGGTCACTCTATTTATATGTTGGAGTTTCTTCCTTGATTGATCTTCATCTTATGATTGATTTCTAAAGCTTTTACTTTATGAACCCTAATTTCACTCGCCTGTTCAAAGCTGATTGATTCTTTTCCTTTACTGTAATATTTACCTTGCTAATTGCTTTCCCAAAATAAGCATATCTCTGTACGGAGACTTGATTGCTTACTTAATGGTTTTACTACTCCTTTTATGGCAACAATCAGTCTGCTTACAAACTTATTTTCTTTCCTTATTTTGAATCTGTCATTACCGTTAAACAGTAATTCCTTAATTAAAGGGAATCACTTGTGTAATTGATTCTGAACTATGATTGCTTCCATGTTTGTATCTTATTACTTTTCCTTCACTCATTTTCAAAAACTATAAATACCCTGCACCCCTCTTCTTTCGAAGGGACACGAACATTTGAGTTCAGAACACACACTTCACTTAAAACTCTCTGTATTTTCTTTACTTGTGTTGCTGCCTTACCTAGCCGGCTGAAAACCAAGGATAGGCTGTGGGAAATTTGCTTACTGTCTTTCTGCATTTGCTTCTTTACTAGTATGTTCTAATTAATCTTCAGCATCAACAACAACATGTTTCTTTACTATTTCTCGCACTCTTACCTATTTCCTGTTTGTGTTTAATCGAGTTCCATTATTAAGCATGTTGTGATCTGCCCCTTCCCCTTCTGAATTAACGTTTTTTCTAATGTTTGAACTCTGTCAGTCACCTATGATGACTTATGAATCCCAAACTCCATATCCCCTATGTGTTTGTATTCCTTGGTTAGTTTGAGGGTATGTCAGCATTAGACATTGTTGTGCGTGACCCAAACCTGACCCTTCCTGGATCATATGCTTCATATCCTCTTAGATTTCTACATGTTTATTACCACTCTTAGATTCCATGCCTATAGGACATATTTTCTGCATGTTTAACTCTGCATTTAGAAAACCTGTCTATAGGACTTATTAAATTCTGCATGTCTAATCCAGCATTTAGATAACATGCCCATAGGGCTTGTTTCAAAATTCTGTATGTTATGGCCACGCTTAGACACCATGTTCTTAGGATTTAAACGGCTAAAATCAGACTTTACATCCATAAGGGTAAGAATCAGTACCCTTTTATAGAAATCATGCCTATAGGAAGTAAATCCTGCCTATTTCATTTTACGATCAAGCTAGATATCATGTCTATAGGAACTAAAATGAGCAATACTAGATATCCTGCCTATAGGATCTGAAACCAATTTAAAATCAGTTTGACTCTGAATCAGTTTTAAACAACCTTACTCTTTACTTTAACGCGGTTAGAAAGCATGCCTATAGGATCCAAATCGTTCGTTTAAAACTGTTATTGTTTTGCCACATTCCGGATCAGTAGTAGAAACCATGTTCATAGGATCTCACCCAAACACTTAGGCAAGCCTTAGGTGATAACAACAGTAAAAATGGAATCCGCCTTTGTAAAGTAGTAATTGCTACAACTAGCAGGTAGGCCTAATTCGAACTTCTTATCTGAGTTATGTAATAAACTGGTCTGGCTCAACGATTAAAACTCCCCTTACCTCAGTATTTTAAAACTCAGACCCTGATTGTGTTTAAGTCGTGCTATTTATGTTCTTTGCTTGAGGAGGTATACATGAGCCCCTTATTTGTTTACTTGTTTCCCCTAACGTGCAGTCCTATGTGTTTTGTATATCGCCTTAGCTTTTTCACCTTTTGAAACTTAAAAGTCAGCCTAATACTCCTCTCTTTTAGTAATAGTAGTAGTAAGTTCCTCCAGGACTGATAAGAATGGGACGGGTAATAGCACGCAATAGTGGTCGAGACCAATCCGTGCTTTAATACCTTAATGGGATGGGGAGGGTAGATATGGATATGATGACCGGTGCGCTAATACCACGTGTATCCCCTCTTTAGAGGAGTGTCATACCGGGTATTGCATTGATGTGATCCATATTATAGTTAAACCTAGGACCCCCTTCTTTTATATATCCTCAAGTATTTGTAGAACTGTAACTCCTTTTCAAAATTCATCTTTTAATTGCTCTTTCAAACTCTTATGTGTTTAAATTTAAATCCCCCTACTATTTGAGCCTATACTTGTCTATTTGCTAAATTGCACAAATTCACAAGAAGATGTCTGGCCGGGAACCACACTAGTGGATCCTGAGGGGCGCCTAACACCTTCCTCTTAGGATAATTTCAAGCTCTTACCCTATCTCTGGTTATCAAACGAACTTAGAAGTGAACCCTTATAAGTGTCCTAATGCACCTTAAATCATTAGGTGGCGACTCTTCAAATGCAAAACCCAGTTCCCAAAAGGATTGAGTTGTCCTAAAATGTCATAAACCCGATCTTCCGATGCATAAGAGGGGAAAAAGGGGGCGCGACAACAGGGTGGATTTTAGACTTGGAAAATTGCAGATTCTCAGCTGTTGTGTTCAGGCATGCAGGCTTCGTATTTGCGAAGTCTAGCTCGCAAATGCGATCAAAGGCCTAGGCCAGACCTCACAATTGCGAGGAATTTTATCGCAAATGCGATACCCCCCAGCCAGTCGTCGCAAATGTGACGCTTTCTTTGCAAATCCCATCTCGTAAATGCGAGAGCTCCTTCAAAATTTCCAACATAGCAAAGGTAGGGGTTCACAATTGTGAACCCCTGTTCGCATTTCCCATACCTGCAACCCGCAACTTTTATACTTAGTCGAAAATCAACCATTTCTCACATCTTTTCAAAACACAAACTCCCTAGAGCAATTTTTCAAGAACAACTCTTCTTCCAAATCGATTGTAAGTCAATTTTAACTCGTTTTATTCAATCATTAACATATTTTAATATGATTTCAACTCAAAATCAATGATTTTCATGGGGGAAATTAGGTGTTTTGGGTAGAACCTAGGTTTTTCAAAAATTGGGGATTTGGACCTCGATTTGAGGTCCAATTTCAAAATAAATTATATATTTGGGTTCGTGTAGGAGTGGATAATCGGGTTTTGGTTCAAACCACGTGTTTTGACCATGTGGGCCCGAGGCAATTTTTCACATCTTGGGCAAAACTTTGAAAAATTCATTTTCATGCATTCGAATTGATTCATTTAGCGTTTATTTATGTAATTAAGTAACTTGTAACTAGATACGAGCAAATTGGTGGTGGAATCAAGGGATAAAGCTATAATTGAAACGTGAATTGTGTTCGTGGCATCGAGGTAAGTGTTTGGTCTAACCTTAGCTTGAGGGATTAGGAGTTGTGTCTTATTTGCTACGTGTTAATTATGGAGTACGACGTATAGGCATGGTGACGAGTATCTCTATGTCGGTGTCAAGCATGCCCGTGACTCTTGTATTGTAATTGTTATGACTCCGTTGTGAATTATTACACTTCACATGTTACTGTAATATTATCGTTCCATTGTCGGGATGTTATTGAGATATTATTGTTCCCTTGCCGGGATGTTATTGAGATATTATTTTTCGCTTGTCGGGATGTTATTGAAATATTATTGTTCCTTTGCCGGGATGTTATTATATTGCTCTTGTTCCCTTGTCAGGATGTTGTTATATTGCTCTTGTTCCCTTGCCATGTTCTTTGTGATTGTTGTTGATTTGTAACTTGGATCGGGTGGCACGCCTGCCACAAGATAAATGAAATGGGAGCGGGTGGCATGCCTTCCACGAGATAAATAAAATGGGAGAGGGTGGCATGCTTGCCACGAGATAAATAAAATGGGAGCGGGTGGCACGCCTACCACGAGATACATGAAATGGGAGCGGGTGGCACACTAGCCACGAGATACAGGAAATGGGAGCGGGTGGCACGCCTGCCACGAGATACAAGAAATGTGAGCGGGTGGCACACCTGCCACGAGATAAATGAAATGGGAGTGGGTGGCACGCCTGCCACGAGATACATGAAATGGGAGCGGGTTGCACGCCTGCAAAAAGATACGTGAAATAGGAGTGGGTTGTACGCCTGCAACAAGATGTGAAATGAAAGTGAATTCTTCCTTTGTTTCCCTTATCCTTGTTAGTAGTTGGATTTTGGTTCCTTTATATTCTCCTGATATTCTGTGGTTATCTGTTATTCCCCCAAAGCATGTTTCCCCCTGCCCAATTTTTAATTGCAATTATCTACTTCTATTTCCGTTATTTATGGTATAACTGCACAAGTTTACTTGGTAGTCTAGTCCTAGCCTCGTCACTACTTCGCCGAGGTTAGGTTAGACACTTACCAAGACATGAAAGTGAGTTCGCATTTGCAAAGCTTTTCTCTCATTTGCGAGCTTCGCATTAGCGAAGCTCATGTCGCAAATGCGACATCTGCAGCTGTTCAAAACATAACTTAGACGAGATTTTCTCTCGTTCTTCACATTTTTCAAATCCTAGAACCCTAGAGGCGATTCTTCCACGACCAAATTTTCCCCAAAACTTTGGTAAGTGATCCTAACGCACTTTCTTTCACTTTCCCATCACATTTCATGAATTTCCAACCAAAAATGTAAGATTTCTATGGTAAAAATTTGGGGTTTGGGTAGAATTATGGATTTTTATAAATTGAGAATTTAGACCTCGATTTGAAATCGGATTCCAAAACCAATTGTATATCCGGGCTCGAGGGTGAATGGATAACCGGGTTTTGGTCTGAATTTTGAGTTTGGACCAAGCGGGCCAGGGTCGGGTTTTGACTTTTTGGGAAAAATATTGAAAAACCTATAATTATGCATTGAAATTGATTTCTTTAGCATTTATTGATGTTATTAAGTTAATTATGACTAAATACGAGTGTATTGGTGGTGGAATCAAGAGGTAAACAGTAATTGAGCTTTGAAATACTCGTTGGCTTGAGGTAAGTGTTTAGTCTAACTTTGACTTGAGGGATTAGGGATCCCCGAATTATTTGGTATGTGAAATTCCATATGCATGGCGTAAAGGTATGGTGACGAGTACCTATGCGCCGCCAAATTATCTGTTTAGCCTGTTCTCTTCCCCGTTTTCTAATATATTATTTTCCTATCTTAAATACTACTTGCTTATTGATGCTTCCATATCTAATTGCTTCTTGTTAAATGTGGTTTTCTCTATTGAAGGTATTATTTGTTCCACAGTGTCATTATATTACATTGTTGGTCTAAGTTGGTCTATTGGTGCTTCATGGTACACTTTGGTTGATCTCACTGTATAGTATTAACTGTTGAAGTTTCATAACTGTATAGACCTCCCATTATTATAATTTGAGGTATAAACGTTGTGGAAGGTTTGAGCTAAACTGTGAAATACGTGTTCTTATTTTTGTGATTGGTACTGATATGGTGGGATCGGGTTGCACGCCACAACAGGAGGAATAAGGGTGAAATGTGACTGTCTGGTGGGATCAGGTTGCGCGCCGCAACAATGATTAACAAGGGTGAACATGTCAGATCGGGTTGCATGCCGCAACAAGGAGTAAAAAGGGTGAATGTTCATATTATTATTGATTATATGGTGGGATTGAGATGCGTGACGCATCATTTGTTGTTTATGTACTCTTCTTCTGCTAAGATTCATTATTGCGGTGTTGAAACTCTCTTAAGGATTGGTTATAGTTGAATATTGGTAGAATGAATGGGTTCCGTATTTATTTAGTGCAAGTTACTGTCCTATTTCATTCTCTTCTTTTTGCTTTATTATAAACTATTGCAGGATATATATTGTTTATGCCCCGTCGTAGCCTTGTCATTACTTCGTCGAGGTGAGGCTCAGTATTTACTAGTACACGAGGTCGGTTGTACTGATTCTGCACTCTACACTTTCTGTGCAGATTTCGGAGTTGGTAGTGGCTTATCGAGAGGTCGGTTGTTGATTCTTCACTCAGGAGACCCAAGGTAGTCTTGTATGCGTCCACAGGCGCTGGCGTCCCTCCTATGTTTACTTCATTTCTGTTTTACTTTCTTCGAGACAGATGTATTTTTCTTCAAATCATTACTTGTAGTATTCATAGAATGTTTGTGAGTTGTGACACCAGTTTCTGGGTGGTAACTGTTCCGGTTTTGTTAATAGTATAAGTATAATTAGTTAAATCATGTACTTCCGCTGATTTAGTTGCTGTTAAATTTTTAATTATAAAAAGGTAAAGGAAAAAGGTGAACGATTCTCTAACATTGGGTTTCCTAGCGAGTGCGATGTTAGAAGTCATCACGGTCCCGATGGTGGGAAATTTGGGTCATGACAAGTTGGTATTAGAGCACTAGGTTGCCTAGGTTTTACAATACACGAACAAGCTTGGTAGAGTCTGAGGGATCGATACAGAGACGTCTGTGCTTATCCCTAGAGGCTATAGAGTTAAGAACAATTTCGCTTATATTCATCTCTATCGTGCGGTTTGATCTCTCAATGCTAATTGGACTCTCTACTATATTGTTTTGTAGATAGCGAGAACACGTACCTCTTTATCAGTTGATCAGTAGCCTGAGCCCCAGTGGAAGCTCTTACGAGGGGTAGAGAATGAGGCCGAGGCCGTGCTAGAGGCTGAGGCAGGGGCAGCGCCCAGCTTAGAGCTCGAGCAGCAACACTAACGGCGGAGCCTCGGGTAGAGTTTGATGATGAGGTTCCGGCCCGGACCATTCCAGCAGGGCCAACTCAGGTTCTAGAGAGGTTCATAGGTACCCCGGTACATCAGGATGCTCTAGTCCGTCTAGTGGGCCTTATGGAGAGTGTTACTTAGGACGGTACATTCTCTGTAGCACCAACCATCTCTCGGGCTGGGGGAGGAGCATAGACTCCCGCTACTCACACTCCGGAGCAGATGGCTCCCCAGTTTCAGACTCTAGCAACTCAGCTAGTTAGGGTAGTTTCGCCGGGTGTTGTAGCACAGACTAGTGATGGATCATCTCTGTCTTCTGATGCCTTATGGATATTGGACACGTTTATCAAGATTTTCACTACTACCTATGGCAGTTCATCTTTAGAGGATCCCCAGGACTATTTAGACAGTTGTGACGAGGTTTTACGGAACATGGGGATAGTGGAGACCAATGGGGTCGACTTTGCTGCCTTTCGTTTGTCAGGTTCAGCCAAGAAATGGTGGAGGGATTATTGTTTGGCCAGACTAGCTAGGTTGCTAGTTATCACTTGGGACTAGTTCTCTTAGCTATTCTTGGAGAAGTATCTTCCTATTACTCAGAGAGAAGACTATCAGAGGCAGTTTGAGCACCTTCAGCAGGGTTCTATGACCGTCACTCAATATGAGAGAAGATTTGTTGATTTGGCCCGTCATGCTCTTCTTATACTTCCCACCGAGAGAGAGAGGGTTAGGAGGTTTATTGAGGGACTTGCTCAGCCTATCAGATTGCAGATGGCTAAGGAGATAGGGATTGAGATTTCTTTCCAGGATGCAGCGAATGTGGCCAGGCGAGTTGAGATGGTTTTAGATTAGGGGAGTAGTCAGAGGTCTGACAAGAGGCCTCATCACTCCGATGGATTCAGTGGGGCCTCATCTAGAGGTCGAGGTACTTTTGGTAGAGGCCATCATCCTAGGCCATTTCATTCAGCACTTTAGACATCCCACGGAGCTTCAAGGGGTCGTTGATCATTATGTACCTCCATTCTCGTGCCATTATTCTTTTACCTCCTTCCCAGACAGCTAGAGGTAGGGGTCAGCCCGCTAGAGGTGGAGGTCAGGCTGTTAGAGGTTGAGGCCAAGCCATTAGAGGTGGAGACCAGCCAGCAGGAGGTCGTCCTAGGGATATGGTTCAGGGTAGTGGGGACCAAACCCGATGTTATGCTTTTCCAGCCAGGCCTGAGGCTGAGTCCTCCGATGCAGTTATAACGGGTACTATTTTGGTTTGTAGTATAGATGATTTAGTTCTATTTGACCCAGGATCAACGTACTCCTATGTGTCTTCTTATTTTGCTTCATATTTGGTTGCGACTCGTGATTCTTTGAGTGCTCCCGTATATGTGTCCACACCTGTGGGGGATTCTATTATTGTAGATTGTGTATATCGCTCGTGTATGGTTGTTGTTGGGGGTCTTGAGACTAGCGTAGATCTCCTATTTCTCGATATGGTGGATTTCGATGTCATTTTGGAGATGGATTGGCTGTCACCTTATCATGCTATATTGGATTGTCACGCCAAGACCGTTACCTTAGCATTGCCGGGGTTGCCTCGATTGGAGTGGAGAAGGACTCCTCGTCATTCTACCCATAGGGTTATCTCTTATATGAAGGCTCGGCGTATGGTCGAAAAGGGGTATTTGGCTTATTTGGCTTATTTGGCTTACGTTCGTGATTCTAATGCGGAGGTTCCTTCTATGGATTCTGTGCCAGTTGTTTGGGAGTTCCCAGAGGTTTTTCCTGCAGACATGCCGGGGATACCACCCGACAGGGATATTGACTTTTGCATTGATTTGGCTTCGGGCACTCAGCCTATTTCTATTCCGACGTACCGCATGGCCCCGCCTGAGTTGAAGGAATTGAAGGAGCAATTGCAAGTCTTGCTTGATATGGGCTTTATTAGACCTAGTGTCTCGCCTTGGGATGCACCGATGTTGTTTATTAAGAAAAAGGATGGATCGATGAGGATGTGCATAGATTATCAGCAGCTGAACAAAGTCACCATCAAGAACAAGTATCCATTGTCGAGGATTAATGATTTATTTGATCAGCTTTAGGGTGCCAAAGTGTTTTCAAAGATTGATTTGAGATCTGGCTACCATCAATTGAGGATTAGGGCATCTGATGTCCCTAAGACAGTTTTTTGGGCTTGATATGGGCATTTTGAGTTCTTAGTAATGTCATTTGGCTTGACAAATGCCCCAGCAACATTTATGAATTTGATGAACTAGGTGTTCAAGCCCTGTCTGGATTCCTTTGTGATTCTTTTCATTGATTATATCTTGATCTACTCCCGCACCCGAGAGGAGCATGAGCAGCATCTTCGAGTCGTTCTCCAAACTCTGAGAGACAGCCAGTTATATGTTAAGTTTTTGAAATGTGAGGTTTAGTTGAGTTCAGTTGCATTCTTGGGTCACGTTGTATCAGTAAAGGGTATTTAGGTTGATCCTAAGAAGATTGAGGCGGTCAAGGACTGGCCTAGACCCAAATCAGCTATAGAGATCCGAAGTTTCTTGGGTTTGGTGGTTTATTACCTTCAGTTTATGGAGGGGTTTTCATTTATAGCAGCCTCGATGACCAGGTTGACCCAAAAGGGTGGCCCATTCAGGTGGTCGGATGAGTGTGAGGCGAGCTTTCAGAAGCTCAAGACAGCTTTGACTACGGCACCGGTGTTGGGTTTGCCCACAGGTTCAGGGTCATATACAGTATATTGTGATGCATCTCGTATTGGACTTGGTGCGGTGTTGATGCAAAATGGCAAGGCTATTGCAAATGCTTCATGGTAGTTGAAGATTCACTAGAAGAATTATGCAATTCATGATTTGGAGCTAGCAACCATTGTTCACACGCTGAAGATTTGGAGGCATTATTTATATGGCGTGTCGTGTGAGGTGTTCACAAATCATAAGAGCTTGCAGTATTTGTTCAAGCAGAAGGAGCTCAATTTGAGGCAATGAAGGTGGTTGGAGCTATTGAAAGACTATGATATCACCATCTTGTATTATCCCAGGAAGGCCAATGTGGTGGCTGATGCTTTGAGTAGGAAGTTTGCCAGGTTGGATGTTTCTAAGCCCAGTCGTGTTTTAGCTTGCACAGTCGCTCGATATTCCTTGTTTGAGCGTAACAAGGAATGGCAGTATGATGATCCTCATTTGCTTGTCCTTAGGGACATAGTGCGGCACGGTGATGCCAAGCAGGTTATAGTTGGAGATGATGAAGTTTTAAGGATGCCGGGTCATATTTGCGTGCCTAATGTGGATGAACTTTGTGAGTTAATTCTAGAGGAGACCTATAGTTCCTGGTATTCTATTTATCCGGGCGCCGCCAAGATGTATCAGGATTTGCAGCAGCATTATTTGTGGAGAAGGATGAAGAAGGATATTGTTGTATATATAGCTTGGTTTCTGAATTGTCAGCAGGTAAAGTACGAGCATCAGAGACCTGGTGGTTTGATTCAGCAGATTGAGATTCCTGAGTGGAAGTGGGAGCGTATCACTATGGACTTCGTTGTTGGACTCCCACAGACTTAGAGAAAGTTCGATGCAGTATGGGTTATTGTGGATAGGCTGACTAAGTCAGCTCATTTCATTCTTGTGGCAGTCTCCTATTCTTCGGAGCGGTTGGCAGAGATCTATATCCGTAAGATTGTCCGTCTTCATGGTGTGCCCGTGTCTATAATTTTTGACCGAGGCGTGCAGTTTACCTCGCATTTTTGGAGGGCAGTACATCATGAGTTGGGTATGCGGGTCGAGTTGAGAAAACATTTCATCCTCAGACGGACGGACAGTCCAAGCATACTATTTAGATTTTGAAGGATATGCTCCGTGCCTGTGTTATTGACTTTGGAGGTTCTTGGGATCAGTTTTTGCCGTTAGAGGAGTTTGCCTGCAACAACAGTTATCAGTCGAGCATCTAGATGGCTCCCTATGAGGCATTATATGGTAGACGGTGTCGATAGCCGGTTGGGTGGTTTTAGCCGGAGGAGGCTCAATTATTGGGTACAGATTTAGTACAGGATGCCTTGGATAAGGTTAAGATCATTCAGGATAGACTTCGTATAGCTCAGTCCAGGCAAAAGAGTTATGCCGACCGTAAGGCTCGTGATGCGGCATTCATGGTCGAAGAGAGAGTGTCGCCCATGAAGGGCGTGATGAGATTTGGGAAGAAGGGCAAGTTAAGCCCTAGGTTCATCAAGCCATTTGAGATCCTTGATCGAGTGGGAGAGGTGGCTTACAGACTTGCATTGCCGCTAGGTTTATTAGCAGTGCATCTAGTGTTTCATGTGTCCATGCTTCGGAAGTATCACAACGATCCATCCCATGTGTTAGATTTCAGCACCGTCCAGTTGGACAAGGATTTGACTTAAAAGTAGGAGCCGTTAGCTATTCTAGACATGTAGGTTCATTAGTTGAGATCGAAGAGTTATCATTTGCAGTGGAAAGGTCAGCCTGTTGAGGCAGATACCTGGGAGTCCGAGTCCGATATGCGTGGCAGATATCCCTATCTTTTAACCGACTCAGGTACTTTTCTATTCCGTTCGAGGACGAGCGGTTGTTTAAGAGGTGGAGAATGTGATGACCCAAAAGGTCATCTTCTGTTTTAGAAGTAAAATCCGTGTTTCGAGGCTTTAAAAACCTCATTTTATATCTCCCCGATTTGCATACACAGTCCGGGCATGTACCCGGAAAACCCTTATGTGAAAAATTTAAGAAACGATGAGTTTTGGCCTAAAAAGTTGATTTTGTTGACTTCGGTCAACGTTTTGGATAAACGGACACGGACAGATGTTTCGACGGTCCTGGAGGGTCCATAGTAAATTATGGGACCTGGGTGTATGCCTAGAATCGAATTCCGAAGTCCCTAGTCCGAGAAATAAATTTTTGAAGAAAATTGATAAGATTGAAAATATAATAATTTAAAAGATTTGATCTTATTGTTATCGGGCTTGTATTTTGGTTCCGGAGCCCAGTACAAGTCCGTTATGATATTTAAACATTATCTGTGAAATTTGGTGAAAAACGAAATTGATTTGACGTGATTCGGATATTTGGTTGAGAAAATAAAAGTTTTGAAACTATCTTGAAAATTCCATATGTTTTGGTGTTGAATTCATAATTCTAGGTGTTATTTTGGCAATTTGATCACGCGAGTAAGTTCATATAATGTTTAAGACTTGTGTGCATGTTTGGTTTGGAACCCCGGGGGCTTAGGTGAGTTTCGGATAGGCTACGGAGTGATTTGGAATTTAGAAAAATAGCTGGTATGCTTCGCATTTGCGATCACTGTTGAGGTCTCATTTGCGAGCTTCCCATCGCAAATGCTAAGGGAAGTTGGGCCAACTTATGTTCGCAAATGCGAACAACCCTTCGCATTTGTGAAGTTGATCAGGGATGGGAATTCTTCGCATTTGAGAAGAAAGTGGTCGCAATTGCGATCACTGCACCGCATTTGCGAACAATATGCTCGCATTTACGAAGGCAACAGAAATGCGAAGAGTTTGCATTTGCAAGCTTCGCATTTGCAAAGCTCAGGTCACAAATGCGACATCTGCATTTATTCAAAATATAATTTAGATGGGATTTTCTCCTATTCTTCACATTTTTCAAATCCTAGAACCCTAGAGGCGATTTTTCCAAGACCAAATCTTCCCCCAAAATTTTGGTAAGTGATCCTAACCCACTTTCTTTCATTTTTCCATCATATTTCATGAATTTCCAACCAAAAATCTAAGATTTCTATGGTAGAAATTGGGGGTTTGGGTAGAATTAGGGATTTTTATAAATTGGGGATTTAGACCTCGATTAGGGGTCAGATTTCAAAACCAATTGTATATCCAGGCTCGGGGGTAAATAGATAATCTGGTTTTGGTCCGAATTTCGAGTTTGGACCAAGCAGGCCCGGGGTTAGGTTTTGACTTTTTGGGAAAAATATTGGAAACCCTATAATTATGCATTGGAATTGATTTCTTTAGCATATAATGATGTTATTAAGTTAATTATGACTAGATATGAGTGGATTGGTGGTGGAATCGAGAGATAAAGTAGTAATTGAGCTTTGAAATACCCGTTGGCTTAAGGTAAGTGTTTGGTCTAACTTTGACTTAAGGGATTAGGGATCTCTGACTTATTTGGTATGTAAATTCCATGTGTGTGACGTATAGGTGTAGTGACGAGCACCTATGCGCCGCAAATTATCTGTTTAGCCTGTTAATATTATGTTTCTATCTTAAATGCTACTTGCTTATTGATGTTTCCATGTCTAATTGCTTTTTGTCAAATGTGTTTTTTTCTATTAAAGGTATTAATTGTTCTGTAGTATCATTATATTATATTATTGGTTTAAGTTGGAGTATTGGTGCTTCTTGGTACACTTTGGTTGGTCTCGCTGTGTAGTATTAATTGTTGAAGTTTCATAACTGTATAGACCTCTCATTGTTATGATTTGAGGTATAAATGTTGTGGAGGGTTTGAGCTAAACTATGAAATACTTGTTCTTATTTTTGTGATTGGTACTGATATGGTGGGATCGAGTTACACGCCGCAACAGGAGGAATAAGGGTGAAATGTGACTGTCTGGTGGGATCCGGTTATGCGCCGCAACAAGGAGTAATAAGGGTGGACAAGTGGGATCAGGTTGCATGCTGCAACAAAAGGAATAAGGGTGATATATTGAGGAGTAATAAGGATGGACTGGTGGGATCGGGTTGCACACCGTAACAAGGAGTAATAAGGGTGAATGTTCATATTGTTATTGATTATATGGTGGGATCGGGATGTGCGCCGCATCATTTGTTGTTTATGTACTCTTCTTCTGCTGAGATTCATTATTGTGGTGTTAAAACTCTCTTAAGGATTGGTTATAGCTGAATATTGGTAGAACGACTGGGTTCCATATTTATTTAATGCAAGTTACTATCCTATTTTATTCTCTTCTTTTTGCTTTATGGTAAACTATTGCAGGATATATATTGTTTATGCCCCGCTGTAGCCTCATCACTACTTCATCGAGATTAGGCTCGGCACTTACCAGTATATGGGCTCGGTTGTACTAATACTGCACTCTGTACTTTCTATGCAGATTTCGGAGCTGGTAGTGGCTGATCGAGAGGTCGGTTGCTGATTCTTCACTTAGGAGACCCAAGGTAGTCCTGTAGGCATCCGCAGGCCCTGGAGTCCCCTCCTATGTTTACTTCATTTCTGTTTTACTTTCTTCGAGATATATGTATTTTCCTTCAAACCATTACTTGTAGTATTCATAGAATGTTCGTGAGTTGTGACACCAGTTTCTGGGTGGTAACTGTTCCGATTTTGTTAATAGTATAAGTATAATCAGTTAAATCATGTACTTCCGCTTTTATTTATGCTGATTTAGTTGTTGTTAAATTTTTAATTATAAAAAGGTAAAGAAAAAAGGTAAACGATTCTCTAACGTTGGCTTTCCAAATGAGTGCGATGTTAGGCGCCATCACAATCCCGACGATAAGAAACTTGGGTCGTTACAATAATCAAAGTTTTTGTTGCTCTTATTAATTACTGTATATTCTACCTATGTAGAAGCGAGAATAAGGTGCTCTTGGTCGTCTAGGGGTATTTTAGTCTTTTCGGTATAGTTTACATAGATTCTACGCCAAAACTTTTCCTTCTCAGCATATTTTATTTTACACTATTCCATTCACGTTCTCTTCCCTAGGATACGTGGCTCTTTCTTTTCTCAAACGTGTAACATCAGGCTCCTCTTGTTTTTGGTGGTTTCAGTTGTTTTCTTAGTTTGCTAACACCTGTGTTTCATGGGGATCAACAATAAACTTTGGGGGTTAAACATTATCTCTTCAGGTTTTTATGGGATCAGCGATATATTTTGGGTTAAAGATTATCTGTTCAGGTTAGATTACTTCGATGCCCTTCTTTTGGGAAAATATGATCTTTACATTTAGGGTTATATTTGACACTTTATAGAATTTTTTAGCTATGACAGCTGAATAAATTCTGGATTAGACGTTGTTCTGCTTGGGTTTTCTCTCCATACTTCACTGTTTACCTTTTCGTCTCTGTGCTCGTTTGCTCATAGGTGATTACTTTGTTTGATCTATAAATTTGAGATTAGATTACACAACTTGTTGGATTTTTCAGCTGTCTGATGTTTACTAATTACCAGTTGCAAAAGCTAAAGGTATAAAAACTTCCATGCTAATTGACGGCGACTGTTTGATGAGCAAAATCAATGGATTACGAAGAAACAAATATTATAACTTATTTATATAATTAAAAGAACTCGCATGGCAGACCGTAACTAATACATTAAAGTAGAAATAAAATGTTTATGGAGTAGTAGTTAACAAAAAATGATAGTAAGTACGTCTAATATGCTTCCAAGGAACCAATAGAGAAAACAATCAGGGAAACTTTTAGTGATGTATCAACTGTCTGAACTTATGTTTTCATTAAGGCTTACTATTATTACCTATTCAGATTTTCACTTAATATTAATCTATCTTAACTTATTTTATCGTACTTCTTAGGAATTAGATATATCAGTAAAAGCACGAAT
The DNA here is from genome assembly GCF_000715075.1 of Nicotiana tabacum. NCBI lineage: Eukaryota > Viridiplantae > Streptophyta > Magnoliopsida > Solanales > Solanaceae > Nicotiana > Nicotiana tabacum. Next base: position 103,691,222 of record NC_134086.1, on the reverse strand, counting down.
AGATCTAGCGCTGTCAGAGTTGGCTCCAACAATCTTATATGTTTATCAACCAGTTATTTAGCCTAATCTTGTTGTTTCAATTTCATTGATCGTTTGTTGCAGATTTTGAATTTTTAAGGTTGAGTTATTAATAGTACTCTCTACTTTGCAGTCTTGACGCACGTTAAATATGAAGTATATGTCTTTATATTATGACTACTGTTATCCAGATTTGCATACATTTTTTTCTTCCTCGTCCTGCACAAGCTCTCGTGTTATCCTAACAACTAAGAATGATTTCGTTGATGAGATTAACGACATGCTTGTTGCTCGATTTTCAGAGGAAGCAAAAACTTTTGTTGGCATTGATGAAACCATTGAACCTACTAATCAATCACAGTATGAGGATTTACTGCATAGTTTAAATCCACTTGGTCTGCCGCCATACAAATTAACATTGAAAAAGAACTGTCCAATTATATTAATACGAAATTTAAATCCGTCTGAGGGTTTATGTAACAGTACACGTTTGACTTGCTACGACTTTAAATCACATGTCATTAGCGCCAATATTTTAGTGGGTGACTTAAAAAATACACATGTGTTTATCCCAAGAATACCCTTACTATCATCCCAAGACGAAAAAATGCTTGTCCCATTTAAAAGGACACAATTTTCAGTAAGATTGTGTTTCTCCATGACAATAAATAAAGCACAAGGTTAGACATTGGATTTTGTTGGAATTTATTTACGAGAACTTGTTTTTTCACATGGCCAACTTTATGTTGCTTTGTCTAGAGCAAAGAATTCGAACTCTGTGAAGGTGCTAATTCGACGCACTATACCAGGTAGCTATGACGATCGCTGCACAGAAAATATTGTGTACAATGAAATTATTGAAAAGGAGGCTATTTTATGAGGATATTGCAACTAGAGCACATAGTATCTTAGCTAAAAAACCTATGAAGAAGTCGATACAACATACTGTTGGTACGTAATCTGGTGCGTAGCAATCAAAATGCATTCATTGAAGTGATGCAGACCATAGAGGATATATTCTTTGTACATGATTGTTTTGACCCAAGACAAAACAACAATGACCTACAATATGGGCTAACATGGTCATACAGAGACACTTGGTTGCAGGTCTGGTACATGTTCCTAATACTAATAGGTAATATCCGCAAAACTGACACTTCTCTGTAGGGGACAACAGCTAAGAAACATACGCACATCCTGCTAGAAAATGATTCCTATATGTAATTTTAGCAGTGTAGGAAGATCCTAGAAAGTTTTTAGACAAGCAATAATCTTATATTTTTAAAAAACATAAATGTTTACACAACGTGGGTGTTTGCTGTAGTAAGACTACCATAGTGCTAGATTCGTGTGCTAATGGTCATGACGTGTAGTTTATACCTATATGTAATTTTAGCAGTGTAGGAAGATCCTAGAAAGTTTTTAGACAAGCAATAATCTTATATTTTTAAAAAACATAAATGTTTACACAACGTGGGTGTTTGCTGTAGTAAGACTACCATAGTGCTAGATTCGTGTGCTAATGGTCATGACGTGTAGTTTATACCCAAATAGCGTCCTCAGTTCCTCTATTTAATTATCCGTCGGTGTCTATAGCTTATCTTTCAGTAAATGATGATTTATTATTTTTGTTCTTCTTCTTTTCCACTGCAGATTGTACAGAACAAATGAAGTACAGACTAACCATTGGCAATATCACTCCACAAACAAAAGAGTGGATCTCAAAAGTACAAGTGATTGAGAAACCTCGGCCAAGAAAAAGTAAAGATGGAAAGACCTGATTCCAGATTGTCGTTGTTCAAGACGAAAATGTAATTTTCTTTCTACCATGCTATTTCTTGTTCTACTCTCTGACATATAATTTCAATCACCATTATTTTTTAATATAAACAAAAGAAAGAAACTTATCAGTTTAAGTTATCATGCAGTTAATGATTTCTCCTGGCGCAAACTATATTAAGAAGTAAATATTAGAAAATCTCTCTGAAGCCATATTTTACGTATCTATCAATCACTCCTGCTTGATATTTTCTTGCCCAGCCTCTTTGGATAAATAAATGTGATACCAAACTTTTGGGTTCTGTTTCGAATTAATTACATCCGCCCTTTTAACCCTTAGTTTGTCTAAAAGTATATTTTTGCATTACTTTTTGCACTTGCCCTGGTCGAAATTTTCTTTTACTTACATATAATTTTTTTGCTACTAACCAGTTCTGCTGAATTTTATACATTCTGGGAGCTACCAGTTTGGATTTTAGGAAGCCTTTTTTAAGATAATTACTGCATATGTCATCATAACATTTGAATTTTACGCATGCTTAGAACTTTTTACATGTGTGTTTTTTCCATCTCTCCGTATATTGGTATAAACAATATAGTTAGGCAGTTTGCACCAATTAATATATCGAGCGAAAAAATAGGTCTAACGAAATATCATTAGAGCTGCTCCATATCTGTATGCTCACTTGTTCGACTGTGTTGTAGCCACATAATATATTGAACAATAATTATCTCTTATGGGACTTATTTTGATTTGTAGTATCATTGTACAAATATTGGCTCGGTTCTGGAAACATACACTTTTTGGGTAAAGGAAACTAGAATAGTAGCAGTTGAGTTGTCACGACCCAAAAATCTCTCCGAAGGAGTCGTGATGGCACCTAGTCTCTAAACTAGGTAAGCCAAACATTAACTGAAATAACATTGATATTTGCCAACTTTAAATTCAATAACTCTTAACAATTTATAATTCTCAAAACCGGTGGTACAAATCACAAGACTTTCTAAGAGTAGTTATACAAAATAAATACATCACTGTTCCGAAACAAAGGGAACAAATGGAAATAAGTACAATTGAAGGTGACTCTGAGGAGTGCGAATGCTGCAGCAAGTTTACCTTGAGTCTCCACCGCACCGAGTAGCTACTATCGATCAAATACCTAGGTCTGTACACAAAAATGTATAGAAGTGTAGTATCATCACAACCGACCCCATGTGCTCGTAAGTGCGTAGCTTAACCTCGGCGAAGTAGTGACGGGGCTAGGACCAGACTACCAAATAAACCTGTGCAAAATAGCGTACAAAAATAATAGGAAGCAGATAACAATGATGCCAACAATGATCAACCAGTGATATAAATAGCAGGCAACAAGAACACCATAAATGTTTCTCAACAAATAATAAATACAAGTGCAATCAATTAATCAAGTCCTTCAAATATAAATCTTTCGCCTATAAATCCTTCAAGTAATAATCTCTAAGATAATATGCTTTTCAATAAATATATTTCGAATATATATCCTTCAAATAAATATCTTTCAGATAAGCATCTTTCGAATATAATTCTTTCGAGTAAAGGTCACCTTGTGACACCTCATTTCATAATCATAAATAATATAGGTCTCAGCCCACTTTCATATTTTCACGGCACCTCGTGCCCATATTTATGTCACAACTGCACGGACAACTCACGTGCCATTAAATAAAACCATAATATTTTCCCTAGCACCTTGTGCCCTCATATTTCTGTCTCACATTGCACAACAATATTCTCATGTTACTCAGCTCATAGGTTCCATAACCCAATACAATTAAGAGTGTTCAAGGAGCGTCATTCGCTTAACATAAAGTAGAGTACAACTTCCAACCTAATTAGGAAATCAACAAGAAAAGATGAAATTATTTTTTTTTTGAAATCATTTGATAAAGAAAAAACCATTTTCAATGAAAGTACAATATCGAAGGAATCATTACCTTTAATACGAAAAATTAATAAATCAAAACATAGTAGAAATTCCTTTTTAAGTAAAGTACAACCTCAAACGATTTAAGGAAACTTTAGTTGAGAAATCAATTGAGTTAAATGTAATAATTCTTTAAATTTGAAGTATTGAATATATTAAAAAAATAAGGCGAGGTATTGTAAACACTATGGATTCCAACACAAAGGATCACAACAGTAAAGGGATCTAAGCAGTTAATACACTTGAATTGTTAATAACAAGTAAACACAGCAAACAGAAAGTGCATGGCATCACCCTTCATGTTTTAACACTCTCTCATCAAAACTATACACGGCATCACCCTTCGTGCTTTAACGCTCTCTCACTAAAACAATACATGGCATCACCCTTCGTGCTTTACACTCTTCCTCACCCAAGCAACAAACACAAGGCAAATAGGGTAAGGTAATCTATAACATCGAAATAAAATCAAATAATAACGGAAAATTAGTAAATAAACGTACATGACAACATAACTCAATTAGAATCAGAAAAAATTAAGGACAAGTGCACGGCATCACCCTTCGTGCTTTTACTCTCGTCCTCACTATAAGAATCAATATAAACTACACGGCATCACCCTTCGTGCTTTACACTCTTCCTCACCATAAAATCAATATAATCGGCACGGAATTGTACATCGTGCGGCACGGCATCACCCTTCGTGCTTTACACTCTTCCTCACAAAATTATATACGGCATCACCCTTCGTGTTTTAACACTCTTCCTCACCCAAACAACAATCACAAGAAATAAGGGCAAGGAAATAAATGAAATCACAATAAAATTCCGGTAAGGGGACAATAGTACAACAATCAAATAAACGGCAAGGGAAACAACATCAAAACAATAACATCCCGGCAAGGGAGACAATAATATCAAACAAACATCTCGGCAAGGGAACAATAATATCAAACAAACATCCCGGCAAGGGAACAATAATAATAATAACATATGAAGCGCAATAAACCACAACGGAGTCATAACAATTATAATATAAGACTCACGGGCATGCTTGACACCAACATATAGATACTCCTCACCATGACTATACATCGTACTCCACAATTAACATGTAGCAAATAAGACACAACTCATATTCCCTCAAGCTAAGGTTAGACCAAACACTTACCTCGCTTTGCAACCAATTCAAAATTCCAACAAGCCTTTGCCTCGCGAATTCGTGCCCGAAATTCCCAAATCTAGTCATAAACAATTCGATTCAGTCATAAAAATTATAGGAATTAATTCTATATGAAATTCTACATTTTCCATTAAAAATCGAAATTGCACTAAAATCCGCCCGTGGGGCCCACGTCTCGGAACCCGACAAAAATTACGGAATATGAAACCTCATCCAACCACGAGTCCTACCATACCAATTTTACTAAAATCCGACATCAACTCGACCCTCAAATCTTCAAATTAAACCAAGAGGGTTTTCAAGATTTTCCCAATTAAAATCACCAATTAAATGCCAAAAGTAGTAATAGATTCGGGTAATCTAACCAAAATAAAATTAAGAACACTTACCCTGTTGTTTTCTCTGAAAATCTCCCGAAAATCGCCTCTTCCCGAGCTCCAATTCGCTAAAAATGAAAAAAATTCAAAACTTAATGTTCTGTCCAGAAAAATTCCGGGTACTGTTCACGCGTTCACACTGTTCACGGGGGTACTGTTCACGGCACTGTTCATGGGGGTACTGTACATGGTAATGTTCGGGGTACTGTACACGGTACTATTCACGGGGTACTGTACATGGTACTGTTCACGGGGCACTGTACATGATGCTGTAAAAAAAAGACAGCAGCTTCCCAAAGAGAATTTCAGCAGCTTTTTCTACCCGTTGACCTTCCGAAATCCACCCGAGGCCCTCAGGACTTCAACAAAATACACCAACAAATCCTAAAATATGATACATACTTAGTCGAAACCTCAAATCGCATCAAATAATGCTAAAACCGTGAATCACATCCCCATTCAAGCCTAATGAAACTAAGAACGTCCAACTTCTATATTCGATGCAAAAACCTATCAAATCAAGTCCGATTGACTTCAAATTTTGCACACAAGTCATAAATGACATAACAAAGCTATGAAAATTTTTAGAACTAGATTCCGACCCCGATATCAAAAAGTCAACTCTCCGGTCAAACCTAAGAAATCTTTAACCTTAGATTTTTAGATTCCGTTAAATGACGATAATTTGATCTAGGGACCTCCAAATTCGCTTTCGGGCATTTGACCAAGTCCCAATTCACGATACGGAACTACCAGAATGGTCAAAATTTTTATCTCGGTTCGTTTGCTCAAAATGTCGACCGAAGTCAACTCAATTGAGTTTTAAAGCTCTAGTTCACAATTTAATCCATTTTTCACATAAAAACCTTCCGGAAAATTATACGGACTGCGCATGCAAGTCGAGGAATTATTGATACCGCTTTTCAAGGTCTTAAAAATATCGAGATGATTATTTAATTTAAAGATGACATTTTGGGTCATCACATTCTCCACCTCTAAAACAAACGTTCGTCCTCGAACGTACTAAGAATTATTCTCAAGTTACCAAATTGATGATTTTACTTTTACACAATTATTCGCGGTTGATCCCACATTATCGCATTCGACATAAGTCTAACAACACCATTTCAATTGAGATCATTTCCTTTATCCATATTCGTAAACTTCAAGACCAAATTTCTTACACTCTAATCATTTCTAGAAAGGTCCGATTTTTACGTCAACACACGATATTAGTCCCGACTGGCTATAGCAACTCGTGCCTATGCACCCATCAAATACGGGGTATTACATTCTCCCCCACTTAGGGTCATTCGTCCTTAAATGAGAAGTAGAGTCCGTCTTCAAACACATAATGTAACTTATCTCTTTCTTTGCACATCTCAATATCCCAAATTTTTCTAACTCCCAAATTTTTCAGAAATTTCGGCAGAGTCTCCCCTGTAATTGGGCATATCCACCTATTAGAGTAACACCAAACAACTCCTAACAACATGTCCACAACCCATTAACACACCACAAAGTATATATCAATAACACTAATTTCCGCATTACAAGTACGCCATTATCACAATGATATCTTGACATAAAACGCATCATATGTATGACCATAACCACATCTCTGGTCTTAATGGTTGTTCATAATAGATTACAATATCACCAATTAACCTCATGTTAACAAAATTTTGTTTCAAACCTCCAGATTACTAACAACAACGCATGGGGATCTTATAATTACTTAACCAAAGTAACGAGTCATAATTTAATGCCACCTGGGCTCTCACCTTGTAGGCTAAAACTCAATAGTTACAATACAATTTTGGCAAATTATGCACAGAAATATTCATATAAGAATTTTCAAATAAGCCTAATAGGCATGACTCCCTACAAGTGCTACAACACAAATTTTAATTTCACAAAAGGAAAATTTAAACACATAAAATTTTCACCACTAGGACCTCGTCCTTATATAACATCCACCGCAGCTTGTAGCCCGGTTTAAATATTTCATATCATATAAAAATATGAGGATCTCATCCTCAACTCTGAATCACAAGTATTTTGCACATTGTGCCAACTAAAATTTTTCATTTCCTTTCTTCCTTCTTTCAAATAATTTCGGTTAAACAAAATCACAACATACAATGATCCCTCTTACTGGTAGGGCATATAATTTACAATGGAAATCAATTATTTAGAAATTAAATCAAACTCATCGAATTGATTAACAAGAGTCACTTTTAGCCTCACAACTAGTTTTAGTGACCAACACATAATGATAGACATAGCTATCTCCATACAATCTCCTAACAGAAGTATTCACATATGTAGATTTAAGAATTAGGAAGCTCACTCATAAGTGGAGAACAATAGGAGAACTTTCCTCGATGCTCAAAACCGAATCAAGTTAAGGAATTTTGACTTTATAATAATTCGAGACCGTACTTATTACGATACCGTCTGGTGTAGCAACCTCAGCCATACCATAGAAAATATATCAATGGACTGGGTCTCCACCTCTAGGAGTCTCACCATCACCTTTAATATCCTGACCTCTACCTATGGTTGGTCATGTAAGTGGAGTAGTAACTGCAATGGGGCACGTAGCCTGAGTGCTTTGACGAAATATGTCTCTCCCAAGTCTAGGATAATTTCTCAAGATGTTCCTAGTATCACCATTTTCATAACAACCCATCCGCAGTTCGACTGCTCATACTAAGTCTGTATCGGATAACATAAATAACCATTGCAAAAAATTTCATGCCACTGGTACATTAAAAGATGATTGCCCCACGTAAGTGCCCTGATTAACTGGAGCACTATGAGTATTTTGAAATTGTTTTCATGTCCCTGCTGATACTGAAATGTAGAATTATTAATGACGCGGGATTACCAAAAGTCCCATCATCATTCCTTTCAAATATCAGTTCTTAATCATATACAAGTTTCGACAAACCTTTCAATACCACATATATACAGCTCAAGCCAAAACTAATATAACACATGACCCCATAATTTGACCATTGATAGTAAACTCCCCTCACTTTACACGAAGCCATATGAAACATTATGATGATTCACAATACTAACCTTTATCGCTCGTACGACACCGGTCATAAAACACCTCAAGCTATTTATTTGGTGCATGTCATCCTCATGACAGTTAAACTCGCCTCTTCTAGTGTCTCAGCTTGCTAGTAAATACCATTCGCTAAATAGAAATCCCATACGAAACACATAATCTCTAATACGACCAACTATTTTTAGATCTACATCCACATGTGATGATTAGGCAACCAATTAAACCTTCTTAAGATTGTACTTATTAACCAAATGTCAGAATCCGATGCACCCCCATGCGCACAACCGAAAGATCTCTTTGTGCTTCCATATCTTCAATTCTGAACGACACGTGGTAACAATCATTGAGAAGCTCTGGCTCTCTTATAACCTTGTACGGTATCACAAACCATTGGCATAATGCGCAATTCCATACATGAGTGGATGCAAAAGAACATAAGATATATGCTTCAAGCTGAATAAAAGTCGCACGATAAGGAATGAATGAAGTGGAAATGTTTCCTACTAGTTCTGTAGCCTCTCGAAGATAAGTACAGACGTCTCCGTACCAATCCGCAAGACTCTACTAAACTCGCTTATGACTTGTAGCACCTATGAACCAAGAGCTCTAATACCAACTTGTCATGACCCAAAAATCCCTCCGAAGGAGTCGTGATGGCACCTAGTCTCTAAACTAGGTAAGCCTAACATTAACTGAAATAACATTGATATTTGCCAACTTTAAATTCAATAACTCTTAACAATTTATAATTCCCAAAACCGGTGGTACAAGTCACAAACCTTTCTAAGAGTAGTTATACAAAATAAATACATCACTGTTCTGAAACAAAGGGAACAAATGGAAATAAGTACAATTGAAGGTGACTCTGAGGACTGCGAACGCTGCAGCAAGTTTACCTTGAGTCTCCACCGCACCGAGTAGCTACTATCGATCAAATACCTAGGTCTGTACACAAAAATGTATAGAAGTGTAGTATCAGCACAACCGACCCCATGTGTTGGTAAGTGCCTAGCTTAACCTCGGCGAAATAGTGACGGGGCTAGGACCAGACTACCAAATAAACCTGTGCAAAATAGCGTACAAAAATAATAGGAAGCAGATAACAATGATGCCAACAATGATCAACCAGTGATATAAATAGCAGGCAACAAGAACACCATAAATGTTTCTCAACAAATAATAAATACAAGTGCAATCAATTAATCAAGTCCTTCAAATATAAATCTTTCGCCTATAAATCCTTCAAGTAATAATCTCTAAGATAATATGCTTTTCAATAAATATATTTCGAATATATATCCTTCAAATAAATATCTTTCAGATAAGAATCTTTCGAATAAAATTATTTCGAGTAAAGGTCACCTTGTGACACCTCATTTCATAATCATAAATAATATAGGTCTCAGCCCACTTTCATATTTTCACGGCACCTCGTGCTCATATTTATGTCACAACCGCACGGACAACTCACGTGCCATTAAATAAAACCATAATATTTTCCCCGGCACCTTGTGCCCACATATTTCTGTCTCACATTGCACAACAATATTCTCATGTTACTCAGCTCATAGGTTCCATAACCCAATACAATTAAGAGTGTTCAAGGAGCGTCATTCGCTTAACATAAAGTAGAGTACAACTTCCAACCCAATTAGGAAATCAACAAAAAAAGATGAATTTTTTTTTTTTAAATCATTTGATAAAGAAAATACCATTTTCAATGAAAGTACAATATCGAAGGAATCATTACCTTTAATATGAGAAATTAATAAATCAAAACATAGTAGAAATTTCTTTTTAAGTAAAGTACAACCTCAAACAGTTTAAGGAAACTTTAGTTGAGAAATCAATTGAGTGAAATGTAATAATTCTTGAAATTTGAAGTATTGAACATATTAAAAAAATAAGGCGAGGTATTGTAAACACTATGGATTCCAACACAAAGGATCACAACAGTAAAGGGATCTAAGCAGTTAATACACTTGAATTGTTAATAACAAGTAAACACAGCAAACAGAAAGTGCACGGCATCACCCTTCATGCTTCAACACTCTCTCATCAAAACAATACACGGCATCACCCTTCGTGCTTTAACGCTCTCTCACCAAAACAATACACGGCATCACCCTTCGTGCTTTACAATCTTCCTCACCCAAGCAACAAACACAAGGCAAATAGGGTAAGGGAATCTATAACATCGAAATAAAATCAAGTAATAACGGAAAATCAGTAAATAAACGTACAGGACAACATAACTCAATTAGGATCAGGAAAAATCAAGGACAAGTGCATGGCATCACCCTTCGTGCTTTTACTCTCGTCCTCACTATAAGAATCAATATAAACTACACGGCATCACCCTTCGTGCTTTACCCTCTTCCTCACCATAAAATCAATATAATCAGCACGGAATTGTACATCGTGCGGCACGGCATCACCCTTCGTGCTTTACACTCTTCCTCACAAAATTATACACGGCATCACCCTTCGTGCTTTAACACTCTTCATCACCCAAACAACAATCACAAGAAATAAGGGCAAGGAAATAAATGAAATCACATTAAAATCCCGGTAAGGGGACAATAGTACAACAATCAAATAAACGGCAAGGGAAACAACATCAAAATAATAACATCCCGGCAAAGGAGACAATAATATCAAACAAACATCTCGGCAAGGGAATAATAATATCAAACAAACATCCCGGCAAGGGAACAATAATAATAATAACATATGAAGCGCAATAAACCACAATTGAGTCATAACAATTATAATATAAGACTCACGGGCATGCTTGACACCAACATATAGATACTCGTCACCATGACTATACGTCGTACTCCACAATTAACATGTAGCAAATAAGACACAACTCCTATTCCCTCAAGCTAAGGTTAGACCAAACACTTACCTGCTTTGCAACCAATTCAAAATTCCAACAAGCCTTTGCCTCGCAAATTCGTGCCCGAAATTTTCAAATCTAGTCATAAACAATTTGATTCAGTCAATAAAAATTATAGGAATTAATTCTATATGAAATTCTACATTTTTCATTAAAAATTCGAAATTGCACTAAAAATTCACCCGTGGGGACCACGTCTCGGAACCCGACAAAAATTACAGAATTTGAAACCTCATCCAACCACGAGTACAACCATATCAATTTTACTAAAATCCGACATCAACTCGACCCTCAAATCTTCAAATTAAACCAAGAGGATTTTCAAGATTTTCCCAATTAAAATCACCAATTAAATGCCAAAACTAGCAATAGATTCGGGTAATCTAACCAAAATTAAGTTAAGAACACTTACCCTGTTGTTTTCTCTGAAAATCTCCCGAAAATCGCCTCTTCCCGAGCTCCAATTCGCTAAAAATGAAAAATTTTCAGAACTTAATGTTTTGTCTAGAAAAATTCCGGGACTGTTCACGCGTTCACACTGTTCACGGAGGTACTGTTCACGGCACTATTCATGGGGTACTGTACATTGTACTGTTCGGGGTACAATACATGGTACTATTCACGGGGTACTGTTCACTGTACTGTACACGGGGTACTGTACATGGTACTGTTCACGGGGTACTGTACATGGTACTGTTCACGGGGCACTGTACATGATGCTGTAAAAAAAAGACAGCAACTTCCCAAAGAGAATTTCAGTAGCTTTTTCTACCCGTTGACCTTCCGAAATCCACCCGAGGCCCTCAGGACTTCAACAAAATACACCAACAAATCCTAAAATATGATACAGACTTAGTCGAAACCTCAAATCGCATCAAATAATGTTAAAACCGTGAATCACATCCTCATTCAAGCCTAATGAAACTAAGAACGTCCAACTTCTATATTCGATGCAAAAACCTACCAAATCAAGTCCGATTGACTTCAAATTTTGCACACAAGTCATAAATTACATAACAAAGCTATGAAAATTTTTAGAACTAGATTCCGACCCCGATATCAAAAAGTCAACTCTCCGGTCAAACCTAAGAAATCTTTAGCCTTAGATTTCTAGATTCCGTTAAATGACGATAATTTGATCTAGGGACTTCCAAATTCGCTTTCGGGCATATGACCAAGTCCCAATTCACGATACGGAACTACCGGAATGGTCAAAACTTTTATCCGGGTTCGTTTGCTCAAAATGTTGACCGAAGTCAACTCAATTGAGTTTTAAAGCTCTAGTTCACAATTTAATCCATTTTTCACATAAAAACCTTCAGGAAAATTATACGGACTGCGCATGCAAGTCGAGGAATTATTGATACCGCATTTCAAGGTCTTAAAAATACCGAGATGATTATTTAATTTAAAGATGACATTTTGGGTCATCACATGAGGAGTGCCATAAACTGCGCACACACACAGACATATATATATATATATATATATATATATATATATATATATATATATATACTAATCAAACAAATAACTAGCTCATGATTCCCGACTGGGGCACAATCATTACTAATGTCATCAAGTATTCATGTTGTTGTAGCTATTTGGCATATAACATTATCCTTACACATTCTTGTTGAAAGGTTAGTTTTGTTATTATTTTTGTTTTTCTTTAGGAGTGGCCTTAGGGATTTCTTCTTTGCTTATTCGATTTGTTCAGTTGGACGTTGTTGGTGCTTTTTTTCCTCTCTTTCAAATTTATCCCTATTGATTTCTTTGTTGTAGACATCATATTGTTACTAGGTTGGTTGCACATGGTGTATGAGGAATTCAATTTCGGTTTCCCTTAAATTCTAGGCATTCCCTTGAGTTCACTCAAAAGGGGTCAAGCTTTCACGTAAGAACAAATAGAACAAAAGAGGAGAAAAGTTATTTCAGAAGCTTCCCAGTGTAGTTGCAGGTCGTCCTTTGATTTTTCTAATGCGTCTTTATTTTGACTAATAACCTCTTTAATGAAAGAAATCAACTAATTAGATACTATCATATTTTCGGATGATTATATGGTATGGCTTACTAGCAGTTCCAATACTAAGTACTCCACCTGTCTACGCATTATTGTTTTTGCCTGTGCTAATTGTAGTGTGTCTCGCTTACTGCTAATGTTGAAGATAGAAAGGGAAGATGTTCTCGCAACTTCCTCCAATGATTCTCAAGATGTTATAAGAATGACGAGACAGTGTGAAGTTTTTGTAGGTATACATGATGAATACATGAATATAAATATGCTGACGCATAAGATCTATTATTAACCAAAAAGTGGTCAAAGGCATCTCCCAATTACACATCTATAGTTAAGATGAGTCATCACTATAAGGTTGCCTCATCAAAGTTAGTTGAGGTTTTGAGCAGATTGTACTTTATGTTATTTCATGGAAAGAAAATAAAAGAGAGGATCTGACAACTAATAAAAAATTTTAAGTTTAAATACTTCAGTGACTTGTGCATGCTGATGTCCTTTTCTTCGTCTTTTTTTGGGGGATTTTTATGGATTTGCTTCAGATATTGCTTTTAGATACGTTATTTGATTTTCTATAAGTTTCAAAGGAGCACTCGATGCTAAACTGTCTAAATTCTGAAGTTTTTTTGTTGTTATTGTGTTCATCTATAGTTCTTTAATACATTTTATGGAAATGAAAAAGGAAAGATGAAGAAAATTGTTCTTTCTTATATCCATATATTGTTGCTGTCATGAATCCTCATGCAAAGATTTGTCCAGAAATGGATCAATTTTCTTGCCATCTCTTCAATACTCTATATTTTTATGTCTCTGTAAGTTTATATGCACACATTTTTGTGGAATCTGGTAACTAAATCATCATGATATCAAAATACAGGAAAAGAAAGTGGCTGCTGTTTTGTACGGGGAAGACATAGAAAAGTATGCAGACAAGCTCACCCCGTTTTCCACTTACTTGATATCTACTGCAAAAGTGAGGGTTCCTTTACCATATGGTGTACCTATCAACTGTTTGAATGGGTTATCGACAGATTTACTGTTGTCGAAGAGGTGAAAGATGATAACTTACAAGACCCACCGCTCCCGCCTCCGACGAGGTTGAATACTGTACCCTTTGCATATCTGCACGACCAACAGCGAAATACAGAATTTGGTAACCATTATTTTATGCATAGTACTCGTTCACAATTAAATTTATTTGTATCCTTACATTCTGGGACCGTGCACATTGATCTAAATTATAAGTCACTTGCAATTTCCATTAAACAGACATAATTGCTGTTGTGGTGAAATGTGGCTCGGTAAAGTATGCTGGAGTTAACAATATCGAATGCCGTGAAATCACCGTACTGGATATCAGGTAAGTCTGTTGGCGTTCTATTTACCTTACTACTTTCGCTACATCATAAAACTAAATTTTCGCAGAGAAAGATTTTCTTAGCACAATATTATTAGATACACTAAATTGGTTATAAGACGAATAGATGATTTGGTTTACAAAGAGGATCAACACAGTAAAATCAAATACATTGTAAATATCCAAATATCAAGAATACTTGCTTTATGCTTCGAATACCCAAATTCACAGGTGTTGCTTCAATGTTAACGAATACTACATAACCCAAATACAAAAAAGGATGCTGTAATTGCATTCCAATAGCCAGAAATGTGACAAACAGCATAAATATTAGCAAAAGTTGAGTAATTAGCAACTGTGACCAACTTAAAGATTATTAATTTTTTTTTGATTTGGTGACCAATTATAAGACAAAGAAATTAGTACAAGAAGGACAAGACAATAAGCAGACCGAGCTAACCACAAAAACCAAAGCTAAAAATTGTTTCTTCAAGCTATAAAATGCAACCATAACACTTTAATAAAATGCTTAATACTAAATAATTTAAACACAAAATCAAAGCTAAAAATTGTTTCTTGAAGCTCAAGAATATAAAGTGTTTACAATTATAACAATTTACAGAAAATACTCAATACCCAATAATCTACAAATCAAAGCTAAAAATTATTTCTTGAAGCTCACAAGCATACCCAGTGTTTAAAACCAAAACAACCTATAGAAAATACTTAATACCCAATAAGCTAAAGTTGAAATAAAATCAACTAAAGAACATGAAAAGAGCTAAAAAATATCATAAGTACATCCAATTACTCATTCCAAACTGGAAAAACCTGTATACGTCATGCTACATTTGTTTACTTAGGCATTCACGATGCCTCATTTATAAAACCCTTCTGCCAACCTTGACTCTCCTGCCCAAACATTTCATTTAATTCTTTTCGCATTGTTTGAATAACGATCTTATCGAATTGTCTCTGTTATTTTTAAATTTACATCCTCTTCTTTATTATTCTTGGTGACATTATTACTATTGTATTTTTTGGGGGATAGTGTCATTTACTGTCCATTCCTTCTATTGTAGTGTGAGGCCTACTATCCTTACACTATGGGAAGACTTTGCTGACGCTGATGGAAGTATCCTAGCTGCACATGTTGCGAATATCCAATAATTGTAGCAAATGGATTACCCGAACCAACTATGCTGGTATGGAAAAACTTACACTTTTTTGGTACTACAAGGGATCTGTTATGAATTCTTTACTAACATAATGTATCATATAGGATTATTATTATCGACAAGGTACAACTCGGTTATACTGATAAATCCACCATATCCTCAAGTTGGGGGACTTCTGAACTGGTATGAAACAAATATTTATGTAACCAAATTTTATACTTCGATCTTTATTTCATGCAAGCTAAACATGTGCGGTAAAACTACATGATCCAGCATATACAATTCTCTATCGTACCATCGTGTTTCCCTTCTTACCAAAAAAAGGGAAATACTTAGCGGGTTATACATTCAAAAAAAATTTTTAGTCAATTACAGGTTTATACCAGTTTGGTATCTATGTATCTTTATTGAAATGCTCCTCAGCTACACTGCATCTCATTTTATAATATAGCTTTATGAGTTTAAAATGTTAAAGCTTATATGCAAACTTTGTCATTAAAATAATTTACTGAACAGCTCTTGGGGATGTGTAACTTTGTCCGTAAATCATTGACCATTTTTGTATGGTATATGTAACATTGGTAAGACCAAGCAGTACTTCTATGAGCTTCCAGTATGCACTATTATCCCATTGATCATCTATAAAATAGCACTGAACCACGTTGATTGTTATGACAATCGCTCTACAATCTGACAAACAAGGTGATACTGTTGTTCAATGCTAGCGAAATTTCTGCAAAAATTAGCTTATTATGCTAATAACCAGAATTTCTTATCAGTATTCTTAGAAAGTGTCTACACTATATGTTTAAATACCATATATGCTATATGTTGGAGCAGTAGTCAACTAAAAATTATCTTATTTGCATTACAATTGTGGTCAACTGAATGATGTATTATTTATTTGTTTATTCTGTCAATTTTTCGTGTTACTGGTGTAACCGCCGCAATAATTTCTCATTGAAACAACATATTCCTACTTTTTCCTACGTTTTTAGCTTGCCACAACCTTTCTGTATCATTTTAAATCTACGTGACATTTGTTGGCATTAAAATTTTCCATACACGTACAGGGTCAGAGACAACAGACTCACATTAATGAGATACAGTCAGCAAACTGATTCGTCGCTTGTGCTTGCGCCAGATATTGTACCGACTGTTGATATCCCGTCACAATATCCTATATGTGTATTTCATGCATGCTAATATGTGTACATATAAAGTACTTTAGTATTTTAACCCCAACTCAATAAATCTACTTATATCTCCCCCTTTCGCAGATACAAGTCTTTGAAGTGGAAGGTAAATTATCACTGCGACAACCAAGATTTTTATGAATTATTGTGTTCACACTGCGGGCAGCAGTACAAAACTCATTCGCCCAAAATTATTCATTGTGCGAGCTGCAAACAACGTGCGATGTTAACACCCAGGTACAAATATAGTCAAATAGTTATTCCAGAAAGTTGGAGTTCGCTTTACTTTCAACATCAAACTGACGGTCACCCCAAAACTTTGTCGCTGGATTAACCATCACCACTAATTCTGTACTCAAACGAGAATCAGCATATAATTCCTTGGTCAATAAATAGTGGAGTAGAAAGAAAATAAATAATTAGAATTTTCATGTACAAATTGAAAGAAGGTTATAGCCGACATCTTCAAACAAAAAAAGTATCTTTTGTCATTGGCATCATGAAAATAAAATAACGTATATCAAAGAGATCAGTTAATTTACTTGATGCTTAAATCATATTCTCTTATATATATATACTAGCGTTGGCAGTACATCATGAAACAATATGCTATCATGAAACAATATGCTAGATTTTCTATTTCATGTTAAAAAAACTTTATTCCTTTGAAGATTTGTTACACTCCAGAACAGAAAAAAGGGATAACTGAACAGTTTCATGTATCTAAAATATCATTTTTTTGGGGTTTATGGAGAGCATTTACATTCTTTTCTAAGAAACTAGGCAAGTCGAATATTGCTAACAACTTTTTCTCCTGTGGGGTTCTTAGTGGTAATTGTGTTTTTTTCTTTTTTGTTGCTATTAGAGCACGCTTTGAGTTTGTCATGACAGACAGCAGTGGATCAGCTGTAGCAACATTAATAGGTGAACTAGGAGAGAAATTTCTTGATATGACCGCCGCGGATATCTGTGAAATAATCTTCGTAAAGGTATGTTGTTGATGGCAATTGGAGAAACTTTGTTAAAATTATGATACTGTGAAAGCAAGTGTACTCTTAGTTCTTTCTATTCTGTCTTCCTTGATGTCTGCCTTTGGGTATAAGGTGTCTTTTAATTTCTTATGCATCCCAAGTACTTTATAGGCTAAAAAATAGTATATTACTTTTGACCACCTTCTTGATGTGTTAAATTCATATTTTTCTCTCTTGCAAAAACAATCATTACCTCTTGAATATGTTCGACAGTGTCTTACTCATAGACTCTTCAAGATACAACTGCGAAAAATATTTTCTAGAACTTCTGATATGCGGTTGTTCATTGTGTCCTACTTTGTCAAGGAAGATTTATTTCAGTTGCCCGCAGCAGTTGCCTCTAAAGAAATTGGAGAAAGCCGTAACACTAAATTGGAAAATGTTGCAATAGGGAAAAAGTTAGAAAGAGGAGAAAACAGTCAGTCGAATATGCAAGAAGTTATACCTACAGAAGAGCTGAAGAACGAGTTAACTACAGAAGGTAGTTCTTCCACCAAGAGGCAACAAACTGAACTAGATAGCCTCCCCAAGAAAAAATGAAGGTTAATAAACTTTATCTCTACTTTTTCATTACTCCTTTTAACATGCAGAATAAATAACCCAAACAACACTCAAAGAAAAATAGACATAACAATGATGGAAGCACCTGGCAAAGGTGAGGGATAATTAGAAGATTTCCTACTTTGATCATTAACATACTCTTTAAGGAACCATAATGAAATCCCAGCAGTTGCTCTGCTGGACCACCTACTGTAACAGCAGTTCCTAACGGTACTGTTTGAAAATTCAAAATTGCATCCATTTACTCGACTTCTGTTCTCAATAGCATAGGACAAATGAAAATCTACAAGCTGAAAACTGAAAGTATAAAGGGAATAGTAAGAAGAAGCAGAGTGAAGTTGGTAAGTATGGCTATGCATGGAATAACAAGTGTCAATATAAACAAAAAAGTTCTTACATTTTGGAACTTGATATCCCTACAGTGTCTGACTATCCCTCTTTCATCATTGGCTTAGTTTTTTCCTTTTTTATTTCTCTTGTGAGAAGAGGATGCAAATTGGCGGAAATGAGTTAAGATTTTATCAAATAAGTCATCTTTAGATTCAATTATAGAGCATGTCACCTCAGCTTATTCTTCCATTATCTCCATTACTTAGCATACTAGTGTTCGTCAAGTAAAATAGGCTTAAAGAAAGCTG
The DNA here is from genome assembly GCF_000715075.1 of Nicotiana tabacum. Taxonomy (NCBI): domain Eukaryota; kingdom Viridiplantae; phylum Streptophyta; class Magnoliopsida; order Solanales; family Solanaceae; genus Nicotiana; species Nicotiana tabacum. The sequence continues at coordinate 103,671,939 of NC_134086.1, read as the reverse complement.
AAAAGTCTGAGTCTGAAATAGTGTAACTTTTCTTTTCTTTTTTAAAATAATGATATTATCTATTCAGAACTGTGTGAATTTCTCGCTTAGTTACTTAGGACAGATTTTTCTGTTTTCTTTTTTTCGTGATATGTGGCTTTTGTGTTCTCTTTAGAATCAGAAAATGGTTGTCCAATTAGCTCAATCCTTTTATTTTCTTCTCACTAAAAGCAAGGGGCATAGTTCTTTTTTCTCCTATTAGAATTCATCGGAATGATATTATTTTTTATGAATCTCTAGCATTTTATTTTATTGTTAGAGCTCTCATAAGTTGTGTATATGTTTTAATGATAGTACTTGACTCTACACTTTCGCTTACCTGCCTGTAAAATTATTATTTTTCCTATAAGATTCTTCCAAGGAAGGCCCTCTTCTGGATAAATTTAGAGCATACCTTCTTTCAGCAGGTTCCAGTAATATTCCACTGATTATGCGTGAAAAAGACTTCGCTAAGACGCTCAGTTAATATAGAGTAATTGTTGTTGCATCCTTTATACTTAACAAGCAGTTGCTTATAATGCCATTCTAAAAAATTTGTGTGGCAATTAGGTTCTGAATTTTCTCCTATTACACAATATGCTTTTCAATATAAAATACTGGTATACTTCAGTAAAAACATTCTCTACCATGAGATTCCAATACTTAAATATTTCTCTTTCGCTCTTACATTTACCCTTTTCTTTACAATCTGCGCGTACAGACGTCTTTTGGAGCTATGTACATATGTGTTTCAAACCCGCTAGCTTATGTGCTACAGGTACCGCAAATACAACCTACTACCTTTTTAATCTACCTAATTACTTTGTCACATGCCATTATTGACATCATTTTGTTTTCCACTACTGCAGAAAACATGGACAATGCGCTTCACTTTGCGCAACTTACTGGCATGTACATTTACATTTTTGGTTAGCCAGTGAAACATAACGGTCCTGTAACTTATGTAAATAGTGATTGCTAAAGACTCACCAGTAAATATGATCTTTTTGGCTTGAATTTCTTTTCATCGTTTTTATGATATATCCAAGTTTCTAAATAGAAACAGAGTCGTCGTTTGTCCCGCTGGTATAAGAAACAAGAAATTTACAGTGATAGCAATCAGTTTAATGCAGTTAATTCGCAATAACTTAAAAGAAATTGCAATATTACTACTATGTTAATGATAATATGCGTTGCCAGAAAATGCGATAAATGATACAAATAAAAGTGCATAAGGATTTCATTTTTACTTGCTTCTACTGCATAAATATAGATTACATATTCATCAATAGTCTTTATACCCAGATCCTTGCTTTTGAAGTTCTTAGATAATAGTTCTACTAACTAAAAAGACGTTGTCAGTGGGATTTTCAAATTTGTATTTTACTATAATATAGTAAAGTTATTTATTATTTTCATCAAAAAGATATCAGTTGCTAACTTATAAAAGCACGGGCCATTTCCCACTAGTACTATCTAATAAGGGAGAATAAGCACAGAAGAAATCAACATGCTAGCTTGCCAACCAGGGACATTCTTAGTATTTCATCAGTCTTCTTGCTTTAAGACTGTTGTACTTCGTGCTGCTCTTTCCTTACAAAACACTAGCACACTTTGTATTATTCCTTTTATCTCCTCAGACTATATAGTGAATTATTCTACAAACATGGACCCCACTTAAACTTCCTTTTCACGTGTCACTCAATTTGCAGCCTTGTGACCACAGTGCTTCCATCTCTTGACAATAATAGAATTAAAAGACCAGAAAGTACATAAATCGGATGCCAAAACACTGATGCATTGAAATTGAATAGAAAGAACATACAAAAAGTGTGAAAACCAATCCGATCCAAATCTTATTTCTCTTGTTATTTCCACTGTTGCTTTCGATTCAACGAGTATGATAAAGAAGCATACAAAATCAGCAAAAAAAAATAGTGTCAATGATTCATACCTTTCATTCCACAAATGCAAAAGCGGAAGAAAAGGCTTGATTGTATCTATCAATTTAAGCTGCCTTGTATCCAAAGTTACTCAATCTAAGAGATTTAATTTTGTCATCATAATCACATCAGGTTATGATCATAATTAAACAACCAAAAAGGAAAAAGACAGAGATAGAAAAACTATATAAGAGCAACAAAGCAATGAAGAAGCAAGAATACTGACATAGGATCGATGGAATAAAACCATAAAACCTATGAAATTAAGAATTTTGATGAATTTCTAAACCTTACTTGAACCAACGAAGAGGTAAAGGTTATGATTAGAACAAAGATAGAAAATGATATGTGGATATTCATCTTCAGATTAAAAGCCACATTCTAAGATTTAACAGCCACGTCTCAATTAAGCATGTAAAAAATCTCAAATACCTTCAAAGAAAACTGTAAAGACTTTAAGCTGATACGATCAAAACTACAAGCTCTTCTATTATATAGGAATTTGGAAGGTATTTCATATATCACTTTAAAATGTAATACTATTTAGTTATAACATTTTAGTGTACTATTGTATAAGCGATGCATTGATATATATTCTCAAACTTGGAGATTTATTTAAATTCTCATAGCTTGAAATTGGTGAAAGTATTGCGGATCCATAGATTTTAACGCGAAAGCACTTCTTTTGTGCTAATTAGTTCATTTAGATATGAATTAACTACCAAAATTATTTGTTATTAGTATTTTCATTTTCCGAGATATTATACATACGTAAGTAATTAAATGTCAAATTATAAAGTCATAAATTTGAACTATATAAGATCCTTAAATTATTAATAGCAACAAGTCAGTTAAATATAATTTTAAGTCCAAAATAATTTTCGTATAAGCGGTACTAAAATTGTTTAACTAAGTTATAGTTATTCTACAAAAACTTGCTGGAAAAAGGTCAACTAATTATTACAGTATTAGTTTAGCACACAAAAAATCAAACAAACTACATATCATAATTACTTAAATAATGCACACAACAGAAATAAAGGAGCCATTTTAACCCAAAAAAAAAAAAAAGAAAAAACTTTTGGCACACATATATTCAAACTAAATAACAAATTGCAGGTTAAGAATTGTTAAAAATTATACACATATAAACGATTAGGTGGAGATGGAGATACGTGGGAACGTGAGAGGGTACAAAGTTAGGCAAGAAAGCTACTGCGCGAGAAAGAGGTAATTTGGTCAAGGCACATAAAAATGTAAAAATAGCACGGTATAATCAGTTTTCGGACTGGTCATTCAAAAATAGTCAGTGTTTACGAAGTCAATGAAAAATAGCCACTATTTTGCTGCAACAGAGACCGGTCCAGCATAATATACTGGAGTTCGGTGCACCTGTGTATGAACTCCAGCATATTATGCTGGACCGGTATACTTTGCTGACTCCAGTATAATATACTGGAGACTGGAGCACCGGTGCTCCAAACTCCAGTATATTATACTGGACAATTATACTTGCTGGAACTCCAGTATATTATGCTGGAGTTCTAGTGTACTTATGCTGGAACTCCATCATATTATGCTGGAGTTCTATCATACTTATCTTGGAACTCCAGTATAATATGCTGGAGTTCAAGCACACTTATGCTGGAACTCTAGTATAATATACTGGCGTTGTCACACCTCCTTTTTGCGCGCCCCGCCCCGAAGGGTAAAAAATGCGCGGGTGGAGTTTTTCCAATTTAAGTGACAATATTCGAAATGGGATTATTTATTTAATTCAGAGTCGCCACTTGGGAAAGGTTTGGCTTTTGGTGTCCCAAGTCACCGGTTTATCTTGAATCCCAAATCGAGGAAATTTTCGACTTTTCCAAATGAAGTCTGCGAACCAGAAATTCTAAGTAAGGAATTCTGTTGACCCGAGGGAAGGTGTTAGGCACCCTCGAATCCCGTGATTCTAGCACGGTCGCTTAAATTGTTATAATGGCTAAATATCTGATTTAAATACATGTTGTGACTTATGTGCTTCTTATTAAATTTAAACCGCTTTTATTATTATCATTTATTTTTATAGAATTGCAACGTCGTGAAAATGTATCTCGAACTACGTTGCAATCAATGCACCCGTAATTGTTAAACACACTTCGACTCCGTTGAGATTTGGATTCGGGTCACATCAATGTGCACCCGGGTTTAAGAATGTAATTTAATTAAGTCGCGCCTAAAGAGTCTAGCGCATTATTATTTTTGTAGGAAGCCATGAAATTCACTAAAACGGCCTATCCTGAATTCTAAATATTTATTATAATTGTTTATTGAGGGCCCCGCAATTTGCATTTTTATTTGGCGAGGCTCGCCTCTATTTTAGAAAGGATATCCTAAAGTGGCTACATTTCTAATGCATTTGTCCCTAAAACTGAAAGAAAAGGAACATGCTAATTTAATTATATGCTTTTGCCCAATCCGGGTTCTTATCAATTTCTGATTAATTATTTACAAAGTGGAGAGATGTCATGACTTGTGAAACATGCTTTAATTGGACAAAGAAGTTACATTCGAGATTGACCCAATGTTATACTTGCGTCCAAACGTTTCTTGAATTGAATTTAACTAGACTTATTGAGGCTGAATTAAGGGAATTAACTACTATGTCTCATTATTTACGGGGATTCGAACGCGCTTCTATATGCTGCCTAGCGGGTTCTGATAAAGGAAAACTAAAAAAATGAAACCGAACATCATTGTAAAAATGGAAGTACTCTATCGTATGCATATCATTATAGCTAACAGGAATCCGGTCATTTGCTATGTCAATTACCCGTTCATTCTGTGTACTATACAATCACATACCAACGAACAACTATAAACTAAAACGCAAGAGACTAGAACTTAGTTAAGCATCTACTAATCTTTTCCTGCTATTGAAATTTACAAACTAATCAATTATATAGAAGGAAATCAACATGCCATGAGTATTACAATAGACATTTAAACTTCTCCAACTTTTCATTTCATACTTTCAGACTGTTGTAGTTACACCAATGTGGGACTTGAAATGTGTACCTGGATACTAAAATGCAAAGAAGGAGTGGAAGCAGAAGAGTCAGCAGTAACAGCACAAGAATGGTAGGAGCAACAGAGCAGTACAGCAGCAATGGCAATCCCAGGCCAATAGACCAAAGCAGTAAACCAGTGGTACAATACTCAATATTTGACCCTTTTCAAAACTCAGAGGAAAAATCCTAAAATCTGATAGAAACAAACCAAACTGGATATCGAACTTCAGACATGAAAGGATGAGGGAAAGTGGTGTTTTCTAGGCGAGCAAGAATTTCTTTCCTAAATCTCCCTCCTGTTTTCCAAAACAAACTCTCTTTCTCACTTAGAAACTGATTCTGTTTGGTTTCAGCTTTCCTTTTGTGTGTATCTCTCTCAAGGTGTATCTGTATCTTCCCCTCCCCCTCTTATGTCTCTTTTCCTAATATCAGGTGGTATCCTTTTTCTCTCCTACTATGTTCTCCCTTTATGTCTGTATGTATCCATTTGTATGTATTTCAGCTCTCTCTTTCAAAAAATTCCTTTCTTTTCCTTCTATCCTCCTCCCTTAAAACTGATGGCAGTCTGCCTTTTATAAGCCTAAAATCAAACCTTTAACAGCCTGTTTAGAATATCACAACACCCCTCCCATGTGCCTTCACATTTTCAGATTCCACTTGGCTAATTAAGTATGAACAAAAACCCATGATATTCCCTGGCAGACTCACTTTAAGTAATGTTTATTATTTCTGAGGTTAAAGTAGAGTATGGGCAGCAGAATGTAGTCTGACAGCATATGCTGTCAAACTATTTTAATTCAAACAGGACCTTTATGCACATGTTGTGCACAAATGCACATGACATCAATTCAGATTACAATTATAGACCAAGCCTTAGGTTTCTGAAATCACATTAACAACTATAAGTAACTGAACTTAGTTCTTAATTGATTCAGGCAATGTTCAACAGAAGCAAATCGATTTATTTTTGTTCAGACAGTTGAAACTAATTGACGACATATGTCGACTCGACTATATTAGCATTAACATATACAATCGTAGCCAAAAATCAGACATTTAACAGTATCGACCCATGATTTGAATTATACTGACTAAACAAAGTGGTACTCGAGGAAATCAATCAGTCAATTCAATTTTGAAAATCAACTAATTGCACACCACTTATATACACATTATCAGAGCAAATAGAAAGACTCATTCAAACAAACAGAGGTTCAGGCAAAGTGGACAGGGCAGAGTTGAAAAAATTCAAAGACACAAAATCAAAACATGAACAGACCTTTACCACAATCAGATGGACCAAAACAGATAAAGAAAAGAAAGAAACTCACCTTAAACCTTGAAAACAATCAAAACCTTACTTGGATTCGAACAGACCTTTCTTAAGGCTGAACGGACTTTAATCGATGAGAAACACTTCGATTAAGGTCCATTAGACCTTAATCTCTTCGGTTTGAACGGATATGGACCAGTGACGAAGAATCACAAAGTTCCAAAAATCAGATCTGGGATTCATGCTTCCCTGATCAGATTCGGACCAAACCAAGCATGGTTTGGTCTCGAGGGGGTCTGGGGAGTGTCTGGTATGAGACTGGGGTCAAACGGTGCAAGTCAGGTTCTGACTCGAATCTTCAAATGAAGATTCGAGAAGGTGGGAAGGGATTCGAGCTAGGTGGTTAACAGATCCAGGTTCAGGATGGCAAGGGGGTTCTATGGTGTTAAAGGTAGGGTCACCGGCGTCCATGCCGCCGGCTTTCATGGTGAATGATACAGGGGCGTCTCTAGGGTTTGATGGGGAAGAAGGTGAAGACGGGAGCTGGGGTATTGGATAGGGGGGCAGGGTAAGGTTAGAAGGTTATATATGGGATGGGTGGGCTGATCTCAGCCGTTGGATCAATCAAGATCAACGGCTTGGATCTGAAGGTTTAGAAGAGACGGTGTCGTTTCATCTAAACGGGGTTTGGGTTGGTCTGGATGGAACGGGTCGGGTTTTGTTCGTGGGTATGGGAAATGTGATCTTGGCCGTTGATCAATCTGAGATCAACGGCCCAGATCAGACTGGATTAAAACGGCGTCGTTTGGACACCCTGGGTATCAACTCGGACTGGACCGGGCAGGCCTGGTTTTGGGCATTGTTTGTTTGGGCCAATTTTAACAAAATGGCCCAAGTCCGAAAAAGGAAGGGCTTTCTTTTTTATTATTTCTTTTTCTTCTTTATTTTTTTTTAAAAAAAAACAAAACTAAGTAAAATCAAATTAAAATTAAATAAACACTTAATACAATTATTTGCACACACATTAAAATAATTCAAAACGGGTAAAAATCAAACAAAACAAAATCACGGACAAAGATGCCTGTTTATGATTTTCTATTTAACAACCGTGTTACGGTTCAGATAACGCATGACACGTGCATTTTTTGTATTTTGTTTTAATAAAGTAAAAATGGGCAAAAATCATAAATAATTAACAAAGTGCCATGTAAGAATCCAAAAATTGTACAACAGGATCAATTGTTATTACTTTTTTTATTTCTTTTGGAGCGATTGTCGCGCGAAACAAAAATCATGTGCTCACAGCTGCCCCTCTTTGTTCGGAAACACGAAGGGTTTTCGTGCAAAGATAAAGTGAGCGTGTATGAGCAATTTTTGCCTATGGACTACTCCGTGTGAAACATGCTTTTTTTTGAAAGATCTGACCGAATCTTGCTTCAAAGATTTCCTACATATCCTGGGCTAAACAGGAATCAGGTCAATGTAGTTCGGGAAGTTTTGGTAGCTGGGTCTACCATGGGATTGCAATGCTTGTTGCTACTGCTGTTGCTGTTGTCACTGCTGGGTCACTGACCGGCTTATTACAACCAATGAAAATTGGAAACTGAACTAACTACTTATATACAAGTCAACTGCTAGTTACAAGATTCCTATCTATGATTCTTTTATGACTTGATCTTAGGTCTTAGCTGATTCTGCTTGTAGACTCTGATCTGAATCTTAATGCTTGCGAGTTGCGGCGATTTGTTCGATCTCTGAGATACTGAGTGAGACGCGATTGGCAGGGTTCAGAACCTTAACCAAATGTTGGAGTCAATCTGCCTTCCTTTTACTCCGATATCTCGGGACATCTTCTCTTTTTTTTTTTCTTTTTCTTCTTTGATTCCGAACTGGGACTCATCTCGTGGGTCGTTTCGATCCATGTGGCTCGAGGTTAGACCTGCGGGAGAAAACAAACGAACGAAATTTTCTGCCCCAGTTTCACTAGGAAAATTTCGTTAATTATTCGCCAGGAAGTTCATAAAATTGATGAAAGAGGATATGCATGCTCAGTTCAGGGTTGGAGCCCTGATACCAACTAGCTGGGGAGAGGTTCGGTTTTAGAGTCGGAACTCTGATACTGACCAACTGGGGAAAAGTTCAGCTTAGGGTTTAAAACCCTGATGCTGACTAAAGGAAGAAGCTCAGTTTAGGGTTTAAAACCCTAATGCTGACTAAAGGAAAATTCAGTTTAGGGTTTTAAAACCCTAATGCTGATTGTATGGAAAAGCTCAGTTTAGGGTTTAAAACCCTAATGCTGGCTAAAATGAAAAAAGATCAGTTTAGGGTTTAAAACCCTAATGCTGACTAAAGGAAAAATTCAGCTTAGGGTTTAAAACTCTAATGCTGATTGCATGGAAAAGCTCAGTTTAGGGTTTAAAACCCTAATGCTGGCTGAATGGAAAAGTTCAGTTTAGGGTTTTAAAACCCTAATGCTGACTGCATAGAAAAGCTCAGTTTAGGGTTTAAAACCCTAATGCTGGCTGAATGGAAAAAAAGTTCAGTTTAAGGTTTAAAATCCTAATGCTGACTAAAGGAAAAATTCAGTTTAGGGTTTAAAACCCTAATGTTGATTGCATGGAAAAGCTCAGTTTAGGGTTTAAAACCCTAATGCTGGCTGAATGGAAAAAATTCAGTTTAAGGTTTAAAACCCTAATGCTGACTAAAGGAAAAATTCAGTTTAGGGTTTAAAACCCTAATGCTGATTGCATGAAAAAGCTCAGTTTAGGGTTTAAAACCCTAATGCTGGCTGAATGGAAAAAAGTTCAGTTCAGGGTTTAAAACCCTAATGCTGACTAAAGGAAAAATTCAGTTTAGGGTTTAAAACCCTAATACTGACTAAAGGAAAAAATCAGTTTAGGGTTTAAAACCCTAATGCTGACTGCATGGAAAAGCTCAGTTTAGGGTTTAAAACCCTAATGCTGGCTGAATGGAAAAAAAGTTCAGTTTAAGGTTTAAAACCCTAATGCTGACTAAAGAAAAAATTCAGTTTAGGGTTTAAAACCTTAATGCTGATTGCATGGAAAAGCTCAATTTAGGGTTTAAAACCTTAATGCTGGCTGAATGGAAAAAATTCAGTTTAGGGTTTAAAACCCTAATGCTGATTGCATGAAAAAGCTTAGTTTAGGGTTTAAAACCCTAATGCTGGCTGAATGGAAAAAATTCAGTTTAGGGTTTAAAACCCTAATGCTGATTGCATGAAAAAGCTCAGTTTAGGGTTTAAAACCCTAATGCTGGCTGAATGGAAAGAAGTTCAGTTTAGGGTTTAAAACCCTAATGCTGACTAAAGGAAAAATTCAGTTTAGGGTTTAAAACCCTAATGTTGACTAAAGGAAAAATTCAGTTTAGGGTTTAAAACCCTAATGCTGATTGCATGGAAAAGCTCAGTTTAGGGTTTAAAACCCTAATGCTGGCTGAATGGAAAAAAGTTCAGTTTAAGGTTTAAAACCCTAATGCTGACTAAAGGAAAAATTCAGTTTAGGGTTTAAAACCCTAATGCTGATTGCATGGAAAAGCTCAGTTTAGGGTTTAAAACCCTAATGCTGGCTGAATGGAAAAAATTCAGTTTAGGGTTTAAAACCCTAATGCTGATTGCATAAAAAAGCTCAGTTTAGGGTTTAAAACCCTAATGCTGGCTGAATGGAAAAAAATTTCAGTTTAAGGTTTAAAACCCTAATGCTGACTAAAGGAAAAATTCAGTTTAGGGTTTAAAACCCTAATGCTGATTGCATGGAAAAGCTCAGTTTAGGGTATAAAACCCTAAAGCTGGCTTAATGGAAAAAAGTTCAGTTTAGGGTTTAAAACCTTAATGCTGATTAAAGGAAAATTCAGTTTAGGGTTTAAAACCCTAATGCTGACTGGCTGGGGACAAAGTTCGAGAATGCTAAACGATCTTTTTTTTTGTTTTAGTAGAAGATAAAAGGGGGTTTCGTGGAAACTTACCTTTCGAGTGAATTCATCATTGCCAAAGTATTTCTTGTACCCGTGTACCTTCCTCTTTTTGCGACACCTGCTTCTTGCACGGTTGTCTTGGATTATACCTTTTTCAACTTTTCAGACAAAGAGCAATTGTTAGTTCGTAAATGACGGTCGGTTCGGTGACCTTGATCGTTCCCAGTTGCGTCTCCATTTCTGTTGCGAAGTCCCGCCATTGATTTGATTCATATGTCGGAACCTTTTAGACTGCTCAGGCTTGCATTTCCAGATTCTGTGATGATTTGCCTCGTAAGGCTCTTTTCTTTCCTCTTTTTTTTTGTGTCCCGTTTTGCTTGGAGGTTCTCAACGGGGATTTTATTGGAGGTAATCTGTGGGAATTTGTACAAAAGGAAGCTCTGAGGGGGAATTTTTACAAAGTGGATTCTTTGTGTGGATTTTGTATAATGGGGCATGCTGGGTATTTGTTTCAAAACGAGTTTCCCAGGGTTTGTTGGGGTAAGCTTGTTGGGGAATATTTACAAAGGGACTCGCTGGGGATGTGCTGAGGAAATTCCAACGGGGATTTTTTTTTCATATTGGGGAGACTCTGTGGGAGATTGTACAAAAGGAGAGACTCTGTGGGGATTTGTACAGAGGGAGACTCTGTGGGGATTTGTTCGAAGGCGGACTTGCTGGGGAAGATTTCTCTCTTTCTTCCTTACTTTAAATACCATCAAACGTCATGATTCATCAAGCTTGGGCAATCGTACCAACGAAATGAGGCGCTTTCCTTCATGAGACGGGATTCCGTGCAAACAAACCTGCCACCTGCCCTTTCCGGTGTATCCTGAACTTGGGGTTAAAACACAAAAGGGATTCGAAGAGAAGCAAAGAAAGGAGAACACAAATTTCAGGAAGGGAGTGTCCCTTTTGGGACGAGAAAGACTTATCTGAGGAAGATAATGCTGGCTTTAAATGACATGACATGCTCTTTGGACTGGACGCCTGACCTTCCATGAACTTGCGTTTCTCTGAACCAGAACGGATCTGTGATTCCAAACCGGTGGAACGTTGTCGATACCTCCTTGGGGTGGAGTCATTCTTTTTCGGCCAACAGCGCCCTTTGCGGGTTTTCGCTGGCTGACCTCTCTCATTTCTCTTCCTGTCATCGCTTGATAGCACTCTTTGTGAGTTTTTACTAAAACAAGCTCTCTCATTTTGGTTTCTCTACTCCCGTCGCCTCGTGGTGCCCGAAGGTTTTCACCGACGAGACTCTCTCATTTTATTTCTCTCAATTCAGAGTGTGCCGGTTTCCATTTGTGATGCTTATTGGTTTCCCACTATCTTTGGTAATTTATTTGAAGGCTTGTACTTGGTAAAGAGAGGTAGCTGATACTAATTTCTAAACTACTCGACGTGCCCCGGTTTCAATTTCAGGGTGAATGGGATTTTATTGTTGGTGTGACTGAACCTCAGGGAGAGGCTGCCTACGTATCCTTTCGGAATCAAGTCAAACGTAGTTCAGGCCTCAATCAATGTTTTGTTTTGTTTTCTCTTTTTTTTTGTGTGTTTTTTTTTTATTTTGTAAACGGTTCGAAAGTTTTGTAGAGAGAATTGGGTAGTGTTTGGGAGTAGTGGGAAATAAAACCTTCGCCATTTTCAAATGTGTCAGGACCACTGGAGTATGATTTAGACGTAGTATCTCTTGACTGCATCTGCATTTACTGCTGTGTCGGGGTCATTTCCTTCGATATCACCTAAATACAATGCTCCTCTCGGCAATATCTTCCTTATGATGTATGGGCCTTTCCAATTTAGAGCAAACTTCCCTTTTGCCTCCTCATGATGTGGCAGAATACGCCTCAGTACCAATTGACCTACTTCGAAATTCCGGGGTCGGACTTTCTTGTTGTAAGCATGGGCCATCCTTCGTTGGTATAACTGTCCGTGACAAACTGCGGCCATTCGCTTTTCATCAATCAACGTCAGTTGCTCTAACCGAGTCTTGACCCACTCGCTGTCCTCGATTTCTGCTTCGACAATGATTCGAAGCGAAGGAATTTCTACCACTGCCGGTATTACAGCCTCGGTCCTATAAACTAAAAGATAAGGAGTCGCTCCCACCGATGTGCGTACCGTAGTGCGGTACCCTTGAAAACAATCAAAACCTTACTTGGATTCGAACAGACCTTTCTTAAGGCTGAACGGACTTTAATCGAAGTGTTTCTCAGATGAGAAACACTTCGATTAAGGTACATTAGACCTTAATCTCTTCGGTTTGAACGGATATGGACCAGTGATGAAGAATCACAAAGTTCCAAAAATCAGATCTGGGATTCATGCTTCCCTGATCAGATTCGGACCAAACCAAGCATGGTTTGGTCTCGAGGGGGTCTGGGGAGTGTCTGGTATGAGACTGGGGTCAAACGGTGCAAGTCAGGTTCCGACTCGAATCTTCAAATGAAGATTCGAGAAGGTGAGAAGGGATTCGAGCTAGGTGGTTAGCAGATCCAGGTTCAGGATGGCAAGGGGGTTCTATGGTGTTAAGGGTAGGGTCACCGACGTCCATGCCGCCGGCTTTCATGGTGAAGGATACAGGGGCGGCTCTAGGGTTTGATGGGGAAGAAGGTGAAGACGGGAGCTGGGGTATTGGATAGGGGGCAGGGTAAGGTTAGAAGGTTATATATGGGATGGGTGGGCTGATCTCAGCCGTTGGATCAATCAAGATCAACGGCTTGGATCTGAAGGTTTAGAAGAGACGGTGTCGTTTCATCTAAACGGGGTTTGGGTTGGTCTGGATGGAACGGGTCGGGTTTTGTTCGTGGGTATGGGAAATGTGATCTTGGCCGTTGATCAATCTGAGATCAACGGCCCAGATCAGACTGGATTAAAACGGCGTCGTTTGGACACCCTGGGTATCAACTCGGACTGGACCGGGCAGGCCTGGTTTTGGGCATTGTTTGTTTGGGCCAATTTTAACAAATTGGCCCAAGTCCGAAAAAGGAAGGGCTTTCTTTTTTATTATTTCCTTTTCTTCTTTATTTTTTTAAAAAACAAACAAACAAAACTAAGTAAAATCAAATTAAAATTAAATAAACACTTAATACAATTATTTGCACACACATTAAAATAATTCAAAACGGGTAAAAATCAAACAAAAAAAATCACGGACAAAGATGCATGTTTATGATTTTCTATTTAACAACCGTGTTACGGTTCAGATTACGCATGACACGTGCATTTTTTGTATTTTGTTTTAATAAAGTAAAAATGGGCAAAAATCATAAATAATTAACAAAGTGCCATGTAAGAATCCAAAAATTGTACAATAGGATCAATTGTTATTACTTTTTTTATTTCTTTTGGAGCGATTGTCGCGCGAAACAAAAATCACGTGCTCACGGGCGTATTTTTCGGGTTTTGAACAGTGTTTTCGCTCACATTTATCTTTACATGAAAAATGACTAAATTTCGATTACTTTTAAAATTGGGCTATTTTTGAACGACCTAAATCCGACTATTTTTGAATTTCATGCCTTCCTTAGCTAGCCAATAATGTTACATAGAATACTAACAATAACTCTAGAAACTAGAAATAAAGTTGAAGAATAAATTGCATATTTTCTACTTAATCTTGGACATCTTTATGTTAAAGGCTCATGCATGGAGAAAAACTTACTCTCCCATCTACACTTTTTTTGTATTTATTTTATTTGGATTAAATTTATAGTATCAATTCAATCTATATATATATATATATATTAAAGCAAGAAAGTTTGCATTGTGGTTAAGCCAAGTGGCAAGCTACTGTAAAGCCACTTGGCAATCTTAAAGAGTTTGTAGGAGATTGTCAAATAAGGAAATATCACTTAAGAACTATATATGGAATTCCATTTATTGAAATTAAATTGAGATAAAAAAAATTCTAAAAATAAAGTTCAATCATTGTACTAATATTTTCTAACTGAATTTTTTTATTTGGAGAGTAAAATTTTTTGATATCAATAGTATTTGGATTCCTTTTCTAATATCGAGTGAGAAGAATATATCCTACCGTAATCTAATGTGCAATTCTAATTTATTTTAAAAATTCAATACTTTTTAATGAGTTGAAGAATATATTTTAAGGTTTTAACCTAAAGTTCAGAATGTAGATATATTGAATAATTTATTTATTTCATAATGGATAATGCAAAGTATCTATTTTAGACTAAGTTTTCTGAATTTTAAAGAAGTATATAATAAAAATAATTTTTTTAAAGGCTAAAAGCTTCAACAAAAATAATAATTACTAGAAGGCTCAACAAGTGAGGAAAATTGTTCTAAATAATGAGAAAGAGGTTTTTGAAATTTGAGTTCACAACAAAAACAACAGAAAAAATAAAAACGTGTTTGTTATTAGAAATAGGACTAAAATCTCTCTCTCTCTCTCTCTATATATATATATATATATATATATATATATATATATATATATATATATATATATATATATATATATATATATATATATATTAAAGCAAGAAAGTTACCATATATAATTGACATTATGGTTAAGCCAAGTGGCAAACTAATAAATGTCAATAGTATATGGTAACTTTATTCTATATTTGACTATTTTAGTCAAATACAAATATAATATAATATAATATATATGTACGGAATTTGAATTTATAGATAAATTTCTAATTTCGAATTTAAATTAAAAATAAAAGTTATCTTTTTTTATTCATATGCAATCACATTTGGAATTTTTGTTATTTTTTCTAATTATTTAAATACTACTTCGCCTCTAGCAAAAAAAAAATTAATCCATATAACTATAAAACTCTTTCCCATTTAAAATCCTATAAGTATAGTTCTTTGAAACACTGTAGCTAGATTTAAATAAAAAGAAATTCTTTTAAAATAAATATAATATATAGGGTACACATCTATGTTTATCTAAATAACAAAAAAAAATTTACAAAACCAAATAAAAGTTTACTTACATATATAATAAAGTAAACATACATGTTGGAGAAAGAAACATCACAAAATCAGTCAATATTAAAAAAAATTATTTCTTTTTTCTTCTTGAAGAATATTTGTTTGAAGAGTCAATTTGCATAAATGGACATCAAACAAATAACAAAACTTTGGTTATACAATTGCTTTCATTAATTTCAATTTAGCACATTCAAGGAATTGAAGGATATAAGCTAAAACCCCTTCATTTAACTGTGGTCAGGCTGATATTGCAAGGGTATAATATTTTTTTTTCGTTGAAGAATATTAGTTTTGAATCATTAGATTATGTGAAAGGTTTTTTTTCAAACTCAACAAGAGAGAAATTGGTTTCTAATTGATAGTTTCTATAGCGATTTTTAGTGTAACAAGGAGTATATATAAAGAAAAAATTGGTATGACGTGAAATATTTTTTTTTAAATGTAAATAAATTATTTTGAAAAAACTCTTTACTTTTTTTAATTCAAAGATAATAAAAGATAAGATATTTTTGAACATTAGTAGAGAGTTTTAAAGTTATTATAATAGAAGTTACATCATAGATAAACTCAAAAACCAAAATTTTATGGAATATTTACATAATATCCGGCCATATTTATTGTTTACTCTTTTATAGCTAATATAACTAAATGATATACCGATAACATATGATTATACACATATTATATATGGATTATATATAAATTACACATCATTAATATTTTAAATTAAGTCGTCGGGTGAGCACCTATTTAGGCTGATTGGATAAAGCCAAAAGAAAAATATGAAATAATTTCAACCAAGACTAAAAATATAATTAAAGTTCATATGTAGACAATTTTTATTAAAACTCATCCTTTTATAGTGAAATAAATTAATTTTTTGTAACAAAAGAAATAATGACATAAAAATAAGATAAAAGAAAATAAATATTGAAAAAAAATGTTAGAAAGATCTAAAAACGAGAAATAAAATATGACAGCAAATTTCTTCTTATGTTTCATCTTTGTTGAGTATAAAAATTTGAAAGTTAATCTCATCGATTTCAAATATTTGTTTTTCAACTCAAATATATAGATTATAAGATAAAGATATCTTGGAATATTTTTTTAATTTACATTATGTGTTGTTTTTAAAAAATCACTATTACTAATAAACTGATATGATATTCAAATTTGAATCGGAATACAATTTGAGTAGTTGCACTGAGGTTAAGCCAAGTATGATGTCGAAAAATAAACTACTTGACAATTTTAAGACAATATATGTAATGTTTTATAATAATAATCAACTAATTTAACATTTAATGATTCAAAGAATTTTTTTTATATATAGGATATTAAAAATTCAAATTTTGGGGCTAGAGATATCGATAAACTTAAAGTGGAGTCATACTAAAATAAGTCCGGCCAAAAAATTATTTTAATTTTTAGATAGCCGATTAAAGTGAATTTTAAATTAAAGATAATATCTTCACTTGAATCATTATAAAGATAATCATTATTATAATATATATAAAGTTTTAGAAATTGAAATTTCAAAATAAAAATATTTTTTAAAAGATAAAATCATACCAAATAAGAGTTCAAATCGTAGTATAAGAGTCACGTCTAATCAAAGAATCGTTTATATCGTGTCAACCTTTCTGATTTGCCATAAATATGAGTTATTACTTCACTTTGTGGCTATTTTTAGGTTCCAATGACACCTATAAGAATAGTGCAAAATAAAATTATCACTAAGAGAATTGAGAAAATATTAGTCTTTTTTCATGTAGTGTTTCTTAATTAATATCTGACGAGTATCTATAATTAGTTAGAAGGTTTAAATGTTAAAGTTATTTACATATAATTCAAATAACTCATATATTTAACATGGTTAATGTCAAATATCAAAATGGAGTAAAAACAATTCACTAGCTAAAGAATTTTATATATTTTTAGATAGTCAACTAGAATGAGTTTTGAATTAAGAATAATATTTTCAATTACATTATTACAAAAATAATTATTATTGAAAAATAATATTTTAGAAACTGAAATTTTAAGAAAGAAATATTTTTTAAGAGATATCAACACACCAAATAAGAGTTCAAGTAGTAGTAAAAGAGTTAAGCCTTATCCAAAGAGTCATCCATTGTCTCAACATTTGATTGTTTTGCCACAAATATGAGTAATTATTTTGCTTCCTGACTATTTTTAGGATCCAATGACACCGACAAGAATGATACCAAAAAAGAAAAATAGAAGAAACAATTAATTTTTTCATGTAGTTAATATCCAATAATTATCTATATTTACTGAGAGAGTGTAAATTTCAAGATTATTTACATACAATCCAAATAACTCAAATATTTGACATGATTAGTGTCCACGCATCTGCGCGGGTACTAATACTAGTAATACCTAAAAGAGAAACAGACCCAATAATAATTTGGGGAGTTCGAAAGAAATTTTTACTTATACTTCTATGAAAGCACAATTTTAGGGTAAAATTCCAAAATAGTCAAATTTAGAAGTGGTAATTGAAAAATAGCCAGAGTTTCAAAAGTAATCGAAATTTAGCCATTTTTTATATAAAGATAAATCTGAACGAAAATACTGTTCAAAATCCGAAAAATATTCCAGCATAATATACTGGAGTTCAACATAATATGTTGGAAGTTCATACACAAGTGCTCCAATATCCAGTATAAGCATAATGGCTTCCTGTCCACTTAAACTTGTAGGGCTTTTGAAAGCCGATGCATGAACTTTGAATTTTCCCATTTGAACACCTCTACTTGAAAAAATGTCTACTAATAAACACCTTTGATCGTTGACTATGCTTATGTGACAATATTATATCTGATAAAACGAGAATAATTTTTTATAGTAGAAAGCATACATGTTATTTTACAATACAACACGGTATTGAACCACATCAAACAATACATTTTATTTAAACATTGTATTCACAAAACAATACTGTAAAACATAATACACTACAAAAATACATTATGAAACAATGTGAAATAACAACCCACACATAGTGTTAAATCGTGAGTAACAGACTACTAACTCATCCATTGTTGGTGGGACTGTCATCAAATGAAGTGAGCCCATGGAGAGGCGAGGTAGGTAAGGACTTGGCCATGATTTGACTACTTCGGTTTGATAGAACTGATGTGGATGCTTTTCTTGCATGCACAACCTTTTCATTTGTCTTGATAATAAGGAGGAACACCAGACGGTACAAAATTAATGTACCTACTAGAATGGCAAGATCTACCCACTTTGAGTATGCCATTTCTACTTGCCATCTTTCTCTCAAGATGTCTTCTCCACTCATTGTCCGATTGTTTCCGAATTGATCATCTGTAAACTTTAGCCCTTCAAATTCATTCTTAAACATACCTTGATAAGCATACTTGTGGAAGGACATGTAGTACAGTGGGTACTTCCAAATAGGATTAGGCAACTCACTAGGTAATTGAAAATAACCCCCACTTAATATCTGTAGTCCTTGTATTCCTGCACCTATTACAATGCCCATGAGGAAATTAGGCACGATAGCTGCAACGTTCATCATTAGACTCTCGACTATCATCATACTGGTAAAGAGGACCAAGGCAAAGTAGATGAAATGCCCAGATCCATTCTGAAATCCAGAAAGCAAATAGGCAATGGCACCTGGAACAAATGATATTAGTAGCACGTATGGTATAGAAGAAAGTGTGTTGCCTATGACAAAAGTACAACATCCATAGTGCCCGTTCAAGTTTTCCCGTTGAAATACCTACAATATTTTCTCGAAGCAGTTAAATTAATTAGTCATGATACAAAATAAATCATAGCATTTGTTAGTTATTTTGGATGAGAAAAAGATACCTTCATGTCCTCTACAAATGAAGGAAATCCGCCAACTGTCATAAATGTCATAAATGAAACAACGAAAGCAACCATTAGACCTCTTTCCTGCAAAATCAATTTTTTAGATTGTATTATGATCCATAAATTGTGTGCACTCAAAAAATACTGAAACACTGAAGAAATAAGAAAGTTTGAAACTTTTTGCTGATTCCTTATCTGTACAGTCTATATACCTCGATTGAATGATAGTTTGAGCCAAGATCATAGTAGATGGAACCAAGACCTAAAGCAATGCCGACATAAGTGGCGAATCTCATCCAATAGTAGCCAAGATCACGAAACATGTTCACACTTGACCTCCTTGTCAAAACAAGGCTTTGCGTGGTGAAGTTGGCATGACTTCTTTTTTCCAATATTTCACCACCCTGAAAATATATAATGGATGTTAGAGAGATTCCTTCTCATCACCCTGCAAGCAATCCTCCTCCATCCTTTCCGTTTTGGGGGTTCTCTCTTACCTGTTGACAAATTTCTGCAACCTGGTTCTGAACTTCATGATATTCCTTGGATAATTTAAATGAATTTACGAGAAGGTCTATCACTTCTTCTGTATTAGGTTTTCTTCCATCTAAGCCTTGTTCAATATCCTTTTAATAGAAAGCAAGATATTCAATAAAAGGCAAAGTTTGGTCTCAATCTCTTCGAAAAAGGAAACAATAGTTACCTCATCAAAGTCCTTGTTTACTGTTTTAAGAAAATGATCTGATGGATTCTGAAGATGTGGGCAAGGGAAACCATTTCTCGCAAAAAACTATCATAATAAAAGAAGTTTTAATAAACATATAATCCAATCAAATCATTACATATATATACTTGTATTATGTGTCTGTTACTTGACTAGTTAATAATCCAATAATTCATGTGCTTACCTGAATTGCTGCACTAGCAGGTCCAAAATATACTATTTTTCCGGAAGACAAAAGACATAAACTGTGGAAGAGGTTGAAAACTTCTGCACTGGGCTGATGAATAGACGCAATAATGGTTCTTCCCTCTTTTTGGCGTGAAATTCCGCTCATCACATAATAAGATGCAGCACTATCGAGGCCACTGGTTGGTTCATCGAGGAAGAGAAGTTTTGGTCGCGTTAGAATCTCCATGCAAATACTAAGTCTCCTCTTTTCTCCTCCGCTAATTCCTTTAGTGCCCCATCCTCCAATTCTTGTGTTCATTGCATCTTGTAGCCCCATCTCCTTTATAGTCTGCTCCGCTATTTGAATTTTCTCTGATTTTTTCATAGAATTTGGCAGTTGGAGTTGTGCAGAGTAGTAAACAGCTTCTTTAACAGTTAGTGTTGCCAGCAGAGTTTCATCTTGAGTCAGGTATGCCTGATTTTATAGGGATAGAACACATTACCATGCATGCTAATAAAAATATAATACTTTACTTAGGGAGAAGTAAAAGAGATGTTATTGCGAAAAAGGAAAACAAAATAAGTAGTGATGCGGGCCAGGCGGCATTCAGTGAAGATTCTCTTACACATGTTCCATAAGAAAGTTTCTGTTTGTGACCATTGATCAGAATATCCCCGCTCTGCCTCGTGCTGAAGTCCAGTCGCCCTGAGAACACAGCTGGTGAGTCATACTTAGAAATAAAACTATCTCATGAGCATTATTTAACAAACTATCCCCCTATTGGCCTTTGCTGTTAGTTTTGGCCCCATTAAAGATAATATATGCATCATATGCTAAGAGATATACTAATAATATTTGCTCCTACCAGCTAATGCGTCGAGTAATGTAGATTTGCCACAGCCAGAAGGACCCATGACGGCCAAGAGCTCACTAGGACGAGCATAACCAGTGAGACCTTGAAGTATGGCTTTTCTGCCACTTTTTCTAGTGGAGACAGTAACCCATAAGTCATTCCAAGTCAAGGAAACGCCTCTAGTTTTTGATCCCATTTGGCCCTTAACAGCATTCAATTTTACTTCCTGCTTTCCAATTCTAGTTTCATACTCCATTGGTGGCATTTCCAAATTTACAGAACCCATAGTTGCATGCCCAGAAAAAGGAACGGAAAGCCAATAGTGGTTTTGCTTTCTTATTCTTGCAAAAAGCGTGGGGTATTTAAGGACTTTGTAGGGTGAGACACTACTTTGTCAACTGTTGGGCAGCTATGGCATTAATTAGATGTGTCAAAATAGCCCAGTTATAATGGACAGTTCAGGTAACACATTTATGCTTCTCTTTGTACGGTTGCAGTTTCAACTTTTAATTAATGTCTAGTTTCGCTCTTCTTATCCTCACCTCCAACTCTCAAGCATTCCTCTGCGTTAGCAAACAGACTTGTTATCGTTTGGACAAGTTGAAATTAGAAAACGAAACCAGTTGAAGCTAAAGCTGGAAAAAATTGTGGGAGTTGATCTAGCGTTCGTATAACTGTAGTTTCTTAATGAAAATAGATTATATGAATTGAAGAAATGTGAGTGGAAGTTAAAGATTAATTTGAAATACTTGACATGGATATATATTTTGTTTATTACGTGCTAAAATCTCTTTATTTGCAAGTCAAGGCCACAAGGAGGTTAGCAAAAGTACCCCTTCCGTTTTGTATCGGCAATCTTACGTAAATGTCCCAAATAAGTTACTCATTTACTAACCTCTAGCCATTAGTTATAACACATATAAAAATTAAAAATTCAAATAAATAAGGTTCTTTCTCTCCAAGAATCACACACAAAAATCTCCTTTCATATTTTAAGCATGACCAATAATATTAGATGCAAGACGGAAAGGAAATTTCATGGACGAGAGGTAGCAAATAAGATTATAAAATACAAGAAAATGTATATATATACAAGATTCCAAAAGTTTAAGGGAAAAAAAGGATATTTTTCAATGGGTATGGTTGAAATTTATTGAAAACATATTGTCACACCTCCTTTTTTGCGCGCCCGCCCCCGAAGGGTTAAATGCGCGAGGGAGTTTTTCCAATTTAAGTGACAATATTCGAAATGGGATTATTTATTTAATTCAGAGTCGCCACTTGGGAAAGGTTTGGCTTTTGGTGTCCCAAGTCACCGGTTTATCTTGAATCCCAAATCAAGGAAATTTTCGACTTTTCCAAATGAAGTCTGCGAACCAGAAATTCTAAGTAAGGAATTCTGTTGACCCGAGGGAAGGTGTTAGGCACCCTCGGATCCCGTGGTTCTAGCACGATCGCTTAAATTGTTATAATGGCTAAATATCTGATTAAATACATGTTGTGACTTATGTGCTTTTATTAAGTTTAAAACCGCTTTTATTATTATTATAGAATTGCAACGTCGTGAAAACGCATCTCGAACCACGTCACAATCAATGCACCCGTGGTCGTCGACACATTTTGACTCCGTTGAGATTTGGATTTGGGTCACATCAATGCGCACCCGTGTTTAAGAAGGTTAAATTATTAAAAGGTGCGCCTAAAGCAACTAGCGTATTGTTATTTTGGGAAGGCCGTAAAATTCGCTAAACGGCCTGTCCCGAATTCTAAGTATTTTAATATATACATTTAGAGGGCCCCGCAGCTTGTGCATTTTTGTTTGTCGAGGCTCGTCTCAATTTTATTTAAGAGGATAAACCTATAGTGACTACATTTCTATCGTGTTCGTCTCTAATAAAATGAAAGAAAGAGGATTGCGTGTTAATTACATGCTTGACCAACTTCGGATTCTTATTTGATTATCTGATTAGTTGTTTATGAGGCGTGAATTGTTTTGTGCCTTATTTCATGGATGAACATGTTGTTAAATTGTCAGGGGAAATTAATATACAAGATCAATAGAACTGCTAAAAGCTTATGATAAATGTTCTTCAGATCCGAGTTTGAAACTCGCTTATTTAAACCAGGTCAGTGGAATTAACTTATCGGAAACTATTACTAATAGAGTTTGAACAGGATCATGTGAACTGCCTAAAAAGATCCAATAAAACTACATCATATCTGGCAAGATTAAGGCATTCTGTTCTACACATGCAGAATATTAGTCGAAAGGTTATCTAATTATCTGTGTGCCAAAACACTCATACATTCCTTATAAGACAACCCACTAAACAACTGAAATCACATTTTAAGACGAACTAAGCTGCAATTAAGTACAAGGCTACCTAATGTGTTTCTTTATTGAATTACAAACTAAACAAGTTACACAAATCTAATAACATTCGTAAAAACTGTAACTGCAGCAAACGAATGATTAAACTCCCGCATATCTTTTATTTCATGCTTTCATTGTTACATCAGATGCAAAGTTCTAGTATGTACCTGGATGTTGGATACAACAGAAGAAGCAAGGGGTCAGTAAAGCAATAGAAGCAATACCAAACAGCAGCAGTGACAGCAGGTAACAAATAGAACAAAATCCCAGTGCAAGAGGCAACTAGAGCCGATGGAAAAATGGCAGAATGACAGCAATGACCAGTAGTATAGAAACAGAAATCCAGACAATCCAATTCCAAGAGAATCAACCAATGTAAACCAACCAATAAACTTAGCTGATACTTGAAAGAAAACAGAACTGACTGAACAGGTTAAACAGACTGAGAATCGAATAAACAGCAGGAAGAAAACAGTTTCTGATTTCTGTATGTTTTTCTCTCTCGTATGTGTGTCTGTATAAGCCCCTCTATTTTTCTCTCACTATCTCTTTTCTTTTCAAAATCCAGTGCCAATTTTCAGTTTTGAAATCTACTTGAGTTATCAAGAAGAATTCTTTTCCAGTTTTCTGTTTTTCAGAACTCAGCTCTCAATGTTCAATCTGAGTTCCCTCTGTGTATCTGTGTCTGTGTGCCCCCTGTCTATGTTTTCTTCCCCCTCTTATAAGCCTAAAACTCAGCCTTTTAACAGCCTGTTCATCAATCAGAAAACCCCTCTCATGTGCTGTCTTCTTTTCAGTTTCCACTTACTATTTAAATAAAAACACCCCCATGATATTCCCTTGCAGACTTACCTTTCAAGTAAGGTTTATTATTTCTGAACTAAAGCAGAATATGGGCAGCAGAATATAATATGACAGCATATGCTGTCAAACTATTTTAAACTTAACAGAGGCCTTTATGCACATGTTGTGCACAAGTGCACATGTTGTGCACAAGTGCACATGTTGTGCACAAGTGCACATGCCCTCCAATTCTGACTACAACTAAACAAAACCAATCCTTTTATATTTCTGATTCAAATACATCAATTATAAGTAGCTATAGTTGATTCTCAATTTGATTCAAACAATGTTCAATAAGACAAATCAAACTGTTACCATTCAAACAGCTAAAACTATTCGACGACATGTATCGAATCGACTATACTAATTACAACATATATAATCAAAGCCAAGGATTAGAATCAAATAGTATTGCACCAAGGGTTCAGATTGCACTGTCAACACAGAGGTTAACTTGGGGATTGATTACTCAAACAATTTCAATTCAGTCGATTATGCAGTTTACATACACACACATTATCGGTGAATGAGGAAACAT
The DNA here is from genome assembly GCF_000715075.1 of Nicotiana tabacum. Classification (NCBI taxonomy): domain Eukaryota; kingdom Viridiplantae; phylum Streptophyta; class Magnoliopsida; order Solanales; family Solanaceae; genus Nicotiana; species Nicotiana tabacum. The sequence continues at coordinate 103,647,338 of NC_134086.1, read as the reverse complement.
TTGGCCAAATACAGAGGTCCAGGCAAGGTGTGCAAAACAGTTGGTAAAATTCAAAACACAAATTAAACAAGACGTTTGGCCATACGAACAGACCTTTAACAAACACACGAACTGAAATAAAGAAGAGAAAACAAACTTACCTTAAAATCTTTGAAAGAAAAATCAGAAAAATCAGCTTGTGTTTGAACAGACCCTTCTTAAGGTTGAACGGACTTTAATCGAAGTGTTTCTCAAATGAGAAACACTTCGATTAAGGTCCATTAGACCCTAATCTCTTGGCTTAAACAGACACGGACCAGACTTGGGGGTTCGTAGATGGTAGATTTGGGACTTGGGCTTCCATGGTTAGATTCGGACCAAACCAAGCATGGTTTGGTCACGAGGGGGGTCCGGGGACTGTCTGGTGTGAAACTGGGGTCAATTGGTGTAAGTCAGGTTCCGACTCGAATCTTCAAATGAAGATTCGAGAAGGTGGGAGGGGATTCGAAATGTGTAGTTGGTGGATTTGGGTCCAGGACGGTGAGGAGCATCTATGGTGTTAAGGAGGGGGGCACCGGCGTCCATGCCGCCGGCTTTCAACGGTGAGGGGAAAAGGGGGCGGCTAGGGTTCAAAGGGGGTGGTCTGTGAAGACGATGAAAGGTAGGGGGTGTTTGGATGGGGCTTGGGGTATGGTTATAGGCTTATATAGTTAGTGAGGGGTCGATTCCTGGCCGTTGGATGGGGTGAGATGAAGGGTCAGGATATTTTGGCTGGTAGGGAACAGTGTCGTTTCATCCTAAAGGGGTTTGGGTCAGTCCGGGTGGAATGGGTCGGGTTCGTCAGTGGGTATGGGGAATGTGATCTTGGCCGTTGATCAATCTGAGATCAACGGCCCAGATCAGACCAGATCAAAACGGTGTTGTTTGGAATGCCCCTTGAGGCCATCTGGTCTGGACCGGGTAAAGCTCACATTCTGGGCTTGATTTGGGCCTCAGATTTTGAAAATGGGGGCAGGCCCATCTCGATTTCAAACCAATTTTGCATACTTTTCTTCTATATATTTTTCCTTTTTATTTTAAAACAAAAACCTAATTAAACCAAATAAAAATTCATTAATTAAACACTCAATACCATTATTTTACACACATATGTTAAAATATTTAAAGTAGGTAAAATCAAAACAAGGCAACAATCGGGACAAAGATGCATATTTATGATTTTCCATTTAATAACCGGATTACGGTTTAAATGACGTATGACACACATTTTTTGTATTTTGTTTTAATAAAAATAAAAATGGGCCAAAAATCATAAATAATTAACAAAGTGCCACGTAGAAATCCAGAAATTGTACAGCAAGACCAATTGCTATTATTTTTGTTTCTTTTGGAGTGATTGTTGCGTAAAACAAAAATCACGTGCTCACAGCTGCCCCTCTTTGTTCGGAAACACGAAGGGTTTTCGTGCAAAGATAAAGTGAGCAGATATGAGCGATTTTTGCCTATGGACTACTCCGTGTGAAGTATGTTTTGAAAGATCTGACCGAATCTTTGCTTCAAAGATTTCCTACATATCCTGGGCTAAACAGGAATCAGGTCAATGTAGTTCGGGGAGTTTTGGCAGCTGGGACTACCATGGGATTGCAATGCTTGTTGTTACTACTGTTGCTGTTGTCACCGTTGCTTTACTGACCGCCTTATTACAACCAAAGAAAGATTGAAACTGAACTAAATACTTACATGCATGTCAACTGCTAGTTACAAGATCCCTATCTATGATTCTTTTGTGACTTGATCTTGGGTCTTAGCTGATTTTGCTTGGAGACTTCGATCCGAATCTTGATGCTTGCGAGTTGTAGGTGCTTGTTTAATCTCTGGGATACTGAGTGAGACGCGACTGGCAGAGTTCGGGACCATAATCAAATCTTGGAGCGATCTGCCTTCCATTTTCTCCGGTATCTTGGGACATCTTCTTTTTGTCTTTTTCTTCTTCGATTTTGAGTTGAGACTCATCTCGTGGGTCATTTCGATATGTGTGGCTTGAGGTTAGACCTGCGGGGAAAAACAAACGAACGAAATTTTCTGCCCCAGTTTCACTAGGAAAATTTCGTGAATTATTCGCCAGGAAGTTCATAAAATTGATGAAAGAGGATATGAATGCTCAGTTCAGGGTTGGAACCCTAATACCGACTAGCTGGGGAGAAGTTCAGTTTAGAGTTGAAACTCTAATGCTGACCAACTGGGAAAAGTTCAGTTTAGGGTTGGGGCCCTAATGCTGACTAAATGGAAAAGTTCAGTTTAGGGTTTAAAACCCTAATGCCGACTGAAAGGAAACGTTCGGTTTAGGGTTTAAAACCCTAATGCTGACTGAATGAAAAAAGTTCAGTTTAGGGTTTAAAACCCTAATGCTGACTGAAAGGAAAAGTTCAGTTTAGGGTTTAAAACCCTAATGCTGACTAAAGAAAAGAGTTCAGTTTAGGGTTTAAAACCCTAATGCTGACTGAAAGGAAAAGTTCAGTTTAGGGTTTAAACCCCTAATGCTGACCAAAGGAAAAAGTTCAGTTTAGGGTTTAAAACCCTAATGCTGATTAAAGGAAAAGTTCAGTTTAGGGTTTAAAACTCTAATGCTGACTGAAAGAAAAGTTCAGTTTAGGGTTTAAAACCTTAATGCTGACTGAAAGGAAAAGTTCAGTTTAGGGTTTAAAACCCTAATGCTGACTGAAAGGAAAAGTTCAGTTTAGGGTTTAAAATCCTAATGTTGACTGAAAGGAAAAGTTCAGTTTAGGGTTTAAAACCCTAATGCTGATTAAAGGAAAAAGTTCAGTTTAGGGTTTAAAACCCTTATGCTGATTAAAGGAAAAGTTCAGTTTAGGGTTTAAAACCCTAATGCTTACTAAATGGAAAAAGTTCAGTTTAGGGTGTAAAACCCTAATGCTGACTGAATGGAAAAAGTTCAGTTTAGGGTTTAAAACCCTAATGCTGACTAAATGGAAAAGTTCAGTCTAGGGTTTAAAAACCTAATGCTGACTGAATGAAAAAAGTTCAGTTTAGGGTTTAAAACCCTAAAGCTGACTGAATAGAAAAAGTTCAGTTTAGGGTTTAAAACCCTAATGCTGACTGAATGGAAAAAGTTCAGTTTAGGGTTTAAAACCCTAATGCTGACTGAATGGAAAAAGTTCAGTATAGGGTTTAAAACCCTAATGCTGACCTAATGGAAAAGTTCAGTATAGGGTTTAAAACCCAAATGCTGACTAAATGGAAAAAGTTCAGTTTAGGGTTTAAAACCCTAATGCTGACTAAATGGAAAAAGTTCAGTTTAGGGTTTAAAACCCTATGCTGACTGAATGGAAAATTTCAGTATAGGGTTTAAAACCCTAATGCTGACTAAATGGAAAAAGTTCAGTTTAGGGTTTAAAACCCTAATTCTGACTAAATGGAAAAAGTTCAGTTTAGGGTTTAAAACCCTAATGCTGACTAAATGGAAAAAGTTCAGTTTAGGGTTTAAAACCCTAATGCTGACTGAAAGAAAAGTTCAGTTTAGGGTTTAAAACCCTAATGCTGACTGAAGGAAAAGTTCAGTTTAGGGTTTAAAACCCTAATGTTGACTAAAGAAAAGAGTTCAGTTTAGGGTTTAAAACCTTAATGCTGACTAAATGGAAAATTTAAGTTTAGGGTTTAAAACCCTAATGCTGACTGAATGGAAAAAGTTCAGTTTAGGGTTTAAAACCCTAATGCTGACTAAATGGAAAAAGTTCAGTTTAGGGTTTAAAACCCTAATGCTGACTGAAAGAAAAGTTCAGTTTAGGGTTTAAAACCCTAATGCTGACTGAAAGAAATGTTCAGTTTAGGGTTTAAAACCCTAATGCTGATTGAAAGGAAAAGTTCAGTTTAGGGTTTAAAACCCTAATGCTGACTAAAAGGAAAAGTTCAGTTTAGGGTTTAAAACCCTAATGCTGACTGAAAGGAAAAGTTTAGTTTAGGGTTTAAAACCCTAATGCTGACTAAAGGAAGAAGTTCAGTTTAGGGTTTAAAACCCTAATGCTGACTGAAAGGAAAAGTTCAGTTTAGGGTTTAAAACCCTAATGCTAACTAAATGGAAAAAGTTCAGTTTAGGGTTTAAAACCCTAATGCTGACTGAATGGAAAAGATCAATTTAGGGTTTAAAACCCTAATGTTGACTGAAAGGAAAAAGTTCAGTTTAGGGTTTAAAACCCTAATGCTGACTGAAAGGAAAAGTTCAGTTTAGGGTTTAAAACCCTAATGCTGACTGGATGGAAAAAGTTCAGTTTAGGGTTTAAAACCCTAATGCTGACTAAAGGAAAAGTTCAGTTTAGGGTTTAAAACCCTAATGCTGACTAAATGGAAAAAGTTCAGTTTAGGGTTTAAAACCCTAATGCTGACTGAATGGAAAAAGTTCAGTTTAGGGTTTAAAACCCTAATGCTGACTGGCTGGGGACAAAGTTCGAGAATACTAACTGACCTCTTTTTTGAATTTTATTGTTTTAGTAGAAGATAAAAGGGAGTCTCGTGGAAACTTACCTTTCGAGTGAATTCCTTATTGCCAAAATATTTCTTGTACCCATGTATCTTCTTCTTTGGGTGACACCTACTTCTTGCACGGTTGTCTTGGATTACACCTGTTTCAACTTTTCAGATAAAGAACAATTGTTAGTTCGAAATTGACGGTCGGTTCGGTGACCTTGATCGTTCCCAGTTGCTTTGTTGCGTCTTTATTTCTGTTGCGAAGTCCTGTCATTGATTTGATTCAAATGGCGAAACCCTTTAGGCTGCTCAGGCTTGTATTTCCAGATTCTGTGATGATTTGCCTCGTAAGGTTTTTTTTTTTTGTGTCCCGTTTTGCTTGGAGATTCTCAACGGGGATTTTATTGGAGGTATTCTGTGGGGATTTGTACAAAAGGAAGCTCTGTGGGGGAATATTTACAAAGTGGATTCTTTGTATGGATTTTTGTACAACGGGGCATGCTGGGGATTTGTTTCAAAGTGGGCTTTCTAGGATTTGTTGGGGTAAGCTTGTTGGGGAATATTTACAAAGGGACTCGCTGGGGATGTGATGGGGATTTGTGTCCCATTTTTTTTTTTAACAAAGGGAAGACCCTGTGGGGATCTGTACAAGAGAAAATCTGTGTGGATTTCGCTGGAGCAGACTTTTTGGGGAATATTTACAAAGTGGATTCTTTGTGCGGATTAGTACAAAGGGAAACCCTGTGGGGATTTGTCCGAGGCGGACTTGCTGGGGAGATTTCTCTCTTTCCTCTTTACTTCGAACGCCGTCAAACATCATGATTCATCAGGTTTGGACAGACGTACCAACGAAATGAGGTGTTTTCCTTCATGAAACGGAATTCCGTGCAACCAAACCTGCCACCTGTCCTTTCTGGTATATCTAGAACTTGGGGTTAAACATGAAAGAGATTCGAAGAAAAACAAAGAAAAGAAAAAACAAATTTCAGAAAAGGAGTATCCCCTTCGGGACGAGAAAGACTTATCTGAGGAAGACAATGCTGGCTTTAAATGGATATGACATGCTTTTTGGACTGACGCCTGATCTTCAATGAACTTGCGTTTCCTGCCGAACCAAAACGGATCTGTGATTCCAAACCGGTGGAACTTTGCCGAGATCTCCTTGGGTGGGGTCATTCTTTCGGCCAACAGCGCCCTTTGCGGGTTTTTGCTGGCTGACCTCTCTCATTTCTCTTCCTGTCATCGCTTGATAGCACTCTTTGCGAGTTTTTACTAAACAAGCTCTCTCATTTTGGTTTCTCTACTCCCGTCGCCTCGTGGTGCCCGAAGGTTTTCACCAACGAGACTCTCTCATTTTATCTCTCAATTTAGAGTGTGTCGGTCTCCATTCGTGACGCTTATTGGCTTCCCACTATCTTTTGTAATTGATCTGAAAGCTTGTGCTTGGTAAAGAGAGGTAGATGATACTAACTTCTAGACCGCTTGACGTGCCCCGGTTTCAATTTCAGGGTAAATGGGATTTTATTGTTGGTGTGACTGAACCTCAGGGAGAGGCTGCCTACGTATCTTTTCGGAATCAAGTCAAACGTAGTTCAGGCCTCAATCAATGTTTTTTTTATATATATATATTTTTTTTGTAAAGTCGTCGAAGGGATGTGTCCGGCTCAAAGGGCTTGTAGAGAGAGTCGGTAGTGGGAATAAAACCTTCAGCATTTCAAATGTGTCAGGATCGCCGAGGCGTCACTCAGACGTAGTATCTCTTGACTGCATCTGCATTTACTGCTGTTTCGGGGTCATTTCCTTCGATATCACCTAGATACAATGCTCCTCTCGGCAATATTTTCCTGATGATGTATGGGCCTTTCCAATTTGGAGCAAATTTCCCTTTCGCTTCCTGGTGATGTGGCAGAATACGCCTCAGTACCAGCTGACCTACCTCGAAATTCCTGGGTCGGACTTTCTTGTTGTAAGCGCGGGCCATTCTTCGCTGGTACAACTGTCCGTGACAAACCGCGGCCATTCGCTTCTCATCGATCAAAGTCAATTGCTCTAACCTAGTCCTGACCCACTCGTTGTCTTCAATTTCTGCTTCAACAATGGTTCGAAGCGAAGGGATTTCTACTTCTGCTGGTATCACAGCCTCGGTCCCATAAACCAAAAGATAAGGAGTTGCTCCTACTGACGTGCGTACCGTAGTACGGTACCCCAACAACGCAAATGGTAACTGCTCATGCCACTGTCGGGAACTTTGGATCGTTTTCCTCAAAATCTTCTTGATGTTTTTGTTCGCCGCTTCCACAGCACCATTGGCCTTCGACCGATAAGGAGTAGAATTCCTATGCGTTATCTTGAATTGCTCGCATACATCTCCCATCAAGTGACTGTTCAAGTTTGCTGTGTTATCTGTAATGATAGTCGCAGGAATACCGAAACGACAGATAAGATTTGAGTGTACAAAATCCACTACAGCTTTTTTAGTGACCGACTTGAGAGTGACAGCCTCTACCCATTTTGTGAAGTAATCGATGGCAACCAGTATAAATCTGTGTCCATTTGAAGCTTTTGGCTCGATTGGTCCAATGACGTCCATGCCCCAGGCGACAAATGGCCAAGGTGCAGACATGGGATGCAGTTCCGTGGGAGGTGCATGAATCAAATCACCGTGCACCTGACACTGATGACACTTCCGAACGAAGCTAAAGCAGTCCTTTTCCATGGTCATCCAGTAATAACCTACTCGAAGGATTTTCTTCGCTAAGACATACCCGTTCATGTGAGGTCCGCACACACCTACGTGTACTTCGTGCATGATCTTTCTCGCCTCCTCGATGTCGACACATCTTAGGAGGTTGAGGTCCGGGGTCCTCTTGTACAACAATTCACCGCTCAGAAAGAAACCACTTGCATGTCGCCTAATGGTTCTCTTTTGATCTCCAGTAGCATGCTCGGGGTATTCTTGCGTCTTCAAGAACCTCTTGATGTCATGGTACCAAGGCTACGTATTTGATCCCGCCTCGATTACATTGCAGTAACCGTGTCTTTCCCTGATTTGGATTTCCAAAGGATCGACGTGGGCGTTGCCCGGGTAGGGTAGCATTGAAGCCAGAGTAGCAAGTGCATCTGCCAGTTCATTGTGACTCCTCGGGATATACCTGAATTCTATTGATTTAAAACGCTTGCTGAGGTCTTCCACGTGCTATCGGTAAGGGATAAGTTTGACATCCCGAGTTTCCCATTCACCTTGGGCTTGCCGGATAATCAGGTCTGAATCTCCCATAATTAGTAAGTCTTCGACATCCTGATCGATCGCCATATGCATGCCCATAATGCAGGCTTCATACTTAGCTATATTGTTTGTGCAAAAGAAACGCAGTCTAGCTGTGGCGGGATAATGCTGACCAAAAGGCGAAATCAAAATTGCCCCAATCCCTACACCTTTGGCATTCACGGCTCCATCAAAGAACATCTTCCAAACATGAGTGTCCTCCGAGACCACTTCTACGGTGTTTACTTTTTCATCGGGAAAGTAGGTACTCAATGGCTGGTATTCCTCATCGACCGGATTTTCGGCCAAGTGATCTGCTAGCGCCAGGGCTTTCATTGTCGTGCGAGTAACATAGACTATGTCGAATTTGGTAAGCAAGATTTGCCACTTAGCCAGTCTTCCAGTAGGCATCAGTTTCTGAAATACATACTTCAGAGGATCCAACCTGCTTATGAGGAAGGTAGTGTGAGCTTGAAGATAATGTCTCAGCTTTAGAGCAACCCATGTCAGAGCGCAACAGGTTCTTTCCAGCAGAGTGTATTTGGCCTCATAGCCAGTGAATTTCTTGCTCAAGTAGTAGATTGCTTGCTCCTTCTTTCCGGTTATGTCATGTTGTCCGAGGATGCAACCAAAGGAGTTTTCCAAGACTGTCAGATACAAGAACAACGGTCTCCCTGGCTCTGGGGGGACCAAAACTGGGGGATTTGAAAGGTATTCTTTGACCTTATCAAAGGCTTCTTGACACTCAGTTGTCCATTTGATCGCCGCATCTTTCCTTAATAGCTTGAATATGGGCCCACACGTGCTTGTCAGCTGGGCAATAAATCGACTGATGTAGTTCAACCTGCCTAACAAACTCATCATGTCTTTCTTGGTTCTTGGGGGAGGTAGATCTCTGATGGATTTTATCTTAGTTGGATCTAGTTCGATACCTCTCCTGCTTATGATGAAGCCCAAAAGTTTGCCTGACGGAACTCCGAAAGCACATTTGGCTGCGTTCAGCTTCAAGTCATACTTCCTTAATCTCTCGAAGAATTTCCTCAAGTCTTGGATGTGATTATCCTGCGTCCTGGACTTGACTATCACGTCGTCCACGTACACCTCTATTTCCTGATGCATCATGTCATGAAAAATGGCAGTCATGGCCCTCATGTAAGTAGCCCCAGCATTCTTCAAACCAAATGGCATGACCCGATAACAGTAGGTGCCCCAAGGCGTGGTGAAGGCAGTTTTCTCGGCGTCCTCTTCATCCATCAATACCTGATGATACCCAGCGTAACAATCTACGAAAGATTGTATCTCGTGTTTGGCGCAATTATCAACGAGGATGTGGATGTTGGGCAATGGGAAATTATCTTTGGGACTTGCTCTATTCAAATCTCGGTAATCTACACATACCCGAGTCTTCCCGTCCTTTTTCGGTACTGGAACCACATTTGCCAACCATGTTGTATACTGGGCTACCCGAATCACTCTCGTTTTCAATTGTTTGGTGATCTCCTCTTTAATCTTGTCACTGACCTCAGTTTTGAACTTTCTTTGCTTTTGTTGAACTGGAGGACAATCAGGATGAATCGGCAATTTATGAACCACTAGGTCAACACCTAGTCCCGGCATGTCATCGTATGACCAAGCAAACACGTCTTTAAATTCAAAAAGAAGTTGAATTATCGCATCTCGCGTTTTCTCGTCCGTGTGAATGCTTATTTTGGTCTCCCGAATTTCTTCAGGAGTTCCTAAATTAACCGGTTCGGTGTCATTCAGATTCGGCTTAGGTTTATTCTCAAAATGTTCCAACTCTCGGTTTATTTCCCTAAAAGTTTCTTCTTCATCATATTCTGGTTCTGGGTTCATTAATTCACAGTTAAATAGTTCGTTGTGATCTGGGCGTGAAGTCCGCAAGCATGTCACATTTAAAGCCGCATTATTATAACTGAAAGGAAAGATAAAAGGAAAAATAACAAAAATCAGAACAAAAGAAAGAATGGGAAAGCAATGATGATTTTTTTTTATTTTCTTTGGGAAGTTGGAAGACAACAATGTTTACAACTTAGGAATTCAAAACAACAATTGAAAGGAAGAAAACATTCAAGCTATGTCCTGGAGATAACTTGTGACACAGGAAAGGTGGTAGGACAGGTCTACCCGGACTTCCGTCTAGTCGGGAATGGCGTGGCCTCCCAGTTTCGAAGTTTGGCGTTCGGCCCCACGTACAGCATCTCAGCAGTGCTTGTGTCTTCACCTGGTTGAACCATGTGAGTCTCGTAGAGCATTTCTCTCGTTGCCCCACATATCTCCTCGATTTCCTCAGCCGTGAAGACCTCATCGTCTTTTTCTTCGGTGTATCTTGGCCTGATGAAGGTTTCATATAAATCCGGCAATGGTCGAGGTAACTTCCAACTCTCATTTTTCCTTTTCTTTGCCCACTCTTCATCTCCTGGAGTGGGTTTGAAACCTAGTCCAAAAGGTTTCTTGGTGGTCGGCAAGGTGATAGGTTCTGTTATTCCCTGCAGGGTTCGTCCAAGCCCTTTCCCTGGCCTAAATCCGTGCCGGATCATCTCTTTGGCCACCATGACCGAGGCGTTAGACAAGAAAGGCTGGGGGCAAGGTATTCCCTCTTCATGCTGCTCTGCTAGTACAATCTCGAAAGCTTGATAGACCGTATGTTCGCTCCCTTCCCTTGGTTCAAGATATGGGATGGATGGGTCCCGATAAATAGCATGCTCGTCTTCTCCATGGACCACGATCTCTCGGTATTCGTACTCAAACTTCACCATCTGGTGAAGAGTGGAAGGCACATCTCCTGCCGCATGGATCCAAGGTCTGCCGAGGAGAAAATTGTAAGATGTATCCATGTCGAGCACCTGGAAGGTTACTTCAAATTCGACTGGCCCTATGACCAACAACACGTCTATTTCCCCCATGGTATCTCTCTTGATGTCGTCGAAAGCCCTTACGCAGACATTGTTGGGTCGGATTCTTCCGGTCCCAATTTCCATTCTTTGTAGCGTGGAGAGCGGGCAAATGTCAACACCTGAGCCCCCATCCAACATTACCCGCTTGACATAGTAGTCCTCGCATTTAACTGTTAGATGCAAGGCCTTGTTGTGTGCCGCTCCTTCTGGGGGTAAATCGTTTTTGCTGAAAAAGATTTGGTTGACGGCGAAGAATCTTTCTGTCATCCGCTCCAATTGTTCAACCGAGGTTTCAACTGGCACGTATGCTTCATTCAGGGTCTTCAGTAAGATCTTTTGATGCTCGGCCGACCTCATCAACAATGATAGCATGGACACTTGCTCGGGGCAGTTGCGCAGTTGATCTATCACTTCGTAATCCGGCATTTTCATTTGTTGGAAGAACACTTCCGCTTCTTCAACGCTTACAGGCTTCTTTGGTGGGAAGCGCCTTTATGTGGCGTTGTTCAGCTCTTGGGTATTTGAATACCTTCCAATTAAAGTATTTTCTGGAAGTTCTCATATGACCTCTTTACCTTTGTACATTACCAAAGTCTTTTGATAATTCCACGGCACTGTGGACGGGTTGGTCATCGGCTTTTGTGGCACGCGTCCGATAACCACTGGCTCATTAAGCCGAGGTGGTTGAATCGTCCCCCGGACCACATAGGCCCCTTTTGGTGCGTACATAGGTTTTGCCTTTTTGATCCCGAAGTTCTGCGTCTTCTCAGCTCGACCTCGTGGTATGTAAAGAACTCCATCCTTTACCGGTACCATTTTCTTCTCCACCTTCTTTTCAGGCTCGCTCTTTATAGCATTGGCCTCCTCCCCTTTTTCTGGTTTCTGGTCTGTCTCAGGCCTTTTCCCCGTGTCGATAATGGCAATTATAGCTTTCAGAGCAGGGTCGAATTCTTTGTCTTCGCAAATCATTCCGATCAGCGGCCCATTATTGTGAGCAGGCAATGGATTGTTAGTCACATTTGGGATCTCCTCGTCCCTTAGCACTATTTTCCCTTGTTCTATCAAATTCTCGACCACTCTTTTCAACGACCAACAGTCATTTTTATCGTGTCCCTCGGCCCCTGAATGATAGGCGCATCTAACTCCAGCTTTGTAAGAAGGTGACGTCGGGTTTTGCCTTGTTTGAGGGATTGGTTGCAAGAAACCCAACTGGACTAGCTTCGGGAACAATGTAGAGTATGGTTCACCGATGGGCGTGAAAGTCCGCATTCTAGGTGGCTCCTGAGGGCGAAAGTTATTCTGCGGAGGTTGTGGGTTATAGTGGTTGTGGTAAGGAGGCGGATTTCTGGGATGTGGAGCTTGGCCTCGGTTGGCTTGTTGCGGCGGGCGGATATAAGGCTGGGCATTCATGACCATATAGGGTTGATGAGCATATGCCAGATTTGAGTGGGGGTAGTAGTGTTGTGGGGTTCTTTCCGGAAAACGGGGCCTATGGTTACAATATTCCCTTGCTTCTGAGGCTGCCATGGCCGCTTCTTCCTTTTTCTTCCCTCTTTCCATTCCTCCGGACCCGCTTTGGACGGCTTGGGAAGTCGCCCTTATGGCTGCTTGACTCAAAATCCTTCCTGTTTTCAGACCATTCTCCACCATCTCTCCAATCTTAATCGTTTCCGCGAATGGCTTTCCCATGGCTGACATCATGTTTTGGAAATAATCGGACTCTTGAGCCTGGAGAAAAGTAGTGACTATTTCTACCTCATCCATGGGAGGCTTCACCCTCGATGCCTGCTCACACCACTTAATAGCATATTCTCTGAAGCTCTCTGAAGGTTTCTTCTTCAAATTCGACAGAGAATTTCGGTCTGGTGCAATGTCGATGTTATACTGGAATTGTTTCACAAAATCTCTGGCGAGATCATCCCATATATGCCATCGGGACATTTCCTGGTCCATATATTATTCCGAGGCTATCCCTACTAGACTTTCCCCAAAATATGCCATTAACAGTTCTTCTTTTCCGCCGGCTCCCCGCAATTGGTTGCAATATTTCTTAAAATGTGCAATGGGGTCACCGTGCCCATCGTATTTCTCAAACTTTAGGGTCTTGAAACCCACTGGCAGGTGCACGTGAGGGAACATGCATAGGTCGGCGTAAGAGACGCTCTTCTGTCCGCTCAAACCTTGCATATTCTTCAAACTTTGTTCAAGGCTTCTCATTCTTTTGGCCATCTCATTTTGTTCTGCAGTTCTGGGGTTCTGATCCTGCCCGGGTGTAAGCTCGCACTGAGGCGGTGGAGGATTAGTGTTAGTAGCGAACCTAGTTGGTTCCATTGAGAACGAGGGTGCTTGGAATGGAAAAGAAGATGAGTCAAAGCTTGGCTTGTACGTAGCAGGTTGTGCCGTAATCGGGCAGGGCAGTGCAGTAAAGATGTTTATGCTTGCATCGGTGGCTGACATTCGGGGATGAGGCTCAGAAGGCGATCCAGCAGAGAGGGCTGAAGTGGCTGGGTACCCGAATGGGGTAGCGGGATAATTTATGGGGACATTAGAAGTCCCGCCTGGCCTGGAGAATAACTCAGGGAATCCGGGGACGACACTTGGCGGTTCTTTTTCGTTATTCCAGTCGTCCAGCATTTCCAACATACGGAGTCGTAGGATTCTATTTTCTTCCGCAGTTGCGGATTCAGGTGTGAGGACGGCTGAGATCGAGCTCTCCTCGGAAATAGGGATTGTTTGCAACGGAATTTCTGAAGACATTTCCACACTTCCTTTGACCTGGTGAAGTAAGTGTGAGTACTGCCTCCGGTCTTAACAACATGTAGTTGAACACTTCTCTTTGACCTCGTGAAGTATGAATGCGAGGCCAGACTTTCACCAAACCAACCGTCTTTTCCAAAAACCTGGAAGAACTCAACGACACACGAGTGGTTAAATCGAAATAAATAACAGATAGGCAACCTCACGTTGAGCATGATGCACCTATACAGTTAAGTGAATTCTACATGTTTGCGACGAAAGCATGCGTCATTCCAGCATTCTTTTTAGGCTTCCCTTTTCTTATCACTTTTTCTTCTCTTTTGTTTTTCTTTTATGTTTTTATTTTGCGGTAAAAATGCGACCGGATCCGATGAGGATTGCCTACGTATCATGACGCCACGTGAATCAGATCATTACGTAGTTCAAACAACACAAATGAGCGTAAAAGAAGCAACCTTTTTATTGTTGAAACGGTCTATTACAAACTACATTTTGCAAAAGAAATAGCAAACTTTGAAAATAAACCTATACTCAAAATAGACTAAAAATCACCTTGATGGGAAAAACAGGCAGAAGATGCTAAGATACAGACTTGACTTATGAGTACATTATGGTTTTGAAAATTGGTGCCCGCGGGGCATCGTTCAGCCTCGTCGCGGTCCTAGGTGTGAGATCCCTCTCATGTTTCTCCAGCTCATGCATGGTCTGCTTGACATAACTCATCACTGCCGAGAGGACGGTAACGCTGGTCATGTTCTCACATCGTAGACATCGTCTGGTGATGGCATGGGCAATGGCCTTGATCCTATCTCTAGTTTGCTTCTTCTCTATGAGTAGGCGTTTTATCTGATCGCTACATATCTTGAATACCTGAGCATCCTGTATATGCTGATGCTTCAGTTGTCGTACTTCTAACTTCATCTGAGCCAACAAGTCGTACCAGTATCTGCTCTCAATTTGGAAATCCTTGGCCTGATTAGCTGCTTTGATCTCAAGTGTAGCCATCTCTCTCTTCATTTTAGCAACAGTTTCCTCGTGGTCGCCTTCCAATTGATTCAAGTATCGGCGATGCTTATCTGCTCTTGTATCCCACTGTGCCCTGAGCTCTGATATGACGTTTTTAGATTTCTCTAAATCCTCTTGCCATTCCCTGACTTTGCCTTTTAGCCTTTTTATCAACTGCTCATCTGATCGATGCCTTGGTTGTTTATCCGCATCCATCCTTATCTGTTTGATCTGGGCTTTGAGCATTTTGTTTTCCTGAATTAACCTGTTCCGCTCTCCCAGATCGGTAGCAACTTGCACGTTGTGCTCATATTTCAAGCTTTCCACTTGTTGCTTCAACCTGCTGATTTCGGCGCAATAGCCTCTTTCTTTTGCTAACCAATCCCACTGCTTTCGCGATGATTCGGCGAAATTCAGGATGTGGGGTCTCTTAGCCGGCCTTTCATGCTCAAGTTCCCTTCTATACAATGCAAGGTAACCTGGTGCCGTCTCACCTTTGGCTTGATCCCGCACGCAAGTATCTGATTTCAAATATTGACACTCACTCCAGATCTGGCGAATTTTCGCTTCTGGAAACTGTCCGTTAGGACTTATCTCAACTGTTTGAGCGCTAAGATCTTCCTCATGCGGTATTGTCTGGCATCTTCCGAGCTGTCTCAAAACTCGGCAGGGCGCGTAAGGTTGAATTCTCTTAAGTCCCATCAGTAAGAAATGAGTTCTAGCTGCTGGCATATATATGACCTCGTCAACAGGCAACCATCCCAGTGTCCACTGTATTTGGCTGGCAGTAAGAGCTTGAAAGAACGAGGTCCATGCCATGACTCCTTTGGGCAAATTGATCTCTTTGGTTCTCGTGTAAAATTCTTCTATGCAAGTCTTTTCTGGGGAACCATGGCTCAAAATCTCGGAACGATGGCAAAGGTGCTCGGTCATCCACATTTGTAGGAGCAAGTTACAACCTTCGAAGAAATTTCCCCCAGCTTTACAAGCTGTAAGAGCTCAAAAGATGTCAGATACCACTATAGGCGCGAGAGTACTGTCACTTTGCGTGAGTAAGGTGCTGACGACCCCGGATATCTTCAAATCAATGTTTCCGTCTTTCCTTGGAAATACCAGAAGGCCTAGGAACATCATCATGAAGGCTACCCTTCTGTGTTTGTCCCACTTCTGACGAATACCTTTGATGCACAGTTTGTTGATTGGATTATTGAATCCCTCTTCATGACCGTACCTATCATATATGAAGCATGGAGTACAAAAACCGGCAGCCAGATCCGGGTTGTGGACCGTTCTAGGTATCTTCAGTGAATCTAGGAACCGATGTACCGTGACAGCTCTTGGGGCGACCAAGTATTTTTGCCTTAACGGAAGTTCAGCATTTCCGATGTACCCAGCCATTTCTTTCAAAGTCGGGGTGAGTTCAAAATCAGAGAAATGGAAAACATTGTGCGCCGGGTCCCAGTAGGTAACCAAAGCTCTTATGATATCTCCCCGAGGCTGGATTTCCAACAAACCCACGAGACCTTTCAGATATTTCTTGACCTCATCTTGTCCCTCAGCACCCAGATCATTCCACCATAGCCGTAACTTGACAGGGATTTTGGTCATTATTGAAAAATGTTCATTTTGCATTGTGCTCATCCTGCACATTTATTAAGGTGTTCTTTAACAAAAATAACTTGACTCAAAATATTTTACAAGGAAGATCAAGTTTTCGAACGCGGCCTTTCAGCACTTCGGGGATGAAAATTTTGAGGCTGTGTGGGTCAATTGGATGAAAATCCTAAAAATGACCCGAAGGTGGTTATTTATGCAAAGTCAGCCTTCCGGCGTCCCTTTCGGGAACATTCGGCTATTTATGACAAAACAACATCACCTGATTTATTCGTGACATAATTTGACACACATTTTATTATTATTATTATTACTATTTGTTCCTTTTTTTTTAGTAAAAGGTGGGGTTGAACCCGATGGGGGTTGCCTACGTATCTCACATCCGGTGAGAATCAAACTGGTGTAGTTCGGTAAATCGTGAATCGAGGAAATCAATTAAACCCAGAAAGCAAGAATATGTTTTTTTTTCATTATTTTCTTTTGAAAAGAGATAAAGACTAAAGAATTTTTTTTTTTAAGGAAATATTTGGACTATTAGTCTGAATTTATAAAGGAGGTACTGGGAAAGAAGCAACATTTTTTTTGAATTATGAATTTTCCATTTTTTTTTACTTTTAAATAAATACCTTCTTTTTTTTTATTTTGAAAGTGATAAAAAGAAAATTTTTATATATTTTTTAATAAATCAAACTAGAAGACAAATTTTGTTTTTATTATTTTTTTTTAGAAAAATTCCGGCGAGGTTTTGACACTACTTGGACATTGGTTTTATTTTTCCAAAATAAGTAATTGTCTCCCTACGCCGCTATTTTTCCTTTTTTAGAAACCGGTCAGCATGCGGAACCGAAGCAAATAAATGCGCAAAACAAATAGGATGCAGCGGGATGGTCTTTTCATTTCAGGTTGCCTGTCCTAGACAGACCCAACCCCTGTGTTGAGTCCCCTAAGTCAAATGCAACATGATGCAAATAAGCGTTCCTACTAGGGATCCGGCATGAAGTTTCGTTAGACTAGGTTTATAACCTGGGTATTTGTTCTAGACTGTGTACCCGAGCGGACAACTCGAGTCGAGGAGGGGGCTACATACCGGGGACCCGCGAGATCGTCCGGTTTTGTAACTTGTCCGACCTCTTTCTTATTTCAGGTATTGATACTAACAGAATAGGGAGTCTCGACCAGCGAGCTTCTCCCCGGAGGTAAGAAGAGAAGGGTTTCAGCACAGTTTATATACAGTTCAGATAATATCAAAGCGGTAAAAGACAACATTTAGCATGTTATGCAAAAACATGTAATAAAGATCAGATAATAAAGCCAAATATAACAATTATTCTAAGCTCGAATTCTTGAACCCTGAACCAGTGGTTCTGGGTTAATGAAAGATCCCCAGCAGAGTCGCCAGAGCTGTCACACCTCCTTTTTGCGCGCCCGCCCCCGAAGGGTTAAATGCGCGAGGGAGTTTTTCCAATTTAAGTGACAATATTCGAAATAGGATTATTTATTTAATTCAGAGTCGCCACTTGGTAAAGGTTTGGCTTTTGGTGTCCCAAGTCACCGGTTTATCATGAATCCCAAATCGAGGAAATTTTCGACTTTTCCAAATGAAGTCTGCGAACCAGAAATTATAAGTAAGGAATTCTGTTGACCCGAGGGAAGGTGTTAGGCACCCTCGGATCCCGTGGTTCTAGCACGGTCACTTAAATTGTTATAATGGCTAAATATCTGATTAAATACATGTTGTGACTTATGTGCTTTTATTAAGTTTAAAACCGCTTTTATTATTATTATAGAATTGCAACGTCGTGAAAACGCATCTCGAACCACGTCACAATCAATGCACCCGTGGTCGTCGACACATTTCGACTCCGTTGAGATTTGGATTTGGGTCACATCAATGTGCACCCGTGTATAAGAAGGTTAAATTATTAAAAGGTGCGCCTAAAGCAACTAGCGTATTGTTATTTTGGGAAGGCCGTAAAATTCGCTAAACGGCCTGTCCCGAATTCTAAGTATTTTAATATATACATTTAGAGGGCCCCGCAGCTTGTGCATTTTTATTTGTCGAGGCTCGTCTCAATTTTATTTAAGAGGATAAACCTATAGTGACTACATTTCTATCGTGTTCATCTCTAATAAAATGAAAGATAGAGGATTGCGTGCTAATTACATGTTTGACCAACTTCAGATTCTTATTTGATTATCTGATTAGTTGTTTATGAGGCGTGAATTGTTTTGTGCCTTATTTCATGGATGAACATGTTGTTAAGTTGTCAAGGGAAATTAATATACAAGATCAATAGAACTGCTAAAAGCTTATGATAAATGTTCTTCAGATCCGAGTTTGAAACTCGCTTATTTAAACCAGGTCAGTGGAATTAACTTATCGGAAACTATTACTAATAGAGTTTGAACAGGATCATGTGAATTGCCTAAAAAGATCCAATAAAACAACATCATATCTGGCAAGATTAAGGCATTCTGTTCTATACATGCAGAATATTAGTCGAAAGGTTATCTAATTATCTGTGTGCCAAAACACTCATACATTCCTTATAAGGCAACCTACTAAACAACTGAAATCACATTTTAAGACGAACTAAGCTGCAATTAAGTACAAGGCTACCTAATGTGTTTCTTTATTAAATTACAAACTAAACAAGTTACAGAAATCTAATAACATTCGTAAAAACTGTAACTGCAGCAAACGAATGATTAAACTCCCGCATATCTTTTATTTCATGCTTTCATTGTTACATCAGATGCAAAGTTCTAGTATGTACCTGGATGTTGGATACAACAGAAGAAGCAAGGGGTCAGTAGAGCAATAGAAGCAATACCAAATAGCAGCAGTGACAGCAGGTAACAAATAGAACAAAATCCCAGTGCAAGAGGCAACTAGAGCCGATGGAAAAATGGCAGAATGACAGCAATGACCAGTAGTATAGAAACAGAAATCCAGACAATCCAATTCTAAGAGAATCAACCAATGCAAACCAACCAATAAACTTAGTTGATACTTGAAAGAAAACAGAACTGACTGAACAGGTTGAACAGACTGAGAATCGAACAAACAGCAGGAAGAAAACAGTTTCTGATTTCTGTATGTTTTTCTCTCTCGTATGTGTGTCTGTATAAGCCCCTCTATTTTTCTCTCACTATCTCTTTTCTTTTCAAAATCCAGTGCCAATTTTCAGTTTTGAAATCTACTTGAGTTATCAAGAAGAATTCTTTTCCAGTTTTCTGTTTTTCAGAACTCAGCTCTCAATGTTCAATCTGAGTTCCCTCTGTGTATCTGTGTTTGTGTTCCCCCTGTCTATGTTTTCTTCCCCCCTCTTATAAGCCTAAAACTCAGCCCTTTAACAGCCTGTTGATCAATCAGAAAACCCCTCCCATGTGCTGTCTTCTTTTCAGTTTCCACTTACTATTTAAATAAAAACACCCCCATGATATTCCCTGGCAGACTTACCTTTCAAGTAAGGTTTATTATTTCTGAACTAAAGCAGAATATGGGCAGCAGAATATAATCTGACAGCATATGCTGTCAAACTATTTTAAACTTAACAGAGGCCTTTATGCACATGTTGTGCACAAGTGCACATGTTGTGCACAAGTGCACATGCCCTCCAATTCTGACTGCAACTAAACAAAACCAATCCTTTTATATTTCTGATTCAAATACATCAATTATAAGTAGCTATAGTTGATTCTCAATTTGATTCAAACAATGTTCAATAAGACAAATCAAACTGTTACCATTCAAACAGCTAAAACTATTCGACGACATGTATCGAATCGACTATACTAATTACAACATATACAATCAAAGCCAAGGATTAGAATCAAACAGTATTGCACCAAGGGTTCAAATTGCACTGTCAACACAAAGGTTAACTTGGGGATTGATTACTCAAACAATTTCAATTCAGTCGATTATGCAGTTTACATACACACACATTATCGGTGAATGAGGAAACATTTGACCAAATACAGAGGTCCAGGCAAGGTGTGCAAAACAGTTGGTAAAATTCAAAACACAAATTAAACAAGACGTTTGGCCATACGAACAGACCTTTAACACACACGAACTGAAATAAAGAAGAGAAAACAAACTTACCTTAAAATCTTTGAAAGAAAAATCAGAAAAATCAGCTTGTGTTTGAACAAACCCTTCTTAAGGTTGAACGGACTTTAATCGAAATGTTTCTAAAATGAGAAACACTTCGATTAAGGTCCATTAGACCCTAATCTCTTGGCTTAAACAGACACGGACCAGGCTTGGGGTTTCTAGGGTTCGTAGATGGTAGATTTGGGACTTGGGCTTCCATGGTTAGATTCGGACCAAACCAAGCATGGTTTGGTCATGAGGGGGGTCCGGGGACTGTCTGGTGTGAAACTGGGGTCAATTGGTGTAAGTCAGGTTCTGACTCGAATCTTCAAATGAAGATTCGAGAAGGTGGGAGGGGATTCGAGCTAAGTGGCTGGTGGATTTGGGTTCAGGATGGTGAGGAGCGTCTATGGTGTTAAGGTGAGGGCCACCGGCGTTCATGCCGCCGGGATTAACGGTGAGGGGAAAAGGGGGCGGCTAGGGTTCAAAGGGGGTGGTCTGTGAAGACGATGAAAGGTAGGGGGTGTTTGTATGGGGCGTGGGGTATGGTTATAGGCTTATATAGTTAGTGAGGGGTCGATTCCTGGCCGTTGGATGGGGTGAGATGAAAGGTCAGGATCTTTTGGCTGGTGAACGGTGTCGTTTCATCCTAAAGGGGTTTGGGTCGGTTCGGGTGGAATGGGTCGGGTTCGTCAGTGGGTATGGGGAATGTGATCTTGGCCGTTGATCAATCTGAGATCAACGACCCAGATCAAAACGGTGTCGTTTGGAACGCCCCCTGAGGCCAGCTGGTCTGGACCGGGTAAAGCTCACGTTCTGGGCTTGATTTGGGCCTCAGATTTTGAAAATGGGGGCAGGCCCATCTCGATTTCAAGCCAATTTTGCACTCTTTTCTTCTATATATTTTTCCTTTTTATTTTAAAACAAAAACCTAATTAAACCAAATAAAAATTCATTAATTAAACACTCAATACCATTATTTTACACACATATGTTAAAATATTTAAAGTAGGTAAAATCAAAACAAGGCAACAATCGGGACAAAGATGCATATTTATGATTTTCCATTTAATAACCGGATTACGGTTTAAACTACGTATGACACACATTTTTTGTATTTTGTTTTAATAAAAATAAAAATGGGCCAAAAATCCTAAATAATTAACAAAGTGCCACGTAGAAATCCAGAAATTGTACAGCAAGACCAATTGCTATTATTTTTGTTTCTTTTGGAGTGATTGTTGCGTAAAACAAAAATCACGTGCTCACACCTACTGACAAAGGAAAATGAGAGACTTCAGAGAAAGATTAGAGGTGATATATATATATATATATATATATATATATATATATATATATATATATATATATATATATATATATACACACACACACACACACACACACACACACACACAATATTTTTCAATGGGTATGGTTGAAATTTATTGAAAACATATAAATAAGTCAATATACAAATTTTGAGAAAGATTAGAGGTGATTTGAACTGGTTTGGTATCAAAATTCGTAATTGAAATTGAGTTCAAAAGATTCTTCTGCAACACATGTATCACGTATGTATCACACATAGAGGTATACATGTGATACATATTTGATACAAATATGATACATATGTGATAGACAAACGATACACATATATTAATTTTTTTACTTTGAATTTTCAATTCAAACCACTTCAAAAATCCGCCAAATCATCTCAAAACTGAGATTCAAACTCCTTAAAATGTACTCAATTTATTCTCATAATACCCATTCAGAAAAAAAAAGGCAAAAATTTAACATTTTTTGGCTACAAATAACTAATCGGCTAATATTAATAATATTTAATGAATTGACCAATTTTCATAATAAGCTACTTATAAATAGACATAGCCGATAGTTTTCCTTTTGTATTTTGTTATATTTTGTTTTAGTAAACGAGCGAGATCTATTTCTAGCCAGTGGCCAATTCATTTTTTCCCCCTCTCACAATGAGCTCTAAATTATACCAAGACTGTAACTACCTGCGAATCTATAAAAACAAAATACATGAATTTAACTATCACCATTACAACTGTCAGTGAGAACTAGAGAATGCGAGAAGCAAGGAGATAACGAGTAAAATTAATTGGGACACTTTCGTATATTATTGTTTATATTTCTTATTTTCTCGATCATTTTTTGTTTTTCCAATTTCTTTCGCAGTTTGGGAATTAAATTATAAAGTCAAAACAAAGAGAAAATAACCCATACCTGATTGTAAAGGATTAGTTTGAAATCACATGGGAGAATTAAATGCTTTTTAAATATGCTTGGTATGGAGCTTTCTGAGAATGTATTAACTATGTTATGGGCTATTGAGTCCCAACGGCCCAACCCAATAATAGTCAGACTTGAATACTTGAACACGTCTTCACTCTTCAGTAGTTATTTTTGGCGAGGCGAAGGACCCAATAAGTGACCACAATTGCAGAAGGGCAAACTCATATTAATTGCCTTGTAGTGAAGCACCGGACTTTCAGTTCCCAGCCAATGAATCACTCTACCAAGTCAGAGTAGGAATTCAATGTGACGACTGACAACTCAAACTAAGTTAGATCTGATCTGAAACTTAGATTTCTCAGTGACACCGGCCAAGATTCATGTAAGTGGTGTCGAGTTATTGTCACACTTAAACTTGTAAATGAATAAGTCTATCATCCTGGTACTTGTTGTCCGCTTTTGCTTAATTATTAGAAAATTATTTACTCACATATATAAGAAAAAACTTGCTAGCTAAGGGTGTAGTATCCTTAGCACATCACTCCCAAAACCACAAACAGCCATCACAGTTCCACATTATCTTGCTCTGATTATTTTATACCATATTTTATGCAAATTTCGTAATATGTAGTATTATTAAAAAAAACAATAACTATTATATGACGTATAAAATTATTACTCCTTCCCTTTCATTTTGATGTGATACTGTTTGGCTGACCATGAAATTTACTAAAAAAAAGCTACTTTTGAAATTGGTGCTTAAACATGTCATGGTACTTCTTATGTGCGGCTATAATAACATGTTTGTTACAGAATTAACCTAGACACTTTACACAATGAATATAAATTGTTTCTTAGTAGTGTACACAACCCATATATAGATAGCAGATTTGTAGGTATCTCTTTTATTTCTTTCCTTAGTTAGCACCTGATGTATATGTATATAAATGTATCACTATAAATAATATATCAATTTGATTCTTCCATACCTTGTTAATTACGTGGTATCAGAGCCACATCTGTGGCTTCACCGGAGTTGAGTTTGTCTCGCCGGAGTTGACCAAAACGAGGTGCGTGTGTGGTCCATTCTCTGTCCAGCTTTGTTCGCCAAGATCAACTTGATTATTTTCGATCGAT
Source organism: Nicotiana tabacum (assembly GCF_000715075.1). Taxonomy (NCBI): domain Eukaryota; kingdom Viridiplantae; phylum Streptophyta; class Magnoliopsida; order Solanales; family Solanaceae; genus Nicotiana; species Nicotiana tabacum. The sequence goes on along the minus strand of NC_134086.1, from coordinate 103,623,820 downwards.
TGTTGGTTATCCTCTGATAACAGAACTTTATTTTCATGAAGAACAGACTCGGACAAGGTTGTATTACACCAATTTTAGCAAGGTTTGAGTTCTTCTACTGCTTGGTTTGTTTTTGGGATACTGAAGTAGTCGTGGAACAATATTTGTGCATCTGATTGCTTGTTTTGTGAATTGGTATTTGTTGGGTCTTCCTTGTAAGACACTTTGTTACAATTTGAGACTTGATATTATCTGTTGGGTCTTCCCTTATCACAAACTTTATTGGTCTCTGATTTTATTTGATTTGGGGACGGATTTGTTTGGTTCTCTGATTTGGTTGAGTGAATTATTGGAGTGGAGTTATGTTAAATAGATTGTTGACTTCGTGTCTACGAGAGATCTGTTTTGGTATCTTTTAGCTTTGGGGACCTCTGTTAATCTAATTGGTTTGTTATTCAAAGGAAAAAAATGACGGTAAAGAATAATAATGCAACAACTCCTAGTCCAACAATCTTGGTTTCAGATAAGTTTCTAAAATTCCTTCAATATCATAAATTAGTTAAGGAATCTTCTTCAGTTACTGCCTTTGCTGGGTTAGATAAAACATGTTTTATCACCTCTTTCAATAAATGGGTGATCGATTCAGGTGCCACAAATCACATGACAAGTAATCCAAATATTTCTTCTAGCTTTCGCTCACATAAAGCACCCTCTCCAGTTACTGTAGCTGATGGATCAATTTGTAGCAGTGTTGGATCTGGGATTGTTAAGCCAACTTCCTCTATTACCCTGTCATCTATATTAAGTCTACCAAACTTGGCATTTAACTTGATTTCTGTTAGTAAAATCACCAAAGACCTTAATTGTTGTGTTGCATTCTTTCCCGATCATTGTTAGTTTCTAGATCTTACAACAAAATAGGTTATTGGTAAAGAATATTTATCTAGTGATCTCTACATCCTTGATGAATGAGAGCCACGGTCTATTGCATGCTCTAGTGTTTTGTCTTCCTTTGAAGCACATTGTCGATTGGGACACCCCTCTCTGCCTTTGTTGAAGAAGCTTTGTCCTCAGTTTCAGAATATTTCTTTATTGGATTGTGAGTCATGTCAATTTGCAAAACATCATCGCATCTTGTTAAGTCCAAGGGTTAATAAATGAGTTGAGTCAGCTTTTGAGTTAGTTCATTCTGATGTTTGGGGACCATGTCTCGTTGTTTCCAAAACTAAGCATAAGTATTTTGTCACCTTTATAGATGATTTTTCTCGAATGACTTGGATTTACTTTATGAAGAGCCGATCTGAAGTGCTTACTCAATTTTCTGCCTTCTATGCTGAAGTCAAAACCCAATTTAACGCTTCGGTGCGTATTCTAAGGAGTGATAATGCTGAAGAATACATGTTAGAGTTATTTCAGTCGTACATGAGACAACACGGTATATTGCATCAGTCTTCATGTGTTGATACACCTTTCAAAATGGAGTTACTGAGAGGAAGAATAGCCATCTACTTGAGACAGCTTGGGCACTTTTGTTCCAACTGAAGGTTCCTAAACAGTTCTGGGCTGATGCGGTCTGTATGACTTGCTTTCTCATTAATCGCATGTCGTCTACTGTGCTTGGTGGTAATGTTCCTTACAGTGTTCTTTTTCCAAACAAGGCATTATTTCTGGTGGAACCTAAGGTATTTGGAAGCACATGTTATGTTCGAGATGTTCGACCATCTATTACCAAGTTGGATCCCAAGGCATTGGAGTGTGTTTTCCTTGGCTATTCTTTCCTTCAAAAGGGGTATTGGTGTTATTCTACTGAACTTAGCAAATATTTGGTGTCAACTGATGTGATATTTTCAGATACTATATCATTTTTCTATGCTCCTCCCATTTCTACAAGTCAAGAAGAGGAAGATGAGTGGCTAGTATATCAGGTTACTCGTACTTTGACAGAACAACGAGATGATGTTCCTCCATCTTCTAGTTCTATCGAGCACCAATCCACTATTCTGACTTCAACACCTGCTCCAACTATGTTAGCAAGACCGTAAATTGTTCAAGTTTACTCGCGGAGGCAACAGACGAATGATACATGTTTTGCACCCGTTCCTTCGTCATCAGTTCCTTCATCATCTGATTTGCCTCCACCTAACCCTCCAGAAAACCTTGATCTTCCAATTGCTCTTCACAAAGGTATACGTACTTGCAAATCCACATATTCTATTGCTAATTTTGTTTCCTACGACCACTTGTCTCCTGCATCTAGATATTTGATTGTGTCTCTAGACTCTGTTTCTATACCCAAAACGGTGAAGGAAGCTTTGAATCATCCTGGATGGTTGAAGCAATGCTTGAGGAAATATATGCCTTAAAGAAAAAACACACTTAGGATTTAGTGGATTTACCTAGTGGAAAGAAAGCAGTGGGATGCAAGTGGATCTTCACGGTCAAAATTAATCATGATGGCTCTGTAGCGAGACTTAAGGCTAGACTTGTGGCTAAGGGGTATGCTCAACCTTATGGGGTGGATTATTCAGACACCTTCTCTCCGGTTGCCAAACTTACTTCTGTCCGCTTATTTATTTCTCTAGCTGCTTCTGAGAATTGGCCTTTGCATCAATTGGATATTAAGAATGATTTTCTTCATGGTGATCTCCATGAAGAGGTATATATGGAGCAACCACCTGATTTTGTTGCTCTGGGGGAGTATGGCAAGGTCTGTCATTTGAAGAAATTCTTATATGGCTTGAAGTAGAGTCCCTGGGCTCGGTTTGGTAAATTTAGTGAAGTAGTTCAAGAATTTGGGCTGAAAAAGAGCAAATGTGATCATTCTGTCTTCTACAAGCAATCAACATCTGGATTTATTCTACTTGTTGTATATGTGGATGACATTGTTATCACAGGGAGTGATTATGCAAGAATCCCTTCTCTCAAGCCTCTCTTGCATACTAAGTTTCATACAAAAGACTTGGGACAACTGAAATATTTCTTGGGAGTAGAAATAACTAGAAGTAAGAAGGGAATTTTTCTATCTCAAAGAAAGTATATTCTTGACTTACTAGCAGAAACTGATAAGCTGGGCTACCAAGCCTTGTAGTACTCCAATGGTTCCTAATTTGCATCTTATGAAAGATGATGGCCATCCATTTAATTATCCAGATAGATACAGGAGGTTAGTTGGGAGATTAAACTATATCATTATGACTCGTCCAGATATTGCTTTTGCGGTGAGCATGGTTAGCCAGTTCATGTCCGCGCCCACAGTTAAACACTAGGAGGCTTTGGAGCAAATCCTATGTTACTTAAAAGGAGCTCCTAAACTTGACATATTATACAACAATCACGATCATTCTCGCATTGATTGTTTTGTAGATGCAGATTGGGCTGGATCCAAGATTGGTAGAAGATCTGCTACTGGTTACTATGTATTTGTTGGTGGAAACTTGGTATCATGGAGAAGTAAGAAACAAAATGTTGTATCTAGGTCCAGTGCAGAATCCGAGTATAGAGCTATGGCACAATCGGCATGTGAGATAATATGGATACATCACCTTTTAACTGAAATTGGGTTAAAACATCCTACTCCATCAAAACTCTGGTGTGATAATCAAGCTGCACTCCATATTGCCTCAAATCCAGTGTATCATGAAAGAATCAAACATATTGAAGTTAATTGTCATTTTATTCGTGAGAAGATTCAGGAGAACTTGATTTCCACTAGCTACGTGAAGACAGGAGAGCAGCTAGTTTATTTGTTCACTAAAGCATTGAATGGCACTCGAGTTGATTACCTTTGTAACAAGCTAGGCATGATCAATATATATATGCTCCAACTTGAGGGGAATGTTACAGAACGAACCTAGACACTTTACACAATGAACATAGACTGTTTCTTAGTAGTGTACATAACCCATATATAGATAACAGATTTGTAGAAATCTCTTTTATTTCTTTCCTTAGTTAGCACCTGATGTATATGTATATATATGTATCACTACATGGAATAATATACCAATTTGATTCTCATACCTTGTTAATTACAATATTATTAAGAGACAAATAGAAAAATTAATTTAAATTGTTTTTACATCTAAAAAGGTGTCATTTTCTTTTAGCAAACTAAATCGGAAGTACAGATAAATGGAATGGAGGAAGTATATATTGCTAATTATACGTATCATTTTGGTGTGGCAAAAGGGGTTTAGGAGCTAACAGTGGCAGCACTGAGGTTCTGTACGCAGCTAGTTTTTTAAAGCTTCTATTATGATCGTCTTATTGTCCAGCAAAGAATGAAGTATTCTTTGAGTTGAAACATCTTCATAACTTTGCCTATAACTTGACCCAACTAAAATTCCCAACTTTTATTACTGATTTGATTGTCAAATTTAATTTCAATCATTGTCCAGCATATGACGTTGTCTGCTTGATGAGGGGGGGAAAAAGGAGTTGAAAGATCAGCCAACTCTTTGCAAGCCAATTATGTTTGCCCTTTATTAGCATGAGCTTTGAAATATCATAAAATTATTAAACTTACATACTGACACTGTAAATAATTTTTACTCTATCAGTGTAATTTAGGTAGCAAATTCATCCAAAGGTCTTTCTGCCGTATTGATTTGGTTAGGCGAGGTAGACGATATGAATGCTCTTATAGCTGGCTTAACTTTTTCACCAGCCTTGACAAACAGCAAGAATAATAGCCTGTAAAAAACAACCATCCATAGTAAAATAGCAAGATCCACCCATTTTGAGTAATCCATATTCATTTGCCATTCATCTTTTAGAATAACTTCCCCATTGATTATTTGGCGTTTACCCTTGTCCTCATTATGAATTTTTAGCCCTTCTAACTCGTTCTTGAACAGTCCTTCAAAAGCATACGTATGAAAAGCTACATAGTGTAAAGGGTACTTCCAAAATGGCTTAGGCAAATCACTTGGTAATCGGAAGAAGCCGCCGCTTAGTATCATAAGCGCTTGTATTCCTGCTCCAGTTATTATTCCCATGAGGAAATTAGGGACAATGCTTGCTACAATCATCATTAGGCTCTCAACCAACATCATACAGGTGAAGAGGACTAGTACAAAATAGATGAAATGCTCAAGTTCATTTTGTAGTCCAGTTAGAAAATAAGCAATAGCTCCTGGAATCAAAGATACTAGTAGCAAGTATGGTATAGAAGAAAGTGTATTGGCAATGACAAATGAACCAGATCCATAATGACCATTTAGTTTCTCTAGCTGAAATACCTGCCATTTTTTTTCTTACTTATTAGCATGAGATCAAGAAAGAAAAAACAAGAAATGAAACACTTATGTATTTCTACCTTCAGATCTTCCACAAAAGAGGGAAATCCACCAATGGCCATAAAAGTGATGAATGAAGCCACAAACATAAGCATGGTACCTCTTGCCTGTGTTCACCAGGTAAAGTGTAAATACTTTAATCTGGCAGTTCAAAGCATGCATTAGGTAGGAAACACTAGCTATGAGTTGTATACTCCTCAATTACCTGAACTGAAGCAGTAGAAAATCCAACATCATAGTAGATGGTACCGAGACCTATAGCTATGACAACATAAACAGCTAAACGTAGCCAGTAGTAGCCAAGATCGTAGGACATGTTCACAAATGACCTTCTTGTCAAAACAAAGCTTTGGGTTGTGAACCTGACATGACTTCTTTTCTCCAGTATCTCACCTTCCTGTATTCGTAATATCAGGCAAAGCTCAGTGACCATACATGAAATTAACCTTCAAATTGGTAGAGGAAATATATCAAGTGAGGATCAATCATAACAGTGTTTCAGATTTGGCACCTGTTTGCAGATTTCAGCAACTTGGCTCTGAACCGCATTGTACTTATCAGAAGATTTGTATGACTTTATCAGGATATTAATCACCTCTTCTGTTGATTTCCTTCCAGTTGAACCTTCTTCAATGTCCTAATATTCATAATCAAAAGTTTCGCTTAAAGCAATTGAGGAACATTATATTCTAATACAAAAAGATCAAAACTTTTTCTTACCTGATCAAAGTCACTGTTTATTGTTTTGAGAAAATGATCAGATGGATTCTGGAGAGTAGGGCAAGGAAAACCACTCAATGCGAAAAACTGCACTCATCATAAAGTACTATTATCCCTTTGGCTGATTAACTTTGAGTACACTTGAAATTTAAAGCAAGTCATTACAAGAATTAAATATGCTCACCTCAATTGCCGCACTAGCAGGGCCAAAATACACAGTTCTACCGGAAGACAGAAGACATAAAGAATGAAATAGAGCGAAAACTTCAGCACTAGGTTGATGAATTGAGGCAACAATGGTTCTCCCTTTGCATTGGCTTGCAATTGTTTTCATGACATAATAAGACGCTGCACTATCAAGTCCACTAGTTGGCTCATCAAGAAAGAGAAGTTTTGGGCGCGTTAAAATCTCCATGCATATGCTGACTCTCCTTTTCTGTCCTCCACTTATTCCTTTCCCGCTCCATCCTCCAATTCTTGTTTCCATTGCATCTTGCAACCCCATTTCCTTTATAGTAATGTCTGCTATTTTTTTTTCTCTCTGATTTTGGCATAGAATTTGGGAGTTGCAGTTCAGCAGAATAGTATATAGCTTCTTTTACTGTTAGTGTTGCAAGTAGAGTATCATCTTGAGTCACATAGGCCTGATTGTGTCAAATGTTAGTACAAAAGATGCAGATACTCATATAAATAATTAAAGGAAATAACTGTTGCTTCAATAGGTATGTTACAATGTCTCTTTGTCAGTAAATTTACCCCTGAAATTCTGCACAATTTCTTGAGTAGAATGCCCGCTCAAAATATTTTTAAAGGCAGATGCAGATCATTGTTATTTCATTATTTGCTTTTTATTAGCCAAGAAGCCATGTCTGTTTATAACACCTCTTCCTAGACTCAAAGACTATGCATGTTCATCGACAAAAATTTTAAAATTTTAAACTGATAAATGGTTAATTCTGATTTATTAGCTACATTAATTTGTCCGAACTTACAAACAAATTTGATTATTAACATTCAGTTATATGAAAGTAAGACTACTAGTTACTTTAAGGTAAGCCTTCTCATGACTATTAGGAAACAACTTATTATACAAGAGTTCGCCTTTATAAAGTGGCTTTGAAGGGCGCTTTATCTGTTCAAATTTATATGACACTCTTCTTCAGTTCTTCTTTTGATATGTTCTAAAATATTGTAAACGCTTCCATCAAATAAGCCAATACAACTTTCACAACTTCAAGATTCGAATTATTTGTCTATAGATTCAGGTATAATATGATGTTTTCTTTTATCAAACTTTCATCCGTTACTCTAATATTGTCACCTCTAACACTAATATAAGTAGTTAAGTTAACACCTTAAATTACGTGTCCAGTCAAATTCATGATATGTCACTGAAACAAATTAAGGGAACACATAATATCAACTTGGGCGAAAGCTGTCCTTCTTTCTCAATTGCACAACTTTTTGTTTTGAAGACCTCCAACAGATAATACATTGCTGGTAGAATATTCGGACATTAGGTCCCTGTACGTAATTGATTCTTAAATGGGATTATATATATTTTACTCACACAAGTTCCATATTCCAGTGTCTGTTTGTGGCCATTGATTAGAATATCTCCACTCTGCCTTGTGCCCGATCCTAATCTCCCTGATAACATTAACATACACAAGGAGCTAATCAAAATAACACCAAGTTGCCTGTATAAAAGAACTTGCGACTATCAAATCACCTAAAGGATCCATAAAAAAAAAAATTAACTCAAAAAATAAGGCAAGTTAATTACCTGCTACAACATGTTAAAATATGGAGTACGTAATAATAATTTAAAAATTATTAACGTTCACATAGTATATAAAATTTTCGTGGTGAAATACCTGCTATTGTGTCAAGAAGTGTCGATTTTCCACAGCCAGAAGGACCCATGATAGCCAAGAGCTCACCAGGCCGTGCATAGCCTGTTAAACCTTTAAGAATGGCGTTGCTGCCATCTTTCATGTTTGAAACTCTCACCCACAGATCTTCCCATGTCAAGAAAACTTCTCCATTTTATGGTCCTTGATTTGGCATTTTGGTGTATTAGTATTCAACTATGTAATCTTGATTTCTAGATGATGAATATGATTTAAGGAAGTTTTAAAAGTGCTTCAGTTTATTGTTACTAACATGAGTCTGCATGGATATGCTAAGAGAAGCACTAAACAAATGAGAAAAAAGGGAAGTAGTGGTTTGTTCTGGTCACACTGCTCTATTTATAAAGACAAAATAAGCAGTACCCCAGTACTTTTCTTGTTGTCTTAGTAATTTTCTTGTTGAGGTTTACTGTGAGTTTGTCTTATTCAATATCAATTCACCCTGCTATTCAATTTTCAATATCACTCGTAAACTACGTACCCTCGTTAAAACTAGTTGGATTGATCTCATGTGATGGGATCGAAATAACATGGTGCATGCAGAAGCTAATGATGCAAAGTTTGATAGACGATAAATTAGAATATAAAAAAATATATTAAACTAGGCATAACAATTTATTATGGTTTGGTCAAGTGACCTGCATATATAAATCTACTAATAAAAAATTAATTGAGAGAATAAATTCTCCCTCTAAACGAAATTCTTTGAAAGACTACATTGTGGATATATTGTTGTTGTTTTTGTTGTGAGAAGAAAACGTCAATTTATAGAAGTATAAAATTTCTCCTCCAAGAAAGAGAGTCTTAATCGATTAAAAATTCAGGGCAAAATCCTAATAATATGAATCTTTCGAATCTGGGGCGGATGTAGAAGATAACTTATGGGTTCTTTAAACCTAATATATTTGGCTCGAATTCTATATATGCATTAAAATTTTCACTAAGTATAAATAATAGATTTCAAACCTAATCCATTAAATTAAATGGACTATGATAGTATTCCGAACTAGAACTTGTTCCAACCCTGGATCAGTCTTTTCCAAATCCGCTCCGCTCCGCTCCATTATTCTTAATTATTTATCACATTTATTATGTTTTGACTTTTATGTTGGCTATCAACCTAGCTACTGTATGTTTAAGAACTCTTCACCTTACTGGTTATGTTTTGCAAGGCTCACATAGCTAGCAGACAAGTAAGAAAATAATTTTAAATGAAAAGGTGATTATACTATATTATGTAGTTAAGTTCTTGAACTGAAAAAAACAGCAAGATTGAAGTCAACAATGAAGTTGTTACGCAAGTATAACAATAATTACTAATAATACTAAATGAACATCGACCAACTACTCACTGCAACTTAATTTATTAGTGTACAAACAATAAATGGAAGAAAGAAACCTTATTAGAAAGGCTAAAAACATGCAAGTAACCACAGCTAAGGCAGTTTTCACGCAGTTTTCACGTGGGAAATGAGTCTTGGACCATGAAAAATACGGTGACTCTTGTATGACTCAAAAGATATTAAAACCTTTTTGAACAAATCAATCAAAGATGAAGGAGTAAATCTTAGCTGAATATAATAATTTCTAGAAAGAATGACAGATAAAGAGAAGACGGTCGTTAAGTTTCTTTTCGCTCAAGAATCATAATCCCCTTCAAGTCCAGCCCCCTTATTACAAGGTTATTGTTCCCCTTTTATACTAAGAGAGAAACTCTTCTAAATTGTAAAAGACAAAATACAAGGAATATTCGACGGAATATTCCTTATGTCCCCTAATGGGCTTACACTATTTACAAGGGTCGTATAATTTCTTCTTTGCCTTAAGGTCGTCTCCCTCGGGACGCCGACTCAAAGAGACCCTGTCGTTTGTCATACTCGTTGTTGGTCATGGTCGGTCAAATTTGGACTCATACAGTTAGTCCCTCCGCTTGTCGGAGTTGCAACCGGGTGCGTCCTCGATGAGCGGACTTCATGCGTTCTTGTGGAGAAATTTGATCCGTTGAAACATTACGGCGTGGCCAACGAGGGACGGTCAGCGTGTTCGGCAAGACACCGAGTAATGCACTTTACCTAGAAATGATGTCAGTTTCACGTGCGTCATCATCATGCAGGTTTCGAGGCAGGAATTGACGGCTTGATGCTTCGATTCTTGTGCTGCTTTGTGACCTGCCACCTCGATTATAGTGCTACCCAACCCTATATATAGGTGAAGGGTTTGATTTTTCGAAAAACTTTGGCCATTTCGCTCTTGGTAACTTCTTTCACTCTTCCTAGTTCGCTCTCATATCCTTCTGTTTCTTCTTACGTTCTTCGTTTGAAGCTTCTTCTTCCTTCTTTCTTTTGTGTTAATATTCTTTTGAATGATATTATGTCGAGGTCTCATCGTTCTCGTGAAGAGGTTCCTGAAGCCACCCTATTGTCCATAGCGCCGCCAGATACGGTGATAGAAGAGGGTGACAACCTTCCTACAGTGGAGGAGTTACTATCGAGGCATCCCTCGTCCCAGAGAGACTTTCTCAAAGATCCCCCTCCTACTCTGAACCCCGTATTTTCTGAGATGGAGCAAGTTCATATTGATGCTCTTCGTATAAAGTATGGCATTCCTGCTCACGTAGAAATGGTTCCGGCGGGGAGAGATTACGTGGATGTCCATAGACCTGGGTACTGCGCTTTTTATGAGTACCCTTTTATGATCGGTTATACTCTTCCTCTCTTCCCCTTAGCGGAAGAATTCTGTGGTTCTACCAAGTTTGTCCAGCACAACTTTTGCCATATACGCTCAAGGTACTTCTGTTGCTGACCAAGTATGTAGAATTGGCGGAGTGTACCATTTCTGTCCACCACCTTTTGCACATGCTCTCGCCCGGCTTCCACAGAGGTACCATGGTGCATTTGAGGCTTCGTGGCACGAAAGGGCTGGTGGTCGGAACAGATGACCGAGCAAGCTGCAAGTTCTGGCACAAGTACTTCTATGTCAAAATCGAACATGTCGTTTCTGATTCTGCCAGGTTCCCGGAGTGATGGAATGAGACTCATAAGTGTCACCACTCGCTTTATTCTTCCTTCGTCTGTATTCATTTTAAAGTTTGTTTCATGTCCGCAACTCTGGGACGTCCGCCTCGCCCTATTTGGATATCAGGGGTTGGGTAGCTCGTCTGCTACCTCATGCAGTAGAGACTCGTGATTGGTCTGCCTTCGTGAAGCATTACGACCCTAGAGTCTCTTCTGGTAAACACTTTCATTACCCCTTCGTTGGTTGTACGACCTTGTTTATTAATACGACCCTTCATGATGACAGGCCGTGGAGCTTCCAGACGGAGGGCGCCAGTCCCTACGTTTCGACAGGACGTTGCTGTTGCAGACGCACAATTTGTTTTGAGTGAGTCTATTCGAGAGGGCCATCCTCAACCTATTCAATTAGAAGGTCCCTCTCGAGTCGTGGTCACATCCTTTAGACGATTCCTCTAACAGGGATGAGCCGTTATCGAGAAAAACAAAAAGGATGGAGCTTGGGAAGGGCGTGGCTGTGGATACTGACAGAAGCAAGATGTCGCAGACGGCACCCGTGCCCACTTTTATGGTGGATGCCATCTTGTCGGGGAAGTTTCCCCAAGTGGAAGAAACTTACATAGGGGCTGGCTCGATGCGCTCAGCTGAGGGTGGTGCATCATCCTATGTTGGAGGTCATCGTGTTGAGGGTGATGGCTCAAGCTCAGATGTCAACCCAGAGGATATCAATGAGTTTGTGGGTCGCCATACTCATGTGGAGGTCAGAACGGAACAGTTTGATCGTCACAGTCGTTCCGGGGGACTACAACTTGCTGCTGAACTGCGAGGAAGTGGCGTTTGCTCTAGCTCCTCTATGTTCTGCCCTTGAGAATGAGGTACTTAGGGAGATGAGCGACGTGGAGTTGTCTTAGAAGGTCGCCGGTATGGCTTTGCGGGTAGGTGCCTTTCCTCCCCTTTTCGTCGTTGTGTTTGTGTGATGATCATCATTCTGCATTTCGTTTCTAACTTCTCCCCTTTTTTGTCAGACCCTCGTCATGGAGATTGAACGAGAGCATAGAGAGAAAAAAGGGCGGGCCTTTATGAAAAGATATCGTCCAAATATCAGCAGTATCGTGCTAAGCACCGTACGATGGCCGACATTTATCATCAGGACCCTGAGTTTCAGCTATTTCGTGAGGGGATTAGACAGCGGGAGGACCAACTAGAGCGTAAGGTCGAAGAGTTGAAGGTGCGGGATGAGGAGCTCATGAAGGCTGTTGCTCGCAATAGTGAGCTCGAGGCTTCCCTTAAGGTGAAGGATGACGAACTTGAGTTAAGTAGGGGGTGATGGCTGAAAATGCCGACCTGTAGGCAAAGGTAGCCGGTTTGACCGCTGAGTTGAATATGAAGGCAGCAAAGGTAGAGGGGCTTAAGGGCGAGCTGAGCATTGGCACTGATAAGTTGGCGAAAGCTATTTCTAGAATCGCATCATTGGAGGAAACCCTCCGCATTTGCAAATTGGAGATGGCTGAAGAGAGAGAGGCCTCTGATCGTAAGGTCGCAGGGCTCGAGGGGCGTGTCAAAGAACTGGAGGCGGAGCTGGCTGCGTTAAATGGACAAATGGCCTTGCTGAGGGCGGAGGATGCATGTAGACGTTCTCAGCCTTCTACGTCTTGTGCCTCAGCTGATTCGGTTGTGCCTCGTCGTTTATATGAGTTGTGGTCCTTGCGGAGGCTCGGCTTAATGTGTATAAGGCTTTTCATCCGGAGGGAAGGGCTACTGAGGTGGAGCTTCAGGCCATGCACATCGAAGCTCGTGAAGCTAGTGAGGCATGCGTGTACGACCCCCTCACACCTGACGGGGATGACATCAACTCTGATGATGCGAACCGTATTGCTTCAGACTCTAGGTACAAAGATGCTTACCCTACCGGGGATGATGTGTAATCTTTTGTTTGTGTTTTCTTTTTGCTTTGGGGCTTTTGTGGGGAAGGGGGGGGGGGGCATTCTTGAGCTCGTTTGTAAGGGAAAGTGTAAATAATATTTGATGTAATGTAAAATTTATTTTGTCGATTTGTTCTTTCTTGCATTTATCGAACCCATGTTATCATTGGTGGCCTTGGCCATTGGGATGTTGCTTCAAACTTTCGTCGAAGAAGGATCCCGTGCAATTAGGATGAGATCGAACTCATATTATCGTCGATGTCCTTGGCCATTGGGATGTTGCTTCGAACTATCGTTGAAGTAGGATCCCGTCGCAGTTTGGATTAGGTCGAACTCATATTATCGTCGATGGCCTTGGTCATTGGGATGTTGCTTCGAAATGTCATTGAAGTAGGATCCCGTCGTAGTTCGAATAAGGTCAAACTCATATTTTCGTCGATGGCCTTGGCCATTGGGATGTTGCTTCGAACTTTCATCGAAGTAGGATCTCGTCGTAGTTCGAATGAGGTTGAATTCATATTCTCGTCGATGGCCTTGGCCATTGGGATGTTGCTTCAAACTTTCGTCGAAGTAGGATCCCGTCGCAGTTTGTATGAGGTCGAACTCATATTATCGTCGATGTCCTTGGTCATTAGGATGTTGCTTCAAACTTTTGTTGAAGTAGGATCTCGTCATAGTTCAAATGAGGTAGAAATCATATTTTCGTCGATGGCCTTGGCCATTGGGATGTTGCTTCGAACTTTCATCGAAGTAGGATCCCGTCATAGTTTGAATGAGGTCGAACTCATATTATCATCGATGGCCTTGGCCATTGGGATGTTGCTTCGAACTGTCGTCGAACTAGGATCTCGTCGCAATTCGGATGAGGTCGAACTCATATTGTCGTCGATGGCCTTGGCCATTGGGATGTTGATTTTAACTTTCATCGGAGTAGGATCCCTTCGTAGTTCGAATGAGGTCGAACTCATATTATCATCGATGACGTTAACCATTGGGATGTTGCTTCAAACTTTTATCAAAGTAGGATCCCGTCGTAGTTCTAATGAGGTCGAACTCATATTCTCGTCAATGGCCTTGGCTATTGGGATGTTGCTTCGAACTTTCGTCGAAGTAGGATCCTATCGTAGTTAGAATGAGGTCAAACTCTTATTATCATCGACGGCCTTAGCTATTGGGATGTTTCTTCAAACTGTCATCAAAGTAGGATCCCATCGTAGTTCGAATGAGGTCGAACTCATATTCTCGTCGATGGCCTTGTCTATTGGGATGTTGCTTCGAACTTTCGTCGAAGTAGGATCCTATCGTAGTTTGAATGAGGTCAAACTCATATTATCATCGATGGCTTTAGCCATTGGGATATTGCTTCGAGCTGTCATTGAAATAGGATCTCGTCGCAGTTCGAATGAGGTCGAACTCATATTATCGTCGATGGCCTTGGCCATTGGGATGTTGCTTCAAACTTTCATCGAAGTAGGATCCCGTCGTAGTTCGAATGAGGTCGAACTTATATTATCGTCGATAGCCTTGGCCATTAGGATGTTGCTTCGAACTTTCGTCAAAGTAGGATCCCGTCATTGTTCGAATAAGGTCGAACTCATATTCTCGTCGATGGCCTTGGCCATTGGGATGTTGCTTCGAACTTTCGTCGAAATAGGATCCCGTCGCAGTTTGGATGAGGTCGAACTCATATTATCGTCGATGTCCTTGGTCATTAGGATGTTGCTTCAAACTTTTGTTGAAGTAGGATCTCGTCATAGTTCAAATGAGGTAGAAATCATATTTTCGTCGATGGCCTTGGCCATTGGGATGTTGCTTCGAACTTTCATCGAAGTAGGATCCCGTCATAGTTTGAATGAGGTCGAACTCATATTATCATCGATGGCCTTGGCCATTGGGATGTTGCTTCGAACTGTCGTCGAACTAGGATCTCGTCGCAATTCGGATGAGGTCGAACTCATATTGTCGTCGATGGCCTTGGCCATTGGGATGTTGATTTTAACTTTCATCGGAGTAGGATCCCTTCGTAGTTCGAATGAGGTCGAACTCATATTATCATCGATGGCGTTAACCATTGGGATGTTGCTTCAAACTTTTATCAAAGTAGGATCCCGTCGTAGTTCTAATGAGGTCGAACTCATATTCTCGTCAATGGCCTTGGCTATTGGGATGTTGCTTCGAACTTTCGTCGAAGTAGGATCCTATCGTAGTTAGAATGAGGTCAAACTCTTATTATCATCGACGGCCTTAGCCATTGGGATGTTTCTTCGCACTGTCGTCAAAGTAGGATCCCATCGTAGTTCGAATGAGGTCGAACTCATATTCTCGTCGATGGCCTTGTCTATTGGGATGTTGCTTCGAACTTTCGTCGAAGTAGGATCCTATCGTAGTTTGAATGAGGTCAAACTCATATTATCATCGATGGCTTTAGCCATTGGGATATTGCTTCGAGCTGTCATTGAAATAGGATCTCGTCGCAGTTCGAATGAGGTCGAACTCATATTATCGTCGATGGCCTTGGCCATTGGGATGTTGCTTCAAACTTTCATCGAAGTAGGATCCCGTCGTAGTTCGAATGAGGTCGAACTTATATTATCGTCGATAGCCTTGGCCATTAGGATGTTGCTTCGAACTTTCGTCAAAGTAGGATCCCGTCATTGTTCGAATAAGGTCGAACTCATATTCTCGTCGATGGCCTTGGCCATTGGGATGTTGCTTCGAACTTTCATCAAAGTAGGATCCCGTCGTAGTTCGAATAAGGTCGAACTCATATTATCGTCAATGGACTTGGCCATTGGGATGGTGCTTTGAAATATCATCGAAGTAGGATCCCGTCGGAGTTCGGATGAGGTCGAACTCATATTATCGTCAATGGCCTTGGCCATCGGAATATTGCTTCGAACTTTCGTCGAAGTAAGATCCCGTCGTTGTTCAAATGAGGTCGAACTCATATTATCGTCGATGGCTTTGGCCATTGGGATGTTGCTTCGAACTTTCATCGAAGTAGGATCCCGTCATAGTTCGAATGAGGTCGAACTCATATTCTTGTCGATGACCTTGGCCATTTCTTGGATATTTGATCGTATTCTCGCAGCAAGACATGTCGACTTTGTTCATGCAATGAAGGTTTTATTAAATTTGTGAGCATCACATATCGACTCTGCACATACAATGGAGATTCAATTAAATTCCTGTGAGAATTGCATGTCGACTCTGGACATACAATGGAGATTCGATTAAATTCCTGTGAGAATCACATGTCGACTCTGCACATACAATGGAGATTCGATTAAATTCCTGTGAGAATCACATGTCGACTCTGCACATACAATGGAGATTCGATTGAATTCCTGTGAGAATCATATGTCGACTCTGCAGATACAATAGAGATTTGATTATCTATATCCACTCCCTTCATTACTTCACTCCGGAAATCATGTCGTCGGGTCGAGGTAATGAACATCACTTCGATCCTTAAGGCATTTCCCTTGCCAACTCGTTAAAAACCTCCTCGGGAAAACCCGATTGGGACAAAACCCGGGTGAGGGGAAAAGAGTACGACTTAGGTGATGCCTTCTTTTAAAAGTGGAAGTACTTGAGATGGGTGACATTCCAGTTGTTTTGGAGTAGTTTTCCCCCCATCGTTTCTAACTGGAATGCTCCTTTGTTTGCTGCAGCTATGATTTTGTATGGTCCACCCAGTTCTTTCCCAATTTTCCCTCATTAGGGTCTTCGATGCTTGTGTTTTAGCTTTGAGAACGTAGTCTCCGACTTTGAGCGGTCGTACCTTGGCTCTCTTGTTATAGTATCTTTCTACTTGTTGTTTCTGGGATACTATTCTTATGTGGGCCATGTCTCTCCGTTTTTCGACTTTATCCAGATCTTGTAGCCTACTTTCGTCGTTGCTTGGCACGCTCTCATTGGAGTATCTCAAACTTGTTTCTCCAACCTCGACGGGTATAACTGCGTTAGTCCCGTAGACCAGTGAATATGGCGTTTCTCCTATGCTGGTTTTTGGCGTAGTGCGGTATGCCCATAATACTTCCGGTAGTAGTTTAGGTCATAGCCCTTTAGCATCCTCAAGCTTCTTGTTCAATATATTTAGTATTACTTTATTGGAGGATTCGGCTTGACCATTGGTGGCAGGGTGATATGGCGTGGAGAGTATTCGTTTGATGTGTCATTTTTCGAAAAACTTAGTCGCTCTCTTTCCGACGAACTGAGGTCCGTTGTCGCAGTGATTTCCTTGGGGATGCAAAGACGGCATATTATGTTTTTCCATATGAATGTGATGACCTCCTGTTCATGTATCTGAGTGTATGCACCTGCTTCCACCCATTTAGAAAAGTAATCAGTTAAAACCAAAAGGAAGCGCACCTTACCTCGTCTTGCCGGGAGGGGGCCGACTATGTCCATTCCCCACTTTATGAATGGCCAAGGCAAAGTGACGGAATGAAGGAGTTCCCCTGCTTGATGTATCATAGGGGCGTACTTTTGACATTGTTCATATCTCCTGACATAGTCCGCGACTTCTTTTTTCATGGTGGGCCAGTAGTACCCGGCACGGATGAGGTATTGGACGAGGGAGCGGTTTCCCATGTGGGCGCCGCAGTTCCCTTCATGTACTTCTTCCAGTACTCGCCTTGTTTGATTTGTCCCAAGACATTTGGCTAAGGGGCCGCCGAACGTTCTTTTGTAGAGATCACCGTTTACAAGGCTGTATCGGGCTGCCTATACCCGGAGTTTTTTGGCTTCTTTTTTGTCTTGCGAGAGTGTTCCGTCCTGCAAATATGCTACGAGGCGCTTACGCTAGCCCCAAGTTAAGTTTATAGAATGTACCTCGACGTGGTGTATTGTGGAATGGAGGAGGGTGACCACGTTTTCCTTGTTGATGTTTTTGGTAGCCGCGACTAGTTTGGTGAGGCCATCTACTTCGATATTCTGCGCCCTGGGTATTTGGTCGAGGCGGCATTCGTCGAATTCTGGCAGTAGTTTGTGGATTTCCGACTGGTACTTTTGTAGTCTCTGCTCTTTGATTAGGAATGTCCCTGTGACTTGGTTCACTACGAGTTGAGAATCGCAATGGAGGACGAGTCGTTGAGCGCCATATTTGAGGGTTAACTTCAAACCTACAATCACAGCTTCATACTCGGCCTCGTTGTTAGTCATCTCGGGGCATCGTATGGACTGGCGAATTACTTTTCCTGTAGGACTATGAGGACTAGTCCCAGTCTCGATCCCAAGGCGTTAGAGGCACCGTCGGTGTAGAGGACCCAGAGGTCAGTATGTGTTGAAGTGCGGAGTGCTTCCTATTCCAACTCGGGCAATATTTTCGTGCTGAAATCAGTGACGAAGTCGGTGAGCACATGCGACTTAATGGCAGTTCGCGGTTGGTACGTTATGTTGTGCTCGCTTAGTTCTATGGCCCACTTAGCTAGTCTACCTGATAGTTCGGGTTTGTGTAGGACACCTCTTAGGGGGGAAGATTGTCACCACCTTTATGGGGTGACATTGAAAGTACGGTCTAATCTTCCATGAAGCTACGACCAATGTCAGCGCTAGTTTTTCAAGGTAAGGGTACCTTGTTTCGGCATTGATTAAGGTTTTGCTGATATAGTAAATCAGGGATTGCGTACCTTTATTTTCACGGACCAAGACTGCACTTACTGAAACTTCGGAAACTGCCAGATACACAAGCAGACATTCACCCGGGTCTGCATTGACGAGTAGTGGTGGCGATGATAGATACGTTTTCAGTTTTCTTAGGGCGTCGATGCATTCTTCGTTCCATTGCAACCCATGTTCTTTCCTTAGCACATTGAAGAATTTATGGCATCTATCCGAGGATCGTGAAATGAACCTTGATAGGGCGGGTATTCGCCCCATTAATTTCTGTACCTGCTTTTTGCTGGTCAGTATTGTGAGCACGTGATTTTTGCCCTACGAGAACTACTCCCAAAAATTCAAAATAAAATGGTTTTGTGTTTGTTTGTGATTTATTTGTATTTTTGTCTGTGCATGTTTATTTCTACTTTAATTAAGAAAAATACAAAAATATGTGTTGCATGTGCATTTAGGATTTAATTTTACAATTTAGGAATTAATTAAACAATCAAGTTTGTTTTACAAAATGGAAAAATCACAAAAAATAACGTACTTCGCATTTTTAGGGTTTAATGTCAAATTGTGGGATTATCTTTGTATTTAATTTGTGTGATATTTGTTTTTAAGAGTTAATTAGCATTTTAAGTTAAATTTGGTTTTACAATTTAAATTAGGATTTTTAGGATTTTTATTTTTGAAGATTAGTTTTTTTTAAAAAACAAAAAGAAGAAAAGAAAATAAAGAGAGGACTAACCAAAGAGAGGAAACAAGATCTGGGCCGAAAACCCCCAGCCCAAACAGGAAACACGTCCAAACCCGTCCGGAACTGGCCCAACTAGCCCAGACCCATCTCCAGCCTCAACCAAACGATGCCGTTTCAGGCGTTTTAATCTGGACCGTTGATATGACTTGATCCAATGGTCCAGATCACCCCTCCCATAACCCGTGTTGACCCATTCCCCATACTCGTTCCTATACCCGCCCCGACCCCATTACTACTAAACGACCCCGTTTGTCTTAAGTAAATTAATCTGGACCGTTGGTTCCCATCATCCAATGGCCCAGATTAATCAACTAGGTTTCAACATGTCAAAACACCCCAAACCCCTTCACCCGCCTCATTTTCACCCTTCGTCTCTTTCAGAGACGAACCAAACGACCCAACCAAACCCTAGCCGCCCTCATACCCCTTCGCCTGAAAGCCGGTGGCAACGATGCCGGTGACCATGAAATTCACACCCCTGAACCTTCTAACCACCCTCAACACAAATCCCTACCCCTTTAACCTCGAATCATTCCAGTTTGTTTCGAATCTTCAATCGAAAAATCGAACCAAACCCTAATCCGTTCAATGACCACCAAACTCACACCTTTTGTCCACTGGACCACCCTCGTCCCAAATCCCTTACTGGTTTTGTGCGAATCAGAGCGGAGTTTGTCGAATCTCAAAACGAAAGAGCAAACCCTAAAGGAAAAGAATTGAGGTCGTGGTCGACCTTAGTCGTGTGTTCTCAGTCGAGAACACTCGATTAAGGTCCGTCTCAGCTTCAAACACAAGTGGGAGTTTCAACTAAAACAAATGGGAACTGGGACTGAAATTCTAAGGTACTTATTTTTCTTTACTTTTTCTTTTGATTGTTTCATGGCTTGTCTGATTAAGTTTCGCTATAGTTCTATCTCTTTCAATTACTTCACTTTCTTTCTTCTCCATCGGACTTTTCTAGTCCAGTCTTCTTCTATTAGCCAACATATGGTTATATAGTTTTGTCGACTAATTCGGGTTAATTGTAGTTCAGTAGTTGGTCAATTCGTTTGCTGTTACACCGTATTGTTTCATTTTTATGTGATGTTTGGTCCCTTACTCTGTGGCGTGATTTGGCAAATGAATTCAGTTGTTCATTCAATGTGTTTACAGTTTCATCTGCTTGTATTTAGGTTCAGTGTAGAATTGTGTTAGTCTATCCCCTGAATCCTCAAACCCTTCATCTTGGTTGCGATACTGTTTGTTCTGATGTGAGTTCATTGTTGTGTGAGTTTAGTGGTTTGAATCTGACTGTGGTTCTGTTTGAGTTTGGAGTCCGATGGAATTTAAGTTGTGTTTAAATTCAGCTTTAGTTAATCAGTGATTAGGTTCTTTTTTAAGGATTGGTTATAGCTGAAAAATGTAAGCACAAATTAAAAGGGATTGGACTAGGACAGTAAATCACAGTAATTTCAGGGGTAGTTTTGGGGTTTAAAAGTTTGGAAAAATGGTCTTGCTAAGTGGGCTGTCAGTAAAGCACTTAATTAACATTAAACTAATGCATTTGTTTAGTGCTAATGGGGAACAAAACATAATGGTAAGCGAAGGCTTAAAAGGGATTGATTAAACTATGTGGCCCATGCCTGTTTGAAGATTAAATAAGGAAAAGACAAGGGATAATGGGTAAAGACATACTCTAGTGGAATTAAAAAGAAGATCATGGGCAAAATTAGTTTAAGAATTCGGCCTGAGTGCTTTTTGAGAGGGGGCAAGGTCAGTGTTTGGTATAAATAGGGGTCTGGACAGAGTTAAAAGGGGGATGATTTTTTAGTCTGGTCTGGCTTTTCTTCTGGGCAGACCTTAGAAGAGGGAAAACATCTGAGGAGAAGGAGGGAGTTTTTATTGTTGCCTTAATTAATTTTTCAAGATTCTCAGCCAGTAGTCCAGCTCCCTGAGAATCATAAACAGTTTTAAAACTCTCTGCTTCAAGTTTCAGAGATCACTTTTGAGAGTCTTTAATCAGTTAGAGAGGGTCTTGAAAATCAGTTTCTAAAGCTTAATGACTGGAAAGCTTGAATCTTGGCTTGAGTCTAGCTCGGTTGAGTCTGTTTGTGGCTGTTTGGAACTTCAAATTGCTGTTGTGAACTGTTGTTGTGTTGCTGCTCGTATTACTGCTGCGGCTGATCTTTATTCTACTTTATTTCTGTTCCAATTCCAGGTACACTTCCTTGATTTGTTTCCATGTAACTCCAAGTTGAAGTTGAAATGAAAATTGCTACCAGATCTTTGCACTTTGGATGCTATCTGATATAGTTTAAGTTGTTTAAATTATTACTTGTTGCTAGTTGATTAAGATGGTATTTGTCATGTCTGAAGTACATTCTGGAGTTTGCGGACCCCACATGAGTGGATATGTGTTGGCAAAGAAAATCCTCCGAGCCGGTTACTATTGGCTTACCATGGAGCGAGATTGTATCAGTTTTGTGCGCAAGTGTAGTTTTAATTTGAGCAATAAACTGGGTTGTAATAATGTGGACAGTTAATTGGGATTGCCCTGGGTTAATCTGAATTATATGTTGCAACTGACTGTCAGTCAACTTAAGGATCTCGTGTTTGTTAATTGGTTAGATTGATGAGTGTGGAATGAAATTAGTTGCAGCTAACTTAGTTTGTATGTTTAGCATAGAGTTCTCGAACTCTACTAATGTGAGCTGAAATTATCCTTCAGTTTTGGCTTGTTTAATTTTGTTCATGATAATTTGGTTATTAAAGTCAGAAGGCAATTGAAATAGGAAATCACTTCGAGTCCTTGAATTCTCATGTGTACTGACAGTAAACTTGCATGAAACCCTGAATCATTTGAGCATTGATTTAACATTCTCAATATATGTTTTATTTCACCTTAATAGTATCCAATAGCTCATCAAAAGAAAAGTAGAAATAATCTGAGCTTTAAGCTGAAATCAGAAAGGTCAGTTGTTTCATCAATCTGAATAGGTGAATCACGTTTTTCCTTTGTTGTAAATGGTGAAATACGAGTAACTTGAAGCAGTCCATGAATACTTGAAATTCATTTTGAATGGGCGATCAAGGCTTTACAGCCTATCTCGGATGGACTGGGCTCCGATGCATTTCAGGAGGCCCAAGTTTGGTTTTAATTAAACGCCCGTGTAAACCTGGGCTCAGGTCTAAGACTGGTTTGCTCTCGTGTGTGCCTGGATTTTGGTCCATTTAAATGGGCTGTGCTTCAGGCCCAACCTGGCTGACAGTTCAAGTAGCGTGAATCCATTGACCTCAAATATAGTCGTTATTAATTAGGATTTCTTTTCTTTAGTTTATAGACAAGAATAATTAGAAAAATCATAGTCGCTTTAGGATCAGTCCTTAAAATAAACGAGGTGCACCGCGCCAAATAAAATCACAAATTGTGTGGCCCTCTTTAACTACTTCTTTAAAAATGTTAGACCTCGCGACGCGCCCTTTAGCGAATATCGTGGCTTCCCTCAAAGTTAATAAAACGCTAGATTGTTTTAGACGCACTTTTAATAATTTACTTTCTTAAACTCGGGTGCACATTTATGTGACCCAAATCTAAATCTCAATGGAGTCGAAATGTGTCAATAACCACGGGTGCATTGATGTGATATGGTTCGAGATGTGTTTTCACGACGTCGCAATTCTCGTTAAAAAATAATAATAATAATAAAAGCGGTAAAAAGTTAAAATTTGCACATAGGTTCAACATGTATTAAAATCAGATAAATAAGCCGAATATGACATTTGAGCGACCGTGCTAGAACCACGAAACTCGGGAATGCCTAACACCTTCTCCCAGGTTAACAGAATTCCTTATCCGGGTTTCTGGTTCGCTGACTGTAATACAGAGTCAATCTTTTCCTCGATTCAGGATTCAACCGGTGACTTGGGACACCATAAATCTCTCAAGTGGCGACTCTAAATTAAATAATAAAACCCTTTTTGATTGTCCTTTAATTGGAAAAACTCCCTCTACGCCCCTGCGGGCGCAGGTAAAAAGGAGGTGTGACAGCTCTGGCAACTCCGCTGGGGACAACTCCCAGAATCTCTGGTTCAGGGATTAAGAATTCGAGCTTAGAATAGTTGTTATGTTTGGCTTTTTCTGTTTTTTCTACATATTTCACGCTAAATGTGCTAAATGCTTTACCGCTTTGATATTATCTGAACTGTATATAAACTGTATCGAAACCCTTCTCTTCTCACCTTCGGGGATGTGCTTACTGGTTGAGACCCCCTATTCTGTTAGTGTCATACCCTGAAATAAGAAAGAGGTCGGACAAGTTACAAAGCCGGATGATCTCGCGGGTCCTCGGTACGTTGCCCCCTCCTCGACTCGAGCTGTTCGCTCGGGTACACAGTTTATAACAAATACCTAGGCTTTGAACCTAGAATAACGTGACTTCATGTCGTATCCCTAGTAGGAACGTTTTTTTTGCATCACGTGCATTTGACTTTGGAGGCTTAACACAGGGGTTGGGTCTGTCTAGGACAGGTGTACCAAAAATGAAAAAGACCATCCTGATGCATCTTACTCGCTACTTGCGCATTTATTTGCTTCGGACTTACATGCCGACCGACTTTTGAATATTTTGAGGAAAAAGAAATAACAGTATGAGGGTTAAAGAGAGTTAATCGCCTGTTTTGAAAAAAAAACAATGTCCAAATAGTGTCGAAACTCTGCCGAATTTTTGAAAAAAAAGAAAAGTAAAAAGTCTGGTTTTCAAAAGAAGTTTGTTTTAGCAGCCCGAACTATGCTGGTTTGATTCTCACAGGGTGCGGGATACGTAGGCAACCCTCATCGAGTCCAACCTCCATTTTACAAAATGTCAAAATTTTTGTCATAAATAAGTTGGGTGATGCCATTCTTGCTTAAAATAAGACGAATGTCCCCAAAAGGGCACCGGAAGGCTGTTTTCGCAAGAACAGCCACCCCGAGTCATTTTTAAAATGGTTTGCGGGCACAACCTTAAAATCTTCCTCCCGGATGCGCTGAAAGGCCGTGTTTTCAACCGGGTCTTTTATTTCAATTTGAAAAAAGAAAAGAAAAGAGTCAATAATAAATCGAGTAATGCCGTTTTTGGCAAAAATAGCCGAATGTTCCCGAAAGGGACGCCGGAAGGCTGACTTTGCATAAACGGCCACTTTTAGGCATTTTTGGATTTTTGACCGGTTGACTCACCCAGCTTTAAAATCTTCATTCCCGAAGTGCTGAAAAGTCGTGTTCGGAATCGGATCTTCCTTTTAATCTGTGGAAAATTAAGAAATAGTCAATTTGTTGAGTCAAATAAATTTTATTTCTTAATCACCTTAATAAATGTGCAGGATGAGCACGATGCAGAATGAACCTTTTTCAATAATGACTAAAATCCCTTTCGAGTTGCGGCTATGGTGGGATGATTTAGGTGGTAGGGGTCAAGATGAGGTCAAGAAATATCTAAAAGGTCTTACGGGTTTATTGGAAATCTAGCCTCGGGGGGATATCATAAGAGCTCTGGTCACCTGCTAGGACCCGGCACACAATGTCTTCCACTTCCCCGATTTTGAACTCACCCCGACCTTGGAGGAAATAGCCGGGTACATCGGAAATGCTGAAGTTCTGATAAGGCAAAAATACCTGGTTGCTCCAAGAGCTGTCACCGCGCATCGATTTTTAGATTCATTAAAGATACCCAGGGAGGTCCATAATCCAGATTTGGCCGCGGGTTTTTGTAGTCCGCGCTTCATATACGACAGATACGGTCATGTCGGAGGATTCAACAATCCGGGTAACAAGTTATGCAGCAAAAGTAGTCGTCAGAAATGGGATGAGCATAGACGAGTGGCTTTTATGATAACCTTTTTGGGCCTTTTGGTGTTTCCAAGGAAAGACGGAAACATTGATTTGAAAATAGCCGGGGTCGCCAGTACCTTGCTCACTCAAGATGAAAGCACTCTTGCACCTATGATAGTATCTGATATCTTCCGAGCTCTCACAGTCTGCAAAGCCAGAGGGAACTTTTTCGAGGGGTGAAACTTGTTGCTATAAATATGGATGACTGAGCATATCTGCCACCGTTCCCAGCTCTTGAGTTATGGTTCCTCGAAGAAAACTTTCATAGAAGAGTTCTACACAAGAATCAAGGGGGTCAGTCTACCCGAGGGAGTTACAGTGTGGATATCATTCTTTCGGACCCTCACCGCCAGCCAAATACAGTGGACGCTAGGATGGCTACCCGTTGATGAGGTCATATATATGCCGGCAGCTAGGACCCACTTTCTATTGATGGGGCTCAAGAGCATTCAGCCCTACGCGCCATATCAGGTTTTGAGACAACTCGGGAGATGCCAAACAGTGCCACAGGAGGAAGATCTTAGTGCTCAAGTAATTGAGATTAGCCCTGATGGACAGTTTCCTGAAGCAAGAGTCCGTCAGATCTGGAGTGAATGCCAATATTTAAAAGCAGATACTTGTGTAGTTACAACCCATATCCACATGTGTTAGTTCATTCCATATATTAGTTAACATAAATCCAAGAAGGAATTATCTTTTAGATGATAAGAAGTCAATCCTATTGGTCTTAAGTGATACAAGAGTGTATAAGGGTGGTTAATCAGTATTAGAAGTTAAACAAATCAAGGATGTTGTAACTCGTATTTTCAGGTAATCTAGTGGTGCTTAATACACTCAAGAGGTCATTTATTAAGGTATTTTAATCATATAATATCTTTATCATAAGTCTTGAAGTCAAACGAGTTATGAAACAAAAGTCGACAAAAGTTGTCGCAACTTAGGTTCATAATTTTACTTAAACATTGGGTCAAATGTTTCTAATCTTTTCTCATAATTTACAAGAAATTACGGGGTGATATACTAACCAAATTAAAGATCTAGGAGTCTAGTTTCCAACTCATTAAACCGTTCATCGATACGATCTTGGAGTAGAGAGATATTCGCGTTTTCGCGAGACTGCGCCAAGCACCTCTCTATGGGGCCCACTAAGTCGGTTTAAGATATTTGGACCTATATAGGATGACTCCAACCCGTTTTAAGTCATTTCTTTTCACTATTTTCAGACCTTAGAACCCTAGGAACATCCTCTCAAGGTTCTCTAAAGATTCAAGACCCAAAAAAGGGCAAACAACACAAATCAAGTGTCGGGAATTCCGTGGCGCTAGTAAGTCTCTTGTTCTTCTTGTTGTTGCTCATTTTTGTGTCGTTCCAGCTCGTGTGGGAGGTTGTTTTAAAGGGTTTATGTTCTGTAAATACTCCCTCATGTTCTTAATATCAATCCTAGGTGATTTCAAGCCTTCTAAAGTGATTCTAGTGCCGAAAAACACTAATTGATCGCTAGTTTCGCTTTTTTGTTGTTGTGGCAGCATTGGAGGGATATTTCATGGAAATTTAAGGTCAAATTGGAGTTGTTATTTCTGTATAAAGGTAAGGAACCTCTTACTCTATATGTATTTAAGATTATCCAAGTTTCAGCTAAGCCATTGAAGCTAGAACTTGTGAAATATATATCGAAAGGCTTGGAAGTAATGTTATTGTTTTGTGGACTGTTTTGCATTGTTGTTGGGCTGCGTATTTTACTACTATCTTGTGGATTTTTGGAGGAGGAAGGGTGTGGAGAAACACCATATATATGTAGGGTTATGGGCTTATAGTTATTCGTAACATTTCCAGGTTGTTTGACACGACTACGGTGGTCGTCGTATGTATGGAGTGATTAGGCTGTGTGTGGACTATTTTGGGAGGCTCAATATGTTTATTATTGATGTTGTTTGGGCTGTTTGGTGATTGTTTTGAATGGTGTGAGGTCATATATATAGGGGAGGTTCTGTCCGTTTCATCGTAAAATAGGTTGTGGTTGATACATAATAGTTATGACGCTTAAATGATAAAGATAGTATCGTTTCTCTTATTGTAGACTAAGGAGTTTTGACAATTGCATAGCTTGAGATTGGGGCAGTATATACAAGGTATGTGAGGCTATCCCTTTCCTTCTTTTGCACGACTCCGATTTTACATAATGTAATGAATGATCTTCCAAGATACTCTACTCTTAGAAGCTAGCGGTACTTACTTGTTTTCCCTCTTATGGAACGATTGATGTTAATGTTGCTTCTCTTAGTCTTATGTTATCAATGTTGTTGGTACTTCCTGATTCTTATAAGGTTCATAGTGAAGAGTTAGTCCTAATAACGTGTACAGAGGATACCGACCTTACGTCACTCCGAAAGGTTTAGAATGTGATTCCATGAGTCGAGCATGCATTATATATATGTATCTATTTTACTCTACCGAGCCACGCTATAGTTGGCCGGGTACGGCACCTATTGTGCAACCACTAATCAGTTGGGTTTTACCGAGCTCCACGTGGCCGGGTACGATTCTACCGAGCCTATTATGGCCGGGTACGATATGATGATGATGATGATGATGATGCCCACAGAGGCGAATGCTTTAAAGGTTTATGTATTTATACATATGTATCATGCATTTCATGTAAGTAGCCCTCAGAGGTACTAAGATGTTACAGGTTGTATATTCTCTATCCTTGCTTACATTACTGATCGTATTTATGGTTCCTTGTCTTACATACTCAGTACTTTATTCGTACTGACGTCCTTTTATTTGTGGACGCTGCATGTCGTGCTGCAGGTCCTGATAGACAGGCAGGTGCAGCTCCCCACCACAGTAGACTGTCCAGTTCAGCGGTGATTGGCGAGATCCCTTCTCCGGACTTGCCTTGGTCTTGGTATGCAATTTTTGTTATAGACATTATGGGTATGTCGGGGCCCTGTTCCGGCTATGTTGCAACACCTATGTTCTTTTAGAGGCTCATAGACAGGTGTCGGCTCATGTATAGTTTGGTATGCCTTGTCGGCTAGTTTTTGTTGTATAGTCTTTCATAGTAGCGTGGTAGCTCATACCTTATATGTAGTTTCTTGATTGTCTGGTCATCCCCTGCTATGTATGTTCATGCCGTCATATTTTATTGCTGGTTGTCCATGATCTAGGTCTACCATTTATATTGATCTCGTCAGCCTTAAAAGATAATAATGAAGGTTAGATGAAATGTACGTTGGTGCTCGGCAAGTGTGGTCGGGTGCTAGTCATGGCCCTTCAGTTTGGGTCGTGACAAACTTGGTATCAGAGCAAGTCTGTCCTAGGGGTTGTCTATGAGCCGTGTCTAGTAGAGTCTTAATTATGGATGTGTAGCGCGCCACATTTATAATCAGGAGGCTACATGACATCTAGGGTTGTTACCTTCTTCCTGAATCTAGATCGTGCGTAGAGTTGAGTCGTAAGTGTTTGTCTCTAATATTCACCTTGTTTTTTTCAGTGATGCCTTCGACTAGGAAGCAAACGATTAGTAGACGGCTTGATACAGCAGCGGGAGAGGGTACCAGTCAGGTGCCCCAAGTCAGAGCAGGACAAAGTGAGGCTCAAAGTGAGATGCCCTCTCATACCTCATCTACTCCATCTCCTCCAGAGGATATTAGAAGGCACCCAGCGCCTCCAGTTCCTCCGTCTGGCACTCCAGACCAGGATATGCAGAGTGCTTTGCAGTTATTGACTAGCTTGGTAGCTGCTCAGGCTCAGAGGCAGAATACAGGTGCTGCTGAGAAACCAGTTAGTACAAGAGTTCGTGATTTTATTAATTTAGACCCTCCAGTGTTTATCGGATCAGACCCCAAGGAGGACCCACAGACTTTTATTGACCAGGTTCATCGTACACTTCGGGTTATGCATGTTAGTGATACAGAGGCAGTAGAGTTGGCTTCTTATCGGCTACGGGATTTAGCGGTTCTCTGGTATGATAGTTGGGAGAGATCCAGGGGTCTGAACCCTCCTCCAGCTGTGTGGAAGGAATTTTCTGAGGCCTTTCTTCGTCACTACTTGCCAGTTGAGATACGACGAGCTAGAGCTGATAAGTTCTTGAACCTTAGACAAGGTAATATGAGTGTGCGAGAGTACAGTATGCAGTTTGATTCTTTGGCAAGGTATGCTCCCCATATGGTGGCCGAGATGAGTGATAGGGTGCATATGTTCGTGAATGGGTTGGGACCACATCTAATAAATGAGTGTACGACAGCCTCCTTGGTGGAGGGCATGGATATTTCCCGTATTCAAGCTTATGCCCAGACCCTAGAGGATCGTAAGCGCCAGCAGAGGGCAGTTAGGGAGCAGGATAGAGGCCAGCATAAGAGGGCGAGATTTGCAGGGTATTCTGATGACTTCAGAGGCCGCATCAGGCCATAGTTTTCGAGGAGTTCGGCGCCACCTGTAGCTAGTGCTCCTCCACAGTTTCAGAGGCCTCGATATGATCGATCCTATTCTGGTCCAGGTCAGAGTTCGCGGGCATCTGGCTCGCAACATCACATGGATACTAGTCAGATGAGACCCCCAACACCACATTGTGATCAGTGCGGCAAGGCCCACTTTGGATTGTGTCGTCGAGGTTCTGATGCATGCTATTCGTGCGGGAAGCCTGGCCATATGATGCGGGATTGTCCTAATAGAGGAGGTGATGGTATGGCTCAGCCGACTGGATCTGTGTCTGGTTCTTCCTCATCAGTTCGACCTCCAGCACGGGGTTTTCAGCAGTCGACAGGTCGTGGTAGGGGTAGAGGTGCAGTGCCGAGTTCGAGTGGTGCTCAAAATCGAACCTATGCTCTAGTAGGTCGACAGGATCTCGAGTCGTCTCCAGATATTGTTACAGGTATTATATCTGTGTTTTCTTATGATGTATATGCGCTGATTGATTCGGGATCTACATTATCATATGTTACACCCTTTGTGGCTAATAAGTTTGGCATTGAACCTGAATTGATAAGTAAACCCCTCGCGGTATCTACTCCGATAGGAGATTCTGTGATTGCTAGAAGGGTATATAGAGGTTGCACTGTGATGATTTGTAGTCGTCAAACCTCGGCAAATTTATTTGAGTTAGAAATGGTTGATTTTGATGTGATAATGGGAATAGACTGGTTGGCCTCATGCTATGCAAATGTTGACTGTCGTACGAAGATGGTTAGGTTCCAATTTCCGGGTGAACCCGTCATTGCATGGAAATGGAACATTGCTACACCGAAAGGTAGGTTTATTTCCTATCCTAAGGCAAGGAAAATGATCTCAAAAGGTTACATTTATCATCTCGTTCGCGTTAGGGATGCGGAGGCGAAACCGCCTACTTTACAATCAATCCTTGTGGTTAACGAATTCCCAGATGTTTTCCCAGATGAACTCCCGGGCCTTCCTCCTGAAAGGGAGATTGAGTTTAGCATTGATGTGTTGCCTGACACTCAACCGATCTCTATTCCTCCATACAGAATGGCCCCGACAGAGTTGCGAGAGTTGAAGGTGCAGTTGAAGGACTTGCTGGATAAGGACTTTATTAGGCCTAGCACTTCACCTTGGGGTGCACCAGTCCTATTCGTGCGGAAGAAAGATGGGTCGTTATGGATGTGTATCGACTATCGACAGTTGAATAAGTCTACTATAAAGAACAAGTATCCACTTCCAAGAATTGATGACCTGTTTGACCAACTCCAGGGTGCCAAGTATTTCTCTAAGATTGATTTACGTTCAGGGTATCATCAGGTGAGGGTTAGGGAGAAGGATATTCCAAAGACGGCCTTCCGGACAAGATATGGGCACTTTGAGTTCTTGGTGATGTCGTTCGGGCTAACAAATGCCCCAGCAGCTTTTATGGATCTTATGAATACTATATTCAGGCCCTATCTTGATGTGTTCGTGATTGTATTCATTGATAACATTCTAGTGTATTCTCGTTCGGAGGCGGAACATGCGGGCCACTTGCGGATAGTATTACAGACGCTTCAGGATCGTAAGTTATATGCTAAGCTCTCCAAATGTGAATTCTGGCTGAACTCAGTAGCATTCCTTGGCCATGTGATATCTAATGAGGGTATTAGTGTCGACACTCAGAAGATCGATGCAGTAAAGAATTGGCCGAGACCTACAACACCATCAGAAGTCCGCAGCTTCCTAGGGCTAGCAGGATATTATAGGCGGTTTGTAGAAGGATTTTCCTCTATATCATCACCATTGACTAAGTTAACACAAAAAGCTACCAAATTCCAGTGGTCTGACACTTGTGAACGTAGTTTTCAGGAGCTGAAGAATCGATTGACATCTGCACCAGTGCTCACTCTTCCTGAAGGAACAGAAGGTTATGTGGTATATTGTGATGCCTCAGGTATAGGTTTGGGGTGTGTATTGATGCAGCGTGGGAATGTGATTGCTTATGCATCAAGACAATTGAAGAAGCATGAAAAGAATTATCCAACCCATGATTTGGAATTGGCTGTAGTAATATATGCTTTGAAGATATGGCGGCACTACTTATACGGCGTCCATGTTGACATCTACACAGATCACAAGAGTTTACAATACATCTTCAAGCAGAAAGAGTTGAATTTGAGGCAGTGTAGGTGGCTTGAATTATTGAAATACTACGACATCGAGATATTGTATCATTCCGGTAAAGCCAATTTTGTGGCAGACGCTCTCAGCCGTAAATCAATGGGAAGCTTAGTACATATTGAGGCAGGTAGATGGGGGTTAATTAAAGAGCTTCATCAGCTAGCCAATATGAGAATCAGATTGTTAGACTCTGATGACGGAGGTGTTACTGTACAGAATACATCAGAATCATCTTTGGTAGCCGAGGTAAAAGCACGACAATATGAAGATCCTATCTTAGTACGATTAAGAGAAAGCATTCAACAGTGTAAAAGTATGGCTTTTGGGATCGGAAAAGATGGGGCACTGAGATACCAGAGCCGATTGTGTGTGCCTAATGTGGCAGGGTTGCGAGAGAAGATTATGAATGAGATTCATCAATCCCGATATTCCATCCATCCCGGCTCGACAAAGATGTATTATGATGTCAAGGAGCAGTATTGGTGGGATAATATGAAGAAGTCTATTGCAGAATTTGTAGCCCAGTGTCCCAATTGTCAACAAGTAAAGATAGAACATCAGAAACCCGGTGGATTGCTTCAAAATATAGAGATTCCGACCTGGAAGTGGGAGGTGATTAATATGGACTTTTATTGGATTACCTCGCTCTTATCATAAGTTTGACTCCATCTGGGTGATAATTGATAGACTTACAAAATGTGCCTATTTTCTGCCAGTGAAGACAACTTACACGACTGAAGATTATGCAAAGTTGTATATCAAGGAGATTGTTAGGCTTCATGGTGTGCCCATATCTATTATATCAGACCGAGGAGCTCAATTTACGGCTAACTTTTGGAGGTCTTTCCAGAAGGGTTTAGGCACACAAGTAAATCTCAGCACTGCATTTCATCCGCAGACTGACGGACAGGCTGAACGTACCATTCAGACACTGGAAGATATGCTACGAGCATGTGTTCTAGATTTTAAGGGGAATTGGGATGATCATCTTCCACTCATAGAATTCGCCTATAACAATAGCTACCATTCCAGTATTAAAATGGCCCCATACGAGGCACTATATGGGAGGAGATGTAGATCACCAGTTGGATGGTTCGAAGTCGGTGAAACAGAATTATATGGGCCAGATTTAATTCACCAAGCTATTGAGAAGGTGAAAGTGATACAGGAGCGATTGAGGACGGCACAAAGCAGGCAAAAATCTTATTCTGATGTCCGACGTCGTGATCTAGAGTTTGAGGTTGGTGATTGGGTTTTCCTGAGGATCTCACCAATGAAGGGTATTATGCGTTTTGGGAAGAAAGGTAAGCTGAGTCCAAGGTATATCGGGCCGTATAAAATTCTTCGACGGATTGGACAGGTTGCTTATGAGTTAGAATTGCCATCCGAATTGGAATTTGTCCACCCGGTATTCCATGTATCTATGTTGAGAAAATGTATTGGAGACCCTTCTCGAGTCGTCCCTATCAAAGATGTACAAGTTACAGAGGACCTATCATATGAAGAAGTGCCAGTGGCGATATTAGATCGGCAAGTCCGCAAGCTGAGAACAAAAGATGTAGCTTCCGTCAAAGTATTATGGAGGAACAAAAATATGGAAGAAATGACATGGGAAGTAGAAGAGGAGATGAAGTCTAAATACCCTTACTTATTCCAGAATGAAGATAACAAGGATGCTGGTGGAAGACAGGATACATTGGAAGGTGAAACGGCTCTATGAGGTAAGCAATAATTTGAGAATACTCCTCCTTAATACAAAATGGTGATATGTAGATAATGTAAATACGCATAATGCTTTGTGTAGCCTTGTGAAGCCATATGTTGGGCTTAATTACATGCAAGTTTTGCTAGTGACCATTTTATAGGGGAAAATTGATCGGAAATTTCCATTGGAATCCACGATGATTTAAACTCCCCATAAACCCTTACATTCGAGGACGAATGTTCCTAAGGGGGGAGGGTGTTACAACCCATATCCACATGTGTTAGTTCATGCCATATATTAGTTAACATAAATCCAAGAAGGAATTATCTTTTAGATGATAAGAAGTCAATCCTATTGGTCTTAAGTGATACAAGAGTGTATAAGGGTGGTTAACCAGTATTAGAAGTTAAACAAATCAAGGATGTTGTAACTCGTATTTTCAGGTAATCTAGCGGTGCTTAATACACTCAAGAGGTCATTTGTTAAGGTATTTTAATCATATAATATCCGTATCATAAGTCTTGAAGTCAAATGAGTTATGAAACAAAAGTCGACAAAAGTTGTCGCAACTTAGGTTCATAATTTTACTTAAACATTGGGTCAAATGTTTCTAATCTTTTCTCATAATTTACAAGGAATTACGGGGTGATCTACCAACAAAATTAAAGATCTAGGAGTCTAGTTTCCAACTCATTAAACCATTCATCGATACGATCTCGGAGTAGAGAGATATTCGCGTTTTCGCGAGACTGCGCCAAGCACCTCTCTATGGGGCCCACTAAGTCGGTTTAAGATATTTGGACCTATATAGGATGACTCCAACCCGTTTTAAGTCATTTATTTTCACTATTTTCAGACCTTAGAACCCTAGGAACATCCTCTAAAGGTTATCTCAAGATTCAAGACCCAAAAAAAGGGCAAACAACACAAATCAAGTGTCGGGAATTCCGTGGCGCTAGTAAGTCTCTTGTTCTTCTTGTTGTTGCTCATTTTTGTGTCGTTCCAGCTCGTGTGGGAGGTTGTTTTAAAGGGTTTATGTTCTGTAAATACTCTCTCATGTTCTTAATATCAATCCTAGGTGATTTCAAGCCTTCTAAAGGGATTCTAGTGCCGAAAAACACTAATTGATAGCTAGTTTCGCTTTTTTGTTGTTGTGGCAGCATTGGAGGGATATTTCATGGAAATTTAAGGTCAAATTGGAGTTGTTATTTCTCTATAAAGGTAATTAACCTCTTACTCTATATGTATTTAAGATTATCCAAGTTGCAGCTAAGCCATTGAAGCTAGAACTTGTGAAATATATATCGAAAGGCTTGGAAGTAATGTTATTGTTTTGTGGACTGTTTTGCGTTGTTGTTGGGCTGCGTATTTTACTACTATATTGTGGAGTTTTGGAGGAGGAAGGGTGTGGAGAAACACCATATATATGTAGGGTTATGGGCTGATAGTTATTCGTAACATTTCCAGGTTGTTTGACACGACTACGGTGGTCGTCGTATGTATGGAGTGATTAGGCTGTGTGTGGACTATTTTGGGAGGCTCAATATGTTTATTATTGATGTTGTTTGGGATGTTTGGTGATTGTTTTGAATGGTGTGAGGTCATATATATAGGGGAGGTGCTGTCCGTTTCATCGTAAAATAGGTTGTGGTTGATACATAATAGTTATGACGCTTAAATGATAACAATAGTATCGTTTCTCTTATTGTAGACTAAGGAGTTTTGACAATTGCATAGCTTGAGATTGGGGCAGTATATACAAGGTATGTGAGGCTATCCCTTTCCTTCTTTTGCACGACTCTGATTGTACATAATGTAATGAACGATCTTCCAAGATACTCTACTCTTAGAAGCTAGCAATACTTACATTGTTTTCCCTCTTATGGAACGATTGATGTTAATGTTGCTTCTCTTAGTCTTATGTTATCAATGTTGTTGGTACTTCCTGATTCTTATAAGGTTCATAGTGAAGAGTTAGTCCTAATAACGTGTACAGAGGATACCGACCTTACGTCACTCCGAAAGGTTTAGAATGTGATTCCATGAGTCGAGCATGCATTATATATATGTATCTATTTTACTCTACCGAGCCACGCTATAGTTGGCCGGGTACGGCACCTATTGTGCAACCACTGATCAGTTGGGTTTTACCGAGCTCCACGTGGCCGGGTACGATTCTACTGAGCCTATTATGGCCGGGTACGATATGATGATGATGATGCCCACAGAGGTGAATGCTTTAAAGGTTTATGTATTTATACATATGTAACATGAATTTCATGTAAGTATCCCTCAGAGGTACTAAGATGTTACAGGTTGTATATTCTCTATCCTTGCTTACATTACTGATCGTATTTATGGTTCCTTGCCTTACATACTCAGTACTTTATTCGTACTGACGTCCTTTTATTTGTGGACGCTGCATGTCGTGCTGCAGGTCCTGATAGACAGGCAGGTGCAGCTCCCCCACCATAGTAGACTGTCTAGTTCAGCGGTGATTGGCGAGATCCCTTCTCCGGACTTGCCTTGGTTTTGGTATGCAATTTTTGTTATAGACATTATGGGTATGTCGGGGCCCTGTTCCGACTATGTTGCAACACCTATGTTCTTTTAGAGGCTCATAGACAGCTGTCGGCTCATGTATAGTTTGGTATGCCTTGTAGGCTAGTTTTTGTTGTATAGTCTTTCATAGTAGCGTGGTAGCTCATACCTTATATGTAGTTTCTTGATTGTCTGGTCATCCCTTGCTATGTATGTTCATGCCGTCATATTTTATTGCTGGTTGTCCATGATCTAGGTCTACCATTTATATTGATCTCGTCAGCCTTAAAAGATAATAATGAAGGTTAGATGAAATGTACATTGGTGCTTGGCAAGTGTGGTCGGGTGCTAGTCATGGCCCTTCAGTTTGGGTCTTGACATGCGTGCAGGATCGGGCCAAAAGTGAAGTGGCGCCAGGATACCTTGCTTGGTACAAGAGAGAACTTGAGCATGAAAGGCCGGCTAAAAAACCCCATCTCTAGGAGTTCGTCAAAGCGTCGCAAGAATAGTGGGATTGGTTGGCTAAAGAATACGAGTACAGTATGACAATAGGCAAGTTGGAGAAGCAAGTTATGGATTTGAAATTTGAGAAAGATTTGCATATTGCTGCAGATAAGGGAGAAAGGAGAAAACTAGCTCAGGAAAACGAGGTCCTCAAAACTCAAATTCAGAAAATGAAAATAGCTGCCAGAAGCCAGGAGAGAAGTCGGGTTGATAAAAGGCTCATAAACGGTCTGAAGAAGGAAGTCCTCGAATATCAAGAAGACCTGAAAAAATCTAAAGTTGGTCAAGCAAGAATCCAGGTGAAATGGATAAAGAAGACAGAAGAGCAAGTACGATTCACGCAACAAATGAAGAGGGACTACGAAGAGCGGATCTTCAGACAAGCCTGAGATGCCAGAACAGATAGGAAGCGCTACTATGATCTGATGGCCCAAATGAAGAAACAGATGAACGAGTTTCAGGATCAACTCTTTTACAACGCTCAAGTGCTGGGGACACGGAATCAACAAATAGAGCGATTGCTTATGGAGAGGGACAAAATCAAGGGAAGAATTGACGATATCGGGCACTACATCACTATAAAGTGTCTAGCTTGTGAAGATATGTCCCATACCACCTTCTTTGCTTCAATAATGATTTGTGTCCACCAGATCATGGACGATTTGAAAGATATGCAAAGGGTCCTTTCACCAAAGCCCACGGCGAGGCCGAACGACGCCTCGCGGGCGCCAAAATTCAAAACTTTGAAACATTCATAATTTGAGTCTGTATTTTCCTTATCTTCAGAGTCTGTTGTCCGTTGGAGTTTGTATTTCCCTTTTGCATAGAGTCTGTAGTCTGTATCAAGCCTGTTAGTTTCCTTTCAAAAATGTTTTGCCTTGCAATAAAACGTTTTGCTAGTGAAGATTGAAAAATCCAAAAATGGTGGCTTTATGTTCTGCACTCGTGGCAGAACTACGCACGGTCTGATTCATGCGGGGACATGATACGTTGGCAATCTCTATAGGATTCTACCACCACTAAAAAAGAAAAAAAGAAGGGAAAATGAAAAATAAATAAAGAAGGATAGAATAAAGGAAGCTTAAACAAGGGGCACAATTATGAGAGGCCGGAATGACGCACGCAACCGAAGCAAATGCATGATAGAAATGGTTAATTGACTAGATGCATTGCATCCCAATGTGTAATTGCATATGTGTTAAAACTCTAAAAACTAACAAGTTTGTTGATTTCCAGAGAATTCAAGCAGTTAGTTTATTTAGAGGATACTGGCACATTACCATTACCAAACCAGATCGAAGGGACCGATACCGGAAATCATGTCTATCCTAGATGTCGACACTAGTGTTGAGGTAGAGGAGTTGGATGTCTATAAAATGAAAGAGGAGATGCTCAAGCTTAAACAACAGATGGCCGAAATGTACCAGGCCTGGTCCAAAAGGCAATCACCGCCAGCTTACCCAGCCAACCCAGCCCTTACCCCACCATTAGCTCAGTCTCAGGATCATCCCGCAACCGATCCAGGTTTTCCCATTTATCGACACTACCATGTCACTACTTCTCATACGCCACAAGCTCCACCACCAAAATCAAATCCATACCCTCCTCCACCAACCACCCATGTCTTTGTGACATCTCCACCAGCACTCCATAAATCCCCGAGTGAACATGTGTTCCAAACGCAGGACAACCAGTATTATCCCCCGGAGCTTACCTTCAAAGCACCTGAAGCCTATCCACAGGATCCACATTCTGACCTACCAGAGAAAGCAGAAAAACCCACCAGAAATCCTG
Source organism: Nicotiana tabacum (assembly GCF_000715075.1). NCBI lineage: Eukaryota > Viridiplantae > Streptophyta > Magnoliopsida > Solanales > Solanaceae > Nicotiana > Nicotiana tabacum. The sequence goes on along the minus strand of NC_134086.1, from coordinate 103,585,622 downwards.
AACAGGAAGAGATGTTCAGAAAAATGAAAAGCATAGAACAATCCTTCATGGATATGAGAGGGTTAGGAGGTCAAGCGAGTGTAGCTTACAAAGACCTGTGTTTGTTCCCAAATGTACAACTACCGGCAAGGTTCAAAATGCCCAAATTCGACTTGTACAACAGACACGGTGATCCGGTGGCTCATTTGAGAGGTTTTTGTAGCAAGATGAGGGGAGCGGGCGGAAGAGATGAATTACTCATGGCATATTTCAGCCAAAGCTTAAGTGGATCGGCGTTAGAATGGTACACCAGACAAGATCATAGCAGGTGGTACACATGGGACGATTTGGCCCAAGCATTCGCTTGTCACTTTCAATATAATCTTGAGATCATTCCGGACTGACTGTCCCTGACCAAACTGGAAAAGAAGCACAGTGAAAGCTTTAGAGAGTATGGTTTCCGATGGAGGGAGCAAGCAGCAAGGGTAGATCCCCCAATGAAAGAAAGCGAGATGGTCAATTACTTTTTGCAAGCTCTGGAGCCAACTTACTTTGGTCATTTGGTGTCCGCAATTGGCAAGTCTTTTAATAAGGTTGTAAAAATGGGAGGCATGGTCGAGGAGGGGCTTAAGTCCAACAATATCATGAGCTACTCAGCGATCAAGGCAATCACTCAGGCCATCCAAAGCGGCACTGGAGGTGTACTTGGGAAGAAGAAGAAAGAATATGTCACGACTATTGAGTCCGGAGCCTGGTACATATCTAGAGGCCCGTCACCCTACTATAGCCAACCACGACCCTACCACCAAAATTACCCCCATTCTCCATATAGCCCTCCACAACATTACTATCCACCGTCAGATCCCCATTTTTCCGTCCATCATGCACAAACCTATACCCAAACTCTGGCACACGCACCATGGCGTGGGTCGGTCCTACAAAATCCATACCCAGCTCCACAAAACACATATCCACCCCCAAGGGCCTATAGAAATCCCCCCGGGATAGGTTTCCGACCAAACCCAACCCTCAAGAATGAGAGGTTACAGAAGCAAAAGACTTTCACTCCACTTGGGGAATCATATACCAGTCTTTTCCACAGATTGAGGCAGTTGGGCATGTTGAATCCAATTGAGCCTAAAATGCCAAATCTTCCCCCTAGAAATCTTGACCACTCGGTGAGTTGTGAGTACTGTTCAGGGGCCCCAGGGCACGATACAGAGAAATGTTGGAAGCTGAAAACAGTTGTGCAAGAGCTTATCGATACTCATCGGATCGAGGTTCAAGCACCAGAAGCACCAAATATTAATCAGAATCCACTGCCAGCTCACCATGAGACACATATGATTGAGTTGATACACAAAGAGCGGGAGCCCAGGAAGCCCTCACAGACGGTAATGATGATCCGTTCCAGCGAAACCAGCTCAAAGGAAAAAGTAACCAGTGGGAAATCAGTGGTCCAGTTGAGAGGGGTAGATGATAAGCCAGCTGTGGTAGCCGAGAGAGGGTCGTCGGGCCTTGTCGCAGTGAAACCAGAGAAAGTTAAAGTGGTAGTGTCGGGGGTCGCAAGTAAACCTGTTGTGGTCATGAAGGGTGCTTGCATAGAGCCTGTTATTATAAAACCGGTAACTCAGCTTCCAGTGATCAACAACAAGGCTGTTCCTTGGAATTATGAACGGGTGACGGTGATTTACAAAGGGAAAGAAGTCAAAGGAGAAGTGTGTGAAGCCCAAGGTCTAACTCGTTCGGGAAGGTGTTTTGCTCCCGCAGAGTTAAGAAGGGCCAATCCAGTAGCGACAAAGAATCCAGTTACCGAGGAAGAGGCGGAAGAATTTTTAAAGAAAATGAAGGCGCAAGATTACTCCATTATGGAGCAGTTGAGGAAGACCCCGGCATAGATATCATTGTTATCCTTGTTGATCCATTCAGATGAGCACCGCCGGGTATTGATGAAAATTCTGAACGAAGCCCATGTTCCGGATAAGATCTCTGTGAACCACCTGGAGAAAATAGCAAACAAGATTTTCGCGGTCAACAGGGTCACTTTTTCATACGATAAGTTGCCCGTAGAGGGTACAGAACATAATAGAGCCCTCTATTTGACCGTGAAGTGTGAGGACTCGGCAGTCACTCAAGTACTGATTGATAATGGGTCCAGTGCCAATATCTATCCTTTGACCACGTTGAACAAACTGAAGGTCGATGGTGACAGAATTCACAAGAACATCATCTATGTTCGAGAGTTTGATGGAGGTGGTACAGACACAGTGAATGACATCGTACTTGAATTAACAATTGGTCCAGTCGAGTTCATCATGGAGTTTCAAGTGTTGGACGTAGCAGTGTCATATAATCTTCTATTGGGGCAACCCTGGATCCATGCCGCCAAAGCAGTACCTTCTACATTACATCAGATGATCAAATTCGAGTGAGATAGGCAAGAGATCGTAGTACATGGGGAAGACAATGCAAGCGCCGTAAGTGATACCATCGTACCCTTCATAGAGGCTGACGATGACAAGGGGCCCTGGGTTTACCAGGTCTTTGATACGGTTTTAGTGGACAAAGTTCCCAAGGGTGAAAGCATCCCACTGCCCAAAATAGTAGCTGCAACTATCATGGTAGCCTCGGAGATGTTGAAAAACGGGTTTGTGCCAGGCAAAGGTTTAGGGGCTGATCTTCAGGGTATTGTTCAACCGGTTTCTTTGCCCAAAAATCTGGATACCTTTGGGCTGGGGTTCAAGCCTACAATGGTGGATGTGAGGCGGGCCCGTAAGTTGAAGAAAAGAGTCTGGGTCCTTCCCAAGCCAATCCCGCACCTGTCCAGATCTTTTGTCAGGCCGAGCATCAAAAAGCAATTGCTGTCCAAGATTACAGGGCCATTGATTGGTACAGATGGAGACTTAAATGAGGGTTTTGAAAGATTATTCACCGAAATCAACATGGTAGAAGTTGGGGAGGGGTCCAGCAAGGCGGATGTGCAGTTTATGGGGCCAAAGGCAAAAATCAACAATTGGATGGCTACTCCTTTTCCCATTCGGAGGGAGTCTTGGTAGTTGGCTTTGATTTTCCTTCCTGTTTTCTGGATTATTCCAGGGTTGTAGTCCAGATTTCTTTTATTTTGTTGTGTTCATCAAAGTGTGAAACCTTGTTATCCCGTAATTCAATAAAATAAAATAAAATAAAAAGTTTCTTCTTCATTCCTTATTTTATTTTAATTTTGTTTTCTTCTTTTCTTTTTCTGTACAGTTCTCTTTATACTGGTCTTAATGACATGGCGTGCATAAGGAATCCTCAGCCCGGTCTTAAAAATCAATCTAATCCCGAAATGATAGTTAAAAAAGTAGATTGCGATTACGAATCAGAATATGATGATGAGGATGAAGCCTTCGAAGAAATTAGTAAGGAGTTAATTCACTTCGAAGAAAAACCCAAACCCAATTTGAATGACACATAAGCCGTCAATTTAGGGGACACAGACAACGTCCGAGAGACTAAAATAAGTGTCCACCTCGAGCCAAAAATCCTGGAGGAGTTAATCAAAGCACTCATTGAGTACAAAGATGTTTTTGCGTGGTCATATGACGACATGCCAGGTTTAAGCACAGATTTAGTGGTCCACAAATTGCCCACTGATCCAACATTCCCACCCGTCAAGCAAAAGTTAAGGAAATTCAAAACTGATATGAGTGTGAAGATTAAAGAAGAAGTTACCAAGCAGCTGGATGCAAAGGTTATTCGGGTCACTCGATATCCTGTCTGGTTGGCTAATGTCGTGCCTGTACCAAAGAAGGACGGCAAGATTAGAGTATGCGTCGATTACCGCAATCTCAACAAAGCAAGTCCGAAGGATAACTTCCCACTACCCAACATCCATATTTTGATCGATAATTGTGCCAAGCATGAGATCGGATCTTTTGTGGATTGTTATGCCGGGTATCATCATATTCTAATGGATGAAGAGGATGCAGAAAAGATGGCCTTCATCACGTTGTGGGGAACTTATTGCTACCGGGTAATGCCATTTGGATTGAAGAATGCTGGGGCAACTTATATGAGGGCAATGATTATTGTGTTTCATGATATGATACACAAGGAGATTGAGGTATACGTAGATGATGTGATCATAAAATCAAAGTATCAGGCCGACCACGTCGAGGATTTGAGGAAATTCTTCTAGAGGCTTCGCAGGTACAACCTCAAGCTTAACCCCGCCAAGTGTGCATTTAGTGTTCCATCCGGAAAGCTGTTAGGATTCATAGTCAGTCGGCGAGGCATCGAGTTGGACCCATCAAAGATCAAAGACATACAAGATTTGCCCCCTCCGAGGAACAAGACTGAAGTGATGAGTCTGTTAGGAAGGCTGAACTACATCAGCAGGTTTATTGCTCAGCTCACGACAACTTGTGAGCCTATTTTCAAGTTGTTGAGTAAAGACGCTACGATCAAGTGGACTAATGAGTGTCAAGAAGCGTTTGATAAGATAAAAGGTTACTTGACAAACCCACCTATGTTGGTTCCGCCAGAACCAGGGAGACCCTTGATTCTTTACTTGACAGTCTTGAAAAATTCATTTGGTTGTGTACTGGGGCAGCATGACATCACCGGCAGGAAGGAACAGGCCATCTATTATCTTAGCAAGAAGTTCACGGCTTATGAGGTTAAGTACACTCACCTGGAAAGGACATGTTGCGCCCTAACTTGGGTAGCACAGAAGTTGAAACATTATTTGTCATCCTACACTACTTACCTCATTTCGCGTTTGGATCCGTTGAAGTATATCTTTCAAAAGCCTATGCCGACAGGAAGACTTGCAAAATCGCAGATTTTGCTCACAGAGTTTGACATAACCTATGTGACTCGGACTGCGATGAAAGCCCAAGCATTGGCCGATCATTTGGCCGAGAACCCAGTCGATGAAGAGTATGAGCCACTGAGGACGTATTTTCCTGATGAAGAGGTGATGCATATTGATGAACTAGAACAGACCGAAAAACCAAGCTGGAAAATTTTCTTCGATGGGGAGGCTAACATGAAAGGAGTCGGAATAGGAGCTATGCTTATTTCTGAAATAGGGCATCACTATCCTGTTATGTCTCAGCTTCGTTTTTATTGTAAACAACAATATGGCTGAGTACGAAGCATGTATTTTGGGTTTAAGGTTAGCTGCAGTCATGGATGTCCAGGAAGTCTTGGTCTTGGGAGACTCGGACCTCCTGGTACATCAAATTCAAGGAGAATGGGAAACGTGAGATTTGAAGCTCATACCGTACCGACAATGCTTGCATGATCTTTGTCAACAGTTTAGATCAGTGGAGTTCAGGCATATTCCAAGGGTCTATAATGAGGTCGTCGATGCTTTGGCTACCCTAGCATCAATGCTGCACCATCTGGACAAAGCTTATGTCGATCCTTTGCATATTCAAGTCCGAGATCAACATGCTTATTGTAACATGATTGAAGAAGAATTGGATGGTGAACCATGGTTCCACAATATCAAGGAATACATCAGAATGGGAATATACCCAGTGCAATTCACGGGGGATCAAAAGAGAACAATTCGACGGTTGGCAAGTGGATTTTTCTTGAGTGGAGGAGTTTTGTATAAAAGAACACCAGACCTGGGATTGTTAAGATGCATAGATGCTAGACAGGCTACGTCTGTCATGTACGAAGTACATTCAGGAGTCTGCGGACCACATATGAGCGGATATGTGCTGGCAAAGAAAATTCTCCGAGCAGGTTATTATTGGCTCACCATGGAGCGAGATTGTATTGGTTTTGTGCGCAAATGTTATCAGTGCCAGATACACGGAGATTTGATTCATTCTCCACCATCGGAATTGCACACAATGTCAGCGCCATGGCCCTTCGTCGCTTGGGGCATGGATATCATTGGACCAATTAAGCCAGCAGTATCCAACGGGTATAGATTCATTCTGGTAGCCATTGATTATTTCACCAAATGGGTTGAGGCCAAGACTTTCAAGTCTGTGACCAAGAAAGCAGTGGTCGATTTTGTTCACTCTCATATCATCTGTCGATTTGGAATCCCAAAGGTGATCATCACGGATAATGGTGCTAATCTTAACAGCAATATGATGAAAGAGGTATGTCAACAGTTTAAGATTACACACCGCAATTCCACCCCATATCGTCCCAAGGCGAATGGAGTAGTTGAGGCAGCCAACAAAAACATAAAGAAGATACTTCGGAAAATGGTAGAAGGTTCGAGGCAATGGCATGAAAAATTACCATTTGCATTGTTGGGTTATCGCACCACTATCCGTACTTCAGTAGGTGCAACTCCTTATTGGTTGGTATATGGAACTGAAGCCGTAATACCTGCGGAAGTTGAAATCTCATCCCTTCGGATTGCCACTGAAGCTGAGATTGATGATGATTAGTGGGTCAAAACTCGTCTGGAGCAGTTGAACTTGATTGATGAAAAAAGATTGGCAGCTGTGTGTCATGGCCAGTTATATCAAAAGAGAATGGCAAGAGCATAAAACAAGAAGGTGCGTCCCTGGAAGTTTGAAGTGGGCCAGCAAATGCTGAAACGCATCCTTCCACATCAGGCTGAGGCAAAAGGCAAGTTCGCCCCGAATTGGCAAGGGCCATTCATTGTAACCAGAGTATTGTCCAATGGTGTTTTATGTTTAACAGATATCGAAGAAAAATGCATCGACATGGCTATCAATTCTGACGTAGTTAAGAGATATTATGTATGATTTCTTTTAATTGTAATTGTTGTTTGTTTGCATTTGGCATGGTATCGGAGAATGAAATGACGGAGGCAATTTGTTCTTCCATCCAAACACTTCAACCTTTGCTTCCCCTTTTGAGCCTTATTTATTCTTTCATACCCCTCTTTTGGAATCAGTAATGAAAATGAAAAAAGGAGGAAAGAAAAATAATGATAATAAAGACAAAAGAAAAGTCTCAATAAAAACAAAGGAATTGGGAAATACGTTTGACCTGATTCCTCAAAAAGGATACGTAGGCGCCTCACGGCTCGGTCATAGTGTAATAAGAATCAAGAATCCCCAATCAAGAAAAACTGGGGCAGAAGTGGTGTTTATAATTTTGGGGAAAGAAAGTTGATTCCAAGAGTTGTAATGTTTTACCCATCAAAATTATTTTAAATTTTTCTTTAGCCATACACCAGAAACCCATATTGATGTCCAAAAGACTTCCCGATCAGTATCCGAGAAGTGCCAAGTCGGGAAAATGGAAGTCTGGAGTAACACTCTGGTCGCAGCAGAAAAGAAATGAAATGAGAGAATCCCCAGCTGAAAAGAAATAAAATGAGAGAGTCTTATTGGTGAAAACCTTCACGGGCACCATAAGGTGACGGAAGTTGAGAGAAAAAAAATGAGGGAGTCTTATCGGTGAAAACCTTCACAGGCACCGTAAGGCGATGAGAGTTGAGAGAATCGAGAGAGTATTATTAGTGAAAACCCCTCGAAGGGCACTATAAGGCGACAGGGAATTGAAAGTGGACAAACGAGGTAAGGTTGACAGAAATGATCCGTCAAGGCATCAAGCAGAAAAAGAGGTTGATTCGGCAAAAGAGCTGGGTAGCGGGACCTTTTGAAATGCAAAGTAAGGCCATCAGAAAGATTGAGTGATATAATAGACTGGGTTGATTAATCCGAAATGCATGACATGATCATTGAGATCGGTTATACCATTCAGATAAGTCCTTTTCCTTTTTCTCTTCAAACAATTGTTCAGAAAGAATTTTCTTTTCGGCTTTGGAAGTCACCATCTTTCATTTCTTTTGGTTAAAGATTTTTTTTTATATAGTAGTTTGTCTTTAAGAAGGATTTTCAAAGCCAACTACCAGTCGTCAACATGGGGCAAGGTAAATGGGGATAAGACAGGTCGAAGATAATGTGATGGGACAAGAAAGACATCATTATAAGACCAAATGACGGATTTCTCTAAGATGTCGAGGAAAGTATGGAGTAAAAGTGGAAAACAACGGTTGAGAAGTTGGAAAATACCAGAAGCATCAAGAAGGTCGAAAGTTAGCGGCCAAGTTTCAAGATGGTCGAACAACGCAGAGCATAGGAAAGGGAAAAAGGGAAAACCATCCCCAGCAGGAACGTCCCCCACGTTTTAAACTAACAAATTTTCTTTGATTTGAAACAGGGACAGGAAATGTTATTGATGATGGAAAGACATGACACAAGAAAGATTGTCAAACTGGGGCAGAAAATTTTCTTTCATTTCGAAAATTTTCTGGAAGTCTATCACAAGTTTGTTGAAAAACGGTATCCCCAACAGTTTTCGGGAGAAGGCAAAACAAGTTTTAAAGAAAGAAATTTTGGGAGGAAGATAACATAAGTCTTAAGGGAACTAGTTCCAGAGGAAGGAAAACACCAGCATTAAGGGAAGTAGTCTTTGAAGGAGGAAAATAACATATTTTTTGAAACACCGGCGTTATCCCCAGCAGTTCTTAGAGGAATGAAACACCAGTTTTGAGGGAAGCAGTTGTGAAAGTAGATGATTCAAGTTAGAAGGAAAATGGTTCAGGAGGCAGGAAGGAACAACGGCAATAGAACGCATTTTAAGAAGTAGTCGAAGTCAGGAGCCCGCCTGGAGAATGGAGGTATTATCTTTTTAAGTCATAATAGAAGTCAGGAGCCCGCCTGGAGAATGGAGGTGTTATGTTTTAAGAAGTAGTTGAAGTCAGGAGCCCGCCTGGATAACAGAGGTGTTACATTATAAGAAGTAGTTGAAGTCAGGAGCCCGCCTGGAGAATGGAGGTGTTACATTGTAAGAAGTAGTTGAAGTCAGGAGCCCGCCTGGAGAATGGAGGTGTTATCTTTTAAGAAGTAGTAGAAATTCAGGAGCCCGCCTGGAGAATGGAGGTGTTATGTTTTAAAAAGTAGGTGAAGTCAGGAGCCCTCCTGGAGAATGGAGGTGTTATATTTTTAAGAAGTTGTTGAAGTCAGGAGCCCGTCTGGAGAATGGAGGTGTTATATCTTTAAGTTGTAGGTGAAGTCAGGAGCCCGCCTGGAGAATGGAGGTGTTATATTTTTAAGTCGTGTTGAAGTCAGGAGCTCGCCTGGAGAATAGAGGTTGTTATACGTTCAAGTTGTAGTCGAAGTCAGGAGCCTGCCTGGAGAATGGAGGTATTATCTTTTTAAGTTGTGTTGGAAGTCAGGATCCCGCTTGGAGAATGGAGGTTGTTATCATTTCAAGTTGTAGACGAAGTCAGGAGCCCGCCTGGAGAATGAAGGTATTATCTTTTTAAGTCGTAGTAAAAGTCAGGAGCCCGCCCGAAGAACAGAGGGTTACAACGAAAATCCCCAGCATAAATTAAAGTCCAGAAGTCGGAAGGAAGGCAACACTAGTCAGAAGAAGGCAGTTTAAGCTTCGAAGGAAAAATAATGTGAATCTCACAAAAAGGAAATAAGCCGTTCAAGTTCGGCAATCAAGAGAGAATACAAGTCAAGTCAGAAGTAAAGAAACATCGGAGGAAACACAAGGCAACAAGACAGTGAGGCAACAAGGCAACAACAGTCACATGACCAAGTTTGAGAATAAACCTTTGTAATTCATAGACTATAGTTTAGTTTAACTTCTTGTTCTCTTTTAGCATGGTGTAATAAGGAAGTCAGTAAGTAGCAGCAGCAACAGCAGTACCAGTAAATCCACAGCTCCACGGTAGTCCCAGCTACCAAAACTTCCTGAACTACATTGACCTGATTCCCTTTTAGCCTGGGATATGTAGGAAACCTTTGAAGCAGAGGTTCGGTCAAATCTTTCAAAGATGCTTCAAACGGAGTAACCGGATGGGCAAAAATCGCTCATATCCGCTCACTTTATCTTTGCACGAAAACTCTTCGATTTCCGGACAAAGAGGGGCAGCTGTGAGCACGTGATTTTTGCCCTACGAGAACTTCTCCCAAAAATTCAAAATAAAATGGTTTTGCGTTTGTTTGTGATTTATTTGTATTTTTGTCTGTGCATGTTTATTTCTACTTTAATTAAGAAAAATACAAAAATATGTGTTGCATGTGCATTTAGGATTTAATTTTACAATTTAGGAATTAATTAAACAATCAAGTTTGTTTTACAAAATGGAAAAATCACAAAAAAATAACGTACTTCGCATTTTTAGGGTTTAATGTCAAATTGTGGGATTATCTTTGTATTTAATTTTGTGTGATATTTGTTTTTAAGAGTTAATTAGCATTTTAAGTTAAATTTGTTTTACAATTTAAATTAGGATTTTTAGGATTTTTATTTTTGAAGATTAGTTTTAAAAAACAAAAAGAAGAAAAGAAAATAAAGAGAGGACTAACCAAAGAGAGGAAACAAGATCTGGGCCGAAAACCCCCAGCCCAAACACGAAACCCGTCCAAACTCGTCCGGAACTAGCCCAACTAGCCCAGACCCGTCTCCAGCCTCAACCAAACGACGCCGTTTCAGGCGTTTTAATCTGGACCGTTGATATGACTTGATCCAACGGTCCAGATCACCCCTCCCATAACCCGTGTTGACCCATTCCCCATACTCGTTCCTATACCCGCCCCGATCCCATTACTACTAAACGACCATGTTTGTCTTAAGTAAATTAATCTGGACCGTTGGTTCCCATCATCCAATGGCCCAGATTAATCAACTAGGTTTCAACATGTCAAAACACCCCAAACCCCTTCACCCGCCTCATTTTCACCCTTCGTCTCTTTCAGAGACGAACCAAACGACCCAACCAAACCCTAGCAGCCCTCATACCCCTTCTCCTGAAAGCCAACGGCAACGATGCCGGTGACCATGAAATGCACACCCATAAACCACTTTGACCCCCTCAGTCCAAATCTATACCCCTTTAACCTCGAATCATCCCAGCCTGTTTCGAATCTTAGATCGAAGAATCGAACCAAACCCTAATCCATTCAATGACCACCAAACTCACACCTTTTGTCCACTGGACCACCCTCGTCCCAAATCCCTTACTGGTTTTGCGCAAATCAGAGCGGAGTTGGTCGAATCTCAAAATGAAAGAGCAAACCCTAAAGGAAAAGAATTGAGGTCGTGGTCGACCTTAGTCGTGTGTTCTCAGTCGAGAACACTCAATTAAGGTCCGTCTCGGCTTCAAACGCAAGTGGGAGTTTCAACTAAAACAAATGGGAACTGGGACTGAAATTCTGAGGTACTTATTTTTCTTTACTTTTTCTTTTGATTGTTTCATGGCTTGTCTGATTAAGTTTCGCTATAGTTCTATCTCTTTCAATTACTTCCCTTTCTTTCTTCTCCATCGGACTTTTCTTAGTCAAGTCTTCTTCTATTAGCCAACATATGGTTATATAGTTTTGTCGACTAATTTGGGTTAATTGTTGTTCAATAGTTGGTCAAATCGTTTACTGTTACGCCGAATTGTTTCATTTTTATGTGATGTTTGGTCCCTTACTCTGTGACGTGATTTGGCATATGAATTCAGTTGTTCATTCAATGTGTTTACAGTTTCATCTGCTCGTATTTAGGTTCAGTGTAAAATTGTGTTAGTCTATTCCCTGAATCCTCAAACCCTTCATCTTGGTTGCGATACTGTTCGTTCTGATGTGAGTTCATTTGTTGTGTGAGTTTAGTGGTTTGAATCTGACTGTGGTTCTATTTGAGTTTGGAGTCCGATGGAATTTAAGTTGTGTTTAAATTCAGCTTTAGTTAATCAGTGATTAGGTTCTTCTTTAAGGATTGGTTATAGCTGAAAGATGTAAGCACAAATTAAAAGGGATTGGACTAGGACAGTAAATCACAGTAATTTCAGGGGTAGTTTTGGGTTTTAAAACTTTGGCAAAATGGTCTTGCTAAGTGGGCTGTTAGTAAAGCACTTAATTAACATTAAACTAATGCATTTATTTACTGCTAATGGGGAACAAAACATAATGGTAGGGGAAGGCTTAAAAGGGATTGATTAAAATATGTGGTTCATGCATGTTTGAAGATTAAATAAGGAAAAGACAAGGGATAATGGGGAAAGACATACTCTAGTGGAATTAAAAAGAAGATCATGGGCAAAATTAGTTTAAGAATTCGGCCTGAGTGCTTTTTGAGAGGGGGGCAAGGTCAGTGTTTGGCATAAATAGGGGTCTGGACAGAGTTAAAAGGGGGATGATTTTTTAGTCTGGTCTGGCTTTTCTTTTGGGCAGACCTTAGAAGAGGGAAAAAATCTGAGGAGAAGGAGGGAGTTTTATTGTTGCCTTAATTAATTTTTCAAGATTCTCAGCCAGTAGTCCAGCTCCCTGAGAATCATAAATAGTTTTAAAACTCTCTGCTTCAAGTTTCAGAGATCACTTTTGAGAGTCTTTAATCAGTTAGAGAGGGTCTTGAAAATCAGTTTCTAAAGCTTAAAGACTGGAAAGCTTGAATTTTGGCTTGACTCTAGCTCGGTTGAGTCTGTTTGTGGCTGTTTGGAACTTCGAATTGCTGTTGTGAACTGTTGTTGTGTTGCTGCTCGTATTACTGCTGCGGATAATCTTTATTCTACTTTATTTCTGTTCTAATTCCAGGTACACTTCCTTGATTTGTTTCCATGTAACTCCAAGTTGAAGTTGAAATGAAAATTGCTACCAGATCTTTGCACTTTGGATGCTATCTTATATAGTTTAAGTTGTTTAAATTATTACTTGTTGCTAGTTGATTAAGATGGTATTGATTTGAGCAATAAACTGGGTTGTAATAATGTGGACCGTTAATTGGGATTGCCCTAGGTTAATCTGAATTATATGTTGCAACTGACTGTCAGTCAGCTTAAGGATCTCGTGTTTGTTAATTGGTTAGATTGATGAGTGTGGAATGAAATTAGCTGTAGCTAACTTAGTTTGTATGTTTAGCATAGAGTTCTCGAACTCTACTAATGTGAGCTGAAATTATCCCTCAGTTTTGGCTAGTTTAATTTTGTTCATGATAATTTGATTATTAAAGACAGAAGGCAGTTGAAATAGGAAATCACTTCGAGTCCTTGAATTCTCATGTGTACTGACAGTAAACTTGCATGAAACCCTGAATCATTTGAGCATTGATTTAACATTCTCAATATATGTTTTCTTTCACCTTAATAGTATCCAATAGCTCATCAAAAGATAAGTAGAAATAATCTGAGCTTTCAGCTGAAATCAGAAAGGTCAGTTGTTTCATCAATCTGAATAGGTGAATCACGTTTTTCCTTTGTTGTAAATGGTGAAATACGAGTAACTTGAAGCTGTCCATGAATACTTGAAATTCATTTTAAATGGGTGATCAAGGCTTAACAGCCTATCTCGGATGGACTGGGCTCCGATGCATTTGGCGGCCCAAGTTTGGTTTTAATTAAACGCCCGTGTAAACCTGGGCTCAGGCCTAAGACTAGTTTGCTCTCGTGTGTGCCTAGATTTTGGTCCATTTAAATGGGCTGTGCTTCAGGCCCAAGCTGGCTGACAGTTCAAGTAGCGTGAATCCATTGACCTCAAATATAGTCGTTATTAATTAGGATTTCTTTTCTTTAGTTTAGAGACAAGAATAATTAGAAAAATCATAGTCGCTTTAGGATCAGTCTTTAAAATAAACGAGGTGCGCCGTGCCAAATAAAATCACAAATTGTGTGGCCCTCTTTAACTACTTCTTTAAAAATGTTAGACCTCGGGACGCGCCCTTTAGCGAATTTCGTGGCTTCCCTCAAAGTTAATAAAACGCTAGATTGTTTTAGACGCGCTTTTAATAATTTACTTTCTTAAACTCGGGTGCACATTTATGTGACCCAAATCTAAATCTCAACGGAGTCGAAATGTGTCAATAACCACGGGTGCATTGATGTGACGTGGTTCGAGATGTGTTTTCACGACGTCGCAATTCTCGTTAAAAAATAATAATAATAAAAGCGGTAAAAAGTTAAAATTTGCGCATAGGTTCAACATGTATTAAAATCAGATATATAAGCCGAATATGACATTTGAGCGACCGTGCTAGAACCACAGAACTCGGGAATGCCTAACACCTTCTCCCGGGTTAACAGAATTCCTTATCCGGGTTTCTGGTTCGCGGACTGTAATACAGAGTCAATATTTTCCTCGATTCGGGATTCAACCGGTGACTTGGGACACCATAAATCTCTCAAGTGGCGACTCTGAATTAAATAATAAATCCCATTTCGATTGTCCTTTAATTGGAAAAACTCCCTCTACGCCCCTGCGAGCGCAGGTAAAGAGGAGGTGTGACAAGTATTTCTGGTATTACATCGATGGCCCTAATTTGATCTGGGTTGACCTCGATTCCCCTTAGTGACACTAGGAAACCAAGGAACTTTCCTAAAGTTATGCCGAAGGCGCACTTTTCGGAATTTAGTTTCATCCCGTATTGCCTTAATATCTCAAAGGCTTCCTTCAGATGATCGATATGATCCTCTTTCTTGGTCGACTTCACCAGCATGTCGTCGATCTAAACCTTCATGGTCTTACCGAGTTGTTTTTTGAACATTTTGGTGACTAACCTTTAATACGTGGCCCCTGCGTTCTTGAGCCCGAATGACATCACTTTATAGCAGTACGTTCCTTGATGAGTGATGAAAGTGGTCTTTTCTTGATCTTCTTCAGCCATCATAATTTGGTTATAACCGGAGTAGGCATCTAAGAAGCTCAGCAGTTCGTGCCCCACTGTTGCATCGATAAGTTGGTCGATGTGAGGTAGCGGAAAAGAGTCCTTCAAGCATACTTTGTTCAGATCGGTGAAGTCAACACACATTCTCCATTTCCCGTTCTTCTTTTTGACCTTGACCACATTGGCGATCCATTGGGGGTATTTCGATTCTCTGATGGAACCGTTGGCGAGTAATTTGTCAACCTCCTCGCTGACCGCCTCATTGATTGCGGCGTTGAACTTTATTCTCATTTGTCGTACCGGCGGATGGAGTGGATCGACATTCAGCTTATGTGGGGCGATATCCCTTGGGATTCCTGGCATATCCGAGTGGGAAAAAGCAAACAAATCGGCTTTATTAGTTAAAAACTCACGATACTTACCTGGCTCCAAGAGGTTGTGTCCAACATAAGCCCTTTTTGTGCTATCGGTGTTATCCAATTGGACGGGATCGAGATCTTCTATGGTTGCCTTGCAAGCTTCTACGATGTCCGGGTCTTTGATGGCCTCTATTTGTAGTCGGGTTTGGTTCCCGACATGGCTGATTGCTATGCTTACACACTCGCCCCTTTTAATTGTTTGGTGTGTGTGCAATCTTGGGCGATCCGGTAGCATTATTGGGTGGTGCGTGGCTCGCCTCGGATGCTGAATATCCCCCATGGGGTGGGAAATTTTATTACTTGATAGAAACTTGAAGGGGAGGGCTCGCATGACGTGTATCCATGGTCGTCCTATGATGGCGTTGTAGGTCGTTTCCTGGTTCATGACGTGGAATGTTGTTTCCAGGGTAACCCCACCTACCAGGACAGGTAGTACTATTTCTCCAGATTTCCCCTCTACTGCATTATTAAAACTCGTTAGTGTTATGCAACACGGTATTATTTTATCCTCGAGCCTTATTTGTGTTAGAACTCGTGGGTGAACAATACACGCGCCACTTTCGTCATCCACCATTATTCTTTTTACATCGGTATCTGTGATGCGTAAAGTTATAACCAAAGCATCATAGTGAGGGAAAGACAAACCGTCGATATCTGACTTATCGAAGATGATACTATCTTCGAGGTCGTCATACCGTTCGTAGGAGACTGCCCGTTTGAGTTTATGTGTGGTGGTGAATTTCACATGGTTGATTACCGTGTCATCTCCGCCACCAATGAACATTTGTACAGTAGAGCTGGTGACGGTGGCTTTGGAGGTCCTTGAGGTTGATCGCGCCCTCGAGCGAAGTTAGCTCATCCTCTATCACTCAGCAATTCTTTCAGGTATCCCTGATTTAACATTCTTACTACTTCCTATCACAGACCTATGTAGTCCTCGGTCTTGTGTCCTCTTTCCTGGTGGAACTCACACATGAGATTTGACCTCCTTGTTTGTAGGTGCGACTTCATCTTTTACGGCCACTACACCTTCGTGCTAAGCTTCTCCAGTGCGTACACTATTTCTGAGGGGGAAACACAAAAATTATGAGCAGATAGTAGTGGGGGAATACCTCTTTAGTTTCGGGAGGGTGCGGTATGTAGAGGCGCGGCGTCCGCGTGTAGTAGAGGTGGAGGATTGGATGTTCGTATGTAAGGCTGGTGTCTTTCTCAATTGAAATGTAGTAGCTGATCCCTTTCACCCGTCATGGCAGCAATCTCTCCTTATCTCGGTCTAGACTGATATTAATCGCTGAAGCGGGCCATTCAGGTCATCTTCGTCTGCCCTCACTTCAGCGCAATAGGCATTGTGGATCTCTTCCCACGTGGTAGGGGTACTTCATGAGTCTACTGAGTAGCTTTTTGGTTACTTTTGACCCATTTCTGTTTAATCCGCTTTGAAAGGCTGCTACTGCTATCTCTTCTGACACATTTGGTAGGCTTATCCTTACTCTATTGAATCGGGCTAGGAAATCCTGAAGTCCCTCGCCCGTCGTTTGCCTGACGGCGAAGATATCATTGACCCTAGCTTCTGCCTTTTTTGATCCCACGTGCGCGGTGACGAACTTGTCTGCCATTTCTTCGAACGTGGATATCGATCGTGCTGGTAGTTGGGAATATCACGTCAACGCTCCCCCTGTCAGAGTTTCTCCTAACTTTTTCAGCAGTACAGACGGCACCTGTTCCTTTGATAAATCGTTACCTTTTACTACGGTAACGTAATGGATTAGGTGATCTTCCGGGTTCGTGGTGCCATCGTATATTTTCAAATATGGCGGCATTTTGAAGGTCTTTGGAATAGAATGGGGAGCTGCCCCTTTGCTATATGGTTGTTCGACGAATCGGCCCACATCGCGTTTTGGTAATAGTTTCGGAGCGCTTGGTATTTTATCTACCCTTTCCCGGTGTTCCTTCATCTGGTCGCGGAGTGTTTTGTTCTCATTCTCCATCTCTTCCATTTTCTTTAAGATGGACATAAGTGCATCGTCACTTGCATCAATAATAGTGCGGGTGTTTCCTGTTCGTGTAGCGCTTGGCTCATCGGCAGCAGCTGCGATTTCTGTGGGTGACGCGTCTTCGACACCTCCCTGAATGGGTTTCTCGAGCATGTTGCTCAAGGTGCTTGTTAACCATTCTTCTAGTAGCCTTTTGACTGCCGATGGCGCTTCTCCTGCTGAAGATGTTGAGGTTCCTCTCTCGCGGAAGGTCGTTAGATCCCCGTGCGGAGAAGGTGAAATCTCACTAATGTCCCATAATGGGCTTACACTATTTACAAGGGTCGTACAATTTTTTCTTTGCCTTAAGGTCGTCTCCCTCGAGACGCCGACTCAAAGAGACCATGTCGTTTGTCGTATTCGTCGTTGGTCGTGGTCGGTTGAATTTGGACCCATACAACTCTATTGTACATCGGATCCATCTTTATCAGTCCATACTAAATTCAGATACTAGCTACTAAAAGAGGAATAAAAGCATATAGCTAAAATGCCTAAGAGAGCCCGGGTCCTCCCTTCGCCCCATTTTATATGATGCACTTTAACTGTGTACGAAATTTCAGAAAAAAATAAATATTTTAAAAATAAGTTATACACTCCTATTTGTTTTTAAGTATAAAATGATATCATTCTTTTTGAGATAAAAGTACTAGAAGACAAGATATTCTCGTACAGATACGAGATTAGCACATTTCTGGTCTTTGTTGAGTGCTATGTTGTTTTCATGCATATTTTCAACCATTCATTTCCAGATCGAGGAAAATATCCGCCCCCACTTATTTATTATTTTTCCCACTCTTCTCAACGAGTTAGATTTTCTTTTGCTCAATATAGACAACACAATCCACTGGAGTACGAAATACAGTTAAACGCCACAAGACTAATTTGTGATGGAGAAAAATAGCAAGATTTTTCCCATTCTATGTGAGATATAATAGGCTAATATGTCATTTTTCTTTTTTGAGATTCAAACTTCTTAATTTGATCAGGCATTTAGACATCGCATTTTTCAGTTTTTCGAAACGAAATTTACATTTGGAAGCTACGTAAAAAGTATTAGAAGTCACACTAATTATTAATAATTTAAAATATTTAAAAGGCATATGATAGAACACAATCAAAAAATAATTCTGTTTCACTCTCAAAATTAGAACACATTCACAATACTCCTTTGTTCTAATTTATGTGACACTTTTCTCTTACTAAGATTATATTCAAACATCTTAATTTTGATCATGCATTTAGACATCGAATTTTTTAGTTTTTCGATATAAAATTTATATTTGAAAATTATGTAAAAAGTATTATAAATCACAATAATTAATAATTTAAAATATTTTAAAGATATACAAAAAAATTACTGTCAAAATTCATTTGACTCTCAAAATCCGAACACTTCACTGGAATGGATGGGAGTAGTAAACGCTGAAGTCTCTTCAAGTATTAGCTCATTTTCTTATCTGTCAAATTTGTTTGCGACATTCTATTAATTAGGAGTAATATTTATTGCTTTCTCATTACTCGAGATGATTTAAACGTGATTAATTTAATTTGGTCATGAAAATAGAGCTCGTGTATAAATTGGAGATTATTTGCTACTTCACTGTCAGCATATCAATAATTCTCAAATGCAAAAGAGGTTTATTTGCTTTGATTTTCTGGGGATATAGATGGGAAACCTCTGAAAATTTGATTTACCTTATCACCTATCTTGATAAAACTGAAAAAAGAATAATTTGTAAAGAACTATAATCCCAAACAAGATTGCAAGTTCTATCTACTTGGAATTATCCATCCCTTTAGATTACCATATATTCTTTGAAAGTTCTTTGTGATTCCTGATCACACCCAACTCTAGTCCTAAAAAGAATTAAGCGGTCATTGCAAATATAATCTGCTTTGCAAGTCCGGAGACGAATCCCACAGAGAAGTAAGGCTTAGTTATAGCTGTTTAATATCACTAACAAGGCAAGCTCGAACAAATTCTGAAATTATAAAGATAGAGATTTTATTTCTAACTAATTAAAGTAGTAAATTATAACCTAGAGATACTAAGGTTTGGAGAAAAGATTAAGGAGAGGTCTAGAGTTACGATATCTCCTATTGTCGGAATCTCCTTCTCGCTACGTCTTCTATAATTTTGCCGAAATATTCTCTACCGATCGTGATTAATTTGGGTGTCGTAGCTCTCTCGAGCAACTACCACAATTTATTAGACATATTCTCTCGAACTACGCTAGCTGGAACTAATTCACCGCTCAGTACGATCGCACCAAGATTTTGTTTTCTCTAATTCCTCCTTTAAACTCTCTGTATTGATCTCTCACATATGTTAGGAGTGATGTTGTTTAACAACTACCTAAATATGTACTCTCTCTCGAGGAATATATATACTAAATAGGCACAATTAAATGAGAGCTCTTCAATTAACAACAACAAAAATATAGTTGAACAAGTAGAGAAAGATCAACGACAAATTTATATTAAACGTAGTGAGTAAATCATCCTCCAATAGGTTCCATCATCCCTAAATTGGAAGGTTTATCTACTCATAACCATACTAACAATCATGATAATAATTAAAAGCATTAAAATATAGATTAAGAAAGAATGGAAGAGAAAACTCTTCTGATTCGTTGCTTCAAAGTATTCCCATAGCCTTTTTCCTCTCCAATAATGTCCCACACCTAAGAAATAGGTTTAGAACTCCTTTTATATATGTTGGGGCATGTCGGATCGAAACTACTAAGTCCTAGATGAATTAGGACGAAATTCGTCCTTCGGCATCTCGCTTGGAGACTAGCGCCAACCTGGACATCAAACTTTTTTTACTTTTGTGCTCTGCTGCCCTTGGCATTTTGGTTGGTGCCTGGTGGAAACCTGGGCACCAAAGTCATACTTCCTCCAAATTCTTCGATTTTTTTTCTTCAATTTGCATGCAAGTTTGCCAAATCACTTCTATTTGACTTCTATATATATAAATACCATTATTAAGCTCGAGTCACAAGTACTCACACCAAAGTTAACAAGATCAAAGTACAATGCAAGGCAAATTACATGCAAAAACATGAATTTTTAGTCTAACATGCATCACCACCTCACACTCAAGCTCTTGCTCGTCCTCGAGCAACTTAAAACCTTGCTAACCAAACAATGCACGCAAGACATCATACAACGGAGGAACATTTGACAATTCAACACAATACACCTATACCATGGTTAATACCAACAATTAAGTCTTTGCATACGCATTCATACCTTTCCCAACTTTCACATTCCTGAATATTTGTGACCAATTTATAACACTCAAATAACTTGCCCATAACTACCCAACCTCAAAAACTGACGCGTCGCCAATAAGCACTCTCAACTCGTGCACTCATCCGATAAGAGATGTTTAATAATGTCACCTATCCGTTATAGAATCATGTGTATCACCAAAGAGTAAGCGGGTATTTCGTCCACACATTCAAATATGCATTCGAATATAATTTAAAGACATCACATACATGAACAAAGAACCACTCTGTCTCACAAAAAAATTCATGTGCACTCCGTAGTTGTACCATAGGCTTTCCCGTAGTGTATATCTTCACTAATCTAAGCTTGCACGGTCTAAGATCAATTAGGTTTGTACTAGTTATAATGTCAGCTAAAGGACGAGTAGGATATATTTTGGGTATAGTGACTAACCCTCCTAATCACTTTAATACACTACACTTAATTTTCAAATATGCACTCTTTATGACCAATTCAAGCAATGCCACAATACCATATACAACTTGGCCCTTCTTCTTTAAGCTCATCTATACACTCACTATCCCGAATCACGATGAATAGGAGGTGTATTTTCTATATACTTATGTTTCTCCTTTTTGTATTTTCTTTGCTCTTTTTTTTTCCTTCAACACTATCCATAAATTTAGGTTGCCCCACCAATGATCTTCCAAAATATACATGCACCTTTTTGTCTTTTCTATAATTCCACTCAAAAGCTACCACAACTCTTACCTTATTCTTCTAGCGACTTAAGAGCTTTCGGAGGTAAAGCTTCGAAAAGATTTAATTAAGAATAAAATGGGAATCGGCTTGTAATGTGGGTTCCAAAGAAAAGACTTATAGGCTCAAATGGGCGCTCTGCGGATAATTTTATATATGATGGCGTAATATCTCAATGGACAATCAAAGAAACGCCTACATCATCTCTAAGACTCACAAAACTTACTTATTTCTCTTTGGCTAACACACAGGGAAAGTTCTATACAAACACAAGATAGCACATAATGTAATCAAAATCTCACATCACACAATGCACATGACCCCAGTCGGGACGGTTTCATTCCAACTCTCAAGTTTAGGCAAGTAATCACAAAATCAAGAAGTATTAAGCAATAAAGCACTACATGAACAATGAGTCAAGTAACTGAGAGAAAGTGTCACAGATAGGCGAGTCAATGTTTCACGTTATCAATTTTCATTAAAATTGTATACGGAGAAATCGGAGGAACTAATTTCTCGCTAATAAGTGTCACACCTCCTTTTTTACCACCCGAGATGGGATATAAGGGAGTTTTTCCAATTTAAGTGATATTATTCGAGATGGGATTATTTTGTTTAATTTTTCAGAGTTGCCACTTGGAATAATTTATGGTGTCCCAAGTCACCGATAAATTTTTAAAATCCCAAATTGAGGAAATTTTCGACTTTATTTAAAAGTCTGCGAACCAGAAATTCTAGATAAGGAATTCTGTTAACCCGGGAGAAGGTGTTAGGCATTCCCGGGTTCCGTGGTTCTAGCACAGTCGCTTAACGATTTATGCTTGGCTTAAATTGTTTAACTACTCATTTTTAGGACCTATGTGCATTTATCTTTTACCGCTTTTAATCACTTGATTTATTCGTAATTAAAGAATTGAGTTACGTATACGTACACTCTTTTCTTTTGGCGCGTCAAAAATCATGTCATGCGAACGTGTCCATAATTAATAACGCTTTGTTTATTTTATTAAGAAACGTTTGGTTGAAGTTGCGCGAACGCATCCCTCGAGTGACTTTTAAAATTAAATTTGAAATTATGTTACACGAACGTATACATAATCACAATACTAATCTAAATCAGACCTAAAGCAAACTACGATTATTTAAGGCTATTTTGATACTAGGTTAATATTCATGCGAGGGCCATAGGTTATTCAATGGAAATATGGAACACCTCAATTCTTTCCTACAAGGGTTAATCCTTGACTTAATTTTATGAGGTCCATGAGTTTAGGGGTTTTGTTTGGCATGGCACACCTCAATCGATTTTAATAGAAGGGTTTGTATTAAATTAGAGTGAATTAAGGGCGCCTAAGCTTAATCTAAATCAAAATTCAATCCAAAATCACTAATTGGTATTGGATAGCATGCTAGCAATTGATTATTTTTTAAGGAGAGTCATGGGCAACGACGAGACTAGAAATGAGGGACGCTTAAAGCCATCTAATTTTTAAACCAAGTTGGCCCAAATTGGGCTCTTATTAGGCGGGCCCAGTTGCGACTGGCTGGGCGTATCCACCCTTCACACTTTGAGCCCAACTTATATGCTACACACTTTGCAAAATTGCAACCCAAATTGTTTCGAATTAGAAGTATCAGAAATCAAAATACAACTCCAGTTTTGAGAAGTAACTGCACTGCACGCGATTTGCAAGACATAAAGGACATACATTTACAATTGAACCAGGCTTTTAGGCTTAAGGCCTAGGCCCAGACTTGTCACAATTGGTTTTCCTTCTCTGGACTGAGTCTGGCCTCTATTAGACTAAACAAAAATGGGCCTTGAAGATCTGGCCCATGGCCTTAGCCGTTATCATGCTTACAAAGATTCAATAATAAATGACTACACATCTAGGCAGTAGTTGTTTGAAATCACTGAAACAAGACTGAATCAATAAAATGAAAACTTTCCAAAATTACATTATAGCCTATTAATACATGAAATAACTATATGAACAAAACTAATCTACTACAAGTGTATTATTAACCTAAAGAATGTTTTGCCTCTTTTGGACATGGCTTGTCTATCAAAGCTGGGCCTCTTATTTTGTGTTAGAACTACAGGATCCAAATTTCAGCTTTTGAGCCTACTGATTTGGTTAACTAGTGACCAAATCTGCAGGTACTAGCCCCAAATTAGCTAACAGCTGTGTGGCCAACTAATACAACACACAGATTTTAGTACACTATAAGCTACTATAACTAATTTGGGCTTTAACACATGCTGGTTTGGCCAATCAATGGCCAAATCTACAGGTTATGGCCTACTTGACTTCAAATAGAACAAGCATTATACTAAATTCATTTATAAGCAAGAAAAGGCATGGATATAGCTTAAAGAGCTAAAGCAAAAAGAAATCAGCAGAGTGTCTCATCTCGGTAAAGAAGAAAAGAGGGGGGCAAAGAAAATGACTTAGACATATACTTAAGAGTCAGGATTGTTATGCACTAATCAGGAATGAATCTGACCATTTAAAGGGTCAGATTCATTTTTTCCTTTTGTGCTACTATAAAAGAGGCATTTTTGAACACAGATTTCATAGGTAGATACATTGATTCAGCAGTCAACCATATTGAACATAATATCACAGATTTCATGATTAAATTCAACAATCATTTAAACTAATATTATCACATGGTTCAATTAACTCCAAATTCAAAAAACCATGATGCCCAGACTAAACATCAAAGATCAGCTAACCAAACAATTTCCAGATACAAATATTTTGAACTTAAAATTGATTCCATTCAAGATGAACATTGTACATACCTTGAAACTGAAAAATATGGCTGAGAAATGACCAAATGAAGGCCAAGAAAACCAAAAGAGAAAAGGAAACCCAGACTTCAACATCAAACCAGTAAATCACAGCAGTAGACGTAGACCAAATGAAGATAGTTTGAAACTAGAAAACCAGCCAAACGAAACAGGGAAATCCTCCACTTCAGACCATATTTTTAAACTTGTAAAGAATCAGAAAAATGAGAAGTTTTTGAAGTTTTCTCAAGATTTCTGGAATCTGAACTTTTCATGAATGAAAATAGAGCTTTTTTGTGCAGAGAATAAGGCTGAATGTTTGTCTCTTCTGTGTGAGAGGACCTACTTATATATAGGCTGCCTAGGGAGGGTATATCTTGGGTATATTTCTTATCCTAGGGAATAAATAGTATTGTCCTTTTTGCAGCCCTTGGTACAGTTATCCTATATTTCAACATCTTTTATAACAGATAGGATAGCTGTACATTTCTGATTTTTTAGCCTAAGTAAAAATCCCATTTTACCCTTTAAGTTACTGCTTATTTCATATTTAGCCTAAGTTCTGATTTTAAACAATTGCAACCAATTTAGGCTTTTAAACAGGTGATTAAATTGCCTAAAATTATTGTATTTTAAACTCTGAAATTAAACTAAGGTTTTAAAGTGGTTGTTCAGAGGCTCAAATCTGAGCTTAACACCAATTAAACATAAGTAATCACATGTATAGGCAATTAAAACTCAGATTCAAAAAGGGTTACTCAAATTTAACCAAGTCTGAGCTGAACCAATTTGAAGCTGAATTAGGCAACTAATTAACATGAATTCTATCCTAATTGAATCAAACTATGCTGAAAACTACATTGCTGGAAGAAATCATGAGATGAAGAACAAAAACACAAAACTCAAAATTACCATCATGCAAATTAAACTCCTAACTATGAAACCTAAACAATGACACTGTCAAAGCAGATGAAAAAGGGAGAATAACCTAAATCATGCAAATAATCAGAAATGGGAACAAGGAAAGGGAAAAGAAAACAGAAGGGAAAATGAAATCATGAGGAAATAGAGTAAATAACAAACTAAACTAAAAACAAACCCTAAACTACATGCAAAAGGGGATAACAAAAATCTAGAACATGCAATTACAGACAGAATAACACCATAAAAAATCAATCAAAGGAAAAGAGAAAGAGATGGCCAGGAGAAAAGAGAAAGAAGATAGAAACATAGCCTAGAAAATTACCTATAATAGAACCAACTGGAACCGGAGGACTTGGTTGGAGTGAGGACTTGATTAGAGCAACTCGAACAATAGGTCAAATCCACATGAGTCAACTGCTCTCATCAAAAGCAGTTGACTCATGTAGAATAGAGCCATTAAAATCCCGGAATCGATTCGGCAAAGGTCTTTTAGGGTTTCAGAATCTAAGATCCAAAATTCGACCAAATTGGGGCCAATTTGGAAGAGGCTAATGGCAGCTTAGGGTTTAGAGATGGGCAAGGATAATAGAGTGTGAATTTGCAGCGGATTGGGGCAATTAAAGTTTTTGGCCGTGATTTTAATCTAATAATCAAGGATTTTGGTCGGGATTCGAGGAAAACGAGTTGGACATATGGGCTGAGGAGGTGAAAGGGAGTTCAGGGTGTAAATTTGGAGAGCTTTGGACCAGCGGAACCGCCGTGAGGCAATTTTCGGTGGGTGGTTTGCGGTGGAGGCGGTGAGGAAACGAAGGGCAACTAGGGTTTAGAGTTTAGAGAGAGATAAGAGACTGAGAGATGGGTCTATGGGGGGTCCGTTTCGTTCGGACACTTATATATCAAGTGGGAGATCAGTTCCCATCTGTTCGATTAAACAAAATCAACGGATGGGATCTAAGGGCTGGGGAAATAGTGTCATTTGGTGCAAGGAGGGGCTGGACCAGGCATACAAGATTTGGGCTTGGGTTATGGGTAATTTGGACGGGTTTGGGGCAAATTTGGGCTGGTTTGGTTATTATTAGCCCAATTTCGAGAAATCCATTCTTTTGAAATACCCTCTTTTATTCTTTTTCTTTTCTCTTTTTCTCCTTCTTTTTTAATTAAAAATCCTAAAAAAATAAAATAAAAAAATCCTAAATTATCTAAATTGTAAAAATAAATTAATTATATAATTATAAAAATTATAAACACCACTTAATTCTAAATTAAAATAGAAGAATCAATAAGCTAAAAATTAAAAGACAAAAAATGAGTTATTTTTGTGATTTTCAAATTTCTATAAAAAAATTATTACTGATTAATCCTAAAAATGTAAAAACAAATCCTAAATGCAATGCATGGTATTTTTTGGTATTTTTTTCATGATTTAAATAAAACTTAAACATGCACAACAATGCAAATAATTAAATAAAATTCTACAAAAATTCCTAAAAATGGCAAACAATTAACAGAAAACCTATTTTCTTGGGATTTTATAGGAGTATTTCGTATAGGGCAAAAATCACATGCTCACAATAAGGTGTCTCGGAAGATCACCTCGAAGGATCGAGACCACGGACTGAGTACCCTCCCTCGAGGTCTATCTGCACTCGACCTGGGGATAACGTTGGTCGTAACCCCAACGATCATGGGGAGTTTCTGAAGAGTGCAACCGGGCCCGACGAAATCTGTCAGGCTAGTCTGAAGCTAGTCTGAGCCTGCATCATGAAGTTAGTCAGCTGTCCCATCCTGGTTCCTTTATCATTAATGTATTTTGTACCATGTTGGGATTTCTCTTCCTATATAAGGGGGACCCTTGACACTTTGTAACCCCCTGTTGCTCTCGCTGCTCCATAAAGAAATATAGAAAAACACTCTCTTTGCTCTATCACATACTCTCTTGATATTATTGCTTTCATTTCTTATCTTCTTATTTGTTCATCATTTATTACTTATCATTGGCCATAAAGAGCCTTCATTGATTGTTTCATATCTGTTATCCTACCCCGATCACCTACGATAGCTCAAGTCCGAGCCCCGGAATCGACCTCGAGGCTCCGGATCGACAAGCTCGAGGCCCTGAATAATTGACCTATCGGTTTGATTGTAGCTCCCTCCTTCAATTTATTTCGTCTCTAAATCTCATATACTTAGCATCAACTGCTTAACAAACTAGCATAAAAATAGATCGCGTATTTTTAGAGTCCCATCAACAAATTTAATTGTTATTACCATTTTCACGATAAACAGTTTGGCGCCCACCGTGGGGCTAAAAATAATAGTGATTATTTTCTTGCTGGTTTCGTCACACAATGCAAGTTATCTTTCATGCTTTTTCTTATCCAAGATCTTCAATTTCAGGTTAATATGTCTAACTCAATGAATGGAGGCAAAAATACCAATTTCGAGGACCATGGGGAGAACGATATGGATGTTTCGGGTGTTGGTATGCTACCACAAAACCCTGGGAATTTTCCTGAACCAATCCCCCTGGACGCGGTCTCTCGCGACGCCCAACGCATCAATATAAGCTTGCATACCGACAGGAGCGTGCATCGGGGAGATCCACAAGAAGCTCAGAAAACCCCGACCAAGGAAGGACGTGAGGTTAGCCTTCACGTTATTTTTGAAATGTTGCAGGAACAACAACTAGCTATTGCTCAGCTACAAAGTCACCAAAAAACTCCCAGCACGGTAGCACCAGGGACAACTCCCCCAGCTAAATAGGTACCGGAGAGATCAAGAAATAACGGGTCGATGTCTGATCCTGCTATCGTAAAAATGATCGAGGAGCTCACTAGGAGGATCGAGTCGGGTGAGAAGATTATAGAAGCCAATGACAAAAAGGTCGAAACTTACAACTCCAGGGTTGACCAAATTCCGGGCGCGCCCCAGGTCCTGAAATGCGTGGATTCGAAGAAGTTCATACAAAGGTCGTTCCCTGAGGAAGTGGCCCCGAAACCCATTCCAAAGAAGTTCAGAATGTCGGAACTCCCAAAGTACAACAGGACCTCAGATCCCAATGAGCACGTTACTGCCTACACCTGTGCGGTAAAAGGCAACAACATAAAGGACGACAAAATCGTGTATGTCTTCTTAAAAATGTTCGGGGAAACACTCTCAAAGGGGGTCATGATATGATATCACAACTTAGCTCCTAACTCCATAGACTCATTCGCCATGCTAGTAGATTCCTTCATAAAGGCACATGTCGGTGCCATCAAAGTAGCAACGAGGAAATCCGACGTTTTCAAGATTAAGCAAAGGGAGAACAAGATGATATGAGAATTCGTATATCACTTTCAAATGGAACGGATAGAGCTACCACCAGTCTCCGACGACTGGGCAGTGCAAGCTTTCACTCAAGGTCTGAATGAACGAAGCTCGGTGGCTAAGAGTACAACCTGATAAGGTGACTAAGAGTAAATTCAAGTCCTGCCTTCTCCACAAAAAATCTCATCATCAGCACTATTCACCAAAATGACGGATAGATCTGCGCTATAACTCGATATTCTACGTAGAAGTCGAATACAACCCTATCAACGGGACCCAATGTGAAAGGATATATGTACACAATCAAAAATCCATCGGCACGATCCGTGATGCCCTTACCCGGGGGAAGTATCTGTGGTACTACCCTTCCCCCCCATCCGTAGTCTTTTCTCACTAACCTAAGATGTTCTTCCCTTATTGAAGAAGAGACCTTCAAGGCATACTCTCGTTGGTCCTGAATGCCGGAGGCGGAGCTCTCCCCTCCCTGTCGGACGGACCCCGACATAGCAGCCATGACTATGACAAAATTAGAAAATGAAAGCGGGAATATGTGCAAGTGCGTTAGTGCCGGAGTAGAAAATAGCTAGCGTAGAAAAAGAAGGGCAACTGCTTAAAGTGGTGGGATCCCCTAAAAAGCAAAAAAGTCCATGTACGACGACAATCCGCTTGCCTCAAAACTGGCTAAAAGCACCATCGCCAGTCCCGAGGTGGTACCCGACCTCAAGGACCTCCATCAGAATAAGGTTAGGCTCCAAGAAGCCAATAACACCTTCTCCAGTCCCGAGGTGGTATCCGACCTCGAGGACCTTCATCAGAACAAGGTTAGGCTCCAAGAAGCCAATAACACCTTCTCCAGTCCTGAGGTGGTACCCAACCTTGAGGACCTCCATCAGAACAAGGTTAGGCTCCAAGAAGCCAATAACCTCTTCTTCAGTCCCGAGGTGGTATCCGACCTCGAGGACCTCCATCAGAACAAGGTT
Source organism: Nicotiana tabacum (assembly GCF_000715075.1). Taxonomy (NCBI): domain Eukaryota; kingdom Viridiplantae; phylum Streptophyta; class Magnoliopsida; order Solanales; family Solanaceae; genus Nicotiana; species Nicotiana tabacum. Next base: position 103,556,596 of record NC_134086.1, on the reverse strand, counting down.
AGGCTCCAAGAATCCAATAACACCTTCTCCAATTCCGAGGTGGTACCCGATCTCGAGGACCTCTATCAGAACGAAGTTAGGCTCTGAAAGGCCAACAATATCATCGCCAGTCCCAAGGTGGTACCCGAACTCGAGGAGCCCCATCAAAAAGAAATTGGGCTCTGAAAGGCCAACAACATTTTCTCCAACATCGAGGTGTACCCGACCTCGAGGATCTCCATCAAAGGGAAGGTTAGGCTCTATGAATCCAATGGCATCATTACGAGACCCGAGGTGATGCTCGACCTCGGGGGTTTTTTGTCAAAAGGGAATCAGGCTCCAAGGAAATAAGCATTTAAACTCCACCCGTATGGGCTTGGCCCCGGGGTACCATCTGAGATCAGACAAACCCTCTTTCAAGATCTATCTATAGCACCCTAAGGCTATTTTACACTAAGCCCAGAGCGAGTTTCCAGGTGGTCCGAATTTGGATGAACCTCCGCTCGGGGACCGCCCTCGAGAGATCAAACGCAAGCCCTGTCCACCGGTCTCCAAGCATATTTCTTCTCAAAGTTTACCACAGAGTTTAACTAATAAACCATGATTCCTAGGCCCAAAACATTGCTTTTATTCTACTCGAAGTCAAGGTCCCGGCGACCCGAGTTCATCGGTATGATTCAGGTTTGATCCAAGGGACCGCAAAGGGTTCCGTGCAAGGCCATATTAATCGACCAAAGGCCAGAAGGAATACTCTCACCCGGGTTTGGTACTAGCAACAACAGACAGGGTCATGCATGCAGAATCCCCACTAACGCAATAGAATATAGCAAGCATCAAAGATAAAAATTGAGGACATATCTCTATATTCATGAATATTTAGTTACAAAAGCCCACGAGGGGTCCTTAAATATGATTACAAAAGCTCACAAGTGGTCCTTACACGAAAATAAAGAAGCAAGAAGGTGTAGATATAATAAAAGCCTAAAAGCCTAGCCTATTCTCAAAGGTACGTCCTCGATAGCAACATTTTCGGGCATCATCTCCTCAGGCACGTGTCCTTAAAGACAATATATTCCGAACACAACCCCCTCAGGAGTCTTATCTCGATTCCCTAAAATGGCATCTTCAAAAGAGGAGACGACGAAGAGGAAAGCGATGGAGAAGAGCAAAGTGACGCGGAAGAGGCAGGAAGGAACGAAGAAGTGGCTAGGTAAAAAATCTGGTTAGTATGGATTTCGCCAGGCTATTATTGTAAATCCATGTCTTGAGACATTGCCCCTGTGCGGGATGCAATAGTTAGTATATAGTACAACCTCACCCCATGAAAAACGAATGGAGCGAGGAGCCGCATCGGATAATCAGGGGAGGTAAGCAGCGGTGTATAGTCCGAGGCCCCTCTTGAGCAGAGGTGTATAATCTAAATTTTTCCTCGAGTTAGAGGAAATCGGCCCTCTGTTTCGTCTTCCCAATGACAACAACAACAAAACAACATAATCTCGCTCGACCAAAGAAGGCTGGGAGATAGGCTGTGGCATGCCTGATAGAAGTACTACCATACAATCTTGAGGCCATGGGCCTCAAATATGGTGAACAACACAGAATAAAGATAGCAAGAAATGAAGAATGGATAGGTACGAGAAGATACTCGAGTAAAAAGCTGACCCAGGAGGCCCCATTTATAGAAAGGGGGGAAACGTATCCGACGACGCCATTATCGCCCTCAAAAAACGTAACGACAGGCGCATTTAATGCATCCCTGGGAGCTGAATCGACGACGACATTATGACTTTGGAAAATGAGAAACTGTAATACGTTGAATGATCCTAGAGAAGCGAAATGATGGAACATTTCGGTGATCATGAAGGCTTGCATCATCGGTATGACATCATTATGGGAAGTCCGAAAAGTCGGATGTCAAAATAGTTTCTTGTCGCTCCTCTCTAAGAAATGCATGGACTATCTGTATACGGCAAAATCGGAAGAACCAATTTCTTGCTAATAAGGCGTCTCGGAAGATCACCTCGAAGGATCGAGACCACGGACCGAGTACCCTTCTTTGAGGTCTATCGGCACCTGACCTGGGGATAACGTTGGTCGTAACCCCAACGGTCATAGGGAGTTTCTGAAGAGTGCAGCCGGGGCCGACGAAATCTGTCAGGCTAGTCTGAAGCTAGTCTGAGCCTCCATCATGAAGTTAGCCAGCTGTCCCATCCCGGTTCCTTTATCATTAATGTATTTTATACCATGTTGGGATTTCCCTTCCTATATAAGGGAGACCCTTGACACTTTGTAACCCCTTGTTGCTCCCGCAGCTCCATAATAAAATATAGAAAAATACTCTCTTTGCTCTCTCATATACTCTCTTGATATTATTGCTTTCATTCTTATCTTCTTATTTGTTCATCATTTATTGCTTATCATTGGCCATAAAGAACCTTTATTGATTATTTCATATCTATTAGCCCTACCCCGATCACCCACGATAGCTCAAGTCCGAGCCCCGGAATCGACCTCGAGGCTCCAGATCGACAAGCTCGAGGCCCTGAATAACTGACCTATTGGTTTGATTGTAGCTCTCTCCTTAACTTTATTTCGTCTCTAAATGTCATATACTTAGCATCAACTTCTTAACAAACTAGCATAAAAATAGATCGCGTATTTTTAGAGTCCTATCAACAAATTTAATTGTTATTACCACACGGTAAACAAAAACATGTTAGGAAGGTAATTTGCATGAGGCCTAACTATGCTAGAATCAAACATGTCAAAAGGAACATAGGAGCACTCAAGTTTTCTTTCCTCAATTTCCTAAAACTAAAAATTACTCGGTTCAAGTTACATCCCTTGAAAAAGAATCAATGCCAAAAGAAAAATCAAGGGAGATTATTATCTACCTACGGTTAACTAAAATTTTAAAAAAAAATATTTTTGAAATTTTTCATTGTACCTTAATCCCTTAAGAAAGTTGTCCAAGAGATCCATCATCAGGAAAAGTCCTATTTTTTTAGTTAAATTAATACAACTAAGATATCATAGAAAATCACCCAGACAATCTCATCACCTCACACTTAAAATTGTGCATTATCCCCAATGCACACCATAAATAGTAAGAGGGTGAAAGAAACTCCCTAGTAGGCCAAAGGCTGAAGCATCAACAGCTCATGGGATACTCAGACTTCTCTCCGCCCTGGTCCTTGGTGCGGGTACCTCACACTTAGTTCCAACCATCTGGTTTGCTTTTGCTTCCTTCTAATAGATTTCCTTTACATGCTCCTACAAAATTAAAAAAAAACTACACTACAAAAATAACACAATTATAAAAAGTAAACAAATAAAAAATAAATAAACAGTAAAGTTGGGTTGCCTCCCAATAAGCACATAATTTAACGTCGCAGCACGACATGAATCACTTTCTGCCTCTACTTTGAACTTATGAATTGGACCCCAAGTTTTGATTTTGTTCTCTGATCATGCTCTTGGGGTGGTGTATAGCCTTGAAAGCCAAAGGTTAAATAATTCTTTATGCACTTTTTAGCTTTAAGCTGTGGAGTATCACCTTGCCTAGATGGCCTCAAAAATTTCAAAATATATGGCTCGTCTACCTCTTCCCTTGTCTTCTTTCTACGCTCATAATGATCCATTGGCATCTCACCATCCGAACACAATGTAGAGAAGTGTTTGGAATGAGGTCCAACATGCTCAAATACCTGAACTTCGATATGTTCAACATCCTCTATACCAATGACACTAGAGTCAAATGAATATTTATCCTCAATGTCCTCGGTTGACTCTAGTGCCACGCCTTCAACATCGGGATCCTTAAATTCTAGTTGGCTAGGTTGTTTGTGTTCTACTCTGATCTCCTCCATCAAAGTGTTAACTGTTGACTCTAATTCACATTGTTTTTGGCTACTATCCACCATATTGACTTGTCGAACATTCAAAGTTTCGACCACTTGACTCACTTGAGCCTTCAAGTTGTGAATAGTTGTCTCTTACCTTAGTATCTATAATTGTGTGTTACTATTTTGTTCCACAAGGCACATTAACATATCTTTGATCTCCTTTAGGTCATCATCCCCAGGTTCTTTGTTCCTAGTAACTTCACAAGTAAAAGTAGAACCAACCATCATAATAAGGGGTGGGGAGGATAAGAAATATAAGCACAACCACTAAAGTAATCATCTTGACCACCACATATATCACACACATTCCACACATGAGATTGAGTTGGAGCACATAACTCGCTCTCGGAATATATTGATAATTTTGGCACGAGTGGTTTCCTCTATAATATGCATGAGGGAGATAAAAATTAGAATTATCAATATCAAAACTCCCATAATTTCAAGATGCCATGTTTCTCTAATCAACAAGTAAAACTAAAATAAAAAAATTAAATACTAAAAAAAAGTTCAGACTTGAAACCTAGCAATATGTACAACTACAACTACACCGTTAGCTCTGTGGCAACGGTGCCAAAATTTGACCACGCCCAACTCTAGTCTTAAAAAGGACTAAGTGGTCGTTGCAAATATAATCCGATTTACAAATCCATAGTCGAATCCCATATAGAACTAAGGCTTAATTATTGTTGTTTAATATCACTAAGAAAGCAAGCTCGAACAAATTTTGAAATTATAAAGATAGAGATTTTATTTCTAACTAATTAAGTAGTAAAATATAACCTAGAGATACTAAGTTTTGGAGAAAAAATTAAGGAGAGGCCTAGGGTTACGATTTCTCCTATTGTTGGAATCTCCCCCACTATGTTTCCAATAAATTCGTCTAAGCATTTTCTACCGATTGTGAGCACTGAGTGTCGTAGCTCTCTCTCGAGCAACTACCATAATTTACTAGTCATATTCTCTCGAACTACGCTAGCTGCCACTAATTCACTGCTCACTACGATCGCACCAAGGTTTCGTTATCTCTAATCATGTGATGTTGTTTAACAACTACCAAAATATGTATCCTCTCTTGAGCAATATACACACTAAATAGACATAGTTAAATGAGAGCTTTTCAATTAACAACAACAAAAATATAGTTGAACAAGTAGAGAAAGATCAACGGCAAATTTATATTAAACATAGTGAACAAATCATCCTCCAATAGGTTCCATCAACCCTAGATGGGAAGGTTTAGCTACTCATAACCATACTAACAATCATGATAATAATTGAAAGTATTAAAATACAGATTAAAGAAGAATGGAAGAGAAAACTTGTGTGATTCATTGCTTCCAAGTGTTCTCGTAGCCTTTTTCCTCTCCAATAATGTCTCACACCTAAGAAATAGGTTTAGAACCCCTTTTATACATGGTGGAACGTGTAGGGTCGAAACTACCAAGTCCTAGCTGAATTAGGATGAAATTTGTCTTTGGGCGTTTCGCATGGTGCCTAGCGCCAACCTGGACATCAAACTTTTTTCACTTTTGTGTTCTGCTACTCTTGGCGTTTTGGTTGGTGCATGACGTGAACCTGGGCACCAAAGCCATACTTCCTCCAAATTCTTCCGTTTTATTTACTAGAATTTTCATGCAAGTTTGCCAAATCACTTCTATTTGACTCCTACACATATAAATACCATTATTAAGCTCGAGTCACAAATATTCAAACTAAAGTTAACAAAATTGAGGCATAATGCAAGGAAAATTATATATAAAAAAATGAATTTTTAGTCTAACATCAATTCCCTCTATACTATATATTGCCATGGTTTGTAGTATAAGAACAAATTAATAATAAAGTTTCCGGGACTTAACTTTGGGATATTGTCGGATAGGAGGTCTCAAAATGTTGGAATAAGTGTTTCAATAAATTTGAAACAATGTATTTTATCAAAAAATCTTTTGATTTCAAAGTAAAGAATCTCATGTGAAATGAATTTGGAGAATTTATTAGATTCATTCTGGATTTGCTAAAAACGTTCTTGGTTTTGACAAATACGTACATTATGATATCCCGAAAATTTTTATACAACTGACACTAGTTGTATGAATGAGACAATTTTTGTTTCATAGTTTTGTGGACCCAAATTTCTGTGGACCCAGAAGTGTAAGATTGGGGTTCACAAATTTGTGAAACAAAAAGGAACCTCATACAACTAGTGTCAGTTGTATGATACACAAAATAAAACTTCTCAACGAGTAACGTTCTTAAATGTTATTTCTGGTATGGCTTAGTTAAATTCCGAAGATAGGGCTTTCTTTTATTCTTCTGTCCCAACTCTTTTTAAGACACGTCTTGACGTCCATTTAAGCCAAGCAAATCCTATTTCAGATCTCTATATTACTTATTATCTGTGTTCTGAAAAAAAATTGATGATATTTCGGTTTGCATACAATTGGTTGATATTATTATGTTATACATGTTCTAACGTCTAATGCCCATATAATCTTTCGCGCTTGAATAACAATGAATATAAAAGAGAGAGAAAATGCAAAGTCATGGTTTTGATTGAATCAAGTGATGACATGTCAAAAAATTGCCTCACCGCCTTTGACTCTAGGCTGCAATAATATGAAAACCAGAGGCAATTGGTCAATTGTTAAATAAGAAACTCCTTATAGAAGTCATGCCTCCTTTTCTACTTATAACTGATCAAATTTTTAAAAACTAATCGTACTTTTGTGGGTGGAGATTTGAGGTGCTTGGCAAAAAATAAAAAGTGCTTTCTATTGTTGGTGAGAAGTTCCAAAAAGCAGAAGTAGGTTCTTGAAATTTTATTTTTTTCAGGACAAAATTATATTTGCCAAAAATTTATTTACTAAACTACATCTCATTCAGTTAGTTACCTATAATCCTGTATCTCTCAAATATAGGTGCACTTGTATTTCTGCACAAATTTTGGTTTAACTATATTTATATTGATTATAAATATTAACATATATATATATATATATATATATTTTATGCCTTAAATTTTACCTAAATTGAAGTAAAAACTTTATTAAAATATTTCATAAAAAATATTAAATTTATTTTTGTAGACCTTAGTCTTATCTTTTTTCATAATTTGATACTCAAAAAAATTTGAAAAATAATTGATCAAAACATAATTTGTTTATCAAATACTAAACAAAATCACTTCCTCAAATAAAATGAGAAAATACAAATTATTTCTCTTCAAACATACTTTTTAAAAAGCTATTTTAACAAATGTATTTCTTAAATTAAGCCGTTCTTAGAAGTTTGACCAAATATGCTTCTAGTTGTGCATTCCCCACCAAAAGTAAGAAAGGAACAACGAAAAAAACTATTGATATTTATGGGTTAGCCCAAAATTGAAAGCAGAAAACAATATTAAATAAAAAGGGCAATTTACATCAATAGCCACTTTCAATGGTGCTGCTTAAACTATAATCAATTTAAAAATTAGTACAAATGTAATTACTTCTTGATTTGAGCGATAGAGATCCACTTTTTTTTACAACTATTCGCTACTTCTTCTTCTTCTCATGATGTTCTTCACGCGAACTAGCAAATGCTTCCAATAAGCCAATCCCTAGGAAACGAAGAAGGCACTTGATATTTATGGGTTAGCTCAAATTGAAATAAAACAAATAGGGTGATTTGCAGTCGTACCTTATATTTGTGCCACCTTTTAACGTGTATCCTATTTTTAAAAATTATTGATTTGGTAGCAAGCTGACAGAAAATCCATAATAATATGACAATTACACCCTGACAAAAGATATAAAACATGAATCATGCATTAATCGCGTGATTTGCAACCTCATTCGTGAGAAAAGATCTCCTCCTCTCCTCTCAGCAGCTTTATCAAAAAATTAGAAACTTATCCAGATTCATCTTCAGAATCACACTTGCATGAAGTTATTTCATGTTGAAGCTAAAACTTCATGTTAATGTAGCATGAAGTTGTTTCATGTTGAAGCTAAGACTTCATGCTAATATAGCATGAAGTTGTTCCATATTGAAATTAAAACTTCATGCTAATGTATGATGAAGTTATATATTGTACAGTCTACAGTTTTGTCATGAGTTTTATCCGAAACTTCAGTCTAAACATGCTGAAGTTATTTAGTTCATTTGCTAAAACTTCAGACTAATCGTGCTTAAGTTTTTTTAGTTCATTTGCTAAAACTTCAGACTAAACAAGTTTTATAGTTCATTTGCTAAAACTTCAGACTAAACATGCTTAAGTTTTTATCTTGCAATATGTAATTTTCTAACGAGTTTTTGCTAATGCATGCTAAAGTTATTTAATTCTTTTGTTAAAACTTTAGACAAAACATGCTGAAGTTATTTAGTTCATTGGCTAAAACTTCAGACTAAACATGCTTAAGTTATTTAGTTCATTTGTTAAAACTTCATACTAAACATGCTTAAATTTTTGTATTGTAGGATGTAATTTTCTAATGAGTTTTTGCTAATACATGCTGAAGTTATTTAGTTCATTTGCTAAAACTTCATACCAAAACGTGCTAAAGTTTTGTAACGCAGTCAACAGTTTTGTCTTGAGTTTTATCCGAAACTTCAATTTAAACAAGCTGAAGTTTTTTAGTTCATTTGTTAAAACTTCAGCCTAAGCATGCTTAAGTTTTTGTCCTGCAGTTTGTCAATAGTCTTTTATTAAAGAAGGGCAAAATCTTCTTTTTAAAATGCTTTTAACAAAAAAAATGGGTACGGATGCAAACGAAAAAATAAAACGGGTATAAGTTAAAAGGAGGCGACCAAATAAGGCACCCCATGCAATTTTTACAAACAAATACTATTAAATTTAAAAGGATGATTTGCCCCCAATAACAACTTTTAATGGTATTATTTAAAATATAATCACAATTTGAATAGTGACTATGTTTGAAATAGCATAATTTAAAAGTGGATTCGATCTAATAGCATGTTTGGTAAAGGCGAAATAAAGGATACAACCTGTATACAATGGTGTTTACAAATGATACAACATGTATTGACTGTATTCAAACGCACAACGAATACAACCAAGACGAATACATAAATACATAAATACATAAAAATAAAATGCTTTTGCTGAGAGTCGAACTCAAGACTTTCAATAACTAAGCAAATGTTCTAACCAACTAAGCTATGAGAGTTGGTTGCTCAATTATATCAGTTCAAAACAATTAATATCTTGTTTTGTGGATTACCTATAAAATTCAAATAAATGAAATGAATAGTAAATTTGTTGAAAGTATAGCTACAAATAGTAAATATAGTGTATATGTTTGATGTGTCGCGTAATTTTCCTTTTAAAAATCAGCTTATTTTGAGAAGTGTTTTTCTTAAAAGTATACTTTTTAAAAAAATATTTTTGGTGAGAAGTAGTTTGTGTTTGGTTACTTAATTTAAGAAGCATTTTTGAACATCAATTAGTATTTAACCAAATTTTTAAAAAGTGATTCTAATTGTATTTTTCTTAGAAATAGTTTTCAAAAAAAGTACTTATGAAAAAAAATTGCTTTTCTGCTTCTTAAAGACTGATTCTGTTTTTATCAAAAGTATTTTATTTTATTTTTAAAATTTGGTCAAATACCTTAATTTCAAGGGAAAAAAAAAATACTTTTAGCTTAAAAGAAGTTTGGCTAACGGACTATAAAATTTGGTTTCTTAATAAGATAAAGTAGTGTGGCGTTATTCCTAGTTGACATGTCATTTTCTTATTGACCCGTCATGAGCTGACATTGTGAAGGCTTATCTTTTGCATCCTCGTAATCTTATTTCTTCCTTCTTGCTTACTGACCGGTAAAAAACTAGCAGTACAACTGCTGTCTTTTTAGATTCCTGATACGATAAAACTTTTATTTATTTTTTCTCTGCATTCCGAATTTGCAGTGTTGATGTTCCCAAAATCCAAACTTGAAAGCCTTGGGGGGAGTTGTGATGGCATTAGCAGCAGCCACTTTCAACGCTCCAATTCTTGCTTCTGGTTTCAATCTAAACAGCTTTATTGGCCGTACTTCTTCGAGGCAAGTACATTAATTTCCCTTGTATTCCTTACTTTGGAGTTGTGATTGTTGCATATTAATCCCAACTTAGAGTTTTTGACTGACAAATGTGTGAATATGAGCTTAATTCAAAAAGAGAAAAAACCAGAGTTGGTGTTAAATGAGTTTCTAAAAGAGAATTAGGAAGGTAATTTTGTGTAATAAAATAGTAGTTATCCAGTATTACTTAATGTTTTAAGGAATAAGTATAAAATTGAGCTCCTTTGAAGCTGAATATGCGAATGCTAGAATATGATTAAAGAACAGTTCCGCAGCACAATGTTTAGGCAAACAAATTCAAGTTCAACTTTTTCCCACATTTCTGACCTTGACATTTGTTAGGTGTTTAACTGATTTTCTTACCATATTTGGTTTTCCTGTCTCTTGAAGGAAAGGGCAACATATTTACCATAATTAGGTTTCCTTCTTGTAGAAGCAAATTATAAATCTCCCATATTTAGCTAAGTCTCTTTTCTTGTAGGAAAAAGTTTGAACTTCTATAAATTAAGGATCCTTCCTTCTAATTCGGTAGCATCCATAATGTAGCCATAAAGGGTTTGAGAGTCATATTTAGGGGGACTTTACGAGACAAGTGTTAGTTTGTCACTTGTGTTTGACTCTTCGTGAGGTTGTTCTCTCGATATTTTGTATTCTCTTTTATTATATTGGATTGTTCATCTCCGCCGTGGGCGTAGGTCAATTGGCCGAACTACGTTAAATATTTGTGTCTCTTTTGTTGTCTTATTTATAGTCGTTGAAGGTTTGCTTTACTAGTTTTCACTTGACACCTGATTTTTTTGCGATTAACAACATTATGTGTGGCTTGACAGGAATTTTATTTTTAAGACTTGTTCCCTAGCATCACACGTCACACAAAGATCAATTGGAAGATCTGGCAATGAGATTAACTTTAGGCAGAAGGAAGTCAAGCATCGGCATTCAAGCCAGAGAGGTTTCTTCACATGTAGATATGATGCTACTACCTCTAAGGAAAATGAAGAAAATATTTCACAAGCTACTTTGATATGGAGGGCAATCAAATTACCAATATACTCCGTAGCACTAGTTCCTCTAACTGTAAGTTTTTAAGTTATTAAACTATGTTAGTATTTTAGAGGCTCCTTTTGAGTTTTAATATTTTCAAATAGATATGTTATTTGAATTTGGGGTTTAGACGTACGGGGCCGAACTTGTTTCACATGTTTATTAAGATTTAAAATACATGCAATCATTAAGAGTGCCAGTTGTATGAAACCAAACTATACAATGCTGCCTGTGTATACTTCTTAAAGATGTTGTCTTGAATTGCTTAGCAAGAGAAGTGCAGTAGATCGTTCGATGATATTTGTTGAAAAGTTCCATTAGCAGATTGGATACGAGGCAGAATCGCCATGGTGAATAAACTAGATAAGCTGTTAGAACCTATGACTTCAACTTCACAAGAACTGCACAGAGAAATTACTGTAAACAGCATGACAAAATAACAAATTTAACAGCCTGAATTTTGTCATTCGGGAACAGGTAAACCTTAATTCACGAGAGTGATGATGGATACTAGATAGGGGGGAAATTTATGTGTTCCATTGATAGAGAACGACCATGTTGCTCAATGTTGGCCTGGTGGTTGAATGTCCTTTTAAATCTTACTGTTATTTTGCTGTTCATTAATAGGTGGGGAGTGCAGCTGCTTATTTGCAGACAGGCATCTTTTCTGCTAACCGTTATTTTATGCTGTTGGTGTCGTCAGTTCTTATCATCACTTGGCTTAATTTAAGGTGTGGATTTTACTGTCATTGAGAATTCTATTTACTACTTGATCTTGGTGGCAAGGTTGAACTACTTTGATGTGCATACAATCTAGTCAAAGTCATCTAGCTCATGAAGCACTTGATTAAATGACGATTAGATATAATCAAATCCTCTTCAACCAGCATGTTAGCAAGTGAGCTCATAGAGTCCTTTTAGGTTCATGTTGTTGCAACACTTAATAAAGAATGGGCAGGGGTAAGCTGTTTAGCTTAGAGGGGTTAGTTCTTGAAATAATCTTTCTTTTTTCCTCTACTCCTCTACCTTTTTTCTATTTACTTTTTATTATTTTTCTGTTCTCTCAGCCCTTATGTGTAATTCCAAAGTGCATTGGCAAGAATTGTACAACTTGAGATTGTTTCGAAATATGTGATAGTGATGTAAGAAGTATTGGGATCTTTTCGTTTGATTTATACTTTTGTAAAGGGAGAACTCAGTGTTGTATGGATAGATGGGCTAACTTAATAGATGACAGTGGTTGAGCGACAATCCCAATTTATACATACTCTTGACACTATCCTCGTGCAGACGTGCACTATGATAGAAATACATTTTACTTAACTTAGGAGAAAAAGAATTGTATCTTGTAGTACTCCGTGTGGTTTTTTATGGTTGTGTTTCACTTAAGGACTATTATGCCATTATTAAATATCTCCTCCATGGCTCTTTCACTCTTTATCAATATCTCTGAAATATGGGCAGCAACGACGTTTATGATTTTGACACAGGAGCTGATAAGGACAAGAAAGAGTCAGTTGTGAACATTGTTGGCAGGTAAAAGCTTATACCGCTAAGTTGCACCATTACTTTTTTTTCCTTTCTCTTTTTATCTTATGTTAATTGAGAGTGATATATTTTAATTTGCTGAGTGAGTTCGTGAATGTGTAGATTGAGCTCTTATTTCAGTTCGTGAACATGAATTGTTCCTGTGATTTTCCCTTATAAAGTTGCATTTAGACAGTGCTCATGCTGTAACCTTATATTTATTTGTTCATGGAATTACAGATTAAAGTTGACTCACTTTGCTTTATAATTTTGTGTAAGCCGCACGGGAACGTTCATTGCTGCTTACTTGTTACTTGCCCTTGGTTTCTTTGGGCTTACTTATACATCTGTGGAGGCTGCAAATATGCGTGCAATATTACTATTAGCTTCTGCAATCATTTGCGGTTACATATACCAGGTAGTAATTCGAATAATTCAAGCGTACTAGCATCTTCTATTTTTCTTATCTTCCATATTTCTATGTGCTATTTGGTTAGTATAGCAATTTGCCAAATTCAACATCTTACTTGAAGTGATAAAGATTTCCTTTATAAAGAAGAATTGGACTTCTTGACTAACAGTTCTTTCTCATAAGCCCAATAATTGCCATAACACTTGGAAAAACTTTCTGCTCACAATATCTAATCCAAGTGCTCTGAATCAATCAAGTAAGCCTCAATTCCAGTTCCCAATGGTTATAACCGATAAAGGAGTAGTAGTCAAATTAAGTTGCATCCAACTATAATGAGACATGGAAGAAGAGAGTGGGTGATAGGCTACTCTGTACATGATAGTTGGTAACTGTCTTGGTTCACTCAGTCGGTTAGTGGATAATTATCTATTGAAGTCGACTATATACTGATTGTTATTAGCGTTGACTGATGTGACCAAACCATTTTAGTTTCTTCAGGCAACTTCTCGGACTTCCATTTCTCTCTTTCTCACTCCTACTTTACTCTGCTTCTCAGCTGCATCTATTCAGAGGTCCATTGATGGAGCTTGCTCAATTTCAACTAGTTCTCATTAAAAAAAGAAAAAAGAATTCTAGTAGTTTCTATTCTAGCTGTCTTGTCCTCCATTTTATTCTCCAAGATAAACTACAAAGAGCTATTTTAATGATTTCGACATAGAATTGAAGAACTTTTATGCTCTCTCTCTCCCTCCCTCCCTCCCTCCCTCCCTCTCTCCCTCCCTCTCCCCCTCCCCCTCTCCCTTATTTCTCTCTCTCTCTCTCTCTCCCTCTCTCTCCCTCTCTCTCTCTCTCCCTCTCTCTCCCTCTCTCTCTCTCTCTCTCTCTGTTGTACCGTGTGTATTGTTATGTTTATAACTGAACTCCATTGCTTCTAATTAAATGTCTTGTAGTGCCCGCCATTTCGGTTAAGTTACCAAGGACTGGGGGAACCCTTGTGCTTTGCTGCATTTGGTCCTTTCGCTACTACTGCCTTTTACTTGCTTCAAAGCAGCACCAGGTTTGTGCTATTATTATTAACCATAAAATAATGAAAAAAGGTGTTTATGCCAACCTGAATCTGGTCTAATATGCTTTTCAGTGAGCTCCCAATCACTTGTACAATTCTTTCTGCATCAGCACTTGTTGGTTTAACTACATCACTTATCCTATTCAGTAGTCATTTCCACCAGGTATTAAAGTCTCCATACCTTCCGTGCCTCCACTCTTTTAGGAGAGAATTTGTTAACCAAAAGTGTTTACCAGTTGCAACTCATTCATCTGATGCAAACTTCAGGTAGAAGGGGATAAGGCCGTGGGAAAATTTTCTCCGCTGGTAAGTACACCTAGGTCAGACAATACAAGTTCAATTAGAAATGGAAGAACTAGTGGTCGATTGTATTCATGCCTTTGAGTTCAGGTTAGGCTTGGTACTCAAGCTGGTTCCAGAGTCGTAAAAGTGGGTGTGGCAGCACTCTATTCAGGGACGCTTCTTCTTGGTTTGACTCAAGCACTTCCATTTACATGCATTGTAAGTATTTATCTGGTTTCTTAATGTCGTTATGATAATTACTATGTTCTGACTATGTGCAGCTTACTTGTTTTGGGAGCTTTGCTCATTTGGTTTTAACCAGAAACAATTTCCTGAACCCTTTAGTCACACTAAAGAAGTCTTTACTAAGTTATGAAGAGACCTGTTATTGACTTTGTGTTGGCAACTTTAATGTTATTTTTTAACTTGAAATTTTGAATACTTAGATAGTTTCACTATGTAATCCAGTATCATTTTCTTCCAGATTCTTTGTGCTTTAACAATTCCAGTGGGAAAACTGGTCGTTAGCTATGTGGAGAACAACTATGAGGTGAGTGAAGATTTTGTTTTGTTCTTCCACAAAAATCTCGTCTTGGTCATTGTTGGGTTACTGTCGGAAAAATTCTATGTGCAAATGTATATCCTCTTCTGACTTTATATACTTTGCTGTCTTTTTGGGCAAGAAATGTTCATTTGCCTCATGATGTTAAACTTCAATTTTATAGGACAAAGGAAAGATCTTTATGGCAAAGTATTACTGTGTGAGACTTCATGCTCTATTTGGAGTGGTTTTGGCTGCTGGTTTGGTAGCAGCTAAAATGGTTGCTAGATATCATGTTCCAAAACCATTATTCTGATTCACCATTGCTTCCAGAATCAGAATTCATCAGGTGAAGCTTTTCGCAGTTATCTTCAAGAGCTTACACTTGTTTATTTAGCATAGGGAAGTATGAGTCTAGGATTTACGCGATAATTACTTTTCCTGATTTAGTGGCTGCATCTGATCTCAGGAACTACCTGGCGCGAACGCTCATTGTGGCTGAGAGTCCTACAGGCATCATGGAGCAAATTTCTACAAACTTAGGCTCTTTCGAATGTAAATTACAAGCAGAACTTTCTACACAGGGAAATTAGAAAGGCTGCAAAGTTCATGGCAATAGCCTCAGTGGTACTCATCGAATAGCCTGCACAGTCTTCTCGGTTCAATTGTCATGGGGACATTCAAATTGCCCTTAGTTCAATAAATTTCCATTTTTTACGGTATTAGACTTAAGCACTGTGCTTGTTGCAATCTATTATTCCTCCAGATTTTGCTGCATTTCCACTTGTAAACTTGATAGATTTTGTCGGAAAAAGGATATAGAAAAGTTCTGATACTAGAGAAACTAATTAGTGAGGAATCATATAGCTAGCTCAACGTGCTCGGAAGAAAGGCACAGTGTTTATTTGTAAAATCAAAGCCTAAAGGCATCATTGGACTTTTTGACTCCAAACGCGCCTGCAGTATCCATCCATAAGAAAACTTCAATAGATATGCCAAATCAGCAAAAGAAGTATATAATATGCACGCATACTGCGCCATTAGCCAATTATTGTCTTGCTTCAATCTCCAAACAAGAAAAGAAAATGAGTTACCAAACAAAAAAGAACATGACCATAACAATTTTTTAACAGTACACCTTAACAATCTGGTGCAGCATTCTACATTTAGAAAGGTGTGTTTTTCAGCTTGGTGTTTACTTCATTCTGCGCCAGTAGCCAAATTTTATCTTGCTTCAATCTCCAAGAAAGGTCTGTTTATCAGATTGGTGCTTGAAACTCGGGTGCGGTGCTGACAGCCGGGAAAATGAGAAAGCGCAGAATTACATATGTTAGCTGTCAGCTGGTGCTTCATGTGCAAATGCTCAGTTGTGAATGTGAGCTACCTCCTGTTACATTGCAAAGTGGAAACACAGCTGTGGTAAGAGTACTGAATTGGTTCGGAGTACAGTGAACGATGCCAGGCATAATAAGAGAGTTAAGATAGCTAAGCATAGGGGAGAAGGAAGAAGAGATGTAACTTTTTAGTGCATCCACGAGGTTCCAGTTTGTATGGATCAAGTGTGGTTCTCTACTTTTTGGTATACTTGTTGTATAACAAGTTCATTAATAAAATTATAGACAATTTTATTTCGAATCAGAGACATGTTAGTTGCCAATACTCTAACTATACATTGTCACACATTACCATGCATTGTCATCAAGGAGTGTGCACACAGAGTTTTGTGAAGAGGCTGCTGCAACAACTTCCATACCATTCCAGGGCAGAATGACAGAATGAGTATGCTGAAGGAAAATAAGGACAAATGCGCCAAAGTCCACATTTAAGAGTCATCAGACACTTAAGGTTAGCAGATATGACAAATCAAAAAAATAATGATGAATCACTGCTCATATCCAGGAGGATGAGTTTCTTTTGATATTAGAATTAACCAAACTGGATTTCCGCCAATCACCCTGAACTACTTCATCTTTGAAGGATAGAAAAAATTAGATGTTACTAATATGGGGTAAAAAGCTAGTTTAATTTCTTTATAACAGGAAAGACAGAAAATTTGGCAAATAAGAAACCAGAAACCCAGTTGTCACTAAGTAGTATAAAGCATGTGGTTTTTGCTATCTATGGCTTGTGTTTAAAAATGCCAACCATCATTAAACTTAGAGATCTTTAAAATGTTAACTATCATAAGAAAATTTTAGAACTATACATTTGATTAACTTAGAGATCTTATCTAAGATTCTCAGTACAGGAAGCAAGGGTCCACTCGTTTCAAATCACCATTCACGAGCAAATACATTCAAAACTCGTTCTCAATCCAAACCATTCAGGAGAAACACAGATTAAGAGGGAAACGAGTGAAAATTCCCAATATTTGGGTTAACAAAACCGTTAAATTAGTCAGTGCATGCCTTTTCTGTTCTTGTTCAGATGAAGCTTTCAACAGAGGTTTAGGAGCCAGACTAGAAAGAGAAAAGAATGAAGACTTCAACATAGATGCACAAGAATGGAAAAGAAGAACAAGCAGCCTCATATGTGTTAAAGCTTAGATTTATATTTCTTTCCAAATTTGTTTCAACATAAAGAAAGAATAACAGAGAAATTGGAAAAACACGAGGCTCATAGTTAAGAAAAGAGACAGAATGAAAGGAAACTTACAGGCAAACACCAAGAATATAAAGTTAAAGATAAACAATAATCACAAAAATCAGAGAAAAGAAAAATCAGAAAAAGGACAAAACAAATTAAAGGAAGAAGGGCTTGAAGGAGACGTTACATTACCTGAATCCATAGGTGCCAGCAAATTCACGGACAAGATTTCCAGCATACTGCAACTCTTGGAAGGGACCTTACTACAAGGTGATGTGAGCCATCAAGGGCCCGCACAAGCTATGTGTAAAAGTTCATAATTAGAGACCGCTAAATAGGTATAACGAAGGAATTAATTCTTGCTTTTGAGACGATGTGGGACAAAGTAGCATGCAGATACGGTCATATCTTCCATCTTTACAACTGCACGTACATTGCTGAATTATTAAGCTACCATTTATTTCTACATCTAAAACTACATCTTTCCAATACTACTTTTGACACCAAAATCACGATATAAAGCATGTGATCTCTAGAAAGGTGATTCTCTCTATTCTTGTTTAAGAGTGACAGATGATAGCAGCCTCCTAGATTGATTGTGGCTGAATTAATATACTTTTAACTATCATACGAGTGCCTAATTAATGTGACTCTACAAGCTAAGTCGACGGTCATTAAGGATTTCAAATGTAATGAATGGAAACTACCAGCTACCAGTATCGTAAATTTGGCTTAACATCAGGAGTACAAATTCACAAGAAAATAGATCAATAGATTACCTATTTACACCCTATAGCAAATAATACCACCTATGAAGGGTAAAAAAATCACAAACAATAGGCTCAGACAAGAGAACAAGCAAAGAGTGCAACCTGGTTGACACTGCGATATGCCGATATCTCCTCAAAGCGTAAGCCGTCATTGCACTTGGTTTGTGAGAAAGATAGATAAGACCATAACAAAGTCCGACCACCACATTTTTGGCATACATAGCAATTCTCATGAAAAGAATAGTTCCTAATATAAATATGATATTACTTGGTTTAAAAGAGTTGGAGAGACATCCGTCCAAGAAACATGTCACCTTTACTGCCACTTGTTGCATGTCTTCAAGGTCTTCGTATAGGAAATAGGCATACACAATTCATACCTTGAGAGGTCATTTGGTTCACAGACTAATTTATGCAGGGATCATGATAAAGGATTTTCATGCGGTGAATGACAATGTCGAGATTGTTATGAGGTGAATAATTGTTATGAAGGGATAAGCATTGTTTATGCTTCTAGATACTCTTATCCAAATATCACTAATACATTATTATTTTTCCATATCCTATCCCGCACAAGATAATACATCAATTCACGCATAAATTATGTTGGTATTAGCTATACATATTTTAGTACCACAACAGAAGATGTACTTGCAATGCATATTTTTACACTGGGGACCAAATGTTGTACTAGTTATGCGGAAACTAAATTAGCAATAGTAAATTAGTTATCCAGAATTTTATGTGAGATTATACTTCCTGATCTGGCCAACAATTTTCTAGACAGGACTGGATCAGATACCCTATTTTTAATTCTATTTACCTCCCATTTTGCGTAGTGCCCAACCAGGAAACTGAAAGTCCATATTCGCCTACGTAATCTCCTTGTACATTGACGCTAGTCTATCTCCTTTATAAAAAAACACACTAGTCTATTTAATGATTCTTATTTGTTCACCAAAGGAATAGCCAGATAAAAGGCCAAATGAGCATCTAATCAGATCTTAGAGTATATCAAGAAACATCAATTATCTCTTTATTTGAATAAATGCCATGAAAAAGAAATACTAATTGTTATCAAATGAAATACGTAGGAAGATAAGAAATGTCATGAAACAAGAAATAAAAAAGTATCAGTCAGAAGATAACAGTGGAATCTTATCTGCTGCAATAATCTGCATTAATTTTCTCCTTGTATCATCTGTTGTAGAGGGCTCCGCTCGCCTTTACCATTATAAGGATACAGACACGCACACAAACACACATTTAGAAAGTGAAGAGGCCTTTACATACCAAACTTAAAAACCAATATGATCGTTTACACCGACCAATGGCATAACATGCTTCAAACCTTGCAAACCACTACCACCACTCAGGAGAAATAACACATGGAATGTTTGAGGACTCGTACAGAATAAACGGAAAACACTATTTAGAACCACCTCATCTTCCCCTGAATTACATGCCAGCTAATGCAAGAAGTAATTTCATCTTAAGCCTCCCCCCCCCCCCCCAAAAAAAAAAAAATGACTCATCTTGCATTAAAGCAAAAGTTGTGGTCTTGGCAAGAGATTATAATCTAATTATAGTTGTTCAAACTTCAAATTGACATTGGTGATCACCTCTAAAACTTAAACAAATTTAGTTTTCTAGTCAATTGCTTACATCTATATTTGCTTTTTCATGTCCATTTTATCTTCTTTGAAATTACAAACTGTATTGTGTCCCTTTGCCTTTTCAGCTTTACACCCTGTGCACCAAATATAAGCACTATTAAGTAACCAAACAACTACATAGACAAAAATGTGAAAGTTTAATAATACAAAACTGAGATGAAACAAAAGAAAGAAAATGATTGTTTACTGAAGAGAAGGGCCATGTAAGTTTGCTATTGCAGAATGTTTTGTGCCTGTCTCTATACAATGTAGAAAATTGCAATAAAGGATTTCCAAAATTATATAATGGGATCTTTTCCACATTCTTGATTCCTACAAAAAAAAAATTTATTTACCCCTAAAATTGCAATACCTAGATAGAAATCGAAGCTGAAATTGAAAGAGCAATACATTTGGGTCTAAGGAATGTAACCAACCCGAATGGGATATAAATGGCGAGGATTACAACATCCTAGGGTTTCGACAGAGCTGATTTGGGAATTGGTTTGCATCCGGGTCATGGACCCTTTTGGTAGAAATCACACCACGTATTGCTGAATTGTGAAGTTAAGTTTTTCAAATCTAAAATTGCAATACTTAGATAGAACTTAAGTTTTTCAAATCAAATTTTCAGGACAAAAACATTCTAAATTGTCGTGAAGTTAAGATTTTTAATTAAAAATTTTTGGACAAAATAAGTAATGATTAATCTCTAAATAGCATCCCTAAGAATGATATGTGTGCAGTTGTTGCTCACTCTTTTGTGTTACTCAATTTGTTGGGTCACCATAAAGACCAAGGAGAGCAACTTTCTGTTGAGATAAAAGATGTAACCTGAATGCAATGGTAGTTTAGTCTATTTGTGTGTTAACGGATTAGTGAGTTAGTTAGTTAGCTAATGAAGTGAGTGATTGGTTAGTGAGGTGGTTATGTTAGTTAGTAAGTCATGTATATATAGATAGGTTGTACAAATAATGATACACAGAGAATTGATTTTCACAGTTCCATTAATTTTGAGGCTTCTCTCAAAGATAACTGCTCCTCTTCTCTCCTCTCCTCTCCTCTCCTCTCCTCTCCTCTCCCTCGTTAGGTAGGGTTTCTGCTTCATCTCAATCCTCCATTTCAGCATAGTACCAGAGCTCGAGCTATGAATTGAGGCTCGCAAATCGATCATTTGTCTTCTCGTTTGCTCTATCTTCTTTTCTGTATTCTCGAGTCAATTGAGATCTCGATTTTTCTGATTCGAAACTCCAAAGTACTCAACAATGGCGATTGATTATTTGGAACATGAAAATGCAATTGTCACAGTTGAAAATGCATCGTATGCATCCTCCGATGATGAATTTGAGGAAGGTGTTACAGTCGCAGTCACACATCCTCTATATCTAGCTCCTAGCGATACAAGTGAAATTTTATTGGTTTCATTTCAGCTTATTGGCATTGATAGCGACTTCTTATGGTGTCGATCTATGTGTATTGCTTTACTTAGCCGCAATAAATTTGGAATTGTCGATGGCAAGTGGCTAAAAGAGCGTTTTCGTGAGAAGTATTGGTATTAATGGGAAAGATGCAATGCAATTGTGTTGTCATGTTTGATGAATTCAGTTGCACCAACTTTAATCAGTGGTATTGTATGCCACCCGTGCACAGAAAGTGTGAATGGATCTACATGAGCGCTTTGATAAAGTAAATGATATTCGTTGCTACAATTTGCACGAGAAAATTGCTACCTTAAGTCAAGGTACTTGTTTTATCTATGTCTATTATTCAAGGCTCAAGGACCTTTGGGATGAGTTTGAGTCTGTAGTACCCAACCCTGCTGTCAAAGGAATTTGTAGTACATCTACGAAAGCAAAAGGTATATCAGTTTCTAACGGCTTGAATGACTCTTGTTCTCAAGCTCGTAGTCAAATTCTTATGATGAAGCCATTTCCTTCAGTGAACCAAGCATATGCTATGCTCGTGAGTGATGAAAGTCAAAGAGATATAGCTGCTTCTGCCGGAGTTTTAGGACCTTCTCCCATTGTAAATGCACATTATTATGACTCAACTGCACTATATAGTGCTAAGCCTAGTTTCAATCCAAAGTTCAAGAAGAATTATAACATCCAGTGTGAGTTTTGCAAAATGGCCACAATAAAGAAAATTGCTTCAAAATAATAGTTTATCCACCAGATTATAAATTCAAAAAGAAAAGGGGAGTTGGGGCTTATAATGAAATGGTAGAACCTGGGTATATTATGCCTACATACTCCAACCATACCTCCAACCATGTTCCTTAGAATATACCAATGCATCATATGTCTGCATATCAAAGTCACCAGCATGTTATAAGTCAAGGTGATAGCGTATTCTCAGGCACATGGTCATAATGGCCCTCAAGTTCAGGCAGACTCCTCTTCTATACAAGCACAGGGATCGGTAAACACACGGGTGACAATAATATTTTTAGACATAAGCACAATTAAAGAAGTTTTCTATGTACCACAGTTTAAGTTCAACTTATTATTAGTCTCCAAAGTGACAAGAGATCTTAAATTCTTTGCCTCCTTTTATCATGATTTCTTTGTATTTTAGGATCTCTTCAGTGGCAGGGTGAGGAAGATTGGTAAGGAAGAGATGGTATATACTTCCTGCAGAGACATGGTGGTAAGAAGCTCGCTGCAGTCTCCTTAGCTGCTATTGGAATAAAGTCAAGACATGGTGACACTAATGTTAATGTTTCTTTGTGGCATAAAAAAACTAGGCCATGTATCCAGTATTGTTCTTAAAAAACTGTTTACTACCAAACCAACTAATATCAATGACACTATCAATAAATATAATGTATGCCTATGTGTTAAGCAAACCAGGTTTCCATTCCCTTCTAGATGTATTAAGACTACTGTTGCATTTGATCTAATATATCTTGATGTTTGGGGTCCATATAACTATGCAACCTTTGATGGCAATAATTATTTTCTAACAGTTGTTGATGATTTCACTAGGATGACTTGGTTATTTCTACTGAAGCTCAAATCTGATATGTGTGGTATGCTTACTCAACTTGTTGTATTTGTTCAAACTCTGTTTAACAAAACAGTGAAAGCCATCTGGTCAGACAATGGTTCTGAGTTTGTCAACTCTACTTGTAACACTTTATTTCAAAACTATGGCATCATACATACAAAAACCGTACCTATACTCTTTAGCAAAATAGAGTTGTTAAGAGGAAGCACATGCACATCTTAGAAGTCATAAGGGCTTTAAGATTTCAAGCCAATATTCCCATCAAGTATTGTGGTCATTGTATACTTTGTCACGACCCTAAACTCAGACCCGATTGTGATGGCACCTCTCGTGAAGACAAGGCCAGCCGAAACAACACCCAATTTATTTTAAACAATTAAGATAACACAATTTAAGTCATTAACATGATTAAATCCCAAAAGAAGCAGTGAAATAGTATAATTTGCGGAACAAACACAGCCCGACATCGTGATGTCACTAGTCATGAGCATCTAAACATGTGTCTAAGAGTTTGAAAGAGTTTATACAGTCTATTATAGAACTAGAAACAGAAAGTAAGATAGGAGGGAGAAACACTGGGCTGCGAACGCCGATCAGCTACCTAGTGGACTCCGAATGGCCTGCTGGGAGCAATCAACCCTCACTGGCGGGACCTGAAGCTCCTAAATCTGCACACAGGGTGAAGAGAGTAAAGTGAGTACTCCAACTCAGTGAGTAATAAAGATAAATGAAGACTGAGCGATAAGAAATCACGTAAAACACAACAACATACTATAAAGGGGCAGAGTAAAACCAATAAAGTGCAATAAAAGAGTGAAATCTCATAAAACACCTTAGTTCAGTATAAGCTTCTTTAAAACACCTTTTTAACAGCTAAACAAGTAATTAAAAAGCAGCGAGAAAAAATAAACACATAAAATTCGCCCCTCGGGCACAATGTCAACAGAATAAGCCCATCGGGCAATAACATGGAACAACACCATCCCCTTAGGCTATATCACATATCACACTAGGTACCCGCACTCACTGGGGGGTGTACAGACTCCGGGAGGGGCCCCTTATGGCCCAAACGCAATATCAAGCCATCTCGTGGCATAATCAATAGGCTCTCGACCTCATATCAAGCCACCTTGTGGCGTACAACTCAAGCCCTCGACCTCATAATCATGAATCAGTGTGTCATTGCTGCGGCGTGAAGCCCAATCCAAAAGTATCCTCACAACACAGACCCTCGGCCCTACTTAGCCAGAAATCTCTAAAAGCCACTGGGGCATAGTAAAATATGGTGCTTAGCCCAAAATATCATTTAAAGTGTTAAAACAGAGTAAATATGGCTGAGTTATGAAAAACAGCATAATATAGCATGACTGAGTACAGATATAAAATCAAAACAGTGAGGAAATATCATTAAAAATCCCCTAAGAGTCCAAATAGTTGCACAGGGCCCAAATATGGCATTCAGCCCAAAATAGGATGATAGCAAATAGTTTTTAATCAAATACGCGGCAAAACAGTCATTCGGGATGGACTAAGTCACAATCCCCAATGGTGCACGGTCCCACGCTCGTCATCTAGCGTGTGCGTCACCTTAATATAGCACAACGATGTGAAATCTGGGGTTTCATACCATTAGGATAACATTTACAATCATTACTCACCTCTATCTAGTCCGAACTCTAGCCCGCGATGGCCTTGCCCCTCGAATTGGCCTCCGGATGCTCCAAATCTAACCAAAACTAGTACATAACCATCAAAATATGCTAAGGGAATAAAGCCCACTCGAAAGAAATCAAAATACAATGTGAATCCCGAAATTAACCAAACCCTCCCCCTCCCCCCTAGGCCCACATCTCAGAATTCGATAAAATCTATATCAATCAATTCCTTATCTCCCTACGAGTTCATTCATATCAAAGGTACCAAAATCCGACCACAAATGGCCCCTCAAATCCCCAAGCCAAGGTCTCCAATACCAAGCCCTAACCCCCTAATTTTTAACCCTTAATTTCCATTAATCTTAGGCCAAATCAGTAAAATTATGCCATAGGATCAATTATTAGGTTCAAAAATCTTACCTCTAAACGTTATCCCTTGAATCCCTCTTCAAAATAGCTCCCTCAAGCTCAAACCCGAATGAAAAATGGTGAAGAATAGCTCAAAAATTCTGAAGTCCATAATTTATATGTTCTGCCCCAGTTAAACCGCTTCTGCGGTCACAACCTTGCATATGCGGTCCCAGGTGCGCTTCTGCGCAAATCACTTAAACGTCCAATCTCCGCATCTACGATAAGATACCCGCACTTGCGCTATCGCAGGTGCGCTCACCCAACCGCTTTTACGGCTCCAGCTCTCCTTGGCCCCTTCCGCTTCTGCGGCTTATTTCCGCATCAGCGGGGGTCGCACCTACGACCTTCCAACCGCAGATACAGTTATGACAACAGTCCTAAAACTTTAACTGCCATTTCCAAATTCCTATCTTTTTGTCAACCACCCGAAATCACCCCGAGGCCACTGGACCTCAACCAAAGGCACAAACAAGTCATATACTACCTCCCAAACTTATACCAATCTTCAAAATACCTCAAACAACATCGAATCCATCAAATCACATCGAATTCAAGCCTAAGGTTCCAAAATCTTTCGAATTCCACTTTTGATCAAAAAGTCTATCAAACTACGTCCAAATAACCTGAAATTTTGCACCCACATCCCAAATGACACAACGGAACTACTACAATCCCGGAATTCCATTTTGACCCCTATATCAAAATCTTCCCTATCAACCAAAAAACGCCAAAATACCAATTTCGCCAATTCAATCCTAAACCTACTACGGACCTCCAAAACACATTCTGATCACACTCCTAAGACCCAAATCACCTCCCGAAGCTATTCGAACCATTGGAACTGACATCCGATCCCTTTAACACATAAGTCAACATCCAGTTGACTTTTCCAACTTAAGCTCACTCAAAAGAGACCAAGTGTCTCAAACCTTACCGAAACCTCTCCGAACCCGAGCCAACCAACCCGATAACAATAAATACAGCTGAACAAGGTAATAAGAAGCAAAAATGGGGAAAATAAAGCGGTAACTCATGAGACGATTGGCCAGGTCATCATATCCTCCCCCTCTTAAATAAACGTTCATCCTCGAACGAGTCAAGAAACATACCTGAAGCCTCAAATAGGCAAGGATATCTTCTCCGCATCTCCCGCTCGGTCTCTCAGGTGGCCTCCTCCATGGGCCGACCTTTCCACTATACTTTCACTGAAGCTATATCCTTGGACCTCAACTTTCGAACGTAACGCCCCAAAATAGCCACTGGCTCCACATCATAAGTCAAATCATCATTCAACTAAACTGTGCTGAAGTCCAAAACATGAGACGGATCACCAATATACTTCTAAAGCATGGAAACATGAAATACTGGATGCACACTCGATAAGCTGGGTGGCAAAGCAAGCTCATAATCCACCTCTCCAATCCTCCGAAGCACCTCGAAAGACCCAATGAACCGAGGACTCAATTTACCCTTCTTTCCAAATCTCATAACACCCTTCATGGGTGAAACCTTCAACAGAACCTTCTCACCAACCATGTAGGACACATCCCGAGCCTTCCTATCAGCATAACTCTTTTGTCTCGACTCCGCTGTACGAAGCCTCTCCTGAATTACCTTCACCTTTTCTAAAGCATCATGCACCAAGTCTGTCCCCAGTAGCCTAGCCTCACCTGGCTCAAACCAACCAACTGGAGATCTACACCGCCTCTCATACAAATCCTGATATGGAGCCATCTGAATACTCGACCGGTAGCTGTTGTTATAAGCAAACTCTGTGAGCGGTAGAAATTGATCCCATGACCCTCCGAAATCAATGACACAAGCACGCAACATGTCCTCCAATATCTGAATAGTGCGCTCGGACTACCCGTCCATCTGAGGGTGAAAAGTTGTGCTCAACTCAACCTGAGTACCCAACTCTCGCTGCACAGACCTCCAAAACTGCGAAGTAAACTGAGCGACCCTATCTGAAATGATAGAAACTAGGACACCATGCAAATGAACAATCTCCCAGATATAGATCTTTGCCAAACACTCTGAAGAATAGGAAGTACACACAGGAATGAAGTGCGCGGACTTGGTCAGCCGATCCACAATCACCCAAATAGCATCAAACTTCTTCAAAGTCCGTGGAAGCCCAACTACAAAGTCCATGGTGATCCGCTCCCACTTCCACTCTGGAATATCCATCCGCTGAAGCAAGCCACCGGGTCTCTGATGCTCATATTTCACCTGCTAACAATTGAGACACCGAGCTACAAATCCCACAATGTCCTTCTTCATTCTCCTCTACCAATAATGCTGTCTTAGATCCTGATACATCTTCGTGACACCTGGATGAATGGAATACCGCGAGCTATGGGCCTCCTCCAGAATCAACTCCCGAAGCCTATCTACATTGGGCACACATATCTGGCCCTGCATCCTCAATACCCCATCATCACCAATAGTCACATCTGTGGTATCATCGTGCTGAACTTTGTCCTTAAGGACAAGCAAATGAGAATCATTATACTGGCGCTCTCTAAGGTGATCATATAAGGAAGACCGAAAAATTACACAAGCCAATACCCGACTGAGATCCGAAATGTCTAACCTCACAAACCGATTG
This sequence comes from Nicotiana tabacum, assembly GCF_000715075.1. NCBI lineage: Eukaryota > Viridiplantae > Streptophyta > Magnoliopsida > Solanales > Solanaceae > Nicotiana > Nicotiana tabacum. Next base: position 103,529,078 of record NC_134086.1, on the reverse strand, counting down.
GCCAAGGCCTAAACATCAACTGCAAGAAGTCTCTCCCCAAATGGAATATATGCCAAACTACCCATACTCGCCGCCTTCCTACTCAAGGCATCGTCTACCACATTGGCCTTCCCTGGATGGTACAAAATAGTGATATCATAATCCTTTAGCAACTCTAACCATCTTTGCTGCCTCAAATTGAGATCCTTCTGTTTGAACAAGTGTTGGAGGCTACAATGATCAGTAAACACCTCACAAGACACACCATACAAGTAATGCCTCCAAATCTTCTATGCGTGAACAATGGCAGCCAACTCCAAATCATGAACAAGGTAGTTCTTCTCATAGGGTTTCAACTGACGAGAAGCATAAGCAATAACTCTACCCTCCTGCATCAATACACACCCAATACCAACTCTCAAAGCATCACAATACACGGTATATGAACCTGAAGGTGATGGCAAAACTAACACTGGAGTTGTGGTCAAGGCAGTCTTGAGCTTCTGAAAGCTCTCCTCACACTCATCCGACCACCTGAATAGAGCACCCTTTTGAGTCAACTTGGTCAAGGGCGATGCGATAGATGAGAATCCCTGAACAAACCGGTGGTAATAACCCGCCAAACCAAGAAAACTGCGAATCTCTGTGGCTGAGGATGGTCTGGGCCAACTCTGAACCACCTCTATCTTATTCGGATCAACCTAAATACCCTCACTGGACACTACGTGCCCCAAGAAAGCCACTAAATTGAGCCAAAATGCATACTTGGAGAATTTTGCATAAAGTTTCTCCTCCCCCAATCTTTGCAACACAACTCTCAAATGCTTCCCGTGCTCCTCCTAACTACGTGAATACACCAGAATATCATCAATGAAAACTATGACGAACGATTCGAGATGAGGTCGGAATACGTTGTTCATCAAATGCATGAATGTTGCTGGGGCATTGGTCAGCCCAAAAGACATTACCAAGAACTCATAATGACCATATCGGGTCCTGAAATCCGTCTTAAGAATATCCGAGTCTCTGATCTTCAACTGGTGATAACCTAAACGGAGATCAATCTTGGATAACACTTTCGCTCCCTGAAGCTGTTCAAATAAATCATCAATTTGAGGCAAAGGATACTTGTTCTTGATTGTTACTTTGTTCAACTGCCTATAATCAATGCACATCCTCATAGTGCCATCCTTCTTCTTCACAAATAGAACCGGCGCACCCCAAGGCGACACACTAGGCCGAATGAACCCCTTATCAAGGAGTTCCTGAAGCTGCTCCTTTAACTCCTTCAACTCCGCTGGTGCCATACGATATGGTGGAATAGAAATGGGCTGAGTGCCCGGCACCAGATCAATACCAAAATCAATATCCCTATCCGGTGGCATGCCCAGCATGTCTGCAAGAAACACATCGGGAAACTCCCTCACAACAGGAATAGAATCAATACTAGGAGTCTCTGCACCAACATCCCTCACAAAGGCTAGATATGAAAGACAACCCTTCCCAACCATACGCTAGGCCTTCAAGAATGAAATTACCCTACCGGGGACATAATCGGTCGAACTTTGCCACTCAATCTGTGGCACACCCGGTATAGCCAATGTCACTGTCTTAGCGTGACAGTCTAATATAGCATGACACGGAGATAGACAATCCATGCCCAATATAATATCGAAATCCACCATACATAACAATAAAAGATCCACTCGGGTCTACAGACCCCTATAATTACCACACATGACCGGTACATACGATTTACAACAACAATATCGCCTACTAGAGTAGATACACAAATAGATAAAATAAGAGACTCGCCGGGGCATATCCAAATAACGAGCAAATTATGATGGCACATAAGAATAAGTGGAACCAGGATCAAATAATGCAGAGGCATCTCTATGGCAGACTGAGAAAATACCTGTGATCACGGTCTCTAAAGCAATAGCATCAGGTCTAGCAGGAAGTGCATAGAAATGGGCCTGACCGCCACCTGATCGACTTTCCCCTTTAGGACGACCCCTATCTGACTGACCTCCACCCTTAGCTGGGTGGGTGGGTGGTGGTAAAGTAACTAGCGCTGAAGCTGATGGCTGAATCCTCTGCTGAGATGAACACGTAAAACGATAAGGACACTACCTCCACATATGACCCATCTTTCTACACTCATAACAACTCCTAGGTGCTGGAGACGGGGACTGAAGGGAATCCCTAGCACCGAAATGACTAGCAGATGCACATGGCATAGAAGAGCCCTGAACTAATGGGGCACGTGACAAACTCTGAGCTGGAAGGCCACTGAGTGATGAATAGCCCTAATGAGAACTATGATAACCATGTCCCGATGATGCCCCACAATAACCTGGGTAAGCTAGCTGAGCATGCCTGAATGGACGGCCTTTGCCGTGCTAAAACTGACCTCTCGAAGGAGCACCACCATAACTACCAGATCCCTGATGCCTCTTGGCCTCCCTCTCATCTTTCTCCTGGCGGCGAACTGACTCAATCTCACGAGAAATGTCAACAACCTCCACAAAAGTAGCACCAGACACCCTCTCCCTGGTCATGAGGACACGAAGCTGATAAGTGAGGCCATCAATGAACCTCCAAATCCTCTTTCTATCTGTAAGAACCAACCAAACAACATTGTCGCGCCTCCTTTTTCTCTAGAGCGAAATCGGGTTTATGATATTTGGAGGGACAACTCATTCCTTTTGGGAATTGGCTTTGCGTTTGAAGAGTCGCCACCTAATGATTTAAGGTGCATTAGGACACCAAAAGAGTTTGATTTTGAATAACTAGAGATTAGGGTAAGGTCTTGAAATTATTCCAAGGGGAAGGTGTTAGGCACCCCTCAGAATCCACTAGTGTGGTTCCTGGCCAGATAATTATTGTGAATTTGGGGTGCAATTATCATGTAGACAAATAAGGCTCAAATAAGAGGGGGTTTCATACAATAGTTTGTAAACAAACAAAGCTTGGAAGAGCCAAGAAAGCTGATTTTTAAAGAAGGAGTTGAAATGATAAAAGAATAAAGAATAAAGGAAAGGGGGTCCTAGGTTTATTAAAAATATGGATCACCCCACACAATGTCCAGCAATCACTCCTCAATGAGGGGCTACACGTGACATTATCGTGTGGTCATCATATCCATATCTATCCATCCCACCTCGTTAAGGTATTTAAAGGGCGGATTGGTCTCGTTTACTTATTTCATGTTATTACCCGCCCCAATCCTATCAGTCCCGGGGGCATTTAGGACTACTAATCCTAAAAGGGAAGGATGTTGGGCTTATTTGGAGTTTCAAAGGTAAAACTCTAGGTGACATACAAAACATGCATTTGCAAATCGAGGAAAACATATAACAAGCAGAGGCTCAGATATACCTCCTTGAACAAAGAAGCACGTAATTAGCATGACTTATACATACTGTTTAGGTCTGATGTTAAAGGTATTAAGGACGAGTGAGAGGAAATTGTTGAGATAGTTTCAGCTTATCACATAACTCAGATAAGAAGTCCGAGTCAGGCCTGCCTGCTGGTTATAATTATTAACAGAAGTAGATTCAGTTTATATTTGTTACCCTAAGGCTCACCTAAGTGTAGGACAAAGATCCTACTAGCATGGTATCTACTAGATTCAGAAAGCAATGAAACAGTAAGGCTCGAAATGAGCCGTTTGAAATCCTATATGTTAACTTCTAAGTGAGGGGCTCAGATTATTAAAAGAGAGGCAGAATTGAATCGATTATAAGTTCTGCAACGATAGTAGCCATTACTACTGGTTTTATATCTAACACTGAGTGAGGCGAATCAGATTTTTATTAGAAACTCCTATAGGCATGCTTTCTAGGCGTTACTGATATAAGACCTTGTAGACGTGGTGTCTAAATGCGGACCTTGTTTTAAACCTTATGCATAATTGAACATTTCTATAGGCATGATTTCTATATGAAATTACATATGCAGAATCCTATAGACATGATTTCTAAGTGATGTTTGAACATGCAGAATTCAGAACATCCTATAGGCATAATTTCTATATGGAGTTAAATATGCAGAACCACATAGGCATGATTTCTAAGTGTAATTGAATATGAAGAATCCTATAGACATGGTTTCTATAGTCATGATTTATACCCTTTGCATACATAATTACCCACACAATTCATTAACCAACCCTAAATGTTTATTACAAATCATAATAAATTAAATTACATTAGGAAAAGTAAAAAAGTACAACTAGAGGAAGCCTGATTCTAACTTCCTCTCTGAGTTACAAGATAAACCCAACTCAAGGATCATTGATCCAAAGCCTTTCTCCAATTTCAGTGTGTCAGAGTTCCTTAAGAGCCTCAATGGTACTCTGGGCAGTGCTCACACCCAAATTGTATTATCAAAATAGGGGCAAGTGCAGTGTGGAAGTACCAGTCCTCAAGTGTCCAAGTTCAGAGAGAACTCAAGGGGTCCCAAGGCAAGGCTCACACGAGGGGGGGCAGAACTTAAAGTCTAAGAGAGAGTGCAAGTGAAGAACAAAGTTCTAAAGGGGTGAAGGAGAGGGAAACATCTACAAACAAGTACACAAAAGGGGTTCATGGGAATAGGGAAGTTGCAAAGAGCCTATGTGCTTAGGCAAGGGTAAGCCATGGGTATGCACAACAATAGACAATGCTGGCATGCCTATAAACCTACCAGAACATACAATATCAGAAAAACATAGAAGTATGGGATCGAGCTTGAGTCATGGGTAGTAATATTTAGTATTGTCATGCCTTAAGGAAACCATAACATCAAACATATTGGGGTGGGGGTTTATGATTCATAATAGATTCAGAACAGGCAGAAAGAAATTATAGCATGCTAAAGTAAGTACTGAACTAAACACAAGTAGTAGACAAACAAGAAGGTAGAAGTATTAAGTAAACACATTGTTGTGATGTTGGAAATTTAATCAGAACATACCAGTTCAAAGAAGAAAAATACCGCAGTAGCAGTACTTGAAAAGAAACAGGCCACAATACAAATAACAAAAGAGAAATTGCCTTTTGAATGTGAGTGGGAGTTCAGAAAACTAAGAGTGTTCGTGTGTTTTTGTGTCAAAGAAAGAGCATGGTATTTATAGTTTGAAAACAGGCAGAGAATAAAGCAAGAAAATAACGATGTATCAATTAAAATCAATCAGTAGAAGAACTTCCTTTAATTAAGGAGTTCAAACTTAAACGGTAATGAGCAAAAATTATTTAAGGAAAGATATCAAGTAAGCATCTTATGTAAAGTAGGCAATTAGGGGTAAATACATATGAGTTTAATTAAGTGAAGGATCTTTGAAATACACAGTTAAACAAATAAGGCAAGAATCAATCAGTACATAGTAAATTAAGGAGTTAGAGATCTGAAATTACTGGTTCATGAATAAACCAAGTCAGAAAGTCTAAGGAAAGTTTTCGACTCAAACCAAGTAACAGGGAAATTGGCAAAACAAGGAAAGAAATCAATCACACTTACAGAAAAGGAAGTCTGAAATCAGTCAAAAATTGAAAGTCATTTTAGAGGGGAAGGTCAGCACATATAAAGAGTACACAAGTATTGGGCATGCGAGGATGAATTTAGGACAAAGAAAAGTGTCATGCAATTGCAAAATCAGTAAGCAGTAGACTATAGGATCATGGTAGTCACATAGTAACTCAGCAATGGACAAGAGAGAGAGCATCAAATGACATACAAAGGGTCCAGTAGAAAGACCTTAGAAGAGTTTAATAGGGAATCAAAATCATATAAAGAAACAAAGGTCGAAACAAAGATTTCGAAGCTCAAACGAGCAGTAGATGAAATAACTTCAGAAACTCGACGAGGTCCAAAGCAGTTAGGGTTCTGAAATCAAACAAGTTCAGAGATGAAGAACAAGCAAATCACATAACAAATGGTCTCAAAACTCGAATGAATCCCCAAATTTTAGGGTTTTGCCATCAATCGAGTGTGGAGATGAAAGGACAACTAATCAAGGAAAAAGATACTAACAAAACAAATTCAGAAATCTCAGAAAGGGACTGAAACTTTTAACATGCATTTTCCAATTGAAGAAACTCATGAGAAACATAGTAGAAGAACAACATGCGAAATACAGTAGAAGATCATCATAAGAAACACAGTAGAAGAAACACATAAGAAACATAGTAGAAGAAACACATAAGAAACATAGTAGAAGAAACTCATAAAAAACACAGTAGAAGAAACACATAATAAACACAGTAGAACATGCTAAAGATCAGAGAAACTTCTAAATAACTTAACAAAACCCTAGATCGAAAAAGATAAAGGTTTTGAAAGCAGAGTTTTGAAAGAAACTTAAAAAAACGTTTGGAAGTTTAGGGAGAATATGGATCTAGAACAGATCTAAAGAAATCAGAAAAACCTCGAAGGTTAGGATTTCAGAAGAAACCCAGAGGGTGAGAGAGACTTGGAAATCATCGATCTAAGTAGGAGAGGTCGAGATCAAGCTCGAATAGCCATAGTTGGCCGGAGCAAGGTCGAAGATGGCCGGAGACAGCCATAGCACTAAAAACATCCGAGGTCTGGACCAAGTCTCTTCAAGGTCTGGCCTTGAAGCCATGATAATCGAGCATGTAGGAGTCGAAGGAGGTAGATACAGGCCATCAATGGCCTTGGAAGCCATAAATTTCGGCGATTTTAGGGTAGAAGTGGATGGAGGCGGCTAGGGTTTAAGAGGGGAATTGGGAGAGAGGGAATTCAAGGGCAGCTTCAGACGAGAAATGATTAGGGTTAGGAGGTAATGGGGAATTAAAAAAGGAAAAGGAAATGGGGGTCGTTGATCTGGGAGATCGACGGTTAAGATTAAAGAGGGTAGGTGGGAAACGGGTCTGGGTCGGTTTGAACGGGGTTCGGGCCAGGGTAATTGGCTTTGAGATTGGGTTTAATTGAGGGTTGATTTAGGGATATAATTGAAATAAACGAGGCTACCATTTAAATGGCCACTTTTCCCTTGTTTGATTTTAAAAAAATGGTAAAATAATTTCTGAAAATAAATTAAAAGTACTAATATGATTAATAATACATAATTATCAAATGAAAATACTGGAGTCAATTTTATAAATGTAAATACAATTTATATTTTAAAAGAGGCCAATATTGCAATTATATGCAATTTAGCTTTAAAAATGCCAAATAAATTTATAAAAATGTAGACATGTGATTTTTGACCCTCCTCAAAATTTTACCCATTTTAGCGTAAAATATTTAATTTAGGCTTAATATAGTTATTTCAACTAATTTTGACTCTTTTATATTATTTTAAGAACAAAAATTGAAAATTACAAAAATAATTCCATATTTCTCTACTTAATTCGTGTATTAGATATTTTTAGGAGGATATATTACTTTAAGCCTATTTTTATTTTAATATAATCCCTGAAAATGCCAAAAATAGTTTCAACTTTCATTTTTAGCTTTTATTTTAATATTAATGGTTTATTAAAATTAATTAAGAGTTAATTTATATCTTCTTATAAGTATTTTTAGAAGTAAATTAGATTTTTAGCATTTTTCTTAGCCAATTTTGTAGGATTTTTGAGCCCAAATGAAATTGTTGCAAGAGGTCCAAGTTACACCACCCCAATCTCTAACCCATAAGCCCAAATACCTTACCCATACCCATACCAAACCCATCAGATTTGTCTCTCATTTTTTGAACAAAAGACAAGACTAAAAACCCTAGAAGGGACTTCATCTTCTTCATGGACAAGAGACAAAACAAAAAATAAAACCCTAAGACCATCTTCTTCCTCATGAACCTTAGAACAAGACAACAATGGAGCAAAAACCTAAAACCCTAGAGACCTTGAGCAACCATCTGTCAGCCAGCCGCCGCTGCCTTACCTTCCTGAACCCTAGGCCTCCAACTCCAAACGCCCACCATTAGACAGCAGCCGCCAGGTGCTTCCAGCTCCCACCTCCGTCTCCTCCACGCCCAGCCGTGACCTTCTCCGACATCAGCGACCATCTCCGCCAGAACACAAACCAACAACAGCCTCATCATCTTCTTCTCTAACTCGAACAACCCTAGACCCCTAAGCCGCCGGCCAGCCTGAACCTGCCGGAAAACAGCTGCAACACCCAACAACCAGACCTCACCACTCCCAGAACCGTCGTCAGCCACCAACAGCTCCTTATCCACCTCATCGACCAAAGACCTTTCAGCTTCTCTTTCTTCTTCGAACCTAGATACACACAACCACATATTTGTCTTCTTCGGCACTCCCTCAACAACACACGCACACCCAGAAATAGAGTGAGGGAGAACGGGATAAAAGAGGGAGAAGTAGCAGATCGCCGCACACCCTTGAGCTCCAAAAACACAGTGAGAACAAGGAAAATTTAGACTATGCAGTCAAGCTAAGGTTATTGAAATCGACGTTGTCCGGAGTGGTTTCGAGTGTGATTCAGAGTTGAGGTTCACGATTCCGGTTTCTATTGTTGTTTTCCTATTCGTTTTCTGTCGCACTTTAAAATTCCGACGTCGGTCTGCCTGTATTCGTTCTTGAACATATTAAATCGAAAGTTGCTCGCATTCAGGTTCATATCCTTGCTCTTTCTCTTATTTTATTACAGTATTGAACATGAATTTGAGGTGCTTGTTTTCTCTTAAGTTCCTACTGATGATCTGATTGCTTGTTTTCGAGATTTACAAATCCTTTTTATTTATTTTAAGAGGGTAAGTGAGGTTTGATAAAAAAAAAGGGTGTGACATCTCTGGCGACTCTGCTGGGGAGTTGCAGGTTCGAGCTGATACTTGATTTTGTTGGCTTTTAGGATGTTTGGTTGAGGTGTTTGTTTTCTTTATTTGCTTTGTTTGTTTAGTTTGTTTGTTTTATTTCTTGTTTTGTTGGTTATTTGTTTATTGCTTTTCTTAATGTGTTACTGCTTTATAAACTGTCATCATTTGCATAACCACAGGTCTTCTTTCTGCAACAAGTCTCAGAGTACGCGTCGCGTGCACGAACTCTTTGTTGAGTCACCCTTAATTTAGGAGGGGGGGGGCTGTCGGATGTATGGAGTGGGTGGAAAGCTTGAGCAGCCACCATCGACCATACGCTCCCTCGAATTGCCTTGTTAGTGAACCCCAAACCTAGGTCAGCCTTTAGGTCATTTTTATTTGCATCATGTCATTGAGACCTAGCAGGGCTCGGTCCCAGGTACCGTGTCCCTTTGTAGGAAGCCTATCCAAATTTTGTCAAAATGGGTCCGTGGCCCAAAAAGACATTCAATCATCCCTATATGATACATATTGCATCTTTGAGGGTAAAAAGGTCATTTGGCGGACCGATGTTTGGGAAAGAAGGGTGAAAAATGAAGCAAGTAGGCCTAGTTATATTTTTCTTTCACAACTTTTTCAAAAAAAAGCCCCAAAAATGATGAAATTGAAAAAAAATCCAAAAAAAAGATTTTACACTTTCCCATCATTTTTCAAAAAATAAAAAAAAAGAAAGAACAAGAAAATCCAAAAAGATTTTACATTTTCCATCATTTTTCAAAAAGACAAAAATATATTTTTTCGAATTAGTGTCATTTTTTTAAGCTTTCTCCCATGTACAATCTTCCTGAACTACGCAAACCTGATTCTCGTCTTTCGAGATGTGATACGTAGGCAACCCACATACGGTCCGATCTTCCTAGTAAGTCTTAGGTTCTTGGCTTTGCAGAGTCTTAGCCATATCTGGCATGTTTAGCCACTTTTGGCCACATTTTCCATTCTTCCAAAATAGGGTCATTTTCGCAAAAGTAGTTCATTGACCCATGTCTCAGAATCCTGAGTTTGCAACTAAGTGTCCCACTACCTTAAGGTCCGTCCTTCTGAGTTTGCATTTTTAGCCACTTTCTGGCCATATCGGTCATTTTTGCAAAATGGGGCATTTCCACAAATTAATTTTGGGCCGTGATATAGGGAGTTTGAATCCATAAAAGCCTTAGTGAGGCATTTTCCATGTCCATGAGGTCAATCTTGTTGAGTTTGCATTAATAGCCACTCTTGGCCATGCAAGTTAATTTTCAAAAATAGTTATCTTGCATGTGTCCAATGGGAGGTGTGGTCTCACATAGTGTCTTGAGTCGCTAATCTATTTGGTCCTATTTTTCTCATTCAGGTGTGGATCCACGTACCAGGACTCGAGCATGACAGATACCCCAGGACAATTGCGTTCAGGAGTTACTTGAGGAGACGTTTTATATTTTGAGCCTTTTTTTAAGTCTCTTAGGTGGTTTAAGAGTTTGTCAAGTCTTTCATTATCGTACTTTCTATTTTGTATTTGAAAGACCAAAAAAAATATAAATGAAAAATTCAAAAAGATTTTTGTTTCTTAATTTAGTTTGTCCATTACTTTTTCAGAACTACGCTTGATCTGATTCATGAGGGACATGCTACGTAGGCAACCTACATAAGGTTCGATCAAATCATTTTTAAAAAAAAAACAAAAAAAGAAGAAAAAGAGAAAAAAAGAATGAAGTTGTGGGACGTGAGAAATGAGCGGAAAGAAAAGAGGGGGAAAGAAATGAAAAACCAAGTGGTGTTAGAAAGGAAAATGAAGAAGGAAATGGGGCAAGAAGAGTGAAATTGGGATGCTGCCATATGACCTTCGTCCCCTCGAAGCCATTCTAGAACCGTTAACTGTGACTAGGGGCATTGCACGAAATGTGATATTTTTATCTGATAAATGTCCTAACGCTAACATGTTGGCTTCGTTTTGATCCTCTTTGTTACTTTCATTGTTATTATAACAGAGGGTGGTTAGTTTGTGACACTTTGGTGATTCGTCCATACAACACCAAAAAGGCACAAGGCAGTCATAGCTAGCAAAGAAACAGACACTAGGGTTGTACACCCACCAAGGGAGATTGTAGAATCAAAATCGAAACTGAAAGAGCAGGTCCAAAGGTTGAAACAACAGATGGCAGAAATGTATCAATCTTGGATCAGGGGGCATCCTCCACCTTCCTTCCCCACTAAGTACACTGAAAACCCTACAACTATCCCACTACTAACACAAGCCCAGGATCCTACTACTGTTGCTCTTTCCCCTCAACATGCCCCATTCATTGTTATTATAACAGAGGGTGGTTAGTTTGTGGCACTTTGGTGATTCATCCATACAATACCAAAAGGCACAAGGCAGTCATGGCTAGAAAAGAAACAGACACTGGGGTTGTACACCCACCAAGGGAGATTGTAGAATCAGAATCGGAACTAAAAGAGGAGGTCCAAAGATTGAAACAACAGATGGCAGAAATGTATCAATCTTGGATCAGGGGGCATCCTCCACCTCCCTTCCCCACTAAGTACACTGAAAACCCTGCAACTATCCCACTACTAACACAAGCCCAAGTTCCTACTACTGTTGCTCTTTCCCCTCAACATGCCCCAGGCTTCACCCCTTACCACAATTACCCTGGCACTTCCTCCCAAACTTTCCATGCTCCACCAGCCAAAACAACTGCATTACCAACTCCAGATACCCAATACTATGCCCTGAAACCGACTTTCAAAGTCCCAGATCCTTATTATTACACTCCTCACTTTGAGCCTCATGTTGAAACTGAGAAACCACCCAAGAACGCGAAGCAGGAGGAGATGTTTAGGAAGGTAAAGAGTCTAGAGCAATCATTGAGAAATATGCAGGGGTTAGGAAGCCAGGTGAGTATGGCTTATAAGGATTTGTGTTTGTTCCCTAATATTCAACTGCCTGGCAAGTTTGACTTGTATGACGGACATGGGGATACTGTAGCTCATCTGAGAGGTTACTGTAGTAAAATGAGAGGCGCCGGAGGGAAAGACGAATTACTGATGGCGTATTTTAGCCAGAGTCTGAGTGGAGAAGCTCTAGAATGGTACACCCGCCAGGATGCCAGCAGGTGGTACACATGGGACGATTTGGCTCAGGCCTTTGCTAGGCATTTTTAGTACAACATAGACATTGTCTCGGATCACCTGTCCCTGACCAAGGTAGAAAAGAAGCCCAGTAAAAGCTTTAGAGAATATGGTTTTCGATGGAGGGAGCATGCTGCACGGGTCAATCCTCTAATGGAAGAAGATGAGATGGTTGAATACTTTCTTTAAGCATTGGAGCCTACTTACTTCGGCCATTTGATCTCAGCCATTGGTAAGCCTTTCAATGATGTGGTAAATATGGGAGAAATGGTGGAAGAGGGACTGAAGTCAAGTAAGATCATGAGTTATTCTGCCTTAAAAGCCACAACACAGGCAATTCAGAAGAAACATGATGATGTTGCCATGGCTGTATCAGGATCGTGACATAGCCCAACGGGTCCGCCTCACCAATATAGTCAGTCTCGACCCCAACCCCAACCCCAAACCTATCCCTGAGCTCCACATAATCCACATCAGTACTATCCTCCGAACAACATCTAGTCATTTGTTCAACCACTGGATCACTCTTTATGGCGAGCACCAGCACCGCATAATACTCTTTCGCCTTTACAACATTGTCAAGCACCCAACAACCCTAGGAAACAGGGGAATGGAAGGGAACAAAGACAAATAAATAGTTTTATGCCAATCGAAGAATCCTACACAAGCTTGTTTGAAAGGTTAAAACAGTCTGGCCTGATTGAGCCGCTCCTTGGCTATACTCCGGACCCATATGCAAAAGGTTTTGATCCTACTATACATTACATGTACCACTCTAATGTCCAAGGGCATAGCATTGAAGATTGTCGTTCTTTGAAAATGGAGATACAAAGAATATTCAAGAAGGGATAATTGTGGTCCAGGACAGTGACACCCAAAATATTGCACAAAATCCTTTACCTGCACATGATGATGCACACTTTGTGGGGAAGATGCGTGGTGACAGGGAGTATGAGAATCCTCTTGGGAACTTGCTGACTGAAGTTAATGATATTGAAATTGGTGAAGGTCCCGGTAATTTTGATGTGCAACCTAGTGGCTAAGATGTCGAGCTTGGTAATTGGAAAGACACTCCTTTCTTGGCTAGCCAGGGAGGAGTTTTGGTGGTTTATTTTGTTGTCATTTCTATTTGTCCGGGTTATATCAGGGTTGTAATCCGGATATTGTCTTGTGGCTCAAATTCTTCTTCTTCTCACTTTGTCTAGTTCGTTTAGTTGTAGTAACTCGTCTATTGTTATTTAGGATTGTTCCAGGATTGTAACCCATGTCTATTTTGCTTGTCTTGTTCAAACCCTTTTCATCATCTGTCTAATGCAATCTCCTATTTTCTGTTAATTCTAGTCAGTTTTTGTTTAAGTCTTTTTTCCTATTATAGTCCTTTTCATGCCACTCTAGTGACATAACATGCACGCATAATTCTCAGCCTGATCTTGAAAGTTAGTCTAATCACGAAGCAATGGCACAGTTTTGAATATGATAAAAGGATGCGTTTGAGGAAACGATTAAAGATTCACGCATTCTGAGATGACCTGAACTTTGAATTAAGTGAAACTGAGGCAGTAAGTTTGGGAAATCAAGAGGTTGATAAGAGCATACAACAAGGAAATGTCTGTCAAGCAGTATGAGGTAAATCAGTCAGTGCTAAAATGCATTCTTCCAGTTCAAGATAAGGTTGAGGCAAGTTCGCCCCAAACTGGAAGGGGTCATTCGTTGTGACAAGAGTGTTATCCAATGTTGCTTTGTATTTAACAGACATAAAAGGAAAATGTGTATATATGGCTGTCAATTCTGATGCAGTTAAGAGGTACTATGTATGATTTCTTTGCTTACCTTCAGTTGTATTTTGTACTTGGCATGTTCAAAGTTGAAATGACGAAGGCATTTTGTTCCGCTACCCAAACACTTTCATCCTTTGTTACCCCTTTTGAGCTTTATTTATTTTCTTTCATACCCCTCTTTTGGAATCAGTAGTAGAAGTAGAGAATGAAAAAAATAATGATGAATGAGTGAAAATAAGAAAAACGAAAAAGAAGGAGAAAGAAAAGAAGAAAAAGGAAGAAAAGAAGGAAAAGAAGAAGAAAAAAAAGAAAGAAGAAAAAGAAAAAAAGAATAAAAGAAAAAAGGAAACAAAAACAAACAACTTTCTTTTGAACTATGTTCGACCTGATTCCTTTTAAGGATAAGTAGGCAGCCTCACGGTTCGGTCATATCAAAATAAAAATTAAAATTCCCCAGATCCAAAGAAACTGGGGCAGAAGTTTTGGTTTTGAAAAGATCTGATTCCAAAAGTTGTAATTTTGACCCCTTTCATCTTAAGTTAGTTTGAGCCTTTATGCCACCATTTCTTTCTAACCCCGTCCAAAAGCCTATATTACGATCCAAACAAAGACCTTCCGATCAATCTTTAAATATGTCAGGTCAAGCGAGATAGAGGTATGATTTACATCATGGATAAAACTTTGTTCATGGGCACAAGAGAGAAAATTAAAAATGAGAGAGTCTTATTGGTGAAAACGTCACGGGCACCGTAAGGCGATGGTGAGCTGAGAGAAAATTTAAAATGAGAGAGTCTTATTGGTGAAAACCTTCATGGGCATCGTAAGGCGATGGTGAGTTGAGAGATGAACAAATGAGAGAGGCTTGTTGGTGAAAACCCTTCAGGGCACTACAAGTCGAATGAGGCTCATGACTTTACAGAGAAATTTGATCAGTGAAAGCCCAGTTTTTGAAGTATGAAGACAGGACATGAACTGAAATATGATTGGTTGGACGGATTAGGCTGATCAGTCTGAAATGCATATCATGATCATTGGAGCTGGCTGCTTCCCTCAGATAAGTCTTCTTTTTCTCATTCTTCTTCATATGGTCATCTGTGTTCAAAATTTTCCTTTGTTCCTTTTCTCAAAAATTATTTCGCTTTGCTCTTTGAGTCTATCTTTATGGGTCTCTTTCGAGTCAACCCTGGTTGAACAAGTAGGAAAGGATTTCAAAATCTACTACCAGCTTTCCAATTGCACAAAACGAATTTGGCTAGCACATCAAAGTGGCATAAGTCAGGAAAAAGTGGTATGCACACTGAGTTAGTAACAATCAACATGCTTTGGGATTCATGTGAAATGCAAAGATTCAGTAAATGTCAATTCATGAGCACAATACAACAGATAAAGGGTATTGGATTTAAACGGATCAGAGATATTTTTATGATAAGGGTGATAGAGAAAAATGGTTAGTCAATAAACAAGCAAGGTCTTTCAAGTTGAAATCAAAGTTATCATGGGAACTGAAGGAGCAATCGCCCTCAAAGTCAAGGCCACAAACTAACCACCATGTTTTAAACTCACAAGTTTTCTTTGTCTGAAACAAGGATGAAGTCTATGTTCATATCAAAGCTTGAATTTTTCAGGTGTAATGTCCCAATTCTGCTTATGCAAAGGCTATTGAGAAGATCACACATCACCCCTAGGAGAAGCACTTCCTAGTCTGGACCTTTCAAGTTATGTTTTATTTTAGGAGACACACTTCCTAAATTGTGATTTTACCCTTAGGAGATGCACTTCCTAGTCTAGGTATTTCAAGTTATATTTTTATTTTAGGAGAGGCACTTCCTAATGTTGGTCATTTAAATTCATCCCTAGGAGACACACTTCCTAGTTGGAGTCATTGAAGTTTTACCCGTTAGGAGACGCACCTCCTAGTAGGGGTCTTTCATATTATACTTGTTAGGAGATGCACTTCCTAGCTTTGGTCATTTAACTTCATTCCTAGGAGAAGAACTTCCTAGTTTTAGTCATTGAAGTTTCACCCTTGGGAGACGCACTTCCTAGTCTGGGTCTTTCAGGTTATATTTTTCTTTTAGGAGACGCACTTCCTAAATTGAGATTTTACCCCTAGGAGATGCACTTCCTAGTTTAGGTCATTTAAGTTCATTCCTAGGAGACGCACTTCCTAGTTTGAGTCATTGAATTTTCACCCATTAGGAGACGCACTTTCTAGTATGGGTCTTTCAGATTATACTTGTCAGGAGACACACTTCCTAGTATGGGTCTTTTAGATTATACTTGTTAGGAGATGCACTTCCTAGCTTTGGTCATTTAAATTCATTCCTAGGAGATGCACTTCTTAGTTTTAGCCATTGAAGTTCCACCCCTAGGAGATGCACTTCCTAGTCTGGGTCTTTCAGGTTATATTTTTGTTTTAGGAGACGCACTTCCTAAATTGAGGTTTTACCCCTAGGAGACGCACTTCCTAGTTTGGGCCATTTAAGTTCATTCCTAGGAGACGCACTTCCTAGTTTGAGTCATTGAAGTTTTGCCCCTAGGAGACGCACTTCGTAGTCTGGGTCTTTCAGGTTATATTTTTGTTTTAGGAGATGGACTTCCTAAATTGAGATTTCACTCTTAGGAGACGCACTTCCTAAATTAAGGTTTTACCCCTAGGAGACGCACTTCCTAGTTTGAGTCATTGAAGTTTTACCTCTAGGAGACGCACTTCCTAGTCTAGGTCTTTCAGGTTATACTATTTAGGAGACACACTTCCTAAATTGAGTTTTACCCCTAGGAGACTCACTTCCTAGTTTTTGGTTCATTAAAGATTCACCCCTAGGAGACACACTTCCTAGTTTGAGTTATTCAAGTTTTACTCCTAGGAGACGCACTTCCTAGTTTGAGTTATTCAAGTTTTACCCTAGGAGATGCACTTCCTAGCTTTGGTTATTTAAGTTCATTCCTTGGAGACGCACTTCCTAGTTTGAGTCATTAAAGTTTTACCCCTAGGAGACGCACTTCCTAGTCTGGGTCTTTTAGGTGGTAGTTTTGTTTTAGGAGATGCACTTCCTAAATTGAAATTTTATTCCTAGGAGATGCACTTCCTAGTTTTGGTTCATTCAAGTATCACCCTTAGGAGACGCACTTCCTAGTTTGAGTTATTCAAGTTTTACCTCTAGGAGACGCACTTTCTGGTTTTGGTTCATTCAAGTTTCATCCCCAGGAGATGCACTTCCTAGTTTGGGTCATTCGGGTCCTATTCTTAGAAGATGCACTTGCTAGTCAAATATTCTTGGTTTGATTCATAGGAGACACACATCCTAGTCGAGTCTTTAGTTTACTCTCATCATTACATCAATAGCATATGTGATTTACAGTTTTGCTAACAACTCACAAACCTTCCTAGTGCAAACTGGGGCAGAAAACTTTGTTTGTTTTGTTGTTTTGATTGCAGGCACCCACCTGGAGAACGAGGGAATCCATTTCAAGTTCTTTTCAGAGTCACTTCAAATTTCAAGTCAGTAGCAGGAAGCCACCTGAAGAATGAGGGAAGTCATTTCAGAATTCAATTCAAGTTAGAAGTAGCAGAAGCTCGCGGCAAGAATGCGAGTCAACAGTCCGAGATGATCAATAGAAGTAATTTCAATCCAGAATAAAAAAGAAAAACAAAAAAAGGAAAAAAGTAAAGGGAAGTGACTCCAAAATACAGAAGCTGAGACAAGAGGCGGATTGCTCAAGACATGACTGAAGTCACAACCATGGTGTATCCGATTTTGATCTGAAAGGCTTAAGAAGATGAACTAGCACCTACAACTAGCAAACGTCTAGGTTCAAATCTAAAGTCTGCACGAAGAACCATTCAAGACTCAAGATCAAGCTTCAGAAGACTTATAGATAGGAATCTTGTAACTCATAGTTGACAGACTTAGTTAGTCTTTTTCATTTTTGATTTTGATGTAATAAAAGGACCGCGGACCGGAACCTCGATGGAACAATACCTCGATCGGCTCTCCACTTCGGTATACTCCATCATCTCACTCACTTCTGAACTACACGTGGCCTGATTCCTTTATAGCCAAGGATATGTAGGCAGCTTAGATACCAGGGCTCGGTCACATTCTCCTTTCTTTTAGCTTTTGGTCTTTTAAAATAAGGGTCGGGTCAAAAAACCTATCTAGTCATTCTTTGTCTGAAAATACTTCGGATTTCCAGTCAAAGAGTGGCAGCTGTAGACATGTGATTTTTGACCCTCCCCGAAATTTCACCCATTTTAGCGTAAAATATTTAATTGAGGCTTAATATAGTTATTTCAACTAATTTTGACTCTTTTACATTATTTTAAGAACAAAAATTGAAAATTACAAAAATAGTTCCATATTTCTCTACTTAATTTGCATATTAGATATTTTTAGGAGGTTATATTACTTTAAGCCTATTTTTATTTTAATATAATCCTTGAAAATGCCAAAAATAGTTTCAACTTTCAGTTTTAGCTTTTATTTTAATATTAATGGTTTATTAAAATCAATTAAGAGTTAGTTTATATCTTCTTATAAGTATTTTTAGAAGTAAATTAGATTTTTAGCATTTTTCTTAGCCAATTTTGTAGGATTTTTGAGCCCAAATGGAATTGTTGCAAGAGGCCCAAGTTACACCACCCCAATCTCTAACCCATAAACCCAAATACCTTACCCATACCCATAACCAAACCCATCAGACTTGTCTCTCATTTTTTGAACAAAAGACAAGACTAAAAACCCTAGAAGGGACTTCATCTTCTTCATGGACAAGAGACAAAACAAAAAACAAACCCTAAGACCATCTTCTTCCTCATGAACCTTAGAACAAGACAACAATGAAGCAAAAACCTAAAATCCTAGAGACCTAGAGCAACCATCTGTCAGCCAGCCGTCGCCGCCTTACCCGCCTGAACCCTAGACCTCCAACTCCAAACGCCCACCATTAGACAGCAGCCGTCGGGTGCTTCCAGCTCCCACCTCCGTCTCCTCCACGCCCAGCCGTGACCTTCTCCGACACCAGCGACCATCTCCGCCAGAACATAAACCAACAACAGCCTCATCATCTTCTTCTCCAACTCGAACAACCCTAGACACCAAAGCCGCCGGCCAGCCTGAACCTGCCGGAAAACAGCTGCAACACCCAACAACCAGACCCCACCACTCCCAGAATCGTCGTCAGCCACCAACAGCTCCTTATCCACCTCATCGACCAAAAACCTTTCAGCTTCTCTTTCTTCTTCAAACCTAGATACACACAACCACATATTTGTCTTCTTCGTCACTCCCTCAACAACACACGCACACCCAGAAACAGAGTGAGGGAGAACGGGATAAGAGAGGGAGAAACAGCAGATCGTCGCACACCCTTGAGCTTTTAAAAAACAGTGAGAACAAGGAAAATTTAGACTATGGAGTCAAGCTAAGATTATTGAAATCGATGTTGTCCAGAGTGGTTTCGATTGTGATTCGGAGTCGAGGTTCACGGTTCCGGTTTCGATTGTTGTTTTCCTATTCGTCTTCTGTCGCACTTTAAAATTCCGACGCCGGTCTGCCTGTATTCATTCTTGAACATATTAAATCGAAATTTGCTTGTATTCAGGTTCATATCCTTGCTCTTTCTCTTATTTTATTACAGTATTGAACATGAATTTGAGGTGCTTATTTTCTCTTAAGTTCCTACTGATGATCTGATTGCTTTTGTTCGTGACTTGAATATCATGAGACTGTTAAGTACATTTTGAGTAATTTAAGTTTGATGTGTACATGATACATGAATATAATTTGCCTGTTCATGTGCTTCATATGTTGAATGTTTATGTTCAGATTATTGTGTACGTTTCTCTTTAGGGAGTACTGGGTCATGGGAAGTTGGCAAGATTGAAGCCCGTCAGAGATTAAATATTGTTCACGTGCTTTAGGAATCGGGCTCGGTCTAAACTATGAAACAAGAAGTTGAAGAAAAATGAGCATGGACTAATTTTATTTTAGTTTTATTTTATTTTATTATAATTTCCATTACCCGCTAGTAGCATGCTTAGGCCGACCACATTTGGGTAGACAATCTTAGGATTTTTCTATTTGTTTGCTTTTAATTTCGAGGCAAGAGGTCGTTTCTCGTAGTTAAATCTATCTGTGGAATGCCTCGAAGAATTTGTAATATATTTTTATCCGGGGTATGCCCCGAAGTATCATGTATTTGGAGGCCATGACGAACATTATGGAGGAAGTACTATGTAGGCTAGCTTTTATTTTTATTTTTATTTTTATTTTTCTTTTATTAGGTGTGGACGACCTCGAGCCTCTTGTGTTTGTTTTTCTTTTCTATGTTTAGTTATACCTCAATTTGAATATTTTAAAAGCCAACTAGATCGAGTACGCAACCGTGACTTTCACGAGACTTGGGGAGTTCCTAATACCTTCTCCCCGAGTCAAATGAACCCCCTTACCCAAATCTCTGGTGTAGACCTAGTTTTAGAGTTCAAAGTGTTTTGAAAGGAAAAATTATCCTAAAAATGGTGATCTGGCACACCGAAATCAATGTCAGGTGGCGACTCTGAGTTATTTCCTTTTGAACACCATTTTTGTCACTTTCCAATTGAAAACCCTTTTCGAGCTTTACAAATCCTTTTTATTTATTTTAAGAGGGTAAGTGAGGTTTGATAAAAAAAGGGTGTGATAAAAAATATGCAAAAATTATGCTAGCTATATTTTAGCATAAATATGAGAATCCAATAAATGAATTACCAAAAGGATAATTTTGGTAATAATTATTGGGTTTTCCTTGATAAAATAGGGCAATTAATTGATTTAAAAATCTTTAAAAATTAAGAAACAAATAATAAAACCTTGGGACATACCTATATATGCATATACATGCTATTTTGAAAGTATTTTGCATATAAAAAAATATACAGGAAAAAATTAGGTATCAACAACTGCCCTTTTTTTACCGTAAAGGTTGAAAGAGTTGTCGGATAAAGATATGATGGCCAATTTTGACTGAACGAAATGGTTTGAAGAGGTTTGGCCGTGCTCTGACTCCTGAGCTGCCTCCATGTCCCTGGTCTTACAGGAATCAGGCCATATGTAGTTCAGGATACGCCGGCGGAGTATGTCGATGGAGACTTTTCAAGAACAGACGCGATATTGAGGACGGGGTGAATGGTCAAAGCCTAACAGGGCTGAGGGAACTAGAGCCAGATCGCTCCTGCTGAGATGGCCGTTGTTCACCGGTTTATCTGCAAATAAGCAACACAAGCATATATTGTGCGTAAATTTAAACATGATGCAAATTCCCGTCGGACCATGAATGTTTGTCCTCGGACGGTTAGGATGACGTCCTTAGACCATGATGTCTTGGGCCATAAAGTGTATAATAAAGGATTTGCAGGCCATGAAATGATGCTCTTGGTCTATGATGATGATGCTTCCGAACCATGATGTCTTTGAATAATGATATGCAAAAGATTAAAAGGGGTCCTCAGGCCATGATATGGTGTTCTCGAACTATGAAAATGGTGCCTCCGAAGAATGACGCCTTCGGATGATTGGCGATCTTTCAGCCCATGAGATGCAGTAGGTGGCGATCTTTCAGCCGATGAGATGCAATGGGTGGCGATCTTTCAGTCATGCAAGTGTAGAGGTGGCGATCTTTCAGCCAATGCAAACGTAAATAAGGTGGCGATCTTTCAGCCCATACAAATGTAGAGGTGGCGATCTTTCAGCCATGCAAGTGTAAATAAAGCAGCGATCTTTCAGCCATGCAAGTGTAGAGGGTGTCGATCTTTTAACCATACAAATATAGAGGTGGCGATCTTTCAGCCAATGCAAACGTTAATAAGGTGACGATCTTTTAGCCCAGGCAAATGTAGAGCTGGCGATCTTTCAGCCATGCAAGTGTAAATAAAGCGACGATCTTTTAGCCATGCAAGTGTAGAGGGTGGCGATCTTTCAGCCATGCAAATGTAGATAAGGCGGCGATCTTTCAGCCATGCAAATGTAAATAAGGTGGCGATCTTTCAGCCATGCAAATGTAATTAAGGTGGCGATATTTCAGCTAATGCAAATGTAAATAAGGCGGCGATCTTTCAGCCATGCAAATGTAAATAAGGTGGTGATCTTTCAGCCATACAGATGGAGGTAGAGCTTAACCTCGAAAGGCAGAATAGTAGCCTTATGCAACGCAAGAATGCAGATGAAGATAGAGCTTGGTCTCGGAAGGCAGAATGGTAGCCTTATGCAATGTAGAAATGCAGATGGAGACAGAGCTTAGTCTTGAAAGGCAGAATGGTAGCCTAATGCAATGCAGATGGAGACAGAGCTTAGTCTCGGAAGGCAGAATGGTAGTCTTATGCAATGCAGAAATGCAGATGGAGACAGGATTAGTCTCGGAAGGAAGAATGGTAGCCTTATACAAGAAGTAAAAGGGCAAAAGTGACAATAGAATTTCTTAGCTGATAGCGGATTGCGATATTGTGATTGCTGGGGATACTGTGATATTGGGGACACTGCGTGCGGATAGCAGCTGTGATTAAGTGCAACGGTTCTGAAAGTTGTATTCCTGAATGATGTTTGTCTCGTGAGTGTATTGTATGTATGATGCTTTCGTGATCCAAGTGCTTGCATCCAAAGAAAAATCGTGAGTTTTGTAAAAGGGGAAGGTTAGTTCGTATCCCCACTGGATCCGCTTAACTTGCTCGGCTTTGATCTGGTGATACTATATGTATCATTGAGGTAGCGTTGCTAAACAAAGCAATTTCAGTAATAAACATGCATGATTCGTAAAAATATAACATGGGTATATAATTAAGATAGTTTTTTAGATGAACCGATGACTGTGACATGGTTCGAGACATTGCAACCTCTCTTGCTACGGAATTTTGAGGGTCCTCCTCAAAATTCTGCCCCAGTTTAATGGGTTGATGCTTCTGATTGTTGTTTGCGACGATCGGCTGAAATTGCTTCAGAATTTTGGGGGTCCTCCTCAAAATTCTACCCCGGTTTCCAATTTCGGGGGAAATGAAAATTTTATTAAATTATGACCGAATCCATAGGGCTGCCTACGTATCCCCTCTTAAACGGGAATCAGGTCAGGCATAATTCAATTTCCATCATATAGGAAACCATAAAGATTACACATAGTAACACTTGACTGCATCTGAATTGATCGGCTTTGGCCAGACTTCTCCGTCCATTTCTGCAAGTATGAGGGCTCCTCTTGTTAGAACCCGGTGAACCATTTACGGACCTTGCCAGTTGGGAGAGAATTCCCTTTGGCTTCATCTTAATATGGAAAGATTTTCTTTAACACCAGCTGCCCCAGTGTAAACTGTCTCGGCTTAACTCTTTTGTTGAAGGCTCTAGACATTTAGTTCTGATAAAGTTGACCATGGCAAACTGCATTCATTCTCTTTCCATTGATTAGAGCCAGCTGCTCATAACAACTCTTTACCCACTCTGCATCATCGAGCTCAGCTTTTTGTATGATCCTTAGGGAGGGAATTTCTACCTTAGTGGGAATGACGACCTCTATACCGTAAACTAGCATATAGGGGGTTGCCACGGTTGATGTGCGGACTATGGTGAGATATCCCAGTAAAGTAAACGATAACTTCTCGTGCCACTGTTTATGCTTCTCTACCATTTTCCTCAATATTTTTTTGATATTCTTATTGACGGCTTCTACTGCTCCGTTCATTTGAGGTCTGTAGGCTGTAGAATTCTTGTGTCTGATCTTGAAGGTTTCACACATGGCTTTCATCAAGTCATTGTTTAGGTTGGAGCCATTATCGGTAATGATTGACTCTGGAATCCCGAATCGGCAAACAATGCGGTCGCAGACAAAGTCTGCCACGACCTTCTTGGTTACTGCTTTGTAAGATGCTGCTTCAACCCATTTGGTAAAATAGTCTATTGCTACTAGGATAAACGTGTGCCCGTTGGAGGCGGCGGGCTCGATTGGTCCAATAACATCCATTCCCCAAAGCGGCGAACGACCATGGTGAGCTTGTTGCATTAAGCTCGCTTAGAGGTACCTTTATCATGTCGGCATGTATCTGGCAGCGATGGCATTTTCGAACATACTGGATGCAGTCCGTCTATAAAGTCATCCAAAAGTAACCAGCTCGGAGTATCTTCTTTGCTAAAACAAAGCCATTCATATGCGGACCGCAGGTCCCAGCATGAATTTCCTCTAGTAGCCTGGATGTTTCCTTTGCGTCGACACATCTTAGCAATCCTAAATTAGGAGTCCTCCTATATAGGATTCCTCCGCTGTGAAAGAAATTGTTGGACAATCTCCGAAGTGTGCATTTCTGAGTAGGATTTGCAAGTTTTGGGTATTCTCTTTTCGTCAAATATTCCTTGATATCATGAAACCAAGGTTTTCTGTCTGCTTCTTTCTCAACATGAGCATAATAAGCTGGTTGATCATCGATCTTTACCAGAATGAGATCAATGAAGTTCTTGTCTGGATGTTGTATCATAGATGATAGGGTAGCCAATGCATCGGCGAACTTATTCTGGACTCTGGGAACATGTTGGAATTCTGTCTTTGTGAACCTTTTCCTCAATTCCTGTACATAATGAAAATATGGGAGTATCTTGGAGTTCTTGGTTACCCATTCCTCTCGGACCTGATGTATAAGTAGGTCTGAATCTCCGATCACTAGCAACTCTTGAATGTTCATGTAAATAGCCATCTTGAGTCCTAAGATGCAGGCCTCGTACTCGGCTATGTTATTGGTATATGAGAACCTGAGTTTGGCGGACACCGGATAATGCTGACCGGTTTCTGATACCAGGACGGCTCCTATGCCAACTCCCTTGAAGTTTGCTGCTCCGTCGAAAAACATTCTCTAATAATCATAGGATTCTGCAATATCTTCCCCTATGAATGATACCTCTTCGTCAGGAAAATACGTTTTTAGGGGTTCGTATTCTCTGTCCACGGGATTTTCAGCAAGGTGGTCTGCTAGTTCATGTCCCTTGATTGCTTTCTAAGTCACGTAGACAATGTCGAACTCACTCAACAGGATTTGCCACTTGGCTAGCTTGCCAGTGGGCATGGGCTTTAGGAAGATGTACTTTAAAGGATTCATCATTGATATGAGATATGTAGTATAGGCACAAAAGTAGTGCCTCAACTTTTGAGCTACCCAAGTCAAAGCACAACAGGTGCGCTCTAACAGAGAATACCGAGCCTCATATGGAGTGAATTTCTTACTGAGGTAATAAATGGCTTGCTCTTTCCTCCTTGTTTCATCATGCTGCCCAGAACATAACCAAATGCTCCATCAATACTGCAAGGTAGAGTAATAAGGGTCTAGCTGGCTCAGGCGGAACTAAGACTGGTGGTGTTGACCAGTATTCCTTGATTCTGTCAAAAGCTTTTTATCATCAGTCCATCTGGTAGCAGCATCCTTCTTCAACATCTTAAAGATTGGCTCACAGAAGACTGTAGATTGTGCTATGAACCAGCTGATGTAGTTAAGTCTTCCCAAGAAACTCATCACGTCCTTCTTGTTTTTTGGCGGTGGCAATTCTTGAATAGCTTTGACCTTTGATGGATCCAGTTCTATTCCTTGGCGACTCACAATAAACCCAAGTAGTTTTCCAGCAGGAACCCCAAATGCACACTTTGTGGGATTCAGTTTTAGGTAGTACCTTCGCAGTCTATTGAAGAATTTTCTCCAATCTTCCATGTGATCAGTGGCTTTCTTGGACTTGATAATAACATCATCTATATACACCTCTATCTCCTTGTATATCATATCGTGGAATATGGTAGTTATGGCCCTTATGTAGGTGGCCCCTGCATTCTTCAGGACAAACTACGTCATCTTGTAACAGTATATTTCCCACGGCATAATGAAAGCCGTTTTCTCAGCATCTTCTTCATCCATCCATATCTAATGATACCCAGCGAAACAATCCACAAATGATTGCAATTCATGCTTGATGCAATTGTTGATCAGGATGTGTATGTTTGGCAAGGGGAAATCGTCTTTCGGACTGGCCTGGTTGAGTTCCCGGTAGTCGACACAGACTTTGACCTTCCCGTCCTTATTTGGTACTGGCACAATGTTGGCTAACCATGTTGGGTATTCTACTACCCTGACAACCTTGGTTTTGACTTGCTTAGTGACTTCTTCCTTGATTTTCAGACTTATGTCAGGCTTAAACTTTCTGAGTTTTTTCTTTACCTGCGGACATGTTGGATCGGTTGTCAGTTTGTGAGCCACAATAGATGTACATAGACCAGTCATGTCATCATACAACCAAGCGAATATGTCTTCATATTCCCTTAGAATTTTTGTGTATTCCTCATTTTCTAGTGGTGATAAATGGACACTGATTCTCGTTTCTTTGATGTTCTCTGCATCTCCCAGGTTAACAATCTCGGTCTCATCCAGGTTGAACTTAGGTCTGTTCTAAAAATTGTCAACTTCCTTAACAACCTCTTCTGGTATTTCATCTTCCTCTAAATTTGTGTCCATTTATTGCTTTGTCTCATTGTACGTCATAGTCATCGGTTCATCAAGATAGGTAATAGTAATGCTGTATAAGTAAAGTAATGAGAGAAAATAATAGTAATAAGTGTTGATTCATAAGGAAAGTCAAAATTCTTTGATAAATTGCATAATTGTTTTGAATTTTGGAGATCTTATTGCGGGAATTAAAATGCAAAAGGAAAATCATTTAGTAAATAAAAACAGTGCATGATGTTTGTTTTAACCTTGCTACCCCGAGGCTCGTCGGGCTCTGGTTGTCCTGATGGTCCAGTTAGTGAGGCGTGTCCCTCTGCTTACAGCCTATATGGAAGGGCCTTGTGAAATAAGATGATGATGCCAGGATGCACGAACTCACCTTTGGGGAGGGGAATAATAAAACAAAAGTAAAAACAAAAAGGTAACAAGTTAGTGAGGATTATAAGAAAATGTTACGATATTTAAACACATAGTGCAAGAATGTAAATCGTGTCCTAATTGGGAACCTCTTTGTGCCCAAGGTAGGCCTAGCAACAAGTTGATTTGGAGAACTTAGAATGCTAAATGCCTCATTTTATTGGTAAAAAGTAGAAGAATCCCAAATCAACATTAAGAAACAGGAAATAAAATATCACTAGTGGTCGTCGACCTTATTACATTTATAAAACGAAAAAGTAAATTCCTATCTACTTGATCCCAGAAGGACCTTCCCCAGACTCGGCATCTTTGGCTCCGTCGAACAGCTTTCCCAACTCGCAAAGTCCTAGCAATAGGTAGGATCTAGCTAGATGTCCGCCCTCATTTCCCTCAACATTCTGGCAATCCTCGATTCTTTTGAGAAATTTCCTTTCCAGCTCTACTATGTCCCAGTCCAAGTACCCCAGTCGTTTGCTGGCACTGACAGCCATGTCCTTCCACTCCTCGATTAGCTTTTGGTTGGCTTCTTGTATCTCACGGTGCTCGCTTTTGCATTTTCGGATCCTCTTGCACAGTTGAATGTATTTGACCTGCGCCTCGGCCCTCTCATCCATGATCATGTGGCCTCTAGCAAGTCCTGGCTAACATAGACCATCGTGATTAGATTCTAACCAGCCTGAATAGTAAAGAGCGCAACCAGTGTGGTATCTGTCTGGCTCGATAGTATCTTTTCCCATAATGATCTTGCAATGCCACATATGCTGAGCTTGACACTTATAAGGACTGTCATCAGCTTGGAAGTCAGCCCGGAAGTAACTCGCATGTCTCATAACTCGGACAGGGACATAAGGGTAGGTTCCTCTAAGACCGATTAATTTCAGAAATGGCGCATCCTTGGATCGTTCGATGAACTCCTCAGTAGGGAACCATTCGAACATCCATTGTACCCGGTCCTCGGTAAGGTAATAAAATAACCCTACCCATCCTCTGGTATCTTCCAGCTGGGCGAACATGTTGGCATATAGTTCATTCGCTTCGGATGATGGAAAGTGATATGATCATCCCAGTATCTTTGCTGAATTTCCTGTCGGTATTCACCCCTTTGGAGATGCTCCATGAGCCAGAGTTGAAGTAGCAAATTGCAGCCCTCGAAGTGTTGGGATCCTCATTGACACTTCTCCAAAGCTCAGTATATCTCCGCAATAATCATGGGCACAATGTCGAATGGTTGCCCACCAATGCCCTCCATCAGAGTTTTAGTTACCATAGCCAGCTTGGTATGGATCTTTACTTTCTTCATCGGAAACACTATCAATCCCAGGAAATAAAACATAAATACAAAGACCCATCGATGAATATGCCCTAATGATGTGATGGCAAATTCGTCATGATAGGTATGGTAGAACTTGCTATGACCGTACCTCTCATACAAATAGTCGAAGGGGATATAAGATTCCTTTAGACATGTCAGTTCTGAATTCCTCTTCAACCCCATCATTTTGAGAAAACCCCTGCCCTTGCGGTTCTCAGGCATTAACAATCCCGGTGTTTCCCATGGTATACCAGCCAATCCTCCTATTTCTTATAGCAAGGGTGTCATTTCAATGTCCCCGAAGCAAAACACTGACCTCTCACAATCCCAGTATAAAGTGGCAGCTTCTATGATCTTGTTGTTGGGTTGGATTTCCAGGAGAGAAGGTAGGTTGCCTAGATATTTACGGACAAGGGTTTGATCACTAGAGTGAAGATCCTCCCACCAGCTTAGCAATTTTGGGTAGATGTTGGTGACCATGCCGAATCTGGGGACTTCATGCCTCATATTTCTGCAAGACAAAAAAGTTAGGCCCTTACCCCCACCAGACTCGACTATTTAATATCAACAATTAGCATAAAAGCATTTAGTTCTCCAAATAAATGCATAGAACGTGGTAACGTCCGTTTGGGTTTTAGGGAAACCTAGTGGACTTTGGACAAGGCTATCTTAAAGAGTCATTATGCAGACAACATAACTGACTCAGCTAGGTTTGACCATGATGCATGCACAGTTAAAAAAAGTAAGGTTTTTATGAGGTTTTAGACTGGTACCCTTGAGCGGACAACTCA
Source organism: Nicotiana tabacum (assembly GCF_000715075.1). Taxonomy (NCBI): domain Eukaryota; kingdom Viridiplantae; phylum Streptophyta; class Magnoliopsida; order Solanales; family Solanaceae; genus Nicotiana; species Nicotiana tabacum. The sequence goes on along the minus strand of NC_134086.1, from coordinate 103,500,376 downwards.
AGAGGGAACGACATGAAACCATCAAATACACCATTGATCGACTGATTTTACCGCAAATATGCCTTTTCCGGATTTAAGGGGTGATAATATCGGAAGAGCGCAACCACTCATTATAAGCGTTGCTATGGTATTTTGTTTGGAACGAGTGGGATATGATGTTGAGCATGATTAAGCAACAATTAAAGCAGGTTGTCACATATTTGCATGTTAGGAAAGTAGTAAATAGAACAGTTCTTCATAATTTAAAGCGGTAGTAAAGGAAAGCAGTAAAGAAAAGAAACAAAAAGACAAGTCAGTTTTGCAATCGAAAAGAAAATTGAATGCTTGAAAGAAATAAACAGATAATTGCACATAAAGAAGCATAAATTCACAATAATAGTCTAAAATGGTAAAATCCTAAAAATCCCCAGTAAAGTCGCCATGCTATCGCGCCCCCCTTTTCTCTAGATTGAAATCGGGTTTATGACATTTGGAGGGACAACTCATTCCTTTTGGGAATTGGGTTTGCATTTGAAGAGTCGCCACCTAATGATTTAAGGTGCATTAGGTCACCAAAAGAGTTTGATTTTGAATAACCAGAGATTAGGGTAAGGGTTTGAAATTATTCCAAGGGGAAGGTATTAGGCACCCCTCAGAATCCACTAGTGTGGTTCCCGGCCAGATAAATATTGTGAATTTGGGGTGCAATTATCATGTAGACAAATAAGGCTCAAATAAGAGGGGGTTTCATATAATATTTTGTAAACAAACAAAGCTTGAAAGAGCCAAGGAAGCTGATTTTTAAAGAAGGAGTTGAAATGATAAAATAATAAAGAATAAAGGAAAGGGGGTCCTAGGTTTATTAAAAATATAGATCACCCCACACAATGTTCGGTAATCATTCCTCAATGAGGGGCTACACATGACATTATTGCATGGTCATCATATCCATATCTATCCATCCCACCCCATTAAGGTATTTAAAGCACGGATTGGTCTCGTTTACTTAATGCATGCTATTACCCGCCCCAATCCTACTAGTCCCGGAGGCATTTAGGACTACTAATCCTAAAAGGGAAGGATTTTGGGCTTATTTAGAGTTTCAAAGGTAAAACTCTAGGCGACATACAAAACATGCATTTGCAAATCGAGGAAAACATATAACAAGCAGAGGCTCAGATATACCTCCTTAAACAAAGAAGTAAGTAATTAGCATGACTTGCACATACTGTTTAGGTATGATTTTAAAGGTATTAAGGACGAGTGAGAGGAAATTGTAGAGACAGTTTCAACTTATCACATAACTCTGATAAGAAGCTCGAGTCAGGCCTGCCTGCTGGTTGTAATTATTAACAAAAGCAGATTCAGTTTATATTTGTTACCCTAAGGCTCGCCTAAGTGTAGGACAAAGATCCTATGAGCATGGTATCTACTGGATTCAGAAAGCAATGAAACAATAAGGCTCGAAATGAACCGTTTGAAATCATATATGTTAACTTCCAAGTGAGGGACTCAGATTATTAAAAGAGAGGCAGAATTGAATCGATTATGAGTTCTACAACGATAGCAGCCATTACTATTGGTTTTATATCTAACACTGAGTGAGGCAAATGAGATTTTTATTAGAAACTCCTATAGGCATGCTTTATAGGCGTTACTGATATAAGACCTTGTAGACGTGGTGTCTAAGTGTGGACCTTGTTTTAAACCTTATGCATAATTGAACATTTCTATAGGCATAATTTCTATATGAAATTACATATGCAGAATCCTATAGATATGATTTCTAAGTGATGTTTGAACATGCAGAATTCAGAACATCCTATAGGCATAATTTCTATATGGAGTTAAATATGCAGAACCCTATAGGCATGATTTCTAAGTGTAATTGAATATGCAGAATCCTATAGACAGTTTCTATATGAGATTGAATATGCAGGAATATAGTAGTCCTATAGTCATAATTTCTACCCTTTACATACATTATTACCCACCCTTTTCACTAACCAGCCCCAAATGTTTATTACAAATCATAATAAATAAAATTACATTAGGAAAAGTAAAAAAGTACAACTAGAGGAAGCCTGATTCTGACTTCCTCTATGAGTTACAAGATAAACCCAACTCAAGGACCATTGATCCAAAGCCTTTCTCCAATTTGAGTGTGTCAGAGTTCCCAAAGAGCCTCATTGGCACTCCAGGCAGTGCTCACACCCAAATTGTATTAACAGAATAGGGGCAAGTGCAGTGTGGAAGTACAAGCCCTCAAGTATCCAAGTTCAGAGGGAACTTAAGAGGTCCCAAGGCAAGGCTCACAAGAGGGGGGCAGAACTTAAAGTCTAAGAGAGAGTGCAAGTGAAGAACAGAGTTCTAAAGGTGTGAAGGAGAGGGAAACAGTTACAAACAAGTACACAAAAGGAGTTCAGGGGAATAGGGAAGTTGCAAAGAGCCTATGTGCTTAGGCAAGGGTAAGCTTTGGGCATGCACAACAATAGACAATGCTGGCATGCCTAAAAGCCTACCAGAACATACAATATCAGAGAAACATAGAAGTAGGGGATCGAGCTTGAGTTATGGGCAGTAATATTCAGTACTGTCATGCCTCAAGGAAACCATAGCATCAAACATATTGGGGTGGGGGTTTGGGATTCATAATAGATTCAGAACAAGCAGAAAGAAATTATAGCATGCTAAAATAAGTACTGAACTAAACACAAGCAGTAGATAGACAAGAAGGTAAAAGTATTAAGTAAACACATTGTTGTGATGCTAGAAATTTAATCAGAACATACCAGTTCAAAGAAGCAAAAATACAGCAGTAGCAGTACTTGAAAGAAAACAAACCACAGTACAAGTAACAAAAGAGAAAGTGCCTTTTGAATGTGAGTGGGAGTTCAGAAACTAAGAGTGTCCGTGTGTTTTTGTGTCAATGAAATAGCATAGTATTTATACTTTGAAAAGAGGCAGAGAATAAGGCAAGAAAATAACCATGTACCAATTGAAATCAATCAATAAAAGAACTTCCTTTAATTAAGGAGTTCAAACTTAAACGAAAATGAGCAAAAATTATTTAAGGAAAGAGATCAAGTAAGCATCTTATGTAAAGTAGGCAATTAGGGGTAAATATATAGGAGTTTAATTAAGGGAAGGATTTTTGAAATACACGATTAAACAAATAAGGCAAGAATCAATCAGTACATAGTAAATTAAGGAGTCAGATATTTGAAATTACTGGTTCATGAATAAACCAAGTCAGAAAGGCTAAGGAAAGTTTTCGACTCAAACCAAGTAACAGGGAAATTGGCAAAACAAGGAAAGAAATCGATCAGACTTACACAAAAGGAAGTCTGAAATCAGTCAAAAATTGAAAGTCATTTTAGAGGGGAAGTTCAGCACATATAAAGAGTACACAAGTATTAGGCTTGAGAGGTTGAATTTAGGACAAAGAAAAGTGTCATGCAATTGCAAAATCAGTAAGCAATAGACTATAGGATCATGGTAGTCACATAGTAACTCAGAAATAGAGAAGAGAGAGAACATCAAATGGCATACAAAGGGTCCAGTAGAAAGATCTTAGAAGAGTTTAGCAGGGAATCAGAATCATATAAAGAAACAAAGGTCGAAACAAAGATTTCGAAGCTCAAACGAGCATTAGATGAAATAACTTCAGAAACTCGAATAGGTCCAAAGCAGTTAAGGTTTTGAAATCAAACAAGTTCAGAGATGAAGAACAAGCAAATCACGTAGCAAATGGTTTCAAAACTCTAATGAATCCCCAAATTTTAGGGTTTTGCCATCAATCGAGTGTGGAGATGAAAGGACAAGTAATCAAGGCAAAAGATACTAACAAAACAAGTTCAGAAATCTCAGAAAGGGACTGAGACTTTTAACATGCATTTTCTAGTAGAAGAAACTCATGAGAAACATAGTAGAAGAACAACATGTGAAACACAGTAGAAGAAACACATAAGAAACACAATAGAACATGCTAAAGATTAGAGAAACTTCTAAATAACTTAACAAAACCCTAGATCGGAAAAGATAAAGGTTTTGAAAGCAGGGTTTTGAAAGAAACTTAAAAAAACGTTTGGAAGTTTAGGGAGAACATGGATCTAGAACAGATCTAAAGAAATCAGAAGAACCTCGAAGGTTAGGATTTCAGAAGAAACCTACAGGGTGAGAGAGGCTTGGAAATCATCGATCTAAGTAGGAGAGGTCGAGATCAAGCTCGAATAGCCATAGCTGGTCGGAGCAAGGTCGAAGATGGCCGGAGACAGCCATAGCACTGAAAACATCCGAGGTCTGGACCAAGTATCTTCAAGGTCTGGCCTTGAAGCCATGATAATCGAGCATGTAGGAGTCGTAGGAGGTAGATACAGGCCATCAATGGCCTTGAAAGCCATAATTCTGGTGATTTTAGGGTGAAAGTGGAGGGAGGCGGCTAGGGTTTGAGAGGGGAGTTGAGAGAGAATTGGGAGAGGGGGAATTCAAGGGCGGCTTCAGACGGGAAATGATTAGGGTTAGGGTGTAATGGGGAATTAAAAAAGGAAAGGGAAATGGGGCCGTTGATCTGGGAGATCAACAATTGAGATTAGAGAGGGTAGGTGGGAAACAGGTCTGGGTCGGTTTGAATAAGGTTTGGGTCAGGGTAATTGGGTTTGAGATTGGGTTTAATTGAGGGTTGATTTAGGGCTATAATTGAAATAAACGAGGCTAGCATTTAAATGGCCACTTTTCCCTTGTTTGATTTTAAAAAATGGTAAAATAATTTTTGGAAATAAATTAAAGGTACTAAAATGATTAAAATACATAATTATCAAATGAAAATACTGGAGTCAATTTAATAAATATAAATACGATTTATATTTTAAAAGAGGCCAATATTGCAATTATATGCAATTTAGCTTTAAAAATGCCAAATAAATTTGTAAAAATACGCAAAAAATATGTTAGCTATATTTTAGCATAAATATGAGAATCCAATAAATGAATTACTTAAAGGATAATTTTGGGAATAATTATTGGGTTTTCTTTGATAAAATAGGGCAATGAATTGATTTAAAAATTAAGAGAAAAATAATAAAACCTTGGAACATACCTATATATGCATATACATGCTATTTTGAAAGTATTTTGCATCAAAAAAATAGACAGGGAAAAATTAGGTATCAACAAACATGACGAGCTAACTCCGAGAACCTCATCTCATATTGCGTCACAGTCAAATCTCTCTGACGCAACCACTCGAACTGCCTGCGTAGCTCCTCTCTACGAGACTATGGCACATACTTCTCCAAAAATAGAACAGAGAACTGCTGCCAGGTAAGGGGTGCTGCACCAACAGGCCTACGCCTCTCATAAGCCTCTCACTAAGTGAAGGCAGCTGTAGAAAACTGAAAAGTAGTGAAAGCGACCCCGTTGGTCTCCAGAATACCCTTTGTGCGAAGAATCCTCTGACATTTGTCCAAGAAACCCTGGGCATCCTCGCCCTCTGCACCATTGAAAGTCGAAGGCTGAAGTCTACCAAATCTCTCCAACCTGCGCTGCTCGTCCTCTAGCATGGCATGAGCTACATGGTCCTGAGTAGCTGCAACCGGCTGGATGTTCCCCGTTGTTTGAAAACCCTACACGACCTGCTCAGGTGTGCGAGCGGCGGGAGTCTGAGTGCCTCCCCCGGTCTGAGAAGTAGTTGTTGTTGTAGTAACTGAAACCGCCTAAGCTAGGCCAGTGCATACTGATTGAATCTGAGCTAAGGCCTCCTGAAGACCCGGAATCACAATGGGCATAGCTGGTGCCTGAGCTGGTGCTGTTCGAGCCTCCACAACTGGGACTTGATCCTAAATTGGGGCAGCTGATGGATCTGCAGGTGCTGCCCTAGCTGTTGTACGGGCCACACCACTGCCACTACCGAGACCTCGACCGCGTCCTCAGCCTCTAATGGCCACAACTGGTGGTATTAGTGGTCGTCCGTCCTGACCGGTAGTGCGTGTACTCACCATCTGTGAGAGAATAGAATAATAGAATTTTAGTACTCGGATCAACAGATTCGCACAACAAGAATTTCAAGAATATGAAGTTCTTTCTAAAGGTTCTGTAGCCTCTTGAGGATAAATACAGACATCTCCATACCGATCCGCGAGACTCTACTAAACCTGCTCATGACACGTGAGACTTATGTATCCTTGGCTCTGATACAAACTTGTCACGACCCAAAACCCAGACCCGGTCGTGATGGTGCCTCTCGTGAAGACAAGGCCAGCTGACAAGGATCAACAGATTCGCACAACAAGAATTTCAAGAATATGAAGTTCTTTCTAAAGGTTCTGTAGCCTCTTGAGGATAAATACAGACATCTCCATACCGATCCGCGAGACTCTACTAAACCTGCTCATGACACGTGAGACTTCTGTATCCTTGGCTCTGATACAAACTTGTCACGACCCAAAACCCAGACCCGGTCGTGATGGCGCCTCTCGTGAAGACAAGGCCAGCTGACACAACACCCAATTCATTTTAAACAATTAAGATAACACAATTTAAGTCATTAACATGATTAAATCCCAAAAGAAACAGTGAAACAGTACAATTTGCGGAACAAACACATCCCGACATCAGGGTGTCACCAGTCATGAGCATCTAGACATGTTTCTAAGAGTCTGAAAGAGTTTATGCAGTCTATTATAGAACTAGAAATAGAAAGTAAGATAGGAGGGAGAAACACTAGGCTGCGAACACCGATCAGCTACCTAGTGGACTCCGAATGGCCTGCTAGGAGCAATCAACCCTCACTGGCGGGACCTGAAGCTCCTGAATCTGCACACGGGGTGTATGGAGTAAAGTGAGTACTCCAACTCAGTGAGTAATAAAGATAAATGAAGACTGAGCGATAAGAAATCACGTAAAACACAACAACATACTATAAAGGGCAAAGTAAAACCAATAAAATGCAATAAAATATTGAAATCTCATAAAACACCTTAGTTCAGTATAAGCTTCTTTAAAACACATTTTTAACAGTTAAACAAGTAATTGAAAAATAGCAAGAAAAGATAAACACATAAAATCCTTCCCTCGAGCACAATGTCAACAGAATCAGCCCCTAGGACAATAACGTGGAAGAACACCAGCCTTTCGGGCTATATCACATATCACACTGGGTACCCACACTCACTAGGGGTGCACAGACTCCTAGAGGGCCCTTACAGTCCAAGCGCAATATCAAGACATCTCATGGCATAATCAATAGGCTCTCGACCTCATATCAAGCCACCTTGTGGTGTACAACTCAGGCCCTCGGGCTCATAATCATGAATCAGTGTGTCACTGCTACGGCGTGAAACCCGATCCAAAAGTATCCTCACAACACAGACTCTTGGCCCTACTAAGCTAGAAATCTTTAAAAGCCACTCGGGCACAGTAAAATAATACTTAGCCCAAAATATCATTTAAAGTGTTAAAACAGAGTAAACATGACCGAGTTATGAAAAACAGTATAATATAGCATGATTGAGTACAGATATAAAATCAAAACAGTGAGGAAATATCAGTAAAAATCCCCTAAGGGTCCAAACAGTTGGTACGAGGCCCAAATATGGCATTCAGCCCAAAATAGGATGATAGCAAACAGTTTTCAATCAAATACGCAGTAAAACAGTCATTCGAGATAGACTAAGTCACAATCCCCAACGGTGCACGGCCCCACGCTCGTCATCTAGCGTGTGTGTCACCTCAATATACCACAACGATGTGAAATCTGGGATTTCATACCCTCAGGACAACATTTACAATCATTACTCACCTATTTCTGGTCCAAACTCTAGCCCGCGATGCCCTTGCCCCTCGAATCGACCTCTGAATGCTCCAAATCTACCAAAACCAGTACATAACCATCAAAATATGCTAAGGGAACAAAGCCCACTCGAAAGAAATCAAAATACAATGCGAATCCGGAAATTAACCAAACCCAATCCCCCTTCCCCGGGGCCCACATCTCGAAATTCGATAAAATCTATATCAATCAATTCCTTATCTCCCTACTAGTTCATTCATATCAAAGGTACCAAAATCCAACCACAACTGGCCCCTCAAATCCCCAAGCCAAGGTCTCCAATACCAAGCCCTAATCCCTAATTTTTAACCCTTAATTTCCATTAATCTTAGACCAAATCAGTAAAATAATGCCATAAGATCAATTATTAGGTTCAAAAAGCTTACCACCGAACGTTATCCCTTGAATACCTCTTCAAAATAGCTCCCTCAAGCTCAAACCCGAATGAAAAATGGTGAAGAATAGCTCAAAAATCGCGAAGTCCATAATTTATATGTTCTGCCCTAGCTAAAGTGCTTCTGCGGTCACAACCTCGCACCTACGGACCCGCACCTGTGGTCCTAGGTGCGCTTCTGCACAAATCACTTAAATGTCTAATCTCTGCATCTGCGATAAGATACTCACACCTGCGTTATCGCAGGTGCGCTCACCTAGCCGCTTCTGCGGCTCCAGCTTTCCTTGGCCCCTTCCGCTTCTATGACTTATTTCCACATCTGCGAGGGTCGCACCTGCGGCCTTCCAACCACAGATATGGTTATGACAGCAATCCTAAAACTTCAGCTGCCATTTCCAAATTCCTATCTTTCTATCAACCATCTGAAATCACCCCGAGGCCCCCGGGATCTCAACCAAAGGACAAACAAGTCATATACCACCTCCCAAACTTATACAAATCTTCAAAACACCTCAAACAACATCGAATCCATCAAATCACATCGAATTCAAGCCTAAGGTTCCAAAATTTTCTGAATTTTGTTTTTGATCAAAAAGTCTATTAAACCACGTCCGAATGACCTGAAATTTTGCACGCACATCCCAAATGACACAATGGAACTACTAACACTCCCGGAATTCCATTCTGACTCCTATATCAAAATTTCCCCTATCAACCGAAAAATGCAAAAATACCAATTTCGCCAATTCAAGCATAAACTTACTACAGACCTCCAAAACTCATTTTGATCACGTTACTAAGTCTCAAATCACCTCCCGAAGCTATCCAAACCATTGGAAATCAGATTCGAGCCCTTTAACACATAAGTCAACATCCGGTTGACTTTTCTAACTTAAGTCACTCAAAAGAGACTAAGTGTTTCAAACCTTACCAAAACCTCTCCGAACCTGAGCCAACCAACACGATAACATGAAATACATCTGAATAAGGTAATAATAAGCATAAATGGGAAAAACAGAGTGTTAACTCATGAGATGACTGGTCGGATCGTCATATGCTTGTAGCAATTTACATCATAAGTAGGATGCCATCTTTTGCTCTTCATGGTCTTTCTCCCTTTAAAATGCTATATGGTAGGGCACCTGCCCTGGGACATTTGAGAATAATTGGTTGTTTGTGCTATACCAAGCAAGTTCATGAATTAGACAAACTTCTTCCCAGGGCTAAGCCAGTTGTTTTCATGGGCTTTTCTGATACTCAGAAGGGCTACATTCTATTAGGTCTTTCTTCCCATTATTTCTTCATCAATAGGGATGCCTCATCTAGGGAAGATATATTTCCCTTCAAAGATATTACAACCCCAGCACCTCATATTATCTTGCCTCTTGACTTGTTCATTTGTAGTGAAGAGCAACCTTCACTCTCTTCTATTCTTACTAGATATGAGACTGCTGATTCTGCCATGCACCATCAATCAGCATCAGATGTAGTGCCTTCTATATATCCTCTTCTTGATCAAAACTCCAATGTTCTAAGGAGATCCTTGAGGATAAGGCAGGCTCCCATCTAGATGAAGAACTTTGTGTTACAACCAGGGCACACGTCTCTTCCCTACTCTATAGCCAATTATGTGTCCTATGATGGCATTTCTCCCAAATATCAAGCCTATTTGGCTGCATTCTCTATTACTACTTTTGAATAGGCTGCCCAAGATCTTAGGTGGGTTGAAACTATGCAGGCTGAAATTGCTGCATTAGAATCCAATCACACCTGGGATGTGGTGTTTTTACCTGAAGGTAAGGTGTCTATCGGCTGCACGTGTATCTATAAAGTAAAGTATAAAGCTACAGGGGAGGTGAAAAGGTTTAAAGACAAGCTTGTAGTTAAAGGGTACAACCAGCATGAAGGCATTTATTATCAAGAGACATTTAACCTAGTAGTTAAGATGGTTATTGTCAGAACTATCTTAGTTGTGTTTGCCTCTAAGCATTGGCACATCCGTCAGATGGATGTGTGCAATGCTTTTCTTCAAGGAGACTTACATAATGAGATCTATATGACTTTATCACTGGGCTTTCAGAGTCATGGGGAGGCAAGACCAGCATGCAGACTCTTGAAATCCCTGTATGGGCTCAAACATGCACCAAGATAGTATAATGCTAAGATGTCTGAGGCACTTCTGAGGTTTGGCTTCATGCAAAGTCAACATGATCACTCCCTGTTTATTAAAGGGTCAGAGGAACACATCATAATCATCTTGGTTTATGTTGATGATATGCTCATCACTGCACCTAATCTGACATTAATATCTGAGATAAAGACTAAGCTGCAGCTGACATTCAAAATGAAGGACTTAGGAGACCTTAAATATTTCCTTGGCATTGATTTTGCCAGGTCACAAGGCATTTTAATACATCAAAGGAAGTACACACTAGAGCTAATCTCTGAGCTTGGACTGGGAGCTGCAAAACCAGCAAAAACACCTATTGAGTCCAACATCAAGCTAACCACTAAGGAGTATGAGGAACACACTAACAACTCTAATGCAACTGATGATGAATTCTAATAGACATCAGCAAGTACCAAAGATTACTAGAGAAATTACTCTACTTAATTGTCACAAGGTCAGGCATAGCATTTGGTGCTCAGACACTAAGCCAATTTATGCAGAAACCAAAAAGTCACATATGGAAGCTGCTCAAAGGGTGGACAGATGTCACGACCTAGATTTTCCACCCTCGGGAGTCGTGATGGTGCCTACTCGTGAAAGCTAGGCAAGCCGACAGTTACAGTTTTACAACCATTATTATTATTTTAACAGGAATAGATAATAACTACAATAAAATAATTATGAAATGCAGAAGTGATATAGAAACTAACAGTTTAATACATAACTACCCCCAAAGATCGGGTGTCACAATTGTCGCGCCCCTTTTTTCCCTTTTTGACAGGGAAGTTCGGGTTTTGACATTTATGGGGGGAAATAACTTGTTCTCCTTTTGGGAATTGGGTATTTGAAGAGTCACCACCTAACATATTACGGTGCGTTAGGGCACCTTAAGCAATTAACTCATGGACTAGTTTGCATTACCAGATATTAGGGTAAGGGCTCGAAATAACCTTGAGGGGAAGGTGTTAGGCACCCCTCGCGATCCATAACGGTGGGTCCCAGCCGAACCTACACTTATGAATTAGTCATTTTAACAAATAAACAGGTTTAACACATACTTGCAAATAAATACATGTCTTGACATTCTAAGCACATGTATGATTCAAGTAATGAAACAAGGAAAAAGGTTTGAACAAGTTGCACATATACGAAGAAAAGTAAATTCATTTAAACAACAGGAGTTGGGAAAGAGGGGTCCTAGGTAATGCCCGGTAATCACTCCTCAATGAGGGGCTATACGTGACATTAGCATGTAGTCATCATATCCTTACTACCTAATTCCCTCTCCTTGGTCATAGCCTAAAGCGTTCTAGCAACCTTGAAAGGTATCCAATGCGTGCACTACCCGTCCCTTCCTTGTGGTCCTGGAGGCATTTAGGACCTCTAATTTAGGTAGTTCTAGACCATCCTAAGGTATTTAAAGAAGAATAGTCTAAGCGTCAATCAAAATAATTAGGACTGCATTTAAAGGGAAAACAATTAAAGGCTCACATTTTACCTCCACAAACAGAACAAATAAGTGCACGTCTCAAATAACAGTTTCAGGTATTTAAGAGAAAACCTTAGAACATGATATCTAGATGAGCATAGAGTATACAGTATTGAATTAGGACCAAAATGTCAAAGACCTGAATCCTACTTGCCTACTGATTCTTTAAAACCTGTTGAGTGTGAGTAGTCTCAAATAACAAGGCATAGTTTATCGTTTGCAGAATTTTAATCGCCCACAAGCTTGCCTAAATGTATAATAGTGATGTCCTATGAGCATGATCTCTATTATTGATTAAGAATGTAACAACAAACAGTTTAGATGGCAGTTTGGATCCTATAGGCATGCTTTCTAGCAATATTATTTAAGGCAGCGTTGAAACTTATTAAAGAAGTGGACAAATTAGTTAATTAAACCAGTTCAGAATAAACAAACATGAATTAAACTGATTTTTTTCTTACTAAACTGGTTTTAGTCCTATAGGCATGATTTCTAATTAAACATAATGTGAAGCAAGCATAATTCATTTGACTAAAGTGAAACCCCTATAGGCATGATTTCTATTAAAGCTGATTTTAAATCCTATAGGCATGATTTCTATTAAAGTTGATTTTAACTCCTATAGGCATGGTATCTAGTTATTAAAAATTAATTTAGATCCTATAGGCATGACATCTAATTGTTTGAAAGTAAAGTAAACAGAACTTATTTTAAACCAAAGCAGATCACATAGGCATGTTATCTAACAAACACATTTGAATCAACATGGACCCTATAGGCATGGTATCTACCCAATTTTACCCACAATATATCACTACCCTCCCTTTTTCACTAACCACCCCATTGTTGTTTACAATAATTATTATAGACCAATGAATTGAATACAAAAATTACATAAATATAACAGAAATTAATCTATAGGGAGCCTGAAGTAGGCCCAAAATGATTTCCAAGCCTCCAGTAGTCTCAAATGCCCAAAGTTCCATAGCCAATTTCATGTCTAGGTGTGTCAGAGTTCCTTAAGGACCTCAAGGATCCCGGACAGTGCTCACACCTAGACCTTTCTCAAATAATAACTGATTTAGGTGCAGTGTGGAAGTGTCAGCCCTGGCATGCTAGAGTTCAGAGAGATCTCACGTGTCTCAAGGCAGTACACATATCAGAGGGGCAGGACCTAGTATTCTAAGAGTAAGTGGAAGTGCATAATGGTTTGAAAGAGTTTAATAGACAGTATAGAGAAAGGTCTTAGGATTGAAAAGAATTTCTGAAAAAACAGTGCTAATTTTAGTGATAAAACAGTTTGAGGAAAGTGTAAAGAAACTATTTGCAATCAGAACACAAGTCATAGAACAAACAGTTTTAAGGAGCACTTTGGCAAACAACTTTCACATAAGGGAAGAGGGGTTGGGAACACAGAGAGTACATCTCAATGGAAAACACAAACAACAGGATATCTAGAGTTTTGAAGGGTTCTATAGAACTAGTAGGTTAGATAGAATACAGCAAAGATCACAACAGAAACATGTTGAGGACATCTAAACAACACAACTAGAATCACTTTAATGTAACGACCCGACCGATCATTTTGAGATTTTGCACTTCGCTAGCCAGTTCTCGGGCATGAATAGCCCCGTGTGATGCATTATAACTTATGTAAATCGTCGGTTTTGGTTTTAAGGATAATCGAAATAGATTTGGAGGAACAATTCTCAGTTTGAAGCTTTAAATTTGAAAGGTTTGACCAAGTTTTGACTTGTTAGTATATGATCTCGGATTGGAATTTTTATGATTTGGTTAGCTCTGTTAGGTGATTTGGGACTTAGGAGCATGATCGGAATGCATTTTGGAGGTCCGTGGAAAGTTTAGGCTTGAATTGGCGAAATTGGGATTTTGGCGTTTTCCGATTGATAGGTGAGATTTTGATATAGGGGTCGTAATGGGATTCCGGAAGTTGGAGTAGGTTCAATGTGTCATTTGTGATGTGCGTGCAAAATTTTAGGTCATTCAGACGAGGTTTGATAGACTTTTTGATCGAATTCGAAATTTAGAAGTTTTGGAATTCTTATGCTTGAATCCGAGGGTGATTCGATGCTTTGATGTTATTTTGAGCGTTCCGAAGGTTGGAACAAGTTTGAATGATGTTATGGGATGTGTTGGCATGTTTGGTTAAGGTCCCGAGGGCCTCGGGTGAGTTTCGGGGAGGTTTCGGACCATTTCTAGGCCATTTCTAGTTGTTGGTTTTTGGCTTCAGGGGTGTACAGTGCGTTAGCATAGATCTGACCACATTAGCATAGAGAAAATTTGGAAAAATGGAGTGGTGATATGCAATCGTGTAAGTCTTCCCGCGATCGCATAGAGTAAAATCTCTGCTGCACCGACCCGACTTTGGAAGCTTATATCTCACAATCTATAATGAATTTGAAGATGATCCAACAATGAAAGTTGCAACTCTTGATGTTTAGTTTTCAGAAAGTTAAATCAATTGTAATTTGGAGTTTTGTACAAAACGTTATGACCATTATACTAGAGGCTGTCCGGAAGAGTTGGAGAAGGCTGTTGGAAAAATTTGTTCTACGCGATCGCGGGGGAATGGCCGCGATCGCATAGGGTAAAAGAAGGGCTGGAAAATTTTGTGCTTTGATATCGCATTAGTTTGTCTGCGATATCATAGGGTAAATGCCTGGGCAGATTATAAAGTACTCCATTTCAAGGATTTTGGCCATATTTTCTTTTTTGGAGCTATGGATCTCGGATTGAAGTGATTTTTGAAGGGGTTTTCATAGGATTGATTGGAGTAAGTGTTCTTCACTAAAATTTGGTTAAATCTCATGATTATGTCTTGATGCTTATCATTTAATTTGGGAATTTGGGGTGAAAATTAGGAAATATGGAAGAAGGTTTGGAGAGTTGATTTTGGGGATTTGGATGGCCATTTGATATCGGATTTTGGTGAATTTGATATGGGTAGACTCGTGAGCGAATAGGTTTTCCAGTTTTATAATTTTTATCAGATTCCGAGACGTGGTCCCGGGGGCCGGGTTTGAACCAATTTCGGGATTTTTGAGTTAATTTGATTATTTTCACTTGGGCTTTGTTCCTTTAGCGTATATTGATGATAATATACTGATTTTGGTTAGATTTGGAGCATCCGGAGGCTTATTCGAGAGGCAAAGGCATCACAGGCTAGAGTTTAGACCGGATAGAGGTAAGTAATGATTGTAAATTTCTATCCTGAGGGTATGGAACCTCGAACTTCACATCGTTGTGCTACTTTGAGGTGACACGCATGCTAGATGACGAGCGTGGGGCCGTGCACCATTGGGAATTGTGATTTAGTATACCCCATATAACTGTTTAACCGCGTATCGAATTGAAAATTGTTTGTTATTAGTGTGTTTTGGAAAGTATTATCCTGTTTGGGCTGAATGCCATATTTGGGCCTCATGCCAATTGTTTTGGACCCTTAGGGGATTTTTACTACTATTACTCATTGTTTTTACTTCATATTTGTACTCAACCATGATGTAATCTATTGTTTTCATAACTCAGCCATTTTTACTTCATTTTTGATATTTTAAATGATATTTTGGGTTGAGCATCATGTTTTACTGTTGCCCGAGTGCCTTGAGAGATTTCTGACTGAGTGAGGCCAAGGGCCTGTATTGTGAGGATATTATGGGATCGGGTTGTACGCCGCAGTAGTGTGGTACTGATTTATGATTATGAGGTCGAGGGCCTGATTTGTTACGCCACAAGGTGGCTTGATATGAGGTCGAGATCCTGTTTGATAATGTCACGAGATGGTTTGTTGTTGCGCCTGGACCATAAGGGGCCCCTCCTAGAGTCTGTACACCCCCAGTGAGCGTGGGTACCCTGAGTGAGTGATATATTGATTATTCCACGAGATGGCTTGTTATTGTGCTTGGTCCGTAAGGGGCCCCTCCGGAGTCTGTATACCCTCAGTGAGCTGAACACCCCCAATGAGCACGAGTACCCAGTGTGAGATGTGATATTGCCCGAGGGGCTATTGTTGTTTCATGTTATTGCCTGAGGGGATAATTACGAGTGATTGTGAGGTAGCCCGAGGGGCTGATTCTATTGATGATATGCCCGAGGGGCGGTATGTGATAATATTTTGCCCGAGGGGTTATTTACGTTTTCTATCAGTTTTACTCACTGTCTTATCACTCGTTTGAAACTATTGAAAGTTATTTTAAAAGGTTTTTACCGAAATTGAGCATGATTTTTGAAGTAAATAATTTCTGTACTGTGTTGGAAATGTCCTGCTTTTATTGTAGCATTTTGACGTGGTTTACGTGTTTTATTACTGCTCAGCATTCATTTATCTTTATTACTTACGGAGTTGGCATACTCACATTACTCCCTACACCTTATGTGCAGATTCAGGTATTTCTAAACCCGGTAGTGGGTGTTGATTGCTCAGTGGCAGAGTCATCAGAGTTAGCAAGGTGGCTTCCCGACGTTCACAACACTGCTTTTCTCCTTCTTGTCTTACTTAGACTATATTTAGTACATTATTAGACTCTTTATTGTATTCAGACCTTAGTAGATGCTCGTGACTTGTGACACCCCGATGTCGGGCTTGTATATTTATTCTACACTATTCATTTAGACTTTCATTAAGAAATATTTGATTAATTAAAGACTTAAAAAATGATTGTAAATGATTAAATGGTTAATTCGGGAGTTGTCGGCTGGCCTAGTTTCACGACAGGCACCATCACAATCGGGCCGGTTTTAGGGTCGTGACATTTAAGGAGATTGACTAACTTATTAGGAGGGGGACAGAACAGGTAAGGACTTAAATGAGCATACTGGGCAGGTATTAACAAGTGAAGGCATGCTAGCTACATAGAAGCAGAGATCAAGCATGCCAGATAAACAGTACTTAATAGAACATCTTAGTTACATATGTAGACATGTTAAACAAGATAGCAAATAAGCAGGTAAAGTGGAAACATACTAATCACAAGTCTGAATAGCCAGTATTGGTCATGATGGATAAGCAGTAAATAGAAGCAAGAATGGACTTAGGCCATATAAACTAAGACAGTAAATAAACACATAGGTTTAGATTCTTAAAAATTAATCAGAAGCATACCTAGTTAAAGAAAGAAAACACAAGATGTGAGCAAGGTATTGTGCAATTCCCAGCCTTGGCTTGCAGCCAGCTAGAATAATAGGGATCATAAGTAGCAAAAAGAGCAGAGAGAGCAGAGAGAGAGCCTTTTAGAGTGTAAAGTGATAGTTTTCTGAACTATTGTTCATATCTTGAAGTTAAAATAAGAGGGAGTTTATATAGTAATCAAGAGTTAAACAAAATAAGGTAAGGGATCAATTAAGTAGCAATTAGGGAAATTCACAGAATCAGTCACACACGTAAAATCAGTAGGTCTTCCCTTTTATCAAGGGATAATCAATCAATGGTAAAAGAAGGATAGGTATTTAAGGAAGGGAATCAAGTAAGACTTGGGTATAAAGTAGGTAATTAGGGGTGAATGAACGAGAGTTCAATTAAGGAAACAATTGGCAAGAAATCAGCAAATAACAAATAAGGCAAGAGAAAATTTAATTGAGGCAGGAAGTTCAATCAAAATGAGTAAAGAAGTAAGAATCAAAGGTTTTGTTAAGGAAAAGAGTTTCAATAAAACCAAAATAAGAACTTCAGTCCAGGATTTGATTAAAAGAGAAAATCACATAAAGAGTCAGCAAATATCGCAGACAATCCAAACAGGCCAGGAATGAATAGTTGGGGCTCAGCACATAGTTTTAAACGAAGCAAATTGGTAAATCAAAATTCAAAACAACCCTGATTTAAGGAGAAAAATATAGTCTTAACATGAATAGTCAGAATGAACATAAACATATATAATCGGTACAAAAGTTGAACTAAGAAACTCAGTAGAGGCATATTAGTATAAGAAAACTACGAGACATCTGAATGGCTAAAGAAAAATCACAAGATCCAAGCCAAGAACAAAGTCAGTACACAAGTACTCAGAAACCAAACAAAGAATGTCGAAAAATTAGGGCTTTTAATATAAACAAGTTAGGGTTAGAGCAAACATAATGAAATCAGTTAAAAAATATAGGAAATAGATGATTAAACACTTAAAGTTACCAAATGTTTTGGAAAAAGAAATTTTCAGAAACCCTAGTTTAGAGAAAAATGAAAAATCATTCGAAAATCAGACGGTTCTTGTAAAAATCAAAAGGTTCTTGTAAAACTCATATGAAATAGGTCCAAACCATCTCAGATCTGTACAGATCTATGAAGTTCAGAAGAAAGAAATTAGGGTTTCAAGAAGAACAAACACAAAGATGAAGAAGCAAGGCTAGAAACCCATAGATATAGGAAGATCTTACTCGAAATCAAATCGGGACAGCCTGAAATAGACGAGAAATGGCCATAGATGCAAGCAAACTAACCCTGGTCCCTTGAGGACCCTAGATATAGTGATACCAGTACAAGAGAGTCCATTAGAGGCTTGGGGTGGTGAGAAACCACCATAGATAGCCATAGATAAGTGACAGAGAGGTCCGATTAGGGTTAGGTTTGAGAGAATTTGAGAGGGAAGAGGATTAGGTGACGGCGTGAGAGGTGAGGGAAATGAGAGAGTTTTGGGGGTCATTACGTTTAATTTAGGTAAGGGATAATCTGGACCGTTGATCACAATGATCAACGGCCAAAATTTGTCTGGGTATTGGGTTTGAGCAGATGGTTATTGGGCTGGGTATATTTAGGTTTAAAATTGGGCTGAGTGTTGGGTCCAATTTAGGATTAGAATTGAATGTAAAATAGGGCAGATTTTAATTAGCCAATTTTAATAACTAAATAATTTTAAAAAAATAAAGAGTACCAAAAATATCTTTGTGTACTAAAATAATTTAAAATAGTATCTCTTGACTACATCTGAATTGATTGGTTTTGGCCAAATTACTCCGTCCATTTCTGCAAGTATGAGTGCTCCTCCTGTTAGCACCCTGTGAACCATGTACGGACCTTGCCAATTGGGAGAGAATTTCCCTTTGGCTTTATCTTGGTGTGGGAAAATCCTCTTTAGCACTAGCTGTCCTGGCGTAAATTGCCTTGGTTTGACCCTTTTGTTGAAAGCTCTGGACATTCTATTCTGATAAAGCTGACCATGACATTCTACGTTCATCCTTTTTCCATCTATGAGGTCCAATTTTTCATAGCGGCTCCTTATCCATTCTACATCGCTGAGTTCGGCTTCCTGTAAGATTCTTAAAGAAGGAATTTCTACCTCGGCTGGGATGACAGCCTCGGTACCATAAACTAGCATGTAAGGGGTTGCTTCGGTTGATGTGCAAACTGTAGTGCGGTATCCCAACAAAGCAAAAGGTAGCTTCTCATGCCATTATTTGTGGTTTTCTACCATCTTCCTTAGTATCTTCTTGATGTTTTTGTTGGCGACTTCTACGGCTCCATTCATCTGAGGTCTATAGGTTGTGGAATTCTTGTACTTGATTTTGAAAGTTTCACACAGGGCTTTCATTAGATCATTGTTGAGATTGGCGGCATTATCAGTAACAATGGACTTGGGAACTCCGAATCGACAAACAATATGATTTTTGACAAAATCTACGATGACTTTCTTGGTCACAACTTTGTAAGATGCAGCCTCTATCTATTTTGTGAAGTAATCAATGGCCACTAGAATAAACTTGTGCCCATTTGAAGCAGTGGGCTTGATTGGACCAATGACATCCATTCCCTAGGCGGTGAATGGCCAAGGTGATCTTGTTGCATTGAGCTCGTGTGGCGGTACTTTTATCATATCAGCATGCACTTGGCATTGGAAGCATTTGCGGACATACTGGACGCAATATATTTCCATGGTCATCCAAAAGTAACCGGCCCTGAGTATCTTCTTGGCTAAGACAAAACCATTCATATGCGGGCCGCAGGTCCCAGCATGTATGTCCTCAAGTATCTTAGAAGCTTCCTTTGCGTCGACACATTTTAGCAATCCCAAATTAGGAGTTCTTTTGTACAAGTTTCCTCAGCTGTGGAAGAAGTGATTGGACAATCTCCGGAGTGTGTGTTTCTGAGTGTGGTTTGCATGCTCCGGATACTCTCCTTTCGCCAAATACTACTTGATATCATGGAACCAAGGTGTTCCATTTGTTTCTTCTTCGACATGAGCACAATGTGTCGGCTGATTATGGATTCTTACTGGGATAGAATCAATGAAATTCTTACATGGATGTTGTATCATGGATGATAAAGTGGCCAATGCATCGGCGAACTCATTCTGAATTCTGGGTACATGTCGGAACTCTATCTTCGTGAACCTCTTTCTTAATTCCTACACATGGTGAAGATATGGCAATATCTTGGAATTTTTGGTGGCCCATTATCCTTGTACCTGGTGTACGAGTAAATCTAAATTACCGATTACCAGCAGCTCTTGTATATTCATGTCGATTGCCATGTTGAGTCCTAGTATACAGGCTTCATATTCTGCCATATTGTTAGTGTAGGGAAATCTGAGTTTAGTAGATACCGGATAATGTTGACCTGTTTCTCATACCAAAACTACTCTAATGCCCACTCCTTTGAAATTTGCAGCTCCGTCAAAGAACATCTTCCAACCGTCGTATGCTTCGGTAATGTCCTCTCCTATGAATGACACTTCTTCATTAGGACAATACGTTTTTAAGGGTTTGTATTTCCCTCTCACGGGATTTTTAGCAAGATGGTCTGCCAATGCTTGTCCTTTGACCGCCTTCTGAGTTACATAGATGATATCAAACTCACTTAACAATATCTACCACTTGGCCAACTTTCCAGTCGGCATGGGTTTCTGAAATATGTACTTCAATGAGTCCATCCTAGATATGAGATATGTAGTATAGGCACATAAGTAATGCCTCGACTTCCCGGCCATCCAAGTCAAAACACAGCAAGTGTGCTCAAGCAGAGAGTACCATGCTTTGTAAGGCGTGAACTTCTTACTCAAGTAGTATATGGCTTGCTCCATCCTCCCTATCTCGCCATGTTGTCCCAGAACACATCCGAAGGCTCTATCCAATAGAGATAAATAGAGTAGCAAAGGCGGGACCAAAACTAGTGGTGTGGACGGGTACTTCTTGATCTTGTCAAAAGCTTTCTGACAATCCTCGGTCTAGCTTGTTTCGGTGTATTTCCTTAGCATCTTGAAGATGGGTTCACATATAACTGTGGATTGTGCTATGAAGCGTCTGATATAGTTGAGATGTCATAAGAAGCTCATCATGTCTTTTTTGCTCCTAGGTGGCGGTAACTCCTGAATAGCCTTGACTTAAGATAGATCCAGCTCGATCTCCCGGCGACTGACAATGAATCCCAGTAACTTTCCTGCGGGGAATCCGAATGCACATTTCGCGGGGTTCAGTTTCAAGTTGTACCTCCTTAACCTGTCAAAGAACTTTCTCAAATCTGCTATGCGATCTGCAGCCCTTTTTTATTTGATAATGACATCATCCACATACACCTCTATTTCCTTGTGTATCATATTATGAAAAATAGTTGTCATGGATCTCATGTAAGTAGCCCCAGCGTTCTTTAGATCGAATGTCATCATCTTATAGCAATATAGCCCCCATGGTGTAATAAAGGCTGTTTTCTCTGCATCCTTTTCGTCTATCCAGATCTGGTGATAACCTGCGAAGCAATCTACAAAAGATTGGAGTTCATGCTTGGCGTAATTATCGATCAGGATGTGTATGTTTGGCAGTGGAAAGTTGTCCTTGGAACTTGCTTTGTTTAAATCCCGATAGTCGACACATACTCTGATTTTCCCATCTTTTTTCGAAACTGGCACAATGTTAGCTAACCAGGTTGGGTACTCAACCACCTTGAGAACTTTGGCTTTGATATGCTTGGTAACTTCCTCCTTGATTTTTAGGCATATGTCTGGTTTGAACTTTCTGAGTTTCTGCTTCACTAGCAGACACATGAGATTGGTAGGCAACTTGTGAGCCACTATGGACGTGCTCAAACTGGTTATGTCATCATATGACCATGCAAAAATGTCCCTATACTCCTTTAAAAATGGATATACTCTTCCTTCTCTGTTGACGATAAGTAAATGCTGATGCGAGTCTCCTTGACGGTCTCGGCGTCTCCCAAATTTACTGCTTTGGTCTCGTCCAAGTTGGACTTAGGCGTATTCTCAAAGCTTTCAACCTCCCTGACAACTTCCTCAGGTATCTCATCTTCTTCATCTGAGTCGCTATTCTCATGTTACGTTGCCTCATTACATGTTAAGTCACCGGTTCATCAGGAAAAGTAACAATAATATTGTAGAAAGAAAAATATGAAAGATAACAATAAATAATAAAGAGCAATGCATTTGATTAATACTTAAAACATCCAAACGAGTACAGCTCGATGAATCGAGCACTTATTTTGAAACAAGTGAGTTTTTTAAAAACAAAATTATTGAAAATCCTAGTTGCCTAAAATGGCTATAGAAATAAAATCTGCCAGGCTTCCCAGGGACTCGACGGGCCCGGGATGGTGTGGCAGTCCAGTTCCTAAGAGTAGCTCCTCTCTTCACAATCTGAATAGTGAGGCCTTCTTCATCCTCCTCCTCAATTATGGCACTACAGTCCATTTCTTCCTCTTCCAAGAATAGATTCTTCAGCCCAGCTATTGCTTCCTCTTCTGCAGTTCCCCATATTGTATTAGCTTTGTGAAAAGCTTGATCTAGATGTGGCACTGGTTGCTCGAGAGGGTAATACGGTCCGCACCATGGAGATGACTAATCATTGTATTCTTTCCATGTGTACTGATATCCGAGCCCAAAGGTAGTACTATGACCCTTCAGTTGTATTGGTTTAGTGATACCCTAGAGATTTTTCCCTAGCCCTTTGTCGGGTTCATACCCAGACCATGCCAGTATGCTCTCTATTTTACTGCTCCACCATTTGTCTTTTTTTATGGCATTGACACGTTCAATATGATGATAGGTTTCCCCTCCTAGCCTTCTTCTATTTCCAATAACCGGGATGGTTTGAGTGGTGTAAATGGGGTTACTCCCATCTCTGTGAATGATCACCTCCTAACGATTCCATTCAAATCTTACAGCTTGATATAGTGTAGATGTCATAGCCCCGGCGGCATGAATCCATGGTAGGCCCAACAGAAGATTGTATGAGATCGATATGTCGAGTACCTGAAACTCGACGTCAAACTAAGTTGGCCCCATATGCAAGCAAAGGTTAATTTCCCCAATCGTGGCCCTCTGAGACCCATCGAAAGCTTTTACATTCATGCTAACTGCTCGAATTTCATGAAAACTTTTGTCCAATCTTTTTGGAGTGTCTAACGGACAAATATTGAGGCTTGAACCTCCGTCTACCAAGACCCTGGCAATGAATTTGTCTTCAAATTGCACTGTGATATGCAATGCTCGATTGTGATTCAACCCCTCGAGTGGTAGCTCATCTTCATGGAAAATGATCTTATGACTTTCCAGTACCTGCCCTTCTATATTGGCCATCTCTCCGCCGATGATGTTGTTGGGTACATAAGCTTCACTCAACACTTTCATTAAAGCATTCTTATGTGCCTCTGAATTTTGTAGCAGTGACAGGATGGATATTTGAGCTGGAGTTTTGTTCAAATGATCAATGACGGAATATTCCCTTGCTTGTACTTTCCTCCAAAGGTCATCTGGCCTTATTTCAATGACAGGCTGCTTGGTAGTGGCATCCTTACTTGGTCATCTTAAGTGTTCAGGTGTATAGACTGTTCCGGTCCTGGCATTCCTTGTGCAGCATCAGATTCCTCCATTTTTGCCTTCCCTTTTTGTCGATCTTCGGCAACGTAATCCCAAGGTATTGCTTTTGAGTGGAAAGGAGGTGTGATTGATACTATCACTATAAAAGGTGTGACCATTTCTACCTCAAATGGAGCAGGGGTGGCCGTAGGCGGAGTCATCTCTACCTCAAATAGAACTGATGCAGCTACCTCAACCTCGATTGGTGACTGAGTCTGTACTACAATAGGATTAAGTGTGATTGAGGGTTTAAAGTCATCGCCCTCCCGAATAAGCCCAATTGACCGCTCAAAGTCCCATTCTTCGTTCGTCTCTATCACATGTACCCCACCGCCCCTATGATCAGGGAGAGGGTTGTTGCGAACATTGGGTGCGACTTCTTTTACCTGTATGACCTTGTTGTCAATTAGCATCTGGATCTTATCTTTCAATGTTTGGCACTCATCAGTGGTGTACCCTTTCATACCAGAATGGTATGCACAGGTTCTGTTTGGGTTGACCCATTAAAACGGATTCTCTAATGCCACAGCAGAAATGGGGGTGACATAACCAGCGGCTTTC
Source organism: Nicotiana tabacum (assembly GCF_000715075.1). Taxonomy (NCBI): domain Eukaryota; kingdom Viridiplantae; phylum Streptophyta; class Magnoliopsida; order Solanales; family Solanaceae; genus Nicotiana; species Nicotiana tabacum. Next base: position 103,476,145 of record NC_134086.1, on the reverse strand, counting down.
AACCTTTCATATAGCTGGTCGATTGGTTCAGCAATAGCAGTGTACTGTCTGGGTGGCTTACGGTCAAAGTTTGGTCGTGGTATTGGAAAGTTTTGGTGAGTTGGAGGTGATTGGAAATGGGATGGTTGGGAATTATAGGTATGATAGGAATATCTGGGAGATGAAGGTTGATATGTGGGTGGTGGTGCTTGGTATGTGAGTGGTGATTCTTGGTATATGGGTGAAGGTGTTTGATATATGGGTGGAGGTATTTGATATGTAAGTGGAGATTTTGGGCTCTGAGCTACCATTACTGCCCCAATTTTCTTTGTTCTTAGATATTCCGACTGATTGTAATGCCTTATTTGTGGCCTGTAGTGCCTCAAAATTTGTTTCCCGCTCTTGATGCCTTCCTCAATTCTTTCCCCAAGCTTGATGATATTAGAGAATTTATGGTTTTCAATAACCATCAATATTTCATAATACTACGGATCATGTGCTCTGACAAAGAACTTGTTCATCTATTCCTCGTCTAAAGATGGCCTGACCTTGGCCGCGTCCGACCTCCAACGGGTAGCATACTCGCAGAAGGTTTCGGTGGGTTTCTTCTTAAGATTCTGGATGTAAAAAACATATGGTGCATTCTCTGTATTGAACCTGAACCGGTCCATGAAATCTGATGCCATACTCATCCAATTGGACCATTTCTTAGGATCTTGGTTGATGTACCAGGACAAAGAATCTCTAGTAAGACTCCTCAAAAAGAGTTTCATCCGGATATTTTCGTCTTTCCCGACCCCGACAAGCTTGTCACAATAGGTACGCAGATGAACCCTGGGATCACCTGTACCTTCAAACATCTTGAACTTGGGAGGTTTGTATCCCTTCGGCAGTTCTACATCCGGTTGTATGCATAGGTCTTCATAGTTCAAACCTTTTATTCCCTTGTCGCCTTCGACACCCTGAACTCGACTCGTCAACTTCTTGAGTTCTTTAGCCATGTTTTTAATGAGCAGGTCCTTCTTAGAGGATTCTGGTGTATAGGAGATCGGTTGGATAGAGTGAGGTATGGTTTCCATGTATATGGGGTTATTCTGGTGAGTGCCAGGTGCCTGGGTATGATGGTGGTCATTGGTAGAGTTTTGAGGGTCAGGAATGGGTTGTGGGGTATTTTGGGGAGTATGATTATTGGCGGTTGGTGGGTAATGAATTGGTTGATGGTGGTGTTGTGGAAGAGTTGGTATTGGTTGGGGATTGAGATTTTGGGGTAGGGTTGCGTATTGATGCGGTGCATGAGGGTTTTGCGGATGTTGACTTGGTGTGTTTTGGGGAGGTGCTGGGTTCTTTGTGTTTTGTTAGTTGATGTCGGGGACATTCAAGGTGAGTGACAAGTTTGCCAAGTTGCGGACCTACTCAAGCTCTCCTTGTAGCTCTAATATCTTTTGTTCCAACCTCAAGACTAGATCATTTGGTGTCGGGGTACTCCGGCCATCTGAAGCTTCTGCGTTCTCAGCATTCTCCTTTCGAGTACCACTTAAATCATCCATTTTTGCTTTTCCTTTGCCTTTTGTATTGCTTGGAGGAGGAGGAGGTGGAGGGCCTCTAGATCTGGTGTGATATGTTGATGATTCCAGTATGAGCGAACCAACCTTAGGGGATGGGAATAAGAAATAAAAAAAAACAAAAAAGGTAAACAAGTCAGTAAGGATTTTGAAATGTTTGCAATATTTAAACACATATTACGGGAATGTAAATTCATGTCCTAATTTGGGAGCCTCGTTGTGCCCGAGGTAGGCCTAGCGACAAATAAATTTGGAGAAATTTAGTGCCAATAATTGCCTTATTTCATTAAAGTAAAAGTAAACAAACCAAAACGAAACTAAATAAGGTAATGTCACTAATGGCTCTTGGCCTTATTACATTTGAAAGGAAAGCAAATAAATCTAATCTACTTGGTCCCAGAAGGACCCACTCCAGACTGGATGCTTTTGTCGTTCAATTCTCCCATCTCGCGCAGGTTCAGCAGCAGGAATGCCTTTGCCAAGTGCCCTCCTTCATTTCCTTTGGCGTTCTGGCAGTCGGTGACCCTTTTTCTCATCTTCCCTTCTAACTCCAGGTATTCCAGCCTCTCGCTGGATTTAACGACTCTTTATTTCCATTCGTTAATCATATCCATGTCAACTTTATGCAATACCATATACTCGGCTTCAGACTCTCGAACTCTTTTCGCAGCTTGTTGTACTTCACCTCTACTTTAGCAGCCTCATCTATAACCCTGTTTCCTGGCCCAGCCCTTGGCTCAACAACCCCAGTTATGTTGTCCTCCAACCACGAAGGGTAAAGGTATGAGTGGCCCGTGTGATATCGGTCTGGCTCAATAGTATCCTTCTCCACAATGATCTTCAAGGTCCACATGTGTTGCGCTTCATTCTTATATGGGATGGCGTCAACTTGGAAATTGGCTCTGAAGTGACACATTTTGGCGACCCGTGGTATGATTTGTCTCCTACCTGCTTGTCTCATAACCCTGAGAGGAGCGTAAGGGTATATGCCCCTCAACCCAATCAACACCAAGTGCGGAAAATCCCTGGATCTAATGATGAATTCATTGGTAGGGAACCACTCGAACATCTACTAGACTTGATCCTCAGTCAAATTTTCAAAAAAGGGTACCCATCCTGCAGCGTCCTCTGGCTGAGCAAACATGTTTGGAATATACTTCATTCTTTTGGGATGATGGAAGGCTATATGATCATTCCACGACCTTCACGGAAATTCTTGGCAGTACTGTCCCTTTTGGAGATATTCCAACAACCAGACTTGTAGCAGCAAGTTGTAACCCTTGAAGAACCTGAACCCCTTCTAACATCGCTCCAAAGCCCGGTACATGTCTGCAATAATCATAGGGATGATAGTGCATGTCTCCCCCTCGATCCCGTCCATCATAGTTTTGGTTACCATGGCCAGAATAGTATGGATCCTATCCCCTTGTATTGGGAATACTAGCATGCCTAAGAAACACATAATAAACACAAAGACCCTACGATGAATCCAACCCAAAGAAGTGATTGAGAACTCATCATCAAAAAGGCGGTAGGAGTTGCTGTGACCGTATCTTTCATAAAGGAACTCAAAAGGTATGTAGGAGTCCTTTAGACATTTCAAATTGTCATTTTTCTTTAGCCCTATCATCTTCAGAAATCCCCTAGCAGTGCTATTTTCAGGTGCCAATAGATTAGGACTATCCCAAGGTAACCCAACAAATCCTCATATTTCTTCTAGAAGGGGTGTCATTTCTATGTTCCCAAAATGGAACATAGCTCTTTCCTTGTCCTAAAACATAGTTGCAGCCTCGATCAGCATTTTGTTGAGCTAAAGGTCCATCAAATAAGGCAAGTTTCCTAGGACTCGTTTCACATGGTTTTGGTCACATGAAGGAAGATCCCTCCACCAATCTAGCAAGAGTGAGGGTGTGCTAATCATACCGAATCTGGGGACCTCGTGCCTCATTTTTTTGCGAGATCAGAGGCCTATGCAAAAATACCAGATGCACAGCTGAGTTTTCTAAGTCCAAATTACCCCGTGGCCTATCCAAAACTCACCCGAGCCCTCGAGACTCTAAACAAAACATGCACGCAAGTCTAAAAATATCATACGGACTTGTTCGTGCGATCAAATCATCAAAATAACATCAATAACTACGGATTTAACCTCAAATTCATGAAATTCATAAGATAGTTTAAATTTTCCATTTTCTCAACCTAAGGTCCGATTTATATCAAATCAACTCTGATTCTTACCAAAGTTCATAAAATCGACTTAAATATTTTTTTAAACCTGTACCAGGCTCCGGAACCAAAATACGGGCCCGATACTATCGAATTCCACGCACCAATTCATTTTCAAAAGTCTTTATATTTTCCAGTAAATAATTTTTTTTAAAATTCTTTTCTCGGGCTAGGGACCTCGGAATTCGATTTCGGGCATACGCCCAAGTCCCATATTTTACTACGGACCCTACGGGACTGTCAGATCATGGGTTCGGGTTCGTTTACCAAGAATGTTGACCAAAGTCAACTTTAATCAATTTTAAAGGTCAAAATCAATCTTTTTCTTAAATTTCACATAAAAGCTTTCCGAAAATGCGCCCGGACTGCGCACACAAATCGAGGTAAGACAAAAGGAGGTTTTTAAGGCCTCAAAATATAGATTTGACTTTTAAAATAAGAGATGACTTTTTGGGTCATCACATCAGATATGTTAAGAGTTAACCAGGACAAGACATACTTCTATCTAGCAAATAGAGGATCTCTATCATTGCATACTGTGATGCAGACTGGGCAGCCTGCCCTATCACTAGAAATTCAGTGACAAGCTTCTTTATTAAGTATGGTGACTCCCTGATATCCTGGAAGTCAAAGAAACAAAGCACCATTTCAAGGAGCTCTGTAGAGTCTGAGTACAGAAGCATTGCACCAACTATAGCTGAATTGATTTGGATACTTATTCTGTTCAAAGATATTGGTATAGCAGTTGGCTTCCCTGTGAACATCTACACTGATAGTAAAGCAGCAATCCAAATAGCTGCTAATCTAGTATTTCATAAATGAACTAAACATATTGAGATAGACTGTCATTTTTAAGGGAAAAGATACATAATGGCCTAGTACAAATAGAATATATAGCTACAAAGGAGTAGTTAGAAGACATCCTAACCAAAGGTCTACCTCGAGTGCACCATGAGTATTTGATGTCCCAGCTAGGTGTGCTTGATGTCTTCATACCACTTAGCTTGAGGGGAGTGTGTGAGATAAAAGATATAACCTGAATGCAATGGTAGTTTAGTCTATTAATGTGTTACAGGATTAGAGAATTAGTTAGTTAGCTAATGAAGTGAGTGATTGGCTAGTGAGGTGGTTATGTTAGTTAGTAAGTCATGTATATATTGATAGGTTGTACAAGTAATGATACACACACAATTCATTTTCACTGTTCTATTCATTTTGAGGCTTTTTTCAGATAACTGCTCCTCTCCTTGTAAGACCCCGTAAAATTTCACCTAGAACCTGGGGGTTCGTGGTGCCGAGGTAGGCTAATATGTTTGAGGACAGTACAGACTTTTTGTGTTGTACAGTGCATCGGGGAGTTAAATAAATGATTTTGCAGAACATGGCACTTCTACGGTCTACTATGCGACCGCAGAACTATTTTATGGGTCGCAGAGTGAAGCAGAACTTGAGCTAATTTTGAGGACCATTATGTGGTCCATTATGTGGCCATATAATCATTTCGCGTGTCGCACAATCGGTCGCAGACTCAATATGAAAATTTCGAAGGGAGACTTTTGCGGCACGTTATGCGGCCGCATACCTGTCGCAGACCCAACCCGAACAACCTAGTGTTTGGGACCATTTCTACGGTCCTCTTTCCAGGTCGCATAGTCATTTTACGGTCCGGTCTGCAACCGCAGACCCGACTTCATAAGATAATGAGAGGAGGAATCCCTAAGCCTTTGTTCATCAATCCTTTCTCAAGTCTTGGAGAATCCACGAGGAAGACTTGCAAAGTTGTCTTATAAAGAAGTAAGGTTCTAGCCCTAGTCTTCAATTTTGAATTTGGGGTAGAAGATGGGTAATGGTGAGTGTTATTCTTGGGTGTGAGAGTATTATTTTTATATGCATGTACCAACAAGGTTTGTGAGAAGATATTTGAGCTCAAATGGGTAAAGATTGGGTTGTGGGATGAAGAAATCTACCATAGAAGAACCTTGAAATCATGATGCACACCTATTGTTTTATAAAATGCTAAAATGAACTGAAACCACGAATATCTTCCTAATTATGGTTCAATTTTGTTATGTCTTTAAAAAGATTGAAGTTGCTAGGTTTCCGGAACATTACTAACTTAAGGAAAGTTCAAAACGAGGTATGTTGGCTAAAATTCTCTCTTAGAATTGAATCTCACGATGTTCTTGCAAGTCCCAAGTTGTTCATTATAAATTGACTATTCTGAATAAGCTTTGTGCCTAAAGATATATGTTCAATATGTGTTCCAAATGCCCTTATCCTTGTTATATTATCCTTCGAGAATGTATTCAAAGTATGGGTTGCGTATTAAAATATTATGACTTCTAGTCGTATTGCGAATGAAAGCTATTATGCCAAATTATATAAGAAATCTAAATGTGCTTAAAACTCTTATTTGCTCACATGTGTACTTAATGTATTGAATAAAAATGCCTTGTTATTGAAAATTCATGAGGATATTTGAAAGTGAAAGAGGTGAGCATGAAATATGAAATACAGCCAACGTGCCAAGAATGATATTACATTTGGGGCCACTAGAGCCAATGAAAAGAAAAGATAAGTAACTATTGTGAAATGAGTTGAAAGTTCTTTATTTAATAATTTTTTTTTTGGATTATCGTTAGTCACCCAGGAAGGGTAGGTTGAAATAACCTAACCCCAAAACTATACGTGCCGATGTAGGAATGGATTGTGATTATTCCCCTTATTTGGGATGAGTATGATGTGATGAGATTATTCGCCTTAATTGGGATGAGATGATTACTAGAAAAGGGTGATGTCGATCCACACGGCATTGTGGTGAGATAGTCTAGCCGATCTGGTCGAGATCAGATATCATGCCGTACACATGGTGGTAATTATGCTTGAGGTTATGATTGAGATAATGATCGAGATTGTGATAGTGATTGTGGTTGTGATTATGGTTGATGTCTTTGGTTTAGATGGCCCAGCCAATCGGGCCGTGATCGGACTCCGTGCTAAAATCACGGTGGTATATTGGTGCTAAGATCTCCCAACCTAAAATATAGAAATTTACTTGAAAACTTATCTTGCTCCTAACTTGATGTTTTGGTATTGTTTGAGGCTTCCATTTCTATGATTTTTCTTTCTTGTATTATTACTCGTTCTATTGAGAGGGTGTTTAGTCATACATACTAGTATTATTCCATATATACTAACGTCCCTTTTGCTGAGAGTGCTGCATCCTTAATGGATGCAAGTAGTTCCACAGCAAGCGGCATTGATCAGTGCTAACGGTACACTCTCTTTCCAGCAGACTTGGTGAGCCCCACTTCATTTGGGGTCATGTATCTTTTGTTCCCCGTATTTCCGGCACTATCATAATACTCTTTTGTATCTATTAGAATTTAGAGGCTCCGTAGACATAGTGTAGGTTGTAAATTGGTGTTGGAAAAGTCAAACTAGTTATGCTGTGTTTAAATCACTTGTTCCACTTCAAACTATGGAAATGTATGTATTTTGAGACTTTAAAATGAAGTAACTAATGGTAATGAATTGGTGTTGTATACATGATCTCCTCATTGTCTAATTAACGAAAATATATGTTCTCTTTATTCATGGGTGAGTTTGGGTAGAAGAAAATCTAGCAGGCTTACTCCGTCGGATTATCTCGGTTGAGCGGTCACGCTCCCCGGGATCGGAGCGTTACACTCCTCTCCCTCATCAGTTAGAGTTTCTGCTTCATCTCAATTCTCCCTTTTGACACTTTCTTTGGCCCATGGATGCATGGACTATAATATTAGGTATGTTCACGAACTCAATTGACTGAGCTAGTACTTGGACATAGATTTGGTTGAAATTTGAAAAAAGAATTTTTGAAATTGTGTTAAAACATTTTTGAAAGTTTGAAGTTGTGTTTGAACATATATTTTATTTGAATTTTTTTTAAAGTTCTGTGAGTGAAAGAAAAAATTTCACCAAAAAAATTGCCTTAAACTAGTTTTTGGGAACTTGAAAATGTTTTCAATTTTGGTGTTCAAAAACTAATCATATTTCATAACAAACAGTGTTTTCAAAAAGAGTTTTAAAAAAGTTACTAAAATTTATAGCCAAATGGGAGCTAAAAATAGATGTTCAAATGAATTTTCGTGTATATATATATAATTACAAACTATTTTTGCAACGACTTAACTAAAGTTTGTTAATTATTAAAATTAACTAATTTTTTTTATAATTTGTATACATTCGATTAAGGAATTCAGTTGAACCTAGGGGTGTTCATAAAAATCGAAAAAATCGAACCAAACCGAAAACCAAACCAAACCGACCAAAAAAACCGATACTTTTTTGTTTGGTTTGGTTTTGGTTTTGAAATTTAAAAACCGATCAAATTTGGTTTGGTTTTGATTTTAATCAAAAAAAAACGAACCAAACTGAATATAGGAGTAGGTAGCTATTTTAATTTTAGAATTACACCTATATATATGTATACTGTTATACAAAGTTTCAAAAATTTTATAGTAAATGTTAATCGTTTGCACTTTTAGTACAGTTCTTTACCTTTACATTCTAGTTTGACTGGTAGTTTTCTTTTGTTAAGTGTAAGAATCTATTTCATGTTAAAAATAATATATTTTTAATTGAGTTCTTAAATTATTCATCACTATTTGATTCAATTATCATCAATATATCTTAGCAAAATAATAGATTTCTCAAAGGGCAATTGATTTGATAGTGTTACGTTAAAAATGTGGTCGCCGAAATATGTGTTTGGTAGTTTATGTCTTATATTTAAGAAAAAAAATCGACAAATAACCGAAAAAAACCAAAAAAATCGACATAAACCGAATCGAGAAAAAATCGACTTAATTGGTTTGGTTTGGTTCTAATATTTAAAAAACCGACTTACTTGGTTTGGTTTCTTTTTAGGAAAAAATCGATTCAAACCGAATCATGAACACCCCTAGTTAAACGCCTTCAATTAAGGGATCAGCGCCTTCAATTAAAAGTGATGTAGTTCGCCCTTCTTTCTTTTTACTTTTTCTCTCCTCTCCTCTCTCCCTTTTCTTCCCAAACACCAACTGCCATTAATGATCAAGTTAAAGCTTTAAAATGTATAATGGGATTCCGATTAGCATAAAAGTTGGATACAATTTTTATACAACTCAACATACAATTATAATACAATGTTCATACAAAAAGTGGAAGCGAGCGAAAAAAGAATATAAGGAAAAATATATAACTTATTTATAATTTTCGTGCAATAATCATACAAATTAAATACAATTACAATAACATACAACTTAAATACAATTTTCTTAAAACTCAATATACAAGTCTCATATAATTTCAATACATCTTCCAACGTGTTGTCAGTTACAATTTCTCTGTCATGCTTCAGACAATATCATACAATTTACATACAAAATACATGCAATATATCTTTATATGATTTTGTATGTGATTTGTATATCGTGTCTTTTTCTTCCTCTTTAATTTTCAATCTGAAATTAAACTGATGGGATTTCCCAATTCACCAGCAGCGGCGGCGGCGGCGTCGAAGGCATCGCATTCATGTCACGGATTCAGAAATGCTATATCTCCATCTCGACAGCATTCTTCCTGACCTCTTTAGTATAAGTAATAAATAATTTTGTAATGTAGATTTTGTATCGCTAAGTTTAGATTGAAATGTAGACGAATGATTGGTCGGTTAATTGAATTTATATAGAGTACTTCTTAGTAGTACATTTTATATAATAATTAGGTATTTAATTATTACTATTTATTACTTAATTCATATAATTGAACCTGTTATTTTTTAGGAGAGGGTGAACAAGAATACCTTCACCTGGCCCTTAAAAAAAGAAGTACCTTCACACCCTTTTATTTTAATTTCTTTTTAGGGAAGGGGAGGGTTTATGATGAGGGAGGTTCTGCATTCTTGATCATTCATTGTTATAAAAAAATTAAATGTAAATTGCATTTATTTGGGTTTTGGTTTCCAAATTGGGAGTTGTTTCATCTCCCATCTTACCTATCTGTCACCATCCGATATAGTTATCGTTTAAACTTTAATAGAATTCCTTTTGCCATCAATTGAAAGGAATAATTTTCTTTTCTTTGTCGCCCATTAAATTTACTTAAGTGGTAATTATTGATTGTAGTTAATTGCTCCTTCGTCCAATCTAGTTACCATGTTTCGTTCCATTTAGTTGTCATGTATAGTAAAGTTAGTTATTCTCAAATACGTATTATTTTAGAAAATCAAGAGAAAATTAGTTATTTTTTCTCAACTTTAATGTTAGCATTAGTTTCTAAAAAAATAAGAGGCGCGTAAATAAATAAAGATTAAAGAACTGATTAGGGATTTATAGATTAGTAAAATTACTTTATTTTAAAATTTTTTAATGGACGTGTAAAACTTTATCCCGACAACTAAATGAAAACAGGGGGAGTTTTATTTACTTTTAGTCATTAAATTATTCCAATTAAATTAAATATTGACATCCTAAAATTTTGGATTGGAATTTGCCCGGAGTAGTAACCACTCCGAAATAAAGTTGTATCATGTTTAACAATATAACCGACAATCAACATGTGTTCATTTTAAAAAATTGATGCATTTGTTTGGTCCCACTAAATACCCCGGGTAAGTACTAATGCATATGGTCATTTAAAAAAATTAAATGAATTTCTAAATTTCATTTATTCAATTATTATCCCAATTAAATTCGCCATTGATGACATGCTAAATTTGGCTATGGATTTGTTCCAAGCAAAAAATTCGCACTATGAGTTTTTTTTCTTTCACGTTTAACTTGTAGTATCAATGCAAATTCTGATTCTTGTACTATTCATGAATTTTCAGAATTGTTCGGTCGAATGAGGAATTTCCATACTCACTTAGCTTTTAAAGCTCAACTCCCTCAAATTTCAATCATGGTGGTATTGTGAATAGACATTTTGTGACATTGGTATGTATGTATTATGATGTGGTTCATATAAAAGAGGAGTGCAAAGAAGAATTGAAAACAAAAGACCAAACTCCTTTGTCTACATCAGTATGTTATCTAAGCCTTTGTTTAAATAGTTTCTTGTGAATTTTTATATATTCATTTGCTTCTCCTTTGGCTCATTTAGCCAAGGCTTGTTTACATCTATTTTATGCTACTCTTTTGCTTTTTTAAAGCAGCTCTTCCAACGTGGGACAAGGCAGAAAGTGTTACATGGCTACACTTGAAAATAATGGATTTCTTCTTTGCTGCTGCTTGTTTTTGGCAGGTCAGTACTCAATAAGCGCATTATTACTTTGTCATTATATAAACAAGTTGTAGAATTAGTTGATCCATGCGGGTAGCTCTAAGGTAAGGCCACTAAAGCTTGTGCTTTAGGCTCGTAAGAGTCAAAGGCCCCCCCAAAACTTTTTCTATTAGTTATAATTATTTATATTATTAAGATTTTTTTTAAGTTAACAAAATATTAACATTTTTTTTCAATATACTACAATGGTTCTAGTTATCAACTATTTTATTAGTAGATATGAACATTTGAATAATTTAACTCAAAATTTTAAAATATTAGACAATGAATACTTAAAAGAAAACTTAAAACCTTGAAAGAAAATTTGTTAAGACCATACAAGTTTTCTTGGTTATCTAAATTAATCGAGTCTATTTGTCCAACCGTTATCACATTATTAATGTTTTTTCTTCACATCTTCTTAAGTTTTGACTTTAGGCCTCCGATTTCATTGAGCTGGCCCAGAGTTGATCCGAAAAGTAACCATCATTTCAAAGTTTTCAAAAGTCTTAAAACTTTGTCATTTTAATTATTTCAACCTGAACTCATGCTGATAGAAAAGATGTTAAATTTCTTGTTCTTGAGTCAAATTGGCAATTACTTGCAGGTATTTTCCATATCTTATATGAAGTAATTAACAACAATTTCAATTCTCTAGGATATTTGGTTCATGGTGCTACACCTTACGACTATTCTGCAACAATAGAGGTATATATACACGTGGTTCCTATATATTCGTATAATTTTATATTGTTTTACGTTGTCAGTATATAAAAGTTAAACTCTTCTCATACGTTCAATGTCTGATGCAAGTCTTGTTTTGGAATTTTAATTTCAGTGCCTCAACCAACCATTGGATCCTCAATATGGAGGAGGTTTAATTGCAAATCCTAGTTTTGACAAGGGCGTAGAAGCATGGAAAGTAGATGGTCATGTCAAAATTGAAGCAAGGGAATCTGGTGGAAACAAATTTATTGTGGCTTATAATAGAACAACTCCCTTTAGTATCTCACAATCTTTTTACTTGAAGGAAGGGGTATTTTACACCTTTTCAGGTAAAAAATTATAGACATAAAGAAAATTTTCTATTCCTATATATTTGCTTTTGAAAAATGGGTTTCATCAAGTTAAAAAAAATGATGTTATTTTGCAGCTTGGGTTCAGTTAAGTGAAGGATCGGATATTGTGGTTGCCATGATTTACAACTCAGTCGAAAATACTGTTCATGTTGTGGGATCAGTAATAGCTAAATCTGGATGTTGGTCTATGATCAAAGGTGGTCTTACTGTTGATCAAAATGCACCTTCAGTACTCCATTTTCAGGTATGATTGAATGTTATGGCAGTCAAAGTGCTGGCATGGCAAGTGACGTGTCATACTCTGGCAATGAAAATTTGATCTCATTTGTATTTCTAGAGCAATTCACACATAATTCAGTTAAGTACTTTATAATAACAAAAATATATAGTTCTATGACCATCAGAACTATTAAAAGGCTAAAGTTAACCAGGATTTCAAGCTTATGGGTTCAGGATTCTAATCATTTGAAGTTACTGGGTTCTAAATTAATAATTTGTACATATTCAATAAAAAATTTAAAATAAATATAAGGTTCGAACCAAAGTTATAGCTATTGGGTTCAGCCGAACCCGCTCCCGGTAGTACTCTACCTCCGCCCGGGTGACCATGTTGTGAATATGGTATATTTTAATAGACAATAAATCATTATTGGTCATGTCTTTCATGTACAGTGCAACAACACCAAGTCCGAGTTAAGGGTTGACAGTGTTTCTCTGAAGGAATTCAACAAACATGAGTGGCAGGAAAATCGGTTGAGAAACATAGAGAAGGTTATTTCTAACCTAAGGATCTACTTCACTTCAAAGAGAAACTGTCATTCTTTTCTTCTTCCTTCTTAATTTCCTAATTTTTTTGTGTGATAGGTTCGGAAAAGAACGTTGAGAGTAAATGTAGCAAACAAGAATGGCAAGAAGATTAAAGGAGCAAAAATCAAGATTCAACAGAAAAAACTTCAATTCGTTATTGGCTGCGCAACACCATCTTCCATTTTAATGTCCAAATCCTATCAAGAATGGTTCGTGTCCAGGTTTACAACAACAGTTTTCGACAACGAGATGAAATGGTACTATACCGAAAGGTTACAAGGCCACGAAAATTACACAACCCCAGATGCAATGCTCAAGTTCTTTATTGATCATGGGATTGATGTAAGAGGACATAACATCCTATGGGGAGCAGCTACCCAACGTTGGGTACGAGACTTACCTCCAAGACAACTTTTAAGTGAATCTGTACGACGAATGGGTAGCGTTATGTCAAGATATGCAGGTAAGCATATATAGCCAGATCCAAAATTTAAACTTGATGGTTCAATAGTATAATATTTGTTAAAATTTTAGTGGTCCTCACATATATAGCTACATATGTTCCGTGTCGAGAATATTAAGTTCAGTTGAACCCATAACTAAGAAGTTCCATCGGCCTCTGCAGGTAAATTGGTTGCTTGGGATGTTGTAAATGAGAATTTACATCACCCACTTTTTGAGGAAAAGCTGGGGAAAAATGCTTCAGCCATCTTTTACAAGATTGCAAGTTCACTAGACACTAAAGCCACGATGTTCTTGAATGAGTTTAATACTTTAGAGCATCCAGCTGATATGGTCTCTATTCCATCAAAATATGTTGAAAAGCTTCAGGAGATTAAGGCATTTCCAGGGAATGAGGAGTTGGTTATTGGAATTGGACTTCAAGGACACTTTGATCCTCATCCTAATATACCATATATTCGTGCAGTCTTTGATGTTTTAGGAGAAACTAAAATGCCCATTTGGCTCACCGAGTTAAATGTTGAGCCCTGTCCAAAACAGGTACTCTTATCATTTCAGCATTTCATATTAAGCATCCTACTTTTTCTCCTTTGAGCAAATTTAATTCGAGTTTAACTTCTATACATAACGCGAAGAATAAAAAAGCTTATGTACGATAGACGAATATCATTTTATCCCTCTAACTTTGCTTTAAAATCAAATAATCACTTTAACTATAACAACAGATAAACCCCCCCACCCCACCCCCCCCACCCTCGTATTTTAGGAAGTGTCTGGTTCACCCTTGACATTTTCAATCCCCATCTAAGTAATATACAAATTTTATATACTTTTTTAGCTAGAAAATGTAAATAGTTTTTGCTGCAGACTAAAAGTGATAATACCCCTTTTTTTTTAATACTCTATTATATATGATTCCTTTTTTTTTAACCTAGGTGCTTTACTGATAATTTATGTTTTAGCAGGTCACCTAAAAGAGAATTACAGATTACCGCGGATAATAAGTGGAATTACAATAGATTGCTTGTGTTTACAGGCATATTTTTTGGAAGAAATAATGAGGGAAGCATTTGCACATCCTGGTGTTAAAGGGATGATGATATGGATAGGATGGAGTCCAAATGGATGCCATGAAATGTGTTTAGTAGACAGCAAACTCCAGAATTCGCCATCAGGGGATGTGGTTGACAAGCTTCTTGCTGAATGGAAGACAACAAACTTAAACGGAGTTACAGACAATGGAGGAGCTTTTGAGGTTAAGGTTTTTCATGGAGATTATTACGTCACAGTTTATAATCCTAAAACTGGTGCCAATGTCACAAGGGAAGTGCAGGTCTATGATGACAAGTCTGAAACAGTAGATGTTTCCATTACTCTGTGAAGTTCATCTTCGAATGACAATAGCATGCCACTGAACAAGTGTGTTCGAGAAAAACGAACTATATACGAATAATGTATTGATATTTTATTTTATTTTCATTTTATGTATCACGTGTGAGTATTGAGAAGAATATTTTTATACTCTGGTTGAAATTCTAAGTCTATATATAAGAAATATAACATATGAATCCTTTTTATAGCATTTCAAGATCTAAATTTTCCCATTTTTCCTACAGTCCATATATAGTAAATTAGCGCTTAGCGTTTTACAAAAATGTGCATTGATCATCTCCAGGATTAATTGTGCAGCCGTTGACTTGAGTAGTCACTCACTAATCGAAATTACCTACTAGTAAAGTTTTTTTTCTTCTTTTTTTTTTAACAGAAAAGTCACTTAACTATTTCTATAACACATGTTACTCCACTAGATTTCTCAATTTTCTTTTTTACTTTGTAATAAAATTTATTTATTCTATACTTAAGTCCATCGTATAGAGTAAACAGAGAAAAAAAATATTTATAAGATTAAAAAAGTATTAAAAAATAAATATTGATAATTTAGAGAGTAAAATAGGTATTTAGCCACCGAAAATTTGAGAAATTTAGTTGCCCTTTTGAGTGCTATAAAAATAATTAAATGACTAATCTGTTACAAACAAAAAAACATGACTTTACCAAGTAATTTCAATGACTTGACTAATGATTTGAGTAATGTAGTTCCCCTTAACTTAAAGAATAAGTCCAAAGTGTCTGTAGACTGAACTTGAATGAAAGTGAAAATGCCTATAAATAAAATCATAATCCATAGTTATATAAATAAAAGAAGTCCATATATTTTTATCTGAATGAGTTGATAAAACCCCATTTTAGGCCAATATAAGAAACATACAAAAAGTCGTTTGTAAGCGTTTTATGTGTAATGTTAAATATATTCTCTTCATTTTGGATTTTTCTCTCACACTCAAGGCTGAAATACCATGTTATTGGTGATCAAGTGGTTTACACCAATATTTTGGAGGGCTTCTCTAGGTGAGAAGCTCCATTTAAAAAGGAGGAGGGAAAAAGAAGTTTTGAACATTTGACAAGTACTTCCGCTTGGTCAAATTCTCAATGAGCCAAAATGAGATTTTTTTCCCCTAAAAATTGGATAACAATTAAACTTATAATGTAGTTTTAAGGATACATGATTTCACTTAATACTAATTGAGAGACGTAAAGATAAGTAATGGAAATTAACAATAATATAAAGCAAACTAGTGTTTGAACAGAGCCCTCGAGTTGGAATACCCTCGAGCTAGTAGAGCAAGAACAATTAAAAAGCAACAAACTGATAACAAGAGAATGTAAATTAAAGAGAAAATATTGTATTGCTTTGATATTTGTGAATGTCCGGTGCTTACAAATGATGGGACTTCTCTTTATATAGTAGAGAAATCATAATTATGGTATAACTCTAATAACAAAAGGAAATTGATGATAGACTATAATTGTATATTTTAGTTTCTTATTACACTCTAATTTACTGCACTTTAATTGAGATTGAGATTTAATCGCTAGTATTTTTCACAAATTGTGTATTTTATGCCTTGTAGGAGTGATTCCGAGATATGTAGGTATTATGGAATGAATTCAAGTGATTTGGAGCTTTGAAATCTGAGTAAAAGCCCAAGAAATTAAGCGGGGATCGTGTTCGGGGATCAACGGATGATAGTTAAGAACGAAACGAAGAATCGAGCGGGCATACGGTGCATTGCCTAGTAAAATGTACATAACTTTTCGCTCAGAACTCCGTTTGGGCTCTACAATATATCGTTGGAAAGATATTTGAAAGGGCTACAACTTTCATGTTTTGTATTTTCTCAAATTCTCACTATCGAGCCGTATGGGACGCAGCAGTGTGCGGCGCATCAGTGTAAAAACTGGCCTGACAAGAAAAATGCAAGGCTGCTGATAATTTCCACTAGCGCGCCGCAGGGTGCTGCGCAAGGTGCGGCGCGCCTGTACAAATTTCATAGAGCCAGAGTCCTATTTCGTGCAGGAGAAGGTGTTTTCGTCTGGGCCCGACCCTACTTGGTATATATACATGGAGAAACGTTATTTTGGATATATCTAACAGACTTTTGACACATCTTAGACCTAGGGACACACTTTAGACGTGGAGGAACACAAACCACGCTTGGAGGAGGCTTCTAACTAGTTTTTCTTCTCTTCTCTTCCTTTAATTTCATAGTTCATTAGTTCTAGAGTTTTGGGGTGCTACATGAACGTTGTGGTTTGAAGCTTAGATTGTTCTTATTATTTTATCATATTGGTTTATTTATTCAATCTTGCGCTTAATTATTTGATTGCTTGATCACCAATTGAATACTATCTATGAATCTGGGATTGAACTGGGGAGAGGGAATTCCAAATTGCATATAAGATTGAGTAGAGCAAGATCTTAACTCTGAGGGGGGCGGATTTGCGGTTAGGATAGGAATATACCTCATCGCCTTGCTTGGTTACTATATAGGAATTATTAATGCGTTCTTGTTAATTCTAATTCCATAGGAATATAGGCGTTAGGTCAGCTTGAATAGGCGAGTTGTACTTCGGGAGAAGGCTACGAGCAATATTAACCATGTCAACCAATAAACCACATAAATTAATTAGACAATTTAAGTGAAAGACTCAACGGGATTGTTAGCTAACTCATAGCTCTAGAATATCAATTCTTCTTGAATTCGTGTCTATAATTCGCCAACTTATTTTCTTTATTCTCCTTGTTTGCTACTGTAGATTAATTTTAGTTAAATATTCATACGTTAGGATTCGCTTGAATAGATTAATTATTTGGTTTAATTTAATTGATAGTTAATCACAAGTCCCTGTGGGTACGATATCTGAACTTACAATCCTATATTATTTGTCGACCACGTATATTTGCGTGTGCATTTGGGAGCAATAAGTTTTTGGTGTCGTTGTCGGGGACTTAGAAATTAACTATTGTATTAGATTTTTACTTTTTTCTCTACTCAAGTTTTTTATTTTATCTTAGTTTAATATTTTATTATCTTTGTTGGCATGGCTTCTTGGAACGAGAATTGGTCGAATATTAGTTATTCTTATTATGGTGATCCTTGTCCATATTGTGGAGGACCACACTTAGGGCAAAATTGTGCATCTCAATCTGATGTGTGGAATTTTTGTTATGTGTGTGGTTGTCAAGGTGGCCATTGGGATGGTTGTCCTAATTCTTATTATCCTTCTCAGAGTTCTTATTATAATGTTTAATAATGTTTATGAGTTGGATAGGATCAATGAAGTGGAGGATATGGAAAGTGTGGCTCGTATTATGGGCATGATGAGGTAAGTAGCCGATCAACATGACACGATGATGAGGCAAGTAGTCGAGCAACATGACATGATGATGAGGCAAGTAGCCGAGCAACAAGATGAAAATCGAAAGGCTCTACAAAGAATTAGTGCAACAATCATGAGAATAAAGGCCGAGGCGGAGGAAGTGGCTGAAGAGAGCGAGTTCCCACTGGAAAATTATTTGGAAGAACCAGATATAGCGAGCCAATATGGGCTAGAGGAGCAAGCTCAGCTGATAAAATCTCATGAGTTTCTCCGTGATGGTCTCTCAAATATGACAGAACAACTGATAGACGAAAGCTGTGCTCAGGCAAGAGATAGACCAATTTGGCTCAGATATCCATGACATGCAGGCTCAATTGAATAAAAAGGTTGAGGTGTCTGATGCTCTACAACCAATTTTTGTGGATACTGGCCAGCTTGTGGAGCGGAAGGAGGAACTTCAACTATTCGACCAAAATATTATTCATGATACCAAGGTTGACGAAGAGGGCAAAATTGAGGATGTCAAAAATAATGCAATTTTGGAGCTGGAGCGTATTGAACCTCATTCTAAACACTTTTTAACATTGTGTTTGGTTGGTGACATGGGAATTGATCCAGTCGAGCATATGGAGGAATCAATGGATGGGAAACAAAGTGTATATATTCTGAAATTTGTGGTGCCAGGGAGACAAAACGACATCCCTCACTTAAGGGCCAAGAAGTGCAAGATGCGATATCTATTGCTTGGTTCCTTTATTTTTATACCACCGCCCCAGGAATGTGATAGAAAAATTGATGCAAAATTGGGGGCGCAATTTATATCCTCAAAGTGGAAGGAAAAGTGATGAAAGTGATGCCATCGTGCCGCGACGTTAAATAAGGCATTTGTTGGGAGGCGACCCAATTCTATTTTTTTCTTTTTCTTTTATTGTGTTAATAATTTTGTAGTATTATTTTTATGTTTTGTAGGAGTGGATCATGGAGTCAAAGCCAATAGTCATGTAAAAAAGCGAGCAGGTGGTTGAAACTAAGTGTGAGGTACTCGCACAAGGGATCATACCTGGGAGAAGTCTGAGTATCCCGTGAGCTGCTAATTCTTCGGTCTTTAGCCTACCAGGGAGTCTCTTTTACCCTCTTGTTATTTACAGTATGCATTGAGGACATTGCATAATTTTAAGTGTGAGGTGAGGAGATTGTTTGAGCGATTTTCTATGTTATCTTAGCTTAGTTGTAGTACTCGTTATTAGTGTAGTAGTTTTTGTTAAATTAAAAAAAAAAAGTAAAAAAATTGGACTTTTCCCGACGATGGATTTCCTAGACAGTTTTCTTGAGGGATTTAAGTTTAAAGAAAAAGGAAAAAAAGATTTTCTTTGTAGGTAGGGTAGCAATTCCCTCTTGATTTTTCTTTGTGTCGCGGTTCTTTTCCAATGGTTTTGTTTGAACCGGGTGTAGGTAGTTTTATTTTTTTTAGGAGAGAAGCCATGGTGATGTGAATTGAATTGAAGCAATATCTTTTAACTTTGTCATGCCTTGAGAATAGTGAGTACTTTGGTTGTGACGCTTAGGCTCAATTTTTGACTCTCGTATAAGTACCTTACATTGTATGATCTTAACTTTGCTTAACTTCTGACTATAGTGTCTTGATGAGTCCAATGTGCCATGTGTGTGTAAGTTTTTTTGTTATTCTGTGCATTGCATTTGATGTCTAGAACTTGCCCAGTGTGTTTGCAAAGAGAAATAGTAGTTTTGTTCAGTCTTGGAAGTGATATAGGCGTTCTTTGTTGAGCCAGATATATAGATTATACCCGCCTAATTGTTATGTATCATAGTTAACCCCTTTGAGCCTATAATCTTGTTTCTTTGGCAACCACATTACAAGTCTTACCCATTTGTTTGAATTAACCATGTATTTGAACCTTTTCACCTCTCATAAGCACTTGAATTATTATGAACTTTATAAAAGTTATAGTGTGGGGTGGTTGGTTTAGTTTTTGAGTGGAACTAATGAAATAAGGAGAAAGGTGCAGTGTTTTAAAAAAAAAAGTAAGAGCCACATGAATTAAAAAGAAAAAATAGTTGTATTACTGTGAAAAATATTCTTTGATAGTGGTGACTCTTGATGTAATTGTGCTTAAAGAAGTATGGGAGTTAATATACATTAATGTGAAGGTAGAGTTATGGTGTGACATAAATGTGGGGTTTCAATGTTAAAGTGTATGTATTAAAGTGTTTAGGGAGGTGTAGTCACTATTATATCTAAATGTATCCTACCCGACCCGTAGCCTACATTACAACCAAATAAAGTCCTTCTTGATCTTAGACTGAATGAGCTCAATTAGTAGAGTAGTACACTACGGGCAAGCCTATGGTGCATCTTTTGTGGCATGTGAATGTTATTTCTGAGAGTGAGTGAATTCTTTCTATCTTGAGTTCCCAATTGTTCTTAAATTGTATTGTGTGTGGAACTACTCTATTTTGTTATGTGAAGAAACTTCATTCATAAAGGAAAGGTAATGTCAGTGACCTATATGTTAGAGTAAGTGGGTGAGTTGCGAATAATGTGTGGTACTTGTGAGTCAAATCTTGAGGTGAAGATGTTACACTCTTGTGCTTAGTCTATTTAATATATTCTTGGTGTGATGAGTTAGGAGAATGGTTTAAAAAGGTCGTGTCTATATAAAGTGTAGTTTGATTGCTCGAGGACAACCAATCGTATAAGTGTGGGGTGTTGATGATCGGCTATAATTGTATATTTTAGTCGCTTATTGCACTCTAATTTACTGCACTTTAATTTAGATTGAGCTTTAATCGCTAGTGTTTTTCACAAATTGTGTATTTTATGCCTTGTAAGAGTGATTCCGAGATATGTAGGTATTATGGAATGAATTCAAGTGATTTAGAACTTTGAAGTCTGAGTAAAAGCCCAAGGAATTAAGCCGGGATCATGTTCGGGGATCAACGGATGATAGTTAAGAACGAAACGAAGAATCGAGCGGGTATACGGTGCATTATCTAGTAAAATATACATAACTTTTCGTTCAGAACTCCGTTTGGGCTCTACAATATATCATTGGAAAGATATTTGAAAGGGCTAAAACTTTTATGTTTCACATTTTCGCAAATTCTCAATACCGCGCCGCATGGGATGTCGCAGCGTGCAGCGCATCAGTGTAAAAACTGGCATGACAAGAAAAATGCAAGGCTGCTGATAATTTCCACTAGTGCGCGGCAGGGTGCGGCGCAAGGTGCGGCGCGCGGCAGGGTGCGGCGCAAGGTGCGGCGCGCGGCAGGGTGCGGCGCAAGGTGCGGCGCGCCTGTACAAATTGCACAGAGCCGGAGTCCTATTTCGTGCAGGAGAAGGTGTTTTTGTCTGGGTCCGTCCCTGCTTGGTATATATATATATATATGGAAAAACATTATTTTGGATATATCTAACAGACTTTTGACACATCTTAGACCTAGGGACACACTTTAGACGTGGAGGAACACAAATCACGCTTGGAGGAGGCTCCTAACTAGTTTTTCTTCTCTTCTCTTCCTTTAATTTTATAGCTTATCAGTTCTAGAGTTTTGGGGTGCTACATGAACGTTGTGGTTTGAAGCTTAGATTGTTCTTATTATTTTATCATATTAGTTTATTTATTCAATCTTGCGCTTAATTATTTGATTGCTTGATAACCAATTGAATACTATCTATGAATCTGGGATTGAACTCAGGAGAGGGAATTCCAGATTGCATTTAAGATTGAGTAGAGCAAGATCTTAACTCTGAGGGGGGCGGATTTACGGTTAGGATAGGAATATACCTCATCGCCTTGCTTGGTTACTATACAGGAATTATTAATGCGTTCTTGTTCATTCTAATTCCATAGGAATATAGGCGTTAGGTCATCTTGAATAGGCGAGTTGTACTTCGGTAGAAGGCTACGAGCAATATTAACCCTGTCAACCAATAAACCAGATAAATTAATTAGACAATTTAAGTTGAAGACTCAACGGGATTGTTAGCTAACCCATAGCTCTAGAATATCAACTCTTCTTGAATTCGTGTCTATAATTCGCCAACTTATTTTCTTTAATCTACTTGTTTGCTACTGTAGATTAATTTTAGTTAAATATTCATACGTTGGGATTCGCTTGAATAGATTAATTGTTGGTTTAATTTAGTTGATAGTTAATCACAAGTCCCTGTGGGTACGATATCTGGACTTACAATCCTATATTACTTGTCGACCACATATACTTGCGTGTGCGTTTGGGAGCAATAGAAATCCCATGATTAGCTAATTAAGCGCCTTTGATTTGATCCCTTCCGAGATCCCCGCTGTTATCTTCAACCAGTCATGGACATCTCGCTTTCCCGTTATTGTGTTTCGCTCGGAGTCTGCCTTATTTGACCTCGATCTCTGCCAGCTTAGATCTTGGAAGGCACTTCAATTCTCGAACATAGTACCTTGCCTTCGTCACTTCAATCTGCTCCGCTTCGATCTAACCCTCAAAACAATTCCCTGGTTTCAATTAAATAGAAAAATCGGGTAGGCCCGATTTTAACCGTATATAGATAGTCCCTTCGTTTCTTGGAATGTAATGAGAAGAAGCAAATTGAGCCTTCGATTTTGTGCCTCGACTGGTTATGATGTCATCCTCGTGACGTAAGCGGAAAAAATTGACCGAAACATCCTATCGGTACAGTTCCCAAAACCATTAATGAGCGTCAGTTGGTGATCGGCCACCAGTGTCTTTGAAATAGGCCTTCCTCATAATTACCCAAACTTTACTTTCAAACTTCTCTTAATCTTCAAAGCACTCTACATCTTCCAAGTTTTTTAGTTCTACAAATTTTTCAAATCTTGTTGTCAACCTTTCCTCAATACAACAAATCTCATCTTCTTCTTTCTTTAACCCGTAAAAATGGTAAAAACATCAAAAACCGTTCCTCAAAAGGAAAACGCTTCTTCGTCACGGTCGGCCAAGGATAAAACACTAGTAGAGCCACACCTTGAGGAGTGTGTTCCCGGGGGGTACGATCTTACTTCCAACTTCAAAGTCGATAAAACTTCGTTGGTCCCTGGCCGGTGTGATCTAAGGTAAAGATATATATGCTTGATAACTGAGGACGACCTCGAGCAAGTGAAGAAATATTGCCATTGGAAAAACAAAGAGGCGGTGATTCCGACCCCCGAAGAGAACATCACTACTTATGTGAAAGGGTTTCTAAGCATTTACACGAATCCTTTCACGCTGGGCCCTGTCGATCCCGTCATCATCGACTTCTACCACCAATACCAAATAACCCTAGGCTAGATCCATTCCTCATTTTGGAGAATAGTCATTCTGCTCCGATTCTTCATGAGCAAAGTCGAAGGGATGCCTTTCACCTTCGACTATCTCATCAGACTGTACAAACCCTGCCTTTATCGAGGCAGGTTAATAAGGCTTCAACGTCGGGCCACCAAAGTGTTGTTCTAGAGCATAGACAAGGACAAGGATCGAGGATGGATGGGTCGGTTCATTCAAGTGAGGACTTTCGATATAATTTCGACCGAGAAGATGCCATTCCCCGAGGAATGGAACATGAAGCGTAAGTACAAACCCATCTATAGCTTCTGTTTATTGTTTTGTTTCTTTTGCCTTCTTTTATTGGCATCTTTTCCTACTATGCAGCGGTTTCTTGGATGCCTGGTGCAATTCTAAATCTTGAGGGGTGGGTTCGAAAACTGGCCTCGACTTCTTCATATGACGAACGCTCGTGGCGTGACTTGGCAAATGGCCGATGGGAGGCGAAAAATCATGGTAAGTTTCTTTTCATGTATTTGATGATATTTTTCGTGATGTTTCCATTCTCATTCACTTGATTTCTTTTCACATAGGCCTCATAGACATAGCCATCATGAGGCCTCCGACTGGGGAGGAGGAGGTTCCACTCTCGGTCCCGAAGCCATCAAAAGAGAAGAAAATAAAAAGGGTCTTGCCCTCCAAGACTCCAAAGCCTAAGAAGAGCAAGGCTCGCATGTCAAAAAAGTACATCACCGCCCTGCCTGCTGATATTGCTCTGCATCTAAGGGAGGAATAAGAGAAAGATGAAGATGCTAACTCGAGCTAGTAGCTCGAATGAAGAGGAGCGTCGAGGCTCCTAAGGCCGCTAAGCCGGTGATGGTCGAAGAGGTTCAGCCTCGGACCCAGAAGATCTTGGAGGGTGGCCCGAGTAAAGTCCTCGAGTCTTTGGAGGCTGAAGACGCCTCCCGCTGTGAAGAACAATCGGCGGATGTGCCTGAAAGGGCCGGTTCCAAGGCCTTTCGGAAATGCCCCAAGTGACTTGCTTGGGGCAATAAATATTGACGATCCGCTTCCCCTCCCCCCATTTTCCGAGGGGCATATTCAGAAAGCCCAGGCCATGGAGACCCCTAATGTGGGAATGGCCCACTAAGGGGAGGACCTTTTTCACGGTTGCTTTACAGGAGTCGAAGATGCTTCCGAATTGGGTGATGCATAGAGTATCTTAGATGATGCTCATCGACACTTGAGTCAGGTAAGCCTTAACTCCCTTTATCAATATTGTTTTTGCCTTTATTTCCACTTGCCTGATTTCCTTTCTTTCTTCATAGGCCTTGATGCTTCATAAGGAAGCATTTTCTAAATCCCGGGCATAGCTGAGCCAGTGTGAGGTCGGTCTTAAAAGGCTCACGGAGGAGAGAGATGCCCTCAAACTTCTCAGTGGGCAAACAAAAGAGGAGATCGAGGTCCTCCGAGCCGAGTTGGCCATAGCCCATAAAGAGCAAACTGACCCGATTGAGTAGGTAATGAATATTTTTAGAAGTATAATGTATCAGTTCAAGGATGACGACTAATACTTTGATCCTACAGGTTCAGCAGAAGGCCAAAAAGATCGAACAGCTCCGTGAAGAGGCCAATATGATGAGGGAAAAGAATTTGGGGTGGAAACAAAGCATGGATCGCCTTACCTTGGAGAAAGAAATTGCTTGATCCCAACTGTCATCAGTCGAATGTCAGCTCCAAAGCATAAAGGAGGAAAGCTCAGCTCAGGCCAAGGAAATGGAGGAGCTCGAGGCTTGGTTGGTCATCGAACTAGGAAAAGCCAAATTCGAGGTTGAGACGGCTAAAGCCAATGCTGAAGCGATCACGACTGTCTACCGATCCAATGCTGAGACTGCTAAAGCTCGAGCAAAAGATATTTCTGATGCTGCTCAGGCTCGAGCATTCTGTGTTGCCGAGCATGCCAAATGCCAGTCTCAGAGAGATACTCTCTAGGAGATTCATGCTTGTGGTTTTGACCTTGCTGTCGAGATCGATAGTGAAAAAGAGCTTGAGGCTAAAGCTAAATCGTTGCTCTCTTCCGATGATGATGATTATGGGAGCGTGAGCCCTTCCGAGGGCGGTGAAGATGAATATGAGGCTCCCAGGGAGGATTAGGCACTTAGAATTTTTTCTTCTTTGAATTTTTTGTGTAGTATCCTGAGTGGTTTTTGTAAATATTTTTGCATATATGAAAGATCTCTTGACTCGTCTCCAATTTCTGTTTTGTGAAAACCCTGTTTTTCTTTTTGCCTTATGATAATTTTGATATACTTATACCTTGTGAGCGTTTTGACTCACTTCGTTGCCTTGCGAAAATTTTGTCGAAGTTCGATTAGTATAGTCTCTATAATCGAGTGAGTACTTAATCGAACTCGGAGTAGAATAAACCCTTAAGTTTCAGTTGAGTGAGGGTAGATTCTCAAACTCAAAAATTTAATGGCCCTTAGGCTCTTGAATTGGGCCGATATGGCCTCAAAAGAGTGGTTTTTTCCCTTTTCGGCTTAAAAAGTTTAATCATATAAAAATTTGTTATGCATTAGCACAAGGTAAATCTGTACCCATCAGGATTCAGTGTTATCGAAAACCCTTTACTTTGTTATGACTTAGCATAAGCTTGTTCGAGAGTTCGAACAATTTGGTACCCCTTAAGGTTTTTGAGGGTTGATGTTATCGAAACCCCTTTGTAACTTTGCCGAGGGGAGCCTTTATCGGTTTTATGAAAATATTTGAAGGCCTGTTTTATTCTGGAATTCAGACGTCTCCAAACCGTGTTAGTTTGGCCATAGCCTTTAACTCGAGATTTGTCACTCGGGCTTGTTTCTCAATTACACTTCGAACTTGTTCGAAGCGTCAGTCCCTGAGCGGGAATATCGTGGCCTATAAAGAAGAGGGTTGCCTTTTAAAGTTTTTATAATCTTGAAGTTTAATAATTCAAGCATGTTAATTTTGGATGGCAGTCCTCGAGTATAGGGTTGTTTGTTCGAGTTTTAGTTGCGATTAGCGCTTGAGCCAGTTTTCGTAATAGATCATAAGTATGAAATTGTAAAGTAGAAATTTCACTAAGGCATGGTACATCAGGCAAGGAAAAAGTACGTCTTTCAATAGATTATTCATGCGTACATGTTTTGTCATTAGGTCTCAAGTAACCTACACGAACATGGTTCATTTGACCGTTTTGCCCTTTACAAAATTTACCTATCGAAACCCTGTTGACACGAAGCATTTTCCTTGAAAACGTAATATCCGAGGGTGATACTCCCCAGTATTCGAGGTTGATTGTAAAGAAGCCTCGGATACTGTTGAATTGCTCTAAGTTAGCACAAACAATGGTTGCCTCGTTAAAAACTTTGCCGGAAAAATCCATTTGGGATAAAAGCTGGTCGAAGGGAAAAAGAGTGCAACGCGTGCTTTCAGACCTAAGGACTTCATTTTTGGAGAGAACTTCGATGTATTCGATCGAACACCTGCAACAAGTTAGTATAAAATACAAATGAAAAAGGAGAAGGTCATACCTTAGCAATAATATCGTTTGAGGAGTGATATGTTCTAATTATTTGGCAATTGTTTATCGTTCATCGTACCAAGTTTGTAAGATCCTTTTCCGACGATGTTGAGGACCTGATATGGTCCCTCCCAGTTTGGTCCAAGCTTTCCCTCATTTGGGTCTCGAGTGCTGATGGTGATTTTCCTCAGGACTAAGTCCCCAATTTTGAAGTGTCGAAGATTGGATCTTCGATTGTAATATATATCGATTCATTGTTTCTGGGCAGCTATTCGAACAAGAGCAGCTTCCCATTTTCCATCTAGCAATTCGAGGCTTATATTCATAGCCTCGTGATTTGACTCCTCCATTGTGTATCAAAACCTGACGCTACGTTCCCCGACTTCAACCGAGATTAATGCTTTGGCACCATATACTAAGGAGAACAGTGTTACCCCCATACTAGATTTTGACGTTGTTCGATAAGACCAAAGGACTTTGGGCAAAATTTCTCTCCATTTTCCCTTAGTATCGTTCAATATCTTCTTTAGATTCTGAATGATGGTCTTATTTGTCAATTCAGCCTATCTGTTCCCACTAGGATGATACGGCGTCGACAAGATCCTTTTTATTTTGTGATCTTCGAGGAACTTTGTTATTTTGCTGCCGATGAATTGTTTTCCATTGTCGTATACGATCTCGGCAGGTATCCTGAATCGGCATATGATGTGATCCCAAATGAAGTCAATGACCTCTTCTTCTCTAACTTTCCCAAAAGACTGTGCTTCAACCCACTTAGACAAATAGTCAGTCATAAATAGAATGAATTTAGCTTTACCTGGGGCCGATAGCAGAAGGCCAACGATATCCATTCCCTATTTCATGAACGGCCATGGGGATAGGACTAAATGAAGTTGCTCTCTGGGCTGGTGGATCATCAGTGCATGTCTTTGGCATTTGTCAAATTTTCGAAAGAACTCCTTAGTATGTTTTTCCATATTGGCCCAATAGTATCCTTATCTGATGACTTTGTGAACCAGTGATTCAGCACTGGAATTGTTCTATCATAACCCTAAACCCAACCCGGTTGTAATGGCGCCTCTCGTGAAGACAAGGCCAGCCGACTCACTTCCAATTCACTTTAAGCAATTAAAATAATAACTACTAAGTCTTTAATCAGAAATAAAATCCCAAAATAAGTATTTAACAGTATAATTTGCGTAAATAAAAGCCAATACAGCCCGACATCGGGGTGTTACCATTCAAGAGCATCTAAAATAATACTACTAGTCTAAAAGTCTACTCCACTACTAAATAACTGAATCAGAAAAGAAATAAGATAGAGGGAGGTTGCACTGGGCTGCGAATCGCCAAGCAACTACCTAATAAACCTCTGAAGATCTGTTGGAACTGTCAACCCTCAGTAGCAGGACCTGTAGCGCCCGAATCTGCATATAGAGATGCATGGAGTAAAGTGAGTACTTCCAACTCAATGAGTAATAAGAATAAATGAAGACTGAACGATGTAAAATCACGTTAAACACAACATTTATCTATTAGAGGCATAACAAAACCAGTAACAAAATTTAACAATGAAATCTCATAAAAACACCTTTTTAAGCAGTCAACAATAGATAAGGAAAAAAACAACTAGGAATGGTAAGCACATAAGAACTGTCCCTCGGGCACAATAACGTCACACCAGCCTCTCGGGCAATATCACAGAACAATACCATCCCTATGGGTACTCGCGCTCACTGGGGTGTACAGACTCCTAGAAGGGCCCTTTACGGCCCAAGCGCAATATCAAGCCATCTCGTGGCATCATATACAGGCTCTCGGCCTCATATCAATATCAAGCCACTTCGTGGCGTACAATCTCAGACCCTTGGCCTCATTATCGGAATTAGTGTATCATTGTTGCGGCGTGCAGCCCGACCCAAAAGTATCTTCACAATACAGGCCCTCGGTCTTACTCAGTCAGAATCTCATAAGCCCTTCAGGCAATAGTAAAAATATGCAGCTCAACTCAAAATATCTTTAAAATATCATTTAAGGTTTCTAAAACAGAATAACATAGCTGAGTTTTGAAAACATTGAAAGATATGGCATGACTGAGCACAAGTATGAAATTAAACAGTGAGAAAATATCATTAACGATCCCCTAAGGGTTCAAACAGTTGGCACGAAGCCCAAATATGGTATTTAGCCCAAGGTATAATAATATCAAACAATTAGCTACCAAATATACAGATAAATAGTCATTTGGGATGGACTAAGTCACAATCCCCAACGGTACACGACCCCACGCTCGTCATCTAGCATGTGTGTCACCTCAAAATAGCCGAACGTTGTATAATCAGGGGTTTCATACTCTTAGAACAACATTGAAAATCATTACTCACCTCGAACTAGCCCGAAAAGCTACTCTGCAACACACTTGCCTCTCGAACCAACTTCTGAGTGCTCCAAATCTACCAAGTTCAGATTTTTATCATCAAATTATGCTAAACGAATGAATTCCAATTGAAAAATATCGATTTTAAGCACAAACCCCGAAATCAGTCAAAACCCGACCCCCAGGCCCGCATCCCAAAACTGGACAAACTTTATACCAAAATGTTCTTCATCATCTCATGAGTCCGTACATATAAAGAACTCGAAAATCGGAGTTCGTTGACCCCTCAAATCATCCCTAGAAGGTCTCATAATCTCAAGCCCTAATTCCACCTTTTTCTACTGATTTTCATGAATTAAACACTGATATTTTGTTCCTTAAGAGTTTTAGGATCCAAAATCCTTACCTCAATGAAGACCAATGATTTCCTCTCTTCAAAATCGCCTCAAAGCTCTTTTCTCGTTCAAAAATGGTGTAAAAGGGTTTAATGGTCGCGAAGGGTTTATTTAAATACTGCTCACGTGTTTTACTTTTCACCCGAGTTACTGTTCACTCGAGTTACTGTTCACCCGAGTTACTGTTCATGCTGCTATGAAAAATGCAACAACTTTTCTTCTAGTCTAAATTGATTCGTTAACATTTCGAAATCTACCCGAGGCCCTCGAAAATCTCAACAAATATACCAACACATCCCATAACATCATTTGAACATAGTCGAGCCTTCGAAACACCAAAAACAACATCAAAATACCAAAATCACATCAAATTCAAGCCTATGAACTTTGAGATTCCTAAATTCCACCAATGACGCCGAAACTATCCAAAATAACTCCGATTGACCTGAAATTTTGCAGCCATATCCAAAATGACATTACAAACCTGTTCCAACTGTCAGAATTCCATTCCGACCCCGATATCCTATTTTCCACTGCCGACCGGAAATCGCCAAAAACTAACTTTCGCCAATTCAAGCCTAATTCTACACAGGACATCACAAAAATATTCCAGACACACTCCTAAGTCCCAAATTACTTAACGAATCTATCTGAGCCATAAAATCTGCATTCCGAGGTCGTTTACCAATAAGTCAACTTTTGGTTGACTTTTCTAACTCTAAAGCTACTTTTAGAGACTAAGTATCTCAAACATTATCAAAACCATTCCGGATTCGATCCGACTAACCCGATACCACATAACACAGATAAACAAAGCATAAAGAAGCAGAAATGGGAAAAAATGGAGCGACAACTCATGAGACGACGTGTATGAAGAATCTTTCCATGTTTCCTAGTTGGGAGTGAAGTAAATTTTATGTTGCGGTCTGAGTTCAGACTCAATAAGTTTAAGTGACTGCATAATATTTATGACGGTGGAAGGTATACAGAAATGTTAGTTTGAGGCAAGGCAGGTGGGGTTATCTCCTGCGGATTGTACTGAAGTTTGCGTAATCCCTTGTGTCATTTATTGGAAGATCTCTGTTACTAGGGAAATATATTCTTTACAATTTGAATTTCGGTTGCTCCAAGAGAGTAGGCTTGATTACTACGAGAGTGAATGCGAGATTTGCAGAAGATATAAAGTACCAGATGGCCTGTATTCTACGAGCTTATGAAGGATTGAGTTTAATCTCACTATGGTATTATGGCAGCAATAAAGTATATGTGTTATGAGTTATTGTGTATGTTTTGGTTTATGGCTTCGAGCCAAGTGGGGGAATCCACTATTAATTAGTCGATTGCACGGTTATGTGCTATGTTGGTTCTAGTTTAAGGCGTGCGGGCGAATCAGTCATCGGCTTCAATGCTAGTTACTTCACCACCACCCGCCCAGTCAGCTAGGAGTTGCCCTAGAGGGGAGGTCGATTAGGTGGTGGTCAGGCCCGTTTCAATGCACTCCCGGGAAGACCCGATGCTATTACTTCAGATGATGTTATTACAGGTATTGTTTTAGTCTGCCACAAAGATACCTCTGTATTATTTGTTCCCGGTTTCACCTTTTCTTATGTGTCATCATACTTTGCTTGTTATTTGGGTATGCCCTGTGAGTTTCTTGCCTCACCTGTTTGAGGCTTCAGGTAGGTTTCTTGACTCATTCGAGGACGAACGTTTGTTTAAGTTGGGGAGGATGTAACGATCCGCCTAGTCGTCTCATGAGCTACCACTCCGTTTTTCCCCATTTCTGCTTCTTTATGCTTTGTTTATCCATGTTATATGGTATCGGGTTGGTCGGATCGAATCTAGAATGGTTTTGGTAAGGTTTGAGACACTTAGTCTCTAAAAGTAGCTTTAGAGTTAGAAAAGTCAACGGAGAGTTGACTTATTGGTAAACGACCTCGGAATGCGCATTTATGGCTTAGATAGCTTCGTTAGATGATTTGGGACTTAGGAGTGTGTCCGAAATATTTTTGTGATGTCCGGTGTATAATTAGGCTTGAATTGGCGAAAGTTAGTTTTGACAATTTTCGGTCGGCAGTGGAATTATGGCTATCGGGGTTGAAATGGAATTCCGATAGTTGGAACAGGTTCATAATGTCATTTTGGATATGTCTGCAAAATTTCAGGTCAATCGGAGTTGTTTTGGATAGTTTTCGCGTTGTTGGTGGAATTTAGGAATTTCAAAGTTCAAAGGCTTGAATTTGATGTGATTTTGGTGTTTTGATGTTGTTTTTGGTGTTTCGAAGGCTCGACTAAGTTCGAATGATGTTATGATGCCTGTTGGTATATTTGTTGAGATTTCCGAGGGCCTCAGATGGATCTCAAAAGGTTAACGGATCAATTTAGACTAGAAAAAAAGCTGCTGCATTTTTCACAGCAGCATGAATAGTAACTCGGGTGAATAGTAAAACGTGTGAGCAGTATTTAAATAAACCATATGCGACCATTAAACCCTTACACCATTTTTGAACGGGAAAAGAGCTCTGAGGAGATTTTGAAGAGAGAAAATCATTGTTCTTCATTGAGATAAGGATTTTGGACCCTAAAACTCGATTATTTGTGATTAAGGAACAAAATATCAGTGTTTAATTCATAAAAATAGTAGAAAAAGGTGGAGTTAGGGCTTGAGATTATGAGACCTTCTAGGGATGATTTGAGGGGTCAAATGAACTCCGATTTTCGAGTTCTTTATATGTACGGACTCGTGAGATGATGAAGAACATTTTGGTATAAAGTTTGTCCAGTTCCAGGATGTGGGCCCCGGGTCGGGTTTTGATCGATTTCGGGTTTTGTGCTTAAAATTGATATTTTTCAATTGAAATTCATTCGTTTAGCATAATTTGATGATAAAAATCTGAACTTGGTAGATTTGGAGGACTCGGAAGTTGGTTCGAGAGGCAAGCGTGTTGCAGAGTAGCTTTTCGGGCTAGTTCGAGGTGAGTAATGATTTTAAATGTTGTTTTGAGGGTATGAAACCCCAGATTATACAACGTTCGGCTATGTTGAGGTGACGTACATGCTAAATGACGATCGTGAGGTCGTGCACCGTTGGAGATTGTGACTTAGTCCATCCCGAATGACTATTTTTCTGTATATTTGGAAGCTAATTGTTTGATATTATTATACCTTGAGCTAAATGCCATATTTGGGCTTCGTGCCAACAATTTGAACCCTTAGGGGATCATTAATTATATTTTCCTCACTGTTTGATTTCATACTTGTGCTCAGTCATGCCAGATCTTTCAATGTTTTCAAAACTCAGCTATGTTATTCTGTTTTAGAAACCTTAAATGATTTTTTAAAGATATTTTGAGCTGAGCTGCATATTTTTACTATTGCCTGAAGGGCTTATAAGATTCTGACTGAGTAAGGCCGAGGTCCTGTATTGTGAGGATACTTTTGGGTCGGGCTGCATGCCGTAGCAATGATACACTAATTATGATAATGAGGCCGAGGGCCTGAGATTGTACGCCACAGTGTAGCTTGATATTTATATGAGGCCCAGATCCTGTTTTTGATGCCACGAGATGGCTTAATATTGCGCTTGGGCCGTAAGGGGGCCCTCCAGGAGTCTGCACACCCCCAGTGAGCGCAGGTACCCATTGTGACATGAGATATAGCCCGAGGGGCTGGTATTGTTCTTTGATATTGCCCAAGGGGCTGATGTGATGTTATTGTGCCCGAGGGGTAGTTCTTATGTGTGTACCATTCCTATTTGTTTTTTCCTATCTATTGTTGACTACAAAAAGGTGTTTTTATAAGATTTCGTTGTTAAATTGTGTTGCTGATTTTGTTATGCCTCTGATAGCTAAATGTTGTGTTTAACGTGATTTTATATCGTTCAGCCTTCATTTATTCTTATTACTCACTGAGTTGGAAGTACTCACTTTACTCCCTGCTCCTTTGTGTGCAGATTCGGGCACTACAGGTCCTGCTAATAAGGGTTGACATTTCCAGCGGATCTTCGGAGGTTTACTAGGTAGCTGCTTGGTGATTCGCAACCCAGTGCAACCTCCCTCTATCTTATTTCTTTTTTGATTCAGTTATTTAGTAGTGGAGTAGACTTTTAGACTGGTAGTATTGTTTTAGATGCTCATGACTGGTGACACTCCGATGACGGGCTGTGTTGGCTTTTATTTCAGCAAATTATACTGTTAAATGCTTATTTTGGGATTTTATTTTTGATTAAAGACTTAGTAGTTATTATTTTAATTGCTTAAAGTGAATTGGAAGTGAGTTGGCTGGCCGTGTCTTCACGAGAGGCACCATCACGACCGGGTTGGGTTTAGGGTCATGACAGGTTCCCGCAACTACCCTCGTGAATTTCTCATAGGACGTAGTCAGCATCTCCCATACCCAAACATATTGCCAACAGTCCATCGAACATCATTCTGTATAATGTTCCATCTTTGGCCAATGTTAATAGTGTAACCTTTGTTCGCAGGGTTCTCGATTCCTTAGGGTCCAATGGGAGCTTCCTGTTTTTTAGATACTCGATGTATTTGTTCCTCCAATCCCAAGTTAAGCTTGTGGAGTTTATTTCGACATGGCTTTCCTCGACTACTGACTTTGAAAGTTGTACGACAGCCCCCGAGCTAATTTCGTTGTCTTCAACCGATGACCCCAAATTTGCAAGGGCATCGGCTTCACTGTTCTGTTCAAGAGGTACATGTTGTAGGGTCCATTCTCTAAATCGTTGTAGGGTTACCTGTAGCTTGTCTAGGTACCTTTACATTCGATCTTCTCGAACCTCGAAGGTCCTGT
This sequence comes from Nicotiana tabacum, assembly GCF_000715075.1. Taxonomy (NCBI): domain Eukaryota; kingdom Viridiplantae; phylum Streptophyta; class Magnoliopsida; order Solanales; family Solanaceae; genus Nicotiana; species Nicotiana tabacum. The sequence goes on along the minus strand of NC_134086.1, from coordinate 103,441,634 downwards.
TGACTTGGTTAACTACAAGTAGGGAGTGACACTTGGCCTCGATGAATTATGCTCCCAAGTTTTTAGCCAGCTCGAGACCTGCAATCATGGCCTCATACTTGGCCTCATTGTTAGTCAACCTAGAAGTTTCGATAGATTGCCTAATAGTGCTACCCGTGGGCGACTTCAAAATGATGCCTAGCCCGGACCCCTTCACATTTGAAGCACCATCTATTAAAAGGGTCCACACCCTTGAAGATGTACCCGTTCTTAACAAAAGTTCCTTTTCGACCTCGGGCACAAGGGCTGGCGTAAAGTCGGCCACGAAATCTGCCAAGATTTGAGACTTGATGGTTGTTCGGGGTTGATACTCGATATCATACCCACTGATTTCGACAGTCCATTTAGCCAATCTGCCCGAGAGTTCGGGGCTTGTGCAGAACATTACAAAGAGGGTAAGTTGTCACCACGCAAATTGGGTGGCACTAAAAATATGGTTTTAATTTCCTAGAGGCACTTATTAGAGCAAGCCCTAATTTTTCTAAGTGTGGGTACCGGGTCTCGGCTTCACCTAGAGTTCGACTAACATAGTAAATAGGAAATTGTGTAACTTGCTCTTCTCGGACTACGACACCACTTACCACGACTTCCGAGACTGCCAGATATAAGTAGAGCTACTTGTCCACTTTTGGAGTATAAAGCAATGGTGGGCTCGAAAGATACCGCTTTAACTCTTCCAACGCTTGTTGGCATTCCGAAGTCCAAGCAAAATTGTTCTTCTTTTTTAGAAGTGAGAAGAACACAACTTCGATCTGAAGACCTCGAGATGAATCGGCCTAAGGCGGCCATCTGCCTTGTTAATCTCTGTATGGCCTTAATATTGTCCATGATTATAAGGTCCTCGATCACCTTTATTTTATCGGGGTTGATCTCGATTCCTCGATTTGACACCATAAAGCCGAGGAACTTGCCTGAACCGACGCCGAGTGCACATTTTTATTGAGTTTCATGTTGTATTTTCTTAATATGTTGAAGGTTTCCTGCAAATGTGTCAAATGGTCCTCTACCCGCAGGGACTTAACTAGCATATCGTCAATATTTACCTCCATTGATTTACCAATTTGCTCTTCAAACATTCGATTCACTAGGCATTGGTAAGTAGCACCGGCACTTTTTAGCCCAAACGGCATTACATTATAACAGTAGGTGCCATACCTAGTGATGAAGGAAGTTTTTTCCTGATCCTCTGGGTTTATTTGAATTTGATTGTACCCGAAATAGGTGTCGAGAAAAATTAGGGTCTCGTGACCGGTCGTGGCATCGATCATGCGATCGAAATTCGGCAGAAGAAAGAGTCTTTGGGACATGCTTTCTTTAAATCTTTATAATCTACCCACATTCTAAGTTTGTTCCCCTTCTTGGGGACTACAACTACGTACCATTTGGGATATTTTACTTCCCAGATGGACCCTATTTTGAGAAGTTTAGTTATCTCGTCCTTGATAAATGCATGTTTTATCTCAGACTGGGGTCTTTTCTTTTGTTTTACCGGTCTGAACTTTGAGTCCAGGCTCAATCAATGTGTTGTGATCTCCGATGGGATTCCTTTCATATCTAGGTGGGACCAAGAAAAACAATCCATATTATTTAAAAGGAATTGAACGAGTTTTTTCCTGAGCTCGAGAGTTACCCTCGTGCCCAGGTATACCTTTCGATCGGGAAGATGCTCGATCAATATGATTTGTTCCAGCTCCTCGACTATCGACTTCGTTGCATCAGAATCATTGGGGGTCATTAAGGTTCGAGGTATCATAAAATCTTCACCCTCAAAGATCTCCTACTCCTCCGACGGGGCCGAGGCCAATACCTGCAGTTTCTATTTGACTTCTTGTTTTCCCTTTAGCTCCGATTCCTTTGCTGGTGAAAGCGCTGATACCAGTACTACTTCATTGATTGCAAACATCTCTTTGGCGACGGGTTGTTCGCCGTACACTATTTTGATTCCTTCCAACGTCGGGAATTTGAAGACCTGATGGAGCGTCGAAGGTACTACCCTTATATTATGAATCCAAGGTCTTCCGAGCAGCGCGTTGTATCTCATATCACCTTCGATTACATGGAAACTTGTTTCCTGGATAGTCCTGGCCATGTTTACTGGCAACATGATTTACATTTTGGTGGTTTCACTTGCCATGTTAAAACCGTTAAGTACTCGAACTGCAGACACAATTTGATCCTGGAGGCCGAGTTATTCTACGACCCTCGAACAAATAATATTTGTCGAGCTACCTAGATCAACTAACACACGTTTAACTTGAATTTTATTCAAAGGTATAGATATTACTAGTGTGTCGTTGTGAGGCTGTTCAATCCCTTCTGCGTGCTCATCGTTGAAAGATAAGGTATCTTCCGGTAAGTAGTCCCGGGTACATTTCTCCCTTGTGATTGTCACTTTGTTGCATTTAAATATCGGGCCTTGAGGAATATCAACTCCACTAATGATCATATGAATCACGTGATGTGGTTCCTCCAGTTCGTTTTTCTTGTTTGCATTCCTGTCTCAGAAGTGATTTTTAGCTCGGTCACTCAGGAATTCTCGAAGGTGACCCTTGTTGAATAAACGAGCTACCTCCTCCCTTAACTATCTGCAGTCTTCGATTTTTTGACCATAGGTTCCATGGTATTTGCATATTTGATTATGGTTCCTTTGAGTCAGATCGATATGTAGAGGTCTGGACCACCTAGTATCCTTGATTTGTCCAATGACTGATACAATACCCGAGGCATCGATGCTGAAATTGTATTCTGATAACCGTGGCGCTTCTTTGGGTTCGACATGTTTTTCGAATCCATCCTTACTCATGAGCCCTCGGGAAGTTTTTCCTCGATCATTCCGAATGGGATTATGTTCTGGTCCGTTATTCCTACGATTTGTACTATATAGTTGGTATCGATCTCTATTCAATCGGGCCTCTCTGTCGATGTCTCTTTGAATCCTGCCTTCGGACCTATTTGGGTAAATGGAACTGGAAGGGGCTCCTAAATGATCATCCTCGACTCTGATCTTTAACTGGTATCGATTATGTACATCGGCCCAGGTAACAACTGGATATTCAATCAAATTCTGCTTTAGCTATCGTGATGCTACTGAACTTCGCTCGTTCAATCCTTGAGTGAAGGCTTGGACAGCCCAATTATCGGTGATCGGAGGTAGGTCCATGCGTTCCATCTGGAACCGAGATACAAATTCCCTTAGAATTTCATTATCTGTTTGTCTTACTTTGAAGAGGTCTGACTTCCTAGTCCCAACCTTTATCGCTCCGGCGTGTGCCTTTACGAACGAATCAGCAAGCATGGCGAAGGAATCAATGGAATTGGGCGGCAAATTATGGTTCCATATCATCGCCTCTTTCGATAAAGTGTCTCCAAATTTTTTCAATAAAACATATTCATTTTCATCATCCTCCAAGTCATTTCCCTTTATTGTGTATGTATAAGAAGTGACATGCTCATTAGGATCAGTGGTTCCATTGTACTTGGGAATTTCTGGCATGCGAAACTTCTTTGGAATGGGCTTCGGAGTCGTACTTGGTGGGAAAGGCTTCTATACAAACTTCTTCGAATCTAAACCCTTTAGAATCGGGGGTGCCCCCGGTATTTGATAACCTCGTGAGTTGTATGTTTCTACCTTTTTATCATTAGCCTCGATTTTCCTTTCTCCCATTTTGACCCGTTTAGTGAGCTCCCCGAGCATCTTCATGATGGCTGGGTCAGTTCCCGATCCATTATCGTTCGATTTCTCCAGTATACGTTCGACCCTATGAATAACTTCTTGCGATGTATCGAGCTCAATTCTGCTTGGTGATCGATTTCGATTTTGGAGTTGCGCTATCGCAACTTGCTAGGTCTGTAACATTTCAAATATCATTCGAAGGCTAATTCTTCCTTCTTCACCACTCTGTGCATTCTGATCGGCTGCTCGAACATCTCTGCGAATGTTATTTTTGGGGTCGACGCCAAATATTTCCATTAATGACAACATGGGATCTGACGCCAATTGGATTAACGGCTTGTGGTCCATCGGGGTTGACTGGAGGTACTCCGTTTTCCGGGGCAGCAACATTCTCATTCTCGCCCTGAAGACCAAGGTTGTTATCTGTACGTGTGGGTGCTACTTGAGAATTTGACATGTTGATTCCTGAAATAAAAAAACACTTACGAGAACAAGCGTAAAAGTAGTGTGTGTTATGAGGATTAATACTAAGCAATCACTATTATCCTTAGCCCCACGGTGGGCATCAAACTATTTACCCTAAAAATTGGATAACAATTAAACTTATAATGTGGTTTTAAGGATACGTGATTTCACTTAATACTAATTGAGAGACGTAAAGATAAGTAATGGAAATTGACAATAATGTAAAGCAAATGAGTGTTTGAACAGAGCCCTCGAGTTGGAATACCTTCGAGCTAGTAGAGCAAGAACAGTTAAAAAGCAACAAACTGATAAACAAGAGAATGTAAATTAAAGAGAGAATATTGTATTGCTTTGATCTGTGTGAATATCCGGTACTTACAAATGATGGGGACTTTTCTTTATATAGTAGAGGAATCCTAATTATGGTATAACTCTAATAACGGAAGGAAATCACATGATTACCTCGCCTTTGATTTGATCTGTTTTGAGATCCCCGCCGTGATCTTCAACCAGTCACAGACATCTCGCTTTCCCGTTATTATGTTTCGCTCGGAGTCTGCCCCATTTGACCTCGATCACTACCGACTTAGATCTCGGTAGGCACTTCAATTCTCGAACACAGTACCTTGCCTTCGTCACTTCGATCCGCTCCACTTCGAGGCTAACCCTCAAAATAATTCTCTGGTTTCGATGGCCCGGTTTTAACCGTATACAAGATTAATTAATGGTTACCTCCATCTGTCAATTTATCTTTGGTGAAATTAACCACGACTAAATGCACTTAACCATATCCTTTGTACATCGATTTGTATGCTAGTTTCAAAATCTTGTGCATACAGTCTTTACCAAGTTTTTGCGCGTTTGAATTAATGATACACTCGAAGTACCTATAACGTCATACCATCCAACAAAGATGTATATGTATTTAGCAAATAAAGAATCCATGTCAATTAGAGCCTATCGTAATACCAAGGAATTTTTCTTTCTTTTTTAAGAACTCATCAATGCATATCAGATGCATTATATACATTCCAATCCTAATATTGCTGTCAATACCAGCTATGAATTAAACTGGTAAATGCATGGTACTCTAAAAAAAAAACAAGAAAAGCAGAAAAAAGGGGGTAAGAAAGGGATATAAAAGGCTTACGCATTTTTCCTTACATTTTTCTTTTAGACTTTTTGGAAAGCCACCAGAAAATTAGAGTTGGTGTAATTACTAGAGTAATAATTACATAGTATTCTAATTACGATGACCTATTTATTTGTCATAATGTAATTACAATATAATTAAAATTGTACTATTTAGTTGCACAAGCTTAAGTACACAGTTACATTAAATTTTAAATATAAAGTTAATTAACACAAATTAAAAATCAAGATATAAATTATATGCCTTTATAAATAATATTAAATTTTACATTTAAGATAGACGTTCTTTCTTGAAAATATACTAATTACTAATCATATATCTGTAACTAATATTGTAAAATTACTTGATATATTTTTTTTAAATTAATAATATTTAACTTTAGTTAATTATAAAATCTAAAAGTATATATTTTGTAATAACATCATGGACTGCATGCTTGATAAAATGATAAATATATATAAATATTGTATACGGGTAAAATCGGGGACACTGCATACCCCGATTTCCCGGTGAAGAAGACAGAAGAAGGGCGCGGACGAGGTTGAAATCGAGGCTGAGAGCCCTTCGTACCGAGATCCATGAAAGGTGAACGATGTACTCATCGTCGGGCGTGATAAAGCAATGCTCCCCGGACCTAGAATGAGCTCTAAGACCTCGGGAAATATAGTAAACGGTTACGCACGACGAATAAAGGATCGTGATATCCGTACCTAACCAGATATCATGAGGCAGATCTTGCCCAATGTCGGTCACGGATCAGTAATTAATGAGAGGGAAAGATTTTTACCTTTTTTTAGACTTGTACTAGTGATGAAACTCTCATACTATATAAAGGAGAAGTTTTTCTTTGATAACACACATTGTAACACGCAAATCAAGGCAATACAAATTTAATTTTCTACTTTTTAGCTATTGCAAAAGCTCTTACTTAACTATTTGTTCTTCATCCGATTTGGGTTCGATCCCAGGGTCTGATCAAGGGCGAAACTACTATTCAGCCTAGATTCAGGCTAGGCCATAACATTACAACTAGTTTGATCATTCATTTTGTCTTTAACTCATTTATCTAATATTCTTGATTGTTTGTGTTGAATCGGTCCACATATCCTTAAAATCGCGTACAAATTTAATTGTTATCCGATTTAAGGGTAAACAGTTTGGCGCCCACCGCGGGGCTAAGGATAATAGTGGTGATTTGATATAAATCTCTGCAACACACTTTATTTTATGCTTGTTCTTTAAAGTCTTAATTTCAGGTCAGCTTAAAAATGTTAAATTCTCAGTCTACCACTTAAACATTGATGCTTAGTATGGCCATCATGGCGAAAACAATAATCTGGTGCCTAGCAACGAGGTGCCTCCTGCTGATCCCTACAGCGTCACAATCGCCGATCTGGTCAATGTTAACTCGCAAGTGGCCATCGACATTAATTTGCCAACTGATCTTGAAAATAGTATTCACGGAGGACCTTGACCAACAGCTTGAGAAGCTCCCGAAGGCGAAGGTGATAGGATAAGCCTGCGGCTAATCTTCGAAATATTGCAGACTCAACAGGCAACAATAGTGCAGCTACAGAATCAAGACCATGCCCTCAGTAGGGTCGAGCCTGAACAACCCCAGGAAAGCACTCAAAGAAATGAACAAATCACCTAAAGATCGAGTGAAGTCGAGCCTGTGGTCAACCCTGAGATAATGAAAATGCTTAAAGCATTAACGAAGCTGGTGGAGTCAGGTGAGAAGAAAATTGACGCTAATAACAAAAAAGTGGAAACATACAAGTCCAGGGTCGATGAAATCGCGGGAGCACCCCTGATATTGAAGGGACTGGATTCTAAGAAATTTATCCAGAAACATTTTCCCTCGAGTGCGGTACCGAAGCCAATCCCGAAGAGGTTTCTTATGCCTGATATTCCCAAGTATAGCGAAACTAAGGAGCCAAACGAGCAAATGACCTCCTAGATGTGTGCAATCAAGGGGAATTACTTGGAAGACGATGAAATCGAGTTGGTGTTACTAAAGAAATTTGGGGAGACTTTGTCCAAAGAAGTAATGATATAGTATCACAACGTACCCCCAAATTTCATTGACTTTTTTGCTATGCTTGCAGATGATTTCCTAAAAGCCCATGTCGAGGCCATCAAGGTCGAGACCAGAAAGTCAAACCTTTTCAAGGTTAAACAAAGAGACAACGAGATGCTCTGGGAGTTCGTGTCAAGGTTCCAGATGGAACACATGGACCTACCTCCAATTGCAGATGATTGGGCCATCCAGACATTCATTCAGGGGCTTAACCCCGAAGTTCCTTGGCCTTACAACAACTAAAATAAAATTTGGTAAAATACCCAGTGGTGACTTGGGCCGACATCCAAAACAGGTACCGATCAAAGATTAGGGTCCAGGACGACCAACTCAGAGCTCTGTCCGAATTTGTTTAACCCATCAGGACCCATGACAGGCCTAAGAGAACCGTTGATCATGAGCCAAAACTGGTTCGAGATCAATACCAGCTATATAGTGCAGACCGAAGGGGAAATAAGTTCGAGCATCATCCCACGAGGAACGAGAAGAGAAGTAATCGAGGACCTAGTAGCCAAGGTCTGATAAGCAAAAATGGTTTCGACAAGCCGCTCGGGGTAGGGTAGCACCGAGATTATTAGAATATAACTTCAACGTTGATGTTGCCAGCATCGTGTCAGCCATCGGGTGCATCAAAGAGACTAAGTGGCCTCAGCCATTGTAGTCCAACCATATGTAAAGAGATCCTAACTTGATGTGTAGGTATCACGGAACTCATGGTCATAGGACCGAAGGTCACCGATAATTGAGAGAAGAAGTTGCCCGATTGTTCAATAACGGACACCTCCGAGAATTTCTGAATGATCGAGCCAAAAATCACTTCAGGAATAGGGATACGAACAAATAGGTCGAACAAGAGGAGTCCCATCATGTCATGAACATGATCACCGGAGGGGTCGTCGTCCCCAAGGGGCAATGATAAAGTGCACCAAAGTGTCTATCACAAGAGAAAAATGCACCCAAGATTATGTCCCGAAAGGAATTATTTCATTCAGCGACAAGGATGCCGAGGGCATCGCGCAACCTCACAATGATGCACTGGTAATATTCGTACTTATCAATAAATTTTGAGTTAAACGTGTGTTGATTAATCCAGGTAGCTCAGCCAATATCATCGAATCGAGGGTCGTAGAGCAATTGGGGTTGCAAGACCAAATAGTGCTAGCAGTCCAGGTGTTGAACGGGTTTAACATTGCATGCAAAACTACTAAAGGGGAAATAACCCTATCGATGAACACCACTGGGATGGCCCAGAAAATAAAATTCTACGTGATGGAAGGGGACATGAGGTATAACGCCCTATTCGGAAGGTCGTAGGTTCACAACATGAAGGTGGTACCCTCGACCTTACAACAAGCACTAAAATTCCTTACATCGAGAGGGGTCAAAATTGTCTATAGAGAGCATCCGACTACAAAAGAGATGTTCCCAATCGACAAGGTAATCTCGATGCTTGCGGTTTAGACATCAAGGAACGCAGAGTCGACCTGAAAGGAAGAAATTAAATAGCAATCACAGATGCCAATCTTGGCCAAACCGGAGGAACGGGGAGCAGACGAGGAGGATGATACGGAGTTATGAGATCATTAATTACTCCTGATGACACCGACGCCACCAAATCGACAGTCGAAGAGTTGGAGCAAGTCATACTAATCGAACACCTGATCGATCAAAAGGTATACGTGGGTACGGGGTTAAGCCCTCAGCTCCGGAAAAAACTCATAGATTTTCTTACATCTAACATAGATTATTTTGCTTGGTCCCATTTTGACATGTTAGGGATCCCGCCAGAGGTAGTCACTCATAATCTAAGTTTGGACTTGAAGTTCTACCCGGTTAAGTAGAAGAAGAGGCTGCAGCCTGAGATCAAGCATGTGTTCATCAAGGACGAAGTATCCAAACTCCTTAAAATAGGATTCATCCGGGAAGTTAAATACCTAGACTGGTTAGCTAACATAGTGGTAGTGCCTAAAAAGGGGAATAAGCTAAGAATGCGTGTAGATTACAAAGAACTAAACAAAGCATGCCCTAAGGATTCTTTCCCTTTGCCTAACATCAATGAGATGATCGACGCGATGATCGGTCATGAGATACTCAGCTTTCTGGAAGCTTATTCCGGATACAACCAAATTCGGATGGACCCAGACGATTAGCAAAAGATTTCTGTCATTACTAAATTTGGAGCTTACTGTTATAATGTAATGACGTTTGGATTAAAGAACATCGACACCACTTACCAACGCCTAGTAAATCGGACGATCAAAGAACATATAGGAAAATCAATGGAAGTTTATATTTACAATATGTTGGTCAATTCCTTGCAAACAGAGGACCATTTGAAACATTTACAGGAGACCTTCGACATACTGAAGAAAAATAATATGAAGCTGAACCCGGAGAAGTACATATTCGGGGTCAGATCGGGAAAATTCCTCGGGTTCATGGTATTCAATCGAGGAGTCGAGATCAACCCCGACAAAATCAAGGTCATAGAGGACATTATCGTGGTGGACAACGTCAAGGCGATTCAAAGGTCGACCAGGTGTATAGCCGCATAGCCGCCCTGGGTCGGTTCATCTCGAGGTCCTCGAACAAGAGCCATCGATTTTTCTCACTATTGAAGAAGAAGAACAACAACTTCTCCTGGACCCCAGAATGCCAACAAGATTTGGAGGAACTCAAATGCTACTTATCGAGTCCCCCATGTAGCACACTCCAAAGGTGGACTAATAGTTATACCTCTACTTGGCGGTTTCCAAGGTAAGTGGAGTCCTAGTCCAGGAATAAGAAGGTATGAGAATTCCCTATTCACTATATCAGTAGAACTCTGGGAGAGGCCGAATCAAAGTATCCTCACTTGGAAAAAAATGGCGCTCGCTTTGCTAAGCGCCTCAAGGAAGCTAAAACCGTACTTTCAATGCCACCCCATTTGTGTCGTTACCTCTAACCCACTAAGGAATATCATGCATAAGCCTGAGCTCTCGGGCCAGTTGTCCAAATGGGCCGTGAAAATTAGCGGGTGTGATATCGAATATCGACCCCGAACTGCCATAAAATCTCAGATTTTGGCAGACCTTGTGGCCGACTTTACGTCGGCCTTAATACCGAAGTCGAAAGGGAATTACTGTTAACCTCGAGGACCACTTCGGGAATCTGAACCTTTTTACGGATGGTGCCTCAAACCCGATGGGGTCCAGGCCCGGCATCATATTAAAACCGCATACGTAAAATGTAATTAGGAAATCTATTAGAACTATGAAATTGACTAACAATGCGGCTGAGTTTGAGGCCATGATTGTACGTCTAGAATTAGCTAAAAGCCTTGGGGCCAAGGTGATCTATGCTAAGTGTGACTCCCTCCTCGTGCCAAATCAAGTTAACGGGACGTTCAAAGTAAAATAAGAATGGATACGAAAGTACTTGGACAAATTATAGGTAACCCTGCATTAATTCAGGGAATGGACCCTACAACACGTACCTCGTGATCAGAACAGTGAGGTCGATGCACTGGCTAACTCGGGGTCATCGGTCGATACCGATAAATTCGGTTCAGGAACAGTAGCAGAGCTAATAAAGTCGGTGATAGAAGAAGGTCACGCCGAAGTAAACTCAATGAGTTTAACTTGAGACTGGAGGAACAAATACATAGACTTCTTGAAGACCATAAGGTTGCCTTAAGATCCCAAAGAATTAAGAGCCATGCGCACAAAGGTTGCCAGATTTAGCTTGGTTGAAAGGGCATTGTTTAGGAAAACCTTTGACGGTCTACTAGCCAGATGCTTGGGACTGGGAGAGACCGAATACGCCATGAGAGAAGTTCACGAAGGCACTTGTGGGAACCATTCGGGGGAAAAATCTTTGGTTCGGAAACTAATTAGGGAAGGCTATTACTGGACCAAAATGGAGAAAGATTCGAAGGAATTCATACGGAAATGCGACGACTGCCAAAGACATGCCCCGATGATCCATCAACTGGGAGAAATGCTCCACTCAATTTTGTCCCCGTGGCTATTTATAAAGTGGGGAACAGACATCGTCGGTCCCCTACCATGGACACCCGATAAATCTCAATTCATATTATTCATGGCCTATTATTTTTCCAAATGGGTCGAGGCTCAAGCATTCGAATAAGTCCGGGAGAAAGAAGTCAATGACTTCATCTGGGACCACATAATATGTCGATTTGGGATGCCAACCAAGATCGTTTGCTATAATGAAAAGCAATTCGCCAGCAACAAGGTGAATAATGTTTCGAAGATCACAAGATCAAGAAGATACTATCAACACCTTATCACCCTAGTGGGAACGGGCATGCAAAATGAATAAACAAAACCATACTTCAAAACCTAAAAAAGAGGTTGACCGATGCGAAAGGGAAATGGAAGGATATCTTGCCCGAAGTCCTGTAGGTATACCATATGACTTCAAACTCTAGCGACGGGGCCACTATGTTTTCATTGGTCTATGGAGCTGAAGCCTTAATACCAGTCGAGGTGGGAGAACTGAGCCTCAAGTTCCAGTATGCAATTAAAAAGAGATAAACGGTGATGCCATGATCACGAGCTTGGAACTACTAGATGAAAAGTGGGAGGCCGCCCTGGTTCGGTTGGCTTCCCAAAAACAGTAAAGAGAGAGGTATTACAACCGAAGAGCCAGCCTCCGACACTTTCAAGTCGGGGACTTGGTGTTGAGGAAGGTAACGTTACAGACCAGGAACTCGAATGAAGGGAAGCTGGTCCCGAACTTGCAAGGACCATATCGAGTCATCGGAATTACCGACAAAGGCTCATACAAACTCGAAGCAGGATACGGTATCCAACTACTGAACAACTGGAATGTGACACACTTAAAGTGGTACTACTGCTAAGGTATGAACTCAATTACTCTTTAATCATGTGATAAATTGGACTAATATTTGCAGGTAAACGGCCAAGGATGTATATGGCTATTAGGTCTAAAATTTCCTTGAACTGGTTTTGTCTCGAAGTGGGTTTTTCGACAAGGTTTTTAATGAGGCAACAGTAAAACATGCTACCTTAGATTTGAAGACCGATTTTAAATCGTAATTAATGTTTCGCGTCAACAGTATCCGAGCCCTCACGAGTTCGATCTCAAATATTAGGGTCCATCACCCTCAGATTAAGGTATTTAGCAAGTGAAAAAGAAAACTTTATGTGCTAAAAGCTAAGGCTTGGTGGTTAGGATTCATTGTAAGAACCAAATGGTTGTATTAATCGTGCTCACATAGTCCACTCTAGTCATGACATAAGTTTTTATACGCCACCGATTGTGTACCTTGCATACTAAGCGATGAAAGAAAATTCTACTTCCCTTACACTTTCTTACAACATTTTTTTTTATCCCGGATCCTAAAGCCCACTAGCTACCCCTACTCCGGGACTGTCGAGCCCACGGGCTACCCCCACCTTGGGGACTGTCAAGCTCATGAGCTACCCCCACCTCGGGGAATATTGCCTGATAAAAATTTGGATGATCCGGGCTTCAAAATCCGGGAGGCACCAAAACCATTAGGCAGTGCATAAAGATAAAAGTCTACGGCCACCCTAAAAATGGCTTAAAGATGTCCGGAGTCCGTAACCAGAAAGTAAGGCCCATACGAAAATTCAAAACTTATTAAATGGTTACCTTCGGCAAAAACATCATCTAAAAATACTTTAGCATCTTAAAAACCTTCGGTATCACCGAGGGTTCGAAATTGCAAGTACACCAAAGTGGCATCGAGGTTTGGTTTTATGCTAGGGCATCAAAAATAATATGCAAGTATAAATTGCAAGAAGATGTTGAAAAAGAGTAAATACACGGTATTGCTAAAAGGGAATTTTTTTTTATATATACCCCAAAATAAATGTTAAAAAGTCTGATAGAATGGCCTAGAATAAAAAATACATAAGGAAAAAACTGGAAAAAATACTAACGCATCCATGTCTGGTCTTCACTGAGGCTCGATTCGTCGCCAGAACTATCGGAGCCATCGGGTCCCGAAGGCTCTCGGAGCCCTTTAAGCCTTCGGGACCCTCGGACTCGTAAAAATCCTTTACCTCGGCCTCTAGTCTCCTAGATTCTTCAATCTCGGTAGATAGGTCAAATCCTCGGGCATGGATCTCTTCGAGGGTCTCTCTCTAGTATAGCCTCTTTATGTACTCAGTCTTCATCTTTAAGCGAGTCTCAGCTGCCTCTACATCGCAATTGTACTGGGCCACTAGTTCTTCGGCATCAGCAGAGCACGCATCCAGTTTGGACCACAGTACATCATATTCTTGCCCAAGGGCATCCCGTTCTGTGACGGCTGAGCTCAACTATTCCTGAAGATCATCATTCGCTGAAACCATTTACCGGCTTTGTCCTTCGCAACCCGAAGTTGGTTTTCAACCGATGCCAGCTCTGCCTTCACAGCTTCCTTCTCCAAAGCCAGCAGGTCCTTCTTGCCCTTCCACACTTCGGTTGTGGCCTTGACCTCGTCCATCTCGGCCCTGAGCTGGTCGATTAGGTCTATCTTCTATTGGACCTTCAAAGTTGTGTTAGTCACCATGACTAGCTGCTCCATTTTAGCCTCAAAGATCATTACCTTCTCAACTAGGTCGGCATGTTCCCACTTCAGGGTCGAGGCCTCCTTTTGAGCTTTTTCTGCTCAACATGGAGAATTGGGAGGTCTTTAAGGGCCTCGTCTTGCTGCTCGCTAAGATCTTTATACATGTCCTTCTTCCGGACCTGCTCTTTGAGCTCAAACTTGAGCTGGCTAACCTCCAGGCAGTACCGGAGGAAGCTTTCATAGTGAAGCACTGAAGCCTAAAAACAATGAAGTTAGTAGAAGACATCAAAAACCTAAGTGAGATTTACAAAGAGGTTGACGCCTTATCCGGTTTAATGCCTGTTGTGCCTCGTTGAAAAGGCTTGACGTATTTATCTCATTTATCTTTGACTGGTCTTCCTAGGTCACCAGGCATCGGAGATGCCCACCAGAGCGGACAAGACCTGGACATCCTCCGGGATTGAAAGAACGACCATTCTCTTGCACTCAGGGTCCATGCTCGGAGTAGGAAATTTCTTCACTAGTTTTGGGCTCAAACTCAGCCCACCAGTTTCTGAGGGCACATTCTTCTTCGGGACCTCCAAGTGACCAAGCCCGAAAAAATCCTCTAGTGCGGCCATATCCATGCCGTCAAAAAATGTATTGAGGGCATCGTTTGGGCCCTATGTTCCCTTGCTTTACTTCTCTTTGCCTGCTTGGGCCTTTTCAAGCATAGAATCAGTATAAGATGGCATCTCCGCAGGTCAATAACACTGATTGCCTCCTTTGGGGTAGGGGCAGCTTCTTGGGAGGCCACAGCCTCCATCTCTCCCTCCGGTTCCGGAGTTAGAGGGGGATCGACCTCATGATCCTTTTTCTCTATCGTCGCTTTCTCTCCTTCATTATGGGTCAACCCATGAGTGATGAAAAGGTCGTCATCTTTGGGCTCATCCCAGAGCTGGTAGAAAGCATCGGGGTCTGGTACCCTGGACTTAGAGCTCTTTCTTGGGCCTCCGGACCCGGATGGCCACCCTTTTCTTCTTGTTTGCCTCGATGTCCGGGGAACCCGAGGACTTCCTTTTATTCTTCTTCTCCTTCTTCACGGCAGCCCCGAGCTTCCCCAAAACAGAGGGCTCGGCTAGCGAGGGCAGAACCTAAGTTATGTGGTCTTAGGCAAACCTGTTAGAAAAGAGAAAACATTAGCAATATGTAAGTTAAGAACATGGTGATAATTTCAAGGAAGAACCTCACCATAAGAACAGGCCTCCCATTTGCCCTTCAAAAACTTGTGCCATGCACGCTCAGAGTATGGCATCTGTTTGTAGATCCCTTTGATCCACTCCTTGAATCGGGGGATTGCATCATAAACTTAGTCAATAATTGCACGACCACAAACACATCAATGAGAGAAAGAATTAAAAGGGAGGGGGGAAAGGAATGAATACTCAATAAAGACAATACTTACCGGATACGTTCCACTCCTCAGGGAATGGCAGGAAATCAGGAGGAATCAGGTCTTCGATTTTTACCCGAACGAACCGCCCCTGCTAGCCTCAGTCTTGGTCCTCGTTAATGCTCGAGAAAGGAGCCTTGCTTGCTTGATGAACAAGCTTGATCAGTCCCCCTCGAAAGATTTGGGCACTGTATAGGCAGAGTAGATGGTCAAGGGTGAACCGAGGAGATTCAGTGTTATTCACAAAATGGTGTAAGAGGATCACGATCCTCCAAAAGGATAGGTGAATTTGTCCAAGTCACACCTCATACCTTTTGCAGAAAGCAAGGACTATGGGGTCCATTGGGGCGAGCGTGAAGGGGTAAGTGTAAACACTCAGATACCCTTTCACGTGAGTGGTAATATCGTCATTGGGTCTGGGGACGACCATGTCCTTACCCTCTAATTTATAGTCCTCTTTGACTATATATAGGGTTTCTTCAGTGACAGAGCATTTGTATCTCCATGCTACCTCGCTTTGGTCTTATTGGCTAGAGGCCTTCTCGACCTTGAAGTCGTCCCCTGTAATGACCCGACCGGTCGTTTTGAATATTACAGTCCATTTTCCCTATTTACTGCTAAATTCATGCTTTACAGTTGTTACATAACTCACCGGGGTAATTGGTTCGGGTCCGGTGAGGCTTTCAAATGAATTGAGACACTTAGTTTTCAAGAAGAAAGCTTAAGTTGACTAAATTGACCGAAAGGTGAAATATATGTAAACGACCCCAGAATGGGTTTTTGATGATTCCTATAGCTCTGTATGGTGATTTAGGGATTAGGAGTGTATCCGGATATTTAGTTCGAGGTCCGTAGCTAAATTAGGCTTGAAATGGCGAAAATAAGAAATTTAAGTTTGCAAGTTTGATCGGGGGGTTAACTTTTTGATATCGAGGTCGGAATGAAGTTCTAAAATTTTCATAGCTTCATTATATCATTTATGACTTGTGTGCAAAATTCCAGGTAATTCGGACCAGGTTTGATAGACTTTTGATCGAAATCATAATTCGAGAGTTTTGAAATTCTTAGGCTTGAATTTGATGTAAAATTTGTGTTTTGATCTTGTTTTAAGCGTTCTAAATATTGGAAAAAGTTCAAAAGATGTTTTAGGATTGGTTGGTGTATTTTGTTGAGGTCCCAAGGGCCTCGGGTGGATTTCGGAAGGTTAACGGATCAATTCGGACTTGAAGAAAGCTGTTGAAATTTCAGCTTCTGCATTTTTTGCAAGTGCGTGAACAGTAACCGCACCTGCGCGACCGCATCTGCCGTGAACATTACCGCACCTGCGGTGAACAGTAATCCCGCATCTGCGGTGAACAGTACCACATCTGCGGTGAACAGTACCGCATATGCGAAAATTGCTGGGCAGATTATTTTCAAGTTCTGTCCATTTTCCATTTTTACCAAATTGGAGCTCGGGGAGAGGCAATTTTTGGGAGATTTTTAGAGGAAACAACGGGATAAGTATTCTTAACTTAATTTTGTTAGATAACTCGAATCTATTACTAGTTTTGGCATTTAATCTGTGATTTTGTTGGAAAAATTTAGAAAACCCTCTTGGATAGAATCGCAGATTTGAGGGTTGAAATGTGATGGAATTTGGATAATTTTTGTATGGTTATACTCGTGGGGAGATAAGGAATCTGTTGATGTAAAAATTTCTGAGTTTCGAGAAGTGGGCTCGGGGCTCAGATTTTGCTAATTTCGTGATTTTTGACATTTTTCGATTTTTTTTGCTTGGGCTTTGTTCCCTTAGCATATTGTGACGTATTCGTTCTAATTTTGGATAGATTCAACGCGCGTGGAGGCCAATTCAAGGGGCAAAGGTATCACGAGCTAGAGAATTAGCCGGTTCGAGATGAGTAATGATTTTAAATGATGCTCTGAGGGTTTGAAACCCCGGATTACTCATCGTAGTGCTATATTGATGTGAGACACACATTTGATAACGATCGTGTGGTCATATACTATTGGGGATTGTGACTTGGTCCATCCCGCATTGATGATTTTACCACGTATTTGACTAAGGCTTATTTGTTTTCATCATGCTTTGGGCTAATTGCCATATTTGGGCTTCGTTCCAACTATTTGAATCCTTCGGGGATTTTTACTACCATTTCCTCACTGTTTTGACTTATTACTTGAACTCAGTCCTATTATTTTTCCACTGTTTTACTACTCAGCCATTTTACTCAATTTTGAGATTTAAATGATATTCTAAATGATGTTTTGGGCTAAGAAATATTGTTTTACTATTGCCCGAGAGACTTGTGATGATTTTGGACTGATTAAAGGCCGAGGGCCTAGTTGTGAGGATACACTGGTACTGATATGAGGCTGAGGGCCTGAAATACTTATATACGCCACGAGGTGGCTTGATTGATATGAGGCCGAGGGCCTAGATTTGATGCCACGAGATGGCTTGATATTACGTTTGGGCTGTAAGGGGCCCCTCTCGGAGTCTGTACAGCCCCAGTGAGCGCGGATACCCATTATGATCTGATATTGAGCCAAAGGGGCTGTTACTATTCTGATATTGAGCTCGAGGGGCTGGCACTGTTCTAATATTGAGCCCGAGGGGCTGGTACTGTTCTGAGATGTTGCCCGAGGGGCGGATTTGTTGATACCATGCCCAAGGGGCGAATTTCCATTTTGTTACTCACTTGTAAACTACTTGTTTTACTTGTTGGAAAAAGGGATTTTCACTTGATTTCTCACTGTTTTACTGATTAAAGTGATTTTTCTGCTTCAGTATGGAATACCTTGTGTTTTTACGTGATTTCTTATCTTCAGTCATTATTTATATTTATTACTCACTGGGTCGGAGTACTCACATTACTCCCGACACTATGTATACAGATTCAGGCGTTGCTGGTTCCGCTCCTGAGTGTTGATTCCTCCAGTTTTATGTGGCTTTCAGGGATTATGAGGTAGTTGTTGACGTCTACAGCCCCGTGTCTCTATTATATCATCTTTTATATTCCTTACAGACATGGTACTAGTTATTGGATTTAGCAGACTTGTATTATGACTCATAGATGCTCATGACTTGTGACACCCCAGTTAGGGCTGTGTCGGGCTGGATTTCCGTATTTTTATCTATATTTCTCGCTATTTAGTATTATTAAACCATGTTTAGACTATATTTGTGTTAATTAACTGCTCTAAAAGATGAATTGGGTTAGACTGGTTGGCCTTGTCTTCACGAGAGGCGCCATTACGATCGGGTTCGGGGTTAGGGTCATGACAAATTGGTATTAAAACCTAGGTTACATAGGTCTCACGAGTCATGAGCAGGTTTAGTAGAGTCATGCGGATCGGTACGGAGACGTCTGTATTTATCCTCGAGAGGCTGCAGAACCTTTAGGAAAACTTCATATTCTTGAAATTCTTGTCGTGCGAACTTGTTGATCCGAGTACTAAACTTCTATTATTCTATTCTCTCATAGATGGTGAGGACACAAGCTACCGGACAAGGTGTATGACCACCAGTGTCACCAGTTGCAGGCACCAGAGGTCGAAGACGTGGTTGTGGTCATGGTAGAGGCAGGGCAGCGATGGCAGCACCTATTGATCCACCAGCTGCCCCAGCCAGGATCAGGCACCAGTTGTGCCCATTGTGATTCCGGGTCTTCAGGAGACCTTGGCACAGATCTTATCAGTTTGCATTGGCCTGGCTCAGGCGATTTCAGCCACTACAGCCGCAGCTACGTCACAGGCTAGGGAAGGCACCCAGACTCCCGTTGCTCGCACACCTGAGTAGGTAGTGTAGGGACTTCAGACGCCGGAGGCACCTCCAGCCCAGCCGGTTACACCAGCTCAAGAGTTTATAGTACCAGTTATGCTAGATGATGAGCAGCGTCGACTTGAGAGGTTTGGTAGACTCCAGCCTCCGACATTCAGCGGTGCAGAGGGCGAGGATTCGAGGTTTTCTGAGTTAGCTCGCCATGCCATCTAGATGGTTCCGACAG
This sequence comes from Nicotiana tabacum, assembly GCF_000715075.1. NCBI lineage: Eukaryota > Viridiplantae > Streptophyta > Magnoliopsida > Solanales > Solanaceae > Nicotiana > Nicotiana tabacum. The sequence goes on along the minus strand of NC_134086.1, from coordinate 103,422,235 downwards.
ATCGAGAGAGGATCAGGAGATTTGTTGATGATCTTACTTATCAACTCTGTATTCTTATGACCCGAGAGAGAGTGATGGGTGCTACGTTTGAGGAGGTGGTTGATATCACCCGTGAGATTGAGTCTATTCGCCGTTAAGAGCGAGATAAGAGGGAGGCCAAGAGGGCTCGAGGATCAGGCAGTTACAGTAGTGCTCCTTCGAGGGGCTAGTTTCAGCATGGTAGAGGTTGTTCATTTAGGCCTGCTCAGTCATCTCGCCCAAGTTATCGTGGGGCATCTTCAGGTCATGGTTATCATGGATCTCAGCAGGGCCAGTCATCACTTAGCCCCCTTCTAGCTCATACTTCATCTTGTGCTCTATCAGTTCAGAGTTCTTCTATTCCGGGTGCATCTGCTAGTCACTTAGGTGCGAGGGGTTCTCTTCAGTACCCTTCCCCAGCACCTGGGAGTTGTTATGAGTGTGGCGAGTTTGGCCATATATGGAGGTAGTGTCCTCGCTGTATTGCTAGTTCATCCCAGCAGAAGGGCCAATCATCGGCTTCAGCGCCAGTTTCTTCACCACCCGCCCAGCCAGCTAGGGGTGGAGGTCAGACAACCAGGGGTCACCCCAGAGGGGGAGGTCGATCAGGGGTAGTCAGGCCCGTTTCTATGTTATCTCAGGCAGACCCGATGCTATTGCTTTAGATGCTGTTATCACAAGTATTGTTTCAGTCTGCCACAGAGATGCCTCTGTACTATTTGATCCCGCTTCCACCTTTTCTTATGTGTCATCATACTTTGCTCTCTATTTGGGTACGCCCTGTGAATATCTTGTTTTACCTGTTCAAGTATCTACCCCGGTGGGCGATACTGTTATTGTGGACTGTGTGTAACAGTCATATGTGGTGACTATTGGGGGTCTGAAGACCCGAGTGGATCTATTGTTATTGAGCATGGTGGATTTTGATGTTATTTTGGGAATGGACTGGTTATCTCCGTGTTGTGCTATTCTTGACTGTCATGCTAAGACGATCACTTTGGCTATGCCGAGTGTACCGCGGATCGAGTGGCGTGGGGTGACTGATTATGTTCCCAGTAGAGTGATCTCTTTCTTGAAGGCCTAGCGTATGGTTATGAAGGGTTGCCTTTCATATCTAGCATTTGTGAGGGATGTCGGAGCTGAGACTCCCAGTATTGATTATGTTCTAGTTGTGAGGGACTTTCTTGATGTGTTTCCTGCAGACCTGTCGGGCATGCCACCGGACAGGGATATTGATTTTGGTATCAACTTGGTGCCGGACACTCAACCCATTTCTATTTCGTCATATCGTATGGCACCAGCGGAGTTGAAGGAATTGAAGGAGCAGTTTTGAGTAACTCCTAGATAAGGGGTTCATTCGGCCTAGTGTGTCACCTTGGGGTGCGCCGGTTCTATTTGTGTCACGACCCGGATTTTTCACCCTCGGGAGTCATGATGGCACCTACTAATGGGAGCTAGGCAAGCAAAACCTTAACTACTTGCAACTCTTTCATTTTTTGCCTTTTTTAACAAACACAAGCCGATAATGTGATAAAAGCGGACTTTTAAATAAATAAGCAGAAGTCAACAATTATATATCTTAAGGCTACGTTTATTACAACTTTTAAAACCTCAAATACCCAAAACCTGGTGTCATAGTGTCACAGACTGTCTAAGAGTTACTACATACAAGGTCTGAAGAAATATAATACACTGTTTCTGAACAAAGGAAATGAAACAGGAAATAGAGATAGAGGGAGATGTCAGGGCCTACGAACGCCTGCAGATCTACCTTGGGTCTCCAAGTGGACTGAAGTAAGCCCTCCAACTATTGTCTGAAAGTTGTGCTTGGATCTGCACACAGTGCAGAGTGTAGTATCAGCACAACCGACCCTATGTGTTGGTAAGTGTCTAGCCTAACCTCGGCGAAGTAGTGACGAGGCTAGGACCAAACTACCAAATAAACCTGTGCAGTTCATATATATAGACTACCAAATAAACCTGTGCAGTTCATATATATATACAACGGAAAAGAAATACAGAAATAACCAGTCAATGTGGGAGGGGAAAACATGTTGTGGGGGAGATATTAGTTCCGAATAGAAAGGCATCAAGCAAGGAAAGAAACAACAAACTAGAATATCAACAAGGAAGCAGAAATCAACAATTGCACGGCATCACCATTCGTGCTTTTACTCTCGTTCCAAAGCAATCATATAATCAAATGTGCACGGCATCACCCTTCGTGCTTTTACCCTCTTTCCTTACCATATAATCAATAGAATTGGCACGGAATGGTACGTTTTGCGGCATGGCATCACCCTTCGTGTTTTACACTCTTTACACACAATAACAAACAATGCATGGCATCACCCTTCGTGCTTTACACTTTTTCCTCGTAATAACAAACAATGCACGACATCACCCTTCGTGCTTTACACTCTTCCTCACCCAAATAACAATCACAAACAAAGGGGCAAGGAAATAAACAAAATAAATAATAGAAATCCTGGAAAGGGAACACAATTAAACAATTAAATCCCGTCAAGAGAACAACATCAATAATCGCAGCATCCCGGCAAGGGAGATAATTAACAAAGCAACAATACCCCGGCAAGGGAACAATTTAATAACTCTTTCTTAATTTTTACTTCACAATTCACTTCACAACTCGAGCCAATGCTCTAGAGGTTCGATTATCACTTATACTTTCACAACTCATTTCAGAACTCGAGCAAATGCTCTAAAAGTTCAATTGTCACTTATATTTTCACAATTTCACTATACAACTTGAGTCAATGCTCCTCAATATTCATAGGTCACAATTCATTCCACAAACTTTATACAACAATTAGAAATCTTCACCAAGGCATGAATAATACAACAAAATCATGAAAATCACAATATAAGACTCACGGTCATGCTTGACACCAACGTATAGATACTCGTCACCATGCCTATACGTCGTACTCGACAAGAAGCAAATAGCAAATAGGACACAACTCCTAATCCCTCAAGCTAAGGTTAGACCAAACACTTACCTCGATGCCTCGAACACAACTCAAGTTTCAACAATAGCTTTACCCCTTGATTCCACCACCAATTCGCTTGTATCTAGCTACAAGTTACTTAATTACATCAATAAACACTAAATGAATCAATTTGAATGCATGAAAATGAGTTTTCTAAAGTTTTACCCAAAAAGTCAAAAATCGCTCCCCGACCCACATGGTCAAAACCCGAGGTTCGAACCAAAACCCGATTACCCATTCCCCCATGAGCTCAAATATGTAATTTATTTTGAAATCGGACCTCAAATCAAGGTCCAAATCCCCATTTTTGAAAAACCTAGGTTTTACCCAAAACACCCAATTTCCCCAATGAAAATAATTGATTTGAAGTTGATATCATGTTAAAAGATGTTAATGATTGAAGAAAACTAGTTAAAAACGACTTACAATTGATTTGGAGAAGAAAGGTTGTTTGAAAAATCGCTTCTTAGGTTTTGGGGTTTTGAAAAATGAAAATAACTAGAAATTCTGTCTATTTATACCCCTCTCAGACCCCCTGTGCGGACCGCACAAAATAGACTGTGGCCGCACAGGCCTTCCTAAGGTACTGTGGTCCAGTGCCCTGTGCGGACCACATGAAATGGACCACGGCTGCACAGGTCTCCACCGCGGACCGCAAGAAATTGAGCGCGGCCACGAATGCTTGGCCTTGCTCACCGCGGACTGCGAGACCTGGCACCTGCAACTTCTCTGAATGTGCAACTTTTTTTCCTAAGTTCAAAACTTGCCGAAACACATCCGAAATACACTCGAGCCCTCGGGGATCCTAACCAAACACACGTATAACTCAACAACAACATACGGACTTATCCGTGCGATCAAATCGCCAAAATAACCTCAATAACAATGAATCAAACCTCAAAATCAAGAACTTTTTCTCAAACTTCATCAAGTATCAAATTTAACAATTTAGGTTCGAATCACGTCAAACGACGTCCATTTTCAACCAAACTTTACGTAAATGACTTAAGCCATATATAAGACCTGTACCGGGTGTCGGAACCAAAATACGGGCCCGATACCATCATGTTCTAATCAAATTTTATTTCAAATTTCTTTAAACAATTCCAGAAAACAATTTCCTTTAAAAAAATTCATTTCTCGGGCTTGGGACCTCGGAATTCGATTCCGGGCATACGCCCAAGTTCCATATTTTCCTACGGACCCTCCAGGACCGTCAAACCATGGGTCCGGATTCATTTACCCAAAACATTGACCGAAGTCAAATTAGCTCATTTTACAATCAAAACTTATCATTTTTCACAGATTATCATATTTAAGCTTTCCGATTACGTGCCCGGACTGCGCATGCAACTCGAGGTGACTCTAAATGAGGTTTTAAAGGCCTCAGAACACGGAAGTTTTGTTTTAAAACAAGTGATGACCCAAAGGTCATCACAATTTATGAAGAAGAAGGATGGTACAATGAGAATGTGCATTGATTATAGGCAATTGAACAAGGTAACAGTGAAGAACAAGTATCCTTTGCCTCGCATTGATGATTTATTTGATTAGCTTCAGGGAGCGAGTGTGTTCTCCATGATTGATCTCTGTTCAAGCTATCACCAGTTGAAGATCAGAGATTCAGACATTCTTAAGACAGCTTTCAGGACCATATACGGTCATTATGAGTTTCTTGTTATGTCTTTTGGGCTAACCAATGCCCCAGCAGCGTTCATGCATTTGATGAATAGTGTGTTCCGGTCTTATCTCGATTCATTTGTCGTAGTCTTCATTGATGATATTCTGGTGTATTCGCGTAGTCAGGAGGAGCACGTGGAGCATTTGAAAGTTGTGTTGCAGAGATTGAGAGAGGAGAAGATTTATGCAAAATTCTCCAAGTGTGAATTTTGGCTCGGTTCAGTGGCTTTCTTGGGGCACGTGGTGTCCAGCGAGGGTATTCAAGTTGATCCAAAGAAGATAGAGGGGGTTCAGAGTTGGCCTAAACCATCCTCAGCCACAGAGATTCGCAGCTTTCTTGGTTTGGCAGGCTATTATCGCCGGTTTGTTCAGGGATTCTCATCTATCGCATTGCCCTTGACCAAGTTTACTCAGAAGGGTGCTCCATTTGTATGGTCGGACGAGTGTGAGAAGAGCTTTTAGAAGCTCAAGACAGCTTTGACCCCAGATCTAGTATTAGTTTTGCCATCAGCTTCAGGTTCATGTACCGTGTATTGTGATGCTTTGAGAGTGGGGATTGGTTGTGTGTTGATGCAGGAGGGTAGAGTTATCGCTTATGCTTCTCGTTAGTTGAAACCCCATGAGAAGAATTACCCCGTTCATGATTTAGAGTTGGCTGCCATAGTTCATGCCAATATGGTAGCCAATGCTTTGAGCCGAAAGGTAGTGAGTATGGGGAGTTTGGCATATATTCCAGTTGGGGAGAGACCTCTTGCAGTCGAGGTTCAGGCCTTGGCCAATCGGTTCGTGAGGTTGGATATTTCGAAGCCCAGTCAGATATTGGCATGTGTGGTTTCTCGACCTTCTTTATATGATCGCATCAGAGAGCACCAGTGTGATGATCTGCATTTGCTTGTCCTTAAGGACAGAGTTCGGCATGATGATGCCAGAGATGTGATCATTGGTGATGATGGTGCGTTGAGAATGTAGGGCCGGATTTGTGTGCCCAATGTGGATGGGCTTTGGGAGTTGATTCTGGAGGAGGCCCATCGCTCGCGGTATTCTATTCATCCGGGTGCCGCGAAGATGTATCAGGATTTGACAGCACTATTGGTGGAGAAGAATGAAGAAAGATATTGTGGGATTTATAGCTCGGTGTCTCAATTGTCAACAGGTGAAATATGAGCATCAGAGACTGGGTGGCTTGCTTCAGCAGATGGTTATTCCTGAGTGGAAATGGGAGAGGATTACTATGGACTTTATTGTTGGACTTTCACGTACTTTGAAGAAGTTCGATGCTATTTGGGTGATTGTGGATCGACTGACCAAGTCCGCGCACTTTATTCCTATGTGTATTACCTATTCTTCAGAGCGGTTGGCAAGGATATATATTTGGGAGATTGTTCATTTGCATGGTGTTCCGGTTTCCATCATTTCAGATAGAGGTACGCAGTTTACTTCACAGTTTTGGAGGGCAATGCAACGAGAGTTAGGTACATAGGTACAACTGAGTACAACATTTCACCCTCAGACGGACGGACAGTCCGAGCGCACTATTCAGATATTGGAGGATATGTTGCGCGCGCTTGTTATTGATTTTGGAGGTTCTTGGGATCAGTTCCTACCGCTAGCGGAGTTTGCTTATAATAATAGCTACCAGTCGAGCATTCAGATGGCTCCGTATGAGGCTTTATATGGGAGACAATGTCGGTCTCCGGTGGGTTGGTTTGAGCCGGGTGAGGCTAGGCTATTAGGTACTGACTTGGTTCAGGATGCTTTGGACAAGGCTAAATTGATTCGGGAGTGACTTCGCACGACGCAATCTAGATAGAAGAGTTATGCCGATAGGAAGGCCCGCGACGTGTCTTACATGGTTGGGGAGAAGGTTCTGCTAAAGGTTTCGCCTATGAAAGGTGTTATGAGATTCGGGAAGAAGGTCAAGTTGAGTCTTAGGTATATTGGACCTTTTGAAGTACTTAAAAGGATCGGAGAGGTGGCCTATGAACTCGCTTTTCCACCTAACCTAACAAAAGTATATTGAGGATCTGTCCAATGTTTTGGATTTCAGTATAGTTCAATTGGATGGTAATTTGACTTATGATGTAGAGCCAGTGGCAATTTTAGATCGGCAGGTTCGAAAGTTGAGGTCAAAGAACATAGCTTCAGTGAAAGTGCAGTGGAGAGACCATCCAGTCGGAGAAGCTACTTGGGAGACTGAACAGGAGATGCGGACAAAATATCCACACCTATTTGAGACTCTAGGTATTTTTCTAAACCCGTTCGAGGATGAACGTTTGTTTAAGAGGGGGAGGATGTAACGACCCGACCGGTCATTTTGAATATTATAGTCCATTTCCCCCATTTACTGCTAAATTCATGCTTTATAGTTGTTACATAACTTGTTGGGGTAATTGGTTCGGGTCCAGTGAGGTTTTCAAATGAATTGAGACACTTAGTCTTCAAGAAGAAAGCTTAAGTTGAACAAATTGACCGAAAGGTGAAATATATGTAAACGACCCCGGAATGGGTTTTTGATGATTCCTATATCTCTGTATGGTGATTTCAGGCTTAGGAGTGTATTCGGATATTTATTTCGAGGTTCGTAGCTAAATTAGGCTTGAAATGGCGAAAATAAGAAATATAAGTTTGGAAGTTTGACTGTGGGGTTGACTTTTTGATATCGAGGTCAGAAACAAGTTCTGAAATTTGTTATAGCTTCGTTATGTCATTTATGACTTGTGTGCAAAATTTCAGATCATTCGGACCAGGTTTGATAGACTTTTTAATCGAAAGCATAATTCGAGAGTTTTGGAATTCTTAGGCTTGAATCCGATGTAAAATTTGTGTTTTGATGTTGTTTTGAGCATTCTAAAGATTGGAACAAGTTCGAATGATGTTTTAGGATTGGTTGGTGTATTTTGTTAAGGTCCCGAGGGCCTCGGGTGGATTTCGGAATGTTAACAGATCAATTCGGACTTTAAGAAAGCTGCTGAAATTTCAGCTTCTAAATTTTTCGCAGGTGCGTGAACAGTAACCGCACCTGCGCGACTGCATCTGTGTTGAACAGTACCGCACCTGCGATGAACAGTAATCCCGCATCTGTGGTGAACAGTACCACAACGGGGTAAGTATTCTTAACTTAATTTTGTTAGATAACTCGAATCTATTACTAGTTTTGGCATTTAATCTGTGATTTTGTTGGAAAGGTTTAGAAAACCCTCTTGGATAGAGTCGCGGAACTAAGGGTCAAAATGTGATGGGATTTGGATAATTTTGGTATGGTTAGACTCGTGGGGAGATAAGGAATCCGTTGATGTAAAAATTTCTGAGTTTCGAGAAGTGGGCCCAGGGCTCGGGTTTTGCTAATTTCGGGATTTTGACATTTTTCGATTGTTTTTGCTTGGGCTTTGTTCCCTTAGCATATTGTGACGTATTCGTTCTGATTTTGGATAGATTCGACGCACGTGGAGGCCAATTCGAGGGGCAAAGGCATCGCAATCTAGAGAATTAGCCGATTCGAGGTGATTAATGATTGTAAATGATGCTCTGAGGGTTTGAAACCCCAGATTGCACATCGTAGTGCTATATTGATGTGAGACACACGTTTGATGACGAGCGTGTGGTCTTATACTATTGGGGATTGTGACTTGATTCATCCTACATTGATGTTTTTACCGCGTATTTGAGTGAGACTTATTTGTTTTCATTATGCTTTGGGCTAATTTCCATATTTGGGCTTCGTGCCAACTATTTGAATCCTTCGGGGATTTTTACTATCATTTCCTCACTGTTTTGACTTATTACTTGAACTCAGTCCTGTTATTTTTCCACTATTTTACTACTCAGCCATTTTACTCAGTTTTGAGATTTAAATGATATTCTAAATGATGTTTTGGGCTGAGAAATATTGTTTTACTATTGCCTGAGGGGCTTGTGATGATTTTGGACTGATTAAAGGCTGAGGGCCTAGTTGTGAGGATACACTGGTGCTGATATGAGGCCGAGGGCCTGAGATACTTATATACGCCACGAGGTGGCTTGATTGATATGAGGCCGAGGGCTTAGATTTGATGCCACGAGATGGCTTGATATTGCGTTTGGGCCGTAAGGGGCCCCTCCTGGAGTCTGTACACCCTAGTGAGCGCGGGTACCCATTTTGATCTAATATTGAGCCTGAGGGGCTATTATTGTTCTGATATTGAGCCCGAGGGGCTGGCATTATTTTGATATTGAGCCCGAGGGGATGATACTGTTCTAAAATGTTGCCCGAGGGCCGAATTTGTTGATACCATGCCCGAGGGGCGAATTTCCATTTTGTTACTCACTTGTAAACTACTTGTTTTACTTGTTGGAAAAAAAGGGATTTTTACTTGATTTCTCACTGCTTTACTGATTAAAGTGATTTTTCTGCTTCAGTATGGAATGCCTTGTGTTTTTACGTGATTTCTTATCTTCAGTCATTATTTATATTTATTACTCACTGGGTCGGAGTACTCACATTACTCCCTGCACCATGTGTGCAGATTCAGGCATTGCTGGTTCCGCTCCTGAGTGCTGATTCCTCCAGTTTCAGGCGGCTTTCAGGGATTACGAGGTAGATGTTGACGTCTGCAACCCCATGTCTTTATTATCTCATCTTTTATATTCTTTACGGACATGGTACTAGTTATTGGATTTAGCAGACTTGTATTATGACTCATAGATGCTCATGACTTGTGACACCCCAGTTAGGGCTGTGTCGGGCTGGATTTCCGCATTTTTATCTATATTTTCCGCTATTTAGTATTATTAAACCATGTTTAGACTATATTTGTGTTAGTCAACTGATTTAAAAGATGAATTGGGTTAGACTGGCTGGCCTTGTCTTCACGAGAGGCGCCATCACGACCGGGTTCGGGGTTAGGGTCGTGACATCCCCGATAGAGCATCCCCCGGGTATGAAGCTCTTCATGGAAGGTTACTAAGCCACCTCGGAAATGGTGTTTCCACCTCGGCATATGCGGCCTGGTGGAAAGATGAAGAGGCAATCTGTTGAGGCATTGACTTGGAAGTTTTTGCCATTATGATCTTGCAAATATAGGTCTGAGGAAAAATATGAAGACTTGAAGATGGTATGAAGGTATGGAGGTCTGAGGTGAAGGTTCAAAGAAGATGTTTGAAGATGAAGATGAAGATATGAAGGGAAGATGTTTGAAGATGAAGATGAACATATGAAGGCTCAATGAACAATGTATGAAGATATGGAGAAGTTAAAAGCCATTAGACTGTTCGAAGGTAAAGTTTAGAATCGGAAAGTGGGAGAGGTGAGAAGGGCTGCAGCTTTTATAGGGGAAAATGCAATCAATGCGCAACATTTCGCATTTGAAGACATCCATCCGATGATCGACACGTGTCCGAAGTCAGAACGACGCGACTGATGGGACGTTTCGATTTACCCGTCATCTCAGTTATAATGTATAAGGGAAAAAACCGGGGTTCATCTATTCGTTTCCTATCTTTCCGGCAAACCTACTCTCTGAAAAATGAGGGGACTATCTGTATATAAGCAAAATTGGGGACAATACATACCCTGATTTCCTGGTGAAGAAGACGGAAGAAGAGCGCGGACGCACGAGGTTGAAATCGAGGCTAGGAGCCCTTCGTACCGAGATCCATGAAAGATGAACGATGTACTCATCGTCAGGCGTGATAAAGTAACGCTCCCCGGACCTAGAACGAGCTCTAAGACCTCAAGAAATATGGCAAATGGTTACGCACGATGAAAAAATGGTCGTGATATCCATACCTAACCGGATATCACGATGCAGATCTCGCCCGATGTCGGTTATGGATCAGTAATTAACGACAGAGAGGAAGATTTTTACCTTTTTTAGACTTGTACTAGTGATGAAACTCTCCTACTATATAAATGGGAAGTTTTTCTTTGATAACACACATTGTAACACGCAAATCAAGGCTATACAAACTTATTTTTATGCTTTTTAGCTATTGCAAAAGCTCTTACTTAACCGTTTGTTCTTCATCCGATTTGGGTTCGGACCAAGGGTCCGATCGAGGGAGAAACTACTATTCAACCTAGATTTGGGTTAGGTCGTAGCATTACAACTGGTTTGATCATTCATTTTGTCTATAATTCGTTTATCTAATATTCTTGATTATTTGTGTTGAATAAGTCCACATATCCTTAAAATCACGTACAAATTTAATTGTTATCTGATTCAAGGTTAAACAAATATAATGTCATGACATTACTCAAATGTTTTACGAAAAAATAATCTATCAATTCTAATTGAAAAATGAATGGCATGCAATCTGAATTAATAAATGAATACTAATAAAGCAAATAAAATAGATGCGAAAATATAACATAAATTCAAAATTCAAAAAAAAATTAACATAATACTCTTATGAAAACTATAACATAATATAAAATAAGTTTCTAACATTGTTTAAGTAAATATAATTCAAAAGAAAGGGAAAAATAAATCTATAACCTCAATCAACAATGATATTATACTTTAATAACATCACTCATTATATGCTAATTTTATTAATGGTTCATTATTTCTAATATTAGGAGGAGTAATTTCAAAACTAGAATAATAGTACAATTATGATTAAAAAAAATAATATATGAGCAACTACATGGAATCATAAAAAATAAAGGTTGAAAAATGAGAATATTATTTAAATTTTAAAAAGTAATATATTATTTTAACATAGTTAAGTTTGTATATCACTTCATCCAATAACAAAGTTCAACTTTAATGACATCGCTCATTATAAGTGAAGTTTGTGGATGACTTATTCGTTATGAGATTACGAGGTATAATTTTTTAGAAAAATTAGAATAATAACATAGCTAAGTATAATAGAAAATTAAAAAAAATAATTAAAAAAGAAATAAAATATGAGAAATTATGTTGAAACACGTGAAGTAAATGTTGGAAAACGAGAAATAAGGGGAAAATAATGTGAAAAATAATATTTGGAAAAATAAGAATTTTAAAAGTTAAAAATTAAAAATTAAAAAAAAGAATAAAAATAAAAAGTAAATTAAAAAGAAAAGAGATTCAAAAAATAACTTGATAATTACACAGTAATTACAACTAACTCTAAGCTCCCCCTTGAGAATTGCAGATTGTAATTACATACCCACCCAATTACATGCTGATTGAGTAATTACTTGGTCAGACAAACACGCCAAAATTATGTAATTACGACCAATTACACCCAAATCCAATTATAAAATGGTTTTCCAAAAGGCCCTTAATTTGAAGAAAAAAAGAACATATCCGTTGTGAAAAGAGATGTGATTTTCTTATGATGTGTAAACCGGTTGCTAATGCTGAAGCGTGCAGGGGGACATGTTGGGTGCTTCACACTTATCAACTTTTAGAGACTGTTTCGCCAAGATTTTGCGAGGCCAAAAGTATTTTTTGTTATCAAAAAAATACTTTTTAGAAATGTTAAGGTGTTTGACCAAAATTTTTAAAAAAATACTTTTGAGCAGCACCAAAAAAACAATTTTACTTTTTGGGGAGAAGCTATAAATTCTAGCTTCTTCCAAGAAGTAGAAGCAGGAGCAAAAAAGTTAATTTATTCAAGACAAAAATAACCTTACAATAAATTTATATTTTTCAAATTTTTCCTCATTAATTTAATATTTTTTTCTGTCCTTTTTCTTTTATTTCTACTATACATTTCCTTTTTTATTTTAATTATATTTTTATTCTCTTTCTTCATACCACACTTGTGAGAATATACTGGATTTCTTGTTGTTGTATATTTTTATTCTCTTTCTCCTATTTCTAAGAGTAGATTTTAAATTTATATTAAATAATATATATTTATTTTATCATGTAAACAATAAGTAATACCAAACATAGTCAATGCTATTGCTTTGGAATTTTTATTTTATAATTTTACTTTACGTTTTATATTTAATTGAATTTTTTATAATATATGTTTAAATTTATTTTTCTTTTCTAAATAATACTAATTGTTAATTGAACCTTTACTATCCTTTTTCATAATTTGATATTTAAAGTACTTTTTTAAAAGATTGATCAAACACAATGAGCTTACAAAAAGTACTACTCAAACGAATTGGCCAAAGAGAAACTATTTTGCAAAAAAACACTTTTCAAAAAGCACTTTTAAACAAAATATTTTTTAAAATAAGCAATTTTTGGCATTTTGGCGGGCTCTTAATAAAAGAGAAAGATTTGTATGTGGATATAATATTATAGTACGATTGTAACATAATCTATACTATATTAAAAGCACAAAGCCTATCATCGAAATATCGTTCGCCTTTTTACTCTTTAATAATAAGTTTCATATTAGACAAAATAGTCATTTTATTATTTTTCTAAGAATATTTAATTATTTCACTAATTCTTTGACTTTGAAATCAACTAAATTTATTTATTGAATTGTCACGACCCTAAATTCGGACCCGGTCGTGATGACGCCTCTCATGAAGACAAGGCCAGCCGACACACTCCCAATTCATTTTATGCAATTAAATAATAAAAACTAAGTCTTTAACATAATAATAATAATAATCCCAAAATAAGGTGGATAATACAGTTTGCACAATAGATATAGCCCGATATCGGGATGTCACCAGTCATGAGCATCTATCGCAAAAATTACAAGTCTGAAAGAGTCTACACAACTATTGCATAACTAAAACAATAGAAAATAAGATAGAGGGAGAAGCACTGGGCTGCGAACGCCGGCAGCTACCTAGTGAATCTCCGAAATCTGCAGAAATCTGCAGGAAGCTCACTCAACCCTCGCAAGCAGGACCTGAAGCGCCTGAATCTGCACACGGGGTACAGGGAGTAAAGTGAGTACTCCAACTCAGTGAGTAATAATAATAAATGAAGACTGAGCGATAAGAAATCACATAAAGGCACATCAACAGGCTATAAGAAGCAGTAAAAATCCAGTAAAAAACAATGAAACAGTGGAAATATGTAAAAACATTTAGTTCAGAAGAAACTTCTTTAAAACACCTTTTTAACAGTTAAACAATTAAATGAAAAACAATTAGAACAGATCAACACATAAAAATCCGCCCCTCGGGCAATATCATGGAACAACACCAGCCCCTCGGGCTATATCTCATATCACAATGGGTACTCGCGCTCACTGGGGGTATGCAGACTCCTGGAGGGGCCCTTTGCGGCCCAAGCGCAATATCAAGCCATCTTGTGGCATATTCAATAGGCTCTTGGCCTCATATCAACAAACTACCTCGTGGCGTACAATCTCAGGCCCATCGGCCTCAAAATCATGAATCAGTGTATCCTCACAACACAGGCCCTCGGTCTTACTCAGTCAGAATCACATAAGCCGCTCGGGCAACAGTAAAGCATGATGCTCAACCCAGATTATCATTTAAAAAAGTCATTTAATGTGTTAAAACAAATTAAACATGGCTGAGTTATGAAAGCAGTAGAATATAGCATGACTGAGTTCAAATATAAAGTCTAAACAGTGAGAAAATATCAGTAAAAAACCCCTAAGGGTCTGAATAGTTGGCACAAGGCCAAATATGGCATTCAACCCAAAACATGATGATAGCAGATAGTTTTCAATCAAATACGCGATAAAATAATCATTCAGGATGGACTAAGTCAGAATCCCCAATGGTGCACGACCCCACGCTCGACATCTAGCGTGTGCGTCACCTCAATATAGCACAACGATGTGCAATCCCGGGTTTCATACACTCAGGACAATATTTACAATCATTACTCACCTCAATCCGATCCAAACTCTAGCCCACGACGCCTTTTCCCCTCGAATTGGCCTCAACTCGCGTCAAATCTATCCAAAATCAGAATCACGACGTCAAACTATGCTAAGGAAATGAAGCCCATGCGAAAATAATCAAGTTATAGCATAAATCCCGAAATTAACTAAAACCCGACCCCCGGGCCCACGTCTCAGAATTCGATAAAATTTACATCAATAAATTGCTTATCTCCCCACGAGTTCATACATATCAAAAGTTCCAAAATCCGACCACAATGGCCCCTCAAATTCTCAAGTCTAGGTCTCCAATACCAAACCCTAGTTTTCCCAATTTTAACCCTTAAATTTCCATAATCATAGCTCTAATCCGTGAAATAATACCATAGGATTGCTTATTAGACTCAAAAATCTTACCTCCAGATGATATCCCTTGATTCCCTCTTCAAAATCTCCCCAAAAGCTCCAAAACCAACTTGAAATGGAGAAAAACAACTCAAAAATCGCGAAGGAATGCTTTTATACCTTCTGGCCCAGGGATTTCGCATCTGCGGCCAAAATCCCGCTCCTGTGGTACCGCTTTTGCGGTCCATGAACCGCTTCTACGGTTTTCACTTAAGCATCTCAGCTTTCGCATCTGCGATACACAAGCCGCACTTGCGCCATCGCAGGTGCGATTCCTTAACCGCTTCTGCGGTTCCTGCCCTCCTTGCCTTCTTCCGCTTTTGTGACTCCAAGCTCGCTTCTACAAGACTGCACCTGCGGTCCCCTGGCCGTAGGTGCGGTTATGACAGTAATGGGAAAACTTCAGCTGTCACAACCCAACTCCAATCTTCCGCTAACCATTCGAAATCACCCCGAGGCCCCCGGTACCTCAACCAAAAGTACAAACATATCATATACCACCATCCAAACTTATACCAATCTTCTAAACACCTCGAACAACATCGAATCAACCAAAACACATCGGATTTAAGTTTAAGTTTCCAAAATCTTCCGAATTCCGCTTTTGATCAAAAAGTCTACCAAACCACGTCCGAATGACCTGAAATTTTGCACATACATCCCAAATAACACAACGAACCTATTGCAACTTCCGAAATTCCATTCTGACCCATATATCAAAATCTCACCTATCAACCGAAAAACGCAAAAATTCCAATTTCGCCAATTCAAGCCTAAATCTACTTCGGACCTTCAAAACACATTCCGATCACGCTCCTAAGTCCCAAATCACCTCCCGAAGCTATCCGAACCACCGGAACTCACATCCGAGCCGTTTAACACATAAGTCAACATCCGGATGACTTTTCCAACTTAAACTTCCTCAAAAGAGACTAAGTGTCTCAAACCTTACCAAAACCTTTCCGAACCCGAGCCAACCAACCTGATCCCACATAGAACCGATAAACAAAGCAATAAGAAGTAGAAATGGGAAAAATATAACTCATGAAACGACCGACCGAATCGTTACATGAATCCTTCCTAATTTGAATTAAATGCGAGCTCTAATATTAAAACTTTAAATTTTATTTAGATTCTATCACTTCAATTGGAATAAACACATCAAATTGAGCACTAATGTAAATATTTAAACTTTTACAAAAGTTACGTACCTTACATAAGTAAAAGTATATAAAAGTTATAGCTAAATATGCAATATATGAGCTCTAAAATAAAAGCACACTCATAATATTGCATATTTATAGGAAGAGACATATGGCAAAATATCTTTCTGAATTGAGTAATTAGATAAATAGGATACAACAATTATTATTTTAAAAACTTAAACTTTTTTTCTTTATTTTTTTTAGAATAAATCAAAAATAATTTTCAATTTAAAATTTATGTAATTCTTTTAGAATTTTATACTCACCAATATGAGATACACACATAACATGCGTACCCTAAAGACTAGTAATTAATGGAGTGAGTAAATATCATTGAAACTAACATTCAAATAGCAGAGAAAAATATTAGATAATTCCTTATATTTAAGCTTCGGTGAATTAAGTTACCGGATACTTGTGCAAAATATATTATATGGTTCACTACGAATAGTATTTATAACATCATAGTGGTAGTTAATCTTATACAAGATTTGACGTATATATAACGATAATGTAATCGGTATAATTTAATTTGTTCTATCGTATTATTTTTCTTATTTTTCAATTTTCTAATACATTTATTATGAATAATTATATTTTTATATTCCAAGTTAAACTCAAAATAATAGGGTCCATTAGGAGTGGTACTTAAAAAATTTCCAAGTAGAGTAACTGTGATTCCGCCATTGGAGGCAAATGGTCAATTGGAAAGGTAGGCGAGTGAGTGAGGTGGTAGCATGACTCGGTCTCCAGTTCGTAATTTCATTCTCTACGCAGAGGCAAAGGGACGTAAGACGCCATCGACCTCAACATCTCTTCGATCGCTTTCCTTGATCAGACGACGTACGGCGAATTAAAGGAAAGTTCGATCAGAAGAATTAATTATGTGGGTATTTTACCTGATATCGTTACCCCTGACGATGGGGATGGTGGGGGTAACGCTTTGGTACTTCGCCGGACCAGACGTACCTCGTTACGTACGTTACACCGTGGGATACACCTGGTTCTGCTCTCTCTCTATCATCATCCTTGTTCCCGCTGATATCTGGACTGTACGTTCTTCACTCCCCCTCCCCATTCTCATTCCTTTTTTGGATGACGAATCAGCTCTCTGCATCTCAACTAAGCTATCGGCCAGCTTCCTTTTTTCTTTTCTTCAGCATGTTATCACTGTGCTTTAGTTGGGTTCAATTTTATAATCCTCAATATCTTTTCGCTTTATTTCAACCTATTAGCCGGTACGGATGTAAGGTGGAAATAGGAGAGTACTTCGTAACGTAGTCAATACTGTGATAATTCATCAAATATTGACTAGTTTTAGCTGGGCAACTAGAGGCAAATAGTGAATTTGTACTCTACGGTTCAATCTTTAAGATTCTTATTACGCACTGCAATTCAAAATTATGGGTTTGGAATTTATTATTGGTGACGTTTAATGATTTTTTCAGATGTATATTTATTCTTGGCGTCGAAAATAATGGGTTCAATGAACCCATCCCCATCAAAGACAATGTCCATCCCGCCCCTGGCATCAACTTAGCCGAATATGCATAGTTGCATTATGAATTTGTTTGATTTCTACTTGACAAAGGTTTCAGTGTCGTTTGTTTTTGTGCAGACATTATCGAATCATGATAAGGGACAAATCTCTTTCTTTTGGAGCTGGTCTTATTGGAGTACATTTTTACTCACTTGGTAAGCTACACCATCTGATATTCTTTAAACCAGTTCTTTTGAAAATGTGTAATCTTATGCTAACTTTCAGTATCGTTGATTGCTTAGTTAAATGCTTGCTTGAAATGCATTGTATTGATGTGTGAATAATTTAAATATAGAAGACTAATAGTACTTGAAGTACATTGTTTTTTTTTTTTTCATTTTTCTTTAAATGTTGTAAGCTAACATGTGATCAGGACGTTTTTTGGTATTGCCAGCTTTTGGGCTGAAGGGTTATCTTTTAAAGTATTGACATACGAGGAAAAGTACGATTATTTTTGATCAGTCATATGAGGAAAAATAAGAGTATTTGTGCATCAATCTTTTCAATGTTAGTCCAGATTGAAGGAAACACTGGAAACTCGAAAATTTTCAATGGGAGTGAATGTCTTATGTGCAGACTGCCACAGGCTTTTGTTTTTGTTTAACTGTGTGGGTGGATGATCAATTTAGCTCGTATTACCTGTATCAATGCTCCTCAACTTCTTAGTCTTACTGGTACTTTATCACATTAACTTGTGGCTAAGATTAGGAAAAATATATGACAATGCTTCTGCTGAATCTTTCTTGATGATTCAGCATGATATCTTTGGTTAGAGGTACCTATCAGCTTTATTTATGGCTTTAATCTGCTGTTGTTTCCTCTTTAAGTTTTCCATTTTAGGTTTGTAAATTGTTTGGTGTACCTGTTGGATATTTATATGCCCAGCTATCTCAGAGTTTCATTTAAAAAGGCAAATACCATGCAGCATTTGGTATGTGCCCCCATCCACTAGGAAAATAATGCAACTCGAGAATTAATCCCCTCTCAAGACAGTCAAAATAGATATCTAAGCCTTATATTTCTATCCTTATATTTTATTGATATTCAACTGGACATTACCAGTTTTCATTTCCTTTAATGACACACGAAGAAAATATATTACTTATGTTCAAACTGTTGACTGTGGCAAATAGGTGCTATTACTTGATAATTAATGGTTCTCTTTAGTTTCAAATTTCATACCTTCCTTTAGATAGTGCTTTACTAAAATTTGGATGGCAGTGGTTAGGATGCTATGAGAAGTGAGCATTTCATCATGCATTATGGCTATTTTCAGGGCTGTGGTGCCTATAATTCAGGGTTATGAAGATGCAGGGGACTTCACTATAACTGAAAGGCTGAAGACTAGTGCACATGCAAACTTAGTTTACTACTTATGTGTTGGTGCTATCGGGCTTTTCGGACTTCTCTTGCTCATCGTTGTTCAAGAATACCGGTTTATCTCTCACTTTCTCAATAGTTTGTGTAGACTGCAGCAGTGTTATCAAAGGCGCGCTTAAAGCGCACTTAAGCCCTGACGCAAGGCTCAAAACATGTTGAGCGCTTCGTCTCTCTTAGCAGGCACTTCGCTGTTATCATCAAGGCTCTACGACATACTTTTCCTTGCCAATGAGCGTAATCCTGAAGAGGCGACACTAAACAATTGATATTTAAATTTTCTTCATTTCTTTGTCCATATATTTGGTATTCATGCTTATAGATATTAGTCTTGGACTACACATACATATTCGTCGTTTTTCTCCATTTGCGCCTTTCTTCATTAAAGCCAATCTTTGATTGCGCTTAAAGCCCCAACCGACCTTAGAGCTTTTTTGCGCTTTTCGCCTTTGATAACATGGGACTGCAGTATCATGTTTCTCTTCTCCTGATTCTGCTCTTTGTGGTACCAATCATATTGGATTGTTTGTCATTGGATTAATATATTTGCTCTAATAAAAAGAAGTACACTGGTTTTACAGTAAGGCAACTCTGCTTGCCAAGTGCAACAAGAAGGCTGCAAGGCATGCTTTTAACTGTGCCATGGAAGCATCTTGGTTAAGCAGACCACCTCTATTTTGGGATTAATGAACTGACATGTTAGTCTCTCCTAAAGTATGAAATGTTAGGAGATGATGCGATTCTTAAATTTAATATCAAGAAAGAGCTCATGTTATATTTTATTTTATCTATTTGGTCATGTAGGAAGCCTAGGAAATAAAGCAACACGGCTTACTCCATTCTTTTTTTCCCTGCAAAATTCTCTCCACCTTTTACTGCTTCTAGCTTCAATTTCCAACTATTGACCCCTTTCTTGCATTCTCAAGCAGTGAATATGCACATGCAGGATAGGAAACATTCCTGGTTTTGCTATGGCTTGCTCCAATACATTTGGTCTTGTGACTGGTGCATTTCTCCTTGGCTTTGGTCTAAGTGAAATTCCAAAAGGCATCTGGAGAAGTGCAGATTGGACAACTCACCAAAAGATTCTCTCACATAAGGTGGCGAAAATGGCCGTCAAACTTGATGATGCTCATCAGGAATTTTCAAATGCTATAGTAGTAAGTTTTATATCCTTCCAGGGTAGGGGTAAGGCTGCGTACATCTTACCCTCTCCAGACCCCACTCGTGGGAGCTCACTGGGTTGTTGTTGTTGTATAGTCATAAGTTCTGTACTTGACACGTGGCTTGTCTTCTATGATTGTTCATTACAAAGTCTAAATTGTCATAACATCTACTCTGCTTGTTAACATTTATTTGTAAAAGATTTTCTTGACAAGTAATTTTTTATGGAAATGTTGAGAAGATACTGGGAAGGTTTGATTTGCAACATATTGTAATACAAGATAATCTGCACAAAGAACTTGCTAATTCATTTTCAATTGGCCTTATTGTCCCATGTTTACCATTGTGGTTTAGAATGACACAAGTTCTTTTAACTGAACCCCACTGTCAGTCGCTTCTCAAACCGACCAACATGAGAATTGGGGATTTCCCCATAAAAATCACTAGAAGAAAAGGAAGAGCTCAAAGACGAATTGGGTTCATTTCTGAAACTCTCCACAAATTTCAGTTTCAGTTGTGAAAGTGATGTTCATATCTTGAGCGCAGTTCCATAATTGCCAATACCCTATGTATACAATCAAGAATCTAGCATTACCTCTAGCTGCTTTTGAGACAATTGGTGGGGTGGATTGGTAGGTATGTGCAATTGTGCATGCATTTTCCCATCCTGGGCTATATTTGCTTTGACCGTTCATCTTTTCAACCTACCCAAAATGCTGCAGTTGGAGCAAAGATTAATCTTGTTGAAGATGAACAACTCAAGATTTCTCTTCCACCAGTAAAGATGTGGTTTCACACTTTCAGGTTGCCCAAGCCACGTCAAAACAGATGTCAAAGCGTGATCCTTTGAGACCTTACATGAATGTCATAGACAAGATGCTGATTCAGATGGTAATCATGCTTCTCTTTGCAGATGATTTTGCCTCAAAGCTTCATATCAGCAATTTAGGCACTTCTATTCTTGTTTAAATGCTTATCTTCTCAGATGCATTAAAGCCTTTTCTAGTATTACTTCGAGTGCAGCTTAGCGAAGATCCCTCTTTTAAACCACAAGGTGGAAATTTAGGAGAAAATGATATGGATTATGACACTGATGCTAAAACAATGGCTGCACTTAGACGTCAACTCAAGATAGCTCGAGAGAAATACTGCCGATACAGAAGGTACATGTTCATTGCCGACTCAAAAGTTTGAGTACATGTGGTCCATGGTTAATTTTTTGGATCATAAGTGTTTAGTCATGCCGTATAATTGCCTATCCACATATTGTTATAGCCTGGATACACTCCCAGGTTTGAGACCTTTATTTTGAGCTTACGAATGATATTAATTGCTTAGGAATCCATTCTGCACCGGTGGAAAACTAGCCCAAGAAAATTCTCTTATACTTTATGACTGCAAGAACCATGTTAGAGCCCTGGTATCTTTGAAATCTTCTTCATTTTATCTTTATCTAATTTCCAGATTTGAAATGTTAGTAGTTTCATCACGTGTAACTCTGTGGCAATGGTCTTAAAAGGCAAGTCTTTCCATGTATGACAAGTTAACAACTATGCTGCTGTAGGTTAGTGGTGTATAATCAGGGACATTCGCAAGCATTGGGATGAACATTAACATATCTTGCAACAACATTGTCCTTAAAAGTTCTGGAGACCATGGTTTCTATTTAAGAGCTATGTTTTTGCTGCTCTCTTCAACTGTTGAACCCACTTAAGCTCTCAATTTTTACGAAAATTGGTATTTGTGTAAGAGGGTAAGTCTATAGAGCTGGTGAAGATCCTACGGAAGAGGAAGGTCAATATAGCGTGTGTCCAAGAAACTCGGTGGGTAGGTTCGAGGGCGAGGGATGCAAACGAGTATAAGCTGTGGTACTCTGGAGTCCTGAAGGGTAAGAATGGTATAGGCATTCTGGTGGATAGGGAACTTAGAGAGTCTGTGGTAGAGGTTAGGCGGGTGAATGATAGGTTAATGTCTATTAAGTTGGTGGTTGGAGAGTGCACCATAAATGTCGTTAGTGCGTATGCACCGCAAGCGGGCTTGGATGAGGATATCAAGAGGCGCTTCTGGGAGGGGTTGAATGAGATTGTGCGTAGTATTCCGCCTGCTGAGAGGTTATTTATAGGAGGGGATTTTAATGGTCATATTGGGTCAATTGCAGGCGGCTATGGCGAGGTGTATGGTGGCTTCGGTTTTGGGGATAGGAACGCAGGAGGAACTTCGCTGTTGGATTTCGCAAGGGCGTTTGAGCTGGTGATTGCTAACTCTAGTTTCTCAAAGAGGGAGGAGCATTTGGTTACTTTTCAGAGCACGGTGGCGAAGACTCAGATTGACTATCTGCTCCTTACGAGGTGTGATAGAGGGCTGTGTAAGGATTGCAAGGTTATCCTGGGTGAGACCCTCGCGTCGCAGCATAGGCTCTTGGTGATGGACGTCGGTATTATGATGAAGAGGAAGAAGAGGATTGCACGAGGTCGACCGAGGATCAGGTGGGGAACCTTGACTAAGGATAAAGCTCAGGAGTGGAAGGGAGGCTATCGGCTGTGGGAGCCTGGAGGAGTGGTGGGGACGCGAGCGTTATGTGGTCGACAACGGCAGATTATATACGGGAGGCAGTGAGAGAGGTGTTGGGAGTCTCGAAGGGTTTGCTGGCGGGCACAAAGACGACTGGTGGTGGAATGAAGTGGTCCAAGGTAAAGTGGAAGCGAAGAAGGCGGCGTACCTGAAGTTAGTAGGGAGCACATGCGAGGTTGAGAGGAGTGCGAATATGGAGAGGTATAAAGTAGCTAGGAAGGAGGCAAAACTGGCGGTCATGAAAGCTAAGACTGCGACTTTTAGTCGTCTGTACGAGGATCTAGGGGCCAAAGGCGGGGAGAAGAAGTTATTCCGGCTGGCTAAGGCGAGGGAGAGGAAGGGCTCGGGATTTAGATCAAGTGAGGTGTATCAGAGACGAGGTCGGTAAAGTATTGATAGGAGAGGCCCAGATTAAGCGGAGATGGCACTTACTTTCATAAACTTCTAAATAAAGAAGGGGATCGGGATAGTGTGCTAGGCGAGTTGGGGCATTCTGAGAGCCACCGCGATTTTGGGTACTGTAGGCGCATCAAGGTTAGGGAGGTCGTGTGAGCTATGCGTAAGATGAGCAGGGACAGAGCTACCGGGCCCGACGAGATCCCGGTAGAATTTTGGAGGTGTGTGGGTAGAGCAGGTTTGGAGTGGCTAACAGGGTTATTTAATGTTATTTTCAGGACGAAGAGGATGCCAGACGAGTGGAGGTGGAGTACGGTGGTTCCGTTGTACAAGAACAAAGGTGACATCCAGAATTGTAATAACTATAGGGGTATAAAACTATTGAGTCATACCATGAAAGTGTGGGAGAGGGTAGTAGAAGCGAGGGTGAGGAGGACGGTGTCTGTATCAGACAACCAGTTCGGGTTCATGCCGGGTCGTTCTACTACGGAAGCTATCCACCTTATTAGGAGGTTAGTGGAACAGTACAGGGATAGGAAGAAGGATCTGCACATGGTGTTTATTAATCTGGAAAAAACGTATGTCAAGGTTCCTAGAGAGGTTCTTTGGAGATGTCTAGAGGCTAAAGGTGTGCCGGTTGCTTACATTAGGGCGATTAAGGACATGTATGATGGAGCTAAGACTCGGGTTAGGACAGTGGGAGGCGGCTCCGACCATTTCCCGGTTGTTATGGGGTTACACCAAGGATCTACGCTTAGCCCATTCTTGTTTTGCTCTGGTGATGGATGCATTGACAGACTATGTTCAAGGAGAGATGCCATGGTGTATGTTATTCACTGATGACATTGTTCTGATTGACGAGATGCGGAGTGACGTTAACGAGAGACTGGAGGTTTGGAGACAGGCCTTTGAGTCAAAGGGTTTCAAGTTGAGCAGGGCGAAGACGGAATATCTTGAGTGCAAGTTCAGTGCCGAGCCGAGGGAAGCGGGCATGAACGTAAGGCTTGGATCGCAGGTCATTTCAAAGAGAGGCAGTTTCAAGTACCTTGTGTCAGTTATCCATGGGGATAAGGAGATCAACGAGGATGTCACACACCGTATAGGGGTGGGGTGGATGAAATGGAGGTTAGCATCTAGAGTCCTATGTGACAAGAAAGTGCCTCCGTTACTCAAAGGTAAGTTTTATAAGGCGGTGGTTAGGCCGGCCATGTTGTATGGAGCTAAGTGTTGGCCAGTTAAGAATTCACATACCCAGAAGATGAAAGTAGCAGAAATGATGATGTTGAGGTGGATGTGCGGGCACACTAGGATGGATAAGATTAGGAATGAAGATATTCGGGAGAAGGTGGGCGTGACTCCTATTGATGACAAGATGCTGGAAGCGAGACTTAGATGGTTCGAGCACGTTCAGAGGAGGAGCTTGGATGCCCCAGTAAGGAGGTGCGAGTGGTTGGCGTTGGTGGGTACGAGGAGAGGTAGAGAGCGGCCTAAGAAGTATTGGGGAGAGGTGATCAGGCAGGATATGGCGAGACTTCAGATCTTCGAGGACATGACGCTCGATAAGAAGATGTGGAGGTCGAGCATTAAGGTTGTGGGTTAGGAGGTAGTTGAGCATATTTAGTCTACCAGTGTGAGGCTAGGCTGATAGGATTTAATCTTAGACTGCTAGTGGTCAGTGCTGTGTTTACACTACTCTTCCGTTTTCATAGTGCCGGGCCTTATTTACTGGTCATTATTTCTGCCTTTCATCTATTCGATGGTTCTTGTGTTGTTGTTATTATTTCCATGATGGTACTGATATATTGTTTCTTTTTGTCTTTTCGTCTTCTTGAGCCGAGGGTCTTTCGGAAATAGCCTCTCTACCCCATCGGGGCAGAGGTAAGGTCTGCGTACACACTACCCTTCCTAGACGCCACTTGTGGGACTACACTTGGTCGTTGTTGTTGTTGTTGTGTAAGAGGGAAATACTGAAACATTACTATATATTTAAGATGCAGAGAGTAAATCAATAAACTAGTAATACATTTGTGCGCTGGTGTGTGCTAATGAGAATTATCTATTCAGAGAACCACATGATTTATGGGTGAAACATCCAACTTCATACATTCAACTCATGCAGTTCCTGATTTCATTTAACATTCGGCACACTAATAGCATATAATTAACTCTATGTCTCTTCTCTAATACAGCGAGTATATGAATTTTGTAACTCAAGCGCTTGAGCTGGAAGATACCATAAAGAACTTTGAGCACCGAAGTGGCACTGGATGGTTTGATCTATTTCCTTTCTTTCTTGTTATTTCCTTTTATATTAACAGTAGAAGCTAGACAGTTATGGGAAAGTCTTAGAAGCATTATATCCCTAATTTGTATTAAAAAACAGAGTGTTGAGTATTGGAATGTAACTGGTTTTCAAATGATCAGAATGAATGTTGAGGAATGAGGATACATATAGCCGATCCAAACTAGTTTGGGATGGACATAGTTGTTGTTCTAGCAGTCTTTTATAGCTATAGTCGTATATACATAACTCTGCAAACCAGTAATTAGCTGGTCGTTGTTCAAATATCTAGTGCGTTAATTATGCTATTCTTTCTGTACGAAATTCATGATTCAGAACTTAAAATTGATCGATGATGAAGTGAACCAGCAGAATCAAAGAGTACTGTTCTCTTTCACTTTCCATTATCATGTGCTTAGACCTGCCTGCTAATTCTGTTGCATAGGTTTTTGTCTGGGCCATCATTACTGATTTAGTTATTTTATTTAACACCTGTAGTTCATATCTTCATATAACAAATTGATAGAATGACATTTTGGGATTCAAGATCTTGTCTTGTATGTAAAGTTGTTTGTACTTAATTCTTATTTGACTGTAGGAATCTATTTCTTAAACTTGGCAGGAAATATATATCAAGCTTCCGGCCTGAAAGAGGTGGAAGTTTAGGGTCTATGCTGGACAAAATAGGTGATCTTCCGATTTTTCTTTTATTCTATAAATGGAAGTTCTCATTCTGGCATTTCTTGAAACACTTCCTACTTAAATGCTAAGCAAATGGCAGATTATGTTACAAGAATTGATTTTATCTTGATGATGATTTGCAAAAGAGAATATTGGTAATTCTCATTGGTTTGAGATACATAATCCTACCTTCAAAAATAATACATTTTCTAGTTCATACTACAAAATGTAGCCATGTAAAATGGCTTCAGGAAGAAAATGCCTTTCCTATCTTTTGGCTTCAGGAAGAAAATGTATTTTTCTATATAAAGCAATCAAAGAAAATGCATTCACAATAAATGACCAAATTGCAAAGGAACAATTCTAAAAAGAGAATAAATTAAATGATCAAATACAATGTGATTACTAAGTCGCATCTCTACAGAGTTGATATGGCGTTGTGTATTGGCAAAGCAGCTTCAGAAATTTTTGGCGATCCTCTTAGGCTGTATATCGGCTTCTATACTTCTTGCTGAGGCAACAATTCTACCAAGTGGAGTTGATTTATCTCTCTTTTCTATTCTGATTAATGCCACGAAAGAGCACGAGATGCTTGTACAGGTAAAATTTTCTCTCTCTTTTTTTTTTTTACCTCTATCCTCTCTTAGTTTTTGAAATTAAGATATATAACTTTGTAATGATGAAACCTTCTGCTGAAGACCTTGACTAGATTTGGCATGGAACTTTCCAAATGAGTTATTTAGCAATAGTCAGCACAACATTGTGATACTGTTTGCATCATTTACCCTGTGCACAAATCTCCTGAATAGTGATTGAACTGAGAAGGTGCTTTTTCTTTCACTAGTTGTTTGGATTCCATAAATGATCTAAAGTAAGATGGAGGAAACATTTGTTACTAACAAGATGGACTAAACATCTGTTTTCTTTTTCTATTTCTCTGTAGCTTTCTTTTGTTCCTTGTTTGGATCATATTCTTCTACAGACTACATAGAGGTAAAGATGTAGTGAGAAGAGTTAGTAATGCCATACATGTCCTTTTTTGTTCTTCAAAGCTTCTCTCACGCTACAGGTATTCTCATTGTTTAGATCTACGAGATCAAGATATTTGTTAATATGACTGAGTTAGCTGTGACATGTTTTCCCCCCTTTCTTATAGCTTGATTCTTTTGATGGCTCTTAATGGTTGATGGATATCTACTGGTAACTGTAATTAAGTTAAATGCTATATGGCTTCTTTCCTGAAAACTTTTTTATTCAGGGAACAAGTGGATTGCAGAATTTGCATGGCCTTTCCCTCTTTGGAAAAGAAAGTTTCATTAGTTTTAGTTTTATTGGGAGCTTGTCTGACTTACTTTTCCCTTGGATATTATAGATTGTTGTTTGACTACTTATGATGTTGTCTTCTTTTCCCTTATTTCTGGTGCAGGTGGCTGCCTTTATTCCTTTAATGTATATGTGTTTGTGCACATACTATTCCTTGTTCAAAATAGGAATGTTGACATTTTATTCACTGACTCCAAGACAAACAAGTTCAGTCAGTTTGCTTATGATATGCTCGTATGTCTCTTTGTTCTTTCTTTTTCTTTCTTACGGGAATTTGCAACCATTCTCTGCCTAATACTTCTTATAATAACCATGTAAATCATATTAGGATGGTTGCACGCTATGCTCCTCCTATTTCATACAACTTTCTCAACCTTATCCATCTTGACAACCGTGCAAAGACTATCTTTGAAAAGGTAAGTAACTGATCAGTATGTCATTTTGTTAGCTAGAATGTTTAATTCCGGGACATATGTCAAATTATAATCACATATTCGATTTTCTTGTGAGGCACAACCAGAACTCCCATTTGCCCATTTTGCATGACTTTGATTGGCTTTCATGAAGTTTTAGAGTTAGGGCTTGGATGACTTTTTATATTTGAATTTGTACATTTTAAAATAATGGTTGGACAATGTGGATGTCAAATAAAATTAAATAATGTAATATTATATTTTAAGAATACAAGATTACTATATAAGATCACAGGTTCAAGCCGTGAAAATAGTTTCTTGCAAAAATGTAAGGTAAGGCTGCGTACAATAAGACCTAATGTGGTTTGGCCTTTCCCCGGACCCCGCGCATAACGGGAGCTTAGTGCACCGGGTTTTCCCTATTAATCTTATATTTTAGTAAATTTTTTAGAAAATGTTGGACTTTGTCATGTAAGGGAGAAGTTATGTACTGAAACAGAAAACAAGTCAAATGAGATGAGACGAAGGAAGTGGAACACAACCACTCTGAAATATGCAGCTGTGTTTTTGCTTTCTTAGTTAGTATTCCATGTATGATTATAGGATTGCAACGAGAGAGAGAGAGAGAGAGATTACAGAGAAGCTACTTCAAAGAAAAGATTACAGAAAGTTGAAATGCGTACTTGGTTCCAGACCTACACTGTATTGATATATATATATATGTATATATATATTTTGCAGAGAGACCACGAGGGATTTGTTCTTTATTAGTATACTTCCCTTTAGCAAATATTCGGACACAAATCTTAAATTTCAGCGTAAATTTGGGAATTTAGGTGACATGGTGTAGTTCATAATATTCGTCAGACAAATAAATTATAGTTCATAATACTTCTAACTATAGCTTAATAAATTCAATTTTGCTATAATCATCCTTTTTGTCTTTCATGATGATCTAGGGCCATTAGAAGTTTAGAATAAAGTTAACCAATCTAGTTAATTGGTCAGTTTACTCAAGTTCTCTTGTCTAATCCTAATACTAAACAAATTCATCTTTTCCTAGTCCACTTGCAATTGGTAGTTGGATGCATAGACACAAGCAGGCACCGGGAAGTAATTAGAAAAAGGAGGGGGATGAACAGATATTCTGAACTTTGATAAGAAATTCGTCTTTCTAATTGACCAAGCAAGTTGATGATTTTGTCATTGCACTTATGCAGAGAATGGGGAATATTGATGATGCAGTCCCATTCTTTGGAAGAAATTTCAATAAAATATATCCGCTTATTATGGTCATCTACACCTTAATGGTTGCGAGCAACTTTTTTGATCGAGTCCTTAGCTATTTTGGGAACTGGAAAATTTTCAAATTCCTGAGTGAAGAGACTGATGATTTTGATGGATTTGACCCCTCAGGACTCATTATTGTGCAAAAAGGTTAGCTTGGCATTTATCCCTATGTAACTCATGTAATTGGAGTCATTTTTCCAAAATAAATTTGTAGCTTGGGTATTGTTTTTTGGAGAATGGAAGTCTAAAAGAAGACAATTTAAGACAAGTAGTTTAAACTTTATGCAAAACCAGGTAATGCACAAAATGACTTTGATTTCACTTCTCAGAACGTTCTTGGCTTGAACAAGGACATAAAGTAGGTGAGCTAGTTGTTCCATTGGCTAGGAATTTCCAAAATGCAAGCTTGGATCTTGAATCTGGCGGCAATAATATGGTATGTGATTCTCGGAACATGACATATTCTTTCCATCAGTGATCTGGAAAATATTAATTTTACAGATGTCTTATTTCTCACATAAATTTCTTGGTGTTTTACACTTTGGCGTCCACTGTTTTACAATTTTCACCTGCCTTGCAAATGATACTAAACAGGAGAACTATATTGCAAGGCAGGATTGGCACATTTAAAGCCTGTTTTCCTGAACTTCCAAAATTTGCTTAATTTGAACAGTACTTTTTCTCAAATAGAATTTTAGAAAAAGTACTTTTAGACGTAGCTATTTGTGATTGGCCAAATCATTTGAGAAGTATTATGGAAGCAGTTTTTTTTATAACCATGGTGCTCGGGCCAACTTGTGCGAACCTCGACTAATTTCACGGGGTGCATGCTACTACCTCCCCACTTGTACAAGTACTGAGTAACTGTGTCCAGCAAGGCTTGGACAGGTGGGATGAAACCACCTATTGTTTTTGCCTCCATTGGAATTTGAATCTGAGACCTCATGGTTCTCGACCCACTTCATTGACCACTAGGCTACACTCTCGGAAGCAGTTTATGTTTGGTTATTCTTTCCAAAATAGTGATGTGCTCTAAGTGTGCAAGCTTTTATTAGTTTTGCGGCGCATATCCACCGTGAATGATTATTCTTCTATGTTGCATCTGACTTTGGGTTTATATTGGTAAAAGCTCCAGGAAGCAAAACCATCAACAAGACAGAGGGAAGACGATAATGTTAGCCATTCAAAACCTCTAAAAGGAGAGGCACAATATGAGAACAGCAAAGAGGGGATCAGTGGAAAGTACAAGGCAAAAAGAGCAAGACAGATGAAGAGAGGAAATAGCATAAGTTCAAATGAGAAGAGCAGGGACCGCCCCTTGTCTTCACGGGACGAAAGCTCCATGATGGATATGCAAGTTCAACCTTCTAGAAGCTTATCCTCAACATGGAGATCAATGAAAACAGGTTTTAGCAACTTCAAGTCTAACATGGAATCAAAGGGATTCGTCCCTTTACATCAAGTTCAAGATGCAGGACACAGTCGTGCTTCCTCAACTGAATCCCTGGATGAAATATTTGAGAAGATAAAGAGGCCAGGTTCAGAATCTACAAACTATGACAGTGACGATGATGTTTACGAAATGAGCCTGAAAAGTTCAAAACCAAGAAGATAATATATGTAAAATTTTGTCAGAGAGCAGGCTACCAATTTTGTGCCAGAATCAGGATATTGGTTGTAAAGTTTGTTCAATATTCTTGTCTCTAAGTAGCAGGTTTCTGCGTTGCAGATCCTTTTGGCATCTGTTTTGTTGTAACGAGTATAGAATAGTCCCTCCTTTACAAATTACCATACAAGAAGCATAAGCCACAACTTGAAAACCTTCTTAAAGAGTTCGAAACATTGTTATTTGGAAACTCAAGTTTCTGTAACGACTCACGCACAGTTTCTGTAACACTCCCTTAAGCACTTGCTCTGTAGGAATATAATGAGACAATTGTGTACAAGCATATCCCGCTGAGCATCTATTGGAAAGCTGGTGATAATTTGTTGAAACTGATTAAATTATACGGAATGAATAAGTTTGTTTGCAACATCAGTGGATAAAAGTTAAACAAAAAGAAAATGGTCTTGTCACCATAACAACCCCCCCCCCCCCCTTTCAGTTTTCAGGTATGCTATATATTTCCAAATTAATTAGAGTTGACTATATAATTTGCACTATTAATTGTGCTTCATTTGAACTCATTTCAATCTGTTATTTAATCATTGAATACTTTCTTAATTTGAAGGTCATCATTAATTAGTTTCAATTTATTGCAATCTTCTTCCTTTTAATAATACGAGCCCATATCAAAATAAACAGCGGACCAAATATCTATTTTTCTTTTCTTTTCAACGCGGACCAAATATCATTTCCCCTAAACCCTGCGGTACACAGTGCACACAAATTTTTCCCGCCCAAAATTCTTGGTACCCAAATTCCCGCCATACGCGCCGCCCACGGTGAAAGCGAAAAGCCTCTCCCGACGTGGGAAAATCCGATGGAGGGCAACGGTGACAGCAAAGAACTGGCGGCGTATTTGCTAAAGCACCACTCGGAGCAGCTGTGTTCCATCATTCTCTCTCCTGATCCTCGACTTCACTATCCGCTCCTTGTCGAGTAAGCAACACTACAGTATACTTCGCATCTGCCTCCGCAAAAATCCTGCTAACGAGTTTGGTTTTCTGAAACAGTTTTGCAGAGATAATGGATGATAATCCAACCCTTTCTCAGTTCATTTTCGCTAAACCCACAGAATATTTACCCCTTTTTGATGAAGCTGCCGTCTGGGCTCAGGTATATTACTTTACCCTCTTGTTCAAAATTCTGTATACTTAGATTAGTAATCTACATAATCAATGTTTTTTGTTGTCTTTGTGTAGAAAGTTATTTTGGGAGATCTTAAACAACGTGAAAACGCAAGCCTCAAGGACAACATACATGTTCGTATCAATATCAGTGGTTCTCCTCTTGAATGCCCTGGTTTGTTCCTTTTTTATCCCTTTTTTTCGCATTATTATTTTTGTTGGATTTAAGCTATATGTATGAATATTTTAAAGATTCTTCTATATTATTTGTGTAGTTTAACCGGTTGTAGAGGTTACCCCGGCGAATTTAGAGTTCAACTTGGGTAGTAGCTTTGTTCGGACCCGTATGTGTGTTTAAAAATTCAACAAAAAAGTACGAATAATTGGTTGCGAATTCAGTAAATAAAATGAGTTATGGTAATTTCCCAAACTCGAACCCTTAAAGCTTAAATCCTTGATCCAACGGAGGTTACATATCTTATTTTCCATATTACTGCCCCATGCTTACTATAGACAATTACTTTAGTTGGGTTTTGAACAACTTGATAGTATCTATCAAAAATCTTCTACTCCATCAGTGTAGATAAAATAAACCCATTATTGTTTAGGATTTAAATTATCTTACTGACTGTGTAGAGAATATTTACACTATTTTAACTGGTTATGACATGTTACTAGCCTTAATTACAATTTGTCCTCACTTTGCACAAGTACCTGTAATAGGCTTCCAAAATGATAGTGGGAAGAAATTTTATACTATTAGTGTATAAAAGTTAAACTCTATTGGTTATGTTCCTAATACTGGAATTTTTACAAGTTTCACATGTAAATGCACATGCTCCTATCAGAAAAAGCACATATTACTAGTATTCTTTCAGCTATTCCTTGCATATTTCTTTTCTATGTCCAAGTCATAAATCCTTCACTACCCTTGCTATATAATGCTTCAGTGCAATGTAGTTTTAAGTATACCTTGTCATATCACATTCTCAAAAAAATAAACCTTGTAATATCAAACTTAGTCATTTTTTATAATGTTTTAGAGACATTTCCCAGCATTGGCCGTGTGAGGGTGAAGCATCGTGGAATGCTTCTTACTATCAAAGGGACTATAATCAGGTCTGGAGCAATGAAGATGATTGAAGGGGAGAGGATATATGAGTGTCGGCGATGTAAGCACAGGTTATCCTTGTGTGCCTCTCACCTAGTCATTCTGCTAGTTTCAATTCTTCCAACCAGGTTGAAAATCATAGAGATATTTTCACAAAGCATTAATGGAATCATTGATTTATTTTATCAAGTCTAATACAAACTAATCAAGGTAATTGGTTCTACCAGATGGAAATTAGTATGGCAGGATTCAACTGAAAAACGTCTTATCTTTGCAATTATAATTCCAATTTGCCAGAAAACTTTTATACTAGAATCGGATTGCCGTAGTTTTCACTTACCACAACTGTGCCTCAACCTTAGTCTCCTTTAGACAAATTATTTTCACTTCTTTGTCAGTGATATCTCTAACTAACAAAACAAATAGTTGCACCTGATAGACATAGAGATAGAGCCGAGTGACTAAGGGTGCTCATCTGGTGTTTCAACAATATTGGGTCGCCAAATAAGTGGCATGGGGTTGGTACAACAGAATGAGCAATTGCAAATTTAGCAGCAGATCTCCATGTTTCATCTTATATTAAAGATATATCTGGTAATTGTAATTGAATATGGATGATTCCCCTGTAAGACTTTGTGGGGTGCTTCGCATCCTTAAAAAGTTGAGCTCAGCTTTTGTTAATCCTTTATGGGGCCGAACTCAATACAGACATGCTTAATTCGATTGGTAGAGTCTGTATATTGCTCCAGTAGAATAATTCTGTTGGCTAAACTTCCGTTTTGTTCTGACTTCTATAATCATGTAGGATGTGTTTGGTTACTACAATAGGTAAAGATGCTTCCATTTCTATATAGGCTAAGTGAGTTGTGTAAGATATTGCTTGACATAACTAACTTTCGAACAGATTTATAAGTTAGGCTAAAACCTCCAATTTGCCAGAATTTGGCTTCTCAGAAGATATGCTTATGTCAAAAACAACTTCTACATCTCATATTGGGGCTTGCATTTCTCTGATGCATGAAACAAAATTTCTAGAAAGGTGATTTAGCTTGTTTATAACATAATTTTCTTAGACAACTCTTTATCACTCAGAGGTCAAAACGTCCGCACATTTTTTCTGCTTTCCTTTTAACTGGTCGTACCAAAAAATTCAATTTAGTCTTATGGCAAGATTACATGGTCAAGGTCTTACCCTATGCTAATCTACCCCTAACAGATTATTGGCTAAGAAGGAAATTTTATGTAGGTTCAAGGTTTATCCGGAGGTGGAAACTAGGAATTCAATTCCAAAACCAATTTTTTGTCCCTCACAGGTCTGTTCCCAACTATCCTTATTATTTTATTGCGTGGAAAAACACGCAATGCTTTGAATTTGCTAATATATTTTGTGTATCTCGATTTGATTATGCGTGGAATAAAAGCTCTTTTTAATCTTCTTTTGCTTTTGCTATACATCAGTATACATTCACATTTCCTTTAAGCCTTATCTCATAAGAGTAGGGTCTATGTGAATTCCAGCTAGATTCTTCTTTTGGATTTTGTAGTTACTTTTAGCTTTGAAAAAAATGGATGTTGCTTTGTGGCATTGTTCCAATTGATGCAATGAGATTGCACTTGGATACCTTTTTCTGGCAGCTTGTTAGCAATAACACAATGGGTGGGTTGTTTTGCATTTTTATGTTTTCTGGTTATGAAAATCACAAATATTAAATTTTTTAAAATAACATACTTAAATGTAAGTAAGCAATACCGCAAAGCATTTCAAACTATTTTAGAGTGGAAAAGAATACATTTTTCCCTATTAAGAACAAATAACAGGCATATTGAATTCTTTCTAGATGTTTACAGAGATTATCTTGTTGGCTTAGAGTTGATTCTGTAATTAGCTTTTCCGATTTCACGAATTTGCTGGGCTCTGTTACTGTGTAGTTTTTGTTAGAATCCTGATCCTTCGTAAACGTTTTGGTACCTTCTTAGTACTGTTCAATTAGATACTTTACCTTATAATAAAAAAGGACAGTCATACTGCATTCTTATGAACGAAACGTGCTTCGTACTTTAGCAGTTCTAGATCTGTCTCACTGAATTTAGGAACTTCACATATTCAACCATGTCAATTGATTTGATAGAGACTTTTGTTTGTACTAAGTATTCAACTAGAAGTAGATTGGTATGGGTAATTTTGCAAACAATTTGTCCCGACAAGAGAGGCTCTTTTTGGTTAGATATGAATTTCTACCACATTTTATTTTGAGAAACCTGATAACTAGCAACAGATTTGGCCAAGTATGAAATTTTGGAGTGTAATTTGTGGGCTACAGCAGAACACCCAGTGGATTAGTGCTGGTGAACTAAGCTGCCCCTTTGTCGGACCTTGCGCATAGTGGGAGTTTAGTGCACCGTAGATGAAGGAAGCTAGTCCTGCCCTTTGCCGGACCCTGCGCATAGCGGAGAGCTTAGTGCAGCGGGCTGGCCTAGTGCAACATGAGGAGATATTAACATAAGCTGCACTATACTAATGTTTGTATAATCAGGTTTCCTTTAATTGTCACATAAGTGTGAGAAATACAAGAAAATTAAGCATTAGAAGCTAAATATGTCCATAAATTGAGTTTATGGA
This sequence comes from Nicotiana tabacum, assembly GCF_000715075.1. NCBI lineage: Eukaryota > Viridiplantae > Streptophyta > Magnoliopsida > Solanales > Solanaceae > Nicotiana > Nicotiana tabacum. Next base: position 103,386,612 of record NC_134086.1, on the reverse strand, counting down.
AAAGAACTGGAATAGTAAAAAATTGAAATAGATACCAAACGTGGGACGAGTGAAACGTTTTGTATGGTATCCTCCTATATTTGAGGTATTGGATCATTTCCACACAACGTCTGAAATTAGAGGCAACATAATAAATATGACTATGTTATCTTTCCTTTACCTTTACCAAGTGTGCACTTTATCTGTGCTTTCTGTTTAAAACCCCAACAGACACTTGGTGCTTGTTTATGCTTTTCGCCTCTGATAACCATGCTGGTAACAGTAAAATCCAAACTGCTTCATAGATTATATATGCTTTGTTTTTTTTACTTCATTATTCAATCTTGAATTTCTATTCTCTACTTTTCTACCCTCATTGCATCCCATTCTCCATGTTGGTTTTGCAATAACTTTCATCCAGTTTGGTTTATCATTTTCTAAAACCAGCTGCTTGTAAGAAAATCAATAATCTCTTAAAGTTCTTTTACAGAGGCCTAAGTTTTGTGAAAGCACAAGTTTTCAGCTTGTAGAAGACAATAAGATCTGTCATGATTATCAGGAGCTTAAAATCCAAGAAAGTACTCAGGTATTGGGTGTTGGGGCTATTCCTCGCTCCATTCCTGTCATTCTGAAGGATGATCTTGTTGACACGGTTAAAGCTGGAGGTACTATTTTGATAAAACTAGCTTGTTTGCAGTTCAATAAAGGTGTCTGGGCTGATTAGCTGTCCCTTGCTGCTTTTACTATGGAATATACTAAAACATCTAATGCTCTGACGCCACAAAGATTTAAGCCCCTCCATCCTACATGGTTCAAAAAGATCAATGTTTAGTCTCATTTCGGACATTTATCATTCACTTGTTATAGAAAAAAATTGTTGATGTAAAGCACCCTATTCGCTACAAATTTTGTAATGAAAATTTCGAAGCATTTGTTTGAGTAATCAAGGTCAAAGTTAAGATGTGTTTTGAATTTGAAACAGTAATAGGTTGCTTTTCGTAATGGAAGTAGTTTATATGACAGTCTGCTTATTTGCAATATTATTCTGTGTTATTTTATGTTAATTCATCTTCTACCCTAATGAGAGACAATTCTCTCTTTTCTTCCTCTTTTTCACTGATAAGCTTGATACAGATTTTCTTCCTTGTCCTTAATTTACTGCCATGTTTTAATGTTGTCAGATGATGTGATTGTCACTGGGATCTTAACCGCCAAATGGTCCCCCGATTTAAGAGATGTTCGCTGTGACCTTGATCCGGTACTAATTGCCAACCATGTAAGGTAAAGGGAGTACACTCAGTTCATTTTGAGAAAGATTTCAATTCATTTCATGGGACCACAAGTCAAACCCGGATAGTTAAAGGATTGTTATCCCATTATATGTGCAGAACCTATGAATGCGAATTATTGATATATTGTACAAATCATTGTTGTTGCTTGAGATGGAGTGCATCACTTTGATTTGTCCTTAAGTATTACTCCCTCCGTTTCAATTTAGATGACACACTTTCCTTATTAGTCCGTTCCAAAAAGAATGACACAGTTCTATAATTGGAAATAATTCAACTTTAAAATTTTCATTTTACACATTTTACCCTTAATGAGAAGCTTTTGTAACCACGCAAATTTCATGAGCCCACAAAGCTGTTACCCGTTAAGCTTTTAAGACCACAAGTTTCAAATGTCTCCCTCTTTTCTCTTAAACTCCGTGCCAAGTCAAACTACATCATCTAAATCGAAACGGAGGGAGTAGGTTGTTTAGAGTCGCAGAGTAAACCATGGCGAGCTCAATCTCCCTCTTTTTTCCTTTTGCCTTTGATCCTTGTCAATTTAATTTGAGAATGAAATCAGAAAGTGCCACTTAAACTGTCAGATATTGCTTGATATCTCATCAATTGGGAAGGATGGTTAATAATTGGGTTAGACAGAAGCAGGTCACCTTTTTCTTTTTGTTTCCTCTCATTTAACATTGTTTCCAGTGATGTAGATTTTTTCTCATCATAAAAGTACTAGCATGGTTTCATTACACCATCTCCGCTCCCCCCTCTAAAGGTTTATTTTTGTTATCACTGCATCTTCTTGATGCCACTCCTCGAACTGCTGGGTGCGGCATATTCATGGACTGGCAAAGCGAACTCTCAATTTGATCAGGAGAGCCTAGAGAGCTCTCTATCTTTCCCCAAATTCCGACTAGCGCGGTTCTTTTTCTCGACCAATTTGAATTCCATTTCATTTTTTATTTTAAGTGTTGTAGAGTAGTAAGTAGCTAGGCGGATTTCAGCGCATGCTGCATTGAGAATCTCCAAAGAAATTAGAAGCGCCTATGATAGCGTATGATTATTCCCATTTGTGACCGACGGTTGCTTGCAAGAGGTGGCGATCGGCAGTGTTCCAAAGCGCCATAACGACGTGCGTTAGAGCCTTATGGCAAACGATCCCCAGCACCTGTAGTTATGGGGATCGCCTTCGGCTTGCTATACTCTTTCCCTAACGCATGCTGGTTACCATAAAGACACCGAGGGATATCGCATGCGCTAGTTTCGGGGATGTTGTTTACACTACTATTGGTAACAACTCAAAGTGCCGGAACGACTCTAGTGGTGCAAGCGAAGGTTTCAGTCTTGTCGAGCGAAGCAACCACTAGTCGCCCTTAGTGCTCCAAAACACCCTTTCGCTTGCGTGAGCAACGGCCCCTAGCAAGCAGAGCCGACACCGAGCTACTTCGTACCTTTTTCATTCAAACGGGAATGACTCCACTCTCAGTCCCAGTGTGGCTTAGACTAGTAGAAGGCGTAAGGATGCTAGACCGCTGCTCAATACTAGATAATCCACGTTCATCGGTCTGCAGCAAGCACTGACTTTTAGGGGGCGGCAACTAAAGAGGTAGCGAGACTAAGCGCAATTTTAGGAAGAGTTGGACCCTTGCCTCTAGGCTTCCTTCTACCCTTGTGCTAAAGGACAGAAAAAACTTCTTTCTTTATATTATTTTATTATTTTACAGTAAAGCATGGTGTAGATGCGACGAAGACTTTGGATGAGAGCTAATTTGCTCCGACACAGCAGTTTAGGTGTCGTACCCTTGTCGACACGACACTAGTATATGTGTGGATATGGGATTTGTATCGGATCTTGGTAAATTTGAAGAAAATAGCATACCTTATCTAGGAAATCAATCCTTTATTTATCTACAATTTGAGAATAAAAAAGAAATTCACACTTTACAAGCTATACGTAAGTATTCCACAAAATTTCTCATAATTTAGAGATATTTTTATTTTTTAAAATTATTTTTAACCGGATCCTCGCACCCGTATCCATACTAGGATCTATATCCACGAATCTTAGAATTTACTTTTTTAATGATCCGACCTCTAGATCTGCACCTGTGTCGGATTACCCGCACTCGTGTGCAAGCAACTTAGGATGAGAGTATGTAGTAGGCCTTTTATTGACAGTATAGGGGAGTCCCAATGAAGGGCTCAGAGTATGAAGAATTGCCTTTGAATTCTTTCACTGATTTTTGTTACCAGAAAGGTGATCATCCTCCAGGATCTTGTTGTAGTTCCTCTTTCCTTTTGATTGATAGGTAAAGAAATATATGATATTACTAATTGAATTTGTCATCTTCCCAAGCTAAAATAGCATTGTGATATTTGTAGAGCTTAGTGAATCTTATATCCAAGGAGGAATGGCCAAATAAGGATTTAAACTTAGAAGAGATAACAATAATATAATTGTTTTTATTAAAAAGTATCAGGAGCAGATGTACACTTTTATCTCTCAAAATATTTCAAAAACTTACACGAAGCAAAACATGACTTTCAAAATTTAGAGGTGGAAGGCTTTGTTGGCCTACCACCTTTTGTCTCCACCACTACTTGGAGGAGGTAATACATTTCTCTGACTCTTTCTCATGAAATAAACTGCCTTTCTCTTCACGTATTTCCTATAATGTATCTTCAGGAGAATGAATGAGCTAAAGTCAGAAATCGATATCCCTGATGATGCTATTCTGAAATTCAAGCAGTTTTGGACTGATTTCAAAGATACTCCTTTAAAGGGTAAAATTTCTTTATAAAAGCTGGATTTTAAATTACTTGCTAAAAGTACTTGGGACTCAGACCTGCTTTTCTTTCTGTTCTCCTTTTATTCCTAAACGCAGGTAGGAATGCGATTCTAAAAGGTATTTGCCCACAGGTCTTTGGGCTTTTCACAGTCAAGCTTGCAGGTATTGTCCCCTGCAAGTGTCTCCTTTTCAGTTGATGTCACATGTGTAATTGTTAATTTATAGTTTTAACTTGTTCGATATAAAGTAGAGGGAATTTGTGTTACTCTTGGTTTTCTCTCAGCAACTGTGCATCGTGAAAAGTATCCCCTATGATGTTAATGTATAATTCAATCTGTCCAAATGATGATGGATAATCCCTTTACCATTTTGGCCAATGACCAACTTCGAGTTCAATGTAGTGGCATTGACGCTTATTGGAGGTGTCCAACATGTTGATGCTTCTGGAACAAAAGTTAGAGGAGAGTCTCATTTGCTTCTCGTTGGTGATCCTGGTAATGAATTGTAATGTTAAATGTTTTGAATCAAGATTGGAGTATATGTTCTTTGTAGGCAAATGGTTATCTTTAGAGATTTTCACTTCTTCCTGCACTCATTTAATTGTGTCTAGCGCTAATGTGCTGCATAGCAGCCGGTATACTTGATTTCACCTTCTTTCATGGTTGTGGTGACATTTTATGGAGCGTGATATTCATTTGAATTTGGGCTGTTGTCACAAATGAGATAATATGGTTGCTTACTTATCCTGTCAGGCACCGGGAAGTCACAGTTTCTGAAGTTTGCTGCTAAATTAAGCAATAGATCTGTCATAACGACTGGGTTGGGAAGCACTAGCGCTGGATTGACTGTTACAGCAGTTAAAGATGGAGGTAGATTGTTCCTGTTATCTTGTTACTCACTAACAACTGTCTTGAAGTTTTGAGCTGTCTCTATCTATTTGCGTTGATCATATTGAAGTGGTAATCTGTCTGTGTTCCATCACAACACTCGCACAGAGACAGTCATGATAGCAAGCCCATCTACATTAATTCTCCGATGAAACTAAGACTAATAGTTTGTGTGGTCTACTGGGTACTGCTGGGAATTCTTCTTACATCTCTAATCTTCTTTAGTCCCTTTTCTATTAGAAAGTGACGCATGTAATTTGTTTGAGATTTATACTAGTGCATTATCAGTTCACAAACTGGATAAAGTAGGATGGGACATACCCAAATGAATTTCCCTATCCACTGCATATGTTGAATACTTTGATATGGTTCCATCCTCTTTAGTTAATGCTAGATGATTAAAATCTCCCATAATGAAGAAAGTAAATCTAATCAAATTTGTTTTGCAGCTTTGAGAAACTAGGGAGCAGTGTTTAAAGTAATATAATAGTGTATATTACTATTAGGAATAATTCTAACCTTAAAACACTTTAGATTCTATATAGAACAGCATTTTTACTTGCACCATGAAAATCAAAATAAGCATATAACAACCTAAAATTTTTTGTTCACAAAATTTACATCAACAAAAAAATTGTACAAAGCAAAGGAAGTTTAGGTAGTATTATGGTTTGTTAATCTGACTTAAAGGCATAATAGTCTTGTTGAATTCAAATGTGATGACCCTGGTTCTGAGTTAGTACTAGTACCGTGCTAAGATCAAATGATCTGTTTTTTTTATATATAAAGAAAAGAGCTATATAATCTGTTATGTTGAAATAACGGACATGTGGGTTAACTCAGGCTGTTATACCTTTTAAATCCAGAAACAATATGAGAGGACGATTCATTGGAATGCCTCTCCATCACGCGAACCAAACATGCTCTTAATTCTTGATAATATTTTGACCTATATGTACAGTTAGTTGATCATCAAGTGTAAAGGCGAGCTATATTTTCAGGAGAGTGGATGTTAGAAGCTGGTGCACTTGTATTAGCAGATGGTGGTCTCTGTTGCATTGATGAGTTTGACAGGTATCTTACAGCTGTTTTGGAGTCTTAGGTTGATTTATTTCAGTTTCTCCATGTTTTGATATAACTTGTGTGGCTTGAAGTACAGTCTGCACTTTAGTTACGGTTTAGTAGGTTGTCGATTCAAATTATTTAATGATTGCTTTCTGTAGTAAAATATAGCCAGTAATGTTATCCTACACATTCATTTGATGTTGACTCATCAAATTCTGTTTGGCAGCATGAGGGAGCATGACAGAGCAACCATCCATGAAGCAATGGAGCAGCAGACTATAAGTGTTGCAAAGGTATATCATTCTTTGAAGAACCTAATTTTTCTTCTTTTGGTAAAGTACCAAACTACCAATACCTGCATGATTTTCAAGGTCATGAGTTCTTGATATTTTCTTCATTCTTCCTTTTTCCGCCTTATTTCCAGTCCCCCTAATATCTACTGTTCTAGGTGTTCTTAATTACTTCGATGAATCCTTTTCTGATCCTTGATGATTGGTTAATCTCTAGGCTGGTCTGGTGACAACTCTCAGTACAAGGACACTTGTGTTTGGAGCAACTAACCCTAAGGGGCAATATGACAAGGATCAGCGTATCTTTTCTTCTGATGTCCTCTTTTTTTCTTTTCTTTTACCTTTCATCTTTCTGCAAGCTAGAATCTCCATCAGGCATCTTAAACGCTTTGCTCCCCGTCTCATTTTGTTTTCTATGTTCTTAACACACGCTAGCTCTATCTGTTAATACGACGCTCTCTGGACCGCTGCTGAGCAGATTTGATATAGTCCTAGTTCTCTTAGACACTAGAAACCCAGAGTGGGATGCTGTTGTTTCTTCACATATTCTTGCTGAGGTGATGGATCTATAACAATGTGAATACATTATTATTTAGTCATGAAGCGTCAATTAGGTGGATGAAAATTCTCTTTTATGTGATTGAAAGGAAGAAACAAAGAGCCACAATTCTGAAGAGGATCTAAGGAGTACCTGGGCACTTCCAATGCTCAGAAGGTAAAATACTTCCCAACAACCATCCGGATTCTGATATATATGATATGTGCTCATCTTTAATTAACTACTACTCCACTAGTCTATTTTGTGGTTTCTTGCCACTTTGGCTACACTGCTTATATATATAAAGACTCATTCCCAAATATGATTATTGACATTGTTCATGAACAGTAAGAGACTATGCATGTGCTTTTGCATATCAATAACAGTGAAACTGGCCAAGGTGAGATAAGTCCCTAAAAATGATTATTGACTGTTCCAAGTATTGCCTAAACCAATAGTATTAGCTTATCACCCCCCCCCTCCCCCCACATCTATTTCAATATGGATGATGCGCTACTCTTATGGTTTCTTTTTCCCTTGTAGAAGCTGGTATAAGACTGAGTTACGTAAAGGAAAATGCAAGAAATTTCTCTCTTTTCACATTTCTTAATTCTGCAAAGGTTTTTAATTTAATGCTAATTCTTATTGGGAGAAGGTTGTTTAGCATGAATTTTCTTAAAAGCGTTTAAAACTGGAAGGTCTCCAATTGGGATGCATGTATAAGTAAACAAAAAGGTTAAAGGGTCATTTGGGAGCCAAAAGATTAAAGTCTAAAAGCATATCCATAGTCTTGCTAGCAGCACTGATTTTGAGTGTCTGAATTGTCACGAGACTTTCATGTCGCGTGTTGTACAGTAGGCTTTGGTTGGTAGTTAGAAAAACAGTTTAATCATGTTAATGTCTCGGGCTGTTACTTTACCTTAAAAAAAAAATATGTCATGGGCTCCTGAACAGTGTGCAGTGTCGGTGAGTGTAACTTATCAAAACAATTTAGCATAATGGAAATGCACACGACACTAAGGAAAAGATTAATTCTAATTTATTATTTGTGTTCTCCCATTTTATTACCATGTTAACTCCAGCAAAAGAAAATCTTTAGCAGCAATTACTCCATCACATTCTGTTGATGAGATGGCAGCGTTATGTCTTCTGATGACATCTTATAGGTACATTCAATTTGTGAAGAGATACTTTAGACCAGTCCTCACAAAGGAGGCAGAAAAGGTTATCTCAAGCTATTACCAATTGCAGAGAAGATCTGTGACTCAAAATGCAGGTCACTAGGCATCATCGTTGTCACTAAATATTCTATTTGTTGCATGGCTATGCACTTAACAACTGTGAATATCTGCAGCAAGAACAACCGTGCGTATGCTGGAGAGTCTGATAAGACTTGCACAAGGTGTATCATTGACTCTAGCTTTTTTCATGGTTTGGCCCTATATGATCTATTTGTGACTTGTTCTGAAGAACCAATATGGAATTTTACAGCACATGCAAGATTGATGTTTAGAAATGAGGTCACTAGATTGGATGCCATCACTGCCATCTTATGCATTGAGTCATCCATGACTACCTCGGCTATAGTGGACAGCATGGGGAATGCATTGCACTCCAATTTTGCAGAAAATCCTGATCAAGAATGTATCCTAATGGCATCTTCTTATTCACACGCACATGAATCATGACACAGAAACCTTTGAAATTGAGCTCTTCTAACAAAATTTTATTTACTTCTATGCGAGTGTCTTCAGTCATTAGTGCCAAAGTTGGTCAAATAATTTTCTATGTTGAGGACCTAGTAAATATTGTGCCTCTGAGCCGTGCCCTCAACATCCAAGCTACACGGAAAATGCATAAAAAGTACTTGTATGAACTGTTACGCGACGCCTTCCTGAGATTCCTTGGAAGGGCGACGTAAGGCTCAACAACTGATGTCAGTGCAGTTACTGTCCGCCAACTGAGTTCCCCTCCGTATGCTAGACTAGATTGTCAGTGTCGTACGGGAAAACCAATGTCAAGAGCAATTGAGAGAACAGAAATGAGAATTGAGAATGAAAGAAAGCTCGATTGCATTAATGAAAGCTATTACAGAAAGGCAACACGGTGTCGAGGGGGAGAGACACCAGTACAGAGAATTGTTTGCTTGCTAGAAAGTTTGATTGCTTGATCCCCTCTAATATTACTTAAAAAAGATAAACCAAAGCTACAAGACTAGACTTGATTAAACTAGAGAAACATAATGGAAGTACATGGAATAAAACTACTCTATATTTACAATGGAAAGGACTTAGTTTTCTACAAGGCAGAAACAGGTCCGTTGTCAGCAGCATAGTCTTTGGCATCAGGGTCTGCGCGCGCGGCGTTGTTGGCATCTGCCTGAGGTTGGGCGCTGGCGAGGGATATCGGTGGGGCGACAGAGGCACATGCACGCTTGTCACTTGGCGCGGCCAAGACCACGGAGCCGTTCATGGCGCTAGGCATTGGGAGGCTTGCTAGGACTCCACGGGGCGCGCCCAAGGGGTCATGGGGCATGGCTGGAAAGCTGCCCATGACATTCTCCCCCACTTGAGTTGGGGATGTCTTCAGCGCCTTACTTGCAAGATAATCTTCAATTAGGCTCTTGTAGGCTTTGAGGTTTGTTCCCCTCTCCAAGTGTTCTCCTCTGCATCACAACCCTGCCATTTCACCAAGAACTTTTGGTGATCTTTCCTTGAGGCATGAATCACTCTATCATCAAGGATAGCTTCAACATGCCTTTTCCCGGTTGAATTGGGCCCTCGAATACTGGGTATTGTGAGCTGGCTCCGTGAAGGATCCTCCGTGTCTTCCCGAAAAGGTTTCAAGAGGCTGACACGGAAGACAAGATGAATTTTCCACCAAGCTGGGGTATCCACTCGGTATGCAACTTTCCCAATGCGCCTTTCAATGGACAAGGGTCCAATGTATTTTTGCAATAGGCGAGGGTCATGGACCCCCGCAAATAAGTACTGCTTTGGAATTTTGACCATCACTTTGTCTCCTACTTGGTATTCAACAAAGCGACGATTCTGATCAGCATGCCTCTTCATCCGCTTTTGAGCCTTGACAAGATAGCTCCGCACTATCTCCAAATATCGCTTCCACTCTTTTGAGAAGCTAGCAGCTCGAGGAGATTTAGACATATTTGGTGCATTAACTGTGTGTGGGAGTAGCGGTTGTTGTCCAATAACAATTTCAAAAGCGTTTTTGTTTGTACTAGAGCTCTTTTGTGAATTGAAACACAGTTGAGCAACATCTAAAAGCTTCACCCAATTATTCTGCGATTCAGTTACAAAGTGACGGAGATATTCCTCCAACATACCATTGAACTGCTCCGTCTGGCCATCAGATTGCGGATGAAAACTTGAGCTGTGACCCAGCTTTGACCCAAGGCACTTAAAGAGTTAGGTCCAAAAGTTACTAGTGAAGCGTGAGTCGCGATCACTAACAATATCTTAGGGCAGGCCCCAATATTTGACGACATGAGAGAAGAAGAGTCGAGCTGTATCTTCTGTTGATATATATTGTGGGGCAGCAATAAAGGTAGCATACTTGGAAAACTGATCTACCACAACCAAGATAGTTGTGAGATCTCCGACCTTGGGTAATCTGGTGATGAAATCTAGGGAAACGCTTTCCCAAGGTCTCTTTGGGACAGCTAGTGGTTCAAAGAGTCCCGCTTGTGTTAAGCGGTCCGACTTGTCCTTCTGGCATACTAGACAAATATTCACATACTGAGCAACGTCATCGGCCATTTGAGGCCAATAATATGCACGACAAAGTAACGCCATGGTGCATTCCTCACCGGGATGGCCGGCCCACAGAGTATCGTGACATTCAGCCAGAAGAGTCCTTCGCAGATCTCCTCCTTTAGGAACATAAAGTCGGTTCCCTTTCACTTTTAGGAAACCATCTTCCATGTAGAACTGGCGAGTCTTGCCCTATCCTACCAAATCAACCAAATACTGTGCAGCAGGATCCTTGATGAGTAAATCCTGTATCTGATCCTTGATGGAGGTGGGTACTTCGCTCCCCCTTAGGGTGGCGAGTAGGCACACCGATGCTAGATTAGCTCTCCGACTGAGTGCTTCAGCAACATGATTGGTCTTCCCACTTCGGTACTCCAGGTTGAAGTGGAATTCAGCTAGGAGTTCCTGCCACCTGGCCTGTCGACCATTCAACTTCGGCTGGGTCATGAAATGGCTAACAACTGTGTTGTCTGTCTTGACCACGAACGGGGTCCCCAGCAGATAGTGCCTCTAGAGGCGCAAGCAGTGGACGACAGCCAATAATTCTTTCTCATGGGCGGCATAGCGCCGCTCTGCATCTTTCAGCTTCCGACTCTCGTACGCTATAGGATGCCCTTCTTATAGCAAGACTCCGCCGAGGGCATAGTCAGATGCATTTGTTTGTACTTCAAATGGCTTGGCCAGGTCAGGAACGGCCAAGACGGGGCTACTAGACATAGCCGCTTTCAATGCGTTGAAGGCCTCCGCTCGCTTGGGTCCCCATTCCCAAGGCGTGACCTTCTTGAGGAGTTCTGTCAATGGTACTGCAATGAGGGAGTAGTTTTTCACAAATCGTCGATAGAAATTGCATAGACCAAGGAACGCCCTCAAGGCGTGGATATCCTTAGGCGGCGGCCAATCTGTGATTGCCTGAATCTTCTGCTGGTCCATCTTGATCCGCCCTTCCTCGATAACATGTCCGAGGAAGTCAATTTGCTTTTGAGCAAAGGAGCACTTAGATAGCTTCGCATATAGTTCATGCTCCCGCAGTCGAGCTAGGACCTTCCGCAAGTGCATCAGTTGTTCCTCCAATGTTTGGCTATATACCACAATGTCATCCAAATAAACCACCACGAATTCATCAATGTACTCTCGGAAGACTTGGTTCATCAAAGTGCAAAACGTAGCTGGGGCGTTAGTCAAGCCGAATGGCATAACCAGGAAGTCGTACGACCCATATCTTGTCACAGAAGTCGTTTTGTGTTCATCACCCTCTGCAATCCGAACTTGCCAATAACCTGTCTTCGGGTCTATTTTGGTGAACACCGTCGCACCACCCAGTCTATCGAACAAGTCTGCCATTAGCGGAATAGGGTACTTGTTCTTCACAGTAATTTTGTTTAGGGCCCGTTAGTCCACACAGAGTCGTAGGTTGCCATCATGTTTCTTTTGGAATAGCACAGGGGACCCGTATTGGGATTTGGAGGGCACGATGATCCCTGTGTCTAGCATTTCTGTCAATTGTCTCTGAAGCTCGGTGAGTTCGGGTTGTGACATTTTGTATGGCGCCCGGGCGGGTGGCTTCGCGCCCGGCACCAGCTCAATTTCATGGTCCATAGTGCGCCTAGGCGGTAGTCGCTTTGGCATGTCTTGTGGCATGACATCTTCAAACTCTAGTAGTAGCTCCTTCACGGGCTCAGGAATGGGACCTGAGGAGCGTTCTACATCTTCAATGCAGAGGGTTGCCAGGAACGTAGGTTCATGTCTTTTGACCCCCTTCTTCAACTGCAAGGCCGAGATGTTTTCAACGGCCATTTTCATGGGCATGCACGGGATAATGCAGTGCTTGGTCCCGTTTGTTCCCATCATCAGTAACATGTCAGCATACGGTACAGGCATGGTGTTGGTTTGCCTCAGGAATTCCAATCCCACTATCAACTCGAAGTCATCTATGATCACCACACGCAAGTTGAATTTTCCTTCGTAAGGGCCAAGCTTCACTGGTACCTCTTTGGCTATCCCACCCACTGGCTGAGGAGGTGAGTTGATAGCCTTGATACTACCTCTGCCCTTTCCTACAACTAGACCAAGGTGCTCCACCTGAGTCGAGGCTAAGTAGTTGTGGGTAGCACCCGTGTCTATCATCGCCCAAATGGGCTTGCCATTTACCTTCATCTCAACGAATATTAAGGTCCTCTCTTGTGTAGGAGGATTCCTCTCATCCGCCTTCTTTTTCCCTTTCTTGGTGCTTGGGCAGGGGTCCTTCTTACGAATGCCAGCACTGATTCCCGCTAAGGCCTCAGAAATGGAGCCAACAATTGCATTGAAGGCACCTACGGGCTCGGTTTGGTCTGCATCGTCTGTGTCGTCATCTGTCCCATTGTCAAAGGCTTGATGGGCGTTCATCTGTGCATGTGGACACTCATTATTCCAATGTGGTCCGCCGCAATGACGGCATCCCGAAGGAGGCTTTCTCCCCCGGTCATTGTTGTTTGACGTAGCACTATTGCTGCCCGAGGAGGGAGCCTTAGATTTGGTTGCACTCCGATCTCCCCCACTTCTACTAGAGCCATCATTGCTAGGTTGGCCCCCTTTAAATCCCGCTCGGACAGGCGGCTGTGAGCTTCCACTTGATAGTCCCCAAGGCATTCAGCTGCTTGGATCGCCTTGGGTAGGGTATCTACCCTTTGTCTTTGCAGTTCCATGTGGGCCTAAGGTTTCAACCCTTCTAGGAAGGTGAAGAGCTTGTCTTTGTCCCCCATGTCATGTATGTTTAGCATGAGCGTGGAGAATTCCCGCACGTAGTCCTGCACTGACTTGGTCTGGCGGAGCTCCCGTAACTTTCTCCTTGCATTGTATTCAACATTTTCGGGGAAGAACTGTAGGCGTATGGCTGCCTTCAGTTCTGCCCATGTCTCGAGAGCATCTTCACCGGCCTTGATGGCTTCGTACTTCACTCGCCACCAGAGTTTAGCATCACCATGAAGATACATGGCAGCAATTGCTACCTTCTTAGCTTCTTCTAGGCCTCCAACAACATCAAAGTATTGTTCGATGTCAAAGATGAAGTTTTCCACTTCCTTGGCATTCCTAGCTCCACTGTATGGCTTTGGCTCAGGAATTTTTAGTTTTTGTGTCGCGGAAGCGGGGTTCGCAGCGCCCCCGATTTGGTTTCCACCGCCTCGAAGCAGGCCCTGTAAAGCAGCATTGACAACATTGAGTTTGTCTGTCAAGTCGTCAATAGTTTGTTGCATGGCAGTCACCCTGTCTGCCTCTTGTGCCCTGTAAGCTAAATCCTCGGCACACTCCTGTTGGAGTCCCTCGAATTTGCCAAAAATTTCGGCTGCCTCTGTGGCTGTCGTTTGTCGGTCCCCCTCGGAGTCGCGACTGATGTTTTCTATGTCAACTTCGGCCTGGAACATCCTGCGGTCCAGGCCGTCCAACCTTTGCCCTAGGCTGGTTCTTAGTTCAGGCACCGTATCCATGATGGGCAGTAATCCGTCAACCGTCTGTTCAAGGGCCGCAATGCGGTCCCCATGATTCACCATGGTCAGAAATGGTGGTAATGGCAATGCGTTCCCTCGTCCGATGTCGAGCCTAGGCTCTGATACCAACTGTTACGCGGCGCCTTCCTGAGATTCCTTGGAAGGGCGACGTAAGGCTAAGCAACTGATGTCAGTGCAGTTACTGTCCGCCAACTGAGGTCCCCTCCGTACGCTAGACTAGATTGTCAGTGTTGTACGGGAAAACCAATGTCAAGAGAAATTGAGAGAACAGAAATAAGAATTGAGAATGAAAGAAAGCTTGATTGCATTAATGAAAGCTATTACAGAAAGACAACACGGTGTCGAGGGGGAGAGACACCAGTACAGAGAATTGTTTGCTTGCTAGAAAGTTTGATTGCTTGATCCCCCCTAATAATACTTAAAAAAGATAAACCAAAACTACAAGACTAGACTTGATTAAACTAGAGAAACATAATGGAAGTACATGGAATAAAACTACTCTATATTTACAATGAAAAGGACTTAGTTTTCTACAAGGCAGAAACAGGTCCGTTGTCAGTAGCATAGTCTTTGGCATCAGGGTCTGCGCGCGCGACGCTGTTGGCCTCCGCCTGCGGTTGGGCGCTGGCGAGGGATATCGGTGGGGCGACAGAGGCACATGCACGCTTGTCACTTGGCGCGGCCAAGACCACGGGGCCGTCCGTGGCGCTAGGTATTGGGAGGCTTGCTAGGACGCCACGGGGCGCGCCCAAGGGGTCATGGGGCATGGTTGGAAAGCCGCCCATGACAGAACATATGTAAACTTGTTTTTTGTTAGTTTGTGTATTAAGTTACCCTTTTGTCATAATCTGCCGAATGGTATTTCAGTAAATCTATTCCAATCTGCTTGTGAATTGGCTTCCTGTCTGGGGTGCTAGCAGCAAGAAGTTTATTCTCTTTGTTTCATCTATAGCAGAGTTGGGTTGTATATTTAAGCAAATGCTCCTTCTATAGATGCTTCATATTCATTTATTTTTGCATATCGTATGTTATTCTTGACAACACATATTATAGACGCCAAGCAAGAAAAACTGATCCTTGAGAAGTTGAACTTACTACACGAATTCCCTGAAGTAATCAGTACCGGAAGCTCAATATGCTGATGAAGTTCAATCTGTATCCTGGAACAGGTAATTAGAGTGATTGCTGATTCTCTCTCTCTCTTATATATATATATATATATATATATATATATATATATATACCTGTACCACATCGCACGACCTTGTGTAACACCAAAAATGATCATAAAGGTACGAAAATCACTATGAAACACTTATACCTTTATTGATAGGTACCCTATGCTCATCAGCAATTGCAGTCCATTAACCAAATCTATAAATTGGAAAGTGTGCGTATGAAAGTTGCAGCATCTTGACTAAATTGACTTCTCATATATGGAAATGCAATTTCTATACTGTTAGCTCATGTATCATGTGCCAATGTTTTTTTCTTAATATGTTACGTTTATTGACATTGGAGCAAAAGAATTCAGAGTTATTGTTATTTTATTAATCAACAAAAACCAGCACCAAACAACATTGCCTGGGATTTTGTTTTCCATATTTTCTTCCATGGCCACTGATTATTTCTTCCAAACAATTCAGAATTTGTTATATTACTAATCAGTTTCAGAAAAAAAAAAAACCTCAAATACTAGTAATTCAGATGCAACGGCTATTAGCTTCATCAATTGGTAGGTAGTCATTGCCCGTATCCAGTTAAATTGCCTGGGTCACTTCTGAGTATGATTAGCAGATATATTTGTTAGTTTTCCAGATTAAAAAAGAGCACCACATTTCGTTACATGCTTAAATGTTCTGCTTATTACTCGTGGGTTGGAACTTGGAAGAAACCAGTCCAGTATAAACGACAATAACAAGTTTTGCCTCTTTTGATTGTTGTAAGACCATAGATTAAAAAATTTAGAATGATGAAGATTTTGATCCTTTCATTAGCGGTGTTTAATTGTGGTAACTCTGCAGGTTTCCTGAGCTCATTTTGTAGTTTACTTTCGTCCGACATCCTTTTCATCTTCCAATAGTGAAATATAGAAGATTACTATTTCAAGTGTTAGCATCTGTTCTTGGAATACTCTAACCTTGTGCATATTTACACTCATGCCACTCAAACTGCAAAGGTGAAATGATCCATGGCTGGGTAAATGAAGGACCTAAAACGTAGTACCGTAGCAAGAGATCCACTAGTCACTCATTCACCAGAGATTATTTTGATTCTACTTCCTAAATGTTGACTCAACGCCAAAAAAACATAACTTTTTCATCCGCATGTTTTAAGAATGTTACAATGGAGAAGTGTTGATTGTACTTCAGCTTGGAGTCGATAATTTCAAGGACGTTGCTAAAATGCCACAACAGAATGGCACGTATAACTGGGGAAAAAACTACTTACACCAAAAACTAAGAATCAGTATAGACCCAAGAACTTCCACCAAAATGTCCCAACGATTCCCCATATAGTAGCATTGACGAGTGCCATTATGAATCCCATTTTGAAGACATCCGGGAGATCTACATAACCAGCTGTCATAGAAGCAACAAAATAGAGTCAGTCGAAGATCCTAAAACAGCGAAAGAACAAAGACTGTCTTAATTGCAATCTTTATTGTTCATTTTCATATCAGCAAACAGAAAGGGAATGGATAATTTTCATCTTGTCACCCCAGAAGTAACTAAAGATGATTCTCTGAGAAAAGCAATTGTTTCAAAAGATATAGCCAAGCGGAATTAGTTGAATGCAAAACACCAACTAAAGAACCTAGAAGAGGAGAGACATACCTCCAAAGTAGACAGCAGCCTGGCCACTGCTATAATGCGTCAAAGCACCAAATAGATTAGTATTGTAAGCTAAAGCCAGGGCCGCCAATACACCAGGAACCCCAGACGCCAAATGCATAGCAAGGAATGCAGAGTATAGTGCTCCAACATGGCCAGTTTGACTTGCAAATAAGTAGTGGATAAAGAAGTATGCCGCTTGAAGAACACCAAATGCAGCTGGCCAGCTCAATGATAAAGCTTGGAGGGATTTAGCTACACAACTAGACATCCAACCAACAATACCAAGGTTTGTCAACTGCCCAGCCATGCCAACTAGGACAGCAAACCAAGCCAAAGTATCCCATGCTGATTTTTCACTTAAACAGTCATCCCAATCAAGCACTCCCAACAGCAAGAGAATTGATAAGCCGAGCATTGCGGCAACAACGCTCGCAATACCAAGAGCGTCACTGAGAACAATATAAAAGTCAGTGTGTTAGAAATTAAATACATTAAGACCACACGAACACAGCCCATAAACAAGTCACACGCACTGTAGTCAATGATGACATATTATAAATGCTTCAGAAGCTTCTGACTGTTCTCAGAAGTCTCAGATTAGAGGAAATCCAAAATGGTCCTGTAACAGGAAGGGTTTCAAGAAGAATGGTATTTTGGTGTTGTGTTTGGTAAAATAATGAAAAAGGAAATCATCGGCAAAAACAGAGAGTTCGTAACCACAATTACAGACCCCCTACTGCCTCTCTGCAGCCTCATTCTTTCTGTCTGGGATTGCAACTATTTTCTACCCTTAATAATCAACTTTTACCTAAAATCAAAATCACAAAGAGATAAAGCACGGCGAGTTACAGGTATCAACATCAATTGAGAAATGATACCTACCCGAAAACCCACAGAGATACTGCAAGAAGCATTGTGCCAATCATCACCCATTCATTTTTGGTCACAGGACCCATGAGATCCAGTTTTTTAGCTGCCATAGCAGGGGCATCTGGTGTATCTTTGGTTTCAGGAGGAAAAAGCTTGTACAAGATGAATGGAGTAGCCAAAAGGGAGATAAATGCAGGTAAACTAGCAGCCTTGAACCAAGACACCCATGGGTTTGAGATTACAACCCCAAGTTCCTCAGCTAGCTTGAGGCAGAGTAGATTTTGAGCTGCAGCAGTTAGGAAAAGAGCACTAGAGTTACCTGCAGACTGTCATGCACCACAAAAAAAGCAATCTGTAAGTGGATGGACGTCTAGAGTGGTCGCAAAATGGTACATCTTCAGAAATTTTAATGCTGCATAAAATATAGTATTCGTATGTACCAGACCAAAATATTTAGCCGAGTTGCTAAATCAGCCAAAAAATCAAAGGGATGGAGGACGGCATAAATGATTATATTCCTCTGCTTAATATGAGATGCATGCATACAAAAAAATCAGTACTATCAATACAAATTTCACCAGATATAAAAAAAAATAACTGCAAATAAACACAAAGAGTGCAGACGCTAAAGCATTTATTTATGGAGATATAAAGCAATTTAACATCAGATTGCTAAATGAGCTCGAAACGATACATGATACGTCTCAACCAGACTTAATACTGATTTTAAGCACACAACTACTATTATTAGACTAATAAATAATCAATTTCATATGAACATGCTTATTCAACAAAAGGAAACTGCTCATCTAATTGGGAAGGACTGGAATCACTTCATATGCAATACTCAGAATATATAGTAATACTAGATCAAATGCATAATGTCCCAGTTGCAAATTCAAGATAAACCAAAGTGCCCTGAAAAAAATCTCTCAGGTATAAAGCCGTTGCAATCTTAGAATCAGAAATTGCAAATTTCCTCAACTCTTTCTTGAAAACTATTCAATCTCAACAAATGAGACACATCTCCATCCAGCATAGCTGCTTAGATCTATTCCATAATAAATTTAAATTACACATACCGACATTGTAATAAAATTTTACAATATCAATACAGTTTAACCTATTGTAGTAGGTTAAAAACCTTAATTTCCAGGTTACAAACTCAATGTTACTTTAGACAGTAAACTGTGTTGGCTTTTAAAGAACCTGATAGCTCAAAAAAACTTTCTACTCTTGGTGTATACAAATTGAATTCGTTCATAACTAGGATTATTTGATCCGTACCAATTCGTGCATCCACAGAGTATGCTACAAATATCATTAAAATACACCTAGTTCTGTGACACACACACACACACACACATATGTATAGCAGGCAAAAAGCAAAGGCAACCTGAAATTGAGATTGGATCAAGTAAGAACCGAGCTTCCTGGAGGAGGGATCACCAGGCTTACTTCCAGCGGACAGCGAGAGAGATTTAATAATAGGCAAAAATACTCCACCAGCTCTAGCAGTAGTACTAGGCATTGCAGGTGCAATCAAAGCCTCACTAAGTGTCAATCCATAGGACAAACCAAGTGTACTCTTCCCCAGCCACTTAACAAAATACGTGGCAATCCTATCCCCTAAACCAGTCTTGACAAATCCGCGAGCGAAAAAGAATGAAATCACAATTAACCAAATGACTTCATTAGTGAATGCATTAAATGCAGCAGTAAAAGTTAGAGTCTTGGTTAGAACTGAAGTTGTAAGCCCAAGAAAAGCCCATGCCCCTACTGGCAATGGGCTGAGGACCAAACCAGCAATGGTAGAGAGGAAAATGGAAAGCAATTGCCATGCTTGAGGTGAAACTTCAGGTGGTTTTGGAACAAAGAAACGGACAATAAGCCCAATTGAAACAGAAATGATCAAAGGAATGAGCTTTGCTCCTTGGGGTTTGGGTTTTGCATCTATAGTAACTACCTTATCTGGGTCAGGAGATGAGGAAGCATTAATGGGTTTGTGAGATGGTGAATTTTTGGAAGTGGGTTTTGAAAGGGGATTGAAAATGAAAGGCTTGGGATGAAAAAGATTGAATCTTGGGCCGGACAGATTGAATCCTGGGCCGGATGGAGGTGATCGGAGGGAAGAAACTGGACGGAGAGCGGCGGCGGAAATGGAGGAGGGGCGTGATCGGAGATGGTGGTGGTGGAAGGAGAGACGAGAGAAGGAAGTGGTGGCGGCGGAGGTGGCTGAAGATGGAGAGTAAAGTGCTAAACTCTCCATTGTTAGAGTGAAGAGAAAAGAGAAAGAGTGTGTGTATGTGTGTATTAAAATGAGGGAATTTTCTGTGAAAATGAAGAGGGATTTGGCTGAGCGAGGGTGGCGGAAACTACAATAACCACATACATAGAGTGATCGTTTAGTTCGTTTCAGAAATAAAGGGCCACACTTCTCCTACTTTTTCTTTTTCTTTTCCTCTTTATTTATTCTTTTCTTATTATGACCAAAAGTAATTACAAGGGACAAATTTGCAAGAGTTCTTATACAAGAGTGGTATTCAAAGAAAAGAATTCAAGATTAAACCAAACTTTTCTTACTTGGGGAATTCTGGTGCTCAATAGACGTTGATAACTTCCCTCTTGGGATAGATGATTGGTATATGTTACAAATCTGACAAAACGACTCTTTAACTTGCATATTATGTTCGATGAAGTCATTTCAGAACAGTGACTTTGATGTCATTTCGTATCTAATTTTTTTTTTTTTTTTGGCACAAATTTTCTTTCAAATTAATTAAGTACAAAACGACCAATCACTAAGATTTATAGTCTTATACAAAAATACACTTGTAACGCTCACAACATGCGAGTATTTATCGCCATCTACAAATCTTTTCTTGTGTGTTTGTCTCTAAACTATGAGCGTGTGAGCTACTCTGTCATCTTCACATTTCCAATGAACTATCGGCTTTGATGGTAATTTGTTGGGTTAAACCATTTCAAAAACAGGAATTTCGTAAAGGCTATCCAAAATTTGATACTATATATTTATAAAATACAATTTTTAACCTATATATATATATAGTATAAATTTCTATATACTAAATATAATTTTTCGATCAAGGTTTAAACACCCTTCACTCTATATGGCTACGCTACTGACTGCTACCACCAAAAAAATAAAAAATGCACTATTGTTAATGTAGAGATCGTATACTCTTTTATCTTTATCACCTCTGTGCAGTTTACATTGTTTTGAACGTCCATATGCTCTCCTCTAGAGCTGTTTTCTCCTTCGACAATAGAATGGAAACAAAACCTCAAATAGCTACATTTTCCAGATGAAACAAACAAAGGAGGAATTATTATTGGTATTGCATGTGATTTCGAATTGAGTATTGGCCTATTGCGTAAAAATAGCACGGTATAGCCAGTTTTCGGATTGGTCATTCAAAAATAGCTAGCGTTTATGAAGTCAATGAAAAATAGCCACTATTTTGCTGCAACAGAGATCGGTCCAGCATAATATACTGGAGTTCGGTACACCTGTGTATGAACTCTAACATATTATGTTGGACCGGTATACTTTACTGACTCTAGTATAATATACTGGAGACTGGAGCACCGGTGCTCCAAACTCCAGTATATTATATTGTATAATTATACTTGCTGGAACTCCAGTATATTATACTGGAGTTCTAGTGTACTTATGCTGGAACTCCATCATATTATGCTGGAGTTCCAGCACACTTATCCTGGAACTCCAGTATAATATGGTGGAGTTCAAGCATACTTATGTTGGAACTCCAGTATAATATACTGGCGTATTTTCCGGGTTTTGAACAGTGTTTTCGCTCAAATTTATCCTTACATAAAAAGTAGCTAAATTTTAATTACTTTTGAAACTGAACTATTTTTGAACGACCAGTTATAAATCTGCCTATTTTTGAATTTCTTCCGCCTATTGCCCTTTCGTTTACCCCAAATACCAAAGAAGATACTGGCCACCAACTACTTTGGGCCTTTCAACTTCTTTAAGCTTGGTTACTAATGTTGCGGTTCAAATTTCATTACTTGGGCCTTAGAGTTTCATTAAGTATTTCCCTTGAAATTGACACAAACAACAACAAGAAGCCCAGTAATTCTTTATAAGTGGGGTTTGTGGAGGTTAAGATGTACACGGGCTTACCCCTACCTTGGAAGGACAGAGATGTTGTTTCCGATAGACCCTCGACTGGAGAACGGATAAAAAAAAGTAATGGCAACAAGTAGGAATAACAACAAGATAAAAAAAGGCCGAAGCCAAGAAAGCAGTTAAACTCTAGGTAGTAATAGCAGTCTATGAATAAAAGGACATTATACTAACACTAATGCTAGCGAACTGTGATGACACAAAAGGTCATCACTTGTTTTTAAAAGGAATTCTGCGTTCCGAGACTTTAAAAACCTCTTTTAGCATCACCACGATTTGCGTGCGCAGTTCGAGCGCGTAGCCAGAAAGCCTATATGTAAAAATCTATGAAAAATGATAAATTTTGACTATAAAATGAATTAATTTGACTTCGGTCAACGTTTTGGGTAAACGGACCCGGACTCGTAATTTGACGGTCCCGGAGGGTCCGTAGGAAAATATGGGACTTGGACGTATGCCCGGAATCGAATTCCGAGGTCCCAAGCTCGAAGAATGAATTTTTAAAGAAAATTATTTTCTAAAATTGTTTAAAGGATTTGGAAATGAATTTTGATTAGAACATGTTGGTATCGGGCCCGTATTTTAGTTTTGGTACCCGGTACAGGTCTTATATATGATTTAAGATAATTTTGTGAAGTTTGGTAAGAAACGGAATCCATTTGACGTGATTCGGACCTTAGATGCAAATTTGATGGTTAAAGAAGTTTTGAGAAATTTCATTGATCTTGAGGTTTAACTCGATGTTCATAATGTTATTTTGGTGATTTGAGTACACGAACAAGTTCGTAGGATATTTTTGAGGTTGTGTGTATATTTGGTTTGGAGCCCCGAGGGCTCGGGTGAGTTTTGGATAGGCCATGGGGTGCATTTTGAACTTAGAAAAATTGCAGAAATTTTGCTAGTATGATCAGGTGTGCAAGCTTCGCAAATGCGATATCGCAAATGCGAGGGCTTGGTCGCAAATGCAAACCAGCCCAGGTCTACCTTATTTTGCAAATGTGAGCTATGTTTCGCAAATGCGACCTCGCAAATGCGAAGATCCCCTTCGCAAATGTGACGTATGCTGGGAAGGCTTGAAATCGCAAATGCGACTTATTGTTCGCAAATGCGAAAAGCCCGGATTTCCTAAGGGTTCGCAAATGCGAGCTTCCCTTCGCAATTCCCAAGCCAGTAGAGGTCGGAGTTCGTAATTGCGAACCCCTGTTCGCAATTCCCACATCTGAGACCTGCAACTTTTATACTTAGACGATTTTAAACTCATTTTTCACATCTTTTCAAAACACAAACTCCTTTGGGCGATTTTTCAAGAACAACTCTTCTTCCAAATCGATTGTAAGTTAATTTTTACTCATTTCTTTCAATCATTAACATCTTTTTACATGGTTTCAACTCAAAATCAATGATTTTTATGGGGGAAATTGGGTGTTTTGGGTAGAACCTAGGTTTTTTCAAAAATTGGAGATTTGGACCTCGACTTGAGATCCGATTTCAAAACAAATTATATATTTGGGTTCGTGGGAGAATGGGTAATCGGGTTTTGGTTTGAACTTCAGGTTTTGACCATGTGGGCCCGGGGGCAATTTTTGAATTTTTGGGTAAAACTTTGGAAAATTCATTTTCATGCATTCAAATTGATTCATTTAGCGTTTATTGATGTAATTAAGTAATGTTTGACTAGATACGAGCGAATTGGCGGTGGAATTAAGGGGTAAAGCTATAATTGAAACTTGAGTTGTGTTCGTGGCATCGAGGTTAGTGTTTGGTCTAAACTTAGCTTAGGGGATTAAGAGTTGTGTCTTATTTACTACATGTTAATTGCGGAGTATGCCGTATAGGCATGGTGACTATCTAGACGTTGGTGTCAAGCATGCCCGTGAGTCTTGTATTATAATTGTTATGACTCCATTGTGGTTTATTGCGCTTCATATGTTATTATCTCCATTGTTCCCTTGTCGGGATGTTTGTTTTGATATTATTGTTCCCTTGCCGGGATATTGTTGAAATATCATTGTTCTCTTGCCGGGATTCCTTGTGATTATGGTTGGTTTGTAACTGGGAGCGGGTGGTACGCCTACCACAAGAGATAATGAAATGGGAGCGGGTGGTTCGCCTACCACAAGATATAATGAAATGGGAGCGGGTGGTACGCCTACCACAAGATATAATAAAATGGGAGCGGGTGGTACGCCTACCACAAGATATAATAAAATGGGAGAGGGTGGTACGCCTACCACGAGATAAATAAAATGGGAGCGGGTGGAATGCCTGCCATGAGATACATGAAATGGGAGCGGGTGGCACGCCTGCCACGAGATACAGGAAATGGGATCGGGTTGCACACCCGCAACAAGATGTGAAAAGAAAGTGAAATCTGCCTTTGTTTTCCTTATTATTGTTAGTGGTTGGATTTTGATTCATTTATAGTTCTCTTGATATTCTGTTTTACCTGTTATTCCCTGAACCATGTTTCCCCCTCCCATCTTTACTTGTTTATTCCTGCTTTACTTTCCAATGTATATTATATAACTGCATAGGTTTATTTGGTGGTCTAGTTCTAGCCTCGTCATTACTTCGTCGAGGTTAGGCTAGATACTTACCAGCACATGGGGTCGGTTGTGCTGATACTACACTCTGCACTATGTGCAGATCCCAGATCAGTTCTTTAACTGTAGTTGAAGGCTACCTTCATTCCACGCGGAGACCCAAGGTAGATCTGCAGGCGTCCACAGGCCCTGGCGTCTCCCTTTGTCCCTATTTTCTGTTTCATTTTCCTTTTATTCAGAAATAGTGTACTGTTATTTCTTCAGACTTTATATGTAGCAATCTTAGACAGTTTGTGACACCAGGTTTTGGGTAGTTAAGGCTTAAGTATTTGTAATAGATGCAATTTTCATATATTCTATTGTTGTCTTCCGCTTAAATTTGAATTTTCGCTGTTACCACGTTATCGTCTTATATTTGTTAAAAAGAAATAATTGGTTAATGAAGTAATTAGATTAAAGGTTTGGCTTGCCTATCTCACATTAGTAGGCGCCATCATGACTCCCGAGGGTGAAAAATTCGGAATGTGACAAGTTGGTATTAGAGCTCTAGGTTACATGGGTCTCCCAATTCACAGACAAGCTTAGTAGAGTCTGAGGGATCGGTACAGAGACGTCTGTATTTATCCCCTAGAGGCTACAGAGTTAGGAAAAACTTCACATTTATTCTTTCATATCGTGCAATTTGGTTTCTCAAAGCTAATTGAATTTCTACTCTGTTCTTTCGCAGATGGCGAGAACACGCGCTTCCTCATCCACTGACCAGCAGCCCGAGCCCCCAGCAGCAGCTCCCACGAGGGGCAGCGGGCAAGGCCATGCTAAAGGTCGAGGTAGGGGCAAAGCTCAGCTCAGGGCAGCAGCCCCCACAGCGGAGCCTCAGGTTGATTTTGATGATGAGGTTCCGGTCCCAGCAGTTCCGGTGGGCCCAGCTTAGGTCCCAGAGGGGTTTATTGCTACCCTAGTCCTTCAGGATGCTCTGGTCCGACTAATGGGCCTCATGGAGAGTGTCACCCGAGCAGGCTTGCTTCCTATAGCACCAGACATCTCTCAGGCTGGAGGAGGAGCGTAGACCCCTGCTACTCGCACTCCGGAGCAGGTAGCTCCCCAGTTCCAGACTCTAGCAGTTCAGCTAGTTGGAGCAGTTCAGTCGGGTGTGGTAGCTCTGACCGGTGATGGAGTAGCTATGTCTACCAATGCTTTGTGGAGGTTGGATAGGTTCACCAAGCTCTTCACTACTACTTTTAGTGGTGCATCTACTGAGGATCCCCGGGATTATCTAGACAACTGTCACGAGGTTCTCAGGAACATGGGGATAGTTGAGATCAATGGGGTCAATTTTGCTACTTTTCGCTTGTCTGGATCCGCCAAGACTTGGTGGAGGGATTATTGTTTGGCTAGACCAGCCGAATCGCCAGTTTTGACTTGGGAGCAGTTTACTCAGCTATTTCTAGAGAAGTTCTCCCCGTCACTCAGAGAGAGGCCTATCAGAGGCAGTTTGAGCGTCTCCAGCAGGGTTCTATGACTGTTATCTAGTATGAGACCAAATTCATCGACTTGGATCGTCATGCTCTTATCATACTTCCCACAGAGAGAGAGAGAGAGAGAGAGGGTGAGGAGGTTCATTGAGGGACTTATTCAGCCGATTCGTCTTCAGATGGTTAGGGAGACAGGGAGTGAGATTTCCTTCCAGGAGGCGGCCAATGTGGCCCGGAGAGTTGAGATGGTTCTATCGCAGGGAGGTGGTTAGGGGTCTGACAAGAGGCCTCATCATTCAGGCCGATTTAGTGGTACCTCGTCTGGAGGTAGGGATTTGTATGGTAGAGGCCATCATCTCAGGCCTTTTCAGTCAGCACTTCAGGTTTCTCACAGTGCTTCAGGTGGCTGTGATTCTTAGATATAGTATTCTGATCAGCAGTCCTACAGTGCACCACCAGCTCCTATCAGTGTACCGCAACTTCAGAGTTTCCAGGGTCGTCAGTCCCAGCAGCCGAGGGCTTATTTTACTTGTGGCGACACGAGGCACATTGCTAGATATTGCCCTTGAGCACCGAGCAGTTCTCAGCAGCAAGGTTCCTGTGCCATGGTTCAGGCACTAAGTGTTCCACAGCCCGCCCAGCAAGTTAGAGGTAGGGGTAGATGTGCTAGAAGTGGAGGTAGAGGTATTAGATGTGAAGCTCAAGCCGCTAGAGGTGGAGGCCAGCCAGCAGCAGGCCGTCCTAGGGATGTAGTTCAGGGTGGTAGGGCCTAGCTTCGATGTTATGCTCTTCCAGCCAGGCCCGAGCTTGAGGCTTCTGATGCAGTTATTACAGGTACGGTTCTGGTTTGTGATAGAGATGCATCAGTGTTGTTTGATCCAGGGTCTACATACTTGTATGTGTCATCTTATTTTGCACTGTATCTGGTCATGCCTAGTAATTTTTTGAGTGTTCTTGTTTATGTGTCTACACCAGTGGGTGACTCTATTGTGGTAGATCGAGTCCATCATTCTTGTATAGTCTTGATTGGAGGTCTTGAGACTCGTGTAGATTTGTTTCTTTTGGACATGGTCGATTTTGATATCATATTAGGGATGGACTGGTTATCACCTTACCACGCTATCTTGGAGTGTCATGCCAAGACGGTAACCTTAGCCTTACCGGTTTTACCTCGTTTAGAGTGGAGAGGGACTCCTAATCATTCTACTCATAGTGATATCTCTTATGTGAAGGCTCGGCATATGGTCGAGAAGGGGTGTTTGGCCTATTTGGCATATTTTTGTGACTCTAGCGCTGAGGTTCCTTCTATTGATTATGTGCCCGTTGTTCGTGAGTTTCCTGAGGTTTTCTCTTCAGACCTGCCGGGTATGCCACCTGACAAGGATATTGACTTTTGCATTGATTTGGCTCCGGGCACTCAGCTCATTCTATTCTGCCGTATCGTATGGCCTCCCCTGAGTTGAAAGAGTTGAAGGAGTAGTTGCAAGACTTTCTTGAGAAGTGTTTCATTAGGCCGAGTGTTTCTCCTTGGGGTGCACCGATGTTGTTTGTTAAGAAGAAGGACGGATCGATGAGAATGCGCATTGATTACCAGTAGTTGAACAAGGTTACAATCAAGAATAAGTATCCATTGCCAATGATTGATGATTTGTTTGATTAGCTTCAGGGTGACAAGGTATTTTCGAAGATTGATTTGAGATCTGGCTACCATCAGTTGAGGATTAGAGCATCCGATGTCCCTAAGACAGCCTTTCGCACTCGGTACGGGCATTATGAGTTCCTGGTGATGTCATTCTGGTTAACAAATGCCCCAACTGCTTTTATGGATCTGATGAACCGAGTGTTCAGGCCTTACTTGGATTCATTCGTGATAGTCTTCATTGATGATATTTTGATATATTCCCGTAGCCGGGAGGAGCACGAGCAATATCTTAGAGTGGTTCTTCAGACCTTGAGGGATAGTCAGTTATATGCTAAGTTCTCGAAGTGTGAGTTCTAGTTGAGTTCAGTTGCATTTCTGGGTTATGTTGTATCAGCAGAGGGTATTCAGGTTGATCCGAAGAAGATTGAGGCAGTCAAGAACTGGCCTAGACCAGCATCAGCTATAGAGATTCGGAGTTTCTTGGGATTGACAAGCTACTATCATTGGTTCGTGGAGGGGTTTTCATCTATCGCAACCCCGATGACCAGGTTGAACTAGAAGGGTGCCTAGTTTAGATGGTCGAACGAGTGTAAGGCGAGCTTTTAGAAGCTCAAGACAGCTCTGACTACGGCACCGGTGTTGGTTCTTCCCATAGGTTCAGGGCCTTATACAATTTATTGTGATGCATCTCGTATTGAACTTGGTGCAATATTGATGCAGGATGGCAATGTCATTGCCTACGCTTCGCAGCAGTTAAAGATTCATGAGAAGAACTATCTGATTCATGATTTGGAGTTGGAAGCCATTGTTCACTCATTGAAGATTTGGAGGCATTATCTGTATGGCATGGCATATGAGGTGTTCACGGATCACAAGAGTCTTCAGTATTTGTTCAAGCAAAAATGGTTGAACTTGAGGCAAAGGAGGTAGTTGGAGTTGTTGAAGGATTATGATATCACCATCTTATATTACCCGGGAAAGGCCAATGTGGTGACCGATGCTTTGAGCAGGAAGTCAGCCAGTATGGGCAGTCTTGCTTATATTCCGGTCGGTGAGAGGCCGTTTGTTTTGGATGTTCGGGCTTTGGCCAATCAGTTTGTGAGGTTGGATGTTTCTGAGCCCAGTCGTGTGTTAGCTTGCACAGTCGCTCGTTCTTCATTATTGGAGCGGATCTGAGATCGGCAGTATGTTGATCCCCATTTATGTGTCCTTAGAGACACGGTGCAGTACGGAGGTGCCAAGCAGGTTACCTTAGGTGATGATGGAGTTTTGAGATTGCAGGGTCGAGTTTGCATGCCTAATGTGGATGGGATTCAAGAGTTGATTTTAGAAGAGGCCCATAGTTCCCGACCTCTATTCATCCAGGCGCCACGAAGATGTATCAGGATTTGCGGCAGCATTATTATTGGCGGAGAATGAAGACGGATATCGTTGCATATGTGGCTTGGTGTTTGAATTGTCAGCAGGTTAAGTACGAGTATTAGAGGCCCGGTGGTTCATTTCAATAGATTGAGATTCCTGAGTGGAAATGGGCATATTGTCACACCTCCTTTTCCGCCCCCGAGGGGGGACGAGGGAGTTTTTTCCAATTAAAGGACAATCGAAATGGGATTGGTTTATTTATTTCAAAGTCGCCACTTGGGAGATTTAGGGTGTCCCAAGTCACCAATTTTAATCCCGAATCGAGGAAAAGAATGACTCCATATTATAGTCTGCGTACCAGAAATCCGGATAAGGAATTCTGTTAACCCGGGAGAAGGTGTTAGGCATTCCCGAGTTCCGTGGTTCTAGCACGGTCGCTCAACTGTTATATTCGGCTTGATTATCTGATTTTATACAAATGTAAACTTATGTGCAAAATTTAACTTTTAACCGCTTTTATCATTTACTGTTATTTTTATCAAGAATTGCAACATCGTGGAAACACATCTCGAACCACGTTACAATCAATGTACCCGTGGTTAGAGCTACATTTCAACTCTGTTGGGATTGGGATTTGAGTCACATAACTGTGCACCCGAGTTTAGGAAGATAAATTATTAAAGGCGTGCCTAAAGCGACTAGCGTATCATTTACTTTGGGTAGGGCCGTGGAATTTTACTAGACGGTCCATCCCGAAGCCTAAATAATTTTAAAGCAAATATTTACTGAGGGCCCCGCTATTTTGTATTTTATTTGGCGAGGCTCATCTCATTCTTATTTTTTGAAAGGAATTTGCAACGTCATGGAAATGCATCTCAAACCACGTCACAATCAATGTACCCGTGATTAGAGACACATTTCGACTCCGTTGAGATTTGGATTTGGGTCACATAAATGTGCACCCAAGTTTAAGAAAATTAAATTATTAAAGGCGCGCCTAAAGCGACTAGCGTATTATTATTTTGGGTAAGGCCGTGGAATTTCGCTAAACGGCCTGTCCCCAATTCTAAGTATTTTAATAGACACGTTTGGAGGCCCCCGCAGCTTGTGCATTTTTTGTGTGTCGAGGCTCGTCTCATTTTTATTAAAGGCAAGCCTAAAAACAACTATGATTATCTACTTTATTCGCCTCTAAAAAATCCTAATTTATTCACTAAGATCTGAAAGTCATTATAATCGGGTCACATAAAATGTACCCCCGAATTTTAGGCATTGTAACCATGTCATGGGAACCGTATCCCTAATCACGATGATGATTTGTATACATGCCTAAAGTAAGCTACGAATGTTCATAACGACCGAAAATAATTAATAAAAAGAACGATCAAGGCTCATTCGTTCACGAGAACTAACAGTATCATAATTCATACACAAACTAAATTCACGCTACATCATTCAATCACAGAAATTTAGAAGCATGCTAAGGGAAAATCCCGAAACAGAGAATCAAAAGATGGAAATTTTACGACTAAAGCAATATCACGTATTCATTCGAGATTCAAGTATCACTCCGGCTAAAAATGTAATCACGCAAGAACATAACAAAGAGAGAATAAAACTGGACCTCAAACTTGTAATGTTTTCGTTTCTTTTCTTTTTGAAATATGCTGAATAAAGCATTCAACACATAGTTCAACCATTAAAACCCAACTTAAACAAAATACAATCAATGACCAACATTAGGATCATAGTAGATTCCAAAACTCACGGAATCGTGTAATATATCTATGGATCAATAAAAGAGAGTGATAGGAATGGACCTTTCTTTGTACTCAACGTAACGGACCTCGACGAACAACGACGACCTCAATGGAAACGAAAACTCGAACCAAGATTGTCAACGACCTCGACGCTCACCTTCTCTCTCTCTACGACCTTGACGGGCAGTGGGTTATTTGGGCGATGGAGGGAGCTGGTAGCGAGCCCGTTTGGTGGTAGTGTTTTTGACGTGAGGGAGTGGGGGTCTCGTCTGGGCAATGGTCGAGGACTGCGCTGGTAGCGGCAGTGGGTCGACGGGGCGGCGTGATGCCGGGAAAGCAGCAACAGTCACTGCTTGACGGAGGCTGGATACGGTGGAGGAAGCTGACGGACTGGCGTCGCTGGATGGGTCGCTTGGGCAGTGACGACGCAGCAGGAACTGGTGGTCTGTTGTGCTGGTATTTCAAGCGTTGGGGGTGACGATGCAATGGAAGGAGCTGGGTTGGGTGGTTGTCGACCGGAAAATGATGACGAGGGGGCTGGTGTCGTCGGTCTGGTTTTTCCGGTGATGTTCGCTGGTTGTTTGGTCATCGACTGGACAGTGACGACGATGGGGGGAAGCTGGTGGTTGACGGTGGTCGTGAGGGTGTGGGACTGGTTGGTTTGGGTCGGGTTCCGACTGGTTTTGGGTGAGGGTTCGTTAGGGTTTTTTGTTCTTCTCCTTTTGGAGAAGATGAATCAATAGTGCTTCTGGTTTTTTCCAAAAAAAATTCCCCGTTGGTTTTTTCAAAGGAGCAGGAAGATGAACAGTGCTCCTCCTCCAAAATTTCAAAATCTGTCCCCTTTGTCAAATGTTTTGCCCGTGCATTTGTAACCTTCTGCCAAGAAAAATGAGCCCCACGCGTGGTGGGGTTCAAGACTTGTGTCCCCCACGCGTGGTGGGGTTCCCCGTGTGTCGTGTTCCGTCCGCGTTCCCCACGCGTGTCCCCCATGTGTAGTGGACTCGGATTATTATGGGCTATGTCCGAAAATTAGGCCTAAAACCGGGTAGTTTGAACCTGAATATTATTCTTTTGCCCGGACCCGAGAATAAGAACACGACGTTGTTCGACTAATCCTATGTAAATAAAAATAACTACAAAAATAAGACTAATATTTAAAACAAAACTATATCTTTTTTTTAATATTTTTCAAGATTAAAATAGCTACAAAATATTAATAAAACTATTTTTTGTAATTTTCGTTTTTATATAAAGATAAAATATAAAGTAATATTTTTGTATTTTTTCAAAAAAAATTAAAATGACTACAAAACATTAATAGAACTATATTTTTTGGTAATTTTTGAAATTATATAAAGTACAAAAATAAGGTACTATTTTTTGTATTTTTCAAATTTATGAGAAATACATAAACTAAAATTTATATATATATTTTTGTAATTTTTCCCTTTTGCGACGAAATAAAGTAAAATAGTTAAAATAGCTATATTAGACCCAATTTCACATATTCGCGCTAAAAATGTGAAAATTCTCGGGGAGGGTCAAAAATCAGGTGTCTACAGCTGCCCATCTTTGACTGGAAACACGAAGAGTTTTCCGACAAAGAACGACTAGACATGTTTTTGACCCGACCATTACTTGGAGGGACTACACTACGGAAAGGAAGGGGATGTGACCGAGCCCTGGTATCTGAGTTGCCTACATATCCTTGGTTATACAGGAATCAGGCCACGTGTAGTTCGGAAATGAGAGAGATGGTAGAGTGTACCGAGGTGAAGAGCCGATCGAGGTGCCGTTCCGTTGAGGTTCCGGTCCGTGGTCCTGTCATTACATCAAAAATGAAAACTGAAAAAGACTAACTGAGCCTATCAGCTGCTAGTTACAAGGATTCCTATCTTTAAGTCTTCTGAAACTTGGTCTTGAGTCTTGAATGGTGCTTCATATAGACTTTGGATTTGAACCTTGATACTTGCGAGTTATAGGTGCTAGTTCTTGAGCAGACCACATATGTTCTCCACTTCCGTACTTTGGATTCATTTTTTCTCCCTTTTTTTTCTTGTTTTTTTTTGTGACCAGCTTTTGTTGACCATCTCAGACTGTTGACCCGCATTCTTGAGGCGAGCTTCTGCTATTTATAACTTGGATTGAATGCTGGGGATTTCTGTTGTAACCTTCTGCCGTCCAGTGGGTCACTGCTTGGTCTTGAAAAATATTCCTCTGTTCTACAGGCAGACTCCTAACTTCTTCGATCTTCGACATACAACAACCTACATTCTACAGGCGGGTCCCTGACAACCAAAACAAACAAAATTTCCTAACCCAGTTTGTACTGGGAAGATTTGTGAGTCGTTAGCAAAATTGTAACTCACTTACACTACTGATGCAATGATGAGAGTAAACTAAAGACTAGGCTAGGATGTGCATCTCCTACGAGTAAAACCAAAACTCTTGCTAGCAAATGTGTCTACTAAAATAAAAACCTCAATGACTCAAACTAGAAAGTGCTTCTTCTATGGTTGAATCGGAATGAGCTAAACTAGGAAGTGCATCTCCTAAGGGTGAAAACTTTAGTGACTAGAACTAGGAAGTGCGTCTCCTAAAAAACTTGAAAGACCTTGATTAGGAAGTGCGTCTCCTACGGGTAAACTTCAAAAACTGGACTAGGAATTGTGTCTCCTATGGTCGAACTTAAAATGAATCAAACTAGGAAGTGCAACTCCTAAGGGTGAAATCTCAATTCCGGAAGTGCGTCTCCTGAAATAAAATATAACCTGAAAAAGCCAAACTAGGAAGTGCATCTCCTATAAATGAACTATCAATATTAGGAAGTGTGCCTCTTATGGGTAAAATCTCAATGACTCAAACCAGGAAATGCGTCTCCTACGAATGAAATCTTAAATGAACCAGACTAGGAAGTGCGTCTCCTAAAGCAAAAATATAACCTGAGCGAACCAGACTAGGAAGTGCGTCTCCTAATAATGAAAACTTGATTCAGGAAGTGCATTTCCTATGTATGAAATTAAACTTAGGAAGTGCGTCTCCTAGGGGTAAAATATTCTTAGGAAGTGCGTCTCCTATGGGTGAAACCTTAACGATTTTAAACTAGGAAGTGCGTCTCCTATAAATGAAAATAATTTAGGAAGTGCGTCTCCTATGGGCAAAACTAAACTTTAAGGAAGTGCGTCTCCTATTGGGTACAATAAACTTAGGAAGTGCGTCTCCTGTGGGTACAATAAACTTAGGAAGTGCGTCTCCTATTGGGAAAAACTGTTCTTAGGAAGTGCGTCTCCTATTGGTAAAACTTACTTAGGAAGTGCGTCTCATATGGGTACAACTATACTTAGGAAGTGCGTCTCCTGTTGGGTACAACTATACTTAGGAAGTGCGTCTCCTATTGGTGAGATTATTCTTAGGAAGTGCGTCTCCTCTGGGTGAAACTTATCTTAGGAAGTGCGTCTCCTTAGGACGTGCGTCTCCTATTGGTAAAACCATTCTTAGGAAGTGCGTCTCCTATTGGTAAACTTAACTTAGGAAGTGCGTCTCCTTAGGACGTGCGTCTCCTATTGGTAAAACCATTCTTAGGAAGTGCGTCTCCTATTGGTAAACTTAACTTAGGAAGTGCGTCTCCTTAGGACGTGCGTCTCCTATTGGTGAAACTATTCTTGGGAAGTGCGTCTCCTATAGGTGAAACTATTCTTAGGAAGTGCGTCTCCTTAGGACGTGCGTCTCCTATTGGTGAAACTTAACTTAGGAAGTGCGTCTCCTTAGGACGTGCGTCTCTTATTGGTGAAACTATTCTTAGGAAGTGCGTCTCCTATAGGTGAAACTATTCTTAGGAAGTGTGTCTCCTATAGGTGAAACTATTCTTAGGAAGTGCGTCTCCTCTTGGTGAAACTTATCTTAGGAAGTGCGTCTCCTCTTGGTGAAACTATTCTTAGGAAGTGCGTCTCCTGTTGGTGAAACTAACTTAGGAAGTGCGTCTCCTCTTGGTGAAACTATTCTTAGGAAGTGCGTCTCCTGTTGGTGAAACTAACTTAGGATGTGCGTCTCCTGTTGGTGAAACTTACTTAGGATGTGCGTCTCCTGTTGGTGAAACTAACTTAGGAGGAAATACATCTCCTATGGGTAAAGACAAACTTAGGAGGAAATGCATCTCCTATGGGTGAAACTAAAACAAACTTAGGAGGAAATGCATCTCCTATGGGTAAAGACGTGGAATGTATTCCCTTGTTATACAGGTGGGCGCCTAATGGTAAAGACACAAAATGTATTCCCTTGTTATACAGGTGGGCGCCTAAGATATGAAATGCACAGACAAAAAGTATTCCTCTCGTTATTCAGGTGGCCGCCTGTCTAAACTAAGACATAAAAGTATTCCTCTCGTTATTCAGGTGGGCGCCTGTTGGTAAAGACATGAAATGTATTCCCTTGTTATGCAGGTGGGCGCCTAATAGTAGGTGAAACTAAAACAAACTTAGGAGGAAATGCATCTCCTATGGGTAAAGACGTGGAATGTATTCCCTTGTTATACAGGTGGGCGCCTAAAATATGAAATGGACAGACAAAAAGTATTCCTCTCGTTATTCAGGTGGGCGCCTGTCTAAACTAAGACATAAAAGTATTCCTCTCGTTATTCAGGTGGGCGCCTGGTGGTAAAGACATGAAATGTATTCCCTTATTGTGCAGGTGGGCGCCTAATAGTAAGGACATGAAAAATGATATGCCTGCATTATACTGGTGGGTGACCTAGAACAGAAATGAAAAGACAGAAATGTATTCCTCTCGTTATTCAGGTGGGCGCCTGGCAAGACAATAACTTTGAAAATAAGATCCTATTTGAGGGCGGATGATCCCAACATATCCTATTTGAGGGCGGATGAACCCAACATATCCTGTTTGAGGGCGGATGAACCCGACATATCCTATTTGAGGGCGTATGAACCCGACATATCCTATTTGAGGGCGGATTAACCCGACATATCCTATTTGAGGGCGGATGAACCCGACATATCCTGTTTGAGGGCGAATGATCCCGACATATCCTATTTGAGGGCGGATGAACCCGACATATCCTATTTGAGGGCGGATGAACCCGAACTATCCTATTTGAGGGCGGATGAACCCAACATATCCTGTTTGAGGGCGGATGAACCCGGCATATCCTGTTTAAGGGCGGATGAACCCGACATATCCTATTTGAGGGCGGATGAACCCGACATATCCTATTTGAGGGCGGATGAACCCGACATATCCTGTTCGAGGGCGGATGAACCCGACATATCCTGTTTGAGGGCGGATGAACCCGACATATCCTGTTCGAGGGCGGATGAACCCAACATATCCTGTTTGAGGGCGGATGAACCCAACATATCCTGTTTGAGGGCGGATGAACCCGAATATCCTATTTGAGGGCAGATGAACCCGACATATCCTATTTGAGGGCAGATGAACCCGACATATCCTATTTGAGGGCGGATGAACCCAACATATCCTATTCGAGGGCGGATGAACCCAAAATATCCTTAAAACTTGAAAATGTCTTACCTCAATACTTGCTGGGGATTATTTACTTACCTGCTGGGGGATAGGTGTTATGAGCTGGGGATAACGCTGTTGAGGATAACACTGCTGGGGGGATTTGCATTCCTTCAAAATTGGTGCTCCACTCTTCTGAAGCCTGCTGGGAGCGACACTGGCCCTTTGCCTTTCCAAACACAAGTTTCAATCTTTTTGTTCGGTCTGCTGAGGATTCAACTTCCTTTATTAAAACTTGGGGATAACACTGGTTCAAAGATCAGCTCCCTTGAGACTGGTGTTATCTTTCTTCTTCCCCAAATGGGCACCCGCCTTCAAGAAAATTTTCACAATGAGAAAATTTTCTGCCCCGGTTTGATGATTTTCTTTATGGCATGTCTTTCCGCCATCAATAACGTTCATTTTCCCTGTTTCTAAATCAAAGAAAATTTTGTTAGTTTAAAAACATGGTAAGCGGTCATGCCACTCTTGTTGTGGATGGTTTCCTCTTTCTCCTTTCCCAGCTTTGTGTTCCATTATGCTATCAAAACTTGCTGGGGATGATATTAATTGCTGACACTGGCCCATCCCTTTTATCAATCTCATCTTGATGGGGATACCCTTCTTGACACGGGTTTTGCGCCTGTTCCTTGTACCACTTGGGTGTACTAGTTGATGGCCTATTTTGAAGTCATTTCCCACTGGTTCAGACCAAACAGACTCTACTAGGGAATTTTTCTATGAAAGGAAAAAGATAAAAAGAAACAAAATAAAAGACAAAGGAAAAGATGACTCTTTAACAAAAGAAACTATAAATAAAAATCTATCAAACGCAGATACCGACTCTATTGGTCATGACATGCACATGTGGCCTATCCTCTGCCGTCAATCATCTTTCAAGATCTTCATTTGGCAATTCCCCATCTGATTCTTAATCTTATTCGACTTGTAGTGCCCGAAGGGTTTTCACTATCA
The DNA here is from genome assembly GCF_000715075.1 of Nicotiana tabacum. Classification (NCBI taxonomy): domain Eukaryota; kingdom Viridiplantae; phylum Streptophyta; class Magnoliopsida; order Solanales; family Solanaceae; genus Nicotiana; species Nicotiana tabacum. Next base: position 103,349,380 of record NC_134086.1, on the reverse strand, counting down.
AGCCTCTCTCATTTTGGTTTGTCTCTCAGCTTTCATCGCCTTATGGTGCATGTGAAGGTTTTCACCAATAAGACTCTCTCGTTTTATATCTCTCTCTAGCTGGGGATTTGGAGTGTTGCCGGGATGACTCTTTCTGTTGGAGATTAGAGTCCTTTCTGCTGTGGAACAAAATGTTATGTTCACCGGTAAGACTCTTCGTTTGTCTGACTTGGCATCTTTTGAAGACTGATCAAAAGGTCTTTCTTTGGACCGTAATGTGGGTTTTTGGATAGGGCTAGAAAAAAAGGGTATTAAAGGCTCAAAAAATGCATTAATTTTGGGTTATTAGTTACAACCTTCGGAATTAGATTTATTTACAACAAACGCAACCTCTGCCTCAGTTTCTTGCTTGGGGATATTTTAATTGATTGTTTTTTTTTTCATTTTTCAAAACTATGACCGAGCCGTGAAGCGCCTACGTATCTTCTTTGAAGAATCAGGTCAAACGTAGTTCCCAATTCCTTTTTTTTCTTCTGACTTTCTTTTGTTTTTGTTATCATTTTTCTTTTCTTTTTCGTTTTTTTTTCTCTTTTTTTTTTTCGTTTTGTGTTTTCTTTTCTTTTTTCTTTTTTTTTCTTCGTTGCTACTGATTCCGAACGAGGGGTATGAAAGAAAATAAATAAGGCTCAAGAGGGGTAATGAAGGATAAAGTGTTTAGGTAGCAGAACAAAATGCCTTCGTCATTCCAGTCTTCAAAACATGCCAAGTGCAAACAACACAATTAAACAATAGATTTATAGTCTCTTCCGATGGTGCCGGACTTGACAATTATGTTCAACACCTGCTTGTTCATTTGTCACTTCTAAAGCACCGTTGGGCGACACTCTAACTCTCATTATCATGAAAGGCCCTCATGCCAATTTGGCGAGTCTTGCTTTTAACGGTTTTTCTGTATGTTTTACTTCCCCCAGTTCCATATGACTCGGGCTCTGAATAATCTCAAACCGTCCTTATTTCCTTTAAATGCTTTGATCACCTTCTCGGGGTTTTATGATTAACTTTTAAGATTAGGCCCGAACTGTGTGCGCATGTCATGTCACTAGAATCGGCACTGAACAAAAATGATAAAAGAACTAAACAAAAAGATGACTGGAAATAATAAAAGACCGGATTTTGCATTAGACTACCGGTGAAATGGTTTGATTAACAAAACAAACAAAACAAACCAGAATGAAATCCTAAAATAACCTGGACAAAACTTAAACAAACCGATATGACAAAAATGGAAAGATAAGAAAGTTTGACACAGGACACAATCCGAATTACAATCCTAATAATCTGAACAAAAGAAATGACAACAAAATAAGCCACCAAATGCCTCTTTCTTGCTAACCAAGGAACGGAGCGTCCTCCCACTTTATCAAAACTGGCATCTTAGCCACTGAGCTTTGCATCAGTATTGTCAAGACCATTGCCAGCTTCAATATCAGCAACCTCCGTCAACAAGTTCCCAATAGGATTTGAGTGCTTCTGTTATCAGGCCTGATCCCCGCAGAGTGTGTATCATGAGATGCCAGTAAAGGATTCTGGGTGCCATTGTCCGGCTTACCACAAACCAACCACCTTAACATTCTTTGCGAAACAAACAGGTTAGAATGGACCCAGTCGGTCCTCATTATTAACATCTTTTTTTTTCCTTTTTTTTCTTTCTTTTTTTTTCGATTTTTTTCTTCATTTTTCTTTTCTTTTTCCATTTTTTTTTCATCTCTTTCCTTTTCTCCTTTTTTCATTTTCCTTCTTTTCGATTTTTTTTTCATTTTCTTTTTTTGTTGTGGTCGAATCTTATGGAGATTGCCTACGTATCATGACCCCGCATGAATCAGACCGTGCGTAGTTCGGACCAATAAAAGATAAACAATAATAAACATTTTTCTTATCAATTTTCATAATAAACAAACTGGGTTTCAAAGGTTTAAAGATGACCTACAAACTCGAAAATCAAACAACCCATATATTCTGATCAAGAGATTTATCAACTCAAAAACAAAAGGCTAGCTCCCTATCTCTGTTCGACAAATGCAACCAAATGGTTATTTTTGCAAATGTGGCCCCTTCCAAATTTCACATGAATTTGAGGCCAGGGAGGATTATTTTGACACTTATACAAACTCATCCATTCTTTTACGAAAATAACCTTTCGACAACTGAAAGATACTCTAAGGTTATTTCGGCAAGAACGGTTTAAGACGCGGCCGAATCTGGCTTGACTTGTTTTTGACAAAATTCAAACGGTATTCACCTGACCGCTGACTCTTTGTTTTTTTTTCTTCTTTTCAAATTACAGAAAAAAACCTGGTGTTGCAAACACGGCCCTTCAGCGCCTCGGGGACGAAGATTTATATGGCTGTGTGGGTCAACTAGACCAAAAATCCTAAACATGACCCAGAAAGTGGCTGTTTATGCAAAGTCAGCCTTCCGGCGTCCCTTTCGGGAACATTCGGCTATTTATGACAAAACAGCATCACCCGACCTCTTTATGACAGAATTGAAATTTTGACATGTTTTTTTTTAATTTGTTTTTGGCTATTTTAGCAAAAGGTGGGGTTGGACCCGATGAGGGTTGCCTACGTATCTCACATCCGGTGAAAATCAAACCCGCGTAGTTCGGGCAAACAAACTATTTTTGAGAAGACCTTTTTCCGTTTTCTATTTTTTCACAACAATCAAACAAACTATTATTTTCCATTCATAGCAAACAAACAAACTAATAAAAAACATTCCTTCTTTTTTCTTTTTTCAAAATTTCGGTAGAGTTTCGACACTACTTGGACATTGGTTTTTTTTTTCTAAAAATAAGTAGTTATATCTCTACACTGTTATTTTCTCCTCTTTTTCACGATTTTCTAATTTGTGGAAAATGATGAAACATACAAAATCTTTTGAATTTTTCAATGCTCTTTTTTATTTATTATTATTTTGTTATTATTTTCAAAAATGTGGCATGAGGGACATAGGGAATTCCAAGACTTCTTGGATTCCACAAATGTTCCCCATGTGCTTTTCTCGAAAAACGAAGCGTGGGGGGACATGTGGAATACCAAGGCTTCTTGAATTCCACAATGTTCCTCATGTGCTTAATTAACATAATAGCATGCTTATCTAAAAAATCGTGCAACTTTCTTATTTAACGTGATCAGCATGATAAGGAGTGTCATTTGTCCTCAACTATCATTGGTCCGCCAAATGACCCATTCACCCTTGAATAAACACAACATGTAGCACATAGGATGCCAAAAGATGGTCCATTATTTTCAGGTTGCTTGTCCTAGACGGACCCAACCCCTGTGTTGAGTCCCCTAAGTCAAATGCAACGTGATGCAAACAAACGTTCCTATTAGGGATCCGACATGAAGCTGAGTTATTCTAGGTTCATAACCTGGGTATTTGTTCTAGACTGTGTACCCGAGTGGACAACTCGAGTCGAGGAGGGGGCTACGTACCGGGGACCCGCGGGGTCGTCCGGCTTTGTAACTTGTCCGGCCTCTTTCTTATTTCAGGTATTGACACTAACAGAATAGGGAGTCTCGAGCAGCGAGCTTCTCCCCGGAGGTAAGAAGAGAAGGGTTTCGACACAGTTTATATGTACAGTTCAAATAATATCAAAGCGGTAAAAGCAGCATTTAGCACATTAGGCTCAAACATGTAAAAATCAGATAAAACCAAATATAACAATTTATCTAAGCTCGAATTTCTAACCCTGAACCAGTGGTTCTGGGTCATTAGTCCCCAGCAGAGTCGCCAGAGCTGTCACACCTCCTTTTTCCGCCCCCGAGGGGGGACGAGGGAGTTTTTTTCCAATTAAAGGACAATCGAAATGAGATTGGTTTATTTATTTCAGAGTCGCCACTTGGGAGATTTAGGGTGTCCCAAGTCACCAATTTTAATCCCGAATCGAGGAAAAGAATGACTCCATATTATAGTCTGCGTACCAGAAATCCGGATAAGGAATTCTGTTAACCCGGGAGAAGGTGTTAGGCATTCCCGAGTTCCGTGGTTCTAGCACGGTCGCTCAACTGTTATATTCGGCTTGATTATCTGATTTTATACAAATATGAACTTATGTGCAAAATTTAACTTTTAACCGCTTTTATCATTTACTGTTATTTTTATCAAGAATTGCAACATCGTGGAAACACATCTCGAACCACGTCACATCAATGCACCCGTGGTTGTTGGCGTATTTCAACTATGTTGAGATTTGGATTTGGGTCACATAAATGTGCACCCGAGTTTAAGAAAATAAATTATTAAAGGCGCGCCTAAAGCGACTAGCGTATCATTTACTTTGGGTAGGGCCGTGGAATTTTACTAGACGGTCCATCCCGAAGTCTAAATAATTTTAAAGCAAATATTTACTGAGGGCCCCGCTATTTTGTATTTTATTTGGCGAGGCTCATCTCATTCTTATTTTTTGAAAGGAATTTGCAACGTCATGGAAATGCATCTCAAACCACGTCACAATCAATGTACCCGTGATTAGAGACACATTTCGACTCCGTTGAGATTTGGATTTGGGTCACATAAATGTGCACCCGAGTTTAAGAAAATTAAATTATTAAAGGCGCGCCTAAAGCGACTAGCGTATTATTATTTTGGGTAAGGCCGTGGAATTTCGCTAAACGGCCTGTCCCGAATTCTAAGTATTTTAATAGACACGTTTGGAGGGCCCCGCAGCTTGTGCATTTTTTGTGTGTCGAGGCTCGTCTCATTTTTATTAAAGGCAAGCCTAAAAACAACTATGATTATCTACTTTATTTGCCTCTAAAAAATCCTAATTTATTCACTAAGATCTGAAAGTCATTATAATCGGGTCACATAAAATGTACCCCCGAATTTTAGGCATTGTAACCATGTCATGGGAACCGTACCCCTAATCACGATGATGATTTGTATACATGCCTAAAGTAAGCTACGAATGTTCATAACGACCGAAAATAATTAATAAAAATAACGATCAAGGCTCATTCGTTCATGAGAACTAACAGTTTCATAATTCATACACAAACTAAATTCACGCTACATCATTCAATCACAGAAATTTAGAAGCATGCTAAGGGAAAATCCCGAAACAGAGAATCAAAAGATGGAAATTTTACGACTAAAGCAATATCACGTATTCATTCGAGATTCAAGTATCGCTCCGGCTAAAAATGTAATCACGCAAGAACAGAACAAAGAGAGAATAAAACTGGACCTCAAACTTGTAATGTTTTTGTTTCTTTTCTTTTTGAAATATGCTGAATAAAGCATTCAACACATAGTTCAACCATTAAAACCCAACTTAAACAAAATACAATCAATGACCAACATTAGGATCATAGTAGATTCATAAACTCACGGAATCGTGTAATATATCTATGGATCAATAAAAGAGAGTGATAGGAACGGACCTTTCTTTGTCCTCAACGTAACGGACCTCGATGAACAACGACGACCTCAACGGAAATGAAAACTCGAACCAAGATTGTCAACGACCTCGACGCTCACCTTCTCTCTCTCTACGACCTTGACGGGCAGTGGGTTATTTGGGCGATGGAGGGAGCTGGTAGCGAGCCCGTTTTGGTGGTAGTGTTTTTGACGTGAGGGAGTGGGGATCTCGTCTGGGCAATGGTCGAGGACTGCGCTGGTAGCGGCAGCGGGTCGACGGGGCGGCATGATGCCGGGAAAGCAGCAGCAGTCGCTGCTTGACGGAGGCTGGATACGGTGGAGGAAGCTGACGGACTGGCGTCACTGGATGGGTCGCTTGGGCAGTGACGACGCAGTAGGAGCTGGTGGTCTGTTGTGCTGGTGTTTCAGCCGTTGGGGGGTGACGATGCAATGGAAGGAGCTGGGTTGGGTGGTTGTCGACCGGAAAATGACGACGAGGGGGCTGGTGTCGTCGGTCTGGTTTTTCCGGTGATGTTCGCTGGTGGTTTGGTCGTCGACTGGACAGTGACGACGAGGGGGAAACTGGTGGTTGACGGTGGTCGTGAGGGTGTGGGACTGGTTGGTTTGGGTCGGGTTCCGACTGGTTTTGGGATAGGGTTCGTTAGGGCTTTTTGTTCTTCTCCTTTTGGAGAAGATGAATCAATAGTGCTTCTGGTTTTTTCCAAAAAAAATTCCCCGTTGGTTTTTTCAAAGGAGCAGGAAGATGAACAGTGCTCCTCCTCCAAAATTTCAAAATCTGTCCCCTTTGTCAAATGTTTTGCCCGTGCATTTGTAACCTTCTGCCAAGAAAAATGAGCCCCACGCGTGGTGGGGTTCAAGACTTGTGTCCCCCACGCGTGGTGGGGTTCCCCGTGTGTCGTGTTCCGTCCGCGTTCCCCACGCGTGTCCCCCATGTGTGGTGGACTCGGATTATTATGGGCTAGGTCCGAAAATTAGGCCTAAAATCGGGTAGTTTGAACCTGAATATTATTCTTTTGCCCGGACCCGAGAATAAGAACACGACGTTGTTCGACTAATCCTATGTAAATAAAAATAACTACAAAAATAAGACTAATATTTAAAACAAAACTATATCTTTTTTAAATATTTTTCAAGATTAAAATAGCTACAAAATATTAATAAAACTATTTTTTGTAATTTTCGTTTTTATATAAAGATAAAATATAAAGTAATATTTTTATATTTTTTCAAAAAAAAAATAAAATTACTACAAAACATTAATAGAACTATATTTTTTGGTAATTTTCGAAATTATATAAAGTACAAAAATAAGGTACTATTTTTTGTATTTTTCAAGTTTATGAGAAATACATAAACTAAAATTTATATATATATTTTTGTAATTTTTCCCTTTTGCAACGAAATAAAGTAAAATAGTTAAAATAGCTATATTAGACCCAATTTCACATATTCACGCTAAAAATGTAAAAATTCTCGGGGAGGGTAAAAAATCAGGTGTCTACATATATCACCATGGACTTTGTTGTTGGTCTCCCACGGACTCAGAGGAAGTTCGATGTAGTGTAGGTTATTGTTGATAGGCTGACCAAGTTAGCGCATTTCATTCCTGTAGCATTCTCCTATTCTTCCAAGAGGTTAGCTAAGATCTATATCCGGGAGATTGTTCGCCTTCATGGTGTGCCCGAGTCTATCATTTCGGATCGAGGTACTCAGTTTACCTCCCATTTTTGGAGAGCAGTTCAGTGAGAATTGGGCACACGGGTTGAGTTGAATACAACGTTTCACCCTCAGACGGACGGGCAGTCCGAGCGGACTATTCAGATTTTGGAGGATATGCTCCGAGCTTGTTTCGTTGACTTTGGAGGCTCGTGGGATCAATTTTTGTCTTTAGTAGAGTTTGCCTACAACAACAGCTACCAATCGAGCATTCAGATGGCTCCTTACGAGGCTTTATATGGTAGGCGGTGTTGGTCTCCGGTTGGATGGTTTGAACTGGGAAAGACTCAGTTGTTGGGTATAGATCTAGTACAGGATGCCTTGGACAAGGTTAGGATCATTCAGGATTAGGGGTGGGCATAATATCGACCGAACCGAAAAAATCGGCCGAACCGTGAATTTCAGTTTTTTGGCTTCGATTTAATCGGTTTTTTGGTCGGTTCACGATTTTAAAATTATTAATTTTCAATTTTTCGGTGCGATTTGTGGTTTTTGTATTTAGGTTTTCGGTTAAACCGAAAAATCAAAATTTTGTAATCGACCCATTGAATCCCCAGGTGTTTGCAACGTAAAGACCTAGCATTTGTAATCGACGAGAAGCCCCACGACATTTACAAAAGAGACGAGAATGACCTTATAAGGAACTACAAAGTAACTTTAGCAGAGGCATTGGGAGGAACCAGAATATTGAAAGTCACTGACCTAAAATGAAACCAATCCCAAAAACAAATTAAAACAAAGTAAATGCTCTATGCAATTTTAAAAAGAAAAGAAGAGAAAATTAAAGCAGCCATTCGAAACCAAGATTTTAATGATTTTTCCATGGAAAAACTCTACTCATTTTTTAACTTCATAATCAAACAAAACGAATCACTTTTTTAGCAAATATCTTAAACCCCAAGTTTACTTACCTAAACTTCACAATCAAAGAAATTACATATAAAATATACCATTTAGACATTTTTTTTATATAATCTTATCTCATGGTTTGCCAATAATAGATCAAATAATAATAAGAAGAAGAAAGAAAAAGTAGTAAGTTAAATCATCTGATGGAACAGAGAAGAAGGAAAAGAAGCGGCAGATTTTGCTTTATTTAGAAAAAAATAGCACTTACATTTGACTGATCAGTAGATACTATGCTTTTGCTTAAAGTGCTTCCACTTTTACTCGATATAGAAGTTTCTAGTGAATGAAATTGTGAAACCTAGTATGGTACCATTCTATATCAATACTGTTTTATTGAGGTCCATGTGTGGATTTTCCAGTACAAGATCCATCTTTTTTCTGGAAGTGAATTGTGAGCAATTTATTATCTGTTTCTTTGAATGTAGTCAATGTCAAGATGGACAGCTCATATACTCTAGTATTTGATGCATCTCTAGTCTGTGAAGTATTGCAATGAAGGTGGTATTGTATGTTAATTTGAAAGGCGTTGCTTATTGTTTGCATATATGTGGTAGATTTAATTGTATTGTACATAATTATATAAGGACAGACTTCGTTGTTCCTACAAGTCTACAACCGTTTGAAATCGAAAATATAAACCGGAAATAACCGAACCAAACGTTGAAAAAACCGCACCGAACCGTAAATATTTTGGTTTGATTTGGTTATTAATATTACAAAACCGATAAATCGAACAGTATTTTTATAATAACCGACCGAACCGACCGATGTCCACCCCTATTCAGGACAAACTTCGTACAGCTCAGTCCAGGCAAAAGAGTTATGCCGACCGCAAGGCTCGTGATTTGGAATTCATGGTCGGTGAGTGGGTATTGCTTTGAGTATCGCCTACGAAGGGCGTGATGAGATTTGGGAAGAAGGGCAAGCTTAGCCCTAGGTTCATTCGCCCGTTTGAGATTCTTGATCGAGTGGGGGAGGTGGCTTATAGACTTACATTGCCGCCGAACTTATCAGCCGTGCATCCAGTGTTTCATGTATCCATGCTTCGAAAATATCACGGCGATCCATCCCACGTGTTAGATTTCAGCACTGTCCAGTTGGACAAGGAGTTGTCTTATGAGGAGGAGCCGGTACCTATTCTAGACCGGCAGGTTCGTCAGCTAAGATCGAAGAGTTTTACTTCTGTTCGTGTTCAGTGGAGAGGTTAGCCTCATGAGGCATCAACCTGGGAGTCCGAGTCTGATATACGGAGCCGTTATCCCCATCTTTTCCCCAACTCAGGTACTTCCTTCTTCTGTCCATTCGAGGACAAACAGTTGTTTTAGAGGCGGAGAATGTGATGACCTCACTTATTTTTAAAAGGAATTCTGTGTTTCGAGGCTTTAAAAACCTCTTTTAGCATCACCTCGATTTGCGTGCATAGTCCGGGCGCATAGCCGGAAAGCCTATATGTGAAAATCTATGAAAAATGATAAATTTTGACTATAAAATGAATTAATTTGACTTCAATCAACATTTTGAGTAAACGGACCTGGACCCATGATTTGACGGTTCCGGAGGGTCCATAGGAAAATATGGGACTTGGGCGTATGCTCGAAATCGAATTCCGAGGTCCCAAGCCCGAGGAATGAATTTTTAAAGAAAATTATTTTCTGAAATTGTTTAAAGGATTTGGAAATGAATTTTGATTAGAACATGTTGGTATTGGGCCCGTATTTAGGTTCCGGCACCCGGTACAGGTCTTATATGTGATTTAAGATAATTCTGTGAAGTTTGGTAAGAAACGAAATCCATTTGACGTGATTCGGACCTTAAATGCAAATTTGATGGTTAAAGAAGTTTTGAGAAATTTCATTGATCTTGAGGTTTAATTCGATGTTCATAATGTTATTTTGATGATTTGAGTACACGAACAAGTCCGTAAGATGTTTTTGAGGTTGTGTGTATATTTAGTTTGGAGCCCCAAGGGCTCGGGTCAGTTTTGGATAGGCCACGGGGTGCATTTTGAGCTTGGAAAAATTGCAGAAAGTTTGCTAGTATGATCAGGCTTGCAGGCTTCGCATGGCTCGCAAATGCGGGGGCTTGGTTGCAAATGCAAACCAGCCCAGGCCTGCCTTATCTTGCAAATGCGAGCTATGTTTCGCAAATGCGACCTCACAAATGCGAGGATCCCCTTCGCAAATGTGATGTATGCTGGGAAGGCTTGAAGTCGCAAATGCGAAAAGCCCAAATTTCTTAAGGGTTCGCAAATGCAAGCTTCCCTTCGCAATTCCCAAGCTAGCAAAGGTCGGGGTTCGCAATTGCAAACCCCTGTTCGCAATTCCCACATCTGAGACCTGCAACTTTTATACTTAGACGATTTTAAACTCATTTTTCACATCTTTTCAAAACACAAACTCCTTTGGGCGATTTTCCAAGAATAATTCTTCTTCCAAATCGATTGTAAGTTAATTTTTACTCATTTTCTTCAATCATTAACATCTTTTAACATGATTTCAACTCAAAATTAATGATTTTCATGGGGGAAATTGAGTGTTTTGGGTAGAACCTAGGTTTTTCAAAAATTGGGGATTTGGACCTCGATTTGAGGTCCGATTTTAAAACAAATTATATATTTGGGTTCGTGGGGGGAATGAGTAATCGGGTTTTGGTTCGAACCTCGAATTTTGATCATGTGGGCCCGGGGGATATTTTTGACTTTTTTGGTAAAACTTTGGAAAATTCATTTTCATCATTCAAATTGATTCATTTAGCATTTATTGATGTAATTAAGTAATTTTTAAATAGATACGAGCGAATTGGCGGTGGAATCAAGGGGTAAAGCTATAATTGAAACTTGGGTTGTGTTCGTGGCATCGAGGTTAGTGTTTAGTCTAACCTTAGCTTGAAGGATTAGGAGTTGTGTCTTATTTGCTACATGTTAATTGCGGAGTACGACGTATAGGCATGGTGACGAGTATCTATACGTTGGTGTCAAGCATGCCCGTAAGTCTTGTATTATAATTTTTTTGACTCCGTTGTGGTTTATTGCACTTCATATGTTATTATCACCATTGTTTCCTTGCCGGGATGTTTGTTTGATATTAATGATCCCTTGTCGGGATGTTTGTTTTGATATTATTGTTCCCTTGCCAGGATGTTGTTGAAATATCATTGTTCCTTTGTCGTTTTCCCTTGTGATTATTGTTGGCTTGTAACTGGGAGCGGGTGATACGCCTACCACAAGAGATAATGAAATGGGAGTGGGTGATACGCCTACCACAAGATATAATGAAATGGGAGCGGGTGGTACGCCTACCACAAAATATAATAAAATGGGAGCGGGTGGTATGCCTACCGCAAGCCATAATGAAATGGGAGCGGGTGGTACACCTGCCACGAGATAAATGAAATGGGAGCGGGTGACACGCCTGCCACGAGATACATGAAATGGGAGCGGGTAGAACGCCTGCCACGAGATACAGGAAATGGGATCGGGTTGCACGCTTGCAACAAGATGTGAAAAGAAAGTGAAATCTGCCTTTGTTTTCCTTATTCTTATTAGTGGTTGGATTTTGATTCCTTTATAGTTCTCTTGATATTCTGTTTTACCTGTTATTCCCCGAAGCATGTTTCCCCCTCCCATCTTTACTTGTTTATTCCTGCTTTACTTTCCGCTATATATTATATAACTGCACAGGTTTATTTGGTGATCTGGTCCTAGCCTCGTCACTACTTCGCCGAGGTTAGGCTAGACACTTACCAGCACATGGGGTCGGTTGTGCTGATACTACACTCTGCACTATGTGCAGATCCCGGAGCAGCTCTTGGATCGTAGTTGGAGTCTACCTTCAGTCCACACGGAGACCCAAGGTAGATCTGCAGGCGTCCGCAGGCTCTGGCGTCTCCCTCTATCCCTATTTCCTATTTCATTTTCCATTTATTCAGAAATAGTGTACTGTTATTTCTTCAGACTTTGTATGTAGCAATCTTAGACAGTCTGTGACACTGTGACACCAGGTTTTGGGTGGTTAAGGCTTAAGTATTTGTAATAGATGCAATTTTCATATATTCTATTGTTGTCTTCCGCTTAAATTTGAATTTCCGTTGTTACCACGTTATCGTCTTATATTTGTTAAAAAAAATAATTGGTTAATGAAGTAATTAGATTAAAGGTTTGGCTTGCCTAGCTCATATTAGTAGGTGCCATCACGACTTTCGAGGGTGAGAAATTCGGGTCGTGACACGAACTAGGTAAGACAAAGAGAAACGCTTGACTACTTACTAGCCTTCTATGCTAATCCTCGACCTCTACACCCTCCTATCTAGGGTCATGTCCTTAGTCAGCTCCAGCTAAGGTTGTCCAATGAGACGGGCCGTCCCACTTCATTCTAAACGGGATGGACCCATATTAAATGGGATACGGAATGGGACGGGATGACCATTCCGTCGCGTTTCGTCCCGTCCCGTCCAGCCTGTCCCGCGTCCTTTTTTTTTGAATTCTAGTCGTTGGGCAACAACTTCAATTGCAAAATAGCCGTTCCCAACGGCCAAAATGGCTATAATTGGCCTCCACTCCCCCCCCCCCAAACAACCTCCTTTTTCCCCTCCCAAACTTTTAATATAACCCCTAAGTTTATTAAATTATATTTTGACCCTATTTTCTACTATAAATACCCCCATCCTTCTTTATTTTTTCCCACAAAAATCAATCATTCTCTCTCAAGTCTCTTACATTCTATCTATTTTATTCTCTCAATTTTTTCACTATCAAATGATAAGTTTCAAGTATTTGGGCAAAATTTTGGAGCAACTTTCAAGCTTCAAATTAATTTGTTAAGTATTTGGAGCAATATTTTGGGCAATTTTTTCAAGTTTCAATATTTAATCACGGAGCACTTGTTCCATCTCCTAATTTTAATATATAATTTTTGCATATCATTTTAGTGCTTAATTTTTGTATTTACTTTACATGTTCTATTTTCGTATTTCATTTGTGTGTTTAATTTTGTGTTAACTTTTTAAATTTAATTTCGTATTTAAATTATGACACCTAAAAATATATTTGGCTTATTTAAAAAAAGTAGTGAAAAAACAGTAAAGGTGAAAGTAGTAGTAATTGTAATCCTAGTCCTAATCCTAACCCTTCTCCTAGAATTAGAAAACATATAGATGAAATAACTCATGTTGATGAAACTTCATTTTCCCAACCCCCCGCATGTTATAATATTAATTTTGGAGAACAACTAGATCATAAAATTGTACAAAAATAATTTGACAATGATATTTTTATTGAGGACGAAGAAAATGAGGATGAAGAAAATGAGGAAGAAGAAATTAAAGAAGAATAATTAGATGAAACACCCACTAGTCCCGCAACACAAGCTCCAACACAGAGTCAATCTCGGTCTAGAGCTTTACCCCTGTACCTCCTGTAAGGGGTAAGCCTAAGGCTGAACGTCCCAAAACATCACTTGTATGGAAATTTTTTAAACATGATAAAGTCAATCACATGCTATATGTGAAAAATGTAAGCAACGATTTGTACACAAAAAAGTGGTGGGACGGGGGGTTTAACCAAGCACTTACTTAAGGAGCACAAATATTTATGGAAACAAGCTAACATAGAAGCCAAAAAAATTACGGATCCTAGCACTGGTACTGACACTCCTAGTGGATCTGGCGGGGGTTCTAATTTTTTACAACAACAGTTTGACCCTACTTCTGGTACTATTTTACACCCCTATAACAAAGATAGAGATCGTGTGATTATAGTGGCTGTCTGTGGCTTACCTTTTACTTTTTCTTCTCACCCTACTTTTGTGCATTATATACAACAACAACAACAACAACAACAACAACAACAACAACCCAGAGTAGTCCCACAAGTGGGGTCTGGGGAGGGTAATATGTACGCAGACCTTACCTCTACCCCGATGGGCAGAGAGGCTGTTTCCAGAAATTTATACCCAGTGCATTATGTACCCACTGGGTAATATGTACCCAGTGCATTATGTACCCACTGGGTAATATGTACCCAGTGCATTATATACAAGAAATTTATAAAACTGTTTTTCAAGGTTTTTCTAAGACCACGGTTAGAAATGATGTTTTTAAATTTCAAACCGAATATCTTCAGTATATTCGTTGTGTATTTTTTCACTTAGATTGTAAAGTGTCTATCACATCTGATATAGGTCGTAGTCCTAATGGTTGTGATTATTTAACTGTTACAATTCATTGGATTGATCATCACGGGAACATGCAAAAACGTATTATTGGCTATAAATTTATCGATTCAAAACACATAGGAACATATATTGCAACTACTTTTCTACAAATACTTGATTTTTATTGACTCATTGATAAAGTTTTAACTATCACCTTGGATAATGCTACTGCTAACACAACCGCAACAACTAGCTTAAAAAGTAGGCTTTGTCCAATTAATCTAGCAATTTTTCATGTTATATGTGCATGCCATATTTTTAACTTGATTGTAAAAGATGATATTAGTTATTTTCTGATGCTTGTAGTAAAATACTACATGTTTGCAGCTATATTTTTCGTGCTAATAAAGCGAGTAATCTTCGTGAATTTGCTCAGCAATGTGCTAGTGCTAACCTTCCATATAGAAAATTTCCAAAAGATGTTTGTACTAGGTGGAATTCTACTTATGAAATGTTTAAAGTTGCTTATGATTATCGAGTGCCTATACAAAAGGTATTTGGCATGCATAATGGTATCCCCTGTTAATCAAATTGTTGATTCTGATTGGGATGAGATCAGAGAGCTTACTAAATTTTTAGAAAATTTTTATTATGCTACAAAACAATTTTCTGGTATATATTATCCTACTGTTACACAAATATTATGGTATATTTGTGGAATTTCTGTTGTATTTGGTAAGTATAAAACAAATCCAACTTATGCACCGGCCATTAATAAAATGATTTCAAATTTAAAAAGTATTTTCCCTATTCCCCAAATTTATTTAATTTCTACTCTACTTAACCCATCTTTAAAACTAAGAGGTGCAAAGGGACTTGTTCGTAAAATTTATGGGAATTAACAATTCAAGAAAATGAACAACCATTTTTCGAGACTGCCAAGCTAACATCTATTCTTATGCTAGATCAATATTTGATAAATATAAATTTATAGAAACAACAGATGGTGAAACTGCTCCTTCTACTTCTAAGTCTAGAGCAGAAGTTCTATGGGAAACTATGGATGATATAACATGTTTTGATTCCTCTATTGATGATGAACTTGATTCCTATCTTAATCAAGGATTGGAAAGTATTAAAGACGAAGAAGACAACGAACAACCTTTGGCATGGTGGAGGGAACGTGACAAGGTTTTTCCAACACTTTCAATAATGGCCCGAGATATCCTGGCTATTCAAGCATCATCAGTAGCATCAGAGAGTGTTTTTAGCACGAAAAGATTTCAAATTGGAGATCATAGACATTCATTAGCAGAGGACATCCTAGAGATTTCTGTATTATTCAGAGATTGGATTAATTCAGAAAGAAGAAATCTTAGTTTTGACAAATTAACCACTAGGGAAGAAGAAGAATAGAATGAGATACTTAGCACTGGGAGCGATGACGACATAGAGCTCATGGAACATCAATCAATATTGCCAATTCCAGAACAATATCCGAGAGAAATTATAGATAAGTTACAAAGAAGCGGTATAGGAGCTTACAAATATTAGTATGATAATTTATAATTGGCTACTAAGAAACCTAATTCAAATAGAACCCTTCCTAGAAGGTGGCTGCGTAGATTAGGTGCTCTTCAAAAGAATTATATTTGTATGTGAGATTTGAAAGTTCTATTAATAAAATAAAAGACTCTAAGTGTTGAATTTTTTGTATGAATTGTCTTAGTTACTTAATAGTTTGAAATTATATTAAATAAATTATAGCTCTATTATAATTACTAGAATATTTCATTACAAGTCTTTTATTTTAATATTTTATAATTCTTTACTTATTTTCCTAATTTCCGTTTTAACATTTAAGTTTATTAAATAAGTCAAAAAACTAGCCGTTGCAAACTTTAAAAACTTAGTAATTGTAAAAAAATAGACGTTGCCAAACTTAATGCTTAAATATATATTTTTTAAAACCGCACTTAAGGCCCGCGAACCCGTCACGTTCCGTCCCATTCCATCCCATCTCATCCCGTTTGTTAGCGGGATGAGATGGACTTACCGTTTCATCTCGTTTTGTCCCGTCCTGTTTTGTCCCGTACCACCGTCCCCGCTAAATGTCGTCTCGTCCCGTCCCGTTGAACAACCATAGCTCCAACTGCGCAAGGTCCTGCCTAATAATCTCTCCCCAAGACTTCTTAGGCATACCTCTATCCCTCCTGATACCCACTGAGGCTAACCTCTCGCACCTTCTGACTGAGGCTTCTATACTTCTCCTCTTAGCATGCCCGAACCATCTCAACCTCGCCTCCCGCATCTTATCCTCCACAGGGTCCACTCCCGCCTTATCTCGAATAACTTCATTCCTAATCTTATCCAACTTGGTATGCCCACACATCCACCTTAATATCCTCATCTCAGCTACTTTTATCTTTTGGACATGAGGGTTCTTGACAGGCCAACACTCTGCTTCATACAACATAGTCGGTCTAACTACAAATAAATAAATAAGGCTCAGAGGAAACAAATACGGATATCGGATGAGCAATACAGTCAAGCCTAACGATAACAGTCTCGTTTGTTCCGGATTTTTTTTAGTTGTTATAGTGAAGTACTATTATAGAACTTGTTATAGAGAACATATATTATAATATAATTTGAAAAATTGGTTCCAGATAGAACTTTTTATAGTAACGTGTTATTATAGAGGATGATCGTTACAGAAAAGTTTGACTGTACGTGATACTAGTATTAAAAAGGCATGACAATCACGCAGTCACACGCTTGTCTGACATTGTGCATTTTTTCCTAGCCAGATTACACCATTTTTCTGTCCTTCATTTGTGATGTTTGATCATTTTATCATGAATTTGTTCATTTCTGTTTTGAAATGATAATCAGAACTAACGTGTTTATCCCAAATTCAGCTTCATCCAATGTTGAGCAGGGATGTACCTAGTCAAATTTGTGGACTTTTAGATATCATGAAATCCTTCAAAGTCGAATTTGTGAATGTCACATTTTTATGTATCAGAAAAGTCATAAATTACCCTATGGACTTGTTTCGAGAAGTTCAGTACTTATCCAAAGTATATCTATAATTCTCTACCATCCTAAGTTGCGATGTGCGAAGTCAAGACATGTATGATTGGACCATAGTTCTTTACCCCTGAAAGACAAGTCTATTCATAGTTCTTTACCCTTATGATTTCCACTCTTCTTTTTGTAATTATTCGGGATTTGGCACTGAACCAATTAATCTGTTTTCATATTGCATATGGCTTCATGTTCTATTAAGAACTTTTACCTCTAAATTAAGAGAGGAGAGATCTCAATTTTCATCCATCTTTGTTTTTTTCTCCTTTCTTTTTGCTACCTTGCACAATGCACGTCTTAATTACAACAAAAAATATTGTAGGAAATACATGAGCAGAATGGTAAAGGATGCCCCCAAGAGGAGCCGTCGCTAGAGGCGTCAAGTACTTCCCAACATCAAAAGGTCTAAAGTTGTGACATTTAGGGTGTGTTTGGTATGAAGGAAAATTTTCATAGAAAATGAGTGACTTTATCACTTATTTTCCCTTAATTGGTTGGTGAGTGGAAAACTGTTTTCGGATAATATTTTTTAGTATTTGGTTAGAGAGTAGAAAATAATTTTTTTATGCTACTCTCCTTACCCCCTTCCCCAAATCCACATGTTTCTTTACTCCTCCTCCAACCCCCCCCCCCCCCAATTTTCCCTTATTTGGTTGGTGAGTGAAAAATTATTTCCGGATAATATTTTTTAGTATTTGGTTCGAGAGTAGAAAATAATTTTTTTTATGCTACTCTCCTTACCCCCTTCCCCAAGTCCACATGTTTCTTTACCCCCCTCCCCCCCAAATACCTAACGTTTTCTGGACTCTATTTTCTTTAAGAATTTCTAAAAATTCACACAAACCTAAAGGAACTAATGTGCTACTTTACTTTTTATGCAAAAAACGTTGAAATTTGTGCTCAATAACTAAAAAGAAAATACTTTTTTTTGGTTGAAAAAGAAAATACTCTTTTTACAACATGAAAATAAAGTACAAATTTTATTTAAATAAAAGAAAATACTTTTTCTACACCATGAAAAGAAAATACTCAATTTGTTAAAATGAAAAAAAAATTACTTTTTCTACATCATGAAAAGAAAGTATTCTTTTTTGAAATGAAAGAAAATATTTTTTTCACATCATGAAAAATACTCTTTGTTGAAATAAAAGAAGATACTTTTTACAATATTTTGTTGAAATAAAAGAATTTTTTTTACATCATGAAAAGAAAGTACTATTAATAGTAATATTTTTATTTTGGATGGGGTAGGGTAGGGTGGGTGGGTAGGTGAGGGGTGTGGGGTGGGTTGATGGGGATGGAGAATAGGATGAGAAAAGTTGAAAAAGAGTTTTGGAAAATATTTTCTCTTCTTTTGATTAGGGAAAACATTAAAATGAGTTCATGGGGAAAATATTTTCCAAAACATTTAAACCAACCAAATATGAAAAAAATAAAAAATATTTTCCTTCATACCAAACACACCCTTAATAGTGGTTGACATTTTCCACACCAGATTATATTACTTTGGGGTCGTTTGGTAGGGTGTATAAGAACAATGCAGAATAATGTGTATTAGTAATGCAAGCATTAGTTATGCAAATATTATTTCTTATCTATTGTTTGGTGTGGTGTATTAAAATTATAATGCATTGCATAATTTTTTAAAAAAATAGTTGCTTACAAAAATGCCCTCCATATTCTCTAGCTTTAAGGGACTTTAAGGATAATTTTGTCTTTAACCATGCCAATGCATGCATTAAAGTCTTGGTATTACTAATGCCATGGTTTTCTATGTATTACTTATGCATAGGATAATGCCAAATATGATGTATAACTAATACGTATTAGTTATACACAAGTTGAAAAAAAGGTACCAAACAAGATATTAGTAATGCATAGAACTAATGTTTGCATTATTTTTTCTAATACCTCCTACCAAACGACCCCTTTGTTTCCTACCGAAATTCAGAAATTATTTATTCCATGCATGTCCTTTGTTTATATTAAGTTTATTGCTGGAACCATTACGATTTAAATTCTTTTTCTGTGCCCATTTATTTTCTTTTTTTTATTTTCCATGGCTTTTTCACTAAAAATATTCTCGCTTTCGCACAGAACTCTAAGTGTCTCTAGTACAGTAGTACGTATGCTGTCTGCAACTATGTTAAGCACAACATCACAAGCAAATTGAAATAAGGTACGCTAGAATATTAAACAGTACTTATATGTCAATCTAATAACACTGACGCCAAGCCAGCTCGGGCAATTACTAATTCATCATTCGAGGTTATATAACAAAAAATAAAATAAAAAAAGCTATATCGCTAAATTGCTTGTAGCTAATAGAATTTCTTAATAAGTTATCGCTAATTCGTAGTTGTAATATGATTAGCAACCGGGGGGACGCAAATGGGTAGAAGCGGTTCATCCGACCCCGCTTCACCGAAAAGAAATACTAAATATTTATACTAATATTCTTGCAAAAATGGAGCAATATGAATAGTAATAACACCGGCACACCGCTTCCAGGCATAGAGTATTTCTTGATTCATTGGTCATGCTCATATTTGGGTTTGTAAAGGTCGTAGGTTGGAGAATGGACTCAGATATTCTATTTTTTGAACATATTTGAGAGGGCTTTCTTGTTAAAAATTTGAGACTAAGAAAATTGAATCCCTACTCTCTTTGCAATAATATTCAACTAAACCATTGGGTCAAGCTTTTAACTTGTAGGAAAGTAATTTATTTTTTATTTATATAAATACGACATCTCTTAAAAGAAAGTTCAGCGTACGCCCCTGTTAGCAATATATTTAATTTTTTAGCTACAGAATTTATCCATAGCTAATTTCTATTGTTTTAGTAATAGGAAAATGTTTGATCGGTGAGGGAGACCCATAAGCAGGATTTTTTTTTTTTGGGTGGAAGTGTGAGTTTATTTCTCCAATGAATGTTATCACGTTAACATGGACCAGATCATCTACCTTCACCAACTTCCTTTTACCAATTTGCCACAGCATGATCCATTTGAAAGGTCTTAATCTTCGTCACCTATTCGTCATGCCGTTCGTTTTAAAATATGTTTTTTCTTTTTAAACGTCTTGTTAAATCCTATCAAGCATGTTGCTCCACCAATTTTAGAGATTAAAGGTTATAATTTTAACTGTTGTAGAATACACTGTTTCATCATCTATTTATATAATAAAGATCTGTAAAGGGATTTATATTCTCATCTACTACTTTATTTATTGTTCAAAGGTCTTGAGTTAGATGATCGAGTTTTACATGGTATTAGAACTATTCGTTTAAGTTCGTTCTTCAATCTTCTAACGGAAAAGATATTTTTAGTACATGTTTAAACACCAAAACCGACTTAAATATGTGAAAGTATTATATTTTCCATTTTAGTTGTGTAAGATTGTAACAAAGACTTTTAATGTATCAGTCTACTTCTCTCACCGCATCAAAATTTTAAATTGATTGTTCAAATTTCTTCGAACAACTCGTTATTCTTGTATAACAAAGATTCCAACTACTTTCCTCTTTAAGAATAGGTAAATGACGTCTTTTTTCGGATGATGTTTTTAGTTGCCTAATCAAAGAAATTATATTATTTCCCTAATCAAAGAATAGTTATCGATATAAACTCAAAATTGACCAAATTGACTATTGTTCTCCAAAGTTTTTACTTCATAACGTGTAATCCACTTTTTGTGTAGTGAGGAGAATTAAAAATCTCGTATATTACACTTTGTGAATGTTCAGAACATTCACAAATACATTTTCCTTATTAGTTTGTTTAAAAAAGAATGACATATTTTTACAATTGGAAATAATACAATTTTAAATTTTTTATTTTATCTGTTTATCCTTAATAAAATTTTTTTATAACCCCACAAAACTTTTACCACTTAAACTTTTAAGATCACAAGCTTTACATATTTTTTTTCTTTTATTTTTTTACTTTATGCTGAGTTAAAATACTTGGTCTAAATTAAAAGGGAGGGAGTACAACGGACTAATAAAAAGGGATGAAGCGAAGTGAAAACGAGTAAAAGAAGACGCAAGTGGGCCACACTTTGACCAGCAGCCAAAATTGGAATTGGAAATTGGTTCAAAAGTGAAACTGGGTTCAGGGATTGAATCTGAATCGTGTATTTATTTATTTATTGCAATTGGATTGGTCCAGCAGAACGTAACAGCCAGCCAGTCGCCAACCCACAGTTTGGCATAGGAATCTGATAAAAGCCACAAATGGGTTATATGTGCAATTAATAACAGACAAGTATGATTGGGCCATAGCTTCTGCCCATTCCTCTTCCTTCTTTCATAACTCAAATTGTTCTTGTTTTCTCCTTGAATTTGGTTTGATTATCCTTCTGTTTTATCATTACGGTTCTAATGAGACTCGACTAGATTGAAATTTGCATCAAAAAATTCCAGCTAAAGGCTTAAATATTCCGTAAAAAAATAATTATATATCCAATGCTCAAACTTGAGACCTTCTTTTGCAGAAATTCCCAATAAATAAAATAATAATAATTAAACATAGAGAGGTACCATTTACTATGTCCTAATCACGTATATTCAAAAGTTATACAACAAAAATAACAAATTGCCAGTATTGTATTGTATATTACTTAAGCACATTAGTAGGTGTTCCTAACTTGTTGTAACTAGTAGACATTTAGCATGCATGTAGAATTGTAGATGTAGGGATCAAATTTTTGATTAAATAAAAGTAGCGTAAATATATTTGTTGTCCACTGACTAGAACTTCCTAATTGATTTGTTGCTCTTGATCTCAAATTTTACTAATATTTGAGTAGTGATTATCCAGAAAATAAAATCATATTTCTATAAAGTAGCGCAAATATATTTGTTCCTCTAATATTATAAATATCCATAAAGATGATAAGATGGTGTATTATTTTTGTCTCTCCAAACATGGAGTGTTGCAAAAACTTTTCTAAAATTTGCATTTCGAGTTTATTCGACATTATTTCCCCGCTATGCCTATATGCATTAATAATCACTCCTAATTCAAATATTTTGTATGCAAACTCATTCATCCACATGCCTAATTTTTAATTGTAGTGTTTAATACTAGAATATTATGAGGATCCATGCTTGTAATCGTGCTGAAGCATGACCCATACCAATATACTCGGCAATCGTCTTTATTCATGCCAATACATATTAAATTAGTTGTCACAACACCGTATAATTTATGGGTTCGGATGAACCAGTCACTTTTACTTAAATATTTTATTTATACTTGAAAATTTATATATAAATATTTAATTGCGAATCCAATAACTAAAACGAATTATAAATTTTATGACTTATTCAGAACCAATAAACTTTAAATTCTTTCTTCCCCGCGGCCACAAAGGATTATCCATACAATACTTTTTGACAGGAATATGAACCACATTAGTTACCTTTATTATCAACAAAACAAAAAACGGCATGCTGTTAAAAAAATAAAGAAACATTTGTTGGGACAAAGTATAAAGTATTCAATTGGGATATAATATTCCACTTGTGCGCAGCTATATATAGATTCCTATTGGTCAGTGAGAAATAGAACATCACCAGCAAAATACCATAGCATTTAATTTTGCCAACCAACCTATTTCCTAAACCTTTCTGAAGTTTTCTTGTTTTCGTTCAAACAACATTAATGGCTTCCATCAACATTTCTCTCTCTTCAACATGTTTATCTAGCTCCGAGTAAGTTTTTCTTTGAGAATTGTGTTTTTTCAATTGAGCTGTATTTCTAATTTGATTTTGGGGTTTTATAGTCCTTCTACCGGATTCATTCTTTTTTTGGGCATGTTTATTTTGATCAGTTTGAGGACTTTGTTCTTATTATGTGAGTACACTGTGGATTCAACAACCTTTGTTCGTGCAAGTTATGCTGTTGTTTTGTTCTACTTAGAGAGTCATCTGCATCTTTTACTGCTTTTTAAGACTCCTTATATTTGCCTTGGTCATGGAATCTTTTGATGCCTTTTTGTTTAGTAAGGATTGAGGCTTAACAGTAGCAACTGAAGCAAGATTTAAAATTTTCCTGCAAAAAAAGGGGTTTATTAAGTTTCTGTATGCTTTTATGTCTTTGGGCTTATATGGGGAGAAAGAGTAACAGAACTCTTGAAGGTGTCAAGAGTCCACGTTTGCGTGCTAGGAGTTCGCTTTTGCATAGATGATTGTTAGATTTTAGGAGATTTAATGCGTACTGGTATCAGAAAACTTATGCACAGACGATAACAATTGGTGTATATTGATGAAGTCTTTTGTTTAGAAAAAAAGGTTCAGTTTTGTTGCTACTTCTGATCTTACTTTAAGCAAATAGATTTTGGATAGCACTGAGAAGATGCTAAGCAGGAAAATGGATTTATAAAATTTATTCCGGTGTAGCACATTTAGCGATCAAACTTGCTAACATCAGTTATTGGCATAAGCTTAGTTTATAATGTTCCAATCTGTAGTGTGGTTGAGCCATTCTACATTCACCCGTTTAAAGATCGATTTTTCATCTCCCTGAATTGCTCACTTTTGTTGTAGAGCGTTAAAGAACTTCAAGGTGTTCAATGGACTGCACTCTGGAGATGTATATTCTGTTAATGGGGTCTCTTCAGAGTCATTCATACGGCTTAATGCTAGAGCACACTTTAACATCAAGACCGATTTTAAGATTAGATCTGCGTTATTATCGGGTGAAGGAGATGCCCGTTCTCAATACAGGGGTGACAGTTCTCTGTTCAGTAGTCTCTTTACTGGAACTGAGACTCAACCTGATGCTGTAGCCTTTGGAACGCTAGCAGCAGATGTTGTTCCCACAACAAATGGCTTTCCTTTAGATAATGATGAATTCGATTTGGATCGGCCGACACAAGGTTTCTCATCTGTTCCTGAGGCCATCGAAGACGTTCGCCAAGGAAAAGTAGGTTCTTAAACTTATCAAAAAAGAAAGAAGCAGGTTCTTAAAATTCATCAAAAGCTTGTCTCTCATGTTGTGTAAAATAAGTTAATCCATTTTGCAGATGGTGCTAGTTGTAGATGATGAAGACAGAGAAAATGAAGGGGATTTAGTAATGGCTGCATCCAAAGCTACACCAGAAGCTATGGCTTTTTTTGTGAGGCACGGAACTGGGATAGTTTGTGTGAGCATGTTAGAAGAAGACTTGGAGAGGTTACAACTTCCGTTGATGGTAAACGATAAAAAGAATGAGGAGAAACTTTGTACAGCATTTACAGTCTCAGTGGTATGTATTAACTTAATTACTCACATATGCCTGTCTCTTTGTCGGAGGAGGAAGGGGGGCAAAGGGATTTACTTATTGGCTGGCTAGTTCTCATTTCAGAATCTGGATTAGTGATACATTCAGAAGTATCTAATTTGCTTGATATCTTAATCTTACTACCCAAAGAATGTTATGAATTTCTGCTATGAATTCGCTACAAGAGTTAAAAAATGCTTAGTACTAATTTGTGGGGTGCCTGTAGATAGAAAGAATACTACCTTAGTGCAACACCATAATTGCTGGGATACATAAGATATGTAATTAGCAAGTATTCGTGGTGACCTCAAGATGACTTCGTGAATTCAGAAAATGAAAAATTAAAATATGTCCAAAGTGTTCCCAATTTTAACATATCAAATGAATCACAGTGGATTTGTTCTGTTTTGAGAGATGAGGAGAACAGAAATTCTAAAATTTACGTTTAACTTGTGTATGCAAGCGTGTTTATTTTTTTTTGATTTGCACCGAGTTTCCGAGTCTCTTCGAGCCCCGACTACTCCAGATACCACTTTCCTAAATGCAGTAACTTTAACTCCCAGTCAATGCCGGAATACTGTGTTTCCTCAGGGGATATTTTAAGGATCTAGTCTTGCAATTCTTGCAGCTGTGTGGAGTACAACTATCTTTGACTTCTCTGTTTTACTTCTACATTTGTTAATGGCAAACATGTAAACCAACATACTTACGGCTCGTTTTTGAAAAACATTTACTGCTAGCATTTAATTTCTTACTGGGATTCTGGTCAAAAGACTTCTTGAGAATTATTCCTTGTGTGTGCTTCCTCTTGCTGCTGGTTGTCCTTTCAGTATCCTAGTCTAGTAGTATCCTCTTAAATTGATACTTATGGAGCATTGATGGTAAAACAATCACACAGGATGCAAAACATGGAACAACTACAGGGGTGTCTGCTCAAGATAGAGCAACGACAGTACTGGCACTTGCATCTGGAGATTCGAAGCCTGAGGATTTCAACCGACCAGGTCATATTTTTCCTTTGAAATATAGGCCAGGTGGGGTTCTAAAAAGAGCTGGACATACTGAAGCATCTGTGGATCTTGCCATGTTAGCTGGCTTAGACCCCGTTGGAGTAATATGTGAGATCGTGGATGAAGATGGTTCCATGGCCAGATTGCCTAAGCTTCGTCAATTTGCAAAAGAACATAACTTGAAGATCATATCAGTTGCTGATTTAATCAGGTAGTTAACAGATGTCCTTCTGATTTCATTAGGAATCGTTGTTGCTGAATAGTTCCTTGGTGCTTTATTGTTTTGTCCTTCTACAACATGATGACCAGATACTTTTGATGGTTCTGAAATGAGAAGCTTTTTTTATGTTTATTCTAGATCTATTTTCTTTTTAGCTTCGTCTTTCTTCCATCCTAACTGCATAAGAAATTATGCAAAAGTTCATGCCCCTTATCCCTTTAAGAGAAACCAAGAACTGTGTTAAAGTTCTATTTTGATAGCCAGGAGCACGGAGCTGTAATAGCTTCCTAATTATTAATCCACATTATGTTTTTAACTAAACCACTTCTAAGAATGTTCTTTTTCCCCCGCTTTTACATCAGTCAGTTCCCCTTTAAGTCAATAGTTTCCTTGTTGAATAAGAAGTCTACTCTGATTTTTTTTTCTTTTGGTATGCACTTAGCTGCACTAATATCTTAAAATTGGCTAGATTCGACTTTCCTTATCCTTGCTTTTCCAGCAAACCAATTTGCTTGAAAGCAAGCGTTCTTTTAGCCCCTCTTCCACTTGTTTCTACTACATTAAATTTTGGTACATCATCTGACAACAACTTCCTTTTACAGATATAGGAGGAAAAGAGATCAGTTGGTAGAGCATGCTTCTGCTGCAAGATTACCTACTATGTGGGGTCCATTCACTGCCCATTGCTTCAGGTCAATAATAGATGGAATTGAGCACATTGCTATGGTTAAGGTGAGCACCTTTGGGGATATTCTCTCATATATCTTCAGCAGTGGTAGGACTAGTCTGAAATTGTATGTACATTTCAGTTTGTTGTGTTTCAGTAATCACAAAACTAGGTATATCTAGTAGAAACATGAGGTTCCATCTTTTTCTTAATTGTGAAGGGGAAGAGCACATGTGCTATTGTATCTTACACCATCTTATAGTTAGGCATCCTTGTAGCAAATTTATATTAATGCAAAGTATGGTAATATTGGATTGGCAAATTCATTTCACTTTTGGAACTGATTTTGGACGAGTTTGTGGAATGAACAGGGAGATATTGGAGACGGCCAAGATATTCTTGTCCGGGTACACTCGGAGTGCCTCACAGGAGATATATTCGGTTCAGCCAGATGTGACTGTGGGAACCAGCTGGCACTTGCAATGCAACAAATTGAGGCTGCTGGCAAGGGGGTTTTGGTTTACCTCCGTGGTCATGAGGGTAGAGGAATTGGTTTGGGTCACAAACTTCGTGCTTATAATTTACAAGATGCTGGACGTGATACTGTTGAAGCGAATGAAGAGCTTGGTTTGCCTGTTGATTCAAGAGAGTATGGGATTGGTGCGCAGGTATTGAGCTCTTTCTGCATCATGCTTTAAATTGTGTGTAAATCTATGCATCGTATAGCAAAGCTAAACTTGTATCCTTCTGCAGATGTTGAGGGATCTTGGTGTTCGAACTATGAAGTTGATGACAAACAATCCTGCAAAATATAGAGGGCTTAAGGGTTATGGTCTGGCAATTTCTGGTAGGGTCCCACTTCTGTGTCCCATTACAAAAGAAAACAAGAAATATCTGGAAACAAAACGTGCTAAAATGGGCCATGTGTATGGGTTGGACCTTATTCGCCCTGCAACCAGCACCAGCACAACAAATGGTAAACCAAACGTGGAGAATATTTCTACGATATAGAATTCATAATATATTAATGTTTCTTGGCTTGGGAACTGATAAGATGTTCTTGTTGGTGAACAACTTGCTGGAGACATAGCAATCACCTGGATGCAAACTCGGGATACCATAACAAATAATTCATATCTTAGTCATAGTTTTATTGCTACTTGTAATGGAATAATGGTTTCTTGGTGCAGATTATGTATACGAACATTCTTCTTGTCCTTAAATGTATATTAGGTTGATAAGAAAGTATCGCGATTCACTTTGTCCTTGGTCCCATCTCAAGGGTTAGTGAAAAGGAGGAAAAAAACAATGAAAATTAATGGAGAATGTAGATGTTGTGGGAATCTATATGTAATTCTTGCATTGGAGAATGTATTTGAACTCTTGCTATACGCTGTAATGCTTGGTTGCAACTTGATGTTAAATGTGTCATTGTTGGTAATTTAAACATGGATGTTGGTTTGATTCCTTTTGCTGATAATAAGTGTGTGTTTTTAGCTGAACCTTAAAGTTGCCCACGGATGATGCAGCAGCATATGGGTATTGAAAATTAGAAGGTGTTCGTACATGGCTTCTATTGGAGAATTATTTCACTTTCAATTTAAAGAACAATTTTTTTTGGGCCAAGAATTCATCATCCATATATGTGCCAGAGGGGCATATGACTAGTTTGAAGAAAAGAAGAGTAAGGAAAAAGAAATGAGACACAAAGGGGGCCTTCTTTAAACGTTGGTCATTGGTTAGAATTGGATGCCACAAATTGGAAGTGGTCTAATCCTTTCACATCAAGAAACCCTATGTGAGGAAAAGTACATATGCATGTCACCTAAGGGTGTCCAACGGTCGGGCCGAGCATGCAAAATTTGGAACCGTACGGGTTGGGTTCCGGGCCGGTTCCGGGCCGGTTCCGGGTTCATCCGGGTAAAAAATGAACCGTAAGGGTTAGGGTACAAGGGGCCAGGCCGGACCGGGTTAGCGTAATTTTTTAATTTTTTTTTTGTATTTTGTTTTTGTATAACTATTGTAAGTTATATTAATATAAAGTAAAAATATAAAGAATACAATAAAAATGGGAAAAAACTGCACTTATAAATTGCAAGTGCTGTGTTTATTTCAAAATTCAAACTTACAAAGTGAAAGGTTTACCTTTAACAACAAGTAAATTAACGAAAAAAGAGTAAATTCAAAGGCCCCATTATTTAAAATAAAATAAAATTAAGTAGCCGTTATAACGGTCTGGGCCGGTTAACCGGTTGTACAGTAAAAATCGTTGACCGGATTTGACCGATCCGGTTAATCGGTAGCCCCAAGGTGAACGGACCAAACCCCCTACCCTTTTAACCCAGCCCTATCTGGCCCCCTTTTACATCTGGGCCGGTTCGAAAAACAGGCTGACCCGGCCCGTTAGACACCCATAATGTCACCAAACCAAGTCATTTAACCTAAAGAGTTATATTATAAGTTAAATAATCTTATGGTTAAATAATAAAATTTTATTACACAAAATACCAAGTATAGTTTTTTCCTATTTCGTTGCCTTTTGTGATAGCTTTGATACCTTCCCGTTCAACGGTGAAAATCATATTCGGGCACGTACCAACGTGATTTCCATCTCAATTGAACTTTGTATATATGAAAATCAAGTTTAGTTGTCAACCTGGAAATTAATTATTAGAGTATGTTTTCGTTCATGCCAATATTTTTTGAATAACGTATAATAATATTCTGCATCTTTAATGAAAAACGTCCAAAATTCAATTAGTAATAACAATCAAATATACATGTTATGTTGTAGCAGTACCAGGTAACTTAGCAGTGGGGGGAGGGGAGAGGGTCTATTTTATAATTATAAAATCGTGTTTTTCACCTTGACCAGCCTGGAACTTATGTACTTACAAAACCGTGTATTTTAGAATTACAACGCTATTAGCTTAGTGTCACGTCCTTAGTTGTTAACTAAATACACGTGCGACACTTGACAACTCGCTCACGATCTTGCACAACTTACTCACATTTTTGCTATGTCAAGTCAGCCTTACTACACTCAAGATCGCTAAGAGAATGAAAGAAAGAACACAAGAGAATTGTTAAAGGAAACTTTGTATTAGAGAGAACTTGAATTGTTTGCTTGATGAATTACAAATGAATGACCCCCTTTATATACTAGTCTCCTAGGGGATAGTGTGTAAATATTAATTATTACACAAGTCCTTGATATTTCCAAGTCTTGCGAGAGAACGAGCTATACATCAAGAGGGAGAAATGTGAGTTCGCACAATCAAAGGTGCACTTCTTGGGTCATGTCATTAGCAATGGAGAGCTACGCATGGACGAGGCTAAGGTACGTGCTATCCAGGAGTGGGAGGCACCTATAAAGGTAACTAAGTTGAGATCCTTCCTTGGTCTTGTTAACTACTATCGTCGGTTCATCAATGGATACTCAGCAAAGGCCGCACCATTGACTGAGTTGCTAAAGAAGAACAAGCCATGAGTTTGGACGGAGCATTGTCAAAAGGCATTTGAATGCCTTAAGGCAGCTGTAACAGAGGAGCCAGTCTTGGCATTACCTAACTTTGCCAAGACTTTTGAGGTGCACACAGATGCCTCAGACTTTGCCATTGGGGGTGTCCTGATGCAAGATAAGCATCCCATAGCATTTGAGAGCCGCAAGTTAAATGAGACGGAGTGGCGTTACACGGTACAAGAGAAGGAAATGACTGCCATTGTGCATTGCCTTCGTACATGGAGACATTATCTGCTCGGGTTGAGGTTCGTGGTCAAGACTGATAATGTGGCTACTAGCTACTTTAGACACAGAAGAAGCTCACACCAAAGCAGGCTAGGTGGCAGGATTTCTTGGCCGAGTTTGATTATGCGCTGGAGTATAAGCCGGGAAAAGGTAATGTTGTAGCCAATGCCTTGAGCCGGAAAGTCGAGCTTGCTGCAATTACTTCAGCGAGATGGGACATTAGGGAGGCTATAAAATAAGGCATGTAGCATGATCTAGCAGCCAAACAGCTTATCGAGTTAGCCAACAAAGGCAAGACGAGACGGTTTTGGACGGCCTACTACTTACCACAGGTCGGCGGGTCTACGTGCCTAAATTTGGAGACATTAGACGACGGATCATAAGGGAGAGTCATGACACAATATGGGCTGGTCATCCAGGTCAACGTCGCACTAGGGCCCTGGTTGAGTCAGTCTACTATTGGCCACGCATGCATGATGACATAGAGTGCTATGTGCAGACTTGTCTTGTCTGTCAACAGGACAAGGTTGAACAACAACAACCCGGAGGACTTTTAGAGCTACTACCAGTTGCAGAGCGTCCATGGGAGAGCGTAACTATGGACTTTATTACTTGCTTACCGAAGTCCGATGGTTATGGTACTATTATGGTGGTCGTGGATGGATTTTCCAAATATGCCACCTTCATGCCCGCCTCATCAGGTTGCACAACCAAGGAAGCCGCCAAGCTGTTCTTTAAGAACGTGGTGAAGTACTGGGGATTACCAAGGCATATAATCAGTAATCGAGACCCCCGCTTTATTGGAAACTTTTGGAGAGAGTTGTTTGACATACTTGGTACGGAGCTGCACTTTTATACTAGTTTTCACCCACAGACGGATGGACAAATGGAACGAGTCAATGCCTTACTAGAATGCTACTTGAGGCATTATGTAAGCGCGCATCAGAAAGATTGGGAAAAGTTCCTAGACACTGCCCAATTCTCTTATAACTTACAACGGAGTGAGTCCATTGGGCGGACACCATTTGAGCTAGCCACAGACCAACAACCACAAACTCCACATTCATTACCAGCCGCATTCGAGGGAAAGAGTTTGGGGCCTTATCATATGGCCAAAGGATGGGAGGAGGAGCTCGACACTGCTAAGTCCTACTTGGATAAGGCAGCTAAGAAGATGAAGAAGTTTGCGGACCGTAAGCGGCGTCCCACATACTATAGATTTGGGGACATGGTCATGGTGAAGTTTAACCCAAGACAGTTCAAGGCACTACGGGGCATGCATCAGAATCTGATTCTCAAGTATGAGGGGCCATTTAAGATCATCGCCAAGGTAGGCAAGATCTCATGCAAGCTTGACATGCCATCGCATCTCAAGATCTACCCTGTCTTCCATGCTAGCATGCTTAAGCCATATCATGAACATAAGGATGATCCGAGTAGGGGCCAATCAAGTCGGGCGCCAATGACTATCACCGCCTCGCATGATCGGGAGATTGAGGCTATCATAGATTATCAGGCCAGGCGAAAACAAGGGCAAAAGGCCACTGCTATGTTCCTCATCCATTGGAAAGGGCAATCACCGGAGGAGGCCACGCGGGAACGATATGAAAACTTGTGGCAATTCAAAGATAAGATCCGAGAGTTTATGTAGCAACATTGCGCCGCAGTCGTTGCAATATTAGGTGGGGGAGAGTGTGATGACCCGCCATGTCATCATGCCACATAGGTGCCATTTGGCATATATTAATGCCATGTGGAAGCTTACATAAGAAGAAGACTTGCATAGAGAAGTTGCTTGAGGAAAACAAAGATGTCATGCCCGAGGAGTTGCCTAAGCACCTGTCGCCTAGGCGAGAGGTAGATCACAAGATTGAGTTGGAGCCAGGGGCTAAGCCACCCGCATTTGCCCTATATCGTATGGCACCTCCCGAGCTAGAGGAGCTCAGGAAACAATTGAAGGAGCTGCTAGATGCTGGTCACATTCGCCCATCAAAGGCACCTTTTGGCACACCAGTATTGTTCCAGAAGAAGAAGGATGGATCGTTGCGTTTGTGCATAGACGACCGAGCACTTAATAAGGTCACCGTGAAGAATAAGTACCCGATACCGCTCTTCCTAGACCTTTATCCACGCAGGTCATCTTCCTTCTCCACCATAGCATGGCAGTTTCTGATAGGTACAATACCGCAGTATTGATCTTGGCCTCGCCGTCCCTCACTTTGCCGTGCCTGAAGTAGTTCTCCAGGTGCCAAAGGAAGTTTTCCACTTCTTGTGCATCACGAACACCTTTGAACACTGGGGGTTTGGGAGCCTCGATCTTGGCCTCCCTCGTCACCACAACATTGCTGGCTACCTCGGTCACGCTAGCATTAACATACTTCTCGAGTGACTCTATCTTTGCCTTCATAGCATCGATAGTACTCAAAACCTCCATGAGTCTGCACTCTGAGGCAGTGATGGTTTGCCTTAGTTCCATCTCAATCTGTGTACGTCCCTCTAAGTCATTTCGGATACTCTCAATCTCTTCAAGAGTGTGCCCCTTAAGAACGTTAAGGGTGCCTTCCACCTTCCCCAAGCATTGGCCAAAGATCTCCACGATGTCCATCCCCACGTCCATCTTCATCACCCACTCTTTACCGAGCGAGACGTCCTCTGGAAGGACCTCCACTTCATCCTTGCTCACCTCAGTGGTGTGAGCACGTGATTTTTGCCCTATGAGAATCACTCCCAAAAAAATTCAAAATAAAATAATTTTTCCGTTGTTTGCAATTTTGTGGATTTTTATAGTATTTTCTGTCATTATTTGCATGAGTTCGTGCATGTTTGTATGTTTAAATAAATGAAAAATACAAAAAATTAGATTTCATTTGTATTTAGGATTTAATTTTATAATTTTTTAGTTGAGTAGTAAATTACTTATTTTTACAAAAATGAAAGAATCAAAAATAACGTATTTTGTATTTTTAAAGTGTTTAATGTCAAATTGTGTGATTATTTTATTTTTTAGTATTTAATTACTTGTGATAAATATTATTTAAAGTGGCTTAGTATTTTAAGTCAATTTTTGGTTTTATAATTTGAGTTAGGATTTTTGGTTTTAATTTTGAAGACAATTTAGGAAGAAAAAGAATTAATAAGAGAAAAGGAAATCAAATTGGGCCAAACTCAATTTAACCACCAAAGCCTAAATCAAATACACCCCAAACCAGCCCAGACCCGTCTCCCCCAACCCGGCCCGTCTCCAGCCTCAACCAAAACGACGCTGTTTGGACATGCTCTAATCTGGGCCGTTGAATCAGCCTGATCGAACGGTCCCAAACCTTTCCCACAACCCGACCCATTCCCATACCCGGACCACCCACTTAGCCACCAAACAACCCCATTTTTCCCCTTGATCAATCTGGATCGTCGATCCCCTCAAATCCAATGGCCCCGGTTAATTCCCTATTTTAATATACCAAACACCCCTCACTCATCTCTTCAGAGATCAAGAACAGGCACCACCGCACGCCGCCCTCTTCCGCCCACCGGAAATCTCCTCACGGCGGTTCCGGTGGCCCAAACAACCCCAAATTAACACCCTTGATTCTCCTTCACCTCATCATCTCAAATCCCCAAATCATTGCCTTCGAATCTTAGCCAAATCCCTCGAATTTCAGATCGAAGATCGAACCCGAACCCTAGTTTACCCAATTAACCCCAAACTAACACCATATGACCACCTTGACCCCCTCTTTACAAATCCCAGAATGGTTTCCTTCGAATCTAACCAAGACTCGTCGAATTTTAAATCCAAGTTTTAACCCTAAAAATTCAAAATCAATTTCCATGGAACCTGATGACATGCATCGAGTCAAGCCTCTAGTTTTCTTTGATTAGAAGGTCGATTCACTACAAAATCGATGTTACTCATTGGTTCTTGACAAAGAACAAATGAGTAACATCAGTTTCGGATGAATCGGGGTATCAAGGGTAATTTCAAGTTTAGCCGGTGAGTTCCCTTTTATTGTTTTCTATTCTTCTTTAAATTCATTTCACCTCTGCCTCTTCTCCTTCTCTTCTACATGTATTTTTGATTGGTCAATTTTTCTGAGTGAAGTTATGACTAGCTTCGAACCCGATTTCTTTGCTTTAGGTTAGTTTATTTATCCATATTTATTTCTGTTAATTTCAATTTTTTCTTTTAAATTTATTTGGTCTTGTTTGTTTTGATTTCTGATTGTAGGTTTGTTCTACAGATTCTGTGAATAGTTAAGTTCATGAATTTGCCTTTGAATCGATAGGTTGTCAATTTTCAATTTAGGTTTGTATTATTCTAATAGGCAGCATATTAGTATCCTCGTGATGTTTTGATTACTTGTTAAGATGATTATGTTAAATGTGTCAAAGGTTTCGTTTCTTGCTAATGTCAGTTCAGATTGTTCATATGAAGGGTTATTTTTGACTCTGTTTCAATGCTAAACCTATTTAGGTTTCAGAAACTGATGCCCTTTGGTTTTGTTGCCTAGCAGTTCTGTAAATGTTTATAACTTTCAGAGATCCTAATTGAATAATTATAAACTTAAAAGGTTAGTCTAGGAATTATTCAATAAAAAGAGATTGTTTACCTAACTTTAGAAGTAGTGGTAGGGTAGAAATTGCATTAATGAATTAATTAAAAGCACTAGGTTAGTGGAATGAATTAAAAAATAGAAAAGGGTATTAATAGTGGAAACTACACTTGTTTAAGGACCCTTTTAAGAGCTGGAAATCAAAAAAGAACAGGGGTGTGATTAAAAGGCTAAGGGATACACATGGTAAGGGAATATACAAGCTGGAAAGAGAAAAGATTTGAATAAAAGGGAGTTGGTCCTAGTCTTTAAATAGACACACACAGATAGAGTAGGAAAAAAGGAGGAAGACTGAGATATAGACATTGGTAAGAGTGAGAGTTTAGACCTTCTGAGATCAAAACTGCCCAAAGGATCAATAAGAAAAGTACTGTTCCATCGAAATCTTTTGGTTAATTTTTGATAAAACTGTTGAAACTAATGATCCATTGGTCTTTTGGGGTTAATCTCTTGGGTTCATTTACCAAGTCTGGGCTGTGTTTGTTCCTGTTATTGTTGTTGATAGATGCTACTGCTACTGCTGATTCTCCATCGTTTGTTTCTTTCCATTTCCAGGTACACACTTTTGATCTTTGGCATGCATAACTGAGTATGGTGGCTACTGATTTCAGGAATGAGGTTGTTTGGTTTGTTGTTGAAAGTATTTGTAGCCATAAGTTGTACATTGGCTGATTTGGTCCAACTCATATTGTAGTAGTTCTAGTTTAGCTTTGTATCACTCTTTAATTGCTCTAGAAATCTGCTTTCAATAAAGGTAAGATATAGCATGATATTTTGGTCTTTCTCGTACAAACCTGCTATTCTGCAAACATAAACATCTTGAAGTTCAATCAGATCTTGAATGAAACTTGATTTTGTCTCATAAATTCTTAAAGTTTGATTGTTTCTTTACATTGGATATTCCAACAAGTATAATTCATATATTTTTAAGGCCACCATGAAGCCAGAATACCCTAGGTGAACAAGAATTGGTTGAAGTTGTGAGGTTATTTGTTGTTACTGGAAATTCAATACGAGTTTAGTTTGGGCTTGTTTTGACCCAGTAGTCTTTTTAAATGACATGGTCATGATAGTTTAGAATAATTTTGGATCTAGAGTAGGTTAACAAATCGGCTTCTAATTACTCTTTTTGGGTGATCAGAATTCAAATACGGGGCTATTGGTATTAATTGAATATCATCTTGAATTAGAACAATAAGTTTTCGTTGCAATCTCTATAGTTGAATTAATATGAAATCGAGAGGGGGGGGGATTCGATCTAGGTTCCATATAACATTTCCTTCTCCATTGTTAGATTTGGGCTCAGCTTGGGCCCCAAAAACCTTAAAAATCATTGAAAAATAGGCAATAACAGTTCTTGTTATTATGTAAGCTTTATAGGATCAGTATTTAATTCTAATGAGTGTGTGTGCAGCTTTCAGTTCTCGCAGGGGCTCGACCATGGGTCCCAGCGCTATAGCTGCCTCTATTTGTAGTGTTGAGCCTCATATGTAATGCGATTTAAGTCACCAAAAATCTCTGATTCAGTAGCATACACAACAAGTAAGTGAGCTCCCCTTTGGGCCCAATTTGAAAGGGGATTGGGTCTTTTAATTATTTATTCTTGTAACGTGAGTCTAAATTTGGCATAAAAGGTCCTTTGATTTTTTTATTTTTTTTAGTGTTGATTAGTTAGATTGTTAACTAGTTGGGATGCGCCTTATTGAATAACATAAACAAATTATACCCCTCATAAATTAATTTAGAAACCCTTAAGCTTTAATGAATTTGAGGTGTGCCGTGCCAAACAAAAAGCACAATTGTGCGATTCTTATTTTAATTATGTATTGATCCTTAGAATTCGAGGCGTGCCATTTAATTAAAGTTTCATGGCCCCGCAAATTGCAAACGCGTAGTCATTTTTAGGCGCGTTATTTTAATAACTGATTTTCCTAAACTCGGGTGCACATTTATGTGACCCAAATCCAAATCTCAACGATGTGAAAAATATGTCAAAAATCATAGGTGCATTTATGTGACGTGGTTCGAGACGTATTTTAATAACGTTGCAATTCTCTCTAAAAATAAATAACATCGGTTAAACCTAAAATTTGCACATAGGTTCATAATTGTTAAAAATCAGATAATTAAGCCGAATATAATAGTCAAGCGACCGTGCTAGAACCACGGAACTCGGGAATGCCTAACACCTTCTCTCGGGTTAACAAAATTCCTTACCCAGATTTCTGTGTTCGTAGACCATTAAATAAGAGTCAACTTCCTGGATTCGGGATTTTAACCGGTGACTTGGGACACCATAAATTATCCCAGGTGGAGACTCTGAAATAATTAAATAATCCCATTTCGAATAATGTCACTTTAATTAGAAAAACTCCCTTATATACCTTCGGGTGTAGGAAAAAGGAGGTGTGACAGCTCTGGCGACTCCGCTGGGGACCGAACCCAGAATCTCTGGTTCAGGGTTCAGAATTCGAGCTTAGAATAATTGTTATTATTTGGCTTTATTTATTATCTGATTTTATTACATGTTCGGGCCTGATGTGCTAATTGTTGCTTTTTACCGCTTTGATATTGTCTGAACTGTATATATAAACTGCTACGAAACCCCTCTCTTCTCCCTCCTGAGGAGTGCATGTTGGTCGTGACTTCTTTCTGTTAGTGTCAAATCCCAAATAGAACGAGGTTCGGACAAGTTGCAAAGCCGGATGATCTTTTGGTTACCGGTACGCAGCCCCCCCTCGGCTCGAGTTGTCCGCTCGGGTAAGCCAGGTCTAGAACAAATAAACCTAGGTTTTTAAACCTAGTATAACAATACCTCATGCCGGATCCCTAGTAGGAACGTTTGTTTGCATCATGTGCATTCTGACTTTGGAGACTCAACACAGGGGTTGGGTCTGTCTAGGACAGGTGCACCCAAAATAAAAAGACCATCCTGATGCATCTTCCTTGCTACTTGCGCATTTATTTGCTTCGGATTTGCATGCTGACCGGATTTGGAATGAAAGGAGAGAATTTGGGAAAGTAATAGCAGTGTATAGGGTTAAGAGAGTGAATCACATGTTTAAAGAAAAACCAGTGTCCAAATAGCGCTGAAACTCTGCCGAATTTTTGAAAAAAGAAAAAGAGAAAACGAATTAAAAATGAGAAAGGAGTTTTGTTTTCGAAAATAGTTCATTTTATTTGCCCGAACTACGCCAGTTTGATTCTCACATGGTGTGAGATACGTAGGCAACCCCCATCGGGTTCAACTTCCTTTTTGCAAAAATAATCCAAAAGAACAAAAATTTTACTTTTATTTGAAAATAGTTAGGGTGATTCCATTCTTGTCAGAAATAGCCGAATGTCCCTAAAAGGGCGCCGGAAGGCTGTTTTTGCAAAAACAGCTGTCTGTGGTCATTTTTCAAGGTTTTCACCGGTTAGCCAACACAACCTTAAAATCTTCCTCTTCGAGATGCTGAAAGGCCGTATTTGCAAAACCGGATTTTATTTTTTGAAAAAAGGGGAAAAGAAAAAGTGTGTCAATTTTGTCTTCGAGTCAAATGAGCCTTGATTTTTGCTTAATCACCCTAATAAATGTGCAGAATGAGCACGAGTCCAAGTTTGCCAATTGCAGTTATGAACAAGATCCCTTTGGAGTTGCATATGTGGTGGGAAGATCTAGGAAAATCAGAGTAAGACAAGGTCAATATACATTTAGGAGGTCTTACCGGGTTGTTAAAAATCAGGCCCAGAGAAGATGTCATAAAGGCTTTGGTTACGTTTTGGGACCCGGCCCATAACGTATTTCACTTCTCGGATTTTGAACTCACCCCAACCTTGAAAGAGATAACAGGTTATATGAAAAGTACTACAGGTTTGAGGCATAAGTATCTAATCTCTCCAAGGGCCGTTAACTCTCACAAATTCATAGATTTGATAAAGATAAGCAAGGGAATCCCATATTCCGAGTTGGAAGGGGTTTTTTCCACTCTACGTTTTATATACCAAAACTACGGGCATATAGGAGGGTTCAATGATCCAGAAAGCGGGGTTTGCAGTAAAGGGAACCGAACAAAATGGGACGAGCATAGGCGTTTCGCTTTCATGGTAGCATTCTTAGGCCTTGTGGTGTTTCCCCGAGAAGACGGGAATACCGATTTGCGGGTGGCTGGAGTCGTCAAGGTCCTGGTTACCAACACCAATAGCACTCTCGCCCCTATGATAGTGTCTGAGATATACCGAGCTCTCACAGCTTGTAAAGCTAGGGCAGACTTCTTCGAGGGATGCAATTTGCTATTACAAATGTGGATGATCGAGCACTTGTGCCACCACCCTCAGTATATGAGTTATGGATCTGCAGAGAA
Source organism: Nicotiana tabacum (assembly GCF_000715075.1). NCBI lineage: Eukaryota > Viridiplantae > Streptophyta > Magnoliopsida > Solanales > Solanaceae > Nicotiana > Nicotiana tabacum. The sequence continues at coordinate 103,310,223 of NC_134086.1, read as the reverse complement.
AAGCTGCATTGAAGAATTCAACACAAGGGTTTCAGGGTTTAACTTGCCGGAGGGGTTTGGAAGATGGATAGCCCGCCTTCGCGCCACCACTACGGGACAATAGAATGGACACTAGGTTGGCTTCCTATTGAAGAAATTGTGTATATACCCGCCACAGGTCCTTACTTCCTCCTAATGGGTCTTCGAGGTATTCAGCCTTACGCTCCCTACCGAGTGATGAGACAATTAGGAAGGTGCCAGGTGATGCATCCAGATGAAGATCTCACTATCCACGCGGTTGAGATTAGCTCCAACGACCAATTTCATTAAGAAACAATTCGTTCTATTTGGAACGAGTGCCAATATTTGACGGCAAGCACCCGAGTGCGGAACCTATCTAAAGGAGAGGTCTCACCCGCCTACCTTGCCTGGTATAGAAATAAGAACACTGCAAGGGCCGAATTAGAAAGACTGGCCAAAAAAACGCACATTCAGGAATTCATCGAGGCATCGCAAGAACCATGGGCTTGGTTGGCCAAAGAAAACGAGTACAGGGCCAGAATAGGAAAGATGGAGAAGCAAGTCAAAGACCTTTAATTCGAGAATCTTACAAGCAGCGACGGATGAGGGTGAAAATAAAAGGCTAGCCAAAGAAAATGAGGCCCTTTGAGCTCAAATTCAGAAACTTAAAGTAGCAGCAGAAAATCTAGTCCGAAGTAACAGAGATGAAAAGCTCGTAGCTAACCTAAGGCAGAAAGTGAGTAACTATAGTTTCTATTTGAACAAAGCAGAAAGTGAACTGGCTAGGGCTAAAAAACAATGGGCTAAAAATGCAGATAAACGGGTATGCCTGGTTAAGCAGTTAAGAGAAAGGTACGACGATGAGGTTGCGAGGTTAAAGAAAAGGGTCATCGCCACGGAAAACAAAATGATCAAGCATGAAAAAGACTTCAAGGTTGAAAGGGAACGATGTTATACGACATTGGCGCAGTTAGAAATAAACTTGCAACAACTTCAGGAACAAAATTATGCAGCCAAGCAAGCTTTGGAGGCCAGGGCCCGGCAGATTGGGCATTTGTTACAAGAAAAGGGCGTCATAAGAGAGAGGATTAGAAACATCGCAGACTACATCATTATGAAGTGCCACATTTGTGAGGATATGACTCGCACTACGTTCTTTGCAGCGATGATGACCTTTGTTAAACAAATAATGAACAACTTGGACCGACTTCAAAAGGATCTTGCACATAGGCCCGCGACGAGACCGAATGATGTCCCGCGGGTACCAGGAGCATTGATATACTCATGATTTTCTATTTGAGTCGGTATATCCTTTTCTGCCGGAGTCTGTAAGTCATGTTGGGTTTATATTTTCTTTCTATTAGTCTGTATTTCTTTGAAGTATGATAGCTTAATTTCGGAGTCTGTATTTTGTCTTTTGCATCAGAGTCTGTTAGTCTTTTGAAATTTGTTAGTATTGAGTCTTTGTGATCAAAGCATCTGTTTTATAAAAGCTGAAAATCCCAAAAATGTTTTATTTACTTTCACACTTATCTCCTAGAACTACGCACGGTTTGATTCATGCGGGGAAATGATATGTAGGCAATCTCTGTAGGATTCGACCACCACTAAAAAGAAAAGGGGGAAATAAAAAATAAATAAAGGAGGATAGAATAAAGGAAGCTTAAAAAAAGGGGCACAATTATGAGAGGCCGGAATGACGCACGCAACTGAAGCAAATACATGATAGAAAATGGTTAATTACCTAGGTGCATTGCATCCCAACGTGTAATTGCATATGTTTAAACTCTAAAAACTAACAAGTTTGTTGTTTTCCAGAGAATTCAAGCAGTTAGTTTATTTAGAGGATACTGGCACATTATCATTACCAAACCAGATCAAAGGGACCAATACCAGAAACCATGTCTATCCCGGATGTCGACACTAGTGTTGAGGTAGGGGAGTTGGACGTCAATAAAATGAAAGAGGAGATGCTCAAGCTTAAGCAACAGATGGCCGAAATGTACCAGGCCTGGTCCAAAGGGCATTCACCTCCGTCTTACCCAACCAACCCGACTTTTACCCCACCATTAGCTCAGTCTTAGGATCATCCCGCCACCGATTTAGGTTTTACCATTTATCAACACTACCATGGCACTACTTCTCATATGTTGCAAGCTCCACCACCAAAATCAATTCCATACCCTCCTCCGCCAGTCACCCCTGTCTTTGTGGCATATCCACCAGCTGCACTCCATAGATCCCCGAGTGAACCTGTGTTCCAAGCTCAGGACAACCAGTATTATCCCCCGGAGCCCACCTTCAAAGCTCTCGAAACCTACCCCTACGATCCACGTTCTAATCTCCCGAGAGAAGCTAAGAGACCAACCAAAAATCCCGAACATGAGGAGATGTTCAGAAAAATGAAAAGCATAGAACAATCCTTCAGGGATATGAGAGAGCTAGGAGGTCAGGTAAGCATGACTTACAATGACCTGTGTTTATTCCCAAATGTACAACTATCGGCAGAGTTCAAAATGCCCAAATTCGACTTGTACAACGGACACGGTGATCCAGTGGCTCATTTGAGAGGTTTTTGCAGTAAGATGAGGGGAGCCGGAGGAAAGGATGAATTGCTAATGGCTTACTTCAGTCAGAGTTTGAGCGGAGTAGCATTGGAGTGGTACACCCGCCAAGATCACAGAAGATGGTACATATGGGATGATCTGGCACAAGCATTCGCTTGTTACTTTTAGTATAATCTTGAGATCATTCCAGACTGACTATCTTTGACTAAACTAGAGAAGAAGCACAGTGAAAGCTTTAGAGAATATGGTTTCCGGTGGAGGGAGCAAGCAGCAAGGGTAGATCCCCCAATGAAAGAGAGCGAGATGGTTGATTACTTTTTGCAGGCTTTGGAGCCAACTTACTTTGGTCATTTGGTGTCCGCAATTGGCAAGTCTTTTAATGAAGTTGTAAAAATGGGAGGCATGGTCGAGGAGGGGCTTAAGTCCAACAAAATCATGAGTTATTCAGCAATCAAGGCAACCACTCAGGCCATTCAAAGCGGCACTGGGGGTGTTCTTGGGAAGAAGAAGAAAGAAGATGTCACGACTGTTGAGTCCGGAGCCTGGTTTGGATCTAGAGGCCCGTCATCCTACTATAGCCAACCACGACCCTACCACCAAAATTACCCCCACACTCCATATAGCCCTCCACAACATTACTACCCACGGCCAGATCCCTATTTTTCCGTCCATCATGCTCAAACCTATACCCAAACTCCGGCACACGCATAATAGCGTGCTCCGGCTCCACAAAATCCATACCCAGCTCCACAAAACACATATACACCCCAAGAGCCTACAGAAATCCCCCCGAAACGGGTTTCCGACCAAACCAAGCCTTCAAGAATGAGAGGTTACAGAAGCAAAAGACTTTCACTCCACTGGGGAAATCATATACCAGTCTTTTCCACAGGTTGTGGCAGTTGGGCATGCTGAATCCAATTGAGCCTAAAATGCCAAATCCTCCTCCTAGAAATCTTGACCACTCAGTGAGTTGTGAGTACTGTTCAGGAGCCCCGCGGCATGATACAGAGAAGTGGTGGAAACTAAAAATAGTTGTGCAAGAGCTTATTGATACTCATCGGATCGAGGTTCAGGCCCAGAAGCACCAAATATCAATCATAATCCACTGCCAGCTCACCATCAGACCCATATGATTGAGTTGATACATAAAGGAGGGGATCCTAAGAAGCCCTCGCAGACAGTAATGATGATCTGTTCCAGTGAAACCAGCTCAAAGGAAAAGGTAACTAGTGGGAAATCAATGGTCCAGTTGAAAGGGGTAGACAATAAGCCAGCCGTGGTAGCCGAGAAAGGGTCGTCAAACATTGTTGCAGTGAAACCCGAGAAAGCTAAAGTAGTAGTACCAGGGGTTGCAAGTAAACCTGTTGTGGTCGTGAAGGGGGCTCGCACAGAGCCTGTTATTATAAAACCAGTAACTCAACTTCCAGTGATCAACAACAAAGCTGTTCCTTGGAATTATGAACGGGTGACCATGATTTACAAAGGTAAAGAAATCAAAGAAGAAGTTTGTGAAGCACAAGGTTTGACTCGCTCAGGAAGGTGTTTTACTCCAGAGGAGTTAAGAAGAGCTAAAGATGATCCAACGCCGGTGAAGAAAGTTGTAACTAAAGAAGAGACAAAGGAATTTTTGAGGAAAATGAAAGTGCATGACTATTCTGTTGTAGAGCAGTTGAGGAAAACGCCAGCTCAGATCTCGTTGCTCTCATTGCTAATCCATTCAGATGAGCACCGCCGATCATTGATGAAAATCCTGAATGAGGCCCATGTTCCCGACAAGATCTCAGTGAACCATCTGGAAAAGATAGCCAACAAGATTTTTGAAGTAAACAGAGTCACTTTTTCCAATGATGAATTGCCCATAGAGGGTACTGAGCACAACAAAGCCCTTTACCTAACAGTAAAATGCAAGGATTTTGTGGTTACCCGGGTATTGGTTGACAATGGTTCAAGTGAGAACATCTGTCTTATCTTCACTCTAAGCAAGCTGAAAGTAGAAGATGAGAGGATCCATAAGAACAATATCTGTGTGTGAGGATTTGACGGCGGAGGCAAAGACTCAGTCGGGGACATAATGTTGGAGCTGACTATAGGTCTAGTAGAATTCACAATGGAATTCCAAGTGCTGTATATAGCTGTTTCCTACAATTTGCTATTAGGGCGACCATGGATCCACGCCGCTAATGTAGTACCATCAACACTCCATCAGATGGTCAAGTTTGAATGGGACAGACAGGAAATAGTTGTGCACGGCGAAGATAATTTGTGCGTTTACAGCAACACCATTGTGCCATTCATTGAAGTGGAAGATGACAAGGGACCATGGGTCTACCAAGTTTCTGACGCAATGTCAGTAGAGAAAGTTCCATAGGGGAAGTATATCCCAAATCCGAAGATAACCGTCACATCAGTCATGGTAGCGTACGAAACATTGAAGAATGGTTTTGTACCAGGAAAGGGTTTGGGATCAACTCTGCAAGGCATCATACAGCCCGTGTCTCTTCCCGAAAACTTGGGAATGTTTGGTGTAGGATTCAAGCCCACAACCGCAGAAATAAAAAGAGCCAGGAAATTGAAACAGAGGGCATGGGTCCTTCCAAAGCCAGTCCCACGTCTTTCCAAATCATTTGTCAAGTCCGGTACCAGAAGTCGTCCAGTAACAACAATTCCCAGTTCTATGATTAATCCTGCCGAGGAGTTAATTGAAAGATTTGAAAAGTTGTTTGACAGTGTGAACATGGTGTAAAGTGGTGAAGGTCCTAGCAATGCAGAAATTCAATTCGTTGGGCAAAAAACAAAGCTTAATAATTGGAAAGCCACTCCTCTCCCCATTCGAAAGGAGTCTTGGGAGTTTATTTTGATTTTCCTTCAGTTTGTCTGGATCATTCCAGGGTTGTAATCCAGATTTTTATCTTTCAGTCTGTTTGAAGTGTGCAAACCTTGTTATCTTTCATCATTCAATGAAATGCAGTTTCCCTTTCTTTATCATTCCTGATAGGTTTCTTTTGTTTTTCTTTTCTTTTCTGTACAGTTCTTTTTACGCTGGCTCTAATGATTTGGCATGCATAAGGAATCCTCATCCCAGTCTTAAAAATCAATTTGATTCCGAAATATTAGTTCAAGAAGTAGATTGTGATTATGAATCAGAATACGATGATGAGGATGAAGTCTTCGAAGAGATTAGTAAGGAGTTAATTCACTTCGAAGAAAAACCCAAACCCAACCTGAATGACATAGAAACTGTCAATTTAGGGGACACAGACAATGTCCGAGAGACTAAAATAAGTGTCCACCTCGAGCCAAAAATCCGGGAGGAGTTAATCAAAACACTCATCGAGTACAAAGATGTTTTTGCGTGGTCATATGACGACATGCCGGGTTTAAGCACTGATTTAGTGGTCCACAGATTGCCCACTGATCCAGCATTCCCCCCTCCCCCGTCAAGCAAAAGTTGAGGAAATTCAAAACTGATATGAGTGTGAAGATTAAAGAGGAAGTTACCAAGCAGTTGTATGCAAATGTTATTCGGGTCACTCGATATCCTGTTTGGTTGGCTAATTTCGTGCCTATACCGAAGAAGGATGGCACGATCAGAGTATACGTCGATTACCGCAATCTGAACAAAGCAAGTCCGAAGGATAACTTCCCACTACCCAATATTCACATTTTGATCGATAATTGTGCCAAGCATGTGATTGGATCTTTTGTGGATTGCTACGCCGGGTATCATCAGATTCTAATGGATGAAGAAGATGCAGAAAAGACTGCATTCATAACGCCTTGTGGAACTTATTGCCACCGGGTAATGCCATTTGGTTTGAAGAATGCTGGAGAAACTTATATGAGGGCAATGACTACTATGTTTCATGATATAATACACAAGGAGATTGAGGTATATGTAGATGATGTGATCATAAAATCAAAGAATCAGACCGACCATGCCGAGGATTTGAGGAAATTCTTCCAGAGGCTTCGCAGGTACAACCTCAAGCTGAACCCCGCCAAATGTGCATTTGGTGTTCCATCCGGAAAACTATTGGGCTTCATAGTCAGCCGACGAGGCATTGAGTTGGACCCATCAAAGATCAAAGCCATCCAATAATTTCCACCTCCGAGGAATAAGACTGAAGTGATGAGTCTGTTAGGGAGGTTGAACTACATCAGCAGGTTTATTGCTCAACTCACGACAACTTGTGAGCCTATTTTCAAATTGTTAAAGAAGGATGCTGCGGTCAAGTGGACTGATGAGTGTCAAGAAGCATTTGATAAGATAAAAGGATACTTGTCAAACCCACCCGTGCTGGTTCCGCCAGAACCAGGAAGACCTTTAATTCTTTACTTGACAGTCTTGGAAAATTCATTTGGTTGTGTACTGGGGCAGCATGACATCACCGGCAGAAAGGAACAAGCCATCTACTATCTTAGCAAGAAGTTCACGGCTTATGAGGTTAAGTACACTCATCTGGAAAGGACATGTTGCGCCCTAACTTGGGTGGCTCAGAAATTGAAACATTATTTGTCATCCTACACTACTTACCTTATTTCACGTTTGGATCCGTTGAAGTATATCTTTCAAAAGCCTATGCCGACAGGTAAACTTGCGAAGTGGCAGATATTGCTCATAGAGTTTGACATCATCTATGTGACTCGGACTGTGATGAAAGCCCAAGCATTGACTGATCATTTGGCCGAAAACCCGGTCGATGAAGATTACGAGCCATTGAGAACTTATTTTCCCGATGAAGAAGTGATGCATATTGATGAACTGGAGCAAATTGAAAAACCAGGCTGGAAACTCTTCTTTGATGGGGCTGCCAACATAAAAGGAGTCGGGATAGGAGTAGTGCTTATTTATGAAACAGGGCATCACTATCCTGTTACGGCTCAACTTTGATTTTATTGCACCAACAATATGGCTGTGTATGAAGCCTGTATTTTGGGTCTAAAGCTAGCTGCAGACATGGATATCCAGGAAATCTTGGTCTTGGGAGACTCGGATCTTCTGGTACACCAAATTCAAGGAGAATGGGAAACGCAAGACTTGAAGCTCATACCGTACCGACAATGTTTACATGATCTTTGTCAACTGTTTCGATCAGTGGAGTTCAGGCATATTCCAAGGGTCCATAATGAGGTCACCGATGCTTTGGCTACCCTGGCATCAATGTTGCACCATCCGGACAAAGCTTATGTCGATCCTCTGCATATTCAAGTCCGAGATCAGCATGCTTACTGTAACATGATTGAAGAAGAACTTGATGGCGAACCATGGTTCCACGATATCAAGGAGTACATCAGAATGAGGATATATCCAGTGCAAGCCACGGGGGATCAAAAGAGAACAATTCGACGGTTGGCAAATGGATTCTTCTTAAGTGGAGGAGTTTTGTATAAGAGAACACCAGACCTTGGATTATTAAGATGCATAGATGCTAGACAAGCAACCACTGTCATGTTCGAAGTACATTCAGGAGTTTGCGGACCACATATGAGCGGGTATGTGCTGGCAAAGAAAATTCTCCGAGCAGGTTATTATTGGCTCACCATGGAGCGAGATTGTATCAGTTTTGTGTGCAAATGCCATTAATGCCAAATACACAGAAGTTTGATTCATTCTCCACTATCGGAATTGCACACGATATCGGCACCATGGCCCTTCGTTGCTTGGGGCATAAATATCATTGGACCAATTGAGACAGCAGCATCCAATGGGCATAGATTCATTCTAGTAGCCATTGATTATTTCACCAAGTGGGTTGAGGCCAAAACTTTCAAATCGGTGACCAAGAAAGCAGTGGTCGATTTTGTTCACTCAAATATCATCTGTCGATTCGGCATCCCAAAGGTGATCATCACGGATAATGGTGCTAATCTTAACAACAAATTGATGGAAGAGGTATGCCAACAGTTTAAGATTACACATCGCAATTCTACCCCATATCGTCCCAAGGCGAATGGAGCATTTGAGGCAGCCAACAAAAACATAAAGAAGATACTTCGAAAAATGGTAGAAAGTTCCAGGCAATGGCATGAAAAATTACCGTTTGCATTGTTGGGCTATCGCACTACTGTCCGTACTTCAGTAGGTACGACTCCTTATTTGTTGGTATATGGAACTGAAGCAATGATACCTGCGGAAGTTGAAATCTCGTCCCTTCGGATTGTCGCTGAGGCTGAAATCGATGATAATGAGTGGGTCAAGACCTGTTTGGAGCAGTTGAATTTGATTGATGAAAAACGATTAGCAGCAGTGTGTCATGGCCAGTTATATAAAAAGATAATGGCAAGTGCATACAACAAAAAGGTATGTACCCGGAAGTTTGAAGTGGGTCAGCAAGTGCTGAAACGTATCCTTCCATACCAGGCTGAAGCGAAAGGCAAATTCGCCCCAAATTGGCAAGGGCCATTCGTTATGACCAGAGTATTGTCCAATGGTGCTTTATGTTTAACAGATATCGAAGGAAAATGCATAGACATGGATATCAATTCTGATGCAGTAAAAAGATATTATGTATGATTTCTTTGTTATAACTGTTGATTGTTTGTATTTGGCATTATTTCGAAGATTGGAATGACGAAGGCAATTTGTTCTGCTATCTAAACACTTCACCCTTTGTTCCCCCTTTTGAGCCTTATTTATTTCTTTCATACCCCTTTTTTGGAATTAATAACGAAAAAGAGAGAAAAAGAAAGAAAATAAAAAGAGAAAAGAAAAGAAGTAAAAAGTATAACAACAAGGAAATTCACGTGTGAACTACGTTTGACCTGATTCCTGTTAAGGATACGTAGGCAGCTTCCCGGCTCGGTCATAGTAAAATAAAATATCAAAAGATCCCCAAGCAAGAAACTAGGGCAGAAGTTGTACTTGTAATAAGAAATGTGATTCCAAGAATTGTAATTTTAAACCCGTGTCAAAATTGTTTTGAGCCTTTGATACCCTTTCTTTCTAACCCCATCCAAAATCCCATATTACGGTCCAAAGAAAGACCTTCCAATCAGTCTTCGAGAGATGCCAAGTCGAGCAATGTAAAGAGAATTCATATCAGGGGCAACACTCTAGTTTAAGTAAGAAAAAAAATAAAAAATGAGAGAGTCTTATTGGTGAAAACCCTCATGGGCACCATGAGGCGACGAAAGCTGAGAGAAAATAAAAATGAGAGTCTTATTGGTGAAAACCTTCGTGGGCACCATGAGGCGACGAAAGCTGAGAGAAAACGAATGAGAGAGGTTTGTCGGTAAAAACCCTTCAGGGCACTGCAAGTCGAACAGGTCCATTGTTGATACCCAATTTTTTCCTATGTATTTTATACCCAAAATATTTTCAAAATAGCATTTATGTGCATATATAAGCACACCCAAGAGTTTTGGTATTTTTTTGTGATTTTTAAACCAATTTACTACCTATTTTAATACCACAAAAATCCAAAATCATTTTCAAAATTATCATTTTTGACGAATAACTTATTTCATTCTCATATTTACACCAAAATATAAGTAATATGATTTTTACATATTTTTACAAATTTATTCGGAATTTCTAAAGCTTAATTGCATGAAATTGCAATTATGACCTATGTTACAATTAACCGCATTTTATAATTATAAAATCATTTCTGGTATTTTTGGATTAATATTTATGTATTATTAATTAGTTCTGTGTTTTCAATTTATTTTTAAATCATTTTTAGCTATTTTATTAATTAAAAAGGGGAAAATGGCTATTTAAAAGCTGGCCCCTTTTATTTCAATTCTAGCCGAAATTGACCGCAATTTTAAACCCAATTGCAATCCCCAATTAGACGACCCAATTCCCATTTAACCCTACCCAAACCGAATTAATCTAACCCGCCCGCTTCCCATCTTTAAATCCTGGCCGTTGATTATTTTAATCAACGACCCTTGTTCTTTCTTTCCTTTTTTAATTCCGCCCCAACACCTAACCCTAATCATTTCTCCAAAGTAGCCGCCCCCGAATTCTCTCATCCTATCAAATTCTCTCTAACACTCGAAACCCTAGCCGCCTCTGTCGTCGTCTCCGACTAGTTCTCACCGGAGTCCATGGCTTCTCAGGCCATGGACAGCCTGTGCTCTATTCCCTTCACTCCCAAACCATGATTATTCAAGGTTCTTCGAGGATTCGATCTTCAACATGCTTGTTCAGGTCCTCCGCCGACCTGAGTTCCTTTGGTTTCTCCGGCCCCGTTCCGGCATGTTCGAGCTTTGACAAGGCTTAGCATGACCCAAACTCGTTCAGAGACCAAACCATTCCATGCCTTCTCGTCTCTAGGGTTTCCGAGAAACCCTAAAAAGCTTGATTCGAGGTTTTTCTTTCCTTAGTTTCTTAGATCTGTAGCAGATCTATTCTCTATTCTATGTTTTAACGATTTCCCCTAATTTTCCCTTTTTAAAATTAGTCTGTTCAAATTAGGGTTTTTAAAAAATCCTAAAACGATTGTTCTTCTTCTTCTTCTTCTTCTTCTTTCTTTATGTGAATCTATGTGTTCATGCCATGCTTTAGGGGTTTTCGTATGTTTCTTATTATTTGCTGTTAATATGCATGTCTCTCTGCCTTTGTTCTATTACTGCTTCTACTGATTTTTCTATAAGCATGTTTATACGCCTATCTTGCTTGTCCCTTTACTATTTCTGCTACTGAAAGTGTTTACTCTTACTGTATTTATTTAGGTTATTGAACTTGCTTCTTTTACTACTTCCTAAACTTCTATGTCATCTCTTCTCTCTTCTGAACTGGTTGAGTTTTAGTTTGCACTCTACTGCTTTCGATTGCTACGTATGTCTGTGTATTTCCTCAGGGAATTCTGAAAGAGTTCCCCAGGCTTGTTGAGTTTGCCTTCTCTTTTTGTGTGTCATACTCGGACTGAAACCCTATTCAGGGATTTTGCGAGCTTTTGGTTCTAGGGTTCTACTCTAGAAACCCTAGGCTCTCAAATTTGTGCTGAGTTCATAGACTGAATTGAAACTTGCTTTCCTTTTTGCTTATGATTCTAAAATTGTTTATGCCAATCTTTCTTTCTTGCTTGATACTAGCATGCTTATATACGAGGGTTTTGTTCTTTTTGAATTGATACTATTAGCTTGTGATTGATTTCAATCTCCTTTTACTGAGGCTCGATTGATTTGCTACTGATTTTTTACAACTTAGAATTTTCCCTATTTTCCTGACTAAGTTCATTCAAAGCTTTTAAAACTTTCCCGCTGTTTGATTACTTTGTTTCCTTATCCTTTCAAAATCGTGTACTATAGTTTCTTACCTTAAATAGACTCTGTATGAACCTACCCTTTATTATGCTACTCTGAAAGGTTTTCATTATTTTCCTTTCCTTAATTACTCATTCCCGTTTGAAATCAAATCCCTTTGACTAAAGGAGATTCTGTTTGATTGGCAAAAAGTTTATTTCCTTGCCTTTTTGTTTACTCATTTTTGCACTATAAAAAGGGACACACACTTCAGACTTCAGGGAACACGACACAAGTTCAATACTTTCTCTACTACTATTTTCTCTACTTCTAATACTGAACACTTTGCTCTTCTTCTCTTTTACTGCCTGAAATATTCTTGAGTTCCTTTTGAACTCTCAAGTGTTTTTGCTGAAGACTTAAGTCTGCTCCTGCTGATTTCTGGCTGTCTGCTTACTCTGTTATTCTGCTGTTTATTTACTTTGCAACTGGTATGTCACTCTTAATTTAAATAATGCTCTTCCACTATGTGTTTACTTCTTAGTCTGTTATGTTCTTCTTTACTATGTTTCTGCAACTTTGTGGCTACTTTTCTTATGTGAATTCCCTCTCCTTTTTCCTCTTTGTATGAGAGTATGGTTCTAGCCATGACAACACTCTGTTATTGCTGCCCATGACTTTGAACTGGGTTCTTTGAACCCCTTAACTCAAACCAATTCCCACTTCCCATTTCCCCTTATGTGTGCTTTGAGCCTAAGACCTTGGTCTGGCAGTGTCCTAATCACTGTCCAGACCTTGGTCTGACGTTCAATAGGTCTTGCTCTCATTTGTTTGGCTAAACAGGTTGGTTAGGGGGTGTGCCAGCCAGCCTTATGGCTGGGTATGACCACTAATCTGTTATGACTTCCCCAACCCCTTTTCACACTTACACTTATTCTTAGCAATTAAGTTCTTCCCCCCTCTTGCAAGCCATGCTTTGGGACCCTTGAGTTCCCACTAAACTTGGATGCCTGAGGGCTGGCTCTTCCACACTGCACTATTTTTTAATGGTATCCTGGGTGTAAGCAATGCCGAGAATCCTTGAGATTCCTTGGAACTCTGAAACACTTTGGCAAAGAGAAGGCTTTGGAAATCTGGATTCGGAATTGGTTAATCACATATTATTAGACATTAAGACTGAATTAGGTTCCTCGGATGCAGCTGTTGGTCTTTGATGTATTTTTATCTTTTCTTTTGGTCTGTAATAACTTGTACAAAATCGGGGAATCTAGTAAAAGGGTGTGGGAGGGATTTTACTTTCCTGCATCAAAGGGTAGAAACCATGCTTTAGGGTTTTAATTCTTTTTAATGTTTCTGATCCAATCACATAGAAATCATGCCTATAGGAGACAATGTTTAACTTTCTACAATCTTGCATATAGATATCATGCCTATAGGAATGTGCATGTTCACGATATTAGGCAAATTTTTAGGGTTAATCATATCAGCATCTATTTACAAGTTTGTTAACATGGTTTAAAACAAATGACTCGTAGAGATCATGTCTATAGGAAGTTTTTTTAAAATCAAACTTGCCTCACTCATCTAAAAGCAGTAACGATTTCATTGACTAACGGACAAAAACCAGTGGTTCTCCGAACCATTGAGCCTCTTCTCAGATTAGTGCAACTCTTTCTAAAACCTAATCTTCTGGTAAACTTGCATGATTTTTGAAACTTACTGCCTTTTCTGGTAGTTCAATGAACGATTTCCAACTCAGTACATATCACTTTTCTGTATTTTATCATTTTTAATAAGTTCTGCAGCTCGAATCGTTTTCTCCTTAAACAATCTGCCTCTTTTGAAACTTGTTTAAAATTGCTCTTTCTCTACTATTCTGCAATTCAATGGTCTGTCTTCTGGGAACTATTCTACGTCATTTTGTTAAGTCTGCGGCTTGCCTTTTCTTCAAAACTTTTCTATCTATTTTCAAATAGTAATCCCACTCGTGTTAATTAAGTGCCTTAATCTCCGACAATTGTATCCGAGTTACCTAATGCAGACTTTCTGTCTAAATATATGTGTTGAAGCAGTCCGCTCACCGCTTAATTTTTAACTTAAGACCAAATCAGTATATGCTAAGACATGCTAAACTAAGTGTTGTCTGATTTAAGGGGTTTATTTGAGCCTTTTTTGCTTGTTTACTCATCCCTTTACTTGATTTTTGTTTTGAATGTCGAAACTAGAATTTTATCCTTTAAACTCCATAAAGGCCCCATCCCTTTCTTCCCTATTAGGATTAGAAGTCCTAATACCCCGGGACTGATAGGTCGGGACGGGTATTAGCATGCAATAAGTAAACGAGACTAAACGCGCTTTAACACCTTAACGGGGTGGGAAGGGTAGAATATGGATATGATGACCGGTGCGCTAATATCACGTGCGACCCCTCTTCTGAGGAGTGATTGCTGGATATTGCATTGAAGTGATCCATATTAATCATAAACCTAGGACCTCCTCCCTTTTATTTGCTTTTAGCTCTTCTTGTAAGACTATTCAAATCTTCTTCTTTTTTTTAATAAATTTCTGCCCTCTCTATTTACCTTCAAAAGTTTTCAACCTAATTGCAATGTTGTATGCAAGTCCTTATTTGAGCCTTGATTGTTTACTTGTAAAGTCACAATTGTAACATGGCCGGTAACCACACTTGTAGATCCTGAGGGGTGCCTAACACTTTTCCCTCGGGATAATTTCTAGCCCTTACCCTAATCTCTGGTCTCTTCATCTCAAACCTTTCTTAAAGTGTCCTAATGCACTATAATCATTAGGTGGCGACTCTTCAACTTCTAAACCCAATTCTCGAAAAGGAATAGAGTTGTCCTCCCAATGTCGTATACCCGATTTCTGACCCCACGGTTAGAGGAAAAGGGGGGCGTCGACATCCGTAAGTTGGCGGAAAGTAAAATTGGGTTGTGGAAATCTTGGAGAACAAAGTAAAACAATTGGAAAGGAGATTGGTTAAATAGACTGGGCTGATTAATCCAAATGCATACCATGATCATTGGTGCCGGTGATTCCGCTCAGATAAGTCCCTTTTCCTGTCTCCAACAGTCATCCAAATTTGGATTCTTTTCTTTATTCTTAAAATCCTTGCATTTCATTGCTGTTAATTTTACTTCTCTAAAGCTCTCCCAAGTTTAGCCTTGTAAGAAGGAATTTCAAAGCTTACTACCACCATCAAAATTGCACAAAGCAAAATGCAGCTAGAACATGCCAAAGATGAAAAATGGGACCTATGGTGTAAGCAAAAGTTAAAACTATGGACTGGTTCAGTAATGTCGTGGGAGATGTACGACTTCAGGCAGAAAGGTCAGGAGGGGAGAATATCAATTGGGGATCTTGCAGTTAAGGATCAGTTAGAAGGTCAAAACAATCTTTTTGATCAGTTCAAGGCGGTTGGGCGAAGCAAAGAATGGCAAAGAGAAAACCGCCGCCAACAAGAATGCCACGATGAACCACCACGTTTTTAAATTGACGAAATTTTCTTTGATTTTAAACAGGGGCAAAGATGGCATTTCGTTTCAGGAAATCATCCGTAGAGAGAGTAAGTACGAGGCAGGTTTGATCGCAGAATTCTCAAGACCCTCCTGGAAAATGGGACTTAGTTTAAAATTCAAAATAACCATGAGTAGCGGAATTTGGCATAAATGCACCATAGAGGATTATAAGTGGAGCTTCGAAGTTTGTATGTTGAGATACACTTTGGACATTACCCCATGAGAACAAAGATTCTGATTTCTTTTCATTCCTAGATTAATGATTATGATTTTCTATTTCCTCAACTTTTTCCCCAAGCAGAAACACCATCTTTTTCCACCTTTTCCCCAATTTAGTCAGAAATTCTCAGGACCCTCCTGGAAAATGGGACCTAGTTTAAAAATCGAAATAATCGTGAAAAACGATATCTAGCATAAGTGTACCCCAAAGGAATATAAGTTAATTTTAAAGTTTGCATGTTTTAGATAGGATTTAATTAGGAATTTTCAGGACCCTCCTGAACAATAGGACCTAGCTTTGAGAGTTTTCCTTAAATAACGAGATTTAACGGAAGTCACACCTTTAAAAGATATAGCTTAAATTTAAAATTATCAAGAGTTGTCAGGACCCCCTGGATAACGAAACTTAGTTTTCAAATGCTTATTGATATTTGGTAATGTGGTTCGTTTTACACTTACATATGTGCCAGATACCCAAACTGGGGCAGAAAATTTTCTTTGTTTTGTCTATTTTAAAGTCAGGAGCCCGCCTGGAGAGCACGAGAATACATTTCGAGTTTAGCAATCAGTAGACCGCCTAGAAAGCATGAGAACACATTCAAGCGCAACAGTCAGGAGCCCGCCTGGAGAACAAGGGAGTATAATTTAAGTTTTAGCTTTCAAATTCTTGGTTTGTCTATTTTAAAGTCAGGAGCCCGCCTGGAGAGCAGGGAATACTTTCAAGCGCAGTAGTCAGGAGCCCACCTAGAGAATAAGGGAATATAATTCAAGTTCAGCAGTCAGGCACCTAAATGGAGAACGAAGGGAACAAGCAATTTAGGTTCGAGTAATTAGGAGTCCGCCTGTAGAATAGATGATAGACAACAATGGTCAAAGAAAGACATTTAAAAGTTCAGCAATCAGGTACCCGCCTGAAGGAGAGGGAAAGCATCTCAAGAATACAATTCGAGTCAGCAACAAAGGAACAACTAAGGGAAATACAAATCAACAAGGCAACAACAGTCACAAGACCAAGTTTGAAAATAAATCAATGTAAAGCATAGATTATAGCTTAGTCTAGCTTCTTCATTTTTGTCATGGTGTAATAAGCAGGTCAGTAAGCAGTATCAGCAGCAACAACAGTAACAGTGAAACCACAGCTCATGGTAGTCCCAGCTACCGAAACTTCCCGAACTACATTGACCTGATTCCTTTATAGCCAAGGATATGTAGGAAACCTTTGAAGCAGAGGTTCGGTCAAATCTTTAAAAATGCTTCCCACGGAGTATTCAAAACGGGCAAAAATCGCTCGTATCCGCTCACTTTATCTTTGCACAAAAACTCTTTGTGTTTTCGGGCAAAGGGGGGCAGCTGTGAGCACATGATTTTTGCCCTATGAGAATCACACCCAAAAAAATTCAAAATAAAATAATTTTTCCGTTGTTTGCAATTTTGTGGATTTTTATAGTATTTTCTGTCATTATTTGCATGAGTTCGTGCATGTTTGTATGTTTAAATAAATGAAAAATACAAAAAATTAGATTGCATTTGCATTTAGGATTTAATTTTATAATTTTTTAGTTGAGTAGTAAATTACTTATTTTTACAAAAATGAAAGAATAAAAAAATAACGTATTTTGTATTTTTAAAGTGTTTAATGTCAAATTGTGTGATTATTTTATTTTTTAGTATTTAATTACTTGTGATAAATATTATTTAAAGTGGATTAGTATTTAAGTCAATTTTGGTTTTATAATTTGAGTTAGGATTTTTGGTTTTAATTTTGAAGACAATTTAGGAAGAAAAAGAATTAATAAGAGAAAAGGAAATCAAATTGGGCCAAACTCAATTTAACCACCAAAGCCCAAATCAAATACACCCCAAACCAGCCCAAACCCGTCTCCCCCAACCCGGTCCATCTCCAACCTCAACCAAAACGACGCCGTTTGGACATGCTCTAATCTGGGCCGTTGAATCAGCCTGATCGAACGGTCCCAAACCTTTCCCACAACCCGACCCATTCCCATACCCGGACCACCCACTTAGCCACCAAACGACCCCGTTTTCCCTTGATCAATCTGGATCGTTGATCCCCTCAAATCCAACGACCTCGGTTAATTCCCTATTTTAATATACCAAATACCCCCACTCGTCTCTTCAAAGATCAAGAACAGGCACCACCGCACGCCGCCCTCTTCCGCCCACCGGAAATCTCCTCACGGCGGTTCCGGTGGCCCAAACAACCCCAAATTAACACCCTTGATTCTCCTTCACCTCATCATCTCAAATCCCCAAATCATTGCCTTCGAATCTTAGCCAAATCCCTCGAATTTCAGATCGAAGATCGAACCCGAACCCTAGTTTACCCAATTAACCCCAAACTAACACCATATGACCACCTTGACCCCCTCTTTACAAATCCCAGAATGGTTTCCTTCGAATCTAACCAAGACTCGTCGAATTTTAAATCCAAGTTTTAACCCTAAAAATTCAAAATCAATTTCCATGGAACCCGATGACATGCATCGAGTCAAGCCTCTAGTTTTCTTTGATTAGAAGGTCAATTCACTACAAAATCGATGTTACTCATTGGTTCTTGACAAAGAACAAATGAGTAACATCAGTTTCGGATGAATCGGGGTATCAAGGGTAATTTCAAGTTTAGCCGGTGAGTTCCCTTTTATTGTTTTCTGTTCTTCTTTAAATTCATTTCACCTCTGCCTCTTCTCCTTCTCTTCTACATGTATTTTTGATTGGTCAATTTTTCTGAGTGAAGTTATGACTAGCTTCAACCCGATTTCTTTGCTTTAGGTTAGTTTATTTATCCATATTTATTTCTGTTAATTTCAATTTTTTCTTTTAAATTTTTTTGGTCCTATTTGTTTTGATTTCTGATTGTAGGTTTGTTCTACAGATTCTGTAAATAGTTGTTTAAGTTCATGAATTTGCCTTTGAATCGATAGGTTGTCAATTTTCAATTTAGGTTTGTATTGTTCTAATAGGCAGCATATTAGTATCCTCGTGATGTTTTGATTCCTTGTTAAGATGATTATGTTAAATGTGTCAAAGGTTTCATTTCTTGCTAATGTCAGTTCAGATTGTTCATATGAAGGGTTATTTTTGACTCTGTTTCAATGCTAAACCTATTTAGGTTTCAGAAACTGATGCCCTTTGGTGTTGTTGCCTAGCAGTTCTGTAAATGTTTCTAACTTTCAGAGATCCTAATTGAATAATTATAAACTTAAAGGGTTAGTCTGGGAATTATTCAATAAAATGAGATTGTTTACCTAACTTTAGAAGTAGTGGTAGGGTAGAAATTGCATTAATGAATTTATTAAAAGCACTAGGTTAGTGGAATGAATTAAAAAATAGAAAAGGGTATTGATAGTGGAAACTACACTTGTTTAAGGACCCTTTTAAGAGCTGGAAATCAAAAAAGAACAGGGGTGTGATTAAAAGGCTAAGGGATACACATGGTAAGGGAATATACAAGCTGGAAAGAGAAAAGATTTTAATAAAAGGGAGTTGGTCCTAGTCTTTAAATATACACACATAGATAGAGTAGGAAAAGAGGAGGAAGACTGAGAAATAGACATTGGTGAGAGTGAGAGTTTAGACCTTTTAAGATCAAAACTTCCCAAAGGATCAATAAGAAAAGTATTGTTCCATCGAAATCTTTTGGTTAATTTCTGATAAAACTGTTGGAACTACTGATCCATTAGTCTTTTGGGGTTACTCTCTTGGGTTCATTTACCAAGTCTGGGCTGTGTTTGTTCCTGTTATTGTTGTTTATATCTACTACTGCTACTGTTGATTCTCCATAGTTTGTATCTTTCCATTTCCAGGTACACACTTTTGATCTTTGGCATGCATAACTGAGTATGGTGGCTACTGATTTCAGGAATGAGGTTGTTTGGTTTGTTGTTAAAAGTATTTGTAGCCATAAGTTGTACATTGGCTGATTTGGTCCAACTCATATTGTAGTAGTTCTAGTTTAGCTTTGTATCACTCTTTAATTGCTCTAGAAATCTGCTTACAATAGAGGTAAGATATAACATGATATTTTGGTCTTTCTCGTACAAACCTGCTATTCTGCAAACATAAACATCTTGAAGTTCAATCAGATCTTGAATGAAACTTGATTTTGTCTCATAAATTCTTAAAGTTTGATTGTTTCTTTACATTGGATATTCCAGCAAGTATAATTCATATATTTTTAAGGCCACCATGAAGCCAGAATACCCTTGGTGAACAAGAATTGGTTGAAGCTGTGAGGTTATTTGTTGTTACTGGAAATTCAATACGAGTTTCGTTTGGGCTTGTTTTGACCCAGTAGTCATTTTAAGTGATATGATCATGATAGTTTAGAATAATTTTGGATCTAGAGTAGGTTAAAAATCGGCTTCTAATTACTCTTTTTGGGTGATCAGAATTCAAATACAGGGTTGTTGGTATTAATTGAATATCATCTTAAATTAGAATAATAAATTTGGGTTGCAACCTCTATAGTTGAATTAATATGAAATCGAGAGGGGGGGGGGGGATTCGATCTAGGTTCCATATAACATTTCCTTCTCCATTGTTAGATTTGGGCTCAGTTTGGGCCCCAAAAACCTTAAAAATCATTGAGAAATAAGCAATAACAGTTCTTGTTATTATGTAAGCTTTATAGGATCAATTTTTAATTCTAATGAGTGTGTGTGCAGCTTTGGGTTCTCGCAGGGGCTCGACCATGGGTCCCAGCGCTATAGCTGCCTCTATTTTTAGTATTGAGCCTCATATGTAATGCGATTTAAGTCACCAAAAATCTCTGATTCAGTAGTATACACAACAAGTAAGTGGGCTCCCCTTTGGACCCAATTTGAAAGGGGATTGGGTCTTTTAATTATTTGTTCTTGTAACGTGAGTCTAAATTTGGCATAAAAGGTCCTTTGATTTTTTTTTTTAGTGTTGATTAGTTAGATTGTTAACTAGTTGGGATGCGCCTTATTGAACAACATAAACAAATTATACCCCTCATAAATTAATTTAGAAACCCTTAAGCTTTAATGAATTTGAGGTGTGCTGTGCCAAACAAAAAGCACAATTGCGCGATTCTTATTTTAATTCTGTATTGATCCTTAGAATTCGAGGCGTGCCGTTTAATTAAAGTTTCATGGCCCCGCAAATTGCAAACGCGTAGTCATTTTTAGGCGCGTTATTTTAATAAATGATTTCCCTAAACTCTGGTGCGCATTTATGTGACCCAAATCTAAATCTCAATGATGTCAAAAATATGTCAAAAATCATGGGTGCATTTATGTGACGTGGTTCGAGACGTATTTTAATAATGTTGCAATTCTCTATAAAAATAAATAACATCGGTTAAAATTAAAATTTGCACATAGGTTCATAATTGTTAAAAATCAGATAATTAAGCCGAATATAATAGTCAAGCGACCGTTCTAGAACCACGGAACTCGGGAATGCCTAACACCTTCTCTCGGGTTAACAAAATTCCTTACCCGGATTTCTGTGTTCGTAGACCATTAAATAAGAGTCAACTTCCTCGATTCGGAATTTTAACCGGTGACTTGGGACACCATAAATTATCCCAAGTGGAGACTCTGAAATTAAATAATCCCATTTCGAATAATGTCACTTTAATTGAAAAAACTCCCTTATATACCTTCGGGTGTAGGAAAAAGGAGGTGTGACAAGTGACAGATGGTTCTTGGGATGTAAGCCCTCCGTTTGACACAACCTCAGGTGGCACCTCCTGGCTCTTGTTGGTGGCATTCCTCTTTTTGCTACAGCCGCTCTTGCCAGCAGCATCCTGGATAACGTTGACTTGGGTGTTGGCAATGTTAATTTCTCCGTCGTTCGCCATTCCCTTAGTTGAAACCTTCGCTCTAATACCACGTTGTCACGTCCTTAGTTGTTAACTAAGTACAGGTGCGGCACTTGACAATTCCCTCACGATCTTGAACAACTTGCTCACGTTCTTGCTATGTCAAGTCAGCCTTACTGCACTCAAGATCGCTAAGAGAATGGAAGAAAGAACACAAGAGAATTGTTAAAGGAAGCTTTGTATTAGAGAGAGCTTGAATTGTTTGCTTGATGAATTACAAATGAATGACCTCCTTTATATACTAGTCTCCTGGGGCTAGTGTGTAAATATTAATTATTACACAAGTCCTTGATATTTACAAGATTAGCGCTTTTTCTAGAATTCTCTACAAGCCAAGAAGATTCCAAGGACTTTCCTACCAAATCCATAAGGATCTAGGTTCTTCCTAAGTAAATGTCCATACCTCTCTAGAATCTTCTCACAAATGCTAGACTTCTTCTTATGTAAGCTTCCACATGACATTAATATATGCCAAATGACAGCTATGTGGCATGATGACATGGCAGGTCATCACATTAGGATGTTTAAGTTTAGGAAGTATTCCTCTTAGTATTTAGTATTCAAAAAAAAATTTACTTTTAATCCACTATCGGTTTTAGACCCTTTTATATGCACTGTTAGTATACAATAAATGTGCAAATAACGTGAAAAAGATGACCGATAATTAATATACTCAGCAATAATTTTTTTTGTTTTGTTGTGTTGGTTAATTTACACTAAGAAATTTAAGCTATATACACGAACCATATAATATTTCATTTCCAAGTTACCACTTACCTTATATTTCATATAATTATTAAATCTCACGTACCATAAATAATCACACATAGTTTCATTTTAACTAACTGTTTACCGTGAAAATGATAATAACAATTAAATTTGATTTAGTGGTTCTAAAAATACGTGATCTATTTTTATGCTAGTTGTTAGACAGTTGATGCTATGTGAAAGACTTAGAATCAATAAACGAACTTAGAAACGAGATGTTAACCAAATCGAATCGCTGTCATCGGGGCCTCGAGCTTGCCTACTCAAGGACCTCGGGGTCGAGTCTGAAGCTCGACTGGGAGCTATCGAGGGTGGTCGATGGAGACTAACAGTTATAACAAATCAATGACGGCTCTTTATGGCCAATTATAGGCAATAAATGATGAACTTTAAGTAGAACACAATAAATATGAGCAATAAATGAAGTAATGAGATCGAGAAAATATGTTAGAGAGCAGAGAGAATGTTCTAGTATATTTAGTATGGAGCAACATATATTTACAAAATGAAAAGGATCCCCTTTATATATGAGGGAAAATCCCAACATAGTACACATATATTTATTACAAAGATATGGAGATGGGACAACTAGTTAACGCCATGATACGGGATCAGACTAGCCTGACAGACTTTGTCGGCTCTAGATACATGCCTTGGGAACTCCCCATTTTCTTCCCATAACCGTCAGTCCGTAATGCTCCGAGGTCGAGTGTCGATGGCCCTCCAGGGATGAAACTCGACCGTGATTTTGAGCCATCGAGATGCGCCTACGAGGCATCGTAATTAAGGAAAATTGGACCCTACAATTTTACCGTACACACTAACTTTTTATTGTGATTTTAACTGACTTAATATGGTTAAAATTTTTCATACCATAAGTGTATAAAACTTGAAACCAAGTTAAACTCTTTCAGAAAACCTTCCCAAAATTAAATCACAAACTCAAGTCTCCACTCGTATGATTATTTATTTATCATGCCACAAACAAACACAACAGAAAAAGAAATTAAAGGCTGGCGATTTTCCCGGGCGATTTGCTGGAATCTTGTTGTTCACGAATTAGGATGACGTCATGAGTTATTATGACGCATATTCCCGAGGCGTTGCTTCGTTTAGAGTGTGACCTCTGATTGAACCTACCGCTTCAGTTCCGACGCCAGTAATGATGAACCATTTTAGGTTCTGGTGGCAAGACCTTTATTAATAGAAGTATTTGGATGCGATTTTGAGGTTGAAGTTTTCTGTTATTTCGAAATCCCATATTCTTCTCTTGCTCTCTTCTTGCTTCGTACTTCTCTTCTCTGTTCCAGTGATTCGTATTGTTCTTAACTCTTCCTCATTTGATACCTCTCTTTCCTTCTTTAAACTATGTCTAATGTATCTTCTGAGCCTAGTGAGGGAAGTCATGTGTCCCCCTTTGCAATGGTATTTCCTCTCATGAGGAGAGTGTTTCTACAACCGTTGAGGATGAAACCTTCCCGTCCGTGGAGGAGATAACTACATGCAACCCTGATTTCGGATCTGATTTTACCAAATCACCTGATGCTGAATGTTGATCCTTTCGGTCTGTGGTGATGGTGAAGGAATTGGAACAATAATAGGGCTAAGTTTGGCCTTCCCAATCATATTGAGTTAATTCCGGCTGGGTAAAATATGGTGCAGGTTCACCATCCTAGGTATTGTGCCTTCTACGCCTACCATTTCCAAATCGACTATTCCTTTCCTCTCCTAGAGTTGGTCGAGGAGTCTATCGTTATTACGGAGTTTGCCCAGCTCAACTCGCGTCATACGTTTACCAGATTATAAAAATGCTTACGAAGTATGTCGAGCTAGCCGAGGTCGAGTTGACACTTCGATACTTAATATATATGTTCGACTCGAGCTATTATAAAGGAACGATGTTGAATATTTGCCACCAGGGACAAGTGCTTGGTGGTAAATATGGATGACAAAGCCAACTGTCAATTCTGGTTCAACTTTTTTTTTTGGTTAGAACTGAGGATGTGGTGGCTAATGTCGATGATTTTCCTGAAACTTGGAATTATACTCGTAAGTACCTAATTTCCATGTTTGTAGGTATCCGATTTTTCTCTTGTGCATGGTCACGGGTTATGACCTCTTATCTTCTTCTCATGCAACGAAGACATCGCCTCCTTCTCTGGTCGCTCACATTTCTAACTGGGTCGATCGGCTCCTCCCTCACATTGTAAAGATTCATGAATGGCCTAGGTTTTTCAAGAAGTTTGGGCTTGCTTTCCCTTTGACTGGTAAGTTCTTTTTACCAACAATGTCTTAGCTTTTTTTTGTTTACCTTTGCTGACTTTTTCCTTCCATTGTGTTTTCATAGCTTTGGCCAGGAGGTCAAGATCTCCCGCTCCTTTGTTCCAAAAGAGGAAAGCTACTACGTCTTCGACTCCCGCTCCTTCCTCGACTACGGCTGATCCCACTTTTGTCCTGGTCCCTCCTGTTGCTGCATCCAAACTTGTCCCTCCTTCGACCGTGAAGACTTTTACCACGGAGACCTCGACTTCTCCCTTATATTCCCATATAGACAAGGACGATGAACCCTTTCCTGATGATGGAGATATGATTCCTCGTAAGAGGAGGGCCGTGGATGTTGGGGGAGAGAGGTTGTCAGCTACCGATGTAGGAGACTGCAATTTTGTCCTTCGGGAGATGAACACAGTGCATGTCGGAGAGAGCCCAGAGGCTAGTTTTGAGGCCATTTGTTTGGAGGATATGGATACAAAACCTGTAGGGGAGGCGGTCGTAGGTGTGGTAGGCAGTGGCAGCCCTATTTTTCTAAGAGGCGAAGAGGTCTCATCCTCTAAGGTTGCAGTAGATGTACGTTCTTCGACTGATGATAGAGGGAAGGTTGTTGCTAAGGAGGACATTAGATCTGATTTCGACATAGATGTAGACGAGCTGAGGATGATCGTTGAGGGGCTCACTCAGCTTAAGGTAAGGTTGGAGGGGGGTTCAAGGACTATTACAATCCCGATGGATTGCAATCTTCTCGTGGATGCCGAGAAAATTATCCCCTTCCTTGTCCCTCTTAGTTCTGAAGTTGAGGGTACAACCCTCAAGACTTTGAATGACAACAACTTGTCGAACAACATTTCTGACCTCACGCTTCTAGTAAGTAAATTTGTTATCCATTATTTTCTTTAAGTTTTTTTCCTTTCGTAGGCCCTAAATTAATCGTTTTGTAGACGGTCGTTCTGGAGATTGAGAGTGCTCGTAGGGAGCAGAGGCGTAAAGATTTCTATATGAAATTGAAGGACAAGTACTTCATAGTCCTTGACAAGTACATGGAGCTTCAGTGTAGGCTCCGTGAAAGCAGAGATATGCGCCATTTCAAGGATGACTTGAAGGTGAAGGACGGGGAACTAGTGCAGATGCTGGGGAAACGCAACGTCTTGGAGGGGACATTGAGGATCAAGGAGGAAGAGCTCGAGCTCAGCAAGGGGGGCGAAGCCCAGTGCAGTGATCTCCATGCTCAGGTGGTTTTGCTATAAGCCCAGCTTGAAGAGTATCAATTTAGGGTGGAGGCTCTTAACGGCAAGGTCACCGAGAAGACAGATAAGCTAGAGAAGGAGGAGTTCTCTTGGTTGAAGGCTTTGAGGAAGGCGCAGTCTCTTGAAGTGGTGATTTGGACTTTCTGCTCCAAGCGAGAAAATGACTTAACAACAACAAGTCTTAAAGAAGAGTGGCTTGATGAGAGGATCAGAGAGTTGGAGAAAGAGACTTCTGGCCTCTACGACCGAGTTGCTGTTCTGGAGGCCGAGAAGGCCCAGTTACTGGCAGAGCTGTCCTTTTCCTGCACTTCAGATTTACTCCAATGTTCCTCGAGAGTTGTACGAGGAGCGGATCCATACCGAGTGTGAAGACGTGATTTTTGCTTCACGGAAATTACTCCAAAAGAAATCGAGAGATAAAGCAAGTTGCCTTCGGGTACAATTTTGAGAATTTGCGTGACAGTTTTGGTAATTATTTTGTCCGTAAATGTTTACCTTGCTGTAGTTAATTGAAAAATACAAAAATACATGTTGCATGCATATTTAGGATTTAATTATGCATTTAGGAATTAATTAGACCATCATTTGGCTCTAAAAGGAAAATCACAAAAATATGCATTTTATTCTATTTGTTGTCATTGTGTGATTTTATTTTAAGGTTTTAATTTGTGTGTTAATTGTTGTAAGTGTTAATTAATGTTTATGTAGTTTTATTTTTGATTTTACAATTTAATTAGGAATTGTGTTTAAATTAGAAATTAAAGAAGGAAAAGAAAAAGAGTTCAAAAAATAAAGGAATTCAGATGTGGGCTTAAAATTGAGACCAAAAACCAAGCCCAAATTAACTCATTTGACCCAGTCCGGTTAGCTGGTCTCTCAGACGAAGGAAATGACGCCGTATTGGCACTTTCCATCTGGACCGTTGATCAAACAGATCTAACAGTCCAGTTCAGTTCTTTCATTAAACCAAACGACGTCGTATGATTGTATTTGATCGGGACCGTTCATTGCCCTTGTTCTAACGGCTCCCAGGCTTTCCCTCATGACCCGACCCACTCCCGTCTGAGACCAACCCAATCCCCACTCAATCAAAACGGCACAGTTCCCTTAAGTGAAGAGATCATGTCCATCAATCTCACCTGATCCAACGGCCAGGATCCATCCCTTCCCTTCGTATATAAGACCCCATCTCTCACCCCACGCCCCCATAGCCAAACGTACCCCCCCTTCCTTACTTCGTCTCTCTCGTTTCAGAGATGGAACCTAGGTCAAACCCTAGCCGCCATAGCTCCCCTTCGCCTGAAACCCGGCGGCAACTACGCCGCCGACCACCTCCTTAACACCATAGATCACCTTAACACCCTGGTTACGAATCCACTACTCCCTTGGCTTGAATCAATCCCCATCTTCTCGAATCTTCATTTGAAGATTCGAGCCAAAATCCAATCTATGCCAAACCACCCCAAATTCATACCAGTTACTCCCCTGACCTCACTCGTAACCAAACCACACTTGGTTTGGTTCGAATCTAACCAGAAACCTTCAAGCCCCAAATCGACTGTATGAACCCTAGAAATCCAGAACCTTGGGGTTTTTCCAATTAAACGAAGGGTTGGGTTCTAATAGACCTTAATCGAGGTGTTCTCAGTTGAGAACACTTCGATTAAAGTTCGTTTGACCTCAAAGAGGTCGAGTCCGGTTCGAGATTGGGTCATTTTTGTTCTTAAGATTCAGAGGTATTTTTCCTTTCCTTCCTTCTGTTCATGTGTTCTATTTGTATCTCTTTGCATGTTTTAGTAGTTTGTGTGATTTTTCTACTTTTCTTTTAATTAATTCTGTTCATCTTCAGTAGACCTTTTATTTGGTCCAATTCTATCATTGCTTCTGTTTGTTGTAATTGTTATGTGTTATAATTTGTGTAATCGATTGAATAAGTGATGTCGATTAGTCCGGTAGGCCTGAATATTAATTTAACATGATAGTAGTGTAATGTTAGTTTTGATTTCATGGTTCATGCTAGTCTGTTTCCCTTCCTACTTCGTTTCTGTCCTAAATGTTGTGTTGAAATGAGCCTGTTGGTATAGTTGAACTTAGTACTGAGCCTGTGGGTATATTCAGTTCGTCACATTGTTTTTGCTTGATCATTTGAAATGTTCTGAATTGCTTGGTCAATCGAACTGCTTCATCACAGCTGCTATTTTGGTTGTGACCTAAACATGTTGTGTCATGCCATGTCAATCGATAGCCTTAGCCTTTATTTTGTTGCTGTTTGATTCAAGTTTAAGCAATTGATGAATCGAATCCTACTGTCTAGGGTCTGAATAGAATGTGACAACTGATTTGAATTCAGTATTAGTGATAATGTCAACTAGATAGTAGTGAGTCATAAGGCTACATTCAGAACTTAGGAGCATTGGCTATAGCTGTAATTTCAGGGATTTTAGGAGGGTAATTTGGGAATTGAAAACAGGGAAGATGGGTGGTTTGAGTGTTCTGTCCACTAAGTATTAAAATACCATTAAACTAATGAATTGATTAGTATTAATGGGGAACAAAAGGGAATGGGGGGCTGAAAATAAGGAAAAGTTTTCCTTAGTGGATTTTAAGTGGAAAATTTCAGATTTAGTGGGGAAAAAAAGGTCGGGCAGTAGGTTTGAAAGAATGCAGACTTGTATAAGAGGGTGCTGAGGCTGGAGATTGGAAAAAAAAAGGAAAACAATCTAGAGAAATAGAGGGCATATAGGCTGTGCTATTATCTTGCTAAGTCAGGGATAGAGTGAGTGTTTAAGGCTAAGCTTTACATCAAAGAGCTTCAGCTTGTTTTCTTCTTTGAGGGTTCGCGATCAGAAAGCCACAGTTTTCTTGCATTTGCCTCTCTTCTGCTTTGACTGTAATTGCTTTGTGGTACTGCTTGGTTTGAATTTGGTATTTCCTGGGATTTCTGTTGGTTTTCAAGCACTGTTTTATTGAGCTACTGGGCTCTTCTCTTGTTTTTAATCTGCTCCTGGGATTTCTGTTACTGTTATTACTGGTTTCACTGGTTTTGCTGTGTTGCTAAACCTGCTGTGTTGCTGTGTGTGTGCTACTGCTGTTTCTGCTGATCTTCCTCTTCTTTTGCTTCCAATATCAGGTACACAACTGATACGCTGGTTACTGTAAGCTGAAACATGAAGCATGAATACAAATAAAGAGTTGAAGTTTTAATTTGATTTAGTTTTGTTACTGATTGTACTTAGGACATTCTATACACTACTGTTTCGTAAAATCTTTTCTGCCATTTCTGTATAACTGGACAGTGTTATAGTAATGTAGTCAATAATGTCCCGTTGTTTTAGTTTGGTTATTAGGTAGTATAAGTTCAAATGCATGTTAAATAAAACCAAGCCAGTAGACTGTTTTAATATCATGAAAATCTAGCTCCAAAATTAATTGTTCGAATTTAGGATTAAAACTAGACCCTTAAGTTACTTCATTCCAATTAATTGCTCTTTCTAAAACTTGCATGTAACTTGCTTAGTTAGATACTATCATCTTATATCTCTGTAAGTGCAAAAATTGTGAACATGTGTAGAAATAATTAACTAGGCCCAATATTGGAATAAGACGGCCCAAGTCACGTTTAATACTACATGCGGTGAACCTGGGCCCACGTTGGCCAACGGGCTGTCCATATTGTGTTTACGTTCTGATTTAACAAATTGCGTTCGGAACCCGACTATAACAACTCCTAAGCATGTAAATAAATTAGGACCTCTTCTCTTTCCTTTTTAGAGACAAATTTAATAGAAAAAATGTAGGCACTTTAGGATTATCCTTTTAAAATAAAGGAGATGAGCCTCGCCCAATAAAACGCCCAAGTTACGGGGCCCTCAATAATTGGTTAATAATTGTATAGACTTCGGGATCCGTCATTTAGCAAAGTTCACGGCCTTACCCAAAATAATGATACGCTAGTCGTTTTAGGCGCGCCTTTAACAATTTACATTCTTAAACTCGGGTGCACATTTATGTGACCCAAATCCAAATCTCAACAGAGTCGAAATGTGTCGATAACCATAGGTACATTGATGTGACGTGGTTCGAGATACGTTTTTTCACAATGTTGTAATTCTCTGTTAAAATAATAATAATAATAATAATAATAATAAAAGCGGTAAAGAGTTTAAAACTTGCACATAAGTTCATAATTGTATAAAGATAATCAAGCTGAATATGACAGTTGAGCGACCGTGCTAGAACCACGGAACTCGGGAATGCCTAACACCTTCTCCTGGGTTAACAGAATTCCTTATCCGGATTTCTGGTGCGCAGACCGTTAAACAGAGTCATTATTTTTCTCAATTCGGGATTCAACCGGTGACTTGGGACACCATAAATCTCCTAAGTGGCGATTCTGAAATAAATAAATAAATCCCGTTTTGATTATCCTTTAATTTGAAAAAAAACTCCCTTCTGCGCCCCTCTGCGGGGTCGCGGGCGAAAAAGGAGGTGGGACAGCTCTGGCGACTCTACTGGGGACACGAACCCAGAATCTCTGGTTCAGGGTTCAGAATTCGAGCTTAGATAAATTGTTATATTTGGCTTTATTTATTATTTGATCTTATTACATGTTTTGGCCTAAATGTGCAAAATGATGTTTTTTTACCGCTTTGATATTATTTGAATTGTACATATAAACTGTGCCGCAACCTTCTCTTCTCACCTCTGGGGATGTGCTTACTGGTTGAGACTCCCTATTCTATTAGTGTCATACCCTGAAATAAAATAGGCTCGGAAAGTTTCTAAGCCGGCTGGCCTTTTGGTTCCCGGAAAGGAGTTCCTTCCTCAATTCGAGTTATCCGCTCGGGTACACTGTCTAGAACATATACCCAGGTTGAACCTAGAATAACTTGACTTCATGCCGGATCCCTAGTAGGAACGTTTATTTGTATCATGTTGCATTTGACTTAGGGGACTCAACACAGGGGTTGGGTCCGTCTAGGACAAACAACCTAAAATAAAAAAAGACCATCCTGCTACATCCTGTTTGTTTTGCACATTTATTTGCTTAAGATCTGCATGCTGACCGGCTTCTAAAATCGGAAATTTTTGAAAAATTGTGAAAAAGAGAAAAAGAAAAATAGCAGTGTAGGGAGATAACTACTTATTTTTAGAAAAATAAAACCAATGTCCAAGTAGTGTCAAAACCCTGCCGAAATTTTGAAAAAAATGAAAAAAAATTGTTAGTTTGATTTATTTGAAAAACAAAAGAAAGGAGTCTTGTTTACAAGTTTAGTTTACGTTCCCCGAACTACGCCGGTTTGATTCTCACAGGATGTGAGATGCGTAGGCAGCCCTCATCGGGTCCAACCTCCCCTTTTGCAAAAATAGCCAAAAAATGTCAAATTTTAATTGTCAACATAAATAAGTCGAGTGATGCCTTTTTTTGCAAGAATAACCGAATGTTCCCGAAAGAGACGCCGGAAGACTGACTTTGCATAAACAGTCACTTTTGATCATCTTTTAGAGTTTTGGTCGGTTGACCCTCACGACCTTAAAATCTGTCCCCGAGGTGCTGAAAGGCTGCGTTGGCAAAACCCGGTCTTTTATTTTAATTTGAAAAATAATAATAAAAAGAGTCAGTGGTCAAGAATACCATTTAGATTTTTTAAGCTGAGCTTCGGCGGTGTCTTAAACCGTTCTTGTCGAGATAGCCTTAGAGTATCTTTCAGTTGTCAAATGGCTATTTTCGTAAAAGAACGAACAAGTTTGTGAAGTGTCATAAAATAATCTTCCCGGCCTCAAAATTCATGTGAAATTGGGAAGGGGCCACGTTTGCAAAAATAGCCGTTTGGTTAAAATCGGCATATAGAGGAAGGAATCTGTCATTTTATTTTTCTTGAGTTTGTATTTCTTTTGATCAGTGTATGTGGGCCGTTTGACTTTAGAGTCTGTTGTTCGTCTTTAAGTGATTCCAAAAATGTTTTATTGTTGTTTACCTTTTATGTGGCAGAACTACGCCCGGTCTGATTCATGCGGGGACATGATACGTAGGCAATCCACATAACATTCGACCACCACTAAAAAGAAAAAAAGAAAAGGCAAAGTGAATAAAAGAAAGGACATAAGCCGGAATGACGCATGCAGTCGAAGCAAAGACATGTTAGAAATGGTTAAACTGCCTAGGAACATTGCATTCCCCAATGTGAAATTGCAATATGTGTTAAACTCTAACGCTAACAAGTTTGTCGTTATCCAGAGAAAGAGATTTCAAAACAGTTAGCTCGTTAGAACGTTCTAGAAGATTACCATTACCACACAAGATCAAAAGGGCCCATTCCAGAAAGTATGTCTGGTTCGGACAAAAGCGTTGAGGAGGAAAAGACGGAGATGAAAATGATGAAGGAGGAACTAGACAGGTTGAGACAAGAGATAGCTGGGATGCACCTAGCCTGGGCTAGGGGACAAACATCACCAATACTTCCCCCTACTCATACCCTCTCCCCGCCTCGGACTCCGGAACACCCCTCCACTGGTCCATCAACGAGCTTCCCCATCGCCCAATACTATCAGGGGGAAACTTCCTATAATCCCCAAGCTCCACCACCCAAACAAAACCCTCATCCACCAACTGTTCCTATTTTCGTGGCACCTCCACCCGCCACATTGCAAAAATCATCCGATGAACCAGTGTTTCAGGTTCATGACAACCAATACTATCCTCCCGAACTCACCTTCAAAGCACCCGAGCCATACACTTACACCCCTCACCTTCAGCTCCCGACAGAGACTGAAAAGCCGGCTAAGAGCCCAGAGCAAGACGAAGTGCTTCGAAAGTTTAAAAGCCTGGAGCAGTCCTTCAGGAATATCCATGGGTTAGGCAACCAAGTCAGTGTGTCCTACAAAGATCTGTGCCCATTCCCCGATGTTCAATTACCGGTAGGTTTTAAGATGCCAAAGTTCGATCTATATGAGGGACATGGTGATCCCATGGCACATCTGCGAGGTTTCTGTAGTAAAATGAGAGGGGCAGGTGGAAAGGATGAGCTGCTGATAGCTTATTTTGGTCAAAGTTTAAGCGGGTCTGCACTGGAATGGTACACGAGGCAGGATCCTAGCAGGTGACATACCTGGGACGATCTAGCACAAGCATTTGTAGGTCACTTCCAGTATAACCTTGAGATCGTCCCTGACCATCTCACACTGTTGAAACTTGAGAAAAAGCCTGGAGAGAGCTTTAGGGAATTCGGATTCCGTTGGAGAGAACAAGTAGCAAGAGTCGATCCACCAATGAGGGAAAATGAAATGGTGGACTACTTCTTACAAACTTTGGAGCCAACTTAATTTGGTCACCTGGTGACGTCAGTTGGTAACTCTTTCAACGAAGTAGTAAAAATGGGCAGTATGGTTGAAGAGGGACTCAGATCCAACAAGATAATGATCTATTCGGCAATCAAGGCCATAACTCAGGCTATCCAAAGCGGCACGGGAGGTGTGCTCGGGAAAAAGAAGAGAGAGGAGGTCGCCACAGTCGAAGAAGGTACTTGGGCCAGATCCAGAGGCCCTTCCCCTCACTACCAGCCCAAACCTCATTACCCAAATTACCCACACACTCCATATGACCCTCCACAACCCTATTATCCATCACAAGAGCCACATTTTTTCGTCCATCATGCCCAAACATATACCCAGCCTCCGGCTCGCCCGCAATGGCATACACCTCCCCTACAAAATATATACCCACCTCCACAAAACACATACCAATATCCACAAAATACATATCCACCACCAAGGGCCTATAGAAATCCTCCAGGATCAGGTTTCCGTGGGAATCAAGCTTTCAAGAATGAGAGTAAGCAGAAATATACTCCGTTGGGAGAATCCTATACTACTCTGTTCCACAAATTGAGGCAGTTAGGCTTGTTGAATCCTATTGAGCCCAAATTTCCAAATCCCCTTCTTGGAAATCTTGACACATCAGCGAGCTGCGAATATTGTTCGGGAGCTCCCGGACACGATACTGAGAAATGTTGGAAGTTAAAGAATGTCGTGCAAGAGCTTATTGATACAAATAAGATCTAGGTTCAGGCTCCAGAAGCACCAAACATTAATCAGAATCCGCTACCGGCGCACCATGAGACCCACATGATCGAACTAGTACACAAGGGAGGGGAGCTTAAGAAGCCCTCACAAACGATAATGATGATCCGTGCCAATGAAAATAGTTCGAAAGAAAAACCGACCAGTGGAAAAGCAGTGGTGCAGTGTGTAGATGACAAGCCAGTTATGGTGATGGGGGAAGGGTCCAGCAAGGCGAATGTACAGTTTGTGGGGCTGAAAGCAAAAATCAACAATTGAATGGCTACTCCTCTCCTATCCGAAGGGTGTCTTGGTAGTGGGCTCTGATTTTCTTTCTTGTTGTCTGGATTATTCTAGGGTTGTAATCCAGATTTCTTTTTGTGCTCACCAAAGTGTGAAACCTTGCTTTAAATAAATTGAAAGTTTTTTTTCTTCATTCCTTATTTTGTTTTAATTTTTCTTCTTCTTTTTCTCTTCTGAACAATTCCCTTTATATTGGTTCTAATGACATGGCATGCACGACGGATCTTCAACCTAGTCTAAAAAATCAATCTGATTTTGAACTTATAATACCAGATTGTGATGATGAGTCGGAATACGATGAGGATGAAGCCTTCGAAGAAATTAACAGAGAGTTGAGCCAATTTGAAAAAAAGAGAAAAAAAAACCAAGCCCAACTCAAATGACACGGAAGCCGTCAATCTAGGGGATGCGGAGGATATCCGGGAAGCTAAGATAAGCGTCCACATTGAACCAAACATCAGGGAAGAACTAATCAAAGCACTTATGGAAATCAAAGACGTTTTACATGGTCATACGACGACATGCCAGGTTAAGCACCAATCTAGTGGTTCACAAATTGCCCACTGACCCGACATTTCCTCCCGTCAAGCAAAATTGAGGAAGTGCAAAACCAACATGAGTGTGCAGATTAAGGAAGAAGTAACCAAACAACTAAATGCTAAGGTTATTCGGGTCGCTCGATATCCAGATTGGTTGGCTAATGTGGTGCCAGTACCAAAAAAGATGGAAAATCAGGGTGTGTGTTGATTATCGCAATCTGAACAGAGCAAGCCCAATGGCGCTTTATGTTTAATAGATATCGAGGGGAAATGCATCGACATGGCTATCAGTTCTGACGTAGTTAAGAGATATTATGTATGATTTCTTGTAATTGTAATTGTTGTTTGTTTGTACTTGGCATTTATCGGAGAATGAAATGACGAAGATAATTCTTTCTTCTATCCAAACACTTTGACCTTTGCTTCCCCTCTTGAGCCTTATTTATTCTTTCATACTCCTCTTTTGGAATCAGTAATGAAAATGAAAGAAAAAGAGAAGAGAAAAAATAATAATAATGATAATAAAGACAAAAGAAAATCACAAGAAAAAAAACAAAGGAATTGGGAACTACGTTTGACCTGATTCCTCAAAGAAGGATACGTAGGCGCCTCACGGATCAGTCATAGTGTAACAAAAAATAAAGAATCCCCAAGCAAGAAAAACTGGGGCAGAAGTTTGTGTTTGTAATTTTGGAAAGAAAGTTTGATTCCAAGAGTTGTACTGTTTTACCCATCAAAATTATTTTGAACTTTTGATACCCCTTTTCCTTTTAGCCATACACAAAAACCCATATTGATGTCCAAAAAAGACCTCCCAATCAATATCCGAGAAGTGCCAAGTCATGCAAATGGAAGACGGGAATAACACTCTGATCCCCAGCAGAGAAGAGGATCATAAACTGGAAATGAATTGATAGCCGAAAAGAATCCCCAGCAGAGAGAGTCATATCGGCAGCACTCCAATCCCCAGCTGAAAAATAAAATAAAATGAGAGAGTCTTATCAGTGAAAACCTTCACAGGCACCATAAGGCGACGGAAGATGAGAGAAATAAAATGAGAGAGTCTTATCGGTGAAAACCTTCACAGGCACCATAAGACGACGGGAGTTGAGAGAAACGAGAGAGTCTTATTAGTGAAAACCCCTCGAAGGGCACTATGAGGCAACAAGACAAGATTGGCAGAAATGATCCGCATTTGGCAAAGAGTTGAGTGCCTGTTTATCCCCAGCAACATGAGGCCGTCTGAAGGGTTGATTGATACAAATAGACTGGGTTGATTAATCCGGAATGCATGACATGATCGTTGGGATCGGTTATATCATTCAGATAAGTTCCTTTCTTTCCTTTTCCCCAGCATTTGTTCATAAAGACTTCTTCTTTTTCTATTTTTTTGAAATCATCACTTTTTCATTTCTTGGTTTAAAGACTTTACCTCCCCAGCAGTTTGTTTTTGAAAAGGATTTTTAGAGCTTACTACCAGTTGCCAAAATGGTGCAAAGCAAAATGTGAATAGGACAGGCCAAAGATAAGGCGATAAAGCGAAAAGAAGTTGGTCGCAAGACCAAATGATGAATGGGTCTAGATCCCAAGAGGACCAAATTTCCAGGGGAAGTTGGAGAAAAACGGAAAAGCAACAGTTAAAAGGTTATGGGGATCCCCAGCAGATTTTTGAGATACAGGAACAACTCCGACAGATTCTCGACCAAGTTCCGCAATGGTCGGACAACACAGAGCGGGGAAGGAAGAGAAAAGAAAAACCATCCCTAGCAGAAGTATCATCCTCAGCAAATAATATCATCCTCAACAAGTTTTGTAGCAAAGCAGGGAAAGGAAAAAGGGAAAAACCATCCCCAGCAGAAGTGGCACGACCACTCACCACGTTTTAAACTAACAAATTTCTCTTTGATTTGAAACAGGGAAATGAGATATTGTTGACAGCGGGAAGACATGGCCATAAAGAAGATTATCAAACTGGGGCAGAAAATTTTCTCTCATTGCAAAAATTTTCTTGAAATCAGATACCCACTTGGGGAAGATAGAAGATAACACAAGTTTTGAAGGAAGTGGAATCCCCCGCAGTTTACGGGAGAAAAAGTACAAGTTTTAAAGAAAGCAATCATGGAAGAAGCAAGATAACCCAAGTTTTAAGGGTAGTGGTTTTTGAGTCAGTATCATCCCCACCATTGTTAAAGGGAGGAAAGTAACTAGTCTTAAAGAAGGAAGATAATTCCCTAGTAGTGTTATTTCCGGCAGGTTTCAGAGAAGTGAAAACATCAGTCGGAGGGAAGTAATTCCAGTGGAAGGAAAGCACCAACTTTAAAGGAAGTAGTCTTTGAAGAAGGAAAATAACATAGTTGTGAATAAAATACCGGAGTTGTCCCTAGCAGTTTTTGGAGGAATAAGATACCAGTTTTGAGGGAAGCAGTTGAAAAAAGATGATTCAAGTTAAAGGAGTCAGGAGCCCGCCTGTAGAATGGAGGTTGTTATATTTCAAGTTTTGAAATTGGGAGCCCGCCCATATAACAGAGGAATACATTTCAATCTTTACATTTCAAGTTTTGAAGTTAGGAGCCCGCCCATATAATAGAGGAATATATTTTAGTCTTTACATTTCAAGTTTTGAAGTTGGGAGCCCGCCAATATAACAGAGGAATACATTTCAGTTGTTATATTTCAAGTCTGGAAGATGGGAGCCCGCCCATATAACAGAAGAATACAATTCAGTCTTTACATTTCAAGTCCGGAGGTTGGGAGCCCGCCCATATAACAGAGGAATACATTTCAGTCTTTACATTTCAAGTTTTGAAGTTGGGAGCCTGCCCATATAACAGAGGAATACATTTCAGTCTTTACATTTCAAGTTTTGAAGTTGGGAGCCCGCCCAAATAATAGAGGAATACATTTCAGTTGTTATATTTCAAGTTTTGAAGTTGGGAGCCCGCCCATATAACAGAGGAATACATTTCAGTCTTTACATTTCAAGTTTTGAAGTTGGGAGCCCGCCCATATAACAGAGGAATACATTTAAGTTGTTATATTTCAAGTCTGGAAGTTGGGAGCCCGCCCATATAACAGAGGAATACATTTCAGTCTTTATATTTCAAGTCCGGAGGTTGGGAGCCCGCCCATATAACAGAGGAATACATTTCAGTCTTTACATTTCAAGTCTGGAAGTTGGGAGCCCGCCCATATAACAAAGGAATACATTTCAGTCTTTACATTTCAAGTCTGGAAGTTGGGAGCCCGCCCATATAACAGGGGAATACATTTCAGTCTTTACATTTCAAGTCCGGAAGTTGGGAGCCCGCCCATATAACAGAGGAATACATTTCAGTCTTTACATTTCAAGTTTTGAAGTTGGGAGCCCGCCCATATAACAGAGGAATACATTGAAGTTTGAAGTCAGTAAAGCAGCGGGGAACAACAAAAATCCCCAGCAGAGGAAGGAAGTTCAAGATTCGATGGGAAAATAATGCGAAGCACACGAGAAGGAAATAAGCAGTTCAAGATCGACAGTCAAGGGAGAATACAAGACAAATCAGAAGTAAAGAAATACCCGAGGAGTCACCGAGACATCAAGGCAACAAGGCAACACCAGTCACATGACCAAGTTTGAGAATAAAATTTTGTAATGCATAGCTCATAGCTTAGTATAACTTCTTTATCTTTAAGCAATGGTGTAATAAGGAGGTCGAAAAGCAGTAGCAACAGCATGCAGCCGCAGTAACAGCAAAAGGCAGTCCCATGGTAGTCCCAGCTACAAAAATTTCCTGAACTACATTAACCTGATTCCCTTCTAGCCAGGGATATGTAGGAAACCTTTGAAGCAAAGGTTCGGTTAAATCTTTTTCAAAAAATGCTTCACACGGAGTACTCCAACGGGCAAAAATTGCTCGTATCCGCTCACTTTATCTTTGCACGAAAACTCTTTGTGTTTTCGGACAAAGAGGGGCAGCTGTGAGCACGTGATTTTTGCTTCAGGGAAATTACTCCAAAAGAAATCGAGAGATAAAGCAAGTTGCCTTCGGGTACAATTTTGAGAATTTGCGTGACATTTTTAGTAATTATTTTGTCCGTAAATGTTTACATTGTTGTAGTTAATTGAAAAATACAAAAATACATGTTACATGCATATTTAGGATTTAATTATGCATTTAGGAATTAATTAAACCATCATTTGTCTCTAAAAGGAAAATCACAAAAATATGCATTTTATTCTATTTGTTGTCATTGTGTGATTTTATTTTAAGATTTTAATTTGTGTGTTAATTGTTGTAAGTGTTAATTAATATTTGTGTAGTTTTATTTTTGAGTTTATAATTTAATTAGGAATTGTGTTTAAATTAGAAATTAAAGAAGGAAAAGAAAAAGAGTTCAAAAAATGAAGGAATTCAGATGTGGGCTTAAAATTGAGACAAAAAACCAGGCCCAAATCAACTCATTTGACCCAGTCCGGTTAGTTGGTCTCTCAGACGAAGGAAACGACGTCGTATTGGCACTTTCCATCTGGACCGTTGATCAAACAGATCTAACGGTCCAGTTCAGTTCTTTCATTAAACCAAACGACGCCGTATGGTTGTATTTGATCGGGACCATTCATTGCTTTTGTTCTAACGGCTCCTAGGGTTTCCCTTATGACCCGACCCACTCCCGTATGAGACCGACCCAATCCCCACTCAATCAAAACGGCACCGTTCCCTTAAGTGAAGAGATCCTGGCCATCAATCTCACCTGATCCAACGGCCAGGATCCATCCCTCCCATTCGTATATAAGACCCCATCTCTCACCCTACGCCCCCATAGCCAAACGCACCCCCCCTTCCTCACTTCGTCTCTCTCATTTCAGAGATGGAACTTAGGTCAAACCCTAGCCGCCATAGCTCCCCTTCGCCTGAAACCCGACGGCAACTACACCGCCGGCCACCTGCTTAACACCATAGATCCACCTTAACACCCTGGTTACGAATCCACTACTCCCTTGGCTCGAATCAATCCCCATCTTCTCGAATCTTCATTTGAAGATTCGAGCCAAAATCCAATCTATGCCAAACCACCCCAAATTCATACCAGTTACTC
Organism: Nicotiana tabacum; assembly: GCF_000715075.1. Lineage (NCBI taxonomy): Eukaryota > Viridiplantae > Streptophyta > Magnoliopsida > Solanales > Solanaceae > Nicotiana > Nicotiana tabacum. The sequence goes on along the minus strand of NC_134086.1, from coordinate 103,270,572 downwards.
CCCTGACCTCACCGTAACCAAACCAAGCTTGTTTTGGTTCGAATCTAACCAGAAACCTTCAAGCCCCAAATCGACTGTATGAACCCTAAAAATCCAGAACCTTGAGGTCTGTCCAATTAAACGAAGGGATGAGGTCTAATAGACCTTAATCGAGGTGTTCTCAATTGAGAACACTTCGATTAAAGTCCGTTCGACCTCAAAGAGGTCGAGTCCGGTTCGAGACTGGGTCATTTTTCTTCTTAAGATTCAGAGGTATTTTTCCTTTCCTTCCTTCTGTTCATGTGTTCTATTTGTATCTCTTTGCATGTTTTAGTAGTTTGTGTGATTTTTCTACTTTTCTTTTAATTAATTCTGTTCAACTTTAGTACACCTTTATTTGGTCCAATTCTATCATTGCTTCTGTTTGCTGTAATTGTTATGTGTTATAATTTGTGTAATCGATTGAATAAGTGACGTTGATTAGTCTGGTAGGCCTGAATATTAATTTAACATGATAGTAGTGTAATGTTGGTTTTGATTTCATGATTCATGCTAGTCTGTTTCCCCTCCTACTTCGTTTCTGTCCTAAATGTTGTGTTGAAACGAGCCTGTTGGTATAGTTGAACTTAGTACTGAGCCTGTGGGTATATTAAGTTCGTCACATTGTTTTTGCTTGATCATTTGAAATGTTCTGAATTGCTTGGTCAATCGAACTGATTCATCACAGCTGCTATTTTGGTTGTCACCTAAACTTGTTGTGTCATGCCATGTCAATCGATAGCCTTAGCCTTTATTTTGTTGCTGTTTGATTCAAGTTTAAGCAATTGATAAATCGAATCCTACTGTCTTGGGTCTGAATAGAATCTGACAACTAATTTGAATTCAGTATTGGTGATAATGTCAACTAGATAGTAGTGAGTCATAAGGCTGCATTCAGAACTTATGAGCATTGGCTATAGCTGCAATTTCAAGGATTTTAGGAGGGTAATTTGGGAATTGAAAATAGGGAAGATGGGTGGTTTGAGTGTTCTGTCCACTAAGTATTAAAATACCATTAAACTAATGAATTGGTTAGTATTAATGGGGAACAAAAGGGAATGGGGGGCTGAAAATAAGGAAAAATTTTCCTTAGTGGATTTTAAGTGGAAAATTTCAGATTTAGTGGGGAAAAGGGGGTCGGGCAGTAGGTTTGAAAGAAGGCAGACTTGTATAAGAGGGTGTTGAGGCTGGAGATTGGAAAAAAGAGAAAAAAAACTCTAGAGAAATAGAGGGCATATAGGTTGTGCTATTATCTTGCTAAGTCAGGGATAGAGTGAGTGTTTAAGGCTAAGCTTTACATCAAAGAGCTTTAGCTTGTTTTCTTCTTTGAGGGTTCACGATCAGAAAGCCACAGTTTTCTTGCATCTGCCTCTCTTCTGCTTTGACTGTAATTGCTTTGTGGTACTGCTTGGTTTGAATTTGGTATTTCCTGGGATTTCTTTTGGTTTTCAAGCACTGTTTTATTGAGCTACTGGTCTCTTCTCTTGTTTTTAATCTGCTCCTGGGATTTCTGCTACTGTTATTACTGGTTTCACTGGTTTTGCTGTGTTGCTGAACCTGCTGTGTTGCTATGTGTGTGCTACTGCTGTTTCTGCTGATCTTCCTCTTCTTTTGCTTCCAATATCAGGTACACAACTGATATGCTGATCTTCCTCTTTAATTTGATTTAGTTTTGTTACTAATTGTACTTAGGACATTCTATACACTACTGTTTCGTAAAATATTTTCTGCCATTTCTGTATAACTGGACAGTGTTATAGTAATGTAGTCAATAATGTTCCCGTTGTTTTAGTTTGGTTATTAGGTAGTATAAGTTCAAATGCATGTTAAATAAAACCAGGCCAGTAGACTGTTTTAATATCATGGCAATCTAGCTCCAACAATCAATTGTTCGAATTTAGGATTAAAACTAGACCCTTAAGTTACTTCATTCCAATTAATTGCTCTTTCAAAAACTTGCATGTAACTTGCTTAGTTAGATACTATCATCTTATATCTCTGTAAGTGCAAAAATTGTGAACATGTGTAGAAATAATTAACTAGGCCCAATATTGGAATAAGACGGCCCAAGTCACGTTTAATACTACATGCGGTGAACCTGGGCCCACGTTGGCCAACGGGCTGTCCATATTGTGTTTACGTTCTGATTTAACAAATTGTGTTCGGAACCCGACTATAACAACTCGTAAGCATGTAAATAAATTAGGACCTTTTCTCTTTCATTTATAGAGACAAATTTAATAGAAAAAATGTAGGCACTTTAGGATTATCCTTTTAAAATAAAGGAGATGAGCCTTGCCCAATAAAACGCCCAAGTTGCGGGGCCCTCAATAATTGGTTAATAATTGTATAGACTTCGGGATCCGCCATTTAGCAAAGTTCACGGCCTTACCCAAAATAATGATACGCTAGTCGCTTTAGGCGCGCCTTTAACAATTTACTTTCTTAAACTCGCGTGCACATTTATGTGACCCAAATCCAAATCTCAACAGAGTCGAAATGTGTCGATAACCACGGGTACATTGATGTGACGTGGTTCGAGATACGTTTTTTCACAATGTTGTAATTCTCTGTTAAAATATTAATAATAATAAAAGCGCGGTAAAGAGTTTAAAGTTTGCACATAAGTTCATAATTTTATAAAGATAATCAAGCCGAATATGACAGTTGAGCGACCGTGCTAGAACCACGGAACTCGGGAATGCCTAACACTTTCTCCCGGGTTAACAGAATTCCTTATCCGGATTTCTGGTGCGCAGACCGTTAAACAGAGTCATTATTTTTCTCGATTCGGGATTCAACCGGTGACTTGGGACACCATAAATCTCCTAAGTGGTGATTCTGAAATAAATAAATAAATCCCGTTTCGATTGTCCTTTAATTGGAAAAAAACTCCCTTCTGCGCCCCTCTGCGGGGTCGCGGGTGAAAAAGGAGGTGTGACACCGAGGCCTAGTTAGATGTCTTTCGAGATTTGCATACGGTAGGATCCATTTCTGAGGCTGCCTTCGAAGATATTCATGTTAAGGCTCGTGAAACTCGAGTCACTTGTGGGTATGATCCTAGTACGCCTGAGGCCGGTGATGACGATGGGGACGAGGGTGTAGACCGGCTCAAGGAGAATGCCTGGTATGATGCCGCATATATTGAGGGCGAAGGTGGTGATGGCGAGGGTGTTGATGGTCCGGGTGGCGATGCTGTTAAGGGCCAAGTTGGCAAGGATGTTTAAGGCCCTAATGGTGGTGACCAGTAGTTTTACCTTTTGATTTTTTGTGTCTTTTTTGTCGGCGTCTCCATGAGCCTATTGTAAACAGTTTTAAGTATGTGAAATATCAAAGTTGTTCCTAGCATCTTTTTCTCTTCTTGTGGTTTATTTTCTATACTTGTGTGTAATTTTTGTTTCTTTGTTGGGATGTGGCCAAGGGCCGATAGGTGTTTATTCGAGCGTGGTCGAACATAACATTTCATTTAAGTCGTGGCCGAGGGCCAGTAGGTGTTTGTTCAAACGGGGTCGAACATAATCTTTTGTTAAATTGTGTCCTAGGGCCGGTAGGTATTTGTTCGAGCGGGGTCAAGAATAACCTTTTATTAAATCGCGGACGAGGGCCGGTAGGTATTTGTTCGAGCAGGGTTGAACATAACTTTTCATTATATCACGACCGAGGGCTGGTGGGTGTTTGTTCGAGCGGGTTTGAACATGACCTTTGGTTAAATTACGATCGAGGACAGGTGGTTATTTGTTTTAGCGGGGTCGAGCATAACCTTAACACAAAAAAGGTATGCTGATAAACGTATGTTTCTTATTGCTTTAACATTGTTGCTTTTAGTTACATACTTGGAGAAATTTACAGATTTTTGGGTATTGACTAGCGTTCCAGTCTATCTAATCCCTTTATTGGTTGACTTGGAGAGTATTGAGAGGTCGAGCAACAAACTAGTAACCATGACCCTACTTTCGTGTACTTCAACTCGAAGCGTTCCTTTTGCTGTCTCATTGAAAACCTCCTTGAGAAAACCCAAATGGGACAAAACTCAAGTGAGGGAAAAAGTGTACGACATGGGGGACGCTTTTTCTCTTAGAAGTTGAAGTATTTGAGGTGGCTGATATTCTAGTTGTTTGGTAGTAGCTTTCTATCCATTTTCTCTAGTTAGAATGAACCCTTGTGCGCTTTGGCTGTGATTTTGTACGGACCATCCCAATTTGTTCCTAGCTTGCCTTCTTGGGGATCTTTGCTCGCTCAATTTTTGGCTTTCAGTACGTAGTCCCCGACTTTAAGCGGCCAGACCTTTTCTTTCTTAATTTAATAACGTTCTATTTGTTGTTTTTGGGCGAGCATTCTTATATAGGCTATGTCTTTTCGTTCATTGATTTCGTCGAGTTCCTGCCTTCTGCTTTTGTCGTTGCTCATGCCGCTTTTATGGGAGTATCTTAGGCTGGATTCTCTGACCTTGATCGATATTACTGCCTTAGTCCCATACACCAAAGAGTAGGGGGTCTCTCATGTCCTCATATTAGGAGTTGTTCGATAAGCCCATAATACTTTTGGTAGCATTTCCGGTCACAGTCCCTTGGTTTCTTCGAGCTTTTTATTCATGATGTTCAGTGTAGAATTATTGGAGGACTCTTCTTGCCCGTTACCCATTGGGTGGTATAGGTTTGATAGTACTCTCTTGATTTGCCATTTCTCGAAGAATTCGATGATTTTCTTCCATGTGACTGTGGTCCATTGTCACAATCGATTTTCTTGGGTAGGCCGAATCGGCATATGATTTTTCTCCATATAAAGGTGATTACCTCATGTTCCCTTATTTGGGCTAATGCTCCTACACCCATTTAGAGAAATAGTCAGCTAAAACCAAAAGGAATCATACATTATCTCGCCATATTAGGAGGGGGCCCACGATGTCCATTCCCTATTTGATGAACGACCAAGGGGAGGTGACCGAGTGGAGATGTTCGCCTACTTGGTGAATCATTGGGGCGTACTTCTATCATTGTTCAAATTTCCTCACGAAGTCTGCGACATCCTTTTTCATGGTGGGCCAGTAGTAACCCGGCCGTATGAGGCATTTGACTAGTGCTCAATTGCCTGAATGAGCTCCACAATGGCCTTCATGGGCTTCTTCGAGGGCGCTGTATTAGTTCGGGCCTAAGCAATTCGCCAGTCGGCCATCGTAAGTCCTCTTATATAGGTCGTTATGAAGGAGACTGTATCTGACCGCTTGCATTCTTAGTTACTTGGCCTATTTTTGTCACCTGGGAGTGTGCCATCCTGTTAATGTGCAATAATGCGATTGCGCCATTCCCAAGTTAAGTTTATAGTTCTCACCTCGATTTGGTCTGGTGATGAGTAGAGGAGGTGGACAACACTTTTATCTCCGGTTGTAATGCTTTTGGTCGCTGCAGCTAGTTTGGTGACGCTGTCTGCTTTGGCATTCTACACTCATGGGATTTGATCGAGCTAGCATTCGTCAAACTGAGGCAATAGCCTGAAAATTTCGGTCTGGTATTTAAGCAATCTTTGTTCCTTGATTTGGAAAATCTCGGTGACTTGGTTGACTACGAGCTGGGATTCACAACGGAGTTTCAACCATTTTACCCCATATTTGAGTGCTAGCCTTAATCGTACAATTACGACCTCATACTCGGCCTTATTGTTAGTCATATCCGGGAACCTTATGAACTGGCGAATTATTTCGCATGTCGGGACCTCGAGCAGGAGTCCCAGTCTGGACCCTGATACGTTAGATGCACCGTCAGTGTATAGGACCCAGAGGTCTTGTGTTTGAAGGGAAGCTTTGACGGCTTCCCCTTCGACTTCAGGCATTATTTTTGCATTGAAGTCGGCGAGCACTTGTGACTTTATTACCGTTCACGGCTGGTATGTGATATGGTTCTCGCTTAGCTCGATGACCCATTTAGCCAGCCTTCCTGATAGCCTGGGTTTATGCAAAATGATCCTCAAGGGAAAAGTTGTGCGGGCCGAGATGGGATGGAATTGGAAATAGGGTCTAAGCTTCCGTCAAGCTATAACCAAGGCCAAAGCCAGTTTTTCGAGGTGTAGGTTACCCGTCTCGACATCAACGAGTGTTTTGCTAATGTAATAGATAGGAGATTGCGTACCTTTATTTTTGCATATCAAGATTGCACTTACTGCTACCTCGGATACGACTAGATAGATAAGGAGTTGCTATCTAGGTTCAAGTTTTCAAAAGCAGGGGCGGTGATGATAGATATGCCTATAGTTCTCACAGAGCCTGGACGTACTTGGAAGTTCATTCGAGGCTGTTGTCTTTCTTGAACATGCCAAAAAGTTTTTGATATCTATCCGACGACCATGAAACGAACCTTGATAAGGCGGCAACACCATCAGTTAGCCTTTGAACTTGCTTTTGGTAGTTAAGAGTTTTGGTATTCCCTCGATAGATTTGATTTGGTCTGGGTGACCTCGATCCCTCGTTGCGACACCAGAAAACCTAAGAATTTTCCTAAGGCTATGCCAAATGCGCATTTCTCTGGATTCAGCTTCATTCCGTATCAGACCGGTACATTTCCTATGGCACTAGCCATCTCTCAGGCTGGGGGAGGAGCATAAACTCCAGCTACTCACACTTCGAAGCATTGTAACGACCCGAACCGTCGTTTCCTGTATTTTCGTCCCGTATTCCCCGTTAAATGCTTATTCATATTTCAATATGTGTACTTGGTGAATTTGAGTCAATTCGGATCGAGTTTGGTATGAAATGGGACAATTAGTCTCTTTAAGGAAGAATTAGTTTGGAAAAGTCAACCGGACGTTAACTTGTGAGTTAGAGGGATCGGAATTGAATTCCGATGATTCAGTTAGTTTCGGGGGATGATTTAAGGCCTAGGAGCGCAATCGGAATTAATTTTGGAGGTCCGGTGAAGAAATTAGCTCATTTTGGTGAAGTTAGTATTTTGGCGATTTCCGGTTGATAGGTGAAATTTTGATCCGACAATCGGAATGGAATTCCGAGAATTTCTGTAGCTTCGTTATGTCATTTTGGACTTGTGTGCAAAATTTGAAGTCAATCGGACGTGATTTGATAGGTTTCGACATCGTAAATAGAAGTTGGAAATTCTAAAGTTCATAAAACTTGGATTGGAGGTTGATTCATGATTTTAGCATTGTTTGATGTGATTTGAGGCCTCGGGCAAGTTCGTAATGTATTTTGGGATTGGTTGGTATTATTGGTCGGGGTCCCGGGGGCCTCGGGTGTGTTTCGGATGCCCAACGGGTCATTTTTGGAAGATTTTTGCCGTTTTGAGCATAAATGTAATGATCTAAAGGTTTATTTTTAGTTATAGAGATCCAAATTTGATTTCGAGAATTCCAGAATTTAAATCATGAATTATAGGACTGATCTGGAAATTTTGGTTTAATTTCATCAAGTCGCGATTGGGTTTTTGACGTGAAATGTGAGTTAATTGTTTAACGAGCGAAATGGGTATTGGACTGGTCAAACGAGCTCTGAATTGAGTTTCGATTAAAGGGTTGTGTTCGTATTATTATTTGTGACTCATAAGAATAAGAATCGTTTAATTCCGAGTTCGTATGATGGAGTTACAGCCATTTTAGTGAACAATGGTTGTGCTGCAAATTTCTTAAAAGCTGCTGTATTTTCTGCAGCAGTGACCTGTGCCCCGCGTGAACAGTACCGAAAATTTCTGGACAGATTTAATGTCCAGCAGTCCATGTTTTGTCATTTTTTTGACTTCCAAGCTCGGATTTTGGGCGATTTTTAGCAAGAAAACTTGGGAAATCTTGAGGTAAGTCACTTGTGATTATTTCTATTCCATAATATTTTATTATCATCGAATAATCCGACTAGATTACATGTTTTTGAGGAGTAAATTGAAGATTTAGGCATAGGGATTTGAAAATAAGATTTGAAAATTTGAGGGGTCATTTGAACTCCGATTTTGGTAAATTTTATATGTACGAACTCGTGGCAAAATGAGGAATCCGGTGATGTGACTTTTGTAATTTTTCGAGAAGTGGGCCCGGGGCTCGGGTTTTGCAAATTTCGTGAATTTCGATATTTTTCGAGTCTTTTCGATTGGGTTATATTCCCTTAGCCTATTGTAATGTATTCGTTGTGGTTTTGACCAGATTCAACGCGCGAAGAGGTAAATTCGAGAGGCAAGAGCATAGCGGAGTAGACATTGGACCGTCTTGAGGTGAGTAATGATTTTAAATGATGCACTGAGGGTTTGAAACCCCGAATTGCACAACATACTGCTATGTTGAGATGAGACACGCATTGTATGACAAGCGCGGGGTCATTTACTGTTGGGAATTGTGACTTGGTCCATCCCAGTTGATATTTTTACTACGTAATTGATAAAGATTTATTATTTTTCACTATGATTGGGCTTATTGCCATATTTGGGCTTCGTGCCAATTATCTGAAATCTTTTGTGAATTTACATCACTAATTTCCTCACGAATTGAAATATTATTTGAACTCAGTCGAATTGAATTATATTATTTTGTGAACTCAGCTACATTTATACTCAACTCGAGATTTAATGATATTTATAATGCTGTTGAGCTGAGCACTATTATTTTATTGATGCCCAAGAGGCTTATGATTATTTTCTGGACTGATTGAGTCCAAGGGCCATACGTGAGGATATGTTGAGTGATGTGAGGAGGCTTTCAGGCCTCGAGTGTTATATGAGGAGGCTTTCAGGCCTCGTGTGTGATGTGTGAAGTCTTTTCAGGCCTATTGATATTGCGCTTGGGCTGTAGGAGCCCCTCCGGAGTCTGTACACACCCCCAGTGAGCGCAGGGTACCCAGGTGAGTTAGGAGTGGGCCCGAGAGGTCGTTGCTTGGTGTGGTGAGTTGGGAGTGAGCCCGAGGGGCTGATACTATACTGAGATTTACATATTGAGCCCGAGGGGCGAGCTTTTGATTTATCCTTACTGTGGAAATTATTTGTCTTTACTGTTTTAAAAGAAGAATTATCTGATACTCACTATTTTACTGTATAGCTGATTTTACTGCTTGGGATAGCGCTATATTGTGCCGTTATGAAATTTTATGCTTTCAGTCGTTATTTATTTTTATTACTCACTCGGTCGGAGTACTCACATTACTCCCTGCACCATGTGTGCAGATAAAGACAGAGCTGAGTTCGCTCTTGAGCGCTGATTCTTTCCAGACCAGGCGGTGACTAGGAGTAATGAGGTAGCTGTTGACGTCCGCAGCCCCGTTTTCTCCCTTATCTTTGTTATTTATTATAATTCCAGACTTTGTAAAATATTAGTAAACTCTGTAGTAGCTCATGACTTGTGACACCCCGATTTTGGGCTGAGTTGGGAGGGTTTTCCTTGTTCTATCACGTTTATTTTGCATTTAAGATTATATTGCCCATGATTTAGACTTGTTCCTGCTAAGTAATTATAAAGAGATGTACTGTTTTATTGATTGGCTGGCCTTGTCCTCACGAGAGGCGCCATCACGACCGGGTTGGGATTTTGGGTCATGACAAGTTGGTATCAGAGCCTAGGTTACTAGGTCTCGCGAGTCATGAGCTGGTTTAGTAGAGTCTCGCGGATCGGTACGGAGACGTCTGTATTTATCCTCGAGAGGCTGCAGAACCTTTAGGAAAATTTCATATTCTTGGAAATTCTTGTCGTGCGACTTTGTTGGTCCGAAAACTAAATTCTGTTGTTCTATTCTCTCGCAGATGGCGAGAACACGTCCTAATGGACAGGATGAACGACCACCATTGCCACCTACTGAGGCCACCAGAGGCCGTGGACGCGGTCGTGGTCGAGGTAGAGCCGCAGGGGCAGCATCTGTAGACCCACCAGTTGCCCCGGATCAGGATCAGGCTCCAGCTGCAGAGACTCCAGCAACACCTGCTCAGGCACCAGTTGTGCCTATTATTATTCCGGGTCTTCAAAAGGCCCTAGCTCAGATTCTGACAGTTTGCACTCTCCTGGCTCAGGCAGTTTCAGCCACCACTGCAGCAGCTACTTCACAGGCAGGGGGAGGCAATCAGACCCCCGCTGCTTGCACACTTGAACCAGTAGTGCAGGGATTACAGACACCAGAGGCACCACCAGTACAGAAGGTTGCCCCAGTTCAGCCGGTTGCACCGGTTCAGGATAATATGGTCCCAGTTATGCCAGACGATGAGCATCGTCGTCTTGAGAGATTCAGCAGACTTGCACCTCCTACTTTCAGTGGTGCTCAGGGCAAAGATGCCCAAGGTTTTCTTGACAAGTGTAGACGTATGCTGAGGACAGCAGGGATCTTGGAGGCTAGCGGTGTATCCTTTACTACTTTTCAGTTCTCAGGTGCAGCTTTCACTTGGTGGGAGGCATATGAGCGGCGTAGGCCGGTAGGTTCAGCGCCCTTGTCCTAGCAGGAGTTCTCCACTCTCTTTCTAGAGAAGTGGGTACCGCGATCTCAGAGAGAGGAGATGCGCAGGCAGTTTGAGTATCTTCGTCAGGGAGATATGACCGTATCTCAGTATGAGGTGAGGTTCTCGGAGCTGGCTCGTTATGCTCCATGGATGGTCCCGACTGATCGGGAAAGGATTAGGAGGTTCGTGGATGGGCTTAATTATCCCATTCGTATTCTGATGGCTCGAGAAAGGATTCTGAGCCATACTTTTGAGGATGCAGTAGATGTTGCTCGCGACATTGAGACGGATCGTCGTCTAGAGAGAGAGGAGCGAGAGGCTAAGAGGCCTCGTGGATCAGCTAGTCACAGTGGTGCTCCATCTAGGGGCCAGTTTCAGCAGAGTAGAGGTCGTTCTTACAGGCCTCATCAGTCAGCTCGTCCAGAGTACTGCGGGCCATCTTCAGGCCGTGGTCATCAAGGATTTCAGCAGGGCCACTCATCACTCAGTGCCCTTCCAGCTTATAGTTCTTCACGTGCCCCGTCAGTTCAGGGTCCTTCTGCACTGAGTGCACCAGCTAGTCACTCCAGTGCGAGGGGTTCTTTTCAGTCCCATCCTCCATCATCTAGGGGTTGTTATGAGTGCGGAAAGTTAGGACATGTGTGGAAGTAGTGTCCTCGTCGTACCGCCAGTTCATCACAGCAGAGGGGTCAGTCCTCATCTTCTGCACCAGCTACTTCAGCACCCACCCAGTCAACTAAGGGTGAGGGTCAGGCAGCTAGAGGCCGCCCTAGAGGGGGAGGTCGAGTGGGCGGTGGTCCGGCTCAGTTTTATGCTATTCTAGACCGGGCTGATGCTTTTGCGTCAGATGCTGTTATCACAGGTATTATCTCAGTCTGCCACACAGATGCCTCTGTCTTATTTGATCCGGGATCCACCTATTCTTATGTGTCTTCATATTTTGCCCATCATTTGAGTATGCCCCGTGAGTCTTTTACTTTACTTGTTCATGTATCTACCCCGGTGGGCGATACTATTGTTGTGGACCGTGTGTATCGGTCATGTGCTGTGATTATTGGGGGTCAGGAGACCCGAGTTGATCTACTGCTATTGAGCATGGTAGATTTTGATATTATTCTAGGCATGGATTGGTTATCTCCATATCATGATATTCTAGACTATCATGCTAAGACAGTTACTTTGGCTATTCCGGGTGTTCCGAGGATCGAGTGGCGTGGCATGACTGATTATGTCTCTAGCAGAGTAATTTCTTTCTTGAAAGCCCAACGTATGGTTGGGAAGGGTTATCTATCATATCTGGCTTTTGTGCGGGATGTTGGAGCTGAGACTCCTAGTATTGATTCTATCCCAGTTGTGAGGGACTTTCCTGATGTATTTCCTGCAGACCTGCCAGGTATGCCGCCGGACAGGGATATTGATTTTGGCATTGAATTAGTGTCGGGCACTCAGCCCATTTCTATTCCCCCATATCGTATGGAACCAGCAGAGCTGAAAGAATTGAAGGAGCAGCTTCAGGAACTCCTAGATAAGGGGTTCATTCGGCCTAGCGTGTCCCCGTGGGGTGCACCTGTTTTATTTGTGAAGAAGAAAGATGGCACAATGCGAATGTGCATTGATTATAGGCAGTTGAATAAGGTAACAGTGAAGAACATGTATCCTTTTCCTCGCATTGATGACTTATTTGATCAGCTTCAGGGAGCGAGGGTATTTTCTAAGATTGATCTCCGTTCGGGCTATCACTAGTTGAAAATCAAGGAGTCGGATATTTCCAAGACTACCTTCAGGACTAGATATGGTCACTATGAATTTTTGGTTATGTCTTTTGGGCTGACCAATGCCCCAGCAGCGTTCATGCATTTGATGAACAATATATTTCAGCCTTATCTGGATGCATTTGTTATTGTATCCATTGATGATATCCTGGTTTACTCGCATAGCCAGGAGGAGCATGCCCAACATTTGCGTGTAGTGTTGCAGAGATTGAGAGAGGAGAAGCTTTATGCAAAATTCTCCAAATGTGAATTTTGGCTAAGTTCTGTGGCATTTTTGGGACATATAGTGTCCAGCGAGGGTATACAGGTTGATCCAAGGAAGATAGAAGCAGTGCAGAGTTGGTCTAGACCGTCCTCAATCACAGAGATTCGGAGTTTTCTTGGGCTAGCAGGCTATTATCGCCGATTTGTTCAGGGGTTTTCTTCTATTGCATCGCCTTTGACCAAGTTGACTCAGAAATGTGCCCCATTTGTATGGTCCGGCGAGTGTGAGGAGAGCTTTCAGAAGCTCAAGGCACTTCTGACCACAACTCCAGTGTTGGTGTTACCATCAGCTACAGGTTTATACACGGTATATTGTGATGCTTCCAGAGTTGGGATTGGTTGTGTGCTAATGCAGGAGGGTAGAGTTATTGCTTATGCTTCTCGTCAGTTGAAGCCCCATGAGAAGAACTACCCTGTTCATGATTTGGAGTTGGCTGCTATAGTTCATGCCTTAAAAATTTGGAGGCACTATTTATATGGCGTATCTTGTGAGGTATTCACTGATCATCGCAGTCTTCAGCATTTATTTAAATAAAAAGATCTTAATTTGAGGCAACGGAGATGGCTTGAGTTACTTAAAGACTATGATATTACCATTCTATATCATCCGGGAAAGGCCAATGCAGTGGCCGATGCGTTGAGCCGAAAGGCAGTCAGTATGGGGAGTTTGGCTTACATCCCAGTTGGGGAGAGGCCTCTTGCAGTTGATGTTCAGACCTTGGCCAATTAGTTGGTGCGGTTAGATATTTCTGAGCCTAGCCGGGTATTGGCTAGTGTGGTTTCTCGATCTTCCTTATATGATCGCATCAGAGAGCACCAGTATGATGATCCGTATTTGCTTGTCCTTAAGGATAGAGTTCAGCATGATAATGCCAAAGATGTGACTATAGGTGATGATGGCGTATTGAAGATGCATGGCCGTATTTGTGTACCCGATGTTGATGGGCTTAGAGATTTGATTCTTGAGGAGGCCCACAGTTCGCGGTATTCCATCCATCCGGGTGCTGCGAAGATGTATCAAGACTTGAGACAACATTACTGGTGGAGGAGAATGAGGAAAGACATTGTGGGATATGTGGCTCGGTGTCTCAACTGTCAGCAGGTGAAATATGAGCATCAGAGACCGGGCGGTTTGCTTCAGCAGATGATTATTCCTGAGTGGAAATGGGAGAGAGTTACTATGGATTTCGTGAGTGGCCTTCCTCGGACTTTGAAGAGTTTTGATTCTATTTGGGTCATTGTAGATAGGCTGACCAAGTCAGCGCATTTCATTCCGGTGTGTACCACATATTCTGCGGAGCGATTGGCTAGGATCCTTATTCAGGAGATTGTGCGGTTGCATGGTGTTCCAGTCACTATTATTTCGGATAGAGGTACTCAGTTCACTTCTCAGTTTTGGAGGACTTTTCAGCACGAGTTGGGCACTCAAGTGGAGTTGAGTTCAGCATTTCATCCTCAGACGGACGGACAGTCCGAGCGTACTGTTCAAATATTGGAGGATATGTTGCGTGCCTGCGTGATTGATTTTGGAGGTTCTTGGGTTGAATTTTTACCACTTGCAGAGTTTGCCTACAACAACAGCTATCAGTCCAATATTCAGATGGCACCGTATGAGGCCTTATATGGGAGGCGGTGTAGAACTCCAGTGGGTTGGTTTGAGCCCGGTGAGGCTAGGTTGTTGGGGACAGATTTGGTCCAGGATGCCTTAGAAAAGGTGAAGGTGATTCAGGAAAGACTTCGCACAGCTCAGTCGCGTCAGAAGAGTTATGCGGACCGAAGGTACGAGATGTGTCATTTATGGAGGGCGAGAAGGTTTTGTTGAAGGTTTCGCCGATGAAGGGTGTTATGAGGTTCGGAAAGAAAGGGAAGTTGAGTCCGCGGTTTATTGGACCATTTGAGGTACTTAGGAGGATTGGAGAGGTGGCTTACGAGCTTGCTTTGCCGCCTAGATTGTCGGGTGTTCATCCGGTATTCCATGTGTCCATGCTCTAGAAGTACATTGGGGACCCGTTTCATATTTTAGATTTCAGTACAGTACAGTTAGATGAAAATTTGACTTATAATGTGGAGCCAGTGGCTATTTTGAGTCGACAGGTTCAAAAATTGAGATAAAAAGATATAGCATCAGTGAAAGTACAGTGGAGAGGTCGGCCCATGGAGGAGGCTACTTGGGAGACCGAGCAGGAGATGCGGAGCAGGTACCCGCACCTATTTGAAACTCCAGGTATGTTTCTTAACTCACTCGAGGATGAGCGTTTGTTTTAGTTGGGGAGAATGTAACGACCCGAACCGTTGTTTCCTGTATTTTCATCCCATATTCCCCGTTAAATGCTTATTCATGTTTCAATATGTGTACTTGGTGAATTTGAGTCAATTCGGATCGAGTTTGGTATGAAATGGGACAATTAGTCTCTTTAAGGAAGAATTAGTTTGGAAAAGTCAACCGGACGTTGACTTGTGAGTTAGAGAGCTCGGAATTGAATTCCGATGATTCGGTTAGTTTCGGGGGGATGATTTAAGGCCTAGGAGCGCAATCGGAATTAATTTTGGAGGTCCGGTGAAGAAATTAGCTCATTTTGGCGAAGTTAGTATTTTGGCGATTTCCGGTTGATAGGTGAAATTTTGATCCGACAGTAGGAATGGAATTACAAAAATTTCTGTAGCTTCATTATGTCATTTTGGACTTGTGTACAAAATTTGAAGTCAATCGGACGTGATTTGATAGGTTTCGGCATCAGAAATAGAAGTTGGAAATTCTAAAGTTCATAAAACTTGGATTGGAGGTTGATTCATGATTTTAGCATTGTTTGATGTGATTTGAGGCCTCGAGCAAGTCCGTAATGTATTTTGGGACTGGTTGGTATTATTGATCGGGGTCCCGGGGGCCTCGGGTGTGTTTCGGATGCCCAACGGGTCATTTTTGGAAGATTTTTGCCGTTTTGAGCATAAATGTAATGATCTAAAGGATCATTTTTAGTTCTAGAGATCCAAATTTGATTTTGAGACTTCCAGAATTTAAATTATGAATTATAGGACTGATCTGGAAATTTTGGTTTAATTTCATCAAGTCGCGATTGGGTTTTTGACGTGAAATATGAGTTAATTGTTTAACGAGCGAAATAGGTATTGAACTGGGCAAACGAGCTACGAATTGAGTTTCAATTGAAGGGTTGTGTTCTTATTATTATTTTTGACTCATAGGAACAAGAATCGTCTAATTCCGAGTTTGTATGATGGAGTTAGAGCCATTCTAGTGAAAAATAGTTGTGCTGCAAATTTCTTAAAAGCTGCTGTATTTTCTGCAGCAGTGAACAGTACCCGCGCGTGGACAGTAACCGCACGGGTGTGAACAGTTAATAGTGACCTCACGCGCATGAAGAGTGCCCCGCGTGAACAGTACCGAAAATTTCTGGACAGATTTAATGTCCAGCAGTCCGAGTTTGGTCATTTTTTTTGACTTCCAAGCTCGACTTTTAGGCGATTTTTAGCAAGAAATCTTGGGAAATCTTGAGGTAAGTTACTTGTTATTATTTCTACTTCATAATATTGAACTATCATCGAATAATCCGACTAGATTACATGTTTTTGAGGAGTAAATTGAAGATTTAGGCCTAGAGATTTGAAAATAAGATTTGTAGATTTAAGGGGACATTTGAACTCCGATTTTGGTAAATTTTATATGTACGGACTCGTGGCGAGACGAGGAATCCGTTGATGTGACTTTCGTAATTTTTCGAGAAGTGGGCCCGGGGCTCGGGTTTTGCAAATTTCGTGAATTTTGATATTTTTCGAGTCTTTTCGATTGGGTTATATTCCCTTAACCTATTGTAATGTATTCGTTGTGGTTTTGACTAGATTCGATGCGCGAAGACGTAAATTCGAGAGGCAAGAGCATAACGGAGTAGACATTGGACCGTCTTGAGGTGAGTAATGATTTTAAATGATGCACTGAGGGTTTGAAACCCCGGATTGCACAACATACTGCTATGTTGAGATGAGACACACGTTGTATGACGAGCGCAGGGTCATTTACTATTGGGGATTGTGACTTGGTCCATCCCAGTTGATATTTTTACCGCGTAATTGATAAAGATTTATTGTTTTTCACTATGATTGGGCTTATTGCCATATTTGGGCTTCGTGCCAATTATCTGAAATCTTTTGTGAATTTACATCACTAATTTCCTCACGAATTGAAATATTATTTGAACTCAGTCCAATTGAATTATATTATTTTGTGAACTCAGCTACATTTATACTCAACTTGAGATTTAATGACATTTATAATGTTGTTGAGCTGAGCACTATTGTTTTACTGATGCCCAAGAGGCTTATGATTATTTTCTGGACTGATTGAGGCCGAGGGCCATACGTGAGGATATGTTGAGTGATGTGAGGAGGCTTTCAGGCCTCGAGTGTTATATGAGGAGGCTTTCAGGCCTCGTGTGTGATGTGTGAAGGCTTTCAGGCCTATTGATATTGTGCTTGGGTTGTAGGAGCCCCTCCGGAGTTTGTACACAACCCAAGTGAGCGCAGGGTACCTAGGTGAGTTGGAAGTGAGCCCGAGAGGCCGTTGCTTGTGTGTGGTGAGTTAGGAGTGAGCCCGAGGGGCTGATGTTGTGTGCTGGTGAGTTGGGAGTGAGCCCGAGGGGCTGATACTATACTGAGATTTACATATTGAGCCCGAGGGGCAAGCTTTTGATTTATCCTTACTGTGGAAATTATTTGTCTTTACTGTTTAAAAAGAAGAATTATCTGATACTCACTATTTTACTGTATAACTGATTTTACTGCTTGGGATAGCGCTATATTGTGCCGTTATGAAATTTTATGTTTTCAGTCGTTATTTATTTTTATTACTCACTCGGTCGGAGTACTCACATTACTCCCTGCACCATGTGTGCAGATACAGACAGAGCTGAGTTCGCTCTTGAGCGCTGATTCTTTCCAGACCAGGCGGTGACTAGGAGTAACGAGGTAGTTCTTGACGTCCGCAGCCCCGTTTTCTCCCTTATCTTTGTTATTTATTATAATTCCAGACTTTGTAAAATATTAGTAAACTCTGTAGTAGCTCATGACTTGTGACACCCCGATTTTGGGCTGAGTTGGGAGGGTTTTCCTTGTTCTATCACGTTTATTTTGCATTTAAGATTATATTGCCCATGATTTAGACTTATTCCTGCTAAGTAATTATAAAGAGATGTACTGTTTTGTTGATTGGCTGGCCTTGTCCTCACGAGAGGCGCCATCACGACCGGATTGGGATTTTGGGTCGTGACACTTACAGAGCTGGTCTTTGAACATCTTGGTTACTAACCTTTGATAAGTAGCCCCCACATTTGTTAGTCCAAACGGCATGGCCCGATAGCAATACGTTCCTTGGTAGGTGATGAACGTGGTCTTCTCCTGGTCTTCTTCCTCCATGAGAATTTGATTATAGCCTGCGTAAGCATCCAAGAAACTCAATAGTTCATGCCCGACTGTTGCATCGTTGAGCTGGTCGATGTCGGGTAACGGGAACGAATCTTTCGGACAATGCTTTGTTCAAGTATGTGAAATCCACGCACATCCTCCATTTCCCATTTTTCTCTTTGACCATCACTATGTTGGCAACCCCTGGGGTACTTCAACTCTCTGATGGAGCCGTTTTCTAATAATTTTTTACCTCCTCGCGGACTGCATCATTAATGGTGAAGTTGAATTTACATCTAAATTGCCTTATTGGGGGTTGGAATGGGTCACGTTTAACTTGTATGTGGCGATTTCCTTTGGGATGCCCGGCATATCTGCATGGCTGAAAGCAAACAAATTTGCATTAGCTATTAAGAATTGACTGAATTTACCTAGTTCCTGGAGTTTACAACCGATATAAGCCTTTTTGATATGATCGTTGAGGTCAATTGAACGGGGTTGAGGTCTTCTATGGTCGAACCTGCAGCCTTGACCATGTTGGGGTCCATGATGACATCCCCAGTTTCTCCTTGCTTCAACCTCGGCCTTGTTGATTGCTATGCCTTTTTTTCTCTATCTCTTTTCTGTTGGATGGTCGTGCTATCAAAGGCAATGTGGTAGCATTTCGGGGATGTGTGATGTTCTCCACATATGCTGAATATTCCCCATGGTGTCAGGAACTTAATTACCTGGTATAGGCTGGATGAGATGGCTCTTCTGGGGTGTATCCATGGCTGTCCCACTATGGCGTTGTACGCAGTGGCTTGGTCCATCATGTGGAATTGTTGTCTCCAGAGTCACGCGGGAGTGTAATTTCCTCAGATATTCACTCAACTGAATTATTAAAACCGGTTAGCATGATGCATCGTGACACTATCTTATCCTCAAGCTTCATTTGGGTAAGGACTCGGGGATGGATAATGCACGTACCGCTTCAGTGTGGGGGTGGTGACCTCTCTCGTCTAGGGAACGCATTGAGCATCGTGTTCTCACCTACAACTTTTGTTGATGATATTCATGAGGTTGGTTGGGAAATCACTTGTTATTTTTGTCCTTTCTCCTTGGTTACTGCCATGTAGTGTTTTGTATACACAAAGAAAGGAGATCTCAGAGTTTTTCGATGTTAGTGATTTGCGTTAATTGTAGATCTAGAGAAAACTAAAAATTTAACTAAGAAGTCCCCACAGAAGATATCAAATTATTTTACCAAATAGTATGGATCTTGGTTCAAATAATTAAACTTATATTAATAAGGTTTAATCTTAGCTAACAATAATATCCATAGATGGAGCTCTTAAAGAAGCAACAAATATTACGCAAATGCGGTCGGACAACAACGGTGGCATACAATAAATACTCTAGAAATCAAAAGCAATAATGTAGCATTCAATATCAATGAATAACAATAAATGGCAATTTAGTAAATAAAATGAACGAGTCACCCAAGAAATAATAGAATAAGTGGATGTTTTTTCTGACAATAATAAATGATAGACAATCCCTTGAATATTCGAGTTATTCTCGGATCTAATGAAAAAGTATAGATAAGAATCTCAGTGAAAAGATGATGTTTGTATCTTAGCAAAGAAGATCTGATTCTCATCACATGTCCCCAATCATTATGCTTTTTTATATTTATAGGGAACGTGCTCCTAAGAAACTCTAATAATACAAGTGCAGAATATTCTCTTTCATAACCTATCTCAAAATTAGCCGTTATAACTCTGTCAAGGATACTCATCCTCAACCTCGGTCCTTGCTGACACCTCGACTTCGGCCCTCGTTGACTCTTCGACTTCGGCCCTTGTTGATTCTTTGGCCGTTTCGACAAGCGACGACTTAGGAACTTTTTCGTAGTAATATCTTGGTTTAAATATTCTAAAGATAGATTTTGACTCATACACAAAGAAGATCCGAACAGCTAAAGCAATCCAAATCAAGGAATCAAATTGCAATTTTTGAGGTGTAGGACAAAATTTCAGGGTCTCTCTCGAATTCAGCCATGCCATTTTCCTTCAAACTAACCCATGCTTCTATTCCATCACCATCTTTTGCGTCAAGCAGAATAATTACTTCATAATGCTAAGACTGCTGATCCAGAATGGCTTTCCCCAACCAAAGTCTACTTCATACCAGGGAAATCTGCACCAACTAGTGCTGGTATAATTGTCTACCTCATCTTTCTGACTAAGTTTGTTTACAACTTTTGTGCCACAGATAACAGACATAGAGGTAATATCATCGATGCTCGCCTTACCAATGCCTACAGATGTGTCCCTTGTTGTACTTCCTACTATGTTAACAAAGTCATTTAACTCCTTTTCTAATTTGCCTCAAGAGCAGCAACTACAGTCACGTAGAAGTTCCTTAGGGCATGTTCTAAAGATGGTAACTTTGATTTTCCCCTCAAATTAATTGGAAATAATAAAGAAGAGTCCCTTGAATGTCCATGTTTGACTGTGGAAATGCCCACTAGAACCTTCCATATTAACGGCATAATGACCACAACTCGAGTAGGTCTCATGAATGTGCCACTCGAATTGATTCTGTTTTTGAGCCTTGTTATTGACAAAGCATCAAATATAAACCTCCTCGTCGCAATCTTGGCGTGATCTCCATTGGAAGGTGGTGAAAATTGAGGTCCTGATAGCAATCTTGTCGGAAAGAGCGTTGGCAAGTGACCGAAACTTTAGAGACAACCTTTAGTTGTCCCTGTTTGGCTAATGTGTGCCCATTCCTTAAAAAATGTTCCAAACGTGAAACCATCAGCTAGGATATGTGAAATTTGTATTCCAATGACTAGGCCTCCACAATTGAATATGTTCACTTGGACTCCAAGTAATGGACTTGATGGCAACTCTATTGGAAGAAAATCATCCAAAAGCTCAGTATTCTTGGGTCCTTCGTGGAGAAACTCAGCAAGATCCGCATTGACGTTGGTTTCGACATAGTCAACACCTTCGTCATTGCAATGAATTGAGAGGTCATCTTTTCTTAATCTTCCAGCTAGAGGGTAAAACTTGGTTAAGGTATCAGCCAATGATTTTTGCAGCTTATCACATCTTTTAGTAATTTCTTCCATGTTCCATTCAGTACTGGTTGGCAAGTAGTGGAACAGTATTGGTACATACATACGAGGAGCTCCTTGATCGAACAGTGAAAGATTGAGGCTCCGAAGATGATTTGGGGTAGGAGTTGAGGGCTTTAACATTTTCTTTATTTGGGTTTGAATATCTAACTTGGCCATTGACGACCAAAAATGTGCAACAATAAATGAGAAACCGAAGATAGAATTTTGAATTTTCTTAATAGGGAATTATTCTGGAAATGAAAAAGGAGCAAAATTTCTGGACTAGACTCTAGAGTTCCTTCTTTTGTAGAAATGGCGTGGAGTAGTCACTTTTTAAAGTGGTATTTACTTTTTATCCAGTATTTTTAAAGGTACAAAAATAGCCACTACTCTATTAAAATTAATATGAAAAGACGTAGTTACCCTTTCTTCTATCTCTTTTCCTTCCCAAACCCTCTATCAAAATTTCAAAACCCTTTCTCCTTATCAAAATTTTCCAAACTCGTTACTTCTCTTCCCATGCAGTAAGTTCTTCCCCAACTTCATCCCACTTCCTAAACCCAAAGGCAGACCACTTCCTCAAAGTTACAGACCACTTCTCCAACTTTATTTATTTTTCGTTTGGTTGGTTAGGTTCTGTAGTATTTTATTTTTTTAGTTGTTTCTTTTTGTTATTAGCTTTCTGTTGTGTAATTTGACATCAATCTTATATGTAAATTGCAATTATTATTATTATTATTATTTTTTGTGAAAAGATACAAATAACATTTGGTTTTCTGCTACGTTATGGATCCTAACTTACAGTTACAAGTTCAAAAGTTAAGGACACTTGATTATGAACTTCGAGTTCCAAGTTCAAAAGTTAAGGACACTTGGTCCTGAACTTAGAATTACAAGCTCAAAAGTTAAGGACAATAGGTCCTGAAGTCCTGAACTTAGATTAATAAACTCTGAAGTCCTGAACTTAGACTAACAAACTCAAAAGTTAAGGACAATAGGTCCTGACACTACTAGAAAAACACTAATTTGTGACCGACATTGAAGTAGTCGCTAATGCGACTACTTTTGCGACTGCAGTAGTGGGAAAAAGATTGCAATTTTATTGCTTTTAAAAAAAGGAAATTTGACTAGTATTGTGACAAAATTAGTGGGAAAACAGCGCGGGAAATCTCCCGCTTTTAGCTTTGCACTAATTCAGTCGGAATATAAAAGTCAATAATAGTTGACCAATTAGGCGGCTATATCAGTCGCAAAATAAAAAATAAAAAAGATAAAAAGAAGTACTCCCCTGTTTCAGTTTATGTGAACCTATTTCTTTTTTGATCCGTTCCAAAAAGAATGACCCTTTTCTAAATTTGGTAACAATTTAGCTTAAACTTATAGTTCTATCCTTAATGAAAAGCTTTTATAGCCACGCAAATACTCTGGTCCCTTTTTGACTTGTTTAAACTTAAACTTACAGTTCTATCCTTGAAGATTTATTACCTATAATCCCGAAGGAATGGACTCCTATTTTTATTTGCAAGAGGAATTCCCACATACCATGCCATTGTGGGTGAAATTTCCTAATCTCCCCCTAAGTTGTTGCAATGCAATCACTCTCAATAAGATTGCTAGCCGATTGGGAAGACCTATATATATTTGCGGATGAATGTACTGAAAAGCAAAATAGGGCGTCCTATGCTTGAGTCTTTGTAGAAAGGGATGTAATTAAGGAATTACCTAATGAAATTGAGGTTGTTGATCTAGTAGAACTTTCACTTAGTATGTAAGCTATGACTGGAAACCACTATTCTGCCAAAAATGTTTATTCCTTTGTCATGAATGCAAAGTTGAACCTCAAGCGAATCAAACTCAGGTAGATGTACATACCAAAAAAGGGTCCAGCCAGGAAAGGAAGGTCTTAAGGGTAATAATAAGGTCAAATTGCAATGGTAGGCAAAGCTCAAACCAATGTACGAATTGGTCCTGATGATAAAGGAAAGAATAAGGTACATGAACAGGTTCAGGTGTCCGAGAAGGTGGAAAAGGAGAAAAATGATGCTAGCAGAGGGAACACTGCAGCTCCTATTGTTAGGACTCCAGAACATGTTATACATGACACTCCTCAAACTAGTACTGCTATACAGGGAAGAATGTCAAATGCAGCCCTTGTCCAGTGATAATAGGCGAAATCTAGGTGATTTAGCTATTGTTTATGCTTCCGCTTGATTATATTCCGATGGCATATTATGGTTAATTGATGAAAACTAGGCTCTAATTGTGATCTGTATATATTGCAGGATGAGGAGCCTAAATGATGCTTTTAAGAGGAGATTCGAATGATTTATGAGCAAGAACAACCCCTAGGAGTCGAGTGTGCGCAAGGACGAGACGGAAAAATGGACAAAATCGAGCTACTGAAGCGCGCGAACTACTGCGCGAAGTTCCAAACTTCGCGCAATAGTTCGCGAGTGTTTCTGCCTGGAAGCCAAGAGAAGCGCGCGAACTTTCAAACTTCGCGCGATAGTTCGCGCGTGTCCTATCCGGAGAGACTTTATTTAGGGTAAAATTGGAATTCCTTCTTAATCCCACTCAACTTACATAAAGCAAGAGCTCCATTATTAGGTAGATCAGATTTTGAGAGGAAGAAATAATTTTAGAGAGAGAAAGTGAAGGGGAGCTTCATCTTGGAGCTAAGAAAGGAGAAGAAGAACAACATCTTGGAGCAAGGATTCAACGAGTTCTTCTAAACTTTCTTCTATTTGTTTGTTTATATTATGTTTAAAACTTTTATTGTTGATTTTTGTATGATTATGAGTAGCTAAAAACTCTAGTATTCTTGGGTTATGGATGTTAGATAATTATGTTGTTTGAAGCTTAGATTGAAGATCTTGAATCTATCGTTATGGGTTGTTTATTTGATTCTGCTTTTAATTATTATACTGCGTAGCTAACAGTGAAATATTATTTACGAATCTTGAATTAAACTTGACAAAGAAAATTCTTGGTTGCATATAGAATCAAATAGAACAAGTTTTGAATCTCGGGCATCGGGTGAAGAATTTGCAATTAAGATAGACATTTACTTAATTGCCCTGTTTGGTTGAAAAATAGAAGTTGTAAATGCATTCTTGCTAATATTAATACCATAGACATATAGGTATTAGTTTAACTTGAATAGATGCATAAGAACTCGAAAGATTGTTATGAATATTATTAACTCTATGAATAACCCGGATAATTCAATAAAACAATCTTAAACTAAAATAGTAGCATGATCTCTAGCAAGTCCATGACCCGGGAATATCTTTACCCAAATTGTTATCAAAATATTGTGTAATTGGTGTAGTAATTTTGTATTGAATTATTGTTTAATTACTAAGTAAATTGTAAATTGGTTCTTTATATATTTTGTGATAATTTAGCTTGAATTGATAATTGTTTGAGTCTACATCAGTCGATAAGTTGATCACAATTCCTCGTGGGAACGATACTTTACTTACTACTATATTACTTGTCGATCGCGTACACTTGCGTGAGTGTTTTGGTCGCAACATCCAGCATGGAAAACCTCTTTTAATAACTATTTCTAGACCAATCACTACTCAAAATTTATTCTCCCTTTGATAATGAAAAATTTGGGTGATACTATATCAGCAGAGTCTATTAGAGAGTTCAACCAGAGTGTGGCTAGCTTAGTCTCTTTTTACTGCTCAAATAACAAAATAGGTTTCAAGAGCTTGACAGATCCGGAAGTTATTCGTTTCTATAGCTATATTTTTTAACACCTATAAAGAAAAGTAAATATTATACATACACTCCTTTGTTCCAGAGGTTTTGGCGTGATAGCAGACCTCGAGATTCGAACGGAGGAAATGCACACTTTCTATTTAAGAATTGAATAATAAATTTTATAGACACTTTTTCTTGTCATATATGAACTTTGGATTGGCTGCTGCTGCTGATGAGGTTGGAAAAATGGTGTTGGTTGAGATATTGGAGCCATAAATGAAAATTGAGAAGCTGAGGTTGAGGAACTAGAAATGGCTAATCTTGTAGTAGGTTGAGAAGCTTGTATTTGTGGTAATAATCTGATATTTTCTGGTTGAGAAGCTTGTAGATCAAATCAACATGATTTTGGGGAAGGAACATCCCGGGCAAACAGGGAGGAAGATCCTGCCGATGAACATGAAACAAGCGACAAGAATCATTTGATGAAAATAAAACAATCCTTTTATGTAAATGTAATTAACTCACTTGACCCATAGGTTGTCAATTTTTTTTAGCTTTTTTTAAGGCTGAACTGATTAATTGATATATGTGAACAAAGTCAGACATAAGGAATTTCCTTACAAAGAACTGTCTTCTTTTGAAGTTGTTTTTGTGAAGACATGTCCAAGCATTGTGCCCTTTCCTAAGCACACACTGCAGCTATAAGTTCTCTTTGCCCGAGTAGCAGAACTATTGATTGTAGCAACAACTTTAGTCTCATTCTTCTTTTGGTTGCATGTCCTTCTATTATGGCCAGTTCTTCGACACTTGCTGCAATGATGGTTAATCTTGACTTAATTAAAAGGTTGATTTCCATTGCTACTCAAAATCGAATTACGGAAAACTGAAAAATAAAATCAAATTTATTGGAATAGAAGTGTGAGTTTGGAGGGCGAATGGAGGTTGGCTGATTTTGAAGTCAGAAGCAGTGCTGGACAGTAAGCTTTTCCCTTCGTCTTCACTTTAATATTTTGTGTAACTAATGAATTTTTCTCTTTGTTGACATGTGCAACTCTATTATATCTGGTAAAACATTTTCTACTATGTCTTCTGCTAATCTACTATGCCTTTGTGATATTCCTTATGCATGGCAACTGTCTGATAATGTTCTTTTGTATAAACTGGAAATATTAGGAGCATGTTATATGGATTCACAAAACTTAAATAAATGTTTGAAAATAACCATTGCGGGATTTGGAGGAGAAAGTAAAGACGTGCATGGAGACTTTGCATAATCTTGTGGAGCGCTTGAAGAATCCTCAACATGTACCTGTTTTAAAAAAAAGGGGAATCCTTAAAATGCAATCCTGCCAAATTGTGATATTGTGACATATAAAGAATCTGTTTTATTATACATCGGATGTGGCGGACTATCAACTCCAGCTCTGCTCTTAAATTTTGTCGCACAAGGTTGAATACAGAAATAGAACTTAAAGATTTGCCTCAAAGATAGTTATGAAGCTAAGACCATCAACTTTTTGTCTCGAAACATTATATCACAGATTAATATCCCTACTGCTAAAGTGTACTATATATTATGTTGACCAAGGATTTGTTTCATTGAGTAGCTGAATCATGCGTATAGGAGAACCTTTTTAACCTCAAATAATGCTTCCTTCTTTCGTGATTGAGAACCATTTCATATTTACTGCTTAAGCCATGTAAAGTTTAGCATAATCTTATAGCGAGTGGTTTGGTATTGGAAAGAAGATATCTTCAATTCTGTTATTATTCTGAAACATAATAATATGTGCTACTCTAGATCCTGTTTATATTTAATCAGACATATTCAGCTTTTCTTTCTGTTAGTTAACATTGATGCTTCATACTATTAGTATAACATAATTTGATGCTTAACATTTTAATTCCATGAAGCATATCAAAAATGTTTTGAGGAATGACGTCAAAGTCAACCCGATACCGAGGATGGTAGCTCAAACCAAGTGTCACTCAATGATGTAGCTTCAATATGAGCGCAGGTGGTTGGTGGCGCAAAGAAAGGTATAACTTACGGTCTTGGATCACAACATTCCGTAGGTCGTTGTACGACATTGTTGGCTGGTGATGCAAGTTATTCGCAAAATCACGAAGAGGTGGAAGCATTACGAAAAGAAGTTGAAGAGTTGAAGGAGGAACAGAAATAAGATCGCGCAAATTTTAACAAATTGCAGAGTCTAATGGAGAAATTTATGAGCAAACGTCCATTTGATCCGAATGGCGAGGATGACAATGATGATGAGTTTTAGTTTGTTGTGGTTGTGATGTTTGAGACATTATTTTTTGTTGTGGTTGGATGTTTAGACTTAGTAATGTTTAAACTTGACTATGATTGTAATGTTTTAGACTAGGTTGAATGGTGCTTCAATGTTTAACTTGTGTTTGGATGTTTTAGTTATAAATATTTATGTTTTGTATAATTGTTTGCATTCTATGGATTTGATTGGTTGGAATGGTGGATTGGTTGGTTGGCATGCTTGATTAATTGTTTAGTTCCTCAATAATCAAATTGGCAGGTGGTAGTGCTTTAAAACAGCAGGAATTTATCAAAAAGTTCCCACTTTTGAGACTGCTGTAGTGGGAAGATTATATATATAAAAAATATTAAATTGGATTTGCGACCGCGGTAGTGGGAAATATAAATAAATAAATAATATTAAATTAGTTTTGCGACCACAGTAGTGAGAAAACTCAAATAAAATAAAAATACTTTATATTATTTGCGACCACTACGGTGGAAAAGTTAATATAAAATTTAAATTTAATTTAAATTATTTGCGACGGCGTCAGTCGCATAGTTGGCAACATTTATTGGCCGTTTTCGTTTTTGATTTTGCGACTGCTGTAGTCGCAAATTACGGGCCGATTTGGTCGCTAACCTTTTCAGACCAACTATTTTGCGACTACGATATTTCGATCGGAATGTAATCGGAAATTAACATTTTCTGACCACATTGCGACTGTTTTGGCAGTGGCAAAACAACCATTTTCTAGTAGTGTGAACTTAGGCTAAGAAGCCCAAAAGTTAAGGACAATAGATCCTGAACTTACAGTTACAAGTTCAAAAGTTAAGGACAATAGGTCCTGAAGTCCTGAACTTAGACTAACAAGCTCAAAAGTTAAGGACAATAGGTCCTGAACTTAGGCTGAGAAGCCCAAAAGTTAAGGACAATGGGTTCTGAACTTAGACTAACAGGCTCAAAAGTTAAGGACACTTGGTCCTAAACTTACAGTTACAAGTTCAAAAGTTAAGGACATGTAGTATTGAAGTCCTGAATTTAGAGTTCCAAGTTCAAAAGTTAAGGACATGTAGTCCTGAAGTCCAGAACTTAGAGTTACAAGTTCAAAAGTTAAGGACATGTAGTCCTGAAGTTAAGTTCAAAAGTTAAGGACATGAGCAGAAAGGTATTTTCGTCCGGGTAGTTAAATTTTATTAAAGTAGTAGCTAAAGACTAAAGACATTTTAAACATTGGCTTAAAAGTAAATATATGTGTTATTAGTGGCTAACCGTGGACTTCCCCTTTACCTTGATATTTGAATTCGAATGTTGTTTTGTAAAGGGAAACTTACACAAATGTCCCAAATAAGTCTCAACTTACCAACCTCTAGCCATTAGTCATAGACTTACCAAAACTAGTCAAACACATATAAAAATTGAAAAACCAAATAAATAAGGTTCTTTCTCTCAAAGAATCACATGCAAAAATCACCTTCTATATTTTTAAGCGTGATTAGCAACATTAGATGCAAGATGGAAAGGAAATTTCATGGATGAGGTAGCAAATAAGGTGATGAAATACAAAAAAATATATATATAATATTCCAAAAATCTAAGCAAAAAAGGAATTTTTTCAATGGGTATAGTTGAAATTCATTGAAAATATATAAATAAATCAATATCTGAAATTTGAGGAAGATTGGAAGTGATTTGGACTGGTTTTGTATCAAAATTCGTAATTAAATTGAGTTCAAAAAATTCTTCGGCGACACATGTATCAAACATGTATCACGCATGTATCTCACATACATATGACACATAATTGCTACAAATATGATACATATGTGATACATAGTTTGATACACATATCTTTTTTTTATGTTCAGTTTTTACGTTGAATTTTCAATTCAAACCACCTCAAAACTTCACCAAATCATCCTAAAACTGATATTCAAACTCCTTAAATTCTAATAATACCCTCTCAGAAGAAAGCAAAAATTTAATTGTTTTTGCTACAAATAGCTAATTGGCTAATATTAATAATATTTTATGAATTGACCAATTTTTGTAATGAGCTATTTATAAATGGACATAGCTGGTGGTTTCCGAATAGTCCTTAGTTAATAGGTTCTTTTACAAAAGCCTCAGGTCACGTTTCAATTTAAACACGTTCTACATGTTGGACTAAAATGCCCCAAAAATACTTTTAATATGGTGTGATATTGTCCGCTTTGGGTAAAGCCCATACGGTTTTCCCAAAAAACTTCACATTATTAAGAGTATCTAACTCCTTATAAGTAACTTATTTTTCTTTTATACGTTCCATGTGAGATTTTGTTCATACACGCATTTGGTCAAATTGGTACAAGATGGAAGGCAATTATAGTGTATTGCCCTTCATTCTTATGAACACGTCATAAGTTTAATAAAGAATTTAGGTGCAATTTTTTTGAACCAACAGTTCGGTAGCTGCGCGCTCTTGTAATATGAGAACATAGTAGGTTATTTGCATGGTCAAGTGGCAAGTATGGTGTACGTATCACTATTAGAAAACTACCCGTCCACAGAATACTGACCAAAATCGATCGGAAAATAAGTAAATTGGTGGCAAAGTGAAAGAAAATATTTCTGACAAATATACTGACCACTATCGGTCGGAAATAGTGGTCCCCCAACAAAGATATAAAAATTCCGACCGATGACGGTCGAAAATTGGTCAATCTTTAACCAAGACCTGGTCATACTTGCATTTAATAAGTTTTAATTAAAAAATTTCAAATATACCGACAGAAATCGGTCGGTACATTTGAAATTATTCTTTCCCGCCCAAGGTAATTGATTTTTTAATATAACAAAAATTATATATATACTCCATCCGTTTTAATTTATGTGGTTCGGGAAACTTTTCAATTTTTCAATTCCATTAATGCCCTTACTATTTCTCTTTTGAATTCCGTATCGGACCCACTAACTCTAAAAGTAAGTTACTACTTTTTCATTTTTGTGCGTTGAATAGTCAACATTTTTAAACTTACAATTTCAAATCTCTTCTGGCTAGGATTTGGTTTTTTTCTAAATCTTTCTGTTTTTGACTTTTTCCTTATTCTTTTTTTTTTCATCCTCACATTGTTGGCTTTTTCTCTTATTCTTCTTTGTTGACTTTTTCCGTTCTTTTTTCTTATCCTCACATATTTTGCTGCGATACCCATTTATTTTTATCCGAATTTGGTTAATTGCAAGCCATTTGTAATTTTTTTTAATTACTCCGTTACACCAACGTCGTTAGATAACTAACGACAAACACTCGCATATGATCCAAATTGTATAGCGATGAACAACACCAATCAACTTTCAGAAATAGACGATTGCTTTAAAATTCGTTGCAGTTTTCAATTATAGAGGTCAAAATACAATCTTATTCCCAACAAAATGATTTTAGTATTTCAAGACAAAATAAGCCACCCTAATGGGATTTTAACTTCTTTATCACAAGTCCTCTAGCTCAAGTGTTCCAATATGTCATAAAATTCCTTATAAATATATGAGTCTTGATCACCATTTTGGGATTACAAAAATCCCACAAACATAAATCCTTAAATGCACGAGACTTCCCACAAACATAAACTTAACATTTGCAGCTTCTCAAAAAAACATGAGACTTTACAAATAGAGAAACTATACAAAACCTACATATCAAACGTTCAGAGCTTCTTTAAATACACAGCCTTTACAAGAGAGGATTCCATAGAAACTACAAACTTGATGTTCATAACTTCTTTAAATACACAAGTCTATGCAAAAAGAGAGGTTATACAAAAACAACATGATGGTTAAGTTTACAAAACAGAGAACCTTTACAATAAAGTTGTAAATAGCCTTGACATTTGTATCACATTTGAAGTAGAGCTACAGCTTCATTGACTACGCCAACGTCACAACTAACTTGAATAGGAATATTTCCTTCTCGTTCTAGTCTACCCTTTTTCATTCGTGGGATTTTGTAGTTGTTCCCACCTTTATCTTTCAGCACCTCAACCATGCAAGACTGTAGAGTGAGAAACACATGATTCAGTCGGTGAATTTCCATCTCATTAAAAGATTTTTCAACTGCATTTATTAAGTCATCAATAGTTGTAGGAGCCATTTGATACTGAAGTGATTGAATCGCTCTGAAGAATCCGAGATCCAAAACATTTAGATCCGGACTATTAGGAGGTTGAAAGCATAACCTAATATCAAAACCATCTTGTTTGGCAGCTTCATTAAATTCTACGTCGTTGACGCTAAGATGCGGTCTTGCATTATCTTGTTGAATAAAAATAGGAGTATTTGCATGTGGAAGCGGCCATTTTGACCGAATCGCTGTGAGAACCTTTTCAATTAAACAACTCACAGTGACATCTGTGAGATCCCATGTATTTTTTTTCTCTTCTCTTACGTAATATACGTAACGTGGCGTGGTTATATTAGGTATATATGATTGGGTATAGCACATTGGGAGAATAAAACTGAAAATGTGTGGTAATATCAAGGAACTAACTAAAGCTTTAGGTCAAAGGAATCCTTTAAACAAAGGTTCATGGTTAAAGAAATGGCTCGGGTAGCACCTCGCGCGTTCGGAAGGTTTAAGTTAACTTACACCTGTGGGATAAGACTAAGAGTGTCTAATATACTAAGAATAGTGTATTATAAGGTATTATAATATCACACAGATCACATGTTAAGTTTTGGAGTCAAGCAAGTTGCGAAATAAAGGTCGGCAAAGGTTATCGGAAATTTCTCTAATAATTTTTCTATACTTTGGGTCAAATGTATCAGATCATTTCTCCCAATATATAATGAGTTATGGGACCCACAACCTATCGAATCTAAGGTCTACAAGTCTAGTTTGCAACCGAAAATACCTCACATCAAACGAACATTGGAGTAAAAAGTTATGATTGTTTTACCCCGAACTGTCCAGGCTGAAACCGGGTCACGAACCGAGTCGGGTCAAACAAGTGGTATAAGTCGGAAAATCCGACTTGTAAGACCCCAAAACATTTAATTTTTGTCCCAAAACAGTGAGGGAGCTGAAGAGAGGGTTCCATGGTGTTCTTGACTGATTAAGGTACGTTTTTAACGATTTCTACCGTTAAAGTTTGTCCCCGTGCCTAGAAACTCAATCTCTACGCTTTGCAATCGTTTCCCCCTTCTATTAGCTGTGTTTGGAGCTATTTTTGGAAGATAGGAATTTGTTGTTCTTGCTGGTTCTTCAGGCTTTATACTTGATTTTCCAAGGTAATCATCTTGGGACTCTTTTATGATCGTTTTTACAAAGTTCTACGGACGTTTCGTCAAGTTAGGGTCATATGGCAAATCTGCCGATTTAAACTCAATTATGAACTGTTTATAGGTGCATATAAGCTGCATATATATAGTGTTTGCAAAGCTTAGAATGTTAGGAACAACTTTCGTGATGGAACTACAGGCATTCGGACGTTCGTTGGAAATGTATGTTAAGGCTAAGCTCCGTCCTTCCTTTTTGCACGAATTCTTGGAAATTCCTAAGACGTCAAATGTGATATTTTACTATTCTATTGCTAGAAAGACCTTCTGTGAAAGGCATTGGGATCGTAGCTGAAGTATTTTCATGATGCTATTAGGTTGATATTCTACTCGTTCGGTTAATTAGGGTATTCGACATCTATATATGTCATTTTGTCGGTTTTCTTATCCATATATTTATATATATGAATTCTTATTCGTCTTTGGGTTGTGTGACTAAACAAAATAAAGGCATGTAGTATTTACGATCAGTCCTTCTTCCTTATTAAAATATATTTTAAAATCTCTAAAGTGACACATCGATTTCCAAAAATCTCAAATATAAATTTTACGTTTAAACTATTAAAACACTTGATTTTTGATATACTTTCCTTTGTTAATTATCAAGAAATCAGGTATAAGGACTAAGTGAAACACTTTAAGCTTTTTATAAACATCTTCAGAGTTAATTTATCTTTCTAAAAGTCGAGTTAAGTTTTCAAGCTTATTTATTCAAAGAAAACATATGAGGTTCCATGAGATAATTGTATGCGATACGAAGGTGATTATGAGATTATAAGAATAAGAGTACCAATGAGCCAAGATAGGCTAAGTTCTTGTTATGGCCTATTATGTGCATTCAAAGTTCATATCATACATTTCATATTATGCATGGACTTCGAGCTATAATCGGAGGTAAGAGGCCTATTTGCCCGAAAAACTATATATATTGTATAGATGGCCACAGGTTGGCAATATGATACCGGTTAGCTATCGGGAGAGACCTCCATTGCTAGCATTTGGTTGGGTATGTCATGCATTTGCATCAATATATATGTATTCACGACATACACTTACACGAGCATACCATGCATAATTGATTACTATGAGGTCGGATGTCGGTCATGGAGGCTATAAGAGTTTCAGTGTCAGGTGGTTTCACTATTATTTTTTTTACATCAGCTATGTATGATTCTACTTTCTGCCTTACATACCAGTACATTTTTATTCGTACTGATGTCCCATTGCCTGGGGACACTACATTTTTGTTTCGTGCGTGCAGGTCCAGGTAGGGACTCTGATCGACCCCTCCGCTAGGATTTCAGGGTTCAACTGTGAGTTGGTAAACTCCACCACTTCCTGGAGCTTTCATAGGATGGTTACTTTTGTGTACAGTTTGGGTATAGTCGGGGCCTTGTTCTGACAGTGCTTATGACACTCTTAGAGGCTATTGTGGACACAATATTCTGTTTTTTTTGTAGCTTTCAGTCTCCAGCCCATAGGCTTGGCATGTATACATATGTGTGTAGGCATGTATGTCTCCAATCGCGGCCTCGTCGGCCAGCTAGTACTTTATTATTTTGTCTCATCTACCTTTGTTTATATGGCTTATTGTTATTCAGGTCATGACCTTAATGGTCCAGGCTTAGTATTTCAGATGTTGTGCTGCCCGATCTATTGGGCCCCCAGTTTAGTTAGCTAGTATGTTTAGTGGCTAACTCGATTGAATACAGTATCGAGTGCCAGTCGTGCCTCCCCTAGTTTGGGGCGTGACAAACTTGGTATCAGAGCAGGACGTGTCTTAGGGAGTCCACAAGCCATGTCTAGTAGAGTCTTGCTTATGGGTGTGTTGTGCACCACACTTATAATCAGGAGGCTATGAGGCATTTAGGAATGATTATGTTTATTTCAATTAATAGATCATTCTATAGAGCGAAGTTATAAGAACATATGAAATCTGAATCGTGCAGGCTACCTACGCTCAGGAGATGGCACAATAAGAGATAGGTATGAATCCGGGGAAAGGTACCAGTCGTTCCCCACCGGGTCAGAGGGATAGATTTCGCTTAGAGGCACACAGTGAGTCTCCAGTACCCCTAGTCTCAGCTTCCCCAGCACTTGTTGGGGCCTAGGGAGATGCAGTAGCCCCAGCCTCACCAATTATATTAGTACCTGAGGCAACTAGAGACACAGGACCTCTAGCACCCGTTGTTCCGCCATCAGAGACTGGGGAGCAGGGGATGAGGGAGCAGTTCAGTTGCTGACTAGGATGGTTTCTATTCATGAGCGACAACTAGAGTCAGGAGCAGATGCCCGGAGAGATCGGACAGGAAGCTCGACGGTACGAGAGTTTATTCACTTATAGACCAAATGTATAGAGTATAGAGGGTGATGCATGCCTCCGTCACAGAGGCTGTGGAGTTGGCTTCTTTTCGACTATGTGATGTAGTCGTCCTATGGTATGAGGCATGAGAGAGATCTAGAGGACCTGATGCTCCGCCAGCAGAGTGAGAGGACTTCTCTAAGGCTTTTTTAGCCCATTATTTGCCACGGGAGGTTCGGGAGACCCGTCTTGACCAGTTTCTTAGCCTGAAACAGGGGGATATGAGTGTGAGGGATTATAGCCATAAGTTTAATTCTTTGGCGAGGTATGCACCAGATATTGTACGTACCATGAGGGCTAGAGCTCATCATTATGTGGATGGTTTGGGGGATCATCTGATTAGAGACAGTAGGGTAGCATCCCTATCGGATGATGTAGATATTTCCCGCATACAGGCTTTCGCTCAGACTACAGAGGACCTTTCCCGTCGGATTCGTGATACTCGCAGGGATAGGGAGCAGAGTAAGAGGGCTCGTACTATGGGGTCTTATAGGGAGCCACGGGGTGATTTCAAGCCCCCGCTCCATCGATATCCACCTCGATCAGCAGGTAGTTTCCCACCACAGATGCAGGGCCAGCGGTTTGATCGTTATATTCAATCAGGACTGGGGCAGAGCTCAGGCCAGCCTGAGGGCCGTCGACAAGAGCGTTCCGCACAAATGAGGCAGCCTATTCCTCCATGTACTCAGTGCGGTAAGCTGCACACTGGCAGTGTAGACAGGGTTCGAGTGCATGTTATCATTGTGGGTAGATAGGACATTTTATTAGCCGGTGCTCAGGGTTAGGCAGAGGTGCACCAGCTCAGCCTTTAGGATCCACAACAGCCTCTTTGCCCTCAGTCCGTGCTCCCCGACCAGGTCCACAGTCTACTCAGAGACGTGGTAGGGGGAGAGGTGGAGGAGACACCTCAGGTTCTAGTGGTGGCCAGAA
The DNA here is from genome assembly GCF_000715075.1 of Nicotiana tabacum. NCBI lineage: Eukaryota > Viridiplantae > Streptophyta > Magnoliopsida > Solanales > Solanaceae > Nicotiana > Nicotiana tabacum. Next base: position 103,235,008 of record NC_134086.1, on the reverse strand, counting down.
CCGCTTTTATGCACTCACAGGCCGACAGGATTTAGAGGCATCCCCAGATGTTGTCACCGGTATATTGCCAATACATTCTCATGCCATTTATGCATTGATAGATCCCGGCTCTACATTTTAATATATTACTCCATTTATTGCTGGTAAGCTTGACATGAGATCTGAGTTGTTGCCACAGCCAGTTGAGGTGTCTACGCCAGTTGGCGACTCTATTGTTGCTAATCATGTCTATCGAGGTTGTACAGTGTTAATTAATGACAGTTCAACTTTTGTTGATTTAGTGGAATTGGTTATGCTAGATTTCGATGTCATTATGGGTATGAATTGGTTGGCAGCTTGTTATGCTAATATTGATTGTCATGCAAAGTTGGTCTGATTTCATTTTCTGGGTGAGCCTGTCCTTGAATGGAAAGGTAATGCAGCCACGCCCAAAGGAAAGTTTATTTCATACCTTAGGGCTCGAAAGTTTATTGCTAAAGGCTGTATATACCATCTGGTTCATGTCAGGGATATAGATAAGGAGCCAGCGACTCTTCAATCGGTTCTTATTGTGAATGAATTCCCGATAGTATTCCCTGTCGAGCTTCCAGGAATTCCCCCCGAAAGGGAAATCGATTTCGCTATAGATTTGCTTCCTAATACACAACCTATATCCATTCATCCATACAGAATGGCTCCTGCAGAGCTAAGGGAATTGAAGGAACAACTGAAAGACTTGCTCGATAAAGGCTTTATTAGGCCAAGTACATCCCCTTGGGGTGCTCCGGTGCTCTTTGTTCGAAAGAAAGATGGCTCCTTGCGGATGTGTACTGACTACAGCCAACTAAATGAAGTCACTATCAAGAATAAGTATTCTCTTCCATGGATTGATGACTTGTTCGACCAATTACAAGGTGCCAAATGCTTTTCGAAGATCGACTTGCGATCCAGTTATCATCAGCTACAAGTTAGGGATATTGATATCCCAAAAATAGCATTTAGGACGAGGTATGGCCATTTTGAATTCCTTGTCATGTCTTTTAGGCTTACAAATGCCCCAACAGCCTTTATGGATCTTATGAACCGGTATTCAAACCATTCTTGGATGAATTTGTGATTGTGTTTATTGATGATATCTTGATATATTCATGATCGGAAGCCGAGCATGCGGACCACTTGCGAGCTGTATTGCGGACTCTCCAGGACTACAGGTTATATGCTAAATTCTCTAAATGTGAATTTTGGCTAACTTCTGTAGCTTTTCTTGGTCATGTTATTACCATCGATGGTATCAAGGTTGATGGCCAAAAGATTGAAGCTGTGATGACTTGGCCGAGGCCCTTGAATCCGATAGAGGTTCGTAGCTTTTTAGGCTTGGCAGGGTATTACCGAAGGTTTGTGGAAGGATTTTCCTCTATTTCTGCACCATTGACGAAGCTGACACATAAGGGAGCTAAGTTTCAATGGACTAAGGCATGTGAACAAAGTTTTCAGGAGCTAAAGAAAAGGCTTACGACGACACCTGTCTTGACTCTTCCTGATAACACCGAGGGTTATGTTGTCTATTGTGATGCCTCGAGAATTGGCCTAGGTTGTGTTCTTATGCAGCATGGTAAGGTTATCGCGTACGCCTCCAGACAGTTATGGAAACATGAATAGAACTATACTATGTACGATCTTGAGTTAGCCGTAGTTGTCTTCGCTCTAAAGATTTGGCGGCATTATCTATATGGGGTTCATATTGATATTTTCACCGACCACCAGAGCCTTCAGTATTTATTTAAACAGAGGGAGCTGAACCTACAATAAAGAAGATGGCTAGAATTACTAAAGGACTATGATGTTGATATTTTATATCATCCCAGCAAAGCTAATATTGTTGCTGATACTCTTAGTCGGAAGTCCATGGGTAGTCTAAGCCATATTAAAGTTGATAAGGTCAAGATGACCAAATATCTATGCCAGCTGCTAGCTAGTTTGCAGGTGCATTTGGTAGATGCAGAGGGTGGACGCATTCTCGTTCAGAATACGACAAAATCTTCTTTTGTTACTGAAGTGAAAGAGTGACAACACGAGGATCCTAAGCTTATAAAACTGAGGGAAAGTATTCTGCAGCAGCGACAACCTTTATTTGAGCTAACTGGAGATGGAGTCCTTAGATACCAGGGCCGCTTATGTGTACCGACAGTCGGAGAGCTCCACGCCAAGATTCTTTCGGAGGCCCATTATTCTAGATATGCAGTTCACCCCAGAGTGACAAAGATGTATCGGGACCTTTTACAGATCTATTGGTGGAATGGAATGAAAAAATATATCGCGGAGATGGTAGCCCAATGTCCTAACTGCCAGCAAGTTAAAGCCGAACATCAGAGGCTTGGAGGCCTAACTCAGTGTATTGAACTTCCATTATGGAAATGGGACATGATAAATATGGACTTCATCACTAGTTTGCCTCGTACTCAACGGAGGTATGATTCTAATTGGGTAATTATTGATAGGCTTACAAAATCTGCTCATTTTCTGCCAGTCAGGACGACATATTCAACCGAGGATTATGCCAAGCTTTACATTCAGGAGATTGTGCGCCTTCATGGGGTACTATTATCTATTATCTCTGATCGAGGGGCTCAATTTACAGCACATTTTTGGAAATCTTTTCAGAAGGGTCTAGGCACGCAGGTAAATCTTAGCACAACTTTTCATCCGCAAACTAATGGACATGCAGAGCGTACTATTCAGACAGTTGAGGATATATTACGTGCCTGCGTGCTAGATTTTAAAAGAAGTTGAGATGATCATCTACCTCATATTGAGTTCGCTTATAATAAAAACTTCCATGCTAGTATTCAGATGGCCCCTTACAAAGCACTATACGGGCGAAAGTGTAGGTCACCGATCGGTTGGTTCGAGGTCGGGGAAGCAGAGTTGCTAGGTCCTAATTTAGTCCAGCAAGCAATGGAAAAGGTAAAACTTATTAAAGATCGGCTGCATACAACACAAAGTCGGCAGAAGTCTTATGCAGATGTTCGACGATGAGATTTAGAGTTTGATGTAGAAGATTGGGTTTACCTGAAAGTATCGCCTATGAAGGGCGTCATGCGATTTGGAAAGAAGGGGAAGCTCAGCCCCAGGTATGTTGGACCGTATAAGATTATTTGGAGGATTGGTAAGGTGGCGTACGAGCTTGATTTGCCTTCATAATTGGGAACAGTCCATCCTGTGTTTCATGTATCTATGTTGCGGAAGTGCATTGAAGATACTTCACGTATTACGTCCATTGAGGATATTCACATTGCTGAAGACTTATCTTACGCAGAGGTACCAATAGCTATTTTAGATCGGCAGGTAAGAAAGCTTCGAAATAAAGAAGTGGCTTCCGTGAAAATGTTATGGCGAAATAATAACATCGAGGAAATGACCTGGGAGGCTGAGAAGGAAATGAGGAAGAAGTACCCCTACCTATTTACGACTTAAGGTGAGTCGCATTTAAATAATTGGCAATTATTTCTTTACAACACTTAGTTGGATTTTTTAAATGACAAGAAAGTGCAATTTAAATTTCTTATTGCGAGATAGCTATACAAAGCCTAGTAGTTGGAATCTTCAGAATTTGATTTATGCTTTGCAAATGTAACAAATATAGCCTCACAAATAACGTGTTAGTGGAAAAAAAATGAAACCAAGGAATTGATTTGACCCATTCGTGGACGAATGTTCTTAAGTGGGGAAACTATGAGACCCCATGTGTTTTTTCCTCTTCTCTTACGTAATATACGTAACATGGCGTGGTTATATTAGGTATATATGATTGGGTATAGCACATTGGGAGAATAAAACTGAAAATGTGTGGTAATATCAAGGAACTAACTAAATCTTTAGGTCAAAAGAATCCTTTAAACAAAGGTTCATGGTTAAAGAAATGGCTCGGATAACACCCCGCGCGTTCGGAAGTTTTAAGTTAACTTGCACCTGTGGGATAAGACTAAGAGTGTCTAATATGCTAAGAATAGTGTATTATGAGGTATTATAATATCACACGGGTCACATGTTAAGTTTTGGAGTCAAGCAAGTTGCGAAATAAAGGTCGGCAAAGGTTATCGTAAATTTCTCTAAACTTTGGGTCAAATGTATCAGATCATTTCTCCCAATATATAATGAGTTATGAGACCCACAACCTATCTAATCTAAGGTCTACAAGTCTAGTTTGCAACCAAAAAAATCTCACATCAAACGAACATTGGAGTAAAAAGTTATGATTGGTTTACCCCGGACTGTCCAGGATGAAACCGGGTCACGAACCGAGTCGGGTCAAACAAGTGGTATAAGTCGGAAAATCCGACTTGTAAGACCCCAAAATATTTCATTTTCTTCCCAAAATAGTGAGGGAGCTGAAGAGAGGGTTCCATAGTGTTCTTGAGTGATTAAGGTACGTTTTTAACGATTTCTACCGTTAAAGTTTGTCCCCGTGCCTAGAAACTCAATCTCTACGCTTTGCAATCGTTTCCCCCTTCTATTAGCTGTGTTTGGAGCTATTTTTCGAAGATAAGAATTTGTTGTTCTTGTTGGTTCTTCAGGCTTTATACTTGATTTTCCAAGGTAATCATCTTGGGACTCTTTTATGATCGTTTTTACAAAGTTCTACGAACGTTTCGTCAAGTTATGGCCATATGGCAAATCTGCCGATTTAAACTCAATTATGAACTGTTTATAGGTGCGTATAAGTTGCATATATATAGTGTTTGCAAATCTTAGAACGTAAGGAACAACTTTCGTGATGGAACTACAGGCATTCGGACGTTCATTGAAAAGGTATGTTAAGACTAAGCTCCGTCCTTCCTTTTTGCACGAATTCTTGGAAATTCCTAAGACGTCAAATGTGATATTTTACTATTCTATTGCTAGAAAGACCTTCTGTGAAAGGCATTGGGATCATAGCTGAAGTATTTTCATGATGCTATTAGGTTGATATTCTACTCGTTCGGTTAATTAGGGTATTCGACATCTATATATGTCATTTTGTCGGTTTTCTTATCCATATGTTTATATATATGAATTCTTATTCGTCTTTGGATTGTGTGACTAAACAAAATAAAGGCATGTAGTATTTACGATCAGTCCTTCTTCCTTATTAAAATATATTTTAAAATCTCTAAAGTGACACATCGATTTCCAAAAATCTCAAATATAAATTTTACGTTTAAACTATTAAAACACTTGATTTTTGATATACTTTCCATTGCTAATTATCAAGAAATCAGGTATAAGGACTAAGTGAAATACTTTAAGCTTTTTGTGAACATCTTTAGAGTTAAGTTATCTTTCTAATAGTCGAGTTAAGTTTTCAAGCTTATTTATTCAAAGAAAACATATGAGGTTCCACGAGATAATTGTATGCGATACGAAGGTGATTATGAGATTATAAGAATAAGAGTACCAATGAGCCAAGATAGGCTAAGTTCTTGTTATGGCCTATTATGTGCATTCAAAGTTCATATCATACATGACATATTATGCATGGACTTGGAGCTATAATCGGAGGTAAGGGCCTATTTGCCCGAAAAACTATATAGTAATTCTGATGAAGGAGAACACTTCGAATTTGGAACTCCAGTTACAAACCATAAACAATTGCTAACGGGACAAAATGTAATTTCATTTTATCGAATTTGAGTAATCAACTGATGCTTTTGACGAGGACAATATGTCAAAATGTCAGGGTCTCTCTCGAATTCAGCCATGTCATTCTCATTCAAACCTAACCATGCTTCTATGCCATCACCATTTTTCGTGTCAAACAGACTAATTACTTCCATAGATCTGCCCACAGAACTCACCCAGAACGGCTTTCCCCAACCAAAGTCCGCTTCATACCAGGGGAATCTGCACCAACTAGTGATAGCATAAATGTCCATCTTGTCTTTCTGACCAAATTTGTTTAAAAATTCTGTGTTATTTTTAACAACCATAGAGGTAATATCATCGATGCTTGCCTTACCAATGCCTACAGATGTGTCCCTTGATGCATTTCCAACCAAGTTAACAAAGTCATTCAGCTCCATTCTTGATTTGTTTGCCTCGAGAATAGCAATTCCAGACATCAAGAAATTCCCTAGAACATGTTCTGTAGATGTTAAATTTGATTTTCCTCTCAAATTTATGGGAAAGAACAAAGTAGAGTCCCTTGAATGTCCATGTTTGGCTGAGGAAATGCCCACTAGAACATTCCATATTAACGACATAACAACCACCACTCGAGTAGTTTTCTTTAAGGTAGCAGTCGAATTGATTCTCTCTTTCAGCTTTGCTATTGCCAAAGCATTAAACACAAACCTTCCCCTGACAATCTTAGCGCCTCTGTCGGAAGGTGGTGAAGGCTGAGGTACTGATAACACTCTTGTAGGAAAGAGCGGTTGCAGTGACCGAAACTTGAGAGACAGCGTTTTGTCGTTCCTGTTTGGCTAATGTGTGCCCATTCCTTGACAAATGTTGCTAACGTGAAAGCATCTGCTACGATGTGAGAAATTTGTATTCCAATGAATAGGCCTCCACAATTGAATATGTTTACTTGGATTCCAAGTAATGGGCTTGATGGAAGATCTGTTTTTGGAAGAAGATCATCCAAAAGCTCAATATTCTTGGGTCCTTGTTGGAGAAACTCAGCAAGATCCGCATTGACTTTGGTTTCGACATAGTCAACACCTTCGTCATTGCAGTGAATTGAGAGGTCATCTTTTCTAAATCTTCCTGCTAGAGGGTAAAACTTGGCTAAGGTCTCAGCCAATGATTTTTGCAGCTTATCATATGTTTCAGTGTTTTCTGCGCTGTTCCATTCACTGCTCGGCAAGTAGTGTAATAGTACTGGTACATAGATATGACGAGCCAGCTGATCAAACAATGAAAGATTGAGGAACCGAAGGTGGTCTGGGGTAGGAGTTGAGGGCCTTGCCATTTTCCTTGTCTGAATTTGAATCTCCAACTTGGCCATAAGGATTGACTTGAGAACCTGAAATCCACAACAAAAAAGACAAACAAATATAGCTCTGATTTTTCTTAATAAGGAAATATCTAGAAATGAAAAGGAGAAAATTTTTCTGGACTAGAGTTCTTTTTCTGTTCTGTTGATTTCGGAATTTCAAGTTGTTCTTAAAATATTCCTCAGTCAACAGATTCTCTTACAGAAGCCTAATCCCATCTCATAGCCCGTTTGGCCGAGCTACAAAAATTAGTTTATTTTGAGAAGTGTTTTTTTTAAAAGTGCTTTTTCAAAAGTACTTTTGGTGAAAAACAGTTTGTGTTTGACTAATTAGTTTGAAAAACACTTCTGAGTAGCAATTAGTGTTTGACCGAGCTTTAAAAAAACTACTTCTAAGTGTATTTTTCTCAAAAATGCTTCTCAAAAAAATATTTTTGAAAATAAGCTACTTTTTTCTGATTCTCCAAAACTCAAAAGCACTTTTTTTTCCTTCCAAAAGTTTGGCAAAATAACTCAATTTTTGACCAAAAGTGCTTCTGTGCGCAATTTTGACGAAAAAAAGTTTGGCCAGCTATTAGACATGCATTTCGTCAACCTTGTACTCGTTGGCATTAGTTTATTCCCCTCGTTTGTAATGAGCACGGCATAGATTTCATAAAAAATTTAGGTGCTTTAATTATCATGTTTTGGCTTTGCTCATTACGAAGGAATCTCATCCCCCAAAATATTCAAGCATGCATGTAAATTTCCTACAAGAGAACATGTGGTTCAAACAAGGTAGATTAAATTTAGGTGCTTTAATTATATTGTGTTGACTTTTCTCATATACAACGGATTATTTCCAATCTCCAAAATATGCAAGTGGTATGTATATTTCCTTCGAGAGAATCTATGATCCATAGAAATGGATCAAACTTCAGCCATGGCGAGATCCAATGGGGCCAAAATCACACTTTACTCGGTGCTAGCATTTTCAGTGTGGTTGCTATGTTGGTGATACGGCTGTGCATGGATCGGATCGGATTTAGTACATTTCGGATTGAAATTTCGGATTTCGGATTCCACAAAATGCAATCCGAATCCGATCCGAATTATATCGGATTGGATCAGATTGCATAATTTCGGATCGGTTTGGTGATCAAATTTTCGGATCGGATTCAACAGTTCATAACAGAACAAAATTAACATAAACAACAGTTCAATTCAACATAGTTCTAATTCTTGTGAACATCAGTCCTAATCCACATAGTTCTTGGTCATCTCTATAGTTCTAATTCTTGTGAACAAAGTTCTCGAACATCAGTCCTAATTGACATACACATAGTTAATAATTATAATTCAACAAGAAAAGGAAAGCTGCAAATCCTAATTCTTGTGATAGAATCCATTACATAAACAAAACACAATCTTCATAACAAAACAAAATATACTGAAATCTCAAATATATGTCTAATGAACTGAAATCCTCAACCAGAATTCCTTAATAGACTACACAAAAGAGTTCCAAGTTCCAACTTCTATGACAATCGCACTCAATCCTGATTCCTGGCACGCTTTCAAGTTCTGCAACACTGCACTTGTCACAAATGAGAGTATCAGTAAATCACAACCCTAAGTAAATGAGAGAAACAGTGGTACAAGTAATTTCCACGCATCAGCCATTCAGCCTAATACTGGGCAGAACATTTCTCAAACTTCAAACACACTACAATTGTACAACAGAACAAAGTATGCAAGCATGTTGCAATATCCATTCCAACAGAACAAAGTATCAATTTGGAAGAAATACCTTAGCAAATGACATATTAGCAAATGCCTCTTTTGCCTACTCTTGCTCTAGCATTTCAAATACTTGGTGTGGTATATGGTGATACGGGCACAAGCCCTTTATATGTTTTCTCAGATGTATTCAGCAAAGTCCACATATTACCATACAAATAGGAAAGCAACATATACATTTTTTGGATAATATACTCATATTACCATACAAAGATTTCGCAAATGAAACAAATCAAAGTAATTCCTTCAAGTAAACATAAATGGTTAGTAATCTGCCACCAAAAGCTTATTTGTAAGAAAATCATATAATCTTAGAAACTTCACTCCCAAATCATATACTGGATAAAGTCATAAAACTGATGAACACCATAAATGTTGTTAGATTGAACATACTAATGAACACCAGATATACTTTCTCATGCATAATATATCAGCACCCAAATGTATCAATTCATTTGGATAAAAGCAGAATTACTAAAGTTTGGGAAATGAAATCTTACCTTCTACATGTCAACGATGCAAGGCTCTCTTCCGGTATTAATAAAGTCTGTAGAATAAGATAGTAATAGAATAAATTAGTTTAAAAATAATCTAAAGAAACATAACATAAGTATACATTAAACACAAGCAAAGTAATTGAAGAAATAAGATAGTCTTACCCGCTTCAAATTGTTCAAGATTATCTAAATCTTCTTCAATTTTAACCGAAGTTGTTGATTCGTACCGAAGCCAATCTTGGACACACACAAGAGCTTGAACCAATCTAGGAGTCAATGAACTCCTAAATGGATCAAGTATGCGTCCACCGGTACTAAAGGCTAATTCTGAGGCAACACTAGAAATAGGAATGACTAGCACATCACGTGTCATCTCAGCAAGTGCGGGAAATCTGGGTGAATTCAACTTCCACCACCCCAGAATTTTAAAATTTTCAAAGTTTTCCTCAACATCTTCACCCAAATATTCATCTAACTCTGTTTTAGAATCAATTCCTTCACCCTTCTTATGTTTCTTTAAATCTAACATGAATTTTGAAAGCGATGATGAAGAAGTAGATGAAGTTGGAGAAGATGGACATGAACCAGGGGAAGATGGAGAAGATGGACATGAACCGGAAGATGGAGAAGATGGAGATGAACCAGAACCACCATTCTTCTTTGCATACACATTGAACAAAGATTCCATGTATGTCTTCACCTCAATTTGTCTTTTCACACCTATTGTTTCTCCAAACATGGCAGCAAGAGGAAATGAAAGAGATTGAAACTTGTGGCGTGGATCGAACACACATGAAATAAAAATCATTTTGTTCATCTTTTGTGGACCCCCCCAATTCTTATCAAACTTCTCTTTCATATTATTTGTCATTTCTTTCAAGGTAGCATCTTCACTTTGCATCAACTCTTTCAAAGAAGAACCAACAACACATATCTCAAGAAAGTGCACATTAGACGTAATATAAAGTGTACCTGATACCTTCAAGGTGAGTTCATAAAATATTTCAAGAAACTTCACAATACGTCTTACACTATCCCAATCAGTACTTAAAAGTGGACCTGCAGGCTGTCCATCCTCACAAATACAGTTAGAAATACATGACATCAAACCATAATCAATATCACAATATTTTGTAAAGGCTTCCTCATAAACTGTAGCAACCTTCAACATCAAATATGTGGAGTTCCACCTAGTAGGAACATCCAAGCACAATGATTTTTTAGAAGTTATCCTATCTAGATCACAACATTCTTTAAACTTCTTCCATCTTGCTGGAGATTGTCTAATGTACCTAACAGCTTGTCTTATTCGTTCCACAGACACACTCCCTTCTCTCAACCCATCTTGAACAACTAGATTGATGATGTGAGCCATACATCTAACATGAACATGCTTACCTTCCATCAAGTTAGTGTTCCATCTAGTAAATTGTTTGGATAATTCTTTAACCATGACATCGTTAGAACTTGCATTATCGACTGTCACAGTAAATACTTTATCCACTCCCCATTCAAGTAAACACTTAGCAACACCACTAGCTAAATCTTGACCTTTATGACTAGTAATTGGACAAAAATTTAATATCTTTTTGTGCAAATTCCAATTCTTGTCAATGTAATGTGCTGTAACACACATATAGTTAATTCTTTGAATTGATGTCCATGTATCAGTCGTAATACAAATTCTCTATTTTGATTCTTTAAAAATTGACTTCAAAGCAAGTCTTTCATCATGGTAAATCTCAAGACAATCTTTAGTCATAGTAGTACGAGATGGAATATGAAATAAAGGTTGAAGAGCTCTCACAAAGTCTCTAAATCCATCCTTTTCAACAGAAATGAAGGGTTGTTCATCTATAATTATCATACGAGCTAAAGCCCTCCTACATGCCTCTTGATCAATTTTCCAAGGGATAAGTGAGACATCACCTGTTGGACCTTTCGGTTGAAAAGCTAATTTTGTCTGGCTTGTCTCCGGCTTGTGGGGATTGTTTGGACACTTGAGAAAATGTGATAGCAAATTGCTTGTACTACTGTTTTTGGTGTTAGCTACATATTCTTCTGGACAGTACTTGCATTTCGCTTTTTTAACACCCTCGTTATCAGTGAACTTACTGAAGTGTCGCCAAGCCATTGATCTTTCTTTCATGGTTTTTCTTTTCTTCGAACCAGATTCAGATTCGACGTTAGTTGTGGAATCATTTGAAGCACCACTTTCACCACATTTTACAAGAGCTTGAACTTTATTCACCATCTCTACCTCATCTTCCATCTACGAAACAAAACAAAAAATTAAAAGTAAAATCGGATTCAAAATAGTAGTATAGTATGGTCTATTTCTGTTTAAGAAAGTCAAGAGTGAAATCCTCAATTTATTTCATCAATTTTATCCAAGAAATAAAAGAGAACAAACACTTCATTTAAGCTCTAAGAAAGGGGGAGAAAGAGAGAGAGAACGAGAGAGAAGGAGTGAGTCTTAGTGTCTTACCAGTGCGGTCGCCGGTCGTCGGAACACAGAGAAGAGATAGAGGAAGCAACGAGCAGGAGCAGCTTGAGGCGTGAAGTGAGCAGCAATCTCTGGGTGTGGGTGGATTCTGAGTCTCAGATAAGGCTGTGACTTGTGAGAAAAGAACGAGAATGAAATAAGACCTAACCCTAAAAATAAAATTAGTATTTATACTTCCCTTAATAAATTCGGATTTCGGATCGGATCGGGTTCAAACTATACAAATCCGAATCCAATCCGAAAATCCGAAATTTTAATAAATCAAATCCGAATCCGATCCAAATATCCGAAATCCAAAATCCGAAATTGAGCGGATCGGATCGGATTTCGGATATCCGATCCAAATGCACAGCCCGAAATCCGATCCAAATGCACAGCCCTAGTTGGTGATACTACTAGCTCCACTTCAAGCTCTAACAAGCAACAATGATTCAGTGACCCACTGTAAATGTATTTTCAATAAAATGCGGTATCTTTCATTCTACTGTTATATAAAACAACATTACCTGTCCTGATCAGTTCTAATTTAAAGAAAGGCAAAGGGAAAATGACAAAGCCAACAGCTTGCTACAATGTGTCATTCCTTCAATTAAATGTTTTCAGATGTTTTAGTGCAAGGAAGTAAAAGTACAAATGTCTATATCACGTTCAAGTTCATACATGTCTTTCTCATTCAAAGACACGCATACTTCAATTCCGTCACCACATTTGCTATCCAACAGAGTGATCATTTCACAGCAGCAACGTGCACTGCTAACCCAAGAAGGCCTTCCCCAACCAAAGTCAGCGTCATATGCTGGTAACTTACTCCAACTGGTACGTATAAATGCATCAACGCCGCTGTTTTCTAGAAATCCTTCTTGTTCCTCTTTAAAATTTGTAACTGCTAACAAAGAAATGTCATCAGTACCTGCTTTACTAATGAACTTGGCAGTGTTTCTCACTGCATCGGACAGCAGTGGTACCAAATGAAACCATTCTAATATATTCCCTGTTGGAGTAAAGCGAGCATTGATTGTAGTCCAAGAGTTAGCAAAAGCATTTTTAGAAATGGGAACAACTGCAGTTCTTCCCCGCAAGTTAATAACAATGACTAGTAAAGAAGGCCGTAATTGACCATGTTTGGCTTGAGCCACACTGATTAAAGCCTTCCATATGACAGCAGTCACCAATGTCACTCGTGTAGGTTGGATTTCTTGGTCGGTAGTTGCTTTTTCCTTGAATAAGTCTTTAAGTCTAGAAATTTCGGTCTCATCAAACAGAAATCTTCTCGTTACGATTTTCACTTCCATGTATTCAGCAAGTTCAGGAATGTTCTGAACCATAGAGTTTTTAAGTGGAAACAATGAAGGAACTCCAAAATCCGGGCACAATACGTTATTGATATTCTCTCCTTGATTTGCTTTGGCCCATACATTGATAAATGAAAGGACTGTGGAAGTATCTGCAACTTTGTGAGAAACGCACATCCCAATAGAAAGTCCTCCGCAATAAAATGAAGTGGTTTGGATAGTCAGTAATGGAGTTGTGGCAGAGTCAGCTGGACCAACTTCTTGTGGTAAAAGTTGATCCAAATTCTCAACATCAAGTCTTTGATGTAGCAACTCAGCTAGTTCCCCATCAAATTTAGCTTCTAAATATTCAATACCTTGGTCACTGCAATCAATAAAGAGATGTTCTTGATCTTTGACAAATCTTCCAGCTAGTGGGTAAAACTTGGATAAAGTGTGAGCCAATGGTTCCTCCAATTGTGTAAGTAATTGAGAATTATTAGAAGCTTTGTTTTCTCCATTGATGGAATAATAGAGAATGATCTTGATATGGTATGAAGGAGCAAGTTGATCAAATATAGATAACTTGAAGCTTTGAAGATGCTTTGGAGTTGGATTTGATGGTTTTATTAATTTTCTTGAAACTATATTGATTTTTGGTCCCATCATTGGTGCATCAAACTTTGGAAGAATGAATGATCGGTTAGCTAGGAATAGATCTGTTATGACTATGGTTAAAGATGTTGACATTAAAGGATTTGCAGAAGATTAACTATATGGTGACCATTTCAGTGTTGAGTATCATTTTACCCTTTCTGCGGGTTCAAGGGTCAATTATGTCGTAGCAGCCCCGCTCCCGCACAGCAAGGCGACAATGCTAACTACTATAATATTTTATTTTGTTTAATAGTATTTTAGTCCCTCAATTATTTGAAGTTCTGATTCGATTTGTATAATAGTATGTAATTTCACTTTTGATTCCTCCAATAACAATTTTGACAATAAAATGATATTTTACATACCAGATCATGGGCTATTCATATTCTGTGTAACTGGAAAATAGTTGGAACTTTTACTCCTTTTTTGATGTTTTAAATATCAGATCATCGACTATTCATATTCATTAAAACAACAACCACCCAGTGAAATCTCATTGGTGGGGTCTGGGGAAGGTAGTGTGTATGCAGACCTTACCCCTACCCCGAAGGAGTAGAGAGGTTGTTTCTGAAAGACCCTCGGCTCAAGAAGACAAAAAGACAAAAGAAGACAATATTAGTAACACCACAGAAATAATATGAAAGAAATATACATATGAAAAATAAGAACAACATGAAATCAAGAGGAATGATACAAAGCAAAAGCAAAATAGTATCCCTACCAAACTAGTCTCCCAAAGTTATGGCATAAGGCAAGACTCAACTACCTCCTAGCCTACAACCCTAATACTCGACCTCCACATGTTCCTATCAATTGTCATGTCCTCGAAAATCTGAAGCATAGCCATATCCTGCCTAATCACCTCCCCCAATACTTCTTAGTTCGCACTCTACCTCTTCTCGAGCCCTCCACAACCAGCCGTTCGCACCTCCTTACTGGAGCATCTGGGCTTCTCCTCTGAACGTGCCCGAACCACCTGTGCCTTGCTTCCCGCATCTTGTCATCAATGGGAGCCACACACACCTTCTCCCGAATATCATCATTCATAATCTTATCCATCCTACTATGCCCGCACATCCACCTCAACATCCTTATTTCTGCTACCTTCATCTTCTGGATATGTGATTTCTTAACCGGCCAACACTCAGCCCCATACATCATGGCCGGCCTAACCACCGCTTTATAGAACTTACCTTTGAGTGTCAGTGGCACTCTTTTGTCATACAATACTCCAGATGCTAACCTCCACTTCATCCATCCTACCCCGATACGGTGCATTCTCATCGATCTCCCCTCCCCCCTGGATAACCGACCTAAGGTACTTGAAGCTATCTCTACTCGGGATGACTTGTGATTCAAGCCTCACATCCACACCCACTTCCCTCTGCTCAGCGCTGAACTTACACTCCAGGTATTCTGTCTTTGTCCTGCTAAGCTTGAAACCCTTAGATTCAAGAGCTTGTCTCCTAACCTCCAGCCTTTCGTTAACACCGGTTCGCGACTCATTAATCAGAACTATGTCATCGGCGAATAACATGCACCATGGCACATCCCCTTGAATGTGATGTGTTAACGCGTCCAATACCAGGGCGAATAGGAACGGACTGAGCGCAGAACCTTGGTGTAACCCCATAACAACCGGAAAATCCTCAGAGTCGCCTCCTACTTTCCTAATCCGAGTCTTTGCCCCATTATACATGTCCTTAATCGCCATAATGTAGGGAACCGACACGCCTTTTGCCTTCAAGCTTCTCCAGAGAACTTCTCTAGGAACCTTGTCATATGCTTTTTCTAGGTCAATAAACACCATGTGCAGATCTTTCTTCCTATCTCTGTACTGTTCAACCAACCTCCTAACGAGGTGTATAGTTTCTGTAGTAGAACGACCCGGCATGAAACCAAATTGGTTGTCGGAGACGGACACCGTCATCCTCAACCTTGCTTCAACCACCCTCTCCCATACTTTCATAGTATGACTCAGTAATTTGATACCCTATAATTGTTACAACTCTGGATATCATCTTTGTTCTTATACAGTGGGACCACCGTACTCCACCTCCACTCATCTGGCATCCTCTTCGCCTTAAAAATAATATTCAACAACCTAGTCAACCACTCCAAACCTGTTTTCCCCACATACTTCCAAAATTCTACCAGAATCTCGTCAGGCCCGGTCGCTTTGCCCCTACTCATCTTACTCATAGCTCCCACGACCTCCTCAACCTTGATGCGCATGCAATATCCAGAGTCACTGTGACACTCGAAATGCTCCAATTCACCGAACACAATATCCCGATCCCCTACTTTATTAAGAAATTTTTGAAAGTAAGTATGCCATCTCCTCTTAATCTGGGAATCTTCCATCAATACTCTATCATCGTTGTCCTTGATGTATCTCACTCGGTCGAAATCTCGAGCTTTCTTCTCTCTCAGCTTGACCAGCCTAAATAACTTATTCTCCCCTCATTTTTACCCTAGTTCCTTGTACATACGACAATAAGCCGCAGTCTTAGCCTCCGTGACCGCCAGCTTCGCTTCCTTCCTAGCTACCTTATACCTCCCCATGCACGTTCGCCTCTCCCCTCACCTATGCTCCCCACTAACGTCCGGTACGCCTTCTTTTTCGCTTCCACTTTACCTTGTACCACTTCATTCCACCACCAGTCTCCTTTGTGCCAGCCGGAGACGCCCGTCGAGACCCCTAACACCTCTCTCGCAGCCTCTCTTATACAGTTTGTTGTCGGTTACCACATAGAGTTCACGTCACTACTGCTCCTCCAAGCTCCCATAATCGACAACCTCCCTTCCAACTCTTGAGTTTTGTCCTCAGTTAAGGCTCCCCACCTGATTCTCGGTCTTCCTCGAGCAGACATTTTCCTCCTCTTTACCATAATACCAATGTCCATCACCAAGAGCCTATGTCGCGTCACGAGTATCTCACCTGGAATTACCTTGCAATCCTTGCACAACCCTCTGTCGCGCTTCCTGAGGAGGAGATAGTCAATCAGAGTCTTCGCCACCGCATTTTGAAAAGTAACCAAATGCTCCTCCCTCTTCGGAAAGCAAGAGTTAGCAACCACCAACCCAAAAGCCTTAGTGAAGTCCAGTAATGAGGTTCCTCCTCCGTTCCTCTCCCCAAAACCGAAGCCTTCATGCACTTCGTCATACACACCTGCAGTCGACCCAATATGGCCATTGAAATCCCTTCATATGAATAACTTCTCAGTAGGTGGTACCTGACGTATAATCTCATCCAACCCCTCCCAAAAGCGTTGTTTACCTCCTCATCTAGGCCCATATGTGGCACATAGGCACTAACGACGTTTACGGTGCACTGACCAACCATCAACTTAATAATCATCAATCTATCATTCACTCGTCTAACCTTAACAACAGACTCTCTAAGTTCCCTATCCACCATTATACCCACTCCATTCTTACCCTTCTGGGTTTCAGAGTTCCAAAGTTTATACCCATCTGCATCCCTCGCACTCGACCCCGCCTACCTTGACTCCTGGACACACGCTATATTGACCCTCCTCTTTTTGAGGATCTTCTCCAGCTCTATAGATTTACCTGTCAATGAACCTACGTTCCATGACCCAATTCTCAACCGATGGACACCCTTGTTTCCTTTACCTCCCTTGCATCCCAACCCACCTCCTAGCCCCCGCCCTACCTCCTGACCCACCCTCCGCACGCCCCGAGGACATGAACTCACTCGACCATCCCAGACTACAGCCACTATAATTCCAGCGGACTAGGGGGAATCACTAACAGATACCACAGAACAAACTAGAATAAGACAAGATGCCACTACAGGCGCCCTAATATGGTGACTAAACTAATAAGAACTAAAAGGACATCAATTTTACTAACACAATAGAGAGAAATAGGCAAACGGGAGGTACCAATTCCCGTGAGTATAACCTGGGAATTGTCTTAGTATACTCGACTGTATTGCGTCCACCTAGCTCGTTTGCGTCCAACTCCTGCTGTTCCTTGCTGATACTCGGGTTGTTCTTCACTGTTTGCACGTTCACGTCTCGCTCGCCGCCCAAAGCCACCGGTCCAAACCGATACTGTCAGACAAGTCCTGTTGCGTCGTGTTGGAAAGCTGTTCGGGAGTCGCCGGGATTTATGAAACCTGCCGGAAATCTGTACCAACCTGAAAATAGCTTGACCTCGCCGGAAAAGAATCCGCACCTCTGGCTTGAAGACGGGTCTGGTTTGTGTGTCACCACGGCACCGCAACCAGGCCTGAAACCGATTGTGGTTGTTCCCACTCGCCGGCGACTGATCCGTGTCTCGCTGGAGTAAGAGGGGGAGAAGACAAGACGGGAAATGAGGAGAGGCGGTGTGAGAGAGATGGGCGGAGAGAGAGAGAGGGTGTTGGATGATGGGGAGGAGAGAGGGGCGAGGGGACTTACCTGGGCGGAGGGTGGTCGCCGGCAACTGAACTAGTCGCTGTTTCAAATCGTCTTATATTACCGTTGGCAGTGAGCGTTTCCAAAAAATGGAGCTCATGAGAACTCTTTCTTATAGTAGTCAATGGCTGAAACCGATAAACCTGACTCTGCAAACAATTTAAGTCAAAAGCTCTGGTGGATTAGTCTGCAAAGTTCTATAAGGTCCTCATCATTGCTTAGAATAACAATGGAAACAAAAAATTAACTTTGAAATCAGTAGCTAGACAACATAGGAATTTGGGCGAAGATGAAGAATGTACAGTCATGATAAAAACACAGAAAAGCAGGATGAAGGATATCACACAATAAGTATTGATGATCTTTTAACAACTCAATTCATTAAAAGAATGTACGTCTAAATATAAGAGAATTAAGCAGTTCTCAGGTCATCAGTTGCTCAGTTATGTTGTGGAGACGTTGGAAATTCCATCACTGTAACGCAATTTCAAATTGGTTTCTTTCTTATTATGTAAAAATATTTACTTCAAGTGAAAAGCATAGCCTAACAATTTGCCTGACAAGATCACCTGTTCCTTGAAAGCTAAAACCTTTCTCTGACTTTCTTGCATTATTTCATGATGCCTTCTTTCATAGTTCAATGAAATGGGGATTGAATTAGTTATTCCTTGCACATAAAGGGCAGCTCAGTGTACTAAGCTACCGTTATGCGCGAGGTCTGGGGAAGGGCCGGACCATAAGGATCTATTGTATGCCGTCTTACCCTGCATTCCTTGCACATAAGCTCAATTTATTTTCATCATACGCGTAAACAGGAAAGAAATGAAACATAATCTTATTGTGGGACTAGCTAGCTAGGCGGTTGTCATCTTCATATCGATATATGGTTTAGAGTTCAACCAGCTCGGCTCAAAAGTTACAGTTGAAGGAAAAAGGTCACATCGTCGAAAAGATACATAATGTAGATCCTTTTTATCTAAATCGGGGAATCAAAATATCTACTTTTGCAGTAGAGGACAGAATGTCAAAATTTCAGGGTCTTTCTCGAATTCAGCCATGTCATTCTCCTTCAAACTAACCCATGCTTCTATTCCATCTCCATTTTTTGTGTCCATCAGACAAAATATTTCAAATGTTTTGCTAACGTTGCTTACCCAAAATGGCTTTCCCCAACCAAAATCTGCTTCATACCAGGGGAGTCTGCACCAACTACTGCTGAGATAAATGTCCATCTCGTCTTTCTGACCAAGTTTGTTTACAAATTCTGCGTCACAATTAACAAACATAGGGGCAATACCATTGATGCTTGCCTTGCCAATATCTACAGATATGTCCCTTGATGTATTTCCTATCATATTAACAAAGTCGTTTAACTCTTTTGACTGGTTTGCCTTAAGAGTAGCATGTACGAGCACGATGAAATTCCCTAGAGCATATTCTAATGATGGTAAATTTAATTTCCCCCTCAAATTAATAGGAAATAATAAAGAAGAATCCCTTGAATGTCCATGTTTGGCAGATGATATGCCCACTAGAACCTTCCATATTAACGACATAACGACCGCCACTCGAGTAGGTCTCGTGAAAGTGTGATCACTTGCACCGATTCTATCTTTGAGTTTCGCAATTGCCAAAGCATCAAACACAAATCTCCTAGTGACAATCTCAGGGTCTCCACTAGAAGGTAGTGAATACTGATGCCCTGATAATACTTTTGTGGGAAAGAGCGATGGCAAGAAATCGAAACTTGAGAGACAACCTTTTGTTGTCCCTGTTTGGCTAATTTGAGCCCATTCCTTGACAAATGTTGCTAACGTGAAAGCATCTGCTAGGATGTGTAAAATTTGTACCCCCATGACTAGGCCTCCACAGTTGAATATGTTAACTTGAACTCCAAGTAATGGAACTGATAACATATCTGTTTTTGGAAGAAGATCATCCAAAAGCTCAATCTTGGGTCCTTCGTGGAGAAACTCAGCAAGATTCGTGTTGACTTTGGTTTCGACATAGTCAACACCTTCGTCGTTGCAGCGAATTGAGAGGTCATCTTTTCTGAATCTCCCGGCTAGAGGGTAAAACTTGGTTAAGGTCTCAGCCAATGATTTTTGCAGCTTATCAGTAATTTCTTCACTGTTCCATTCACTGCATGGCAAGTAGTGTAACAATATTGTTACATATACAGGAGGAGCCACTTGATCAAATAATGAAATATTATGGCTCCTAAGATGATTAGGGGTAGGAGTCGAAGGCTTTAACATTTTCCTTATCTGGATTTGAATCTCTAATTTGGCCATTAGGATTGGCTTGACGACCAAAAATTCCCAACAACAAAAATATCTGGAAATGAGATGGAGCAAAGTTTCTAAAGTTGAGTTCCTTTTTGATCTTTTGTTTCTGAATTTCAAGACATTCTTAAATACAATATTCCTTAGTCAACGGGTTCTCTAACAGATGCATCACCCTACGTGTTAACGCGTTTGCCATTTGGTCGACTTGGTAGTAGTTGGCATTTGTTTATTGCCCTCGTTTCTAATCATCCATAAACATGTCGCAAGTCGGATGAAGAATTTAGATTATTTGGTCAATTACCTGATTGCACTAGTGTCATAGACATTTCTGTAGCATCCTGCCATTCCTTTTTGTTAAAACCGGAATCTAATTCATTTTAAGGTAGAGCTCCTGGAGTCCTACTTAAAGTTAAAGGAAGTTCTTTAGTTAAAGCAAGGAGCACAGAAACTGAGGGAAAAAACCTATGTTCGTCTTCATTTTTGAAAATATACAATACGATGTTGATATAGGATGAAGGAGCAAGTTGATCATAACGTGTATATATATATATCTTGACGTTTCGAAGGTGCTTTGACGTCGGAATTGATGGTTTTGTGAATTTTCTTGAAAAAATATGGATTTTTGGTCCCAGCATGGTGTATCAAACCTTGAGTAATCAAAGGATAATGAACTGGACGTATGATTTTCATTTTATTAGAGATGATGACTTCAGCAGAAGATTAAATATGTTCACCACTTTCAATAATTAGTGTTGTCATTTATACCTTTCTGCTAGTTCAAGTGTCATCATCACCTGTGGATTGTATACCACGAGAACTGCTTTTTATATATAAGTACTCAATAGCTGTAACCCAGAAATGGATCACAAAGTACCACCTTGGTTTTTATTCTAATCAGACTTTGGGTATAGTTTCCCAACTAGATAAACTTGAAAATTATTTCTATAATTTTTTAGTCAGTCAAGTTTTTTTAAATCAATCTAATAATTAAACTGATTAAGCATGGGGAATTATTTTTGTTCCTGTTGTAGTTGTTTACCCGTAAAACGAAACAATTAAATTTATACGTGGTTTACGGACAAGCGAATCGATTTGATCCCAAAATGATAAATAAATTAAATAAGAATGCAAGACTTAACATTGAAATAACACGACAGAGAGCTTGGTTCCGGGAGCAAAGCTTCCGAAGGCAATAACAACGATATTAACAAGCAAGAAAATAAAATGTTATTGAGCTTTCAACACTATATAGCATAAGTTTGTCACATAATTCATCCTCTTACAATAACTATTGAACTTACTATTTATAGTTGCACCTAGGGAAAGAACAAGGTCCTAGAATCAAACTCCTCTTAAATGACAATTATGAGGGCCATTGAAGAATGTGTAACGACGGATTAGGAATGTCATATTCTTTGTAACGGATTACATATTTAATGCTATAGAATATTCTTCATTGAATGTTCCCGGGTGGCAGGCCTTTATTTGTTTTATGAGCAACATTCCCTACGGGGACAACCGAGATTGCTGCCCCCGGACTTGATTTCCATTTGCCTTGCTTTCCATCTGTCTCTGGTTGCATGCGTCGCTCTATTGTGCCAGTATTTAATATGAACATATTTTTTCCCTAATAGTCCCCCTGCTTTCTGGTGGCACATCCTTGTATCACCGGAAAGTTGGTGAAGATACCTTTCTTGGCGGAAAAATCTCTGAACCCCTCCAAAAAGGTTTCTGACAGTGGATTAGACGCACGTATCTTCGTATTTAATGCAACGAACGCGCGTCATCCCATGATTTAGCAACACTTTTGCCGGTTTTCGAAGTAATCACGGCCACAATTTTAGCTGCATATTCCTTTACTTACACGCATCAATCTTCTTCTTTTACCAAGATTTGAACATCATCACTCCTGACCTAGCAGAGTGGGTAACCTTCTCCAAGAAGGATTTTACGTATGTTTACACGTACCCCTTTATTTTGGGCCCGTTCTTATTGAGCAGAGGGCTTAACTCCGTTATCTTGGAGTTTTGCTTCTGTTACCAGGTCTGTTTGGCACAAGTGAGCCCTTATGTATGGCGGACGGTCACCTGTCTTTGGCGTCTATGCCATGATACGGGGAAAGAGCTCTCCCTAGCCCGACTGATGAACCTTTATTCCCCCAAGATTTTCCGTGGGAGAATGATAAATTTCAGCAAACATGGCCACCATGATCTACTCTCCAGCATGAATGATGACAACGACCGCAGATGGATGGAGCAGTTCACTGTAATTGTCACGAGAAACATCATCCTGGCCACAACTTCATTCTTTCCTGAATCATGGAATTGTGCACGTAAGTGCAATGTCTATCGTTTCTTTTAATTGAAGGTTGTTCCATATTATCATTGATGCTTTTTTTTTTCATTATTTCAACAATTTGGTAGACATTACCAAAGGTCAAAGGCTTAGACTAGTAGGTCCAAAAGATTTTGAATGTCAATATATATGCATTTGTTGGTCTCAACATGGTGCCTTAAATTGAGTTATGAGTAATCAAAGAGATATATTGGACCGGAAAGAAAGATGGGATTTGTTTTTCTTGGAATTGGCTCTTTTGGTTATGGTCATAGGGGACTCCAAGTAATAATGCGAAGAATTAACCCAAATACTCAGCTAACTGCCTTAATTAAAAATAGCTCGTGAAAGTATAAAATATGCATAATTTATGTTTTATATGTGTATAATTATGTATAATGAATATATAATTTATGTATATGACTAGAAAAAGTAAATATGAATATGACCGGATATTTATGTTCCGTATATAGAAGATACTATCATTTATCATTGAAACTTTTACATGGCATAACTAACTTATACACTATATGTTTGACCAAAAAAAACTTCTACACGATATTTATCATAAATAAATACACTTTAAAATTATTGTAATACATAGCTATACTTTGGATTTTATAGGAAATACCTTCTAGGGAATTTGTAACCCTAGCCGCTACCTTTTCCCTTCCTCACCCCTCTGTCCAGCCGCGCCTATACTAATTTCAACTCAATTCATGTGCCATGAGTGTCCTAACAAGCAAAACCTAGGCAAATTTTCAGCCTTGTGATCTCGCCTTCCGTCTCTTCAATTGGGCACAGGGACTATTCATCCTATTTTTAGTCTCCCGTGCAAGTTTCGCAGCAAATAAATTTCCATGAGGCACCTAAAGCAGCAAACTAGCGCTGAAAGAGCATCCTGATGCTTTATCATGCTTCTTCTATTTCACCCGGAAACTTATCATAATTTAAAAAGGGAAATGTGAGAAGTTAGAAGCATCACTATGTTGCTATTCTCTTTACTAATTAAAAAAACCAAAGGCTGAAGTTACAAGAAGAAAACTTGGTAACAAAGATACCGTTGACCCATGTATGGTAGATTTGAGTGATCTTCTTCATTGATACAACTTTTTCTATCAACAATATTTATTTATACAACCATTATGCTCGAAAGAATACAGTTGATACAGCTCGTATACATTGTATATTTCATTGTTAGTATATTGTATACACCCTTATATTTTTGTATTTAGCATTGGTTGTAGTTATGGCGCAAATGAATATAGTTGATACATGTTGTATTTATTGGTTTTTTAAGCATTAAAATAGGCATAAAAGAGGGTGAATGGGAAATGGAGGGAAAATAAAATATTTGAGTTTCATTTGAGATTCCCTCCTTGACAAAGGGACATTGTCCTATATTGGAAGAGGAAGAGGTTTTTGATGGGTATATAAGCAATTTCTTTTCTTTTAGCGCTTAAAGAGTTGAGAAGAAGGCAAGCCTCACGCCGTCGTCACTCGGCTTCGGCTTCGCCTTCGGATTTGGTCAATTGATTGATTGATTTTTTGGACCAAATTTATTTGCTAATAGTAATATTAACAAAAATGTTATTAAAATATCTATTTTAATAACAGAATATTAAAAGTTTTTTCGTTATCCTTTATCCGTTTTCCATTTTTCGATTGTGTAACTAAAAATTAACCTCCCTCTTGAATTCCCGGTTTATTGTTGCGTAAATAGCCATTTATGTTATGGCATTTATGCTATGGCCGTTTTGCATAAACAACCATTTTGAAGAGTTGCACCTCTTCAGTTTTCAGCCCAACATTGGCTATAAATACAAGTCCATTCTCTTAGATTTTCCATACGATTTTCTGAGTTCTCCTCCTTTCTTCTGCATACTTTTAACTTCAAAGAAAACAATAGTAAGTGTGATTTGCTACCGAACTTTGTGTTCGCTGAAATACTGGGGTTTGAAGTACCACTACACCAGTGTATAATTCATTATATCTTGGGAGGAAATAATCCATAACATTGGGTACCAGGAGGGGATTAAATTCCTTAAGGAAACACTGTGAATTCAGTGGGCTCGGATTAACTTTTGTTTTGTTTATATTTTCTGTTTATATGTTATTTTATCTTTTCCAGAATTAGTTTACAAATACAGTTTACTAACAAGCTTAAGAAATTTAATTATTTTCTATATTTGTGTTATATTCACTATTCTGGAGATTAAAACCTTTGTAATTTTCTACTATGTTGGAGATTTAAATCTACGTAATTTTAACGTTTGTTTGTGTCATTCTTTACAGAAATGACTAATGACGACGGGAACCAGGCTGTTCCAATGGTGACTGCCAATGCATCGACAAGATAAACACCGGCAAAAAATCCCGAACAATTTTTCGGGATTAATTTCAAGCGGTGGCAGCAGAAGATGTTCTTCTACTTGACTACTTTAAGTCTACAGAAGTTCATTAAGGAAGATGTTCTTGTTATGCCTAATGAAACTCCAGAGAATAAACACTTTCTTGTTATTGAAACGTGGAAGCATTCTGATTTTCTATGCAAGAATTATATTCTTAGCGGACTGGAGGACGATCTGTATAACGTCTACAATGGTGTGGAGATGTCAAAAGAATTGTGGACTACACTTGAAAAGAAATACAAATCTGAAGATGTCGGGTTGAAGAAATTTGTTGCCGCTAAGTTTTTGGACTACAAAATGGTAGATAGCAAGTCTGTTATTACCCAAGTCCAGGAATTGCAAGTGTTTATTCATGATCTCCTTGCTGAAGGTATAAGTCAAATTAATACTAATATTGAAAGTAGTAATTTTAGTATTTTTACTAACAAAATTTTCATTGAAGGTCTTGTTATCAATGAAGCATTCCAAGTAGCAGTGATGATTGAGAAGTTGCCTCCTTTGTGGAAGGACTTCAAAAACTACTTGAAACACAAATGTAAGGAGATGTCTCTTGAAGATCTCATTGTTCGGTTGAGAATCGAAGAGGGCAACAAAGCTGCTGAAAAGAGATGCCGTGGAAACTCAACAATAATGGGAGCAAACATTGTTGAGGATACTTCTCAAAATAAGAGAAAGAGGAAGCAGGCTTCTAGACCGAAAAGCAACCCAAGCAAGAAGCGGTTCAACGGAAATTGCTACAACTGTGAGAAAGCTGGACACAAATCTACTAATTGTCATGCTCCAAAGAAAGACAAGAAGAAGGGTCAAGCAAACATGGTTGAAAACCACGAAGATGTTGATGACTTGTGTGCTATGCTTTCTGAATCCAACCTGGTGGGAAATCCTAAGGAGTGGTGGATTGATTCTGGAGCCACTCACCATGTTTGGTGTTACACCCCAAGTTTTCATACGTGAGAGTACGTCGTAAGTCATTGATGTAAGCTCGGAAATGAGATTATATTTGGAAGAAAATAAAGTAAGTTAATCATGTTACCTTGGAGGTTACAAATATTTAAGATCATGAATAACGAGTACCAAGAGGGTTGGAAATCTTAGAAGCTAAACCAATTGAAGAAAATAAGTTTCGTCAAAAGTCGACAAGTTTGGAATGTTATAACATGTACTTTGGGGTGAGACTAGGGTTCTTAACATGATAAGGAGGTTATTCTATGAGTTATTTTAGTTGTATGATATTCATTTTCTACATTTTGAAGGCAAGCAAGTTGTGGAACAAGAGTTGGCAAAGGTCATCACAAGTTACATTCATAAATTTGCTGAAATTTAGGTCAAATGTATCTGAGAATTTCTCCAAATATACTTGGAATCATGGGGTGTTCTACCTACCAAATTGAATATCTACGAGTCTAGTTTTTAACTCATTAAACTGTTTGTCAATACAACATTGGAGTAGAGGAATATTCATGTTTTCGCGAGACTGCGCAAGCAGCTCCCAATGGGACCCACTTAGGCGGTGGTTGACCTACTTCAATTTATAAATGATTTGGACGCCTATTTTTGCTCATTTTTCAACTAATATTCGTCTCCAAACTTCTCCTAACCCTCCTAAACATATACCACAAGGGTTTGAAGTG
The DNA here is from genome assembly GCF_000715075.1 of Nicotiana tabacum. Lineage (NCBI taxonomy): Eukaryota > Viridiplantae > Streptophyta > Magnoliopsida > Solanales > Solanaceae > Nicotiana > Nicotiana tabacum. The sequence continues at coordinate 103,208,255 of NC_134086.1, read as the reverse complement.
ATTCCAAAGTGATTACACCATATTTTAACATCAAAACTTAGTTCTAGTGAAGAACAACACCTCTTTGAGGTTGTGTTGTCATTGAGGATTATTGTGGGCTATATTTGGATGAAATTCCAAGTTGTTGCTGCTTTCTAAGGTGAGTATAACAGCCTACTAATTGTGCTTAATCTTGCTTATATGTTGGTTAAGTTGTTAGGATGATTAACTACAAGATAATACTTGGGTTAGCTTAAGTCACTTCTATGGTGTTGTATTGCTATTGAGGGTTGTTGTAAACTGAATATAACTTGGATTTTGACTTGAAGTTGCTTTGGGAAATATTTATATTGTGTTCTTACTTGTGCCTAAGGTTATCTTGATTTTCATTAAGTTAAATGGATGGGCTAGACATGAACTAGTGAATAAAGTTGCTAGTTGGGGATAGTTGAAGTTGTGGATTATTTTCGTTGTTATAAATATATGGTATAAGGTTGGAATCATTGATTAATGACTTCATTATCAAGTTAATAATACTTTTATGTTTAAGTAAGAAGTCTATAAGGATTGATAAAAGGTATACAGATTCCAATCAGAGCTTGTCGCTCGTCGTAATGTAGTTGTGACTTGTTGTTGTTATATGGTGTCTTGATATTGATAATTATGTATTGATGGATTGCTCTGGTCATTGTTGTTTGTATATGGTATTGGAGGAGGCCCTTGTTACAAGGGAGATGCTGCCAAAATTTACGTAAACGAGCTACTAGCTTAAGTTATAGACTTAGCCTTTGCTCAACACTGATTTTGAATCTCCTTATACTATGATAGATTGAGTTGACTTGTTTGAAGAGTTGCTTGGAAGTGATTAAGGACTCAACGGGTTTAAGGTATGTTAAGGCACTTTCTTCTTTCTTTTGGCATGATCTAAAGTGAAATGAATACGCTACTTCATAACGGATCTACTCCTAGCAACTAAGGTTGTCCATGTTGTTCTTTCCTTATAAAATTATTCTAAGCAAGTGTGTATGATCCTTGAATCCTACTAAGGTTCATATTGAGGGTATGGATGTCCATAGTGTTCTTAAGTCACTCCAAAAGGTTTAGAAGGTGATTTCATGAGTCTAGCATGCATTATATATAGTATCTATTTTACTCTACCGAGTCGCTCTATTGTCGGCCGGGTACGGCACCTATTGTGCAACCACTGATCAGTTGGGTTTACCGAGCTCCACGTGGCCGGGTACGATTCTACCGAACCTTATGATGGTCGGGTACGCTTTTACCGAGTCCCTTTTGAGGCCGGGTACGATATGATGATGATGATGCCCACAGAGGCGAATGTTTTAAAAAGTTTATGTATATATATGTATTATGCATTTCATATCAGTAACCCCCAGAGGTACTCAGATGTTACAGGTTGTATCTCCTTTATCTCTCTCTTTACATTACTGTTCTTGTTTAAGCTTTCCTGCCTAACATACTCGGTACTTTATTTGTACTGACGTCCCTTTTGCCTGGGGATGCTGCATTTCATGCCCGCAGGTCTCGATTGATAGGTTGACAGTCCTCCTAGTAGGCTATCAGCTCAGCGAAGGTGTTGGTGCACTCCACTTGCTCCGGAGTTGCTGTAAGCACGTGATTTTTGCCCTATGAAAGAATTACTCCCAAAAAATTCAAAATAAAACGATTTTTTCTTGGTGTGCAATTTTTGAATTTTTGTGGTATTTTTGTATAATTATTTGTATTTGTTTGTGCATGTTTATTTGTTAAATTAATAAAAAATACAAAAATATGTCACATTTTGCATGTAGGATTTAATTCTACAATTTTTAGTAATTAAGTTTGTTTTACAAAAATAGGCATCTTTTGCATTTTTAGCATTTAATGTCCAAATGTACAATTTTATGCTTAATTATTACTTAATTGTGCGTTAATTGTTATTGGGAGTTAATTTGCGCTTTTATAACTTAATAATAATTTAAGGATTTTTAGAATTTAGTTTTAGAGAAATAAAAGAAGAAAAGAGAGCAAAATATAAAGAAAATCGGAATTGGGCTCTTCTTCAAATTCAAGCCACAAGACCAAAAAATACCCAACCTTCCCCATGACCCGGTCCATTTCAAACCGGGTCGAACCGGTCCATAACCAAAATACCCAACACCCCCCTATCTTACACAAAACAAAACAAACAAAAAAAAAACAAAAAACCCTAAAAAACAAAAACCCATTCGCCACCCCCTCTTTTTCTTTCTTCTTCTTCTTCTCCAAAAAAGACCCCAAGCTCCCCTCCCATGGCTTCCCCCCGTTGCTGCTGCCCTACCCCCTCATCCCCACGACCACCCCCTCACAACCACCCCCTTCACACACACACACACACACATCAACACATACATACACATACACAACAACGTATATACACACACACACTTCGTCTTCTTCCTCACCTAAAACGACCTCCTATGGCTGCCCCTGCTACGCGTTTGCTTCTTCTTCTTCATCGTCTTCAAGTTCGTCCAAACAACCATGAGATATCACTCTCGCTGTCATGGCTGCGTCAAGCTCGCCGAGCAGCTGCTCCTTCCAGCTCCGCCACCATTGCTGCCCGACGCAGCTGCTCCGCCACCACTGTTGCTGCGTCTTCTTCTCCTCGCCTGCTGCTACTGCTTCGTGCTGCTGCTAACTGCTTCGTGCTGCTACTAACTGCTTCGTACTGCTGCTGCTCCTTCATCTTCATTTCTTTCGCCATGGCTGTCGTCGCAGCTTGTTGCTTCGTCGTCTTCAAGTCCGTTTATGTCAAAGTTTTGTTGGTTTCGTTTAAGTTCGTTCGAGTTCGTCGTTGGTCATTTACGGTTAGTTGTTCAAAGTTCTATTTCTTCCGTATTTTTGTTTGATATTTTCGGATCTAAAATTAGATATGTTCGATATTAATTTCATGCTAATCGTTTTTTTTTATTTTTTTTCAGTTTGTTTTCATTCATTTTTCTTGTTTATTTTTAGGTAGAAATTGATTAGCTTAATTATAATGTTGCTAGATTTAAGTTGAAGATTCAATTAATAATTTTTCAGTTTGTTTTATTAATTTAAGAGGATTTAAATTATATATAGAAGAGTGTTAGTTTAAATCGCTTGAATCCGTTATTTGTTGTTTAATATAGATTTAATTCGTGTTCATTTTGTTTGAAGTTCGTTTTTAATTCAGTGATTTAATGTGAAGTTATGTTTTGGTTTTTAATTTTTTGATTCAATGTATCTTTGTTATAATTTTGTTGGATTTAATTTAAAAAGATCAATTGATTATTTGAAGTTTAGTGATTTGAATATGTTTATTTGTTTTGTTTAAGCTTAATTCGAGTTTAATTCGAATTTGAATAAAACTTGCTTGTTATTGTTGTTGAATCTTTTCATTTATGTCCATACTTTGTTTGATTGTTCTTGAATCCGAAATTAGTATAAGTTTGATCTTCTTGTTTGTTGATTATCATTTTTGATTATTTCTTTAGTTTGTTTCATGATCTTATTTATTTTTAATATAGAAATTGTTGGTTGTAATGTTGTTAGATTTAATTTTAAGTTCAAATGATTATTGAATTTAGAAATCTGAATATACTTGTTTGTTGTTGTTGTTGTTGAATCTGAAAGTAGGTTTGTTTGTTGTTAAAAAAATATTGTTCAATCAAAATAATTTTAGTTGTTTCTTTGTTGTTCATCATTTAGTTTGAATTTGTTGTTGAAAATTGTTTAGAAATTGGTCATATTTGTTGTATTTTTGTTGAAATTAATTAGGTGAATTGGTTATAGCTGATGGGGGTAGTTTGGTAATTTGCAGTACGTTCAGGGGTAAAATGGTAATTTCAGTAAGGTTAGAGGAGTATTTTTGAAATTAAAATTCTGAACAATTATTTATTTAGAGTGCTCTGTCAATTAGGATTAAAATAATATTAAAATAATCAATAATGGGGGGACAAGATATAATGGTGGGGAATAATGTATTTGTTTAATGTAAGCATGGGGAACAAGACATAGTGAGATTGCGGGGCTCAAGAAAAGTTATTTAAATAAATAATAATTGTATTTTTTAACTAATAGTGGGTTTGGTAGGAGAAAGTGGTTGTTTTATTAATTGATTAAAGGGTTTGGGATGGGAAATAAATAAGGGACTTGATCAGATTTTTAAGAGAAAAAAGAGACAGAAAAAAGAAAGAGGAGAGAGAAAAAAAAGAGTTGGATATTAAAGAGAGAGAAAAAAATTCCGAAAATATTAAGACTTCAGAAAATAAAAAGAAAAACATTCTGGAAATCAAAAGAGAGAGTAGTATACACCCGATATACAATTTAAATATTCTGATATACGCATTCAGAAATTAAGGGTTGAACATTAATTAGTCTTTCAAATCTGAAAAGATTCCTTTGGCTTCTGTCCGTTGATTGTTGTCGGTGTTTCTGGATTTTTATCTTGATTTTAAACTCCGTCACTGGTTTCTCATTGCTGGTTGTTGGGTGTTGCTGTTGTTATATGCTACTAAATTTCTGCTGATCTCCCTTTTCTTTTGCTTCCAATATCAAGTACAGACTGTAACACTAGCTATTGCAAGCTAATAATGTGGAAGCATGAATACATATGAAAAATTGAATTTTGAAGTTTTAATGTCGCTTTTCTTTGTTCCTTTTATTGATTGTATTTAGGCTATTTTATGTATTACTGAATAATAATTGGAATAAGAGAAAATAACATAAGTTAGTCTTTAATGAATCAGTTTGGCAAAACGGGTTAATTCACTAGTTATGAAGGTTTTTAGATTATCAACAGTAGGTTAGTCGTGAACAAGAAGCTAAATTTAGCTAAAGTATGAATTTAAACTGAATTTCGTGAATTAGGCATTAAGGCACGATTTGAGTTCAAACAAGATTAGAAGAACGTTTAAGTTTAATAAACTTTTTAATAAGCATTAGTAATTATGGTTAAATCTGGTTTCAAATGGTTGTGAATAATTAATCTCAATAGTTTTTTTTTATAACAATGTGAGTTTTAATCTAGCTATATTTGATTCTTTTGAATATTAGTTGTCGAATTTTTATTTTATTTATAATTTCGAATTTTTGAGTAAAATTCCTTTTTATCAATATTTGTATTAATCTAGAAATTAGTATGCCATGCTTTCTTAAATAAATAAATGAATAAAAAAGCTCGTAATTAATTAGAATTTTCTTTCTTTATTTTAGAGACTAATTTTAATAGAAAAATGTAGTCGCTTTAAGATTTGTCCATTTAAAATAAATGAGATGAGCCTCGCCTAGTAAAATGTATAGATTGCGGGGCCCTCACAAATGTACGTATTAATTATTTAGAACATCGGAGTTGGCCGTCTAGCGAAATTTTACGGCCTTTCCCAAATCAACAATACGCTAGTCACTCTAGGCGCATTTTTAACAAATTATTTTCTTAAATATGGGTGTGCATTTATGTAACCCAAATCTCAGTCTTGACGGAGTCAAAATGCGTCAACAAATCACGTGTACACTGGTTGTGACGTGATTCGAGATGCGTTTTCACGACGTTGCAATTCTTGTATAAAATAATAACAATAAATAAAAATAATAAAAGCGGATAAAGGATAAAATTTGCACATAAGTTTATAATATGCATTATATCAAATAATCAAGCCGAATATAACAGTTGAGCGACCGTGCTAGAACCACGAAACTCGTGAATGCCTAACACCTTCTCCCGGGTTAACAGAATTCCTTATCCGGATTTCTGATTCGCGGATTGTAATATGGAGTCACTCTTTTCCTCGATTCGGGATTAAATTGGTGACTTGGGACACCCTAAATCTCCCAAGTGGCGACTCTGAAATAAATAAACATATCCCGTTTTGATTGTCCTTTAATGGGAAAAACTCCTTCACCCCTCGCGGGGGCGGAAGAAGGAGGTGTGACAGCTCTGGCGACTCTGCTGGGGAACGAACCCAGAACCACTGGTTCAGGGTTAGAAATTCGAGCTTATATAAATTGTTATATTTTGTTTTATTTGATTTTGTTACATGTTTTGGCTTAATGTGCTAATTGGTTGCCTTTTACCGCTTTGATATTACGTGAACTGTATATAAACTGTGCGGAAACCCATCTCCTCTCTGAGTCTTCTGAATCATGAAGAAGGGTGTACTTCGTACGACTTCTTTTCTGTATAGTGTCAAATCCCAATTTAGAACGAGGTTCAGACAAGTTGCTAAGCCGGTGAAGCTTCTGTATTCCCGGTACGCTGCCCCCCTCGGCTCGAGCTGTCCGCTCGGGTAAGCCAGGTCTAGAACAAACACCCAGGTTCTGAACCTAGAATAACTCAACTTCATGCCGGATCCCTTAGGAACGCTTATCTGCATCATGTGCATTTTTTGACTTAGGGGACTCAACACAGGGGTTGAGTCCGTTTAGGAATAGCAACCCGAAACAGAAAAGACCATTCTGATGCATCCTACTCATTGCTTGTGCATTTATTTGCTTTGGACTTGCATGATGTCCGGTTTTTGAATATTGGGAAAAATTTAAAAAAAAAAAGAGAGAAAGAAAGGGAAATAGCAGTGTATAGAGTTACTCTTCTGTTTTGAAAAAATAACAATGTCCAAATACTGTCGAACTCTGCCGAAATTTTGAGAAAATAAAAAAAAAATGTTGTATTAATTTGTTTTACTAAAAGCAAAGGAAAAATAGAAAAAAAAAGTCGTTGTTCTGTCTTGTTTTCAAAAAATAGAAAAGAAAAATAGTTTGTCTTCCCATGAAAAATGAAAATGAAAAAAAGGGGTCTTATTTTTAAAATAGTTTATTTTTATTTTTATGAAAATGCCCAAAATCGAAAAGGAAAAGAGCCGTGCTTTGAAAGTGGGTTTGATATTTGCTGCCAAAAATGAATGAAAAAAAAAGTTTAAAATAGTTTAGTTAATTTCCCGAACTACGCGGGTTTGATTCTCACCGGATGTGAGATACGTAGGCAACCCTTATTGGGTCCAACCTCCCCTTTTGCTAAAATAACCAAAAACAAATAAATAATCAAAAAACATGTCAAAATTTTAATTTTGTCATAAATAAGTCGGGTGATGTCCAACCTCCCCTTTTGCAAAAAATAGCAAAAAAATAAAAATAAAAAAACTTATATATAAATGTCAAATTTTAATTTCATCATAAAGAAGTTGATAAAGAAGTTGGGTGACGCTATTTTGTCAAGACATAGCCGAATGTTCCCAAAAGGGACGCCGGAAGACTGACTTTGCATAAACAGCCACCTTTTGGGTCATGTTTAAGATTTGGTCCAGTTGACCCACATAGCCTTAAAAATCTTCGTCCCCGAGGCGTTGAAAGGCCGTGTTTGCAATATTGAGTTCTCTATTTGGAAAAACGATAAAAAGAGTCATGAAATAAGTCGGGTGATGCTGTTTTTGTCAAAAATAGCCGAATGTTCCCGAAAGGGACGTCGGAAGGCTGACTTTGTATAAACAACCACCTTGGGTCATTTTTAGGATTTTAGCCGGTTAGCTAATTTAGCCTTAAAATCTTTGTCCCCGAGACGCTGAAAAGCTGTATTTGCAACACCAGGTCTTTCATTTTAATTTTTAAAAAAAGGGTGAATACTGTTTGGATTTAGTCAAAATAAGCCGAGCCAGCTTCGGCAGCGTCTTAAACTGTTCTTGCCGAAATAGCCTTAGAGTATCTTTCAGTTGTCGAAAGGCTATTTTCGTAAAAGAACGGACAAGTTTGTAAAGTGTCATAAAATAATCCTCCCCGACCTCAAAATTCATGTGAAATTTGGAAGGGGCCACATTTGCAAAAATAACTGTTCGGTTGCATTTGTCAAACGGAGAAAGGGAGCTAGCCTTTTGTTTTTGAGTTTGTAAATCTTTTGATTAGAATATGTGGGTTGTTTGATTTTCGAGTTTGTAGATTATCTTCAAACCTTTGAAACCCAGTTTGTTTTAATATGAAAATTGTGAAAAAAATGTTTATTATTGTTTATCTTTTATTGGTCTGAACTACGCAAGGTCTGATTCATGCGGGGTCATGATACGTAGGCAATCTCCATAAGATTCGACCACCACTGAAAAAAGAAAAAGAAAAAAAAAAGAAAAATAAAGGAAAGTGTGGGAGATTTTCAAAGGGGCACAATTACAAGAAGCCGGAACGACGCACATGAATGTGTGATAGAACGGTCTAACTGCTTAGGTGCATTGTATCTCTGATATATGATTATCTGTCAAATGCCCTAACACTAATGTGATGGCTTCACTTTGCTGTTGTTCATATATAGAAAAGTGGTTGGTTGTGGTAACCCCTCCCTGCAAAGCAAAGTCAAAGGACAATGACTCAGAACCTCAGAACCAAGTGGGTACTGATGACCGACAACAACTGGTCGAACGGAACAACAGGTTGGTAGAAGAAGTGAAAATGCTGAGACAACATGTGGCAGACATGTATCAGGCATGGATGAATGGGAAAGCACCACCCCCTCCACCGCCAAGCTTCTTGAACTCTGTCATTACCCAAGCACTCAATACCATAACGGAAGATCCCCCATACTCTCCATCCCAACCCACTTATGGCAGCTTTCCCAGCTACCCGAGTAGATCCATCACCCGTCAATGCTACTCCCCTCCTCGACACTACTTCTCTCCACGAGACTCCCAAATACATGCTTCACTTTCCAAATACCCAGCTCCACAAAAGGCCTATCCACCCTCACAAGCCTACCGGAAGCCCCCTAGATCAGGTTTCCGGCCCAATCAAGCATTTAGGAACGAGAGGTTGCTGAAACGAGGAAAGGCTCTCACCCCTATCGGAGTATCTTATGCAAGTCTGTTTGAAAGGCTAAGGCATTCTGGCTTGATTGAGCCGCTCCCCCCATATACTCCAGATCCACGTGCAAGAAACTTTGATCCAGCAGCACGATGCGCATACCACTCCAATGTCAGAGGGCACAATATTGAGAGCTATCATAATCTGAAAAGGGAAGTAGAAAAAATGATCCAAAAAGGGCGGATTGTGATCAATAACAGTGACATGGAGCACTCGAACCCTATCGAGAACTTGTTGACGGAGGTTGATGATATTGAAGCTAGTAATGGTCTTGGCAGTATTGATGCAAAGCTTAGTGGCTAAGATGCCAGGTTTGATAATTGGGAGGGCGCTCCGTTCCTTGGTTAGCAAGAGAGAAGCTTTTGGTGGCTTATTTTGTTGTCATTTCTGTTGTCGGGATTATTCTTAGGGTTGTAATCCGGATATTGTCTTGTGTCAAAGTTTCTTATCTTTCCATTTTGTCATAGCGGTTTGGTTTAAGTTTTGTCCAGGCTATTTTAGGATTTTATTCTAGTTTGTTTCGTTTGTTTTGTTATTCAAACCATTTCACCGGTAGTCTAATAAAAAATTCGGTCTTTTATTATTTCCATTCATCTTTTTGTTTGATCCTTTTATCATTTTGTTCAGCACCGATTCTAGTGACATGACATGTGCGCACAGTTGGGCCTAATCTTAAAAGTAAATCATAAAACCCTGGGAAGGTGATCAAAATATTTAAAGAAAATAAGGACGGTTTGAAATTATTCGGAGCTCGAGTCATATGGAACTAGGGCAAGTAAAACACAAAGAAAACCGTTAAAAGCAAGATTCGCCTTTCATGATAATGAGAGTGAGAGTGTCACCCAACGGTGCTTTAGAAATGACAAATGAAAAGCAAATGTTGAATATAATTGTCAAGTCCAGCACCATCAGAAGAGACTATAAATCTATGTTCAATTGTGTTGTTTGCACTTGGCATGTTTTGAAGACTGGAATGACGAAGGCATTTCGTTCTGCTACCTAAACACTTTATCCTTCGTTACCCCTTTTGAGCCTTGTTTATTTTTTTTCTTCTTTCATACCCCTCTTTCGGAATCAATAGCAAAGAGTAGAAACACAAACATAAAAAGATAAGAAAAGAAAAAGAAAAAGAAAAAAAATCAACAAAAACGGAAAAAAAATGATGAATAGAAAAGAGAAAAATGATAACAAAAAAACAAAAGAAAGTCAGAAGAAAACAGAGGAATTGGGAACTTTGTTCGACCTGATTCCTCAAAGAGGATACGTAGGCGCCTCATGGCTCGGTCATGGTGTAATAAAAATAAAAATAAATAAATAATCCCCAAGCAAGAAATTGGGGCAAGGGTTGCGCTTGTTGTAAACAAATATGGTTCCGAAGGTTGTAATTTTGAACCTCAAATTGATTTGTTTTTGAGCCTTTAATACCCTTTCTTTCTAGCCTATCCAAAAAACCCACATTACGGTCCAAAGAAAGACCTTCTGATCAGTCTTCAAAAGATGCTAAGTCAAACAAATGAGAGTCTTACCGGTGAACATAACACTCTATCCCACAGCAGAAGTGACTCTAATCCCCAGCAGAGAGAATCATACCGGCAACACTCCAAATCCCTAGCTGGAAAGTGATACAAATGAGAGAGTCTTATCGGTGAAAATCTTCACGGACACCATAAGGCGATGAAAGCTGGAAAAAAAATGAGAGAGGCTTGATAGTGAAAACCCTTCGGGCACTACAAAGTCTAATAAGATTGAGAATCATATGGGGAATCATTAAATGAAGATCTTGAAAGATGATTGACGGTAGAGGATATGCCATATGCGCATGTCATGACCATTAGAGTCGGTATCTGCGTTTGATAGATTTTTATTTATAGTTTCTCTTGTTAAAGAGTCATCTTTTTCCTTTGTCTTTTATTCGGTTCCCTTTTTGTTTGTCTTTCTCCTTTCATAGAAAAATTCCCCAGTAGAGTCTGTTTGGTCAGAGCAAGTGAGAAATGACTTCAAAATCTGCAATCAGCTTTTCAATTATGCAAAATGAGATCTGACTAGTACATCCAAGTGGTATAGTCAGCAAGGAACAAGCTCGAGGCCAGTGTTAAGAAAGATATCTCCAGCAAAAGGGAATTGACAAAAGGATTGACGAGTGTCAAGAGGGATACCCTTGCCGAAATCAAAGGTTATAAACCTCAAGGCCAAGGCCTGTGGACAAATCAAGAAGAGCAATGGGCATAATTTGGGAAATTCATACGAGACTAAAAGGTCGGGAAAATGACAGTTTCCGAATTATGCCACAAAAGAAGAGGGATATCCCCAGCCGAAAGGGATCATTCCCAGCAAATAATATCGTCCCCAGTAAGTTTTTGGAACGCAGAGCAGGGAAGGAGAAAGGGAAAAGCCATTCCCAGTAGGAGTATCACAACCAACCACCACAGTCAAATCTTAAAAGAAAATGGCATTGATGGCGGAAAGGCATGCCACAAGGGAGATTGTCAAACTGGGACAGAAAATTTTCCTTTCATTTAGAAAATTTTCTGGAAGTCAGATACCCATTCGGGGAAGAATAAAGATAGCACCAGTCTCAAGGGAAGTGGTCTTTGAACTAGTTTTACCCCCAGCATAACAAGTTTTAATAAAGGAAGTTGTTCCCCAGCGGACAGAACAAAAGGATGAAACTTGGGCTCGGAAAAAGCAAAAGGCCAGTGTCATTCCCAGCAGCCTTCAGAAGAGTGAAGCACTAGTTTGGAAGGAATCAAAATCCCCCAGCAGTGTTATCCTCAACAGCGTTATCCCCGGCTGATAACATTTTATCCCCAGCAATGTTGAGAGAGAAAAGTTTTGAAGGAAGTAGCTTTGGAGAAAAGGGGAAGAAAGGAAACTCTCCAATAATATTATTCCCCAACAGGTATGTAAATAATTTCCCAGCAGTGTTATCCCCAGCAGTCTCGGGGAAAGACAACACAAGCTTTTAAAGAAGAAAATCATCCCCAGCAAGGCCACAAATCGGCCACCATTTTAAAAACTGATAAAATTTTTTTTGCTTGAGAGTTGAAACAGGAACAAAGCAGTGCAAGGGAAAAAGAAAAGAAAAGAAGGAATTACAAAGGTAAGTTTCTCAAACCTTTGATCTTTACAGTTTCCTCCTAGGATAAAAGTTCTAGTCTGATGAAATTTTCTCCTGAGATATCAAATCTTAGTCCGATGAATCTTTCTCCAAAGCTCGAAAGGAGCTTGATTTATTTTTAAAAATATTAGAGTTGAAGTCAGGAGCCCACCTGGAGAATGGAGGTGTTAAAATTTAAGAAATTGTTGAAGTCAGGAGCCCGCCTGTAGAACGGAGGTTGTTAAATTTTAAGTTGAAGAAGTCAGGAGCCCACCTGTAGAATGGCAATTTAAATTTCAAGTTTTGAAGTTGGAATACATTTCAGTCTTTACATTTAAGTTGAAGAAATTGGGTTCATCCGCCCTCGAATAGGATATTTTGGTTTCATCCGCCCTCAAATGGCATTTTATTTTCAAAGTTGTTGTTGAAGTCAGGAGCCCGCCTGAAGAAAGGAAAGGTGTTTTATTTTTAAAAATTGTTGAAATCTCGCCAGCCTAAAGAAAGGAATGACATTTTTATTTTTAAAGTTGTTGAAGTCAGGAGCCCGCCTGAAGAGAGGAAAGACGTTTTTATTTTTAAAAAAAGTTTTTGAAATCTCGCCAGCCTAAAGAAAGGAATGACATTTTATTTTCAAAGTTGTTGATGAAGTCAGGTGCCCGCCTGAAGAGAGGAAAGACGTTTTATTTTTGAAATCTCGTCAGCCTAAAGAAAGAAATGACATTTCATTTTCGAAGTTGTTGTTGAAGTCAGGAGCCCCCCCTGAAGAACAGAATGGCGTTTTATTTTAAAAGTTGTTGAAATCTCGCCAACCTAAAGAAAGGAATGACATTTTATTTTCAAAGTTGTTGTTGAAGTCAGGAGCCCGCCTGAAGAAAGGAATGACATTTTATCTTCAAAGTTGTTGTTGAAGTCAGGAGCCCGCCTGAAGAGAGGAAAAACGTTTTATTTTTAAAAGTTGTTGAAATCTCGCCTAGCCTAAAGAAAGGAATGACATTTTATTTTCAAAGTTGTTGAAGTCAGGAGCCCGCCTGAAGAAAGGAAAGGTGTTTTATTTTTTAAAAATTGTTGAAATCTCGCCAGCCTAAAGAAAGGAATGGCATTTTTATTTTTAAAGTTGTTGAAGTTAGGAGCCCGCCTGAAGAAAGGAATGGCGAATTTATTTTCAAAGTTGTTGGTTGAAGTTGGGAGCCCACCCATATAATAGAGGAATACATTGCAAGTCAGTAAAGCAGAAGAATCCAACAGGAATCCCCAACGGGAAACAATAAAAATCCCCAGCACCGGAAAGCGGAAGGTTGCAACAAGAGATCCCAGCGCAAAATCAAGCGCATGAGTCAAAAGGGAGAAAAGACGCATCTTGAAAGAAGCGGCCCAGCATAACAAAGCCTAAATGAAGAAAGCCATATCTCCAGCGGACCGAACCAGACAGTGAGAATTGGTCTCAGAGTAGCAAAAGGTCGGTGTCACCTCCGTCAGTTCTCGGAAGAAAGAAGCACCGGAATCGACACAAGCCGACAAGAAAGCAAGGCATCAAGAACAAATGGAAGATAGGTTGGATCTTGTAATCCGTAGTCTAGCCTAACTTCTTGATTTTTCTTTGAAGCATGGTGTAATAAGGAGGTCAGCAAACAAGTAAAAGTAGCATGCAACAACAGTAACATTGCAGTACCATGGTAGTCCCAACTACCAAAACTTCCCGAACTACATTGACCTGATTCCTGTTTTAGCCCAGGATATGTAGGAAACCTATGAAGCAAAGGTTCGGTCAAATCTTTCAAAAAAAAAATGCTTCACACGGAGTACTCGGATGGGCAAAAATCGCCCATTTTATCTTTGCACGAAAACCCTTCGTGTCTTCAGGCAAAGAGGGGCAGCTGTAAGCACGTGATTTTTGCCCTATGAAAGAATTACTCCCAAAAAATTCAAAATAAAATGATTTTTTCTTGGTGTGCAATTTTTGAATTTTTGTGGTATTTTTGTATAATTATTTGTATTTGTCTGTGCATGTTTATTTGTTAAATTAATAAAAAATACAAAAATATATCGCATTTTGCATGTAGGATTTAATTCTACAATTGTTAGTAATTAAGTTTGTTTTACAAAAATTGAAAATTACAAAAATAGGCATCTTTTGCATTTTTAGCATTTAATGTCCAAATGTACAGTTTTATGCTTAATTATTACTTAATTGTGCGTTAATTGTTATTGGGAGTTAATTTGCGCTTTTATAACTTAATAACAATTTAAGGATTTTTAGAATTTAGTTTTAGAGAAATAAAAGAAGAAAAGAGAGCAAAATATAAAGAAAATCGGAATTGGGCTCTTCTTCAAATTCAAGCCACAAGACCAAAAAATACCCAACCTTCCCCATGACCCGGTCCATTTCAAACCGGGTCGAACCGGTCCATAACCCAAATACCCAACACCCCCCTATCTTACACAAAACAAAACAAACAAACAAAAAAAACAAACCAAAAAACCCTAAAAAACAAAAACCCATCCGCCACCCCCTCTTTCTCTTTCTTCTTCTTCTTCTTCTCCAAAAAAGACCCCAAGCTCCCCTCCCATGGCTTCCCCCCGTTGCTGCTGCCCTACCCCCTCATCCCCACGACCACCCCCTAACAACCACCCCCTTCACACACACACACATCAACACATACACACACATACACATCAACGTATACACACACACACACTTCGTCTTCTTCCTCACCTCAAACGACCTCCCATGGCTACCCCTGCTGCGCGTCTGCTTCTTCTTCTTCATCGTCTTCAAGTTCGTCCAAACAACCATGAGATATCACTCTCGCTGTCATGGCTGCGTCAAGCTCGTCGAGCAGCTGCTCCTTCCAGCTCCGCCACCATTGCTGCCCGACGTAGCTGCTCCGCCACCACTGTTGCTGCGTCTTCTTCTCCTCGCCTGCTGCTACTGCTTCGTGCTGCTGCTAACTGCTTCATGCTGCTACTTACTGCTTCGTACTACTGCTGCTCCTTCATCTTCATTTCTTTCGCCATGGCTGCCGTCGCAGCTTGTTGCTTCGTCGTCTTCAAGTTCGTTTATGTCAAAGTTTTGTTGGTTTCGTTTAAGTTCGTTCGAGTTCGTCGTTGGTCATTTACGGTTAGTTGTTCTAAGTTTTATTTCTTCTGTATTTTTGTTTGATATTTTCGGATCTAAAATTAGATATGTTCGATATTAATTTCATGCTTATCATTTTTTTTTAATTTTTTTTCCAGTTTGTTTTCATTCATTTTTCTTGTTTATTTTTATGTAGAAATTGATTAGCTTAATTATAATGTTGCTAGATTTAAGTTGAAGATTCAATTAATTATTTTTCAGTTTGTTTTATTAATTTAAGAGGATTTAAATTATATATAGAAGAGTGTTAGTTTAAATCGCTTGAATCCGTTATATGTTGTTTAATATAGATTTAATTCGTGTTCATTTTGTTTGAAGTTCGTTTTTAATTCAGTGATTTAATGTGAAGTTATGTTTTGGTTTTTAATTTTTTGATTCAATGTATCTTTGTTATAATTTTGTTGGATTTAATTTAAAAAGATCAATTGATTATTTGAAGTTTAGTGATTTGAATATGTTTATTTGTTTTGTTTAAGCTTAATTCGAGTTTAATTCGAATTTGAATAAAACTTGCTTGTTATTGTTGTTGAATCTTTTCATTTATGTCCATACTTTGTTTGATTGTTCTTGAATCCGAAATTAGTATAAGTTTGATCTTTTTGTTTGTTGATTATCATTTTTGATTATTTCTTCAGTTTGTTTCATGATCTTATTTAGTTTTAATATAGAAATTGTTGGTGGTAATGTTGTTAGATTTAATTTTAAGTTCAAATGATTATTGAATTTAGAAATCTGAATATACTTGTTTATTGTTGTTGTTGTTGAATCTGAAAGTAGTTTTGTTTGTTGTTAAAAAAATATTGTTCAATCAAAATAATTTTAGTTGTTTCTTTGTTGTTCATCATTTAGTTTGAATTTGTTGTTGAAAATTGTTTAGAAATTGGTCATATTTGCTGTATTTTGGTTGAAATTAATTAGGTGAATCGGTTATAGCTGATGAGGGTAGTTTGGTAATTTGCAGTACGTTCAGGGGTAAAATGGTAATTTTAGTAAGGTCAAAGGGGTATTTTTGGAATTAAAATTCTGAACAATTATTTATTTTGAGTGCTTTGTCAATTAGGATTAAAATAATATTAAAATAATCAATAATGGGGGACAAGATATAATGGTGGGGAATAAAAAAATTGTTTAATATAAGCATGGGGGACAAAATATAATGGGATTGCGGGGCTCAAGAAAAGTTGTTTAAATAAATAATAATTGTATTTTTTAACTAATAGTGGGTTTGGTAGGAGAAAGTGATTGTTTTATTAATTGATTAGAAGGTTTGGGATGAGAAATAAATAAGGGACTTGATCAGATTTTTAAGAGAAAAAAGAGACAGAAAAAGGAAAGAGGAGAGAGAGAAAAAAAAGAATTGGATATTTAAAGAGAGAGAAAAAAATTCCGAAAATATTAAGACTTCAGAAAATAAAAAGAAAACAATTCTGGAAATCAAAAGAGAGAGTAGTATACACTCGATATACAATTTAAATATTCTGATATACGCATTCAGAAATTAAGGGTTGAACATTAATTAGTCTTTCAAATCTGAAAAGATTCCTTTGGCTTCTGTCCGTTGATTGTTGTCGGTATTTTTAGATTTTTATCTTGATTTTAAAATCCGTCACTGGTTTCTCATTGCTGGTTGCTGGGTGTTGTTGTTGTTATATGCTACTGAATTTCTGCTGATCTCCCTTTTCTTCTGCTTCCAATATCAGGTACACGACTGTAACACTAGCTATTGCAAGCTAATAATGTGGAAGCAAGAATACATATGAAGAATTGAATTTTGAACTTTTAATGTCGCTTTTCTTTGTTCCTTTTATTGATTGTATTTAGGCTATTTCATGTATTACTGAATAATAATTGGAATAAGAGAAAATAACATAAGTTAGTCTTTAATGAATCAGTTTGGCAAAACGGGTTAATTCACTAGTTATGAAGGTTTTTAGATTATCAACAGTAGGTTAATCGTGAACAAGTAGCTAAATTTAACTAAAGTATGAATTTAAACTGAATTTCGTGAATTAGGCATTAAGGCACGATTTGAGTTCAAACAAGATTAGAAGAACGTTTAAGTTTAATAAACTTTTTAATAAGCATTAGTAATTATGGTTAAATCTGGTTTCAAATGGTTGTGAATAATTAATTTCAATAGTTTTTTTTATAACAGTGTGAGTTTTAATCTAGCTATATTTGATTCTTTTGAATATTAGTTGTCGAATTTTTATTTTATTTATAATTTCGAATTTTTGAGTAAAATTCCTTTTCATCAATATTTGTATTAATCTAGCAATTAGTATGCCATGCTTTCTTAAATAAGTAAATAAATAAAAAAGCTCGCAATTAATTAGGATTTTCTTTCTTTATTTTAGAGACTAATTTTAATAGAAAAATGTAGTCGCTTTAAGATTTGTCCATTTAAAATAAATGAGATGAGCCTCGCCTAGTAAAATGTATAGATTGCGGGGCCCTCACACATGTAGATATTAATTATTTAGAACATCGGAGTTGGCCGTCTAGCGAAATTTTACGGCCTTTCCCAAATCAACAATACGCTAGTCACTCTAGGCGCGTTTTAACAAATTATTTTCTTAAATATGGGTGTGCATTTATGTAACCCAAATCCCAATCTTGGCGGAGTCAAAATGCGTCAACAAATCACGTGTACACTGGTTGTGACGTGATTCGAGATGCGTTTTCACGACGTTGCAATTCTTGTATAAAATAATAATAATAAATAAAAATAATAAAAGCAGATAAAGGATAAAATTTGCACATAAGTTTATAATATGCATTATATCAAATAATCAAGCCGAATATAACAGTTGAGTGACCGTGCTAGAACCACGAAACTCGTGAATGCCTAACACCTTCTCCCGGGTTAACAAAATTCCTTATCCGGATTTCTGGTTCGCGGACTGTAATATGGAGTCACTCTTTTCCTCGATTCGGGATTAAATTTGTGACTTGGGACACCCTAAATCTCTCAAGTGGCGACTCTGAAATAAATAAACAAATCCCGTTTCGATTGTCCTTTAATGGGAAAAACTCTTTCACCCCTCGCGGGGGCGGAAGAAGAAGGTGTGACAGTTGCCTATTTGGTCAGTATGCTTTGGATATGTATTGATTGGTATGGCGGGGCCCTGTCCCGACCTTTATGATTTTATGTACTCTTAGAGGCTTGTAGACAGATGTCAGGTGTATGGATAATCGTATGGCCTTGTCGGCCTATGTTTCGAGTTTACTAATGATCATGTCGGCCTTATAGGCCCGTATGTCACATATATTAGTTTGTATATCATGTTGGGTCTTCATATGTTGAGTATTCCCTTATGTTTTATTCTTGTTATCTCATGACGGGTTTTCTGGCTCATTTACTCATGATAACATGTTAAGAAAGATATGTTACGTTGGTACTCGGTTGAGTAAGGCACCGGGTGCCCGTCGCGGCCCTTCGGTTTGGGTCGTGACAGAAGTGGTATCAGAGCAGTTCTGTCCTAGGGAGTCTACAAGCCGTGTCTAGTAGAGTCTTGTTTATGGGTGTGTTGTGCACCACACTTATAAACAGGAGGCTACAGGGCATTTAGGTCTGTCACTCTTTCTTCTTACTCTAGATCGTGCAGTAGAGCTCAGTTGTAAGAATTCAAACTCCTAAATTCGACTTTAGTCGTATTACAACAATACCTACATCCACAAAGACAGTTGGTAAGAGATTGCATCAAAGACAGTTGGTAAGAGACAGTTGTGGATGTGGAAGAGTTGAGTCAGAGGAACTCGATTTCACATCATGCTTATGATGGGTAAATATGAGGTCTTCAACAGATCATGTGTGTACTAAGATGTGTATGCTTCTTAATAAGGAGCCTTAAGGCACGGATATCTATTCACGAATATGGTGAAAATCTATGAGGAATTCAGAAGCTAGATACAAGTTTTAACAAGTAAAAGAAGTAAAGTGAAGGGGTACGAGGCACCCAGATAATGAAGATTATCAATATTTTCAAATTCGGCAGAGAAATATAAGCATTTTGGTACCTTCATCAATGACAGAGGTAAGTACAATTGGCCACACCCATCTCAGTTATATTCTATGGGAGCTAACAGATATTGTTTAAGAGAAAGATGGGATATCAGGATCCAGTTGGAGTTAGAGTAACCCAAAAATTGTGGATAGGTTGTTATCATTAACTAACGTTTCCGAAAGATGGTGCAAATGTGGTAATAGATCTCCTTCTAAGACACCCAAATGGTGAACTCTAGAGTAGCACAATCAGATACGAATACTAGAATATCCAAAAATTTCAGAAGATAGGCAGTGGGATCCTAGAAGGGACAAATATTTACCTTAGTATGACTCTAGCCCCGAGTAAAAAAAAAGAACGTTAGGCATTCCCAAGAGCCAGGGAGATGAAGCTATGAGAGCTTATAGGGAAAGAACTTTTTGTTGAAGTTTTCAGAATAAAGTGATAGACAAAAAATATTATCCGGAGAATAAGAAGAAAATAAATGAAGCATCATGAGTAAGATGTGATATATGGGTGATAACAGTAAATCAAAATATGACACGATGACAGAGTCTATAGTCAAGTGAAGGAAAATACAAGCGGTGACAAGCCTTAAGGCAATAAAAGAGTATAAGCCATAAAGTCATATTCTTATTTTGAGAAATGAGATGGTGACTTCAACGTGATTACCAGGAGGAAAGGTTAGACCCCAGAGTAATAAAAATCTGTATGGGCTGGTGAACAAGATAAAACCGAACATGAATTAGGGACCGGAGGATTTGATAATGGTCGACATCGTGAGAATTTCAAAGATCGTGCTCCAACAGTAATAGAATAGACAACAGCTTTAGGAAGTCGCTTACCTAAAACAAGCACTCTGAGCAGAGTTAATCTTAAGGGACTAAGTGTGCCAGTTACCGTAGGTGTCACCTTCGTGCGTAAGAAATTTAGTTATCCCTGGTACAGAAGGTTACCATAAGGTGATTAAGGTTCATTGATAATGTGAAAAGACACCGAAGATGAAGAGGTAAAACAACTATAGGTAGATCGTCGTAGTACTAAATCTTAGTACTCCCCTGAAGGGGGGAATATGGTATTAAGTCGGAGTTAATCGGTTCAGTTAACTGTGGAATGGTAAAGGAAGAATGTGGTAAAAAGGAGAAAGGGATGATGTTGCATTTATTCAGTTCCTGCAGATATGTTGCGACTCCAGAATATTATACAAGCACGACACCGGAGAGAGGCAGTAAAAGTTTCCGGCCAGGATGTTATTGATAAATAAGTGTGAATGGACACTTGATACCTCAGGAGCTAGTGGCGAGAGATAAGTTAAGACAAAGGATATATCCCAAGAGGGATTATGCAATATATATATATATATATATAGACCAACTAGTAATTAGTAGTTGATTCAGGAAGAGCCCAGTTATGGCTAGACAAGAGGTCACAGATAAATCAATAGATCATGCAAGATAAATGTAGTAAATCGCAGCATAGTGTATTCAGTCTCGTAGATACGAGATCGCAATCATTTGAAAAAAATTCAGATAGGAGTTGAGGCAATTAAAGGTACCATTTTTAAGGTTTATAAAAATAAGAGAGAGTGTCACTAAGGAGACAATAAAAATTTGAGCTTAGAAGTAACCCTACGAGCACAAAGGCATAAATTTATGTAACTAAGGATTATTATAGGCGAGTAAGAATAACGAAAATTACCTTCGGGTGTACGATATATCAAGCTCGCAACTTTACAAGAGCTAGAAGGTCTCCCTAAGTACTATAATGAAAGACTAGCTGAGGAAATAAGGAAGAAGGTTTCCACCTAAGCATAGTGAGCTAAAGAGTAAATGATCCTGTAACAACAATCTCACTACAATATTGTATACACTCCATAAGAAAGTGGCACCTATCATGGCTAATGAATGGTAAAAAAAAAGTCATCAAAGGTGATGTTTGAGATCATATGAGGTACAGGAAATTATAGTATTCGTGGGCAAAATGACAAACCAAGTATTCATGCAACAAGTGATAGAACGACCAACAAAAGTAATTGCTTACATTTAAGGACAACTGAGAAGGCACGAAAGGAAATTTATGGTGCTAGCAAGTTGAAGGAAGGTTGCGAGTAGTATAAATAGATCGGTGTAGGTCCTAAGGTAAAGTATTGTAGAGCAACAAGGTTTTAGGTATATAGGAGTAAGGATATGAAAAGGTGAGTAAGAAGGTGACGAGAATATGTATGTCGTTGGGATTAAACCCATCAAAACAAGGGAGCTGATGATTTCCATATGTAATAAAAAGCTCGGTACAGCCTGAATGAACATAGAGGAGTTTGAGACTAGGTGCATTTAGAAGAGATGGAATGCTTCCCTGGTAGTAGAATAAGGGTGTAATTGTGATAGATAAGAGGATGATGCTTAGGCCTTTGATTGAGTAATGATTTAACGAGAAAGGGATTTCATTAATTGCACGGGATTAGAATACCCCTATAAGATGAATCGCGTTGGGATGCAATGAAATATGATTATTGGAGTATAGTATTATCCCTAGGTGGATCAGGAAAATCACTTCATATGTTCCCCGATAAGATGTGAGCCCTAGGGACAGTGTATTACGTAAGAGGTTGCAAGTTATCAGTGATAGATTATAGATCGACATTAAGGTGAATAAACAATAGATGGGTACAAGTTCCAAAGTTCGAGATGAGATTTGTTTGTTATTCTTAGATGAATAATAATGAGGAAGCACTAAAGGACTTAGATTTATACATATAGGATAAGCAGCGAGAGAGTAACCTGGAGTTGGGTAGCAAACCTCGGTAATAATAAACCGAAGTAAGTTTTATGGTATAGTATAACCTACCTAGATGTAGTAAATCCATAAGGATAGATATACAAGGCTATGAAACAAGAGATAGAAATAGTCTTAAGTTCGATAAAGTACCAAGCGAAAGACATTAGTACACCTATAGATGCCTAGAGGGACAACTTGTCATAATTCTATATATGTTCATAAAGTGAGGCTTAGAGATTGGCTAAAAGATGGAGGAAAAAGAGAATACGAGTCGCTAGGCGCTCATACAAGGACACAGTCATACATACTACATGACATAATGTATCAAATGTTACGATGTTGGAAGAATTCCGACCACATGTCATGGCGTGACAAAGAGGCCTGAAAGGGGGGAATGCCCGAGTGTTTGGATTTATTCACAAAACAGTGGCTTAGATGGAAAGATGAGCATTAAAGTATTCGTAAGAGCTATAGTTTATGAAATTGATAAGCACATAAATCAACATTCGAGGACGAATGTTCCAAAGGGGGGAAAGATGTTACACCCCAAATTTTCATACGTGAGAGTACGTCGTAAGTCATTGATGTAAGCTCGGAAATGAGATTATATTTGGAAGAAAATAAAGTAAGTTAATCATTTTACCTTGGAGGTTACAAATATTTAAGATCATGAATAACGAGTACCAAGAGGGTTGGAAATCTTAGAAGCTAAACCAATTGAAGAAAATAAGTTTCGTCAAAAGTCGACAAGTTTGGAATGTTATAACATGTACTTTGGGGTAAGACTAGGGTTCTTAACATGATAATGAGGTTATTCTATGAGTTATTTTAGTCGTATGATATTCATTTTCTACATTTTGAAGGCAAGCAAGTTGTGGAACAAGAGTTGGCAAAGGTCATCACAAGTTACATTCATAAATTTGCTGAAATTTAGGCCAAATGTATCTGAGAATTTCTCCAAATATACTTGGAATCATGGGGTGTTCTACCTACCAAATTGAAGATCTACGAGTTTAGTTTCTAACGCATTAAACCGTTTGTTAATACAACATCAGAGTATAGATATATTCGTGTTTTCGCGAGACCGCGCAAGCAGCTCCCAATGGGACCCACTTAGGCGGTGGTTGACCTACTTCAATTTATAAACGATTTGGACGCCTATTTTTGCTAATTTTTTAACTAATATTCGTCTCCAAACTTCTCCTAACCCTCCTAAACATATACCACAAGGGTTTGAAGTGATTCCAAAGTGATTACACCATATTTCAACATCAAAACTTAGTTCTAGTGAAGAACAACACCTCTTTGAGGTTGTGTTGTCATTGAGGATTATTGTGGGCTGTATTTGGATGAAATTCCAAGTTGTTGATGCTATCTAAGGTGAGTATAACAGCCTACTAATTGTGCTTAATCTTGCTTATATGTTGGTTAAGTTGTTAGGATGATAAACTACAAGATAATACTTGGGTTTACTTAAGTCACTTCTATGGTGTTTTATTTCTATTGAGGGTTGTTGTAAACTGAATATAACTTGGATTTTGACTTGAAGTTTCTTTATGAGGTATTTATATTGTGTTCTTACTTGTTCCTAAGGTTATCTTTATGTTCATTAAGTTAAATGGATGGGCTAGACATGAACTAGTGAATAAAGTTGCTAGTTGGGGATAGTTGAAGTTGGGGATTATTTTCGTTGTTATAAATATATGGTATAAGGTTGGAATCATTGATTAATGACTTCATTATCAAGTTAATGATACTTTTATGTTGAAGTAAGAAATCTATAAGGATTGATAAGAGGTATACGGATTCCAATCGGAGCTTGCCGCTCGTCGTAATGTAGTTGTGACTTGTTGTTGTTATATGGTGTCTTGATATTGATAATTATGTATTGATGGATTGCTTTGGTAATTGTTG
The DNA here is from genome assembly GCF_000715075.1 of Nicotiana tabacum. NCBI lineage: Eukaryota > Viridiplantae > Streptophyta > Magnoliopsida > Solanales > Solanaceae > Nicotiana > Nicotiana tabacum. Next base: position 103,184,509 of record NC_134086.1, on the reverse strand, counting down.
TTTGTATATAGTATTTGAGGAGGCCCTTGTTACAAGGGAGATGCTGCCAAAATTTACGTAAACGAGCTACTAGCTTAAGTTATAGACTTAGCCTTTGCTCAGCATTGATTTTGAATCTCCTTATACTATGATAGATTGAGTTGACTTGTTTGAAGAGTTTCTTGGAAGTGATTAAGGACTCAACGGGTTTAAGGTATGTTAAGTCACTTTCTTCTTTCTTTTGGCATGATCTAAAGTGAAATGAATACGCTACTTCATAACGGATCTACTCCTAGCAACTAAGGTTGTCCATGTTGTTCTTTCCTTATAAAATTATTCTAAGCAAGTGTGTATGATCCTTGAATCCTACTAAGGTTCATATTGAGGGTATGGATGTCCATAGTGTTTTTAAGTCACTCCAAAAGGTTTAGAAGGTGATTCTATGAGTCTAGCATGCATTATATATAGTATCTATTTTACTCTACCGAGCCGCTCTATAGTCGGCCGGGTACGACACCTATTGTGCAACCGCTAATCAGTTGGATTTACCGAGCTCCACGTGGCCGGGTACGATTCTACCGAACCTTATGATGGTTGGGTACGCTTTTACCGAGTCCTCTTTGAGGCCGGGTATGATATGATGATGATGATGCCCACAAAGGCGAATATTTTAAAACGTTTATGTATATATATGTATTATGAATTTCATATCAGTAACCCCCAGAGGCACTCAGATGTTACAGGTTATATCTCCTCTATCTCTCTCTTTACATTACTGTTCTTGTTTAAGCTTTCCTGTCTAACATACTCGGTACTTTATTCGTACTGACATCCCTTTTGCCTAGGGACGCTGCATTTCATGCCCGCAGGTCTCGATTGATAGGTTGACAGTCCTCTTAGTAGGCTATCAGCTCAGCGAAGGTGTTGGTGCACTCCACCTGCTCCAGAGTTGCCTATTTGGTCAGTATGCTTTGGATATGTATTGATTGGTATGGCGGGGCCCTGTCCCGACCTTTATGATTTTATGTACTCTTAGAGGCTTGTAGACAAATGTCAGGTGTATGGATAATCGTATGGCCTTGTCGGCCTATGTTTCGAGTTTACTAATGGTCATGTCGGCCTTATAGGCCCGTATGTCACATATATTAGTTTGTATATCATGTTGGGTCTTCATATGTTGAGTATTCCCTTATGTTTTATTCTTGTTATCTCATGACGGGTTTTCTGGCTCATTTACTCATGATAACATGTTAAGAAAGATATGTTACATTGGTACTCGGTTGAGTAAGGCACTGGGTGCCCGTCGCGGCCCTTCGGTTTGGGTCGTGATAGTATTGATGATGCAAGGTCAGATTTCTATACTCCTGTTGGACCCGAAGAGATGTTTTCTTTGGGAAATGCTGCAACCGCCAAAATTGAAGGATGTGGGAAAATATTTCTAAAAATGACTTCTGGCAAGATGGTGACTTTGTACAACGTCCTTCATGTTTTTGAGATTAGGAAGAACTTAGTCTCTGCTGGACTTCTTGTTAATAACGATTTTAAGTGTGTCTTTGTATCCGATAAGGTTGTAATAAGTAAGAATGAAATGTTTGTAGGAAAAGGTTACCTCATTGAGGGCCTTTTCAAGCTGAATGTAATGGTTGTTGAGAATAATAATAAAATTTCAACTTCATCTTACTTACTTGAGTCAAATGAATTATGGCATATATGTTTGGGTCATGTCAATTAAAAACCTTGCGGAAAATGATTAACTTGGAAGTATTGCCTAAGTTTGAATGCGACAAACCAAAATGTCAAATATGTGTGGAATCTAAGTATGTTAAACATCCTTATAAGTCAGCTGAAAGGAATTCAAATCCTTTAAACTTAATTCACACAGATATTTGTGACATGAAGTCAATACCATCTCACGATGGAAAGAAGTATTTCATAACTTTTATTGACGATAGTACTCGATACTATGTTTACTTACTTAATAGTAAAGATAAAGTAATAGATGCATTCAAGCAATACAAAAATGAAGTTGAAACACAACTTAACAAGAAAATCAAAATGATAAGAAGTGATAGGGGTGGTGAATATGAATCTCTTTTTGAAGAAATATGTTTAGAATATGGAATTATTCATCAAACAATGGCCCCTTACACTCCCCAATCCAATGGGATTGCGAAAAGAAAGAATCGTTCATTAAAAGAGATAATGAATGCATTGTTGATAAGTTCTGGTTTGCCAGAGAACTTGTGGGGGGAAGTCGTTCTTACGGCTAACCGGATACTAAATCGAGTACCCCATAGCAAAACACAATCCATTCCATATGAAAAATGGAAAGGAAGAAGCCCAACTTGTATTATTTTAAAGTGTAGGGGTGTTTGGCAAAAGTGCAAGTTCCTAAACCCAAAAGGGTTAAAATAGGACCGAAAACCATTGATTGTGTTTTCATAGGATATGCGACCAATAGTAAAGCATATCGATTTTTGGTTCATAAATCAGAAAATACCAACATTCATAATAATATGGTTATAGAATCAGATAATGATGAGTTCTTTGAAAATATATATCTGTATAAAAAGGAATGTGAGTAGATTGGTGAAGGATCTAAATGACCTAGGGAAGAAACAAAAGAAAGTACATTTAATCAGGAGGATCCAAGACATAGTAAACGTCAAAGAACGTCTACTTCATTTGGATCAAATTTTGTGACTTTCTTATTGAAAAATGAGCCTTGAACATTTAAAGTAGCTATGTCTTCTTCGGAATCATTGTTTTGGAAAGAGATAGTCAATAGTGAAATAGAATCCATATTGAACAGCCATACATGGGAATTGGTTGATCTTCCTCCTAGAATCAGTGTCCACTTATCGCCATCAGAAAAGAAGGAATACACAGAATTTCTAAGGGAATATGAAGACATATTCACTTGGTCGTATGATGACATGACGTCTCTGAGTACATCTATTGTGGCTCACAAACTTCCAACCGATCCAACATGTCCATCGGTAAAGCAAAAGCTCAAAAAGTTTAAGCCTGGCATGAGTCTGAAAATCAAGGAAGAAGTCACTAAGCAAGTCAAAGCCAAGGTTCTTAGGATAGTAGAATACCCAACATGGTTAGCCAACATTGTGGCAGTACCAAAGAAGGACGGGAAGGTCAGAGTTTGTGTCGACTACCGGGATCTCAACTGGGCCAATCCGAAAGACGACTTCCCCTTGCCAAACATACATATCCTAATCGACAATTGTGCCAAGCATGAATTGCAGTCATTCATGGATTGTTTCGCTGGGTATAATAAGATCTGGATGGATGAAAAAGGTGCTGAGAAAACGGCTTTCATTACGCCGTGGGGAATGTACTGTTACAAGATGATGTCGTTCGGCCTGAAAAATGCAGGGGCCACCTACATGAGGGCCATGACTACCATTTTCTATGATATGATACATAAGGAGATTGAGGTGTATGTAGATGATATCATCATCAAAACCAAGAAAGCCACTGATCACATGGAAGATTTGAGGAAGTTCTTCAACAGACTAAGAAGGTACAACCTGAAACTGAATCCCACAAAATGTGCATTTGGGATTCCTGCCGGAAAACTACTTAGGTTCATTGTAAGTCGCCGATGATTAGAACTAGATCCATCAAAGGTTAAAGCCATTCAAGAATTGCCATCGCCAAAGAACAAGAAGGACGTGATGAGTTTCCTGGGGAGACTCAACTACATCAGCCGGTTCATAGCTCAATTTACTGCCATCTGTGAGCCAATCTTTAAGATGTTGAAGAAGGATGCCGCTACCAGATGGACTGATGACTGCCAAAGGGCCTTCGATAGAATCAAGGAGTATCTGTCAACACCGCAGTTTTGGTCCCGCCCAAACCAGGTAACCCCTATTCTCTACCTTGCAGTGCTAGATGGAGCGTTCGGTTGTGTTCTTGGGCAATATGATGAAACGGGGAGGAAGGAGCAGGTCATTACTATCTTAGCAAGAAGTTCACCCCGTACGTGTCCCGGTTTTCTCTGTTAAAATGCACCTGTTATGCTCTGACTTAGGTATCTCAGAAGTTGAGGCACTATTTCTGTGCCTATACCACGTATCTCATATCAAGGATGGATCCGTTAAAGTACATCTTTCAGAAGCCCATGCCCACTGGCAAGCCAACCAAGTGGCAAATCTAGTTGAGTGAATTCGACATTGTCTACGTAACTCAGAAAGCAATCAAGGGATAGGCTTTGGCAGATCATCTTGCCGATATCCCGTGGATGGAGAATACGAACCCTTAAAGACATATTTTCCTGACAAAGAGGTGTCATTCATAGGAGAAGACATTGCAAAATCCTATGATGGTTGGGGAATGTTTTTCGATGGAGCAGCAAATTTCAAAGGAGTGGAATAGGAGCAGTCCTAGTGTTAGAAATAGGTCAGCATTATCCGATGTCTTCCAAACTCAGATTCCCTTGCACCAACAACATGGCTGAGTACGAGGGCTGCATCTTGGGACTCAAGATGGCCATTGACATAAACGTCTAAGAGTTGCTAGTGATCGGGGATTCAGACTTGCTTATACATCTGGTCCGAGAAGAATGGGCAACCAAGAATTCCAAGATACTCCCTTATCTGCATCATGTACAGGAGTTGAGAAAGAGATTCACAAAGACAGAGTTCCAGCATGTCCCCAGGGTCCAGAATGAATTTTCCGATGCATTGGCTACCCTATCATCCATGATACAACATCCAGATAAGAATTTCATTGACTCTATTCCATTAAAGATCTACGATCAGCCAGCTTACTGTGCTCACGTCGAAGAACAAGCGGATGGAAAACCTTGGTTTCATGATATCAAGGAATACTTGGCGAAAGGAGAATACCCAGAGTTTGCAAACCCTATTAAAAAGTGTACACTTCGAAGATTATCCAACAATTTCTTCCACAGCGGAGGAATCCTGTATAAGAGGACTCCGGATCTGGGATTACTAAGGTGTGTCGACGCAAAGGAAGCATCTAAATTACTAGAAGAAATCCATGCTGGGACCTGCGGGCCACATATGAATGGCTTTGTCTTAGCCAAGAAGATACTCCGAGCTGGTTATTTTTGGATGACTATGGAAACGGACTGCATCCAGTATGTCCGGAAGTGCCACCACTGTCAGATACATGCAGACATGATAAAGGTGCCTCCAAATGAGTTTAATGCAACAGGCTCACCATGGACGTTCGCCGCTTGGGGAATGGATGTTATCGGACCAATCGAACCTGCAGCATCAAATGGGCATAGGTTCATCCTAGTGGCAATTGATTATTTCACCAAATGGGTTGAAACAGCATCGTACAAGGCAGTGACTAAGAAAGTTATGGCAGACTTTGTCCGCGATCGTATCATTTGTCGGTTCGGAATTCCAGAATCAATCATTACTGATAATGGTTCCAATCTCAACAGTGACTTGATGAAATCCATGTGTGAAACCTTCAGGATCAAACATAAGAATTCTACAGACCTCAGATGATTAGAGCCGTAGAGGCCGCCAATAAGAATATCAAGAAGATACTAAGGAAAATGATAGAGAAGCATAAGGAGTGGCACGAGAAGTTATCATTTGCTTTATTGGGGTATCACACCACAGTTCGCACATCAATCGGGGCAACTCCCTATATGTTGGTTTACGGTACAGAGGCGGTCATTCCTGCCGAGGTAGAAATTACTTCCTTGAGGATCATACAGGAAGCAGAACTTGACAATACAAAATGGGTGAAGAGTCGTTATGAGCAGCTAGCTCTTATAGATGGAAAAAGAATGAACGCAATTTGCCGTGGTCAGCTCTATCAGAACAGAATGTCCAGAGCCTTCAACAGAAGAGTCAAGCCGAGACAGTTCACACTGGGGCAGCTAGTGTTAAAGAAGATTTTCCCGCATCAGGACGAGGCCAAAGGTAAGTTCTCTCCCAACTGGCAGGGTCCGTACATGGTCCACCGGATTCTAACAAGAGGAGCCCTCATACTTGCAGAAATAGACGGAGAAGTTTGGCCGAAGCTAATCAATTCAAATGCAGTGAAGCGATACTATGTGTAATCTCTATGCTTTCCTTTATGATGTAACTTGAACTATGCCTGACCTGATTCCCGTTTAAGAGGGGATACGTAGACAGCCCTATGGGTTCGGTCACAATGCAATAAAATTTCTATTTCCCCCACTATTGGAAATTGGGGAAGAATTCTAAGGAGGACCCTCAAAATTCCGAAGCCGATTCCAGCCATTTGTCATTAATAGCCGATAGGAGTAGCAGCCCAGTAAACTGGGGCAGAATTTTGAGGAGGACCCTCAAAATTTTGGAGCAAGAAAAGTTGCAATGTCTTGAACCACGTCGCAGTCGTCGGTTCATCTAAAGAAAACTATTCTTAATTATGTACTTGCGTTATGCTTTTACTAATCATGCAATGTTTATTACTAAAACTGCCTTGTTTAGAAATGCTACCCCAATGATACGTACAATATCGCCAGATCAAAGCCGAGCGGGTCAAGCAAAGCTAGCAGGGATATGGACTAACTTTCCCCCCCTTTTACAAACTCACGATTTTTCTTTGGATGCAAACACTTGAGTTGCAAAATCATCAAATATACTATATGCTCACTCACAAAGTTCAGGTATACAACTCTCAGAACCGTTGCACTTACTCACAGCTGCTATCCGTACAACAGTGTCCCCAGCAGGCACAATATCCTCAGCAATCACGATACCGCAATCCGCTATCAACTAAGAAAACTCTATTGCCATTTGCCATTTTACTTCCTGCATAAGGCTACCATTCTGCCTTCCGAGACTAAGCTCTGTCTCCATCTGCATTCTCTGAATTGCATAAGGCTACCATTCTGCCTTCCGAGACTAAGCTCTATCTCCATCTGCATTCTCTGCATTGCATAAGGCTACCATTTTGCCTTCCGAGGTTAAGCTCTACCTCCATCTGCATTCTCTACATTGCATAAGGCTACCATTCTGCCTTCTGAGACTAAGCTCTGTCTCCATCTGCATTCTCTGCATTGCATAAGGCTACCATTATGCTTTCCAAGACTAAGCTCTATCTCCATCTGCATTCTCTGAATTGCATAAGGCTACCATTCTACCTTCCGAGGTTAAGCTCTACCTCTATCTGCATTCTCTGCATTGAATAAGGCTACCATTCTGCCTTCCGAGGTTAAGATCTACCTCCATATTCATTCTCTGCATTGCATAAGGCTACCATTCTACCTTCTGAGGTTAAGCTCTACCTCCATTTGCATTCTCTGCATTGCATAAGGCTACATTCTGCCTTTCGAGACTAAGCTCTGTCTCCATCTGCATTCTCTACATTGCATAAGGCTACCATTCTGCCTTCCGAGACTAAGCTCTGTCTCCATCTGCATTCTCTGCATTGCATAAGGCTACCATTCTGCCTGCCGAGTTTAAGCTCTACCTCCATCTGCATGGCTGAAATATCGCCACTTCATTTATACCTTGCATGGCTGAAATATCGTCGCTTCATTTACACCTTCCAACGGCTGAAAGATCGCCACTTCATTTACATCTTGCATCGACTGAAAGATCACCACTTATTGTATTTTATTGGCTGAAAGATCGCCACCTATTGCATCTCATGGGCTGAAAGATCGCTAATTGTCCAAAGGCGTCATTGTTCAGAGGCACCATTTTCATAGCCCAAGATCGCCATTTCATGGCTTGAGGACCCTTTTTATCTTTTGCATATCATTATTCAAAGGCATCATGGTTCAGAGGCATCATTCTCATAGCCCGAGAACATCATTTCATTGCCTGTGAATCCTTATCATGGCCCAGGACGTCATGGTCTGAGGACATCATCCTAACCGTCCGAAGACAACATTCATGGTTCGACGGGAAATTGCATCATGTTTAAATTTTCGCACAGTATACACTTGTATTGCTTATTTGTAGGTAAACCGGCTAGCAACGGCCGTCTTAGTAGGAGCGATCCCGCTACAGTTCCCGCAGCTCCGCTAGACTTTAACCATCCATCCCAACCCGAATATCTCGTCCGTTCTTGAAAACATTTCCATCGGCATATTCTGTCGACAGATCCTGAACTACATATGGCCTGATTCCTGTAAGACCAGGGATATGTAGGCAACTGAGGAACCAGAGCACGGTCAGATTCTTCAAACCATTTCGTTCGTCAAATTGGCCATCATATCTTTATCCGACGACTCTTTCATCCTTCCTGGATAAAGAGGGGCACCTGTTAATACCCAATTTTTCCTTTATATTTTATATATGAAAAGTACTTTCAAAATATCATGTGTATGCATATATAGGTATATCCAAACGTTTTATTATTTTTCCTAATTTTAAAAGATTTTTAAATCGATTTATTGCCCTATACAAAAACTAATAATTATTCCCAAAATCATCATTTTGGTGAATAACTTATTTTATTCTCACATTTATACCAAAATATAGCTAAGGTAATTTTTTGCACATTTTTGTAAATTTATTTAGTATTTTAAAAGTTAAATTGCATTTAATTGCAATTTTAGCCTATTTTAAGATTTAATTGCGCGTATAATTATAAAATTGATTCCAACATTTTTAATATAATATCTATATATTATTAATTAATTTAGTACCTTTAATTTATTTTCAGAAATCATGTTACTATTTTTTATAAAATAAAAAAGGAAAAGCTGGCTATTTAAATATAGCCCCATTTTGTTTCAATTATAGCCCAAATTGATCCCCCGAATAACCCAATTTCAAATCCCATATTACCCAGCCCAATTACAATTTAACCCGACCCTTGACCCGCTTATCCGGCCCGCCCGACCCTCTCTTTAATCTAGGCCATTGATCATTTTGATCAACGACCACGATCATTCCTTACCATTTTAATTCCCCAATGACTAACCTAATCCCCTCATTCTCTTCTATCAGCCGCCTTTGAAATCCCTCTCCTCTCAAACTCTCTCAAAATCCTAGCCTCTCTCACTATCTTCTACCTCAAGCTCACCGAAATCCATAGCCTCTCAGCCATGGATGGCCTATACTCATCTCCCTCGACTCTCAAAAACTTGGTATTCGAAGGTCCCAGGTCTGACCTCGAAGGTGTATGTTCAGATCTCTACAGATCCAAGGTTTTATGGCCCTTGCCGGTTTTTCTATGGCGTATAATGATGTTTTGAGCATGGTTCTAACCTCTCCAACTCAGATCGAACCTTTTCAAAGCCTTTCTCGTTTTAGGGTTCCTCTGAAACCCTAAGCTATTCGAGGTTTTCTCTGATTTTTTTCTTAGATCTATTCTATATCTGTGCTCTACTTGAGTTTTTAAACGTTTTCCCCAATTTTTCTTTAAAAAAAATTACTTCTTTCCGATTTAGGGTTTCTGAAAAAGCTTAAAATGTTTCTCTGACTCTTCTTTTCCTTTCTTTGTGTGTATTTGTCATGCATGTGCTTCTACTGCTTTCTTATGCTATACATGTTCTTCTGGGCTTTGTTTTTCTACTGTGTTTTGTACCATGCTCGCATGTTTATCTTGCTGTGTTTTCCTATATGATCTTTTGCTATGCTTTTTCGGTATTTTTGTGTTCTTATACTGTATGTATTTACTACTGAGTTCTTAAGTTTTGTTTGCCTTCTACTAAACTTTGTCTGAGTTCTTTTAAAAGACCTCTTTAAACATGTTTCTTCTACGGTTTTCTTAAGTGTTATACCATCTCTTTTCTCTTCTGAACCTTGGCTAAGTTCCTTCTGAAAAGTACTTTCTTCTTCTATATCTCCTATTGTGTTCTTAAGTGTTATTGATTTCTCTTCTACTGAACTCTGTTTAAGTCCTTTCTAATAGGTTTTCTTAAACACGTTTCTTTTACTGTCGTGACTATTCTTTCATTAGGCTCCTACACTCTGTCTGCTTTGAATGTTATTTGTATTTGCTTGTCTTCTTATGAGATTCTGAAAAGAAATCTCTGAGCCTGTTGCCTTCTCATCTCTGTATTTGACTCGAGTCGGAAACCCTACAATTTGGGGGTTTCCTCCGAGTTTGGTAATATGATCAAACTAGGGTTCTGTTTGAGGACCCTTGACTCTTTCAGACTTATTTCTGGGTCTATGAACTAAGTGTGAACTTCTTTTGTTTGCACACAATTCTGATTCTCCTAAACTAGACTCTTCTATTGAATAGCATGACAAATTTCTTCATGTTTAACGTGTCTGTGTGCTTTTATATATGAGGAATTTTTCTTCAAAATGGTTTTCCAACTTGTGATTGACTCAGAATTCCTTTTAATAAGTTTAATTGATTGGTACTGATTTTCCTTAAGTCGAAATCTTTCCCATCTTTCGGACCTGGTTCATTCATACGAAATCCTCAATTTCTGATTTACTAGTTGTTAACTGATTTCCTTTCCTTATTTGTACAAACCGTGTACTATCAAGACTTTGTCCTTAAATAAACCTCTATGTATTTATCCCTCTTATACTACTCTGGAAAAGTGTTTGATTGACCTCTTTCCTTAATTATTTTGCCCGTTTGAAATCAGAATCCCTTAATTAAAGGGAGACCTTATGTAATTGATTTCCAAACTATTTTCTTACCTATTTCTACTTGCTTTCTGCACTATAAAAGGGCACGACCCTTCTGCACTTTAGGACACCTTCAATTTAATAATTCTACACTTCAGACTTCACAATTCTCTTCTAAACTCATAACATTCTGATTGCTCGCTTGCACTTTGGCTTTACAAGACTACTGCTTTCTCTTTGTTTGTTTTCTTTGAAACTGGTATGGCCTAATTTTAGTTTCAACATCACCCCAATATGTTTACTTAAAGTTTTTATATCCATGGCTACCTTACTGCTTATGTAGAGTTCAATATTTTACTTAACATGCCTATGTTCTACTGCCTGTTTCTACGTGAATCTTTGCTCCATACCCCATTGCCCCTATGTGTTTGTAAGTGGTGACTTAGGGCATGGCAACATGAGTTGTTGCCTATGGCTTGAGTTTTGAACTAGTAAGGTCCTAACCTCTAACAGGCTGGAGGGTGTGCCAGCATATCCCATTGCTGAGTATACCCATCAGCCTGATTCTCTTGTGTTCTTGCAAATTCCCTACTCCTCTATACCCCTATATGCACTGATTTTTAAGTTGTTCCCTTTTCTCCCCTTTCCCCTTTCAGAATTTCACTTCTGCACTTGCAATCTCTCCTAGCCTCTAGATTCTGCCCCCTCTTGTGAGCCATGCCTTGGGACTTTGAGTTCCCTCTGAACTTGGACACTTGAGGGTTAGCCCTTCCACACTGCACTATGTTCTTAATCTGGTAACATTTGGGTGTGAGCACTGCTCGGAGTCCATATGAGGCTCTTAGGGAACTCTGACACATCCAAAGATGAGAGAAAGGCTTTGGATCATGATCTTTAGAGTTGGTTCATCTCATATTTTGGACATGGAGTCTGAATTAGGCTCCCCTTGGTTGTACTTTTAATTTTGCTTTTCTTATTTCATTCCGGGCTATAATAACTTGTAATAACTATTGGGGATGGCTAGTGAAAAGGGAGGGAATCATGCATGCAAAAGGGTAGATATCATGTTCATAGGGAATTATTATATTTCTGTACTTCTGCATTTCATATAGATACTATGTCTATAGGTTTCTGCACTTCTGCATTATATAGAGACCATGTCTATAGGTTTCTGCATTTCTGTATTATATAGAGACCATGTCCATAAGTCATTTCTGAAATTCTGCATATCATATAGATAATATTCCTATAGGACTTCCTGCAATTTGCATATGCATCTATCATTAGGCAAACCTGTTTATAGGTGTTAAATAACTAACTGCATATAGATGACTTGCCTATAGGATTTTTGCATGTCAATAACAATGTTTTTAAAGTCAACAATGCCTAGAAAGCATGCTTATAGGAATTAACAACCTAGTATGAAACGTTTTCGTTCACCTATAAGTCTAAAATCGGCAATATCATTGTCTAACATCTGCAAAATCTTTTGTCAAAACTCGTCTTCCCTGAATAACTGACGGCCTCTTCGAAAATCAGTACACTTCATCTTTTCTGAAACTAGTAGATATCATGCCTATAGGTTTCGTCTAACACTTAGGCAAGCCTTAGGATAAAAGTTATGACTGCACCAGGTTTTTTTGTTAATTACAACCAGCGGGCAGGTCTAATTCGGACTTCTTATCTGAAAGTATGTGATAAATCAGCTTGCTTTAGCCTTTTAAGTTTTAATTAGACCCCAATCAATACGTGTAAGACATGTTAAACTATATGCTTTCATTGATTTTGATGAGGTTTATTTGAGTCATACCTGTTTATGTGTTTTCCCAATACTTGCTATACATGTTTTGGTTGTCGCCTTAGAATTTTGTCCTCTTAAAACTGCAAAACCTCATACCCCCTTCCCCTTTTAGGATTAGTAGTCCCAAGTACCTCCGGGACTGATAAGAATGGGGCGGGTAATAGCATGCAATAAGTAACAAAACCATGTCGCGCTTTAATACTTTAACGGGGTGGGAAAGGTTAGATATGGATATGATGACCACACGATAACATCTCGTGTTGCCCCTCTTTTGAGGAGTGATTACCGGATGTTGTGTGGGGTAATCCATATTATTTGTAAACCTAGGACCCCACTCTCTTTACTTGTTTATTTTCATTACTTTTAGAATTTTCGAATTGTTTTCCTAAAAAATTCAGCTTCTTTTTGTTCCTTTAAACTTTAATCTATTTGCAACTATTATGTGAAAAAAAACCCCTTTATTTGAGACTTCTACTTGCCTTGTTTCTATAAGTCACAATTGTAGTATGGTCGGGAACCACACTAGTGGATCTTGAGGGGTGCCTAACACCTTCCCTTCGGGATAATTTCAAGCCCTTACCCAATCTCTGCTTTCCTAAATCAAACTCTTCTTAGTGTCCTAATGAACTTTAATTATTAGGTGGCGACTCTTCAATTTAAACTCAATTCCAAAAAGGGAACGAGTTGTCTTCCCAAGTGTCATAAACCCGATTTCGCGAGAAAAAGGGGGCGTGACAAGTGGGGGAGAATGTAATATACCGTATTTGATGGGTGCGTAGGCACGAGTTGCTATAGCTAGTCGAGACTAATATCGTGTGTTGACGTGAAAATCGAACCTTTCTGGAAATGATTGGAGTGTAAGAAAAATTTGGTCTTCGAGTTTACAAATATGGATAAAGGAAATAATCTCAATTGAAATGGTGTTGTCGGACTTATGTCAAATGCGGTAATGTGGGATCAATCGTGAATATTTGTATAGAAGTAAAATCATCAATTTGGAAACCTCAGAATAATTCTTAGTACGTTCGAGGACGAACGTTTATTTTAGAGGTGGAGAATGTGATGACCCAAAATGTCATTTTTAAATTAAATAATTATTTTGGTATTTTAAGACCTTGAAAAGTGCTATCAATAATTCCTCAACTTTCGTGCATAGTCCGTATAATTTTCTAAAAGGTTTTTATGTAAAACAAAATGGATTAAATTGTGAACTAGAGCTTTAAAACTCAATTGAGTTGACTTTGGTCAACATTTTGAGCAAACAAACCCGGATAAAAGTTTTGACCATTCCGGTAGTTCCGTATCATTATTTGGGACTTGGTCATATGCCCGAAATCGAATTTTGAGGTCCTTAGATTAAATTATCGCCATTTAATGGAATCTAGAAATCTAAGACTAAAGATTTTTTAAGTTTGACCGGAGATTTAACTTTTGAGAAAAAGACCCCGGAATGGAATTTTGATGATTCCAATAGTTTTGTCTGGTGATTTTGGACTTAAGAGCATGTTCGTATTTGGATTTGGAAGTCTATAGGACAATTCAGCGCATTTTGGCGGAAGTTGAAAAATCGAAGATTTTTGGAAAAGTTTGACAGAGAGTTGACTTTTTGATATCGGGGTCAGAATCTAGTTCTGGAAAATTTCATAGCTTCGTTATGTCATTTATGACTTGTGTGCAAAATTTGAAGTCAATCGAACTTGATTTGATAGGTTTTTGCATCGAATATAGAAGTTGGACGTTTTTAGTTTCATTAGGCTTGAATTGGGGTGTGATTCACGGTTTTAGCATTATTTGATGAGATTTGAGGTTTCGACTAAGTCCGTATCATGTTTTAGGACTTGTTGGTGTATTTTGTTGAAGTCCCGAGGGCCTCGAGTGGATTTTGGAAGGTTAACGGATATAAAAAGGCCGTTGAATTTTCTCTTTGGATAGCTACTGATTTTTTTACAGCATGTGAATAGTACCCCATAAACAGTACCCGTGAACAGTACCGTACCCGGAACAGCACCCGAAATTTTCTGGACAGAATGTTAAGTTCTGAAAATAGGACTTCATCCCATTTTCCATTTTTACCAAATTGGAACTCGAGGAGAGGCAATTTTTGAGAGATTTTCAGAAAAAACAACATGTTAAGTGTTCTTAACTTAATTTTGGTTAGATTACCCGAATCTATTACTAGTTTTGGCATTAAATCTGTGAATTTAGTTGGAAGAGTTTGAAAATCCTCTCGGATAGATTTGAGGATTTGAGGGTCGAAATATTATTGAAATTTAGTAATTATGGTATGGTTAGACTCGGGGTTGGATGAGGTTTCATATTTCGCAACTTTCGTCGAATTCCGAGATGTGGGCCCCACGGGCGAATTTGTAGTGCAATTTCGGATTTTTAATGGAAAATGTAGAATTCCTTGTGGAATTAATTCCTATATATTTTATTGACTGAATCAAATTATTGTGGCTAGATTTGAGGGATTCGGAGGTCGATTTTGAGAGGCAAAGGAATTTCAGAGTAGGATTTTTGCTTGAATTGAGGTAAGTAACGGTTATAAATCTGGTCCTGAGGGTATGAAACCCCGGACATTGCGTCATATGACTATTTTGGAGGTGACGCACATGCTAGGTGACGGACGTGTGGGCGTGCACCGTAGAGATTGTGACTTGGTCCGTCCCGTGAGATTGTGGAATCAATTGGCCTACTATTTAATATATGTTTCCTCTGTTTTCATGGAAATTGACTGTACTTCATGTTAGAAATCATGTTTAGGCCTTATGTGATCATTGTTGAGACCTGCAAGGTCGTGTACTTGCTGAATTAGCTGCTAAATTGTTGTTTTGTACTCAGTCATAGCTTTTCTTGCTTATTATGCCTCCGTCTCTCTACTGTTCATTGTTTATATATGATGTTACTTATGGTTGGGCCGTTATATGATTTCTGAGAGCCCAAGAAACTGGAGAAATTGATGACTAAGTGAGGCCGAGGGCCTTAGTGTGAGGTTATTGATACTATAGCACGTGAGTTGTCCGTGCGAATCCAGATATTATATTATAGCACGTGAGTTGTCCGTGCGGATCCAGATATTATTATAGCACGTGAGTTGTCCGTGCAGTGTAAAGCACTTGGGCTGAAGGAGCCGCTCCGGAGTCTGCACACCCCCGGTAAGCGCAATTGACTATATATATGGATTGGGCTGCACGCCACAGTTGTTATTATGAGGTACCTGTTGATTGATGAGAGTTGAGTCATGAGGGACTGAGAGACTTGCCTGAGGGTCTATATATACATACATACGAGTGATGCTTTGCCCAAGGGGCTTGTTTTGTGAAATTACTGTCTTCACTCATCTTTATACTAAGCCTCTATTAAAAATGTTAAACAAATGTTTTGAACAACTTTCATTGGAACTGGAGTTTATTTTTTATGAGATGTTGGTAATTAAATTACTGATTTGGTTTTGTTATTTCCACTGAGATTTTTAAGTTATGAGATGAGCTGAGTGACTATTGCCTTGAGAGGCTGTATTTGTTTTCAGTTAATTACTGCACTTAGTTGCTATTTATCCTTGTCGTACATATTTATGGAATATTTGATATCTGGGTTATTTGAGTACGCACTGATGAGACTTAAACTGTTAAATTGAAAGTATGGCTATTCTTATTGAAAGTTATTGAGATATCTGTATTTGCGTAGCTCGTCACTACTTCTCAGTTCCTTATTTATTTCCGTTACTTATTGAGTTAGTGTACTCACGCTACCCCATGTACCTCGTGTACAGATCTAGACACGTCTGGTCACGGCGGTTGCTGATTGAGGAGTCAGACTCAGGAGACTATTGAGGTAGCTGCATAGCGTTCACTAACCTTGACTCTCCTTTTCTTTCATATTCTACTTTTCTATTTTTTCAGACAGTGTTTTATCAGTCGAATATTGTTATCATTTAGATGCTCATGCACTTAGTGACACCGGGTTTTGGGGATGGATTGTATAGTAATTTTGGAGTTGTATTCTTTTAAAAAAAAGATTTCTTTAATATTAACTGCTTCCGCCTTTATTTAAAAGTTCTACTGTGTTGAGATGTCGAGTTGAGGCTTTCCTAGTTCCACGACAGGCGCCGTCATGAAAGGTGAGATTTTGGGTCGTGACAAGTTGGTATCCCCTCCTGTGGCACAAAAGACTTGGTCATGCAAATCTGAATCAACTTAACAAATTAGTCTCCAAGGACCTGGTGATAGGGTTACCTAACATCAAGTTCAAGGAAGATAAAATTTGTGAGTCTTATGCAAGGGGGAACCAGGTAGGATCATCTTTTAAAAGCAAGAAAATGGTAAGCACAACCAGGACGATGGAACTGGTTCATATGGATCTCTGTAGTCCAATGAGAACATTGAATAGAGGTGGTAAGAAATATATGATGGTACTTATTGATGATTATTCTAGGTTTACCTGGGTACTGTTTCTAACATCTAAGGATGAAGCATTTGACATGTTTACTGCCTTTGTTAGAAAAACTCAGAAACAACTAGGTAATCAACTTGCATCAATCAGGTCTGATCATGGAATTGAATTTGAAAATGCTAAGTTTGCTGAATTTTGTAATGAGCATGGTATAGATCATAATTTCTCTGCCCCTAGGACTCCTCAATAAAATGGAGTAGTTGAAAGAAAGAATAAGACTCTTGAAGATATGGCTAGGACTATGTTTCTTTCTAGTAAATTGCCCCATAGCTTCTGGGTAGATGCTATAAATACTGCATGTTACATCATTAATAGATGCATGATTAGACCTCTTGCAGAGAAGACTCACTATGAGTTACTTAAAGGGAGAAAACCAAATATATCCCATCTTAGGGCATTTGGATACAAGTGCTTTGTGCATAATAATGGAAAGGACTCCCTAGGTAAGTTTGATCCCAGAAGTGATGAGGGAGTATTCTTGGGATATTCTTCACATAGCAAATCTTATAAAGTGTATAACAAAAGAACTTTGTGTGTAAAGAAAGTGTACATGTAGTTTTTGATGAAACTAACATTCTTTCTAAGAGACAGGAACATGAAGATGAAGCTATTGGGCTGGAAAAATAATTAAGTGAAGTCACAGCTCAAGCTAAAAATGCACCAAAAGAAAGAACATGTGATGGAACAGGTTCTTCCATACAGGGCAACCTGACAGAGGGAACTGAACAAAGAAGAACTGAAACCAATCCCCTAATGGAACCTGTCCTTAGTCATGTTCCTCAGCAACAGAACATAGGAGAAACATCAAACAGAAACCAGTTGGTTGTGAAACCTTACAAGTACCAAAGTTCTCATCCCATTGAGAACATAATTATTGATCCAACATCTAGAGTTAAAACTAGATCACAATTAAAGAATCTATGTGCTTTTGATGATTTTTTATCTCTTATTGAACCTAAAAATGTTGTTGAGGCTTTGCAGGATGCAGATTGGGTAAATGCAATGCAAGATGAACTCAATTAGTTTGAGAGAAGTCAAGTTTGGAATCTAGTTCCAAGATCCAAGGATAGATCAGTAATTGGCACTAAATGGGTCTTCAGAAACAAGCTTAATGAAGATGGAACAGTTACAAGGAACAAGGCAATACTGGTAGTCCAAGGCTACAGCCAAGAGGAGGGCACAGATTATGATAAGACTTTTGCTCCAGTTGCAAGACTGGAGGCAATAAGACTCCTCATAGCCTTTGCAGCATACATGGAATTCACTCTTTATCAGATGGATGTCAAAAGTGCCTTCCTGAATGGCTATCTAAAAGAAGAAGTGTTTGTCAAATAACCTCCAAGGTTTGAGAGCAAGGAGTGTCCGGAATATGTGTACAAATTAGACAAGGCTCTCGATGAACTCAAGCAGGCTCCTAGAGCATGGTATGAATGACTGTCCAAATTCCTGCTTGTACATGGCTACAAGAGAGGTGAAATTGACAGTACTCTATTCCTGAGGGAAAAAGGTAAAAATCTTCTTGTAGTACAAATATATGTTGATGACATAATTTTTGGGGCAACCACTGACAAACTAAGTAAGGATTTTGCCAAATTAATGGGGAGTGAGTTTGAAATGAGTATGATGGGTGAGCTTAACTTTTTCTTAGGCTTACAGATCAAACAAAACCCAAATGAAACCATGATCCATCAGCAGA
Organism: Nicotiana tabacum; assembly: GCF_000715075.1. Taxonomy (NCBI): domain Eukaryota; kingdom Viridiplantae; phylum Streptophyta; class Magnoliopsida; order Solanales; family Solanaceae; genus Nicotiana; species Nicotiana tabacum. Next base: position 103,166,064 of record NC_134086.1, on the reverse strand, counting down.
AATATGAAAAAGAGTTGATTAAAAAATTTAAAAAGGATGAATCAAAGGAAATAGACACACCCATTGCAACAACTACTAAATTAGACATAGATGAACCCGGTTCATCTGTTGATCAGAAGTTGTATAGGGGTATGATTGATTCACTTTTGTATCTTACTGCTAGCAGACTTGACATAGTTTTCAGTGTAAGGATTTGTGCTCGTTTTCAGAAAAATCCTAAGGAATCTCACTTGACTATTGTCAAGAGGATACTGAGATATTTGAAAGGGACTACTGATCTTTATATTTGGTACCCTAAAGGTAGTAACTTCAATCTAGTAGGGTATATTGATGCTGACTATGCAGGTTTCCTTGTGGATAGGAAGAGCACCTCAGGTATGACTCATTTTCTTGGTTCATGTCTTGTATCATGAGCCACTAAAAAGCATAATTCAGTGGCCTTATCCACTGCTGAGGCTGAATATGTTGTTGTTGCCTCTTGTTGTGCTCAATTGTTGTGGATTAAACAACAGCTAATAGATTTTGGCATTGAAGTTGGTTGCATTCCTATCTTCTGTGATAACAGTAGTGCTATAAGTATGACAAAGAACCATGTTCATCATAAGAGGACTAAGCACATAGATGTTAGACATCACTTCTTAAGAGATAACTATAAGAAAGGATTGATTACCATAGAATTCCGTGCTACTGATAAACAAATTGCTGACATATTTACTAAAGCACTGAGTAGAGAAAACTTTGAAAGGAGCAGGTTGGAATTAGGGATGATTAAGATCACCTAGTAGGACCTGCTCATAATGCACAATGAAAAAAATGAAAAACAATTTATTGAAAAAAATGGCTAGGAAATCTGAACTTGTATAAATATCTAGATTAATTTTTACTCAACTTCATACTGTAAATAGTATACTCCTATGACATGTGTTAATATGACTCACTGATCTCTTACAAAATTTTCTCTATTATGGTAAATTGAGGCATGGTCAAGAGAATTCTAAATGAAGAACCTGATTCATCAATATTGTTTCATCTGAATGCCAATGTATGTTTTCTATGCTCTACACAATTAGAAAAATAAATATTAAAATCATGAACAGAGTCCTACAATTGTGCAACTCCTTAGAAAATCCTACCCGTTTATTTTTGAACCAGTTCCGTCCTCATTAGAATTCTAACCACAAAAATTGCCTAAAATCTAGGGAAGTCTAACTGTTCCTTCAACCTGCTATTTCAGGTTGATTAGACCTCTAATTGACCGCTAAAGCTACCATTATCCATTAAATAAGTCTTTCCCTTTAAATACTCATTATTACTTCCTACCACCCTCATAATTCAAAACCGTCAAAAAAACCTTATTCACTCTCAATTGCTTTCTTCTTCAAAGGTTTAACTTACCAATTCTCTCAAGAAATCTGCTATAATGACAAATACACAAGACAACCCTGGAACTCCTCCACATCCCACTCCCTCTGATTCATCTACCCATCCTCTACCTAGCACGACTCCCCAACCTAAGCTAAGGAAAGTAAAAATGCTTGCTCGCAAAACTGTGGCATCTGGTACTCTCTCAAAGAAATTGAATGAGAAATTAAAGGCAAGTCATGCTCAAGATTCTGATTTTGAGTCGTACAAATCTGCTAGTGAGGGGGAAGGACCTGGGTCTCCTGACTCTGAGAAGGCTAAAAAATCCCTTTTTAAGGTAAGTTCTTCTTTGACTGAAAATTTAGAAAATAGGTTTGTTTTGGTTGGGCCTATCAGGGATGTGGAATTACCTGAGTATAAGGAGTGGAGGTAAAAAGAAATTTAAAAAAGAAAAGGAGAGAGAGGATGAATGTGGTGATGTGAAGGGAAAAGGGAAAGGAGTGGCTGATTACTCACCCATTGTTGTATTGCATGTACCTGCTATTTGTGGGGTTGCACATGAAACTGTTGAAGAAAGTGGCAAGAAGTCAGGGGGAAGTGGTTCTGGTAAAGTTGCTGAAGGGTTAGCTAATATAAGTTCACAGGGAGATGAACCTGGTTCATCAGTTGAAGAAACCCTAGCAGATCTTCTAAAAAATGTAGGTGGAATGTGCCTCTGAAGAAATGGGAAATGGCTACAAGCAAGGATTACTTTGGTATTAATACGCTGCTTACTTGTGATTACTTAGTCAATGCCATCCCAAATGAACCTGGTTCATCCAAGAAGACTTCTATCAACAGTAAAGTCAGGGCTCTTGTTCAGGAAAGTGAGGCCAATGATGCTGAGATAGCTAGGCTAAAGGCTCGTATGGCAGAGGTGGAATCTGAGAAGGATGCTCTCAGAACTGAGCTTACCAAGGAAAAGGAAAAGAATGATGGAATTCTTCACAATATGTTGAATCTTCTCCAAGCCCAAAACCAACCCTCTAGCTCTTCCAAAACTTAGGAATTCTAGCCTTTATCTCTTGAACATGTCTAGTACCTTCAGTGACCCGGATTAGGGATTTTTCTTTCTTTTTGCTCATGTTTTGAATATTTTTGCTTTTTGGTTGTGGATTGTGGTAGCACCATATATTCTATCAATGATATCTATTGTTTTGCTCTTGTTAAATGTTAACATTTCCTTGATAGTTTAAATATGTTTGCTTGATTACTGATGATTAATCCATGATTGCACTTGCAGTTGCCCCAGTGGCCATAAGTACTTATTAAAATCTGGGACTCACACTTTGTGTATGCAACTTTTCGATAATGCCAAAAGGGGGAAGAGATATTGTGCTTTACATATTCTGAATAAGTGATATTTATAACCTAATTAACCTGGTCCTTGATGATAAGTGAATTTTCTAAACTTTGTATAGATGGTTAAGCTGAGTTCTTATAAGGTCCAAGTAAGTAAAAAGCACAGAGTTTGTCATCATCAAAAAGGAGGAATTTATTGGCCCAAGTAAATGTGAAGTTTTGAAGACTGACAAAAAGAACTCAGACATGGACCAGGTCCATCTTGTGAAGCACAGTCATGATCAACCCAAACATGTCAGATGCACGTGAAGGAGATAAATCTAACTTATCAGAAGTAATATCTCCTGATCTGATGGAAAAGGTTTCATATTGGATAAGGAGAGAAAGACTCCTTACACGAAGAGAACACAGTTTAGGAAGAGGATAGTGTTAGAGTATGAGATCAACTAGAACTCTTCTACTATAGAAGAGTAGCATATGTATCCCAGTCAATCTCTAATTACTAACCCATTAAATATCAGTGTTGTTCTCTTTTACAAGTAATGCACATAAGCAGAAGTTAAACGTAAATTGGGAGCAAAAGAGCAAGGCAATTTTGCAAGTAATTTATGTGTGATTCAAGTGTGTAATCCTGAAGCTACTTGAACAAGATAGAAGAACCAGTTCCTAGTGTCTATCTTTTATTCTAGTTCATTTGTAGTAGGTGATTTTACATTGTACCATTCAACTTTTATAGAAGCAATTGTATTAGATACCTAGAGTGTTCAAGTTATATTTAACTTGAAGTTGTCGCAACAGTTGAGGCTGTGTGCCACAACGGGATTAGAGTTAATCATAGGTTTACAAAAGAGTTTTTGTAAATGTAGTTTTTGGCTCAGTAATTTTAGTGAAAGTTTGGGAAAATCCTACTGAGTATCGTGGTTTTTTCACCTTTTGGCCCAAGTGTTTTCCACGTAAAAAATCTCTGTGTTCTTTATTTTCTTTACTTATTATTCGGCAAATAGTAGTAGTTGGAACACATAGAAGAACCAGGTCCTTCTATAATAAAGTTAAGTGAAAATTGGGTACCACACAAATCACCCCCCCCCTCTTGTGTTGTATTGAAGTCTAAAATATCATACGACTAGATATAGCTTGTACTATAAGTAAATTGAGTCGATACACGAGCAATCCAGTTCAATCTCATTTGATGGCAATGAAACGAGTTTTGGGATATATAGAACATACCCAAGGGTTTGCTTTACACTACAGTAAATATGCTGCGGTGATTAAGGGATATTGTGATGCAAATTGGATCACTTCGAATTCCACAAGTGGATATGTATTTATATTGGTGGAAGAGCGGTATCTTGGAAGTCATCCAAACAAACTTGTATTGCCCGCTCTACAATGGAGGCTGATTTCATAGCCTTAGATAAAGCCGGTGAAGAAGCTGAATGGCTCCGGAATTTCTTGGAAGACATTCCATTTTGGCCCAAACCGTTGGCACCAATATACATACATTGCGATAGTCAAGCGGCAATTAGAAGGGCTGGAAGCGTTATGTATAATGGTAAATCTCGTCATATACGACGAAGACATAAAATCGTTAGGCAATTACTCTCTAGAGGAATTATCACGTTGACTATGTAAAGTCAAGCGATAATGTGTCGAATCTACTTACAAAAGGCCTAACTAGAGAGGTAGTTGAGAATCATCAAGAGGAATGATACTATGGCCGGGAACATGTTATTGTGGCGGTAACTCTACCTAGAAGACTGGAGATCCCAAGATCTAGATTCAAGGAGATCAAACAAAGTCATTAATGACAGTTCAATATTGTCAACTAAAATTTTGGTCCATTCTCGTGATGAAACAATGTTCAGTACCAAAGATAAAGCATTAAGGCTTTTTAATGATTTATAAATTTGATACGGGATATAACAAATAGTGTATCTATGGGATGACACGTTTAGGAATCACCTATGTAAGTATGAAGTGTTAGCCGCTTCAAGGAGAATTTTAAAAGGCCAGTTCTCTACGCACTTATGAAACCAGGCGGTGTTCATGGCTGAAACGAACACAACAATGAGAACCAAAGATGGTTAAGGGTTGATTGTGTGACTCACCAAAGTTCGACAGTTCAAAGATATCAAATCTACCAGTTGACCAAGTATTTCCGATATAAGTTTACTACGGAAAGTTCAAAGGGAAACCTACTTATCAGATGCAATTAATCCTTGCTTGCGAATCACAAAGTTTTTCATGCATATTTCCGTGATATAGCCATTCCCCATTCATGTGGGGGATTGTTGGATTTTTAAGCATTAAAATAGGCTTAAAAGAGGGTGAATGGGAAATGAAGGAAAAATAAAATATTTGAGTTTCATTTGAGATTCCCTCTTTGACAAAGGGACATTGTCCAAAATTGGAAAAGGAAGAGGTTTTTGATGGGTATATAAGCAATTGCTCTTCTTCTAGCTCTTAAAGAGTTGAGAAGAAAGCAAGCCTCGCGCCGTCGTCGTCATCGTCGCTCGCTCGGCTTCGGCTTCGGATTTGGTCAAACGATTGATTGATTAATTTTTTGGACCAAATTTATTTGTTAATAGTAAATATTAACAGAAATGTTATTAAATATCCGTTTTAATAACAGAATATTAATATTAATATTAAATCCAACGGAATATTAAACGTTTTTCTATTATTCATTTTCCGTTTTTTGGTTGTTAACTGAAAATTAACCTCCCTCTTGAATTCCCGATTTATTGTTGCGTAAATAGCCATTTATATTATGGCATTTGTACTATGGCCGTTTTGCATAAACAACCATTCTGAAGAGTTGCACCACTTCAGTTTTCAGCCCAACATTGGCTATAAATACAAGTCCATTCTCTCAGATTTTCCATACGATTTTCTGAGTTCGCTTCATTTCTTCTGCATACTTTTAACTACAAAAAAGCAATAGTAGATGTGATTTGCTACCGAACTTTGTGTTCGCTGAAATACTACGGTTTGAAGTACCACTGCACCAGTGTGTAATTTGTTCTATTTTGGAAGGAAATAATCCATAACCTTGGTTACTAGGAGGGGATTAAATTCCTTAAGGAAACACTGTGAATTCAGTGGGCTCGGATGAACTTTTTTTTCGTCGACATTTTCTGTTTATATGTTATTTTATCTTTTCCAGAATTAGTTTACAAATACAGTTTACTAACAGTATTAGTTGTGCGAACAAATATAGTTAAGACATACTGTATTTGTTGAGGGAACGAATAAATAATGAAATAATAGTTGCGGGTTGTAATTAGCTATGAAATTGTAGTGCTTTGAGAAAGTTGTGGGTTGTATTTAGGTATGAAACGGGGCATTTGCATCTATACCTGCTTTTTGGGTCGTGTTTTAACTTGTGCCCGCTTTGCAAAAAAAAAAAAATTGCAAGTGTACTCACTTTTTCACGTAACTTCAGCATACGGGGCTGAAGTAGCAAAGACAATCACGCAAAACTTCAGCATTCTAGTAGACGAGACTGAAGTAGCAAGTGTGCTGAAGTTTTTGTTTGTAATTGCTGAACTTAAGCATAGTAGCTGAAGTTTTATTCTCTATTTGCTGAAGTTTTTGTTTGTAATTGCTGAAGTTTTTGTTTTTGTAACTAGCGAACTTCAGCTCTAGAGCTGAAGTTTTTGTTTTTGTAACTGGCGAACTTCAGCTCTAGAGTTGAAGTTTTTGTTTTGTAACTAGCGAACTTCAGCTCTAGAGCTGAAGTTTTTGTTTTTGTAACTGGCGAACTTCAGCTTTAGAGCTGAAGTTTTTGTTTTGTAACTGGCGAACTTCAGCTCTAGAGCTGAAGTTTTTGTTTGTAACTGGCGAACTTCAGCTCTAGAGCTGAAGTTTTTGTTTGTAAGCTTTAGTTCTTAGAGCTCTAGGGGGCATTTTGTGTCTCCTTTTGTTTATCCTCAGCTCTGCTTATATTCCCTACTGTCTGTTTCTTAAGTTTTATGCTGGCATGTTGTTTTGGTCCAGTTGGGGTAACTAGTCCTCCCACTATTGGGAATTCCATATCAGTAATATTCCAGTAGTCCATGATCTTGGTTGTTCATCTAATGATGCATGAATTGCATCTGATGTCTATTGTTCAGGTATTTGATGCAAAGAAAAACTTTTAAGGAGTAGGAATTGATATCTTGTAAAGAAAACAAGAGAAGGTAGCATTTAAGAGTACACCAAGACAGAGAACTTGTCCCCTTCTTTGACGAAATTCACCTCCCCGCCTAGTTTCATGAACCTTACTTCTGGAAAAGGAAGAGATAAAACTTTGAAGAGGAGAAGGAGGAGGAGAAAGGGGGCTGAAGTTGTTTAAAAAGTGGGTACAAATTAATACTTTTTTTAAAAAAAAATGGGTATAAATTAAATGGGCCGGCCAAATAAGACGCCCCATGCAATTTTTACATATGAAATTGTAGGATTTGGTCGCCCCGTGCAATTTTTACGTATGAAATTGTAGTGCTTTCTGAAAGTTCCCGTTCTTCATGTTGAAGTCGTAACCGGCCCATACTAAAAGGCCATTAGGCAACATTGGCTAGTTCTAATAGTATTTGGTTTTGTTTTTAAATTTTCATTTTGTGCCTTCACTTATTTGAAAGTTCTAATATAGATCCATGTGGCGTAGAATTACTTACATTTAATTAACTCTCAATCAATATAATTAAGTACATGAAATTGAATCTTTAATTTTCCATAATTATTTTCTTATTCACAATCACAATCACAATCACAATCTGAATTGTGGTTTAAAAAGACCACACCACAAATGAAGAATAGGGCACTCTTCTTTTATAATTTTGAGGTACAAAAAGAATAATAAGAATCATACGGTACTACTTTTTGCTGCTTTCCAGTTCTTCGATTTTTTCAATAACAGGTTCAACCATCGTCTTCAAGTCTTTCAAGTCTTGCTCCACATATTCAACCTGTCAACCCATTGTTATCAAGGCTATGATGCTACTAACCAGAAAATAATAATATGGGTATAAATTAAAGAAGAATTAACCTTGCACACCCAACCGTTTAAATTAAAAGTAGCAGACGAATGTATAATATATGTATAATCATATATAATCAATATATAATATATTAATACTGGCTAGGAAAAGTAAACATTGGATCTGACTGAATATTTATGTAAAGATCACATTTTATTTACAGCATGATGTACACCAAAACTATGTAGGTGAATGGTGATATATGGTAATGGGATATCGTGAGTAAGCTGCGAAGTACTTCCCAGCCAAGGGCGGCCCTTCCATAAAGCAAGTAAAGCAAATGTTTTAGGTCTCATATTTTTAGGGGCCCCATTTTTTGTTACACTTATTAAACTATGTATAACTTTAAAAAAAAGGTTTTGTAAAGTGATTTTTTTTTAATTTTTTACCAAGGAAATTGCACTTGAAATGAATATCGAGCCCAAATTTCGTAAGAAATGTATGATATATAGGAAGTAAAAATTTGATGCGATTGTTGATAATGAAATCTCAAAATCTTTCGGAGAGTACTTTAAATTTGATTAATTTTATACATAATAGACAAGGATATTTTTTCACTTCAAAATAAATTTGAACAATTCGCAGCATATGAAAATATTTTTGGTTTTCTATTTGACCATAAAAACTAAGATCACTAGATATTGAAAATTTGAAAAAATATTGTCTTAATCTTGAATGTTCCTTAAAGCATAATAATCAATTCGTATTTAATGGTTTAGATTTATTTTCTGATAAAAGTATTAAGGAAAATAGTACAATTAGAAGATAGCAGTTTAATTGATACACTTAATAAAATAAAAGAGATTTAATTCGTTTCCTTTTGCCTAAATTGCTTATGGAATAATGTTAATAACTCATGTTACCATTGCTTCAGCAGAAAGAAGTTTTCAAAATTAAAATTAATAAAATCTTACCTAAGATGTCACAAGAAAGGTTAAATGGATTAGCTATATTATCAATTGAGAAATACCCAATTTCTTAGGAGTTATTGATTATAAGAAAATTATTAACAACTTTGTATCTAAGAAAAGCTAAAAAAAAAAAAAAAATAGGCTTCAAATAAATAATAAAAAAAATTTAAAAATTAAGGCCCCTCATAAGGTTTGGCTTTAGGCCACAAAATTCGTCGGGCTGCCACTGTTCCCAGCTTTGTGATCAAGCATGTAATTCTCTTTATCCTAATTTAAATTTTGGGTGGAAGAATTAACCCAAATAGCCGACTACCCAGCCGCTTAAATTAAAAATAGCCGATAGAGGTATAACATGTGCATAATTTATGTATTATAAGTGTATAATTATGTATAATCCATGTATAATCTACGTATATGACTAGAAAAAATAAACAATGACTATAGCTGGCTATTTGTGTAAAAATTCGAACGCAAAAGGGATTTTTACAATATGCGTTTGGCTCTGATGGTCAGATTGATTGATAGAATGATAGTGTTTGACTTTGATTTGAGCCATAAGTATAATACAAGAATACATATAGGAAAATATTGAAATATGGTAGAAGTGCTACACAAATCGTTAGCTAGAAAACTCCAACCCCCCTTCCCCCTAAACCCCAAAAGAACAATTAGATTTGTTACTGGTTCTCATAAAACATTTTGGTATGATTTCAAAGGTAGACAAAATTAAGTAGTGCTGCATTATAAGAACAGCTCATTTTGAACTCAAATACTAGGCTAATTCAGGATGAGTAGAATAGCGTAACACTGACCTTGTGAATTAAATTGGAAGTAAACTGAGCTTCTTTAGCAGCCACAGCTGATGCATTTTCTACTGCTACAGCTGCTTCTTTGAGCAGACTATTTTCCGGCAGCTTCTCGGCAATCCCTGCCATTACATTTTCCGTCTTAGTCGCCACTGCTGCTACTACCTCCGCAACTTCTTCCACCTCTTCTACCACCTTCTCTACCTCTCCTGAACATCCCATGCTTTAACTTTTGTTTTTAAGAGATACTAATATTTTTAAAAGCAAAACCATTTTATTTTTTCATGACAGAATGTCCACTGTAGTTATTCTTGTTTTTTCATATAGTGATAACGTCCGAAAGAAGGGAACCTTAGCTTGGAGTAGCCATAAAGTTGTTTTCGACGGGTTCGAGCCGTATAAGCAACCACTAATGCTTCCATTAGGGTAAAATGTCTACATCACACCCTTTTTTTTTCTTTTGAGTGGCATGTGAAACTTTGAACTAAACCCGGACTGTTAGTATGTATTTAAAATACGAAAATTCATACCTTCTATCCTTCGAAAATTATCCCATTTATCCTTCCAAAAGGGGAGGAATATTGATATTATGGACCCCAAAATCCATTTCGTCCTGCATATATAATGAGAAGGTTTCATGACTCTTTCCAAAATTAATGCCAAACACAGTCCTTCTTTCCTTTTTTCTCTCCTTTAAAGTCCCTTTTTTAATGCATTCAATCAAAGGAATATGATCAATGACAGTAATTAATTGCACGTACCAAGCAAATAAACTGGGCTTAGAAGGAGCTGGCTCTTCTGGAGGAACAATATTTGCTTCATTTTTTACCCTTACAAATTCAATGAAGAATCAAGATTCAATCTTCTTGACACAAGGTAATAAAGGGTGCTAATATAATTTTTTTGAAGAAAAAAAATGAGTAGAGAAGAATTAATTACTGATCCGTCGTCTTGGGTATTCTATAATCTCCAGAACTGATAAACCGTAGCCCTGGACTTATCGAGCCACCATAACCGATCCTAGTAGCTGGAACTATTCCTTGTAACTGCGAGGATTCACCATTAATCCGAACTCTATAATAATGGTGAAGCAACGTAACAAGACTTCGGAGTTTGTATGAAGATGAAGAATTCGCAGACATGATCATATATACGACTATTATTGGTTTTGTGAGAGGGAAGAGTAGAAACCAGAGAAGTTTTTTTCAACAGATTGCTAAAATTTTAAGCAATGTAATAACATTAGAGCATACTGTAGTAATTTTACGAGCTTGTCTGAGCAGCGAGGAGATTATGCCAGTGATATATGAGAAGCAAATATATAATTATATAGTTATGGTGATGCTTTGTTTTAAAGAAATTTAGGCAATATGAGTCTGTAAATTAGGCCAAGCTAGCGCTTAACATGTGACGAAGAAGATCGATCGGCCGAACACGCCAAGACATGAAATAGTTGGGTTTCTTTGCTTATTTTATTGTGACTTTAAGCTAAAAGTTTCTGAAAGATTGCCTGATAAGTGACCTGTTCCTTACAAGCATGAGCCATCAATTATGGACTCTCTATTTTTGTCATGTGTCCTTTCACAAATCAATGAGATTGTGTTGAAGTTAAACATTCGCTTCACATAACTTCAAAATTAATGCTCTTATAATATGAAATTAAACAAGAAAAAAAACGAGAACATAATATTGAACAATAGGGCTTCTTTTTTTCTTTTTTTGGGTGGTTGGCTAAAGTCAACTCATTTAAATACCACCAATTGATTCCTTATATATATATATATATATATATTTATATATATATATATATATATATATATATATATATATATATATATATATATATATATATATATATAAAAGAGGGAGTAGGAAAGATGACTTGGCCAAGGATCATATTTATCTTTTCTCTCCTTTTTTTAAAAAAATTTTCTCTCATTTTAATACAAACAACTCATTTACTACTGCCTAGGAAGTGAATTAAAGGAAACAAATGAGGTTTAAAGAGAGATTTCAGTTATGGAATATATAAAATTAAAAGGAGTAATTAAATAGGCTATCCGTTTCCCCAGATTCAGATCAAACTAAATCAGTTTGTTTAAGATTATTTGAGCTTTGAAGAGCTTATGCCAATTATAATGGAGCAAATGACGATGCATGCTTCAAAGGGAAAGATTTTTCAAGGAGTACGACAAAGAAGTATAGAGAGAGACATCTGATATTCAAAGTGCAACATTCTTACTAATTTATCTTTCTTTGTTGCTTATTCCTTTTTAAATGATGCTGGGAGATAATCTTTTCTACTTTGCCAACATATTGGTCACGATCTTAAGTTTCGGCAAGTATATTTTAACACTGCAAAAAGATTATTAGATATATGAGTTATGAATTTTAGAAATCGTGGCATAATTTTATTTGTCAAATGGTTGAAGGCTATTCTTTTGTGATATTTCTTTGAGGATTATATTTAAGTGTCTGTTTATACCAAAAGTGGCTTTGTTTATTGGAATATAAATTATGTATTTGCCTTTATCAATCAATTATTTGATTGTTTGATCTTTTCTGTTATTATTTATTTATTGTGCAATTAGAGAGGATAAATCAGAAAAAAATATATCATCAAATTGAGTCTATGTCGTTACATGATGTGTTTGACAATTTTATTTTTGTTCTTTCTATGAAAGCTATTGCTATTATTTGATGTTTTTAATTTTCCTAAAATGTATATGCATGTTTAAAGATTAAGAAATAAAATGGTCTAAATAGAGCAGAGTGAGAATTAATAACTTCTTCTTCTTCTCATCCTCTTTCTGCTTCTCCTTTTCCGTCTTCTTCCTTGTCTTTATTTTTCCTTTTATTTTTTTTAGAAATAATGTGTTTATGTGTATTCTTGCGTTGATTGTTTGGTATAGATCATATTTAGTATTCTTTGTACTAATATCGTAAAAATATAAAATAACAGAAATACAAAGAGTGGAACTTTGATTAAATATTATAAAAGTGATATTTTCTCAATTTTCATTAAGTGTTTTAAAAGTTATATTTTCTCTGTTTTTCCTTTAATATCTTATTTTGAAAATTCAATAATATTCCAAAAACAAAAGTAGAAAAAGAATGAAAATGAAGGGTAACGCAAAGCAATAGAAATACAAAAACTAAACCTTGTGTTGAATGTTTATTTATTTATTACTCTTTTATATCATAAAATATTATTGTAATATATGGAAGAACTATTTTTTGTGTTGAATTATAAATTTCAGTATATATAATATATCACATATCTTTTATTTAATAGTAATGGTATCGTTTCATGGCATAGTGTAGGATATCATTAAATATGACAAATAGCACAATAAAGTACTAATATCAATAGTTAATATTTACTCAAGTATATTGCCTTAATTAATTATTTAATTTTATTTTCATCGATAAAAGAAGATTTAGTCCTGCAATTTAAACATTCAAATTAGCCCGATGATGTTCTTGCAAAGGAGCAAAGTATATGCTTTCATGAATATAAAAAATAGAGAAAGTCAGTCTTTAGTGGGGCTTGAAGATTGTAGAAAGAAGCAATCAACCTTAAAAATATAAATAGATTACAATTATGGTTTATGGTTGAAGAATATAAAGAAGATAAAATTAAATAAAGAGTAAAGATTTTTTTAATTGTCAAAATTTTAACAATATATTTTTATTCATATTTTATCTTTTAAACATCGCGCCAAGCACGGACAAATTAACTAATCATTTCATATAGTTAGGTCTGTTTCTTTATTCATTTTTCTTTCCTTATCATGTTAGTGTAACATCATCATCACAAACAAACAAAAACACAAAGTCCTCATCAATGCTATCCCATACAAAAGAGTTTTAACGTTTTAAGAAATAATTAAGGATATTTCTAAAATGTGACGCCACTCGATGTATGGTCAACGTTCGATACTGTTTTTTAGTTCCTGTGCCAATTATCGCAAAACAGAAATATGGATGAGCTCCATGTCTAATACTCAAGTTAGGTCATTATTAATTAGTAGGTTTGTGTTTGGCTCCAATTAATTTAGATTCGTGTATAACTCATTAATGGGAGAAGCTCCTTATTAGGAGCTTTCTTTCTTAGTGCTCAAACCTCATACCTTTTGTTAAAGGTGGAGAGATACCGTCCGTCCCACAACAACTCTTGGTGGTATACAGGGGCGGATTTAGGGGGTGCAAGGGGTTCACCCGAACCCTTTTCGCCAAAAAAGTACATTGTATATATAAGGCAAAATCTGTTTTTTACCTCTATATATTAAGTTATGAACCCCTTAACACAATCCAAAAGTGTAGTTTAGTGGTCAAGGGGGTTCAAAATTTATATAAGGTCATGAGTTCAATTCTCACAAGATACAAAAAAAATAATTTTGAACCCCCTTCGTGAAGATCCTGCCTCCGCCACTGGTGGTATAGTTGATGTTAAGCAGGGCCGGCTCCAACGTGATGAGGCATAAGGCTTGTGCCTTAGGGCATCTCCAACCTATGACCAAATCCTCATTTTGTGAACAACTTACTCCAACCATTCCCCCATTTTTTTTCCAAATTTTTCTATATTCTTCTCTTTCTTCTATATTATATTATTATCTTTCATTTCAATTTCATTTTTTAATTTTCATTAAACAAATTCCATCTTTCATACCATTCATTTTTTGAGATAATTATATATTTTTTGTACAATTATAACTTATAATAAAATTAACTTACAATTTTACATAAAATAATAAATGCATGAAAATTAATTTATCAAAACTATACACCAAAGTTAAGATGTAAAATTAATATTATAAAGACATTACATAAACATAATTAAGTATATATAAAGAGATAAATTAAAAGATTAAATAAAAAAAGTAATGAATAGTAATGGGGGAGATGAATAGTGTACCCCCATATTTGAGGGAACACTATTCATCCCTCATTTTGGGGACAAAAATGGGGGAGGGTTGGAGCTAAATTATCCCAAAAATTGCCCCAATTATGGGGAATGAGGGTAAGTTTGGAGATGACCTTAGGCCCCCAAATTTGGGGAGGCCCATTTTTAAAAATAATAGGTTTATACGTATTTACAAAATAATATTTAGTACTTTTAATACAAAAGTAAAGTTTTTAATATAAGATAAAGGCAAAATAGCCTAAATGGCACCTGTACTTCACCCACTCTGTCATGCCGGTCCTCAAACTTAGATATTTGTCAATTGAACATTTATACTCATTCAAAACGTGAATAATAAATGCTTATCCAACGTGGCTTATCCTATGTGTCATATGTGGCTTCAGTGCGTGATTCACACGCCTGTAAGGGGCGTGAAGACAGTTAAAAAAGCCCTACCGATAATAATTTAGCCTATTTAACAGCCACCTTCTTATTCCTACCTTATTCTCCATTGCTGAACATTATAAAAGCTAAATTTAGCAAATCTGAGGCCTTCTTCTTTCTTTGTTAGCTTCAACAGTGAAAAATAGAATTTTTTTTCCTGTGATTCTTCGTTGCCCTTCAATTTTTGCCATCTCCTTTTGTTTTGAAAGTCGATTTTTTCTACTTTTCCTGCAACAAATACGCTACTGCCGCCTCTTCTCCTTCAACAATGAGGAAGGAACCTTTGTCTTATTGTGGAGTTGCTGCAGATCTTAAAATGTCACGAACACCCACCAATCCTGGAAGGAGGTTCCTGGGCTGCCGAAGATATGAGATTGGTGAAGGTTGTGGCTTTTTCAGATGGGTTGATCCTGCGATTGAGAAAGAACACTACAAGTCTCTTCTTGCGGCTCTTATTAAGAAGAGTGATCGATGCCATTGTCAAAGAAGACAAGGAAGGTCGAAGTTCAGAGTTGCTGCTATTATAATTGTGGTTGTAGTTGTTCTAATGTTAGCTATTATATTATTTGTTTAGGATTGATAGTGCACTTTCTTATTTCCTGGGTTTAGGCTACATATTTTGTGTTGATGTAAAATTTTGTTCATGGAATATATTGACAAAGGCTCCATTACAGCAACAAGTACTAATATGATGGCATGTGTTAGAGGCAGTTAATAAAACATCCAAAATAAAGGAGTTGGTTTACAAAATATTGTCAACGATAGGCAGTCAACAAAAACATACATAATGAAGTAGCTTTACAAAATATTGTCTACCACAGTCAACAAAAACATACATATGTAAATATCAATTGAGCACTTCAATTAATGTCTATTGTGGCTTGGCTGCTTGGTGTGAATTGTGTAACTGGGGTGGCTTGAGTGGTTGTAGCAGACTTTGCCCTTCTGTAACTCTGTTCTTGCAGATGCCTTTGTGTAACTGCTGCTCGGCCCTTCCACTTTAGTCCAGGTGGTTTGAACCTAAGTTCAATGTTGGTAGGAGCAGAACTTATGAGTGTAGAAGGATTGTGTACCACTCTGTCAGTAGTTCCATACTCTGTCAGTAGTTCCAGACTGCACAAAAATAAAAGGTTGTGAGTGAGGGATTATGTAGTAAACCATTATGTAATTGAGTGGAAATATTTACCCTCTGTATAACAGTGGCACTTGAATCAAATAGCACACCATATCCTGCTTCCTTTAGTCTCTTAGACCCTGCATTTGCACCACCTCTTCTAGGCTCATTGGTCTTCCTTTTTGGACCTCGTGCAATATTAGTTGATTGTTGTGTGCTTGGATCAATGATTGGTGGAGTGAAGGTAACACTTTCCATAGTTGAAGGTGTTGCTGCTGATGATGATCCAGTTGCTGGTACTGATGCACTTCCAGCTGCTGCTGATGCACTTCCAGCTGCTGTTGATGTTGCAGTTCTACTTTCAGTAGTTTTACCTCCAACTGAACTAATTCCAGCCCTTCCCCCTTGGTTTCTCTTCATACACATAACAAAACTACCACTAGTAATTGAATTCTTTCAATATTAGTAACAAAACAAACATTAATACTTACTGCTGATGGGCATCCTTTCTTGTTATGTCCTAGAGTCTTGCACAAAGAACATCTCATTTGTCTCCCTATCCTTGTACCCTTCCCAAACTTCTTCTTTGGTTCATCAGCAGCTTTTCTCCTTTGTTTCTTTGGCCTTCCTGGCATTGCAATTATAACAGGTGTCTCAATAGCTGGCAGTGTGCTTTTTGGTCACAAATTCATACTAGTTAAATGTTGAATGAATCTGCTATATGCCTTAAGGTAGGTATCCTTTCTATACCAATGGTCAACATATGGCTCAACCTCATAGTTCTTATAATGCATTGTTGTAATTGCATGTGCACATGGAATTCCTTTGAGTTGCCATGATCTACAAGTATAGATACATGTCCTATAGTCAACAACATGTTTATATGGCCCATCCTGGATCTCCTACTCTGTTTCACCATTAAATTTGACTTCACATTTGGCTGCCCTTTGAGCATTCTCTCCAAGTATTTTCATAGCCATGGGTGATATCTCACCTACCCATTTTTCAGAAAACTTTCTCATGCTATTCATCCTTTCCATACACTTGATTCTAATTTCCTCTAACATAGTAATGATAGACTTGTGCCTAGATGCCAATATCCAACTATTGAATGTCTCACACATGTTGTTCTCCACTACATCACACTTACTATGTTCTTTGAAGTATTCCCTACACCATGTTTCCTTGTTGTATTTCAGTAAGTCTTGAACAATATCTCCCCCCAGCTGGTCCATTTCATCCAACTTTTTGCTAAAGTAAACTTCAAATATAGCTCTTGCACACTGCTAGAATTTTTTCCTTCTTTCCTCACCAGACTAAGTTTGCTTCCAATTAGCCTAGATATGTCTAGCACACCATCTCATCTCAGCATTTGGCAATAACTAAGTTATTGCTAGATGAAGACCCTACAATCATAAAAACTATATTGTTATAACTTAAACATAAATGAAAACAATTACACTTTAAAGAAAGAGTATCAGAAACCAACCTTCTGTATATCAGACACGACTGTCAGCCCTTCTCCTTCTGTTTCTGTCAAGTTTAGATCATGCTTGAGACATCTGATAAACCAAGACCATGTATCCTTTAATTCCTTTTCAACTACTGCCTAAGCCACAGCGAACATTTGATTATTTCCATCCTTGGAAATGCAGGAAAACAATTCACCTTTACATGTCCCCTTTAGGAATGCACCATCAAAGCCAATTATGTTTCTGCACCCTTCTAACCATCCAGTTTTTAATGCTTCAAGACAGACATAAATGCCCATAAACACCTTCTTGCCAGGAATTGAATCCTTATATGTCCTTATCACTACAGTAGTGCCAGGATTAGTAGACTTTAGCATTTCTACATAATCATAAAGCCTAGCAAATTCTTTCTTGTAATCACCCCTATTCTCCTTCATAACTATCATTTTTGCTCTTCTACATGAAGTTTTACTCACATACAAGCCATATGATTTCCTAAGTAAGGCTTGAATCTGATGAAGCCTAATTCGAGGCTCACTAATTTTTTTTGCAATCCATGGTGGGTTACACATCTTGTTCCTTGCTTTCTTGTAGCATTTATGTACAGGGTAGTATGTAATCACCCTAAAATTACTGGTGCTGCCTTCTATGCTACCAAGGATATGCCATGGACAACCTTTCTTTGTGTACTTTGCCCTAACCCTTTCCTTCTCATTAGGTTTCAGCTTAAGGTTCACACCTTTTTGTATAGAATATGTCTACAATGCCTCTCTAAACTGTACAACATTCTCAAATATTATATATAGTTCAAAAAATATTTTTTTGCAAATTTTGTCAAAGTAAACCTTCTTACTTGGATTCCTAGCTGGTGCATTCCTTACTTCATCAGGGCCAACAATCACTCACTACCTAGATCTAAGCTATCAAAATTCTTGTCATCCCCTCCTAGTTTCCCATCATATTTTCCCCTTTTGTTCTTATGCATATCTTCAAAACCAACATCTATACCAACTGGACCAGATGGTATCTCATCTACATTTACTTGGGCATCCTTCTTTTTGTTGAGTTTAGACTGTCTAATTTCAGCTAAATCATCTTCCAAATCACTACGCTCTTTAATGTTCTCATCTATATCAAACAGTGAGTCAAACCCTTCAGAATCATCAAGGTCCTCATCAAAATCAGATTCTGATGTTTGAAGGTGATAAGATGAGAAGTTATTACCTTCACCTTCATCTGATTCTTCTATCTCTTCATTTATATCTACCCCATTTTCAGTCCTATTTATATCATAGTTGGGAGGTGACACATCAGCCCTAGCATTTAACCCACTGTCATACCCATCTGTTTGTATAGTGGGGTCTAGTTCAGTTATGTCCTCAACAAGAGTAGGCTCACTAATTTTATGCACAATACAAACATCAACAAAGTCACCACCTTTCAATGTATTAAGAAACTTTAACACATCGGCATCTGTTTTTAAAATGTAATAGCCACCCCTTTTGTTAACTTTGCATCCAAACAAATCAACTTCTAAAAATCTTAAGTCACTAGCAAACTTGTGAAACAACATAATATGTAGCTCATCAACATCAACTGTAGCTAATTGATGATAAGTTAGTCCATTTGCATACCTTAGGTCATGGTCGGATACAAAATTACCACTGTGGTGGATTTGTAGGTTAACTAGGGTTGAAGCCATTTTCTTTTCATACCTGCAAAGTAACAAAAAAATAGTGTTATCAATGACAATTTGTTATCAAAAGTTGCACCTTTACACAATTCCATAAACAAACCAACAAAAAAGACAGATTTTTAAAGTAAAAAAGCTTCCAAGATTCCTTTTTCATCCCCACAATGCCTTATAATATTCAGAAATACTGTGGTGGACCACTAACAAGAAGGAGACTCAACAAACATCACAAAAAATGCATAAACATAGGATGAAATTCTGCTTTGACAACAAAAATCCAAAACACTAAACGGAATAACCAAATATGTCATTACATGTATGACACTACATTAAAAAGGACTTTCACTCTAACATGTAGCAAAACACAACAAAAACCCTATATATTAAGGGATATTAAACAATAATTACGACCTAACCCAATCTTCTCCTAAAAAACCCTAAACAGAGCAAAAGCCCCATAAATAGAGGGAAATGAAGAACAATAAAGACAAATATGAAGAACAAATGAAGAAACTTACCCCACAAACTTTGATAAGAACAGTACAGATGAAAATCCTGGCAACAACAACGGAGAAGAGAGGAGAGACTGACTGTTGTTCGATACTATCTAAGACCTAAGTACGCGGGTAATTGTAAAATGAGGGGAAAATGTGGGTGGGGGGGGGGGGTAAATAATCCTTTGCCGATTTTTTATCCTATTTGGCCATCATATGTGACTTGGAGCCTACGTGGTTTTATTTTATTGATATGGCATCCTACATGTAGGCGATTGTCATACACGCACTGACAACCTCCTTAGATAAGTGTTTATTATTCACGTTTTGAATGAGTATAAGTATTCAATTGGCAAATATCTAACTTTGGGGACCGGCATGACAAAGTGGGTGAAGTACAGGTGTCATTTAGACTATTCTGCCTAAAAGAACTCTTTAAATATGTAAATAAAGTAATAATTTACCATATTTAAAAATTGGTAGATGGTTAGTTTTCTCAACGTTACAGTTTTACTCCTTCATTAGATAATGTACAAAAAATTACTCTCCCTTTCTTAATATTCCCAAGTCAATCTTTCTTTTCCCCAATCTCTTCATATTTCAGAAATTCCGACATTAGCGGTGCACAAAGGAAACTGACAAACCGCACCAACCCGATAATTCGAGTCAAAACGAGAAAAAATCCGACTTTGGTATTGGGAAAAAGCGACCATAATTGGTTTGGTTTGGTTTACCAAACCAACCCGACATTACATATATAGAAATTTTAGATATATTTAATATATAAATACACTTATTATGATGTAATTTATAAATATTTCTTAAACTTTTTCATAATTTTATCTTTTAAGGCATTATTTCAATGTTGGACTTAGAACTTTTGAATGTTCCAATAAGTTTTATAGTCATTAATATTAGTAACTTAAATAATGCTAACAAAAGCCCAAACCAAAATCAAATCAATACTACGGCTAACAAAAGACATTCAATTCAATAGACCGACAATGTATTTAATATCTATTTTTTTGTTTTGCAATAATTTAGATTAAAATGCATAACCTATTTTTATTTTTTTAGCGTTTAATCATGTAATTAATAGTCCCTTATTAGTCTACTTAATTTAGCATAACTTAGTACTTTTAGATTATATTTATTTTTATTATGGCTTTTTAATTAGCATTATTTATATTACTTAATTTTATTATTTTTATTGTTGAATATTTTAGGATAATGCCATGACACATCTCATATTTTATATTATTTTCTTGAAAACTACCTTATATAGTTGTATCTTACTAGGATTAAAGAAATATTTTGAGCACAAGTTATATATTTTGTGCTACGAAAATTTTACCAGAAAAACCCGAAAAATCTGAAAACCCGAGAAAATTCGAGATTGAAAAACTCGAGTTTTATTGATTTGGTTTGAACTTTAGATTTAAAAACCCGACACAACTGGTTTGGTTTGTTAAAAGTGAAGAGATACCGTCCGTCCCACAACAACTCTTGGTGGTATAGTTGATGTTAAGTTTCTTCTAACGTTCAAACGCTTGTATCCAGCTGACACCTTTGTAAACGATTTGTAATTTATGTTCTCCTCTCTCATAAGCCTCCACACTTGGATCAGCCTGAAAGTGCACTACAAAACTTCATTTTGAATCAAGGTTGTAAAACTATGTTTTCGGTGCAGCTTTTGATCAATATTAGTACTTAATACTCCACCTTTTTTTTATAAGGGCAACAGAGCTTGTCAATTTTTCTCAGGCCAAATTCATTTGGGTGTCCATCCATAAAGTAGGATCACTTCTAAAACATGGAGCAGTCACCTTCCAAGATCCCCCCCCCCCCCCATTTTTCCTTCATAATTAATTAGTAACTTGAGTGTAAAATGTCTTCCCAATTAAATATTATTCGAAAATTTATTATACAAAAAAAAGGAACTTCGATGACATTTAGCAGGCCAATTGATGGTTGTATCGTTGTGACACTCAGTCACTACTAGAAAACAGTCAAAATTTGTCCAAAACATACCGATCAAAATTTATCAAAATAAAAACCGATTGATGTCGGTCGGAAACAAAGGAAATTGGTCGAAAAATTCAATTAACAAATTGTACATAAATATACCGACCGCGGAAAACGTGGTCCCACAACAAAAATTAATTTAGATTCGTGTATACTCAATTGCATTTCTCGGTAATAAAAAAATATTTTTAATATAATTATAA